>NC_138514.1:21461387-23861387 GCF_964252035.2 Podarcis erhardii | reverse complement strand
ACTTCTGGTCTCAATGGTAGAAAACCCTGGTTCAAATTAAATGGAACAAGGGAAGAGAAGGTAAGATGTTCATCTGTGAAGTCATACATTTTACTGCATATAACTGCCAGTTTGCACAAAAATAATTACTGTTTTGTTTTTTGTCAATTAGAATCTGCAGAAGGCATCCAGGTAACTGTGGCCTCCTATGCAAAGTAAGTTTATTTGAAGTTTATTATGGTGAAAAGGCCCCACATGCCCTCCTCCCACTATGGAACTTTTCTCTTAACTTTGCAAACCCAGAATAAACCTATGTATTATAAAGTTTAAGATTAGATTCCTTCAAAAAATGTGGCTCATATTAAGGTACAGTACATCAATAGCGTGGCTTTTTGTAGGCTAGTAACTTTTGTGAAGTTATTTGCAAGGCTCATAATATACACGACTGAACATAAAACCTTTGTTATTTCACCCAAACAGAATGACTAAAGCAGGCTAGATATTTAACTTTCCAAAAACTAGATCCAGCTTTTGTCTAACTCTAACCTAGGGGTGGAGGGTAGTATAGGGAGAAGCATCTTATAAGATCCAAAATTGGGTAACTTGTTTTGAAGGACAACAGGCTGGTAAATTTCATTTGATCATTAATATGGCAGCTACTTCATGGGTAAAACCTCAGCGCCTAGGACTTGCCGATTGCATGGTTGGCGGTTCGAATCCCTACGGCGGGGTGCGCTCCCGTTGTTCGGTCCCAGCGCCTGCCAACCTAGCAGTTCGAAAGCACCCCCGGGTGCAAGTAGATAAATAGGGACCGCTTACCAGCGGGAAGGTAAACTGCGTTCCATGTGCTGTGCTGGCTCGCTGGCCTATAGAGTGAGATGAGCGCACAACCCTAGAGTCTGTCAAGACTGGCCCGTACGGGCAGGGGTACCTTTACCTTTACCTTTACTTCATGTTACCATCTCAAACAAAAGTTTCTTGAATGTCAAATTATAAAAGCCTTCAAATGTGATATGATACTTCAAACGAGGACAATCAACTTGGCATGAGCTCCCAAATCCCTTTCACTTGCTCTTCTTCCTTCTGTAGCTGCAGAACAGTCTGAAAACCTGTGCTATAATTGCTGGCTGCTAGACACTGAACTGATTTTAGTGCACTATGTTGAGGTTTTGCAAAAACCAACTGGGATGCTGCTATTTAATGGGAACAACTGAATGATTAAAAGAAACACCTCTACCAACTGTAGCTTGTTGCTGAGAATAATAGCTTTCATATTCAAATTAGATTAATACCTGAAATAAGCAGATTGGGTCCACTTTAAATAGCTGAGCAAGCTGCCTATTTCTGCTCAAGCAGTACCTGCTCTAATTTCATCACATGGAAACCTACTTTCAGGTAAATGCGTTTAGGAAAAGGTTATTCTTACCAAGGCCAGTGGGACTCCTGGTAAACATTCTGAGGTTTGCAGTTTTACACACCTGTCTGCTTTGGGAACTGTTTGGCACAGACAACAGGCCTGCCGCACAAAGCCACAGCAAGATAAGCAGAAGAGAGCTGTCCACTTCAGTTTGGTACAGGTGCCTTTCTACTTTTTGTAGCAGTACTATATGGATGGGCTACTGTATAGAAAAGGGACAGAAGCTTACTTTTATATAACCTGCACTATCTACATAAAAGCAAACAGTAATGCCATCATATTTTATCCCAAATCTTAGAGAACTAAGTGCCTTAGAGTTTCACCAGAAATAAGTTATTAGCTGCTAATCAGTGGGTTAACTGCATTGATCACAAAGTTGATCTATGGAACTATTAATTAGAACCATTATGAACAAAGAGCACTATTTACTTACTTTTCTTTCAATCTAAGAACTTCTAGAATAATTTTGAATACGAATGCACAAGACTACCAACTAACAAGGCATGCATCCCAAAATACTACTACTACCTGAATTGTTTCTACCACGATAAGCTTCAGAGTTATGCCACCAGTAGATTTGTATAGCCCTTTTAATTGTTCAAAATGCTTCACATGCATTATCTAGTTTTTACAACAACCCTGCAAGGTAGATCAATATATTCTCCCTCTCGATATTACAGATGGGAGGACTGAATCTATGCATTTATGCCACCTAACCATTTCATGGCAGAGGGTATAAATGAACCAGGGACCTCCTGATTTGTAACTCATCTCTATAGCCACTACACTATGTACAGTGGTGCTTCGCAAGACGAAATTAATCCGTTCCATGAGGCTCTTCTTATAGCGTTTTTTTCGTCTTGCGAAGCAAGCCCATTGACAGCTTAGCGGATTAGCGCTATTAGCGGTTTAGCGGCTTTTAGCGGATCACCTGATAAGCGGCTTATCAGCGGATCAGCGGCTTAGGGCTTAGGAAAAGGGGGGGGAAAGGGAAAAACCCCCGCAGGAACTCGCAAGACATTTTCGTCTTGCGAAGCAAGCCCATAGGGAAATTCGAAAACGTTTTGGAAATTCCAAAACGGAAAACCCTTTCGTCTAGCGGGTTTTCCGTCTTGCGAGGCATTTATCTTGCAGGGCACCACTGTACACTATTTCCCTTGCTTCCATGATAATTTTAAGCCAGTGTGATGTAGTGGTTTGAAAATAAACAATGGCATCTGAGTTTCTTATCTTGAATTAAATACTTGTTAACTGTGAAACTCATTGAGCTGCCAGTATCTAATTTCCATCTCTCAGTCCAACTTACTGCACAGGTTTGTTGTGAGACCAAGAATATCACCCCTGCTTCCTTCTTGGAGGAAGAACACAAATGAACAGGCATATAGGAAGAGAAATATTTGGTTTGTGAAACAAAGTCAGGTGTGGATTACGGTAACCTTTTCCCACTTTAGCTCCAACCTTGAAATTTATCTCTCATTAGGACATTTCCTGATGCAAATGTGCCCCAGAATGTTAAGCAGTCATATCAAATGCTCACAGCTGGCCCAATATGCACATAATGCTAAACCATAGTTGAGTGCTATGAGGACAAGCCTTTACAAATTTGAGCCAAGCTTGAGCTTGAGCCCTTCTCCTCACACGTGGCTGGGAGGAGGGCTTCTACCAAGTTAATTTGGCTTAGCACTGCACACAAATTGGGAACTGTGGTTTACAACAAGCACTGGTTAGTTGCTAGACAACCTCCTTCAAATAATGAATGATAAAACTGGCTTGCTTAACTAACTGCAGTTTGTGGTAAACCATCCTAGGCATGTGGGAGGATGAAGAGGGTGAGTGGAGGTACAAAATCACTCAAGCACACAGAGGCTTATCCATACAATGTTACATGTAAACACATATGCTACCTTGAGCAAGTTGAGCATTCTATACCTTTCCCAACCTGGAGGCAAGCCTAGACATAGGGAAACCCTGAGAATAAGCATGATTTGAACTTTTAACCTGCAACACTATGGTCAAAACTTTTTCCTGTTTACCAGCAGATTTCTCCAGAATGTAGGCTCCATTATCTTATTACCTGAAGTAACAAAAACCGCACATGCACATTTCTTTCCTTGTGAATTACCAATTTGGTACTGGGCAACAAAATGTGTTCACTGGCAAAGGTGTAAACTACAGAGGAGAAAGCAAGCCCCTATTTTTTATCAATTACCACAATGTGGCCAGTCATATTTGCAGTCATCTTTAGGAAGAAAAGCCTATACAGTAGACCCTTGGTTTACGTAAACTTTGGGTTGCGAAAGCAGCAAACCCGGAAGTATTCTTCTAGGTTTCGTCGCTTGCACATGCACAGAAGTGCTCTACATGCCATGCACATGCGCAGAAGCAGTGCCTCTGGTTGCAGAAACTTCAGGATACGGCCGGACCTCTGGAACGGATCCTGTCCACAACTGGAAGTACCACTGTACACCATTTCTTAGTCCACCTGTGCTTTCTCCTTGGATGAAAGATCATTTAAACACAATAATGGTTCTAATGTGGGCTTGTTAGCATCTGGTGAAATAAATTCAGATTTTACTTCAATCAGCCAAACTAGTCTAACCCCCTGCAATGCAGGAACTAAAGCACCCATGACAGATGGCCATCTCTCCTTTGCTTAAAATCTCCAATGAAGGAGTGTCCACTACCTTCCAAGGCAGTCTGTTCCACTGTCAAAAAGCTCTTACTGTCAGAAAATTATTCCTGATGTTTTGTCAGGATCTCTTTTCTTGTAACTTGAATGCATTGGTTCAGGTCCTACCATCTGAAACAGGAAAAAAACACCAAGCTTTCTCCATCTTCCATGTGACAGCCCTTTAGATATTTGAAGGTGGCTGTCCTATATCTCCTCAGTCTTCTCTTCTCCAGGTTAAACATACCCAACTCCTTCAACTGTTCCTTTATTATGTTGGTCACCCTCCTCTGATAAATCAAGGCTAAAATCCAATGCCTTATACCTACCTTATACCTACTGATTTTAATGAGAATCCACATGCCTAACTTCACAAAGGATAATGCTGCATAGATTAGAATCCTTACTTTCTCACAATAATCTTGTAAAGCAGACTACAGGTGAGCAGAAACAGAATCTCATCCAAGACCATCCCCAGTCAGAGTTGGGATTTGATTCCAAGCTATCTCTACACAAGTTCAATACTGTCAGCAGGCCTATGGTAGTTTATCTAGAGGTACATGCAAAAATTAAACACCTTACAACAAACAGTCACTGACCAAAATAATAACAATCAACTTTCTGTAGTGAGATGTCCCAGTTTGTACAAAGAGAGAAAAAAGGGAAACAAAGCTATACCTTAATAGCTTAATAGAGTAATGTTGATGAAGGAGAGAATTGAGATGGTGTTAAGAAAAGACAGGGAAAGAAGTAACTTGAAGGGAATGAGGTGGAGAGTTACATAGGAAATGATTGTACAGGAGCAACAGATTAGATATTTCCTAGAATCTTCTGGGCTTTTACTTGCTTGTTTTTAAACAAATGTCTGTCCAGTCACTATTCTACTAAATAAGTAAGTGAAAATCTTCTATTAGCTTCCAGTGTCCCAATTTAAAAAAAATCTTATGTTGCCTTTCCCTTATATTCTGTAACCTTCCATTACCCCAAAATGTCTGCCTAAAGATCTGCTGGGCACTGTGGCATATTTAAGGAAAGTGATAGAAGTCAATATGTAAAGGAAATGGAGTTTGAAGGAATTATGTAAGAATTGCTGCACAAAGAGTGAGGTTTTAAGAACAGAAAATGTATTTTTAAAAGTCTTACATTGTCAACAGGTGACAGATGCCTATGTTGTGGATTAGCAAATGTGATCTACATCACAGTGTAAATAAAATTAGCCATTAAGAAAAGATGAGAGGTAGAAAGAGGCATAAGATCAACTTTTAAAAATAGAAGCGTAAGTGCAATAGGGCCCAATGGGAAATCTGTTAAGGGGTGACACAAGGAAAGGATGGCTAATCTATGGACTGCTACCACTGTAAAATCTGAGAAAGGAAAGCAGGGTGGATAAATGACAGACAGCAAGGCAAACCTCAGGGAATTGACAATGATATTTAAAATAGATAAAAACCTAAAGCAATGCCAAGACAGTCTATTACAGCCTTCCCTAACCTGTTGCCTTCCAGATGTTACTGGACTCCAATTCCCATCATCCTTGACCATTGGCGATGCTGGCCAGGGCTGACGGGATCAGAAATCCAACTACAACTGGAGAGCACCAGGTTGAGCAAGGCTGGTCTATTCAACAGTTAATGGGTAAGGAACTAAGGGGGAGCAAGAGAAAGACAAAGCCACTATCAGGAATGAATTGAGCAGATGCCTCGTTTTAGGAAATGGTGAGTAGACTTATTGTTATTGTTGGGAATGATTGGCATGGAAGAAGCTTGTATGCATTTTTAATAATAATAATAATAATAATAATAATAATAATAATAATAATAATAGTAAACAGGTGAATAAATGCTGGTGAAGCAGTCATACTTATAGGCTGTGTTTGTGTGCAACCATGCAATACATGAATGTATCCAAATTTGCTTATCCCCCTTATCCAACCCCCCCCCACGTGGCTCCTTTCTTTTTGTTTCCCATTACATTCTGGCGGGGAAGGGGGGGCCTTCCCCTTACCTAAAACCCAAGTAAATAAATCGCAAACAGCAGAGGGAAAGCGACAGGGCGGGAAAATCTCACGCAGGAAGGAGGCGAGCGGGGACAGGGGGATGCCGAGGGGTACCAGCCAAGGAGGGTCACAGAGCGCGCGGGTGGGGGTTAAAGAAGGGGCGGGGCAAGTGCAACGAGGGGGCGAGGCTTGCTTCTGTGTTTCCCTCCACCCGCCCCTCCTCCTCCTTCCGAATCCCAAACCTACCCACAGACCCCCACCAACCTCTTTTAAGTCCCCATTACCTGCAATTGGCGAGGCCCTCTCCTCCTGGCCCAGTCGGTGTGTGTATATATGTAGATATATATATATATATAAATATATACGACTTTCTGTATATATAAATATATGTGTGAGAGGCCGAGCTTTTCTTTTCCGTACCCCTCCCCGGGCCCAGAGGCGGCGGCGGCGGCGCCTCCTCCGCCCCCCCCCCTTATCTGGGCTCGCGTCTAGGCCCGCGCTGGGCCATGGCGGCCACCGTCGCCGCCACTAGCCCCCTCAGCCGTTGGTTCTTCTGGGCTCGCGCTGCGGGCGTCAAAATAATAAAACGGGAGGGGGAGGGGGGAGAGCAAGCGAGGCCCGCGCGCCCTTACGCAGGCGCTCTCAGATGGCCGGGGGTGAAGCGGCGGAGGGGAGGGGGGTTTAATCTTAGAGGCGGCGGCGTCGCGGGGCCACTCACGCGCTGGCTGGGCGGCTGGCGCGCGCGCGGGGCCCAGGCGCTCGAACAGCTCTCCTCCTCCTCCTCCTCCCGCCCTCCTGCCTCCCTCCCTCCACGCCAGCCAGCCAGCCTAGCCTAGCCGGGCACTTTGTTTGTGTCCCACAATGCAACGCGGTGGCGGCGGCTGTTGTGAAGCGGGAGGGAGGGTTGGCGGAGAGCAGTGGGCGGGGCCACGAGCGGTGGTCGGAGAGGGCGGGGCCAAAACTGCAGGTTGGGGAGGGGGGAGGCGGCGGAGGGAAAAGCGTCTGGCGTCGCGTCGGCGCGCACAGCGAGCTGGGGCGCGCGCTCCGTGTTTCGCGCGGCGGGGGCGAGCCGCGAATACCGGGCCTCCTGAGGGGGAGCCGCTATAAAGCTTATCTTTCGGCGTATCCCCTGAGAAATGTTTGCGGTGTAATTATTTTATGTATTTATATATATTTTATTTTTAAGTTCTACCACAGCGCTCCTCGGCTGTGGTAATAGGAGGCTCTTCTGCCTCTCTCTTAAAGCTTCGCTCTGAGGTGATTTCAAATCACTGCGAGCCTAAAATCCTTTTGATCTCGGTAGGGAGGGGGGTAAACTGCATTGGGAACGGCGGGGCCAACTTCAGGGTTTCACGGCGAAGCCCGGGGAGGGAAGAGAGGATGGCAGGTTGACAATCCTAATTCAAAATTTATTTAACAAGGAACCCCCAATACACGTTGGGTAACCCAGAGTAGGCAAGTCTTTAGGAGGGTTTTTGGGGTGGAGATCGTGGTTATAAACCCTCAAATGGTTTGTTTGTTTGTTTCATAAGCTTTGTGATTTATTATTACTTCATAAAATTTATACACCGTTAGATTGTAGAAAACCCCAAAACTGTTTACGAAAGACAAAACGGTAAAATCAAGAAAAAAATGCCACATTGTTTTAAAGGATACAAAACAGAATAAAATTACTTCAACTTCCTAAGCATCTGGGTAGGCTTGCCTAAAGAGGAATATTTTTAGCAGGCTCACACACAAAAAAAGAGTATAGTGAAGGCGCCTGCTTAATCTCAATATGCAGGGAGTTCCAAAGTGTAGGCCCTGCCACGTTAAACAATTGAGTTCTGCATTTGTAAGACGTTACAAATGTGGACCGGGTATTTATGTGGCACATGTAGGGCAAGGTGATCTTGCAGGTAAACTGGTCCCACTGGCTGATTGTAAACACTGTCAAAGGAGTTTAAAGAAAAGATATAACAATAAATTTGTCACTGAACAATTAACAAAAATAACTTGAAAGTTAAAAAGATAAAATAATAATAGAAAACAAATTAAAACTCACATTATTTATTCTTTATTATTATTTTTTGTTAACCACCCTTCACCCTAAACATAAACAACATATAAATAATAAATATCTGTTTAACTGCAATCCTGAGCATGTCAACTCAGAAGAGGAATTATGTTTGGAAACATGGGGGCGGGGAGAGGATTTTCTAACCACAGTACAAGAATAAATACATAAGATCAAAACCCACCACGACGGCAACAGATGCATGTAAAACCAAAGCACAACGAAGAAATAATGCTTCATTTTGATGTTAGATGGACTGCTAAAAATCTGAGATCAGTTGGGTAGATATGATTAACAACAGTGTGAAGAGTTGAAGAATGTAAGCAGACAGATAATGGGTTTATTGAAACGTAACATACTTCATAATGCATTCAAGTTTTGAAAGGGTCAGGAGCTTGTCCAACCACATAATATTGGGTGCAATTTCAGGAGTTTTTGGAAATGAATTGTGATTTAAAAGAAGAAAGAATTTGTGTCAGTTTGTGATGGAGAGATGAATTATGTTCAGCTCCTTTTTCTTTATGAATTCTAAAGGTTTTTATATACATTTATTTATCTCTTCACACATGTATCTGCTGACATAGCCCCTGATCCACAAATGCTTATGCCATAATAAATACATTGGTTTCCAAGATTTGGCAAGACTTTTTGCTGTTTTTGTTGTAAAGGCTAATCTGGCCATGCCTCTGGAGAAAAAATATATAACGCATGCCAGTAACATAATTGTACAACACCAATGTAGACTAAAACCTCAAAGCAATACTACAGTATATACTTATAAAAAACTTACAATAAATCAGTTAAATAGCAATTCAGTTCAGTGATAGCAATTAATTTAAATAAAGTAACAAGAGTTATTAACTCTTTAGGAAACAGAACGGCACAGCTTCTGCCCATTTCAAGATGTCCAAGTGTTTAAAGCCATCTAAACTGGTTGCCATCACCATAATTTGGGCACCACAACTTTTAGCTGTGCATTATGCAAACATTACAGGTCTGTTTTGAAGGGAGAGGAAAGTAAATAAATGACTTACCAATATTTTTTTTCTGACTTATTTGTTTTTCTTTGAGAGGGCTCCTGGCCTTTTAATTCTCTTGATTTTGTTACCTCTTTCTGTAAGTATTAAGCCTTATAAAGTTCACTTGCCACAATTCCTAACTTGCCTGGCCAGTGTTTTCTAACATTCAGAAGAGGCAGTCACACACTTCCAGAAGTTCCTTGTCCTGCTAGTGGTCGACTGCTCTTTGTTAGATCCCATCATAAACCAGCTCCCCATTATGACCAACTGCCTCAGAACCATTGGACATGTCCATTCTGTCCACAGTTGTCAAAGTAGAACATTCCAGTTGCGGACGCATGTGCTTCGCCACATTCCTTATGAACACAATTTTTTTATTCACAATCCAAATAAAATCTGATTATAGAGCGGTTGTCAGGTAATGTTGTTCAAAGGCTCTTCTATGAAAAATGATCTCCCTTGACCAATCTTCCTTCTCACCACCACAACATGGTAGTCTAGACTATAAGTGATTGTGGTTAAAGTAACAGAAGCAAAGACCAGGAGAAACTAAAATCTTCCATGATAGAGAAAGTACAAGGTGTATATAAAAGTGTACTTGTCGAACATGGAACAGATTTAGTAATATACACGAGTGTCTGTGGCTATTGATTTACATATTGATATTTAGTTAAATTCTGGCAAGCAAAATCTATTTCTAATTTCCCTCATAGGAAATTTTTATAGCTTCATTTGTGTAAGTCCCAACTTTACTGATAAATCTGCTCTTGTGTCCAATTTGTACCAGTTCCAAATGCATGACTAAGCCGCTTCTGGTGAACCAGAGCAGCACATGGAAACACTGTTTACCTTCCCACCGGAGCAGTACCTATTTATCTACTTGCACTTTGACGTGCTTTCGAACTGCTAGGTTGGCAGGAGCAGGGGCCGAGCAATGGGAGCTCACCCCATCGCGGGGATTCGAACCGCCAGCCTTCTCATTGGCAAGTCCTAGGCTCTGTGGTTTAACCCACAGTGCCACATGCGTCCCTAAGAAAAGTGTAAATATAGAGCAGTAAATCCCATTGAAATTTAAGTCACTGGGATTTAGGTCAATGTGATTACCTTGTGTGCTTTCCTTTATGTTGAAAGAAGTTCATGTCTTTATTCAATGTTATTTTTCTAGAAAAAGGGGCCGGAACTCACCATGAATGCCTCCCTTGTTCTTTTATAAAGGCAATGGCGCCCACCTGAGAGGTGCCGGAACTGAGTTCCGACTGGAAGAAAGCCCTGTCTATTTATTTAGGGCATTTGTACCCCACAGTTCAATACCAAAGGCTTACAGAATGGTTTTGTATAATCAGTTAAAGCAAGACAGTCTTTACGTGCAGATTTACAATGTAAAAGACAGTTTGGAATAGGAGTACGACTTCCCTTCCCATTTCCCCTTTTTGAGACTTACCTCAACCTAGGTTGCCTTTGGCTGAGCTAGGATGTGGCACTTAAGCTAGTGCAGTCCCACCTGAACTCAGGCTCAGCTTGTTCCAACCTCCTCTCATCCTGGTGGTTCTTGGTTTTGGATTGCACCCTAAGATAGCTACAAGCTGGTCTTTAAAATTCAAAAATTTTGCTTAGCTTCCTCATGTCCAGTCTACTGAGAAGATGATGTCACGGCTGGCTTGATGAGCCACATGTTATGCCTCTGCTACCAAGCCAGATCATCACTTAGAAAGTACTGGTCTCTAGTTCATTTTTTGCTAGGAATGCCAAGAGAGATTTATTAAAGAGCCAACTTCAAAAATTCAATTTCTGTAAAAATCTTAACCAAGTAAAAGAGGCATAGGAGTAAAAATGTGGAGAATTCATGTGCTAGCCTGCCTAAGGATGTTTACCCATAAAAAATTCCACTGAGTTCAGTAGGATTTATGCCTAGTATTTTATGGTCAGAGACTGTAGCCTTAATTTATTCTTTAAAGCTCAATTTATTCTTTAAAGCTATGTGTTCATGACAGCTTATGTAATCAATAAAAATAATAAAACTAATACTAATTTTACAGCAGATTAAATTACTGCAGCAAAAATACTAAAAGCTGAAGTCAAACAGTCAAAAGCCAAGTTAGCAACCCCAAAATCATCTCTTTAAGATAGCCCTATGGTCCAGTAGTGGAGAACCTCCTAGCAGATCTCGGAATTTGGCCTGCAAGGCCATTCTGGACCAACAACACCCACCTGTCTAACATCTAACATCATATGGAATTAGATCAAGGTTAGTTATTTTCAATCTAAGCACTAAGATAAGTATATTTTTATCTATACACGCTAAGCACCATAGTGCTAAGATCAAATATAAGCTCCCTAATTATGGTGCCAAAGCTGTGAAGGTGCTGCTGTTTACTGCACCTTCCAGCTTCCCATAATGAAGGAATATATAGCAGAATTATAATAGGTTTTTGAGGGAGTGAGTTCATATGGGAACAGGTGGTCTCCAAGGTATGTTGGTCCTAGGCCATAAAGGTAGGCCATAAAGGTCAAAGCCAGCATCTTCCCCATTTCAAATCTGCCTCTCCTAGAAGGGAGATGTTTTAGTTTCAAGGGACATGTTCCACTCCTCTAGGAAGCTGATTTTGTTTCTGTATGCACATGTGTGTTGGGCCGGCAGCTGGATTAACTCAGCCCATGGTGACAGCTCTTTGAATGATGCCAAGTCGATTTCACTAGCCCATTGATTCAGTGCCGTTGAGAAGGATCTGCCAGTTCTGTGAACTGCCCCACTCATTTCTGTTACATTTCTCAACTTGCATTCCCAGTTCTGTTTTCTCATCCAGTACTGTTTCATTTGCTGAGATTTTGGCAGCTGCTTCGGAGTGAAGTCAATAGTTGACTATGTATGTGGATTCCATTCTGCACAGATTCGGCAGAAAGAGGCAGTTGACATTGCAGTGTTTGTTCTATGTAGTCATTTATGTGTCCCGTTTCCTCGTAGACAGATGTACCTAAAGCTCCTATAGTGAGAGCCAATTCACATGACTAGTGTATGAGAACATCCACTTTGCAACAGGGATCCATGGTTGCTTTGACTTAGAAAAAAATCACTGGGTAGATTGGAGAACAGCGTAGCAGAATAATCAAGCAACCACTTCAGCTGGAACGTAAGATAATTCTTATTGTCAAGTGAGGGTAAAAACAGATGCAAGATTTTAAAAGCAGCCACAACAGGTTCTGTGTCAGCTGCATGATCCTCTTTTGCAATATGAATTCATGTAGATAACAGGGTGGGGGTTATATTGAGATGGGGCTTCTAGTGCTCAGGCTCTGATACTTGTTTCCTGCACAGCTGTTGCTCTCTTTCCACCATAAGTTTGGAAGACTGAGTTCCATATCTACCAAATTTTGTGTGGCTCTAGCTTTAGAGCTTGCTCCCTAGCCCTCTTGGTATGAAGACACTGCTTAAGCTCCTGCTCTCTTTCCCTGGTTGCTGCCTTGGATCTTGACCACTCCTTTCTGAGTGGGATGATACTCCTGATCTTTGTGATGCTCCGTTGTTGCCATGGAACTCAACCCTTACCTGTTTTTGACTATGTATCTTTTACTGGCCCACTTGGATTGACAGCAAGTTCTCTCCTTCCCAAGTCTTGGAACCCAGCTGCCTGGGTCGAACCGTTGCCGAAGCCTGTTAATTCTAGATATATATTTCAAGTTAAACATCAGATCAGCTGTCAGACCCACCATTTCCCTAAAGGTTGGTGCCAAGGGTTGGCATGAGTGGCATCTGCAAGAGGGCCTACATCCGAGCAGGGGCCCCACTAGAAATAACTCCCATGGACCTGTTACATTCACCAGATGGACTATCCATCTGTTACAATAATTTTAGAGCAACTGAAATGTATCAAGGGCTTTGAGCCTAGGACTTGCCGATCAGAAGGTCGGCGGTTCGAATCCCCTCAACGGGGTGAGCTCCCGTTGCTCGGTCCCTGTTCCTGCCAACGTAGCAGTTCGAAAGCACGTCAAAGTGCAAGTAGATAAATAGGTACCACTCCGGCGAGAAGGTAAAAAGCGTTTCCATGCACTGCTCTGGTTTGCCAGAAGTGGTTTAGTTATGCTGGCCACATGACCCGGAAGCTGTACGTTGGCTACCTCGGCCAATAAAGTGAGATGAGCGCCGCAACCCCAGAGTCGGCCACGACTGGACCCAATGGTCAGGGGTCCCTTTACCTTTATTCGCTGGTACAAAGTACTGGCCCCCTTTTCTTTTTTGCTGCCCATGGCAGCCATTTTGTGCTGGCACCCACAGCACTTTCTATTGAGATGTGAGTGCTAGCACATATACATACACCAAAAAGCACTGGATAAATCTATTCAACTATATGGCCATCATTCACTCCCCCATAACAATCATAAACTTCAAAAAACAACCACCACCCCATTGGGCTAAACTTCCATTGAGTTTTTGAACTCTTGGAAACTCGCCAATGGTCACCCTCCACAGGTAACATTTCTCTAATTAACACTGTCGGCAAGCAAAAACATTTTTCACATTTTGCCTGGATTGAAAATTGTACATTTGAACACAGCTGTTGTGTGTGCACTTCCCCCTGCCCCAATGATCCATGCTGCTGTAATATGTAATCTCTGTCCTCAGCCTACACTAACCCAGAGTTTGGTCCAAAAATCTAACATTTGCCTTTCTCCTGTCTGCATCCTATTCTTTTGCATGGTTTCTTCTGTTAAGGCAGATTGGAACGATGTGGATGCAAAGAATTTACATCCTCCTTACTATACTTTTGATCTGTCCTATGAAAAGCTATTAGGTTTTTGTTGGTTTTTTATTTTAATCTTTTCAGTTTTATCTCTTGTTCTTAGTGACACTTGAATGGCACACCTGTTCCCCAAATCCTGGCTGAAGTCTCTGCTTGCCTCATTAGGTTGCTCACATACAATAGATGATTTTTGGTTTGAAACTTAGGAAAGAAAATGGCTAATGAGGCGTACTCCATGGTGCTCTTTTCTCTGCGTATTATACATCACTGTGTGGTACTTGAAGGGAAGAGTTGTATAACCCTTGCCCAGTAATTGCAAGAAAACACTGCAGCTGCACTGCATATGTTCCAGCTGAGCTTGTCATCTTTGCATCCAAGAACTTTTAATTGTGAGCCCCCTTGATGTAAGCTTCCCCTTATTCCCTCTTAAAACCCATCACAGCGGAAGGTGGCATCTAGAATTAGTATCCTCTGAATGCTTCAAATAAAGATTCCTTAGCAAGCTAGCCTGAACTGGCATAATAACAATTGATAGAGCTTGGAGCGGCTGTGCTTCTTTATTCCAGCTGGGATTTTGAGTTCTTGTTTCCTTAGATACGGGATCATCTTTTATCATCATTCCAGCAAGGATCTATTATGCAAACTGTGGGCATCATCCAGCCAAAGCGAAGGATTTTTAAGTTCCATTGATTGGAAATAGAGTTTTGAGCATGTGCAGATCTAGAAAAATACCTGTTGTTTCAATTCTTGTATATAAAAGGTTGTACATTGCAATGATCCCTAGGGGTACATTCTATACACACTTTGTCAGCTTGTGAGCAACAATGAAAGCCAGGTTAAACTTATCTTCTGCCTTGGTGATCCCGCATTTGAAAATTGTCAATTCATTTGCACATTCCCTTTCTGAGTTCTATTTCTTGGTCACACTGGAGTGTGACAGTGTATTGGAAACATATAGACTTGCAGAATGCTTATTATTTTAACTGAGACTTCCCATGAAAATGCCACTGCTGCCGAGGTTTTCAGCTGCACACTTTCCTCTGTTTAGTTGGAAAGTCCTTATCATGCTCCCTCTCAGAGCCTTTATCACAAGTTGTTGCTCTCAAAAGTCTCAGTTGCAAGAACATTTGTTGGCCGCATCTTTGAAGCCATTGCCTGGAGCTCACCATTGCTTATCGGAACTGTTTTGTATCACTCTTCACAGCTTGTAGCACTTGATGATGGCTTCCTGTGAAACACTCTAAGCTTTGCCTTGCGATGGAATGCTTTGTGTTATCACAACTCCAGGAAATAACCCCTCCATATTTTATTTAAAAACCCTCACAGCATAGGGAATCATTCAATTAATGATTCCCATCAAAGCAGTCCACCAGCCCTGAACTGGGGAAATCTGGATGCAAAATCTTGAGCTTCCTGTCTGCACAAGGTGGACACCCATTTGTATCTTCTGGCTCCACGATAGCCCTTGTGGCACAATTGCCTTTCTGATATCACCATGGAGGAGATGACTAATATTCTCATGATAATTGTTGACAACCTAGATCTGTGATTGATTGACCCCATCCATTCTCATCATTCCGCTCCCCACCCAGGCTGTTTCCTTTCATGGCAGTTTTAGTTCTTCCTGCCATCAAGACTGGGATTTATTTTTGACTTGAGCATGTAGAGCCTTCATTCTTTAAAGCAGACGCCCAGGGACAATGACAAGAACCATCCCTTTGCCAGAAAGTCATTTTCCTTATCTTTGTCTCTGCTCCTGCTGTGTCTTCTTTCCTTCCAAAGTATGTTTCCCCCCAAAATGTCCAGAGTAAGGGAACTCTTTCTGCATCAACTTCTCTGCCAAGCAGAACTTGCATACCTGCAGTGGAACCATTGTGTGCTGCAGAGAGTTCTGGGACATGCCCTAGGATGTACATCCAAACTGTACATCCACTTGCATAGCTCATAGTGGTATATATCAGCTGTGCTGTTGCACAGAAGAGGGGGGGAATGTAACACAGGGATGTTGCAAACTAGCCAACTCTTCATTATTTTAAAGGGTGCTTTCAGACATCGGGAATATTGCATTAGTTTTCCTGATTATATTGCTAGCACTTTTGCCCCGTTTTAATGTTCCTTTCACACTGCTGTACCTCTTGCATTGTGGAATTGTGGCTTTTTGACTGCTATACAGGCATGTTGTGCTAAATTCCATTCACATCAGGGGGCATGGGATGGCACAAGAATGCTCTCTTTCTGCACATGTTATATCTGTTCCCCAATGAAAACAGCAGGAAAGTACTGTAAGGCAGTATACCACAACAAATTCCATCACTTTACTCCCACATTTTTTTGGGTTAAGGGGGCTGGAAACATTTCCCCCCTCTGGAATCAAATAACACAGAAACGAGCCTTTACTATAACAACAACAGCAGCAATCTAATATAACAATAAATAATGATAATATAATAGAACAATTAATTATAGCAGTGATGACAGTAATCTTTGGTGCCCTGATCATAGTCTTGTTTGTTTTTGCTCTTTTTATATCTGGCATGCATATTGCTGCTCATTCCATTGCCTGCAAAGCAACTGGCATATTTCTTCCCTGTGCCTTCCCTGCTTCACCCTGTATGGCATTGCCTCTTCCTGGGATGATTGGCAACATTACAGCATTGAAATACACCATTCCTTTTCTGATAACATACTTTCCTGTCTCTGAAATCTTGGCATTATGACTCTGATCAAGCAGCCATTAAAGTCAAAGCCTGTCATTAAAATATGCAGGAGTGATGGATATATTAAATGAACCTAGGAAGGGAAGTCAATGAATGTATGGTTTAATAGAAGATGTTTAATTTGAAATATAAAATTTGAAAAAGTTAATAAGAATTTAAAATGGAACAAAACCCGTTAACATGAGAGACGAAGTTCTGTTCCAGTTTGGGGCTTTGGAATCTGTTAGACGGTGCATCATCCATGGCCAGAAAATAGACTGACTTGCTTATGTGCCGCTTCAGCTTTTCCAAGTTAACAATCTCCCACATCAGAGTTCACAGCAAAGATTGCAGCTTTTTATTGTCTCCCTAGAGGACCACTATGCCATTCCTTGATTTATTCTGAAAACTTAAAAGGTTTAGTCCTTATTCTCCAGGACCCCTTCTCAATGGAGGGTTTCCTAACTTTAAACCACAGCTCTAGGCGCATTTGGACTGGTCGCCACTGTTATCACTTGATGAATGCAAGCGTTATTGTCATGTGTGAATGTGTCATCACAGATTTAACACCAGAGACAAAGCAGACACTAGTCTGAAGCTTGGCAAAGAAGCGGGCACCCTGCCTACATGTGTTAATGGCTTATCAGCGGTGGTGGTAGCACTGTGATAATCACTAGGTGACTATTTATTATTTTATTTATTGAACTTAAATCCCAGAGCTAAGGAGCTGAGGGTGGCATACATGGTTCTCCCCTTCCTCATTTAATCCACACAACAACCCTGTGAGGTAGGTTAGGTGAAAAGACAGCGATGGCCCAAGGTCACCCAGTGAGCTTCATTGTCAAGTGGAGATTTGAACGCTAGTCTCCCAGATTCTAGTTTGACACTCAAACCACTGGTTCTGAGTTTCCATTTAAATTTCCCATAATGCCCCTGCAGGAGTGCTGTTCTGGAGCATTGCAGAAAATTTAAATGGTGGCTCACCATTCACCTGGCATGTGGGTTCAGGACAGGTGTCAGTGCATACGCAAGTACTGGGGCCCATCAGCTGCCCAAGAGTACAAGATGGGAAAAGCAGGCGTGGACAGTACTTTCCTATCATTCCAAAGACAATGTTTTTTAGTTGACACATACAGCTGCTGGTAGTAGCTCTTTAGAAATGGAAGCCCCCTACCGGTATTAGGGATAGGGGAGAATTTAAATTCCATTCACATTTAAAGGTGAACCTAACTAATTGCCACTTTCCAAAACAATGTTATATCCAAATTGAAATTGAAATTGAAATACTTTATTGTCATTTGTACAACTTGTATACAGTGAGATTACACGAGCACCCCCCACTCAGCTCTCTTAGTCTTAATTCCCCCCGTTTACTGACGCACGCACACCAAACCCGAAAGTCAGTTGCCCTGTTGTTATCTTTTTATTCAGCAGCCTAAGAGCCCACGGATAGAAGCTGTTCTTTACCCTGTTGGTGCAACTAATCATGGTTCTATATCTTCTGTGTGAGGGCAGGAGATCAAGAAAGTGCCGGCCAAGGTGTGAATCATCCCTGAGAATTTTCCTCACTCTCCTGAGGCGACGTTCTTCCGCTATTTCATCCAGTGGATTCACGGGACAGCCCATAATATATTGTGCTGTATTCACCACCCTCTGTAGGCACTTCCTGTCAGATGATGTCAAACCAGCTTACCACACCGTGATGCAGTATGAAAGGACACTTTCTATTGTTGACCCGTAGAAGGAGATCATCAAATGTTGATTGACATCATGCTTCCGCAATACTCTGAGGAGAAGGAGACTCTGTTGGGCTTTCTTAGCAGCCATCCTCTAAAATTCATCCTTGTGTGTAGTGGATCAGGCCCTAGTGAAGTATACTGTGTAAATACGCTAGCGGAAATTATCATTTCACTCAATGGTGGTCTGCTATGAAAGCTACCCTGAAGATTTCGATGCTGCACCCAACACTTCAAGTCCTAGTCCTCTGGTGGTTGGCAGGATGTGGTCCATAGGTAGCAATGAAAAAAGGTGTGTTGCTGATTATTAGAATTTTCAAAATGTGAATGACCGAAAATGATAAGGGAAGTGATAAATGATGCCTTTATTTGTACCAACCAGTGCTCACAAAGAGATGTGCAAAGTTTTGAGAAGCATTTGCGGACTGATGAATCTGATACATTTGTCAAGTACCGCTTGTGACTAATTTAATTTCCAGTCTGAGAAACAGTCCTGTGGTGCTCAAAGCTTGATACAGAAAGATGCCACTGGACCCTGCAATCAATGCAGTATCTCATCTTGTAATCCTTTTTTTATATGGCTCTCTGGAGATTTTATAGATAAAATTCATTTGGAAGATTTATTGATGCACATCTCTAATAAATGGTCTGTGCAAGATCTGAGAGTAGAAAGGAAGACAGTGAAGGGATTTAAGCATGGGAGTCACATGATGTGAGGAAATTTAGTGGCCACAGTGTGCAGCTGTATCTCACATAGGTTCCTTCTGTTTTGGAAACAGAATATGCTGCTCACATTCTCTTTTGATTTTCCAGCCCCATTGCTCTCTATTCTCTGAAGAAGACATGAAACTGTTTTTCAGGAACAAATACATTTCCTTGTATTGTATACACCAGTTATATTTTTACCTTCCTCAAGTGGAATGCTAGACACGTATTTGGCTCAGCCTCTGTGTATAAATAGAATAATAAATCGGCAATCATGTCATGCTCTGAAAATAAAACGTAGCCATGATGTGACCTAAGTGTGGGGCATTTGCAGAGGTGCTGCATTATAGACACAGAGCTCATGTGATCTGAAATGCCCACATTGATAAAACAAGCTATTGCAAATAAACTAAATTTTGGCTATAGATATAGGTAGAGAGGATATACATCAGAACACACAAGAGAGAAGTGTATGAGGCTACAATTCTTGCTAAGTTGAGGAAGCTGGCAGCATTTTCCACGGCTTGTTGCATACATCACTCATTGTACCATGTCAATGGTTAGTAGATTGCAAGAGATGGTGCCAAAAGGTTGGTCTCCTGCAGGTTGGTCTCTCTACTTAACTCAGAAGATGAGGAAGCGTTTGGATTTGATATCACTACCCGAAGGAGTCTCAAAGCAGCCAACATTCTCCTTTCCCTTCCTCCCCCACAACAAACACTGTGAGGTGAGTGAGGCTGAGAGACTTCAGAGAAGTGTGACTGGCCCAAGGTCACCCAGCAGCTCCATGTGGAGGAGCGAGGAATCGAACTCGGTTCACCAGATTACGAGTCTACCGCTCTTAACCACTACACCACACTTGTTATGTATTAAAGTTCTCACCCTGGCCACCAGGGGTATTGTGTATATACTTTTCACTCAGGTCCACGTCAGTTACTTTAGGCGGGAAACCCTGGGCTGTTGTTGCTACAGTGTTGATAGCCGGCTGCCTATAAAAGCAGGCTGGTTGAGCTGTTTGCTGTTCAGTTCTGTTCCAGCTTACAAATAAAGAGCTGCTTTGGAAGAATCGCTGTGTCGTCTGATGTTCACCCACAACTCAACAACACTGGATTTCTCAGGTTAAGCTTGTGGTCCACTAAGGCCCTTAGATCCTTTTCACAAGCCGGGTGGCCCCCATCTTATATTTGTGTAGCTCGTTCTTCCTGCCTATGTGCAGAAACCTGATATTTGTCCCTATTGAAATTCATTTTGTTAGTTTGGGCCTGGTTCTCCAATCTGTTGAGGTCATATTGAACCCCAATTCTGTCTTCTACCCCTCTCAGTTTGGTGTCAACTGCAACACTGCTAAGCATCTCCTCATTCCTTTTGAAAGGTATTGAACAATAATGGGCCCAGGACAGAATCCTGTGGCACTCTGCTTGTCACTTTTTTCCAGGATGACAGCCAGTGCCATTGTTTGGGCTGGTTGTAAGGAAGATGGCAGGCTGAGGTGGAGGCTGGATGAAGGCTGACTGAGGTTGGTGGAGCTGTGCTCCTTTTGCCCAAATGAACCAACCTTCACCAGCTATGGTCGTAGCTTGTGCTTTATCTCAAGTGTTACAAAATAATTTAAAGATTCTGTGAGAGAAGCGACTTGGGAAGGAGGGTGGTAGCAGTTGTGATGAGAGTTAGCTGCTTGTCCCTGGTTGCATGCTCTCACACAGACACTTTTAAGCTGTTGATAATTAGCTGGGTTTCCCTGACCTGTGTCCACTATACAATTTCGGTTTCCACCTTAAACAGGAAAGGTGTATGCATAACCCTGAAGTTTTATAGCTGTGGAAATTTGGAATGAATCCCAAATGCAAAACAAGAAAAAGGAAATCAAACAAAGGGATCTTAACTGAGGAAGTCTTTTATTCACAGCTAAATGCTAGCATTACAATCTGGCTATCTGTTTTTAGAAGATTAAAGGGGAGGGGAGAAGAAGGTTAAAACAAAACATTTATTAAAAAATTAGAAAGTTTTTTTTTTTTTTTTTTTGCAAAGCTTGACTAGAACCAGCTTACTGGGTATTCTAGCTGAGCAAGTAAGCAGTTGAGAGAAAAGAGTGAGATTTCCCTCCCCATGCATAAAATGCAATTGAGAAGGTGGGAGAGGCAGCAGCATTGTGTAACGCAGTCACCCTTTCTCTCCCACCCCTCCAAAGACAGTTACTGTACACAAAATAAATACCTTTTACAAGAGGCTCAGTACAATGCTACAGTCCTTCACTGAAGGGAAACATATATACATATAAATCCTGTATATAACTTATTTTACGTACATCACCATCAATGCTACATGTTTGTTTGTTTGTTTTTATTTGAAAAAAGAAGGGCTAATTCAGGCAGGCATTCCAAATGCAAAAAAGATAGTAGCATTACAGGAGTGGGCAGTGCAGAGTCAGGAGGATGGGGCTGAAGACAAACCGCAGAATTTGAGTGGAATGATCCCCAAGGAAGCATCTTTATGCTACAGACTTAGGGCCCTTCCAGACTGGTGTTAAGTTTGTTTGCGTGGGTGGGTGGGTGCAGACATGTATTCTACAACATGTCATTGACACAATAACAGTGCATGAGTGGTGGAATTATACTGGGCAGTCCACACATTATTTTGCTTCATTGTTTTGTGATACTTCCCCAATGTTACCGCATTATTGACTTCTGGAGGAGCACCCTTGTGCTGTAGCGCACCAGAGGCGGGACATTCTACCCCCACATAAAATTTGTGGTGTGAAAAGTTACAAGATTTCAGCAGAAAGCTATGGGACATGCACTGATTGGAAGCAAAGCAGTTAGGTCTGCCCCAAAACCTTTATAGGCACGAACAGTATTGGATTTGGATTTGATATCCCGCTTTATCACTACCCGAAGGAGTCTCAAAGCAGCTAACATTCTCCTTTCCCTTCCTCCCCCACAACAAACACTCTGTGAGGTGAGTGGGGCTGAGACTTCAGAGAAGTGTGACTAGCCCAAGGTCACCCAGCAGCTGCATGTAGAGGAGCGGAGACCCGAATCCGGTTCACCAGATTACGAGTCTACCGCTCTTAACCACTACACCACACTGGCTCTCTTTTGGCCCTCTATTGAAAACAGAATCATGTATAACTACCCAGATACCCCCACCACAAGCAGAAATGACCATAAATGCACAATAAAAAAGGACTCTAGAGGGGTCCCTAAACTAGTTTAAGTTGGGATTGTGTGAAACCCTTTTGAGAAATATTTAATCTTATCCAATTTGTTGGGGTGTGTGTATCCTCTGAGGTTTCTTAGTTGTTTCACCTAAGAAGGAACCTCCAAATTTGCTGTGAACGTCACTTCAGTTGAAATCCAGCAATAACCTCAGGAATATGTGGACTCTCCCAAGTATACATCTTACTGTTTCTTTCTTTTTTTCAGCAAAGCATAACAGTACGAAGAACCAAATTGGGCTTTAAAAGGAGCAGCTTACTGAGTATGGTCTATTTTTCTGTATAAGGGAAAACCAAACAGCGGGCTGCACTGACAGTACTGATAGATGAGATGTTGCTCTCCCCAATTCCAAGACTAGCACAGGCTTTATGACAGTGTACATCTCTAACACAGCCTCAGGAAAATGTCAGGCTAAAATGCCGGGCATATTCCAAAGAAGTGTTACTTACAGCCCGACAGAAAAGACGCACACAGTGACCTTTTGAGTTTTTGGAAGTGCATTGCGAGAGAGAAGAATGAATCAGGGAAAGGACAGCATCCAGCATCATGTTAGAGTGACTGGAATTTCACTTCCGGTAGATGACCTCATACATGGGGTGAAGACACACAGAGGATTTTAAGCATGGTAGATGTGGTATGAATGCACTTTTCCTGCCTTGGAAAAACATGTCACTTCTTCCAGTGAGTTGGGGAGGGAACGGTTTTGCAAGTTTCTGATGTGTTGGAGAAATGCTGGCTTAAGTGGGTACCTCTTGACAAGTGCCCCATTAGCCTGGGCCTGTGACACTGGCCGCGTACCTCTTCCCTTTCTCCCAATCTGCTGGGAGTTCATTATTTTTTTGTAAGGCAAAGGATGGATGCATGGAAGAACAAATATGCATGTGCTGCTTTGATCTAGCATTTGACTTACCAGGCAAGACAAGATGCAAAGTTTGGTTGGCTAACAAAGAACTCACAGATGTTAAGAATGTTTTGACTAACTGGATAGCTCAGTTAGAGTGTGGTGCTGCTAACAGCAAGGTTGCAGGTTTGATCCCCATATGGGATGGCTGCATATACCTGCATTGCAGGGGGTTAGATTTTCAGGGTCCCTTCCAATTCTACGATTCTCTCTTCAGAATACAGCACAACTCATTTTCACAGTGCTCCTGCTTTTGCCTGATCTCCAGGTAGCATCACACAATATGTAAATATAAATAGCAGGTAATCTCTCCTTATCTACCCATTCTATTTCTCAAAAAAGTCCAGATATTCCCCCTGATAAATGAAGTCTTCCTGCAGTTATTAGAGATAGGTCTGATTTGCATACAGCAGGGGTAGAATTTAGCACTATACCAAATTTTGCAGCTGGCTTGACTTTTTTTTAAAGGGCACATTAAAAAATCTGGGGCTAGTCCTACATATAGTAGACACATTAAAGTTAACGGGCATGACTAACTTAGGTTCATTAACTTAAGTGAGCCTACTCTGAGTAGAATTTAGTTGCATACAACTCCCTGGTATACACATCCCAGAAGAAATAGTGTATGGCTTGGATTCATCTTTTGTTTAATGGGAAATGTATTATACCAGTAAAACGATTTATACTATTTTTTTTTTAAAAAAACTGCAGTTTAATGTGAAACAAGAACAAAAAATAGCGAGAGGAATATAGGTATTATTTCTTACAAACAAAGGAGAACATCCAGGGATTATCCCAGATATCTGAAAGAATGTGAAGTGCAAGACTTGTGGTTTGGCTCAGGAAACTAACCCTCAGTCATAAGGAACCCTATCTTCTCTTCAACCTTCTTCATAGGGTAATAAATGTTCTTGGCTTCTATAGGAGCTCTCTGCATCCTGCAAAAAGGGAGAGTGGGACTGTTGTTGCCAAATGTCTTGTGTCTACAAAATTAAGATAGCTGTTTGGCAAGGAAAAGCTTTCTGGCTAAGAGTTCCAGTATTTCCTGTACTGGTCAGGTCTCTCAAACTACTTTTTGTCCTCCTGGTGTTTAGGAATTTCTGCTTCTGGTTGCACCCAGAACCTTGAAATGCAGTGGGAGCATCCAAGGTTTTTTGACCAGACAAAGTTCAAATTGGTGGTTAAAGACTGAGGCAACCTTTTTTCTTTCCTATCAAAAGTGGGATCTAAAACTCCAGAGCTTACTCCCTGGTTTAAATATACCCTCTTCTCCTTTTTTGTCCCTCCAGAGGATTTGGAATTCCCTTTTATGGAGAAGGGCATGGGGTTTTTGTGTGCAGGCAGTCCTAGGTTCAATGCCTGGCATATCCTGTTAAAAAAGCAGGGCTGGGAGCATTGGTGCAGTAGTCCAGGGTCATGGTGCGAAGTCAGAGACCCCTTACTACCCTATTTCTGTAGCAGAGTCCCAGTATTCTACAGCCACCCTATTCAGCATGAAAGGAGAGTTTTTTAGTCACTGTGTACTTCAAAGATAAACATTTAGAAACACTGAAAACATAAGATGCTTCAGTTACTATGCATATTAGATAATTAAGTATATTAATTGTATACAGTTATGTGTATATTAAGGGACATGGATGGCGCTGTGGGTAAAACCTCAGTGCCTAGGACTTGCCGATCGTATGGTCGGCGGTTCGAATCCCCGCGGCAGGGTGAGCTCCTGTCCTTCGGTCCCAGCTCCTGCCCACCTAGCAGTTCGAAAGCACTCCTAAGTGCAAGTAGATAAATAGGTACCGCTTTATAGCCGGAAGGTAAACGGCGTTTCTGTGCGCTGTGCTGGTACTGGCTCGCCAGAGCAGCTTCGTCACGCTGGCCACGCGACCTGGAAGTGTCTCTGGACAGCGCTGGCTCCCGGCCTCTTAAGTGAGATGGGCGCACAACCCTAGAGTCGGACACGACTGGCCCGTACGGGCAGGGGTACCTTTACCTTTACCTTTATGTGTATATTAGGAGAAACTTGCACTAAAATACTGCTGAAGTTTCAGGATTAGAGAGAGAGAACACAAACAGATGTGGAATGTGGAGATCTGAACTTAAAATTGGAAAAGTGAGAAAGTGAGAGAAACCTAAATTGGCAGATTCACCCATCCCTGATCACTACCAACTATATCTGTTTCAGGCTGCAGCTGTTCTCTCCCTCTGGCCGTTCCAGCGGGATAGCTTTTAAGCAGTCATTAACTGGCTCTGTTCAAGGGGAACAAAAACAGCTTCCCCTTTATTGTCAAAAAGGTGCTGAGGGTCAGAGCACTTGCGTAATGGTGGATCCTCTGAGAAAAGTTCTTTTCCTTTTCATGCAGCCTTCACACAAAGCCGAAGCAGCAACAGCTGAAGAGCCCATCTTAAAACCTGCACCCACTGTGCAGAGTGGCTTTGTTTGAAAGGTTGCCATCTGCAGGAAACAGGGTCATCCTTGCCTTGGACTCACCCGTCTCAAAGCTGCCAGAGCACATTCCGCACTGTTTCAGCCCCGAGAGGGAGCAGCCAAGTAGCACCACGGAATTCCATTGCTTTTTCCCAAGAATGCACCACATCTCCCAATCTCCCAACAGCCAGATGCTGAATGACCTTCAGCGCTGGCATCAAAAATCCTGCATGTGCTAGATACAGAAATCTGCCTGTGCCTTGTTTCCACAAGAAAAAGCAAAGAGGAAACATGCAGCAGCTTTGATCACACCAACCTTCTGCTGCCCAGCAGCAGCAAAGAGCTGTTCCATGCGTTACGCAGAACGAGTTGGCAGACTTCTGGACTGTACCATTGAACAGTAGATGGGGTCATTGCCAATGTTCCCTCATGTAAAGAAACTCTCTGTACACCGTGAACTAGCACGTCAGGGAGAAAAGAGTAGGGCAGCCCTCTCTGGGATCCAGGAAGCTTTCCAAGTGAAGCATTTCAGGAAAATATGACCCCTTCATCAACAGTCTGATGTGATTCAGTCTAGCATTCTACCACCTCAAGATTTGCAATCAGTAGAATGTCTCTAACTCTTTGGCCTCCATCTGCATTATACATTTAATTCCGTATCATAGCACTTGAAACAGTCACATATTCCCCTAAAGACTCCTGGGAACTATAGTTAATTTTAAGGGTGCTGAGAGTTGTTAGGAGGCCCTTGTTCCCTCACAGGGTTATAGTTCCCAGAGTTCCCTGGGAAAAGGAATTGACTACTGAACCACTCTTAAGAATTATAACTCAGGGGAGTTGGGATCTCATAACAAGCCTCAGTGAGCTTAACAAACCGCAGTTCAAAGGATTCTTGGGGGAATCCATGCCTGTTTAAAGTGGTTTGATACTGCTTTCAGTATATAGTACAGATGGGCATGGGCATTACATTTCCAAAGCAGGAAGAGCCAAACTATCCTATTTTTGTCCCCAAATGCCCAGTGCTTTCCTTGGTTTGTTTACATGAAGAGCAGCACGGGGCCTTACTTTGAGCAAGGATGCCAAATGTCATGTTAAGTTACAAGGTGGCGGCATTTAATTGTGGGGAGACTCCATGCTGACCCTTTTGCCAGACGTGTCAAGATGGAACTTTAACAAAGCGAATCTGCTTTTCTTAAGGTTGAATCCAGCCTAGTTTCTCATACAAGTGAATTCTTAAGTAACAAGCTATTCCCCCTCCTCAACACCAAGTTAATTCAGGATATAATTCTGAGTCATTTGGACATTGGGGGCCTTAGAAAAGAAATTGGAGGACCACACAGGTTTTGATGCAGGAGGAAGCTCGTTATAAGCCCGTTGTGCACTAAGTGTAAAGGAAGGTGTTGGGCCAGCCTTCATTAAACTGATGCACTGGATGGTGCTGATGGGAGTTGTAGTCTGAAACATCTGGAGGGCACTTGATTGGCAAAGGTGCATTAGACAAACCAGGACTGACCTGATGGTGTACAGACTACTATATGGGTAACCAACACCATGTTGGCTACCCTTGGAGTACTAATTCTTACAGTAGAAATGAGCAGGTTCCAGGACTTGAAGGTTCCACTAAAATAGAGACTGGGTTTTTGAGTCCATAGGTGGATAAAGGAATAGGGTGCCCCTATATTGTGATGCAGGTGGCGCTGTGGGTTAAACCACAGAGCCTAGGGCTTGCCGATCAGAAGGTTGGCGGTTCGAATCCCTGCAATGGGGTGAGCTCCCGTTGCTCGGTCCCAGCTCCTGCCAACCTAGCAGTTTGAAAGCACATCAAAGTGCAAGTAGATAAATAGGAACCGCTCCGGCGGGAAGGTAAACAGTGTTTCCGTGCGCTGCTCTGGTTCACCAAAAGCGGCTTAGTCATGCTGGCCACATGACCCAGAAGCTTTACGCCGGCTCCCTCGGCCAATAAAGCGAGATGAGCACCGCAACCCCAAAGTTGGCCACAACTGGACCTAACCGTCAGGGGTCCCTTTACCTTTAAGCACATATTAAGCCCAGGATTTTGTTGTCAGTACCACATCATTCCTTGCAACTACTGCTTGTGTGTTTTTCTGAGTGCATACAGGGGTGGAAAGAGGAAAGTATGTTGTATGTTAAAGCCTTCTCTATATAAAAGTATTTTACTGGGATATAAAATGTTCAGTTGATAGACAGTATATCTCAGGATGGTCTTGATTAAGCAGAAGTGAGGAAGGAACCACATGTTATGGAGGCACACCCTTGTTTCACAAATATGTACACTCCAGTTATCACAAATGCAAGGTTGAGGAGGAGCATGTGCAGGAAAGAAGTGGCAGCTTGGAGGGGTGCATAACTCTCCACACCTACTAGCTCTCCACTGTCATCTGCTTCCAACCCCTGGAATATTAGCATGTGTGATCAACATAAGAAGCTGCTTTATAGTACTGGTCCAACTAGCATAGCCCTGTCTGCACTAGCTGAGGGCAGCTCTCCAGGGTTTCAGGTGGGAGTCTTCTTCAGACGTACCTGGAAACTGAACCCTGGGACTGTTCACATGCAAAGAATGCATTCTACCATTGAGCTATGGCCCTTCCCCAGAGGTCCGAGAACCCACTCTTTGCTCCCCAACACACATGCTTCTCCTACTACATGCTGAATCTCATTAATTTCAGAGGAATCCAACTCTCACTGCTTAGGAGACGGGGGTGTAAGTTTACATGTGCCTCCTGCACTAACTTGTTCTTTGCCTTCCAGTATTTAACCACTGGAACAACTAGCAGGATCATGCCTGTTGGTGTAAGATTCAGAATGAAATGTGATATACAGTTAGGGCTGCCGGATAGTGTTACTGCCAAGCATTGGAGCAACGTGCGCATTACAATGGATAGCGAGGATAGTTCCTGGAACTCAGTGTAAGTATTTAAGTATTTCTGTCCTCTTGAACAGGAACAGTTGACTAGAGTATCCACTAGCAATGCTGCATCCTTCAACCTCCCTTCCTCCCTGCAACTCTATTCTATAGAGCTGAGGTTTGCTTTCTGAAGCAGCTTGTCACGCAAGCTCCACCTGCTGAAATCTCTTCTGCACAACTATTAAAGGTGCAGGAGTCCTGCCCTTTTTTGCTTCTGGCCATCCTAGTTCTCTTCTCACTGTCCCTGGAAATGCCAGAGATTGAACTCAGAACCTTCCCCATTAAAGCATATTCTCTGCTATCCTGGTACGGCTCAATGCAAGCGTGCCCTAGTGAGAGATGGGAAGGTGTCAAGCTTAAGGCTTGGGTGCTCACCTTTTACTACCAGGTAGCATGGGGAACTAGATTCTTTCTGCTTTCGGCAGCAATCTATGTTCCCGAGCATCTCCTTTGCTGCCAGGGGGCATGGGAAATATCGATTATGATGCATTCCAGTTCAATTCACTGAGAAAAGCAAGGACTGGGAACTCTATTTTCCATGCGTCCCAGCGGCAAGAATAGTACTGGGGCCTAAGCTTGAGGCCTCTCCAGTGCTTTTTATAAACTATATAGTGATTTGAACTTTAAGGATGGATAAGCCATTATGAAGAATGTAGGGCTTTTAATTGGTGCACAGTAATTAGAGCTACAATCCTAAGCACAAAGTCTTGGGTAGAATTGGAATACAAGGGTGATATGAAAGATTTAGCAAAATAACAACATCTGCTGGATATTCTCTTAGTTTTTTGGGATGGAAAGTTGCAGTTTTGATTCAGCGGAAATATTTTCTGAAGTTCTACATACTGCCATTATTTCCCCTGGCTGCTATAGCTTCAGCACCATTCCTGTCCTCTCCGAGCTGCTACTTTCCCTTTCTTCCTAGGTAACACATGGTTTTTAAGGGATCACATGGTGAAGAGGATGGCACCAGAATATCATGTATCCAATCAGATTGATGGCAACTGAGAGACGAAGGGCAAATGGAACATAAGAAGAGGCCCTGCTGGATCAAATCAAAGGCCTGTCAATATTCTTGCATTCTTTTTCACAAGGAATGCCAAAAAAATACCATAGGGGAGATGTTTTTCAGCTTTTCCAAAAGTGCTTATAGAAACTGAGTAGCCAAAGCATGTGAAAGCCACCAATATCTTTATAGAATATATACCATATTTTTTGCTCTATAAGACTCACTTTTTCCCTCCTAAAAAGTAAGGGGAAATGTGTGTGTGTCTTATGGAGCGAATGCAGGCTGGTCAGCTATCCCAGAAGCCAGAACACCAAGAGGGATTGCTGCTTTCACTGCGCAGCGATCCCTCTTGCTGTTCTGGCTTCTGAGATTCAGAATATTTTTTTTTCTTGTTTTCCTCCTCCAAAAACTAGGTGCGTCTTGTGGTCTGGTGCGTCTTATAGAGCGAAAAATACAGTAGATCACACATTCATACCATACTCACATACCACTTTTAACAGTCATGGACAATCCTGGGAACTGTAGTTTATTAAGAGGGTTGGGAATTGTAGCTCTATGAGTTCAGCATCTTTAACAAACTAAGGTTCCCAGGTTCCTCTGGGGGAAGTAATGATTGTTAAAGTGGTTTCATAATGCTTTAAATGTGTGGTGTGGATATGACCTTATCAGCTTTGGGAATGTTAACACTGTCTATGAGCATGATGCCATACACTTAAAGCAGAGACAGTAGAAATTGCTTTAGCTTTGATGCCTAGTTCCTTGATCCAATAGCTGTAATGTGATATTTAATCACTGTTTCCCTGTTTCATGTGCATGAACCTTGAGTCACCTTAGCATGAAAGCCAGTATGAAGCCACGGTACATATAATAAATCCACAAGTAAAGCAAGCTGTTGGGTGGGGAGAGGTACTGGGGAAATATGCGTAAATATAATCACATCCATATTGTTATATACACTGAAACTGAGCCAACTATTTACAAGTAATGAAATACACAGTAGGTATTCCACTTTCTTTTTCTGAATAATCGCCTTATCCAAACATGTAGCTGACAAACACATAATGGCCTGGAAGCAACAAAGGTTTCCATAGAAAAGGAAATGCTAAACTGTGCTCAACCCAAGAGACGGCTGAGGTTCCTTTCTTAGACTGTATTACGCAACTGAGCAAAGGCATCCAAATGTTTTGGATCAATGAGCCTGTGTCAATTTTCAACGTATTTTGTTGTGTCTCAGTTTATAGAGTTTGTTTGCTGAACTCACTTCCTGATTTACAAAGCCTGGATCCAACTGGGAAGGGAGTTTTATTTTTAGGCCATGGCGGGACATTGCTTGGTGACGTTATCACCAAGGAACCGTTTTCAAGGACAATAATCAGAGTAGATCAGTTGAAATCAATTAACCCAAGTTAGTCATGTCCTTTAACTTCAGTGGGTCTGCTTTGAATAGGACTAGCACTTCAGTGAAGCCCAGTTGTGTCTCCCTTCCCTAAAATAAGGGGTGGTGGTATACCTTTCATAGAGTTAAACCTATAACATCTTTCTTTGGTTCACAGCATTATTATTAAGCTTAACAAAGCTTCCAGATTGGCAGATGTTGTTGCATGGCAACGAAAAGGAGGATGAGCCACACCTGCCATTTTCAATCCCTAAAAGCCAGGGGTGGGGATTGAATGCTGCATGTCAGTGTCATTCTGCACACACTGCTTTTAACCATGACATGATCCTCTAGTCAGAGAGCAGGTGAAAAGAGAGGCGAAAGAAGCTGCCTTATACTGAGCTAGATCCTTGAGCCATCTAGCTGAGTCTTATCCACACTGACTGGCCCTCCAGGGTTTCAGCTAAGCTTGCATTTGATTGAGCCTGGGGCCTCTTGCATGCAAAGGAGATGTTCTACCACTGAGCTACAACTCTTCCCAGGGTTTCTATGTCCCTCATGCTGCTGCTCCCAATGACATGAGAGTGCGGGTATCAGATCAGTCAGCTGCAGAAGTTTGATCTAATGGAGAACCAGTCTATTGTAGACCATGGCCAACAAATCACTGCAAGAAAAACATCACCATATAATAAACACTGTATATAATAAGCCTTCGACTAATCCTGATGAAAGCCTGCAGAACAGGTTTGAATTGTGTACCTTGTTTTGCAGCTGAGACAACGTTCGGAAGGTCAGTTACTCCAGCAGAATCCTTCTGATTAGGAGCTACGAGTATCATGGCCAGCGTGGGATTAAGTGGCCTGCTCATTTATATACAGATATTCAACATGGGGGCTGGGTTAGGGGCCCACAGTAGATACTGTAGTTGCTATACTGATTATGGGAGCTGCATACTACTGAAAAACGGATTGAGGGTATCCCTGTATTTGAAGAGTGATAGGTTCTTAGATGCCATTTCTGTGATAAGACCCACAAAAAAGCTTGGGGAAAGTGTGAGCAAAATTCAGGTCCAGCTTAGGACCGGTTTATAAATTCTCCTAGGTGTAAAACAGTGGCCTGGGGAAAAAAAAGAATATTTTTCCAAAAATAATTACCATTATTCATCCAAAATCCCATGCTATTCCGCGCTCGCGCCCCTGAGGTAGATGCCAATTTGGAGGAAGACAATGCAAGAGAGAGAGAGAAAGAAAGTGGTTGGTATTCAATGCCTGCTATTCTTTCAAACAGGTCTACCCAGCAGGGCCTGTTCAGGTCAAATAGTGCACATTTGCCTTTAAACCTACATCCTTGCTTGGCCATGCCAAGCCTGGTTCGGGTCAGGATAGTAGCCTATGTTACACATGCCTCTGATCATGTGTTGGCCATCCCTCTGCCCTCAGCACTCTTGAAGCATGCAGGCGGTGGTAGCTGCTGGTGGCCGCGGCGAACCACATTTCTCTGAGGTGATAGGTTTCCCTGTGTAGTCAACGCACAAGGGGCTTCGTGTCCGCATTCCCTCTCCACACGTTTGAGAACAGGGGGACCAAGGCCCCATCTGCCAGATGGGGCACGGGAAGTCACTGCAGGGCTTGATGTCCTCAGGCTTGAGGGATTTGTTGCAGGCTGAGGAGGCCTGCCCTTCCACATCCAGACACTCCACCGCTCGTCTCTGCCAGCCAGAGCCGCACGATTTCGAGCACTCGGACCAGTCTCCCAGGACCCACTGTGACGTTAGCATGGGCTTGATTACGTTGGCCATGTTCTTCTCCTTGCTCTTCTGTTTGCTGAAGTGGACGTCCTTGGGGATAAAGAAGGTGTATCTCACCCTTGGGGGGAACAGCTCAGCGGAAACGGTCAACACCTGGACAGTAAGTGGCTCTGGGAGCTTCTGGAAACTTTGGATGCGTTCCAGAGTGGTAAGAGAGCCACTATATCTCAGTACAGTCCCCTTGATGAAAATGTCTTCTTCCATAGCTGAAATGGCAAGGTTTCCATTCAAGAGGTATTTGCCATCCAGCGTTTTCAGGGCTAAATAGTTTTGGTCAGGCCACACCCCTCGGCGACCGTGTTGCTTGATGTCAATATTGGTTGCTCCTGCGGGGATTGTGACAATGTCGTTATATCCAAATCTGTGGAGACCAAAGAGACGTGTTTGTTTGTTATATTAATACTGTGGTGGCCTCTGGCTTTAAACAATAAAAAGTTTCATTCATTCATTCCTCCATGGTCAGATAATTTTGTTACGTCCGTGGTTTTTAAAGACTTGTTTTTATTTCAAATTTTAAATAATTATTTCATACCATTTTATGCAAATGCTTTTAAAAATTAAGTGGCATGAAATAAATATTTCCAAATAAATAATAAAATAAGTCATGAATATGTATTCTATCTACCACAGAATGAAATTGGCTTAAGTTGTCATCTCTCCCAAGCTACCCCGAGACACTGTGGCTATGTCAGGGGACAAAGGACCGCTAAGGGAATGCCTAGCACCCTCACCAAACCTGTAAGTCCCAGGATTCGTGGAGGTGGGGGAGAGAGAGGTGATAATTCAGAAGCAGTTAGGGCTGTTGCTGCATCAGGTGCAGCATCCTAGAAATGTAGCAGAAGCTAGAGAGACACTTCATTTCCCAAGAAAAGAGGGAATTGAACAGATAGGGCAAAAACAATGTGTTTTGATCATAAATGCAATGCCTTTTTTTTTTTTTTAACAATTCCTTTATATATTCCTATCTCAAATGCCTGGATGAAGTATTGAAAGAATATTGCTATCTGCCTGAACTTCAAGGTTTGTATCTCACTAGAGAACTAGGCTGACATATCTTTAACAATGGTAGCTGGCAGATCCTTGTTCTTGCTTGCACACCAGAGCTGTTTCTGGATTCCCCAGCTCAGTTACGCAGCCCATGCCCCACTGGTAGGAACATACACTGAATGGCAGCAGCTCTCCTGGGCTTTCGGTAGGGTTCTCTCCCAGCCCTACCTGGAGATACTGGGAAGTGAACCTGGAATCTTCTGCATGCAAAGCAGATGCTGTCACTGAGCTGCTGCTGCTGCTGTTGTTATTATTATTATTGTTGTTGTTGTTATTATTATTATTATTATTATTATTATTATTATTATTATTATTATCCTACTTCACAGCAGAAAGCCATCAAAACAGCATACAAAATAAAAGTGGAATAATACACAAGCTCTCAAAACAATAACACCATTCCTACAAACTCCAGAAACAGTACAACAAATTTCTTCAGCTAAAAAATGATATTCCATAAAGGACCATGGCCCCTTCTGCAAAGAGACCCTCCCCTGTCCTCAGCAGGGAAACTGCTTTATACATCGGTTGATCTATCATTACTGTTTGCACTGATGGGCAGTGCCTCTCAAGGGATACAGACAGGGAACATTCCTAGCTGTGCCTGAAGACACCAGGAACTGAAACTAGGGCCTTCTACATGCAAAGCTATGAGCTTTCCCCTTTGATCTATGATTTTTGTGCTTCTGCAGCACCATCTTTAAATCCAGCTCCAGAACCATAATAAACAAGGAATCAGGTCAGCCATCACCTCCTATTCAGTCTTCCTCTGGTCTACCCTGCCCTCGCCCAACCATCTCCCTCCTTCGCAGTACTAGGATTGGCTCAAGCTGCCCTGGTCTGCCTCGTACTTAGATTTGTTGAGTGAGCCAGATATTTTCTTGCAAGTTGAGCCGTTGCCACCGCAAATCCCACACTTGTCTAACTTCTTGGGCGAGCCAATGATGTGGTCACAGCCAGCCTTGATGCACTGCCCACTCACACAAACAGAGAGGGTGTCGGGTGCACAGAGGGTCCCATCAGCTACCTGAAACAAAAACAAAGCGAGAGCAAAGTGAGGTTCCGTTGCCCTTCTCTGTGATACCATGATTTAGAACAGGCATTCCCAAACTCGGCCCTCTAGATGTTTTGGGACTACAACTCCCATCATCCCTGACCACTGGTCCTGTTAACTAGGGATGATGGGAGTTGTAGTCCCAAAACATCTGGAGGGCCGAGTTTGGGGATGCCTGATTTAGGATAACCCCAGTCTGCTAAAATGTACATACAGTTTGCACATAATTCATTTTTTTTGCTTTTTTGTTTAGTTGCAAAAAGAAGCTCAAATGTGCTATAACTAGAATATTAAGAAAAGTGAATAAGATGGATTATAATTGGAAATTGTTTTAGTTTAATACTGATATTGGAAAGCTGTTACTTTCAACTACAAGGAAACTCAGAAGGGAGGGACTAGAGGAAGTCAACCAAGATGTTTAAAAGGTTGGATTTGTAAAGAATTAAGTTTGTTGTTATTGTTTATTTGTTTATTGTTCCTTTTTTCTTTTTTCGTTCATTGATGTATTCCCCCCCCCGTTTTTTCCCCGTTTTTGTGTGTCATTCTGCTTTGTGTTTTTTGTTATAATTGTGGAAAGTCGAATAATATATATTTTTTTTAAAGTGCTGTAACTGCTCGAAGGGATTTTGAGGTTACTCTCAGAGCAAAGAGCAAGTCTTACTTTGGACTCAAACACTTTGAATTGACGGGTTCCCCCTTTAGCCCGGCAGAACAGCTTGCAGCGGTCTCGAGGTGACACGCCTGTGTACATGGGGACCCACTCCAGCAGATTCCCGTTTGTGTCTGTATAGTTGTAACTGTCATACTTTTCACACTGTTGTTCTCGAAAACTCTTGCCTGCAAAGGAAAGGAAAGGCATCTGATTGCACACGAAGGCATGGAAGCCCAGAAAAACAGCCATAGCCATCCTGGCTAGTAGCCATTGATAGCTTTCTCCTTCATGAATTTTCCTAATCCTCTTTTAAAGCCATCTAGGGTTCTCTGTGACATGCTTCCGAAGCAAGATCTTGTTCGTGTTAAAGGGCAGAGCTAGACTGCAGCCATCGGTCATGTTCACATCATACATTGGAAGCGCTATGCTATCACGTTAGACCAGAGCTTTCCAAACTTTTCATGTTGGTGACACACATTTTAGACATGCATCATTTCACGACACAGTAATTCAGTTTTACTAGCAAACCAGAGCTTAAACTAACCCCTTTCCAGCCCCAGGAGGAGCTTGCCCGACACACCTTCACACTGCAGCCAACACACTAATGCATCGCTACACACAGTTTGGAAAGCTCTGTGTTGGACAGTCGCAGCTTCCCCCAAGGAATTCTGGGAGCTGCAGTTTGTTAAGTGTGTTGAGTGTTATTCGGAGACTCCTATTCTCCTCCCAGAGCTACAATCCTCAGAGTGGCTTAAAAAGCAATCCCTCCTCCCAGGGAACTTTGGGAACTGTAGTTCTGGGAGGGCAATAGGGATCTCCTAGCAACTCTTAGCAGTCAATAGCAGACTACAGCTCCCAGAATTCTTTGGGAGAAACCATGATTGTTTAAAGTGATACCATACTGCTTTAATTGTATAGTGTGAATTTGGCCTTAAACTAAGTTAATAGTCATTCTGTCATTCCAGGGACCCCAAGTATTGTAGTTTTCTGGGGGGGGGGGCAATATTAATGATCTCTAACAGGTCATTCTCTGCATCCTGACTAGACTAAAAATCCCAGGATTGATGACAGATAAAGCAATATAAAACTGACAAATGTCTGCAGTGTAGTTAACCCTTACAATATATTAGCTGATATCTTAACAGCTTCCTGCCCATCCTTACAATGGTTGCATTCTTGTCACAAGCTATTTCCCTTTGGTTGGGGTGGGGTCAGCTCTGCTTCTTCCTTCTGGAGTCAGTGGGAATTAAGGTTTGCCGGGAAACAGCTGATTACCATTCGGTGGGCATTCCTCAGTGTGGCATGATTCATACTTGACTCTTTGGCCTTCGCAGTATTTGCCTCCATTCTTAGGTGTGGGGTTGTCACACCCTCTTTCAGAGAAATGCACTCCTCCACCACATGTCCTGGAACATGGCCTCCATGGGCTCCAGGGTCCCCAGTTTCCATCCACTGCCGGCTGCAAAATACAAATCCCAGAGTTAAGGCCCTGATTCCAGCTGATTTGCCATTGGGAGGCTGCCCCAGCCCCCATCATCATGGCAGGCAGAAGACCAGCTTGCCCCCATCCATTGGCCAGCAATGGGGAAGTTGCTCCAATGCTGGCTTTCCCTCTTCCCTCCCTGGTCCTCTTTCCTTTTGTATCATGTCTACTGGATTTGTATAGCAATTAGAAATTTTTGCATGCTTTAGTTAAATATAAGATGATGATGATGATAATAATATCAGGCATGAAGGGAAGATACACGATCCCTGTATATTTTTCCATGTGAGTGGGAAGGTGTTCCTGTGTTTATAATTTTGAAATGGCAGGAAGAGAAAGGGGTACACACCCTGTTTGGAGGAGAGGTCATAGAAACTGTGTTATTCACGTGTTATTTGGCCTTTAGTAAGAGGTGGGCTGCCTGCTTCTCACTAGATGATTACCTCAGGCATCACTGTGTCTTGGGCCACACAGTGTCCATCCAAACACATCTTCTCTGCCCCACAGGGTGTCCCATCTGCCCAGGGCAAGCTGCCATTCCTGGTGTGGCACAGGCGCTCCCCTGCCTCCAGCTTACACCAGAGCTGGGAACAGATGTCCTCCTGCGTGGTGTTTGGGCAGTGTCGAAACTCCTTGCCAAAGATCTGCTGGCACTGATGATCAAGGTTGTATAGGGGGACTTGGCCTGGAAGGTCTGTGGGGAGGGCAATGGGTTCGGCAGGTTTGTCAAGCAGGCAGTCACCTGGTGAGGGAGAGAGGTAAAGAAGGTCACACCAAAGGCTGCTTTTTATTCATTTCAATAATGAATAATAAGGATTTCAAAGGATGGTTGTATTTTGGCTCGCATATTGTTTAGGAAAGTGTGAATCAGGTAGGTATGCCTTTAAATGTGTACGGAATCAGCTTCCCAGCTACTGCACAGCCAAAGTCAAATCGCGTACATAACAATTGGAAATATCACCAAATCTAGAGAAGCTAAGGATTTCCTTGCATAAGAACAACCTGCTGGATCAGGCCAATCACCCAATGAGTCCAGCATTCTGTTCTCACAGTGGCCAAGCAGATAGATGCCTGTGGGAAACTCACAAGCAGGACTTGAGCACAAGGGCACTTGCCCCTCCTGTGGTTTCCAGTAACTGTGTTCAGAAGCATTGATGCCTCCAACCATAATGGCTAATAGCCACCTACTCTCCTCCATAAATCTGCCCAATCCTCTGTTTTTTAATTTTTAATTTTCAATGCAAAATTACGACAAAAATTACAAAGTTAAAATCCAGAAAAAAACAAACAAAAATAAAGCAAAACAAAACAAACAGAAACAAACGCACACACACACACACAAACCTACAGAGAAAACCATCATCATCATAATCTTTACGTACATATACACATATTTACTTCTGTACATATACAGATATTGACTTCCTTCCTCTGTTTTGAGACCTCAAAATTTTTAATCTTTCTGAATTGTTGTGTCTAATGTAAATTACCTCTGTCTTTATACCCTTTGCACCGTTTTTTAATTTCTTTAACCCTGCAAAGCTTAATTCGTTACATACCGATATACTTACTCCAGAACAATGTTTTTTTCATATATTCTTTAACACAATCCCATTCTTTTGCTAATTTTTGGTCTGATTGTCCCCTTAAGAACACAGCTGTCAACCTTTCCCTTTTCTTGCGAGGAATCCTATTTGGAATAAGGGAATTTCCCTTAAAAAAAGGGAAAGGTTGACAGCTATGCTTAAGAATGCTGTGAATCTTGCCAAATTTATATATTCACAAAGTTTAATTTGCCATTCTTTTATTGATGGGATTTTTTTATTGATGGGGGGGGGGGAATGCCCAATCCTCTTTTAAAACCATCCATGCTGGAGGCCATCTCTACCTCCTGTGGGAGCAACCATCACTGTTTAACTATGCACTGCATGAAGAAGTACTTTGCTTTACCTGTCCTAAAACCACAAAACTGTAGCACATGAAAAGTTGCAAAAGTGTTCAGATTCTGACACATGGCCGATCTTGAGTTTGGCATTGACTAAATGCCTTGTGCAACTGAAGAGGGAGAAACCACAATATTGTCAGAGGAGGGTGTACCCTGAGATGTAATCTTGACATTACCAAGGAGTTTCTAATAGCCATTCTCAAAAGATTGATAGGCATCAATGGGACTGTCCCAGCAGACATCTGAAAAGGATAGCAAGTTTGATACCTACCGTGCCCTCCATCCAGAAATTCTGTGATGTGCATGGCACTGCAAGGGGACCATGGCAGAGTCTTGTTTAAGTGGATGAACAGAGGGGCCATCATGTGATGCTTCCCTAAGGTCCCAAAGTTCTTCTCACAGGCCTTGGAATCGTCATGAGGCATGCTGAGTACATGCCCTGGAATGAAAGAGCATAGAAACAGGAGGTGAATGAGCTATTCCTGCCTTTCTGAACTGATAATGGTCCTTGGAGATGGCTTCATTGCCCTAAATTCCTTTGCAACTGTCTCTCCCATCCCCAAACAAAGTGCTGTAATACCCTACTAAACTTTTTTCCAAGTCTGCCATCTGAAAGCTGTGCTCACCCTGTACAAAAAAAGCCACTGAAAATAAAAAGTTACCCTAAAACAAAGCTTCGATTTTCAGTGCCATGTTCCCCATTAAATGGTAAATGGACCCCTGACCATTAGGTCCAGTCATGACCGACTCTGGGGTTGCGGCGCTCATCTCGCTTTATTGGCTGAGGGAGCCGGCATACAGCTTCCGTGTCATGTGGCCAGCATGACTAAGCCGCTTCTGGCAAACCAGAGCAGCGCACGGAAACGCTGTTTACCTTCCCGCCGGAGCAGTACCTATTTATCTACTTGCACTTTGACGTGCTTTCGAACTGCTAGGTTGGCATGAGCAGGGACTGAGCTATGGGAGCTCACCCCGTCACGAGGATTTGAACTGCTGACCTTCTGATCGGCAAGTCCTAGGCTCTGTGGTTTAACCCACAGCGCCACCGCATCCCTATTATCCCCATTATGCAATAAGAAAAGCTGAATTTTGAAACCTGCGTTTTGCAAAGCTGCAGGTTTTCTATTTTTGCAGCAGTGCACATGGCAATGAAAAACTTGTTCAGCAACTACTTGGGAAACAACTGTAGCTCAGTGATTGAGAACATGTCATGCAGGCAGACATGTTCAATTCAGGTTCAATTCTCATCACAGGCCTGGGGAAATATTTTGGCAGCCAGTGCCAGTCAGTGCAGACAATATTGAAACAGATGACCAGTGTTCAGACTCCGTAAAAGACAGCTTCTGAGATTCCATTGGCTTCCTAAATTTCGGCAGTCATTGTTTAAATATATGCAAGTTAATATTTCCAACTATGAGGGCTAGAAAAGGGTGATGGTGTTTTTTTTTAAGAATGGCACTATGATGGGCTTCCTCCCGCCTGCTGTGCACATCAATATGGGCATGGTAACTACCTAGTTCATGGGCCAAGGTGTAGGCTGCCTGGAGACCCTCATCTTCGATCACAGAACAGCTCTTGTTTGGGTTGCACATGGTGCCTGTCTCAGCCACTCCAAGAGTCCTGCAACCCTGGTGTCCACAGAAATCCTGTGAGTGAGAAAATGAAACAGAAACTAGTACACAAGGGAAACAGAGCCACCATCACCCCCAATGGACCTCTCACACAACAATGTAAATGAACAGATCGTTCCACACTTGAAAGGAACTGATGTTTCAGTGGGGCAGCACCTGCCTTCTGGAACTGCCTTCCCCTCAGCATCAAGGCAATCAGTATTTTAATGCTGGTTCTAAATGTGTTTTTATTGTATTATAACTATTGTTTTTAACTACGTTGTTTTTATTACTTTGTGTTTTAAAATTGTTTTTAAAATTGTAAGTTGCCTTGAATCCCAGATTGGGATTTTTAAAAAAAGTTATAGCCCTGAGGTTTTTCTTAGGTCAACTTGTTTTTTAACTTCTGGTTTTTACCAATAATTTTAAGGTATATTTCATGTAAACCACTGAGAGTTTTGTCTTTTTAAAAACCCCCACATCAATTAAGCGGTATACAAATCCTGTTTTTTAAAAGCAAATAGTGAGGAGGCCCACCTAATAGCTATTCTGTTATCTTTTTAGTGCCAGGGAAAGGCCTCGTCATTCTCCAAGGGCTTTTTGAACTTCTTGGAATTCGTTAATTCTTTTAAGCTACTGTGAGGGTTTTTTCGTAGAATTGCAGAATTTTAGATTTGGATGGTACCCCCAAGGTCATCGAGTCCAACTGCCTGGAATGCAGGAATCACAGCTCAAGAGTTCCTAGCAGATAGCCTCCAGTGAAGGAGAGTCCACCACTCTCTCCCTTCCTCTCTTAGCGATTTGTTGTGTGTTTCAGTTGCTGGCTTTGCTATATTATTTTATCAAATGGTATTGTTTTCAATCTTCCTGTTAGTCCAGCCTTCTAAACAAACCCATGTGTCAGGCATCCCCAAACTCGGCCCTCCAGCTGTTTTGGGACTACAATTCCCATCATCCCTGACCACTGGTCCTGTTAGCTGGGGATGATGGGAGTTGTAGTCCCAAAACAGCTGGAGGGCCGAGTTTGGGGATGCCTGCCTTATGTATTTGGTGTGTGTGTGTCATCCCTAATACAGTGGTACCTCTGGATGCAAACGGGATCTGTTCCAGAGCCCCGTTTGCATCCTGAAGCAAACGCAACCTGCGTCTGCGCATGTCGCGATTCGGCGCTTCCGCACATGCGCATGATGTCATTTTGAGCATCTGGGCATGCGTGAGCAGTGAAACACAGAAGTAACACATTCTGTTACTTCCGGGTCACTGCGGAGCATAACCTGAAAACGCTCAACCTGAAGCATATTCTCTTATCTCAAACATTTTGATATGAATGCAGATGCTGTTTCCCACTCTGCATACAGTTCAGACTTCTAACGGTCATTTTTCTGGTTGCCTATTGCAAAGAGGAAAAAATGGCAATGTAACAAATGGTGCTTCCAGATGACCTCTTTATTGAACCTTCACCCTGGTTTGTTTGCAGGGAGATTAGACAACGTTGGCCTCTGAGCAATTCTGCCTACACACCTGACTGCAAGCGTCTACACACCTGTCTCGTTAACAAGACTGCCGTGTCATAGTGCTCCGGGAGACGGTCACTTGCAGGGTTGAACTGCTGCTGCCACTCGCAGAAGTTCCGTAGCATGAGCCCTCCGTTGTCAGACACTTCTGGCCCAACCTTCTCATCTTCCACCACCACCACCTTCACCACCACCAAACTGATGGAGTTCTTCAGGCTGGGGTGCTTGTAGATCTGAGCAGCCACAGACATCAAGGTGAGGATGTGATTCTGAAACATAGAAGCAGCCAAGGGGGTCAAGGCAGGGGATGATATCTCATTCTTCATTCAGGGGGTGATACTCTGCATTCTACAGAGGGGTGTTTTTTGTTTTTTTCAATTTTTTTATTGATTTTGACAAATATAACATAAAACATACAAAAGAAAACACATTACAATACTAAAATAAAAAATATAAAATATATAAACACATATTCCTTCTAAAGTTCATTTTAATTTCCATTGTTAAATGACTTCCTCGAATCCCCCCTAACTGAATTTCATTATATCCCTTGTAACAGCGCTCCTCTTCTTTCTAAAAATAAAATTAACTCTCAATTTACTATCTTCTAGTCTTTCTTGATGTTCAAAATCCATAATGCTTAACAAACCATTCTTATTTTATTCCTAAGCCTATTTAATATTTTCAAGTGACTTCAGATTATCTTATGTTACAATATTTGGCTAAATATTCTTTAAATTTCATCCAATCTTCTCCTTTCTGGTTGTGGATTCTTCCAGTCAGGTTGGCTAGCTCCAAAAAGTCCAACATCTTCATCTGCCAATCTTCTACTGTTGGTATTTCTTGAGATTTCCAATTTTTAGCTAATAGCAGTCTTGCTGCTGTAGTGGCATACAAAAACAATCTAACATCTTTTTGGGGCAATTCCAATCCTATTTTTCCAAGTAGAAAGGCTTCTTAAGGTTTCTTAACAACAGAAGGATCTATTTTGAGGGTTTGGTTTGGAAGCCATGAGCTGGCACAGAAGTCTCCAAAATGCATTACAAAAAGGAGAGGGGCAAGTTGTGTTTTTGGTTGCTCTTAAATATTCCTTAGAGCAGGGACTGGGAACCTGTGGCGCTCCAGATGTTGCTGGACTGTAACTCCCATCATCCCTGACCATGGACAGTCATGACAGCTGCTGATGGGAGTTGGAGTCAGCCATATCTGGAGTACGAATTGTGCTTTACACAATGAGTAGGGGGTGAAGGAGTTACCACACAGATTGTATTTAAAATATTGATTCCAAGCCATTTTTGCCTTCACTCTAACTGAAAGGTAATTTAAAGTTTCAAAGAATGTGCGTACTGAGCTGTCAAAGAAAATATGTCCAGAGACATGTAACAGACAGCTTAATCTTGGGTGCAAATAATTTAAGCCACCCTTCTTTTTGTGACTTCCTTCCCACCCCTCCAAAACAATCTGCATAGGATTGTTTGCTTTACAGAGTCACCTACAGCAAATCAAAACAAATTCCTTCCAGTAGCACCTTAAAGACCAACTAAGTCAGTTCTTGGTATGAGCTTTCGTGTGCATGCACACTTCTTCAGATACACAGTGTGCATGCACACGAAAGCTCATACCAAGAACTGACTTAGTTGGTCTTTAAGGTGCTACTGGAAGGAATTTGTTTTGTTTTGACTATGGCAGACCAACACGGCTACCTATCTGTAACTGGACCTACAGCAAATGTTTGCCTTACAGGATCAATTTGCCTTCAGTAAAGAGGACTATTCACTTTCCAGAAGCCTTTGTATGGCGACCCCCCAGCGAGATGCTCTCTTCTTTAATGACTCAACAAGATGCATTGTCTAGCCTAAGATAACCTGTTGAAACTTCATAAGGTAAAGGATCCCTGAACGGATGGGGTGTGGCACTCATCTCACTTTTCTGGCCGAGGGAGCTGGCGTTTGTTCACAGACAGCTTTCTGGGTCGTGGCCAGCATGACTAAAACAGCTACTGGCGCACGGAGGGCTGTGATGAATGCCAGAGCACACGGAAACACCATTTACCTTCCCGCCACAGCGGTACCTATTTATATACTTGCATTGGTGTGCTTTTGAAGTGCTAGGTTGGCAGAAGCTGGGACAGAACAATGGGAGCTCACATGGATTCAAACCACCAACCTTCCAATCGGCAAGCCCAAGAGGCTCAGTGGTTTAGACCACAGTGCCACCCACATCCCTGAAACTTTGTGTCTGATACTAGTTGCGATGGGAAAATCTGGCAATTTCAGTTCTCTTCCTTTCTCGTTTTTCCAATCTTAAGCTTAGTTTTCCACATTTTTATGTTGGTTTGCAATAATAATAATAATAATAATAATAATAATAATAATAATAATAATAATGTCCTCCTGAAAATTAATCTATTTAGGTGCAAATTTCTCTGAATATACACATTTTCAATGCAATTTTGCCTAACTGTATTTTTGCAAAGCCATTCTCCCTAATATGCATTTTGGTACAATATATTCACTAATTTGTGCGTTTCATGACATTTTACTCAAATATATGCTGCTTGGCTGGAGAACTGCATTGCAAAATTCAGAAGTGCAAACTTTGAAGGATGTCTGTGTGTTGGGTTGGTCCACACATTGTTTCAGGTGAGTCTTGCATGTGAACTGAATTGAATTTCTCCTTCATCTCTAGCTACTAGTGACATGGTTTTCCCTAGCTTGGGAAATACAGTTGAACACAGCAAGAGAAATGGAAGGCATCAAAAGATAATTGACACCCCTAATCCCCCCCTGATACCGATAATTCTACTGTCTGAACTGCAATGTACCACAAGTAAGAGATCAGAAGCAGTTAAAAAAGAGAGATGGTTATAAGGGTTGCCAATATTGGGGGGCTGTGGACATATTTGCAAAGCTGGGAAACTGTTGAGGGCACCACACACCCACACCCACACCCACCCACACACCCACACACCCACCCACACACCCACACACTGCAACCTGTTCTATTGGCTGCAATAGAATGCTTCATTTGAGTCTAATTTCATTGTGTGGGAGGGGCTCTTATTGATTGGTGTTGACTTCAAGCCAGCATGGGATTAGCTACACTCCAGAGTTTCCAGTCAGGAACTCTGGAGCGTAGCTGATCTCTGCCAAAAATGGGGCTTGATTGGTGCTGACTTAAAGCCCCACATTCAGCAGGGACAGGCTCCACTCAAGAACTCCCAAGTGGAAGCAATCTCAGCAGGATTGCCTTGGGTGCCAAACTTAAACAGTGAGAAATACAAGCTTCACTTGCCAAAGAATAATCACAGCATAGCAGAAGAAGGCTGTTGCCTTCATATCCTGCTTGTGAGTTTTCCAGGGGCACCAGGGGCAGAGCATCAGCTTAGCATGCAGAAGCTCCCTGGTTCAGTCCTTGGCATCTCAAGGTAGGATTGGGAGAGAACCCTGCCTGAAACTCTGGAGACTTGCTGTCTGGCATTGTAGACCAGAGATTGCCCACGTGTTCTGAAGATATCACAGTCTACAATTCCCATCATTCCTGCCCACTGGCCATGGTGGCTTGGGCTGATGGGCGTTGTAGTCTATCTGGAGGACACCATGTTGGCTACCCATGGTGTTGGTTGGAATCCATTTGTCTTGGGAGACAATGGAGGTGTGTGCCTTTGGGGGTGAAATCAAACTGTTGGAAGGTCACAGCGTCTGCTGTGGCTGTAGAGACAAGAGGTCTGCAACCTAAGGCCCATGGGCTGGATATGAGGGGAATCCGTGGTTTTTTCCTCATGGCATGGGCACCGTTCCCCCCTGCTGATATTTCCCCCCTGTTCCCTCACTGTGGCGGAACCTCCCCCTCCTCCAAGTGTAGCAAATCGCTGGCCAATCGCCTGCTAAGGTTTGAGACCCTGGTCAATGGGTGAGCAGCAGCTGAGCGTGGCCAAGAGGAGGAAGGAGGAAGGGGGCTGGGCTGAGCTGGCTGACCGCATTTCCAGCAGCCCCTTGTGGGAGCAAGCTGTTTGCCCCCACTGCTTGTGCCACTACTGCTTCTGCCAAGTGCGGCTCCTGTGCCTGCCCTTGCGAGCGGTAGAGGCTGTTGTTGCCGTCGTTGGAGGAACGAGCAGCCCTAAAGCACCCCTTTCAGGCTGTTCCTTCCTCCTCCGCCACCTTTGCTGCTGTTGGCAGCGGCGGCGGCGGAGGAACGAGCAGCCTGAAAGCAGCCCTTTTGGGCTGCTCATTCTTCCTCCACCACTGCTGCCACCAGCCTCTGCCTCTTGGCAGAACACTAGGTAGGCAGGGGGACAAGGAGGGACTGGGGGGGGGGAGAGAGAGAAGCCCCCCCCCGTCTTGTGCGCGTGTGCACACATATGCACTCCAGCCCACCAGGAGGTTTGTGGTGAAGTGAACCGGCCCACCCCCCGAAAAGCTTGCCAACCCTGGTAGAGACTGATGTGGGAGAGATAGGTTTTGTTGCAGCTGGGACAGATGAAGCTGCAGATGCACCACAGCATTTCTTCTCTCTGCACTTCTCCTTGTAGTCATTCCTCCTCTGGTCACTGCTATGGATGCACAACCTGACTGCCTGTCTCCAGGCACTGCAGTCATGTGCAAGGGATTCCCACATGGCGGGGTTGATGTTGCCAGCCTTCATGTTATGTTTGCAGACATCTTTGTAACACAGAGTTGATCTGCCAACGGTCCTGGTGCCTGAAGCCAGCTCTCCTAAGGTCATGTCCTTGGGGATCCTGCCATATTCCATTCTGAGGACACGACCAAGCCAGTGTAGATGTCACTGAGACAGGAGTGCAAACATGCTGGGAATGTAGGAGAATGTGGGAGAGCACATCTTTGTATAGAGTGACAATACTTATCTAGAAGGACCATCTATAAGGCAGCTTCCTATGCTCCTATCTGGTTGGCCAATGGATCAGATGGACCTTCGGTCAGATCTTTTCTTCTGCAACTTTTTCAAAGAGGCCCAGCAAGGCTGACTCCAATGAGTACTATGGCAAGCCTTGCCTTTGTGAGATGTAGGCGATACACACCAATGACACATTTGTGAATGGGATGTCTTACTACACAGACCATTTGCGTATGATCTTGAGACTTCACCCTGCAGCACCTCCTGCTCGGGTAAACGAGACAGTGGGGAGATGACCTCATATATCAGACACTCCAGCTATGTTTAAGTCAGATGTTAACATCTTATCAGAATTCTGGCTTCTTTTGGCACTGGCTCACGGAACCGTCTTCATGATAGAAAAATGCAAGCGTTACACAACGACGCGGCTATTGAGAAACAGCAAACGGACCCTGCATTCCCAGACGTGCTTCCCTGTGTCAGCTTATTGCCTTTGTGACTTCACCATAATTGTTCAATTAAGGCACACCAATAATACTTAGAAGCAACTGTGCAGACTGTGTTCTACTCCCTACTCCATGCACCTTCTCTGCCAACTGGAGCCGGGGAAGTTAACACCAAAACAGAAGAGATTAGAACATTGGGCCCAGTTCTTAAATAGCCAGCCTTGCTTTTGAATGAAAGGTATCTGCTACCAGTCAGTGGATTATGATTGTGTAGGCCAGGGATGGGGAACCTGTGGCCATCCAGCTGTTGTTGGACTCCAACCCCCATCAGCACAGCCAACAGTCAGAGATGATAGGAGTGTCGGAGCTTCCATACAACCGAGCTGTAATAGCTCTCCTCCTCCTCGTATCTTTGGAATCCATCGACAGTGATTAACAACCTAAGACTTTAATGAGGCTTCAGGCATGCTCCCCATTACGCAGAGTACCTGGACAGCAGACGGAGCCAGGAAATATGTGCTCATTGCTACCTTTATTTCTATCTACGCAGGACAGAAAAGAATATGCGTCTGTTCTCTGTGAGAGACAGTGAACAACAGGAACAAAGAATCAGGAAACCAGTAACTTCAACATCCGTCTCCTGTGAGACTTCCAGCAGTCTGGAATGTCAACAGAGTCTTGTGACTCCAAAAACTGCACAGTGGCATAACAGAAATCTAACAAGGAGTTGGAGAGCCAAAGGTTAGCCAGCCCTGATGTGGACTGCAGATGAATGTCTTTTACTCCTCTGAAGTTCAAGTGCAGCTGGGTCTTTTGGTCAGGAGGCAAGCTGAAGGTGTTCAGAGGAAGGCCCTGACAGCCTCCCTCAGTGACATCATGTCCAGATGAAAGGAAGGCGGGAAGTCTGAGAACTTGACATCAACACATGGCAACAGATTAGCCCTGGTTTGCCAGGCCAAGAGGATTATGGTCTGTGGCCCAAATGCCTGTTATTCCTTTCACTAACCTGGTGAAACAGGAGGAAAGCCAGTGTCTGATCTGGAGGCTCCTGGTCTGAAAAAGTCCTACCATGTATTTCATCAGGCCCTTTTCAGAGGTTATGGCAGTCTGAATGTGGATACCATCTGGAGGAACCCAGACCATGTGGGGCCTCTCCATGTGATGGGCTGCTTGTGCAATGCTGACTATGCCTATGAAACTTTGCATCGTTAAAATAGACCTGAATTGTATGGCTCTTGCTACACACGAAGAGCCAATTTAGCAGCTGCATGGTTTGATTTCCCATAAGCAACCAGAACCCACCCCTAATATTGTATGAAGCTGGCCCAAGGTCCCTAATGTATGGAGCAGAAGACAATACAACATATACTCAGGCTGTGTACACAACGTGCATTTAAATCACATGTCTTCTCCCAAATAATCCTGGGGACTCTTAATTTGTTAGGGATGCTGGGAATTGTAGCTATGTAAGAGATAAACTATGGCAGACAGGATTATTTGGGGGAACTCATGTGCTTTAAATGTGCTTTAAATGTATGGTGTGTGCACAGCAGTAGAGAAAGGGCAAGTGTCCACACAAGCCACTGGTGTGGTTGCTGGTTATGTCCTTCCTGCTCTTTCCAGGCTGACAGTGGATAGCAATCACATCACTGATGTCTCGTTACATAATCTGAGGCCCCTTTTCTCAGCACAGATCCTTTAATTTTTTTCTCCTCTTCTTATCCCCTGTCCTCCACCCATCCAGCAGCCCTGCATACAAATGCTCTGGCTCCTTTTCCCTGCCTTGAATCCACAAACAAATAAAAAAGCTGGAAGGCAAAGATGTAAACTAAATTGAGCAAACAGCTATTTGATGAAGATTATGAGGTTAGGTTCACTTGTTCCACCATCTGGTGTCTATTTACACCCTTTCCCTCAGCTCTTTTCTCTTTCAGGAGGGGAACAAAGAGGTTCGGCTGGCCCCAGAGTGAGAGAACCTGGCTGCTCTGGGGTAAACAACAGCCACCTGGGTAAAGAAGCCCCTTGGGCTGGTGATGGAAGGGACATTTCACTAGGCTGGACTCTTGAGGAGTTGGATTCAAGACAGGTTGGCCCTGTTTTCTCAACTGAAGACAAATCTGTTGCACAGGCTTTGAGCTTCACCAAAGGCAGGCAGAATTCCTCTTGCTTTCCACAGGGGAAAGCCACTCTTTAGCACTCAGTTGGAGCAGACGGCAATAGGGTTTTCTGTGGATTGCCATTTGTTCCGATTTAGAGCTAAAGAGTGGGTTTTCCCTTGGGAAAGGAGCAGGGTGAGGGGAAAACAGCTTGGACCCGTGCCTAGAAAGCATGGGTCAAGCAGAAAACTGTTCAGCCCCCATGCTTTCTAGGCATAGGACAAGGGGCAGTGTAGACAAGCCCTAATTCTGTCTCCAGCAACTTCTCCAAAGCTGGTTATTAATGGTCATGACATCAGCCAGGCTGTCATTCTGCTTGCTAATCTTGTTCCAGGTATTCTTCATCTGTCTTGCTCCTTACCACTTCCCTGCCTGCCTGCCAGCTTCCCAACCTCTTTGCTGCATCCTTCTTCCCAACCCTTTTGAGCTGACTTTTCCAGATTCATAGACCTCCAGGTTGATCCTGCCAGGATTTAAGGTAGTTGCTCAGGCCTGCAGGCAAACATCTATGGGCTCATCCAAACTTTGATTTGTGTCATGATTTGTAAGCACAAGTCCGTGATTTCCAGGCACAGGTCTGAGTGGGGGTTTTGTTTTTTGGTCTCCTCAGGAAAACCTGCTGTTCACTGTTGAATCAGAACAAACGTCAATCAGTTTTTCTGTGGATCAGTGTTTGTTCCAATTCAGTGGTAAACAGTGGCAGTGTTTGGCAGAACAACAACCAAACAAAAACAAGAAACCCTGCTCAGACCCGTGTCTGGAAAGCATGGACCTATGCTTACAAATCATGGCACAAATGGAAGTCTGGATGAGCCCTCTGTCTCTCTTCCCAAGCCACACACCCTTAAGTGTTTTTCCTGCCTAGAATGTATCCTCAAACTCTTGCTTCCCTGGATGGAGGACATAGAGGGGTGTGTGAGTGTGCATAGACTTTGCTTCTGCCCCACCCACCACTGGCATGTGGGCCCAGGAAAGTTGCCCAGAAGGGAATATGGCTTTCGGGATGAGAAATATTGTGGGTAGGGAACCTATCTAGGCTACTATTGTCTGTTTCAACTGATGGAGTAGAGCTTTTTGCCACCACCTGCTACTTTTAGTTGGAGGTGCCAGAATTTGAACCTGGGACTTCCTACCTGCAAAGCGTATGTTTTACTGCTTTCCTTCCTCAGTTGTCCCTCAGCTTCCCATGTGTTCAAACAATTGCAGCTCTTCACTGAAACCACTTAAAAGATGATGGAGGCAAAGGAATTGCAGCTTCCTCAGGACCACCCAAAGAGTGTTTGAGCTGCGTTTGACCTCGAACTTTGGGTCAGAGTCTAATTTTAAATATCACCATTTGATTCTTTTAACAGAAATCCACTTGTAACAATAATAACGGAACTATTATAGTGACTCAGTTGCACCTGATTAACAATCTACAGTGCAGAGATTCTCCACAAAACATGACTCACTGAACTGTATTCATATCCTTGGCATTCACTTGGACCCCTGTGTAAAACAGAGTGGAAATAATCCACTTGGCACTTCTGTGTAGCTTAGAGCTTGCTGATGACTCTTGGTTGAAATATTCAGTTAAATATGTCTATTGTTTTGGTCCAGTCAGAGGGCAAATATTTAGCATAAATAAGGTGCCAGGTTCAGCCTCTGATAACTCCAATTAAAGAGTCTAAAGTAGCTAGGGAAGAAGCTGAGCTAGGAAACACTTTTGTTGGTGTGTACAGACATATATAATCAGAGGTGTCAATCCTGGATAAAGCTGAGGAGGAAATTGGTTCTATTAATTTCCATTCTGCAGAACTGATTGGCTAGACTTTATGACACAACACACAATGGCCAGCTTTTGTGACATCATGGAGCTAGCATATGCTGACTGATTAGTTTTTCTGATGTCATGGAGCCATCTCTCCCCACACACGATTCTCTAGAGTAGTTTCTCAAGGAAGAAGAGAAAGGGGAAAGAAGAAATTGAACAAAACCTAGTAGGAGAAACCCAGTTGAGTCTACCCTTGATTGAAAACACAGGCTTGTGTCGGTACATGTCAAGCATGTTCAGTGTACACTTCCAAAGTGTGGCTGCGTCAACATATTTTCAAACCTATCTAAGCTCATTAGGGAGTCAGAACTGGCTGCAGCTCCATTGTGTGTACACTCAGAACCATTTCACAACTTACACAGTATCAAATCCAGGTTTGCCATCAGGTGCACGCTCAGTTGGGAACTGCAGCCAATCCTGGCTCCCCACTGAGTGCATTGTGCTACACATTGCATTTTTGGAGTGTACAAGAAATGCATTGTAAGCATACAAATAAGAAAAGCAAAGTGAGAAGAATCAGCTCCAAGGAGGAAGAATCAACGCTCCGCTGGTGCCTTGCGGTGGAGACACTATCAGGTCAGCTTGTGTCTGAGGGAAGGCCTGACCACAGTAGCTGGCCACACAGAACAGACTCAAGAGGCACCGTCCGGGAGCTGTGGTGCAAAGCTAATAAGAGTCAGCTTGTTGGGAATCATTTGCCTTGGGGAAAGGGGAGTGAAGCCGGCAGCCTGTGCTGTTTACCAGACTATCAGCAGAATTCCTGGTAGTTTCTGCAAGGGCCTTGGCTCCCATCTCAAATATAGCACCTCCGTTGGCGGTTTAAAGTGCGAGCCAGGAATTTCCTTGCACAAAGCCAAGTGGCAGTCAAAGGATGCTGCAGGCAGTGTTTGGGCATTGGATAGCTGGAGAGGGGCTGAATCACCCCACTCCTTGGCTTCCTCCTTCCCTTCTCCCCCATTGGGACTGCACCCACATTTCATTTCCCCAAGATCTTTCTCCACCTCTTTGTCTTGCCTCTTAAAACAAATCCCTTCTCCCTTTCTCTCCTGCATTCTTTCACCTTCTCATTTCATCTTTACAACTTCGATCATTTCAGACCTGCACTGAGGGGCTGTAGCTTTGCATGCAAAAGGTCCCAGGTTCAGTCCTTGGCTTCTTCAGGTAGGACTGGGAGAGAGACTCCTTGTCTTAAGTCCTGGAGCGCCACTGATAGTCAGTGTAGACCAGGGATAGTCAACCTTTTTATACCTTCCGCCCACTAATGCATCTTTCTGGATGGTAAAATTTCCTTACTGCCCACCAGTGCTCAATGGAAGGAGGATTCAGCTTGTGCCCTAGAACCCCCTGCTGCCCACCTAGAATCCTGAAACGCCCACTAGTGGGTGGTAGGGACCAGGTCGACAACCCCTAGTGTAGATAGTGCTGAGTTAGATGGACCACTGGTCTTACATGGTATAAGATAGATTTCCATTGTCATGAGTTTGGGCTGTAGATTAGGCTGTACAATGCCCAAGTCCCTTCTAATTCCTGGATCCTGCAAAGGTTAAAATCAAAAGGGTTTAAATCATTATTGAAGGAGCCAGGCAAAGGCCATGATGACCCCTGCATGTGAGTTGCTAGCATAAGAAAGCTAGAAAGCTTCTGGCTGGGCCCTTTCCCTCTCTTGGCTGGTAGTGAGAAGGTCAATAGCCAGTGTGTGAGAGAGAGCTGGGCTCTAAGCAGGCTGCAGGCAGAAGCCTGAGAAGGAGAGTAATGCTTGATTTCTGCTTGAAGCCAAGGCTGTAGCTATGGAAGAAGCAATACTGAACCTTCTAGGGTGTTGATGCTATGAGCCCCTCCATCTTTGGCTCAGGTTGTATATATGTGTAAATAAGCCATTTACCCTAAGTCCCCACTGTCCCTTATTCCAAGGAAGCTGAACCCTGGGCAAGTGCCTAGAAGCACTGGATCAGCTTTCCATGACAAGTTACTAGGAAGAAAGAAGTGGAGGGAGAAAAGGTAAGATTTAGCAAGGTCCAAAGTCACACTCTTTGATATGTTTAAAGTTCAATTGCAGGAAAGTAATGGATTTCTAGGAGCATTTGCTGCATTTAGTTTTGATAATTGGTCTTTTTTTGTAATTTTGTTTTGATTTGGTATCACAGTGCTTTAAATGTATGCCATGATTGTGGCCAATGCCCAGTTGTAATCCAAACAACAACCCTGTAGACTATGTCAGCATTGTTATCTCTCAGGTTGCAGATTAGGGCAAGGGGAGTAAGACCAAGGGAGAGTGGCTTGTCTGCAATCACTGAGTAAGTATTTTTAAATTAATAGCTGAACAAAAACTTTGTTGTTGTTTAGTCGTTTAGTCGTGTCCGACTCTTCGTGACCCCATGGACCAGAGCACGCCAGGCACTCCTGTCTTCTACTGCCTCCCGCAGTTTGGACAGACTCATGTTTGTAGCTTTGAGAACACTGTCCAACCATCTCGTCCTCTGTCGTCCCCTTCTCCTTGTGCCCTCCATCTTTCCCAACATCAGGGTCTTTTCCAGGGAGTCTTCTCTTCTCATGAGGTGGCCAAAGTATTGGAGCCTCAGCTTCACTATTTGTCCTTCAAGTGAGCACTCAGGGCTAATTTCCTTAAGAATGGATGCGTTTGATCTTCTTGCAGTCCATGGGACTCTCAAGAGTCTCCTCCAGCACCATAATTCAAAAGCATCAATTCTTTCGGCGATCAGCCTTCTTTATGGTCCAGCTCTCACTTCCATACATCACTAGAACAAAAACTTAATTGATTCTAATTTGCTTCAGTAGTCTCATATAAATCTTCTTTTCTGTGTGTCACTTTGAGACTTTGTTTGTGGGGGAGGAAAGCAATCAAATAATTAAATTTAACACCTGCCCTTCACCATGGCTTTTAGCAATTTAAAATTTAGAATTAAAAACAGTTAAAACAGGTGACAGGTATAGGGTGGGTCCTTAAAACATGTCTCAGGTGTCAAACAACAGTATGGATTGAGCCCTCATTCCATCTTGTAGTATTTCGGCTCAAACATAGACCTCCTCATAAGCCAATTCCCCACTTGTGGGAGGAAAGTGGCATCCCTCCCTACGGCTGCTTTTCCATTTCCGGTGTCTGTCTCCTGCGATTGGATTTCATTTTTTTAAAAAAGTGTTGGGAGAATGTTACGTGTTTTCCTTCTGCAGTGCCTGAGCTTGGCCCAGAGTCCTAGAAGGGAATTTAAAGCTATCTTATTACAGCAGGAATAAAGGGAGGCACAAAATGGGAAGCATATCTTGGCAAAAATCTCCCGCTGAGCAGGCGAGAGGAGGACCATTTCCAAAACTTTTTGCTGCAATGATGATTCCCTGGTTCCTCAAAAAATCTCACTGGAAATCACCAGTGAGTCTTCAGAAACTGGGGCATACCTGTCCATCATTCTCCCTGACCTAAATCCGGACTCTACCCTTATTTGCCTATCTGCATTGCATGCAACATGGTCCAGTGGACCTTTGCCATATCCCGTGAGCCACATACAGAAGCTGCTCCCCATAACTCATTTGGGGATTCTGTCCTGACCCTCCAGTTAGGCATCCTTCCTCTAGATCATGTTTCCTGCCACAAGCAGAATCCTGGAGTCCCTGACTCTGTCCATTTAAAATATGTAGACCAGCTATTTGTAAGCTGGATGCCCTCCAGTTGCTAGTATGGCGTAAAAAAGTACAACCTTCTTCCGCACAGGGCGGCTGCCTGATTTATCTCTGCACTATCCATTGCTTGGGATTTGCCTCCTGCCATTTGTTGGGAGCGGGCAATTCTGTCCCACTAGGAGGAGACCGGTGTATTCAGTCACTCGAAACAATATTAGGTAGCCCCAGATGGGGCTGTGTGCTGTGTGTGTATATGCATGAGTCAGGCACCGAACTGTGTCCGGAAAGCACAGTGCAAAAGGAAGTCTGGATGAGCCCTTACTCGTATGCCGTTTTGGGGTGAGAATGAGGCATGCATCATTAGACCTTATGCAGCACCTTGATGCATCAAATCAAAGGTCTGTCTACATCCAGCATCTTTTCCCCACAATGGCCAACCAGATGTCGCTGGGAAACCCACAAGTAAAAACGGAAAGCGGTATCCCCACTTCCAACAACTGGTTTACCCCTTGGGGCTGACTAGAGCTGCCAGACTCACCTTCTATGAATTTGTCTGATCACTTTTTCAAACTAATGGATGGCAGGGAGTTCCATAATTGTGTTTAGTTGGACGTACCTCCTCATTGAACGTATCTCTTCCACCTATCAATCTCACTGGGTGATTCTGAGTTCTGGTATTATGGCAGAATGAGAAAAAGCTCTCTAATGCACATGCATAATTCTACTAGACTGATTACATCACCTGCTTCTTACCTTTCTTTTTCTGAACTAAAATGTCCCAATTACTGTAGCCTCTCCTCATAGGCCAGGCACTGCAGCCCCCTTGATAATCTCAGTTCCCCCTTTCCTGCCCCCTTTTTGAGTATCCTTTTTGAGAGGTTCAATTTTTTTGAGTATCCTTTTTGAGAGGTTCAATTTTTATGGGAGTTGGGGGAAGGAGTGTGTGTCCTCCATCAAAGTCTTAGGAAACACTGACACACAGGGGACATTTCACAATGAATTCTGAAGCAACGTCACCTGTTTCTTTTCAGCGTGGGACATGAGCAATTGTTTGACAACCTGATAACCATAATAGTATTCCAGGGCTGGCCTGCTTTCCTCCCAGCCCTTGGAAGCTACTCACGCTGGCTCCTCAGCCATCGCCTCCAGAATAACAATGTTCACTTGTGTGGCGCGTTTTTCATACCAGAGTGCTTCATAATCAGCAGTTGTTTTGCCAATGTTTGCTCTAGAGGAGGACTGTGGCAGCTGTTTAGCATTACATAGAAGGTAGAGGAGGAAGTGGAGAAGAATCCTGCAGTCCACTGTGTGTGTGTGTGTGTGTGTGTGTGTTGCAGACTTGGAAAGAGCCCTACAGCTTTTGTGTGGAGATACGTTTCAGAATCTGCATATTAACTCCTCAGGCTTATGGCTCCAAGCAGATACCAAATACAGTTCAAGCTGCTTTGCATGAGAGCAAACATCTAGTCAGGTGCTTTGGAAGAGAGAAGGGCAAATACCTAAATCAGAATTGCAGAACTTGAGGCCTAGGGGCAAAATGTGCCCCCTGACTTCTCTGTTTGGCCCTTGGGACTCTCCTCAGGTCACACTCTCTTCCCCTGTTTCTTGCTTCCGTTTCCTTCCTGGAGTGTTTCTGCCGCTGTCCTTGAACTCTGATGATGCCTCTTTCTTGCCAGACTGGGACAGAGAGGGGTGTGTGTAGAAAGCAGCCTACTGCACAAAGGTGAAATGTATATTCATTCTTCCGCCCACTCCTGGCACCTTGATGATGGCAGGAGGTTGCCCAGGAGGGAGTGGTTCGGAAAAGGTTCCCCACCCCCGACCAAATGGAACTAGACCCTCCATTTGCTTATCCTTTGGGTTTCTTCCAAGGATGTAGTCAGACTCCAGATGCAGCCTAAGCTGAGCCTTGCAGATTGTGCCCCTCCCCATTATCTGTCTAAGCAGCTTGACCCCTCTGGGAGCCACATGTCAGTGGTGGGCAGGGCCAGAAGCCAAAGTGGGGGCAATGACAAACATACGTTTTCCCTTTGTGCAATGGATTATTGGGTCCTCTCTGAGTGTAGCTAGCGTATGACTCACTCTATCCAGAGCAGAGGACAGAGCAGCCTAGGCAACGATACAGAGCAGGAAGACACCATATTTTTCGCTCTATAAGATGCACCAGACCATAAGATGCACCTAGTTTTTGGAGGAGGAAAACAAGAAAAAAAATATTCTGAATCCCAGAAGCCAGAACAGCAAGAGGGATCGCTGCTTTCGCATAGCTGCACAGCCTGCATTCGCTCCATAGGACGCACACACATTTCCCCTTACTTTTTAGGAGGGAAAAAGTGAGTCTTATAGAGCAAAAAGTACAGTATCTTGTGATGGTTGTTTGGGAGGTAAAACAGAAGCCACTCCCTCTTTGTCCATCTGTGTGAATCTGAGCTATTTCGGGGGCCTCCCCTACCACAATTAATGTCGGAAAACAACTTGCAAAGGACGCGCCTGACCTTTTAATGTTTAGTGATGAAAATGCGGCTGCAAGGATTGTAAGGAAGCCAAGTAAACATGGACCCTTCTGACTCAATGTTTCTGCGACATGTGTGTACCTTTTCAGGCAGACCAGACCGACACACACGTATTTCCCCTCCATCTAACCCCACCACCAGTGCCTTCAGAAACAGCTGTGGGCAAGTGATATACATGGATGCTTTTGTTTGGTTAGTCTTCCACAGGAGATTGGAACGATGTACTGCTGCTAATGTAGGCTTTCTGAAATGTGAGGAAGATGGCAAAGGGCTTTCATTGAACACTATAGACTAGGGGAAGCCAACTTGGAGCCTTTCAGATGTTTGCTGCATTTCAGCTCCCCTCATCCCTGACCACCGGCCATGTCGGCTGGGGCTGATGAGAGATAGAGCCCAGCATCTGAAGGGCACAGCATTGACTATTCCTGCTTAGCTTTAAATGAGCTTAGCTATCATGGATTCCCTTCATGGAAGTCTGGGAAATAGAGCTCTGTAACTATTGTAGGCTGAGACGTGGGTGGCGCTGTGGGTTAAACCACAGAGCCTAGGACTTGCCGATCAGAAGGTCGGCGGTTCGAATACCCACAACGGGGTGAGCTCCCATTGCTCGGTCCCTGTTCCTGCCAACCTAGCAGTTCGAAAGCACATCAAAGTGCAAGTAGATAAATGGGTACTGCTCCGGCAGGAAGGTAAACGACGTTTCCGTGCGCTGCTCTGGTTCGCCAGAAGCGGCTTAGTCATGCTGGCCACATGACCCGGAAGCTGTACGCCGGCTCCCTCAGCCAATAAAGCGAGATGAGCGATGCAACCCCAGAGTCGGTCACGACTGGACCTAATGGTCAGGGGTCCCTTTACCTTTACCTAGCTATTGTAGGCTAGCCCTCCACAGCCTGATGGGGATCTACACAGCATTGCGTTCTCATCTGTCATGACTTCTTCACAAAGCAATCTTGGAACTTGTAGTTTGAGAGAGAGATAAGCATTCTCCATTAGACATCTGTAGCCTGGAACAGCCTTCCCTGACCTGAGGCTTTCCAGATGCCACCCAGCAGCGGCTGATGAGAGTAATAGTCCCAGGCATCAGGCCTTGCAGACCTGCACTCCATAGGTCAGCTGCTTAGCACAGTTTTTGAGTGTCAGTTGGGTGGTAGAGGGAGCAAGACTGGGGACAGGGACCCAGCACCTGTTGCAAATGCCTAACCAATCCACACTATTAAGTTAAAGCACATCCAGTGCAGGGGTGTAGGAAGGGGGGGTGCAGTACGCCCCGGGTGCCACCCTGATGGGGGGGGTGTGGCAAAATGGCCAGCGGCCCTCACCACAGGGCCTGCAGCGCGCATGAGCCATGTGTGTTGGCACCTGCAGGCTCCGCACTGTCTACTGGCTGCCTCCCCCTGTTATGTACTGCATTTCTCACCCTGGGGCAGCAGGGGGATACTGTAGATAGTTTTCACTCAAGTCCACATATGCAAATAAGGGATTGAAAGTGACGTTCAGTGATTGGATAGTTACAGAAAGTTTTTACAGTTGCGTTGTAGTGGAGCTCTATATAAGCAGGCTGGCTGAACCCTTCAGTTCAGTTCTGGCCTGTGAATAAATAAGAGCTGTTTGAAGAATCGCTGTGTAGTCTGATATGTTCACCCACAACTTAACACCCCCCATCTGTAGGGTGGCTGAGGCCCCACAGCATGCCCAGTCCCTCCCTAAGGGCACCCCACGCTCTGTGCCGTCCTGTTGGATGCTGCGTGGTGCCCATAGGGAAGGCACAGGTCATGCTGTCCCTATGGGTGGTTCATCCTGCTCCTATGGATGGTTCTCTCCACCCCTGGGCACGCCGCCCCAGGTGCCCAAGATCCAATGCACATTTAAAACACATGACTTCCTCCAAAGAATCCTGGGAGCTGCTATTCCAACCTCACAGGGCTACAATTCCCAGCACCCTTAACAAACTATAGTTCCCAGGGTTCATTGGGGGAAGTCATGTGTTTTAAATGTGTGTCTTTAAGTGTGTGATGTAGATCTGCCCCAAGGCTGTCTCTAACATCATCCCAAGTCTTTAAGGTCCAACAGGGGGAAACACACCTGAGCAAGATCCAAAATTCCCAGTGTGCAGAGGATTCCTATGACTATGTATGGACTGTGAAGGACTGTAAGGGTGGGGGGTGGGGCTTCCAGATGGACATACTATTCCCATTTGTTGCTTTGAGATCAGAATCCCAGGCTAGGAATACTGTGAAGCACATGGGTTTGGCCACTGCTTGGATGTGTGGCTGCATGGGACCTGATGTATGCTGCTCTGAAAGGCAATCATAGCTGTCAACGTTTCTCTTTTTATAAGGGAAATTCCTTTATTCCGAATAGAATTCCTCACAAGAAAAGGGAAAAGTTGACAGCTATGAAGGCAATACTGTTAAGAAATTTAAGAAATCAGCACACTTGTGCCCAGCCCTGCTCAGGGATTCTAAGAAACAAAACAAAAACAAGTGCAGTTTCGAAACCAGAAGTTTAAATCAGTGCAGCTTTGAAAGGTTCAGCCCGCCATCTTGATTCAAAATGGCAAACAATTGTACCGAAACAGAGACAAAAACCTGATGCTTGTTCTCAGCAGTCATCATCCAAATATGGTTACAATATCTTAAGAAGTGTCTAAAGGCATAGCAAACAGACAAACAACTATCTAAAATAAATCACTTCTAGGGAAAAACAACAATTGTCGCTCAATGTCTTCCTATATTGGGAAATCCATTGTATTTCTTGAATACTGTACAGATTTACGATTCATATTTTACCCAGTTTAGACATTCTACTGCTGTTGGCGAGATTCCCAGATCCGCATGACGTCTGGATATAAGGGGGTTATTAGTATTACAGAAGTTTGGCACTGTAGCAGGGAGTCTATCGTCTGAGCCAGAGTTCAGCCTAGTGAGATGTCTACTGAAGCATTATGTATTCGTATAGCACCATCCAACATCTACCATTTTGCAAAGCGACATGGCAATTTTATATATTTATTTACTTACTTACTTTACAAAATTAATATACCGCTTTCGTTTGTCACGAAACCTCCCAGCGGTTGACAAAAAATATTAAAATAAACAATGAAAACAGATAAAATAAGTAAAACGTAAAAAAAATTAAACCAGCAGTTAACTAAAAACTGATTAAAAGCACAGCAACATATACACATCTTGATAGGCCTAATAAAAAATGTGTTAAGCAGGCACACAAACAAAGGAAAAATAGTAGAAGTGTCTGCCTGATATCAATAGGCAGGGAGTTCCAAAGTGCAAGTTATGGCAAGCTAAAGGAAGAATTTCTGAAATGTTTGGAATGGGTATTATGCGTAAGACTGCCAGTTCTACAGACTGAAACTGTCGAGTAAGCACATAGGGGGTAAAGCGATTACATGAGTAAAAAGTAATAATAATAATAATAATAATAATAATAATAATAATAATAATAATAATATAGGTCCCTACCCTTAAGGATCCTGCAATTTTAACTCCAGTAGTGGAGAACACAGCAGAGGGAAAAGGAGGGAGAAGGTGAAGAAGCAAGAGCAGCAGGACGACTGAAGAAAATGCAGTTCTGTGTACATAGCCTTCTTTGCAATTGGGGATAAGGATTAAAGGGTTAAGCCAAAGGCTTGAAATAAATCTTTTCTATAGGGAGATGATGGATGTAATTGACTCAGCTCCAGTCTTTCTCGAGACAAAGGACTAGAGTGTTATTTTTATTCCCACAGAATTGAAATCGTTTTGAAAAAGTGATAGCTGCTTGTGGCATATGTACAGCCATCCGATTTTCACGTCAGGTAAATAGAGCTGGAAAGTTTTTGCATTGCTTAAAAAATCTGCAAAATCTGTTTGATTGAGAGCAAAAGTGGGATAAAAGGAAAGTTACACTTGTATGTATATTGTATGTGTGTGTGGACACCATAGGAAGCAAAGTCTCTAACTGTTACAAACTTTTCTCTCTTCCTGCCCTAAGAGCCGAGGTTTCCTTAGTTCAGCAGTTCCATGTCATTTCTGCCAGCTGTTCATTGAGCACACATTCAGATTTGTTTGTTGGAAGGGTATATCGACCTGTGCCAAGCAACTATTATCCCTTGGTTTCCAAGGGTGCGTTTCCCAATCATTTCCCTCATCACAAAACATCTGATTTGAGTGGGGAGGGTAGTTTGTTGCACAGAGCAATAACCAGCTTTATTTGTGCAATCTGAGTTTGCTGGCATGTGGTTGAATCCCACCCCAAAAGAGCAAAAGTCTGGAAGAAACCAAAGTGTGATTCCACATGCATCCTGCCTATCATGGAAATGTTTCATACATCTTACTGCGTAATAAATATTCACATTTAACATTTCTGAAGTTCCACCTGCTATGTGCTGAAAGAAAGAGGTCTCCCGAATAAATCTGACTTGTACTTAGCCCATTCCTGCTATTAGCACCTCAGATAAAATACTGTAACTTCCCCACTAGAAATGCAGGGACTGACGATGAACATGGCCCCCCACAAATACTCTGTTAGCAGAACCCCTTGTAATGGCCCATGCACCTCTGTTCCCCTCTCATTTTAATAGAATGTCCTTCATATAATTTCTGCTTAATTTCACCACTGTGAAAGCCGCTGTCCTAGCAGAAGTTAGGATTTTCTTTGCACACAAGTTCCAGGATAGAAACTTCCCTTTTAGAGCTAACAAAGCTGAGTAAGACTTTCACACGGTGAACATAAATTTACTGATGTAAATGGTACTTGTGAAATCTGTGGGTCTCCTGGTTCAAGTGGTTCTCTTCAACCACGGCTTGGGGGTGGGCGTGGGGATGCAGCCCAAGAGAGAGGGAGGCTCCCATCAAAACATGACTTCTAGAACTTTTACTAATCTTATGTGGCTACTAATAGAGACTGTGCCTCTTCTCCTTCTCCTACTAAACAAAGCCCAAACTCCCCCCATTAGTCTCCAAAAGGTAGTATCAGGTACCAAATTAGTATACCAAAGAGGCAGACCTTACAATAATGAGGAACACAGATTAGCTTAATGGCTGTAATATCAAATTGCTTTACAGTTCTCATGTCATCAGCTGAGCATAGGCAAAATATGCTGTGCTTGTTTCCCACAATATTTTTTTAAAACCCCCCACAAAATATGTAGTTCAATTTTGCCTCTCTCTGGGCAAAATTATGCTTTGAAAAATAATTTTTCAAGCTTTCAAGTTCTGCAGCGCACTTTACCAGGTACAAAGAAAACAATGAGTTAAAATACAGACGTTTCATCTCCACCAGACAAGGTGCAACTACATGTTACTGCAGACTCAGGCAGCTGCCAGAAATGTCATCTGGGTGTCGAGTTCCCTACCCCAAACCCATAACATCTAGGAACATCCATCAGATGTATGACTTCATCACACTGTGCAATATTCGATGATGTGAAGCTGGGGTGGGGATATGCAGAACGTGATGACATCACATTGCGAGGGATGTGTTAATTGTGTGTTATGAGTGTGGGGCGGTGAGCAGGGGATAACTCTACCCAGAGATGCTGTTTAGCGGAAGTTCCTTGTTAACAAGTTTGCCCTTCTTTAGCAGTCTCAAAGAAGTGCGTTGTCCCACAACGACCCTGTGCACACCCCAGCATGGAGCATCATTCCCCCAGATGTTTTCCACTATGATCATTTTTGCTATCATGTGCCTTAAAGTGTTCACAGTGCTTCACAAGTGTTCTTCCCAGTAAGTAGCCCTGCAGAGTGGATCAGAATTATTATGGCCCTTACCCCATAAAATTACAGACAGGAGGCTGAAAGACAGCAATGAACAAATCACACATTTAAAGCACATCACGCACACCCCACAAGAATTCTGGGAAGGGTAGTTTGCTGGGGGTTGTAGCTGTGTGGGGTGAACTACAGTTCTCAAGATTCTTAGGGTATGTGTGTGCTTTAAATGTGCTTTGTATGTGTTGTGTGAACGCAACCAGAAGTTAATGTGCATTAAATGTATGGTGTCTACGCAGCCAGAAGTTGAAGGCAAGCGAGATTTGGAGAAGTACTGCTCAAGGTTCATGCTTTTACCATAACCTGCCCCTGACTGCATCACCCCAGATCTACCACCCCACCCACAGCTCAAAGATTCCCACTATTGGCATGCACCGCCCAACCTGCACCTGCTCTGAGCATCTAAAAGGAAGAGAAGGAGAGTTGAAGCGCTGCTTACCGTCAGGTCTTCCCCATAGAACTGGAGCATGGAGGCATCAGCCACCAGCAGGGTCTCCACATAGCGGGCTTCTGAGATGAACCTCTTGGTTCTGCTGGTGCTATTGGACTCTGCTACCTGGGATTCCTCTTCTGGGATGTCCTCTCCAGCTTCTTTTGCCCACCCCCTCTTCTGGAGCTGGTGGGCCTGCAGCAGAGGATCTCCATTCTCATGACCTTGTGGGTGGATGACATATTTGTCTCCATCCACCAAGAAGGAGCCACGGATGCCCTGGCACAGGCTGACAGCCACCAGGGAGTCTGGCTGGGAGTTCACAGTCCCCGAGTAGAAGCAGCTCCGGAGCCCCACGTCCTCCTTAGCAAGGAGCTCCTTCCTACCCACGTGCTGGATCTTCAGTCCAGGTGCCAAGAAGCTGGCATCTGGCTTCAACTGCAGGACAAACTCCTTCCTGAAGGCACGGATGGAGAAGGAAACCTGCCCTTCGTTTCCCGGAGGGACCATCCAAACTGGCACCACCCCCTGGGAGTCGCTGTCCTGGGTGGGCAGTGCCCAGGCATTGCCAAGCAGTCGCAAGACCAGCAGCAGAGGGAAGAAGAGCGTGCGGGCAGCTGCCAGCCTGCCAGCCGAGGGCTGCGGTGCTTGCAGAGAAAGGGGCATTGATGCTATCAGGGAGCCAGTGACGGGATGGGAAGAGCAGGCTCGGTTGAAGAAACAGCAAAGTCCCCAGCTGTGTATGCTGCAAATTGGCAAGCCGCGATCCCCAGGGAAAAACTTGTGGCTTGAAATTGATAGGAGAGAGTGAACAAATTTGGGGGTTTAATGCCAGGATTAGTTAGCAGCAACTTGCCCAGCGTAGAGGGAGAATTGAGGGGGGGGGCCCCCGGGAAAATCCTTTTTCTCCCCCAAAGGTTGCTTTGTGGGGTTCCTTCTGTTACCAGCTTCCAAAGTAGCTCTTGCACCTTTCCGGGCAAAAGATGCAGCAGCAAAGCGGGCTGTCCACTTGGAAAAAAGTGTGTCGAGTTGAAAGAGGCTGAGGCTGGGTGGGTGTTGGAATCCTGATTTCTCTCTTTCTCTCTGCCTCTCTGAGTTTCCCTCCCTTCCCTTCCTAAGAAGCTCTCTAGCTCTCTCCCTAGGCTGCTGCGCTCTCTCCCTGGGCTGCTTCTTCCCAAGCCTTTGAAGCACCAAATCTGGCTGCAGAGTCCTCGGTATTTATACTTTTCTTCCCCCCTTGCTTTGACATAAGAGGTTTATTTTTGATCTCTCTCACTATTCCACATTCTCCCCTGGGACCTAGAGAGCAGGAGGAGGAGGAGGAATGAAAAGGGGGGGGAGGGGAGGTTTTTGGATAGAACTTGAAGCCAATCAGGAGCTAGGAGGACACGCCTCTCTTGTTTAAGTGTCAACTCAAACATCCCCCCCCCCTTTCTTATTCTCTTTGTGTTAACTCTTTCCAGGACTTTGATCACCCTTTGGCAATCAGACATTCTTTTTAAAATTTACTTTTAAAAGGCTGCATTCCAAGAGAGTGGTCATCATTTGCATTAATTCTGCACTGTACGGGGTAAAAGAAGAAGAGGAGGACTTCCACTTGTTCCTTCCTTTTTCGGGGGCTCTTGGGGAGGGGGAATAAGTCTGCCATGGGAAAAAGTTCCAAATCCTAAATAGATAATACTCCATTTTATCAGATGGTAGCATACATCCGGGTCCTCCCAAACGAGATCTTCATCATCCCTAAAGGAGCTGCTGCTATCTAAAATCAGGAATCTTATCATTGTGTCAGGGAGTTGGGCGTTTCATCTGAGAATGTTCTTCAGAGGATACAGAACGAAGCATAGGGAGGTTTCCTAATTGAAAGCATTAACAGGGCCATTTGGAAAATTAGAAAAGCAATGCATTCAGTTCTTCCACACAAGTATAGCTGGTCATGTTTTCTTTCCTTTTTTTTAAAAAAGGAATGTTTTAATCAGAATTCAGCTCCGTCCCCCTTCTCCAAGTATGTGATAAACTTGGAAAGGAAAAATAAAAATAAAAGGAAACATAGAGAATGGATTTTGTGCTTATTTGGTTTTTTAAAAACAAAAAACAAGCACCCCAAACACAAACCATTTTTTGTCTTATGACTGTCTTTATTTACAGCATGTCTTTTATTACTCACAAACCACCCACTGCACAAAAGTATCCATTTTTTATTCCGGTGTATTGCTGATGTAGCTGCTGGATACGCTTTATTTTAAGCAGCCTCGCTTCCTGTATACATCATGACACTGCAGAACACCATGAGTGGCCTTTCGTTTCATTCAGTGGACTTTTGCTTCTCTACATAGCTCTCCACATTCCAAACACTTCAGCTCTGGGCAGAATGAAATAGTCGTGTGTATAATCCTCCATCCCTTCATTTCATTTTAGTAAATATTCTTCAACCCCCCCCCCCAACTTTCTGAACTTCCCCATGCATAGGCCCCTCAAGGCAGTTTACAATGAACTTGTTTATAAAAATCGCATAAAACAAACTTTCTAAACTATCCTCTAATTAATGAGCAGCAACAACAAAGAAAGTTCAAGAATTAGCACCTTAGCCAAGTACAGGGTTCTTTTAAAAGCCAATATTGATGGGGCCGTGCCTATTATTCCCTAGGGGAGAGAAGTCTAATGATGTGGGGCCATCACTAAAAAGTCCCTGTCTGTGATAACTGTCAATATAATAGATCATGACAGCAGCACAAATAGAGAACAAGGGCCTCTGAGACCCAGCTTAAACTGGGCAGGCTTATATGTATGGATGCAGACAGTTTGGAAACATTTGAGCTGGTATCTCTTCTTAACTGTAGAGACATATGATGCATTACACTCACCATGATTGGTCTAGATTCTGGAAATCCCATTGTGCTTGACCAAAAGGAACCAATTGATAATGGAGAAAAATCTTTGAATAAGGAACAGCTAATTGTGGGGAAAGGAGAAATCTTTTTAAAAGGTCCATATGCCATGCACACTGGAAGTAACTTCCACAATGGAATTCTGCCAAGCCTCGTCCAAGTCCCACACACCCAAAGTGATGCATTTTGCATGGTGGAAAGGGACCCACAGTTGCCCCATTAGTTCTTAGGGGAGTTGTAGGTTATCAGGGATCAGAGTAATTTCCTTTTTCTCAAAGCTCCACAGAGGAATCCCCTTTCCTCCCCCTTAAAACGTGCTGTTTGAAAGCTTTAATCCTCAAACTATTTGAAAGGATAATGTAAGTAGTGTTTTGAGGTTCCAGATACCTTCCTCCCGGGAACCTGGGAAATCAGCTTTATGGTAAATGATTGAGGACGAGGGTCAGTGTTTAAAGGCTGTTTACTCTGGACAAATATCTGTGCGTCCGTTTGAGGGGGATTATTTACATCTGCTTGGCTCTGTTGAAAAGCCACCTCCTTCTACTCAGACACACACTAGCTGTGTCTCTAAATAACTGCATCTTTTCCGGGGGTTGGGGGGTGGGCAAAGTTTCTTATTATCGAATTTCTTTTTATAAAGTGTGATTCTTTTGACTGTAAAGAAATGAAGCGTGATGAGCATTCGCTGATGCGTGTTCTAAACAGTCCCGTATTAAATATGCTGTCGGCGGAGGCTCCAGTGATGCAATAAGTGATGGCAGGATAAGATCCATGGGGTGTGACAGTCAGCAGCCGAGCATAAACTGTTGCAGAGAAAAACCGGTCCATGGCCAGAGATGGTCTTTTGGTACAGGGAAAGAGAATAAGATTGGAGACGGGCAGAAGATCTGAATGGACAGAGCAGGAGCTCGGGGCTGAATCAGGAGCAGATCGCTTAGTGAAGAGCCATTTATGTGGGGAGAGGGGGGGCGGGCAGGAGGATTGACCTGGGAGCTGAACCAGCAGAGGTTAGAGAGAACCAGTCCTGAAGCTGGTTTGTGGTCTGATGATGCCAAGGAAAGAGGCCCTCTGCTGGTGTTTTTAACAAGAGGATTTGTGGAAATTCTGATTGCTGTTCATAGGGCAGCAAAGGTCCTTACTCAGTCCTATCAGATGTTCAGTTTGCAAAGTGAAGGGACTTGTCCTTAACAAAGGAGCATAGGAAGCTGTCTTATACTTTAGTCAGACTATTGGTCCATCCAGCTTAGCATTGTCTACACTGACTGGAAGTGGCTGCCCAGGATTTCAGGCAGAGGTGTCTCCCAATCCTACCTGCAGATGCCTGGGATTGAATTAAAACAGAAGTTCCACACAGCATTTAATATAGTGCTATGCAATTCAGCAGTGCCCTTCCCTACAGCCAAGATCCTCCTACAGTTTTTACATAGAATTCAGTCTCAGTCAAAAACATAAAACTGCCCTGGTCTCCTTTGAAGGCAGTCATAAAACTTACCTCTAAGCCCCCTGCAATGTTAATTGCAAGTTTCCTTTTTGCAGGTTCTGGCTGCGCTATCACTCCGTTTGGATTTGCTGGAGGTTAGTGATGAATTTCCCCTTAGTTAAGTCAGCATCTGCTCTGGGAGGAGACAGTTTTAACTTATGCAAGGAAGCCAGCAATTGGAGCCCACCCCAACCCCTCCACCAGAAACGTAAGCTTACTAGTCCAGGCACCAATTCATTACACCCCACACTGCCCCAGACATTCTGAACAGGAAATAAAATGGGTGGAACCTGCAATGAGGAAAGCTAACAATTGGGCATTGTCTGTAAAATAAGAATGGAGCAAGCATGGCGGTTCCAGATAAATGGGCGAGTGTCAAAGCAACCTAGCACAGCTATGGGATTTGTTACCTTTCCTGTCTCCCTAAAACCCAAAGCAGCTACTCTGCAGAGGTCTTAGGTGTGGAATTCCACAGCAGGGAATGCTGTGCTCCTTGTAACCTCTTCTTAAGCACATATGGACATGGGAAGAGCCTGGTGGATCAAGCCAATGGCCCATCTAGTCCAGCATTCTCACAGTGACCAACCTAATGGTGATGTTGCCATTGAGGACATGTTTGCCTTATATCCCACCATTCCTCTTGAAGGAGACCAGGGTGCCAGATGACTTTTGCTTGCAATTTCCAGCAACTGATATTCGAAAGCATCCTGCCTCCAGCAGTGGAGGGGGAACTGAGCATGGCCATTGTGGTTCCAGCATGGCAGTCTGGAATTGTAACCCAAGCACCCTAAATATAAGGACCATAGATCTAGCAAGGTGGCAGAGCCTTTCCTTCTACTACAGTGAACTGGCCTCTTCTTATTGCAGAAATGGAGGAACTTTCTCTTGAGGAACACTAGCCTCTCTGCAAAACTCTTAGGTAGAATAGAAACAGCTTTCCTTTGGGACAGCACCATCAGTTTCTAGATGCCCACTCATTTTCAGTGGAGCTGTATCATGAACTTTGCAAGTGCTGAAGGGTCAATAATACTCACTTATCTGCAAGGCAAAGGGTTCTACCAGAACCTCTTTCAGACTCCTTTGTCTGCACCACCTTTTGCAGAAAGATATGGTAGAAGTACATTAACAAGGGAGAGGTCCTTGGGACTGAGGATTGTCCTAAGCACCAGATGGGAAGCCTCTGCCTGCTGGACTGAGCCCTTTTCCCTGCTGTAACAGCAGCAATGATATTGCTGTGACTTGTCAAGGCAGAGATTTGCCTGTACAGATTCTGCAGCCACTGGACTATTTGCAAGTGAGTAAATAAGTTTGTTGGCTCTTGAAAGCATCACCAAGTACAGAATGCTGCCTGTAATAGTCCAAAGACAATGCTTTGGAATGAGACACACTTCATTCCCATGCCTTCCCTTTACCTTTACCTTTGACCTTAGAAGAAAGACACGTTTTGGTAGTTGTTGATTCTAGGTCGTCCTGGTTTTCATTAAGTGTTCCTGGTTGAATAAAAGGAAACCTGGAATTTCTCGTAGCTTCAGCCAGCCTTCCAAGGGCTTATTAAAGCAAGTTTGGAAGAATTATGTTAAGGCATCCCAGGCAATCAAGATTTCCACCTTTCCAGGATCTCCTTTAATCAGAAGAGCAGAAGACGTGAATGGGAAAATTTCCAAGGGTGTAAGGGTTGGGTCTAGTCTACCTTCACCTGTCATCATTAGAGATCATATTTTAAAAGGGTCCTAGCTAATAAGTTAATTTAAGTCTAACCCTGAAGAACTCATGGTCTCCCCACTGTGTTCAGAAAACCACTCGTTTTGCCTTGCCCCTGCAGATCCTTGTTGAGATAAGCTGAACTGGAAAGGCGAATTGACTTGCCCCTTCTGGAAGAAGAAGAGTTTGGATTTGATATCCCGCTTTATCACTACCCGAAGGAGTCTCAAAGCGGCTAACATTCTCCTTTTCCTTCCTCCCCCACAACAAACACTCCATGAGGTGAGTGGGGCTGAGAGACTTCAGAGAAGTGTGACTGGCCCAAGGTCACCCAGCAGCTGCAGGTGGAGGAGCAGGGAACTGAACCCGGTTCACCAGATTACGAGTCCACTGCTCTTAACCACTACACCACACTGTCCTTCCTGCTCTTTCAAATATCCTATCCCTGTTATGCTCCTGAAATCACAGGGAGTGATTCACACAAAGTGCCCTGTGCGCATTGATTCACTGCTTTGCATTTTGTAGAATGCAGCACAACCATCCTTGGGTTAATCTATGCTACACTGAACGTTGCTTCTGAGGTTAGTTCCCACATTTTTCTGCAATGGGATTTTGCACACATTGGTGCCATTCTCCTGCACCCGCACCCATGGAAGCAAGAAGCAAGGTGGCCAGGTTCTCGCAAATGTCAACTTTGACATATTGAATGATATGAGTCTCTGAACAAACAAACAACCCATGCTAAAAGTTGATGCTTCTGACAGCTGCTATCTGCCAGCACACCAGCTGCCTCCCTCACGCAAAAAATCATACCCTAATGTAACTTGGGAACCAGACATTAGGCCATTGCATTTCAATATGAAAACATAGTTGCACAGGAAGCTCTCATTAAGACATCAGCTTGCAGGGTCTTTGTGATAACATTCTGGTTGCTTTCTACTGAGCCCTGTGTACAAAGTACATTCTACAAACCTTTTTGCAACAACAAAATAGAAAAGTAATACACTTGAGAATGACAATATCTGCATTTTGCCCAAAATGTACTCCTTTGATGTTGGAACTCATGTTTTTATTATTTGTAAAGGTCTTCCATGTACTCCAAATTACTGTTAGTAATTGTCACTAAGTTATTTCTGTTAATGCAGAACTTAAAAATATAAGACCATTAAAAATCAAATTCAAATAGCTTCTTCTTATTATTATTTAAAAAAGAAGTTTTGTAGCACTGGGAAATGAAAACAGCCCCAGTCTGTAGCAGTAGATGAGAAGATGTGCCATATCCCCATAGAGTGGAATTGAGAACGAGAAACCTTCAGGCCAGATGGGCTTTCTCCCCATAGACATTGCCTTATTCACCAAGGACACTGAACAGTGGGAGATTCAGGACAGACAAAAAGAAATACTTCTTCATGTACCGCACAGCTAAACTATGGATTTTGCTGGCACAAAGTTGAATGACAGCTGCCATCTTGGACAGCAATAAATGGGGATTAGCCAAATTCAGGGGGGATAGGTATAGGGACCCCTGACCATTAGGTCCAGTCGTGACCGACTCTGGGGTTGCGGCGCTCATATTGATTTAATGTCCTAGAGAGCGGGCGTACAGCTTCCGGGTCATGTGGCCAGCATGACTAAGCCGCTTCTGGTGAACCAGAGCAACACACGGAAATGCCGTTTACCTTCCTGCTGGAGCGGTTCCTATTTATCTACTTGCACTTTTATGTGCTTTCGAACTGCTAGGTTGGCAGGAGCAGGGACCGAGCAACGGGAGCTCACCCCGTCGTGGGGATTCAAACCGCTGACCTTCTGATCAGCAAGTCCTAGGCTCTGTGGTTTAACCCACAGCGCCACCCACGTCCCCTTCAGGGAGGATACATGATAGCTATATTATCATCAATACCAGAAGCAATATGCCTCTGTATACGTTGTTGGAGGTTACTGATGGGATAACACTATTGCACTGAGATCCTCTTTGTGGACTTCCTGGAGGCATCTGAGCAGCCACTGCAAAAACAGTGGACTAGATGTGTATTTGGCCTGCTCCACTGTGGGTCTCTCCTTACATTCACCTCTTTCTTAAACGAGTCCAAACTAGCTGGCTTAGAGTCTCATTAGCTTATTACCATGTGAGCTCTTTTCCTTCCAGGTGCACAAAGTCATCCAGGACCTGCACTTGCAAAGCGGCCGAGATACATTGAACATGCACACAGATGTCTGAAATCCCCAGTCGCAGGAAGTTGGCTGTTCCTGTATTGATGGCACTCTCAGCCTGGAATGCAAATGTCAGTAGGAACAGAACAGCTCTCCCCTGTCACAGAAGCCTGCCAAATGTTCTGGCAAGACAGTTCCTAAAACACCCAGATTTTAAGACTTTAACTTAATCCCTTCCCTGTCCAGTTACTGTTACAATTTTTTTTTATGTTTAAACAACTTCGCTCGTTGATAACAGAGCCCATGTATTGTTGCCCTTTCATAAAGCCACCACCAGATGTCAGTGTTGTCTCTCTGTTTTGTTGTGAAATGTAGGTGCAGCACATGTGCCCACAGCCGATCTGCAGAACTGATGGTGTTATGGGGGCCATGTAAGGTTTGCTTCACAGTTGTAAGAAATCAACCTTTTAGTGTGGCAGCACCTACACTTTGGAACTCCCTGCCTATTAACACGAGGCAGGTGCCTTTGCCGTTGTTTTTTCAGTGCCCACTTAATACATTTTTTGCTTTGGTGAGTGTATCCAAACATGCAGATGTTGATCTGATTCTTTTTTTATATATATACTGTTAATCTGAATTATCTTACTATCTTTATTGTTTTTAACTGCTTTGTTGATAATTGTAGTATTTCTTGTAAACTGCTTAGAGGTTTTACTACAATCAAGCAGCATCTAAGTTTTGTTAAAATATAAAATAAAAAAAATAAAATAATATAAAATATAAAATATAAAATAATATAAAATATAAAATAATATAAAATATAAAATAATATAAAATATAAAATATAAAGGAAGAGCAGAACATGGCCCCCCACCCCACTATAACAGGTAGTGTGCTCTGGCTCTAACTGATGGAGTAGCAGCTCTCCAGGGACCCAATCTGCCACAAAGATGGACATTTTGCTAGGAATGGGGCAGGGGGTAGGAGAATGGCATGCAAACACCCAGAATTTTAATTTCTTATGGTGAGCTGAATTGCAGATATGCAACGCAGCACTCTCCCCAGTTGTAACAGCTGGGGAGTTTCTCCTTGCTCTCACTTGCTTTGCTGCAGATACAGAGATGTGACCTTAAAGCAACTCGTAGGACAACCTATGCAAGTCTCTGTTGAAGTAAGAGCCGCTGTGTTTGATGGTGCTGACTCCTTAAATGAGTGTGCATAGAGGTTCAGCCTCAATTGCACAATTAACAGAGCCAGTGTAGTGCAGAGGTTATGGGGTTGGACTAAGACTTGGGAGAGACCAGGGCTCAAATCCCCACCCAGTCCTCAAGCTCATGGGCTTGGTCCACACTGCCTCAGCCTAACCCACCTTGCAGCCTTGTTGCAGGGAGAGAACTGGGTAAGCTACCTGGCGCCCCTTGCAGGAAAGGTGGGTCATAACAATAATAATAAGAAGAATAAATTAATCAACAAACTTATATTTAAGTAAACACCAGGGGGCACTCTTGTTTTATTCCAGTTTAGTAGAATGTGGTTTGATGTTCCTTTAAAACTGGAAATCCTGGTGGGATCCCTCGACTTACAACTGCAACTAATTTTTAAGAGGGTCTTTGAAATGAAGAGGACCATAGCAACACCTGCTTAGCCCAGTGACTCACACTCAGGAGAGACAAGCAAAAGGGCTGTTTAACCTCCTCCTTCCTTGTGGGCACAGCCACATGCTTTGGAAGAGTCTTCCAGTTATCGTGGCCCTCGGCTACTGCCCCCTCATTCACCACTGGTTCAGCTTCCGCAACAAAGCCGAACGTTGAAACGCAAAAGGGATGAAAACTGTCAAACGTTTGCACTGTTAACGCAGCAAAGTGGATGCTTCTCCCTTTGCCCTGCCTAGGCTAATGTGTGCAAGTGTAAAGGACACAGATTATCAGAGTTGGGAAGTGTCCTCGGAGATCATCCCAGGAATCTTGGAATGACAGCATCCCTGCAGAATGACCACCCAACATTGATGAAAAATTCCTCCAGCGAAGGAGAGCCCACCTTGGAGAATTGTACAGTTAGAAGGGACCCAAAGTCCAACCCCCCTGCAAAGCACCTCCTTCTTAGGCAGTCGGTTTCATGGCCTTATCCCAAGCCAGACCATGGCGCAGCATATACTGACCACCAGTGGCTCTTCAACAGGGGTCCCTCCCAGACCTACCTGCAGATGCCCACCTGTCAAAAATGGCCCCCAGACCAGTTATGGATCTGACTGGCTGGATGCAATTCCCCACTCCCGCTGTAACTGAATTATGTACCGTATTTTTTGCTCTATAAGACTCACTTTTCCCCTCCTAAATAGTAAGGGGAAATGTGTGTGCGTCTTATGGAGCGAATGCAGGCTGCGCAGCTATCCCAGAAGCCAGAACAGCAAGAGGGATTGCTGCTTTCACTGCGCAGCGATCCCTCTTGCTGTTCTGGCTTCTGAGATTCAGATTTTTTTTTTCTTGTTTTCCTCCTCCAAAAACTAGGTGTGTCTTGTGGTCTGGTGCGTCTTATAGAGCAAAAAATACGGTAATGTGCACAGAAGTGCTTTTTTTCCTGCCTGCTATCTCCTGCCACTGTGTGAGTGTATCAGATGAGCCCAGAGTTTTTGCATTGTGAAAGCAAGAGGAAAAAAGTTGTTTCCATCTATCTCCACACTGTGCACTGTTTTATAAACTTCTACTTGTTTTTGGTCTGTTGGTTGGAATACTTTTTTGTCAGTTTAGAGAAAAGAATGTTTTGGATAAGGAAGTATTAAATTGATTTTGGGGGGCGAGGGGAAGAAAACTGCATCCAACTAGGAGCAAATGTCCCTGACATTGTGCGCTTTTGTAGGCTTAGTTTTAATGCAACGGATGTGTAGGTGGAATCAACATGAATTCAAAAACTTAGGTCACATTGTATGGCTTAATTTAAAAATAAGAGGTATGGAGTCAATCTTTTCGTGAAAATCTTTATTGGATTCTCTTATATGGAAGTTCTTCACCTGCCCATAGATGTGCAAAGAAAAATATATTTTGTTCAGCCAGGAGACAAAGACATTCTGTGCATATGTAACAGCACGCTTCCCTAAATAAATGTTGCACAAGTCCTATTGCGATCAAAACAACAAGGTTAAAAATTGCAGTCCTGCCGAGTCAAAATGTCACCAGTTGCCTTGCATATTCCCTAGCAGTTCAAACCCCATCAGTGTGGCGAAATCAGGATTGTTGGTATTATTGTCCCAATGTGCATCTCTTACCACTTGTATTTTTTTTGCCTATTCATCCAATCTGGAAAGTTCACAGTCTGTTTAGGCTTTCACCATCTTGAATAATTGGGTGTCATCCACAAATCTGGCTGTCTCATGGCTCACACTTTATTCCAAATGAACAAAGTTAAAAAGCACCAATAACCAACACAGACCCCACTCCTTACTTCCTTCTATTTCAAGACTTGTTTACTCCTATTCTCTGCTTCCTGTTGTTTAACTAGACAGGAATCTTTAGGAGAACTCATCCTCTTATCCCTGTCTGCTAAGTTACTCAGGAGCCTTTGATGAAGGATCTTGTCAAAATCTGGTTTAAAGAACCAGTTATACAATGGTTACTGGACCACCTTTCTCCACATTCTTGTTACTCTTAGCAGGCAGCTGATGTCCAAAATAAGGGATTCTCCTTTAGATCAGAGGTGTCTATGCTAGGGCATGGAACAGATTAAGCCCCAGGGCTGTCAGCTGCCAATCCTCATCCTAAAATACAGGAGATGTGTGTTCTGGTTGTAGTACTGCTGCACATTCCTTGATCACCTCTGACAAACCCAGTTAAGGCTGGTCCATTAGGGCATGTGGGGCACGTGTGCTAAGTGCCCTGGAAAAAGTGGCACATCCATTTTTTCGTGGCTATTTTGGGTGTTGTGATCTCGCACACTCTTGCTCTGTGCTCTTGCCCTGAAAAAGTGGTTTTTTAGGGGGGCGAGAGTGACGCTCAAGTCACATGACTCACACGGAAGCACACCTTGGAAGATGTTTGTACCAGTTTTGGGTCTTCAAATGTTGGGCAGTATGGTGGGGTGCTGCCCCCATGCCCCAGCCTGCTGCTACCTGTTTGCCTTCTTTTTTAGAACCAGCCCAGGAGGTGGCCCTGCCTGCCTGCTAGCTTCTTCTTCCTCCTTAACTTCATGGTTTTCATTGTAGGGAACAGCAAGGAGGATAGGGACAAAACTAGAATTTGTGGGTTTTGCCTGTCATTGGCTCTGGCGCCACCTACTGTTGGGCCTCCAGCCTTCCACCCCACCAGTCCAACAGGCACCAGGTGACACTGGACCAACCTTACGTTCAGAGCAGAGTCATCCAGAGACCACTGAAGCCTTCTGTCTGTGCAAAGGCCTGCTCTCATTTTCAGACATCCAAGATGTTCTATGGGCGTGAGCAGCCGGGGTAGCCCTAATGATCCTCAGCCCGCTCTGAAAGTTGGAGGGTTGTGTGGTTGCTGTGTTTACAGGCTGTTCAGAAAAAGGAATGAACTGTAAAACCATTGGCCTGGCCCGTAAGTGTACATCCTTGGTATTTGGGTTGCAAACATGCTGAGAGCCAGGTTTATTCCAGATGTGTAAACTTTGAGCAACCTCTTGTGGTCTGTTGCTTTGCAATACTGGAGAGGCAAGCTTTCCTCCAACCCAAGCTAGGGCTCTGCCTACGCACTTCCAACAGGGACACTCAGCACGAGGCTTATTAATCTGGAATGAACCCTGTGCCGAACAAGTGTGTGCAATATAATGCTATATCAATATTGGCTGGACGCTCCGGGGTTGTCTATTAAACCTCAGTCCCAGGCCTAATGTGTGGGAGACTGTTTTCCTGCAAAAACAGAACAGCCTTGCCAAACATTTCCAATCTGTCTTTTGGCCCAGCTCACCTCTCAGAGGTTCACACCCAGCTCTAAGCACTTTTTCCCATCCCAGGGGTAGGAGATCTGCTCCCCTCCCACCAAATACTGCATGCTTCCCCTCCCCAGGCTAAACTGTAGGCCACTAACCCAGGTGTGCTGCTGAGTTTGCACAAAGCAGAAGGCTACCACTCATTTTGTCATGTGCTACGATGTGTCTGCAAACACATAATTGCGGCCTTAATGCATTGTCCTTTCAACACGCTTTTGTTTCATCAATCAGTTACACTTTTAGATGCATGCACTGTTAAATGGGAAGAAGCAGCCCGGCATTTGATTGTCTGGGAGCTGTGGGCTCTCATCAGTACAGCACATATTTGGATGCAGTCAGTTAACCTAGAATAACAGCTCTACTCTCAAAGTTCATTTTAACTTCTGTGGTTTTTTTCTGCATCAGATCTGAATATCTTGTGACCTATTGAACTGAGTGCAGACTGCCAGAAGAGAAGACACAGAGGTGACATGATAGACATCTTCAAATATCTGAAGGGCTGTCACACAAAAGAGGGAGCAAGCTGGTTTCCTGTTGCTCCAGAGATTGGGATCTGAACCAATGGATTTAAAATACAAGATTAACAGAGACAATTAGGGGACAACCCAGACAAGAATTTCAAAAAATAAATAAATGGGGGAAATGCAGAAAATAATTTACCAAACAGTGCCCCAAAATATATACCTGGACTTGTTTCGATTACGGTAATTTCTACAGGAGACTTTGCGGTTTTTTTAAAGTCATAACTAGGAAAAATTGTAATAATCACATATAAAAAACAAGAAGTAAATAAGGAGGCCATTTACAGGATAAAGGAAGTCTTTTATTTTTCTGTTATGTTTTTCTGTTATGTAAGGGAATAGGAGTTTAATTTTGTTAATTAAATTGTCAATGATGGTGGGTTTGTTTATATGTATGTATGTGTGAGTTGATGTGGACTATGTTGTAAACAAATTATTATTAAAAAATAAAATAAAATACAAGAAGAGATTCTGACTAAACATTTGGAAGAACTTGCTGCTGCTGAGAGCTATATGACAGTGGAATGGACTCCCTTGGAAGGTGGTGGACTCTGCTTCATTGAAGGTTTTTGAACGGAGGTTAGGGGGTAATCTGTCAGGGGATTCTTTAGCTGTGATTGCTGCACTGCAGGGGGGCTGGGCTAGATGACCTTTGGGGGTGCCTTCTGCAATTTTGTTATTCTATTGTGCCCTGCCAGGTACTTCCGAAATCCTGCTTCTGCAATCCCAAGCAGGCAGCAAAATAAAGCAACATCTTGAGTCGCTGGTGGATGAGTCAGCTATTTGTGGTTGGTGGGATGCTGCCAGTGTGGTGGCTCACACTCAGCACTTTTTAACATGTCCAGGGGATGAATCAGAAGAAGCTGACACTAGCAATGACCCTGAATTTTGCATTTATCTTATTTAGAGTATGGATTTCTGTGGTTCACAAGGCTTCGATGCACTTGGCAATTTCATACAAGGGTCGTGTCCACACCAGAGCATTTAAGCACACACCTGGATCAATTGGTGTGTGCTTATGTGCCATCATCCACACACGAGCTTGTTCTGTTTTATGCATCTTGAAACATGATGCTTCTCATCCACATTGGTGGGTGGGGCTTGACGGGATGGGATACACCAACATCACTTGGCTAGCTCATTCTGTAAGAACATCTCAGTTATCTACCAGGAACCTTTGCATGCAATCAATGTCCATGGTGTAAGAGCCAATATGAATTACTTTTGACATTCTCCGTTTCATTGCTCAAATGTGTTCTCAAAGGCTGTTGAAGGAAACTGCACAGTACTATTGATGAAATGCCACTGTCTCAGTTTGGGGCCAATGAAATAAAAAATCGACAGACTGGCTAGACGCTGATGTAAGAAAAACCTGCACCCTCCTTAGATTCTTTATCCCAAGTGTTGCTTATTGATTTATTTGTTGGCAAAACATGCTAAACTGTAAGTCCCTAATGCAGTACAAGCCTGTGGTTTTCAAGGTATGTTAAAAACCCAACATCAGTGTTATTTGGCTGCAGGGGAAGAACCTTCAAGACTCTAAATCCATCACCTGGAGTTGTTTAAATTGCCCAAACGCAAGTGTCAGAGCTGCCCCAAGGTCCCAGCTCACAGAGGACCAACGCCAGGTCGTCGTTATATACAAAAGTCTTTATTGAAGTTCAGTTTCCATTTCAAAGCCGTAGCGCGCAGCTCTACGTCTTAAACCCTAGACCGCCGAAGTTCCGTCTGAATCTCCTCCCCCCTGACACCAGTTTAAGATTCTAGCCCTGCTCCACCTCTTCCTCTGCTCTCTCCTCCTCTGGGTCCTCCTGTCCGCTGAGGCATTCCCCTTTCTGGACTCTTCTGACGCTGAGTCGCCTGACTCCTCCCCCTGCCTCCGGCGGGCTTTAAGACCTGGTTCCCAATCCTCGTTCTCTGCTGTCCCGCGCGCCTGCACATTTGAACTTGGCTCTCGCGCCAACCCAGTGACCTTCCTCCTGACCGTTACACTGCTTCTATCACTGCTTCCCTCTTCCGGGATGCTGGCTGGACCTGACCTCTCCTCCGTTGCCTGACTCTCCGATGGAGGCGTGGTCAGCCCTGACCCATCTTCTCTCCCTGCTGGGGGATACACTGGCCCCGATACCTGGGGCTCTTCCCCCCCACTATGCTCTGGTGGGGAAGCTGGTCCTGATCTCCAACTACTGCTCTGGGAGTCCCCGCTGGCCCCTTGCTTCTGGAGTGTCCCCCTTGGGACCCCCCTTGCCCTGGCCACCGGCACCCCCTTCTGTGAATCTTCCGATTCGCTGGAGAGGCTCATGGAATCTCTCGGGCCACTGTCATCTTCTCCTACGCTGCCCTCAGATTCTTCCCCTTCGCTCTCCCTTTCCTCCCTTCCCTGCGCTTCTGCTCCTGAGCCCCTGCTCCTGAGCACCTTTGCAATTGCTAGAGATGACCCACTACAGTTCAGTCTAATTGGGTGTCTCCCCAGATGTTCTAGGGTACAGATTTGGAAAGTAGTAAAAAAACAAAAACAAAAAAACCAGCCAATCTGATGGGCATCCTGTTGCTTTTCTAATATAAGCCCTTTTGGGGCTCTGTTGGCATGGCCAGGGCTGACACCATTGCCGCTGCCTTATTTGGCGACCATTTTGATGACTCCAGAAAATGGAGGACTGTGTGTTGCGGTTGCTAGGAAACACCAGGATGTGCTTTCCAGCTGCATAGGTGACTGAGGAGCATCTCCTATGGTTGCTTAGTAACCATGACATGCTCTCCCTGTTTGTTGGACCTGGCAGAGTGGCTGGCTAGATTTGCAAAGGTGAAGCTGGAGAATGCCACAGGCAGCCATGTCGTGGGGAGAGGCAGCAGTAACCATGTGGTTTTAGATGTAGTGAGGATGTGTTAAGTGTAGCTTTTAAAAATGCAAAATGAACATGGCAAACAGGTGTTTGAAAAAGCTTGGGCTGTACTAGTTTACCAGTCAGAGAGCCTGGACTGAAAGCACACTAGGTGGCAAACCCAGGGTTTTTGTTACCGGGAAGAAGCAAGGGGGGGGTAGGAAGAGAGCTGGCTAGATGACAGAGGTGGGGGGAGTAGGGAACCTAATTCTTTCTGGGTTGCAGCTATGGGGATGGGCTGGCTATCAAAGAATAAGAATACAGTGGTACCTCGGGTTAAGAACTTAATTCGTTCCGGAGGTCCGTTCTTAACCTGAAACTGTTCTTAACCTGAAGCACCACTTTAGCTAATGGGTCCTCCCACTGCTGCATGATTTCTGTTCTCATCCTGAAGCAAAGTTCTTAACCCGAGATACTATTTCTGGGTTAGCGGAGTCTGTAACCTGAAGTGTCTGTAACCCGAGGTACCACTGTAATATTTATTACCTGTCCTTCACCAGAAGTTCCCAGGGTGGGTTACAGCAATAAATAATGCAGCATTAAACACAGTTTTAGACAAATTATAAATGTATCTAGAATGGCTCTGTGTGTGGGGGGGGGGGGTGTAGCCAAAGGTCATGACAAAGAGGTGTGTCTTCAGCATAAAACAATAGCTGTCCAATGAAGGTGGTGGATGCACCTCTGTGGAGAGGGAATTCCAAAGGTTAGGGGTCACCCCTGTGAAGCTCTGAAGATAGTGGAAACAACAAGAGCCCACCCACCCACCCACCGCTGATCACAACACCCAAGAGGATCTGTAAGGAAGGATGCCATTTCTTATTTATTTGGGACCTAGGACATTTAGGGATTTAAACACTAATGTGAGCACCTTGAACTGGATCCGAAAACAAAATGTCAGACAACATGACTTTTTAAAAAATAAAACAGGTGGTATGAGTTCTAAAGGGAACCCCAGCTGGTAAACCAGCCTCTGCATATTGGACCAGTTGAAATTTCCAAGTTGTCCTCAAGGGCAGCCCTTGTGACCAAGTTACGCTGTCCAAAAAGGCCAAAACTGGTGGAGCAGCTGTAGCTGGGGAAAAAAAAAACCTCTCCTTGCCATCAAGGCCACCTGAGCCTCCAAGGACGAAGTTCAACCCAGGATATACAGAACTGCTTTTTCCAGGGGAATGCAACTCCCTCTATGTCAAACCATCTCTCCATGTCCCAGACTTTAAAACTCAGTCCAACGGATAATCCCTCTGCCTTTTCAGGCTACAGCTTCATACAAAAGTGCTCACTAGGGAGCCTGATTTGGGTGTGTCTGCTGGCACAGCAGGTGGCATTGCGGTCTAAACCACTGAGCCTCTTGGGCTTGCCGATCAGAAGGTTGGCAGTTTGAATCCCTGAAATGAAGTGAGCTCCCGTTGCTCTGTCCCAGCTCCTGCCAACCTAGTAGTTTGAAAGCATACCAGTGCAAGTAGATAAGGAGGTACCACTTTGGCGGGAAGGTAAAAGGTGTTTCCGTGAGCTCTCGTTTCTGTCACGGTGCTCCATTGTGCCAGAAGCGGTTTAGTCATGCTGTCCACATGACCCGGAAAGCTGTCTGTGGACAAACACCGTGTGCTGATCCTGGGGGGAAGGTTACCGTTGGCGTAGTCAAAGTCCGGTCCTGGGTCACTAGCCTGGAATCAGTCCACAAGGAGCGGGGCGAGGTCCAAAGCAGGAAGCCGGGTGGGGACAGGAGCACTGGAGTCAGGTCTGGGTCCGGGCAGGAATAGGTACTCAACAACGACGTTGCTCCCACAACCTGGGACCAGGCCGACTGGCCTTTATCTGTTCTGAGGCCAGGGGCGGCCCCGGCCCCTAGGAGACCCGCCGCCTCTCTTGGCCTTAAGGCGAGCACTCCTCCTGGGAGAAACCAGTTCCCTTCGCCTCTCTGCCCTGAGCCTCTGCAGTTCAGGAGAGGCTAAAGGGTTACTGGGCCCAGGGGGAGACTCACCTGTAGGCACTGAGTCCTCAACCACCTCTGGAGCCAGAGTGGGATCACCTGGTGCCTGCTCCTGAGGATCCGGCACAGGTGCAGGCGCTTCAGAATCAAGGCCCTGCCCCAGTTCAGCCGGCCCTGGAGGCGGGGACTCCTGTGCAGGCTGGGATTCCTCTGGTTCAGCCTCTGAATCGGAATCCCAGGCCATCACACCCCGACTCCCTCAGCCTGAAAGTGAGATGAGCAGCACAACCCCATTGTCTGGACTTAACTATCCAGGGGTCCTTTAACTCTTTACCTTTTTTTACCTTGCTGGCTAGCAAGACAAAGTTTACCACTTTGGGATGAATGAAACGGCCATAAGTCCCATGATGCAGCTTTCCCACAAGCATCTGATTACATTTAGGTTGGGCTTGATCTTGTTCCATCGCAAGAAGCCATCCTTCTTGGTCAGCCTGAGAGCTGTTGGCCCAGGCAACAGGAAGAACGTCCCTTGCACACTCTTGGGCCGGTATCCAGCTTCTTGCTGCTGCCAGCCTTTCAAGTGAAGGCAAGTGGAGTGGAGAAACAAAGAGAACATTTCCTCAGCACCTCAAGCCCTTTCCAGTCTATCTTTGGCTTGGAACTCTTGAAAGGGCTATATTAAACCAGAGTGATTGTTGTTTTCAAAGCAGAATATAGGGTGAGATCTCTGGGTTTTTCTCATCTTTCTTCTGGCTTTAAATTACTGACATTTCACACAAGGCTTCCAGAAGAGACAGAAATGTGTCTTTGTAGTAGGGGAAGATGGATGCAGTCAGAGAAAGAAGAGGGTGAATGTGCATCAAGAATAAGTGCTCTGATTTGCAGATCAGGGCAGGGTAATTTGGATTTACTTAGCCAGAAAACTCCATTGCAATTTTTTGGAGAAATGTGAATTTCAAAGGATAGCTGTGTTTGGAAAATGCAAATTTGCTTCAGTTCACTTTTAAATGGGAACTGAATCGAATTTCCCCCTCTTCCCTATTCCTCAGATTAGTTAAGCCCACACAGACTTTGAGTTGCAGATCTTGATGTATTTATGTATTTATGTCAATACATTTAACTTTAGTTTATCCAATGGCCTTGTGCCTGGTCTCTTTATCTGGTGGTCCCTGGCAGAGGTACCCCAAAATTATGGAAGTTTGCTTTGTTATGAAAAAAATTGTTTGGAGATGTGATGTTAAAGGGTATATACTACGTCACAAGGCACTCAACCAAAATGATTGGTCAAAAATTGGTTTAGAACTAACTTTCATGGTTTTGACTGATGAGTCAACTGATTTAAACAGTCCCTTGTGAACTGGAGGTGGTTTGATGATTCAGAATGAAGAAAATGGCACAGTAATGCTGGAGTGTAATTTTAATCTATCATAGTTTGCCGCACCCCACAAGCCGAAATCAGATTTAGGTGGCAAAAGTGGCATTTTGCCATGGGCCCTTGAATCCTTCTCCAGATGTTCCTCTCCATCAGAAGCTGGTCCACACACCTCATCATAAATATTGGCTCAAAAAATGTAACCAAAGCAGGAAATGTAGTTTCAGTCCTCTCACCTTCCACCCGGCTCTTGATATTTTTCCATGAATCGGCATAGAAGAAGAACATGTTCACACGTCGTCATAATGCGCCACAACCACCAACATCTAAGACAGTCCACATGAAATCTTCTGGCCATAGGACCTCACCTTCTGCATCATAAACCATTTGTCTTCTTGATGTACTGTGGCTGTGCACACCCCATAACTTGAAAGCACATTTCTCACCCCCATAAAGAATCCTGGGAACTTTAGTTTACCCCTCACATTCCCTCACAAACTACAGTTCCCAGGATTTCCCTTTTTGGGGTGGAGGAGGAAATGTTCTTTATGTGCTCTTCAGCTGAAGTGTGTATTTCTGCCCTTAATGATACAATTTAAAAGCGCTTTGCTTTCATGGGTCTGCCCGTTATCAGGTGCCTTTCGAGAGTCGGTGCTCTACCGGATGGAGTTGACCTGCCCATTGTGTTTCTGTGCCCCTCCTTCGGCAAAGTCCTCATTCAACCTTTGCCAAAAAGTCTCCAAGTGCCCATTAAGGGGAGGCGTTTCCTGTTGACTTAGCAATTAATGACCTTTTCCTCGACTGCTCCCCTCTCCTTCCTCTTTACCCTTCCGTACTCGAAACACAAATACAAAAAGTAAGGGGTGGCGAAAAGAGATCTGTGCAAATGCTACAGTGGGGGTAAGTTGACTGCACACAAGGGGAGGGCCAGGATTTCTTCCGGAGGCTTTTTCTGAAGTTTTCCTCCCTCTCACATAACACTGTAACTTAGGGTTACCTCTTTGAGCTATTTTTATGGAAAATCCAGACATATGGCCACCCACTAACTAGTGAACATCCAATGGAGCTTAAGGTTGGAAGATTCAGGCTGTTTTGGGTGCCCTGAAATAATGTGATTTGGGGCCAAGATCTTGTCCTGAAAAAACAACAACCTTTCCTGGCTGCACTCATTTGCGGCAGCCAAAAATGTGCATTTTGGGGCACCATGAGAGCACATGCTGGACAGTATGAAAGTGTATTTTAGCAGATTCCTCCCCCCTCTTCTGTCACTGGGCCCTGGTGGGCTTTCCAGTAATAGGCAACTGTGGCAACAGTGGTGCTCCAAGCAGTTACCCACAATGCACTTGGTTCAGGGTTACTTGCAGCTATTTGGGGACGTTTAAATGGTGGCAAGACCCACATTCCTTGCACTGCTTGAAGCACCCAGTCAGAAATGTTTTTAAAAGGAGCGGGGGCTTAGGGTAGAGGTGGAGAACCTCCAGATCACAGTCTGAACATGACCCACTAGGCTAGAGCGGGAAAGGTCCAGCCTGCTGTAGGTATGTTGATCCAATGGCATCAGGGATGGGTAAGCAGATTTTAGGACTACAACTCCTATCACCCACAGCCATTGTGGCCAATGGTCAGGGATGATGGGAATCGTAGTCTAAAAAATCTGAAATGTATCATGTTGACTTTCCCTGCAAAACACACACCAGTGCATAATACCCATTAATAAGATCACATACCCTCTAGCGTTTCTCCAATGAAAATCAAGACGTCCGATTCTATAATGATAACTTTACTATTTATACCCCACATATCTTACTCGGTTGCACCAACCACTCTGGGCAGCTTCCAACATATATAACAACATAATAAAACATTAAACATTAAAAAAACTGCCCTATACAGGATTGCCTTGGGGGTTGGATAACTCCAGACCCTCCAACATTTCTTCAATGAAAATAGGGACATCCTAAGGAAAAATGGGATCAAATCTGGGATCAAATCAGAAACCGGGACGGTTTCTCTAAATCAGGGACGTCTCTGAAAAATAGGGACACTTGGAGGGTTTGGGACATGGGTAGGCAAAATAAGGCCCGGGGTCCGGATCTGGCCCAATCGCCTTCTAAATCCGACCCGTGGACGGTCTGGGAATCAGCGTGTTTTTACATGAGTAGAATGTGTCCTTTTATTTAAAATGCATCTCTGAGTTATTTGTGGGGCCTGCCTCGTGTTTTTACATGAGTAGAATGTGTGCTTTTATTTAAAATGCATCTCTGGGTTAATTGTGGGGCATAGGAATTCGTTCATTCCCCCCCCCAAAAAATATAGTCCAGCCCCCCACAAGGTCTGAGGGACAGTGGACTGGCTCCCTGCTGAAAAAGTTTGCTGATCCCTGGTCTGGGATCAGCATAACTGCAACCGTGTGCAGAGTTTTCTGGGTGTAAATTTCATTGAGCTCAGTTGAGCTTCCTTCTGACCTCGTATGTTAAACGCCCTGAGCTCTCACCTTTGGCCTTTAATTAGAAATACAGTGGTACCTTGGGTGACAGACGCTTCAGGTTACAGACTCCGCTAACCCAGAAATAGTACCTCGGGTTAAGAACTTTGCTTCCGGATGAGAACAGAAATCGCTTGGTGGTGGCACGGCGGCAGCAGGAGGCCCCATTAGCTAAAGTGGTGTCTCAGATTAAGAACAGTTTAAGGTTAAGAACAGACCTGCAGAACGAATTAAGTTCTTAACCCGAGGTACCACTGTATTGACAAGTGCCACCACTGAAACTCTTCATTCAAAACTGTGTATCCCTTTCTACATCAAAAGAAAGAAAGGCCCAGCCTCTGCCTCATTCACCTCCTCATTCTCTGCTTTCCTCTGTGCTAACCTTCCACCCCAAAATAATAAAACTTGAAAGCCATGTTATCCCCTCATTCACTTGCTGGAGCCACGAGGATCCCTCAATGACCCCGGTGCTCTAGCAGATGACATCATCACTCTTGCTCTGAGAAAGGTCCCGGTGGAGCCCCACTTGCCTGCATTCTCCCTCCCTTCTACCAATGATGGGAACGTCATTTTTGTCTCTGAAGGATCATCTGACATGCATCTCAAGAGGTACACACAATTAGAGCCCAGCACTCTTTCGGAGGAGACACTTCCAATTAAAAAAACCACACGTCAAATATGCAATTACTGAATCAGCCCATTCAGCTATACTCATTCGTTTCCCCCCCTTTTCCTTTTCCAGCAATAAACTGTCACGTCCCAGAATCAAGGAGAATCTTTTCAAACAAGGAACATCTGACTTTCTCTAAGTGAGTGAGGTGCTTCTGGGTGGGGAAGTTCTGTTAAGTCTCTGAAGTCCTTGAGCCCTGTAAGTGCAGCTGAATAAAATTCCCTCTTTCCCCCCGCAAGCAAAGTACTGTTCATTCAAGTAACTGAGCTCATTAGCTAAATTCACCCATTCACTCGCTCTGAGTTGCTCAGAAAGCTTTTGTGGGTCACAGGTTTGGCCCAAAAGAGGCCTTGATGATGGCTGATGTGAGTGCTAGCAACAGATCTCTAATTTTATGCGCTAGCAAGACAGGCTTGTGGGGTGGAGGGAAAGCTCTCTCTCAACCTCCTGGTATACAGCCCCGTTGGTTTAGATTTCAGAAATGCATAAAATTCTTCAGCTGCAGCTGTCTCCCTGCCAAATCTTTAAATCAAAGCAGAAACCAGCTTGTCTGCAAGGACGGCTTCATTTACCATTAAACCATTTCAGGGCAATAAAAACAAGCATTGGTTTTGACTACGTGACTTATGTGCAAACGTGTTGCACAGGGGCGGGGAAGGCGGGCACCCCAGGGTGTGTGTGTTAGAGTGGTGTCAAGGTGTCAAGGGGCACATAGTGCTGGCAGAAACTGGCCAACTTGATTTTATCAAACTATTCCCATGTGATTTGAAATGGCTGCCAGTTAATTTCTGCGCTCAATTCAAGGTGCTGTGGTTCACCTTGAAAACCCTTAATGGCTTGGGACCTGGGGCATCTTTCCCCCAGTGCTTTTGCCACCATTAGGCAGAGTGAGGCAAGTGCCTCAGGTGGCAGATGCTGAGGGACAGCTCCCTGGCTGTAGTTTCTATTGGGGGACAGAGCTGGGTTTGCCACACAGCCCAATGCTGGTCCTTCCGATGCAACAGAGGACACTGTGCCACCTCAAGTCCGGAAGGCACATTGAACCGCCTGTCCAGACAGCTTATGGATCAGTTCTGCTTTCCCCATATGTTTTCCCTTGCATGTTCTGATTGCCATCTGAGCCCCTGCTTCAAATATCTTGGCCTCAGGTGCAAGGCTGATGTTAGCAACCAGTGGCAGGGCCTTTTGTGTTGTGGCACCTACCTTGCCAAGTTGGGTTTCTCAGGCTCCATCGCTATGCTGCTTCAGGTGATCAGAGAAGGCCTGGCATTTTCCTTTTTCTTTTTATAAAAAAGATATTTTGTTATTTATGTTCTTTCTGTGCTACTGAAATTTGCTAAAATGCACTGCATATTGATAAGTTGTTCATCAGAGGGCAATATAATGGAACTCCTTCCCTAGAGAAACTAGACAGGCCCCCTCCTTGTCCTCCTGCTGGCAGTTGAATATGTTCTTGTTCCAACAGGCTTTTGGAAAATAACTACAGTGGTACCTCTAGTTACGGACGTGGGTGGCACTGTGGGTTAAACCACAGAGCCTAGGACTTGCTGATCAGAAGGTCGGTGGTTCAAATCCCCGCGATGGGGTGAGCTCCTGTTGCTCAGTCCCTGCTCCTGCCAACCTAGCAGTTCAAAAGCACGTGAAAGTGCAAGTAGATAAATAGGTACCGCTATGGTGGGAAGGTAAACGGCATTTCCGTGCGCTGCTCTGGTTCACCAGAAGTGGCTTAGTCATGCTGGCCACATGACCCGGAAGCTGTACGCCAGCCCCCTCCGCCAATAAACCGAGATGAGCGCCGCAACCCCAGAGTCAGTCACGACTGGACCTAATGGTCAGGGGTCCCTTTACCTTTACCTCTAGTTACAAATTGAATTCGTTCCGGAGATCCATTCTTAACCTGAAGCTGTTCTTAACTAGAGGCGTGCTTTTGCTAATGGGGCCTCTTGCTGCCGCTGCACCGCTAGCACACAATTTCCATCCTCATCCTGGGGTAAAGTTCTCAACTTGAGGTAACTCTTCCAGGTTAGCGTAGTTTGCAACCTGAAGCATTTGTAACCTGAGGCATTTGTAACTCAAGGTACCACTGTACTTTTAATGAAATGGTTGGTGCCGTGCTGTTTTTATTGTAATTACTGGTATGGTTTTAATAGATTTTAAGGTCGGCAGTTCGAATCTGTATGATGGGGCGAGCTCCCATTGCTCTGTCCCAGCTTCTGCCAACCTAGCAGTTCGATGGCATACCAGCGCAAATAGATAAATAGGTACCACTGTGGTGGGAAAGTAAATGGCATTTTTGTTTGCTCTGGCACTCATCTCCGTGTGCCAAAAGCAGTTTAGACATGACCCGGAAAGCTGTCTGTGGACAAACGTCAACTCCCTCAGCCTGAAAAGTGAGATGAGCACAGCAACCCCATAGTCACCTTTGACTCGACTTAACTGTCCACGGGTCCTTTACCTTTACCTGTAATAGATTTTAATGTATTTATGTAGTTTTTAAAAACAATAAAACACAGATAGAATTAAAGCTACATAAATACATTAAAATCTGTTAAAGGTAAAGGACCTTTTGTTATTTCCCTGTATTTTTAGCTGTTCTTATTTGACCTGTAAGCCACTTTGAGTCTTTGTCCAGGAAAAAGGTGGAGTGTAAATAAATATTTGATAATAATAATAATAATCATATAAGGGGACTGTGTATGTTTTATTCTGTTTTTATTAATTTTCATTAGCCACCTCAAGTCTTGGTAAAGTAGGTGGGATGGAACTTTTGAAAATAAATCAATAAAAATAAATCACCTCTCCTAGCAGAAAGCCTTTCAACCATGTGACTAGAATAATATTTAAGATGAATGAATGATTCATCTTCACGAAGGAATAATCCTGCTTTGATCAGGGCACAGGGATGGAACAGCAAGTCACAGGGGAGACCTGGGCAGGATGCAGTGCCCAAAGCGGTCATGTTTACATCCCTTTGATGATGGAACCTTATAGTCTCCTCTTCCATCTTGCATGCCTGTCCAGCGGACTGTCAAAACCTGCCTTTTCCTCCTCCCTGCTCTCTGCTGCATATCCATAAACTTTATTTAATTGACCATGCACACTAGCTCAGATAAACTATCACTGTATAGCAATACACACAATAACACATCAACTACCAATAAAACAATACCTATTAACCAGACCCTCTTTTTATCATGTCTTTAACTGTCCTGAGTGCAGAGACAAACAATTTAAAAACACTAAATAAGCCTGATCTATAATCAGCTGTTGTCAGTGTTCCGAAAAGGCTGCGGTCCTACAAACAACATGGGGGTTTGTGCCACTGAACTCAATATGGTTTATATATAGGATTGCATCACATGGTATAATCCCAAGATGCAAACGTCTTGTATTTTTTGAAGGGAGGTTCTTAATTATTTCAGATTGCTTAATAAACGCCTCCTCTGCAGTTTTCAAATGGCTGACCTTTGTGTCTGTTTCAACTATGGATGGGAGTTAACCATTTTCAGTCTTGCATTTCTTTCTGTTTATGCTTTGGCCAGCTCTCTCTGCTCTGTTTTGCAAGGAAAAGCAACAGACAGCATCCTCTCATTCCTCTGCTGATGTCAGCATACAAAGCTCATATGATGTTGCTAGTGATAAGAAGAGGTTACTGGAGGGTTGCGAATCCCATGGAGACTTTTTCACATCCACATGGACGCTTCCCTTACAATTCGTTGCAGACAACTTGAAAATAATACTGAGCATTCATATAGCACTAGTTCTCAAGTGTTCTGGGGGGTGCTTTCAGGTGGGGAGAGGGTTTCTTACTGCAAATGGGTCCTTGAGATATTGCAGATGTGGCACTGGCAACAGCAGGTTTTTCCAATTGGATTTCCCCCAGGAAGAGAACATTGGGTGAAATGGAGAGAAATATAAGCTGTTTCATTCATGCACAAGTTTAACATGGGGTGTATGTGTGTGGGGGGAGCAGCACAGTCCTGCAACGTCAGTGGGTCTGTCCCAATCGGAGGGGACCTGACAAAGCGCTTTCTGTGTCCAACACGTAGGCAACAAGTGCTTGAGAAATGCATTCTCATGAGCACAAAACGGATTATAACTTCTCAGCGGAACGCGATTTAGGTTGACAAAACAGTGTGGGACATGGACAACACAGGGAATGACATTGTGCTTGCAGCACCCCCGAAAGGCACTTGCCTGGAGCACTGAATGCACATTATCACATTGTGTGTACCAGATATTTTTGTTTTATAAAATTTATACACTGCCTCATGAAGGTGCTGGGTACACCTCTTTGGTGAGGGAATTCCATCATCAACACCCATCGGGAAGCACCCTCCAAACCCTGACAGACAGGAATATTGTCACAATCCTCACAACAGTCCATGAAAGTCTGATCAGCAGAAAATTACGCCCATTTTTCTGATGAGGGGCTGAGGCTGTGTGAGCAAGAGAGGTTTTTCTAAGTCCGTCTCTGGACTTTGTAGGCGAGGAGACAGTCAAGACCCAGGCCTTTGAGACTCAAGAGTTTGCCTATTTCTTTGTGACTCCACACTGGCTGTTGTTAACCCACCTTCTTCTCCAAGGAGCTCAAGGTGGGGCACAAAGTGATTCTCCCCCCTCATTTAATCCCCACAACAACCCTGTGAGGTAGGTTAGGCTGAGAGGCAGTGACTGGCCCAAGGTCTCCCAAGTCAGCTTCGTGGCCACATGGGGGGGATTTGAATCCTGCTCTCTGACAGGTCCATGGTGGTCACACTTTTCTGAGCTACACCTGCAAGGTCTTTGGTCTCCAGGCTGCAAGGTGTGTGCGAACAGGAGTGTTAAAATAAAGAAGGAATATCTGCGGACGAAGGAAGGAGGGCAATGGCAAAGGTTATTTGTTCAATTGCAACCGGCTGGTAACAGGCGGTGCTCAGAAGTGCACACAGAGTGCTTTCCAAGTAGGAAATGATAAGGCGAAGGCTAATGAAGAGAAGGGAGACGGAATGCAGCAGCCCAAGGCACTTTTTGGCACATTCAGAGTGCATCTTTCTTTAGAAAAACACATACACGCACACACAAACATCCTTTTGGCTGGCTGTTTTGGCTTGTCAAGGCTTTCCTGGGGTTCAGGAAAACGCAGAAGATCTGGCCACAAACACAACACAACAGCCCTGTGAAAAAAAGCAGAGTCAGTGGAACTGAGGAACTTCAATGAGAGAGGGGCTGCGCTGAAGAGGGGCGAAGGGGCTGCAGAGGAGGCAGGAAAAAGAACAGCAAACGCTGCAGATGGTCTCACTCTCTGAGCGAGAGCGAGAGAGGAAGCCCCATAATTGCAAAAGTCAGCTAAACTCGCTCTGGCTCTTTAAAACGCGAGGCGAGCGCGCCGCAGCGCGCTACTAGGAGGCACCGGGCGAGCTGCAAGTGGCTGAGGGCAGGCCCAATAAGCGCCTTCAGCACCTCCCCTCGGAGAAAAAAGCAGCAGGCGAAGGAAAAGCAACTCTGGCTCCGAAGCCTTGATAAAAAAAAAAAGAAAGGAAAAGGGACAGAAATTGGCACACGGCGGCGATGTATATAAAGCTCTCCTAGCAAGCGCGCTGCCTGTTTGCAAAGCCAGGCACCGTCGAGGGGGGGTGGTAGCAGGAGCGCGCCGGCCGCGATGCCTCGCTGAGCGAGCGAGCGAGCGAGCGGGCAGCGGGCTGCTCCCCGACGCAGAGGACCTGCAGTTGCCCCGGCCAGCCCGGTCCGCGCCCTCCCCGCCGCGCCATGCCGCTCCTCCTGCTCCTCCTCCGTCAGGGTGCCCTCTTGCTCTGCCTGACCGTCCCGCGAGGGTTGTGCGCCCCGGCGGAGACGGAGCTGGTCACCCCCATCCGCCTGGACCCGTCCCCGGAGGGCGGCCGGCCGTATTTCCATGGCCCCCCCGAGGGCACCCCTGTCGGGCAAGGAGCCACCTTCCAGATCACGGCATTCCACCAGGATTTCTACCTGCACCTGCGCCCCGACGCCCAGTTCCTGGCGCCCGCCTTCGCCACGCAGTACCTGGGCAGCGCCCCGACGGCGGGGGCGGCCGAGCAGGAGGGAGACCTGCGCCGCTGCTTCTACTCCGGGGACGTCAATGCGGACGCGGACTCTTTCGCGGCTCTGAGTCTCTGCGGGGGGCTGACGGGGGCTTTCGGCTACCGCGGCGCCGAATATCTCATCCGCCCCGTCGAGAACAGCGGCGGGAACCGGGCGCTGTGGAGCGGCCCCGGGGAGCACCTGCTGCAGCGCCGGAGCGCGCCAGGTCCCGCCGTCCCGACTTCCCGCTGCGGCGTGGGCTCGGGCTGGAACCCGGCCATCCTGCAAGCCCTGGAGAAGTACAAGGGGGCCCCCGGGGCCCGACGGGGCCCCCGCAACGGGACGGGCCACGCGCCGCAGCCTCCACCGCCCAGGGCCAAGCGCTTCGTCTCCATTCCGCGCTACGTGGAGACGCTGGTGGTGGCGGACGAGTCCATGGCCAAGTTCCATGGCGGCGACCTGCAACACTACCTGCTGACCCTCATGGCCACGGCGGCGCGCCTCTACCGGCACCCCAGCATCCAGAACCCCATCCAGCTGGCCGTGGTCAAGTTCCTGGTCATCGGGCAGGACGACAAGGGGCCCAAGGTGACGAGCAACGCCGCCCTCAGCCTGCGCAACTTCTGCGCCTGGCAGAAGAAACTGAACAAGGGCAACGACAAGCACCCCGAGTACTGGGACACCGCCATCCTCTTCACGAAGCAGGTGGGTGGGGGCGATCTGACGGGGTGGGTTGACGGGTTGCCTCAGGGCTCCTCCGGCTCGTCCCCCAGGGCAGGAGGACCACGAGGCGCCGCCAGGCGGGGTGGGTGCGTCTCGCCTCTCCCCCAATGGTCCCTGCAGGGGCGTCGAATGGGTCCTTCGCGGGAAGAGCCTTGAGGTTGGACGGCAGCGCGGGTGAGGCTGATTCCCCTCCTTGGCCAGCAGGAGGCGCTGTAACGATGATGGTTTTTACTAATCCAACATTCTCTGTGTGTATGGTACGGGGTTCTGGTTTATTGCATCTGTATCCGGCCTTTTCCTCCAAGGAGCTCAAGGTGGCGAGTGTGGTTCTCCCCTCCATCATTTAATCCCCACAACCACCCTGCGAGGTAGGGTTGCTGTGAGGTGACTGGCCCAAGGTCAGGCACTGAACTTCTTGACTTGTGTATGTGTGCATGTGTAAATGCGTGGTTGAATCCTGATCTGTCCCAGGTCCTACTCTGAAATTGTAATCTTCACAACGCCATGAGGTAGGTTAGGCTGAGAGGCAGTGACTGGCCTACGGTCTCCCAGTGAGCTTCATGTGCTGAGTGAGAATTTGAACCCTGATCTCCCAAGGTGCTGGTTTGACACACTAACCACTGCACCACTCTTCACTCCTCCCGAAGCCCCATTAATCCCATTTCCCTTAGTCCAGTCTGGGGCCCTTCAGATGTTGTCAGATTACAGCTTTCATCACCTCCTCACCCTTGGCTATGCAGGGCAGGGGCTGATAGGAGTTTTAGTCCAGTGTTTCTAGGGCATCACGTTGAGGAAGGCTGCTGTGGCCTCAGTGACCTTCAGGCTACCACGTCCAGTACACACTTATTTAGGAATAAGCCCCATTTGTTTTCAACGGGTGGAGACTTCTTCCCAAATTAATTCAGGATTAGGTTGCACCTGCCCCCTATGAGCCATGAGAAGGTGCCTGCCCAAATGAAAAGCAACAGCGCTTACTTGGCTGGTCACTTTCGGCTCTTCTGATTTTTCCAGGGAACCAGGGAAGCTGCTTTGATGTCGTTCTCCTTTGTTTAGCCCACTACACTGCTGCCTGCTTGGATTGGCAGTGTCTTTTGTGGGTCCTTGGCAGGTCCAGCCCTGGTGTCTTAAGGAAGCTCCTAGTTATGATGGCTGCACTCTGCCTCCAGTGTTCAGGTTTCCCTAGAGAAGAATCCCGCTGACCACTCAACCAGATGCTGGACTAGATTGGCATGTTCTCTGAGCCAGCAGGGCTCACTTTTTATGTTCTGATCTTTTTGCTGAAGCTGCCAGGGGGACGTGGGTTTGGGACCTTCTGCGTGGGATGCATACAGTCCAGCCTTGCTCTCTGCCACCACCACCCCAATTGCTTGGTTGCAGCTCTGAGGGGAGCACGTGGGTTGTGAGCTTGGCATACATGGAATTCCTTTTGAACAGCAGCCCAGAAAGAAATAAAAAAAGAGGGTAGAGAAAAAACACCCGTTGGCACAGTTTTTTTGCGAGGCCAGTAAATGGGTCAAGAGAGAGACATTCTTCAGGAAGAGTCATTTGTGACAAGAAGCTGCCCTTTGCCAGTGGAGCGTCTCGCTGGGCGGGGCAGAGCCACGATTCTCCTCCTTTCTCCTCCTTCTGTCTCTCCCTCCTTCTCTCCTTCCTGCCTTTGCCAACTGGGCCAGAGCTGCCAATTACCCAATGCAGTGTCTCGGTTTGCCTGCCATGATGTGGCTGAGAAAACCATTGCAGGGTGCATTTGTAGTTGCACCTTAAGAGTAATAAAAAAAACTTCAAGAGGAAAAAGGCAATTAATAGAGGCGATTAAGAATATAAGAAGAGCCTGCTGGATCAGGCCAATGGCCCATCTAGTCCAGTATCCTGTTCTCACAGTGGCTAACCAGATGCCCCTTATGGAACACCTGTAAGCAAGATTTGAGCACAAGAGCCCTGAGGTTTTCAGCAGCTGGTACTCAGAATCATTGCTGCCGCCAACTGTGGAGGGAGAGCGTAACCATCCTGGCTCATAGTCACTGATAGCCCTCTCCTCCTCCTCCATAAATTTATCCAGTCCTCTTTTCAAGACATCCAAATTGGTGGTCACCACTGCCTCTTGTGGGAGGGAGTTCCACAGTTTAAGTCTGCACTCCATAAAGAAGTACTTTTTAAAATCCGTCCTAAATCTTCCAACGTTCAGCTTCAAACCTTATCAATTTTTTACATAGTAGGAGATACATAAATTGTAGGAAAACTTGTGGAGAAGGTGGATAGAGATGCATCCACTCCCCTCCCCTGACCCATAGGATGCTAAAATGTAGAGCAGGGGTGAGGAACCTGGAAGTCCAATTGCCCCTGGAGCATCGGAAGTTCTGCTCCTGACTTGGGATCACCCTCTGAAATTAACTGGCAGCGGATTCAGCAGACAGAAGAGAAAAAATCTCTTTCCTCCTTCCCTGCATAGTGAATTCATAGGTTTTCCTTGCACCATAAAATGGTTATGGCTGCTGACATAAGTCCTTATAGCTAAATGGAGACCCTTCATATTCAGAGGCAGTCTACCTACAGTATAGCTGTTGTTGTGGGATATGGTTGCGGTGGGAACCTTTGATGCTGTTGGATTCCAGCTTCTTTCCACCCAGGCTGGCATGACCTATTGGTCAGGGATGATAGGAGCTGTAATCCAAAAACATATTGAGGGCCATAAACGCCTATCTCTGCTGTAAGGGACGTCCTATAAAAAGGAAGTTAGGAACAATAGACTCTTGGTTTCATCCAGCTCTTCTCATGTTCTTGTTGGTCACACAAAGCCAGGGATTTGCTTTGTTTTCTGAACTCCCCCTCCCCCCAAACAGCTGGGCAGAGCACTAATCTCTTTCTGAAATCTCTTGCAGAACCCTCTATTGCATGAGGTTTGGGAAACTTGAGACCAATTGGGGTGTCTCCCCCACCACTAATCTACTGTCTTTCTTTAGAAATTGTTAACTCTCACTCGCCTCATGTGTGAAGTGGGATTTATTCCCCCAGAGTAATTTTTCATGTCAACATCCGTTTACAGTGGACGTAAACAAGTTAAGTTTGTCTGGCTGCACGACTTTGCCCTGAAATAAACATTCCTGCGATTTCCCCGCTTAATTAGAAGGATTTGCTACTTCCTTTCCTGCTGTTCCTTTTTTGTTTGGGGTGGTGTTTGTGAAATCCAGCGGAGAGAGCAAAGTTAAGTCCTTAGTTTGTCAGTGGAAATCTCATGGCAGTCAGGGATGTCAGATCAGTGGTGGCTGCTGTCCGTGGAGACTGGTGGGGTAGAAGTCCGGGAGCCCAACAGTAGGTGGCGCCAAAGCCAATGACAGACAGAGCCAATTCATTTTAACTTGGTCCTTGTCCTCCTCCTCCTCGCTGCTGAGTTATACAAGGGCAACTCTGAGAGGAGGAAGATGACAGGCAGTGCCACCCCCGGACTGGGTGTTAGTGGGAAGGCAGGCAGGTGGGGGCAGCCTAAGGTTGGCAGACAATGCCCAATTTGCCCTAATGGACCAATCTCTGCTGACATCCATCATGCATTTCCTTCTGGAATCTATTACTTATTGCATTTATTTCTCACTTTGTTCTCCAGGGGGCTCAAGGTTCTCCCCATCCTCATTTGATCCTCAAAACAACCCTACAGGGTAGGTTAGGATGAGAGGCAGGGACTGGCCGCTAGGGTCACCCAGTAAACTTCGTGGCTGAGTGGGGATTTGAACCCAGTTCTCCACAATGCTAGTCCAAAACTCTAACCACTACACTGGAACCCTGATCTTCCAATATTTTATATCTCTGCGTGTGCGCGCCTGTGTTCTCTCTCTCTCTCTCTCTCTCTCTCTCTCTCTCTCTCTCTCTCTCAACTTCCAAGGTTCTAGTTCCCATTTCATCTTCACAACAACCCTGTGAGGTAGGTCAGGCGGAGTGGCAATGCCTGGCCCTCAAGATAGCCCAGTGAGCTTTGTGACCAAGTGGGGATTAGATCCCTGGTCTCCGAGGTCCTAGCCAGGCACTCTTTCCGCTGCACCACACTGGCTCTCATCCTGAAACCAGGCTGGGCCTGTTCCTAACTCCTCCCCTCTGTAGTCCCTGGGCTCCTGCATCTCCATGTTGATGCTGACAGCCTGAGCATCCTCTGCGATTGCTCCTTGATGCTGTGGGCTTCGTGCCCGACAGGAATGCAACTGCTCCCTCTAGACCCGGTCGCTCAGCAGCCATCATCGCCTAAGAACGAGTGGTTTTTGCTTCCCTACACCTGGACGGGCTTCAGGCAGGTGATTGACTTGGAAATCTCCTCAAGGAATCCCTTGTCATCCTTGGGCTGAACCTTGGCTACACACACTGTTCTGATCCATGGCAGCCTTCCCAGTTTTGCTCGCAGGAAACATTTGTATGCATCCAACTGGGATTTCTCATTTGACACGGCAGGAGCTTTGGCCAAACTTGTACCGGGAAACGTTCTGACCATTCTGTTTCCATCTCTACCATTTGCTTGTCGCCTTCCTCCTCCTCCTCCAGGGTTCTGTTGCCTAAGTGAAGGCTTCCTCCTCTGTGTTTGTGCAGCCGGCTGCTGTGATAGGCAAGATTAAGGAGGTGCTTCTTCCCTTGGGTCTCAGGCAAAAAAATGCCTCACCATCTTAACCCTGGATACATGGCCATAGTCTGGTCCTTGAATTGCTGTGGGACAACAGCTCCCATTATTTCCAACAATAGCTGCGATTCCTCCATTGCAAGGCATTAGACTAGATGACTCAATGATCGCAGTGATGCAATGAATATAGGGAAGGCCACATCTCTATTTGCTGATGGAGAAAGATTAGAACAAACCTTTTGGTAGGAATGAAAGGCATCGTGATTGTGTATTTGTGTGTGTAAGGAACCAGCACAACACACATGACCACTCGTGTGTGAAATATCTCAGAGACTACTCCATCCCTCTTCATCCCTTCCATGACTTCCAGCCAAATGACCGCAGCTACCTGCATGACTCACACCTAGACTTGGGTGGTTGTTTTTTTGGGTAGGCACAGCCCCTCCAGAGCTTTGAGCTATTCTGCGAACTTCCATAGGCACTTCTGTTTGTGCAAATCTCAGAGAAGGGGTCGAGGACAAGGGGGATGGAGAAGCAGATCCAGAGGTGTTTTGGGGTGGCCTGTTGCTTTTACTCATGTCACAGGCATGGTCCTCATAACACATGGCAGAGACTGCAATCGTTTGCACTCTCACCTGGAGAAGGGTCCCACGCAATTCAGTGAGATTTGTTTGAGAGGAGACATTGGTGCGATGGCAAATTCTGAAGTGCAGGAATGCATCGTGATGGCAACTCCTATGGCAGGGATGGGGAACCTCAGGCCTGCGTGCTAAATTTGCCCCCGCCCAGGTCTTTCTGTTTGGCCCCTAAGGATCTCCCCGTCTGAAGCACAAAATGAACCTGTTCTATGGCATCTTTGAGTGCTTTTGCCTGATTGGATTTGAACTGCGATTCTGCTCCTTGCTTGCCTGGATGGAGGACAGGAAAGGTGCAGGTGTGTCAAACCTCTGATTTCTGTCTGGCTAGTATGCAGCTTATTGTAAAAAAGTAAGAGTCACATCCATTGCTCCGCCCAATTTTGCAGATGGCCCCTGCATGCGCCACCACTGCAGTGCAGCTATAGGGACTGTGTGTTCCTTTAGTCCCTAGCCAGACCAAAGACATACTCACAAGTTAGACCATCGTTCATGGCATTGACTGCAATCCCGTGCATCACTTTCTGGGAGTAAGCTGAGTTCCATGGTACTTCTGACTGTAGAGGTTCAACTTGGAAAACACATTGAGCTTCAAGAACAAGTTTTTCTGCCAACTGCAATGGCAGCCTTTTCAATTAGAAATGTTACTATCTTGCAAAGACATGTTGAGGACGATGACAACAACAATGCTCCTATCTGACTGGTGTGAAGCAGGTACCTCATCAAAGAAATGGAAGGAAGTACCTAGCCTTGATTATTTTTTCTTGTTCTCTAACTTCCTCAATGCTAACATCCTACAAATCCTGGAGGTGGGGGAAACGACAACCTTGAAACCTCATTCAGTTGCTGGAGAAAATAGAGTCAATCAATTCCTCTGGTGTTGCAGTGGATGATGTCATCGCTCATGCTTTGAAAAAGGTCCCCAAACTGTGCTCCCTCACATCCTCCCTCTGCTGCACCACTGGGAGTAAACGTGTGGGATTGGACTGTAAAACTCCTAGAAAAAGACGCAGACTTTGAGGCGGTGAGTGAACATGGGACTCCGCCCTGTGACGAACACTCCTTCCCTTGTCCCCTCAATTCCTCCCATGATATCAGGCTGGAACAAGCCAGGTTTGGCTGCTCCTTCCCTGCTGGTCTATTGAGTTGGGACTGCAGGAGCCTCAGATGGAATGCATTAGAGCAGGATGTGGCTCGGGGGGCGCATGAGACCCTTGCCTTGTTGAAAACGAGACCTGGAACTTTTCCACCGACTTTGGGAGGAGGGAGCCAGAGGCTTCCCCCAGCTGCTGCATCCCAGCAGTGTGGCGACGGAAGTGAATGTGACAAATGTGATATTATTTGCTGGATTGTCAAAAAGCTGCCATTATGGAAAAGGGGAGAGAAAAGAACAGTTTCTGCATGTTAGGAATCCGAAAGAGTGATTCAGCCTCGCAACTGCCAAGGGAACAGTGAAAAGAAAAAGAAAAAAAGGGTGGGAGGGGATAGAGGAAGAATACATATTTTTAATAGATAAAGCTAGGTGTCTTAGATTTTCATTTTCCTCCCGATTCTGTGGAATTCTATCCTGGAGCAGATGAGTAACTCCGTTTCCCCCTTTCTTTTCAGGATGAGGGTTTCCACTGAGTAGGTTCCAAAATAAAACACTTTTTTGGAATCGCAGGAAATTGGGCTCCACGAGTTTGTAGCTATTTAGGCAATGTGATGACTACAAGGCTCGGATTTAGTGTTGACCTTCAGTTCAACCTGAGCTGCGTGTCCTGATCCTTACAAACATCAGATGGAGAAGATAAACGTGGGTGCAGAGTCATGCGACTTCAGACTGGTGGGGGAGGGAGGCTGGAAGGAAACACAGAATCATAGGATAGAATTTGTAGAGTTGGAAGGGGTACCACTGGTCATCTAGTCCACCCCCTGCAATGCAAGATTTATTTATGCCAGACTTAAATAAAACAAAAATCATTGCATCCAGAAAACTAACATGTCAGGGAGAAGGTGTGACTAGAACGCTTCCTCCCTTGATATCTGTTGCTGGGTTTTTTTGTTTTTTGTTTTTCCAGAAGGAGTCTAACATTCTCCTTTCCCTTCCTCCCCCACAACAAACACTCTGTGAGGTGAGTGGGGCTGAGAGACTTCAAAGAAGTGTGACTGGCCCAAGGTCACCCAGCAGCTGCATGTGGAGGAGCGGAGACGTGAACCTGGTTCCCCAGATTACAAGACTACCGCTCTTAACCACTACACCACACTGGCTCCGTGCACATCTGGAGCACATTTTCTGCCTCAAAGAATTCTGGGCACTGTAGTTTGATAAGTGCTGTTGGGAACTGTAACACTGTGAAGGGCGAACTACAGTGCCCAGGATTCTTTGAGGGAATGAATGTCCCTTGAATGTGCCTTAAAGGTGTAGTGGGTACGCAGCTCACAAGTATGAAAACGGCAGCCTATGGGGTTATGTTTGGGGAGAGTTTGTGCTGCAGCGTTCCTGGGGCCTTGTCCCATCTTCCGAATAATAGCCAGCTTGCATTTTTTGCGCATTACTGAGCTGTGCATTCCTCAAACCCCAATGTGAGGGCACTGGATCAATGGAGACATCTGCCTTTCTTGAACTCCTCCATCTGTGGTCTCTTGATACCGCAAAATGTATCTGCCTGCCAAAAAGGCTGTTGCGTAAACCCCGAGCTCTTGTTTCATTAAAAAAGGAGGGAGGGCGACAAGCTAATTGATAGGCAGTTTGCAGTGGCAGTCGACAAGTCCCGTGCAGAGCAGCTGGCGGGCGGGTTGGGGTGTTTTGCTTTCTCATTCTGGTATCAGGAAGTTCTGGGAAAGGCAGGTTACTCAGTTCAGGAGTGGCCCCAAACTTGAGAATGGCTGCACTTCAGTAGCGGAACATCTGTTTTGCAGGCGGAAGATCTCTGGTTCAATCTCTGGAATCTGCAACTAGGACTGGGAGAGACAGCTTGTCTAAAATCCTGGAGGCAGCTGCTGCCAGTCAGTGTAAACAGTGCGGAGCTAGATGGACCAATAGTTTGACTCAGGGTTAGGCAGCTTATTGCATTACTGTGGAGGCAGCTGCAATTGACTTTATGCTCCAGCTGTTTCATCCTGATCTTCTAAGCAGGTATGAATTGGAAGTCTCATTCTTTGGTGGTAATGGTGTAGCCCAGCAACTGCAACTCTGTCCCATAGGATGAGCCCTGCCAGATTAGAACAGAGTCCAGCATCCTGTTTCACACACTGCCCAACCATGTGCCCATGGGAAGCTCACAAGCAGGATGTAAGCACAACAGTCCTCTCCTGCAGAAATCTCCCGGATCTCTCTGGGTGATCTTAAGCCACCCGTCCATATCTGCAGTTTGGGGATAATAATACTGAGCCTACTTTACAGGATGGTTGCTAGGATTGCAGCAAGATAATGTTTGCAAAACACTCAGCTCACTCAAAAGAGGGAACCGATCCATATGATGCACTACTCTAATTAGAAGGTGCTTGGTTGCATGATGATACTTGGGAGAATGCACCAACAGTGACTTTTAAAGTGATATTGGAAAGATCCCCATGTGCAGGACCACATGGGGACCACATCAGAATGCCGTCTCGGTGAGGTCCAGTTCTGTGGTTTGTTCTCTTGGAGAACAGAAGAAAACACGGTATAAATGCAATCAACAATATTTAGCATTTATATAGAGCAGGCACATCCAACTTCCAAGAGACTGTGATCCACTCACACTAGCAGTGATCTACCCATTGTATTGATCAAAGTTTTCCAGCTTTCTTTAGGGAGGGTAAGCTATGAGCCAAAGTTGTTGAGCTTTTTTTTTTGGGGGGGGGATCCTGCAATCGACCAGGGACATCATGCGATCGACCGGTAGATCATGCTTCATATACATTATCCCAGGATGCCTCCTAGCTTGGGATGCCTGAGGAACTCGGCATTCATAAGTTCTGATGCACATTGACCTGATTTACATCTTCAAATGGGCAGGTCGATGCGGAAATGGGATGGGGAAAACCTATGAATGAACGTGTGCAAAACAGACGTGGCCAGGAAATAGTGATGTGCCCATCTCTCTGCTTACAACAGTCCTGTAAGGCAGGGCAGTCTTATTCTTTCCATACTGCAAATGTCTGGCTGAAAACAGTGGCTGACTTAATAGCTACTATAGGCACCTTCTGTCACAGCACTACATGATTCACTTGCAATTTGTTTACAGAAAGGCACCTTTCCTGTAAAAAAAAAAAAAAAAGACTTTCCTTTAACCTCTTACCTTTAACATCAGCAACCTCAAGCGATGCTACTAGACAGGATCCAGGGCCTGTCCTCATAAGCTGCATGCTAGGTCAATGAGGGTTGTACGATCTTCAAGGAAAAATGACTTTGGGTGACCCATGTCTGGGATGGGGCAAGGGGGCATTAAAGGAGGGCCTGTTAAAAGCTCCTTGTTAATCTCTGTCTGCAACCAGGAGGCAAGGCTCACTAGAGAAAGTGGGTCAGTATGTCAGTGCAAGTCTTAGGCAAAAAGCCAAGAGATCCTTTCAGCTTGCAAGGCAAGGAGAACTAAAATGAAGAAAAAAGGAATAAGTAAGGCAAAAGAAACAACCAACTTCTATTTTTTGGTCAGAGGCAGTAATGCTTCTGAATATCAGTTGATGAAACCACAGGAAAGGGGGGGGGGGCTGCTCTTGTGTTTGGGTGTCCTGAATGAGGGCTTCCCCATTGGGGCACCTGAGAACAGGATGCCTGTCAGAGATGGGCCACTGTCAGCGGAGCTCTTCTGCTGTTCCCATAAAGCAACATTTCTCCCTCTCCACTTAACTAAGGTACGACTTATAGACTGTACTTTCTGAACCTAGAAGCTTTTCAGGAACTAAAGACCCATCATGCTCTGCTTCCTCTGGGCTGCATGTTTGGACAAGGAGCAGGGGCAAGCTAGGATTGTGTCCACAGTTGGCAGCTTTGCCTCAACACTAAGCTGGGCTGCCCTGCAGATGCCGCTGGACTCCAGCTCCCACCAGCCCCAAGCAACATAGCCAATGGCCAGGGGTGATGGGAGTTATCATCCCACAGTACCTGTGGGTCCACAACTCCACCAGCCTTGGCTTCATTGTTGTGGACTGCATTTCTCCAACAGAAGAAGAGATGTGGAAGAGTATATGCAGAAAATGTTTCTGGAGATTGGTGAGAATCTGCATAGACCTTGCAGGGAAGATCTGTGAGCATTAAGATCTGCCTTCCTGGATCAGACCAAGGGGGTCCAGCTAGCTTTTCCTTACGTTCTCAGCTGAAGCTATCCATATTCCTTTGAGAAGGCCACAAGCAGGACATGATGCTTGAGACAGCCAACCCCAACCATTCTGGGTTCTGTTTACAAACCTATTTATACATTCAGCATAATGAGGTGGCCACATCAGCCTGAGAGAGGGGGTGAACGACATGTTTAAAATGCCCCCCTTTATAGAAAACTGACAAGCAAACAAGCCCAAACTCCCTGCACTTAGAAAGCTAAAACTTACAGAAGGAAGTTTCTGCCTTGGTCCTTTCTCTCGTGTGCTAGATTTCTGCATGCAAAGACACCTTTTTATTTTTTTAAAAAATGGGGTGATATTTGCATTGCAATCTTATGCATGTTTACTCAGCAGTGACTCCCACTGTGTTCAGTGGGGCTTACTCCTAGGTAGGTGTGCCTTATAACCCCAAGCAAGCAATCTTACACCGATAGTCCCTAAAGAATGTTGTTGCATACGTTTTTTCTGAAACGTAAAGATTGACTTTCAATCTGAATCTGGTGGCTAAGTTATTTTGCAGGGTTTGGAGTTTCTCTGGCAAGGCATGTTGTATTTCAGAGTGGGCGTAAATGGTGAAAGCGACTAGAGGATGAACAGAGAGTGCAGCGTAGCTGGATACCATGAGGGAGGAATGGCTAGCCTGCTAGCCACGCAGGGCACAGGTCCAGTGACCCTGCACTTGGAGCCTCTCACAGGAAGTTACTGTGTGTTCTCAGATGTTATCTTTACATGTGCAAGGGCTTGAACATTGTCCTTAAACTAACAAAATCTCAAAAGCTTAGATTCTTCAGCGTGAGATTCCAAAATAACCACAAACAACCATGCTTTTAAGCAGTATGTCAGGGGTGGGGGACACCTGTGGTTCTCCAGATGTTGCTGAACTACAACTCCCAACATCTCTGACAATTGGCTATGACGGTCAGGGCTGATGGGAGCTGGAGTGCAACAACACTCATCACTGTGCAAGGGGATGTATTCAGCATGATGGCCTTGGCTGTGAACCTTCTGTGGAGTTGGCAGGTTGACTTGGAAATTATATTAACATGGGTCATTGCAAAGTGTGATAGGTGATCAACAGAGCTGTCTTGTGAGCTGAGAGTTTATTCCCACCCACTCATGTTCCTCTTCTGCTAGCTGCCACCCTGCCTGAATCGTTCCAGAAAATGGGCACAGATGGGTGCTGACCAAGGAATTTGGTAGATTCTCATCTTGATCTCCTGAGAATCAGGACATGACAATCTTGCTGATGGATGAACTTAGCTTCCTCCTGAAGTCCATCTACCACAGTGAGATGAATGTGATTCCCATCCCCTGTGGCTGCAGGAAAACAGCCCCTGGGGAACACCCCCCTCCAATCTCTTGCTTCAAAATGCCTGTCAAAGCTCCTTAGTGCAAGCCTGTAAGTGGCCTGTCATCAAGATGCAATTGATACTCCTCATACTCTGCAAAGATGTGCCAGCAGGGGTCCTGCCTCACCTTGACCTCATGTGATCCCTTTTAGCCCCTGGGGGCTAAAATAAGCCAGAAATTAAATCAAGGTAACAAAAGAAAAAAGAAACACTATGGAAAATTGCTTAGAAATTTATTTTTGCTCTCTGGTGCCATCTGGTGTTGCATGTTTATAATGCATTCAAAACACTGTTTCTTGACTAATGTAGCTGAGTCCTGGGACTCAGCAGAAAAAGCCCTGGGGCTCCATTGTGCCTTGAGGGGTAATAGGGCCACATTCACACCATACATTGAAACCACTGCAATTTCACTTTAAGCTCCACCGCAAATAATTCTGGCAGCTGTGATTTGTTAAGGGTGCTGAGAGTTGTTAGGGAGATTCCTTGTTTCCCTTCCCTGAGCTGCAATTCCCACAGTTCCCTGGGAAAAGGGCTTGATTGTGAAACACCTTTGGGAATTAGAGCTCTCCAAGAGGAATAAAAAGGTAAAGGGTAAAGGTACCCCTGACCATTAGGTCCAGTTGTGGCCAACTCTGGGGTTGTGGTGCTCATCTCGCTTTATTGGCCGAGGGAGCCGGCGTACAGCTTCCGGGTCATGTGGCCAGCATGACTAAGCCACTTCTGGCGAACCAGAGCAGCGCACGGAAATGCCATTTACCTTCCCGCCGGAGCTGTACCCATTGATCTACTTGCACTTAGACATGCTTTCGAACTGCTAGGTTGGCAGGAGCAGGGACCGAGCAATGGGAGTTCACCCCATCGCGGGGATTTGAACCGCGACCTTTCTGATCGGCAAGTCCTAGGCTCTGTGGTTTAACCCGCAGCGCCACCCGCGTCCCACCAAGAGGAATAGGAGTCTCCTAACAACTCTCAGGACCCTTGAACTACAGCTCCCAGGATTCCTCGGGGGAAGGCACTCTGACTGTTCAGGCTGGGATCATCATGCTTTGGCTGCATGGTGTGGATGTGGCCTTTAGAGCCAGCCCTGCAGTCATCTTGAGGCTCTTACTGGGGCAAGAAATCTCATGTCCCTCTCCTGCATAAGGGCCAAAAGTTACATGTAGTGGCTCTAGACCCACCAGTGAGCTGTATTAACAGATTGCTGTTAAGGACCAGTGATTGCCTAACAGGAGAGAGAGTTTTTGGCTCATTGCTCTCCGTTCATTTTCCCTTTTCCCTTTATTTTATTTTTTTGGTTAAAGCCAGTGCCAGATTATCTGCTCCGTTGACCATCATCTGCCACAGAGAGGAGCATGAGCTGGCTAGGGAGAGTTTGCGCAGAGACAATGGAAAGCTCTCTCTGGGTCACAATGACGAAGGGCTTCTCTGGTTAGCATCCAGCATGGAGAGGAATCTTGGCTACCTTGGCAGAAGCATATTCCAGAGAGAGAGGGGGGGGGAGGGAGGGAGTGTCTTATGGCACCCTGAAGATAAACAGCTGTATTGTTTGTGCACTAGTATCCCAGTGGATGCTAACCATTTGGGTGAATGGGGGCACCATCCCACCAACCCAGCCAGATGGGTGGGGTATAAATAACAACAACAACAACAACAACAACAACAACAATTAATAATTGCAGCCCATGCTAGCCCCCTGGACTGAGTTTCCCCAGCCACTCTTGGTGGCTCCCAAAACATGATAAAAGATCAAACATTAAAAACTTCCCTAAACAGGGCTGCCTTCAGATGTCTTCTAAAAGTCAGGTAGTTGTTTATTTCCTTGACATCTGATGGGAGGGCGTTCCACAGGGCGGGCGCCACTACCGAGAAGGCCCTCTGCCTGGTTCCATCTTCTTCCACCTTAGTCTTGGTCAGGCATCCCCAACCTGCTGCCCTCCATATGTTTTGGCCTACAACTCCCATGATCCCTAGCTAACAGGACCAGTGGTCAGGGATGATGGGAATTGTAATCCAAAACATCTGGAGGACTTGGAGATGCCTGGTTTTGGTGTTGCCCTTGTAGATCTCAGCAAGTTAGAGGATAGGAATGAAGCGCTAATTCTGGCATAGGCAAACTCAGCCCTCCAGATGTTTTGGGACTACAACTCCCATTATCCCTCACCACTGATCCTGTTAGCTAGGGATGATGGGAGTTGTAGTCCCAAAACATATGGAGGGCTGAGTTTGCCTATGCCTGCTCTAATTAATTGGCCCTGCCTGTTATTGGCTCTGGCGCCACCTACTGTTGAGCTCCCTGCTTTCCCACCCAATCATTCCCCACGAGCATTAGTTAGCCTACTGGTATCCCAACTCCTCCAGTTCTGATTCTTTTGTGTAATATTTATGACTTATCACGGCCGGCTCCTGGTGGCTCACATCCCGAGCATCTTCATCCTGGATTCCTTCAGCTGTCGGCGAGATTGCAGAAGACGATAGCGTTGAAATACGATGCATCTTCCCCAAAGGTTGAAGAATGCCCATGTGTGAATTCCATGCAGCCATTTATCTTCCTCCTCTCTCTCCCCACCTCACTCTCTTGTGTGGGTGCACTTCAAAGGAAATGATCCACACAGGAAAGGAGGAGGCTGCATTTGCCTCTGAGAAGGAGAAGCACACGCAGGGACCTGAGTGGGATTGGATGACTCAGGATGCAAGCCCAGTCCTGGAGGTCAGCCACCTCTATGATGTTTGGAAAGGAATGCTCTCCTGGTGGGATCATCCCGTCAGCTGACTGTGTGCTGCTGGTGCAGAGGCATGGCGCTGATTCTCAGGGCGTTCAGGACTTGACAGAAGAAAGGCCCTCTTCACAGATAGGCAAAATTGCCAAAAAGACGTGGTGATGTAGAGTTAGGTCACCTGTTATCAGAAAACGAAAACAAAACTGCCAGTATCATTATGACAAATCTGTACTGCGGCTGCATTTGGAATACAGTGGAGAATTCTGGTTGCCTCACCTCAAAAAGGATGCGATGGAGTTGAAAAAGGGCAACCGAAACGATGATTAGAGGAAAGTTTTTTTCTCCTCTCATAACACAGGGACTTAGTGAATGTTGGAAGGTTTGGGACAGATAATAGAAAGGCCTTCTTCAGGCAGCATTGAGTTAAACTGCGAAGCTTGCTCTCTCGGGAGACAAGGATGACAACCTAGATCAGGCATAGGCAAACTCGGCCCTCTAGATGTTTTGGGACTACAACTCCCATCATCCCTAGCTAACAGGACCAGTGGTCAGGGATGATGGGAGTTGTAGTCCCAAAACATCTGGAGGGCTGAGTTTGCCTGTGCCTGACCTAGATGGTTTTAAAGAGGATTAGATAAATTTGTAGAGGAGAAGGATTATCAGCGCTACTTGCCATGGCGGCCACAGATGGAGACAGCAATGCTTCTGAATGCCAGTTACTGGAAACCACAGGAGGGGAGAGGCCTTTTGGGCCTCAGGCCTTGCTTGTGGGCAACTGGTCAGCCACTGTGAGAATAGGATGCTGGACCGGCTGGGCCATTGGCCTGATCCAGCAAGGTTTTTCTTTCATTTTCCCCCACCCCCAGAGCTCCTTGCTGTCCCCAGGGAGCACCCCCAAAAATCCAAAATGATCACAAGAGGAGGTGGGATCCATGCCCTTGGTGTAACCCCAAGAGGATATGCTATGCTGCGTTTGGGTAAGGTGTTATTAAGGTGTTCTCCACCCTGCCATAACCTGCTGCACTCTGCACCCTCTCCTTCGGGCTCCACACTGTGATCGCGGAACATGACAGCACGCGTTCCCATTGTTGTTTTAGTTTAACGTTGTTCCTGAGGGCATGCCTTGAATCTGTTCGCTCTGCTCTTGCGACCAGAGGATATGGAAGCAATTTGTAAGAACGCTCATGCCGGCACTGCCCTAACTGAAGCTCACGCGCTGGCCTCGGCAGGCAACATCTGCAAGCCATGATGTCAGCCCTGGCTCCTGACAGCAGCAAGAGGGCTTATCGCTTAAGATGAGGATGTGGCAGAAATCCCCCACGGTGCCTCTGACGCTGGAGGCTGATGCTCTTGTCTTTTCCAGCTGGGCGGGTCACGGCCTGGGGCTTTCATGCTTGCGAGATGAGAGGACGAGAGCTGCAAGGAAGTAGCTAACCTCCAGGCTTTTAGCTGGGGAGCCAAAACCCTTTCCTTTTTGCTTGCCCTTTGCCGATCGAGAGAGCATCTCTCGCACACATGTGCGCACCACGGAGGCCTTTATTCGCCTGCTTCCTTGGCTGCAAAGAAAGCTGGAAAGTCTATCAGCAGCACCTTGTCAAGAGCAGGAGGGACGGCCTCCTCTATTGAGGAAGGAGCGCTTCCAAGCTTTGAAAGCCAAACCGTCTCGCTTCCCTTTTTGGCCCTGGGGGTTTTCCATCCCTTGCCCAGTTCTTCCGATGCTTTTTGATACCTATCTCCTGCTTCCACGCCTTGATGCCCATAATCCTTCCTGCCCTGCTCTTGTGCTACAGAACAGGGGTGCCAACTTGAATAAAATATTGGGGGGAGGGAGGTAAGCCCCACCTTGCATAATTGATCACAAGATACAGCATGCACACACCCTTTGAATGGGCAATTCCCATCAATTTTGGGAGGCCCCAGCAACTTCAAATATTTTATTTGGGGGCCTGAAGGAACCTTGGCCCCTAAGACTTGGCTCCTATGCTACAGACGGGAGTCATGTCCAGCCACTGAGAGCCCCATTTTCCACCTTTTCCACAGGTACAAGGGATTCTCAGAATGGCAGGTTTACTAACCTGAGCTGCTCCACAAGGCATACACCCAGGTTTGGATTTTAAAGTGTGAATGTGACATGCAGGGGTTAGCAATCGCAGGTGTCCTCCGTGGCTTGGCGTGCCTTTTCCCAGCTTGTCTGGTTCACCAACAATGGCTGTTCCTGGACAGGGATAGCTTGACTGCTGTAGTCAGGGTCAGATCTATTATGAAACTAATAAGCTTAAGATTTGGGGCTCCTAATCCCCAGACGTTAGTTTAATTTTTTTTTGCATCTAGTAGACCAAATTTGAATCGCACATCTCAATTTGATTAATTTTCCTCTGTATCTATTTTAACAATCCCAAAGTTTGAGAGTCGGTTGGCTCAGGGATATTATTTTTCTACTCACAGTAATTAGCCGATAGAGGAAGTTAAGATGGGAGGTGCTGTAGAATTTCATCTGGATTGCATTTTAAAGTGAACTGGTCTAATTTTTTACTTCCCAGACTAATATGTGGATTGGAATGCAGTTATCCTGCAGATAGAGCATTTCTCAGAATTTTGCAAAAATGCGTAAATGATTGTGCGTTATGGGGGGGGACACATGCAAAAATGTATATACTTGGAGGAAAGGCGTACCACTTAAATGCAGACTTTATGTGTTTTAAAAGCAATGGCAGAAAACACAAGAGAATGGGCATTTGAGTCAACGTGTGTGAGAATGACACAGACCCAAAATAGACTGATCCTCCCATCCCTAGTTATGACTCTTATTGGCAAAACATTTCCCTTCTATGGATGCAGAGCTTTGGTATGGACAGTTGGATCTACCATTGATCCCCGTGCCTGTGATCAGCTTCAGAGACCCTGCTGTCTTGCTTGTTGCTATTATTAGTTAGTATAGACTTGGCAGCTGCAAGGCCTGCTCAGTGGTGTCTCCACAGCTGTGGAACTCCCTTCCCAATGGACTCCCTCTTTTCACCTTCTCTAGACATGCATTGAAGGTCTCTGTGTTCCACAAGGCTTTCTGTGTGCAAGGCTTCCTGACTGTATGCTGATTCAGTTTTTAGGTTCTTCTGCAGAAATGTTTGCCGACATACCTTTTCGTTCTTTGCTGTTGTTTTTATTTCATGGAACTGTGGAGTTGGAAGCGACTCAAAGGGTCGTCTAGTCCAACCCCTAGCGATGCAGAAATCACAACTATTTCTCCTGTTGTAAACCGCCTTGGAAAGATTGTATTTCGAAGGGTGGGGGTATACACAAATAATAGAGATAAATTGTGGTTGCCTTGAAAGTGCATGTTCTGGGCCAAACTCAACCCAAGCAAAGTTTCTCTTTTGTAACCACCTTGGCTTCAGCAGCCAACAACCCCGGGTACCTTTCTTGCCATGAGATTAAAGAGCATCCTTTTGTTCTTGGCAGGATTTGTGTGGGGCTACCACCTGCGACACCTTGGGCATGGCAGATGTCGGCACCATGTGTGACCCCAAACGTAGCTGCTCTGTCATTGAGGACGATGGCCTCCCCTCTGCTTTTACTACAGCTCACGAGCTAGGTAAGTAGTAGCTTTGGCAAAATACGAGATTTGGTCTGAAAATGCATTCAACATCATTTACTTATTGCCATTTCTTATATGATATAATTATACTATTGACCCCACACTCTTCTGCCAAAAGGGTTCCCAGAGCAGCTTGCAGTTCAATAGAAACAAGCAAACAAGATAACTGATGCCCTTAGGCTTTCTATCTAAAAGACACAACCAACACACATGGAAAAAGGGAGGAGGGCAGAGGAAGAAGAAAGCAAACTCAGGTGCCATAAACATGCTCAGAGCTGGGATCCCCCAGAATATTGCTATCAATCCAGCGCCACAGAACAGCGTAGAGTCTTTTGCTGCCTGAGCTATTGCATCTGTCTGGTTTTGCCGGCTCTCCTTCAAATGTTCGCCAGACCGTTCTTGGCTCGAAGCCTCCATTCATCATCCTGTGGCTTAGGAAGTGGCCACTTAAACCAAAGCCACAGCAAAGAGGCAGAGCCCCTGTCTGTGGTTTCCACCTGGGAAGCAGATTTAGACCAGGGGGAAGTGGAGACACAGGATTGGACCCATTTATGTGTATATATGTGTGTGTGTGTGTGTGTGTGTGTGTGTGCGTGCGTGTGCGTGCACGCATGTGTGCACGCGTATGCATGGAGAGAGAGAGCGAGACAGTCAGAGTCAGTTTAATCCATAATTTGGAGATGAGCCTGATTTTAAAAACAAAAAACAAAAAACTATGACTACTTTGCTCAGGAAGTTTAGACAATAGCAAAGCTTCCAGAATAGCTTTCTTGGGAAACTCCACATGTGTGTGTGTGAGAGAAAAAGAAAGCGAGTGAGACTGCAGCCTTGTTCCCTGTGTGTGTCAGAAAGAAAGAGAGAGAGAGAGAGAGAGAGAGGGAGGGAGGGAGGGAGGGAGAAACACCAAGTTTATTCCCAAAGGGGCAGGGAGGTTTGAGTTAAACTGTTGGGAAAGCAGCTGTTGGGAAGACAAGGGAGCCCAAGCCACAAATTCTCCAGCTCTGGCTTGGTCACTACCTCGTTTCCCAGGCTTTAGAAATCCTGAAATAACATGTCATGGCCAGGACGCATTCGACACACACCTAGATCCGGAGAAGTGGAATGCCAGATTGTCAACAGGATTTGTGGCCAAATTGCTAGACTCTCATTTGGATAACAGGAAAAGGCTCTGCTATTTTTCTTTACTTTTTTTTAATTAGTGCCACAACAAATTCTGCATCCGCAATTTTGATTTGGACTCCGCTGTACAGCCGGAAATGGAACTGCCAGGAATCAGATTTCCCTGGTGGGAATGGGCTGGTTCACACACGTTCAGCTGTGCAAATGAGCAGCCCCCGGTTCAGGTTGCCTCCCGGCCGTGGGTTGTATCAAAGTTTATAAAATTATGTATGGTTTAGAGCAGGGATTTGGATGTGGGCCCTCCAGGCTTCTCCACCTGGTCTTGGGACTGTCTCTGAGCCACACCTAGAGAAGGGCCATTGGTCCGATCCAGCAGGCTCTTCTTGTGTTCTTAACAGCACCTGGCTGGTGATAACGCCTCTTTGTTGCCTCGATGGAGGATGGAGAGACATGTCTGAGGATCAGGAGCGGCTGGCATGATGCCGTGACAGAGCCAGCCTCCCTGAAGCAGCAGTGCTGATACTCACCAGGATGGGGTGGGGCAGGGTGGCAGTCAGGATGGAGTGGCACACTTCGTTGCCTGGATCTCACCACCCTGCTCTGTTCTGATAAGCGGAAGTGATGCTCCTGCTGGAAGCCTGGATGCATGAAGTCACATTGCCTGACTGTTTGCTCTATAGAAACCTCAGTTTCTTGTGCATACTGGAGCATATTGTACAAAGGGGAAAAGCCACATCTATTGCCCTGCCCATTTTTGTCTCTGGACACCATGGGCATAAGAAGAGCCTGGGCTGGTTCAGGCCAGTGACCCATCTACGTATAATAGCAGCCTGTTTCTCACAGTGGCCAACCAGATGCCATAAAGGGAAACCCACAAGCAGGACCTGAGCACAAGAGAACTCTCCTCTCCTGTGGTTTCCAGCAGCAAGTACACAGAAGCATTGCTTTCTCCAACTGTAGAGGCAGGACACAGCCATAGTGGCTAGTAATCATCAATAGCCCTCTCCTCCTCCATTAATTTGTCCAATTCTCTCTTAAATCTACCCAGGTTGGTGGTCATCCAAGGGCATGTGGTCCTTGGAAGTTTCCCCATGAGGGGTTGTGACCCTCAGGCTGAAAAAGGGTTCCCTATCTCTAGTGTGGAGGACTGAGAGGCAGCCTCTCAGAATGCTCGAACTGGGAATCACCTAATAAAGCTGAACAGCGGGAGATGCAGAAGCAGGCAAAAGGAAGTTCATCTTCCCACTACAGTGCATAACTCATTTGTGGAATCTGCTGCCCACAAGGTTGTGGGTGGTGATGCCCAGTTGTCTGGGTGGCTTAAAAGAGGGATTAGGGAGGAAATTCATGGAGGGAAAGCCTGCCAATGGCTGCTTGCCATGATGGCAGTATGCAATCCTCCCAGATCAGGGGCCACAGAATATCAGTTGATGGGGAGCAACAGCAGGCAGTGACATAGTGAGGGGGCACAAGAGCGGTTCCCCCAGGCACAAAATTTTTAGGGGTGCACAATTTCATCAGCCGGTGCTGCCTCAATACAGCTGTGCAATTCAAGAACTCCGTTGAAAACCAGTGAACCAGCAAGTGATCTCCCCAGACAACAGAATTACTCTTCTTTTCTTATCTCTGTGGCTGCAATCTCCTGGGTGATGCGCAGTTGAATGCACATGTGTGCTCTGTTTTGTTCCCTGCTACCCACCCCTGCCATGCCCCTGGCACTGGCAACCCGTGTTATGCCACTGACAACAGGAAGGGGCTATTGCCTTCAGGCCCTGCTCATGGTGTTCCCAAAGCCATCAATTCACCTACTGCAGAAAACAGGATGCTGGTCCAGTAAGGCACAGGAATCTGCCTTATACCAAGTCAGACTATTGGTCCATCTAGCTTAGTATTGCAAGCAGCTCTTCAAGCAGGGGAGTCTCTTCCACCTTTACCTGGAGGTACCATTGAGGACCAAACCTGGAACCTTAAGCATGCCCAGCAGATGCTCTGCCACTGCGTTCTGGTCCTTCCCCATGAACATATTTGTATGTTTAACACAGATGCCCAGGGATGCAGGTGCCTGCAGGATGAATCAAATCTTCACATTTCAAGTTTGCTGCCTGGTTTTAATGTTAAGGTTTTGGCAAGTGTCAGATTTAGAGGGGTTTGTGGGTTTTGTTTTTTTAAACAAAACAAAACACGTAGCCCTGATTTTAACAGCTTTCCCAATCATAGGAGGCATCTGCTTTCAGACGTCCAAGGGAAATGGGCAGTTGTGGCAGGACCTTCCTCTCCAGGTAGCTGGGGAGTTGGAAGGAGGAAATCATTTCTTGTCTCCCCCTCTCCACCCTCGGATTCTCAGGTTTCCTCCTCCTGCCTTCTGCAAGGGCGAGTGTCCACACACAAAGCAGATGGTGTGAACCTTGGCCAGGATGTGGCTGGCTTGCAGGCTCGACCCTGGCAGGGTTACACGCATCTGGTGTAGCTTTCCCCCTGCCTTTGGGGGGCAATCTGATTAGAATGCGAGAAGCGAGAAACAACGCAGAGCCAGGAAGCGGATCCAACGGAGCAAAGGCTTTACTTGCAGGCTTTTGCAGAGAGCCGGGAGTCCCAGGAGCGACCGAGATGCCTCTTTTATGGATTATGCAGGGAGGGTGACGGAAGAAGCGAAGACACCACTTGTGACCCACCAGGCCAAGCCACAGTCTACCAGCTGTGTGTTCGGGGGCCTGCCAAGCCATTGGCGCTGCTCTTCAGACTGTTTTCTGCTAGCCCACGCATCTAGGACAAAGAGGAGAGGTTTATCAAGCCCCTCGTGGGCCGCAGAACGCTGTTGATGAGCTGTGTTTGACCAGACATTGTGCAGGCATCCGCCGCAAGATGCAAGTCAAAAGGGGTTGTGCAATGAGCATCCCGGACAGGCTTGGGGAAATCTGATCTGGGGTGTGTGATGGGAAGCTTCAAGGAATGTCAATGAACACCTGAAGCTGCCTTGTTCTGAACGTTATATTAGCCTAGTATTGTTTACTATGATGGGCAGTGGCTTTCTGGCATCTCTTGTGTCTAAGGATCATAGCTCAAGGGTACAGCATCAGCCTTGCATGCAGAAGGTGCCAGGGGCAATTTCCAGTAGGGTTGGCAGAGACCCCTGCATGAAATTTTAAGGATGTGTAATATGTGGCTAGGGATGCAGGTGACGCTGTGGGTTAAACCACAGAGCCTAGGACTTACCGATCAGAAAGACGGTGGTTCGAATCCCCGCAACAGGGTGAGCTCCCGTTGCTCGGTCCTTGCTCCTGCCAACCTAGCAGTTTGAAAGCACATCAAAGTGCAAGTAGATAAATAGGTACCACTCCAGCGGGAAGGTAAACGGCGTTTCCGTGTGCTGCTCTGGTTCGCCAGAAGCGGCTTAGTCATGCTGGCCACATGACCTGGAAGCTGTACGCCGACTCCCTCGGCCAGTAAAGCGAGATGAGCACCACAACCCCAGAGTTGGCCACGACTGGACCTAATGGTCAGGGGTCCCTTTACTTTTAATATGTGGCTCCACGGCTACACCCTCCTGCTGTCAGGGCACAGTGAGAGTGGCTCTCAGAGTCCTCTCTAGCAGTCTTACATGAAAACTCTGAGCTGTTGGCTTGACTGCAGTGTACTGTAAATATCCCACAGTGTAGACTAGTGTAGTCTAATTGTGCTCAACCTTCGCAGACCCAGGACCCCCCTTTTGCCCATGCATGTGTTTGGGGACCCACTTCTTAATTCCTTACCGTCTATCTTTATGGTTATAGGACTGCTGTTGTGACCCACCTTTGGTCAGGCTGGAGAGAAATTGGATTCAGTTCCAAGCAAAAGATGACCCTACCTGATCTGCATTGTCCCAATCCATACACAAACCAAAACAGAGCCATCCTTTGACATTTTCACTTCTCTGAATCTTACAATGCAGCTCGCCAGGAAAGCAATACATTCAAAATGCATATATTGCTGTAGAGTGTCCATATACATGCATACATTAGTGAAAAGCATTATATGAGGAGAAACTGATGAGGCATCTATCCTCCCTGTTTCTTTTCCTAAAGGCTTTTTGCTGCCATGACAGCCATATCTTCTTTGCAAATAATGCCCCTGGAAGATGCTGTGTCAATGACTTGGTCTCCTTCCACTCCTGGGTTTAGGGTGGCAGTGGCTCTGGAATGTGCTGGGTGCCTCTCCAATGTCTGCTATCATCAATCTGAAGTGCAAACCCACAGAGAATTTCTGTATGGACTTTGGTGACTGACTAGGGATGGGGGAGTAATTGATACAGTTTGCATCTGAAGCCAAATCTATTCAGTCCACATGCTCTGAAACAATATGAAAACCGAAACACAGACATCCTTCAAAATATGCACTCGTCTGGATTTTATGATGCAGTTCCCCAACCAAACAGTGTTTACAAAAATGCATATATTTCAAGGAATATATTAGTGAAAATAGCATGCAAAAATGCAGGCAAAATATGTTCAAAATTGCATACACAAATATGTTTGAGGCCAGAGGAACATTGCCCAGCTGTGGGGAGTGAAGGCCGTTCCCTGCAAGGGCCTTTCCACCTGACCTAGGGGGCTGGGCCCACACTCACCAGCCCTGTGGGAATGTTCTGGGGTGCAGGAGAGGATATATTGACTAATTATATCCTTATCCAACTTGTGCTAACAAGTTCCCAAAATATCAGCAGAGTTTATAGACATTCCCCTTTAAAGTTCGCAACGGTAACGCTTGCACAGGTTCGCTAGAACCTCTATAATAATTACTCTGGTAATTTCCCCTTTTGTTCCCTCTTAAAATACAAGACACGACACAGTCTTTATAAAAGTATAAAAGAGTTTACTCACGTTCTGTTCACAATATGATCCCAGAAGGTAGGCAGGCTTAAAAAGGTTACATGCACTTAGAAACATGCACTTATAGGAAGATAGTACTGTCCTCTCTTGGCTGAGAGCCAAGAGGGCATGTTGCTCCTTCAGAAGATGAAGATGGCAGAGAGGCAAGGGGCAAGAGGCAAGAGGCAAGAGAGAGAGTGGCTGCCTGCCCTGTGCTTTTATCATTACCTGCACAGGTGAGGCCACACCCACCTCTGGTTACATGCGGAGGAAGTCCGTCCCCAGGAAGTTTACCTGCTTGCTGGACAGACATCCCTCCCCATGTTCTAACATGTACACTCTAGGAATGTTGTCATTGACTGCTCCTGTGTTTACATCCCACATACCCCTTCTCAGGCAATACAACATACACAAAACATAAACAACTTTATTCAACCACCCAGAGTCCCAGCTTGACACGTAGATTCTGGAAACTCTCTCTTGGTAGGGGTTTCGTCAGGATGTCAGCAGTCATCTCTTGGGTGCTGCAGTAGGATAGTTCCACAAGTCCATCCTGGATCATCTGGCGTATGTAGTGGTATTTAACCCCAATGTGTTTTGTTCTGGCCAGGAACTTCTCACTCTGCGTCAGCTTCAGGCAACTTTGATTGTCCTCTAGCAAGCTGACAGGCCCTTTTCTCACCAACCCAAAGTCCTTTATGAGTTGATCAAGCCAGGCGATCTCTCTGCAGGCTTCTGTTGCTGCAACGTATTCTGATTCTGTGGAAGATAATGCTACACAGCTCTGTTTATAACTGCCCCATGAAACAGGTCCATCACCAAACATGAAAACATGACCACTTGTTGATTTATAATCAGCATTATCCCCAGCCCAATCCGCATCAGTATACCCAACCAACTTAGGGTCTCTGACGGCTGGTAACCTTAATTTACAATTCATGGTACCCTTCAAATATCGCACCACCCTCTTTACACCTGCCCAATCATGCTCAGTGGGAGAATTCACTTTTCTGCTAAGAATCCCCACAGCATTTGCTAAGTCAGGTCTACATGTGGTAACTAAATACAAAAGTTTACCAATCGCCGACCTGTAGTCATTGTTGTCTGGCAACTGCTTCGAATCCTGCTGATTCTTCAGGAAGTCAGTAGCCATCGGTGTAGCAACTGGATGTGCGTCTTGCATCTGCATGTGCTCAATCAGCTCGTGGATCTTCTGTCTTTGGCTGAGAAGAAATGAGCCGTCCTCTTCTCTTTCCACCTGGATCCCGAGGTAGTACTGGACATCTCCTAGCTCCTTGACCTCCACCTCTTTGCTAAGGTGTTTTACTATCTGTGTATAGTCTTTCTCACTTGCTGTGGCAATAATCAGGTCATCAACAAATGCTAAGATATATGAGAATTGTCCATTATTTGACTTACTGTACAAGCACTTGTCAGCGTCGCCTTGCTTGTACCCAAGTTGCGTCAGCATTTTATGCAACTTCTGGTTCCAGGCTCTAGCAGCCTGTTTAAGTCCATAAAGTCCTTTCTGCAGTTTGCACACTAAATGTGCCTCATGTGGTTTCACAAAACCTTTAGGCTGTTTCATATAGATTTCTTCAGAAATCTGCCCGTGTAGAAAAGCGGTAGCAATGTCTATGTGTTTCACTCTCATTTTCTTGGAGGCTGCAATGCTTAAAAGCATTCTTACGCTGCTGTACCTCACGGTTGGTGCAAAAACTTCATCATAGTCTTCACCAAAACGCTGTGAAAATCCCTGTGCTACAAGTCTAGCTTTGTAGCGCTGCACTTCTCCTTCTGACCCCTTCTTAACCTTGAAAACCCATTTACTGCCAATGGCCTTCTTACCGGGAGGCAGCTCAGTGAGTGTCCAGGTCTTGTTCTGATGCAGTGCATCCATCTCCTCCTGCGCGGCCTTCCTCCAGAGACTGGCTTCTGCAGCTGGCATCTCCTGTATCTCTTCCCAAGTGGAAGGTTCTTGTGGAAACGCCGACCCTGCAAAGTAGGACAACCGTAATGGTGGGACACCTTTGTTGGTTCTGGACGAGCGCCTGACCTCTGGTTCTGCGACCGCATCAGCTTCCTCATCTTCCTCCAACGCAGGCATGTCCCCATCTGAGTCCTCCTCTTCGTCTCTGGTGCCGCCAGGGTTCTGGTCCTCTGCGTCTTCTGGTGCGTCGCCTGTAGGGGGCGCTGTAACACTCGAAGGCAGATTAGTACTTTGTGGGGTCTCAAAAGGGAAATATACAAACTCTTGAGTCCTTTCTGACTCATCTGAAGAATCCACAACAGTGTTCTTAGTGTCTACCTTTCCATATTCATCAACATAAACCGCATGGTATGCATTTGTCTTACCAGTTTGTAAGTCCATAATTCTATATCCTTTGCCTCCAGAGGCGTATCCCACAAGGATACCTGCTTTTGCCCTGGAGTCAAGCTTGTGTCTGTGTTCCTTGGGCACGTGGAAGTAACACGGACTTCCAAACACACGTATCTGCGACAGATTGGGAGCTTTCCCATGCCAAAGTTCAAATGGTGTGCGCTCTGCACCTTTAGTTGGCAGTCTATTCTGCAAATAGACCGATGTGTACACTCCTTCGGCCCACAGCTTCTGTGGCAAACATGCATCCTTTAGCATGCACCTTGTCATGTCCATAATGGACCTAAACTTTCTCTCAGCTATGGCATTCTGCTGTGGTGTGTAAGGAATTGTGGTTACGTGTGCAATTCCTTCCTTGGCCAGGAGAGCCTGCATTTCATTTGAGCAGTACTCACCTCCATTGTCGCTCATTAGCACAGCTGGAGCTCTCTGGAATTTGTTCTTGACCATGGCAATGTATTCCTGGAACTTGTCCACTGTCTCACTCTTCTCTTTGAGAAAATATACAACACAAAATCTTGAAAAGTCATCCAGAAATATTAAAATATATCTATTCTTTCCCAGTGAGGGAACATTCATGGGTCCACATATGTCAGTGTGCACTATGTCAAGCACTTTGTTGCTTCTTTGTTCTGCACAACGTGGAAATGAAGGTTTTACAGCCTTCTCAGTAATACAGCTTATGCACTTTGCTGGAGCTTTGTTGCTCTGCTTTACCTGCAAACCTCTTACAAGATCTCTTTTCTGTAGATCCAGAATGACGTTGGTGTCTCTATGTCCAAGCCTTCTGTGCCACAGGTCCAGATCTGCTTCATCCTTCTGGCTGGAATGTGCCACCTTTGCAGACTGATTCTCTGAAAAATCAAGCTCATATACACCATTGATTAGCTCTGCTTGAGCAAACACTTTGCCATTTCTAGTCACCTTGCATTCTCCATTTCCAAATGTGATCTGGAAACCTTTCTTGTCCAGTGTGGACACGCTGATTAAATTGCAGCTCAGCTCTGGTACATACAAAACTCTAGAGATTGTGTTCTCAATGCATTCATTGTTTATATTGCATTTCAGACTCATGGAACCTGCACCTTTTGCTTTAACAATGTTCCCATCTGCAATTTCAATTTCAGATCCTTCTTCATCATTTATCTCATTAAAATAGTCCTCTTTATATGAAAAATGTGAGCTGGCACCTGAATCAATTATCCATTTATTACGTCTATTTTCACGATTCTGGACAGCTAAATTCCTTTCTTGCAGTAGCCATGTGCATTCGCATTTCCCCTTCTTTTCCCCTTTTGGCTGAAAGGGGTGGGGTTTCTTGGCTTTAGGAGCCTTGCAATTCTTTGCAATGTGTCCTTCTTTGTTACAATTGAAACAAATCACTTTCTTAGGCATCTCTTTGGACTTTGTAAATTGCCTAGATGCATAACTGCTGTCTTTGCTTCTAGCATTTCTCACTGGAGATTCAGCTCTATCTCTGCATTCTTCTTTTAAATAACCAATCAAGTCTTTAAAAGTCAGACCTTGTCTATGATCCATCAAACTTACAAATGCGCTAAAGCGTGGTCCAAGTGATGATAACAAAAATGCTATCTTTGTATCTTCATCAAAAGCTTTGGGAGTCAGATCAATTCTTTGAATAATCTCAGTAAACTTGTTGATGTGCTCTGTGAATTCCTCTTTTGAATTCATCCTCACTCTGGTTAATTTACACACCAGGTTTCTGAAGCAGTTTATGCTAGATTCTCCATACACGCGCTCAATATCTCTTAAGATTTGAGATGCATCATCTGTACTATTTATTAATGATAGCTGCTCATCACGAAGTCCACTCAAAATTATGTGTCTAGCTTCGCTGTTCATGCGTTTCCAAGCACTTATCTTGGCTAAAGCTTCCTCAGACGATCCCGTAGGTTGAGGGTTTAAAGCTTCCAAAATGTGCTTATAATCTAAACATGCTATCAAGCGCTGCTTCCAGTGTATGAAATTGTGTTCATTCAGCACAGGCATTCCTAGCTTTGCATCACTATCAAAAGCTGCTCTAGCCATCTTAAAATCCAAAAATTTCAAAATTCTTCAAAATTTCAAAATTTCTCAAAATTTTAAAATCAAAATCTCAAAAATCTCAAAATTCAAAACAAATCTTCACTGCCTTGGGTCACTGTGAACTCTGAGGGAAGGGGGGGGGGTTGCTTAATCCCCACTGCACAATGGAACAAAGGACCATGTGCTTACCAGGAAGTTAACTCAGAAAAATACTACTCAATTCAAAATCACAATCCAACGCAATCCTTCAAAAATACGCAGAAATATGCAATACTGGGGCCCATAACCCTTTGTGGGAATGTTCTGGGGTGCAGGAGAGGATATATTGACTAATTATATCCTTATCCAACTTGTGCTAACAAGTTCCCAAAATATCAGCAGCGTTTATAGACATTCCCCTTTAAAGTTCGCAACGGTAACGCTTGCACAGGTTCGCTAGAACCTCTATAATAATTACTCTGGTAATTTCCCCTTTTGTTCCCTCTTAAAATACAAGACACGACACAGTCTTTATAAAAGTATAAAAGAGTTTACTCACGTTCTGTTCACAATATGATCCCAGAAGGTAGGCAGGCTTAAAAAGGTTACATGCACTTAGAAACATGCACTTATAGGAAGATAGTACTGTCCTCTCTTGGCTGAGAGCCAAGAGGGCATGTTGCTCCTTCAGAAGATGAAGATGGCAGAGAGGCAAGGGGCAAGAGGCAAGAGGCAAGAGAGAGAGTGGCTGCCTGCCCTGTGCTTTTATCATTACCTGCACAGGTGAGGCCACACCCACCTCTGGTCACATGCGGAGGAAGTCCGTCCCCAGGAAGTTTACCTGCTTGCTGGACAGACATCCCTCCCCATGTTCTAACATGTACACTCTAGGAATGTTGTCATTGACTGCTCCTGTGTTTACATCCCACAAGCCCCACTCATGAGACCGGAGGAACATCACCCGGCTAATGTTTTATTGATTGATTGATTTTAACATGCTGTACCCTGCTTTGACATTTTTATTAAAAATATAAATAAATAAATAAATAAATGTTTATAAGGAGACATTTGCACTAATATGTAAGAATATTTTTTTAAGTTTAAAAAAATGCAACTTGCCGTAGAAGCGTGGGAATTTAAGAATGGAAACATGAGAAACGGAGAGAATTGAAATTGTCAGATCCTTCCATCCCTGTGGCTGACCAAATAATTTAGATTCCACGCTCAGCGTGAAATCACTGGAGAGGTGATTGGTTGGACACCTTGGTTCACTGTGAACTTCATTGCCCAAAGGCTGCTGGAGATACTCTCCGTGGTTTTCAAATGACAACTGTTTCTCCTTCTAGGACACGTGTTCAACATGCCCCATGACAACGTGAAGGTCTGTGAGGAGGTCTTTGGAAGGCTGAGGACCAACCACATGATGTCGCCCACTCTTATCCAGATTGACCGCATCAGCCCTTGGTCGGCTTGCAGCGCTGCCATCATCACCGACTTCCTGGACAGCGGACATGGTGAGCAGGGGATAGGGAGTAGGTAGGTGAAAAGGGGCGAGTGAAGGAGGCATTTGGGTGCCAGGACCGGGTGCCACCCTGTGTACTGCTTTGTTGTCAAAGCTAGCCAGAATTAGGAGGTACCTTACTTTGAAATTTGCTGGGCGTCCATAGCAGTGAATGCTAAATAGTTTCAGTCACAAACAAGGAGGCAAAGGGGAGCTTATAAGAGCGTTCTTCCAGGCCTGAAGGATAGCAGTGGAATGGCATGTCTGGAAGACCAAGGAGATTGGTTAGGCCAAAGCTTCTGCTCCACAGTTCCCATTCTTCTCCCTAGCAATGATGAAGGCTGGAGCTTATGAAGAGAAAACATATGGAGGCCTCCGAGTGCAGCATTTGTTCCACCACTAGTGAACTGAGTCCTACCAGCCTCTTGGTTGTCATTCAGTCATGGCATTTGATATGAGTGCAAGTCTCTCTCTGCCTCCTGCCTCCAGACCACCATTTGGCCAGAAGCTGCCGGGAAGATTGACATATAAGGCACCACCTTTCTATAGAGTTGCTGCTGAATTTTGCCCAAAGTGTAATTTTAAGGTGGATATTGGAGGTTCCTCCTCAGATAAAGCCCCCAATGGATTTTGGAGTCTCCTGCTCAGGTGAAGCACCCAACCATTTCAGTAAGACAAACAAAATTTCCCAGAAGGGTTCTGCAGATCTCTACAGACTTTGGTCCACAGAAAATATGAATGCATATTGTTGTTCAAACTGTACACTTTGCGTGCCATCCTTTGTTCCTTGCCAGCACTGCTGGGAATCTCAGAGCTGGTGAAGGAAGCCTTTATTTATTGAGCAAAGTTGCTGGGACCTGGGATTAGAATTGCCAAAGGATTTTGCCTAAAGTGAATCTGAAGGTTCTTGCTTGAGAAAAAACATTTGAGACATTGCCGGTCAATCAAAACCTTTTATCAAGGCTAGGGGAACTTCTCCAGTGAGTTCTGTACATCACTATCATGTTATTGTACGGTCAAAATGGTGGTGTGGCTCTGCTTTTAATGAGTGTGAGGCATGAGGCCTCAGCAAATGATGGGCCTAGAGAACAAGGGATGTCAGAGAGGCTTCAGTCCAACTGCCTCCAAGGTTGGAGTCATCAGGTTGGAGTCATCAAGAACTGACCTAGATGACTTGGCCTGCTCCTCTGGTTTTGTTAAACAATTTATACCGGGAGGGCTGCAAGTCTTTTAAAATGCAAAACTTGGATGCTGCTTGAAACAGCTGTGTTATGCCCTACCCCCCAAATTGTGTTACGACAGCTCTGTTTCACTGGTTTTTGAAGCCTTCCTACATTAATTTAATTCGTGAGATTTTTACATCCCCTTCCAATACAGATGTCCAAAGCAGTATACTATATAATACAGTGGTACCTTGGGTTAAGTACTTAACTCATTCCAGAGGTCCGTTCTTAACCTGAAACTGTTCTTAACCTGAAGCACCACTTTAGCTAATGGGGCCTCCTGCCACCGCCGCACGATTTCTGTTCTCATCCTGAAGCAAAGTTCTTAACCTGAGGTACTATTTCTGGGTTAGCGGAGTCTGTAACCTGAAGCGTATGTCACCTGAAGCGTATGTAACCCGAGGTACCACTGTACTGCAAGTCAGAAAACGCCAGATCAAATAATAACCTATTTATTTATTTTTTAAAATGTTATAAAAGTAAAATGGACAAGTAAGCAATGAGCAGATGGGGGAAAGCGTATTAGCAGACCCAGTTGGTTGAAAGTGCTGCAGTAAAGGAAGGCCTTACCTGTTCCTGGAAGGAAGGCCTTGCTGGGCTTGTCCTTACAAAACTCAGTCTGGGCTTTGGTGACTGTGCATGTGAGTGGGAATGGGGAGCTGGCTCCCCTGACGCTTTTTCTGCCAGCTCCAATTCATGTTTGTAGGTGGTATAGTCCTTCGAGGTCTGTACCATCTCCATTTTGTAGATGATGATTCAAAACATGACATTTTGTTGCATCAGAGAGACATACAATCCCAAAACCTCTTCTTGACGATGCGAGGTTTGCCATTAAAAAAAATAAAAACAAATCAGGGATATATTTTTTTTAGAAACAGACTCACCCCAAGATGGAACTGGCCGTCTCTGGATTGAGCAATCTATTTATTTGAGCTAGAATTGCAATTTAGGGCAGAGTTCCCTCGACTGAGACTGCAAGTTCCATATGGACTGTCACCTTTAAAATGCACTTGATTTATTTCCTTTGTAGCTCATCTTTAATGGAATTCAAGGAGAGGTTCCTAGAGTTCTCAGGTGGTTCCTCATGCAGGAACCTCCGCCTTAGTTTCATTTTTTTTAAAAAATAATATTTATTCAGATTTTTAAAAATAATATTTATTCAAATTTTAAAGATTACAAAGAGAAAATTAGAAAAAACAAAAAAAGAAGAAAAAGAAAAAATACAGAAAATACAATACAAAAATACAAAACAATTCGAAAAAAGAAAAAAAGAGGAAAAAAACAGCTCAAACTTTACATAACTTTCTTTCCTTTGCTTATTTCCTTGACCTCCTCACACCTCCCTTTTTTGTATTCTAGTTCAATTAGATATTTCAGCAAATCCTTTCCAGCTTTGTTTTTATCCTAATAATTTATCTTAATATACTGTAATTTTACATTCTCGTCTTTCTCTAATTAAAAAATCAATTTTTACCTAATCCTTTATATCATTTCTGCTAAAACCACATTACTTCATTCCAACATCCTTCTAACATTCCTTAATTTTGCAGTGTTTCTGTAAATAAACTTTAATTTTTTTCCAGTCTTCTTCCACCAACTCTTCAACTTGGTCTCAGATTCTGCCAGTCATTTCCGCCAGTTCCATATAGTCCATCACTTTCATCTGCCATTCTTCCCGGGTGGGTAGATCTTGTGGGTAGATCTTTAGCCAGAATCTCCTTTCTTGTAACTTGAATACATTGCTTCAGGTCCTAGCCTCCAGAGCAGGAGAAAACAAGCTTGCTTCATCGGAATATGGCTATGCATTTCTCCTCTCATCCAGGCTAAACATACCCAATTCCCTCAAACGTTCCTCATAAGGCTTGGTTTCCAGACCCTTGACCATCTTGGTCACCCTCCTCTGCACAGCTTCCAGCTTGTCAACATCCTTCTTAAACTGTGGCGCCAGAACAGGACATAGTATTTCAGGTCTTCAGGTATTCTGACCAAGGCGGAATAGAGCCCTTGATCATCATCATTATCATCATTTGTTGAATTTATATACCGCCATATACCCGCAGGTCTCATGATCATGTTGAAAGTGCATCTGATTTTCTGTACAGTCTCTCTGGGAGCTGTTCTGTACGACATCTGTGACACACATCCAATGGAGCTGTGTGCAGGCGTTAGCAGAGTTTGGCAGGAAGCCAAAGTGTTTAGGAATGTGGTAACTTACTTACTTGGGGAAGCAGTCAAAATCTATGAAGTCTCTCTTTTGCTGACTCCCTCCCCGTTCCCCTCCTCTCCCTCCCTCTTCCAGGCGACTGCCTCTTGGATGAACCCACCAAGCCCATCCCACTGCCCGAAGACCTCCCTGGTTCCAACTACAACCTCAACCAGCAGTGTGAACTGGCCTTTGGCATGGGCTCCAAGCCCTGCCCATACATGCAGTACTGCACCAAGCTGTGGTGCACAGGGAAGGCACGGGGACACATCATGTGCCAGACGCGCCATTTCCCTTGGGCAGATGGCACCAGCTGTGGAGAAGGGAGGTTCTGCCTGAAGGGTGTCTGTGTCGAGAGGCATAACATCAGTAAGTACCGGGTGAGTACCTGTTGGCTCCATACTGAGGATGTGGCTTGGGGAGGGCTGATATCTGTGGAGGTCTAGACCATGGGTAAGCAAACTAAGGCCCGAAGACCGGATCTGGCCCAATCGCCATCTTAATCCGGCCCGCGGATGGTCCGGGAATCAGTGTGTTTTTACATGAGTAGAATGTGTCCTTTTTATTTAAAATGCATCTCTAGGTTATTTACGGGGCATAGGAATTCAATTTTTTCCTTCAAAATATAGTCCGGCCCCCCACAAGGTCTGAGGGACAGTGGACCGGCCCCCTGCTGAAAAAGTTTGCTGACCCCTGGTCTAGACTTATGCGTTACAAAGCTCTAAATCATGTAAACACATCTGTTTCATGTGTGAAACGCATCTTAACCTCTTCCATTGACTAAGCCGAGGGCTTTAGAGAATTTGAATCTTTGACAGCCTTCTGAGATTTCACCGGCCATCACTGACACGCTTCCTCTTTTACAGGCGTAACAGCTAGAAACTTGCTTTAAACAAACAAACAAAAACAAACAAACCCTAAAAGCTGAGCTTCTCAAAGCGCTGAATTCTCCACCCAGTATTAACTGCATGCTTGCACAGAATCAAGGAGTTCACGAGTTCTGCATGAAGGGGTTCCCCAGAGGTAGTGATGCTAGAAACCTATCCCTTTTCTTTCCGCTTTTTTTTTTTTGCCATTGTATGTTTGGGATGCTTAGCAGCGAGAGCAGATTGCAATTTGTGCAGTGCTGATCTCTATCCTTGCTCCACGTTGCATGTGCCTTATTTTTGTTGGAGAGGCACACAATGAAGGTTGAAGCAGATTGGTTGATGGATCAATTGGTCACATTTCCACTGGAATAAAAACAGTTTCCCGGCACAAAGCAGTGTTGCATGCTTGTGCCTTAGCAGGCAGGCATCAGAAGAGGCATTGCCTCTTGTGCGAGGAAGAAGGGGTGCTACTGGAGAGGATGCTTGCCATCTACAGACTTTTACAGTGGTACTTGGTTTAAGAACAGCTTGGTTTATGAACAACTTGGATTAAGAACACTGCAAACCTGGAAGTAGGCATTTTGGTTTGTGAACTTTGCCTTGGAAGCAGAACATGTTCTCCTTCCTGTTAAGTGTGTTCCATTTGTAAATTGAGTCCCCCACTGCTATGGGAAAGCATGCCTTGATTTAAGAACTCTTTGGTTTAAGAACGGACTTCCGGAACGGTTTAAGTTAGCAAACCAACATACCACTGTACAGTGACTGCATCAGCACCATCATCCAGAGTACCAGAGTACTATTTTAGCCCATCGCAAGGGTTTAAATTAATTACATGTTGATTTAATTACATAATGAATTTTCATAATTGCATGCCATCAGGGCTTTTTCACTCAGTTCTGGCACCTGTCAGGTGTTCATGATAAGTTCTGGCACCTCTTTTTCAAGAAAAATAGCACTGCATGTCATGTCATCCACAAGTGTGGCCATATCTGGATGAAGGATGGGGAACTTGTGGCTCTCCAGGTGTTGCTAGACTACAACTCCCATCATCCCCTGGTCATTGGTTGTGCTGGTTGCGTCTGTTGGGAGTTGGAGTCTGACATCTGAAGGGGGCCACATGTTACCCATCAATACAATGCAAGACTGAATTGTTGGGCACTGCATGCACAACTGATTTGATTAATTGCTTGCTGGCTTCTCTCTCTTGTCCTTTACTTGTAGAGCAGGAGATAATATTATTGAAGCTACTGACTACAGAGAAAGGTGTTTTGCACATGCTCAAAAGATAGCCTTTTCTTGCCTAACATGCCTTGAGCAAACCATGGCATACAAAGTTCATGTTGTTGTTGTTGTTGTTGTTGTTGTTGTTGTTGTTGTTGTTGTTGTTGTTGTTTTTATCAAGGCTAGTGATAAATCCTAAGTAGAAATGTGATGAGTATAATTAAGCTGCGGCGTTAGCTGTGGGTTTCACGTCTGCCTCTCTGCGGTGTGCCTTGGCAGGTGGATGGCAACTGGGGGAAATGGGCGCCCTACGGCCAGTGCTCTCGGACCTGTGGCGGAGGAGTCCAGCTGGCAAAGCGGGAATGCAACAACCCGGCCCCTGCCAATGAAGGGAAGTACTGTGAAGGAGTGAGAGTGAAGTACCGCTCCTGCAGTCTGGACCCCTGCTCTGATTCAGGTGAGCTTTGCAAAGGGGTGATCCTGGCTGAGAGCCAGCGAATGGTCTGAGACCATCTGAGGCTGCAGCTTGGGTGGAGCCAGTGATTGGTTTTGGAGCATCTTCTTGCCACCTGCACCAGCTTCTGCTGCCACCACCACCTGATGATTGACAATGCCTGTCACTGGACAGCAATGTGTGGACTGAACTTTTTGTGACTGTTGCTATATGCGTATTTTCAATTTGCAGTTGTTTTAAGTACTTATTTAATTTTGTTGTACATTGCCCTGCACTATGTTTGAAGAAGAGTGATTCAGTAATAATAGTAATAATTAATAAATATCTGAGGCTGAAGCACCGATGAATCTAAGCCAGGGGTCTGCAACCCGCGGCTCCGGAGCCGCATGTGGCTCTTTTACACCTTTGTTGCGGCTCCGGGGCGGATACTAGCGAGGAGAGGAGGCGCATTGTGCGCCCGACACTCCCCACTGTGGCGGGCGCTGTACTGGCTGTGACGTCGCATGGGGGCGGTGCATGCGTTAGTCACGCACCGTCCCGACGTCACCTTCCCGCCCGCCCGCTACATTGTAAGGGGCATGTACGCTGGTCACTGCATTGAAAGGGGGCATGTACGCTGGTCACTGTTTTGAAGGGGAGTGAAGAACACACACACACAAAAAGGTAACTTGTTAATTTAACGTTTATTTCTATGAGGAGGAGTAATTCTGAGGGGTCAAACAATGAAATAATAAAAAAGTGACAAAAAAGTTATTTTTATAATGACGAGTTTTGCGGCTCCCAGTTTTTTTTTCTTCGGAAACGGGTGGGTCCAAGTGGCTCTTTTTGTCTTAAAGGTTGCAGACCCCTGATCTAAGCAGATGACGAGACAGGCAAATCCTGGATGAGAGACTTATGGGGGGAAATAAATCACAAGAACAGGATATAGTAAAAGCAAACATATAGTATATGATTTCTCATATTAAAAATATATGGGAAATGAAACTCAGTGCTATTTTTTCCAAATAAATTTTTATTAGTTTTCCAATATTCCCCTAATAGTAGCTGAATTATAACAATATCAAAACTCAGTACTTTGTTGGTCCCCTGCAGTCATTCCAAACTGTACCTTAAATACCAGACTCTGACCATTGGGCCACGCTGTCCGGGGCTGATGGGAGCTGGAATCCAACTTCACCTGGAGGGCAACAGGTTCTTGTATCCCTGCTCTCCCTATGTAAACTCATTTATACAACATGCTTCTTTTATGAGACTTTGGCCCTCCTTCAAGTGTAACCTCCATCATATAATGCATGCAGCAAAGTGACCTGCCTTCTTCAAAACAATGGTCACTTGGAGGAGACCCTAAATCAAGGGCAGGGAGGTGACGGAGCATCTTCTTTGCGTGCAGAAGGACCCAGGTTCAACCCCTGGAGAGTCCAGGCTGGGCTGGAAACACTTCTGCCTGAAAGAGCTGTGTAGGCAATACTAAACCCAATAGACCAACAGTCTGAGTTAATATAAGGCAAACTTCCTTTGTTCCTTTGGACAACTCCAGCTCCCATCAGCCCAAGCAAGCAATAGCAATAGCCAGAGATGACGGGTATTGTAGTTCAACCACATCTGGAGGGCCACAAGCCTCAAAGAGTTTTCTCAACTACTGCCTGTAATCGTGAGCATGTGTGAAATAGACATGGCAGGTGAAATAGAACGTCAAACACTGGGGATGGCTCTGACACTCAGTGGAGAGTCGCTACATGATGGCATAACCTGATAACTTGTTTGCATGTGTGAATCAGTCCCAAAGGGTTCTTTCTTTTTCTTTTTTTAACTGCATGAAATTGTTTTCACACAGTCCCTGGGAAGAGCTTTCGGGAAGAGCAGTGTGAGGCTTTCAATGGCTACAACCACAGCACAAACCGGCTCACGGCCACAGTCTCTTGGGTCCCCAAGTATTCTGGAGTGTCTCCTCGCGACAAGTGTAAGCTGATCTGCAGAGCGAATGGAACCGGGTACTTCTACGTCTTGGCTCCAAAGGTGAGCTGGGTGTGGGAATGTTCTGGGGTGCAGGAGAGGATATATTGACTAATTATATCCTTATCCAACTTGTGCTAACAAGTTCCCAAAATATCAGCAGAGTTTATAGACATTCCCCTTTAAGTTCGCAACGGTAACGCTTGCACAGGTTCGCTAGAACCTCTATAATAATTACTCTGGTAATTTCCCCTTTTGTTCCCTCTTAAAATACAAGACATGACACAGTCTTTATAAAAGTATAAAAGAGTTTACTCACGTTCTGTTCACAATATGATCCCAGAAGGCAGACAGCTTTAAAAAGGTTACATACACTTAGAATCTATCTTATAGGAAGATAGTACTGTCCTCTCTTGGCTGAGAGCCAAGAGGGCATGTTGCTCCTTCAGAAGATGAAGATGAGAGAGAGAGAGATGGCTGCCTGCCCTGTGATTTTATCATTTACCTGAACAGGTGAGGCCACACCCACCTCTGGTCACATGCGGAGGAAGTCCGTCCCCAGGAAGTTTACCTACTTGCTAGACAGTCATCCCTCCCCATGTTCTAACATGTACACTCTAGGAATGTTGTCATTGACTGCACCTGTGTTTACATCCCACACTGGGATCCCAAACCGTGGTCTCTTTGGTAAATTGGGAGAGGAAGGCCGATGTGAGGGCAAAGGCTGTTTGCAGAGTTGGCTTGAGCAGGGAGGGAAGGGGAATGATATGCAGTGCAAAATTGAATCAGTGATAATGTGTTTCCGCAAACCTTCAACTACGAACCAATGAGAATTAATAACTGGAAAGAACGATTGCCAGAGAACCATTGTCTAAACCACAGAGCCTAGGGCTTGCTGATCAGAAGGTCGGCGGTTCGAATCCCCACGACGGGGTGAGCTCCCGTTGTTTGGTCCCAGCTCCTGCCCACCTAGCAGTTTGAAATCATGTCGAAGTGCAAGTAGATAAATAGGTACCACTCCGGCGGGAAGGTAAATGGCGTTTCCGTGCGCTGCTCTGGTCCGCCAGAAGCGGCTTAGTCATGCTGGCCACATGACCCGGAAGCTGTACGCCGGCTCCCTCAGCCAATAAAGCGAGATGAGCGCCGCAACCCCAGAGTCATTCACGACTGGACCTAATGGTCAGGGGTCCCTTTACCTTTACCTTACCCACAACCTAGCGATGCTTCACTTGCCCTTAACCCCACACATTTGGTACAGCTGTACTGGAATGCAAACACAACATAAAAGGTGTGTCCCAAACCATTCCATCTTCATGGGTGGAAAATCGGCATTCTGCATTCCAGTACAAGTGTGCATTGGGTTCTGCTATTGTTCAGGACTAGTTCTGGTCATGGTGCCATTCTTTCAAGGGGAGTATAATAGCATACCTGCCTTCCAACCAGATGTCTGTGGGAAACCCACATGTAGGACCAGAGTAAAAGAGCTTTCTCCCCTCCTGTGATTTCCAGCAACTGGTCTTCAGAAGCATTGGTGCCCCCAACCAGGAAGTAGAGCATGGCTAGTACTAGGTAGTACCTAGGTTGGTGGCCACTACTGCCTCCTGTTTAACTATGTGTTGCACTAATAAGTACGTACTTTTATCTGCCCAGGTGGTGGATGGCACGCCATGTTCTCCAGATTCCACCTCGCTGTGCGTCCAGGGCAAATGTATCAAGGCTGGATGCGATGGGAGACTGGGCTCCAAAAAGAAGTATGACAAATGTGGCGTGTGTGGCGGAGACAACAAGACCTGCAAGAAGGTCTCCGGCTTGTTCACCAAACCCATGTGAGTGAACTTCTTTTTTAAAAACCTCTGCCTGCTTCCAGAGAGAGGAATGCAGACACAGCTAAGTGGGGCAGCACCCAGTTTGCGTGCAGATAGACTGAGGTCAGATCTCTGGCATGCAGTGTAGAAAACCACCTTATGTCACGTCTCACCATAGGTCCATCTAGCTCAGGGATGTCAACACTGACTGGCAGCAGCTCTCCAAGCCCTACCCAGAGATGCCAGGGATTGAATCTGAGACCTTCTGCATGCAAAGCAGATGCTCTGCCCCTGAGCTGTGGGAAAGTGTTGGGAAAGAGCCCTGCTTGAGATCCTGGGGGGCTTTCTGTAGACATTACAGAGCTACACCCAACAAATGTCTGATTCAGTCCATAGGAGGCTAGATTTGAATAATGGAGAATAAGCATCAACATTTAGAGTTGGGGGTGGTGGGGAGATGCTGTTGGACTCCCACCAGCTGCATCCAGTCAGGGATGGTGGGAGTTGCAAAGCCACATTGACTACTATTGCTGCCCAGCTCAAGACATCTTCTGTATGTTTATTTTAAGCTTTCTTAGAGAGGGCGCAATTTATGTTGCAAAATGACCATCGACATTTAGTTTAGAAGGGAAGTGCTGGTTTCAAGGCCAGTTTCAGCTGATGCCCTCTTATGGGGCTCTTGGAGGGCAGGCAGTGGTCCTCTGATTAGCACTGGAAGGTGAGATTTGATTTAAATTTCCCACAATGCCCTAGAATGACAGTCATACTATACATTTAATGTGCTATGATGCTACTTTAAACAGTCATGGCTTCCCTCAGGGAATTCTGGAAGATGTGGTTTGCTAGGCATTGTTATGAAACCCCTATTTCCCTCCCAGAGTTGCAGTTCCCAGAGTTCCCTGCAAAGAGGGATTGATTGTTAAACCACTCTGGGAATGGCAGCTCTGTGATGGGGTCTCCGAACAACTCTCAGCACCATGAACTAAGGACAGTTCTCAGGATACTTTGAGTGGGAAGGAGCCATGACTGTTTAAAGTAGTATCATAGTGCTCTAAATGTGTGGTGTCACCCTCCTGACACCAAAGGCTCACAGTAGGCTTCCCATCAACTGCTTGAGGATGCTGTTGCTAATTCTGGGCCCAGGTGGCTCAAAGGCTTCCATCCTGAGATGTTCTGAGACTGAATTCTGCACTCCATGCAAGCCCTATGCTGTGTGAACTTGCTAACTTGTATCACATCTAATCTCTCTCCCCCCCCCATCCAGGCATGGCTACAACTTTGTGGTGCTCATCCCAGCAGGAGCTTCCAGCATTGACATCCGGCAGCGGGGCTACAAGGGCTTGGTCAGTGATGACAACTACCTGGCTGTGAAAAACGGGCACGGCAAATACCTCCTGAATGGGCATTTCATCGTCTCGGCGGTAGAGAGGGACCTGATGGTCAAGGGGAGCGTGTTGCGCTACAGTGGAACCGGGACAGCTGTGGAGAGCCTCCAAGCCTTTATGCCCATCCAGGAACCATTGACGGTGGAAGTGTTGTCCGTGGGGAAGATGACCCCACCTCGGGTCCGCTACTCTTTCTACTTGCCCAAAGAAAGCAGGGAGGACAAGTCCTCATACCGCAAAGATGGGAAGCGCCCACCGGTCCTCACCAACAGCATCCTCACCCTCTCCAACCGCCTTGATCCTGGCAGGCCGGATTACAAACGCCCCTCTTACAAGTGGGCCACCACCAGCTGGGAGGACTGCTCGGTCACCTGTGGCAATGGGCTGCAGAAGCGCATGGTGCAGTGTCGCGATGCCCTTGGCCAGGCAGCCTCTGCGTGTGATGCCACTCAGCGGCCCACTGACATCAGGATATGTGGGGACCCCTGCCCGGTGTGGGAGGCCTCCTCCTGGTCGCCGTGCTCAAAAACATGTGGCCGGGGTTTCAAGCGACGCATGCTGAAGTGCATGGGCAGGGGGGCTGTCCTGCTGCCCCGCGACCGCTGCAACCTCAGGAAGAAGCCACAGGAGCTGGACTTTTGCACCCTGAGGCCGTGCTGACCGGGCTGGACCCTTGTATTGACCAAGGCCTAGTGAGCATAATTCTGGCTCTTGACGATCAAGTGGCTGAAACTGTAAAAAAAAAAAGAAACAAAAATAGCCTCCGGGGGGAGGGAAGGCGGGAAAAGGGAGTTGATTGAGTGGAGTGGGATCTGTTACATAGTTTGGACGAACTAAAGGATTCTGAATGGGCCGAAAGAGAGAGAGAATGAGAGCAAGCAAGGGAGAGTGCCAATGAGAAGGGGCTGAGTAGAAGGGTTTGACGATCTGGGCGCTCAGTGGTGAAGCAGGAATAAACAACTACCTCGAAGCTGCCAAACCACCCAATCTCTGCCTCGCGTGGTGCAACCTGCAGTCATGAAGTAGAAAGGCAAGATCGGAGATTGAGAGAAATTGCCGTCCAAGATGGACCAGAGACAATGGCGGCCGTTCCTTAGAGTCATGGCCCCAGCCTATTCCGAAATACAAAGGGGTCATCTCCTATTGAGGACCCATCACCCTCCCATTGTAAAGGACCATAAGGGATTACCATTGCACCCACAGCAAAATGCAAGGCTTTCCAACCGGTACAGTAAGGTACCTCCAAGGCCGACCAGCCCTGATGCGTTGTGGGTCTCTAGAAATTCCCACCCCCTTGTTGCTTTCCGGCTTCTGTGCAGGGCTGACGATGGATGGGTTGCTTTACTTCTGTTCATGTTTACGGGCCAAACGTGTAGGTTTAAATGGTGCTTGACCTCTTTTTCTATTCTTTTTTGTCTTTCTTGGTTGAAGTAAACCATTTGTTTGTTGCCTATTTCCCTTGGAACAACCCCTATAGCAGTTTGAGGGGGCATTTTATCTCTCCAACACATGCACAATGGAGTGAGAAAACCCAGATTCTTCTCTTCTTAGGAGTTATTCATAAGCCACACCTCTTCCAAATTCATTGCTGTATTATGAGTATTTCCAGAGATTGCAGTAAGCCTCTGCAAAATACCTGTGAATCTGAACGCCTCTTTCTCTGAAGTGCTCTGGATATTTGCCAAGCTGACTTTGTACTGTGCATGAAAAATCTTTAAGGGCCAAACTGAGTTTCCTGCAGCCATCCTTGTGTGCTACTTGAACAATTTGCAGGGAAGGGGGAAATCATACGGTCAGGTGGATATTTACAGCTGCTTTGATGCCTGGGGCTAAGTCAACCATTATACTAAGGATATACTGAAGAGGTGGTCCCCATTACTCCACTTCTGATATCTGGAGCTTATTAGTGTGATATTGCACCTTAAGGTTTTCGTCTTTAACTCTCCAGGCAGTAATGCTATGGTTGTTCCCTTATAGTGAGAATTGCGTGCTTGTTCCTACCATGAGACAAGAGGCCATAGCTTAGTGGTAGAGCATCTGCTTGGCATGTGGAAGGTCCCAGGTTCAATCCCTGGCAACTCCAAAGTGGACTGGGAGAAGCCCTGGTTTGAAATTCTAGGGAATGGCAGTCCCCCCCCCCCAATAAAAAATTGTTGCTGCTGTTAAACAGCAAATCAGCCAGAGATCTCCCAGTCAACCTGCCTTTTGCCCATCCATGTCTTAGTGCCCCTATGCCCTTCAGTTCAACTCTGCTAGTGCCTTTTCATCTGTCTGCAAATGGGTGAATCAACACCACCTTTCTCTCCAAGTTATTTTCATTGGAGGTAAGGTGGTCAATAGCTTTCATAGCATTGTAGAGTTGGAAGGTACCCCCAAGGTTCATCTAGTCCAGCCTGCTGCAATGCAGCAACCACAGTGAAAGGATCCCTGACAGATAGCCCCACCTCCACTTCTGTTTAAGAACCTTCAATGAAGGAGAATCCACCATGTTCCCAGGTGGCCCATTCCACTGCTGAACAGCTCTTAGCACCAGAGGTTTAGTTGGAATCACCTTTCTTATCATTTGAATCAATTGGTTCAGGTCCTCCTCTCTGGAGCAGCAGAAAATTAGCTGGCTCCCTCTCCCATGTGATAGTCAGCCATCTTCAAATATCTAAACGGCTATCATATCACCTCTCAGTCACCTCCAAGTTAAACATGCCCAACTCCCTCATGGGAGTGTTCCTCATAAGGCTTCGTTTCCATACCCTTCATCATCTTGATAGAGTCCCTTCCACTTTGTTTGTTTCTCTGCCACATGTAGCAAATAGAGGCACGCTTGATTTCAAAATGGTGCTGATTCTATGGTATTTGGGGATGGGGATTTCTGTTGACTAAAAACAGTGGCATTCCCACTTCTTCCTTAACCGAGTGTTTACAAGGTTGTAAAATGGAATTATATATTAAGAGAGGTTGTGAATTCAGGTCGCTGGGCCTGATATTCTGCTTGTCCTCACACGCTTGGTGTGTTCCATTGAAACTAAGAGATCTGCAGCGATAGACAAAGAACTTGAGAATGGGATCAGAACTTCTGGGTTTATTTATTTTCTTCTATAGATGCTGAGAAGAAAAAAATTGTGAAAGTATCAGGTATATATATATTTACAACATGGAGGACATTGGGAAAGTCACTGGGTGGGGCAAAATGGTTTCAGTTGACATTCTTCTCTAAAAGCACCATGTGGCCAAAGTACTAGAGCTAGGCCCTCAAAATTCTAGACCTGGCTGTCCCTGTGGGCAACCAGTTACACCTGTCAAAACATATTAGTACAGCTCTAGATGACAGAGATGGGGAACCTGTAGTACTCCAAATGTTGATGGACTCTATCAGTCCCAGCCAGCTTGGCCAGTGGCCAAGGATAATCACAGATAGGGGGCCAATAACATTGAGAGGCCACATGTACCTTACCTTAGGCTTTAGGTCTTTGTACACCACAGGTGTACATTGCATTTATATCAGTTTTACCAGGCTTGCAAGTAGTTGCTTGCCTGTCTGCCAGTGAAGAGTAAGGAAAAGAACCACAAAGGAGTAGCAGAGTTACATGTGGCATGATGGGTTAGTACACCTTGCAAATTTACTTGCAATGGTGTAGTTTGGCGTGGAGGAGTCTCGAATAGAAATCTCACCCTTTTGCAGAACTACAGCTCTCTGGGGGAGACAGAAGGATGTGCTCTTAATTCTGTAATGCAGATATCACATCTGTGACTTGTACAGACTTCAAACTGACTTTCTGACTTCTCTGAAAATGCATTTTAATTTGTGCTGGTTTTTTTAAAAAAACTGTTGTCTTCTGCCATGCCCAGTAATCCAGCCTTTGATGGCTTCAGAGGCTTCCCTTTATCAAAATGGTTGGTTTCCATCAACTATGCAGCACTGACATCCTTGCCCATTGCAGTGTGTTTGGGAAGGGAGGGGCTTTTAATTTTTGTTAAAGATATGATTCTTTTGCAAGATATACAGCAAAAGGATGGAAATGCCTATTGTACTGGCTGCTTTGTGTATACCATGTATACTATGTGTTGGTCTCTGCTGTTTGTGTGTGGATAGCAAACCTAAAATAAAACTGTTAAGTATTTAAACAATCTGGCTGTTGCACAGTTTTTGGGGTCCTGGTGCACATATAATCACTGAAGGGCACATTGCATCTTCTATAATCTATATTACGAACTTTCAGATTTCAAAAGGTTTGTATTCTATTTATCTATACTGTTTATATTCTGATACCCTACAAGTGGTGTGCATGACACGCATTACAGAAAAGGTAAAAATCGGTCAGAACTCTAAAATCAGACCCAGTTATTTATTTATTCATTACATTTCTACCCCACCTTTTCCTCCAAGGGGTTCAAGGTGCAGCACATGGTTTTCTCCCCCCTTTTTAAATCCCCACAACAACCCTATGAGGCTGGGAGGCAAGGATTGGCCCCGGGTCAGCCTGTGACCATCATGGCCAAGGGGGTGAGGATTTGAACCTTGGTCTCACCTAGATCCTAGTCCAACACTAACTTCGATTAAAATGTTTGGTGGAATAAGATACGTCTTCAGTGGGCACTGGAAGTTCAACAGCTTGAGCTGGCTGGGAGTTGCACTAAATTGGACCCACAAGACTGAACGTGCATGGCTTCCGGTGGATATGGGTTGTGCGTCTGAGCCATGGGGGACCATTAAAGAAAAGTTACAGATAGGTAGCCGTGTTGGTCTGCCATAGTCAAAACAAAACAAATTCCTTCCAGTAGCACCTTAAAGACCAACTAAGTCAGTTCTTGGTATGAGCTTTCGTGTGCATGCACACTTCTTCAGATACACTGAAACAGAAGTTTCCAGACCCTTCTATATAGTGAGAAGGTGGGGAGGGGTATTACTCAGAAGGGTGGTGGGAATGGGTGATTGGCAGATAGCTGTGATGAGCCTGTTGACGACTCTTAACGACTGCAATAGGTCTTACAGGAAAAAGCAAGGGGTGAAAAGGTGAAAAATGGCTTTGTCATGTATAATGAGATAAGAATCCAAGGTCTTTGTTCAGACCAGGTTTCTCCATGGTTTTAAGTTTGGTGATAAGTTGTAATTCAGCAGCTTCTCTTTCCAGTCTATTTCTGAAATTCCTTTGTAGTAAAACAGCTACTTTGAGATCTTGTATAGAATGTCCTGGGAGATTGAAGTGTTCTCCTACTGGTTTCTCTGTCTTGTGATTCCTGATGTCCGATTTATGTCCGTTTATTCTTTGGCGTAAGGTCTGGCCTGTTTGTCCAATATAGAGAGCTGAAGGACACTGTTGGCATTTTATGGCATACACAATGTTAGACGATGATCAATTAAATAGTCCCGAGATGGTATGTGTGATGTTGTTGGGGCCAGTAATGGTGTTGTCCGGGTGTATGTGGCAGCAAAGTTGGCATCTGGGTTTATTGCAGGCTCTGGTGCCAGTGTCCGTGTTAGCTCTGGTTGTAGTATTATTGTGGGTTAGGAGTTGTTTAAGACTGGGTGGCTGTCTGTAAGCAATGAAAGGTCTTCCTCCCAGAGCTTGAGAAAGAGAACTGTCATTGTCCAGGAGAGGTTGCAGATCTCTGATGATGCGTTGTACTGTTTTAACTTGGGAGCTGTATGTGATGACTAGAGGTGTTCTGTTATTTTCTTTTTTGGGTCTGTCTTGCAGCAAGTTCTCTCTGGGTATCAGTCTGGCTCTGTTGATCTGTTGCCTAACTTCATCTGTAGGGTATTTTAGTTCTAAAAAGGTTTGCTGTAGATCTCTCACCTAAGAGAGACAACTCCTAACCCACAATAATACTACAACCAGAGCTAACACGGACACTGGCACCAGAGCCTGCAATAAACCCAGATGCCAACTTTGCTGCCACATACACCCGGACAACACCATTACTGGCCCCAACAACATCACACATACCATCTCGGGACTATTTAATTGATCATCGTCTAACATTGTGTATGCCATAAAATGCCAACAGTGTCCTTCAGCTCTCTATATTGGACAAACAGGCCAGACCTTACGCCAAAGAATAAACGGACATAAATCGGACATCAGGAATCACAAGACAGAGAAACCAGTAGGAGAACACTTCAATCTCCCAGGACATTCTATACAAGATCTCAAAGTAGCTGTTTTACTACAAAGGAATTTCAGAAATAGACTGGAAAGAGAAGCTGCTGAATTACAACTTATCACCAAACTTAAAACCATGGAGAAACCTGGTCTGAACAAAGACCTTGGATTCTTATCTCATTATACATGACAAAGCCATTTTTCACCTTTTCACCCCTTGCTTTTTCCTGTAAGACCTATTGCAGTCGTTAAGAGTCGTCAACAGGCTCATCACAGCTATCTGCCAATCACCCATTCCCACCACCCTTCTGAGTAATACCCCTCCCCACCTTCTCACTATATAGAAGGGTCTGGAAACTTCTGTTTCAGTGTATCTGAAGAAGTGTGCATGCACACGAAAGCTCATACCAAGAACTGACTTAGTTGGTCTTTAAGGTGCTACTGGAAGGAATTTGTTTTGTTTTCATTAAAGAAAAGGTAAAGGACCCCTGGATGGTTAAGTCCAGTCAAAGGCCGAGGGAACCAGAGATTGTCCATAGACAGGCTTTTCTGAGTCATGTGGCTTCTGGCGCAATGGGACACTGTGACGGAAACAAGAGCACACAGAAACACCATTTACCTTCCCGCCGCAGTGGTACCTCTTTATCTACCTGCACTGGTATGCTTTCGAACCACTAGGTTGGCAGGAGTTGGGACAGAGCAATGGGAGCTCACCATCAACACGTGGATTAGAACCAATGACCTTCTGATCGTCAAGCCCAAGACGCTCAGTGGTTTAAACCACAGTGCCATCCTCGTCCCTACTGTGGGACCACTAACAGTGACCAGGAAGGAATATAAGGGATTAGGTGGCCCTTGAGGTATACTGAGCCCAAATTGTTAAGGGTCTTACAAATCAATACAAGAACCTTGAATCTGTCCCAGTAGTGTGGGCAGCCTGCACAGTCTTTGAAGCACTGGAGTTACATGCTGGCATAATTCTGTCCCCATAAACATTAGCCCTGTGGTTTTTACATGCTGGGGTGAGGAACCTTTTTCCATGCAAGAGCAAGATTCCCTCACTCCCTGCTGCATAACATTCTTTTTTTTATATATAAATATTTATTAAAGTTTTTGAATATGAATGCACAAATAATAAACAATCTTACTTCTATCACAAACGTAGTTTCGTCACTTCTTTGGACTCCCTCGCATCTCCCGCTCCCATTTACATCATTAAAAGATTTTTCCAAACAAATTATCAACTTATTTACAATCTCGTGTCCACTCCTTCAAATATAATCTAGCAATTCTTCCAAAAAAATTTATATTTTCTTTAGTCTCACTTATCATCAAATTTAAATCTAATTTAGTGGTGGCCAATTTTTTATAATCTAGCATCCTTCTTAACATTCAACCAAATTACAATGTTTTTGTAAATACATCTTAAATTTCTTCCAGTCTTCCTCAATCTTCTCTTCTCCCAGGTCTCGGATTCTGCCAGTCATCTCGGCCAGTTACATATAGTCCATTAGCTGCATCTGCCACTCTTCCAGTGTGGGTAGATCTTGAGTTTTCCAGTTTTTTGCGATGAGTATCCTTGCTGCCGTTGTTGCATACATAAAGAATGTTCGGTCCTTCTTTAGCACCTTCTGGCCGACAATACCCAGAAGGAAGGCCTCTGGTTTCTTAGTGAAGGTATACTTAAATACCTTTTTCAGCTCATTATATATCATTTCCCAGAAGGCCTTCACCTTAGGGCATGTCCACCAGAGGTGAAAGAATGTTCCTTCATTTTCTTTACATTTCCAACATTTATTATCAGCCGAATGGTATATTTTGGCAAGTTTAACTGGGGTCATGCACCATCTATATATCATTTTCATTACATTTTCCTTCAGAGCATTACATGCGGTGAAGTTCAGCCCAGTGGTCCACAACCTTTCCCAATCCTCAAACATAATGTTATGCCCAATGTCCTGCGCCCACTTTATCATAGCCGATTTAACCATTTCGTCTTGTGTATTCCATTTTAACAGCAAGTTATACATTCTAGATAGTACCTTAGTCTTTGGTTCTAACAATTCTGTTTCTAACTTCGATTTCTCCACCTGGAACCCTAACTTTTTGTCATTTTTAAAAACTTCTTTAATCTGAGCGTAATGTAACCAGTCTCGCACTTTATCCTTCATTTTCTCCAAACTCTGCAATTTCCAATTGTCTCCATCTTTTTCTAATATTTCCCAATATTTTGGCCATTTGGCCTCCATATTGGGTCTTTTTCGGGCCTTAGCTTCCAGAGGTGAAAGCCACCTTGGAGTTTTATTTTCCAATAAGTCTTTATATTTTGTCCAGACATTAAACACTGCTTTCCTGACAATATGGTTCTTAAAGGCCTTATTGATCTTAACTTTGTCATACCATAAGTATGCATGCCAGCCAAAAGCATTGTTAAAACCTTCCCTGCTGCATAACATTCTGGAGGCCACTGGCAACTGGCTGGATCAATGGATGCTGCTCTTAACTTTGCAGACGACTTGCTAGCCATGCAAGATTCAGAGATTTGAATGTTATCTCAGACATGCAACATTTGAAATGTCATTGGAGGCCATCATTTATTCTTCCGCCACCATAAGGCCCCATGGCAGCCCACACCAGATTAAAATACAATATTAAAAGCAGTTGCAAACCAGTTAGTCACAAGAATAAGGTAGGTCCAAAAAAATCTCTGTCAAGTGTCAAAGGCCAATGTAAACCGATGTGCCTTCAGCAAATAACAGAAACTGCAGAATGAAGGTGCCAGCCCCACCTACCCACCCAGCCATGTTTTTCCCGTCAGATAATCAAGGTGACATCATTATGCTTTGAGGATACATTCTAGCCAGGCAAAAGCATTGGAATTAAAGCGGATTGGTGGCAAGTTTAGTATAAATAGGGCTCCATTTTTGCACCTGCTCTCTCTCTCTCTCTCTCTCTCTCTCTCTCTCCCACACACACACACACACACACACACACACACCACTTTTAATTGTTCTCTGAAACGTTGAGGGGAGGAAAAAGGAAAAGCAGGACATTCTGAGATCAAATCAGAAACTGGGATGGCTTCTGTAATTCTGGGATAGTCTCTGGAAAATCATGACACTTGGAAGGTATGGAAGATGACTCAACGAGCTTCTTGCCACCTTTCCCCCCAGCACATCCTGGATGAAACAGTCTATTCTTGGGAAACAAAATTGGCTCCAGCCTTGTGATAAGGGCTTTATTCCCATCACATTTCTCCTCAGAATGTGTTTGTGATGAGAGGTTTATCTGAAACAGAACAAGGGGAGGGGGAGTCTGTTCTAGGCCACACCATCCTGCTCTCTCTTAGAGAAAAAGTACTCTGCTCCAAAATAAACGAGACTCTCTCTTTTTTTATTGCAAAATTTGGCAAATTTAGAGGGCCTCTCAATTTTGTGGCAGAGACAGAAAGGTCTAAGATGGGGGTGGGAAAACCACTATCCTTTTCCAATAGCAACACCCTCTACCAAAATCCTCTTTAAACCATTCACGGAAAATGATTGATAATTTTGTCTTCAGGCAAAAAAGGTCTTGCATATGTTCCATTTTGCTGTGACAAACAAACTTTATTAAGAACATATGGCCTTCTCTTCTAGCAAACCATTAGGCAGAAGGCCACTGCATGGTGACAGGACATGTGCCTTGCATGTAGAAGGCCCTGGTATTGCCCATTACAAGGCTTGGAAAGTCTGTGGAGGGCCAATGTTAGTCAGATGAGGCAGCTGAGAGTGAAATGTCTCTCAAAAATGGCCTCAATGTATGTACAACTGCATCAGGATTACCTTTTTCTGCAGTGTTTTATCAATGCATACATTGATTGTTTTATTCACTGCATAAGAAAGGCAGTGAATAAAGAAACAGATCTTTTTTAAATTGCTAACATAATTCTAGGTTGCATGAACAGAATAGGGTCCAGGTCAAGGGAAATAACAGTGCCACTCTGTTTTGCCTTGGTCAGCCCACACTTGGAATATTGTGTCCAGTTCTAGGCACCACAATTTAAGAAGGATATTGACAAGCTGGAACGTATGCAGAGGAGAGAGACCAAGATGATCAAGGGTCTGGAAGCCAAGCCTTATGAGGAATATTTGAGGGAGTTGGGAATATTTAGCCTGAAGAAGAGGAGACTGAGAGGCGATATGATAGTCAGCCATCTTCAAATATGTCAACTGGGAAATGGAGCAAATATATTTTATGCTGCTCCAGAGGATAGGACCTGAGCCAAAGTGTTCAGGTTGCAAGAAAGGAGATTCTGATGAAACATTAGGAACAACTTTTTGATGGTAAGAACTGTTAAACAGCGGAACGGACTAACTCGGATGGTGGTGGTCTTTGCTGGAGGCTTTTAAACAGAGGTTGGATGTCCATCTGTTGGGATTCTTTAGCTGTGGTTCCTGCACTGCAAGGGGTTAGACTAGATGACCCTTGGGATCATTCCAACTCTACAATTCTGTAAAAATCTGAAAGCAAACTGCACCTGTCAGCATAGGTCAGGAAAAACGACAATGGAGACTGCTGATGCATCTGTTCCATTTTGGAAAGACAACCAGGTAATTCAAAAGGACAGTGAGATGAGAAATTTGGATGAGGAGACTCTCAAAAGCAGCCCTCATTTTTCTGCTGAGCAAAGTTCAGCAAGAAAAATGCAAGCTTGGTTCTAACTATTCCAAAGCTGGATCTAATGAGATGTTTTCCTGTCCCTTCATGGAGAAATCTTACATTCAGATGCAACATCAAGACAGGGATGGAAAGATCTGTGGGCAGGAGATTAGATGTCTGCACCCTGTTGTGTGTGTGGTTGAGCACATGGATTTCTGCATTTGTCAACATTGTTTCTTCCCATGCATTCCTCCACGGGTGTTCCTCTGTGGTGGGAAAAATGTGACACTGGAATTCATCCTCAGGCAGCATAATATATATCAGCAGAGGCCTTGCAGTCAAAGATTTAGCTGTGTTCTTGAGGGTTGTCTCTGAAGGAGCACTAGACTTCCACCAGTACATGGCTTTCTACTTGCACAGTGGGACTGCCTGCCCCTCTCCTCCCCTGTACTGTATGTCCCCTTTATCTGTTCTGGGGTTCCCCCAATCCTCTGGAGAAGATATGGGAAGGGTGTGGGGAGTGCGCAGGGGGGAGGTCCTGTTGCACGATCAGAAATCCTTGCGCTGATGGGGTGTGATAGTTGGCTACCATCCCTAGTCAGTATGGAACCTGAACATTCCTCAGTTCTTCAGCAGCTGTCCTGGCCATGCACAACTCTCCTCTCTGTATTCCTTCTTTTCCCAGACCCTTCTTTCCAGCTTTCCCCCCTGGAGTTTTCGCTTTTCAAATCCCCACTACTAATTTCTTAAGTCTTTCAGTTTGTTTCTTTTTTTCTGTATGCCTTCTTGTGCTTGGACTTTGTTTGCCCCATCTTTCCTAGGCTTAGGTAAAGGTAAAGGGACCCCTGACCATTAGGTCCAGTCATGACCAGCTCTGGGGTTGCGGCGCTCATCTTGCTTTATTGGCCAAGGGAGCTGGTGTACAGCTTCCGGGTCATGTGGCCAGCATGACTAAGCCGCTTCTGGCGAACCAGAGCAGCGCACAGAAACAGTGGCATAGCGTGGGTTGTCAGCACCCGGGGCAAGGCAAGTAATTTGCGCCCCCTAACCCTGGATTTGCGCCCCCTAACCCTACCCCTAACCCTAACCCCCAGATGTTGCGCCCGGTGCGGCCGGCCCCCCCTGCACCCCCCACGCTACGCCACTGCACAGAAATGCCGTTTACCTTCCCGCCGGAGTGGTACCTATTTATCTACTTGCACTTTGATGTGCTTTCGAACTGCTAGGTTGGCAGGAACTGGGACTGAGCAACGGGAGCTCACCCCGTCGTGGGGATTTGAACTGCCGACCTTCTGATTGGCAAGTCCTAGGCTCTGTGGTTTAACCCACAGCGCCACCTGCGTCCAGCCCACAAAGGGACGTATGTAGCTCAGCCAATGACACAAGAGGCACTGCTGCCTTCTGTTCCATGACATCAGAGCAGCTTAGCCAATCTCCGGTGGTTTCTGCACTTCTTCGTGTCACGAGAATATCCATGGGTAGTTTCCCACCTTTTTTCTGTGAGGTTCCAAATAACAATGAGCTGACTTTTTCACAAGCCTATGGGATCATTTGTATTCACTTAAACAATGCAGGTGGAGTCCAGAGAGGAAAGGATAATACTGGATAGGCTGAACAAAAATAGGACATAATGCGAGGAGAAAAAAATTGCAAGAAGATATTAAACAACTAAACATACGGGGGAAACTCCCTCAGAACCACACAGCCAATAGCGCTTGAGTTACTCACAAGGATCATGCCAATCTGAGTGGTTGCTAGGCAACATCTGGTGCGATTGTACTTATGATTGCAAGTGATATGTGTCTTGATTACAGGTTTCATTACTGTAATGCGCTTAACAGCACCTTAAACAGCATCTTAAAAAGCAGAGACATCACCTTGCCAACAAAGGTCTGTATAGTTAAAGCTATGGTTTTCCCAGTAGTGATGTATGGAAGTGAGAGCTGGACTATCAAGAAGGCTGATCGCCAAAGAATTGATGCTTTTGAATTATGGTGCTGGAGGAGACTCTTGAGAGTCCCATGGACTGCAAGAAGATCAAACCTATCCATTCTGAAGGAATTCAGCCATGAGTTCTCACTGGAAGGACAGATCCTGAAGGTGAGGCTCCAATAATTTGGCCACCTCATGAGAAGAAAAGACTCCCTGGAAAAGCCCCTGATGTTGGGAAAGATGGAGGGCACAAGGAGAAGGGGATGACAGAGGATGAGATGGTTGGACAGTGTTCTCGAAGCTACCAGCATGAGTTTGACCAAACTGCGGGAGGCAGTGGAAGACAGGAGTGCCTGGCGTGCTCTGGTCCAGGGGGTCATGAAGAGTCGGACATGACTAAACAACTAAACAAAAATGCGCTTTGTAAGGGGTGCCCCTGAAGACAGTTTGAATACGGCTTCCTTGCAATGTCATCCTAAATAAGATGCCTTTTGTGTGGTGTTTTACCAACACACAGGGAGGGGAGCGGTGAGCATTTGCAATCTGAGAAAACATTGCACTGAAAGAATCTTGGTGCACTCTTCTGTACAGTCACCAAAGAATGCCTCCTTTTGCAGCGTTTCATTGCAGGGAAAAGCAAAGTTGCAAACAAACTGGCAGGAGTGAAATGCTCCACTTTCAAAGTGAATTTGGAATTTGGAATAATTCTCCTAGTTAAACCAGAAGGATGATGTTGGAAGACACTGGGCAAAGCAAGCTGGGGAACAATCCAGAAATGGAAAGGGAGAAATTGTTTTCATAGAATCATAGAATCATAGAGTTGGAAGAGACCACAAGGGCCATCGAGTCCAACCCCCTGCCAAGCAGGAAACACCATCAGAGCACTCCTGACATATGGTTGTCGAGCCTCTGCTTAAAGACCTCCAAAGAAGGAGACTCCACCACACTCCTTGGCAGCAAATTCCACTGTCGAACAGCTCTTACTGTCAGGAAGTTCTTCCTAATGTTTAGGTGGAATCTTTTTTCTTGTAGTTTGGAACCATTGCTCTGTGTCCGCTTCTCTGGAGCAGCAGAAAACAACCTTTCTCCCTCCTGTATGTGACATCCTTTTATATATTTGAACATGGCTATCATATCACCCCTTAACCTCCTCTTCTCCAGGCTAAACATGCCCAGCTCCCTTAGCCGTTCCTGTGCCGTTTTGTGCCAGGCAGAACTCCTTAGAGGAAGGGTGGGCTGCAAGGATAATAAACAATCATGTACAGGAAGCCTGAATCTCCACAGAGGTTGTGGGTCAAGGAAAAGGATGGTGCCAATGAGGAAATTTACCAGCAAGAGCAAGGAGAACGGATTGCCTGTGTGTGGCACATGTGACTCAGCTGCCCATGGTTTGGGGAAGCCGGTGTGCTCAGTGTTCCTGTGAAACAATGGGGATTATGAATGGCTCAAGTGAGAGTGGCTATTTTCAGTAGGCATTGTTGTCAATAGATGAAGCAGGTGATGTGGTCCCCAAACTGCCATTTCCTCCGGCTGAGAATTTTCCCTGTTTCGCTGATTGCCAACTTGGCTGTGATCATGTATCAGCAGGAGACTGTGTCACTGCTTCTGCATTGTGCCTTTTGAGCTTTCTTGTACGGTGGCCAGCCCTAACAAGAGGCAATGTGAGGCAGAGGCCTCTAGCAGCAGAATTTGACTGTAGTTACAGGTTGGAGTTTTGTATTTTATTCTATTTATTGAGGCTCAAACAGTATAAGTATCTGAGAGAGCAATGAGAGAGGTGTAAGAGAAAGTATATTTTCATGGAACATTGTGGGGGGTGGGGCTGTTTGCAGGATGGGAGAGGGTGTAGGATGATGGGGGTCTGAGGTTAGGTATAGAGTTCCCAGGTCAGGAGCATCCCAAAGATTTCAGGGCCCAAACCTGAGACCTAAAAGTGGCCTTTGGTGATGTCACAGGGGTAGTTCCCATTGACGTTATTAATCACGACACAATAAGCATTAACCACAGTCAGGGACCTGCAAGCTGCAGGCATCATCATCCTCACCACCACCACCAATAATTGTAAGGTTAACTCACCTACCTGCAGATTTAAACACTCCCCCTGCCACCTAGGGGAGGGGCTGGAAACTGGGAGACTTCAGTTGAGCCATGGGGGTGGTCTCACAGCCTTAGTTAGGAGGGATGGGGAAAGGGGCCTTGGGATAAGGAATGAACAGAGGGAATGACAAGTGACAAAGGTGATGGGGTCAGGAGTGGAGCTTCCTTCCACCCCCAGTCTGATCACTTTGTCTTGGAACATGCATAGAGGTTGATCTTCAACTGGCTTCTAGTTTATTGACGTGGGTGACGCTGTGGGTTAAACCACAGAGCCTAGGACTTGCCGATCAGAAGGTCGGCGGTTCAAATCCCCGCGACGGGGTGAGCTCCCATTGCTCGGTCCCTGCTCCTGCCAACCTAGCAGTTCGAAATTACCTCAAAGTATAAGTAGGAAAGCCTTATCTCACACCCCTCTCTCTCCCAGAGTCAAGCTTGTTGCTGCAGTTCCTCTGCGTGGAGAAAATTTTGCAAATGCAATCTGTTTATCATAAAAAGCAGAACCTCTTCTACCACTCTTTCATTCCAAGGTCAGAGTAACCCCAAAGGTTTGTAGTGCTGTTACCCAGGCCAAGCTCAAGAGGCCATATTTGTCTGGCCAGCTTTCTTATTCTGCTGTTTTATTTCACAATAGTTCAGCAAACTGGAGGCAAAACACAGCAGGGAGAGGCTGCTGTTGCCAGCTATAAACCCTTCTATTTAAACAATTTTTAAAATAAAAGATATGATGTCCCTGTTTAGGGAAGTTTTTAATGTTGAATGCTGTACTGTGTTTTTAATATTCGGCCGGAAGTCGCCCAGAGTGGCTGGGGAAACCCAGCCAGATGGGCAGGGTATAAATAATAATAATAATAATAATAATAATAATAATAATAATAATAATAATAATTTATTTACGGCACCATAATTTGATTATTTTGCACATTAGGCCTTCAGGCATCTCAAAAAATGGGAATGGATGCCGTGAAAGTCAAATAGGCTGTCAATAGACTAGGGAGCGATGATCTGTCAATTTCACTTTTCTCTTCCTTTTTTATAAAAAGTGCTTCTGTGCACGAGTGCGCTGCAAAACCCAGAAGTATACATGTTCATAACCTGAAAGTTACATATACAGAGTGGTACGTACCTAGAGGGTCCACTGTAGTTGTTTTAACTGTTTTTACCAATAATTTTATTGTTTTATTTTTTTTATGTAAACCTCTTTGAAGTTTTTATTACAATCAAGTGGTCTATGAATAGCTCAGCTGATAAAGCATGAGACTCTTAATCTCAGTATTGTGGGTTCGAGACCCATGTAGGGTGAAAAGATTCCTGCATTGCAGGGGGTTAGACTAGATGATCCTCATGGTACCTTCCAACTCTACAGTCCTATGATTCTGTGATCCTTTTGGTCTACTGCTGGCATCTGCCTGTCTCAGGAGACAATGGAGGAATGTGCCTTTGGGGCTGAAAACAAACTGTTGAAAGGTTACCTTCTACATGCAAAACACGTGCTCTATTACTAAACTACCTGGTTTGTTGACCAGGACTTGATCAACAAGTGACTGTTGACATGATAAGAGATTATTACATGCTTCCGAAGTTTATGTCTGAATCTCTACATATTGGGGGAATCAAAGGACTGGAGAAAAGCAAGCAGCTGTTAAAGATTATAACTCTTTTAGCTAGGTAAATCTCTCTGCTGTTGTGGTCAAGGCTGACTGTGGTAGGTTTTTTGATGGACGCCCCCACTGCCATGTGGTTGCCGGGGGTTTCCATTTAGTGTAATTAACACTGACCTCAGCAGAGAGATGCCGAACCCTCGAGGCTGTTAAATGCATGTAAAGGCGACATGAGAGTAATTTAATTTTGGTTCAGCCATTTATTTTTGAAATGTTTGATATTGGGAGGGGGAAGATAAAGAGAGGGAGTGTAAATGAATTCAGCACTCCCAAGAGGTGCCAGACGGAAGGCTACAAAGAGGCCTGGAGCATAAATGAGACCTGGAATCTTTGGTGGTAGATGGGCATCTGCACCAGCAAGCAGCCAGCTCTGAATAGCTCAGGGGCATAGCATGGGTTGCCTGTGCCCAGGGCAGGGCAAGGAGACTGGGCAGTAGTCAGTCCTTTCACTGGGACCAGCATCTAATCAAGGAAGTCTCTCCTTCCAAAACAGCTCAAACTTGGGAGCAGAGATAAAACAGGGAAACACCAAGCCAGGAGCGCCATGGTGTTGCCTCAGCTTCCTGTCCTTACAGCAAGGTGTTTTGGCAATGCATGTGGCTCCAGCAGTGTTTTCCTGCCTTCTTCCTCCCTCTGTCCATGGGGGGGGGGCAATGGCCTCAGCCTCCCTCCCTCTCAGCCAGCCCAGGGGAAGGGCACATGTGGGCATCCCTTCGCCGGCCACAAAGAGAAGAAGGAGGTGGTAGCTCCCCAGCCCCAAAGGCCTGGCCCAGATGCAGCTTACTTCCCTGCGGTTCTGGTCTCAGTGAGGGAGTCTGTCATGGGAGCACCTGGTTGCTCCACCTCACAAATTTGCACCAGCCCCCCCCATGCCACTGAAATAGCCCCCCCCCCCGTTGTCAATTGTTTAGAAAAGAAAAAGATAGGAAGAGGAGGACAAAGTCTTGCTTTTGTACCACCGAGTTAACACAATAGCTCTCTGCTCTGCAGTTGGGATGGTCTAATTGCAACCTAGACACAAACCTTAAAAAGCCACAGGAAGCCACCTTTTACCGAGTCAGACTATTGGTCTTCCTTGAAGAGTACTGTCTGCATGGACTGAACATATGAAGAGCCTTTGGATCAGGCCAATGGCCCACCTAGTCCAGCATCCTGTTCTCACAGTGGCCAAGTAGATGGCCTGGTTGACCTCTTACTCGCCCACCCCCCCCCCAGGTCCCAGAAACAGAACCTTTCCTTCTGAGGGAACTGCTCCATCCCTTTCATCATTTGGGTTGACCTTTTCTGAACCTTTTCTGGATGCTTGCCTGTTGCCTGGCTGATAGGAAAAGAATTGCGAGGGAAACGATTGTAGAAAAGCTTTAACTACCTGCCTCTGAAGGAAATAGGGAGGTCATACAATGCTATATGATTCCCGTAAAAGTGCGTTGACCTCATATCACCTTGCTATGAAGGCTGGCTTATATACAGCTCCGGACACTTAACAGAGATGGATTTCTCTATGGAGAAGCTTTTCACTGCATGTTTGCAGTGCACACGTGAGGGGCTCTGCTCGCCTGTTGCCGTATGGGAGCGCACAACACCTCCCGGAAGTGACCTGCAGGAATCTCGGCACTGGCATCCCATATCCATCTGGCAACTATCTCAGCAAACACAAGTGAATTCAGGGAGCAGATAAGACTCAAAGCCATGGTTTCCCACATGGCCTGTGCAACACACAAAGGAACCGGTGATAAAGAGAATAAAGCAAAAATCCAGGCATGATCAACGAGGCAAACAGAAATCTTTCAGACTCCTGTGACAGATACCAGAAGGGCAAAAGGCCAGAACAACCAGAAAAGCAATGGGAGTTTATGATATGGGATGCGTCCAGAAAGCTCAGATCTGGCCACATCTGCACCATAGATGTAAATCACTATTATACCACTTTAGATATTCAAATAGGAAAGGCTAGGGAAGACAGATCTGAAATTTATGGAATGTACTTTACTGAAAGAAAATTACATGATGTGCCAGTGACACTTGACCCCAGTTAAGTTAGCAAAAATATATAGAATATATGTTGGAAATGTAAAGAGACAGAAGGTACCTTTTACCACATGTGGTGGAAATGTAAGGTAGCCAAAACATTCTGGGAAATGATTTATAATGAAATTGGGGGGGGGGAATGCTTAAAGTAACTTTTATTAAAAAAACCCAGAAGGTTTTCTGTTAGGAATTATAGGTACAGAAATCCCAAAAGATCAAAGGAAGCTGTTTATATATGTTACAACAGCCGCCCCGATGCTGTTAGCCCATAAACGGAAGGAAGAAGCAGTCTAGACAAAAGAAGAATGGCAAAGTTAATGGACTATGCTGAAATTAGGAACATTAGGAAGAACTTCCTGACAGTAAGAGCTGTTCGACAGTGGAATTTGCTGCAAAGGAGTGTGGTGGAGTCTCCTTCTTTGGAGGTCTTTAAGCAGAGGCTTGACAACCATATGTCAGGAGTGCTCTGATGGTGTTTCCTGCTTGGCAGGGGCTTGGACTCGATGGCCCTTGTGGTCTTTTCCAACTCTATGATTATATGATTCTATGAAATGGCAAAATTAATTGGGAAGCTCAGAAATCAAGATGACAACAAATACAAAAAAGAATGGGAAATGTTTATTATGTATTCACAAAATTATTGTAAACAGGTTAAAACATTAGTAGGATTTTAGGAACACTTGTAATTTAAGGAGGATTTATAGATAATATGGGTTGTGAAAAACTGGAATACTATTGATATGCAGTTGAAAATAAAATCTGAAGGACCCAGGGACGAGATGGAGGGAAGTCGTGAGATTCATAGAATCTCAATTTTTTTGGATTTGATATGGTTTTGGATGTATATATATATATATATATATATATATATGCAGGTTTTGGTGTCCTCGGGTGTCTTCCCGTGTAAAAGTTGGGGTGTCTAGGCGACGTTTCGACGAGGTCTCACTCATCATCTTCAGGCTGGTGCTTTCGGCTTCTTGTTACTGGAACAGAGCAGGATCTCAGTGTTTGAGTTCCTATAAATACTGTAGAGGGGGTGTGGTGTATAGCCTCCAATGTTCTGGGCAGAGAGGAAGTTCCCAGGCTAGTGTGCCTTTTCTTCTTTTGTTCCTTAATTACTTGAGAGATATCTTGAGTGATTTCTTGAGTGATATCCTGAGTACCACTTGAGTACCACTTGAGTGATATCCTGAGGCTATACACCACACCCCCTCTACAGTATTTATAGGAACTCAAACACTGAGATCCTGCTCTGTTCCAGTAACAAGAAGCCGAAAGCACCAGCCTGAAGATGATGAGTGAGACCTCGTCGAAACGTCGCCTAGACACCCCAACTTTTACACGGGAAGACACCCGAGGACACCAAAACCTGCATTCCTGTACCCGTGAAAATCTACGAAAGCAAATATCTTACCTCTACGGGGAGGAAACCTTCCAGCTGACAAGAACCTACGAGAAACTAGAAGTCCGAAGAGCCACCATCTTATGTGATCTCTTGTTCCTACGCAACTGCCGAGACAACAACTTAATTCCCACATGCTTCCAACTTAAATTCCATTCTAAAACCCCAGCCACCGAAAGGATCCTGAAACGAACTGAACTATCCCTAATCAGAAACGAACTACACAAGAAAAGATACCTACTAGACCAAACCAACAAAGATCTACTCACTCTTCACTTCAAACTCTGTAACAAAATCCACCCTGCACTCTGGGACAAATGCAAACAACTAGCCGTCTGGAGAGCTGAAACGGAGACCTCACATAAGACAGACACACACACCAACAAACTCCACAAACTAGAGAAACGCCAGAAGCCCAGCCACCCTCCACAGCAACCCATGAAACAAACAGTACATAACATATCAGACAGGATCCTCACCACAACTGAAACCAAAGTACTCTCCAAAGGTTTCAACTTTGCAGTCGCCCCGAGACGCATCCCCACGGAAAACATCATATGCGGAGTCGAAGCTAGCCTAACCAAAATCAACCCAGATGAAGCCAATAAAATCAGACTTGAAGTCACCAACATCCTCTGCTCCAGCAAACCACCCAGAAGCAATTTACACAAAGAAGAACAGAAAGCACTCACCAACCTGAGGAAAGACAACAACATAATCATTCTCCCAGCAGACAAAGGTAATGCCACAGTGGTGATGAACACATCGGACTACCAAGCAAAACTATCAAATCTACTCCAAGATCCTGCCTACAAACCTATAAAAACAGATCCCACCACCTACCTGGAAAAAACCACCAAATCCAAAATAAAAGCCTCTCCTATCAGTGAAGAAATCCAGCTAAGAATCATCCCCAGAGAAAAATCATCCAGATGCCCCAAACTCTACGGCCTCCCCAAGATACACAAAGAAGGAACACCACTCAGACCAATAGTCAGCTCCATAGGCTCACCTCTACAAAATCTCGCTAAATTTCTCGCCAAGCAACTTCAGCCCTATGCAGAATCCATCTCTTCACACGTACCAAACTCCTTCCAGTTCATAGAAACAATAAAGAAGCAAAACCTACATCCTAATGACCTACTTGTGAGCTTCGATGTTGTATCTCTCTTCACACAAGTGCCCATTAATGAAGCCTTGACAGCTATTCAAAACAAATACAATCCCCCCGAATACATCTTGGACCTGACCAACCACTGCCTAACCAACACGTACTTCATCCACAATGGACAAAGATACAAACAGATAGAAGGAGCACCTATGGGATCACCCCTCTCACCGGTCATCGCAAACCTGTACATGGAACACTTTGAAACCAATGCTTTAGACAAGTCAGAACACAAACCCAAACTTTGGCTCAGATATGTTGACGACACCTTTGTAATTTGGCCACACGGGAAAGAAAAACTGGATAGCTTCCTCACACATCTCAACAACTTACACCCCAAAATACAATTCACTATGGAAATAGAAGCCAACAACCAACTTCCCTTCCTTGACGTCCTAATCTACAAAAAACCTGATGGCTCCCTAGGACACACTATCTACCGGAAAAAAACACACACCAACCGCTACTTACATGCACAATCACACCACCACCCTGCACAAATAAACTCCGTAGCCAAGACTCTCATCTCCAGAACCAAACGCCTGGCTGACAAAGACCACTTGACAACTGAGTTACAGAATCTCTCAAACGTGTTAATTGCCAATGGATACCAGCAAAACAGGATTACGAAGCTAATCCAAAAGGAAACACCCCCCAAAAACCAAGACACAGAAGAAAACAATGGCATGGCCCTCCTTCCTTATATCAAGGGCACTACAGATAAAATTAGCAAAATCCTCCATAAACACAATATCAAAACAGCCTTTTGCACCAACCAAAAAATAGCCAATATCCTCAGAAACCCCAAGGATAAAATCCAGTTGGAAAACCAAGGGATCTATGAAATACCCTGCAAAGTCTGCCCAGCCACGTACATTGGACAAACAAACAGACGAATAAATGCACGTATCGCAGAACACAAGAATGCCGTCAAAAAAGAAGAAAAAACTTCCTCTCTTTTCCAACACATGAAAGAAACAGGACACGAAATTAATTTTGCAGATTCCAAATTGCTCTTTAACACGGAACATCACCACAAGAGAATAATCATGGAAGCCATCGAGATAGAGAAACACCCTCACAACATGAACAAGCGTGACGACACATCCCGCTTGCCAGACATCTGGAAATTAGCCCTCCCCACAAAAACTGACACCAGATCCAGAGGCACACAGAACGCCAACACCAATCAACCACACCAGACCCAAACCCAGACCCTCTCCACAGATGAATTACAGACACCATCCAGTAGCCAATCCATGGTGGCACCTCCGGATGCTGCACCCCCCTGCAATCCCTACACAGATCTGGCTGACACAAGCCACAAAACCACAGCTCGCCCCTATACACGAAGCCAAGCCAGAGCACAACTAAGTACAGTACAGCCATCTTCTCAGGAAAACTCTTCACAAAGTTCAAGAGGTCAAGACACAAAGACTTTAACAACTAATCCACACCTAATGACCCACCTAAGTGGTACTCAGGATATCACTCAAGAAATCACTCAAGATATCTCTCAAGTAATTAAGGAACAAAAGAAGAAAAGGCACACTAGCCTGGGAACTTCCTCTCTGCCCAGAACATTGGAGGCTATACACCACACCCCCTCTACAGTATTTATAGGAACTCAAACACTGAGATCCTGCTCTGTTCCAGTAACAAGAAGCCGAAAGCAACAGCCTGAAGATGATGAGTGAGACCTCGTCGAAACGTCGCCTAGACACCCCAACTTTTACACGGGAAGACACCCGAGGACACCAAAACCTGCATTCCTGTACCCGTGAAAATCTACGAAAGCATATATATATATATATATATATATATATAATCTTTTTTTCTTTTTTCTGTTATTTCTTTTTGAGAAGCAAATAAAAAATATTAAAAACAAAACAAGACTATTATACCACTTTAGAACATAGCCATTGTGGTTGGGAGCCACTGGTAGCCTGATCCACCATATGCTTAAAGCAGTACCATACCATTATCAACAGCTATGATTTCCCGCCCCCCAAAGAATCTTGGGCATTGTAGTTTGTTAAGCATGCTGAGAATTGCTAGGAGATGCTGATTCCCCTCTCACAGAGCTAAATTTCCCAGAGTTTCTTGAGAAGAGAGATTGATTGTTAAACCACTCTGGAAATTGTACAGTTGCAACCAGGTGTAGAGGTTCTGTCCTGGTCTCCTTTGGGATGAAGGCTGAGATGCAAATCTAATAAATAGATGCCAGTTTTTGGAAATAATGACTGCCATTTAAATAAAAACGCATCTTGCCATAGTAGCAAACACGTCTGTCCCTAGGAAACATGCTGGGTCTGCTGCCCAGGTGCTGAGACCCACCTTTTTAAAACAAAAACAACCCCCCCCTCCAAAATCTAAGCTCCAGGAAGAGTGTCTCACATCTAAGGATTTCTAGGCTGTGCTGACCTTGTTGTGGGTGTCAGAAAGTCCAGCTACTTTGGGTTGACTAATTTGCTTTCAACTGGGAGCAGTTAAATGGCCTCACTGGTGACGCCTGAGACAGCTTGAAATGAGTAATGAGAGGGTGGAGGAAGCTGTTTTACAAGGGAGGAGAGACCCTTCATGCGTTCAGCGGGCCAAAGGCGCAGGCTTTTCTCGGGGGCTGAAGGGGGCCCAAACTGGGAGGCTTGTTGAGAGGAGGAACATGTAGGTCCGGGGGAAAGGGGATACAGGAGGTTGTGGAAAACTCTGGAGAATCAAGGAAAAGGTTGGGCCAGGCCTGTTAAAGCGAGGTCAAACAGATAAAAAGTTTCTGCGAGTCTGAGAAAGTGTGTGTAATTGGTCACCCTCGGGAGCTAGTTTTGGCAGGGCTACACATGTAATAGCTATCAAGTGCAATTCAATGGTTTAGCAGATTGGAAAGGACTGGTGCGGCGTTGGGGAAAGTAGAGGAGGCAGGCTGGGTATGTAAGGGAGTCTCCGCACTTTGCACAGTGCCCAAATGCAATCTTTTTCTGCCACTTGAACAGATTTGCCTCTTAGCATCTGCAAAAACACTCGTCTCGTGCTGCGTCATAGTGTTGCAAGCAAGAAGAAGCTGGGTGCTTCCATTCCCTGACAGCCTTTGGTGCAGCATGCAATGAGGTCAAAAAAATTCCCTTGGTTTTCCAGGGTATGGCCAGCAGAAGAGGAAGCCGTTCGGAGGAAGTCATGGGGTGGGGCGCACCACAGGGCCTCCGGAGTCTGCCTGCCTCCTCCCACTCAGCTGCCCTACAGCTGTGAGGGGAGGCAGTGGGTGGACCGTTTGGGCAGTGTGGAGCTTACACGCACCCAAGCCACTGCGTCTCTCCCAGGCCCCATGATGAGTGCCGCCCGGCATTTTGTCACCCCCTAGTGGTGACACCGCCCCCACAGGCCCCCCTTCCTCCGTCCTTGGGTATGGCAAAGTCAAGGAAAGGCAGATGGAGATGGTGGTGAATGTCTCGGGGAGAAAAGGAAGCAGAGACTGTAAGGACACCTATGATGTGTGATCTACAAAGATGCATGAGACTTGGCCTTCCTTCTCTCCTTTTCTGAAGATTCAACTATCTGTCACCTGCCCTCTTGCTATAAAGAAACTTGCACACCTAGGACAAAGGGCCTCTGAGCATTTGCAGAGTTGCTTTGCTCAAAGGGAAAGAAATTGTTACAAAAAATACTGATGGACCCAAGCAGAGCATCCTGGGCAAGCTCTTCTGCATTGTCCTAAAAGGTAAAGGTAAAGGTAAAGGGACTCCTGACCATTAGGTCCAGTCATGGACGACTCTGGGGTTGTGGCACTCATCTTCCTTTATTGGCCGAGGGAGCCGGCGTACAGCTTCCGGGTCATGTGGCCAGCATGACTAAGCTGCTTCTGGCGAACCAGAGCAGTGCACAGAAACACCATTTATCTTCCCGCTGGAGCAGTACCTATTTATCTACTTGCACTTTGACGTCCTTTGAAACTGCTAGGTTGGCAGGAGCTGGGACCGAGCAATGGGAGCTCACCCCGTTGCGGGGATTCGAACTGCCGACCTTCTGATCTGCAAGCCCTGGGCTCTGTGGTTTAACCCACAGCACCACCCGCATCCCAGTCTGCATTGCCCTAAAACAGGTCAAAACAGAATGGCATAATATTTGCACATCCTAATTCCTAGGTGCAGAATTAAGTAGAAATCTGATACATTTCACCATAGTGGGGAAGACTGTGACCAAGTGACCTGTGTGCCTGCTAAGTCTATTGTAAGTGGATTGTGGTGCTTTAAATGCATGGTGTGCTTGTGGCCTAAGTGTCTGTACCACATCTTTTCCAGTAGCTGCTGTCAGGAGGTGGGAGGGGAGGGAATGGGATGGCAGGCCATGAGCTCATTGGTTCCCAGGCCTTTTCAGGGCATTTCCCCCATTGGTTCCATGAATTCATCCCAAGTGCCTCCTACCTTATCAAAACTACCATTCAGAATTGTGGTTAAAGAAGATTCTTTAAATCTAAAAAACACAGCAAGATTCAAAACTGTAAAAATATACTCCTTTTGGGAAAAAGGTGTTTCACATTATTTCTAAAATTCCACAGCAATCCCAGTTTGGCTCTTGCCTTGTTATCATTAGACTCAAATTTAAACAATTACCTTAAATGCAGAGATTTAGTATTTCTTCTATTATCAGCAGCCCAATTAACAATAGCCCAATACTGGAAACAACCTATAGGAATCCCCATTGAAATCTGGTTGAATAATATTTGGAATATGGCTCCATTGGAATGCCTTATTCGCCACAGATGGGTAATTGAAGGATAGACACTTTTGGCAAGACTTGGCTTCCTGTCTTTTCCTTTAGAAATGAGACAGAAGATACAGTGGTACCTCAGGTTAAGAACTTAATTCGTTCTGGGGGTCTGTTCTTAACCTGAAATTGTTCTTAACCTGAGGTACCACACTTTACCTAATGGGGCCTCCCACTGCCGCCACAACACCGCTGTGCAATTTCTGTTCTCATCCTGAAGCAAAGTTCTTAACCCGAGGTAATATTTCTGGGTTAGCGGAGTCTGTAACCTGAAGCATCTGTTACCTGAAGCATCTGTAACCTGTGGTACCACTGTACTTTTATTCCACCAATAACAGAAAAATCTCTGCGGAGAGGGTAGCTGAATTGATAAAGTATAAATAAATATATTTCTTGTGTACTGTGTACTGCATATGAAACTGAATAAGATGGGACAAGTTATTGTAGTTATATATTGCTCTTGTGTTTACATGAAAATCAATAAAAATTATTTGGGTGGGGTGAGGAACCAGTAACAATTATTTGCACATTTATTCAAAATCCAATTAAAACTAAAATGGGTGAACTTGATGCAGTGATACCAACTTTTCAGGGTCTGGTTGTCATTTGCATCTTCAGTGCCCCCATGCTGCCCCCTTGCCTCTTAAGAGTCCACCTAGGTAACCCAGCCCTCCCAGGGGGCAGTACCGCTAATTTGGGAACCATTGGATTACATGAATGCACTGTGCATCCCCCTCAGCCCAGGCAATGTCTCAGTGCAGAAGCATGCTTAGCTAGAGCATAGCGCGCACATGTTCAAGAATGGCCCGGCTTGAAATTGCAGCCATTCTTTCCATTCTCTAAATCTGGCAACCGGCCAAGAGGATAACATTTCGGCTGTGCCAGTAAAGTGCTGGCTGGCTGGATACCCTATAACATTTTCAGCTTGATGTCCCCCCCCCCCCCACTGCCAAGAACTGAATGTTACTGAAGTGCTTGGGATTACATCTTGAAACAAGTTGTTATTGACGCAAGTGAAACCAGCAACAAAATGTTGCAGCGTGGAACACTCCTGTTCAGCTGCGCCTCCTCGGAGAGTCCTCCGCTCCATGCCTCCTTCCCACACTGGTGGAGGAAGAGGAATGTGGGGGGAGTGCACTGCCCCCGGCAGCGCGATCCCAGTAGGGTGTCATCAGGGCTGCCCCCCCTGCCCTTGCTGGGCACCACACCACTGCAGACGGTGTGCCCTGTCCCCAGGACACGCAACAGCCGCGCCCCCGCCTGCTCTCTGCCCCCCGGTGCCAGAGCATGAAGCTCCGCCACTGCCTTCCCGCACACTTTTTTGAGTTTCCTCCCTCCAGCAGTCAGCTAGCAACTGTGTCTATTTGTTGGTCCATCTAGCTGAACATTGGGCATCATTATTGGAGGTGACTCTTCAGGGTTTCAGAGAGAGATTTCACCCAGTCCTACCTGGAGCTGCCAGCGACTGAATCTGGGACCTCCTGCATGCAAAACAATGAGAGCAATACCTTCCCCCAGTAATTCTGCGGCCTGCCCACCCCCACATTCCTCTTTTTTCAGTGTTTGGCTTGGATTCCAAACTTTAGGAAAGAGTTCTGCCTTGTAGACTGATGCACATCATATTTAGATGTAAATATGTGCTAGTCCAATGATAGCTTGTTGAGAAAAAGATTCAGCTGATTTCTTTTTAAGAATTCACATGAAAGTATATCAGGACTGACTACAAGATAAACACCTGACTGTTGTTGATCTTTCAACCAGATGCAACTGTTTTCTTTTTGTCCCCTCCAGGGCCCGTTTCACATAACTCCAGTCTAGCGATTCTCTATTTTTCTTTCCCGAGCAAAAGATCTCTGTGTTGTTCAGGCTAATCTCTCCTCTCTGAACCTCCTCAGGGCTGATAATGGGGAACTTTTCCACTGCTTCTGAAATGTTGCTTTTCCAGATTAAGAAATAATCCCTCGCGGAATCCCGGTTTGCAATAACAATGACAGTTATTAATGAAATGTAATTTGGGAGGAAATCTAGCCTCCCTTTTGGGGGAAACACTCAGCCGTTTGGGAAAAGGGAGGCAGGGTGTCTTCTCATTGGAAATCCGGCACAATTCTGCAGAAGGATGAAACTGGCTAGCTTGATCCCCTGCCAGGAAACAAATACTCCTCACAATAAAAGGAAATAATAATAAAAAAGACTTGAAAGGAAGTGGTAGCTAGGAGGCTTCTCCTGTAACTTTATGGATCATGCAAGATGTAATTATTTTTCCATTCTGATTTGCAATTTCTATCCAGTCTTTTTGGCCATTGTTCAGCGCTCCACCTGACCTAAATAAATAAACAACAACAATGATAAACTCTGCATGAGTCACAATACAAAAATTGGCCTTGCTGACTTTAACTCTGTAAATGCACCCAAACCTCAGCACTCTGTGGATGGTTCCCATCATCTCAGGTGCTGTTTGAGACTTCCCACTCTACGCTTTTAAAAGGGTGACAAGCAAGTGTCTGACTCACCAGTTTGTTACACCTCAAATGCATAAAGTTGCGAAAAAGTCCGTACGAATTCCAGTTTAGGTTGTGGCAGGCATGGGGGGGATCTGTGGCACTGGAGAAGTTGGATTACAGCTCCCATCCTCCTTGACTGTTGGCAATGCTGGTCAGGGCTGATGGGAGGTGAGAGTCCAGAAAGTGGTTGCTGGGGGGTGCAGGTCTCCCATCCTTGGGTTATAGAATGGGTTTGCCCATCAAAGAACAGGAATTAGGACTGACTTCCGGTCGGCGCCAGCGTTTAATGGCGGTCCTTGCCTCGAGCTCCGAGGCAGGACTGCTCCGCGAGTTCGGGTCTTACCCGCTACGGCAAGCGGGGGACCCCTAAAATCACAGGCGCTGAAGCCTGTGAGCAAGGAGATTCGGTGGGCACCTTTGCGCCCCCCGGTATCGTGAAAGAGCCTTTTTAAAGGCTCCGGAGCGGCATCGGGGCAAGCGCGGTGCTGAGGATCGCTACCCAGCTTGTGGAGTGAAGCCGCGTCGCCATTGACGGAGAGCGCCGATTTTTTTCTGAAATCAATGATTGGCAACAACCATACCCGTGAGTAAGAACGGAAAATTAAGGAAACGGGACTTTAAAAATTTAGAAGATTTGGCTGAAAACGGGAAGGCTAAATTAAGGAAGTCAGCCTCCCGGACCTGCATGAGTAACGGAGCAATGAAGAGACTGAGCTGTACTTAAAAGGAAAGTTATTTTAAACTTTACCAGACCAGACATCGAAAGGATCTCCCCCCTGTAGAGCAGGGGAAGGGGGGGGGAACAGAATTAATCTAACCTGTAAAAGAAAGAAAGGTTATGAACGGGGAAGCTTCCGCTGCCGACACTTCTGGCCAGACTGCCGGAGCAGCGATCGCCTAGAAAAGGAACTGTCAAATGAGCTGTCAAAAGATAGCGGCTACAAAATAAGACTTATTTGAAACATAATAACGGGACTTTGGTGGATTACAGTTTTAATACCATAAAGTGCTACAAAGTAAGGACTTTTGGTTGGACTTGTGCTTTTGGAACTTTCAGTTTCTTTGTAGCTGTTACCTCTGTTTGGATACAATTTCTCCCTCTAGAGGGCTTCAGTTGCATTACGGTGGACTCAGCGGGATTTTCCACTTGCAACTTTCCTGTGTGAACGACCTTGAGTTATGAGCAACCCGCTGGAAGAAATTTCAACAAGAAGTAAAACAAAGCAGGCTCAAAAACAAGCTCAAAAAAGAGGTTCTATATCAGGAGCAGCAGCTGCACAAGAGAAAACAACAGCAGCATCAATGGATTCTATGACACAGGCTCTGCTCAGAATAAATCAGTCTTTAGAAGTACTTACTAAGCAGTCTGCAGAGCTCACTAAACAGTCTACAGAGAACTCTAAGAAACTGACGGAGCTGACAACAAGATTAGACCTGAACACAACGACAATATCATCTAATACAGACTCTATCAATCGTTTGATCCAAGAGAGTACGGAAACAAGGAAAATAGCTGAGAGTGCCAGAACCACTGCTGAAGAAACCATATGGGACTGGCAGAGATGACCGGCAGAATCCGTGACCAGAAGAGAGAGACAGTGGAAGAAGACTGGAAAAAATTCAAAATTTATCTTAAAAATTGTTGTAAAATTTCGGAATGTTAAGATGTCAAGGGATTGGATATAAAGAATTACAGCTGTAAAAATTGAAATTTAAATTTTTTTTAGAGAGAATTAAATATAAAAAGGGATGAAGGATTGCTAAAAAATTTTAAAACAAGAATGCAGTGAAGGGGAGGTTTGGGGAAGTCGTGTTATGTTTGTTTGTTTTTTGTTTATGTTGTAAAATTAATAAAAATTATTTTTTTTTTAAAAAAAACCAAAGAACAGGAATTAGCTGCAGCCGCATTCAGGGGTAAAGCCAGAATGGTTGCAGGGTAATGTGTAAATCAGTTGTATAGGATTTTTGTTGGAAAGTGAAGACTTGAAGTGGTAGGGGCTGCCACTCTTAGAATTGTAGCATTGGGAGGGACCCCTAAGAGTCATCTAGTCCAAGTCCCTGAATACAGAAGGTCATACAGAAGGTCAATTCTTCATAGCTCCAACAAGGACCAGGAAAGACCCGATTCTAACCATGGTCCTGTCCGCACCATACATTTAAAGTACTCTTATACCACTTGGACAGCCATAGCTTCCCCTTTGGTAGTCTGTTAAGGGAATTGTAGCTCTGAGAGAACCCTCATCACCCTTAGCAAACTACAGTTCCCAGGATTCTTTGGGGGAAGACATGACTGTTGAAGTGGTGTGATACAACTCAACCTGTTGTCTAGTGACCATCACCAGGCCTCATGCTAGCAAATTCAGTTAAGTTCATAGACTCTAGAGTCGGAAGGGACACACAGCTAAGTTAACGGCCAATGAGTAGGGATGCGTGAACCTGGCAGTTTTGGCTTCTTTGTCTCATTTTTTCCTATGCTGAGTTCAGCTCTCCACATTTCCACATCGGTCTGTGTGTGTGGTTTCCTTTTTTTAAGGCCTCATGAAAATTCACCAGTCTTTTAACAGGCATTTCTACTCACATTCATATTTTTGTAGGGAATCTTGACTTACATGTGCATTTTTGCAAAGCAATTTTCTCGTATATGAGGCACTTGTATGCCGTTTTCACTAATGCAGGCAATCTCTAGGTGTGCTTTGTCCTGGTGTATGCATTTGCGATCACATTACTGGCTGGAGGGCTTGCACTACAAAATTTAGTGAGAAGAGTGAGGAAATAATGCAGCACGTACCTCTTGCGTGGCTTACTCTTCCTCTGAGAGACAGACAGACAGACAGACAGGGTAATGGAGACAGTGTTGAGAAGGATATGGGTCCATGCTAAGGTGGGGGCGGGGGGCAGGGAAGGGATCTCACTGAGGACATTTTGCCCAAAGCCGCCTCCCTGCAGAAAAACTTTGATCACCCATGGAAGGCTATCCTTCATGGATCCCATTTCTCAAAGGGGTATTTGCTAATGACCACTGCTACATTTTGTTGCAATGCATTCTCTGAATGGGTTATATTTACCAGTCCTTGGGAAAGCTGTGTTTTCAACGGTATTTTTTTAAAAAATAAATAAAGATATTTATTTTTACATCAAAGTATTTTTCCGAAAGCTGCTTTTTTTTTTTTGAAGCTCCCCGCTCCCCCAAAAGTTAAAAGGTTCTGAGTGACACCAAACCAAACATTTCTCCCACATGTACACACTTGGACCAGTCCTAAGCATGTGGTAAGAAGTAACGGAAAACCTTCTCCTAATAGACAGAGCAGACACAGAAGAACGGTCCAAGTTCCAGGCACAAAGGATTCTGGGAAATGTCAGCATCCCCCCGGTCAGTGATCTTGCTCCCTGAGAACCATCATTCGGTGTGTTTATTTGTGAAAATGCAGTTCCCGCTTCGTTTTTCATTGCCTTATATAGCAAGGCAGCCAGGGGCCTAGACTACAAGCAAGGAGGAGGGTTGGGGTGAGGGGAAGCACATCCAAGTCCCAGCAGTGGAAAGAGGTTCAACACAACTAAGCTTCGAGGCTTGGAAAATGACAGATATGTGCCTTTCTGGAATGGGGATCTCGCTGGCATTTTTTTTTTTTTTTTTTGCAAGTTCCTTTTCAAACAGTGGGCTCCCATTGCAGTCACAAAGAAACGATTCAGCAGGGCTCTTCTGGTGTTAGTTGTTTTCAATTGTTTTTATATTTTGTTTGAATGTTGTAATCTACCCCAGGACTTTAGGGTGAAGGGGTGGGGATGAATGAATGAATGAATGAATAAACAAAATAAAAAAATTCCTTCCAGTAGCACCTTAAAGACCAACTAAGTTAGTTCTAGGTATGAGCTTTCGTGTGCATGCACACTTCTTCAGATACACTGAAACAGAAGGACTTTTTTTATTTTGTTTTGACTATGGCAGACCAACACGGCTACCTATCTGTGAATGAATGAATGTAATACTGTATCAAGGTATCCATCAAGCACTAAGGTAAAGGTAAAGGGACCCCTGACTGTTAGGTCCAGTCGTGACCGACTCTGGGGTTGCGGCGCTCATCTCACTTTCAGGCCGAGGGAGCTGGCGTACAGCTTCCAGGTCATGTGGCCAGCATGACTAAGCCGCTTCTGGCAAACCAGAGCAGTGCACAGAAATGCCGTTTACCTTCCTGCCAGAGTGGTACCTATTTATCTACTTGCACTTTGAGGTACTTTCGAACTGCTAGGTTGGCAGGAGCTGGGACCAAGCAAAGAGAGCTCACCCCGCTGCGGGGATTCGAACCGCCGACCTTCTGATTGGCAAGTCCTAGGCTCTGTGGTTTAACCCACAGTGCCACCCGCGTCCCCTATCAAGCACTATTTTTCTAGAAAAAAAGGTGCTGGAACTCACCATGAATACCTCGCTGGTTCTCTTATAATGGCAATGGTGCCCAACCAAGAGGTGCCAGAACTGAGTTCCTGTAATTTCCGGCTGAAAAAGAGTCCTGTATATTATTATTATTATTATTATTATTATTATTATTATTATTATTATTATTCCTAATCTTTGTGAGTGTATGTAGACTACTTTTGTGATGGGGGTTGTAATTAATAAATCCCTTGGGATTACAATTACCTTCCCTGCATATAACACAATGTGAGAAAGGAAATTTATTTTCACTGAGAGCAGCAAAAAAATCTCCCAATCGCTTTCAGCCCAGGTTATGGCTGAAGTTCATGACACGTCAGGCGCCTCACTATGGATCTGAATCAAAACATTACAGGCTCCAGTTTACACATGAAGATGTCCAAAGGTTTCCTTTTGATGCGGTCTCCTTCCTTCCTTCCTTTGGGTAACCTGAATCCCCTCCAGGTTCAGGAAGAGGGGGGGGGGGGGAGGTGTTTCTGTAGCACTTGCAGGCCACTTTCTCTTTCAAGACGCTCTTCAAAGTGATGTTTCTCATTCATGCTTTTGAAGCCCAGCTCAATCGAATGCTTCCTCACCTCATCAGCTGAGCTTTTGAATCTTGGCACCGGCTTGACCTGCCAAAGGTGGGTTGTCTTTTGAGGAAACGCAGGAGGAAACCTAATCTCTGGATCCAATCTTGCCTCTCATTAGAAGTTCAGAGAATGGCTTTGGCCCAGAACTTAACTCCAGGAAAGGTAAATAAATGGAAACTCAAACAAGGCCCTCAAAAGGCAGCTTCCATCACTAACCACCTCGCCTGACCAGCTTGAGCTCTGTGTTCTCGGTGGTCCTACAGCTGGTCCCTTAGGTGTTCCCACCTCTGGTTTGGCTCCTTGCTTTCTGGCAAGCAAAATGGAGGGTAAATACCCAGAGCTGACCAAAGTATGAGCCAAACCTAAGTGTTTTTAGGCAAAAGATGCATTCACACAGCTCATTCTCTTTTTAGATGTTCCTCTCAAATGTCAGCCAAGTCAAGATGGTGCTGGTGATAGGGTTTCCCCCCTCTCACTTCAGTGGCACCCCCTCAAATTCAGTGCCTCAGTTTCTCTCAGAGAACTGAACAGCATCCAGGGATGTTCAGGGGCCAGATGTGCCAGCTTCTCAAGTTGATTGAGGGGGCCCTGCTTGACGTCGTGCGATGTCCTGGTGACTCCCTCTGGACATTGAGAAGGTCTGGCCCCCTCAGAAGAAATATATTGGGGGCCCGAAGTGCCAAGCCCCCCAGGAGCCAGTGTCTAAGTCAGGGACAATGGGCTGGTGGCTATATCTCTGCCCTGATCCTGTAGACCTAAGTTTCTTAGGATTCACTGGAGCCTTCTGGGGGAAGAAATGATATCCTTGCTGATGGCTGCCATTTGTTCCTAAAACCAGACCTGGGGACTGAGTGTGGCCCTCCAGAATTCTCAGTCTGGTCCTTAGGCCACATCTCTTTTCCACAAGCCATACCCCTCCCTAACCCTGCTTCACATTCAGAGTGTTTTTGCTGGCTGGAAAATGTCCCTGAGCTCTGATCATGCCTCTTCCTTGTCTGGATGGAAGTCAGAGATGAGTGCATGTAGAAACTAGCCTGCTCAACAAAGGTTTGGTTTGTTCCTCCACCCCATTTTGCTTCTGGCCCCAGCCACTGTTGACATGTGGCCCTTGCAAGGTTGCCCAGAAGGAAACATGGCCCCCAGGCAGAAAAAGCTTCCCTGCACTATGTGATGAGGTAGTTTTGCTCACACGGGCATTATGGGAAAGAAAGAGAATGGGAGCCACTAGTGAACCTGTAAAACAGGTGATGCCGTCTGGCAGAGGGAAAGCGGTAAGTGAATTTCTCCTCCTGCCTCCCCAAAGTTCACCCCACCAAGCACCCCAAAATTCACCTGAAATACTACAGGTTTTAGCGTGGGCTTAGGTCAACGCCTGCTCTTCATGTGATTCAAAAACGGGTACCGTCAACCTGCTGTGCTGACCGGGCTTTTAGCTTCTCAACCTTCAAATCGGCTGTGCCAGGTCTCCTTTGGGGAAACGTGAGATTTGCCTGAATGCTAAGGGAGAAAAATGCATTCATTTGTTCGACTGTCAAAGGTGACTTTAAACAAGCCTGATGTGAGTAAACATGGGGGTGGGTGGGTGGGGGGAGCTTCGATTGCCAGGACTTTGCAGGGTGAGGGATTTATATACATTAGGCAGATGTTTTTGCTTAAACGGAGAGAGGCTGCAAGGTTGAAATTATGTGCGATTTGCAGAAGTAAGGCAAAATGAAGGGCCCTGTGTGTGTGTGTGTGTGTGTGTGTGTGTGTTGGGGAAGAGGGTGAATACCGGGCCCTCTTCCCCAACACTATTGGACACTAATCACTGGGCTGGCATTTCAAAATCACAGCCTTGCACAGACACGGCTGGGGTAATGCAGTTGTTTGGATGTTGGACTCTGGCTGGGGAGAACAAAGTTCTGCATCAGCCATGAAGCTCACTGGATGCCTCTGGGCCAGGTGTTCTCTCTCAGCCTAACCTACCTTGCAGGGCTGTGGTGAAGGTTTCCCACCTTTCTTAGCTCATGATCAGTAACACCATTAAGATATGGATTCCTTGGGATGCCAAATAATGTGATCTTTGGTGGTTTCAGAACAAACACTGTATGCAGTGTAGAATCTAAAGCGCTGTACTCCAACTCCCACCAGCCACAGTCCACATGGATGATGGGGGTTGTAGTCCATTGACATCTGGAGGACCACAGTCTCTTGGCCCCGTTCTACGAAGTCAACATTTTCTTATCCATTGTGTATATGCCTATTTTTACATACCTAAAAAGGGATCCACAATTACAGCAATCCCACAATTTATGTGGGGTTACGTTCCAGGGATCACGCCTAAAGCCAAGATACCATATTTACTAGAAAACATTTTGGGGGCAAATTACATAGCAAAAATTACGGTGCGCATTAGATTTGATGGCGCATTTACATTTGCCACCAAATACTTTTTTTGGTTTCAAAGTTTCAAAAATTCAGGTGCACATTAGATCCGATAAATACAGTAGCATATACAGTAGTCAGAACACATTGGGTTTGATGATAGGTGGGATTGCTAATGTCATTTTCCCCCAGAACCCTGCCCCCTTTCTGCCCCCTTTTTATTTTTTATCACACCTGTAAAGCTGAATGTGCACAAGTTAAATGCAAGTGGAATGCATGCAAATTGCAAGCTTATTATTGACATTCTCATGGGGAAATGTAGAGGGCTTGAGTTTTGTAGTGAAAAACAATTAATGTTTAATGTAATTGATATTGGTTTGTACTATGCTTAGTGGAGGTTTAGGGTTTGTTTGTTTCTTTTGCCTATTTATAGACCACCCCAGCTTGCAGGATAGGATATTCTAGGTTGGGGGGTGGGGACCTTTTTTTAAGCACAAAGGTGTGTCCTTTGGGGGGGGGCAACCTTTTGGGGAGGGTCACATGTCAATGATGGGCAAGGTCAGATACCAAACTGGGCAGAGCAATGGATTTTATTTTACCTTTGTATACACAAACACCCCTCTTTTCCAAGCAACCCCAGAGCCATTCACATTTCCTTTTTTTAAAAAAAGTTAACAATATCATCATAACAAAATATCAAAACATATCATATTCATTATTCCCCCCTTTCCCCCCACCTCCCCATCAAACCTTCCCGCCTTCCCCTCCCCGAGTCTTCCCTCAGCTCCTCCCTCTGATTTCTCAGCACATATTCTTCTCTGCATACCTTGAAATTGTCTAAATCCTTATATTATCTGTCTACTATGTTAACAATCAATAAATTTGTGTATGTTTATTCAAAACCTGCCAAGGAGTCCAATTCATTTTGTTTTTTTAAAAAGTAATTTGTAAAAAGTTCCCATTCTTCCTGGAAGTCACAGTTGTCCTTATCTCGTAGTTTGTATGTCAGTTTAGCCAGTTCTACATAGTTCATCAATTTTCCTTGCCACTGTTCTTTTGTCGGGATTTCCTCATTCTTCCATCCTTGTGCTATCAAGACTCTTGCCACTGTTGTTGCATACATAAATAAGTTATTTATTTTCCTTGGCAGGTCTTGTCCTAAAAATATGGAACGCTTCACGAATTTGCGTGTCATTCTTGCGCAGGGGCCATGCTAATCTTCTCTGTATCGTTCCAATTTTAGTGTATGTGCTGCCGAAGTGAGAACCAGAGCCATACACATTTCCAAGTTGCCTTCAGGAAAAAGCACTTGAGGGTGAGAAACGGGCCTGCGGGAATATGGGAACTGGGGAGGGTCATGGCTGGGAGTGTGGAAGCTGGGATATATGTGTAATAATAATAATAATAATAATAATAAGTTGTTTACTACTTATAATTAGTTATTATGTATATAATTGTCTGAACTGTAGGTTGTAAATTTATTTATTCATAGGAGCGTGCCCCGGGCTTTGGGCAGATATCCGCAAGCCTGGGGAGACCAGCGGGAAGTCATGCCAGTCTCCCCAGGCTTGCGGATAGCAGCCTGCATGCCGAAGCCTGGGGCGCGCTGAGCAGTGCACCCTGGGCTTCGGGCAGATATCCACAAGCCTGAGGAGACCTGCACCTGGGGGGAAAATATTTTTTTTTCTTTATTTCCCTCCCCCCCCAAATACTAGGTGCGCCCTATGGGCCGGTGCACCCTATGGGGCGAAAAATACAGTATATTCCCTTCCCTTCTCTTTCCTGGACCATTTTGAGGCTTTCCCTCTTTTTTTTTTTTTGCTTCTCTGGGCTGATCTGGAACAGTTCCAGAAAGGAGAAATGTCATTTGTGGCTGAACTCGGTCAGAAATGAAGACTCGCTTGTTCAATCATGACACCAACCCCTTTCTTGCCCTAGATTTTCTGGCCTTTGTCGTCTTCCAAAAGGCAATTAATCAATCAGTTATAACCCCTGAAACCTGCCGACACAATAACCAGATTATGAAAAAGAATACCTCCAGGACCACATGCTTGACTTTTGAGGGCAGGTCTCAAGGCCAAAATTCTGCATTTTCTCTCCCCTCCCCCCAAATAATCAAGTAGAATTTTGTTTCAGTTTTAGCTCTGGTCCAGTCATTCTTGAGAGTATGAAATCAAAAGATTTCATGGAGAGAGGAGTTAAGAATGTGAAGACGTTTTATCGAGACCCAGCCCAAACCAGTTTTGAATATCTGAACTGAAATACCAAAGGCGGTTAATGATCGCTCCCTCAAGGAGAAAGCAGCCCCTGTCTTCCCTCTGTATTAAGACTCCAAGAGCTCATCCTTGCCTGGACCTCCAGCCTTGCTGGACGGATGATCTGAAGCACACAATTAAATTCATTGTCAGAGGCATTTTGAAAGGGTGGTTCAGGGCCCCAGGCTATGTCAAAAGGAGCTTTTACCAGCTCCCTTCTTCTTCTTCTCAAAGCCAATCATTCATTGTCTGCAAAGAACAGCAGGCAGTCTATTATCCAGTGAGACAAAGTGGAGAGTCAAAACAGGTCATCACGACAAAAAGGGATGTGTGGGTTTTAATTCACCTTCTCCATCACCAGACAGAAAAGCCACAGCGTACCACAGCCACGCATGTTTACGACAGTCGGTGTGTGGGCCAAGTCATGCCCACATCGAAGAGCAATAATTCATTCACTTTTTTTTTAAGAGTTCCAATTCTTCTTCATTTTTTAAAAAACAAAAACACAGAACGTAACAGAAAACCCACAAGGGCATTGTAAAAAGACGAGAAAAAATGTTCACAAGCTTCCAACCAGGGTCTTATCTCATACAATGGCCAATGCTTCCTGCTTGGTTGTCTCAAAGGATTTAACTTGATTCCCACAAACTATAAAATGGTCTCAGTTGTTCCCAAAGCAACAAGGATCGGGGGCAGTCTCTTAAAATAGAGCTTTTGACCATCCACAGAGTTTACCACATTCTCCCCCTTCCCTTTGCCCAATTCCTCTTGAGTAACAGCCAACTTAAGTCATTTCCTGGGTGAAATAGAATGGTTCCATGCCTGTTTCCTAATGGACAAGAGCCAATATGGTCCAGACCTTCCAAGTGTCTCTATTTTCCAGGGACGTCCCTGATTTAGAGAAACCGTCCCGGTTCCTGATTTGATCTTGGAATGTCCTGCTTTTCCATAGGACGCGGACGCCCCTATTTTCATTGGTGAAATCTTGCAGGGTATGGAGTTATCCAACCCCCAAGCCATCTGAAGGCAATCCTGCATAGGGAAGTTTTTTTATGTTGTATATGTTGGAAGCTGCCCAGAGTGGCTGGGGCAACCGAGTAAGATGTGTGGGGTATAAAAAGTAAAATTATCATTATGGAATGGGACGTCTCTGTTTTCATTGGAGAAATGTCGAAGGGTATACCAATCTAGGACCTAGGAGACCAGGGTTCAGATTTCCACTTGGCCATGAAGCTTGGACCAGTCACTGCAATTCCCAGAGTGGTTTAGCAATCCATCCCTTTCCCCAGGGAACTCTGGGAATTGTGTCCCTGCAAAGGGAATAGGAAGGCCTCCTCATAACTCTCACCACCCTTAACAAACCACAGCTCCCAGAATTCCTTGGGGGGGGGGAGCCATAAATGTGTAAGCTGGCATCACAGTGCTTTCAATGTGTGGTGTGAATGTGGGCTAAAATGTCAGTTCCACATGCAGTGACCTGGGATTAAGCCCACTGAACTTCTTGGGGCTTAACGGCTGCAGAGAGATGCATAGGACTGTGCTGCCTTATTGAGAGGAACTGGACCTCCAACAAGGAGGGTCATGGGAAGCTGCTTTATACCTAGTCAGAGCATTGGTCCTTCTCATTCAGCATTGTCTGCACCAACTAAAAGTGGCTCTTTAGGGTTTCATGCAGGGTTACCTGGAGATGCTGGGAATTGAGCCTGGAGACCTTCTGCATTCAAAGCATCTCCTCTGCTACTGAGCTATGGTCCCGCTCTGCTGCCTGGCTTGACGAGCAAGGTTTGATTTTCAAATGGCTCATGGCATGATAAGAAACTAAGGCCATTCTGTTCAAGTTTTCTCCAGTCCTAACTGGAGATGCCAGGGATCAAACTTAGGGCCTTCTGCATGCAGCAGTCCTCCTCATTACAGTGTCCTGTCCTGTTTGTGGGCTCTGGAGGCCTCTCTGACTAGCCTCTCTTGGCAACAGAATGTGGACCTAGAACAGTGATTGCGAACCTTTTAGAGACCGAGTGCCCAAACTGCAATCCCAATCCCACTGATTTATCGCAAAGTGCCAACACGGCAATTTAACCTGAATAATGAGGTTTTAGTTTAGAAAAAAACAACTCATACATTAACATCTTTTGTCTTAAAAGAAAAACACAATAACAGAGCTTTCAATGATACAAACAATTTTTTATTGAAAGGTAAAAGTTTGCATTTGGCATGCTTTTGAACAATTAATGCCTGGAGAACTCTGTGCTGGGGCGATGGCGTGTGTGCCCACAGAGAGGGCTCTGAGTGCCCTCCCTGGCACGAGTGCCATAGGTTCACCACCACTGACGTAGAAGGATGGCCTGCCTGCACAAGGCCTCTTTGATGCATCTTTGAAGCTTTCCATTTTAATCTGACCATCTTTCAAATGGCTGGTTGCTGCAACATGCCAGTGAGGGAAGAGACACCTCTGGGACTCAGAGTTCTTGAAGGAATAAGCATCTTGTGCTTTTAGCATCAAGGTCAACCTCCTTGAGCCTGTTTGTTCTTTCGCCTCCCGGCTGCTGACCTTACTTCATTGTGAAGGCAGTACAGTCATACCTCAGGTTACAGATGCTTCAGGTTACATTTTTTCAGGTTATGGATGCTCCAAAACTCGGAAGTACTGGAACGGGTTACTTCTGGGTTTTGGAGGTTGCGCATGTGCAAAGCGCCAAATCGCAACCCGCGCATGTGCAGACATGCTACTGCGGGTTGCGAACGTGCATCCTGCATGGATCACGTTTGCAACCCGAGTGTCCACTGTAAAAGGCATTGCTTTGTGTGCAGTCAGGGGTCTCCTTGCATGTAAAATCATGGAAGTCATACAATCCTCTCCACAAGGAAAATAAGACCTCTCTGAAAATTACAGAGATGTACACTTGATGTAGTGATGGTTTGGAATATCTCTAACTCCCATCGTTTGCAACCAACTATAATTACTTGGTGATAAATGGAACAGAACTATTATTTTTAAATGAATTTGGGCGGCTGCTTCAGCCAAGCTCACCAAAGTCGCTGCTCCCAGTTCCCTTACCTAACAATCCTCTTTGAGATATAGGGAGTAATTTTGCTATAAATTATCTGCAGAGCTTCAACAGCATTGAGATTCTGCTGGGGCCCCGATAAGAGAGAACATGAAGACCCTGTGCTCTGTCTTTCGCTCATGTTGTTCTTTCTGAAGAGATTTCCTTGCAAAAGCCACAGTGTCCCAGCCCTGGTAAGTAGCAGCGGAGGACATCCATAAACAACGAAGCAGAGCTAATGCAAACCAAACCATAATAATGACGATGAAGAAAAGGGAACAGCTAGAGGTCAGCTCAGTGCAAGATTGAAATCTATGAAAGCAACAAAAATAACCAGCTATGGGAGAAGGACGAGGGAAGAAACAAAACCTTTATGAGTAGAGAGAAAAGGGCAAATTAGGGCAACCCACTTGGTGTGTGAACATAAGAACATAAGAAGAGCCTGCAGGATCAGCTCAATGGCCCATCTAGTCCAGAGTCCCATTCTCACAGGAGTCAACTAGATGCCTCTTTTGGGAAACCCACAAGAAGGACCCAGGCACACAAGCCCTCTTCTGCTGCTGTTTCCAGTAACTGATATTCAGAAGCAATGCTAGCTCTGCCAATGGACACAGAAAGCAGCCAGCAAGACTAGCCGCAGATAACCCTCTCCCACATGAATTTGTCCAATGCTCTTTTAAAACTATCTAGGTTGGGGGCCATCACTGCCTCCTTCAGAAGCGAGTTCCACAGTTGAACTGTGTACTGTGTGGAGAAGTCCTTTCTTGTCTCTGTCCTGAATCTTCCAGCTTTCAGCTTCATTGGATGCCCACGAGCTCGGATGTTATGAGAGAGGAAGAAAATCTTTTCTCTCTCCACTTTCTCCATGCCACACAAAACTTTTAAATTTCTGTCACGTTGTCACTTCCTTGCCTTTTCTCTAAACTAAAAAGTCCCGAACGCTGCAATCTTTCCTCACAGGGAATTTGCAAATTTTGGTTTTGCTGTTTTCTGAATCCTTTTCCAACACTGCAATATCTTTATAATAAGCAGAACTGTACACAATATTCGAAACATGGGTCTGTCCATTTCTGTATATCAAGTCTTGCAAGCGATAGAATGAAAAGCCTTATCCAACCTGGTGGCCTTCAGACAATGACTCACATCAGCCTGAGCTAGAATGACCCATGGTCAATGCCATAACTGTCAATTTTCAGATTTGAAAATAAGGGATCAGCAGCCTCACCTGTCCCGGGGAGCCTTGAAAATAAGGGATCAGCAGTGTCACCTGTCCCGGGGAGCCTTGAAAATAAGGGATCAGCAGCCTCACCTGTCCCGGGGAGCCTTGAAAATAAGGGATCAGCAGCCTCACCTGTCCCGGGGACAGTCCACGGGATATCTAACAATCCGGGATAGCAGTGGGAAGCAGCGGGAAATGGCGCTGGAATAAGGGAATTTCCCACAAAAAAAAGGGAAGGTTGACAGCTATGGTCAATGCTGATGGGAACTGTAGTCCAAGCACATCTGGAGGGCTGCAAGTTCCCCATGTCTGGTTGGCTTCCTGTTCCCAATGCCTTTGAGTGCTTCTCCCTTAATACCTGCAAAGAAAATGGCAGAGGGGGTTCCCAAGATGTCTTGGCAGGTTGGAGGGCAAAACAGGAAGGTCACTCAGCTCTGTTTCCCCTCTCCCAAGCCACTAGATACATTATAAGGCAGATTTTCCTCCCACCTGATGCCCTTTCAATTTTTTTTTTTGGACTGCAACTCACGTCAGTTCCAGCCAGCATGGCCAATTCTCAGGAATGATGGGAGTTGTAGTCTGAAAGGCCTTGGGTAGCGGAAAAGTGCTATGGAAGAACTTTTGGGGGCATTGCTAAAGATGTCCATGTAGCTAAGGGGTCACCCAAAGATCCTGATAGAAAGTGTGTTAAGGACAGACAACAGAAGGCGCATAAATATAGGGCTGCCATATTTCAAAAAGTGAAAATCTGGACACGAAAAGGTTGTTCAGCTAATTTTAAGGAAATTTGCCTAAATCTACGCTTCTGACATGGGTTACCATACATCCAGATTTTCCTGGACATTTCAACAACTTCTGTTCATGGCGGCCAAATTCCAGTTACGTCCGGGAAATTCTGGACGTACGGCAACCCTAAACAGCTTATGGAATTCACAACCACGAGATGCGGTGAAGGCTGTTAAAAAAGAGGGATGAGACAAGCGGCTGGTGCTTTGAATCAAAGAATCAAAGAACTGTAGAGTTGGAAGGGACACCAAGGGTCAACCCCCTGTATCCCTGCTAAAGCACCCCTGAAAGTTGGTCACCCAGCCTCTGTTTAAAAACCTCCAATGGAGGAGTGGCCACCACCTTCCAAGGGACTTAGCTCTCTGGTGAATCTCCCAGATTCTTCCAATGCCTCTATAAAAATGCTCACTCCAAAACATGGAACTTAATCATACAAACAGCTGCAGCTTTTTGCAGCTTCGCCAGTAGATCGGTATCTGCTTCCAGCTAAAATGTGGAATAACTGGGTTAGGATCACAATCGAGTCCAGGCAATCTGTGTAGTGAGCCTTCGTTCTGATTCGTTTGCGGAGAGGCCAGACTTCTTTGCAGAAAAAGAAGGGCTCTTATCCCACACTTTCCATCCCAAACATTTCCCTGTCACTTTGCTTACTGGGAAAAAAAGTTTGATCTTTTGGAGAAGCAGGTTTGTTTTGCAACAGCTTCAGAGTGGCTTTAACTGTGCAGCCTGAATTTGCCAGGGTGTGATTGAATCCCACCCCGCAAAATAGTGACCCTAAGAGATGAATTTAAGGTACCTCAAATCGACAAATTGATAAGGTTGCTCAGCGGTGCATATTTCACCAGCCCATTTTTGCCTCTAGTTCAGAATCAGATATCCATTATTTTTTGCTGGATGGGGAATCTTCCTTCCTTCCTTCCTTCCTTCCTTCCTTCCTTCCTTCCTTCCTTCCTTCCTTCCTTCCTCCCTCCCTCCCTCCCTCCCTCCCTCCCTCCCTCCTTCCCTTCCCTTCCCTTCCCTTCCCTTCCCTTCCCTTCCCCTCCCCTCTTTCTTTCTTTCTTTCTTTCTTTCTTTCTTTCTTTCTTTCTTTCTTTCTTTCTGTATTGGTCCTCACTTTTACCTTCCTGCATCCTTGCATTATCCATAAGAACCTAACCCTCCAGACCTCTCTGCCTGGTTCTCCACACCATGCCCCTCACCTGCTCTGCACTACCCTTGATGGTTTCACCCTGCCTAAAATGTCTGCGTGAACTCTGATAAAGCTTCTTGCTTGCCTAGGAGGAAAACATAGGGGGATTTGTTGATTCTGCTCCTGGCCCTGCCCACCACTGCCACATGGCCCTCAGAGGCTTGCCTAGAAGGCATTGTGGCCCCCCAAGCTGAGAAAGCTTCTCTGCCCCTTCCTTAGGTACCTGAAGCTTGGATCCATGTTTGCACCTGCCAGGTTTCCGAGACCTGTTCTTGTCCCTCATAAATTGCTGGTTTTGGGTGACGCTTCTGCAGGCCTCCCTAGGAGGCTGCCTGCTTTCTCACAGGTGGAATGTGGTGTGCACTTGTCTCTCTCTCTCCCCCCCCCTGAAATAGTCTCCCCTCCCTCGCACTCACCACCCACCATTAGAGAGGAGGGGAAGGGAAGGAGGGGGGAAACCCCGAAACCAAATGCCCTGCCGCAGGCCACAAACTTTTCGCTGCGGCATTCGGGGTGTGTGTGGTTTTCCCTCCTCTAATCCCACAGTTTACACTGCTGAGCTCCGAGCCAAACCTAAAGGCTGCGTGGACCTGCCAGGAACCTCATCTTTTCCTAACTCCCATATAAACAAGTTTCCTGCACCTGCTAGCCTGGTTCTTCCTTAGGCGGCCCGTACACCCCGGGAAGGCACTGAGGGGTGGCAGCAAGACCACAAGGAGGATAGTGGATTGAGCCAAGCTCTGCCCCCTTTCTTCCTCCTCGGCCTGCACTCTCTGCAGCCCTTGGCAGGCGCCTCGCTCAACACTTGGTTTGCATTGGGGCTGGCTCTCGTGCTGATGGGAAATGAGCTAATTACACAAAAGGCAGCTAGTCCCCCAGGACAATGTCGTTTTTCCTGGCAAGCTGGGCACGCCTTCTTTCCAAAAATACATTCCTCTTTCTTGCTGGTCCTTGAGCTGCTTTTATTTTATTTTTATTTTTTTAAAAAAAACTGTTTTATCTCACAACTCGCTCCTCGCAGAATTGTCCTCAGAGAGCCGGGTCATCGGAGGTCCAGGATAAACGGAGGCTTTCGGGTGGTTGTTGGACTGCAGTTCCCATCAGCCCTGACCATTTGACATACTGCCTCAGGCTGATGGGAGATGGGAGACCAGCAATGTCTGGCTCCCTCTCCCTGGTCGAATCCAGTGGCTCTTAAAGTGGATGGCAGTGTCCCCTGTGGGGCAGTGGGATCACCTGGGGGACACTATGGGGCAGCAGGAAGGTGAGAGGGGCTGGCGGTGTGAATGGCTATCAGATTTTGAAAAACTGGTATCCCTGGATCAAGTTCATCACTTTTGTTTGAATTAATGAAACTGAATAGCTTTGGTTGCATTTTGAATAAATATGCAATTCAAGTCTCTCTGGGAGCCATTTTTGGCTATGAAGCAGTGCATTAATGTTGTTGTTGTCGTTTAGTCGTTTAGTTGTTTAGTCGTGTCTGACTCTTCATGACCCCATGGACCAGAGCACGCCAGGCCCTCCTGCCTTCCACTGCCTCCCGCAGTTTGGTCAAACTCATGCTGGTAGCTTCGAGAACACTGTCCAACCATCTCGTCCTCTGTCGTCCCCTTCTCCTTGTGCCCTCTATCTTTCCCAACATCAGGGTCTTTTCTAAAGACAACTTTAAAAAAAAAGAAATAAAAGAGATGCTGCATGTTAAATTCTCCACACAGCACACCCTTCTGTTCTTTTACCACCCTTTGGTGGGACTGCAGAAGGCAGAGAGGCCTACATATCCAGTCAAGACGAAGCAGCTCCATCTTCAAGCAATACCCTCCAACACAACATGTCCCAAAGCCAGGATTCCATCTTTTGGGGTCACTGCCGCATGCGAATCACACCTGAGCAAAATCATGCCCCCCCAGGACTTTTGGGGGGATGAGATCGCGGCCCACAATCATGTGAGATTGTGGCGGCCATTTTGGTCACTGCCCCGGTTTTTCTGGGACTCTTGAGGGGAATGCTTCAAGCTCGTTTCCTCCTCATCCTAACTACATTTCCCCCCAATAAATGTCCAAACTAAACTCTTCTGAAACCGAACACAGTTGTGTGTGTGGAGAGGAGGGATTTGATCCAAGCTTTGGGCTGGGGGCTCTTGTTTACAAAGACCATACTTTTATCATTAATGTTGTATGATCTGCTTAACAAGTCTTAGTTGAAAGCTCACAGGGAGCCGTGGCAAAGACGAACCACATGGAAAATGATGCAATATCATTTCCCCTGCCCTGCCATCTCTCTTTCTCTGGAGTTCATGGCTTAAAAGCAAATCATATCACAAAGCATGCAGAAAAGGCTTAGATGCAAGGTAATGCATCCGTATGCTTGCATTTTACAGCATCGCTATGCCCTTGGTTCTCCGTCCTCAAGGTTGTTTGCAAAGATAAACAATGGAACTGGCTCCCACAGGAGACGGTATTGGCCACCAGCTGAGATGGCTTCAAAAGGGGACTGGAGAATTTTATGGAGGGGGAAAGGGCTAGCGATGGCTACTAGCCATGATGGGCACACACTGTCTCCACAGGTGGAGGCAGTAATGCTTTTGAATCCAGCAGTGTCTTCTTAATGGCACAGGGTGGGAGAGGAAAGGGGGAAGGGGGGGTCACCAGTCTATCGGTTTGAGGTGATTTCCAGTTGTTCCCTTCAGCTGGGGGTGTTGTTGCCGGGTTGTCAATCTATGGTATGTCGGTTTGGTTGAGGCTGGCTTGCCGTCATGTGGTGTATGTTCGGTGGGATGATTCTGTGAGTGGTGCTTGACTGTACTGGTTTGCATTGCCATGTCGTTTCTGTGGTTTCGCCTTCCTCTTTACTGTCGTCCAGTCGCTTGCTGTTGTTTCATCGTGGCAGTCCCTTGGTGGGTCTATCGACTGCCATTCTGGTTGAGGGTCGAGTCTGAGGTTCTTTAGTAGTTGCAAGGCTTCAGGTATGTTGGTAGCCATGTGCTGTGCTGTGTTGGTTGTTAGAATGAGGCGGAAGGGGAAGCCCCATTGGTACTCCAGCAGGCTTTTATGTTCTTAGGGTAAGACCAAGTACAGTGGTACCTTTGGTTGCAAACGGGATCCGTTCTGGAGCCCCTTTCGCAACATGAGCAGAACACAACCCGTGTCTGCGTGTCTGCATGTGCGCGTGTCGTGATTCTGTGCATGCGTATGACATTATTTTGTGCGGCTGCGCATGCATGAGCGGCAAAACTCTTTCCGGTACTTCCAGTTCACTGCAGGATGCAACCTGAAAACGTGCAACCTGAAGCAAATGTAACATGAGGTAGGACTGTATCTTCAGACCCAGGACCCTTTAACCCAAACATGCATTTAGGGACCCTATTTCTTCATCTTTACCACACATTTGCATGGTGGTACTGTTGTGACGCACCTTGAATCGGGCTGCAACCCACCAGTGCGTCCCAAACCACAAGTTGAAGACCAGTGCTAGGGACCATTCTTCTCCATTAAGCCAGTGCAGGCATGTAGGGGTTTTAGAACTGGATGCCCAGTTGAAATGGGGGCTCTAAGGCAGTGTGAATGTGGATTGTGCTCCGAGTTCTTGTCTACAGATTTTTTTTGGGGTGTGTACGTGCATCAAATATTCTCTGGATATTCAAATGTTACCCAAATAATCATTAAACAACTGATGTCAGTGTTTGGCCCCTGATTGTATTTGATCTTCATACTTAATATTTGGCCTGAGCTCTGGCCCCTCCCTAAAAAGCAAGGAAAACACATTTCGTTACTGTCAAGATGGGCTGGTTCTTTGTGCATGGAAGCTTAATAGGCAGAGAGCTGACTGTGCGCTTTCAATCTGATAAATGTCCCCAGGTCCCAGGGTTCATTGTTTAGGTTTATTAACCATGCAATATGGTGCATGTCTTCTGAGTAGGGGTGGAGGAGAAATTTGATTCGGTATGCATTTAAAGCCAAATATTTCCAAATTGCACTGCTAACCGACACATGGCCATCTTCGAAATCTGCACTGTTCCAAGTTTTGCAGTGCCGTTCTCCATCCGAACAATGTTGACCAAATGCATATGTTAAGGGGAAGCGTGCCTGAAAATGAAGATGTTCATAGAAATAGCATACAAAACTGCAACATATTAGGAGAAATGGACTTTAGTCGACTGGTGGGCAGCAGACAAACAAAGACAGGACTCTCTCTCTCTCTCTCTCTCTCTCTCTCTCTCTCTCTCTCTCTCTCTTTTTCTCTTCCTCTCTCTTCTTTCATTTTCATTTCACTTTTAATTTGTATATTGCCTTTCTAGATTGCTAAACAGGCTGAGTATTACATACCTGCCACATTCTGTAACGTATAGTCATGTTACGTTTTACGTTGACACCAGCAACTTAGGGACTCTCTCCATTTCAGTGCTCATTTGACTTATAATTTTTTGTTTTCATATTGTAAGCCGCCCTGTGATCCTTGAATGAAGGGCAGTGCAGAAATTTAATGAATAAAATACATAAACTTTATTAGTATTATTTAGATCTGAGCTATCCGTTCAGGATAGGTAAGAGAGGGGGAAAGTGGGATGTTCAGCTTGTCAACCACCATATATATATATATATATATATATATATATGCAGGTTTTGGTGTCCTCGGGTGTCTTCCTGTGTAAAAGTTGGGGTGTCTAGGCGACGTTTCGACGAGGTCTCACTCGTCATCTTCAGGCTGGTGCTTTCGGCTTCTTGTTACTGGAACAGAGCAGGATCTCAGTGTTTGAGTTCCTATAAATACTGTAGAGGGGGTGTGGTGTATAGCCTCCAATGTTCTGGGCAGAGAGGAAGTTCCCAGGCTAGTGTGCCTTTTCTTCTTTTGTTCCTTAATTACTTGAGAGATATCTTGAGTGGTTTCTTGAGTGGTTTCTTGAGTGAAGAAAAGGCACACTAGCCTGGGAACTTCCTCTCTGCCCAGAACATTGGAGGCTATACACCACACCCCCTCTACAGTATTTATAGGAACTCAAACACTGAGATCCTGCTCTGTTCCAGTAACAAGAAGCCGAAAGCACCAGCCTGAAGATGACGAGTGAGACCTCGTCGAAACGTCGCCTAGACACCCCAACTTTTACACGGGAAGACACCCGAGGACACCAAAACCTGCATTCCTGTACCCGTGAAAATCTACGAAAGCATACATACATATATATATATATATATATATATATATATATATATATGTGAAATGCAAAGCAGCATGTGCCTTTTTGCATCTATTACAGAATCGTAGAACTATAGAGTTGGAGGTGGTACAAGGGTCATCTAGACCAACCCCCTGCAATGCAGGAACTGAAGCAAAAGAATCCCTGTTTGGGTGTTATAATTTAATATGTTTTGTTTTTATATGCCCTGCCTTTAACTGGATATATTATTAAATTTGTGTTATTGTTTTCTTGTCTCTGCAGGTCCATAATTATTTGAAAACAAATAAAAAAGTTTTTTTAAAAAAAAAACTAAAATAATAATAATAATAATAATAATAATACCAGCTTCTAGTTAGTAACAGGATCCTGGATAAGGTGGACTTCTCATCTGCCCCAGCACAGCTCGTCTTATGTTCTCCAGTCACTATGAAGTCTGCATGAAGGCACTTCCTGACTGAAATAATAAATGGAGGCTCAGCTATGCTCAGCCTTTCCAGCACATACAAACCTGAGGACAATTGTGAAAACTTCCAAACCTTTCCCCCACTACCCGCCATTTGCAGATCAGCCTTAGAGTGTCTATCCCTTATGCAAAGTAAAAACCACATTGTTTTGAAGAAGGTTCGTTAGCCTTTATTGCCAGAATTTGAGAGTCCATTGGAGAGGGACATAAAGCTGTTTCCTCTTCTATAAATCAGCCAAATGTTTTTAAACTCCCTCTAAGGATCTCTGGATCCAGCTTGCGGCTTGGTAAGGCGTGTGGGTAGCTGTCGCCGTAAATCACCGGCAGAATGGAGAGCCCCCAGTTCGCGAGAAGTGCTGATTTGTTCCTTTGGCCAATAAATCTACATCAAACAATCACACTCTGTTTCCAGCTAATATTTTGACAAATGGAGTGGGCCCCCCTCCCCACACGAGGAGGAGCAGGGCTCTGCTTGCTATGCTGTTCACAGACTTCTGCAGGTCAGATGTACCGCAATGCACAAAGCGATTGTTGGAGTTGTAACACCATCCGAGAAGGCGTACATTCTGGCCTCGTCCAATAATCCAGATATTCTGGAATGCTACATGTAATCTTATTAGTGAAACCATTTGATATTATAATGCCACAGGATCCCTGAATAATTCTATTAGGCTAGCTGAAAAACACAGTCTTGGAGGGAAATTTAGAAGTGGTGTTAATCTTATTATCTGCTGCAAAATAAAAAAATATAAATGCATTGTTAAAGCTTGGGGGAAATGTGCAGCTTCTGTCATCTCTGACTTGTTTGAAAACAAAAACAAAAACCATACCCAGATTCGGGGGGGGGGGGGGAGAGACATGACTGTTTAAAGTGGTATGGTACTGTTTTACAGCTACAGTGCGGATGGAGCCCTAGTTTAAAAGGATCTCGGGTCCGGGAAAGATCCCAGAAAACTGTTGCCAATTCAGACAGCCAGTACACTGGGCAGAATGGGCCAGTGGTCTGAATCAGCAGAACATGGCTTCCAATGTTCATATTGATTGAACTGATAGCTGGTGAAGCTACTTTACGGGGTGCAGCAGGGTGGAGAGCACAACCTGCTGGCCAGGAGGAGCATGTGAGCCTCTCCTCTAGGTTCTTTTTTTGTGGCCCCCGAAAGCCAAGGGAGAGGAGGGGGAAGGGAGGGAGAATGAATCCGAAATGGCTGAAGGGAGGAAGGAGAGACAGGGTGAGAGTGTATATGAATGGGAGAGAGGGGAGTTGGGTCCTTGACATGTCTGTCGCCTCCAACCACATTTCCCCAAAGGGAATGCAGCCCTTGACCCTGAAGAGGTTTCCCCATGTTCTGCCCTACAATTCAGTAATTTCCACACTGCCTTTAAGCATAAAATTCTTCCCAAGGAAGTCAACATGGAATGCAATGAATAAACTACAATAGCTGTGATTCCTCCATTTCTTCTTCTTTGGCGATCACTCGTAGCCAAGTAAGATTGTCTTCCATAAACACGGTCTAAACGGTGAGTCCGTAAGTGACTGTGGAGGCCAATTCTGGATCCACACATCCTTCCACAGTGGGGACATTGGTTTCTGGGCAGGAGTTGATCATAATGAGAGTTTGCCAAGCGTGCCTTCCTCTTAGCATGTTTCTCCCTTTCGTCCTGAGTTCGAGTGTCTTCAAAGCCCATGAGGTTGGAAGAGATGAATTTCGGGGTCCCTTCTAACTCTACAATTCTGTGATTTTAAATAAGCAGAATATAATAAAATACAGTGCTACCTCTGGTTACATATGCTTCAGGTTACAGACGCTTCAGGTTACAGACTCCACTAATCCAGAAATAGTACCTCGGGTTAAGAACTTTGCTTCAGGATGAGAACAGAAATCGCGCAAGAGCGGTGTGGCAGCAGCGGGAGACCCCATTAGCTAAAGTGGTGCTTCAGGTTAAGAGCAGTTTCAGGTTAAGAATGGACCTCCAGAAGGAATTAAGTTCTTAACCCGAGGTACCACTGTATAGTGAATCAAGGCTGTTGTCATAAAATATAGCAATGTAATTGTAAAGTAACAATGTTTCTGGCACCTATCTATGCTGAAATATTGCTGGTGTTGTAGGGTTGCCCAATACGTCCGGAATTTCCCAGACATACACGGGATTCAGCAGTCAGAAGCAATATCTGGGTGGAAATTGCTTAAATGTCTGGGAAAAGTTCAAAAACTTTTATGTCTGGATTTCTACTTTTTGAAATATGGCAACCCTAGGTGTTGTTATTTTCATTTATAATAATAACAAAATATTTTATTTATTCATTGCATTTATATCCCACCTTTTTCTCCAAGGAGCTGAAAGTGGTGTACATAATTATTCCCATTATTGTATTTTCCCCACAATAACCCTGTGAGGTAGGTCAGGTGGAGTGGCAGTGACTGGGCCCCGAGGTCACCTAGCGAGCTTCATGACAGCGTGGGGATTTGAACCCTGCTCTCCAAGGTCCTAATCTGACACTCTAACCACTACACCATAGCGGCTCTCCAGTGGGCTTCTAATGGATGAATAGCACATAAAGTTTTTACAAGTATAAAAAGCTATCACAGTAACATAACAATCTAAAAGAGGCAGTGTAAAAGAAATATAAAAGGTATAGGTAAAGGACCCCTGGACGGTTAAGTCCACTCAAAGGCGACTGTGGGGTTGCGGCTCTCATCTCACTTTCAGGCCGAGGGAGCTGGCGTTTGTCCACAGACGGTTTTCCGGGTCATGTGGCCAGCAGGACTAAACCACTTCTGGTGCAACGGGACATGTGACGAGTGCCAGAGCGCACGGAAATGCTGTTTACCTTCCCGCCACAGTGGTACCTATTTATCTACTTGCACTGGTGTGCTTTCGAACTGCTAGGTTGGCAGGAGCTGGGACAGAGCAACGGGAGCTCACCCTGTCGCAGGGATTTGAGCCGCTGACCTATTGATTGGCAAGCCCAAGAGGCTCAGTGGTTTAGACCACTGTGCCACCTGCGTTGTGAATGAAACCAACCAACCCTGATTTTTGTTTTCAGAGGAGGGACATTTTAAGCAGACTGTGAAGACTGGGTGCATGGTTGTGTCTGCTAAACTTTATTCCTCCATACATTTCCCCCATCTTCCATGCCTTTCTGTGGGTGAGGCTTGTGTGTATTTGTCAACTTCAGGCTTTAACAGGGTTATTTCAAAGCTGCTTTGAGCTGTATGATCCAAACTAAAGCCTCCTCATAAACAACCTACCCTCCCAAAAAAGGTTGTTTGTGTATTTGTGTAAAAAGGAAGCGCTGGCTGAAAGGGGCTTAGAGGTGAAAACACATGTTTTCCTAGCAGACAATGATGTTTTTAAAGAAAAAAAATCAGAGCGGAAGAATCTGGTGCTAAGGGGTCAGTTCTGCAAAGTGTAAAGGCTTCTTCTAATCCCGAATACTTTATCTCAGATTGGAGTTCTGGAGGATGTGATGCAGGTGTCTCTTCTGTGAAGCAAAACAACTGTTTGAGGCAGAAGGAGAGAGGCAGAAAAAGACACAGAGGGCACTTGAAAGTGGTCAGAATTTTGCAGGAGGAATTCCAGTGCATGCTAGACATTTAGGTTTGCACAGGTAAAGTGCTCTGCTGCTCTGGCACCAGAAACCCACCTTGAAGAAGAAAGTAACTTTGTGCGTTTAGGAAAGTGATGGGGAAATTCATTGAGAAGATGAGATTATTAACAGGAAGGCGTATAAACACCCCATGAGCAAATCAAAATGGATGCACACTGTTGGATAACCTCCCCCCCCCCAAAAAAAACCTCAATAAAGGCTGGATAAAGGACACTTCCAGAGGACCTGTTGATTGAGCATTCATTCTGCTTTGTTTTCTGGGATATAAAATTACGCTGGCTACTTAATAGGCATTTATTCTGATTTGCTTACAGAGAGGTTAGATGTTGGTGTGTCAAAACGAGTGCTATCCCACACTTTCCACTGCATCTGCCTGTTGTTTTTCCTTCATGCAAAAAGTCCAACCTTTTAGGGAAGTGGGGAGTTTTGTGCAAGGCCTCCCATTAACTGTAGTTGTGCCTCCTAAATCTGCCACAGTTGGAGACAGCAATGTTTCTGAATACTCACCGGCACCAGGTATAGGGGGCGCTAGGGGCTCCAGCCCCCTCAATACCTTGAATCAGGGGGCCCAGCCCCCCCAATAATGAGGGGGCTGACATCCCCCATCACTACTGGGACCTATAGAGGCCATAAGCACTTAAAAGATTTTGGGGTCCGCATATTTATCTAATTCAAAACATAAGCAGTAATAAACTGAGTAATACCCCTCCCCACCTTCTCACTATATAGAAGGGTCTGGAAACTTCTGTTTCAGTGTATCTGAAGAAGTGTGCATGCACACGAAAGCTCATACCAAGAACTGACTTAGTTGGTCTTTAAGGTGCTACTGGAAGGAATTTGTTTTGTTTTGTAAAAATAAAATTATTCTTTTTTTAAAAAAATGAAACAAAACCTACAGTACTATGGAAAATAATGTTTATTTCTCTATATTTGTATAAATAATGTTCATTTTCGTTCAGCTGCACCATACCATACATGGTAAATCTGCCAATGGAAAATTTCTGGGGTGCCCCCCCCCAATGCTTATTTTGCATGTGATGGAATATCCCACCCCCAAAACAGTGACAGTCTGGCAGTGCCCATAGTCTAACCTCCTTGTAGGCTTTGAGCAAGCAAGCCAGGATCAATACTCAATAGAGGAACCCAAGGAGCTGAATTTTGGCTCTGAGAGCAACTTAGCGTACTGCCTATCTTTGTAAATATTTGAGGGAGGGGACACTTTGATTTCCTATTGGATGTCTAAGCTGTATGTCTAACCACGTTCAGCCTGCATATTTGTAAATCAGAGTTCCCCACCCTCAGGGAGGGCCTTCTCTGTGGTGGCTCCTGAGTTGTGGACCTCTGTTCCTACAGAGGTGTGTCTGGTGCCTTCACTGGACTGCTTTTGGCGAGCGCTGAAGAGACACCTCTCCACCCTGGCATTTGAACTCTGTGGTGTATGTTTTTGGGACCCACCTTGTTTTTCTGGGTTGTTTTAAATTGCTTTTAGTGTTGTTTTTAATGCAGTAACCCACCCTGGGACTTTATGGCGAAGGTCAGGTAACAAACAAAAAAACCCCCACAGATACAAGATCACAATAATTGGAAGGGGTGCAGACTCTTACACACCCCTTCCAAACTCACAATAGCATGTACCGTATTTTTTGCTCCATAAGGCACACCTGACCATAAGGCGCACCTACTTTTTTGGGGGGGGGGGGGAATTCAAGAAAAAAATATGCAGCTCTTGGGGGCTTTTGCGGGAGGTGGGGGAAGTGAGAGAGCCTCACTCTGTCCCTTCCCCCACCTCCCGCAAAAGCCAGGGATAGCAGCGCGAAGCCTCCCCATGGCAGCGGGATGAAGGCTCCCCGCTGCCCTGCGTAGGCTTCGCGGGCTACCCCAGAGCTGCTCAGGAGCTTGTCGGGGCTGGCGGGGGAAGCCCGGGTCCCCCCCCCCAGCCCCAGGGACCACACATTCGCTCCATAAGACGCACAGACATCTCCCCTTAGATTTTAAGAGGAAAGAAGTGCGTCTTATGGAGCGAAAAATACGGTATATGTCTCTGTGTGTGCTTGTGTGTGCTTGTGTGTGAATGGAGTGGGCTGGGCATTTTTTCCCACCAGCCCTGAACAAATGGCAGATTTTCTGGAGGCCGGCAATGGCGCCTGACCCACACCCACTCCAAAGCCACTTCTGCCCTTCCACCCCACCGCACCTGTGCTTTGCCAGCATATCCAGCATGCCTGTGTTAATTTTAAAGGCAGAAAAAGGATGGGGAAGGTGGAGTTTCCTGCGCAGAGTTAATTCCCAGGCTTCCTATCTCCATCTCTGTTGACTCTCCCAACCCTTGTCCTCAGAGGGCAGTGCAGAAACAGCCACATTCCTGCATTATCACACTTCCACATTCCCTCCTTCCCTCCCGCCTCCTCCGTCATGCCAGTGCCAGGGAAAACCTCCCAGAGGCCAGTGGGAACCTCTCCCAGAGAGAATCTTACCCGTTACGGAAACTTATCTTCCTGCACCTGCTCTCCCAGTGAAGGGGAGAGGGGAGAGGAAGCAAAGCCCCCCCCCACTTTTTTGGGAAGTTAGCCAAAAAGATACTGAGAAACAAGAGTGCCAGGGGCTTGCTGGATCAGGCCAAGGATCCATCTGGCCCAGCTGGATGTCCCCATCTGGAAACCCAACACGCCTCTAAGGTTGTCTCCCCACTAACCCCAGTGATGTGCACAGCAGCCCCTGCAAAGATTGCTGAAGCAACTGAGCAGTTTTTCCTTCTTGGAAGCTGGTCAGTAATATCCATAATATACTTTATAGTCTCCAAATACCTGTAACATATAATGATTTATAATCTCCATGAGGAGTTAATAATTTAAACAAAAATCAGCAAAGTCCCCCCCCCCAAGAAAATGAAACAGCCCCCCCCCCGCCACAGCCTCACTTTCCCAAGCCATTGTGGAAAACAGTTAAGAGCAATTATATTTTCTTGGCAGTCCTCAGGATTCCTTTCAGGAGGAAACAAGCTTCTTCCAGTGAAATGCTGCTCAGCCCCCCCCCCCCACACCTTGACAAGATGTTCAAAATTAGTGGAAACAAAAGAGGAAACTGCAACAAAATTTTGCAGCGCAGAGGGTTTCTGTTCAGGGTTCCAGCCCCTCCACCCTCACCCTCCCATATTTTCTGTCCATTCCACAGTCAGACAACATTCCAAGGAGGCTGGAAATGGCCTGTCCCTGTGCATGGAAAGTTCATTTTGAAAAAGGAATTAGTTCCAGTGCCAATTCATTCCCTCTGGAAAAGGAATTGCCCTTTTCTGAACCTTATCCAACTCTACAATCACCTCTGAGGTGGAATGCTGTACACAGTATTCCAAATGCAGTTGCACCCGTGACCCCACCCATTTTTCTCTGGCCCCACCCTCTTTTCCCCTCTGTTGTCCCACCCCTTTTGCCCCACCCACCACTATCACCTATCCCCTGAAAGGCTGTCCATGGTGGAGCACAGTCTTTGGCCAGAAAAAATTCCACCTCCGGAATTCAATCTTTGCTACCTATTTATAAAACTTTGCGCATGTAGCAATGCGGTCCTGACAGGCAGACAAAGCTCTGCGATTTGGCAAGTGTTTATCTTTGGAGATCCGTCTAGCCAAAGATCTATGCGCCACATCTCATTCATCTACCATTTGAGAGGGACCTGCATGCACCATTGCATTTGCCTAGGCAGTTGGAACAAGAACGTGTTTCCTCGCTCGCTCACGCTGCCTCACTTCCCGGATCGGCGTTTGCGGTGATTCAGATGAGAATAAATTTTGGCCATTTGGTGTGTCACGAGCTTAGAGGAATTGTCTTTGGGACCTGAGTTACGGGAATAATTGCCCATTGTGGGAGCAACTGAGCATCCTGCCAGCACAGATTGGAAAAAAATAAATAATTGAAAGCAATTGCGCTTGGCCTGAGGGTGAAGTGGGCACTGCCCCACCAACCTCACCCTGCCCTCAACCAACCCCCACCCACCTGCCTGGTTACTTCTAGGTTGACTGGGGTGTGGCACTGCCTGCCAGCCTGCTCTTCTTTCTCCATTGTTAGAGACAGGGTGATTCTAAACACCATTGGCTGGAAACCTCAGGAAGAGAGAGGAATGTGGCCCTCAAGTCCTGCTTGCATGCTTCTCATTGACATCCGCCTGGCAGTCACAGCGATAATAGGGCGCTGGGCTGAATGGGCCACTGGCCTGATCCAGCAGGCTTTTCTGATGTCCTTATGTTTCTACTCCAAAGTCTTGGTGTTGCCCTTGTAGAACTCAGCAGGGAGGAAGCAGCTGGGGGCAAAATGAGAATGAGTTGGCTCTGCCTGTCATGGGCTCTGGCGCCATCTACTGGTGGGCTCCATGCCTTCTGCCCTACCAGTCCCAAGGGGCATTAGCCACCATCAGTGCATGTCGCTCATGCCGATAAACCAATATGGAGCATGGAACAGACATTTTATTAGAGGATGGGCACTTAATAAAACTAGGGTATATCTATATCATAGGTAAACTGATCAAATGGTCGTTCTCCCTCCCCAGACAGCAGAGTTCTGCATCAGATCTCTAACAGGAATCACATCCACACTACAGTCATACCTTGGGTTACAGATGCTTTGGGTTGTGCGTTTTCAAGTTGCGCACTGCGCTGAACCTGGAAGTACCGGAACAGGTTACTTTTGAGTTTTGGTGCTTGTGCATGCGCAGAAGCGCTAAATCGTGTTTTGCATATGCGCCGAATCGCAACCCGCGTGTGTGCTGCGGGTTGTGAACATGCCTCCCGCACGTATCACATTCATAACCTGAACGTCCACTGTATATACTTTTAAAGCACCAAGGTTCCTGGAAACTGTAGTTTCTTAATGGGGCAGGGAATTATAGCTCTGTGAAGGCTAAGCTACGGTTGCTAGGATTCTTAGGGGAAGCCACATGTTTTAAATGTATGGTGTGGGGATGGCCAAAGTTTCAAACACTATCCTCAAACTAACATTCCCAAGACACTTAGGGTGTGTGGAGGGATGAACCTTAAGGGTTAAGCTGGTGTATGCCAAGTGGTCAGAGTGGTGAACTTTCTTTTAGACCAAGGCTGGGGAACCTCAAGTCTGGGGCCTGAGTGTGGTCCCCCACGGCTCTCCAGCAGGCCCTCGGGATTCTCTCCAGACCGTGCACCTCACTGACTCTGCTCAACATCCTCCTCAAATGCTTTTGCCTGGCTGGAATTTGTTCTCTTGCCAGCATAGATGGAGAGGGTGTGTGTGTGTTTTTGTGTTTGTGTTTGTGTTTGTGTTTGTGTGTGTGTGTGTTATAGATAATTGAATGAAGAATGTAATGCAACAAACAAAGTTATCCTTCCATTGATATATAATTTTATGGTATTACTCCAAAAAAAGTAGTGTTATGAGCCATCAAACCCCAGAAATACAATTTTTCCAAAAAGTTTCCACCATTTTGGCCACTAGTGTATATAGGGAGTGTGGAAATCTCTGACTTCTTCATGGCTGCAATGCAGATGCAGCTAATTCTACAGCGATAAGGGTAACAATTCCTTACGCCTGTGTTAGATCCTTCTAACTTACCCCTTAAAGACTTACAATTCCCAGGGTACTTTGGAGAAATTCATTCATTAACCCCATTTAAGTCCACGGTATAGATATTCCCTCAGTTTTTCCTTGGAGTCGGAACAGGGTGCAGGATATTATTATTATTCACCCCAACAATGGGCATCCCCAAAAGGCAAAAAAAGAGAGATCCAGGATTCCCCCGTTCCCTCCAGCCCATTGCTTCGAATTCAGCTTCCCTCTGCTCCATCCAAACCACAATGCAGTTGGATTTCAGAGCCTCCATAATAGATCCATGTAATTCGCCAGAAAAACTAAACTCTGGAGGTTTAACTGATAAGAGAGGACTGGTTTACTGTGTTTAGTTTCCCCCCCAAATGGGGAATTGAGTACTTTCTTGAAGGAAGCACCGCCTCGAGGGAAGTATTCTTTAAAAAATTGTGGTTTAGCTGAACTGCAACTGGTGTCTTTAAGTCTCTCGAATGAAGGATTTTCTTGCTTTCCGGTAAATGTCAGTTGCCATGGAGAAGGCCCCTGGAACAAGCCAAACGTGAAACATTGGCCTGACTGAAGCCATATCAAACAGTTAATTAGAACCGCTTTGCCATATGTTTCCCATTCCCTGGAAGGGTTTGAATCAATTGCCCCATGATTTATCACCTGTTTTCTGTGCTAACGTTTCAGCTCGGGTTTGGTGCACGTGTCGGAAAAGGGATTTGTGCAGCCCAAGAAGGAGAGGGACAGGGCGAAGGGAGGTCTCCTCTTCCAAATGATTTCGCTTGCCAGCTCCCCCGGCGACAGAGATTAACCTGGCGTGCGGATGACGGAGCATCTTTGCATTCCGGTGACATCTTGCCGAAACCTTCACCAACTTGGCTTAAGGCAGGCGGATGTCACCTCTGTCGCTCTGATATTGCCATCACACGGGAGCACTGTGTCCAGAGGGACATTGCGAAGGAAGCAGATCACACTGCCGAAGATGGGGATTTCAGATGGCCACTTTCCTCCTCCTGAAGCTAATTCATTTCTCACACTGCCTGAGAGTTGTGTGGGGTTGGGGCTGTGGGTGAGGGGTCCAACTTTCCATCTTAGCATCTCTATGTGTGAGGTAGTCTGCCCACCGGCTGCAAAACACCTTGTCTGCCAGCGCAACAGTAGTGGCGAATAATCCGGTGACACGGCTCGGTGTTAGGAGGCATTTGGAGTTTGTGCCGAACTGCCAAGTTCTGAGCTGGATCAACATTTTCCTACTGTATGAAATCAGAGCAGGGCCCTCAATGGCTCCAGAGGTCTCCACCCTGCCCATCCTGCTTCCTTATCAAAGCTGCATCAATTAGCACTGAATGGTGTGTTGTATGACCAGGGGAACTTTTCAGAGATTAGGAACAGACAATCCTATTGTGGTTACTCCAGTTTCTCATTTTTCCAATCCCAGGTTCAGATCTCCACGTTTCCACAGTTTGTGATTTTTTTTTTTTAATTCCTCAGGAAAACCCACCAGCATTTTAGTGTGAAGTTCTCCTAACACACATTTGTATACAATTTTGCCGAATAATACCTATTCCTTCCCCTGAAGGAATACCTCCCAGATGTTTGGAAAGGCGATACAAGTTTTTTTTTTTAATCTATTGTTATTTTAACTTTTCAGAAGTCTTAAATTACTGTTGTTAATTTTTCTCATTGATAATTTTTTGGTTCAAATTTTTGTTGTAAACCGTTTTGAGGTTGTTGCTTTTTTTTACACTCAAGCAGTGTATAATTTTCATGATGTTAATTAATCAACGATATAACACATTTCTGCATGTCATTATGCCCCTGTATATACACATTTGTTACTCAGCTGGAGAATGCATTGCTAAATTCGGAGAAGTGTGAATTACGAAGGATTGCTGTGTTCGCGTATTGTTGCAGAAAGTGTGAATGATGTAGGTTTGTCTTTAAATGTGTGCTGAATCAAATTCCTCCCCCGTCCCTACCTGAAATTGGACCTCTCTTTGCTTCTCCTAGTTTTAGCAAAATTTAATAAACTCACTGTGTCATGTTGCCTGTGCCAACATGACTTAGTAAGTTCATTAAAATAGGACATGCTTTTAACATCCCAGTTCTCAAACTGAAGAATCTTTCCCCAAGAGCCTTCTGCTGCCAACTATTACACATTGTTGAAGGCTCTATTCTAGCGCTGGTATGTGTTGCATTCCCCTGCTTTGCAATTGGTCTCCCATGAGTTTAACAGCCAGGTAGGGATCTGTTCTTTCAGTTAGGGAAGGACACAGTATTGCCTTAACAATAGGTTTTCAATATATTCCAGGGTGGATGGGTGTGAAGTGGCAGGCTCTATGATCCATGAGGACCTTCCTGTTCTTCCATTCTAGATACAAGAGATCCTAAGAGAGGCAGAGCCTGCCAAATTGCAACTCATCTGATTCAGCCAGATGGGCGGGGTATATTATTATTATTCACCCCAACAATGGGCATCCCCAAAAGGCAAAACAAGAGAGATCCAGTTTTACCAAGAACAGAAATCAGAACAGATGAACAGTTGGCACAACTTGTCACTTCTGTGAGGGAGATGTGGCATGATACACTATATATTAATTCTGATGTTCCTCTGGATCAGCGGTTGTCAAGCTGTGGGTCCCCAAATGTTGTTGGACTACAACTCCCATCATCCCTGAGCTCTGGCCTTGCTAGCTAGGGGTGATGGGAATTGTAGTTCAACAACATCTGGGGACCCACAGGTTGAGAAAGACTGCTCTAGACCATAGGTGTAGCCATGTTGCCCAGTTCAGAGCCATGCATGAGTAGAAAATTGTCAAGAAAGTTCCTAGCCCACATAGCTGTAGTACTACATTTCTGCTCGTTTTTCATCCAGACTTCCAGAAGTGGCTTTTACGTCATGTGATAAATCACATAAAATGTGGGCATTTTAGAAAATGGAACGAAGTGCTATCCAAATGCAGCCCAGCTCAGTCGGTAGAGACTCTTGATTTCTGGGTTCTGGGCTCCAGCCCCACCTTGAACGAAAGATTCCTGCACTGCAGGAGGTTGAGCTAGAGGATCCTTGTGGCCCCTTCCAACCCTTCAATTCTATGATTCTATAGTAGTGCCTACACTGACTGCCAGAGGCTCTTCAGGATTTCAGGCAGGGTTCCCTCCCAGCCCTACCTGGAGATGCCACTGGGGATTGAACCTGGAGCCTTCTGCATGCCAAGCAGATGCTCCATTACTGAGGCATGGCCCTTCACCTAATAGAAATGTGCAGGACTCATTTATACCACGTGTACATAGGCGCCAACTCCATGGGGCCTGAGGGGGCCCGAGCCCCCTCAAAAATTCGTTTGGGGGGGCTCTGCCCCCCCAATAATTTAAGAAAATTATTAGTTAAATTATGCTTTGTAAAATCACAAAATTATGTTGGTATTTTTTATTTTCCTTGTTTGACGATAGTTACCTTTAAAAATACATTCAGTAATGAGTTAAAACAAAGCCACTCCCGATCTAGAGAGGGGGTGGGGTTGCGGGCTCTCGACCCATCAACAATCTCGCGGGGCTGGCGCCAGCCCCGCGAGAAGCGGGGATTCCCCCTAGCTCATTAATATTCACCGCTCACGGCGGCAGCCAATCGGCTGCCACAAAGGGCGGGCCCTCACAGGTTCACTTAAGGTCAGGGCAGCCCGGGGCTCGCCCCTTTCGTTCCCCCAGCAGCAGCAGTTTGGAGGTCTTGGGCCCCCCCAATATTTTTTATAAGTCGGTATGGGCCCCCGCCCCCCCAATATTTTTTATAAGTCGGCGCCCCTGCACGTGTATAAATGAAAACTAGCAAACTCTGTTTCTATTGTTGTTAAGCAGCCTGCCTAAGATCCAGAAGAGGTCTTTCCGTTTACTTTTCTGCCATGAATAACAGCCAGTGTGTCCCTGGGGGTGGGATCTCACTTAAAGTATTTTGTGACTCTCTTGTTTGCCTTGCTTTCAACAGTGTTTACGTCTAGCAGACAGTCCTCCCAACTCTTTCAATTGCCAGTTTCATGTGGGCAAAGACAACAGCTTCATTATCTTTGATCGATGCCCGCAAGCTGATGTTTCCCTGTCTCCAGTGGATTCCCTCCTGTAAACATGACATTGCGGGCATAGCCAACATCCTTAACTAATGTCTACTCTTGTGCAAGACATTACTAGGAGGCACAGATGTCAGGGTAAGTCACACAGAAACGGGAGCTGAAATTGCTGAGATTTGCATCTTTGTCTGGAAATCATGCAAGTGAGTGCATATGCAAATCACTATATTAGCTTTTTTTTTTAGTTTGTAAAATGTTGCATAAATAATTACATTATTTTCTACATTGCTGTTGACATTTGCAGTTTATTGAAATGCATTGAAATTGACTACATAATTGACTGAGTAATTGAATAGCTTAGTTTTGACCACAGTGTATGTTGTTGTTGTTTAGTCGTTTAATCGTGTCCAACTCTTCATGACCCCATGGACCAGAGCACACCAGGCACTCCTGTCTTCCACTGCCTCCCACAGTTTGGTCAAACTCATGCTGGTACCTTCGAGAACACTGTCCAACCATCTCATCCTCTGTTGTCCCCTTCTGCTAGTGTCCTCAATCTTTCCCAACATCAGGGGCTTTTCCAGAGAGTCTTCTCTTCTTATGAGGTGGCTAAAGTATTGGAGCCTCAGCTTCAGTATCTGTCCTTCCAGTGAGCACGCAGGGCTGATTTCCTTCAGAATGGATAGGTTTGTTCTTCTTGCAGTCCATGGGACTCTCAAGAGTCTCCTCCAGCACCATAATTCAAAAGCATTAATTCTTCGGTGATCAGCCTTCTTTATGGCCCAGCTCTCACTTCCATACATCACTACTGGGAAAACCGTATAGTGAGACAAATAATATAGGTTTTAGTGGAAATTGAACTGTAGCAAAATGGAAACAGCACTGATTGCAATGAACAGTGCAATTAGTGGGGAGGATTGTCTGCTTATATCCCTATTAATGTCCATTAAAAACCTTCACTCTCCATTTCACATAAATCAAGCTGCTGATAAATGCATAGGAGCAGTTGGGGCTTCTCTGGTTGTTGGACAACTCTAGATGCTGCTGCAATGAGTTATAGGAGAACAAAAGGGGAGTCATTACAGTTGCATCATTTGTTGTCTTTTTTTTTTTTTTAAAAAAAATTTATTAAGGTTTTTTTAGATATAAAATACACACATAGAACAATCTTACTTCTATCACAACAAATTCTTCGCTTCTTTGGACTCCCTCACGTCCCCCTCTCCCATTTACGTCGTTAAAAAAAATTTTTTCCAAACAAATTATCAGCTTGTTTACAATCTCATGTCCACACATTCAAATATAATCTAGCACTTTTTCCAATAAATTTTTATATTTTCTTTAATCTCACTTAGCATTAAATTTAAATCTAGTTTAGTGGTGGCCATCATTTGTTGTCTTTTCCAGCATGATTTATGAAAATAGATGGAGGGGGAGAATTTGACCCACCTTCATTTTCTCTGGAACGCATTCACACAGCTGAGCTTCATGATCAGCAGACTCATTGGAAGTAACTGTTGCTGGATTGTACCACCCCAGATTTCAGTTGGGGGTGGGGGGAATCTCCTGTTTGATTGTTCATTTTAAAGTAAAAACAAAACACGATGGAAGACTTATCTGCTTCAACCTGCGAAACTGGAATCTTTTAATAATGTTCTTCACACACTTGTGATAAATTGATATTTTAGTGTGGTGGCAAACCAGGTTTAACCCATACCAGGGCTAAGCTCTTTCAGAATATGGTTCCATAGCCAAAAATAAGGTGTAACCTCCCTCTACTCTCCATCCAAGAGATGAGTTTTATTATGGGATATGTAAAACTAAGTGTGAAATCGTCAAGTGTCTGTCAAGCTGATCCTTCATGTAAGGGCCGACCTAAGGTATTTTTCCGCCTGAGGTGAAAGACAAGATGGTGGCTGCCATCCCACATTCTTAAGCCAACTGGGCTGGTCATTGATTCTGTCTGGTGGGACAGCATCCTCCACAACAGGCTTCCTCAAACTCGGTCCTCCAGATGTTTTGAGACTACAATTCCCATCATCCCTGACCACTGGTCCTGCTAGCTAGGGATCATGGGAGTTGTAGGCCAAAAACATCTGGTGGGCTGAGTTTGAGGAAGCCTGCTCCAGCATCTCAGAGAGCAGAGGTATCACCATATAGTGGACACCACTCCATCTTCCATCAGAAAAGAGTCTTTAGGGGGGCTCTTAATAAATGGCTATGGTGGGGAGGCTGCTGCAGCCACTGCCTATCTACACCCCAGCATTTGCTGCCTGAGGTCACTGCCTCACTCTGCCTAATGATAAGACAGGTCCCAGTTATGAGTACAAGAATAGAAAAATTGAACTAATTGCTAAATGGAAGCTTGTGGTGCTTTCTGCAGTAAGTAACACACTTCCTAGGTGGGGTGTGGCATGTCAGAGTCCCGTACTATGCCTCTGAAGTCTTGGGGCTGTGTGTTGCTTTTGAGTTTATTAAGAAGGCTCTGCGGGTCTTATGTTTTATTAATTTTTAACAGGGTATTATGTGCCTCCCCCAGCCCAGCCCTTTCAGCTGTTTATTTCAGAAATCGTTCCCAGGGGGACAGCTCTGTTTTTGAGCTCTTGGATGCTAGACAGAATGACATCAGACAGAAACTTAGACAGAAAAGGAGGGAGGCATAGATTTGCCCTTAAAAACATTCACTGGCAAAATGTATTGAATGAAATGGAACATGGCGCCCAATATCAGCCTGTCATGTTGTCAGGCGGGAAGGAAATGCGAAGGAACGCCTCAGTATGCAAGGTCTGAGGGTTGTCTCCAATGCTAGCCCTGCTCAGAGTAGACCCATTGACATGAAAATGCATGGCCAACTTACACCTTTTAATCTCAGTGGGTCTACTCTTGAGTAGGGGTTAGCTGGGGACAACCCAGAACACCTGACACATTCACAAATCTTTGAAGCAGAGGGGGTTTAACAACCAATCCCTCTTTTGGGAACTGTAGCCCTGTGAGGGGAATAGGGAGGTCTCAGCACCCTTAACAAACTGCACTTTCAAGGAAGCCATAACTTCTAAAGTAGTAGAATGGTGCTTTAACTGTGTGGCGTTCTCTTCTACTAGCAGCCAGGCTCATAATAACCAGATACCGGAAGAATTAGGGGACGCGGGTGGTGCTGTGGTCTAAACCACTGAGCCTCTTGGGCTTGCCAATCAGCAGGTCAGTGGTTCCAATCCCCGCAATGGGGTGAGCTCCCGTTGCTTGGTCCCAGCTCCTGCCAACCTAGCAGTTCAAAAGCACACCAGTGCAAGTACATAAATAGGTACTGCTCTGGCGGGGAGGTAAATGGTGTTTCTATGTGCTGCTCTGTTTTCGGTGTTCCGTTGCACCAGAAGTGGCTTAGTCATGCTGGCCACATGACTCGGAAAAAAACTGTCTGCGGACAAATGCCGGCTCCCTCAGCTAGTAAAGTGAGATGAACGCCACAACCCCAGAGTCGTCTGCGACTGGACTTAACGGTCAGGGGACCTTTTTACCAGAAGAATTTAGAAGGTGCTTCCTTGGCAAATTGGTACAACAAAGTGTGACAAATAGTACTTGTAGAAAAATTAAATGACAAAAAGAAATTGTCGCAAGGCCTAAAACACAGAGATTTCTTTGTAATGGAATGGAACAGCTTTATTATATATGTGGCTAAAAATGAAAATGGAGGACTCCCCCCCTCAAGATAAAACATTTTGGTTATCATCAACTGTTTATCGCCTGCTGTACAAAAAGAAGTTTGGGATAAGAACTTAGGTTATCTGCCTGTTATTGTGTATGTATTGCCTAAATACCAACTTCTGAGTTAGGGTGCAATATTTCATTACTTATCCGTATAACGTTGTTGTATGTTGAATTAAAAAGAAATGTCTCATGGATGTGGCCTATGTTTCACAATTCATCCATTCTGAAATTTGTTATCCTCTGCTATGGCAGGTGTGGGGAGCCTATCACTCTCCTGAAGTTGTTGGACTCCAACTCCCATAATCCTCTGACCACTGTCGATGCTACCTGAGGCTGATGGGAGCTGGAGTTCAACAGTGTCTCGAGGGCCCTCACAGGTTCTCTTCCCCTGTGCCATGGGGAAAAAAACAACTTATTTTATTTCACTGTTCCCAGTCTGATTTTCCAGGACATTTCAGCAATGTCCCCCCCGGACCCTGCTTCCGACTGCCATATCTGGGAATGCCAGGAAAATTCCAGACATTTGTTGTTTAGTTGTTTAGTTGTGTCCGACTCTTCGTGACCCCATGGACCAGAGCACACCAGGCACTCCTGTCTTCCACTGCCTCCCGCAGTTTGGTCAAACTCATGCTGGTAGCTTCGAGAACACTGTCCAACCATCTCGTCCTCTGTTGTCCCCTTCTCCTTGTGCCCTCCATCTTTCCCAACATCACGGCCTTTTCCGGAGAGGCTTCTCTTCTCATGAGGTGGCCAAAGTACTGGAGCCTCAGCTTCAGGATCTGTCCTTCCAGTGAGCACTCAGGGCTGATTTCCTTAAGAATGGAGAGGTTTGATCTTCTTGCAGTCCATGGGACTCTCAAGAGTCTCCTCCAGCACCATAATTCAAAGGCATCAATTCTTTGGCGATCAGACTTCTTTATGGTCCAGCTCTCACTTCCATACATCACTACAGTGGTACCTCGGGTTACATACGCTTCAGGTTACATACGCTTCAGGTTACATACGCTTCAGGTAACAGACTCCGCTAAGCCAGAAATAGTGCTTCAGGTTAAGAACTTTGCTTCAGGATGAGAACAGAAATCGGGCTCCGGCTGTGCAGCAACAGCAGCAGGAGGCTCCATTAGCTAAAGTGGTACTTCAGGTTAAGAACAGTTTCAGGTTAAGTACGGACCTCCAGAACAAATTAAGTACTTAACCCGAGGTACTACTGTACTGGGAAAACCATAGCTTTTACTATACAGACCTTTCTTGGCAAGGTGATGTCTCTTAAAAATGTCTAAACATTCAAGTTTCTGGGAAGACAAAATGGCTACTCCAGAAGCATGGAGGTAGTCATGCTTCTGAATGCCAGTTGCTGGAAGCCACAGGAGGAGAGGCTTGCTCTTGTGCTCAGCTCCTGCTTGTGGGTTTCTCACAATAGGCATCAGGTTGGCTACAGTGAGAACAGGATGCTAGACCAGATGGGCCCTGGGTCTGATCCAGAAGGCTCTTCTCATGGCCTCAGAATATAGGGAATTTTGCCACCGGAGAGGGATAGCCTGGATGAGCCCTGAGGCTGTTCCCCACTTTATGATCCTGCTGGAGCGAACAGAGATTGTGAACAAAGAGGACTTTCTCTGCTCGAAGGGTTCCCATGGGAGTTTCCCTATGTGCTTCCTTCTTTCTTTCTCTGCGCAAGGATCGCAAAACAATTACGAGCCCCAAGCCAGCATTCCCGACTCCCTGTAAAAAAAGAAAGAGCAAAACCCATTCCATTGCCATCTAATAAATAATATCGCCATTATGTAAGCAAGTCATAAGTCAGGCCAGAGAATGAGTTTGATACAGAGAATGGGGAGTTGTGATTTTTTTTTTAAAAAAAAACACACATAAATAATAATAATAAATTCTCCCCACCTCTAAATCCTTTCCGTTGCTTTTTTGGCACAACAGTTCTGTTCCCAGCCTTCAGATAGAGCTGAGGGAAGACCGTTTTGCCAATCCTGCATTATCACCCCGAGTGTTGCATTTGATACAGTGTGATCTCAGTGTGGGAACCGGTTTTGCCACCTTTGTGACAGCGAAGGAAGGGGGCGGGGGGAAGAGAGGAGAACAGAGTTTCCTGGTAGAAATTGCATTCAGAACATATTTGGGCAACTGGCAAAGAGATTCATAATGCCTCCTTCCACATTCAAAGGCCTGGACACATAGAGAGAGTGTGGGTTTTAAAAATTATTATTATTTGAGGCCACGAGTATATGAGGAAAGAGATATGGCCTATGTATACAGATTGGGGGTTTCTGTTCCACTTGGGTAGGGCTACTTAGAGTGGCTTTGAACCCTGGTAAAAATAAATAAATTGTGGTCCCCCTCAGCAAGGGCAGACTGGCTAAAAATATTTTTATGAATCTTAAAACAAAACAAAACAAAACCTTTAAAATCTTCCCATATACTGTAAATTCCACATTCCAAATTCGTTATACCTTTCTCTTTAAATTTTGACTTCCCACTTTTCCCTCCGTGCTGTTCTTAATCCCATCCCATTTACATACTGCATTCTAATAAACATTTCATCTAATACATATTCTTCTTTTTCACATATTATCAGTTTCCCATTGCTGCTCATATTTCAAATCCTGTTAGCGATTTTATCTGAATATGGTATTCCTCCCCACCAGATATTCCAAAAAGTTCTTCCATTCTTCCACGAATAGACCATCATGTGGGTTTCTTATTTTCATCTTTACCTTGGATATAAAATAAATGTGCGACCTCATTTTTACATTAATAATAAACACAGTAATATTTGTACCCGTTGGTCATATTAAGATTCTAATGATGGATATCAATAATAGAAGCACGCCCATGAACTAACCATGCACTTGCTAAACTTGTACGTGTAACACAACACAGTGTGTTATCACACACAAAAAATCTGTTGTATTCACATGGTGTTCGCTTAACAAATGAGACAACATTCTATTCCAGTTTATAGACCACAGAGGAGCTACTGAAGATCAAAAGTCCTCCTCAATCACACTGAAGCCTTATTTACCTAGGGATCCATTAGCCTCGCCATCCCCTGGACCATGGAGGGAACAAAAGTACCAGGAAAGCAACTTCTTCTTTGGAGAAAAGAGTTTATTGCAATCTGCGCAGAGTGACAACCAGCAGGATCTCTCCTGAAAGACTGGCTGTAAAGCAAAACACTTCAGCAGACTTTCTTATACTTTTCTGAACACTCTTCCCCCTCCCATACCCTTTCCAGATTTGCCCAATCAGCTGGCAAATGTTCAACTTATTCCCTTATATGGCACATCCTTATACGTGCCTTTCTGCTAGCTAAGCACTCCCCCTCCCCTCTTGCTTACACGTGTCTTTTCTTATCTTTGCATTAGTAAGCATAAGACAGGAAGAAGGGGCCTGGTTAAATCTGCAAACAGCAGCTAAAATATTTTTGCAAGCTAAGAAATGGACTTTTGACCTGCCAGACAAATTTAGCTGGCGATGTGCTAATCGTCTGGTAAATTTGCAGAAGTGAGATTAGCACAGGAATTTTTACTGCAGACAGCATTTGAGAGCAATCTTTCTTAGGTACAAAATACAAGGCACAGAGAGTATTGAAAGAAATCCTTCCCATCTCCCTTTACTCCCTCCTCTTCTTTTGAACAATCTATTACTTAGATTCGTTCTGGGGTAAGGGTCTATATTCTCTCATTACAGCAATCACGCGAGGTCCCATCATGCGAGACATCATTTTTCCCATCATATTCTGCAAGCATTGCATCAAGCAGGGAATACAAAAGCAGAGAAGCAAAAGGATTATAAGTGGCCCTGCTATAAATACCATAATATTCCTGATCCAACCACCATCGGGCAGCCAAGAATATAACCAATTCCATGGATCACCTTCTGTAATTTTTAGCGGGTTTTCAGCTATCATTGTTTCCATGTGGTCAATGGTGGCCGAAATGCTGACATTATTATCTGGGATAAACATGCAGCAATGAGAATGAATTAACGCACAAACTCCTCCCTTCGAGGCCAACATTACATCTAAAGCATAACGATTTTGCAAAACGACCTCCCTCATAGCAGACACTTCTTGGTTGAGGTCCTTTAATGCCTTAATGGTATCATTAAATAGTCCTTCTGTCCAATTGGCGAGCAAATGAAGATCTTTATAATTCATGGCTGCCCCTAAGGAGGGTAGTAGGGCCCGCGATATCTGGGTCCCAACATAGTGGTTAATAGGTGCGTTCACTGCCCTGCGGTTACGCAGTCTGAGAGATGTTGGTAACTCTCCTATTTTATATAAAAGGGGAACCACCACTCCTAGGGTACAAACTCCAGTAAGATCTCGGGGAACGGATTTAAATGCTGCATCGCCACAAATTAGCCAGAGCTCTTCCGGAAGAAGGCGACTGATGTTTTGGTGTTGCTCCGACCACTTGAAAGCTTGTGAAAACAGAAGGCTTACGTGCCATAGCTCCTGGGTAAAATTTAATAGGGTCTGAACAGAGGAATTGGAAATAGAGCTTTTGTGGAGATGGTGCATATCAGTCATTAACTTGGCGCTAGTATCGGATTGATAACACCGGGAGGTATTTCCATAATTAACGAAGGCAGAGCAGGCCCTATCAAATACAAAATTCAATACATGTAAGCAATCAGGGTAAATCCCTCGTGGGGTTGACCCTTCAGAAAATTTTAAACAAATAAAAGCTGGCTCGGACAGGGCCAATTTTACGGGCGGCCACTGAGCTTCTTCAGGGTTTTTTTCTGTTTTCTATATTGAAGATATCATCAATGGGAATTCCATGTAGCATCAAACCTGGCCTTTTAGCATAAGGTGGTATGTGCATACACAGCCAACAATTGGAAAGATTTAACATTGTGGTGAACTTGAACATATCCTTGATATAAATATTGTCTTTCCACATCTTATGATAATTTTCTCCTCGTGATATTTTACTCAATAATCTAGTTCCCATCTGACCATGTTCACCAGGTGCAGCACCCTCCTTGTCTCCTGCAACTAGGAGAACGAGGAACACTAGGAGGATCATCAAGGGGATAGAAGGATCGGGCCGTCGTCTCCCGCAGAGCCTATGACGCTCATGCCAGCAGAAAAAGAGACACATCCATGTGGCAAGGGCAGTTGAAATAACTCCCATCCACCATCCCCAATCACTCCATGGTTCCTCCCAGCAATATTCAGGGGGTGTGCTCATTGTTGAAGAGCCCACTGATATTCGTGCTCGATTACCTGTTGAGCCTCAAGGATGAGAGCCCACCGGTGAGCTGATGCTCCCACTATGTGGGTCAACTTTTCTACTAACCCTGTTGGGTGGATTGAAATCTCGTGCTGCCTCCCTACTGACCAGAGCATATGGAAGCTGAAATCCTGGGGTGGCAACTCTTACTGGCACTTGTTCAGCAATTTCAATGCACACCTGGTTAAGGCTCCCACCCCTGCAACACTTGCATTAAGATAGGTTCCGTCCCATCTAACGCCTGGATTAAGAGTAGGACCTGGTCTATCAGATGAGGTTGGTACAGTGCTCTACCCCCCAGATAACAGTTGACTACCCTCCCACAACAGCAAGAGCGGTCCAGAACTTGATAGAATTCGACCGCTTCTGCAACTTCCCGTATGAGCACTACCCACGCGTGCTGGACAGTGGTGTGGGAGAGGAGCCACAACGGGGCAGTGGGGTGTTTCAATACGGCAACCTCATCAAACCCCAGTTTCCAATAGCCAAAGAGCACGCCATCTCTTACCACCGGCAAGACGAACCATTCGTAGCAGAGGCCAGCAGGCCAGTAAGGGCGGTATGGCTCAGTGGGGTCAGGGCTGTGGGGCATAGAGCAGATAACACACACAAAAAAAGAAAAGAAAAGTCCTTATGAAAGTATTAAATGTCCTGGTGGACTTCCTGGATCAGTCCCTAGCACTGGGTTTTCACGTTGGGGACGCTGCCCGCGGGCGCCCCTCCCATCCAATTCTTCAGCTGTGCGTAGAGATATCAGCTTCCGGTGTGATATCAGCAGAGCGGTCGTCAGCGGAGGGTCTGGAGATGGTCAGCCGAAGGGTTTAATCGGGATTTAGTTGCACAGTCCAATCTGTAGTGGTCACTCTGGTGTGGTGGACCCAAGGGGTGATGCCGGCAACTTTCACGGCTGTGGGTGTGGAGAGCAGGACGGTATAAGGTCCCTTCCAGCACGATTGTATCTGCGTCCGTGCCCAATCTTTTACCCACACTTCATCACCTGGCTCGAACTGATTCAGCCAATACACAGGGGTTGTGAGCCTGGGTCCACCTGTCGAGACAAAAGAAAACTCGGAAGAATGTCTGGACATAATTATTCAATTGCATATCCTGACCAGCATGTGGGGACAACATTCTGACATATGGGACCGGTCTCCCAAGCACAATTTAATGGGAGATTGCGGACCCTGAGTAATGCCAGAGGTAACATTGTCACCCAATTAGACCCAGTTTCCTGTGTCAGCTTGGATAGCCGATTCTGGGGTCTGTATGCTGTATGCAACTTTCAGTTGATTTGTAGTGCCTTAGCCAATTCCTGCAACATTAAATGAACAAAGGCTGGTCCATTATCAGCTTCTGCCCCTTTGCCAGGTTTAGGGCTCTGGTGAGCGCTGTTATTTCTACCAGTTGTGCTGATATTCCAGGTGGGAGTGGCTTTGCCTTGATCACCTGGTCTTCCAGGGCTACCACTGCATAACCTGCCTTCCGATGTCCAGCCTCAATGAAGCTGCTTCCATCCATAAACCATGATGGCCACTGGGGTCTGCTTCATCTTTAAGGTCAGGCCTGCTAGAGTACACCTCATCCATTACTTCAATGCAGTCATGCGTGGGCTCCTCACCTACTCCTACCGGTAATGGGGTAGCTGGGTTGGGGGCTGTGGTGACTTGGAATTTCAAACGCGGATGTAATAATAGCATCTGACATTTCCTCATTTTAGCCTGGGAGAGGAAATAGGTGCCTCTCGGCAGATGGCATGCTGATTCTTTCCTAAGCGGCCTCGCCCTCCTCCCCGGGCGGTTTCTCCTAACGGTGGACCTCCCGTCCTCAGGGCCATCACTTCTCCTTTTTCTTCTGGGCCTCTTCCTCCCTCTGATTATAAGTGGTTTGGGCTATTTCTAACATCCATTTCAGGGTGTGGCCCATCTGGATTTTTCGGCGAATATCGGGCGCTGCCTGGGCTACAAAGGCAGTTTTTTATGATAGGGACATTGGCAGCCTTATCTGGGTCCACAGGGGCATACTGGCGGTAGGCTTCCTTCAGCCTCTTTAAGTAGGCTCCAGGGGCCTCCTCTGTCCCTTGCACTATTTTTCTGGCCTTCACAAAATTGGTGGGTTTTCTGGCTGCCCTCCTCATGCCATTTAAGACATTCTGGCGATAAGTGGTGAGGGTATTTTGCCCATCAATGGTCTGATAATCCCAATTCGTATATTTTCAGGATATCCTGCTGCAACAGCTTGATCTCCTGCCTCCTGCGCTCTCATGTGTGCTCGGGCTTCAGCATAAATTCGCCTAGCCTCCTCTGTAGTTAGCAGGGTATCCATCAAATATTGCACATCATAAAAGTGGGGTTGTAGGTTTTTTTTTTTAAAAAAAAAATTCCCTCAAACAGCTTAATGATTTTGGCAGGGTTTTCTTCAAATGAAGGGTTTTGGTTCCTCCAATTACAAACTTCTGCACTAGAGAAGGGGGCATGTTGAACTGTATAAGTTCCATTGGGCACCACCCCATCAGGTCCCGTGGGGGCCGGAGGGTCATATACTCTACGTAGAGGCATCACTCTGGCCGCGCCCTTTTCCTGTGCTTCATGTGCCCTATGGAGGGTCACTCTCTTCACTGCCTTCCCCACTCTTTCTGCCACTTTCTTCTCTGTTCCCCTACATATCCTGCTGTTCTTAACAAATGGGGACTGATGTTCACTTCTCATAAGGTTCCACATACTTTCTCAAACGTTCTGCCTGTTCCTCTGTCCATGTCTTTCCATCACTTGTCAATTTAACCAATCTTCCTACAAATGCCTCATCCTCATCATCCTCTTCTCTTTCTTCCCTTTCTTCATCTTTGCCCAGATCTAACAATGCATTGTCCACGGGATTGGGGCTGGGGCATCTGTTCCCTGTGGCGGGGGTGGTGCCAGGGCTATTGCCGGGGCATAAGGCGGTGGGGGCATTAAAACTTTATCTTCTTCCCTCTCTGAATCCTGGAGGACTGGGGGTTGTCCTCCTGTCTTCCTGACTGAGCAGATTCGGCTGCCTGAGGCTTCTTGGCAGCATGGGGGGGGGGGTTCTTTTCCACATTGGTCTTCCATGTGGAGATATAGGGGATTTGATCAGAATGGACATTCAAAATGTTCTGATCTAATGGATTAATGAATTGCAAATCAAGGGTCCCGGTGGACGGCCAATTTATTCTTTTGGGTGGGCCAATCTAATTTACACAATGTCCTCATCCTCCCCTCATCAGCTTAAATCCCCAAAAGCATTCCAAAGGGGTACTTTTACTTTGGCCAGAACCCTTTTTCCAAATACTCCGCTCCTATTTACAGTAAAAATTCTCTCACACACTCAATCGCTTGGCCGGGCCAATCTAAATCGCACACCAAACCAAACACAAGACAGTATGACAATAACTAAAACCTCAACAAAATCCAACTATTAAAACATAACATAATACCTGGTACACACACACCACACAGAACACACCAAAAAATCACAATATATATATATATATCCCTCCCTCTTCTGTTCCCAACTTCTGCTGGCGGCACTCTCCTGCACAACCAGTCCCCTTATTTTGCTGGCGGCATTCTCCTGCACAACCAGTCCCCTTTGTTTCCCTTTTATTTAACCTTACTGGCACACTTCTACCACAGCCAGTTCCCTTTTCCTGGCGGCACTTTATTTGCCACGGCCAGGTGAGGCTGATCAGGCCTCGCCCTTTCCCTCGGGCTGCCCTTTCCGTCGGGCTTACCTTTTCCGCTGCGGACCCCTCCTGGCCAGTTCTCTTTTCTCCCTCGACCTGTGTCTCCACTCCGGAGCGGTGTGGCTGGTTCCCCCCACGAATTGGCAGGGTGCGCGCTTGGAGCCTGCACCACCGATCCGAGCTGTTCACCGAGGTCGAGCCTGGCCCTCCGGTCCGTATTGGGGAGGAGGCTGATCCCGGACGAGCCCCCAAAGAAATGAAGCCTTATTTACCTAGGGATCCATTAGCCTCGCCATCCCCTGGACCATGGAGGGAACAAAAGTACCAGGAAAGCAACTTCTTCTTTGGAGAAAAGAGTTTATTGCAATCTGCGCAGAGTGACAACCAGCAGGATCTCTCCTGAAAGACTGGCTGTAAAGCAAAACACTTCAGCAGACTTTCTTATACTTTTCTGAACACTCTTCCCCCTCCCATACCCTTTCCAGATTTGCCCAATCAGCTGGCAAATGTTCAACTTATTCCCTTATATGGCACATCCTTATACGTGCCTTTCTGCTAGCTAAGCACTCCCCCTCCCCTCTTGCTTACACGTGTCTTTTCTTATCTTTGCATTAGTAAGCATAAGACAGGAAGAAGGGGCCTGGTTAAATCTGCAAACAGCAGCTAAAATATTTTTGCAAGCTAAGAAATGGACTTTTGACCTGCCAGACAAATTTAGCTGGCGATGTGCTAATCGTCTGGTAAATTTGCAGAAGTGAGATTAGCACAGGAATTTTTACTGCAGACAGCATTTGAGAGCAATCTTTCTTAGGTACAAAATACAAGGCACAGAGAGTATTGAAAGAAATCCTTCCCATCTCCCTTTAACACAAAGTTTGCACGTATTTTTCTTGCATGTGTGCTTGTCACATATAACCCACTTTCTAATCCAGTTTTCCTCCAAGGAGCTCAAGGTGGCAAATATTTTGCATGGGGTGGGTGGATTGCCCAGAGTTGTTGAACTTTTTCAGGGTAAAAACAAAACAAATTCCTTCCAGTAGCACCTTAAAGACCAACTAAGTCAGTTCTTGGTATGAGCTTTCGTGTGCATGCACACTTCTTCAGATACACAGAAGGGTAGGAATGCCCAGAGTTTCAGGGTAGGAATGCCCAGAGTTCTTCAGCTTTTGTTAACTTTTGGTAAACTTTATTGAACCCCATGATCGATAAGGGTCCTGCGATCTACCAGGATCAGTCGGGGATCTACCGGTAGATAGCGATCTACTAGTTGGACATGCTTGATCTATAGGATGGGCCACCTGGCTCTTTTCTATCAAAGGGATTATTCTCTGTGCAAAGCCAGGCATGTGAAGCAGTCCTAGAGCTGGGAGTCATTTCCAAGCATAAAATGCTTCATAGATGGCAGTATTGAGGTTCCTTAAAAAACAAACCCAATGGGGATTGGGTAGACATTGCTAATTCTTAAAAGTGCTATAGGGTTGCCATATGTATGGAATTTCCTGGACATAGCTGGGATTTGGCCGTTGGAAACAGTGTCCGGGTGGAAATCACTGAAAAGTCTGGAAAAACCCGGACATATGGCAGCCCATGTCAGAAGTGTAGATTTTGGCGATTTTCATTAAAAATAGCTCACAAACTTCTTCTTCCTCTTCTTCTTCTTCTTCTTCTTCTTTGTTTTGCAAAAAAAAAAAAGGGCTTTGGGCAAAACTTTAAAAAGCTCCATAACTTTGGCCAAAAACCCCTAAAAAGCCCTTTGCCAAAAAAATTGTCACTTTTTGAAAAATGGCAACCTTAAAGTGCTGCCTTTTGAAATCCTGGGCTGACAGATGTTTGGCGGTGTCAAAACATTGCAATATGTTTTCTGTTTTGCAGGGAAGTGTATATTTTGACATAGAGATCTCAGCAATTCACTGGGTGGGGCATCTTGCAGGGTCTTCCCTGGAAGAATCTTAGCAGGCTGCTCCCTGCAGCTGAATGAGCTGCTTCTTTTCCAAAGGCACCAGATGGTTACATACTATTGCCATTTATTATTTCTGTATATTTTACTTCCTAAGGATACAGAATGTTCTTTAAAATTTTGCTCGTTTAGCATCTCGGGAGGCCCCTAATATGGGAAGGGGGTTGCTATCAGGAACGGAGCCTGAGGCAAATATCAAATCAGTGACCTGAGGATTGGCAGTCCTGGCTGTGGTCAACAGGGGAATTGCAAGGAAAACTAGGCACAGAACCTTTCACCCATTCATCAGGAAAGGTCAGGTGAAATTCAGGCTTTCTGGGTTGATGGGGCCTTTGAAAGGCACTGTTAGATGGTCTGTGATAAGTCCAGAAGGTGGGGGCTTGTGTTGGTGGAATTGGCAGTATCGGGCAGTGACCTTATTCCTTTTCAGTGGTGCCCTGGAAGGCTTGACATTGGGGACATGGGAGTGTAACACACCAATGCTCCAACATTCGTCAGAGTGCATAGTTAAAATGTGGAACTTGCTTAGCCCAGAAATGGAAGCAAGAAGAAATTCCGATGAAAGAAGAATGGCAGACAAAATTAATGGACTATGCAGAATTGGATAAAATGACAGGAAGGATTTGAAACCTGCGGGACCAGAGATTTACAGAATATTGGAAGAAGTATATGAACTATTTGAAGAGCAATTGTAATCAACAAATTACGCTAGTAGAAATACAAGAAGTTTTGTAAGGAGAAATATATGAAATGTTACAAAGTAGAAAAAGAATAGAGATATTAGTTATGAGAATTTAAATGTACAGTGGTACCTCGGGTTACATACACTTCAGGTTACATAATCTTCAGGTTACAGACTCCACTAACCCAGAAATAGTACCTCAGGTTAAGAACTTTGCTTCAGGATGAGAACAGAACTTGTGCTCTGGCGGCGTGGCGGCAGCAGGAGGCCCCATTAGCTAAAGTGGTGCTTCAGGTTAAGAACATTTTCAGGTTAAGAACGGACCTCTGGAACGAATTAAGTACTTAACCCGAGGTACCACTGTAATAGGGAAAGTAAGAAATGTATACTAAGTATTTAGATTGGAAAATTTTCAGATGTGATTGATGGAAGTCAAAAAAATTGTATAAGATGTAAAAGTACGTTTAACTCCTGTTGAAAATGATATGTTAAAAAACTAATAAAAAATTATATATAAAATAAAATAAAATATGGAACTTGCTCTCACAGGAAGAAGTGACGGACACCAACTTGGAGGACTTTAAAAGATGATTAGAAAAATTTATGGGAAACAAGGCTATCAATGGCTACTAGCCACGACGGCTATGCTCCGCTACACAGTTGGAGGCAGCAGTGCTTCTGAATACCAGTTGCTGGAAACTGCAGAAGGGGAGAGGGCTCATGCACTCAAATCCTGCTTGCGGTTTTCCTATGGAGGCATCTGGTTGGTAAGTGAGAGAACAGGATGCTGGACTAGATGGGCCATGGGCCTGATCCAAAAGGGCTCTTCTTATGATCTGATATTGCAAGGCTTTTCTTTATGGGCTGAATTTTGGCAGGGCAGTGAGTTAAACCAACAGAGTAATCTCCCCTGCTCTTCCTCTCCTCTAATAATAATAATACATATCTTTGTATGACTGGGTTTCGATTCACTACATGGGACAGTTTGATGGAATTCTGTACATGCTTCCTATTTTCTCCTCCAGAACTGTGCAGCTTGTGTATTTGTCATTCATCAGCAACCATTGCAGCAATGGAAAAGAGCCCAAAAAGTCCAGCTCCATTGGGCACCACTTGCTGCTGAGATTGTTTCCAGCACAGCTGGTCATTACAGGAACTTCTATTCCACTTTGAGAATTGGTGCCTGGGGTTGCTTTCCCCACCCCCTCCTCCCTCCTCATCCCCGTTTCCTTTTGTGCCATGTCTTTTACAGTGCGGGCCTGCAGGCAGGCAGGGGGTGGGGCTGCCTTGCCTTAAACCGATTGTACATAAGGCACTTTGGGAGCAGGTTTGCAATGCTCCAAATGAATTTCCAATAAATAAATAAATCTTGGCCACTGCAGGATGAACAACACATCCCAGATACAAAGGTGTATGCAGGGAGGGTGAGATGCAGGAAGAAAACGACCCCTTTCTCATCACCCATTAAAGCTATTATTCAGAAACAGAAAGTTTGCAACAAGAAAGCTTATGGGCAGATTGTATTCCCTGTCTCTAGTAAATCTAACACTTCTTCCTACTGGCCTTAATGACTATAGGAGCATGCCTTTATTTGGCTGTTTGGGGCCTGAAAGGAATTCCCAGCCCTTGAGACTCTTGGCATTAATGTCTGCTGTTGCCAGTCATCTCTCTGATGCCAGGAGCTAATGGCAGAAACGTCAAGAGATAACAGAACACCCTCCTTTAGTGATGGCTGAAGCCCAGGAAACCATTAGCGGTTCAGCCTCAGGAATGAAGTCCCCCTACAACCCCCCCCTTAAAAACTGGTATATTCCACTCACTGCAGATAGCAGCAGGCTCAGGGATTGCAAGGCAAGCCTATGAGATTGCAAGGCAAGCCTATGAGCTCTCTTGCGCCAGTGAGAAATTTTGACATCTGCTTTTTTCTTAACTACCTTCTCTTTTCAAGTGGCTCATAAACTGTTTGCATCGGATTCCTGTGGGGCGAAAAGTTCTCCATGTTTGGACTGAAACCAAGAGCGCGTTTTATTGTTTGAGCAAAGTCACTCCAGCCGTTTTGGGGTTGTTTTAGTGATTTCCCCTCCCCCAAAGCATTAAACAGCCCAGTATTTATCCTGCATCTAATTCCTTATCTGTAATGCAGCCAGGAATCAAATTCTTGTAATTTATCATCTGGGCGGGGGTTGTTAAAATATGTAAATAAATATCAGGGAATCGCCTGCCAATCTGACAACAGAGGACTGATTCTATACGCATATCTCATAGCTGGGGATAGGCAAATATGTCAATGTAGGTTTCTCTCATTTTCTCTTTCTTTCTTCAAAGCTAAACTTCAGTTTTCCACTTTGGCTGATGAATTTCCTTTAAAATCCTAATGAAAACCCATCGCCTTTTAGTATTAATTTCTCCTGATACATTCCTCTATGCTCTTTTGCCTAAGATGTTTACAAATATATAGGAATCCCTCATCTTATGCAGGGGTTCGGTTACAAGGGTTACATATATATGCAAAAATCATGTATGGTCAAACCTTTGGAGCTGCCCCATAGCTAGTGTGTGAGGGGGAGAGAGGGAACAGCCTCAGCTCTCCTGGAGTGGGCACACTGCATAGGTCTTTCCTGTTTTCTGCTAATTCTGTTTGTTTTTTAATGCAGCAAAAAGTATTCATGTATTGTATGCAATTTGTAAACAGGTTTTTTTTTAATGCCCTTTGCCTGAAATACATTTTTTTTGTATGCATCTCCTCCATAGAACGAAATGAAACAGCATTACAAAATCTCAAAACGTGGGAAATCTTCTTGATAACGGATCTGCATGTATGTCTGAGAACTGTGAATTATTGCATCTCCTCCATGCCTACCTATAAGTATTTCTTTTCTCCTCACCCTAAGACATCCATAGTTGCAGGTTTAGTGTTTGTGGCAGTGGTGGGGGTCATTTCACCCAATGAAAATTAGCCCCCCCCCTCCCCTGAGCATTTAGAGCTGGGGAAAGGGAGACTGCCCACTTGGCTACAGAATGTGATTTGGATTCCAGAAGTCTGGAACTAGAGTTGCTATTGCACTTGGAACTTCAAACAGAATAGCAATGATGGAGTGTTGCTAAATTGCCTGTGCCTGGAAGCAACCTAAATCAAAGCTGAACAAAACACTTGCCCTGCCTGGTTGATGATGTGTATATTTCTTCTTAGAAATGGAGCTAGAGAGGGTGCAATGACCATGTGCTAGGGCAGAGCCAAAATGTTTGCTGATACTTCACCACCCTTTATGCATGTTGCAAATTTGAGGCGTTTTTCTTGGCAGGGGGGTGGGGGGCCTTTTGATAATTTTGAGCATGGTGGAATAAAGCATGCTTGGAATTCACCAGTGGTGATCATGTTCCCATGAGTCGCATAGGCAGCGTTTTCTGCCCCATCCAATCAGGCGGTGCACTGAGTACAGGAAGAACTGTGCTTGTTGCATCATCATGGAGCCAATCAGAGTGTGGGCAGGGCCAGCCCTATCATTTGGATGAGTGAGGCCACCTCAGGCAGCTTATGTTTCTTGCACCATTTCTCAGAGCCCCCTAAGCTAGCCTACTCTACACTGCTTGGGATAGCCTGATGCCCCAGATGTGGTGGAGAACGACCTCCTGCATTGTTAGTGTTGAAGTAAGATCCATATGCTGGTCTCGTTGGATGCTTCATTTAGAATGGGAAGGCGCCATCTTGCCCTTTGTCTCAGGCAGCAAAATGTCTTGGTCTTGCCCTGAGGAGGTAAGCAGGCATCCCTTTCCATTCTGCCCTGTATTCACCACATGCAGCGCTGCTTCCATTCTGCTGCAGTTTGTCTTCCACTGAAAACTGCAAAATTCGTATCGCTGTCTACTGTGGCAAAATTGTGTAACTTAATTAATTATCTAAACCACATTGTCATTATGTTATTCCAGCCCATTCATTTCCGTCCAAAGAAAACACAATGCAATTAGAGGAGGAACCCATCCATCGATTACATATCTTTTTGTATCACTTGTGGATTGAGAAAAGCAATGGCGAATGTTGACCATATTAATTCAAATGATTTCTGTTTCAGATAAATAAGCAAACACAAGCAATTTCTACTTTCCATTTTCTTTTCTTTTTTTAATATAATTTTTATTAACAAGCCAATCAAATCACATCACATTAATTCCAAATTAATTCCAAATTACACAGCCAATTTTTTAAATTTTTGTTGGGGGTACCCATGCTTCGAGCTCAGAAAGGGATCCAAACATCTCTCTTGCTGCTGCTTTGATGTTCACAGTTCTGTCCAAATAGTATTCACAGTACTGTTCAATCTTCTCTTTGTTATTTTCCTCCTCTTCTTATTGTTGTCATTTATTCCTTTCTTTGTGACCTCTGGTAGTCTCCACAAGTGAGTTGAAAACAAACGTTATTGTATCCTGTGTAGATTTTGCACTCCTCCAAGAGCCATATCAAAACAGACAGACGCCATTTCCGCACCTCCGTACAAAACATTCCCACAGGCCTGCCAGTCTCTCCTCAATCATCTCAGGGGCCCCTGCCAGGTCAAACTCACAGTCCGATATATATGATTGGAGCATGATTGGGTAGTGAAATATACTCAGAGTCGCAAAGTGATTTCATGCTCTTTATTCAACTCATAGTGGTGAGGAGGAATGAATGAATGTCCCCTCAAAGTATCTGCTTTATATACATTATTTACACAATGGGCTGCACATGATTGGCTAATTCCGGAATTCTACTGTAAGCCAATCAGGTTGTGGATTCACTTCTATCTGGAGCATGATTGGGTAGATCCTGCCAACCAATCATACTGCTGCATTGTTCTAGGACCAATCAGACTGCTGCATTCTGAATCCTATTGTTCTAGGACCAATCAGACTGCTGCCTTTTGGATCCTATTGTTCTAGGACCAATCAGACTGTTGCAGTTTGGATCCTATTCAACTCAGTACATAACAAATAACAAGCCATGTTTTTTACCTTTTTGTGATTTGTATTTTTCCTTTCTTTTTCTTTTCTTTTTTATTATTGTAACTTTTTTGAAATCTTAATAAATATTATTTTTTTAAAAAAGAACTCTCCCAAGTTCATGCAAAAAAAATAAAAAAAATTGGAGAAGAACTTAGTGCTGATCCCTAGTTCAATAGTTGTCCCGTAGCTGGGAAAAGATTTGCTTATAGGCACTGACACCTAACCCTGCCCCCAAAGGTTATTCTGTATGCTGAGTTGATACTCAGGGAAGACAATACTGTACGTACTTGAGAAGTTGACCCAGTTTTGTAGATTAACAGAGATCGGCAAGGAAGTTGGCACCGGCAGAGAAAAGTCAAACTTGAGAGATGAGAGTAAATGATTTTTCATGTCAGCAAACAGAATCCAGCTGCCCACCCTTATCAGCTGGGAAGGTGGAGAGGCACCTAACGCATGGACATATGTAGATGATTGCAACCTACAAAAAGACGATGACTCTGAGATTGAAATGCATCCAGCTGATGCAAATACTACCTCACCTGAATGGCAGGTGCTGGAGAGAAAGAACAGGAGAGGGTTGATGGCTTGTCAGCACCTTTGGAGCAGCCAAGTGGCCATTCGTGCAAACAGAATTCTGGATGAGATGGGGCTCCAGAGTGGCTTGTAAATGTCCTTATGCTTTATCCAAGGCAAAAGGGCTTTGCACACCCTGAAGCCCTCAGCACTGTATAAAGTGTTCGCTGTGCTGGCAACAATGGGAGTTATTTTGCATTCATGCTGTATGAGCATCGCACAATGAACATACTTGACCTCGGGGGAGCTAGCCTGTGGTACTAGGCTCCTGGCATCGAGAAAGAAAAATGGACAGGCTTCATTGAATCCTCACCTCATTCTCACACCATCCACAGTTATTATGTGAGAGACATATGATCCGGGCTACCCGCGTCAAGAGGAGAGTGAAGGACTCTTTGTTGCTGCCATGGCCCCAGCATGCTGTGATGATGTCACTAGAAAATGGTACTTCTTCACACGGGACCCAGAGAATGTTTCCATACTGTCACTGTTTTGCAAGAGGGTTCAAGTGCATATCAGGTTTGTGCAATTAAAGTGGGTTAAAGGGCTCTGGCATCCTTGCACAACAACTGCACTTAAAAACTCACAGAGAGAGTTGTTTAGTGGTTAGGAAAGTGATGGGCAATGTATTGATAAGTGGGGAATGAACGAAAGATTAATGGGAAGACATATCATCATCTCACAAGCAAATGATGAAGCATAGTCTAACCTCTGTGTAAGTAAATCAAGACAAAATCTCAATAAACAGGTTGTCTGGAAGAGCCCAGAACCACATACACCATCTCTATTTCCCAAAGTCGTAGGAAGTTTCAAGGACTCCCTTTTACACAGTCATCTTTCCACAGAGTGAGTTTTGGAGGCATAAGATGTGTGGTTTTCTGTTTTGCAAAAACTGTTTATATACTAAACACCTGTGCATGATGGTCAGGAACAGTGTAAGTGCCCAAACTACCTTTAAAATCAGGATTAGTGCTCCAAAACAAAGCAGCATTCATCTGGAGTCCTCCAAAGGCTCCTTCTTGTGAGCCACATGCAAAACCAACAGGTTAGGCAGGATGGAGGGATAGCAGAATTATGGACTGTACCACTACAGACTGCAGGGAGGAGGAGAGGGAGGAAATGTATTTTCAAATACTCCTCCAGGCAAAAAGTTATTTGCATTGAGTGACCTATATCAAGAAGAGAGGAATGCTAAGCATTTCTCCCAAGTGTGCTACTTTTCTAAACACAGGGAAATTGTTTAGAATCTGGAACTTTTATTGTAAATTTTGCATTTATTTGTGATTCTTTTTAATAATTTTGTAAGCCTGTAAGGGTGATGATTTGCTTTGAAGTAAGATGAGGTACAGTACATGAGTTACAGGTACTGTAAGCTGAGTGATTACTGTGCATAACAACCTGTCACTGTGCAAATTCACCAGGCCTTGTGGAGAATGTGCACATAATGTGCCAATGTGGAGGGAATAAAAATAAAATAGAAAAGGAATAAAATTAAATAAAAAAGGAATAAAAAGAAGAGAGAGAGAGAGAACAGGGAATTGTGCACATTTCCTGGTCAATATGCATAATCAATAGGCCTCGGGATATGTGCATATCTTCACTTTCCTCCTCACTGTGGATGTTTTTTCTCACCATGGATACGCATTTCCTCTTCCCTGAAAAGAGAAAAAAGTGGTAGGGGATGGGTGGCTTGAGCAGAAAAAGAAAGGGCTCACAGGGAAAGGGATACAAATCCCCCTCCCTGATTCCTTTATTGCAAGGATGGGGAACCTGTGGCCCTTCAAATGCTGATGGGCTCCAACTCCCACCAGCCCTCAAGCCAGCATGGGCATCAGGGATGATGAGAGTTGCAGTTCAGCAAAATCTGTAGGGCCACCAGTTCGGCACCCCTGCTTTATTCGAGCTCCCAGCCTCTTGGAGAGAGAGATGCACATAGCACCTAGTTTGGGCCTCATGAGTGAGAGAGGAGTGAGAAGATGGTGCATGAAAGCAGGGTTCCAAGAAAAGAGTGAAGACAGGATATTACAGATGAGTGTGATTTCCAGAGAAAGAGGTCTGGAAAAGCAGGGGGAGAGTTAACAACTTTGGAGACAAGGCATCTGGCTCTTTGTAATCTACTGGCTGTGTCTGTGAAGGCTTCCAGGATCGAAGTGCAAAAATACATGTCCATGTGCTTATAATTCGGGTGGAAGGGGGAAGGCCCCTGCAAGGAAGAGGAACGTTGTCCAGTTTGCTAAAGTAGGCATATGGAATCAAAGGCAGCCGCGTAAAACCAAGGGATGTTATGTAATGAAGACGGCAGCCCTATGCATACTTAATGTAATACGCAGCCATGTACATTTACCACCATTCATTTCATAGAACCATAGAACTGTAGAGTGGAAAGGGACCACGAGGGTCATCTAATCCAAGCCCTTGCAATGCAAGACTAAGTTTGCCCAACATGGGGCTCCATCCCACCACTCTGAGATTAAGAGTCTCTCTTCCAATCTTCAACGCAAACCAACCAAACCAAACATTCCCAGAATGACATATGCATATCAGTCACATGCATACAAGACATTCCCTGCCTTCAGGGTTCCAGTCTAAAAGACATGAGACAAAAGAAAAAGGGAGGAGGAAGGAGGAGGGAAGGAAACAAACTCAGGCACTAGTTTTACAGATTTCTTGGAACCAGGGGCATAGGAAGGGGGGCGGTGGGGGCGGACTACCTCGGGTGCCCTCACTGAAGGGGGTGACATTAGGCACGCCGCATGCCTGCCCATGGCTCCCAAGCCTACTCTGAGCCATCGGGGTACGGGGGGGGGAGCTGCACCATTTTGCCAGCGGCATTCCCCCCTTCCCCCTTCGTTTTGACAGCTTGAGGGAGGCCTGGGAGTCGTGGGTGGGTGGTGCGCCGAATGTCCGCCATGGCGCCTCGCTCCGTCCTGGGCAGCAGGGAGCACATGCTGCTCTGGACACCCAAGCGGCTATCCCATGCTTGGGAGGGCACCCTACACACCACGCCCCCCTCAGGAGTGCACCCGCCCTGGGCACTGCAGGCATATGGTCCACCGCTGCTTGGAACAACCAGCTGGAACGGAGAGGAGGAACCAGTTCAGGCATTAGAAGTCTGATGACATTATAGTATCCTGCACTGTGCCAGAGGCAGCAAACTAGCTTAGGAGGCCAAATCCAGACCCTGTGCATGCACAGCTCTGGCGTCTGACAGAGGAGAATGGCTCCGACTGCTGAGCCATTTGTTGTCTCACTCTACGCTGTCAGCTTCTCCCACATCATGTGTGAATTGTGTGTCCTCTGACTATCCATAAATCCTTCTGTTTGAGTTTACCCTGGGTGATTCTGTCCTTTGCCTATTGACTTTCCTGGCTCTCAGTCATGATGACACTCTTAATTAGCAGCTGATTACTACCATGTGGTGCAAAATGGCATCTGCAATGCAGCACTTTCACCTCTACTGACCTTGCTGTATTATCAAGGTAGCCTTCACTGAGTATGATTTATTACAATCTTCGGGGACCCTTCGGGGAGCTCCTCGCCTCCAAGGCCAGTCACCTTACGGATGTTTCCTGGTGCTGTTTGTTTGCAACATTTGCAGATCTGCAGAACATGTAACTGAAAAACTTGATGGCCTTCAGCTGCGACGGAGCTCTGCTTGGCTCCCATCATACGGCTTTGTTACATTCTTTCTCTTTTTATAGCTCTTCCTGGAGCTTGCTTATTTGTTTTCACACAAACCGTAAACCCCAGGCAGCCTTTTCTCTGGCATGCTTGACCTGGGTTGTTTCATCACTTTCCTGTCTCTTACTTCATGGAACTATCAAGGAAGCACTGGGAGATCTGGTTCATCCCTGCCACCCCAAACTGCTCAAAATCTACTCAGGGGTTTGTTAGGACATCCTGAAGTGGATGGAAGATTCTCCTTTCCATTTATGACACTGACTCTACCCAGAGCAGACACATGCCAGTAGGGATGGGTGAAACTCTCAATTGCCTGATACACACATTTTTGCAAAGCAATTTCCCCAAATATAATGCATTTCTTGTACATTATTTTCCACTAATACTTGCATTTCTATGCATGCTTTACCCCACTGTATGCACTTTTGCACACCTTCCTTGGCTGAAGAACTGCACTGCAAAATTCAGAGAAGTGCAAATTTCGCAGGACAGTTCTGTGTTTCAGTTCACACATTGTGTTGGAAAGTGTGACTTATATACGCTTGCCTTTGAATGTGAAATGAATCACATTTATCCCCCATTCCTACTCCAGAGGCTACAACTCCCACCAGCCCTGACTACTGGCCCTGCTGCCTCGGGTTGATGGAAGTTAAGGTCCAACAGTATTGGTGGGGGGCACAGGTTTCCCATCTCTGGGTTCAGTGGATGGATGGATGAGTAGATGATAGATAGATAGATAGATAGATAGATAGGTAGACAGACAGACAGACAGATAAAGTAGATAATGTGTGTGCATAAAAGTAAACTGTGCCCTCAATTTTAATGGAGGAAAAAAACGGGCACTGTGTATGAAATAAGTGGGAAGCTGGTGTAGAAAGTTCTGTACTACATGGACCATTGATGTAACTCATTCTAAGGAAACTCTTTAGACCAAATATCATTTCATGTATTACGTTATTTTATAGGGTGCCTTGAGGCAGTGTCAATGGATGCTAAACTAATGCAAAGCCAGCTGTTTTTGTTTTTGATCACTTGCAGAACCAGTCTTTGCATTTTTCTCTGGCTTAGCATTTTTAATCAAAACAGTCTTCCTGTGCACATTTGAGCTAACATTAGCTTATTCCTAAAGGTGGTGGGGTTAAGTCACCTGCTCGTGGTGCCTTGCCCACTGACTCCCTTCACTCACCCGTCACCGTGGCCTTCCTTCACTTGGTTTTCTAGCTTAGTCCTCTTTGGCGTCTTCCAACATCTGCACAGATTATAAACGGGACCTCAATCCCAGTGCTTCCCTTCCAGAATGTGCTAACATGGCAACAAAGAGACACAGGGACATTGTGAAGACTTGGCCCGAGGCTCTGGTAAAGGCAACAGTTGCCTTCTAGACAATGCTGATGGGATGGGATGAGGTCTGCAATGAGGCAGATGAATGGGGCATTCTTAATCAGTTCTGCATAAGGGAAAGAAAGAAAAGGATCAAGAAGGTAGGGCACAGCTGGACCTAGGAATGCCAAAGCACATTTTATCCCCTTCCTTGTGGTTTTAGGCCCCAAACAGGAATTAATCCATGCTTGCTCATGGTTGAGATTCATAAAGCAAATGCTAATTGGCTTGAACCAGAAATTGCTTCAATGCACATTCCGGAGCACATCAAAATGCACATTCAGAATCACATTCCAGCTGGACTGGAGCTTCTGAGCTTCTGGGAGAGGATATTGTGGCTCTCTTTGTCCTCACTGATGTCACCCTGTGGCCAAGTCATACAGTGTCCATGATGTCATCTTCACCATGTGATCCCTGATTGTCTGGGCTCATGTAGCGAAGAAGAAAGATGAAGTCCTGGGAAAGCTGACAACAAACAATCCTAACCAAAAAGAGGTGTTGAACCAGCAATGGATTATGGGCACAATAGCTATGAATTGGCACACACAAAAAAGGAAAGTTAAGTTTAATAATTTTTAGATTTTTAAAAACCTTTTAAATAGATAATAAAAAGATAAAGGTAACCCTGACCATTAGGTCCAGTCGCAGACGACTCTGGGGTTGTGGCACTCATCTTGCTCTATAGGCCGAAGGAGCCGGCATTTGTCCGCAGACATCTTCCAGGTCATGTGGCCAGCATGACTTAGCTGCTTCTGGCAAACCAGAATAGAAATCCTCTAAGCAAATACATAAATACCTTGCTAAGATAGTAGTGCATCTCAGAGAAAAGTTCTATCTCAACCCTCTCCTTGTTTTGCTATTTTTCTATTTGCAGGAACTCTCTATATATTAATACATATACATATGCATAGGGAAACATTGAAAAATTGTTGCGCTTCTGTAAATTGAAGTAGTATGATCCATCTACCACTCATGTCTTTCCACAAGGTTTGGCAATCATTTGGGGCCAATGTTAAAATAAGACCTTTTAAGAAAGTCCCAAAATGGCTGCTGTCTCTGACATAAAAGAAAATGGCTGCCAGGGAGGGGTGTGACATAGCATGAAATGGTTGCCACATCTAAAAGAAACGGGTGGGAATCACAAAATGGTGTGGAGATACCCCCATATCAAAAAGTCACCTATATCAATCACTCACTCTGAGGAAGAAGTCCTTTGTACCTCTCCTCTGTTCAGAATGGAAGGGAGGATGGAATGAAATATGGGCATCTTTAATGGGGCACTTTCAACGGAGGAAAGGTTAGGCCCCTTAAAACAGGAACTGAGTATAGCCAAAAAAAAACAAAACAAAAAACTGCATTGTGGATTTTAGAGAAGATATTTACTCGTGAGAGCACTGACACCCAAGGGTGCTGTGCTGGTGACCTTTGCTCCAGCATGTTATAGTAGATCAGGTCCTGCTTCTGTCCTATAGAGCAGGGGTCAGCAACGTGCAGCCCATGGGCTGGATGCTGCCCATGAAGACCGTTCTACCGGCCCATGAGCAGCCCCTGAACTCAGCTGCCTGCTTGGCAAGTCCCCCGCATGCTGCGCTAAACTGGTGCAGTGCGGCACGGGGACTTGCCAAGCGGTGCCAGAAATTGCATTTGCGCACACACAGATACTGGAAATCGCATCTTCACATGTCCAGACACTGAAAATCGCTTCTGCACAGGCACAAGTTTCAGCATCTGGGCATACGCATAAGCAATTTCTGGCATCGTGGATATGCACAGACGTGATTTCTGGTGTTGTGCTGCGCCAGTCTGGCCCACGGATAATCTCTGTGGGGATGATCCGGCCCATGGCCTGTAAACCTTGCTGACCCCTGCTATAGAGTATAGACAAACAAACCTTAACATTTCAAACTCTAGTGGCAAAGCCAGGAATTGGACTAGATCTCCAGACTTGGCACAACAACACCCCTTATTGTGCTGGTAGATTCTTGTCACACTGGAAAGGCTGCATCATTGTCTGAACATGGGCCCATCCTGGTTGTTTTTCTCCTGTCCCCCACCCCACCCAGCCACTAGTGATGGAGCTGCCTAAAAGATTAAGGCGACATCATTCACTCGGCTGATAGAGGGGGAAATGATTGATCCCTCCTGGCAAAGCAAGAGAAGGAGGAAGCAAACCTCTCCAAAAATATGAGATCAAGAAACTCTCGTCTTTCCCGCACTGGAGTTTAATCAGAAACATGAGTCCTGCACATTCAAATTTCTTCATTTGCTCTGGTGGTATCATTATCCCACCCAGACGAAACCCATCAGAAGGTCTAGGAAATTAAACAGATTACTTTGATGTGAAACAACTAGGCAGTTTCCCTCCGTTATGTGGCCCTCTACCCCCTGATCTTACTTCTCATTATTCTAATATATACTAATTCCTCAGTCCCATTTTTTTTAAAAAAAGATCTCCCCTTCCAAGATTCCTCAAATGATAAATCAATCACCTGGATAAATAAGATCCTCAGCCACAAACTGAGAAGACCATGAAGAACATTCATATTATCACATCCACATCACGAGTTTGAAGTATATGGCTGTCTCCTGTGCTTTATTTGGAAAAAATGGAGGTGCTGGTATGCACCACTTTGCCTCCCCCTTTGTCTGTCTCCTCCATCACCACCACCACTTCCCCGAAAGCGTTTTGGCACAACCCACCAAAACAGGTCTACCATGAAGTGGCGCAGCTAGAGTGGCTGTTTCCTTGACATGCAGGCTGCTCTAGCTGCACCACTTTGTGGTAGACCCACTTTGGCCAGCTGTGCCAAAATGGTTCTGGGGGAAGTGGACGCAGCAGAGGTGAAAAGAGGTGGCAGTATGGTATAGCGCTGTGTACTGCCTCAAAAAATCCCTGGCTGTCTCCAAAGAATCATGAGAATTGTAGTTTATTAATGGCACTGGGAATTATAGCTCAGTGAGGGGTAAACTACAGTTCCCAGGTTTCTTTGGGGGGAAGCCATGTTCTTCAAATGAGCTTAGAGTCTGCTTTAAATGTATGGTGTGGATATGACATCTCCATCTATGACACATTGGACAGGTAAGGTTATCTTCTATTATGCCAGGGTGTGATCCCACCACCACCAATGGGGAATCAGCCACCAGTGTGCTTGACCACAGATAGATGCTTCTTCCGGTTCTTGAGAGTAGACTGGAGGGAGGGTGTGTGCCCAATCTTGGTATCCAATGAAATGTGGGCATGTTTAAGGAGTGTGTGTTCCACGGAGGAGAGGGAGAACCAGTAGAAACAAGAATTGAGCAAGGAGAGCAAATAGTTGCTCAGGCATTGTGGATTTTTGAGGGAATATTTACTGGGCACATTCACAAGTGCCATAGAAGGTACTGGTGGGAACATTTGTACTATAGGTGCTGTGCTGGAGACCTGAGGGAGCAAGCAGATCAACTATGTCTAAAGCACATCTTCATGCTGCTGCTCCAGGTTGGTGTGTAAAGCCCAGCTGAGAAAAAAGTGCAAGAAACAATTAAAAAGCTGACCCATTGTCCAATATATGCAATGCAAACAATGGAAAATCAAATTGGATAGCAGTTTCTAAGAAACATATATTTTTTAAAAAAAGAAACAACAACCACCAACAGGCGGCAGGGAAGCCTTTTGCTGCACACCCTTTGGGTCTCTGGTCTCCTCCATTTGGAAAAGATCTGGAATGTCTGTCTTGCTGGGCCAAGTGTGCTTAAGGACACTCTGTCTTCATCCTCTGAAAAGGCACAAATCAACTTTTGAAATATTGGGTTGTTTTGGTTTTGCTTCTTGGTAAATTCTTGCTTTGGCTTGCCACATCTCCTTTAACAATAGTTCGTGGAGGGAGGGACGGGGGGAGACATTTGACTCAGGTTGCATTTAAAGGTGAATCTTACAAATTTGCACCTTGCAAAAACAATATGAGAACCGAAACAGAGCCAATCTTTGAATTTCACAATTCTGTGAATTTTGCAATGCGGTTCTCCAGCCATTGTTTTTGAAAAGGCGTACTTCAGGGGAAACTGTGCATTAAAATGAAAAATAACACACAGATATGCAGCGTATTGGTAGAAATTGCTTGGAGAAATATGTACATTAGTCAAAAATGCATAAAGAACATATTTCTTAGGAGAAATCAACACTAAAATGCCATTCAGTCTACATTGCTCTGAGCAACTTGGAGGATGTGGGTATGGCTTCCAAAGTCTTGCCCAATCTCTGCTTTTTAAAACTCCTTCAGCACTCAGCTCTTGTTGTCTCCAGGCTGTATGAAAAGGGCGGACAGCCTGTGACTGTCATCTTAACTTCCAGCAGCTCTTTGCCTAATTTCATGAGTGTAGCAAGGGGAAGGGTGGTAGAGAGTGAGTGAGGAGTATGAGAGAGAGAGAGAGAGAGAGAGAGAGAGAGAGAGAGAGGGGAGTGGTAGAAAGAATTTGAGAAAAGGTGGGTACCACCCTGCTTTGACTCTTGCTTTGCTCATTTTTGGCTACCGACCACCGTTATAGGGCTCCCAACCAATTAACCCTGAGGGAATGTGGCCCTGTACAATGTTTTCCTTTACTAACGGCCTATATTAATTGATCCCTGTGGAAGTCATGTGACATTTTCTTGGCCCTAGAAAATGTGACACTCTCTTTATAACACAGAAAGGCTGAGAATGATGCCCACAGTTGTTGTTGTTGTTTTGTGGGAGGGAGCACTTGCTTACAATCAAAAGGAAGTAAGCCATGATGACCAAAGCAGCCCCACTCTTTTTTTTGGGTTGAAATCTGTGAGCCAAAAGTTAACATACTCTCATTTCATGTTCAACTCAGCCACAACTTCATTCCAATAAATCTCAAAGTGCCAGGAGGGAGGGAGGAAAAAAAATCAAAGGTACTTTGAAGGACAAAAAAAAGAGAAGGCCTGTAGTATTCCTAAAGGACTACTGGCATGAGGGGCAGACTGGCCCAACCAGGATGGAAATATTTACAATGGAGGTGCCTATAAGGAACCTCATTAGCCTTTCGTAAGGCTGCCATGACCTGTGTTGTGCTAATTGCCCCGTTAAGCTCCTTCCCCTGTAAAACCAATTCTATTAATATTCAGACAGGCTCATTAGTGCTGCTTACCAAAAAAGCCCTCACTTCATAGTACAGCCAAGAATGAGGAGATTGGGTGAACAACAGGGTTGCTATAAGGTAAAAATGGCAGTGGTGGTGAACACACTATATACGTTGCCTTGGAGGGATTCTTTTATTTCTATAATTTTTTTAAAAAAAGAACAATAGTAAAAGTTTTACGCAGAGAACTCCTGGATTGAAGTGGAGGGGAGGGTTGAAGAGGGGGCCTGAAAAGTGTACCAAATCTCCCAACTCCCCACTTCAAACTATTGTTTGCCTGTTTTCACAACAGTGGCATTTCCCTGGGGACCAGAATGACTGAGGGACAACATTTTTTTTAAAGAATTCTACCCAGAACTCCAGGGACGCAGGTGGCTCTGTGGGTTAAACCACAGAGCCTAGGACTTGCCAATCAGAAGGTCGGTGGTTTGAATCCCCGCGACGGGGTGAGCTCCCGTTGCTCGGTCCTTGCTCCTGCCAACCTAGCAGTTCAAAAGCACGTCAAAATGCAAGTAGATAAATAGGTACCGCTCCAGCGGGAAGGTAAACGCCATTTCCGGCTGCTGCTCTGGTTCACCAGAAGTGGCTTAGTCATGTTGGCCACATCACCTGGAGGCTGTACGCCGGCTCCCTTGGCCAATAAAGCGAGATGAGCGCCGCAACCCTAGAGTCATCCACGACTGGACCTAATGGTCAGGGGTCCTTTACCTTTACCCAGAACTCCCGTCAGGATGACAAGAGCTTGTAATGTAGCATTGTTCTGAGGGGACTTCTGGGTAAAAAAGAAAGATGGCAGCTTCCACCCTCCAGGACAGCTGCTGGGAAGCTGACTAGTTTTGGGGTGCCATTTGTCCAACAGAAAACTTTCAAAACAACCCCCAACTTTGCTGCTAGGAAGTAACACTATGCAGGGCCATCTGGGATCAACAATGTCATGTGTGATTAGAATACCCCTCAAGTGTCCTGATAAAATCAATACACCCCATTTTTCACACAAGAAAGCCACTTTTTAAGGGGCCACAATCTCACATGGCACCCCAAAGTGTGCTTTTTTGGGCCCCACAAGAGCACAGCCCCGAAAAAGTGTCACATGACTCTCACAGGAGTGCGGCCCCTTGAAGTTGCATGTCCTGACTTTTTGCCTCAGCGTGTTGGAGGGCATGGATTAGTTCTTGCTGTTAAGAACAGAAGAAGAAGCCTGTTGGATCAGACCAATGGCCCATCTAAGCCACCCTCCTGTTCTCATAGTGGCCACCCAGATGCCCCTGTTGCATTTGCCCACAAACAAATGCAACAGTACTCACGCAACTTGTGACTTCCAGTAACTGGCTTTAAGAGGCATACGGCCTCCAACTGTGGAAATAGAACATAGCCATTGTGGTTAGTAGTAGCCATTGATAGCCTTAACCTCCAGGAGTTTGTCTAATCCTATTTTAAAGGTATCCATGTTATTCCAAAACTATGCACTGTGTGAAAAAAAAACTACTTTTCTTTGCCCTGAATCGTCCCAGTGTTCATCTTCATTGGTTATCCATAAGTTCTAGTGTGCTAAGAAAGGGAGAAAAGCCATTCTCTCCGCACTTTCTCGATAATAATTTTGTAAACTTTTATCATGTCTCCTCTTCCTTGCCTTTTCTCTTAAATTAAAAACTGTTAGAGCAGATCGGGGCTACTCAAGAAACAGAAACTGGCTACAGGTCTCAGGAATGCACTACTGCAGTGAACAGAAGTGGAAACGGACTTCGTTATCTGTTGGTAATGTGTCACCATTTTATGGAGTGTAAGCTGTAGTGGCGCATCTGCAACCCACATGCTTGCTTGCTTGCTGAAAATGTAACATCGAAGCTTCCTCCAGATTATTTACTTACCAGTTGGAGACAATAAAACTGGTCATGTTTCCTCAGCAGAAGTGGGAGCTGGCTAGGTTTGTGTGCCCTTTAGGTGTCTGAGGAGAAGAGGGAAAGGGGAAGATGTCCATTAACACCCTTTTAACAAGAAGAGGCAGAAACAGATTTATTCTCCTCAGCCTGCAGTCTTTGCTCAGGATGGGTTTGCTTTTTGCACTTTTCGTTTTATGGAAAGGAAAAAGCCATGTGTATGTGCTGAATAGGTGGGCAAGCTAACGAGGTGCCAACCACAAGCAACCCAACCTACATAAAAAACCCCAGGAGCCTACTAACAAGAGCATTAGTCCTGTTAATCCATTTGTTGTTTGTTGCTCGGATGCCTGATTATTGTCTTCCAAAGCAACTACTCTATTCCAAACTTAAAAATGGAAAGCGTATTGCTGGTGGTCAACAAAAGAGGTTTAAAGACTCTCTCAAGGCAAATCTTAAAGAAGTAACATAAACTCTGACAACTGGGAAACACTGGCCTGGACAGCCTTTACCAAAGGTGTCATGGACTTTGAAGATGCTCGAACTCAAGATGAAAGGGAGAAACGTGCTAAGAGAAAGGCACATTTGGAAAATCTTCACCGTGATCAACTCCTGCCCAGAAACCAATGTCCCCACTGTGGAAGGATGTGTGGATCCAGAATTGGCCTCCACAGTCACTTACAGACTCACCGTTAAGACCGTATAAAAAAATTCCTTCCAGTAGCACCTTAAAGACCAACTGAGTTAGTTCTAGGTATGAGCTTTCGTGTGCATGCACACTTCTTCAGATACACTGAAACAGAAGTCACCGGACCTTTCTATATAGTGAGAAGGTGGGGAGGGGTATTACTCAGAAGGGTGGTGGGAATGGGTGATTGGCAGATAGCTGCGATGAGCCTGTTGACGACTCTTAACGACTGCAATAGGTCTAACAGGAAAAAGCAAGGGGTGAGAAGGTGAAAAATGGCTTTGTCATGTATAATGAGATAAGAATCCAATGTCTTTGTTCAAACCAGGTCTCTCCATAGTTTTAAGTTTGGTGATAAGTACTGTTAAGACCGTGTTCATGAAAGACAATCTTACTTGACTACAAGGGACTACCAAAGAAGAAGAATCCTGTTTGCTTGGAGTCAAGCCTTGCAGAACTACACCACTAAGCAATGGGAAGAATGTACATGTGGAATTACAAAGAACATTATCTTTCTCTCCATCAAACTATGTCTTGCAATTCAACAGCAGAAACTCTTGTCGATACGTTCATTACTATAGGGAGCTGAGGGTGTTGAATATGGAGAAGAGATGGCTGAGAGGTGATAGGATAACCATCTTCAAATATCTAAAGCACTGGAAGATGGAGCAAGCTTGTTTTCTGCTGCTCCAGAGGGGAGGACCCAGGCCGATGGATTCATATCATAAGAAAGGAGATTCCGACTAAACATTAGGAAGAAATTTCTGTTCAACAGTGGAACTGATTCCTTTGGATGGACTCTCCTTTTAAGCAGAGGTTGAATGGCTTTTTGTGCTGGGGGTTGGATTAGATGGTCATTACGGTCCCTTCCAACTCTACAAGTTTATGATTCTTTGATACCAATATATTGTTACTAAAGTGAAGCTGTCAATCACATTCCATGCATGTTCCATCTGGAAAGAACTTGCATTGGAGGCGGCGGGGAACTTCCGGAGGCGGCGCGTCCAGCAATGGCTGCCCTTTCCTAAGTGGGAAGAGGGAGCTCTGCAGGAACGGGTCGTCCGCTACGGCGCAGCGGAGACCCTTACCGGGAAAACCACGGGTAGCGTAAGCCCGTGGCCGTGGGACTCAGCGGGCACCCGGAGCGCCCCCAGAAACGCTGAAGAGACCTCGTAAGAGGTCCCGGAACGTGGAAGGGCTGGCGTGGTGCTGTGAGTCGATCGCTCTTTCTGCAGAGTGAAGCCGCGAAGCTGCTGTCGGTGAGCGCTGTCCTCTTTTCTTGGGAAAATTCGGTTTAAATCAACAACTCGTGAGTAACAACGGAAAAGATAAGGGTTGGACTATAAATTTGCTGTAAATTCGGCTGAAAGCGAGAGACGTAACCAGGAAGTCCGTCTCTTGTCACTGCTTAAGATCTAAAGCAAAGACTTTGACGTGTGGTGCCTTTGAAGAGGTGTCAAAAGGCAATCAATTCCTACATTAGTTTAAACTATTTCAGGACTTAACTTTTTTAAAGCTTTACTTCAATATATGAACTGTGTAACCTGCTCTGTTGGACTAACAAAGGGACAAAGAATCCCAGGCAATCGGACTGCCTAGACATCAGAACTGTCAGTTTGCAAGACTTGGATACTTTATTGCTGGATTTAGTAATATCTGAGCTTTAATGGGACTGTTGCTGTGAATTGTTACAGTGTACACTTATTGAAATATTGTTACCCTCTGAAACCAACTCTGCTAAATACAACTGCTGAAGGTCTTCAGGAGGTTTTAGATGGTTTGGACATTGCTTTACAGTATTTAAGTCTAGAAAAATTTAATCAACGGACAATTAATAATCAGACTTCTTCCCTATAATAGAAGCAAGCTCCCCCTAGAGGATTTTTGGACTTTAACAAAATCTGACTTTCCTTTCGGTTTCCTCTCCTCCAATTGGATTGTTTATCTTATGGGCTGGTGGTTTCTCATGAGAACATACTCAGTTTGACCTTGACAGCAGATAGAAGTGGAATGAGCGGTACTGGGAGGCAAACGAGCGGCCAAAGCAAAAAGACAAACAACCCTGACTTTAGTCTCTCAGCCACGTAGGTCATCCGTGCCTGATGCTCGGGAATTAGAAGAAACTGAGCAGCTGTTTGGACTAGATATGGCAGCAGGTGGAACTGCTTCAGTATTGGACAAAATACTTGAAAAATTGGAAGGCCTGGACAAAAAGGTGGATGAACAAACGGCAAAGATTGACTAGACCAGAGACTGTGTAAACAAGTTAACTGAACAGGTTACGGCGAACGCACAAGCAATCAGTAATTTATCTGAATCCACCGTAGAAAATCGGAAATTGGCAGAAGAAGCCATTCAAAAAACTACAGCACTGGAGCAGGAGGTGAGACCACTGCACAAACAGGTAGGGGATCAGCAAGCCTACCTGTCTATGATAGAACTTCGGGCACGGGAAAACAACTTGAAATTGAGGTTCATTCCAGAACTTGAACATGAACAAGGGAATCTAACTGAGTATTTAACAAAAGAGTTTTCCAAGTGGTGGAACTTGGAGGAGGAAAAGGACTTTAAAATCGTGACTGCTTTTAGACTTGGAAAACTTACAAGAAAAGACAAGCCCAGAGACTGTTTGATTACTTTAAGATCCAAGGAGGAGAGGGACAAAATATTAGGACTACACTACAGAAAGTCACTGGAAATTTTGGACAAAAGAGCAGAGGTGTACAAGGATATTCCTAAACAACTTTTGGATCTTAGATCCACTTATTCTGAACTAGTGAAGTTGCTGAGGAGCAATTTAATCATCTTTAGGTGGGAATTCCCACAAGGACTGTCCTTTACGTTTAGGGGGAAGAAGGTGAAAATTAAAACAGCAGAAGACAGAGATAAATTTCTGAATACATACGGAGAGGATCTTCAGAAAGGGATTGATAGACCTCCTGGGGCCGAACCACAACTTGTACCTACACCTACACCGAAGGGGTCCCTAGACCAGGAGAAAAAGATACCACCACCAGATCAATAACAGATTTGACCAGGATGTCTCTGCAACTTCTAAGTTGGAATATAAATGGCGCCAACATCCCGGAGAAAAGAAGAAGGATATTTCATATTTTGAAAAAAGAACAATTGGACATTATTTGTTTGCAAGAAACACATGTGACTAGGCTACACAGAAAAGTGTTAATAAACAAAAGACTAGGCCAAGAATTTATTTCTTCAGATCGAGTAAAGAAAAGAGGCGTGGTGATATATGCAAAAGAGAGCCTGTCACCAAAATTCCTATTCAAGGATGAACACAGTCGAATTTTGGCAATTGAGATTCAGACCCAAGGTGAAAAGTTTTTATTATTAGGAATTTATGCGCCAAATGAGGGAAAATCGGAATTTTACAAGAAGCTGCATGAGATTATGCTGGACTATCTGGACTATGATAACATCATTATGTTAGGAGATATGAATGGAGTGGTATCAACCAACATGGATAAGTCACAAAACCATAACATGACAAAAGATGGCAGACTACCAAAGACATTTTTTGAAATGACTGACAATATGGACTTGATTGACATCTGGAGAACAAAGAATCCCCTAGAAAGACAAGGAACATTCTTTTCTGAAGCCCAACTGACATGGACAAGAATTGACCAAATTTGGACAACTAAAGGCCTGGCACCTAAAATAAAAAAAGTGGAAATCTGCCCAAGAACCTGCTCCGACCATAACGCTGTCAAGATGGATATGAGACTAACTCCAACTGGCTCTTTCAGATGGAGGATGAATGACAACTTGTTTAGAGATCAGGATATTATTAAAAAGGCCCAAAAAGCTTTGAAGGACTATTTTGAGATAAACCTGAATACTACAGTGGAAAAAAGAACTGTTTGGGACGCAAGCAAGGCGGTGATGAGAGGGTTTCTGATACAGCAGAATACAATTAAGAAAAAAGCACAGAATGACAAGAAAGACAAGATCTTGGAGAAAATTAAAGAAGGTGAGAAAAAGCTAAGATCGAAACCGAAATCAAAGGAGATCTTAAGAGAAATTAAACACTATCAAGTACAATATGCAAAAATGATGAACCAAGAAGTGGAATGGAAGATTAAGCTAATGAAACAAAGATCCTTTGAATCGGCAAATAAATGTGGAAAGCTGCTAGCATGGCAGCTGAAAAAGAGACAAAAGCTGAACACAGTAACAAATTTGGAAATTGAGGGAAGAAATATTCAGAACCCGGTGGAAATTAGAAAGTGCTTCCAGAGATTCTTCAAACAACTTTACACACAAGGGCCGCAAAATGAATCAGAGATAGATCAGTTTTTACAGAAGTATGGTTTACCAAAGTTGTCTCTTAACAACAGAACAATCCTGAATTATAAAATAACACAATTAGAAATTGAGGAGGCCATTCAGAACATGCAATTGGGCAAGTCTCCAGGGCCAGATGGGCTTACCTCCAAATATTATAAGACATTGAAAGACTATTTGATGCATCCATTAATGGAGGTTTGCAATGAAATTATGGAAGGGAAGAAGGCACCGGAGTCGTGGAAAGAAGCTTTCATCACATTGATACCCAAATTGGAATCTGAAAAGACGCAACTTACAAACTACCGCCCCATCTCCCTTTTAAATGTGGATTACAAAATATTTGCAGACATTCTAGCAAGAAGATTTAAAAAAGTTCTTAATGAAGTAATTCCTAAGGACCAAGCAGGCTTCCTCCCAGGTAGACATTTGTTTGCTAACACAAGGAACATTATTGATATTTTGGAACTTTTGCAAACAAATATAAATACAAAAGCTGTGTTAATTTTCATAGATGCGGAGAAAGCCTTTGACAACATTTCTTGGAAATTTATGAAGAAAAATTTGGAAGGAATGGGAGTGGGGCGAGGGTTTTACAATGGGATAGAGGCAATTTATTCAGAGCAAAAAGCAAAATTGATAGTTAATAATGTGGTGACAGAAGAGTTCAGAATTGAGAAAGGAACAAGACAAGGTTGCCCTATATCCCCTTTGTTATTTATATTGGTCCTGGAAGTGCTCTTGAATATGATTAGAGGAGACCGGTTGGTAGAAGGTATTCAGGTCGGAGCGAAACAATACAAACTGAAAGCATTTGCAGATGACCTAGTTTTGACCCTACAGGAGCCAGAGCCTAGCACTAAAAGGGTACTGAAACTGATTCAGGAATTTGGTCGAGTGGCAGGATTTAAACTTAATAAACAAAAAACTAAGGTTTTGGGGAAAAATTTGACTTCTTTAGAGTCAGAAAGGTTTCAAAAAGAGACAGAATTAAATGTGGTTAAAAAAGTAAAATATCTAGGGGTAAATATAACAGCGAAGAACAGAAATTTATTTAAAGATAATTATGAAAAATGTTGGTCTGAAATTAAAAAAGACCTAGATGTCTGGTCAAGATTGAAACTTTCCTTGTCAGGACGTATTGCTGCTGTTAAAATGAATGTATTGCCAAAGATGTTGTTTTTATTTCAAACTTTGCAAATAGTGGACAAAATGGAGTGTTTTGGGAGGTGGCAACGAGATATTTCTAAATTTGTCTGGCAGGGCAAAAACCCCAGAATCAAGTTTAAGATACTAACTGATGCTAAAGAAAGAGGGGGCTTTGCCCTGCCAGACTTAAAGTTGTATTATGAATCAGCAGCCTTTTGCTGGTTGAAAGATTGGCTACTTCTTGAAAACACTGATGTTTTAGATTTGGAAGGATTTAATAATGCGTTTGGTTGGCACGCGTATCTGTGGTATGACAAGGTTAAAATACATAAGGCTTTCAAGAACCATGTTGTCAGAAAAGCAGTGTTCAATGTCTGGTCAAAATATAAAGACTTATTGGAAAATAAGACCCCAAGGTGGCTATCACCAATGGAGGCTAAGGCCCCGAAAAGACTCAATATGGAGGCCAAATGGCCGAAATATTGGGAAATAATAGAAAAAGATGGAGATAATTGGAGGTTGCAGAGTATGGAGAAAATAAAAGATAAAGTGCGAGATTGGTTACATTATGCTCAGATTAAAGAAGTCTTTAAGTTGGACAAAAAGATAGGATTTCAGGTGAAAAAATCAAAGTTAGAAACAGAACTGTTAGAACCCAGCTCTAAGATACTTTCAAGAATGTATAACTTGCTGCTAAAATGGAATACACAGGATGAAACGGTCAAATCAGCTATGATAAAATGGGCACAGGACATAGGGTATAACATCATGTTTGCTGACTGGGAAAAGTTATGGACCACCGGTATGGAATTTACGGCATGTAATACCTTGAAAGAAAACATTATGAAAATGATATATAGGTGGTACATGACCCCAGTCAAGCTCACAAAGATATACCATCTGTCTGACAATAAATGTTGGAAGTGTAAAGAAGCTGAAGGAACATTCTTTCACCTCTGGTGGACTTGCCCTAGAGTGAAGGCTTTCTGGGAAATGATATACAATGAGCTGAAAAAGGTATTTAAGTATACCTTCCCCAAGAAACCAGAGGCCTTTCTTTTAGGCGTTGTTGGCCACAGTGTGCAAAAGAAGGACCGAACCTTTTTTATGTATGCTACAACAGCAGCAAGGATACTTATTGCTAAAGGCTGGAAAACTCAAGACCTGCCCACACTGGAAGAATGGCAGATGCAACTGATGGACTATATGGAACTGGATGAGATGACTGGCAGAATCCGAGACCAGGGAGAAGAATTGGAGGAGGAGAACTGGAAGAAGTTTAAAGATTATCTGCAAAAGCATTGTAAACTGTATGAATGTTAAGAAAAATGTAAGATCTGTAACATCAAGGCTCTAACAAATTAATAACCTTTATGTATAAAAGTCAATGTAAGTGAAAAATAAGATAAATTGTGGATAAATGGTATCCTATAATTAACCTTTGACAAAAGAAATCTAAAAGATTAAATTTGAGATTTGAATATTGGGAAATTTTAATTAGATAAACTAAATTAAGTTAATAATTTGCTGGTAAAATTTATGAGTCTAGAGAGTAGGAATAAGAGGCGTGAGGAAGTCCAAGGATGTTTATGAAATGATGATATCTGAAATTGATATGTTTTTATATATATTTATTGTTAAACAAAATTTAATAAATATTATTAAAAAAAAAAGAACTTGCATTGGTTCTATTGACAAATTCCTAGCTGTGCCCTGCCCTTCTAAAAAAAAACAAAAACCAAAATTGCCTTGTGATTCCTGCTATATTCATGAACAAATAATAATCTCTCTGTCGTCCCCCCCACCCCCTGTGCTGCCGCCAGGGTCAAGATTGTATCTCTCCCATCACCTCCCCTTAAATTTTAATCAGAGAACAGCAAGCAAGCAGAAAAACAGCAAGACATTTGATGTCTATTTCCTTTCACCAATGGGGGGGGGGTGTTTTATCACCCAGAGCTGTGTTTGTTGAAGGAACACAGCAGTCCACATTTCATAGGCTGAGGAGGAAAGACTCCTATTAAATTTGGCAGCTTTATAATGTTACTCCCCTCCCAGCCCCTCTTGCCTTTTGACTCTGGTGAACCAAAAGCAGGGAAGGATGAACCTCAATTCTGAATGCACAGATTTCAGGGTTGCAAAAGCCTTCTTTATGCATGACACTAACTGTGAAGCAGGGCTGGCCTTAGGTGGCAGAATCCACGTAGAGTTTTATTTTTCCCCACCCCTGTTCCTGATGTAGATCTTCACTCAGACCTTCTTCCCTGGTGGGGATCGGAATGCCATTTTGTGGTTTGCTTCAGGTGCCAAAATGTCTTGGGCCAGCCCTGCAACGAAGTGGGTGCAACAGGGGCTAGCACAGTAGCTCTGTCTCCCCATCACAATGCCAGGTGACCCATCCCCAACTTGTGGAAGGTGGCTCTCTAGGGTGAGGAGCTTTCTGTAGTCATAGAAGACCTGATGGATTAGGAACCAGTCAAAGAACAGGAAGCGGATCCATGGTGGTTGATGCCCATTGAGGCTGGTAGGGCAGAAGGCAGGAAGGACAAACAAAGGCAGCAAATACAATTCCCTGTAAGCAAGTGTAAAGTGATTCCATTGGGGCAAAACATTCTTATCTCATGTGTACTCTAATAGGGTCCAAACTGGCAATGACTGACCAGGAGTGAGACCTTGGGGTCACAGTAGATGGGGTGATAAACAGTTTGACCCAGTGTGTGGCAGCTACAAAAAGGGATCATTAGGAAAGGAGTCAAAAATGAAACTGCCAGTATCTATCATAGCATATACAAATCTATTGTGCAATTGCACCTAGAATACTGTTTACAGTTTGGGTAGCCACACCTCAAAAAGGATATTGTAGAGACGGAAGAGGTTCAGAAAAGGGCAACCAAAATGTTCAAGGGTTAGAGAAATGCCTGTATGAGGAAATTTTGCAAGATTTGGGGCCTTCTACTTTAGAGAAAAAGTGGGTAAGAGGTGACATGAATGAGGTGTACAGATTTATGTATGCTCTGGAGCAAAATGGCTAGAGAAGGTCCCACGCCCCCATAATACTAGAATCTGCTGCTATCCAACCAAGCTGAATGTTGGAAGATTCAGGACAGAAAAGAAGCTCACACAGCTATGGGATTCACTATGTTGAGATGTAGTGATTGCCACCAGCTTGGATGGGAGGGAGGTTAAAAGCCCATTCTGGAACTATAGTGAGATATATTTGTGCTAATTTCTGTGTTATTTGATTTAAAAAAAAACACGTTTGCAAATAATGTGGAAATGAATGCTAAACTTGCGTTATAATCCACCATAGTTTTGCTATGTTCCACTATACTTCCAGAATCGGCTTTTACATCACGTGAAAGCTCAGATATAATGTGGAAATTATCATTTAGAGAATCGGCATGGAGGTGGAACAAAGAGCCATGTTAATGCAGCCTCATTCTCCATTGATTCTAGAGCAAAATGTCATGTGTCGGCAGCCTTTGTCTCTCTGGCCCAAGTTTGGACATTTGAGCCCTAAAATCACTGACACATAGATCTACTCTAGCAGCAGCTGACAACACTTCAGATTGCTTTGTGGCTGGAGAAGAGCGGTTAAGGGAATCTGTGCAGAGTAGATGCAAGGGAGAAGTTGTTGGGAAGGTGAAGCTGGCCAAGATTCGCAGGCTTTGTCTGGACTGTGTGGAGGAAGATCACCCAGTGCTTCTTGGAATTTAACCCTCCTTAGCAGCCGCCGCCACCAGTTCCCCCAACCTTCAAAAACACATTCACTTCTTCATCCTCCCTGCAAAAAATGCCTGTGAAAACAAGGCACAGCCTAAAAGCCTTTATCTCTTCTAAAGCAACTGGCTTGTTTTACTGGGGGCTGGAGCCCCCTCCTGCTTTGGGAAGCCAAATTCTTTCAGCACAGGCTTGCAAAGAAGCAGGCGGGTCCCGAGCTGAGAGGCTCGCATTTGCAAAGCTGGGGGAGGGCAGAATTATATATGTATATTATTTGGCCAAGTTGCCATGTTTAGGTTGGCTGGATAGCTTGATGTGGAATTAACACATATGACATGAATCTCGCAGCCCAGCACAGTCAGTCATTCCATACAGGGAGAAAAATATTTAGGAAGGAGTGGGGGGGGGGAAATCCTGATGCACCTCTGGAGAAGGAGTTTGTGATGGCAGGGTGGGGGGCTGTCAGTGGGGCTTTGAATTAGGGAAGTATCTGCACTGGGCTTTCAGGAGTTCAGCTACCAAGGTCTTGAAATGCAAGTTAGGGCAGATTTGGACCAGAGCTGGATGGAAGGCTGAGGGAGATCCACAAGCAGGCCTTAAGAACATAAGAAGAGCTTGCTGGATCATACCAATGATGCGAGTCCAGCATCCTGCTCTCATAGTGGCCAATCAGATGCCCTTTATGGGAAAGCATCAAACAGCACATGAGCAAAAGAGCCCTCTCCCCTCCTGCATCATGGTGTAGGGTTGCCATATGCCCTCTTTTCCCAGGACATTTCCTCTTTTTTCATGGGTAGAGCAGTCATAGCGAGCCATAGTTAAAAGTAGAAGTTGGCAAATATGTCCTCTTTTTTGCTCTTCAAAATCTAGCAACCCTAATTCCAAGGTCAATCCAAAGCAGAATTGGGAGTAAGGAGGTAAGAAGGTAACCATCTCTGTTCCAAATCATGTTAATCACAAGCTGTGCTGTTTCCATTATGCTGCAGTTCAGCTTCTGTCAAAAGCTACTTCATTTGTCTTGCCATCTGCTGTGGAGGAATTTTATGTAGTTAATTGCTTTATCATTCTGTTATTCCACACCATTCATTGCAACGCAAACTGAGGGCGTGTTTGTGGAGTCATCAATTGCATATTGTTTGTGGACTGAAAACAACATTGTAGTCACTGGATCAATTTCCATTCTGCACATGGGACGAATAAGCAACCCCCAGCAATTTCCTCTTGCCCTTACATTTTTGTTGAAATTCTCTGACATCCTTTACCAGGAGTGAGCTTAGTCCGGTCAGCCAGGAAAGAGGATATAGCAGCCACCAGACTCTAGCTGTGAAGTGTGGCTGCCCAATTTGTTCCAGTTGCCATTTTGTACATTTGCAACCAATGGCACCATCCCACTGCCAAAGTGCATTGCATCCAAGGCTGGTCAAATTTTGGACACCAGAGGCAGAAAATTCTGCACGCACTTTCCCTCTTTCTTGACAGTGCAATTACACTAGCAACAAATTGTATTCCGCAGCCCAGAATTAAAGGAAGAGGGCAGCTTGATCAGTAAACTATCCACCATTACCGCCAGGAGTTGACGGGAACAAGTCTAATATGCCAGTCAAACATGAACACCAGCATGAATTCTTAGCTGGAAAGTTATGGCCCCCAGCAAATAGACTCATCCTGTTTATTCAGATGAGAACAATTTTCTCTCACTTGTGCTTTTGACAAGTTATGATCTGGAGGCCTCTTCGGTGTCCCTGCCAACAACAATAAGTGGGAGGGGCCAACTGGACAAAGAAGGATATCTATTTCCAAGCTGGTTTTAGGATTGACTGGCCTGTACATTGAATTCCCAGTCTGTAGTTTAAAGCTATAGGTTACAGATGTGTTTTTTTTTAAAAAAACAAGAAACCCATGCAACCAATCTCTAAATAATTATTAGGTGGTCCATGAGTGTTGTGTGTGTGTGGGGGGGGGGGTGCTGGTAGAAAGAGGAATAAACTTCCCCACGTAACTATTCACTGGGAGTCCCACAGTGTACTGAAGACTCCTCCACTCTCTATGATATTCACCAGTGCAGAGTGCCTTTTCGATATCACGTATCAGAGTGAGCTTCGGGGACAGACTGAGGAACTGGGAGGGCCTGGGGACACCTTTGCGAATCTAAGGAACTTTTGTGGGCTCCAAGAAATACCTGTTCCACAAAAGAAAAACGGACAGTGCTCAAAACCTGGCAGACTGACAAAACACCTACACCTCCAAACCAAAAACCAAGTGCAAGCATAAGCACCCCAAAAACTAATTTTAAAAATGTGAGGGGTGGCGGTTCTTGGCAGCTGTCAAGGGTAGTGTTTAAATATACCATGGTGCTCACAGGTGCCACCTTGGGGACCCTAGCCCTGCTTAATTAAGAAACAGTCTCCTTGTTTGTTTCTTCATCATTAGCGCCATCATTTAGTATGCTTTTTTATCCTTCTTTGGTGGTGGATGCAGCTCATTGGGACTGCTAGGTTGGGAGACAAGGAGGACAACAGTAGGTGGTGCCAGAGCCAATGAGAGGCAGCGCCAATTAATCCTAGTTTTGTCCCCATCCTCCCCCTCCCTGATGAGTTCTACAAGGACAATGCTGAGACTAAGGAGGAGGAAGCTGATGGGCGGTGTCACCCCGTGGACTGAGTGTAAGCAAGGAGGCAGGGAGGTGGGTGCTGGCTGAGGACAGAAGGTGTGTGGGGCAATGTCCCATTTTCTCCAATAAGGCCAGCCTCCATTCCCCTTCTTACAAAAAGCCCCTCTCATTGTAAATGGAGCTAATCCGTAGAACCATCTTATGAGGTACACTCTGCTTTGGGCAGAATTTGGTGGAAGTCTAGGAATGTATATGTGGAATATGTGAGGAAATATTGCTAGTTATTACAGTGGTGCCTTGGTTTACAACCATAATCCGTTCCGGAGGTCCGGTTGTAAATCAAAACAGGTTGTAACCCAAGGCACGCTTTCGCCAATGGGGCCTCAAAAAAAAAGGGGGGGGGTTGTAATCCCAAAAAAGGAACACACACATCTGGGTTTGACATGGTTGTAATCCAAACCGGTTGTAATCCAAACTGGTTTCAAACCAAGGTACCACTGTATAGAGATTCCATTTAAGATTCCTCAGATGTTTTGCTTGATTGGGACCCTGAAAATTGCCCCATGATTTCACCCCATGAGTGCAGCCCTAACTGCTACTGCTGCAGCTGCAAAACATTTCAACCTCTCCTTTCGACCAGTGTCAAGTCAGTTTTCTAAGCTTCAGGGAGAAACATGCATAGCATGTTTACTTGCAAAACAGCAGCCGAAGGATTAGATTTCCCCTTAAGAGTAGCCATAATGGGCTCCCAAACCCATTTTACTTAGATGACCCCATTCTCAAATTTACATTTTTCCCGTGACCCCCAAATAGCAGCAAAGTCTAGAATATCATCCCAAAGTAAAGATGTAGTGCATGATGTCTCATTTAATGGGTTTACCATTTTTCTGCAATGGGCTCTATGATCTCTGGGGGCTCAATGTTTAATTTTGGGCAGGGGGTCTACCTTAGCTTCTGGATTTAGAAATCACACCCCCGTCCTTTGGGAAAAGATGTCCAACACGTGCTTTAAGCTTAAATTAAAATATCCTGCATAGTTTTGATTAAAGCAGACACAGACAAAGAGACAGATGTAGGAATGCATTGCAGCAACTGTTAAGTGATACTTTACATGCTGCTCATCTGCTTGCTGATGATCAGCTGATGTTCTTAAGTGGCATACAATATATTGGCAGTTACTAGTAGCAGGGTGAGGTCTGATGTGTGTTCTTCATTCAAGGGATATGTGCAAGGAACACGCAGTTGATTTATTAATTTCTGCCTCTATATAGCTACCCCATAACAAGAGTTCTCTGGGCTCCTCAGCAAGCAACAAACAAGCCAAGCACGTCAAAGTATTATTTATTTATTGCAGGTATAGTCCACTTTTCTCTCCAAGTTGCACAAGTTAGCATACATGGTTCGCCCCACAACAACCCTGTGAGATAGGTTAGGCTGAGAGGCAGTAACTGGCCCAAGGTCACCCAATGAGCTTCATGGCCAAGTGGGGATACAAACCATGGTCTCCCAGGTCCTGGCCTGACACTCTAACTCAGCCTTTCTCAATCTGTGGGGCCCCAGATGTTGTTGAACTACAACTCACATCACCCCTAGCTAGCAAGGCCAGAGCTCAGGGATGTTGGGAGCTGTAGTCCAACAACATCTGGGGACCCACAGGTTGAGAACTGCTGCTCTAACTGCTATCTGAATTCCTGGAGAGCTGCTGCCATTCAGTGTAGGTGGTGCTGTGCTAGATGGACCAGTGTTCTGACTCAGCAAAATAAGGCTACTGTACTTAAGTTCCTAGGACTGCCCTCCCATCGCCCTTTAAAGTAGAGCGCTCTCCTCTGCGATCTAGGACACACAACCACCCTAGATGGAGATGTGCCCAAAGACTTAAATGCTTGTGGGAGGGTGAGCATGTAAACACAAAGACAGAGAATGGGGAGATGCTGAGGAGATTAAAAAATGCACACAGAGATAACAAACAACGGCAGGGGGTAATTCAGAGTTCTGTGCTGTCTTGGTTTAAGCCAAGTGACATCTTCCCGTGAGAAAGGCTTCGGATGAGCCTACAACAAAACTCAGAAATCATTTTGTGTTGTTGGATATGCTTCACTGGGAAAACTGGGAAGGGGGCATGGGTGGTTCTTTCCGCTGGTTGCTTCTTCCCCCCAGGCATTGGGAAGGATAAACATAGGTCTGCAATGGAACCAAGGACAGAGCAGGCTGATTCCCAGGACGACGGGTCAAAACTCCCAGAGTGGGATGAATATAGCAAGCATCTTAGATTTTTTGCTGATGAGTCCCCATGGAATATATTTTGGAAAGAGAAGACAGAGGACAGCAGGCAGTGGTAGGCAACTGCATTTTTCCTTATCTTGTGCAGCTGAAATGGATTAAAAAGCTATGCAGTCCCTTTGTGGCCAGGGAAGGTTATTTGCCCACCTGCTCCTCCCTGATCAACACATGTTTCCCAACATGAATGTATGTGGCTATCATGGCTCCCACCAAGAACCCTGGGAATTGTAGTCTGACAGTGACCAACATTTGGTCACAGATATCTGCGGTCTCCATTCCAGAACCACAGTTCTGAGACCCCCTTGGGAAGAGGGAATGATCATTAAATCCATTTAAATGCAGATCTGTCTTAATCCCAGACCCGAGGGTGCTGGAATATATGGATCAAACCAGTGTGTTGCATGACCCCAAACTGTGTCCAAACATCTTGGGACGTTGTGGTTCATGCAGAAGAAGGATGCCTCTGATGACTAGTTGCCAGGAATCGAAATGGGGAGAGTGTTTTTGCACTTGGATCCTGCTTACAGGCTTCACAAACACGTCTAGTTGGCCTCTGTGAGGCCAGGATGCTCAATGGCCTTTTGGCCTGATCCAGGAAGTCTCTTCTTGGCTTTAGAAGAGAATTAGACAAATTTAAGGCTGTCATTGACTATGAGCAGACTATGTCCTGCCTCCGGGGTCAATGCTTCTGAATGCCAGTTGCTGGAAACTGCAGGAGGGGAGAGGGCTCTTGTGGCCAAGTCCTTGTAGGTTTCCCACAGTCATCTGGTTGGCCACTGTGAGAACAGGATGCTGGACTAGAAGGGCCATTGGCCTCATGCAGGAAGCTCTCCTTAAGTTCTTATGTCCTTCTGAACAGCTAAACAGCACAAAAAAGGTGAACGGTCACCTCACCTGGGAGGCAGGCCAATACTGCGTGATGCACAATCTACAGTGCCCCCTTTCCTCTAAAACCGCAACTGCCCCTTGTGAGTGACTGTGTTGAGTCCTGTGGTTGAGTGCTGGGATGTGGGTGGCACTGTGGTCTAAACCAATGAGCCTCGTGGGCTTGCCGATCGGAAGGTCAGAGGTTCAAATCTGCATGATGGGGTGATCTCTTGTTGCTCTGTCCTAGCTTTTGCTAACCTAACGGTTCGAAAGTATACCAGTGCAAGTAGATAAATAGGTACCTCTGTGGCGGGAAGGTAAACAACATTTCTGTGCACTCTGGCACTTGTCACTGTCACCCATGCGCCAGTAGTAGTTTAATCATGCTGGCCACATGACCCAGAAAAGCTATCTGTGGACAAACGCTGGCTCTCTTCGCCTGAAGCAAGATGAGTGCTGTATCCCACAGTCACCTTTGACTGGACTTAACTGTCCAGGGATCCTTTACCTTTACCCTGAGTCCTGTTTCAGGCACAGTGTGAGCCAGGTGCCTTTTAAAATCATAAATCAGAGATGGCCAAGATGCAGGCTGGAAGCAATTTGACTTGGCCCCTGACTGGTCTCTGAAATTTTAATAAAAGTGTAATGGTGGAGAGCAGGAATTGGCCTCGGCTCCTTATGTACAAAAATAGTTCACAAAAGCCGGAAGAATCACTGAGGTTTGGGGCCTGTAGAAGAGCAGCAGAAAACCTGCCTTATGAGCAGAAGGACCTAGGTTTTGAGAACTGGCATCTCTCATTAAAAGAGCCACAGGTAGCAAGACTATGAGATGTGCCTTTCTGAAACCTTGGAGAACTGCTTCCTTTGCTCATGGGTCTGAAGGGTGGTAAGGTTGAGTATCCATTCAGGCTTCAAGGCCAGTGAAGGGACCAATGCTCTGACAGTGTTATCACTTCCACATTGCACCAAGTAGCATAAAAGGTCAGGTGAAGCTTCAGAGAAATTATTTGGTTACACATCATGCCTCTTCCAGGTTATGGGGCCCCACTGAGGCTGCCAATGGATTACAAGTCCCATCATCCACAGCCAGACCAAGTGGACAATGGGAGTTGTAGTCCACAACACCTGGAAGGCACCCTGTTAGCGAAGGCTGAGTTGAATTTCAAATAACTGCAAATGCTTGGCAGAACGCTACCTTCTCCATTCCTTCTCAGGACTTAAAGACAGGTTCTAGAGTGGTTTTCCAGACTGGCTTTGAAATCAGATAAGACCTGAATCAACAGGCAGAGTAGCACTTCCACACCCCATGAATGCTAGACTTTTTAATCCAAATTCCCTGAATGGGGAAGATCAGACCCCCAAGCTTACAGGATTGGAGGTGGGAGGGAGAGAAGCTGTAATGTTTGTGGGCGGCCACAAATGGTCCAAAGCCAGAGGCTGCTAATTTGAAGCAGAGCGAGTCCAGACCACATTCCAGACTCCAGGCAAATGGCGTGTTGGGGTGTGTGTGTGCCATTGCTAGTTAGTAGATGGGGAAGCTTGAGTGGGCTGAAAGGATGGGTGATCCACTTTCCCATCCTGCATGGGTAATTAAACACAATTATATGTACTTTAGGGATTAACCGGTTCTGTATAAGAGGGAGGTCTCACACTTGATGTGCTGAGTGTTTTCAAGGCAGCTTGCTTCAAAGAGTTGATCAACTGCAGACACTACCATGGGGCCTTCCCCACCTACTTTCATCAGAGAAGAGCATCCTTCATGCAGAGTGCAATCACTTTGCATCTCTCTGCCTGTCTATCTCACTTGGTTAGAACTTGCCTCTTCCAGCCCTTGCTTTCCTCACCTCATCCATATGTCCACATGACTCCTTTACATGAAAAGGTTTGGGGCTTTCAAATTTAGACAAAAAGCAAGTAAGGGGTGACATGAAAGAAGTTTATAAATTAATGCATGACGGGGAGAAAATGCATAGGGGAAAGCTTCAGTTATCCACATTTCCACATTGCTTTGCAAAGTTTCTGTTTTTAAAGCTATCATTAAAATGCACCAGCGTTTCAGTGTAAATTTAATCTAATCTACACATTTTTGTGTGCATTTTTGCCCAGTAAAAAAATTTTTGCAAAGCAATTTTTGTGTGCATGTTTGGCTGCATTGCAAAATTCAGACAAGTGTGAATTTTGAAAAATGGTTGCATTTTGGTTCATGTTTCAGGCAGTGCAAATTAGGTAGGCTCACCTTTATGCGCAAACTGAATCAATTTCTTCCCCCACCCCTACCTCCAACATGGGGGTGGATACTTCCCTCTTTTAAGAAACAAATTACCACCCAATACAGCCACTCCAGAGGTCCATAGGAAATCTTAGATCTCTCAGTTGATGCAACCAAGTTTCTGGTTCCTGGAACATCACGAACCATGGCTTCCCTGGCTATGGAACCATGAAGCATTTCCTCAACAACACTTACCTCCTGCTGCAATTAATGAAGCTGCTCGTCAGCCTTATCCGTTAGCACTTTCCAAACAAAGCTCTCTGGTGGTTAATAAAGCCTAATGAGACCCAGGTTTCAAACTTTCCAGCTGTCTTTAACCTTATTATGATGACAAGGCTGTGCCTTTACAGCCACAGAGAGGAGCTGTTAAAGGAAAGGTTCCTTCTGATTGATTGCTCCCGATGCTGCAATGCTGGTGGCCCATCAGGCAGAGCATCTGGGCTGAAGTTCAGGCCTGCACGGCTGCCAGCAACCACCACCTTCCGCAGCACAACCATCACTGCTGCAACCAGCTATGCAGGCAACCAGCACCATCATTATGGCAGATGGAGAACAGCCTGGAACTGATGCTGAGGTTCAAGGACCATGTCTTGCCAAAGGCCACCTGGCAAGTTGGTTACTCAAGCTGGTTGCTCGGGTGGGCACCTGAACTTGAGACTTCCTGGTTCATTGCGACAGTTACCAGTTTATTTTTGCTCTTGCTTTCCTTGTATATTTTTTGAATTGTTAATAAACACTTTTTAAAAAAATAAAGAGAAAATGGCCAAAGCCATTGTGGATTTGTAGGTGATTGAAAGGCAGGTCTTGTCTTCCTGAAGCTAGAGGTAGAAATTCCGCAAAACCTATGATCAGTGAGACCAGTGTCAGGTATGCAAAAGCGCAGCCAGACCACAAAAGTGGTTAGAACTAGTTTAGGAGGAACCAAGCTAGAGTGGGAAATGACTCCAAATAGGGTGTAAGGAGAGCTCTGCATGTACAGGAAAGAACTTGGGTTGAATAAATGTTTCCTACATCTGTGGTGGGATGAGAGATGGTGAGGTGCTATTATTATTTATTAAATTTGTTAGTCCCTTTATCTGGCCCAGGGCAACCCAAAGCGACTTACAACCAAGGCGTCAGAAAGTGCTTGAAGGTGGTTGGCTAATGAACAACCAAGATGATGTACATCTCCTGTGTAGGTATGTACTCACACAGACTCTTTTGGACTCTGTCCTCTAATGCATTACTGAAAACAGTCTAATTGGGAATTTGGAGTGAGCCTCTGTATTGAGCTCCCAAAGAGAATTTTCTACCACAAGCTTGGAGTGGACTGATGACTTTTCAGATGCCTGATGGGTCAAGATTTCTGGGTTTTGCAAACCAGGAGACAAAGACCGGATGGATCAAGAATTTGTCAGTTATTGCAACAGCCTATTGTGGAACCTCACATGGACCCACTAGATCAGCCCTCCCTAACCTGGTGCCTTCTAGAGGGACTACAACCCCCATCAGCCCTAGAAAGTGTGATCATGCTTTTGAGTAACCAAAGCCTAGCGATTATTCTCAGTGTGTGTGTGATGCTGAAGGAGTTTTGCTGAAGGAGTTCTTGGCTGCACCAGAGCCATTGTGGGCTAAGTCTAGTTGGCTGATGACTCTGTGAGCAGTGAAGGGACACTTCTTGGGAGGCAACCCAAGGCTCTGCTGTCGAGGCAGCCAAAGAGTCTTGCCTGCTGGGTCAAGGATCTCACCCAAGTTTCATGCGTTGTGCTGGGAGGGCCTTTGCTTAACGCAGCTCCGCATCATGAAGAATGTGCTTGGCTGTCTTCACAGACCAGGTAGCCAGTTCTTTGAGGTGATTAGCCCAGAGGGTAGGGAAGCGAGGAAGGTTTATACAAAGCAGTACTTGGAACACCCAAACCAGGCTGCCAAGGAGTACCGTGTCCCCTTCCAAAGCAAGCACCTCTCCTTCCAAACACTTGCCTCTTCCTGCAGAGGACATTTGCTCCTGGACACATCAAGCAAACAAAGGATTAGGTATAAAACTGCCTGGGAAACAGCAATGCATTTCCCAAAAGAAATTGGGGGGAGGCATTTTGCTTAATTTCTCCGGGGGGGGGGGGAGAGATTCTGCTTACAATTTTTATTGCATTTTTGAAATTATAGACAAAAAAATAATAATTCAATACCCCTCGCACAATGACACAAATTCGGTTACAATAAGAATGCTAAGTCTAAGTAATGCTAGATAGAGCTTTTCTATAAAAAGGGATGGACCAACAGATGGATCTAGAGCCCAAGGCAGCCCTCTCCTCCATGCATTTGTCCAATCCTCTCTGAAAACCATCTTGGTTGGAGGCCCTCAAGTTCCATAATTTAGCTCTGCAGTGTGCTTACTTTATTTTCAATAGGCTCATCTCTTGTCCTCCTCTCCTGCCACGACTGCCAAGAGTGCTCTCAACTTCAGAGCCTAGAATGCTCAAGGTTAATCCAATTTACATAGGTGGAGGATTGCACATGACAGCTTCACACCCTGGCCCTCTTCTTCTGCTTCATTTCCCTGGCTCTGCCATGAGAGCAAACAAGTCTCACATTCCCGGTGCTCATTTGAGGCTGATCTTGCCACCCTGTTTTACCAAGCCCTGGCACCAGAGAAGGATTGGCAAAGCCTTGGATTCAAGATGTTGGGAAGGGGGGGGGGAGGGTTGTTATTTCAGCTACAATAATGTATGAGATGCAAATTCTTTCCTGTCTCAAAACACCTTCTCCTTTAAAAGAGCAGCTCCTGGGGGACAGCCTGTCATTTAGATGGGAGTCAGGCTTCTGCAACATTTCAGGCTGAAGGCATTTAAGACACCAGTCTGGTTTATGTAGCTCAGCTCTGCAACTCAGGAGGTGGCGGCGAGGGCAAGAATGGAGACGAGATGAGTCTTTGCAGCAGCATCAAGAAGCATTATGCTGCTATCAGCTTATTCCTTTGTGATGTCACAATAACTGCTATTAACCCCCCCCCCCAATATGATATTAGAAATTTTGAGTAAATAACATGCTGATAGTAGAACCACCTTTACACTCCAGTCAGATGAACGGAAGGCAGGAGTGTGTCAGCTGCGTGTATTGATGAGCATGTATGAAGAGCACCATAGTTGGATATAGAGCAACCCTGTTGCTCTCTCTTTCCCTCCATCTGCCTTTCCACTACCTTTCAAGTTTTATAAACTCTCTAATCAGCTTTTAGGGAACGGGGAGACCTTGAAACGTCTCTTTCCATGGTTTCCAATTGGGCATTTCGCTTAATAAGAAGGCTGTGTCACTCTATTAAGTACGAGCATGATTAAAAACATATTTATAGAGGATTAATGACTTTTTAATGGCTACAAAATTGCTCCTCAGCGATTGGTCTTTCAGGGCTATGTACCTAATCAGTGATACAGGAACCCATTTAATCAGTCAGGAATTAAATGCATGTTTGTGAGAGTGTTCAGTGTGCAGCTGGGGCGGAATGGCCCCAAGGGAGATGTCCTACAGGAAAGGGACTTCTACCTTGCTCAATGCCTTTGCATTCAGATCACTTTAGCTGTGCATGGGACTTCTTAGGGTCCCTTTGGATTGTAAGCTCCTCCAAGAAGGGACCTGTTTCCTTTGTGAGGCACCTTACAAGTCCCACTCTACTTTCAAGCTGAGCCGAGAGGCGAGAGTGTCTTTTTCTGGTAAAAGGAAGTACTTATTCATGCAGCACATGCTTAAACAATGGAACTCTTTTCCACAGGAGGTGTGCTGGTCCCGTGGGTTACCCGAGAGGCAAGGTCCAAGTCCGGTCCGTGGTCAGAGGTGCAACGTGGAGGCAGTCCGTAGTAGCTGAAGCTGGGTGCTGCGCAGGGAGTCGGGTGAAGTCAGGAACAGACAGGCAAGCAAACAGGACGGGTCAGGAGCTCTGGCAGGAAAGCAGAACAGGGTTCAGGCAGGAACTAGCAACCAACAATGTTGCTCCGACAACTTGGGACTGGGGCTGGCCAGCTTTTATCTGCCCCGAGGCATAGAGCGGCCCCAATCCTCTGGTGACTCGCCTCTCCTGGCCTGGAGGCAAGCACTCCTTCTGTGGGAACTTAGTTCCCTCCTCCTCTCTGCCCTGAGCCTCTGTAGTTCAGGAGAGGCTGGAGGGTTACCGGACCCAGAGGCAACGTCCGCTTCCTCTGATGGGGTTGGGAGAGGAGTACCTGCAGGCAATGGGTCCTCCATCATCTCAGGAGCCAGAGCAGACTCAGCTGGTGCCTGCACCTGAGGACCCAGCACAGGTGAGGACCCTTCAGGCTCATGCCCCAGCCTTGGCTCAGCTGGTTCTGGAAGCAGGGAACCCTGTGCAGGCTGAGATCCCTCAGGTTCAGCATCTGAGTCCGAATCCCAGGCCATCACAGGAGGCAATGATGGCCACCAACCTTTAAAAGGCGATTGGACAAATTCATGGAGAAGAGGGCTGTTGATGGCTACCAGCCATGCTGGCTATGCTCTGCCTCCACAGTCAGAGACAATGATACTTCTGAATGCCAGTTGCTGGAAACACCAGGAGGGGAGAGTGTTCTTGTGCTCAAATCCTGCTTGTGAGTTTCCCACAGACATCTGATTGGCCACTGTGAGAACAAGATGCTGAACTAGATGGGACATTGGCCTAAACCAGCAGGGTCTTCTTATTTTCTTATGTCCTTCACTACTACAGAGACACATGGGGTGGTCCTGGTCTGAGATATATAGGACGCCCCTTTAGATGGATGACTATTGTTACAAATCAAAGCTACCCGGAAAATGTGTGCATCTTGTGCACTTTGTGAAAGTCTGACCTCAAAGGATGTTTCTGGGCCAAGGGCTCACTGACGCAGAAGAGATGTTTAATCCAGAAAGGGATCTTTTTACAGAAAGAAAGCCAGGGGTTATGAGATGGGGCTGAAACTGACCACTATTTGCAGATGATTTTGGCTTCCCCCTTCTGTCCACTCAGAATGCAGTCGAGCTGCCTTTGTGCCAATGAATTTGGGCTCCCTGTAGATAGATAAATAATGAGGCAAAGCTGAAGCATGCAGTTAAAATAAATGCTGGGAGAATGTTTGTTTCCCATCACAAAGCAAGTTGTTCATCTACCCTGTTTGGTCCTAACAATTCCCTCTCCCTCTCTTTCCTTGCCAAATGTGCAGGGAACCAGGGACCCTCCAAATCTTGTTGGGCTATAACTCCTGTAATCTATTATCATTTGCCATGCTGGCTGAAGCAGATGGGAATTGGAGTTCAAGAACATCTGGAGGGCCACAGATCCCCCACCCTGTTCTCCCACAAGAAAAATGTGGTATCTATATATATTGTCATTATCTCTGATGGGCAAAATTTATATAAAGGGGTTAACCACCAGTGGGTATTGCAAATTTAATTCACATTCCACCGTGTTTTGATTATTATAACATCTAATCAATGAATCTGGGGCCACTGTGCTTTTGTGTGTGTTGATGCATTCTGCAACATGAAATTGATGCCATCATAGTGCATTAGTGGTAGATTTATCCTGGGTTGTCCACATAACATTTCACTTTATTGGTTGTTCTGCATTATTGCAGCAGGAAGTTATGGGACATGCACTGACTGGGAAGGAAACAGTATGTCTGCCCCCAAATTTTTGCAGGCAGTACTCATATATAACCACCCTGATCAGAAATCACATGAAATCTTTGGAGGTAAGAATATGAGAATGCATTGTTTTCCATTCTTCCCTCTATTCATCACATGCAGAACTGTTTCTGTTTCGCTGCAGTTTGTCTTCCACCAAAGACTGTCCACTGCGTTGAAATTGCATGTGCAATTGATTCAGTGAATTATGAAACTTACTTTACGATTGTGTTGAAGCACATCAACCGTTTCAGTGTAAAGGAAACACAAAGCAAATGGGAGGAAAGTAATCAGTTAAATTGACTGAAGGCAATAACAGTGAACACCAATTGGAATTTTATGTAATTGCATCAATTGCATCAATATTACAATATTCCACACCATTCATTTCAGTTCAAAGGGAACACAATGCAAAGTGGAGGAAGGAAACAATCAATTACATATCATTTGTAGCTTGAAAATAACACCAGCAAATACTGATCACACTTGCTGGGCTGATTTCCTCCCGGATATGAGATGAATAAGCGAACACTGGCAATTTCCACTCTCATTTCAGTCCAGCAAATGCAGTTGGGCTGCTGCTGTATTTCAGTTTGCAAATGATACATAATCAATGACTCCACCCCATTTGCATTGCATATTCTATACATTGAAACAAATGCTCTTTACACTGAAATAAATTGTGTGGGAAAAATGTAACAATGATGTAATTAACTGGTGTAATTAATTACATGTAAATCCACCACAGCAGACAGCAAGTCAAATAGCAAAGTTTTTGTTGGATGCTGAACTGTAGTGGTATGGAAACAGCGCCGCGTGCAGCAAACAATGGAAAACAATAACTTCTCACATCCCTTATAATAAGCATCAGAACTTACTAGCCGACCATGGAATTTCACAGTTGATAACAACCTCACTAACTTCTTAGAAGCCCAGTATTTGAAGACTGTCTTTGCTGAATACCACAAAACGAGGAGGGAAAAAATACTATCCCTGGCATCGGTGGAAAGCAAAGTTAATTAACTCTGACAAAGATACGCCACTGGGCACCAAGAAAGAGAACCGCAAAGTGAGCGCGATGTGTCCAAAAGCTATTGACGATCACAATAAAGGCACATCTTTATGTGATTGCTAAATGGAGCCTGATTGAAACCATCTTAGCTCTGTAATCAAAGCAGTTCTTTTTATCACTCTCCAAAGAATGGCTGCACCAAGATTCATTTTGACACATTTGCTCCAGCACTGAAGGCGCAAAACTAAGAGAGGGAGGGAACCTTAGAAAAACACAACCTTTCATTTGTATGAAAATGAAAAATAACTCCATATATTATGCATTTTCATTCTGATTCATCCATCTGATATTTTGCTTGGACTCCAAGGCTAACGTTCATGCTCCCCTCCTAACACATTTTTGGGCGGCTTCCACCATTGTTCTTGGGAATGATTATTTTATTCTTGACATACATTTAGATATACAACCAGGTCTTCTGCAGGGAAAGCAATGCAGCCCAGTCAATCATTAAGGAAAAGTCTGGGAGTTTTGCCTCCTTGAAAGAATCAAGCATTATTTTATGGCTCAGTTTTAAGGCCCAAAGCAGACATATGTAGGGGAGTCTCTGCATTTGCTGCCAACATGTCTTCCTGGCTCTAATTTCTATAGCAAAGGGTGGAAATCGATGGAAGAAGGACCAGCCACCGAGTATAACTAGTAGAGTGTCTATGCAACATTCTACATGGAGTACTCTATGGTCAGGCAACACAGCTGATGTCAGAGTGTCAAGCAAGGAATGTGCCAGCGATTGGGAAATGGCAAACAGGCTATAATTCAGTGGGAAGGCAACAGTTTGGCTAGAAATTTTGGTGGTGGACAGAGGTGATGGGAAAGGAAATCTTGCTGCAGCAAAAGCACAATAAATTGTGGTGGCAGCAAAAATCACCATGCCCTCCATACAGGCTGCTCAACAGTGAACATGGCCCTTGACCCAGAAAAGGGTGCTCATTAGTAAGATGAGGGACCTCAGCAAAGCAGGGTCAGCAGCACCATGTCAGGCAAGCTAGATCCAAACATTGTGGTTTGAGGAATTGCATGTGGCAAATGGACCATGTTTTCTCCAGTCCTGAGATGAACATGGCTGGCTGCTGGCCATGATGGTTAATTGAGGCAGCAGTGCTTCTGAATACCAGGAGAGACTGTTCCTGTGCTAGAATCCTGCTTGCCTGCTTCCCACTGGGGCATCTGGTTGGCCAATGTGAGAATAGGAGGCTGGACTAGATGGGTCATTGGCCTGATCCAATAGGCACTTGTGTTCTTAGCAATATGTGGAGGATTTCAACTTATGGCAAAGCCATGGGGAGCCATTGCTTTGGGCAGCAGATGCCCAAAGTGACCTCATTTGTGAAAGACTGGATCTAATTAATGGAGTCATTTGTTTTGATAGCAGGTTCTAGAGAACAATGAATGCTGTAAAGGGGGGGGGGGAAGTAGCTGGAATATTATGTTAAACAGAAGATTATTAAACCTATTTGTAGAGTACATATTCTGCTTTTTTAAAAATGTAATCTGAATCCTGAAATGCTGTTTATGAGGGGAAGGGGGAGAATTTATCTTTATGTTTATACCTTAATTAATATTACTTTTGTAATACAGTTTGGTACAGATTTTTTTTTTTTAAAGTGTTAAGAACCATTTTATATCAGTGCAGTTTTTTAAAAAGAGAAAAGATTGCCAGCCTTGGTTAAAGGAGCTATCATTCTGACTGTTGCTCTGTAAAAATGCTTAAGCAAGGAATGCAGCAAAATCATTTATTTGGTTTATCTAATAAATTGCAGAAGGCAGAGATAGGCTGAGTTTGGGTTACCCACCCACCCACCTAAACAAAAGTAGTTGGTTTAGCACAGCTTCCCCACATCTTTCAGAATAACTCCCATCTTCTTTGACCATTGGCCATGCTGACTGGAGCTTATGGGAACAGTAGTTCAAAATATCTACAGGGCACCAGGTTGGGGAAGGATGATTAAGCACAGCCACTCTGCATTGATATTTGGTTGTGCAAACGAGGCCTTGGTAGTGACCGGGTGGTGAAGAAGTTGTATTACAACATATTTCTTCACTGAACTAAAGAACAAAAGTAGAGCTTGCTGGATCAGTCTAACGACCCATCTAGTCCAGCATCCTGTTCTCACAGTGGCCAAGCAAATGCCTATTGCGAGAAACCCACAAATAGGAGCTGAGCACAAGGGCAAGTCTCCCCTCTTGTGGCTTCCAACAACTGGTATTCAAAAGCATTGCTGCCTCCAGTGCTTTTTTTCTTAAAAAATGTTTAGAGATACTCTCATTTTGACTCAAGAAAATCGCCATTTTATAGTTCAAATTGGGAAAAATAAATACAGTAAATGGACAAAAGTACAAAGATTCACACAATGTTTTAGAAGACATCTGAAGGCAGCCCTGTTGTAGGGAAGCTTTTAATGTTTAACAGACCACTGTATTATAATACTTCGTTGGAAACCGCCCAGAGTGGCTGGGGAAACCCAGCCAGATGGGCAGGGTATAAATAATAAATTATTGTTATTGCTATTGCTATTGCTATTGCTATTGCTATTGCTATTGCTATTGCTTTGCTATTGCTATTGCTATTTATTTAGGGGTATGCGTCCCCCTGCACCCCCCCAGAAAAAGCACTGGCTGCCTCCAACTGTAGAGGCAGAACATTGTTGTCGTGGCTAGTAGCCCTTGATAGCCCTCTCATCCATGAATTTGTCTAATCGCCTTTTAAAGCCATCCAAGTTGGTGGTCCAAGGGACGTGGGTGGTGCTGTGGGTTAAACCACAGAGCCTAGGACTTGCTGATCAGAAGGAGGTGGTTTGAATCCCCACGACAGGGTGAGCTCCCGTTGCTCGGTCCCTGCTCCTGCCAACCTAGCATGTCAAAGTGCAAGTAGATAAATAGGTACCGCTCCGGCGGGAAGGTAAACATCTTTTCCGTGCACTGCTCTGGTTCTCCAGAAGCGGCTTAGTCATGCTGGCCACATGACCCGGAAGCTGTACGCCAGCTCCCTTGGCCAATAAAGTGAGATGAGTGCCGCAACCCCAGAGTCGGTCACGACTGGACCTAATGGTCAGGGGTCCCTTTACCTTTACCTTTAAGTTGGTGGTCATCATGGCCCCCTGCAGGAGCAAGTTTCATAGCTTGCTGCCTAAAGAAGGACTATCTTTTATCAGTTCTGAATCTTCCAGCTTGTCAGATTCATTGGATGTCCAGGAGTTCTAGTGTTATGAGAGATGGGGAAAAATACAGTTCCCAGCATGCTTAACAAGACACAGTTCCCAGGATTCTATGGAAGAAGGTGTATGCTTTAAATGTAGGGTGGGTACACAACACGAGGTTCAGAAAAGGACAACCAAAATGATCAAGGGGATGGAGCGACTGCCCTGGAAGGAAAGGTTGCAGCACCTGGGACTTTTCAGTTTGGAGAAAAGCCAAGTGAGAAGCAACATGATAGAAGTTTATAAAATGATGAAAGGCCTGGAGAGAGAAAAGTTCTGTGATGGGGAGATTGTTGTTCCCAGGATGCTTTGGGAGAAGTCATGTGCTTTCAACTTACTGATGTAGCTTTATTGATGCCTTTTTCTGGTCCTAGTTCTATCCAGGTCTAGTTGTCTTGCGTTTTCCAGACCACAGAAGATTAGGTGCACTTGAGCTGGTATGACAGCAAGCACTTAGCTCCCGAGGCTCAGAAGAACACCTGAAATTTCCCCAGCACAAATTAAATTACCAGATTTCATGGCTCATCCCAGCCACACCACAAGCCACACATCAGTCTGGAGCATGAAGTATTTCCCCTTTAGGGTGGAAAGACGGAATAGTCAGGTGCAATAAAATGGACTTTTTATAATCCCTTTATGCACTGGGATTATATGAGGAACATAAGATCAGAGAGATGTAGATATACTCTCTTTCTCCTAGACTTTGAGATCCTGCTGGGACATCCTTAATAGGGATCACATTTAAGTTTCTGGAAGGAAAAAAACACCCCACAACAAGAGTTGAAATGATTCCCCTGCCACGATGACAACCCACCACAATTGGCTCTGCCTCTTTTAACTATGATGCTTGTCCTTCTCCATGAGGAGAGGCAGGCTGGTTGCCATGGAGACACAGGGATACAGGACAGTTTACCGTGACAGCTGAGAAGCCATTCGTGTGACTCCATCAGGGTTCTCATGGCTCAGCTGGCACCCTTCCCTGGCTGGAATCTGAGCAGCACTGGGCAGCGCTCCTGCAGCAGACCACAAGCCCATTAAGGCCAGGAAACAAGCATGTTTTACTCCGGCAGAAGATTTTCACATTCCATTTCCAGACCGTCCCGCAGGCTTTCCCTCCTCAATTGTTCTCTAATCTCATGCTCTGCAGGATTGCTCACTTTCTCATCCAGCCTTTGCTGAGTCTGCTGAGAAGCATAGGCCTCTTCTTCCATCGCAGCAGAGGAAATTTGTCTCCTCCATCTTCTCTGCTAGCATCTTCCATTCTCCCAGGGCTTAGCATCTAAGGCAGGGTGAAGGGGAATGCATGGGCTTGCAAATGTTGCCGGATTACAACTCCCATCATCCCTTGCCACTGACCACACCAGCTGGGGTTGATGGGAATCGGAGTCCAGCAATGTCTGCAGGGCCACATCATCATCAACAACATCAATAAGAACACACACACACAAGCCTTTATCAATTACCACTACCTTTAAAAACAATATTTTAAGATGATGATGATGATTATGTCAATTGTGACAGTGGCCAAATTGTCTTGTTTTCATGTTCCATCTCTTTCCCTCTACCTTTCAGTTATGTATTTATTGCATTTCTAGCCCAGCACATTTCTTTTTCTTCAAGGAACTCAGTGTGCCATACATGCTTTTCCTGTTCCTCATTTAACCCCAAAACAGCCCCGTAAGGTATCTTAGGCTAAGAGTGCCTGGCTCAAGGTTACCCAGCAAGTGGGGATTTGAACTCTGGTCTCTTCCTGCCCAGGGTGGCCCTACCCTCTGCCTGCTCCAGAACCGCTGCACCATGAGGGGCTAGGCCTCAATGGCAGCAGCCTCTCCTGCTCTTTGTCTGCTCTCCAGCAGCTGCTACAAGCAGCCCAAGGGAGGGGACTGGCACCAGCAGCCATGGAGAGGCAATGGGATGCTCCCTCGCTGCTGCCACTGCCACCACCACTCAGGACAAGCAGCGGCTTATCCTCCTCCCCAAGTTCAGTGGCAGCAGGGAAAGTAGGGGCATTCCAGGATCAGATCAGAATCTGGGTTGGCTTTTGTAATTCCGGGACTGTCCCTGGAAAACCGGGACACTTGGAAGCTATGCACTTCCCAAGTGATTTCTGAGGGGTTTGGGGAAGAGCTGAAAGAGGATTTTCAGTGCTGGGAAAAACAGCATTTTCGCTTGCCTGTAAAAAAGAAATAAAACAAGTGCGTTCCGTAACTGACCTCCTCCTTAAGAATATATTAAAAACCTCAATGTTGGTCCTAGACTCAAGCTGTTAGGGCAAAGTGCTTCCCTCAGGGCTCCATGTTGGGATCACAATTCCTGGCAGGGAAACTTTATGTGCCTTAGAAGGATTTCATTAAAAGAAAAAGAAAATACTTTTTTTTTTTTAAACTGCCTGCCCTGTTCCTCTTGTCACACCCACAAGTTCTGATGCCTGTAAAAGGCAATTGTGCTCAATCTCGACAACGTTGCTTGGCAAAATGTGACCATGTCAGCATGTTTATTTGAAAAAGGAAGTGAGTGACACAGATGGAGAAGAGGAGGGAGGAGGCAATAATTATTCAAATATATTGTTCAAGGGGGAATATTGGCCACCAACCTGGATGGCTTTTACAGAGGAGTAGGAAAAATCATGAAGGATTAGGCCATCTATGGCTATATTCTACTTCTTCTTGGAATGGCAATTGCTGGGAATCGCAGGTGAGGAGAGTACTCCTGCACCCAGACCCTGCTTTTGTGTCATTGTGATGTTGTGGTTCAAACCAGTGGTGGTGCAGTGGTTGGAGTGCCAGACGAGGACTTGGGAGGCCAGGGTACAAATTCCCCCTCAGCCATGAAGCTCACTGGGTGAACTTGGGCCAGTCACTGCCTCTCAACTTAATCTACGTCATAGGGTTGTTGGGTGGTTTAAAATGGGGAGTGGGGAGAACCATGTACACTACCTTGAACTCCTTGGAGAAAAAAGTGGAATATAAAATGCAATGAAATAAGAAACAAACAAAGAAGATTGGACTTCCCTTAGGTATCTTATTGGCCACTGGGTGAGAATAGGATGCTGGACTAGATGGGCATTGGCCTGATTCTACCCAGGCGCTTCTTATGCTCTCATGGTGTTAGAATCCATTCTTTCTATATTCTCCCAAACTTTGAGACCATAAAATGGGGAGCTTTGGCCACTGGGGAATGCGGTCCTCAGACAACAACAACAACTAGCAACACACTGAGCCATGTGGAGGAAACCTTTCCATACAACAGGGGTAAGTAACTTTAAAAGAAAGTCCCCAGAGATCCTTAATGTTCAAGTTGTGCCCGGATCGAAATAGTACTACCTATTCTCCAGTGAGTCACACGAACCACTTCTTAAACCACAAGTTTATTCTCGACTCACTTTCAGATGGATTTACCACTTCCTGGGCCACCTATGATGATTTCTTCTGTGACCGTGGAGTGTTCCCTCTGCTGACCAGCCACACCCATAAGAAGATCCCTGCCGCATCAGGTCAGTGGCTCATCTACTCCGACATCCTGTTCTTACAGTGGCCACCCAGATGTCTATGGGGAGCCCACAAGCAGGGCATGACCATAAGATCAGCTCTCCAAACTTGCTGCTCCCAGAAACTGATAATCAGAGGCCTACCGCATTAGAATGTAGCCATACTTGCTTGAAACTGGATGAGAACATAAAAGAAGAGCCTTGTGGATCACGCCAATGACTCACATAGTCTGGCACCCTGTCTTCATAGTGGCCAGTCAGATGTCTGTGGGAAACTTGCATGTAAGACTCAAGCACAAGGGCACTCTTCCCTCCCGTGGATTCCAGCAACTGGTATTCAGAAACATTACTGCCTCTAACTGTGGAGGCCGAGCTAGCAGCTATCCGATGTCCTCTTCTCCACAAATAAGATCTAAGATTTAAGATTTAAAAGTCAGAAGGGAGCTGGTAGGCAAGATCTTGGCCAGTGTTTGCGTGTTCAGACCTTTAAACCTCCCCCTGAAATAAATTCAGACAAGAATTTAGGCCACAACTTTATTGATTACAGCAATAAAGCTCTGGGTCACCTGCATAGGTATAAATAGGTCCCTTGATCCATTTAGCCTGCGTCCCATTGGCCTGATTGAACCCTGCATCAAGGGACCTACCAATTGGGTGTTGTGGCTATCCAATCATACCCACCCACAACACAGGGTGTGGTGGCCTGATCTCACTGCAACACGTGCCCTCTTTAAGGGGGGACCCAAACTTGGGTCTCCAGTATTTTTGGACTGCAATTCACGTCATTCTTGACCACTGGTCCTGCTAGCTAGGGATGATGGAAGTTGTAGCCGAGAAACAGCTGAAGACCCAAGTTTGGGAAACACAGATCTAGGCCCTGTAGCAGTTTTATGTTAATCCTGACCTGGTGACTCTCCCTTCTCGCTATCAAGCTGTTTGCCTGCAACCTCTCTTGTAAGACAAAATATTTTCAAGTGTGTGCAGATACTCTACAGTTCCATATCACTTTTATCCACTTCCAAAATCTCCCTTGGGAGTTCGAATGGAAATGCTATGATTTATTTCAGTTCATTAGCATTCATCATCAGGGTCAGCCACCCCTGAGACAAGCGCACTGACAACCTTCAAGTGCAGATGGCGGTGGACTCCAACTCCCACCCGTGCAGAAGAGCCAATGGTCAGGGAGGATGGGATTTGTAGTTTAACAACAGCTGGAAGGCACCACGTTGGCTACCTTTGATCTAAGAAAAGGGAGGTTTGTGTGCCAAAAGTCATTTCTGTTCCTCATACCACTCACTGGTCAGCTGAGTGGCTCCTGAGAACAGTGGAATTGCCTGCCTCTAATTTAATTCAAGGATCTAAGCAGGAAGAAATATATATCCAGGCAGCCAGCTACTTTTGTAGATATCAGGAAGGAACAAAGAGAGGCTTGTTCCTCTTAATCGGTTCATCAATCAACTCCAGATATGATTTCTGCTTAATTCAGAGATGTACTCTAGCCACGACAAACTACGGAAAGAGTGCCACATCATAACTGAAGGCGACAAATCCCAAGGGTGTGTTTGTGTATATAAAATGCAATTCTGTTTTTTGTGTGTGTTCTGATTTTTGATACCGTGGCTGCGTGTTCCTACCTGCTTTCAAACTCGAAGCCTGTTCAAGAGACGGAGACCGTTGACTTTACACAATAGATGCGCTTGGCTGAACTGATAACAACTTCACGCATACCTGGAGCAAATTGGAGCCAAGGGCATGGAAGGAAACATGAGTCCTGGCACCTATATAATGCCTATCGTGTTTTGTCATTGCTTTCTGTGGAGACAGAGTGACATCCACTTTGATCCTTTCCAAAAAGACATGCGCAGTCACCAGGGCCATAATTCATTATTGCACAATTTGTTCCTGCTACAAGAGATGCCCACTCTTTCAAATGGCGACAGCAAACTGGACAGCTGAGCCAATTGCCCTGTTACGATGATGTTGATATTAGTGCAAAATCAAAGTTCATAGGGCAGGAGAGTGTTAGTGTTCCTGCTTGTGGCTATTTTGGTTACCATGATCCTGTGCAATTTTGCAGTGCAGTTTTCCCCTGAAAAAATGTGTGTGTCCCTCCAAAGGGCTGCAATCTTGTGCAGTGCCCCAAAACACTTTTGGCGCTGTGCTAAAAAAGTGGGGTTCTTTTGGAGGGGGGGAACCATGATGCAAAATTGCAAGAGATCACAGCAACCAAAATGGCTGCCATGCTCGTTCGATAAAAATGTGGCCAAATGTGGCTCCACAAGCCTCTCTATGTAGCCCTTTGGAGCCTCCCCAGCCCTGCTCTGCTCCCTTCTTGAGTGTTCTTTCCTTGGCTGGAATGGGCCCTTGAACTCCAATGATGCTTGCTGCTTGCCTAAATTAAGGTCACCAGATTCTTTTCAATGAATCCAGGGACACTTTTCAATTTCCTACTAAATAGATGGATTTTGTCAGGGGACTGAGTTGTAAATCTGGGGACTGTCCCCGTGAAACGGGGACATCTGGTAACCTTAGCCTAAATGGAGGACAGGTAGCAGCGTGTGTAGAAACCAGCCTACTATGCAATTTACATTTATTACTCCACACAAATTTTGTCTCTGGTCTTGCCCACTGATATGCAGCCCTCAGAGGGGAATGCTGCCCTCAGACTCACAATAGTTCCCCATCCCTGAGAAAGGCCTTTGGTCAAATCCAGCAGATCTCTTCCTATGTTTCAACACTTGGCATCTCCCAGAATAAGGTCACTGGTGATGATGTTGTCCCTCCCAAAGAATACTCTGTGTTTGTTGGGAGAGACCTCATCCCTTGTTTGTGTTTCTATGGTTCTGCATTGCATTCTGGTCTGGCTCCCATCCTCAATTCCCCCATAAACTTGAGAACACGACAAAGTTAATTATCAACGTGAAAATTGGGATGAAAAATAAATAAATACAGTTGATTTGGCAAGGAGGCGGGGAAGGAGAAAGAAGGAAATCTCGGATTCGATGACTAATCCTGGGAGGGCACATTAAATTAGTATTAGCTGATCAGCCACAGAGGAGCAGAGGAAAATTTCTGCTGGACTCTTCCCTTCGTGTCCACTCCCTGGCTTCCTTTTCCATCCCTCGGTCCTTCCAGTCCTGAAAAACATACACACTGTTGCCACGGCAACCGAGACGAGATACATGTATATGAGAAAATGAGACAATCTCTTTCCTCGGTAATCACTTGGATGGTGGAAAATGTAAACCTTGGTGTTGCTCATAAAGAAATATCCACCGCTGATGGAAGACAACAGGCACAGGATTTTCCCACCATTTCACCGAATGCCATGTGGCTTTGCACACCTCATTAGGGATTACTTCTCCCTCCCGCCATGAAAAATAAAAATGAGCATCCACAACATCGTGGTGCTCAATTTCAGCATCCTCTAGGTGGCTGCTCTTGGAGCGCAGGCTCAGAAAGCCACTTTCTGTGGTGATTAAAATTAAAGGTGGGCGAATTTCTCGATTTTGGTTTTCCACTGCCTTATCTCCAGTTGGGATTCTTATTTGTTAGAGGGAGTCCGGAGTGGCAAACATCAAAATGTTACGACGATGCAATTTAAGATAAAACAGAAGCATGTTGGAAACATCTAATGGCTATTTGAAAGAAATCTTAAAGCTGTTAAAATGTTTTGAGCTTCCAAAAATATAAAATATATTAGCAAACACTCAAAAATTTGTTGGCATGTCTACTTTGCCACTTACACTTTGCACACAAAGCTGCCGCTGTTGTTGGTTGGGAGCAGTAAGTCACGAAATAGCAATTTTCTAGGTATTGCAGGTGTTGCACATCACTTGGCCAGAGCTCTGCATTACAAAATTTTGATATTCACGTACAGTATACAGTGGTACCTCGGGTTACAGACGCTTCAGGTTACAGACTCCGCTAACCCAGACATAGTACCTTGGGTTAAGAACTTTGCTTCAGGATGAGAACAGAAATCATGCGGCGGCAGCATGACAGCAGCGGGAGGCCCCATTAGCTAAAATGGTACCTCAAGTGAAGAACAGTTTCAGGTTAAGAACGGACCTCCAGAACGAATTAAGTTCTTAACCTGAGGTACCACTGTAGTCACATCTCTTCTTGAAAAGGCCTGACAAAGACTTTCTCCATCAGAGACCCTAGACAGCTGCTGCCAGCAAAGTACCAATGGTCTGAGCCTTTATTCATTCATTTATTTTTTGCATTTGTATACCAACCTAGCAGTTCGAAAGCATGTCAAAGTGCAAGTAGATAAATAGGTACCACTCTGGCGGGAAGGTAAACAGCATTTCCGTGCGCTGCTCTGGTTCACCAGAAGTGGCTTAGTCATGCTGGCCACATGACCCGGAAGCTGTACACCGGCTCCCTCGGCCAATAAAGCAAGATGAGCGCCACAACCCAAGAGTTGGCCACGACTGGACCTAATGGTCAGGGGTCCCTTTACCTTTATTCCACTTGTTACCCCATGGAACTCAAGGTTGTGTTCATTGTTCTCCCCCTCCTCAGTTAATCCCCACAACCCCCCTGCAAGGTAGGTTAGGTTGAGAGAAGAGAGTGACTGGTCCAAGGTCACACCCAGAGAGCTTCACAGCTGAGTGGAAATTCGAACCCTGGTTTCCCAGGTCCTAGTCTGATCCTCTAACCACTACACCACACTAGCTCTTTACAGTGGTACCTCGAGTTACAGACGCTTCAGGTTACAGACTCCGCTAGCCCAGAAATAGTACCTCGGGTTAAGAACTTTGCTTCAGGATGAGAACAGAAATTGTGTGGCGCCGGCGCAGCAGCAGCGGGAGGCCCCATTAGCTAAAGTGGTACCTCAGGTTAAGAACAGTTTCAGGTTAAGAATGGACCTCCAGAACGAATTAAGTTCTTAACCCAAGGTACCACTGTATATTATAATGTTTATCAGTTCATATGGAGAGGGTGGGGAAAAGAACAGAAAACACCCTGCTCTGGATGGCTGGGGCTCAGCTTCCTTGATGGTTTGCTTTTTAAATAATTAATTTTCCAGTTGGAAAGAAATCGAGAGAGAGAAATAAAGTTGTTTTAAAAGCCAATTTTCTTTGCTTTGGAATTAATTTTACCCTTTCTCGAAACCCCCTCCATAATTATAGCTTCAGGTGCATTGCAGCTCGATTCAGAAAATAAAGCCATGCACTGTACTATAAGCCTCCACTGGGGTTATTTACGAGAGACAAGAGCCCCCCTTGGAAGCTGAGAAAGAAATGGGTGGGGGCTGGGGGGGACATTCCTTCCTTGAGTGCAGAGCAATAGCAGCTCCTAAAGAAGGAAGCCCTTTCCCTTTTTCTGTCTGTTTGCTTCCTTCACCCTGCATGTGTTTCCAATCTGCAGCTAAACATACAAGCACAGAATGCAGACCCCTCCCACACAGGTCTTACGTGTTTATGTGTGTGTGAGCACACAAACGCAAACACATGCACACAAGCACGGCACCGCCACTCTTTCCATTCTTTTATTTATTTTCCCAACAGATAGGTGAGGCCATGTTGTCGAAGGCCCAATCAAGAGATGCCTCTGCAATTTCAGCAATGGGACAGCCACTCCCTAATTCTCCCCTGTATGTTATCACGTTCTGTGCGCACCCTATAGAATCAACCTCGCAGGAAGTTTGTGGACAGAGATAATTCATTTACATTTGGGGGATCCTGAGAACAGTCCAGGAGGACCACGCTGGGTGTTCCACATTGGGGTGGGTGGTGGTTTCATTCCCATGATCTCAAGCAATGTGAGCCGAGGGTGGGAGATTAAGGCTCATTTGAGAGTGTGCATGGGGGCAGGATTCAATTACATTTACATTTGAATGGGAAACATTCTTATTATTCTTATTATTCTTATTCTTTTATTTTTATTTATTTAAGAACATACAACAACAATACACAATAAAGAAAGAAAGAAAGAAAGAAAGACAATTGAATCAAAACTAAAGTTAAACATACAGACAAAGACTGCTCCCCACATTAAATAGGGGGCGCCCTTTGCGTGGTCGCATGCAGCCCCTGGACCCTATGCGGCTCCATTAGCACATGCTTGGCTTTGCCTTCCCCCAGGTGGGATACCTGGAGGTCTCTGCCTACCTCAGTCAGTTGTCCAATCCCGCCTGGGGAAGCATTGCCAAGGTGACCAGGCCAGGTAGGGGGAGGGACTACCTGCCCACACAATAGAGGGAGGATCTTACCTGGGAATCTTCAGTTGGCTACAGAGCTTCTCCCACCCTACCCACCCTCAGTTAAGACTTCTTTTGCAGGTTAACCATTTCTCCACAGGTACGCGGGTGATGCTATGTCAGGGTTGCTGTTGAAGGGCTGGAAAGGAATTCCCCTGCATTGGCAGGTTTTGCCTTTCCCGTAGCAAAACATCACAACTTTGACGGTATCAGGCCTTGGGCGGAATCCTTTAGTCTATCTTCCCTGAATGGGGGGGGGCATGCAGCAGTGACTCATACCCCCTTCCTCTTTGTGGCGGCGATACCAGGGTTCCCTGTTAAAGGGGTTTTTGAAGGGGAGGCTTTGACCGTACGCCTAGAGGTCATCATTGCTCTCTCCTGCGATGGCGGCATAACGGGGGCGGTCTCTCTCTGCTTGAACAGACGTTCTCCAGAGCCAGCCCATCCCACCCCACACTGGATAACCCTGATGTTCCCCATATCCCCGGCGGGGGACTGGGAGGGATAAACGCCCAGTGCCTGAGCCAAGGTCTACCCACATCTGAAATGTAATAAAGTTGTGGCCAATTTTAATCCCATAGCACGTTATCTTGAGTCGTTATTCCACATGGGGGGGGCGCCCAGGGTTTGGGGGACTCCGCCTGTCCACGCAAAACAAACCTGGGTCATTCCATTCACAATCCCTGAAAAGAATGATTCTTGGTATTGGGGGTGAGGTAGTAACATTTCCCCCTTAAATTTTAATAATTTTATTTCATATAATATCACAAATGTTTGAGAGATGTGGAAACAAACAAAGCATGCCTTGCCTCTTTGATAGCAGATGTTCCACATTTAAAAAAAAGAAACACAGAGTTGTTATTATTTCTTTTATTGTTGTTGTTTATTATTTACCCACCCGTCAGGTCAAGTTACATAACGCAAGATTAAAAACAATCTGAAACAATTTACAGGCATGTATAGAGTACCTTCTGGCCCTCTGGAGCCTTCTATGTGGGGTTCCTCCGGGTTCAGTGTCCCCCCCCCCATGCTGTTTAATACCTCCATGAAACCACTGTTTCTTTGCAAAGGAGGAGGGTGGAGGAGAGAACTGGAACAGGTGGGGGCCACACAACTGCCAGCCAAGAAGCAGAAAAGCAAGTCAGACTTTGTTGACAATCTAGCATCTAAAATAAAACAACACAAGACAACTTCTGAGACAAGTGGTTGAGAAATGGCAAATTCCATAGACTTGTGGCTGGCTGCCTGGTCCCTCTGAGTGGGCTCCCCATTCACTGGTGATGTGTTGGAATGCACAAACAAAGGAGACTTCCGTCTTCTTGCCAGTACATGTGTGCTGGGCAAGAGGATGTGCTGGGAAGACCTCAGCTCTCTGGGACATTGTCTGCTTGACCTTTCAGCAGTTCCAAGTCCTTCTCGCTCAGCTAGAGTGTCTGAGATTTCCGCGGCCTCATTGGCAGATCACAGAGCTGTCAACACCAGCTGGGGAACAGAAAGCTGGAGAGAGAGAGAGAGACAGAGAGACAGAGAGACAGAGAGAGAGAGAGTTATTTTCCAGACTGATGCATTTTAATTATTGACTCCCTATTGGGAAACAGAGGATTCCCCCTCCCTCCCTCCGCCCCCATATCTCTCTCTCTCTCTCTCTCTCTCTCTCTCTCTCTCTCTCTTTCTTTCTCCCCTCTTTCTCTCCCCCCCCTCTCTCTCTCTCTCACACACACACCCTCTGACAACTTGTATTTATTTTATTTGTTTATTTTGTAAAATTTATATACCACTCGATTGCAAGAAAAACTCAAAGCGGTTTACAAAACAGATAGAACAATACAATTATCAATGAGGAAGAATTAACGGCAATAGTTTAATTTGGAAAAGTTACAATAACAAATTAAAACTTGCACTAGCTTTCCAAGCCCCTGGGTAGGCTTGACTAAACAATAATGTTTTTAGCAGGTGATAAAAAGGTGACTGCCTTATATCAAGAGGCAGGGAGTTCCAAAGTGTAGGTGCTGCCACACTAAAAGATAAAGTTCTTACAGAAGTAGAACAGGAATTATGTGGACAAATCTGCCGATCAAAGCAGTTGAGTGGGCATATATGGGGCAGGGAGATCCCATTGGTTCTTAAGGACTTTATATATTACATATACTTTTGTAGCTCTGCTTTTCTTTATTTTCTAGGTTGTGGAATAGATTACATTCTTTTTAAGCTTCTAAAAATGAGACTGTTGAGAAAACTGAAACTTTGAGGCTTTTACACAGTAGCCTTCATTTTAAATAGCAGTGCTTTTTTTCTTTTTAAAAAAATATCCTATGTGGATATTCTCATTTTCCTACTCATATTGAAATACTGCCCCTCAATGAGGCCAAACTTGGATTCACAAAATGTTTAGGGGTGTGTGTACCCCTGCGTAGCCCCAGAAAAAAGCACTGGATGGGAGCCTTCTTTGATCATTCTCCCACCCCTTTATTTTGCAGCCCATAACACAAGGACACAGAGCATGTGAAATTCTAGCAGATCTCTACCTGTAGCTATACCCGAACAGGGAAGTGGCTTTTTCATTCAATGTTTCCTGCCGCACATACTTAAACGGTGGAACTCCCTCCCACAGGAGGCAGGGATGGCTGCCAACCTAGATGGTTTCAAAAGAGGGTTAGACAAATTGATGGAGGAGGGGGCTATCAATGGTACTAGCCGCAATGGCTATACTCCACCTGCACAGGTGGAGGCAGCAATGCTTCTGAATGGAAGCATCAAATCCCACCTGCAGGTTTCCCATTGAGGCATCTGGTGGGTCTCTATGAGAGCAGGATGGGCCCTTAGCAGGCTCTTCTTATGTTCCTAAGTACATACAGGGTTGCAGCCTGAATTGTGGAGCCTTAATGGTTCCACACAGCCTTCAAGACCTTTGCCGGGGAAAAGGAGAGAGGGACGATGGCAGATGAGAAATGCCCTTTTGGTTATGGAGCAAAGGACCCTTTGTTCAACCTGGCAGAAAAGAAGGAGGAACCCCGAGAGTTAGATGAGGACTTTCTCCCATTCCTCCCAGGGTCCTCTGTGCAGCCATTGTTTGCACATCTGGCTGGACATCTGGAAGGAGGTTTGATTGCACTTTCATTAAAAGTTTGTGAGACTTTCCCACCCTCCCCGCCACTGCCTCCGTCCCTCCCTCTTCCCCTCCAGCCATGCATGGCCTTGTGCATTCTCATCGTGTTTCTCTGCAGAGACTTCATGGGGGAAGGGTCAATATTCTTAGCTCTGAGTCTTTCTTCGTGAGAGAGAGAGAGAGAGAGAGAGAGAGAGAGAGAGAGGTGTGTGCAAAAGGGCATCTATATTCCTATATCGCTCACGTTTCTGTGTTTGCATTGGCTGCAGATTCTTGGCAGCCCTTGGGTGCTGAGTTTGGAGGCTAGTTAATTGCAAAAGGCCTTTGATTAGCAGGGCGTTCCCCCACCATACTGGCCTCCTCTTCTGCGGTGTCCGGTTCTTGGATTCGCAGTTCTTGGCCAGGATCATGGAATCGCATGTGCTGTAGACCCAGTCACTCTAGCGGGAGATCGTGGTGATTGCTGTTGCATTCTACGCATTCTTTTGAGAGCTTGGCCAACGCTATAGCTCTCCTGCTCCACACAGTCTCTTTTCAGACCACCTACATTGGGGTGGGGAACCTGAGGCCCTCTGAGGCCTCTCTCTGGCCCTTGCTATCTCTCTGTCTCTCTGGCCCTCGAGACTCTCCCAGGCTACACCTTGTTGGAAGATTCAGGATAGATTAAAGAATGGACTTCTTCATGCAGCGCATGGTTAAACTGTGGAACTCTCTCACACAGGAGAAGAAGAAGAAGAAGAAGAAGAAGAAGAAGAAGAAGAAGAAGAAGAAGAGGAGGAGGAGGAGGAGGAGGAGGAGGAGGAGGAGTAGTAGTTTGGATTTGATATCCCGCTTTATCACTACCTGAAGGAGTCTCAAAGCGGCTAACATTCTCCTTTCCTCCCCCACAACAAACACTCTGTGAGGTGCGTGAGGCTGAGAGACTTCAGAGAAGTGTGACTAGCCCAAGGTCCCCCAGCAGCTGCATGTGGAGGAGCAGGGAAGTGAACTCGGTTCAGCAGATTACAAGACTACCACTCTTAACCACTACACCACACTGGCTTGGATTGCTTAAAAGACGATTGAGCCAATTCATAGATGGTTAAGTTCTGCCTCCACAGCTGGAGGTGATGTGATTCTGAATACCAGTATTGGGGAGCCTCAAAAAGTGAGAGTGCTCTTGAGGTTTGCACCCCTGAAAGAGTTTTTTGCCCGAGTGCCATGTGTTCTTGAGCACCAACGGCAGCACTTACTCTCTCCTGGATTGAGGACAGAGCTGGGGGTGTGATTTTGTGTAGAAACTAGACTAATGCACAATGGTAAAATTTGCATTCTTTGCTCCTCCCACTTTTGCCTCTGGCCTTACTTGCCACTGACAACATACCCTACAACATGCCTCAGATGAAAATAGGGACATTTCTCAGTCCCTGCCAACTGACCTTCCTCAACCCCCATTTCCCATCAGAAGGGCAAGTGCTACCACAGCTACACCAATGGGGCACATCACACATTCCCTCCACTGCCCAGAGAAAACCCCTTAATCCCAATGTTATTTTATTTTGTTCTTTGGTGGATTTACAAAGAGAAAAACATAACACCTTGCATGCTGGTTTGAGTTAAATAACAGCCATGTAGGTTAGAAAATTCAGGGTTAATATATTTCATGTTAAATGCAGTTTACAATTTTGGTTAGGGGAGACACAGACACACACCCTGCTCCCCCTCAATGTCATTTCCTGGTGTGTGTGTGTTTTCTTTCCCATGAAGTTCATGAATACACCTGCTTGTTCACAATTTTGTTAATGAATAACCCTGAATTATCCGTGAAATATTTAAGTGGCACCATGATCTCATCAGGCATTAAGCATGCATGAGACAAGCTTAGCAACCAGAAAAGAAACATCAACAGCCCAAGCTAGGGGAGCGGGGACCCCCCCCCCACAACACACACACAGACACACACACTTCTGAAAACTCAGCATGTTGGAAAACAAAAAGATCCCTTTTGGTGATAAGAACATAAACACCAAGAGAGATGAAAGCCTCAGAAACGATGAAATAGGTTCTGTTTGTATTCCCCTCCTGCCAACGCAGCTTATTCTTTTCTGCTGAAATTAGACATTTCTCTCGCATTGGCTTTGCCTCTTTCTTGTGGTCCATGTTCTCTCTCTCTCTCTCTCTCTCTCTCTCTCTCTCTCTCTCTCTCTCACACACACACACACATTTTTTAAAAAGCGCAATCGATATGACTGTTCACATGGAAGCATAAAGCTTCTTTGTGTGTGGTATGTCAATGCACAGAAACACATCTTCATATCAGTGAAGCATTTTGCAAAATAAAAAATAAAAAATTGATGCAACTGTACAGGGACACTAAGATGTCTCCCTTGTAGGAGCCAAAGCATGGTTTCAGGTGTGCAGCAAAGCATTAGTGCACAGATCTGATTTCAGAAATAGAGACACACAGAGAGATTCATTCCTGTTTTTATCTGTAGAAGAGATGGATGAAGAGAGCCAAGAGGGTCATATGAGGGTAGAAGGGGACACACCCACCTCCACTTTGCTTTTAACCTCTTTCATAAGGACAGTATGTGCCCCCAGTCCAAAGCACTGCACAAATGAAATAAGAATGAAAAGACACACTTTTTAAGGGGAGTGGATGGGAAGCGTGAGACAGAGAAACTGGAGCATGATGCCATCTTTTTGAATTAAATTTAAAAATAGACGGAGAGTCAATGAGGCAGTGCGGTCCAGAGAGGCCGTTCCAGATGGCAAGAGGACTGGAGGATGTTGGCACCAAGTATGGCAAGAGAGTTTGGTGCATGAAGCAAAGAAAGAAAGTTAAACTATGGAACTGGCTCCCTTCGGAGGCAGCGGTGACCACCAACTTGGATGGCTTCAAAAGAGGATTGGAGAAATTCATGGAGGAGAAGGCTATCACATGACCCTTCCAGAGCTAAAATTCCCAGAGGGGTTTAACCCTTCCTTAGCCATCAACAAAAATGACTGGGTGGTGTCCCTTTGACACTGTCCTCCCTCAGTTGCCACCAGAGATCTGAGTTCAACTCCTTATGCATACAGAACTCATGCAGGGTTGACTACGCACTAGATGGATGGCCACCTCGATCCTATCCATTTCCAGATCCTATCCAATTCTTAGCCAAATCTTGTGTTGGGTGGGGGAATCCAACCCACCAGGGCTCATATCTCTTAGCTTTCAGCCTCTGAGCGACTAATTCTTCTGTGTTCCATAACACAACGCCACTGCCAATTCCCGTTCTCCAATATGCCTTCTATTTGGCCTTAATAAAGCAGTTGTTGTCGGTTCATTAATAGCTGCTTATTAGAACCACATTGGCTGCATGCGGCACGGGAAGAAAGATCTCACAGAGCTCTTCAAGCTGCAGCTATCCACCTCCATCCCTTTCATAAGAGATGCAGGCACATGGGGCTGCTAATCCTCCGGCAATGTGCTTCTAATAACCACTTGTTATTCGTTTACAGGACCAAATAGTTACAGCTTGTGAAATGCAAATGAAACCTGCATTTGGAAAAGTTTTGCTCTGCGGATCCTGCCAACTGATTGGGAATGGAAGAAGCATTAGGGCCTCTGCCAGGCTGTTCTCGGCTGCATAACAATAACATGGCACTTTTCATCAAACAATTTAACCACTGAGAAGAGGGATGGGGTGAGGAACCATTACTTCTGCCACCGCCATTGTGAGTTCCTCTCAATTTTTAGAATGGTGGGGTGGTGGTGGGGTGGGAGATTAAAGCGGGGTGAGAAATCTCGAGCCCAGGGGCCAAATGTGGCCTGACAGCTTTCTTTGTCTGACCCTCAGAACTTCTTCCTATTTTATTTCACAAACTTTATACAGTGGTACCTCAGGTTACATACGCTTCAGGTTGCATACGCTTCAGGTTACAGACTCCGTTAACATAGAAATAGTACCTCAGGTTAAGAACTTTGCTTCAGGATGAGAACAGAAATTGTGCTCCGGCGGCGCGACGGCAGCAGGAGGCCCCATTAGCTAAAGTGGTGCTTCAGGTTAAGAACAGTTTCAGGTTAAGTAAGGACCTCCGGAACAAATTAAGTACTTAGCCTGAGGTACCACTGTATGTCACATGGCTGTACAGAAACCGCAAAGTAGTTTACAAGAAGAATAACACAATGAAAGTATCACCAAAAACACTTATTTAAACACTTTTAAAAAAATAAAATCAATGATAAGCTAAAAACAGATTCAAACATATGTCAACATTGTGCATATCTGGGCAGGTTTGTCTGGACAAAGAAGTTTTTAGCAGGGGCTGGAAATGGTACAGTGAAGGATCCTGCCTGATGACAACAGTCTTACGAGACCACGCCCCTTCCCATTGGCCACACCACTCATTGGCCCTGTTCTATGCCCTCTTTGAATGTTTTCACCTGACTGAGATGTGTGTTTGAACTCTCACTTCACTGAATGGAGGCTGGCTGGCTGTACATGGGGGGTAGGTGTAGAAAACGATGACTTCTGCAGGGCTGAAATGTAGCACCCCGTAGAAAGGTAGGAGCTGCATCCATGGAACCACCCACTTTTGTCTCTGGCCCTGCCCACCACTAGCATGTAGAATCCGGAAGACTCCCCCTTAAGGGAACGCTGGCCTAAAGCAAAAATAAGAAACGCACATGTGAGCTAGGTCTGATAGGAGTCCAAAAATTTCACGGGATGGAACAGAGGAATTCTTCTCCGGCTCAGGATAAATTCTGAGCCGGATTAAAATTCAAAGGTCATTAAAAAAAAGTCCGTGCCTCAAAGCTGAGGCCAGTATTAGAGGCTCTGAAAATCTCCTAAACTCCCACTCAGCTCTGCTCACATGAGCCTTATGGGAGTTATAGTCCCGAAACATGCATAGGGCACCTTGCTGGTGAAGATTGCCCTAAGCCATGTCCCCTCTTCTTGCTTGAATAACAGGTTAAAAGGGTGGAGGATGTTGCAGAGTTTGGAGAAAATGAAGGATAAGGTGCGAGACTGGTTACATTACGCTCAGATTAAAGAAGTTTTTAAAAATGACAAAAAGTTAGGGTTCCAGGTGGAGAAATCGAAGTTAGAAACAGAATTGTTAGAACCAAAGACTAAGGTACTATCTAGAATGTATAACTTGCTGTTAAAATGGGATACACAAGACGAAATGGTTAAATCAGCTATGATAAAGTGGGCGCAGGACATTGGGCATAACATTATGTTTGAGGATTGGGAAAGGTTGTGGACCACTGGGCTGAACTTCACCGCATGTAATGCTCTGAAGGAAAATATAATGAAAATGATATATAGATGGTACATGACCCCAGTTAAACTTGCCAAAATATACCATTCGTCTGATAATAAATGTTGGAAATGTAAAGAAAATGAAGGAACATTCTTTCACCTCTGGTGGACATGCCCTAAGGTGAAGGCCTTCTGGGAAATGATATATAATGAGCTGAAAAAGGTATTTAAGTATACCTTCACTAAGAAACCAGAGGCCTTCCTCCTGGGTATTGTCGGCCAGAAGGTGTTAAAGAAGGACCGAACATTCTTTATGTATGCAACAACGGCAGAAGGATACTCATCGCAAAAAACTGGAAAACTCAAGATCTACCCACACTGGAAGAGTGGCAGATGCAGCTGATGGACTATATGCAACTGGCCGAGATGACTGGCAGAATCCGAGACCTGGGAGAAGAGAAGATGGAGGAAGACTGAAAGAAATTTAAGATGTATCTACAAAAACATTGTAATTTGGCTGAATGTTAAGAAGGATGCTAGATTATAAAAAATCGGCCACCACTAAATTAGATTTAAATTTGATGATAAGTGAGACTAAAGAAAATATAAAATTTTTTGGAAGAATTGCTAGATTATATTTGAATGACTGGACATGAGATTTGTAAACAAGTTGATAATTTGTTTGGAAAAAACTTTTAACGATGTAAATGGGAGCGGGAGACGTGAGGGAGTCCAAAGAAGTGATGAAACTATGTTTGTGACAGAAGTAAGATTGTTTATTATTTGTGCATTTATATTTAAAAACTTTAATAAATATCTTTTTTTTAAAAAAAAGGGTGGAGGATGCTGTAAATAAATCAACGATGCTGCAGCAAACAACAGCAATGCATCTGAGCCAACACTGAATCTGATTCATACGTCTTCTGATATGCCCCGCGGAGGACCTTAAGGTCCACAAATGACAACATTTTGGAGGTCCCAGGTCTCAGGGTGGTTAGATTGGTCTCAACTAGGGCCAGGGCCTTTTCAGTACTGGCCCCGACTTGGTGGAATGCTCTGTCACAAGAGACTAGGGCCCTGCTGGACTTGACATCTTTCCACAGGGCCTGCAAGACAGAGCTGTTCCGCCTGGCCTTTGGTTTGGATTCTGTCTGACCCTTATGTTTCCCTCCCCTTATGGTCTTGATCTATTGGCTACTTTTAAAATGAGGCTGCATTTTAAATTGCATTTTAACCTGTATTTTAAATTGGTTCTCTCCCCGCCCCCCATTATGTTTTTACTGTGATTTTATTGGTGGGAAAGCGGGGTATAAATAAAATTTGTTATTATTATTTATTTGTTCCCTGAAGGCCTCTCTTCTTGGACAATAAGCAGAGACCAACATTGGAACGATTTCTAAAATTCTATGATTTTATAAAGCTGTTTGAGAGTGGAATGGACTACCTGGGAAGGTGGTGGAATCTCCTTCCTTGACGGTTTTCAAACAAAGGTTGGAGGGCCCTTAGTCAGGGATTCTTCAGCTGTGCTTCAGCTGGACTAGATGAGCCTCAGGACTCCTTCCAATGCTATGATTCTCTGATTTGCATCATAGATTTCTCTGGGGCCAACCGGTCCACCTGCCCACTCCCCCAATTTATTTCCATACCACGTTGGGGATTGTTGTGTCTTCCAGCATTGGAGAAAAGTTAAACAATTATTCCTCCAAGATGAGCTGTGAGGAGAGTGGGGGTTCTGAGGGATAGCCCATGTTTCAAAGTCAGCAGGCTCCTATTCTGTTCCGTATGTCCCCCCCCCCCCCACACAACTGAACAAAAAGCATTATGTTGGAGGGACTGGGACACGAGGGGGGGAGATGAATTGAGGATGGGGGGGGGAGAGAAACTTCTGCCAGAACTATTCCTAATGACCCTCTTTGGGGAGTGGATTTATACACTCAGCTGTCCCTTGTAACCTAATCTCTGTGTGAGATTTTCCCCAAACCGCTCCGTCCCCCACTCGACTTTCCTCACGCAGCAAGTATGCAAGGAAAAAAAATATATTTTTAACAAGAATGTGTGTGTGTGTTTCTTTTGCTGCCAAACGAATAACAGTAAAAAAACCAAAAAATGCCACAAAGAGGTTGGAGAAAAGGCGGGCGGAGGGGGAGGTATAAGATTGAATTAGGGTCTAATAAGGCCTCATAATGTGCTTTTTAGCCCAGGGGGCATATTATGGGGCATATCATGTCAAAACACAGCCCCTCCTGTCTCCTGGGGTTGTTTTTTTCCCTGACACCTCTCTGTTTGTTACCATGGCAACATCACAGTCAGGCTGGGGAAGAATAACTGGGAAGGTGGGCCCTTTGAAGCCAAGTTCCCCTTGCCTAATGTTGTTCTTATTTTATTTTTATTTTTTTAAAAAAGAGCTGGAGACCCCTAGCTGTATTCCTCTGAGCATGTGCAAAGTGCCCATCCCTCTGAGCAGGAGATAGGTTTCAATTTTTTAGAAAGTTTTCATGACCATGTTAAAATGCAGAATTAGCAATTTCACACGAGCCACATGATGTCCATTCCACACTTGTTGAGGAATCAGTTTTTCCGTGTGATGCCATTTATTCTCTGGAACTCCCTGCCCATTGATGTCAGGCAGGTGCCATCGCTGTACAGTTCCAGGTGCCTCCTAAAAAACCTTTTTGTTTAGGCAAGCCCAAAGTTGCTGTGCATTTTAATTGGTCATTTCCATTTCTTTATTTATGATTTTAGTTTATTTCCAAACTACTGATTATATGGGTGCTTGTTTTTAACTCTGACTTTTACTGATAATCTCAAGAAAAGCATGAAAACTGAACCATGGTCCTGGTCATGTTCTAAGCTCTGCATTCAGAGCCTCGCATGGCCAAGGTTTCCTATTCCTCTACAGTGCTCAGGGCCCTTATCTGGTGCATATTCCAGTTTGGGTTTCCTGAGTTATCTTGTCCCTATGTAGAACCAGAGAGGATGGAGAAGCTCTGAGTGGATGGAGCTTTGTGTGTATGCAACGGAACCCCTGACCATTGAACTGTACCTCTTCTAAATACTACTACTACTACTCCTACTAATTTATTTATTTATACCCCGCCCATCCAGCTGGGTTTCCCCAGCCACTCTGGGCAGCTCCCAACAGATTAAAAACAGAATAAAACATCAAACATTAAAAACTTCCCTAAACAGGGCTGCCTTCAGATGTCTTCTAAAAGTCAGATAGTTGTTTATTTCCTTGACATCTGGTGGGAGGGAGTTCTACAGGGCAGGCACCACCACCAAGAAGGCCCTCTGCCTGGTTCCCTCACATCTCATAGTGAGGGAACCGCCAGAAAGCCCTCGGAGCTGGACCTCAGTGTCTGGGCTGAACGATGGGGGTGGAGATGCTCCTTCAGGTATACTGAGTCGAGGCCAGTCATTTATAGTTGCTAGGCCAAGAGCTGACTGCTCTTTGTTTTTTTTTTTTTATAATAATTTTTATTGATTTTACAACATAAACAAAAAACAAACAAACATAATGCGACTTCCCCAAACCTCCCCTTCACTGCATCCAAATTTCAAAATTTTTAGCAATTCTTCATCCCATTTTTATATTTAATTCTCTTTAAAAAGAGTTTCTGCTTTATAAATTTCGATTTATAGCTGTAATTCTTAGTGTCCAATCCCCTGACATCTTAACATTCCGAAATTTTACAACAATTTTTAAGATAGATTTTAAATTTTTTCCAGTCCTCCTCCACTGTCTCTTTCCTCTGGTCACGGATTCTGCCGGTCATCTCTGCCAGTCCCATAAATTCAGTCACCTTGGTCTGCCATTCTTCCAGAGTAGGTAATTCTTTAGTCTTCCAATACTTCGCCAAAAGGATTCTTGCTGCTGTTGTTGCGTACATAAAAAAGGTCCTATCTTTCTTTGGTACCAATTGGTCGACCATGCCCAGGAGAAAAGCCTCCGGTTTCTTTACAAATGTCCACTTAAGGATTTTCTTAATTTCATTATAGATCATTTCCCAGTAGACCTTAATCTTTGGGCAGGTCCACCAAAGGTGATAAAAGGTTCCTTCACATTCATTACACTTCCAGCAATTGTTATTGGGCAAATGATATATCTTTGCAAGCTTGACTGGGGTCATGTACCACCTATAGATCATTTTCATTATGTTCTCTTTCAGGGCACTACATGCCGTAAATTTAATACCTGTGGTCCATAACTGCTCCCAGTCAGCAAACATAATATCATGACCAATATCTTGTGCCCACTTAATCATGGCTGATTTAACCGTTTCATCTTGTGTGTTCCATTTTAGCAGCAGATTATACATTCTAGACAAATTCTTAGTATTGGGTTCTAGCAATTCTGTTTCTAACTTTGACCTCTCCTTCTGAAATCCTAGTTTTCTGTCCTGCTTAAAAGTTTCATTAATCTGGTAGTAATGTAACCAATCTCGGACTTTAGGTTTCAATTTCTCAAAACTCTGTAGTTTCAACTTTTCACCATCATATTCTATAATTTCACAATATTTTGGCCAGTCTGTATCCATGTTCAATCTTTTTACCGCCTTAGCTTCCATTGGTGACAACCACCTGGGGGTTTTACTTTCAAACAAATCTTTATATCGATTCCATACATTATACTTCCGGTCGGCGCCAGCGTTTGATGGCGGTCCTAGCCTCGAGCTCCGAGGCAGGACTGCTCCGTAAGTTCGGGTCTTACCCGCTACGGCAAGCGGGGGACCCCTAAAATCACAGGCGCTGAAGCCTGTGAGCAAGGAGATTCGGTGGGCACCTTTGCGCCCCCCCGGCATCGTGAAAGAGCCTTTTTAAAGGCTCCGGAGCGGCATCGGGGTGAGCGCGGTGCTGAGGATCGCTACCCAGCTTACGGAGTGAAGCCGCGTCGCCATTAACGGAGAGCGCCGATTCCTTTCTGAAATCAACGATTGGCAACAACAATACCCGTGAGTAAGATCGCAAAAGTAAAACGGGACTTAAAAAATTTAGAAGATTTGGCTGAAAACGGGAAGGCAAAAATTAAGGAAGTCAGCCTCCCGGAACTGCATGATTAACGGAGCAATGAAAAGACTAAGCTGTGTTTAAATGGACTTTCCTTTTAACTCTTATTAAACCAGACATCGAAAGGATCTCCCCCCTGTTGTGCAGGAGAAGGGGGGGAGGAAACAGAATTAATTTAACCTGCAAAAGAAAGGGATAAGGAATAAAAAACCTCTGCTGCCGATACTTCTGGCCAGGCTGCCGGAGCAGCGATCGCCTGAAAAAAGGAACTGTCAAGTGAGCTGTCAAAGGACAGCGGCTACAAAATAAGACTTATTTTGAAACATACTCGGGACTTTGGTGGATTACAATTCTAACAGTAAAGTGCTACAAACTAAAGACTTTTAATGGGACTTTTGCCTTTGGACTTTCTGTTTCTTTGTTCTGGGTGCCTTTGGATGGTTACAATTTCCTCCTCTAGAGGGCTTTAGTTACATTACGGTGTATCCAGTGGGATTTTCCACTTGCAACTTTCCTGTGTGAATGACCTTGAGTTATGAGCAACCCGCCAGAAGAGATTTCAACAAGAAGTAAAACAAAGCAGGCTCAAAAACAAGCTCAAAAAAGAGGCTCCTTATCAGGAGCAGCAGCTGCACAAGAAAAAATAACAGCAGCATCAATGGAGTCAATGACACAGGCCCTGCTTAAAATAAATCAGTCACTAGAAGTACTCACTAAGCAATCTGCAGAACTTACTAAACAGTCTACAGAGAACTCTAAGAAACTGACGGAGTTGACAACAAGACTAGACCTGAATACAACAACAATTTCATCTAATACAGATTCTATAAACCGTTTGGTTCAAGAATCTACGGAAACAAGGAGAATAGCTGAGAGTGCTAGGTCCACTGCTGAAGAAACCAAAGGAAAGTTTGCGCCTATTGTAAAAAAAGTACATGAACATGATTCAGCATTAGCCCTACTAGAACTGGAAAGGAAAAGTAAGAATCTGAAATTAAGACTGGTTCCAGAAGAGGAAGAGGACAAGCTTGGGGAATTCCTCACAGATAAATTTCAAGACTTCTGGAATGATGAGCTAGATGGAGAGGAAGATGAATTTATGATAACCTCAGCCTTTCGGATTGGCAGGAAGCAAGGGAAGAAGCCAAGAGATTGTTTAATTACCTTAGGATCAAAGGAACAAAGAGACAAAATATTGAACCTACACTTCCAGAAGGCCTTGGTCATTAAAAATTCTCAGATTCAAATCTTCAAGGATATTCCTAAATATTTTTTGGAGGTTAGATCTCAATTTAAAGAACTAGTTGATCTACTTAAGAAGAATAATATCCCATTCAGGTGGGAATTTCCACAAGGGCTGTCCTTTAGCTTCAAAGGGAAGAAAATTAAAATAAAAACAAACCAGGATAAAGAGTTCTTTTTGGAAAGAAATCAAGAGGATCTTCAGAAAGGAACTGTCAGTGAGGAGGAAGTACCGGACATCTCAAATCTATCATTTGGACTGAACCGAGCACCGACCGAGGAGGAACAACAACTTGGTGCAGTCGGTGGAAGATCTACCCAGTAACCAAAATGTCTCTGCAACTCTTCAGTTGGAACTGCAATGGTTTGAACCACCCTCGAAAAAGGGGCCAAGTATTTCATTTATTAAAGAAGGAACATCTAGATGTAATCTGTTTACAAGAAACCCACATTGCCAGGATACATAGAAAACTTTTAACAAACAAGAGATTAGGACAAGAATTTATATCATCAGATAGAGTCAAGAAAAGAGGAGTTGTGATTTATGTCAAGGAAAAATTTGAACCAAAATTGATCTTTAAGGATGACCAAGGAAGATACCTGGCAGTGGAAATCCAAATTCATGGAGAAAAAATATTGATTGTTGGAGTTTATGCACCAAATGAGGGGAAGGCTGAATTCTTCAAGAAGTTGCATGAGACTTTAATGGACTTTTTGGACTTTAAAATTATAATGATGGGTGACATGAATGGAGTCGTCTCTACAAATATGGATAAGGCCCAAAGACAAACAATATCTAATGATGGAAGACTACCAAAGACTTTTTTTGACCTGACTGACACTATGGATCTGATTGATATTTGGAGAACTAGGAACCCTCTGGAAAGGGAGGGGACCTTCTTCTCTGAAGCAAAAATGACATGGACTAGAATTGATCAAATATGGATTTCTAGTAATCTGGCATCAAAGGTTAAAAAAACAGAAATCTGCCCAAAGACCTGCTCTGACCACAATGCTGTCAAGATGGAAATGAAACTGACAACAGCTGGAACCTTTAGATGGAGAATGAATGACACCCTCTTTGGAGATGAGGAAATTTGCAAAAAGGCCCAAAAAACACTTAAAGACTACTTCGAGATCAATTTGAGATCAGACACAGAAAAAAGAATCATTTGGGACGCAAGTAAAGCCGTGATGCGTGGCTTCCTAATACAACAGAATTCAATAAAGAGGAAAAAACAGAATGAGAAGAAAGAGAAAATTTGGAATCTAATAAAAGAAGGGGAGAAGAAACTGAGATCTAAGCCTAAATCCCAGGAGATATTAAGAGAAATAAAATTCTATCAAACACAATATATGGAATTGATGAACCAGGAAATAGAATGGAAAATTAAACAAATGAGACAAAAGACTTTTGAGTCTGCAGATAAATGTGGGAAGCTACTGTCTTGGCAACTGAAAAAGAGACAAAAACTGAATACAGTGACATCACTCGAAGTAGATGGGAAGTCTATTAATAAACCAAATGAGATAAGTAATTGTTTTCAAAGTTTCTTTAAGAAATTATACAAACAAGGGCCAAAAAATGAACAGGAGATAGAAGAATTTATTGGAAAATACGGACTATCAAAAATCTCTGAAAACAACAGAAGGAGTTTAAATGAGAAAATTACAGATCAAGAAATAGAGAGTGCCATCCAGGATATGAAGCTGGGAAAATCACCAGGACCAGATGGACTAACTGCGAGATATTATAAAGTATTGAAGGATTGGTTAATACAACCACTGAAAGAAGTCTGCAATCAAATTTTGGAGGGGAAAAAGGCTCCCGAATCGTGGAAGGAAGCATTCATCTCACTTATACCAAAGACAGAAACTGAGAAACATCAAGTTAAGAATTACCGCCCTATATCACTTTTGAATGTGGATTATAAAATTTTTGCAGACATTCTAGCAAAAAGATTCAAAAAAGTTTTGTTAGAGGAGATTCACAGGGACCAAACAGGCTTTCTACCAGGCAGGCAATTGTCAGACAATGTGAGGAATATTATAGATATTCTAGAACTTTTGGAAACTGACATAAATAGAAAAGCTGTTTTGATTTTTGTGGATGCAGAGAAAGCCTTTGACAATATTTGTTGGAGCTTTATGAAGAGGAATCTCCAAGGAATGGGGGTAGGCAAGAACTTTGAAAATGGTATAAGTGCAATTTATTCTGAGCAAAAGGCCAAACTTATTGTAAATGGTATGGTTATGGATGAAATTCCAATAGAGAAAGGGACACGACAGGGATGCCCAATTTCCCCTCTATTGTTTATATCGGTACTGGAGGTTTTCCTTAATATGATTAGAAGAGACCAGCTGGTTAAAGGTATACAGGTCGGAACTAAACATTATAAGCTAAGAGCATTTGCAGATGACTTAGTTTTGACATTACAACAGCCAGAAACTAGTACAAAAAGAGTTCTGGAACTTATTGAAATATTTGGTCAGGTAGCAGGTTTTAAATTGAATAAACACAAGATAAAGGTGTTGGAAAAAAATCTTACGGTGGGGGAAAAAGACAGTTTTCAAAGAGAAACTGGTTTGGAAATTACTAAAAAGGTAAAATATCTGGGGGTGAATTTAACATCTAAGAATGTGAACCTATTTAAAGATAACTATGAGAAATGCTGGGCTGAAGTGAAGAAAGATTTCGATATATGGTCAAGATTGAGACTTTCCTTGTTAGGCCGAATTGCTGTAATTAAGATGAATGTATTGCCGAGATTGTTGTTTTTGTTCCAGACATTGCAAATTTTAGATAAGATGGACTGTTTCAAGAAGTGGCAGAAAGATATATCTAAATTTGTCTGGCAGGGCAAAAAACCCAGAATTAAATTTAAGATTTTGACTGATGCAAAGGATAGAGGGGGCTTTGCCCTGCCGGACTTAAAACTTTATTATGAAGCAGCAGCTTTTTGCTGGCTGAAACCATGGCTACTTCTTGAGAATACAGACATTCTGGACCTGGAAGGTTATGATAATAGTTTTGGTTGGCATGCATATTTATGGTATGACAAGGTAAAGGTACATAGAAATTTTAAAAATCATATTATTAGGAGCTGACTGCTCTTTGATCTCCTTCAAGGCAACTGCCACCTACTTTCAACATGCCCCAGATGCAATTAGCCTTGGGAAATGCCATCAAGATAAAATGGGTGCCCAAACACTGGCTTAAATTTTTATGGGGGCACTCGGTGGGATTTGACAAATCTTTCAATGTCAGTTTCACTTACCTTCTCATTTTTCCAGTCTTGGTTGCCACATTTCCACATCAGTTTTTGTTAAATTTTTAAATAAATCCTTATGAAACTTTACACAACATTGTAGTGGGGCTTTCTCCTAATAGACACTTTTTTATTTTGCAAGCAATTTCCCTTAGTAAAATGCATTCTTGTACATTATTGCCACAATTATTTTCCCCATGTGCATTGTCGTACATTATTGCCACACACCCCAAATATATGCATTCATTTACGCATTTCGGGGTGTGAGAAATGCACCACAAAATCTGGAGGTGCCTGAATTTAGATGGATAGCTGTGCTTCAGTTCATGTATTGCTCCTGTGAAAAACAAACAGATTTTCTCCCTTGTTCCCGAGTTGTGACATAGGCTCCACCTAGAATCTGATAGGGGTTCCACAATCCCAAGATGCTCCAACTTTCCAGGAGTCAAAAGCAGCGCTCCATAGCCTCTGCCTCAAGAGTTGATCCTATAGAACAGGGATGGGATGGTTCTCCTTCTCTTTTTAATTCAGAACCCCCAAAACAGACGTTTCCCAAATTTTTAACATGTCTTTCCCCAGTTTAAGCATCGATTGAGCTCAGTGGTAGAGCATCTACTTTGTATGCAGAAGACCCCAGGCTTAATCCCTGGTAACTTCAGGTAGCCCTGCGGAAGGCTAGAAGCCCCAGAGAGATGCTGCCAGTCAGTGCAGACAATACTAAGTTAGATGGGCCAGTGGCAGCTTCCTGAGATCCAGACATGGTTGCTTTGTCCATGCATGGCATTTATATCTGCCAGATATAGGTAAAGGTAAAGGGACCCCTGACCATTAGGTCCAGTCGTGACCGACTGTGGGGTTGCGGCGCTCATCTCGCTTTATTGGCCGAGGGAGCCGGCATACAGCTTCCAGGTCATGTGGCTAGCATGACTAAGCCGCTTCTGGCGAACCAGAGCAGCGCACGGAAACACCGTTTACCTTCCCGCCGGAGCGGTACCTATTTATCTACTTGCACTTTGACGTGCTTTTGAACTGCTAGGTTGGCAGGATCAGGGACCGAGCCACGGGAGCTCACCCCATTGCGGGGATTCAAACCGCCGACCTTCTGATCGGCAAGTCCTAGGCTCTGTGGTTTAACCCACAGTGCCACCCGCATCCCTTATCTGCCAGATATACCTATAGATGAAATGCAGATCTGGACTACGGAGCCTTTGAACTTCCAAGACCCTACCTAGATTGATGCAGCCCAAGTGATGAATCAGGTGCATTTGCTGACTCTGTGTTGCAGCTGTGAGATTTCCTCTTCACCCTTTCCATCGCCATTCCCAATTTCCAATCAAAGAACGAGGGAGGTGGAAAAAAACCCAGATTTCTCAACCAGCTGGGATCATTTCTTAACTGAGTCTGACCGCAGAATTCGAGGGCAGTGAACAAGAATGTGGTTGCTGCACAACGGTGATGAAATCCTAAACTCCCCTAATCAGACTCTTCTTCATTTGAGGAGATCCCCTTGACTCTGTTTTGTTGTCTTGGAAAAAAAAGCATGAGTGAGCAAAGAGAATGAGTCTCTTACCCCAGCAGTAGTGAACTTGTGGCACCCTCTCCCACAAAGCTCCTGGTGGCCTAACCCAGTGTTTCCCAAGAAACATGAGAAACACAAGAAATTCTAGAGTTGGCAGGCCTGCTAGAGAGTGGTAGCAATGTCACAGAACATGACAACATTGCATGACAAATGGAGGACAGGGTTATTGATGGCTATGCCCTGCCACCCCAGCTGGGGGCAGCAGTGTTTCCGAACACCAGAGGCCACAGAAGAGGAGAGGGCTCTTGTGTTCGAAACCTTCTTGTGAGTTTCCCACAGACATTACTTGGCCACAGGGAGAACAGGATGCTGGACGAGATGGGCCGTTGGCCTAATCCAGCAGGCTCTTCTCATGTTCTTATGACTTGTGAGGGGTGTTCGGTTTGTAGGGGAGAACATCCTTCCTTCTTCTCAGCAGCTTCCAAGAGAATGACGACCTCTCTGACTACAGAAGTTTGCCAACCCTGCCTTAGGCCTTTCAGACCTCTCTCTCTCTTCCCCCTCCAGAGCTGAGTCCTTCAACAGCATCATTCGCTGCTGCTCAGGCAGGCGCAAGCAGCTGCGACACTGAGCTGCCGCCCTTTGCCCAGGTTGGTGCTGACATCCAGGTGATATATGAGCATCATTACTCTCTCGCTGCAGCTGCCGCCCTCCTAGCACCAGCCCTCTAGAGGTGCCTGGGACCAAACCCAAGAGCCGCTCTCCCTGAGCGAATGGAAACATACATACATATGGTTGGCCTTCCCCCAAAGTCACGCCTGTTGCAGAGATGGAGGTGCTCACTCGAACAATCAGGGTGGAGACTGCAGACATCGTAGGCTGCTTCTCTCCAGAGGCTCACAAACTCACACTTCTTTCCTGTGAGGTCAGACACACATTTCGTCTTGAGCAGTTTCTTCTCGTTGGGGATATCTACAGCACAGATTTAAGCTGGTTGAGGAATTGTTGCCCTCTTCTTGGGAACTGTAGTTGGGGGGCGGGATTGCAGGAGCGAGAGATTTCCAGCAGAATTTGCAAACTCCTCATAAGAATGCAGTTTTCAGGATTCTTTTTTTTGGGGGGGGGGTGTCACAGCGGTTCCACTTGTGTAAATAGTGAGGTATAATGGTTAGAGTGCCAGATTAGGACCTGGGAGACCAGGGTTCGAATTCCCATAAGAACATAAAAAGAGCCTTCTGGAAACCAAGCCTTATGAGGAACGGTTGAAGGAACTGGGTATGTTTAGCCTGGAAAAGAGGAGACCTAGAGGAGATATGAGAGCCATCTTCAAATATCTATAGGGCTGTCAAAAGATGGTGCAAGCTTGTTTTCTCCTGCTCTGGAAGGTAGGACCTGTACCAATGGATTCAAACTACAGTGGTACCTTGGGTTACAGAGGCTTCAGGTTACATACGCTTCAGGTTACAGACTCCGCTAACCCAGAAATAGTACCTCAGGTTAAGAACTTTGCCTAAGAATGAGAACAGAAATCACATGATCGGGAGGCCCCATTAGCTAAAGTGGTACTTCAGGTTAAGAACAGTTTCAGGTTAAGAACGGACCTCCGTTCTTAAGTTCTTAACCCGAGGTACCACTGTAGAAGAAAGGAGATTCCGACTAAACATCAGGAAGAATTTTCTGACAGTAAGAGCTGTTCAACAGTGGAACAAACTCCCATGAGAGGTGGTGGATTCTCCTTCCTTGGAGGTTTTTAAGCAGAGGTTGGATGGCCATCTGTCATGGATGCTTTCAGTTGAGATTCCTGCAATGCAGGGGGTTGGACTAGATGACCCTCTGGGTCTCTTCCAACTCTACAATTCTATGATTCTATGATTTAGCCACGAAGCTCACTGGGTGTGATCTTGGGCCAGTCACTTCGCCTCAGCCTAATCCACAAACCTAAGGTGGTTGTGCGGATTAAACTAGGAGGGGGGAAACCATGTATGGCACCCTGAGCTCATTGAAGGATAAGGTGGGGGTATCAATTCTATAAAGAAATAATAAAGAAAGCCAATATTGCTTCACAATGTGAGTCCATTGAGCTATTTATTTCCATGGGGCTGGGGATGCCTGGATCAGACATAATCTCTTCTTTTTAGTAGAAGTAACGCAAGAGGAAAATGTATATCTACATCTTTGTACATGTTCCTAGGCTGGAGAACTGCATCACAAAATTCGGAGAAGTACAAATTTCAAAGGACAGCTGTGTATCGTTTATTGTTTCGTTAAGTGTGAATTCTGCAGGTTTTCCTTCAAATGTGAATGGAATCAAATTTATACTCCATTTCTAGACTTGGGAGTGGAAACAAGACCTGGCTTTTCGTGAGTGACACAATTCTTTTGGCCCACTCCTTTGCAGAAATGAGAGAGGCCTATAACCCAAGTTCCTTCTCTCCCTCCCCCCGAGAATGACACATACAAGCATGGAATTTTTTTATTTTTTTTTTACAAAAAGTTTATATGTGAATAAAATGAACAAATACAAAGGGGTCTTTTGAAGCCTCGGGAGTTGGCATGAAACCTTGACATTTTTGTGAGGAGGCTGAAGGAAGGCCTCAGAGGGCAAAGAGCTAACTATAGATGGTGAGGAAAGTTTAGTGTTTTATTTTTAAGACAGAGAGGCAGAGGTCTAAACCCATTCCAGTGTTTTCAATTTACTGGTTTCAGGCAACATATAGCTGTGTGAGCTGCCTAGAGCCAGTGTGGTGTAGTGGTTAGAGAACCGGACTAAGACTTGGGAGAGACCAGGGTTCAAATCCCCCACTTGGTCATGAAGCTCAATGGGTGACCCTTGGGGGCCAGTCACTGCCTATCAGCCTAACCTACCTCACAGGGTTGTTGTGAGCATAAAATGGGAAGGAGGATCATTATGTGTGTCACCGTGAGCTCCTCGGAAGAAGGGTGCAATAAATACATTTTCAATGAAATGTGCCCTAGGCAGTGGTGGTTTAGCGGTGGACGTTGACACCTCAAATTTCAGTGGCGTCCTCTGTTATGCTATGGCTATATCTGCCTCTACAGGTGGTGGAAGCAATGATTCTGAATGCCAGATTCAAATTCTTGCAGTTTTCCCACAGGCATCCGGTCAGCCATTGCGAGAACAGGATGCTGGACTAGATGGGCCACCGGCCTGATCCAGCAATCTCTTCTTATGTTCTTATGATGGGAGGTCAGGCAAGTGGTGGTGCCCCACCATGCCATCTCCTACTGCACCTCCTTCTGCCTAATGGTAAAAGGTAAAGGTACCCCTGCCCGTACGGGCCAGTTGTGACCGACTCTAGGGTTGTGCGCCCATCTCACTTAAGAGGCCGGGGGCCAGCGCTGTCCAGAGACACTTCCGGGTCACGTGGCCAGCGTGACAAAGCTGCTCTGGCGAGCCAGCACCAGTGCAGCACATGGAAACGCCGTTTACCTTCCCACTATAACGCGGTACCTATTTATCTACTTGCACTTAGGGGTGCTTTCGAACTGCTAGGTGGGCAGGAGCTGGGACCGAAAGACGGGAGCTCACCCCGCTGCGGGGATTCGAACCGCCGACCATGCGATCGGCAAGTCCTAGGCACTGAGGTTTTACCCACAGCGCCACCCGCGTCCCTAGGGAAAGGTACCCCTGCCCGTACGGGCCAGTCGTGTCCGACTCTAGGGTTGTGCGCCAGCTATACCAAACCATGTTGGGCAATCAAAAGAAAAAGAGAGAGGCATAAACACACTGTTTGATGTCAGTCAGTGATTCTGCAAGAGCTGCGTTCTCCCAAGCTCCTGGGTGTGGTTATTGTGGTGCAAAACTTTCAACCCGCCCCCCTGAATATGATTCAGTAGACTTACTCAACCCTTGTGTGGATAAATAGCTTTTGTTTCAGGCTTTTAGAGCTCAGGAATCTAGCGTGGGATAGTGGCTGAGAGTCTCATAAAGTCTCGAGACTTGCCGTAAAATCAGCATCCATCTAATCTCCTTGCACTGGTTCTAGGCTGCCCTGAAAACCATAAGCTGGATAAGGACAACTTTGGCTATAACATCAAGGGGGCTTTGGGTTGTTTGTGCTCAGTGGCAGAGAATTACATGGGCAAGGAGAGAGATAAACAGGCAGGAGGACCAGGAAGGGAATGATAAAAGAGTGGATATATATGTTAGCCTCAAAGAGCTCAAACAAAGCAGAATTGCAGGATCCCCAAGGGACTAATAAATCAATGGGAGGAGGTGTGTTGGCACACAGCTTGTGCTCTACAATTAATAAAAGCTGACAAAGTCACTCCAGCAACTCCCAAACATAAAGAGTCTCTGATGCAACTCACTTCAAGGCAGCTGTTTCCAGAAATGTAATCCAATTGCAAAGCAAACTGCAGCCTTCAGAATACTTAGCAGGCATTAGAGTGGATGAATAGAGTCACAGAATTATGGAGTTGGAAGGGACCCCAAGGACCATCTAGTCCAAGTCCCTGCAAGGCAGGAATCACAGCTAAAGGACCCCTGGCAGATGGCCATCCAACCTCTGAGATAGTCCAGACAGCTCTTACCTTCAGGAAGTTATTCCTAATATTAAACTGGGGTCTCCTTTCCTGTCATTTGAATTTGTTGGTTTGAATCCCACCTTCTGGAGTGGCAGAAAACCAGCTTGCTCCATCTTCCATGTAGCAACCCTTCAGATATTGGAAGATGGCTATCCTATTGCGGGTGACACGGGTGGCGCTGTGGGTTAAACCACAGAGCCTAGGACTTGCCGATCAGAAGGTTGGCGGTTTGAATCCCCGTGACGGGGTGAGCTCCCATTGCTCGGTCCCTGCTCCTGCCAACCTAGCAGTTTAAAAGCACGTCAAAGTGCAAGTAGATAAATAGGTACCGCACCGGCGGGAAGGTAAACAATGTTTCTGTGTGCTGCTCTGGTTCGCCAGAAGCAGCTTAGTCATGCTGGCTGCATGACCCGGAAGCTGTACGCCGGCTCCCTCGGCCAATGAAACAAGATGAGTGCCGCAACCACAGAGTAGATCATGACTGGACCTAATGGTCAGGGGTCCCTTTACCCTTTACCTTTATCCTATCACTTCTCAGTCTTATTTTCTCCAGGCTTCCTCAACCTCATAAGGCTTGGTTTCTGGACCCTCTCTGTTTCTCATTTTCCCACTCTTCAATTCAGTTCTCCAAAGCAATAATCCCCCCCCCCGTGTTTGTATGATGATGCCAAGAGCCCTTCCTGTCATTAGCATTGCACAGGGCCAGGATCTCTGTCGCTGCAGGAATTCAGGTGCTTGGGTCAATATTCACGGAGTGGTCCAATTTAATCAACAGAGCAACCGCCTTGGGAAGTGCCAAATCACACCTTTGCCCCACAGAGTCTTACTCGATCTCTGCAGCCCTACAAGTAGTCCCAGTTGAATGCAGAAATGATTTTCACCCACAGGACCAGCCTGGTCTGTTAGAATTCCTGCTCCATGATTGCAGTCATGGGATTTTTGTCTATCACATGATGGTATATGTTTTGACTCCACGGAGTGGGAAGTGACGGAGGCAGGATGTTTGTGTTACTGTGTTCCATGAAGTAGGACTATTGTCCTTTGCTGTCTGACGCTAGAGAGAGAGGGAGCCATGTTGCAATGCTCCGTGTGTGTTTATATGGAAATAAAGTAGATTAGCCAAAATGCTGAGTTGCTGAGGTCTGCCACGCAAGTTGCGAAGACTCTGCGGATCCCTAAGTGTGCCGGTGTCTGTTGGCATCGGTCGCTGTGATGTTCAGGCGGAAGAAAGCTTTTGAAGCTCCTGAACAATCGACCAGGAGGGAGGGAGCATGCCAGTTGGGCATGTGTCTCTACCAGGGTCCTACTCGAGTGTAGGCTGAGCTCCTGACATGGTCTACATAATTTATCCTAGTGAATCACCAAGCCTGCAAGTGGACTTCAGGCCCGGCCATCCTGTTGCTTCTCGCTGCATCAACACGAATGGCGGCACGCTCCTAAGATGATCCGATAGCCTCCACCTCGCAGGCTTGACCGATCGTGAGTGTGCTTGAGAGCCGTCCATCTTGCACTCAGCAGGGACCAGCTCAGCTTAATTTAGAAAAGTCAGATGTGAGATGACATAGTGCAAAGGGGGTCGAGAATAAGCCACCGGCTGGCCGCTGCCAACAACCGGCCTCCTCTGAACATCTCTGGCTGTGCTTGTGCTTGCAGAGCTGTTAAAGTCTTCCTCGCTGCTCATTAAGACGTGGTTGCTTTGCTGCCAAGCCATCAGAGGCAGGTGATGTAACGCTGGCATGGTGGGTGGCATCACCACTGTAGGTCTGGGTGAGGGCAGAGTTAGTTTTGGACAGCTGGTTCACAAACATAGGAAGGTAGAGGAGCAGCTTATACCCAGCTCCGTCTCGCCCAGGAGTGGGGGAGAAATTTGCCCAGGCTGCCTTTTAATGCAAAGTTATGAAATTTGCACTTCCTGGAGCAAAATTTCTTTCCCAATTTGTTTTTCTCAGGATTATGCAACGCCCAGAGAATGTGTGCCCAGATGCATGAAAATAACATGGAATGCACGAAAAATGCATTTGGTTAAGTGTGAATTGCTTGCAAAAAATGCACACACTAGGGAAAACTATGCACAAAAGCTGATATATTAGGTTGAGGGTGCAAAAAAAAAAAAAAAGAGCATGAATTTTCATGCACTTAAAAAAATAAATCACATATGTGGGTGGAAGTGGGGCAAACGAAACTTAAGGCTGGAAAAATAAGAAACTGAGAGAAACAGTTTGTTTAGACAAGCCTACCCAGACATGTTCAATGCTGATACGTTTTAATCTGTTCTTAGTTTTTTAAAGAAAAAACAAAAAAAAACTTTAGTTGTTTTTACTGATTATTTTATTATTTTATTCTTTTCGTAAACGATTTTGAGGTTGTTTTCACACTATAAATTTCATGAAATAAAATAATCTGAAACTGACAAATGGGCTCTCCTTCCAGCCTGAGGCACCATGCTTTGATACTCCCTGAAATCTTGCCCTGCCCCTTGGCAGTGTATGTGCATGTGTGTGTGTGGTGGGGCAGGGCACAATTTCACAGCCCTGGTTATTTCTTCCCCTAATGTTGAAGTCGCTCTAAGAACCCTGCTTGTCTTTTGCACATCAAACCTCACCTCCTGGGTTTCAGAAGAATGCAACCAAGCCTTGGCCAGGGAGCCCTGCTCACTTCCCCAGTTCTGAGCTCCTCTGCACTGCTGCCAGGGTACTTCACCTCTTGGCTTGCAGCCTCCGGCAGTTCTGCCAACACTGGCCCCACACTCTTTCACAAATGGCCGGGCAACACCCTGTTGCTTTGAGCCAAGCTTTAAGCATCCGTGAAGTTGCAAGCAACCCAGGATTATTTCGATAAAGGCAGCCACCCCGCTCTTTGGAGATGCTCCCAGTGTGTTCATCCACCCTCATTTGCAGAGAAAGCCCCTGTTCTTTCTCTCATGCTGCCCAGAGGATGCACTTTTGTCCTCTGTTTGGGGGCAGAAGAGTGTAATGCAAGGGCAGAAGGGTGCCAGTTTCACTTCTGCAGAAGGCAATGTTGCAGCCTTGTATTTAGCTCAAGGATGGGGGACTTGTGGTCCTGCAGGTGATGTCAAACTCTAACTCCCATCAGCCCCAGCCAGCATGGCCACTGGTCAGAGATGCTGGGTGCCATAGCCACCCCTATTTCATGCCTTTTCTCTCTATTTATCTACAGCACATATTTGACAAATTCCGTATTTTCAAACCCTCCATATTCACTGCACTGTAGCTCTTGACTGGATTGTACAGAAGGACACTTTTTGGTTTAGCTGCTCATTCTAGAGTTTATCTGGCAGCAATTAGGTTCATGATGGGATATTTGATATTGCCTAATCACTTCAGAACTCTCTGGGTTTGTATTGCCAGAGAGTTACTACGACAGCAAATGAAGTGAGACCTCCAGATATTATACCCCTCGGATGCTTTGACAGAACACAAAACCCTGCAGATGCCTTCATGTAAGATGACCACAGGTTTTGCTGAAGTTCATCCTGTGGGAGGTGGGGAGGTGGGGTGGATTCTTGAGAAACCTCACTTCTCAGGGGATCTTCGCCTACATAACTGAAAGCATTCTGTTTTGTCCAGGGCGCTCTACTAAATATTGGGCTTAATTCTGCAAAGTGTAAATCATGCAAGACAAGATAAGACTGGAATGCGACTTGGCCAGAGACCAGCTTGTAAACTTGTTATCGCCAGAGATCAGTGTGTTAATTCAGTGGAGCAGGAGTCACACAGCAGACCATGAAAGGTCAAGCCATGAGCCATAACCTAGAGCAAGGCAGGATCACAGCTGGGAGAATGTGGGGGTGGCTGCAAGCACCAGGTATTTCACCGTCCTCTGCCTCGCATTTTCTGCACATTATTTCTATGAAACAAGTCCAGCATTTTTACTCAGAGCAGGTGTGAGGAAGCTTTTCCTGTCTGGGGGCCACATTCCCTTCTGGGGAGCTTTCCAAGGGCCACATACCTGCAGTGGGCAGGGTCAGAGGTAAAAGTGGGTGCAGCAACTATTTCCCCCCAATAATGTTATTGTTTTATTCACATTTTGACAGACACTGTCCCTTAATGCTGTATGTGTGTGTTTCCTGTGGCTGATATGACCATGATGGTCAAAACAACAATAAACAAAGCAAACCTTTATTGCTTTATTCTTTTTACAAACCACATTCAGGTTTTATTGCAATCAATGAGCATATAAATCTTGTGAAATAAAATAGAATAAAGATTCCCTGTGCTGTGAGCCATGGGGATGATGGTTTAGGCAGTGATGACCAAATGTGGCCCTCTAGCTGTTTTGGGACTATAACTCCCATCATCCCTAGCTAACAGGACCAGTGGTCAGGGATGATGGGAACTGTAGTCCCAAAACAGCTGGAGGGCCACATTTGGTCATCACTGGTTTAGAGCATCCCCACACCCTGCCGTGACTCCGCCTCTCCTGGCTTGCCATTGGTTCTCGTAAAGAGGAAATGCTGCAGAGGTTTCCTGTTTGGGCTGGGATTTTGCCTGTGCAACAACAATCAATCATCCTTGGCTCTGCCTTTGGGCTTGAGCCCCTTCAGCTCTGACACCAACACCCAGATGTATTGTATTTACTGCAAATGCAATATACAAATGGCTGACTAATGGATCTGATCCTTGATAACATCATAAGAACCTGCTGGATCAGGCCAACAGCCCATCTAGCACAGCATCCTGTTCTCACAAGCAGGACCAGGGCACTAGAGCACCCCCTTTCCTTTGGTTTCCAGCAACTGGAAAGCATTCAGAAGCATTGTTACCTTCAGCTATGGAGGCAGAACACAACCATCATGGCTAGTAGCCTTCAATAGCCCTCTCCTCCATGAGTTTGTCTAATCCTCTTTTTAAGTCATCTAGGTTCGTGGCCATCACTGTGGGAGCGAGTTCCATAGTTTAACTATGCCCTGCATGAAAAAGGATTTTTGTTTCTCTGTCCTGAATCTTCAGTCTTTGTACCCATATCAGAACAGATGCAAATGAGCGTGGGCAAGCTCTGAGTACCAATGATGTGTCCCTTCCAATGTTAGTGGCTGTGCAGAGGCGCAGATGATTCCTGCATCTGCAAATGTCCATAAAAGTAACATCCACACAAGACCAAGTACCTGCATAAGAATAATTGTAACTCTCAGTCCTTTTCAGAGTGTCTCATATTCTTCTTCCCCACAGTGCCATAAATGTTTGCCTCTCCTTATTCGTTGTATCACATGTGCGTGTGTTTTTGGCAGGCAAATCTTGCCAAAGGGAGAAATCAGCTGAGGAAAAAAAAATCCTAGGAAGGCATCTTCTCCAGCTGCCTTTTCGACACACTTGATTGGCCCTCTTGCTGCTTAGACCTTTGTTAACTTATTTGAGAAGTCAGATGACATCACACAGGCCTGGCTTACAAGAGCCTTTCACTTCCTGGCTTGTGGAGCGATGAGACCAACTTATCTGTGCATTACACAGAAAATAAAACACCAGCTTTCTGACCTGTATGGAGACATGCAGGGGTCCTTTGGGAGGCCTCTGGCATCCCTCAAAATTGCAAGGACCATACTGGGGTGATACATTTCACAGTTCCCCACCTTCTGAGGCAACTGTTACTGCTATAAAGCCTCAACGTACAGCCTTTAGTTGATTGAGTTGATGGTTATAACAGCACTGCAAGAATGGATATTTCCAGCATGGGGCCTAGACTTGCCCCTGAAATTCCATCTAAGAGACATCCATGCTATTGCTGTGGAAAGGTGGAAAGGTCATGATGCTGCAGCATGATTTTGAAGCCAGACCCTGCCCTTACTCTGAGACCAGCACGCATCACTTTACCCTTGTTGACGTTGAATTGCACTTGCCATTTTAATGCTCATTCACTCAGTTTGGAGAAACTCTTTGCAATATCTTGTAGCTTTAGCAACCATGAACACTTTAGTATTATCAACAAAGTTGGCCACCACCCTGCTCACTCCTAACTCTAGCTTATGAATGAGCAAGTTAAAAAGCACAGGTCGAAATACTGTTTCTTTTGGGACTTCACTTTCTACATTCCTCCATTTGGAGAATGGTGTCTAACAACAGCAGCAGCAGCAGCATAATAATAATAATTTATTATTTATTCTCACTCTCTCCTTCCTGTTATTTAATGAATTGGTGATGCACAAAATGACCTTTCCTTTTATTCCATTCCTCCTTAGGAGTCTTTGGTGAGGTTTCTGTGTTACTCTAGGCCCTTCTCAACTTCACTGAGAGCCAGTTAGAGCAAGGCCAGCCAACATGGTAGCCTCTAGATGTTTTTGGAATACATCTCCCATCACCCCTGACTGTTGGCCATGCTGGTTGGAGCTGATGGGAGTTGAAGTCCAACAGCATCTTGGGAGAATCATGTTGGCTACCCTTGGGTTAGAGATTGAACATAAAGTGGGGAGACATAGGTTCAACTCTCCACCCAGCCACAAGCTCATAAGGGAAACTTAGACCAGTCATTTACTCCAGGTCTAACATCTCTATTATGGAGTTGTCATGAGGATAAATATTGATGTGGGAGAGCCATGCATGCTGTCCTTATTTCCTTGAGGAAAGGGTTAGAATATCAATCAAATGAATATATGAACTTGTTTGTTTCCCATCAGCAGCATAGCTTCCATATGCTTACTTTTTCATAGTAGCTATGTGCATTGATCTGTGATGTACAGCTAAGGTGTACCTAGCTGAGTGTATTGGTTTCCAGGGGAAAGTCAGGCTGGGGCTGTCCTGTCCAGGAAGATCAGACACCATCACTTAGAACTTTTACCCCCCAAATAATTCTTTATATGCAGAGTTGGCTTGACCCCTTGGACAAAGTGAGACAAATGAGATGGGGTGACAGCAGCAAAATATTGAAGGACAGAGCTGGGTTTGCCAATTAAGACTTAGGGTACCCCTGCCTGTACGGGCCAGTCGTGTCCGACTCTAGGGTTGTGCGCCCATCTCACTTAAGAGGCCGGGGGCCAGCGCTGTCCGGAGACACGTCCGGGTCACGTGGCCTGCGTGACTCAGCTGCTCTGGCGAGCCAGCACCAGCGCAGCACACGGAAACGCCGTTTACCTTCCTGCTATAAAGTGGTACCTATTTATCTACTTGCACTTAGGGGTGCTTTCGAACTGCTAGGTGGGCAGGAGCTGGGACCGAAAGACGGGAGCTCACCCCGCCCCGGGGATTCAAACCGCCGACCATGCGATCGGCAAGCCCTAGGCGCTGAGGTTTTACCCACAGCGCCACCCGCATCCCTAATTGAGACTTACTGCCCTCAAAATCACTTGTGTTCCTATTGCTGAAGTAATATAACAACAACAACAATTTATTTATACCCCACCCATATGGCTGGGTTCCCCCAGCCACTCTGGGCGGCTTCCAACAAAAGATTAAATTACAATAATTCATCAAATATTAAAAACTTCCCTAAACAGGGCTGCCTTCAGATGTCTTCTAAAAGTCAGATAGTTGTTGTTTATTTCTTTGACATCTGATGGGAGGGCATTCCACAGGGCGGGCGCCACTACCAAGAAGACCCTCTGCCTGGTTCCCTGTAGCTTCACTTCTCACAGTGAGGGAACCACCAGAAGGCCCTTGACGCTGGACCTCAGTGTCCGGGCTGAACAATGGGGGTGGAGACGCTCCTTCAGGTATACTGGGCCAAGGCACTTTAGGCTTTAAACATAAGCACCAACACTTTGAATTGTGCTCAGAAACATACTGAGTTGAAAGTCCAGTTGGCTTCTGTACGTGGAACAGGGTGCAGTGTGGGTGTGTCACCATCTTGCCTTGTACCAGAATCATAAGAAATGCCTACTGTATCAAGCTACTGGCCCATCTAGTCCAGGATCCTGTGTTCACAGTGGCCACCCAGATGCCTGTGAGAAACCTGTAAGCAGGATTAGAACCCAAGCTCGCTCTCCCATTGTGTGTTTTCTAGCACCTCGTATTCAGAAGCATTCAGACACTCAATTGTGGGTCATCTAATGATGAGAAATCAAGCTTTACACGTGTGTGAACTGCCTTGTAGCTAATTGCAAGCTCCTTTACCTCTTGAGATCATGGACAAAGATTCCCTTTCATTTCTACAGTTTGCTAGGCTCAATTTCTGCTTTTTCTCCATCATGATTGGTTTGTTAGGGTGTGGGGGTGTTCCTTTTCTTTTTTCCTTTTTTTTTTAAAAAAAGAGGAGAATCATGCCTCTCTCTGACAATATTTCACAAGTTAGCTGTGTTAATTTTGGACAGCCTCCCCTGAGCTGCTTTCGGATTTTGTGCTGGCACATTCTTGTTATGCCAGCTGCCTAAAGTCAACACACCTGTGTGCAAGATGGGGCTGCTGAGGCAACTGGGCAAGCATCCTAATTATTACAGGGGTGACACAAAAGTTCTGGCATGACCTCATGGGTTTACTTTAGCTGGAGGATCTGACGTGAAGGAGGGTGCTTGTTTTTGCAGCTGTCAGAAACCTCCATCCAGGAGGCAAAGCATACCTGTGTCATACTCTTCCAGGCTCAGAGTAGAGACACCTGTGCAATGGGAAAAGGGGTGCTCAGAGATGCTCAGAGATGAGGATGCTTTTTCTTGCCATTTGCCTTTATCTGTATCATATTCTTTTTCAAGAGAGCTTGGATTCTTATAAAGAAATTTGGGATTGCATTCATCCCTACCTTCCTTAGTTCCTGTGGAATCTTTGTGCTCACCATATATAGCTCATTTGCTATTGTGAGGATAGGCTGTAGAACAATGTGCTTTCCAGGAGTTGGTTTGGGATTTGAAGAATAGCTCCATGAAATGATGGATAGCAAATATGTCAAAGAAAAAGGCAGGTGAAGGGACAATTAAGACACATAGGTTTACAGTCAATACAAAGGGTTGTTTCTTGCTTCTGAGGAGAATCCTGCTCAGAACAGACCTGCTGAAATTAATGAACCTAAGCTAGTCGATTAATTTCAATGGCCCTACTCTAAAGAGGACTAGCAATGGCTAGAACCCAAATGTTCTGTCTAATGAAAGGAGTGCCTCTGTTGGAGGAACACTTCTTCCATCAAAGAAATATAGGATGGTCCCTTACCTTACTCATTGACAGAGGAAAGACATCACCACCACCCCAAAAAACAGAGAGAGGACAAGGGGAGGCGGTTTACAAATTTGTAATTATTATTGTTTTAATCCAAATTTAATTCATACGCATGGACACAAATGTTGAAAGAATTGCTATAATTTAAATGTAAATGTAGTACATTTCACCATAGTGGGGGAGGTTGTGACAGGTGATTTATGTTCTTACTCAACCTGGTTTTCATTTACGCAGTGTTAATGTACAACTTCAAGGCCCCTTGTTAGTGTTCCTTATCTTTAAGGAGAACTTGGGCTGCATTCACATGGTGGTTTCTTCTATTTCTCTGTTATTTCCCTAAGGGCTCATCCACACCTTTGTTTGTCCTGTGATTTCAAGTCACGGGTCCAAAGGGTTTTCCTTTTGTCCCACTGCTTTCCCCTGAAAAACCTGCTGCTTGATGCTGAAGCAGGTTTTCCGCCTATTGACATTTGTACTGATTCATCAATAAACAATGGGATTCCCCAGGGAAAGTGGTGGGACATAAGATAAATGTCTCGGACCTATGGCTCATGGCTACCCTAGAGAAAGGGGATTTTTGGATCTAACCCCAACAATTACTAACTCTGCAAATAAAGTTTCTACTAAGCAGGAGCAAATGAATCCATGGAATTACTCTAGGGTAAGTAGGTTGAGAAGCCTTAGTACATTACTAAACTGGGCAGGGAGCTCGTGAATTCTGGCTCTGAAGACTCTCTTCCAACCACATTCTCCTCCCTGCATCCGTAGTTATACTAGCTAGGATAAACATTGCAAGAGCAATCAATCTTTTTTGCTTCAGGGAATCACTTGATCATCAGCTGAGGTCAGGAAGAAATTCCCTTTCTCCCCCTGACCTTGACTGAATATTGCACCATTTGCCAAAAGTATGACAGGCTTGCCTCTAGGATACAAGAGCCCAGTCAGTGATGGAGGCAGGAAAACATAATTGCAGAAATTAAAATTAGAGCTTAATGTAAGTCTTCCTCCCCCACCACACACACAAAAAATGTTTAGCTCAAGCATATTTCCCTTTGACAAATGCAAAGATACAAATCTGCACACTTTTTAGGGATATGGTGCCAAATTGTTGGCTTTTGAGAACTTGGCTACACATCACCACCATTGCATGACTGTCTCTGAAGGTAACAGCCTTCTTCTCCCTGTAAAACATTGTACTGTAGAACACATGATGGACACCATCACACTGCAAGCTTCTCTTTCTCCATCAGCAGCATGCAACAAACTGGAATGAGAGCAAGGCCGACTTCACACAAAGCTATGGTGGATAGCTAAAGGACCTCCTTGCCTGGTATGAATCTGCCTGGACCCTGACATGGTAACCTGTGGCATGATTCAGGACAGATAAAAGGAAGTTCTTCTTCATGCAGTGCATAGTTAAACTCCCATAGGAGCCAAGGATGGCCAACAACTTGGATGGCTTTAAAAGAGGACTGGCCAAACTCACAGAGGAGCCAATCAATGACTAGCAGCCACATTGGCTATGATCTGCCTTCATGGCCGTGGGCAGTGATGCTTCTGAATACCAGTTGCTGGAAGCCACAGGGGAGCCACAGGGGAGAGGGCTCTTGCACTCATATCCTGCTTGTGGGCTTCCCATGAGCACCGTGAGAAGAGGATGCTGGACTAGATGGGGCCACCCAGTACTGGTTCTTCCTATGTTCTTACACTTCTGACAGAGGTTCAGAGAGTGACAAAGAAAGAGAGGGACTTCTGTGTGGTAGCCCCTCTGTTTATGGAATGTTCTTCTTGGGAGGAGGCCTGCCTGGTTCCAACTGTGCCATTTTTTCAATGCCAGGGAAAGACACCCCGGCATTCGGACAACACCAGCCATAGGATTGTGCTGCTTATGCGGTTTTATTTGAAATTTTTAAAATGTTGGTTGTTAATAACTTAGAAGCTTTCTCAGAAGCAATGCACAAATTTAACAAACCTAAGCCTATGAAACCACTTAAAAATTTTATTGACAATTAAGCAGTATATACATTGTGTTAAACAAACACATGCTTCTCCTTCTGTGGCAGAACAAATCAATCACACAGTTACCTTAAAGATTGCTTTTTCCTAAGACATGTTCCCATGTGCTCTGAGATCTCAGAAAAGTCCTTTCCAATGCCCCCTTCCTTTCTGAAGTTTGGCAAAGGGCTAGGAGAGACAAGGCCTTAGCGGTGGCTGTCCCTTTTTGTGGAACTCATTTCCTGATGTTCGTTAGGGTTTCCCTCCATTGCCTTTCAGAGATCTGGTGGAGACATGGCTCCTTAAGAAGTAATTTTCTGTCCAGGTTGTGCTGCCAGGAAGCAGTTTTCATTCATTTCTTCTTTGAGCTGACTTTTAAAAAAATTATTATTATTATATGAGTGAAAATTTTATTACCTGGTTCTAAATGATTTGGAAACTGCCTTGGGTTTAAATAAAAAAATGACTTGGATTGCCAACACATTTGCCTGGGGTAACTGAATTCCAGGTGCCAGTTCCCTGCAGGGGATGGTCTCCTAGGGGACACAAAAGCCACATGATATGGGTGACAGATGCACACGATATGTGCAGTCCTTTGTATGCAGGACTAGGAACATGGCATCTGAATAGCAAATTCCTCAAGAAGAAGGAGACACCTAAAGTTGTGTGTACTCTGCTGTTAAAAGAGAAATTGCACTTTGTTTGCAATACAAATTTTGTACTAACAAAAGCTGGTCCCCATCTGAAAGCCTGGAGAGCTGCTGTCGGCCAGTGCAGACAGCACTGAGCTCGATGGCCCAATGGGTCTAACTCTGTATAAGGCAGCTTCCTATGTTCCCATTTCACCAATGTAGCCAGGCAGTTGCAGCCTCTTGATTTTTTCCAGAACCCAAACAATACATCATGGCTTGGCTTCCATGTGTGCAATTATTTTTAATCAATAACGGCATGCCAGGCATATTCTGTGATTAAGAAAAGCTGTTTTACAATGAACTGCAATTACAGAATTACTGTCAGCTTTATACCAGTATGGATTTTTTGGTGGCCGGGGAGAGAGGTAGGGAGGGAGAAGGCAGTCCAAAAACAAAACAAGAAGGGAAATGTGTGTTTTTTTATTGCTTGCTAAATGAGCCCAATTGCTCACCTGCATAGCCAGATGTTCTCACTGTCCCCCAATGCAATAAGTCGCAGCACAATACTTTCCGTCTTTCCACCAAACATAGCTAGAAGAAATATATTTTGTAGCACTGGGATAGGACTCAGTCCTCTATATTGGTATCTCTGATAAACCATGCTCAGCATCATAAAACAAAGCCACCGTATTGCATGTGGTGTAGTGCCTCTCAGCCTAACCTGCCTTGGGATTAAATGAGGAGAGAATCACATTTGCCACCTTGAGCTCCTTGGGGAAAAGGTGGTTTAGAGATGCACTAAATAAAATAATAAACATTTAATAATAAAATTGTAGAGTTGGAAGGGACCACAGGGGTCACCTAGTCTAACCCCCTGCAATGCAGGAATCTTTTGTCCAACTTGAGGCTCAAACCTATGACCCTGAGATTAAGACCCTCATGCTCTATCAACTGAGCTATCAGCCCTAGGAGTCAGCCTCCACTGGAATGACCTATGTATGCATAAGACCTTCCCTAGCCAATGACTATCCATGTAGACAATCCTGGGTTAGACAGTCAGGAAGTCTCAACTGCACTGGTGCACTTATGTAAATATAGACTCTGGACTCATTGGTCTTTAAGCCAGCACACCTGTTTAGATGGTGATGTGGATTGCACCCCTTATTTAAAAATGTGGTGAGTCAGTCCTGGTACATTTGAGGGTCGCTCCTGCTCATCTTGTTGAATGGGTCCCTGGACATCTGCCCTGATCTATTGCTTATACATAGGCTGGTGGTTGCCACAAAGCTCTTACCTACAAAGTTTCTACAGCCCTGTTAGACATTCTTCTAACCAGGAAATGATGAGCACAGAGGAATGGGGACTAGTACTGATTCCCTACCCTTGACTCAAAGGACAATGGAGGTTTCCTGCTTCCAGCAGATCTAGACATTGAAGTAGATGGTTCCTTGGCCTGATCCTGCAGAGTTCTTATTGTGTTTGATCCTGCAGAGTTCTTATTGTGTTAACTACCTCCCCGCACATTAAAAGCACTGATGTCAGTTGGTGGACCCTCTTGTGGAGGAGAAGGCAACACTGGTCATCATCATTGGGGAAGTCACATGTTCTCAGCAGGCAGGATATGTCTCTTTCCATCAGATTTCTGAATGGGCATATTTAAAGTCAATGCTACAATGGAGCAAAGCATGGGGCCAACATGGTCTTGTGGGGCACAGTTGTAGCTTCCAAACACTTGGCAGCAGAAAAATGCAACGGCCTGTTTGTAGTACCCTCTGTGGCCCAGCTCCCAATGCTGTCCATGTATGTCAACGCATCGACTCAGACCAGTTTCAAAGGAGCTCTGATTTCAAAGCCTGGTTGGTTTGCTCCATCAAGAAACATTCTTTCCATCATAAGTCTTGGCTGTCAAGACAAACCTGGGCCTTTTTGATTAATTTCTGCCCGGGGAATTAGCAGAGGGAGTTTTCTCGGGGCGAGAGAGAGAGAATTCTTGGAGTTCATGTGAGATGGAAAGTGTCACTGCAGCTCAGCTTCTTGGAATTGTTCTCCAGGAAGGTTTTCGCGGAACCCTTAATCTCTTGCCAGCATACTGCTAATTGCACCCAACTGTTAAAGCGTCACCCAGCCAGTGACAGCCAGGGCAGCAAATTTAAAAAGCTGAGAATAACGGAGAGTGGGGCTTGGCCAAGAGGATCCCCAAGGGATCTGACGGAAACCACAAAAATTGCTTACAAGCCATATATGAAAAGACAATCGCTCTGCAAATGCCCCCAGCCGGGCTCACACTCCATTGACACTATCCTGTTTTTATTATTGTCATTTCATTATTGTTTTGTTCCTCTTCCCTCATTGGTGATGAACTCCATATGTCCTCTCCCTCTCTCCCCTGTGTTCCTTTGGCATGGGCGAACAGTTTCCTGATTTATGCTTGTTCCTTCTCGTTATTTGATTATTCAGAACCACATATAATGGGAAAACATTATGCGAAACTGAAAGCCATCTTGGAGACAAACAAAAACACAGCTGGGGGTGGGGTGGAGGGGATTTGGGAGAGATTGAAGAAGATCCTATTGCACGTTGAGCATCTACTAGGTACAAGTTGGGAACACTAGTTTCTTGGAATTGCAGGTGGAGAGAGTTACTGCTTGAGAGTTTCCCAGAAGAGGCATCTGGTTGGCCACTGTGAGAGCAGAATGGTGGTCTAATGACAGTGATGCTTCTGAATAATTGTTGCTGGAAACATATGGGACATCTGGTTGGCTGCTATACAAGCAGGAAGCTGGACTAGATGGGGCTATTGGCCTGATCCCACAGGGGTCTTCCTATCCTATGTCTTTACTGAAGAAGAGGTACAAGTGGAAGAATTTGTGAATGCAGAGCTTGTCATTATAAGACATGGTGCTGCCCTGAATTCATCATGTGAGACTGTTAAGAAGAAAAAGGGTTGATCTTGGGTCCATCGGTGGACAATTATGGCTCCTACAACAAACGCAATAGAATGAGACGGGAATGCACTGGTACACTCCTGACATGCTAGAAAGAATGGGTTGACTACAGATGGACATGGCCTCATTTAGGTTTTTTGCTTTTTTTAAAAAAAATGTTTTTCAAGTATTGGCTAACCTGTGGCCCTCTAGATGTCTACAAGTCAATCGGTCCTGACTATTGATCAGACTGGCTGGGGCTGATAACACTTGTGGTCAGGGCTTGACCTTTTAGAGGCTCTGAGTACTGAAAAAATTGTGGTCCCCCCCCATATGTAATTCAAAAATAAAAACAATACCAAACCACAAAATAAAATCTATTTTTTTGAAATGGCACAAAACTTACATTTATGCTGAAATGGACATACATGAGTGTCATATGCAATACAAGACAGGATGTGATTTCCTCGCATTATTTTGGTCAATGTTAGGAGGATGACCTACCTGGTTTGGATGGGCAAATCTGCCCATTTCAGTATGTCTCTCCGTTTCAGGTTTTTCCCCAATCTTAAATTCAGCTCTCCACATTTTCACATTATTTTGCATCAAAAATAAAAAGTCCTCCTGAAACTTCAGCAGTATTTCATTGTGAATTTCTCTTAATATACACATTTTTTGTATACAATTTTCCTTAACGTACACCTTTTTTTGCAAAACGTTCCCCCCTAATATAACACATGTTTTGTACACACAACTACCAAATTTGGAGAAGTGTGAGTTTCAATTCAGTTCCCCTGTTGTTTCGGAATTTGGTAGGTTCACCTTTAAATGTCAACTGAATCAGGGGTTATTGGTTTGTTTTTGTTTTATTTTGTATTTTGTGTTCTTATATTGTACTTTTATGTTGTGAACTGCCCAGTGATCTTCAGATGAGGGCTGGTATACAAATGTATAATAATAATAATAATAATAATAATAATAATAATAATAATAGTAATAATAGTAGTAGTATTCTCCAGGCCCTTCTCAGGCATAAAATGGTGTTGTTCTATGGTGATCCTGGCATTTTGGAGTAGCCTAATTTGTGTCCCCAGTTTCTCAGCTATTCCTCTGCTTATCTGTAGACACTATCCAGAACGCATGCATCTGTAAGATGTTCAGTAAACTGATTCTGCTATATCTGCATCATCCTAGTATAGGAGAAAGTCAAACAGGGTTGCCTGGTGGATTATGGCAAGCACCGTTGACAGCACACCTCAAACCCCTTTCGACTTAATGCAGAACTGATATATATCTCCATCCATCACAACACAAACCAAATGGCTAACAGCAAAAGGCCTCCTGTCTTAGACTTGTTGAAAGACAGGTGGATCTGTTTGTTGCAGAGGCTTGGAGATTTCTGGGTTCACAGCCTGGCATTCCTTGGATTTTAAACCTTTGGCTCCCTCTGGAATGCAGTGGAATTTGTGGAGCAGCCTTCCAAAAGCAAGAAGTGCATTGCAGAAGCTAGGACTGAGCGTAGGTGTGGGAAACACTCAAGTTGAATGGGTGGCCTTCAGCAAGTCATGCTTCCAGGTGCATGATATTACGATGAGACAAAGCATCTTAGCAGGAGAGTGGACTGGAAGTGTCCCCAACAATATATTAAAAAGCTGTTTCCCACAGGATATCAGAATACACAGAAACTCAAGATGGAGATGAACCGATGAAAGGGTAGGGGTTTTCATGCAAGGGTTGCCTCAGATCCAAGATGCCTCTGCTCTGTTTCTTGAATAAAGGTCAATGGTATGAGCACAGAGAAGCCAGACTCTTGCTCCAATTCTTCACACAGCCACTGTGAGAACAGGATGCAGGACTAGATGAGGCCATTGGTCGGATCCAGCAGGCTCATCTTACATTCATCTGTTCTCCAGACTATGAGTGTGGACCATGATTCAATTGTCATTTAAATGCAAACCTACTTAATTCACACTTTCCACAACAATCCACAAACCGAAACACAACCATCCTTTGAAATTACCACTTCCTTGTATGTTACACATCACTGTGTCATTTGGAATTACCTGGTCTTCTGTACAAAATGGAACAGGTGTGTTAGCATTCTTCATTGTTGTTTCCTCTGAATTTGACTGAGACACACAGTTTGCTTTCAGATCTTTCATCTTATAGACTCTTAGAATTGTAGACCTGGAAGGGACCACAAGGGCCACCCAGTCCAAACCCCTGCGACGAAGGAATCACAGGGAAAGAATCCCTGACAGATGGCCACCTAAGCTCTGTTTGAAAACTTCCGAAGAAGGACAGTCCACCACCTTGCAAAGGAGTTCATTCCACTGTCAAACAGTTCTTATCCTCATAAAATTCTTTTTTAAATATTTATTTGGAATCTCCTCTTTTGCAATTCATTGGTTTGGGTCCCAACCTCTTGAGCAGCAGAAAGCAAGCTTGCTCCATCTTCCACATGACATCCCTTCAACACACAATGTCAGAATGAAATGCTCATGGACTGTGCTGTGCTTGCCATATGTTTCTCAGGAGGAAACCCCTATTGACTCCAGGATGTCTTTCTTCCATGCAAGGGAAACAAAAAGCTGGGTTTGGGGAGAAGCAGCAATGGTGTGGCTAGTTTTGCAAATCTGGCAGGGATGTAGGGGTAAAGTTGGCGGGTTGATATCTGTCTCTATCACTCCTCCGATGCACTCTTACAACACTAAGATAATGGCAAGACATCACCCCACAGATAAGCAAGACAATTTGAGAAGAGAGGGATAATATTTCTTAATGAAATTGCTGTGCTTGCAGCTTGCAGGAGTTTGTTCTTTCCAGGAAACAAAGCCCTCCAGTGAACTTGGGATCAAACCGATGAATACTTTCTTCTTTTGCAACTCAGCTCTACAACGTCAGACCTAGATGTGATGCCTGACAGCAGCAATACATGATCCAGATCTCTTAAGAGGTGATGATATCTTCTTGCATTGCAATAAGTTGCTGCAACCTGCCCTCCAGAAGGAAAAAAGCACCCAGGGACTTCTGAGGAGAACTTAGCAACAGTTGAGTCAAATAAAAGTAAACCATAAGGAAGGAATTCCATGTGATGCATTCCTTCCTCTGCTGTCCTTCCAGACCACACATCTCATCACAGTCAGATATTAGTGTGGTGTAGTGGTTAGAGTGGCAGACTAGGACCTAGAAGACCAGGGTTTGGCCATGAAGCTCACTGGTTGACTTTGGGCCAGTCGCTGTCTCTTAGCTGCTGAAATTCATGGACCGAAGTTAGCCATGTCTGTAAATTTCAATGAGACCACTCTGAGTATGATTACCCTTGGATACAAACCATAGGTGATCAATTTTGGCAGGTAGTACTTCCCTTGTATTGGACAAGCAAAAATCCAACTGCCTCAGGCCCGCCTCTGCATGTGTTCACCATCAAGGGCCCAATCCTGCACAGCCACAGAGGTTGCTTAGGGTCACAGCACCTCTCTCCATGCAAATCGGCTCCTTCTTTGACATCTCTTTTCAAACCCAGCATTACGCCATGCAAAAGGAAGGCAGAGCCCCTCCTGCCAACTCCCTCCCATTGGCGAAGAAGAAGGAAATACCTCCCTAACATTACACTGCTTAATCCTCCACCGCTAATCTAACGAGAAACAATGTTTGACAGCAGCCAAAAGATTATTAAATTGAAAAGTAAAAGGCATCGCCGCCCATTGTGATGGAGCCAAAGGCAACAGCACAGAGGACTGTAAACTTCAGGAAAGCAAGGGGGTTGTCCTGCCAGAAAGCCTGCAGCATCGAGTCGCTGGAAGGAATAAAGGGGTGTCCTCAAGATCACTTAATGCAGATGGGCAACCCTGAAGAAATTTGAACTAGCCTGGTTTACTCATAGTCTTAGACTGACAAAGGGACAAGGACTGTAGCACAGTGATAGTGTACATGCTTTGTGGGTTCAGCCCCTGGCATCTCCTGTCTCTGTCTGAAACCCTGGAGAGCTGCTGCAAGTCAGTGTAGACCAGGGGGAGCCAACACGGGGTCCTTCAGATGTCATTGGACTGCATGCAAGCAATTGTTTCCATGGAGAAGGTTCTCCACACAACCAGGAACCCTCCTTTAGCAGTGTTCCAGATCGCACAAAGAAAGCCCTATGCATGAATGTCAGGGTCCGCCAATGCTATGCTTTCCAGATGCTCTGGGTCCCCAACTCCCATCAGCCCCAGCCAGCATGGCCAATGGTCAGGCATGATGGGAGCTGAAGCCCAATACCATCAGAGCAATACTGAGTTGGATGAATCAATAGCCTTAGTAGAAGACAGCTTCCTTAGTCCCCAGAAGGATGGATTTTTTAAAAACATTCTTTCACTTTAGAGGTATCATAGTAAAGGAGCATTTGATCCTTCAGCTTAAAAGAGCAGGACCTTGGGTGAAGTCATTTATATATTACTCCCAAGCTGCCTTTTTGCCCAGCAAGGGAGAAAGAAAGGAGCACTTGTATCTTTCACCTTCATTTCCATCTTCTTGCAAACAGTGGTGTAGCCTATTCCTGCATATGCTTAATAGAAGAAGAATCTCACTATAATTCAGGGCAAGCAGAAGTGTGGATGAGCCCTCGGTGCATATCTTAATGTTAGCAGATGTTAGGAGTATAGCATAGCCATAAAGAAAGTAAAACCATTGGGTTCATCAAGCTCAGTATTGTCCAAATCAACTGGCAATGATTTCATAGAACCAAAGAACTGTAGAGTTGGCAGGAACCCTGAGAGTCATCTAGTTCAACCTCCTGCAATGAAGAAATCACAGCAAAAGAATCACTGACAGGTGCCATCCAACCTCTGTTTAGAAACCTCCAATGAAGTTTGTTCCACTGTTGAATGGCTCTTACCGTCAAAATGTTATTCCTAATGTTTAGTCAGAATCTCCTTTCTTGTCATTCAAATCCTTTGGTTTGTGACCTACCCTCTGGAGCAACAGAAAACAAGCTTGCTCCATCATCCATGTGACAGCCCTGTAGATATCTGAAGATGGCTATCACATCTCCTCCCAGTCTCCTCTTTACCAAGGAAAACATACTCATTTCCTTCAACCATTCCTCATAAGCCTTGGTCATCCTCCTCTGCATACACTCCATGTTGTCAAAAACCTTCTTAAGTGGTGGTGGCCCAGAACTGGGGTGGGTTCTCTCTCAACCCTACATGGAGATGCTGGGGATTGAACCTGGGACCTTCTGCATGCAAAGTAGATGCTCCTACCATTGACCTCATGTATTGCAATGGCTTTACCTGTTATCTCCTAGAGCCTCTCCTTGATGAGCCTCAACATGTTACTCAGTAGCTCTTGGGTTTCAAGATTCCACCAGAAAGCATGCAGGTAGAATGCGCAGGCTGGGTCTGCAATCTGGTTTCTTCATTTGACATGCAACATTTGCAAGGCAGCTGTAACGCGTTGCCATGGTGGGTGCATTTGCCTGGCTGCAATGCATAAATATGTATGGGTGCTTATGATTACTTATGACAAGGTTTTTAAAAACATTGGTTTTTTGTTCTCCTGCGCGCGTGCGCACACACACACACACACAGAGTCAATGAGCGCATAGATCTTGGAGTTATAGGTGCCATCCAATTTATTTTCGCTATTTCCAGGCTTTGGCTACGAAGCCATTTGCTGCAGGGAAACATTTTCCTTCTCTCATGGCATGCTGAGTAATTTCCTGTTTTCACTCCATGTTTTCGGAGTGCTGCCACATATTATAACATTCTTTTACACCTCCAGCTAGAGGATCAGCCTGTCCTGGTGAAGTTTTCTAGAGTCAAATGACACAGGCCTGTGGCCCAAGATTTTGGGCTGGTTGTTTTGAAACGATATGCAATGAATTGCCACAGCCACCTCTTTCAGCTCCCAGGCTGTGTAACAAGGCTGGCTCCAGGATTGAGGGGACCCCTCAGGAAGATTCTTCTCTGGTGGATCTCCTCCTTTGTTATTGGGCAGTAGGTGTGCTCCAGTCATCACCAGGTGGCCTCCAGTGGAGATCCGGGGCTGCCATTTTCATTGCCCAGAATGCTCTTAGTGTAGTGTTGCTCTTTGACATTGTGGGGTGTTAAAATTGCAACCTAGCGCTGGAGAAACTGCATGCAATGGCACCAGAGGTGAGAGCATGTGCATACAAATTTAGCGGGATGGCGCAGGGAAAGCATGATGGGCCCATCACTTTTTAGCAGAGTGAATGGAATAAAGTAGACAGGAGTCCAGAAAGATAAGAAACCATGGATACTTTACAGAGGTAAGCTGAATAAGAACAGGGTATAACTTGAAGAGAGATTAACAGAGAAGTACTGTATGTCTTTCTCAGGTCAGGGCTATGCAGTGGGGGAAGAAACTCCTTCAGAAATACATTTGCCTATCCCAATTGGTGGCCATCACTGCCTCCTGTGGGAGCACGTTTCTGTGAAGAAAAGCCAATGTGCTAGGGTTTCTCTGAAAGCAGAATATGGAAAAGCACTGTGTTAAGGAACTGAGCTTCCTGTTGTAAGATAAACATCTCATTTTGCCCTACACAAATTTCTAAACTTGGGATTGCACTGGAAATTGCTACTCTCTATGTTTAGGACCGTGGAGTAAAACTATCTGTTTAAATGCATATCTCTTACTAACTTACTTATCTACAGTATGTCTGGGGCCTTGGTGGTTTTTCAAAATCCTCCTTATCTCCCAAGAAGCCCCTCCAAATCCCATCGAGAGCTTTCCAGAAATGTTTCAGAAATACCTGTGGCAAACAGCACATCACTCAGTCTGAGCCCTCGTTTATCATTCCTGTCTTTTGCTCAAGTTTGCACACAAAGCGCTGCAAACTGTCCTGCAACACATCATTAAAATCCCTGGGGGGATCCTAAAACGATTACACTGAAAATGGAAAGACTTTTAATGCTTTTTCAACCAAACACAAAACAAAAAAAATCCCACCCACCCCTGCTTAAATATATTTTACTTAGACGTGTCCAGAAAACGCTTTGCAATACACTGACTAGTGCATTCCACAATATTTTGGTATCCTATTCCATACTATTGTGACCATGTTTCCAAACTCTGTTTACTAGATGACACAGCAGAATTAAAGGCAGTGGCCTCTCATCTAAAAGAGAGCTGCAGTCTAATGCTGTTTCAACCTCAGAAAAAAAAACCCCAAGAATGCCACTACAGTGGTACCTCAGGTTACAGAGACTTCAGGTTACAGATGCTTCAGGTTACAGACTCCGCTAAGCCAGAAATAGTACCTCGGGTTAAGAACTTTGCTTCAGGAGGAGAACAGAAATTGTCCGCTGGCAGCGCGGCAGCAGCGGGAGGCCCCACTAGCTAAAGTGGTGCTTCAGGTTAAGAACAGTTTCAGGTTAAGAACGGAACTCCAGAATGAATTAAGTTCTTAACCAGAGGTACCACTGTACTGAGATCCAGAGCTCCAACTCTATGCAGACAATCTTTTAAAGGTCAGAGAGGAGGGCAGGATCACATGCCCGGAAGAGCTGTTCAGTAATGGAACAGATTACCTTGGAAGGTGGTGGACTCTTCTACATTGGGGGCTTTCAAAACAGAAGTTTTATTACCACCTGCCAGGGATTCTTTAGTTGTGATTTCTGCATTGCAGGGGGTTGGATGACCCTTGGGGTCCTTTCCAACTATAAGTCTATGGTTCTCTGCTCCCAATATAGATATTGTGGCCAAACACTAGCATAGAACTTATGCATGTACAACACACACCCAAGGCAGCCAAGGCTGTGTCCTCCTGATGTTGTTGGACTATAAATTCCAGCATGCCTGACCATGAGCCACACTGGCTGGGGCTGATGGGAGTTGTAGTCCGAGAGCACCTGGAAGGCACAGCCTTGGTTGACCCCTGACATCCATTTAGAGGGCTTTCTGCATGCCATCAGCAGCTCTGCTAAATTAGGGTTCCTGATTGTATGGAGAGTGCTTCCATATGCAAGCACTTGTTTGCATGCAGGCTTCCTGTAGAACCTCGACCAAGTATGGGCATGTCAGGAGCAGAGGCCTGCTCTCCTCCATCATTCAAACACAAGAAGAGGGAGCAGGAGTCATGAGTGTAAGCTCAGTATGCTGAGAAACTCAATGCGGAAAGGTCAGGACAGTGGACACATGACATGGGCATTGGAGTCAGGGTTGGTGAGCATCCTCCAACATAACACGCCCCACCCCCCAGCATGTTGCTGGAATGTACAAATGGGGCATCTTGGAAACCCCACTGAAAGAACGTCTGCACAGAGCTCATGTTCCATCAAGACCCAGGAAAAGTTCTCTTAAACCAGGCATAGGCAACCTCGGCCCTCCAGATGTTTTGGGACTACAACTCCCATCATCCCTAGTTAACAGGACCAGTGGTCAGGGATGATGGGCATTGCAGTCCCAAAACATCTGGAGGGCAAATTTGGGGATGCTTGTCTTAAATAAACAGGATGTTGTTTTGTTGCTATTTTTATTAAGCTATATTCTGTTTTTCACTAATATAAAGACAAGCAGATTGACTTGGGGCCAGTTTAGCAAATTATCCACTGACTTTATGAAATCATTTGCTGGCTGCCACCCACAGAGTCAGCACTATGCTGAGATCTTGCAAAACGTATTTTGCACAGTGTTATGCAATCTGTATCGAACTATCTCTTGTTGGCGTTCTTTTGCAGAGTGACTGCATTCTTACCATTGAGTTTCTTGCTTTGTATTGTAACAGAAACTTCATATGAACAGGAACATGGGAAGCTGCCTTCTACTGAGTCGGACCCATTGGCCCATTTACACTAGGATCTCATATAGGGGATACCCCCAACCATATCTGGAGATGCTGGGAACTGGACCTGGGACCTTCTGAGTGCCAAGCATGCACTCTTCCACTGAACTACTGTTCTGCCCCTTTACGGCACCCTAGAAACACTGTGTGTACATTCATTTACTTAGGAACATAGGAAATTTATTTACCGTATGTACATATTTATTTATCACATTAATAGCCCACATTTTCCTCCAAGGAACTCAAGGTGATGTGCATGGTTCCCTGTGGGGGTGGGGGTGTGCCACTGGAGGCATAAATGACTATAGGCTTTGAAAAGTTGGTTCATCTAGGGTTGGCATACAGAAATCACAGAAATGTCCGGACGCATGGTGGTGTACATTTTAGCAGTTGGAAAAAGAAAGCTCAAAAATTGATTTCTTCTTCTTGAGATTTCATTTTAAAAAGCTCAACAACTTTGGGCAAAAAAACACAGAAACTCAACAACTTTGCGCCTCCCCCCCCCCCAAAAAAAAGCCCTTTTGTGTCCAGATGTTTACTTTTTGAGATATGGCAACCATAGTTCATCATTTTTTTGTTGAATTGAACTAAAGAATTTTAACTGGATTTTGAATAAATGTGCAATTAATTGTTACTGTTCTGAATTTTATTGGTCATGCAAGTTGGTCATGCAAGCTGCTATTCTGAATAATGCTTTTTATTGGGTAGGGGGCCTTGGGGATGAGTTTATGAAACCAAGGGAGCGGTAGCCCCAGAAAGTTTGGGAACCACTGAGTTAAACTCTTCAGTGCCCCCCACCCCCAGTTTCTCCATTGATGGAATTTATCCATCTGATCTCTGCTGGATGCGCTCAGCACAGGATCTTCTGGGCATCGGGAAGCATGAAGAGACTAGCATGTGCCAATAATTGATTGGAATCATCTACAGAGAGATTATGGGATGCCAAGCCTCAAGCATGCGGCGTGTTTCTTTGGGTTTATTATAGGGGATGAATCTGGAGCTGAGAAGAACCTCACCAGGCTGGAATGGGAATGCTGGGTGCTTTTATATTCCTCGAAATAAAGACTAGGAATTCTGTGGAACTTCTCTGATTATAAAACAACAAAAAGGATTCAGCCTGATGATGATGCATAAAGTGGTCACCCCCTGTGATTAGTTTATAAATCAAGACAGGCTTAGGCCAGCCTGGGACTTGTCGCTCCCCAGTCTAGAATCCCCATCTCCTCCTCACACAGATGTAGGGGAACTCTCTGAACTCAATTGGCTAGACAGTCATCTTCACATATCTAAATGGGAGGTGGAACAAGCTTGTTTTCTCCTTCTCTGGAGGGTAGAAACCAAACCAACGAATTTAAGAAAGGAGATTCTGACTAAACATCAGGAAGAACTTTCTGACTGTAGGAGCTGCTTGACAGAGGAATGGACTCTCTCAGGAAGTTGTGGTGTCAGAAAAGCAGTGTTTAATGTCTGGACAAAATATAAAGACTTATTGGAAAACAAAACTCCAAGGTGGCTTTCACCTCTGGAAGCTAAGGCCCGAAAAAGACCCAATATGGAGGCCAAATGGCCAAAATATTGGGAAATACTAGAAAAAGATGGAGACAATTGGAAATTGCAGAGTTTGGAGAAAATGAAGGATAAAGTGCGAGACTGGTTACACTACGCTCAGATTAAAGAAGTTTTTAAAAATGATAGAAAGTTAGGGTTCCAGGTGGAGAAATCGAAATTGGAAACAGAACTGTTAGAACCTAAGACTAAGGTACTTTCAAGAATGTATAACTTGCTGTTAAAATGGAATACACAAGATGAAATGGTTAAATCAGCTATGATAAAGTGGGCACAGGATATTGGGTATAATATCATGTTTGAGGACTGGGAAAGGTTGTGGACCACTGGGTTGAACTTCACTGCATGTAATGCTTTGAAGGAAAATGTAATGAAAATGATATATAGATGGTACACGACCCCCGTTAAACTTGCTAAAATATACCATTTGTCTGACAACAAATGCTGGAAATGTAAAGGAAATGAAGGAACATTCTTTCACCTCTGGTGGACGTGCCCTAGAGTGAAGGCTTTCTGGGAAATGATATATAATGAGTCGAAAAAGGTATTTAAGTATACCTTCCCTAAGAAACCAGAGGCCTTCCTCCTGGGTATTGTCGACCAGAGGGTGATAAAGGAGGACAGAACTCTTTTCCTGTATGCAACAACGGCAGCAAGGATACTCATCGCCAAGCATTGGAAAACTCAAGATCTACCCACACTGGAAGAATGGCAGATGCAACTGATAGACTATATGGAACTGGCTGAGATGACCGGCAGAATCCGAGACCTGGGAGAGGAGAAGGTTGAAGAAGACTGGAAGAAATTCAAGATTTATTTACAAAAATACTGTAATTTGGTTGAATGTTAAGAAGGATGCCAGATCATAAATAATTGAGCACCACTAAATTAGATGGAATTAGGATGACAAGTGAGATTGAGGAAAATATAAATTTTTTGGAGAATTATTAGATTATATTTAAATGAGCGGGACATAAGAACGCAAACAAGATGATAAATTGCTGGTAAAAATCTATAATGATGTAAGTGGGAACGGGAGACGTGAGGGAGTCCAAAGAAGCTATGAAACTATGTTATGATACATGTTACATTGTTTATTATTTTTGCATTTGTATTTAAAATCTTAATAAATATTTATATATATATATAAAAGTTGTGGACTCTCCTTCATTGGAGGTTTATAAGCAGAGGTTGGATGGCCATCTGTCATGGATGCTTTAGTTGGGACCCCTGCATTGCGGGGGGTTGGACTAGATGACCCCCCCAACCAACAGATTTGCCCTTCCCTATGCATGACAATGTTCAAGCTCTCCCCCCCCCATTTTTTCTCTCCTAGTCTTATCTAAATATTTTGAGCTTCTTTCCCAATTCCTGCAATGTTTGACCTAAGGAGAACTTCCAAATTTTCATTGAAATTTTGCTTTAGGCAACATCCAGTGATCACCTCGAGATGCTGAGCACTCTTCTTGTATTTTGCTTTCCTAAACTTTTCCGGTGGGCACTTGAAATGGGGGCCAGACGTACAGGCTGCTATAGGATGGCGAGGCAATCTGCTGCGCTTTCAAATAAGCCAGGAAAACACATCCTGAAATCTGAGCAGAGATGAACCTAATGGAATTGATTTGTTCCTACTTGCTAAGTGGGACGCTCCAGCCACATCACCTGATGACAAGGAATCCTATAGAGAAAGCAATCAGTTTCTTTAAGAAACAAGTGTGAAAGAAAAAGAGGAGAAAGCTAATTTAAGATTTTACAGTGGAGAAAGTGAAAAAAATATATGACCTAACCCATTAGGAATATGTTTCTATTTTCCTTTCATGTAATATTACTTCCTGGTTTCCAGTCTGTATTCCCTGGGCACCCCCTATCAAATATTGGCTGGTATTAAATCACTGATCCCAGCAGCTCACAGAAAAAACATTTGTACTAATGTGTTGGTTTTCCTTAACACAAGGGCCAGAGCAGGTCCGTGAGGACTCAGTTAGCCGAGATCGTTGACAGATGAGGAATGGAAGGGCAAAGAAAGCAAGAGAGACCCCCCTCCATTAAAAGCAGGATTCCATCCTCCGTGCCCTCTGTTTGCAGTTTGTTAGATGGGGCAGGGAATCGACAGGTGATGCAGGCTTGTGCCAACATTGTTATGGAGATGGACAAAAAGAAATAAATAAAAGAGCACCTTGCATAACACTGCTGTCTTCTCTTAACACCGCTGCCCAGACTGGCTGGCCGGACTGGGTGGTACAGCGGCTTGAGTTGATGTGAGTACAAAGCAGTCCATGTTAGAGGATGGATTGAGTCAAAGGTAGATGCTGAGTGAAATGAAGGCTATAAATGGGGCGAATCACAGTTCCTTCTTCTTGTAAGCAAAAGGCAATGCTCCTTCTGTCAGCAGCCTGCGAGTCATTCTTGGCATGCAGAGATACCTGCAAGTAGGCACCTGCTCCTGCGTTCTGGGAGCTGGTCACAGATAAGCACCTCAACTGGGCCTGCCAAGAGGCCCCACCAACATCGTGGGGGTTAAAGCCTGATGTTGCTCACATCCACACCATGCATTTAAGGCACATGGCATCCCTTCAAAGAACCCCAGGAACTGCAGTTTACCCCTCACAGAGCTACAGCTCCCAGCACCCTTATCCAACCACAGTTCCCAAAGGAAGCCATATGCTTTAAATCTGCATTAAATCTGCATTAATGCATAGCATGGATGTGACCATTGTCTACAGGGTGCTGATGAATCTTTAACAGAGACAACCATTGGCAGATGTGCAGAAGTCCTTAGTGGTTGTGGCCCTTGCAGAACACATCAGGGAGAAGGTTGGGAACAAAGCTAGAATTAGCTGGCTCTGGCTCTCATTGGCTTTGGCACCATCTACTGTTGGGCTCCCTGCCTTCCACCCTACCAGTCCCAATGGGCACCTATCAGCACTCGAGGGGAGAGTTCTGGCACATGCATGGTACCAACTGCTTCTCCAGTTTGCAAACAAGCTCATGGGCCCCCCAAAAGTCGTCAACCCCTGACTTAGCTTGTGATTGATGCCTGAGGGAATGTTGCTTGCTTAAAATCTTGCTGGTGACACCTCCCTCTTGAGATATGGTCCATTCTGAGAGGGCATCAGGAGCCCATAGCCAGGGCAATGCAGTGCTCTCACATCTCCTCCAAGGGCTACCATCCACTCCCTGAGCTTGCTTATTTTCAGAACGTTACATCAGCACCAATTTATATCAGGCCAGGCTCTTGCAAAGGGTGTGTTGGCAAGCCAAGGCAATGAATAATTAGCCCATCATCCCCACCCTGGGGAAAATCATCTATTTTCAAAAGAGGGCAGATTTCACCAAGGAAAGCCCCGAGGCCAGAACTCTCCAAACAACTCTTTAAGCTGGTTACGCCAGCAATATAAGGGGGTAGGGGAGTTATTTAAGTGATTTGGCTATCCTAAGAAAGGGCAGTGTTTACTCTGCCCTAGCGCATGTAAAAGCCAGCCTACAAAACCTTTCCTCAGCTCAGGACATCTGTTAGCTGACATCACCCTGAGTTTACCTTAGCAACCCAAGTTCCATTGGAAGGTCTTCTGATGTCACCTCAGTGCCTGGAGTCCCCTCAGGGCAGCAGAAGGAATGGTCCCTGCACCTATACAAACACCCTCCAGCACATGCATAAGCTCATTCTTGTTTGTTCAAGTCACAAGTGTTGAGAAAGTGGGTACACAGCGGAGAAAATCACCCTTTGGGGTTTGAAAAGTGCTCATAGTTCTCTGCCGTCGCAGTCCTCCCACCCATGAACTGGAGAGCTTTCTTTTTTCCTTCTTGGGATGATTGCCCAACTGTAGGGCATGGCTGCTAGGAACCTCTGGCCCCCTTGACCTCTCCGTCTGGTCCTCAGGACTCTCCCCCTGGCCACACCCCTCTCCGCTTTGAGCAAACTGGGAAAAGCATTTATTGAGTTAGTCCATAGATGACAGCAGAATAAGCAACGCCATTCCAGCGCAATTGAAACATTCCTAAAAGGTGCTGAAATTACAATTGAAATGAATATGTAAAATCTAAATACACCCTTGAGCAAGTATTTTTGCCTGGCGGGAATGTCTCCTATTTACATAAATTGCTCCACACATTTTTGCCTCTGGCCCCACCCAACAGAGGCATGTGGTCTCTGGAAGGCTACCCAGAAGCGAATGCAGCTCTCAGTTAGGTCCGGGAATCGCCGCGTGGATCGCCAGTGCGCACTTTCTGTCCCTCTCCGTCACATGGCAGTGGTGGCACTGGCGCCTCCTCCCTCCCTCCTCCTGGCTTCTTCCCGCCCTGCCAAGAGGAGGAAGGGGGCTGAACTTTGTTAGTGCCAGCAGCAGCAGCAGCAGCAGCACTCAAGCGGCCAACATTTTAAGCAGCCCCTCTCCAGAGCCCTTTCGCGTGCCACTCATCATCCCTTCGCCACCACCGCCTTCCCCTGCTGCTCGCAAGACACAGGTAAACAGCCACTGGGCTTGTGGTGCTCTTGCATCTCCCCCCCCCCAATAGTCCGACCCCCCACAAGGTCTGAGGGACAGTGGACCGGCCCCCTGCTGAAAAAGTTTGCTGACCCCTGCATTAGCAGAACAAATCCAGGTGGTTTTCAGAGATCCCATCTGTTGTCCCTACTCTGGAATGCTTGTGTGTGTGTGTGTGTGCGCGCGCGCACAGCCTAGCATAACAATGACTCAGGACTTTTTTTTCTCTGCCAAGGACAACTCGTCCCAGCCCACAGTTTACATTTTACCTCTCCCCCGCCCCCACAACCCTGGTCACATGCACTAAAAAAAATAAAAATTGGCATCAAGCCCCAAATTGTGGTGGCATGAACCATTCGCTACGTAGCATGACAACATAATTTCCAGGAATGATACATCAGTGCACATAAGAAACTGCCAGATGTCACTCGCCACGTGGACTGAGACTTAAAGTCTATTATGGAGTCATTTGCTTTTGCAATACCTCCAAGGAATATGGTACAAATTCATCCATGTGATGTGGTCAAATCCTATAGCCTGCTTTATTTGCCGCTATCCAAGGAAAAGTCTGCAGAGCAACCTTCTCTCTGTGCAAGCAGGGCAGAGTCGTCTGAATTTCCCAGACACCCCCACCATGACATTTCACGTTTTGCTGCAGTAAAAGATGAGTGGGAGGGTAAATTTTGGGGGTTATAGATTTCAGTGTGCATTCATTTAGGGAGAGACTTAGGGTTGGGGGAGAAGGTAGGATTCTCAACAAAGTTTAAAGACCCCATGCTGGATATGTTCAAGTAAAAACTGCAAGAAATGGCAGTGTATTTTAAGAACACGAGCTGTGGTTGCTTCTTACTACATATTAATAGCTAGCAGCATTATCCAGATAAATCAAGTCAAAAACACATTTTATGCCAAGGGATTTTTTGGGGCCTCTGGCATGCACAACTAAAAAGCAACAACATTTAACTGTGTGTAGAACAGCGGTGGGATGCTATGTTTTTGAAGTGCAGAAGCTCATCATATCAGCCTCAAAGCCTTGCCCACCAAGGAGAGTCCACAGCCATGACCCCCAAAGAAAGTCCATAGCCATGGCTCCAAAGAGAGTTCATAGCCCAGTGCAGGAGTGCCAGCTTGGCCCCACATCCATGGGTGCCTGGGGACGTGGGTGCCATGCAGTGTGCATGGCCCTGGCACTGAAATTTCTGGGTGCCCGGCCCCTTTATGGGGAATTTTGTGGGTGCTCCAGCACCCAGGGCCCCAGGGAGTTGGCACCTATGGCCCAGTGGTTTTTAAAGGGTGTGGCATGCCACACTGGTGTGGGGAGAGAGAATGGCAAGTGTGGCAGGAAGATTCAAGGACAATCAAAGAAACAATTGAACATTTCAGTGTAGAATAGCATAGCATAACGTAGTACTGTATTGTATCATATCAATATATATATATTTTAATTTGCAGATTATGGATAGGTATCCTTTCAAAAGGAGAGCAAGAGCATCAAGCGATACTGAGAACAATCCTAGTTGTGATCCAGAATCACCACTCAAACAGAGTCCTAGAGAAGACTCGTTCAATTCCATACCAGGAGCAGGCCCAATTTGCAGAAGAATAGTTAATATGTCAGCTAATATTGAAAAGCATGTTTCCGAAAGTATGAAGAATTCTACATTTGCCATTCAAGCTTGAAGAATCTACTGACATTACTGGAAAAAGCATTTGCTTGTCTGGATGGATGATTAAAAAGTGGTGTGTGAACCTGTGTAGGAACAGGCCACTACACCAAGGTCTGTTCTTTGCTCTGCCCATTTTACATTTGGTCTCTCCCCCCCCCCCTGGAATTTACCCCCTTCAAGCTTGTCCAGAAGGGAATGTGGCCCTCAGGCTAGAAATGTTTCCCCACCTGGCAGCCCTCAACCGAGAACAAAAAGGTCCCCTCTCCCCTACTGCTAAGGGACATAAACAGCATCTCTCAGGATGCCCTGCAAGGTGTGTGCAAGACGTTTATTGAGAGATTTGTCTCCGACCTGCTCAGCACCTGCTCCTCCTAGGCCTGGTTCTAGTCAACAGCTTAAAGCCTTTCTCAGTTCGGAAAAATAAATAAACAGAATTGATCCTTTCCAAGGCCCTCCATGCCTCCCGTCCTCTCTCTCCCGCTTCTCTGAGCTCATTCATGGGTCGGAGTCCAGAGCAGCTGCCGGCTTGCCAAGTCCTCCCTTCCAGCCCCTCCCTGTCGACTTGCTGAGAGCCAAAGCAGCTCGGAGCAACATGATCGGGGCGCTGGTTGGGCCAGCTGTTCGACATCATCTCAGGGCCGAAAACAATTAAAGCTAAGATGAAGGAAGAGGTGGAGTGATGGAAAGGCCTTTGCTCCACTCCTTCGGCCTCTTCGTCACGGTTCCCAGCGACGCTCTTTCAACCAACTGAGCAGAACATTTGCAACAATTGTAGATGATGAGAACATAATAGGTTTTTAAGTGACTTGGTTGGTGTTTGGGGGAAGCAGAGGAATTTGTTGGTGCAGGGAGCTCACACTGATTACAGCATGCCTAAGAGCAGAAGAAGAGCCTGCTGGATCAGGCCAATGGCCCAACTAGTCCAGCATCCTGTTTTTACAGTGGCCAACCAGATGTTCATTATGGAAAACCTGCAAGTAGGATTCAAGCACAACAGCCTTCTCCCTACCTGTGGTTTCCAGCAACTGTTATTCAGAAGCCTTACTGCCTTCGACTGGGAAGGCAGAACATAGCCATCAAGGTTAGCAGCCATCGGCAGCCCTCTCCTCCATGAATTTGTCCAATCCTCTTTTAAGGCCATTACAGCCCCTGTGGGAGCAAGTTCCATTTGCAGAAATAACTCAATATTGTCCACACCAACCAGCAACTGCTTTCCAAGATTTCAGGCAGGGGTTTCTTCCAGCCCTTACCTGGAGATGCCAGGGGTTGAACCTACAGATGTTCTAACACAGATGTTCCCCAGATGTTCTACCACACAGCTTTCACCCTTCCTCTCACACATTAAGAGACCCCGACTATACACCAGGATGGTAAGAGCTGTTCAACGGTGGAACAGTTGCCCTCAGGGGGTAGTGGACTCTAGTGTGGTGTAGTGATTAAGAGTGGTAGTCTCGTAATCTGGGGAAGCGGGTTCGTGTCTCCGCTCTTCCACATGCAGCTGCTGGGTGACCTTGGGCTAGTCACACTTCTTTGAAGTCTCTAAGCCCCACTCACCCCACAGAGTGTTTGTTGTGGGGGAGGAAGGGAAAGGAGAACGTTAGCCGCTTTGAGACTCCTTCGGGTAGTGATAAAGCGGGATATCAAATCCAAACTCTTCTTCTTCTTCATTGAAGGCTTTTAAGCAGAGCTTGGATGGCCATCTGTCATGGATGCTTTAGTTGAGACCCCTGTATTGCAATGAGTTGGACCAGATGGCCCACGGGATCTCTTCCAACTGTACAATTCTATGATTCTGTGATTACAGTAAATCTGTAGACATTTTCTTCTGCTTGGCCAACTAACATGCAAATGGGGTGAACTGAACTCAGGAATTGTGAAAGGAACAGGTTCATTGTCATTGTCCAGCCTCCACTTTGTGGGCAGAAGGCCCCAGGTTCAAACCTTTACATCTCCAGCTAAAAGAATCAGGTTGCAAGCAATAGGAAAGATCACTACCTGCAACCATGGGGAGTGGCTGCCAGTCAAAGTATGCAACAATGATGGACAAATAAACTGACATGGTGTAAGGCAGCTCTCTGCAGTCCTGGAGACTGAACATGGGGACTCATGCATGAGAAGAATACCGGTATATTCTATCACTGACCAGTAGGGATGGAGGAGACATTTGATTCAGTTCACATTTAAAGGCTTATTTATCAAATGTGTTCTTTCCATAACAATGCAACAGCTGTCCTCCAAGATTTGCCCTTCTCCAGACTTTTCTGTGCAGTTCTCCAGCCAAATAACGTGTACAAAAATGCATGTCCTGGGGTAAAGCGTGCATATAAATCCATGGATATTTGCAAACAGTATACAAAAAAATGAGTTCTATTTGGGGAAACTGCATTCCCAAAACATGTCACATTAGGCAAAACTGCATAGAAAAATATGTGCATGGTAGGAAAAATGCACATTAAGATCCTGGTGGATTTTCAAGGGGACTTTAAAAGAAGAATTGAATTAACTATGGTTAAAAAGGTAAAGTACCTAGGGGTAAACATAACAGCAAAAAACCTGAGTCTATTCAAGGATAACTATGAAAAAGGCTGGTCTGAAATTAAGAGAGACTTGGATAGTTGGACAAAATTGAAGCTTTCTTTGTTAGGCCGAATTGCTGCTATTAAGATGAATGTATTGCCAAAAATGTTGTTTTTGTTTCAAACATTGCAGATTGTGGACAAAACGGAGTGCTTCCGGAAGTGGCAGAAAGATATATCCAAATTTGTCTGGCAGGGCAAAAAGCCCAGAATTAAGTTTAAGATATTAACAGATGCGAAAGAAAGAGGGGGCTTTGCCCTGCCAGACTTAAAGTTGTACTATGAAGCCGCAGCTTTTTGCTGGCTAAAAGACTGGCTACTTCTCGAAGACACTGACGTGCTGGACCTGGAAGGTTTTAACAATGCTTTTGGTTGGCATGCATACTTGGTATGATAAAGTTAAGATCAATAAGGCCTTTAAGAACCATATTGTCAGGAAAGCAGTGTTTAATGTCTGGACAAAATATAAAGACTTACTGGAAAATAAAACTCCAAGGTGGCTTTCACCTCTGGAGGCTAAGGCCCTAAAAAGACCCAATATGGAGGCCAAATGGCCAAAATATTGGGAAATATTAGAAAAAGATGGAGACAATTGGAAATTGCAGAGTTTGGAGAAAATGAAGGATAAGGTGCGAGACTGGTTACATTATGCTCAGATTAAAGAAGTTTTTAAAAATGATAAAAAGTTAGGGTTCCAGGTGGAGAAATCGAAGTTAGAAACTGAATTGTTAGAACCAAAGACTAAGGTACTATCTAGAATGTATAACTTGCTGTTAAAATGGAATACACAAGACGAAATGGTTAAATCGGCTATGATAAAATGGGCACAGGACATTGGGCATAACATTATGTTTGAGGACTGGGAAAGGTTGTGGACCACTGGGCTGAACTTCACCGCATGTAATGCTCTGAAGGAAAATGTTATGAAAATGATATATAGATGGTACATGACCCCAGTTAAACTTGCTAAAATATACCATTCGTCTGATAATAAACGTTGGAAATGTAAAGAAAATGAAGGAACATTCTTTCACCTCTGGTGGACATGCCCTAAGGTGAAGGTCTTCTGGGAAATGATATATAATGAACTGAAAAAGGTATTTAAGTATACCTTCACAAAGAAACCAGAGGCCTTCCTCCTGGGTATTGTCGGCCAGAAGGTGTTAAAGAAGGATCGAACATTTTTCATGTATGCAACAACGGCAGCAAGGATTCTTATCGCAAAAAACTGGAAAACTCAAGATCTACCCACACTGGAAGAGTGGCAGATGCAGCTGATGGACTATATGCAACTGGCCGAGATGACCGGCAGAATCCGTGATCTGGGAGAAGAGAAGATGGAGGAAGACTGGGAGAAATTCAAAATGTATTTACAAAAACATTGTAATTTGGTTGAATCTTAAGAAGGATGCTGGATTATAAAAAACCGCTCACCACTAAATTAGATTTAAATTTGATGATAAGTGAGACTAAAGAAAATATAGAATTTTTTGGAAGAAGTGCTAGATTATATTTGAATGAATGGACATGAGATTGAAAACAAGTTGATAATTTGTGTGGAAAAATTTTTAACGATGCAAATGGGAGCGGGAGACGTGAGGGAGTCCAAAGAAGTGATGAAATTGTTATGACAGAAATAAGATTGTTTATTATGTGTGCATTTATATTTAAAAACCTTAATAAATATTTATATATAAAAAATAAATAAATAAAAGAAGAATTGAAACTGTTGTGGCTGAACTGAAAATACTAGAAAAATAGAAAAGTGTGAGAAACCGAAATTGATGTGGTTGCCCATCCCTGTTTGCTGTCCAGTGACCTTTCCTGGATTTTGCTAGACAGCTGCAATCTGGCAGCTATGTGTGTGCGTGTGTGAGAGAGACAGATCAAAGACTTTTCAACGGGAATAGGAAATGTTGCAACAATCCAGTGTCCTCCAGAGCTTCTGACTGCTATCTGTTCACAGCTGAAGCGAGTCTCTCCCAGGTTCCCTGGCTCTCCCTTCCTGTCTCGCTCCACTCCACCTTTGGCAGACTCCCTTCTGGACATGAGGGATGCCAGACATTACCTCCTTTCCGCTGTCATTTTGTAATAACGAGGCAGAGCATTTATATTGCTGATAATGCAAAGGCAGGGGACCTCTCTAGATCAGGGCATTCCAACTTTTCATACCAAGTGGGCGGCAAGAGTACTTTCGACACCAGCCGCACACTGGCTTGTTGTGAGGCCAAAATTTGACAGCCCCCTCCAGTCCTTGCACTGCCTTCCCAGTGCCAGCTAAGCAAGCGGTCAGGATTGAGAAGGAGGCACAAGGCTCTGGCAGGTCCTAGAGCCCTCCCATCTCCTTCCCAAAGCTAGGAAAGTGCTAACTAGGCTTTGGGAAGGAGGTGGGCAGACTCTAGGACCATGTCAGAGCCCTAATGCCTCCTTCCCAAAGTCTGGTGCCTCTCTTATGCAGCTTTGCGAAAGCATTGTGAGGGCTGGGCAGGGGGTCATAAAATGTTGCCAAGGGCCACCAAGAAAGGTCTCAAGGGCTGCATGCAGCTCTTGGGCTGCACATTGGACCGCTCTACTCCAAATGCTGTTGAACTCCAGCTTCCATCATTCTTATCTGTTGGCCATGCTGGCTGAGACTGATGGGAGTTGGGGTCCAAAAACATCTGGAGAAGCCCAGGTTCTCCACTCCCTATTTAGTTATTTAAATGTATACACCTCTTGACTGTAGGAAAAAAACTTCAAAGTGATTTACAAAGAAAACTCCACAATATCAAGGGAAATCTGCAGGCACAGTTATAAACATACAAGTTGAAATACCCAAACAGGCTAAAATTCATGCCAACTTTCTAAGCACCTGGGTAGGCTTGTCTAAATAAGAATGTTTTTAGTAGGATTGTTTTAGGGGAGTGTATAGGCACCTCTGTGCTTGGCAGCAGGGTGGGGGTAAGAATCAAAATAAATAATGAAGGAGTTCCGTTGCCCACGACCAGTGACCTCACAGTTACATACAAAAGGGATATATGTGCTTAGCCTAGAGACAGAAAATGAGAACAGCTTCCCCAGTTGATGTCCATTTGCATAGCACACACAAAATCTCTGTCTAGCAAGGTAGCTGCAATGAAGAATGTAAGAGCATAAGAAGAGTCTGATCTGGACCAGCATCCTATTCTTCTTACAGTGGCTACCCAGATGCTTGTGGGAAGCCTGCAAACAGGACCCTCCTGTGTTTTCCAGCAACTGATATTCAGGAGCGTTGCTGCCTCCAACCATGTAGGCAGAGCATAGCCATTGTGGCTAGCAGCCATTTATAGCCTTCTCCTCCATGAATTTGCCCAATCTTTTTTTTTTTAAAGTCCTCCAATTCTATTTTGAAGGTTATACAAACATACAGGGCAGCCTTCCTTAAGCTGGTGCCCTCCAGATGTTGCTGAATCCCAGCTCCCATCATCCCCAACCATTGGCCATGCTAGCTGTGACTGATAGGAGTCCCAACAACATGTGTAAGGCTACAGGTTCCCCATTCCTTTACTAAACCCTGATTTTTAATTTTTTAATACCTTGTATTCAAAAGCCTAGCACTTTGCCATTACCTAAAGGAGGCTCTGGAAGCTATTGAGTTTTATTTTGTACTGTGCCATAGGAGTGATGATCTATTGAAATAATTGCCTCTAAGCATGTACAGAGTGTGTTGTCCTTGCCTCTTGTTAGCCCCGACTAATATTGTGTGAGCTGGAAGTCCCAGAGGTGCAGTAACAAAACTGATGACAATGGTTTGGGGATTTGAGGGGGCCACCTGGCTAAGAAGTTAATTTCTTCTCAGGGTATCACCTTTCGGCTCTTCCACAACATCCAGTCTTCTCATTCTTGTAGCTCCTCCGCCTGTTTGGGACTGCTGAGTCAAAGGCCTGCAGCTGATTTCAATTTGGACACATCATTTGGGGATAATATTATTGTTCCACTTGTGCACTAGGTCTTTTAAGATTATTCGCCCCCCCTTTCCCCTTTGTTTTGCTGCTGCCCTGGACAATATAATCTCTGTTTCCATGGCGATGCAACATTACTGCCTCCCATCTCTTTCCTCTCCTCCTAGCACCTGATGAAAGCTCTTGTTAGAAACAAATTGAGGGAAAGGATACTCGTAGGTGATGATAATCAGAAAGAGCACCAGGAACCTGATCATTTTCCAAGTGCCAAAAACGAAGGCAGAGAAATGCTCCAGTTGGACCTCTTTGCCAGAGAAATATCCTTCTTTTTTTCCTTTTGCTACCTGTCCTGATAAATCACTGCCTCTGTTTCTGCCTTTGGGAGATGCCTAGCTATATGTATGTGTTTGTGTGTGATTTTTGGCTCCGATTTCCACTGCACATTTATAAATGCATCCTCATTTAGCATGCATGGCACAGCCTGCCATACATCTCAACACTGCTCCGAAGAGATATTTTCAGTGCTGATAGCATGCTGTTGCAGGCAATTATATTTATCTAATGGGATTCTGCAAGAGCTACCTCTTAAAAAAAACAAAACAAAAACCTTTTTGCCTGGAGAAAGACAGTAAAAAAGGCAGAATAAATGGCCTTGTGCTTCTAGTTCATACTCATTGGTGAATTTGGGGTGAATTATGAATTCTAAACTGCTGCATGGAGAAATTTGATGTGGTTTGCATTTAAAGGTAAGCCTACGTACCTGTTTTGCATTTTGCAGAACAATATACAAACCCAAAAGGCAGCCATCTTATTTGAAATTTGAATTTTGAAATGTAATTCCCTAGCCAAGTAATGTATACAAAAATGCATATACTATGTTGCTGCATGCCACCCCTATCTCTGAGCAGTGAGAGGTACTTGCTCAGGCTCCAGTTTCCTTGGAATGAGGGACAGAGGATGCTGTGGTGTATTTATAATATATGGTTTATTTACACCAGTATACAACCTGAGCCTAAGATGGAGGGGCTCACAGCATTAATGCCCCAGAAGGTATTGCTTCTTCCATAGTCAAGCAGAAATCAAACATAGCTGATATAGGGTGGTATAATAATAATAATAATAATAATAATAATAATAATAATAATAATAATTGCTCTCACTCTCTGGCTTCTTCCTGCTCACAGCTCACACACATCACCAGCCAGGTGAGAGAGGAGGCCCACCAATTTGCCCTCTGGCAAAAAGCAAATTCCTTTTTCAGATTAATGCCCATGCTTAGTCTCATTAACCCACCAAGAAGCTGGTTTAGCTACTTCAACAATGGACTCATCCATTAGATGTTAACCCTTGCTCGATCCAGGACACCAAGAATTGCAGGGGACTCAGGCCTCATGAAGGCTAACATCCCCTGCCCCCATTCAGTCACAACAATATAAATGCAAAGGTTAATGAAAATGTCATATAAAAATTAAGGAAAAGTGCTTTGCAAAAATGTGTATGCTAGGCAAAATTGGATTAAAAAATGTGCATGTTATAATAAGTTTGCACTAAAATGCTGATCAATTTCCATGAAGACCATATATATAGTGATTATCAAACTTATATGGAGATATGAAGAAATGAATTTAAAATGGGGAAACTGAGAAAAAACAAAACTGATGAATTTGTCCCTCCCTATGCATGAGGATTTACTGCCTTCGACCCATTTACCCAAATTCCTAGTCTTACCTGAAATTTTCGATATTCTTTCCCAATTCTCATGATGTTGCACTTAAGAATGACCTCCAAATTTTCTTTGAAATTTTGTTTCAGGCAATATCTGGTGGTCACTCCTTGATATGTGCCATGCCCTCTTATATCTAGCTTTCTTAAGCTTTTACACTGTACACTAGAAACATGGGGACATAAGAAGAGACCTGTTGGATCAGGCCATGGCCCATCTAGTCCAACATCCTCTTCTCACAGTGGCCAGCCAGAAGCCGATGGGCACCTGGACATGAGCCCAACAACACTCTGCCTACCTGTGATTCCCAGCAACTGATATTCCAATAGGGTTGCCATATCACAAAGTGAAAATCCAGACAAATAAGCTTTTTTTTTTTTTTGGAAAAGTTTTTGAGCTATTTTTAATGAAATCCACCAAAATCTATACTTCCGGCATGGGCTGCCATATGTCCAGACATTTCAGCGATTTCCATCCGGACGCTGTTTTAAGAGGGCCAAATACTGGCTTTGTCCAGGAAATTCCAGACGTGTGGCAACCCTAATTCAGAGCTATAAAGCCTCTGTTGGTGGAGGTGTAGCATAGGCATCATGGCTAGTAGCTGATGACATGTTTGTCCTCAATGAATTTGTCTAATCCCCTTTTGACGCCATCCAAATTGGTGGCCACCACTGCCTCTTGTGACAGCGAGTTCCATAGTTTAACTATGCACTGCATGAAGGACTTTGTTTTATCTGTCCAGAACCTTCCAAGATTCAGCTTCGCTGGATGTCCATGACTGCTAACGTTAGATTCCTAACAAATGAAGGTGAGGGCCAAAATGTTTTGCTATATAAATTTAAATTTTCTTTCTTGTTGTTGTTGTTGTTGTTGTTTAGTCATTTAGTCGTGTCCGACTCTTCGTGACCCCATGGACCAGAGCACACCAGGCACTTCTGTCTTCCACTGCCTCCCACATTTTGGTCAGACTCATGTTTGTAGCTTCGAGAACACTGTCCAACCATCTCATCCTCTGTCGTCCCCTTCTCCTTGTGCCCTCCATCTTTCCCAACATCAGGGTCTTTTCCAGGGAGTCTTCTCTTCTCATGAGGTGGCCAAAGTATTGGAGCCTCAGCTTCATGATCTGTCGTTCCAGTGAGCACTCAGGGCTGATTTCCTTAAGAATGGAGAGGTTTGATCTTCTTGCAGTCCATGAGACTCTCAAGAGTCTCCTCCAGCACCATAATTCAAAAGCATCAATTCGGGGGCTTTGCCCTGCCAGACTTAAAGTTGTACTATGAAGCCGCAGCTTTTTGCTGGCTAAAAGACTGGCTACTTCTCGAAGACACTGACGTGTTGGACTTGGAAGGTATTAACAATGCTTTTGGTTGGCATGCATACCTATGGTATGACAAAGTTAAGATCAATAAGGCCTTTAAGAACCATATTGTCAGAAAAGCAGTGTTTAATGTCTGGACAAAATACAAAGACTTACTGGAAAATAAAACTCCAAGGTGGCTCTCACCTCTGGAGGCTAAGGCCCTAAAAAGACCCAATATGGAGGCTAAATGGCCAAAATATTGGGAAATATTAGAAAAAGATGGAGACAATTGGAAATTGCAGAGTTTAGAGAAAATGAAGGATAAGGTGCGAGACTGGTTACATTATGCTCAGATTAAAGAAGTTTTTAAAAATGATAAAAAGTTAGGGTTCCAGGTGGAGAAATCGAAGTTAGAAACTGAATTGTTAGAACCAAAGACTAAGGTATTATCTAGAATGTATAACTTGCTGTTAAAATGGAATACACAAGACGAAATGGTTAAATCGGTTATGATAAAATGGGCACAGGACATTGGGCATAACATTATGTTTGAGGACTGGGAAAGGTTGTGGACCACTGGGCTGAACTTCACCGCATGTAATGCTCTGAAGGAAAATGTAATGAAAATGATATATAGATGGTACATGACCCCAGTTAAACTTGCCAAAATATACCATTCGTCTGATAATAAATGTTGGAAATGTAAAGAAAACGAAGGAACATTCTTTCACCTCTGGTGGACATGCCCTAAGGTGAAGGTCTTCTGGGAAATGATATATAATGAGCTGAAAAAGGTATTTAAGTATACCTTCACTAAGAAACCAGAGGCCTTCCTTCTGGGTATTGTCGGCCAGAAGGTGTTAAAGAAGGACCGAACATTCTTTATGTATGCAACAACGGCAGCAAGGATACTCATCGCAAAAAACTGGAAAACTCAAGATCTACCCACACTGGAAGAGTGGCAGATGCAACTGATGGACTATATGCAACTGGCCGAGATGACAGGCAGAATCCGTAACCTGGGAGAAGAGAAGATGGAGGAAGACTGGGAGAAATTCAAGAAGTATCTACAAAAACATTGTAATTTGGTTGAATGCTAAGAAGGATGCTAGATTATAAAAAACTGGCCACCACTAAATTAGATTTGAAATTTGATGATAAGTGAGACTAAAGAAAATATAAAATTTTTTGGAAGAAGTGCTAGATTATATTTGAATGAGTGGACATGAGATTGTAAACAAGTTGATAATTTGTTTGGAAAAAACTTTTAACGATGTAAATGGGAGCGGGAGACGTGAGGAAGTCCAAAGAAGTGATGAAATTATGTCTGTGATAGAAGTAAGACTGTTTATTATTTGTGCATTTATATTTAAAAACTTTAATAAATATTTATAAAAAAAAAAAACAAAAGCATCAATTCTTCGGCGATCAGCCTTCTTTATGGTCCAGCTCCCACTTCCATACATCACTACTGGGAAAACCATGACTTTAACCATACGGACCTTTGTTGGCAAGGTGATGTCTCTGCTTTTTAAGATGCTGTCTTGTTAGTCACTATCAATACTATGATTTTTTTTTGGTTGTGTTTTGTCAATGTACCTATCCACCTTGGTAAGTGAACCTGTCCTAAGAAGTTCACAGACAGACACAAACATCCTAACAAAACCCCAGGCAGTCATGCATATTTGTGCTCCAATCCTCCTCCTTCCCCTTGTATTATATTTATTTTGGCTGCACGGGATCCTTGCAGTCTGCTTAGCCAACAGATATCTGGGCTGTGATAAGTGCAAGACAGCTGTTGAGGGCCAACACTTTCTTTCCCCTTGCTTTTCTTTTGCAATGTACATCTGTTTGAGGCTGACAAATGTGGGGTATGATGACATCCCATTCAGCCCCAGGTCTCGTTGCAACAGGGCATTTTTTGCCGGGAGGGGGGACATTTGTTTCTTGGGCAAAACCGAACAGACATTTGAAAATGAGACTTTTTTTAAAAAAAGAAGAAGACCCTAATGAAAAGAAAAGAAAAACCCTGAATTACATCTGTTGGGATCCTGTTAGGAAAATATATGTGGGATAACGGCTCTTCGATTTGGAAAGGATCTGCTCAGAAGTGGACGTCACTGAAAGTATGTTCCCATGAAATTGATGGGGCTTCACTCCAATGGGATGGTCCTGATCCAATGGGATGGTCTTGATACAAAGTTAGTTAGTTTCCAGCAGAAAGTCAGAGGGCTGAATGGAAACTGACTATGGAGGGAGGAGGAATTTGCTTTGAACCAATTCATACGCAGAATATGGTGGTTTTGATCCAATCAGAATGTGCTGGCATTAGACCACCTTTTGTACCATGTGCTTGCTTATGTCTGAGCTACTAATAAATTGCCTTTTTTTTAAAAAAAAAAAAAAAGCCTGATTATTCGTAAGCAAAATTATACACAAAAAATACATATAATAAATATAAAAGAGTCAAGCCCATGTTTGTACTAAATTCTGCTTGTACTGAAACTCAAGCAAAAAGTAAAGTTCGCAGGGTTCTTTGGGAAGGGGAGCCATGACTGTTTACCTGGTAAGATACATGCAGTGCTTTTTTTATTAAAAAAATGTTTAGGGGTACCTTCATTTTCCTACTCATATTGAAATAAAAGGTAAAGGTAAAGGTACCCCTGCCCGTACGGACCAGTCTTGACAGACTCTAGGGTTGTGCGCTCACCTCACTCTATAGGCCGGCAGCCAGCGCTGTCCGCAGATACTTCCGGGTCACGTGGCCAGCGTGACAAGCTGCATCTGGCGAGCCAGCGCAGCACACAGAACGCCATTTACCTTCCCGCTGGTAAGCGGTCCCTATTTATCTACTTGCACCCGGAGGTGCTTTCGAACTGCTAGGTTGGCAGGCGCTGGGACCGAACGACGGGAGCGCACCCCGCCGTGGGGATTCGAACCGCCGACCATGCGATCGGCAAGTCCTAGGCGCTGAGGTTTTACCCACAGCGCCACCCGCGTCCCTTGAAATAGTGCCCCTCAATGAGGCCAAACTTCGATTCACAAAATGTTTAGGTGTATGCATACCCCTGCATCCCCCCCAGGGGAAAAAAAACACAACCCTAACCCTAACACTCTCTCTCTCTCTCTCTCTCTCTCTCTGTGTGTGTGTGTGTGTGTGTTTATTCAGTACCTGCGATCTTATGATGAAGGGCAGGTAAGAAATAATAATAATGGCAGAAAAATGTGTTCCTCCTGTCTCTTCCTGCTCACACTTTTAGATTTTTTGCCAGCCGTTCTCAGAAACCCGTTCCCTCCTTATAGCTTTGAACTGAAAATACTGTTCGACCAAACTGTTTTAAAACCAACAATCAAATAGGAAATCACTCACAATGGTATAGTAAAATTGAAAGCTAAAGATTAGCTAATAACCTTGGGGTTTTATTTAAAGATATTTTTTCAGACCTTAACACACCAGCCCAGAAAGGCCCTCTGACAAATAAACGTGGGTTGTTGTTAAATTCCACCAGCTGCATGTCTGTTTTCCACTGGGCCCTGCATGAGGCTTTAAAGGGGCCACAGAGGAAAGGAAAATCTTTTCCATAGTTTCATAACTAGGGCAAAGTGTAGGAGTCTTTGCAATGTAAACAGAGGCTGTGAATTGGAACCAACTCTGTGCAATATGTGTCTTAAAAAAACAAACAAATGTTCACATATTGCTCATTCTCCAGAATTTTGCAATCTTATTTCCATATTTTATTTTATTTTATCTTATTTTATTTTAGAGCAAGGAACGGGTTAGTTATTAGTATACTGCCTGGACCTTGCTAAGCGTTTCTCTGTCTCCTAGGATCCCACTCATCTTTCCCAACAGTGTTAAAGTTGAAATGGCGGGGGGAAATGTGGTGGACACTCCTTGGCACTGCCTAGAAAGCCTTGGAGGAAGACTGGAGTGCAGCCCCCTCATGCCAACTTCTCTGCTTGGGTCACACTTTCAAAGCTAATTTCAGCCCACAGAGGCTTGCAATCTGATAATGAAGTGATTGAAGCCAAGCTCCACCCCACAAGCTGAATGGATAGCTACCATTTCAAGCAGTCCCACACTGTCTCCCAAGAGCGCAGGGAAATAACAGAGGCCCCATTGTGGAGCAAGACGAGAGGCTAAGAGCTGGACTCCACATGAGGGCCAGTGGCTTCCTTTGAAACACAAAAGCACCCATCATACAAAAGTAAGAAGAATTGCAGGTTATCCCCAGCTGGTTTTATTTTTAGATGAGGGGTGTCATCTTAACAAACATCTCAAACATTAGCAACACTTAAAGTTCATGTAACTTTTAAAGTGAGAGAGGTTTACATATATGAAAGCCTCATGTGTGAAACTGCTCTAAAGCTGCAGCCCCAAGCATACTTAACTAGGAAGTATTACTTCTGGAGTACAAGGGTTAAACTACTTGAAAAATTTAAGCACATGGCTTAGAAATGTACTTAGATTTGTCATGTCTTTTTGTGTGCAAAAAGGAGCTGTGGGGCTCCTAATCTGGATTAGGGTCACTTTTCTCTAACAGATCAATCCAGCTACCTGTAATTAATTTTTTTAATGTTGGACACTCTCCTAGGAGTTTCACAGAAGTTTCTGGTGATTAAGATTTGGTTGACAAGGCTTTGCTGTTCAATGGAGACGAAACAAATCCTGGGACTTGAGCAGGGAATCATCCCTCATGAGAAGCATTGTTTTGGGCAATAAGTTCAAGATAACAGGAGCGAGTTCTACAGGACCTTGGACAGCTCTTGTGGGGAAGTAGATGTTGCTCCAACAAGATTCCACTGAGCTCTTACATATCCAGGCAGGACCTAATGATGTCAAGAACTCTGACCTGCAAGGGACTGCAGGGATCTTAATGGGCTAGTGCTCTGACTTACAGCTGTGCATAAAAACTTCTAGTGAAGGAGAGTCTACCCACCACCTTCTCAGGAAGCCCATTCCACCATCAAATGGCTTTTACTGTCAGAAAGTTCTTCCTAATATTTAAACAGAATCTCCTTTCTTGCAATTTGCATCTATCATTTTGAGTCCTACCCTCTGGAGCAACAGAAAGCAAGCTTTCGCCACCTTCCAGGTGACAGCCCTTCAAATATTTAAAGATGGCTATTCTATCACGTCTCAGTCTAAACATACCCAGCTCCCTCAACTGTTCCTCATCAGGATTGGTTTCCAGTCCCTTTATCATTTTGGCAGCCCTCCTACACATGTTCCATCTTGTCAATATATATCTTAAACTGTGTTGTCCATAAGTGGATACAGTGCACCAGAAAGATGTTTCCAAAATCCCACCTCCACCATCCAAGTTCTCTGCTGAATCTCTAAGTTCTGAAATACCTGAAGGGGAAATGTTGTGCCAGGAGTGCACGCTCATTTCATTAGAACTTCAATAAAACACTGCTCTCACACAGAATTTACATGCAATCACATGCTTTGGGGGTTGGGGGTTGGGGAGTTTATTAAGTGATATGGAGGAGGAGAGGGGTGTAAATGAATAAAAGAAACTGGAAACTGCATCAGGCCAACCAGACCCCACTTACGGAACTCATGTTACAAATTCTCTGAAAATTATCAGATAAGGCAAGAAGCGATACTCAAGTCAGGATACGGATATGTACGAAAAAGGAAATGGATGTATATCCCGAAGAGAGATGATTCAGACCACATGTATGCTTAGAACATGGGCAATGACAGGACTTCTGTATCTTCCTGCATGTGCAATGAAATATGTAAACACTTGCAACAAGTATGAGAACATTTAAATGGTGCGTGTCTTCATGGGTAGAGCATGTGCATGCTACTGATTTGGGGAAATTTGTTTTGATTGCTGGATAAGCTTCAAGAGGACATACTATATATATATATATATATATATATATATATATATATCCAATTTTTCCATTCCTAGACAGTAATCCGTACAAGTGAGTTACATTTCTCTTCTTTTCTGCACTTTCTCATTTAGTATCACCCTCTTTCGTTCTACTACAACCAGTGTTTTCCTCAGTCTGACTTGCGGGTGTACAGTTAAGCAATTCTGCCTCTTCATAATACAGTGGTACCTCGGGTTACATACACTTCAGGTTACAGACTCCGGTAACCCAGAAACAGTGCTTCAGGTTAAGAACTTTGCTTCAGGATGAGAACAGAAATCGTGCGACGGCAGCAGGAGGCCCCATTAGCTAAAGTGGTGCTTCAGGTTAAGAAAAGTTTCAGGTTAAGAACGGACCTCCGGAACGAATTAAGTACTTAACCCGAGGTACCACTATATCTAAAATCTGCTTGTTGCACTAACTATGTAGAATTTGACTGCGGGGGGGGGGGGGATAGGTGGGGCCATGGGCCAGCGTGTTCAATCTAGACCCAAACAGTGTGCACTTCCCTAAAAATAAAAAATGCTTCTGAATACCAGTTGCTGGAAACCAGAGGAGAGGAGAGGGCTTTTGTGCGCTAGTCCTTCTTTCAAGTTTCCCACAGGTTGGACACTGTGAGAACAGGATGCTGGGCTAGATGAGCCATTGATCTGATCCAGCAGGCTCTTCGTTTGTTCTTAGGTGGGGGCTGATTGAGGGAAGACTGAACTGAGTGAAAGAGTGTCCCATTTGCCCATATGGACCAGCCTTCACTGAGTAAATGACAGAATCCACTTTCAGGGTGTTATCTAAACCCCTTCTCCACCCATTACAATATCCCCATCATTTCCAGAGGGCCTGGCTTGCCCCGTTAGACTAGTGAACTGCTCTGCTGTCCAAGACGGGAAGACTGAAGGTGCTGCTCAGGGGCAGAGTTTGCAAACTGTCTCGCAAATCTTCCCTTGCAGGGCTCAGCATTCTGGATCAAGTCCCACCTGTCCAGTAGGTGGGCTGGCCTCAGTAAAATGACACCTGAAAGTGCTCTTTTGGAAGGGATAAGATTCCTTCCTAACCACTGCAGAGATTAAGTGATGCCCTAAAGCATGAAAATTAATAGCAAGGCCTCTCTGGTTTCACCCCGTGTAAGATAATCCAAAGCAAAACAAAGCCCTATCAGGATGTTCTTTTTCCTCCCCACCCCCAACCCGCCTCCAGCCATCTACTGCAAGCCTTTATGTATATTATGCAAAACTACATTTGAAAGCAGAGAAAAGAAACAGGAACCGGTCCGAGAGGTGTGTGGAACTAATCGCTCAGCTAATCTTCTTTGGCACTGAAAGATGTTCAGCCAGAGGATTTTTTGAGCCCACAACTCAGCGGGTAATTTAAGCTTTAAGGAAACAAGAGTCAAAAGGGGACTCAGATTCCCATACAAGCCTATGCAGATCCAAAGGGCTGGGACCCCGGAGCCAAAACCCAGAGCAGCCTTCCAGACATAACAGCCGAGATTGCAAGACCCTCCGAGGGAGCGGCTGTGCTCCGCTGGCGAGACAGGCAGCCCTGCAAATATCCAGGACAAAGGCAAGGAAGCCGTCAAACCAACAAGGAGTGGCTAATTAAGGGGTGATGTGGTTTAGCACGAGCTCTGTTAAATAGCATTAGAGTCGAGGAAAATGGCTGCCATCAAACTGAGTTTATGTGGCCATTAGGAAGGGCCCTAGTGCAGCAGTAGAGCCTCTGCCCTGCAAGTGGAAGGTTCCAGTTTCAGTCCCTGATGGCTTCTCCAAATAGGGCTGGGAATGCCCCCAGCCTGAAACCTGTAAAGCTACTGTCAGCCAGTGTAGGCAATACTGAGCTACGTAGACCATGGGTCTGACTCAGTGTAAGGCAGTGCCAGTCCAGCATCCTGTTCTCACAGTGGCCAACCAGATGCCTGTGGGAAACTTGCAAGCAGGATTCGAGCACAAGAGCCCTCTCCCCTCCTGTTGTCTGCAGCAACTGGTATTCAGAAGCAACCAACTGAGGAGGCAGCATAGCCATCCTGGCTAGTAGCCATCAATAGCCCTCTCCTCCGTGAATTTGTCTAATCCTCTTTTATAGACATAAGAGTTGGTGGTCATCTCTGCCTCTGGTGGAAGCGAGTTCCATAGTTTAGCTCTGCTCTGTGTGAAGGACTTTCTTTTATCTGTCCTGAATATTCCCACATTCAGATTCATTGGATGACTACGAGTTCTTGTGAGAGAGGGAGATAAAAATGATCCTCTGTTCACTTTCTCCAGGGCCATGAATAATTTTATAAACTTCTGTCATGCTGCCTCTTACTGGCCTTTTCTCTAAACTAGAGTCCCAAGCACTGTAACCCATATTTACAGAGCAGCATGTATAACCTGAGTCAGGGACGCGGGTGGCGCTGTGGGTTAAACCAAGCAGCTGCCAACCTAGCAGTTCGAAAGCATGTCATAGTGCAAGTAGATAAATAGGTACCGCTCCGGCGGGAAGGTAAACGGCGTTTCCGTGCACTGCTCTGGTTCGCCAGAAGCAGCTTAGTCATGCTGGCCACATGACCCGGAAGCTGTACGCCGGCTCCCTCGGCCAATAAAGTGAGATGAGCGCCGCAACACCAGAGTCGGCCACAACTGGACCTAATGGTCAGGGGGCCCTTTACCTTTATGTATAACACATGATCCTGTCTCTTGCCTCGGCTGCACCGCCAGGGAAGAAAGTGCCACTGAAGCCATAAGCGAAGCCTCGCCGGATCACACCCAAAGGTTCACCCTTGAGAGTTAAAAGGGCATGTTTTTAAATAAGGGTGTTTTATGATGGCGCTGCAAATGTGTGCTCAGAGTCTACAAAGATGTGAACCCAACTGATGCTAATGCACCAAGAAAGAGGCAATGTGTGAGGTCTAGCACTGACATCAGTGATGTGCAGCCCATCCCTTGAGGCTTGATTAGACAAGAAAGAGGGAACAAGCAGCAATCAGAGGAAACTGTCAACAGCTGGCAGCAGGTGTAGCTTCCACACTTACAAGGCTGCATCTGAGATGGATAATGGCTGCTATGTGTCAATCCCAAAGAACACGAGGCACGAAATGAAATGGGGTATCTGTGAGAGAGCATAGCTGTCAACTTTTCCCTTTTCTTGCGAGGAATCCTATTTGGAATAAGGTAATTTCCCTTTAAAAAAGGGAAACGTTGACAGCTATGGTGAGAGAGTAAATCGAACATTCACAGCATGCAGGAATATAAGCTCTTTAGTCGACAGGAAGGAAGTTGACACTGTCGCTTGTGCACGCAGTCATAACTCGGTGGCTGCATTTGCAGTGCTACATCCGTATTTGTTTAGTTATTTAAAGCATCTTTTGCCAAAAGGGCTCCCAGTGCTGCTCATGTAAGATCAGGAGAAAGAAGACAATGCCTGCCTGCAGGGTGACAATCTGGAAGTGGACCCTGCTGGGTCTCTTCTGCGGCCTGACGGAATGGCTTCTGCCAGGGGACAGTTGAGAGAAAGAGGCGTTTGATGGAGCTGGTCCTTCAAACGACTAATGGTGTGGCCCTGCTTCCCTCTTCTCTCCCTTTTCTGCAGCCTGATGGAATGGTTGCTGCCAGGGGGCAGTTAAGGGAGGGGAGAAACCTGATGGAGATGCTCTCTTGGCAGTGGGGTGGCTTTGCTTGCCATTATACAATCTGAGGAGTTTTCCTATTATTATCTCACCTTGTCTCACTCAGACCTTCTCAGCAAAAACGATTCACTCATAGGAAGCAGCTTCAAGCCAGGTCAAACTGTTTCTCCATCTAGCTCAACGTTGTTTACTCTAACAGACAGCAGCTCTCCAGGCAGAGATCTTTTCAGGCACCTGCTATCTGATCCTTGAACTGGAGATGCCAGGATTTAACCTTGAGCCTCTTGCCTGCAAATTCTGTGTTATGCATCTGATCTGTGATACCTGCCCACATTCAACAGCATATTGTCATGTAACTGGCAACACCATGAATATAATGCAATACACATCCATGTGTGGACCAGTCATCATTTTTGGCTATATATATAAAGGTAAAGGGACCCCTGACCATTAGGTCCAGTTGTGGCCGACTCTGGGGTTGCGGCATTCAGAAAAAGAAAAACACCTGGTGCAGTCCTCCACAACAAAATGCAGGTGGACTGAAGGGTTGCCTTTATAACTTCCCATCACACAATTCAATTAAACTCCTGCATTTTCTGTTCAGCCTTCCTTCTGGAAAGCGCATCAAATGCACTGACTTCATCTTCAGTCCTCACCTTCATTCCTTTGCTGACCACTTGTGCCCTCTGGCTGTACAGATCGCAATGGCAGCTTCCGGCATGCTGCATAATTTGAAGAGACTCCATGCTGACTAATCAAGAGGGCTTTCAACCAATTAATGGATTTTCAGTTGACTAATTCTCTGCCTTTTATCTACCTCTTGGTTCGTGAATTGCATATATATTCATATATCACTAAAGCCTTAATATAGATTCCTTTTTAAAAAAATATTGCAAGGAAACGGAGAATTTGCAAAGGTAACAGTAAGAGATAGGTCACCTTGTTAATCCACACACCCCTTGCTGCAACAAACGTGAACCTCCAATAAACAATAGGGGTGTTCTTTAACTTTCAGCCCCAGGAGTTAAAACTGGTCCTGGCAACTGATTGACCAGTTTAAGCCATTGAAAGCCTGCAGCCACAGTAATCAAAATGGCGGCATACCAATAATACTCAAACTGCCCTTAGCATCGGTGAAAATGGCAATGAAAACAGAATGTGGGCTCACCTTAAACTTAATATTTTTCTTACAGCACTGTGTTTGTGTGAGAGTTGGGGGGGGGAGCTGTGTGTGTTCTTATGTGTATGAGAGGGAGTGTGAGGAGGGCCACAGCCAGCATCAAGAAATAGAACACGAAAATGGGTGCATGAAGATGAGGTTTTAACATTGTTAAAACCCATGCCACAGTTGTCTTCCTCAACAGGAGATGTGGCAAGTGAAGGTCCTCCTGCCAAAGGGTAGATGGAAGGGAAGGTTGATATATCTGAGAAAGCAATCCAAAATGCATCCCGCATTATTAGGTCTACTTCACAGTCTTTAAAAGTATTATTTGTTTATTTCGATTAATGACCGTATTATCAAAATAGCTCTCCAAGAGCTTTTACGAATAAATTTGGAGCTAGAACGCAGCTAAAACCACACTCCAATTAAAGCAAATATACACAGAACCAGCACCATTAAAAATAATAAAATCATTAAGTTTTTTAAAACAGACATAGGTGAAAAAATTAGAAATAGATTTTTGTGCTCCCATTGGTTTGGTGTTGCTTTTGTTGTTGTGAGGATGCAGGTGAAAGGCAAAGGGGAGAGGAAATGACAAGAGATGGCTAAAAAAAATATGTTATGGGACAGGTATGAAATATATGGAATCAAAACTTTTTAAAAGACTTCTTAGTTTCTGAATCTCCAAATTCTGCCTAAAAAGGGAGGCTGCGTCACTCTACCACTTCCATCACCCTTCATTTTATTACTGCCCGCCCCCCTTTGCACTGCTATTTTGTGATTAGTATATCTCTCTCAATTTTTAGCCATCTCAAGTGGGCCCTTGGGGTGGAAAGTATGATTTTGATTGCAAGCTTTTCGGGCTCAGGGCAGAGATATGTGGATTGGCATTGATGGCCATTCATTTATTATTATTGATGGTGATATATTTGTTTATATTTATTATCATTAGAATTTTTATACTATCTGTCAAAGCTGCCCAAGGTCCCAGCTCACAGAGGACCAACGCCAGGTCGTCGTTATATGCAAAAGTCTTTATTGAAGTTCAGTTTCCATTTCAAAGCCGCAGCGCGCAGCTCTACGTCTTAAACCCTAGACCGCCGAAGTTCCGTCTGAATCTCCTCCCCCCTGACACCAGTTTAAGACTCTAGCCCTGCTCCACCTCTTCCTCTGCTCTCTCCTCCTCTGGGTCCTCCTGTCCGCTGGGGCATTCCCCTTTCTGGACTCTTCTGACGCTGAGTCCCCTGACTCCTCCCCCTGCCTCCGACGGGCTTTAGGACCTGGTTCCCAATCCTCGTTCCCTGCTGTCCCGCGCGCCTGCACATTTGAACTTGGCTCTCGCGCCAACCCAGTGACCTTCCTCCTGACCGTTACACTGCTTCTGTCACTGCTTCCCTCTTCCGGGATGCTAGCTGGACCTGACCTCCCCTCCGTTGCCTGACTCTCCGATGGAGGCGTGGTCAGCCCTGACTCATCTTCTCTCCCTGCTGGGGGAGACGCGGGCCCCGATACCTGGGACTCTTCCCCCCCACTGCGCTCTGGTGGGGAAGCTGGTCCTGATCTCCAACTGCTGCTCTGGGAGTCCCCGCTGGCCCCTTGCTTCTGGAGTGTCCCCCTTGGGACCCCCCTTGCCCTGGCCACCGGCGCCCCCTTCTGTGAATCTTCCGATTCGCTGGAGAGGCTCATGGAATCTTTCGGGCCACTGTCATCTTCTCCTACGCTGCCCTCAGATTCTTCCCCTTCGCTCTCCATTTCCTCCCTTCCCTGCGCTTCTGCTCCTGAGCCCCTGACACTATCCTTCATCCGAAGAAAACAGGGCTGTTTAAAATATAAAAAACCCAAAAATAACTATCAATAACAGCATTAAGTGTCAAAAGTACCTTAATTCTTAAGGTACTTCTTAATTCACAAGTACCTTCACCATTCTTTGCCTGATTTCTTTGGAAGGTTCTAGAATATATATTCAAAGCTAAGCATAACAATCAGTCTTTTGCCCCACTAACATGAGGCGTATTTGCTGTTTATAGCCCTGATAACTTCTGGATATGACAAAATTGGGTGGCTGTTGCGATGACTGAGGCAACAGCACCACCAAGTGTCCTTCACACTGCCTACTGCATTTTCAATGAGGAGGCAGACAGACCCCTCTAGCGGTTCACACTGAGAGTGACTCGGAGTGCAGAAGTGATGCAGGCTAAATGAAAATGGTTCTCATTCAAACATTTGTTTCATTCTACCTTCCTGCAAACATCTTTAGCATGAGGGCCCAAGCCTACCAAGAGGAGAAAATGCATCTCTGCAGCCCGCAGTTACTTAAGCAGTGAACAAAAGCAGACAATTTATTCGGTGGAAATATGACGTTTCTTTGTAGTCAATTCTTAACCTTTTTTCCCCTGCAAGTGTAGGATTCCATTTCTAGCATGTGGTTCGAAACCCTGCTCAGCCATGAATCTCTGGGTTGGACACCAACTTTCAGACTAGCTTACCTCACAGGGTTCTTGTACTGAGGATAAAATGGGTGGCAGGAGACCATGTATGCTGCCTTGGGCTCTGTTGAGGAAGGGCAGGATAAAAATGTAATAATGAACTGAATGCTCACTAAAAAAAAGCTAAAATGCCCCCTCATAAGTACATAAGAAGAGCCCATCTGGATCAAGCCAGAGTTCTATGTAGTCTAACATAATGTTATTTTATTTGATTATTTTAGAACAGAGTTTTCTACCCCCGGGATAACTTAGTGAGAACTTTGCACCTCAAAAGCACGGCTATCCCATTATTGTTCCATGAAGGAGGTCTACACCTAATATTTCCATTTCTTAGCCTCTGCCCTTCTGTGTGATTTTTTTTTTCAGTTTCCCCATTTTTTGCCCATTATGTTACAGTGAACCTCCTAAAATGTTCAGCTGATTGCAAAACTGTCTCATGAAGTAGTTCTAAGAATCAAATTTAGTCAGAGTTGTGAAGCGATGGTGGAAAATTTTTACAGCCCTTTTGCTTGCTATTATTATTATTATTATTATTATTATTATTATTATTATTACTTTATACTCATGCATATCTGCTTCATGCATCTGACAGTGTGGGCTCTTGTTATGATAGCTTTTGCCCCAATAAATCTTTAAGGTACCACTGAACTGTTTTCTGCAACAGATCAACACAGTTAACCTGTTGACATTTGATAAAGATAAGCTAAAACTATTTCCCAGCAACTTCATTCAGCACATATTGTTCTCTCAGGATTTTTAATCAAATGTAACCATCTTTGGAAGCTATATTCTGAAACCCTTTTAGAAAATTGCCATTTTAGAGGGCTATAACTGGGGAAACAATTTATTTCAAATTCCTGTAGAATGGAGCAGGTACAGCAGAATAATAATAATAAAAAGCATTACGGGTTTGATTTGCCCAAGTTGCAGGGAAAAGACTAAGCTAGCCTCTTCCTCTGGACATCTTATTTTCTACATGGAGGAATATATGAAGCTGAAGCCATGTTGTCTGTCGGTTAGTTTATGATGGTTTACTGCATAAAGTTTTACCACCTCATCAGACTATTGGTTATGATAGGGGTGGGGAACCTCAGGCCTGGAGGTCAAATGTGGCCCTTTGGGCCTCTCTAGCTGGCCCCTAGAACTCTCCCCAGGCCACACCTATCCCTGGCCTTCCTTTGCATCCTGGGGTTTTATTCCCTGGCTTGAACTTGCCCTTGAACTAAGAATGCCTCTTGCTTGTCTATATGCAGGATAAAGAGGGATCTGTATGTATGCACAAGGAGGGCACAAGGAGAAGGGGATGACAGAGGACGAGATGGTTGGATAGTGTTCTCGAAGCTACCAGCATGAGTTCGACCAAATTGCGGGAGGCAGTGGAAGACAGGAGTGCCTGGCGTGCTCTGGTCCATGGGGTCACGAAGAGTCAGACACGACTAAACGACACAGCAACAACAAGTATGTATGCATAGAAGCAAGCCTACCATACGAAGATCACATTTCTATTAATTGCCATGCCTACATTTGCCTCTGGACCCACCCACCACTGGCATGTGGCCCTTGAAAGGTTATCCAGAATGAAATGTGGCCCTAGGGCAGGAAAAGGTTCTCTGCCCTTGGTTTATGGGCACTAGGCTGCACCCAGGACATCATACGAAATACAGGTGCTTCCTTCAGCTAGGGCAGTGTTCCCCAAACTTGGGTTTTCCAGCTGTTTTTGGACTACAACTCCCATCATCCCTAGCTAGCAGGAGCAGTGGTCAGGGATAATGGAAATTGTAGTCCAAAAACAGCCAGACACCTTGGGAAGAAACACTGGACTAAGGGCATCCATCAACCTCAATGCCAGTAACTTTGAAGGAAGGTGAGGACAGGTGACCTCACCTAGGCCTGAAGTCACCCTCCACCAAAGCAGGCTCAAAGCTTCTCAGAGCTTTTCAAAATCATTTTTCTCAGCAGCTAAAAGGCATTAGCTAAGCATCAGAAACATTCTGCTTGCTGTAACTAAAAAGATTGCAACAAAGGTAGGGAACACAGTCCATTGTTTCTCAGGCCTTTCTGATGCCTTCTGGCCTTGCTAAAGAACCACATTGCAACTTACTTTCTGTCCGGGAACCATGCCAGAACAAGAGATTGAAACATATCTGAACACTCTGAAACCCCTTTCCTGGGAAGGGTGCCAAGAGTCCCAATAGTCCCAAGACAGCTTTCTGTTCATGCTCAGAGGACTCCTGAGGGAGGAGAAAGGAGGAGGGAACTGGAAAGGGGTATATATGCTTGTGCACATGACTGTGAATTTCGTGCATGCTTTTTGTGACTTATCACACTTGCTCCTTCTACCAGTTCATGGATGGTAGAAATAAAAGCCTTTTCTCCGAAACTATTCCTTGAGTGTCTGTTGACTCCCACTTCCCTTTCCCAGGCGCAATATTTTTCCCACCCAAGGGCAAAGCCTCATAAGGCTACAATTTCTGAGCAAATTTAAGAGATCCTGTATATACAGTATATTTAATGTGTTAAGGCATGCTGGTCCCTGTTGGTTGCTTGCCCTCTCATCCCTGGAGAGATGTCAACCCTGCTATCTCTAGTGATGCCACTTTTGCCAACGAGTACATTTTGGAGAACTTCAACCACCGCCATATGCAAGATTTTTTCATGTAGCTCTGAATAGACCTGTGCTCTAACAAGGCCCAATAATTCCATGCAACAAGCGTGCTGGATGGGGCTCCGCTTGCCCCGTGGAGGATGTGGATGTCAGTGACTTTGCGCTAATCAATTAACGCTATTAAATATCAAGTATTTCCCATGAAGCTGACATTTCTAATCCCCTTTGCTGCCTTCTCTTTTCACACACCATTGACTGGGGCCTTTCCCCACTGAGAGGGGTCTTTTTTTCCAATTTCTCTGGGCTTATTGCTCCCTCCAACTTCCAAGATTAAAGTCATAATAAAGGGGTCCTTTAACAAGAGGAGGGAAACGTAGCTTCGGGCAGGGGGGAAGACATACATACAAAAAAAGGCAAGCCCCTTGTTTGAGCTCAAACCCTCATCTACCTCTCCCTGTGGAGAATAAAGAGGCCTTTTCACCCCAGCAACCAGAAGGCGTGAGTTGGATATGTGGTTTCTAGATAGGCCATAGCTGGAAGCTGCCAGCCCGGGGCCAAATTGTGGTGACATTTTTACTTCAGATTAGACAGCGAGCCTCAAAACTCATTAGAGGCATGGTTGCTGGGGAGACTGGCCCTTCATACAGTCACAAGTTTGACGGAGGCCCTGCTGTATCTATGAAACCAGCCCTCCGTGTGGCTTCAATGGCTGCCTTTCTTCAGACACTAGACCTAAATGGAGGTCGGAGCCTAACGCTTCTAATATCCCCCACCGGAGGGGCCTGCCCCTTAGCCTGCTTTTGTGTTCTACTTATTTTTCATTATAAACATCCTCCCTCATAATGCGAACGTGGGGAGAGGAGCGGAGGGCAGCGGGAAGGAGGGGTGGCTTCGGCCCACACAATGAGAACGAAAGGCCTCACGAGCTGGGGAACCAATGGTCACGAGAAACCCGGTTTCTTTAGCTCCAGAGGCATGGTGGGATAGAGTAAACATGGAATATAGCCATTATGGAGAAAGTAATGGAGGAGCCCAAAGGCGATTTCAAAACTGTGTTATGGCACATGTTGGACAATGTTGCTCATTCTAGGACAGTCTGTTAAGATGGAGAGTAGAAGACACCTTATGCAACCAACTCTCTTTTTGTATATAATTTTTATTATGTTTTCTGTTTTACATTTTAAAATACTCATTTTACATCCTTCAGATATCAATGACTTCCCTTCTTCCCATGGTTCATTTTACATATCATAAATCCCTGCATATTTTACAAAAACTATACATTCAGTATTCCATTATTACATCCAGGAAAACTTGTTTACACTGTTGAATTTATATTAATGCTGCCAGCGTTTTCAGCTGTACACAGTTATTTCCCATATATTCAATAAACGTTTTCCAATCTTCTCTAAACGTTTGCTCTTCTTGTTCTCTTATTCTATATGTTAAGTCTGCAAGCTGCACATATTCTGTCAACTACCCATGGCTCAGTCTAGGACAATCTGTTAAGATGGAGAGCAGAAGCTCCTTATGCGACCAACTCTCAACTATTTACAAACTTGAAGTTTGACTGTATATTATTTATGTAGTATATGCATGGAAAGTTTCTTGGGAGTGAGGTTATATGGAAATTGTTTGTTAGATTGTATGTATTTTCAAAAAATAATGCTAATGAGATTTTTTTTAAAAAAGAGAGAAAAGGAACTGATGTTTTTAAAAATTATTCATATATATATTGGACACGACTATGCTGTATGGACAACTCAGTAATCTGAAAAGCAACCCTTGTGTGCTCCTTTCCATTCAGCTGAGGATCCAAAGCATGGTGCTCAGTGGGAACTTGCCCTCCTACTGAGACCTTGATTCACTGAGAACATTAGACATCTCCTTACTGCCATCACAAGCTTCATATGGAAAAGATGGGGTTGGGAGAACTCCCCTCCCTCACCCCCAATGTGTTGTCCATGTGGGAAGCAGTGGGGAGGAGAACAACTGGGAAAGGTCATTGCTTTCATTCTTGATATTCTCAAATGAGGAGTGAAAACGGCCCTCCAGATTCTATAGACAGTCATACGAAGAAAATCAAGGGCATTGCTAGGAATCCTTGGTACTGGACTACCAAAAAGATCAAGCATACACCAAGACTTTGCATTTCAGCAGTAGCTGAACTAGCTGTTGGATTGAAACATCTTCCATGGCTCTTACAAATGCAAACTCTCATCAAATCTGGATCCTAGAATTTTGGGATTCAGACCCTAGGCACTAATTGTAGGATTTAGCCCATTTCTCTCCCCACCCCACCCCTTTGTCTTGTTCATTTTCGCCTGGTTTTAATAGCCTATGGCTTAAGAGTTACATTTCACAAGCTTTCAGTTGCTGGGAGCCACGTTAGGGGAGAGTGCTCTTGCACTCAGGTCCTGCTTGTGGGTTTCTGACAGCTATCTGGTTGGCCACTGCAAGAACAGGATGTTGGACTAGATGGGCCATTGGCCAGATTCCATGGGCTCTTCTTATGTTCTTAAGATTCTTCCTATAGGTGATCCTACACAGGAGTGGATCTACTATGAAACTAATGAAGCTTAAGCCTCAGGTTCTCTAATACCAGAGGACTTTAGTCCACATTGCTTAAAAATGTTTGGTCTAGTACACCCAATTTGAGTCACATGTCTTAAATTGATTAATTTCTTGTTGTATTTCAACAATTCCATAGTTTTAGTAGCACAGGTGTTGTAAAGGTATGGTGATCTGTCATGGAACAACCCCAGTGAAGAAGGTAACAGTGGTTACTCAGACCTCGGTTGCTGACTGCTAAGGGCCACCCGTGACAGTGCAAGATTCAGGGCCCCCCAAATGTAGGTCCACCACAGATTCTACATGGTCAGCTTCCACACACCCTTGGGGAGGGAAGTGATCCCATGTGGACATTTAGCATTCAGCAAATAAAAGCAGGAACAGAGACCTTGGAAACTACTTGAAAGTTTCTGGCTGTGAACTTCCCTTGAGAAAATGTCCGTTTTGGGGTGGGGTGGGCAGCTATAATGGACAGTCTGCAATACAAGGGGATTAAAACAACTTTCTCACAGGTGCACATTATTATTATTATTTTTAGGAGAAGGGGGCATGTGTGCAATCTAGAGGTGGAAAGAATAGGGACTGTGTATGGGCGTGGAGAGTTAAAAGCCCCCAAATAGAGTGCTGAGGTTTTGAGAGCCGCAGCTTGTCTTGTATGAAATCTGAAGTGGTTTGCATTGAAAAGTAGCCTTGGAGAGCAAACAGCTTTGACTTTTATCCTTTCTGCTAAACACCCACCCAATTCCTTCTGCCATCTTTGGTCAAGGTAGTCTCCTTCGCTAAGTTCTGTTGATTTTGAAAGCTGAAGGATGGCCAAGGAGGTTCTATAAGAGCCACGGCACTTGAGAGAAAATATGCACGCTTTGCTAAAAAGGGGTTTTAAATAAAGAAGTTTATGGTCTTTGATCCTCACCACTTTCGCCCTCTTCAAGAACAGGTGTCGAGTGCCCCTCTTTTCCGTTCAACCCAAGAGAGCCTTGGGAACAGGAAGGAAGATGGATTTGGCCAAGTGATACTTGACGGCTCTTTTGCCGTGAAATGAGATGGGGATAGAAGGAATCTGACAGAAAGTGGTGACATGCTAGAAGTTTATAAAATTATACTGGGCATGGAAAAAGTGGAGGGAGAAAGCTTTTTCTGCCTCTTCTTATAACACTAGAATTTGTGGACATCCAATGAAGATTGGAAGATTCAGGACAGATAAAAGGAAGTAGTCCCAGCTACTACCACAGGAGGCAGTGATGGGCACTACCTTGCATGACTTTGAGAGAGGATTGGACGATTTCATGGATGGGAGGGCTATCAATGGCTACTAGCCGTGATAGCTATACTCTGCCTCCATGGTTGGGAGCAGGAATACAGTACTTATGAATACCAAAACCACAGGAGACCTTCTCCAGGCCTACCCAATGGCCACTCTTACACATGGAAAATGCATCTGATATGGGACTGCACCCTCAGCAAAAAGAATGGGACACTTGGAGCCAATACCATCATTGTGTATTGGCTACCATCATTGTGCATGTAACTGGGCTTGGAGTGAGATCTCTGCTTAGCCCCAAAACTCACTGGGTGTCCTTGCATGTTGCACGCTCTCTCTAACCCATCTCAGAGATTGTTGGTGGGATGTATGCAGGGGGCAGAGGTTCTGTACACTCACATATACCCTTCAACATTTCTCCGATGAAAATAAGGACGTTCTATTCAATAACAACATTTATACCCCGCCCATCTGACTGGGTTGTCTCAGCCAGTCTGGGCAGCTTCCAACATATATAAAAACATTAAACATATAAAAACTTCCCTATACAGAGCTGCCTTCAGACGTCTTCTAAAGGTTGTGTCTCCTTGGCTCAGGGGTCGCATAACTCCATTCCCTCCAACATTTGTCCAATGGAAATAAGGACGTCTTAAGGAAAAGTGGGACATTCCAGGATCCAATCAGAAACCGGGACAGCTTCTGCAAATCCAGGACTGTCCCTGGAAAATAGTGACACTTGGAGGGTATGTACTCATCTAACCTCCTTGGAGGAAGGGTAAGATAAAAATATAATAAAATATAGACTTCCCATGTATAGGTCATAGGTAACTATTATTGCATGATGGTCATGTAGGTCTGGTTGCTGTCATTCCCTGTGGACAGGAGAATGTGTTCTTGTTCATCTGTTGCATGCAAGCTGTACACTGTGAACCAACCCACAGTCTTTGGACTGCAAACTAGCAACCTCAAGAACAAGATGGGCAGCACAGAGGTACAATTAAAATGTAGGTGCTATTTTACTGTATCATTGATTGCAGTGTTCATTTATCTTAGCAAAGCGGTATGGAGATGTTGGGAAATCTTATTAGGCCTACACAGGATCTATAATATATATATATATATCTCAGAGACACAGCAGTGGTGCCAATTCCCCTCTTTGGTGCAAAATTCCCAGTTTGCTCTGGTACTAATTACATGGCATTCTGTGCATGGATAAGTGCTTAATCTTAGAGCTGTTGACACTGGAAACGGCCCAGTCTAGCCTGGGGTGGATATTAGTGAAGGGAACTTGGCCTTCACAGCTAATACCACATCATATGTTGCGCAAATGTTCACTTTAGTTGCAGGTAATGGATTTCCGACAGCATCTGGGATCTTTCTGTGGCATGTCTAATCTGGAATAATATATGACCCAAGCACTTTGCCGTATCAGGTTCCCCCTCAATTTAAAATAAAATTAATATTGTTTTAATTCTTGGCTCAAACTTTCTCAAATAAAATGCAGCCCCTCTTGCATTGCGCTACCTAGCCAGTCCTCCCCCAGTGATCAAACCCTGGCCACAGGCTGGGTTATTGCAATGTGCTTTATGTGGTTCTGCCTTGAAGATTAGTCAGAAGCTCTAGCTGGCCTAGAACACAAGCCTGACTCCTGTCAATCACTAGGCAACACATTAGTCATCACCTACACGGTTTCTAAAATGTACATTGCAGGTGCAGGCGTCATGGCCCCATCAGGGGTTGGGAGCTTTAACTGCTTGGCCTGGTCCTGACTGGGCCCCTGCAGCTGCAATTTGTACCCAAAACAGCACCTTCCCCAGTATCAAACATCTTGAGCTCTATGATTGGCAGGAGGCTCTGTTGGCGGTGATGCCAGTAGGGGTTGGCCAGTAGGTGGTGACTTGTGACAGGGCCTCCTTGGTGTTGACCAGCTGTTTAACAATCCAACAATTCGCACAGTCCTTCGGTACACACCAACGCCCGTTTCCCCCAGGATACTGCTTACATTCAGTTCAGACTGTCATTCCATCACAAGTGTGCTTGAATTTACTTGGTCGGTACAGACTGGAACAAGATGGCCTGCATCACACTTAAGAATCTGTGTACAGTGGTACCTCAGGTAAGAACTTAACTTGTTCCAGAGGTCTGTTCTTAACCTAAAACTGTTCTTAACCTGAAGCACCACTTTAGCTAATGGGGCCTCCCGCTGCTGCCGCGCTGCGGGAGCACAATTTCTGTTCTCATCTTGAAGCAAAGTTCTTAACCCAAGGTACTATTTCTTGGTTAGCGGAGTCTGTAACCTGAAGCGTATGTAACCTGAAACGTATGTAACCCGAGGTACCACTGTATAGGGAGGTATTGGGACTCATTCCCAGGCTTGCTTGGGTACACCTGTGTATGACGGATCCAGACCCATAGCACCCCAGAGTGGCTGCGGAAACCCAGACAGGTGGGCGGGGTATAAATAAAACAACAACAGCTTTGATCCCAGCCCTGCAGCAGACCTTCACAGGAAAGTAGGAAGAACCATCTCAATTAGCTATGAAAGGAATGGCATCTTGTTTCAAGCAAGCCAGTGACAGAGTCAAGAATTTAGCCAAAGTTCTAGCTCGGGGTCAGCAAACTTTTTCAGCAGGGGGCTGGTCCACTGTCCCTCAGACCTTGTGGGGGGCTGGACTATATTTTGAAAAAAAGAGAGAAAATGAATGAATTCCTATGCCCCACAAATAACCCACAGATGCATTTTAAATAAAAGCACACATTCTACTCATGTAAAAACACCAGGCAGGCCCCACAAATAACCCAGAGATGCATTTTAAATAAAAGGACACATTCTATTCATGTAAAAACATGTTGATTCCCGGACCGTCCATGGGCTGGATTTAGAAGACGATTGGGCTGAATCCAGCCCCCAGGCCTTAGTTTGCCTACCCATGTTCCAGCTTCTCCCTGAATTTTGAAAGCTGCCCGGCAGAAACCATTGATTCAAGTTGATTCCAACCATTCCGGACAGAAAAATAACTTTTCCTTGGGTAGTTTTGTGCTTTAGGATACAACATGAATCTCAAGGACAATAGACACCAAATAAAGGAAGGATAGTTTTATTTTATTTACTAAACATTTGATTTCTGACTCTTGAGCATAATGTTGTGTAAAGGAAAATGGGGAGAGATCATGAAATGGAATGCCCATATATCTGCATGTAGTCTTGGGAGTGTCGAAGCTTACTAGCTTGAACGTAGCTTAAAAGAACAACATGCAAGAAGTGAAATCACATCTATCCAGGAATGCCAGTGAGGTCTTGTCCTATTCTCAAGCTTATTCACCTCTATGAGAAGAGGATACCTTCTAATCAAGAGCTGCTCCTGAGCTCTCGTGAGTTATGGGATAGACACTATTTTTACAGTACAAGTAAACACCTTTGGACCACTCAACTTAGTTTCAGCAGCCAGTCTTGTGCACCTTCATCAGCAGAGGCCCATGGCTCAGTCCAACAGAAATGAAATGTCAAGAACTGATGCCTAGGGATTCACCTCTACACACACACACACACACACACACAATCTTCTCCTCCACTGCTAGCAAAGCCATTCTGAGTTAGTGTGTTGAAGGACCCGCTCTCTCAGTCACTCCACAGGCAGGCATGCCTATGGTGGATGTTGTTTTGGATTCATCCACTTGGGAATCGGGGATCAAAAATTCCAGGAGGATGTCTGCGAGGCAGTAAACCATGTGCCTGAAAGAAATAACACAGGGCTTTAAGGGGACTTGGAAAGCCTATGGGATATTCCACGCATGAAGGCCTGTGTTGGTGAAAAGGCAACAGCCTGAGCTCAATATAGACTACAATGAAGAGGGGGAAATACTGGATGACTTGTGCCCTAGTGATAGATACTGCTGAATCAGCTGGCTTGGGGAATGGCCACCATTGAGCACGAGAGCACACGTGTCGCCTGCAAAATGTCCTTGGTTCAATCTTTGGCAGGTAGGACTGATAAGAACAGCATTGTTTGGAACCCTGGAGGGCTGCTGTCAATCAGTGTAGACAGTACTGAGCTAGGTGGGCCAATAGCCAAGTCCTTCTTTGCCCTAAAGTAAGACCTAGAAGGGCTATTTCCCCCTTCTTCCTATCTGTATGCCCTATCAATGAGCTGCCAAGTACAGCAGTGCATACAGAGGAGCTATGGAGAAGTGCTGTCCATAAGGTGAGGTCTTGTGGAGAAAGGAACCCCCTCCCCATCTCCCCCAGGGCTTATAAAGAAGAAAGCAGTTCCCAACTCAAACAGCACTAGCTCCTTCCTAGGAGAGAGGTGATATCCCAGCTCCCTTGGTCTGATCTACAAATCAACTTGGCAGAACCCTATAAATTGCAGCTTTTGTTTTTGTTTTGGGGAAAACCTGAGATGCTTAGCTATTGCAACAATACAGAAAAGTTTACCTATGGTAGCTATGGATGATCCAGAGAGCGTGGAGGATAGCTAAGTTTAGTGCCCACAATACATAGCAAAAAGGCACTCACACACGTTCCTTTTCTCTCTCAAATATTCTGTTGCACTTATGTCCTGTTTGAGGGTTTCCCAAAGGGCCACCGGATTTGACCCTGTGATAAGAGGATGCTGGATTAGATGGGCCATTGGTTTGATCCAGCAAGCTCTTTTTTTGTTCTTTTGTTAGATTAATCTGATTGTCTCCCCACCAGCACCTAAAATGCACCAGGGGTCAGCTTGGCGCATCTCAGAGTATTGCTAAAGCAAAGCATTCCATATGATCCCTGGGCAATTTGATCCAAGGTTTTTGGTTTTTCTTAAGCTACCCACTGTACACATGTCTTTATTCGTCTGCAATGATGCCATGTTGCCAAGGTTACCTGTTTATGATAGGATGTTGCATGGACTCCAGGACTAGGCTCCAACTCTGTCGACATTTACTGGTCCCAAGGATTTCCAGGATTAATTCTGTTGACATCAGAGGTTGGCATGAATTCCCAAGTACAATGTGGATCTTGCAGTACAATACAAGGTGCAATACATGGAGGAGTATGCAGCGAGAATTAATTCTTTGGATACCAAAAATATGTTTAGAACTGAATAAATATCACCAGGGGACAAATGCCTCTTGAATGACTATACCAGCTTTCTCCAACCAGATACCTTCCAGATGTTCTACTGCTGATTTATTTATTGCATTTATATCTTAGCTTTTCCTCCAAGGAGCCCAAGGTGGCATACATGGTTCTCTTCCTCCTCATTTAATCCCCAAATCAACAACCCTGTGATGTTAGGCTGGGAGGCAGTGACAGGTGGAAGGTAACCCACTGAGCTTCATGGTTGAGTGGGGGGATTTTAACCCTGGTCTTTTCCAGATCCTACACTGGCTTCCAGGTCCTGTTACACCACCATTGGCTTTCTGCTTTGGATTACATTTCCCATCAGCCCCAGACAATATGGCCAATGGTCAGGGATGATGCAAGTTTAGTTCAAAAAACCTGGAGGGACCCAGTTGAGGTTGGATGAAGCACTGTCTAATGTCCCTAGATCAAAGATCAGATCAGGGTTTTAGAGTCATGGTTGCACTAAAGGGGACTTGCCATCAAAAATATATGATATTGAGGTGGAAGAAAAGAACAGGGTTGGGGGAAAGCAAATTCAGATAAATTCAACTCTTTCACGCTGTTGCATAATGAAGTTAAGCAATGACCATGTGAAATGGTCATTGGAAGAGGAAGTTCTGAGAAGTCAGAAGCCAAATAGCAATTGGTCTCGTCTGACATGAGGGGCTTTGTTGTCTTGCACTAGGGAGCGGGTGGCGCTGTGGTCTAAACCACTGAGCCTCTTGGGCTTGCTGATAGGAAGGTTGGTGGTTTGAATCTGTGTGATGGGGTGAGCTCCTGTTGCTCTGTCTTAGCTCCTGCCAACCTAGCAGTTCGAAATCACGCCTGTGCGAGTAGATAAATAGGTACTGCTGTGGTGGGAAGGTAAACGGTGTTTCCATGCACTCTAGCACTTGTCACATGTCCCGTTGCGCCAGAAGTGGTTTAGTCATGCTGGCCACATGACTTGGAAAGCTGTCTGTGGACAAACGCCAGCTCCCTTGGCCTGAAAAGCGAGATGAGTGCTGCACCCCATAGTTGCCTTTGACTGAACCGTCCAGGGTTCCTTTACCTTTTTTACCTTTTTGTTGCCTTGCCCCTCCCTCGGATGAAGCCAGATGGAATGGCTGCTGAAAGAGGCAATTCTGACAAAGAAGGAACCCCCAGGCCATGAGACTTAGCCAGGTTGGTGAAGAGAGCCTTGCTGTCTCAACTCTCCCTCTGATGCAGCAAGGTGAAAATTGGACCCACCCATGATGGCCAGGTGAAAACTGGTATCCACCCAGTACCTCTGGATCCAACAGACCTATTCCATCATGCTCAATACATAAAGCAAAGGAAACCCTAGCCTAAGATGGGCTTGGGAGTTCTACACCACCATGCTTGCAACACCAGTTCATTATAGAATCACAGAACTGGAAGGGACCGCAAGGTTCATGTGGTCCAGCCCCCTGCAAGGCAGGAATCACAGCTTAAGAATCCCCAACAGGTGGCCACCCAAGCTCTGTTGAAAATCCTCCAATGAAGGAGGATTCAGCACCTTCCGATGGAGTCTGTTCCATCACTGAACATCTCTTATCATCTCCTTTCTTGTAACTCGAATCCATTGGTTCATGGGAGCAGCAGGAAACAAGCTTGCTCCAACTTCTATGTGGAAGCCCTTCAGATATCTGAAGATGGCTATCACATCACCTCTCAGTCTCCTCTTCTCCAGGCCAAACATACCCAGCTCTCTCAACCGTTCCTATAAGGCTTGGTTTCCAGACCCTTGATCATCTTGACCCAGACTCTTAAGACTCTTGTTTCACCCGCAAAGAGGGTTGGGGGGAAATCAACTCACTCACCAGGCAGAATCCCCATGAGAATCTGTAAGGCCTGCCTTTCTGCTGCAGCCTTCTGTTCCTCTGTTCTGAGTGGTTTGGGGGCTGCAGGCAAGACCCCACCAGGCCATATTGATTCCTGGAGCAACCTAAGGTACTGCACCCAGCGCTGAGTGCAGGTCAGATTGTCCACCTGAACTTCCAACCACCTGTAACCAGGAAAAAAAGAAAGAAAAGAAGAGATTGGGGAGAAAGTTTACTATGCTGGTGCTTTTGCTGCTATTTTAAAAACCTGATGCTTCACAATAGGAACACCACACAGACAGCAAATGGGCTAAAAATAAAGACGCCGGCAGACCCAAACAGAGGAGTTTTTTCATCCGGGGTGCTCGAGAAAGGATTTCTGCGCCAGGATTTTGTGCAAAGATATCTCGATTGTGAATATAAAAAGATAGCCAGCCCATGACTGAGGCATGACCTGTACTTCAAAAGAGAAACGGACCGTGCCGGACCAGAGCAGCTTTGAGCCAGACAGTATAAAAAAAGAGATGGAGATAGCAAAGGCAAGGGGTGTCGGCTTCCCGTTTGGAGACACATAACTTGTGCATGCCGTCATGGGTTCTGCATTTGAAACAGACACGGACGGAGGATGAGCCCGTTGCTAAAGGGAGAGCTGCTTTAAGACCAGGGCTCATGGTGATGGGAGGCAGGGCCAGTGCCAGGCATTTGGTGTTGTTAGGCAACTGCTGGGGGCCACACCCTGGCAGGGTGCCAACCGCAGACCCCTCGTCTCTGTGGCCCATATTTGCTGTTGCTGCCTTCATGGCTACTAGCTATGTTGGCTATGCTCTGCTTCCACAGCTGGAGGCAGCAGTGCTTCTGAATCAGCAGCTGCCAGAAGCTACAGGAGGGGAGAGGGCTCTTGCGCTTGGGTCTTGCTTGCGGGTTTCCCACAGGAAATCTGGTTGGCCACTGTGAGAACAGGATGCTGGACAAGGTGGGCCATTGGCCTGATCCAACTGGACTCTTCTTATGATGACATGTCCAAGCGCTGAGCATGGAGTTGCAGAAACCTCCACCTGCTTTCCTCTTCTTTTGGGCAGTGGTGTGGACTGGGTGTAGCGCAAAAGTCCACAAGGCAAGGAGGTAGTCCCTATTGGAGCCAACCCTGAGAGGACAGCAACAGGAAACACAAGACTCACAGAAAAAGGAGGCTCCTAGATCTCCACACCTTCCACATCCCATTATCACCACCAGCAGATGGACTGACAAAACTTTTGGCCAAACAGTGATGTACATGGCTCCCTCACCCTCATTTAATCACTGCAACAAATGAATGAATGAATGGATTTATTACAGTCACAGACCAGAAATTAATCCCCACAACCACCCTGTTGAGATAGGAGAGGCTGAGAGGCAGTGCAACTGGCGCCCAACATCACACCCAGTGAGCTTCATGGCCCAAGTGGGAATTTGAACCCTGATCTCTCCCAGGTCCTAGTCCAACACTCTAACCACTACACCACACTGAGGGTTCTGGAAAAGGAAGTTTATTAAGCATTCACCAGGACTCGCCAGCAATTCTCAAGGAATCCACAAAAAGAGAGAGAAATAAAGTTCAGAAGGGCCACCCTATTTTTTTGTGGTGATTACCCCGGTTTCTGCAAAGGTAGTCGTTTCACCTCTGCAACATCTCCTCTCAGTCATCTGCCAGTGCTGCAATAGTCCCCGCTTGCTACAATTCCTGCCTTTCCTCTTATGCTGGAAAACTTGGGATCCAGTCACCGCTGCGGACCAGACTGATCTACGTCGAGCAAGTTGCTAAATAGTGTGCAAGGAAGAGAACAAAAAACCTGAAATCGCCAGTAAATCAGCGGCTACAAAGCACTCAAGAGCCCTTTTTAAGGGCCAGCCAAGAATAGAAGAGAGTGGCTCGGTATTTTACTGGAAATGTTCTCCGCGCCTACCCTGTAAAAGTTTACAACGGTATAAACCGTGAACAATGTGTTCTGTACCCCTGGCCGGAGGACAGTTTGATGAAGTGTTTGTTTAGCAGAGCAGTGATCCTTCCTGACCCTGGAGGGATGGGAGAGGAGTGAAGCAGGCTCCCAGATGTGTTTGGTAGAAGGAGCAAACGTCTCAAGCCGAGGCCCAGCTTCCCCTTAAGGCGGTGAACATCTGGAGACAGAGGGAGCCTCAGCGGTCCAAGGCAGTATATCTCAGAATGGGGGAGGAACAGTCCTAGTTCAGCGGCAGAGCACCTGCTTTGAATGCAGAAGGTCCCAGCCTCAATCCACAGCAGCGTCTCCAGGTGGGGCAGGGGGCAGGCTCCCTGCCTGAAACCCTGGAGAGAGCTGCTGCCAGTCAGTGTAGGCAACGCTGAGCTAGACTGACTCAGTGTATGTTCCTAATTCAAAATAGTAGAAAATAGACAAACGAATAAGAAACTTGCTCAAGAGTCCAGCCCCTGTTAAGATCAGAACATGCTCTGCTTAACATTCCTTCTCTCCACACTGAGCAAACAAGATAAGGACGCATGTGAGGACTGGGGAATGCAGCAAAGCCTTCTTGTTTGTGACCCCCCCTGCCTAACCAAAAATGCTGCCAGAAGAGGCCTGCCAAAGCACGCTTACATATTTTGGGAAAGTGCTTGAAAGCCACTAAAATGGCTTCGAGTGACTTCCTGATAAGAAATATGTATTTTTAGCAGGGCCTCTCTTTATCCTCTTATTTCAGCCAAAGTTGAAAGTTGATGTTGCATTTTAATTGAGGGGCTGTTGTTGTTGTTTTTTTTGCTGTTTTATGATTACTGAGGCTTCTTCAAATAGATAAACAATTACAAGCTCATTCCTGCCCCCCACCCGCCGCTGGGAAAGATTCTTAGGATGAGCTTTGAACAAACCAAAGGCCAATGCACTGAATTCAGTTCAAAAGTCTTGCAGAACACTTTGTGCAACTTTACTAAGGAGTCACTGGGTCTGCCTGGGAAGGCTGTTGTTCAAAACCTAGCCAGCCATTGAGTTGCTGGATGGCTCTGCCGTTTCATTTATAGAAGGCAGGGTGGAATAAAGGCCAATCACATAGGGTTGTTGTGAGATCGCTGCTGCAGGGCACTCTATGAATGCAAATACTCAAATCACTTTATATTGGGGAAGGTGGCTACACTGTGATCCTCCAGATGTTGTCAGACTCCAACTCCCATCAGTCCTAGCAAACATGGCCTATAATCGGAAATGATGGGAGCTGCATTCCAGCAGCATCTAAAGGGCTGAAGGTTAACCAACTCTACTTTATTCCAATGTCACCTTGAAATTGCAATGGAGGGAGATGGTCCAGGGCTTTCCTCTTCTGCTTGCATTTTTTATATAAGAGCAAAAAAACAAAACAAAACCCCTTTCCTGAACATTAGCCATGCATTAGTTAAAGGTTTGTTTAACCGCATTTTCTTTAAACTTAACTGCACAATGAAAAATGTGCTCGTGCTGGATTTTTAATCCAGTGGGCTCTTTTTTGTCCTGCATCCATGGACTAATTCCACCACACCCTCCCCATTTATTATCTCTCTTATTTCTCTTGCTTCTGAGCTGGCCCATGGAAGTGGGTCAATTGATGTTCCCTCAAGGGAAGGGGAGGACCTGGCTTTGGGGTCATGAGCTGTAAATCAGCTGTAGAAATTAGTTACAGCAAATGCTTAAGCCCAAGGAGCCATTCATGTGTCCTGCTACTAGTCTGTCTTAAGTAAAGCTCTCCCTCGTGTTTCATAAATGGGCACCATGGTCCCCACCCCCTGGCAAGCAGGCACACCTCTGGCCACCGCAAGCCACCAAGCAGCCAATGTGAATAACACAGCACGACCGGAACAGCACTGAATTGGAAGGAGGGCAGCCAGGCAGCTGCTCTCGTACTTAGTGGCGAGAAGCCCTCCTTGCCCAGAACATTATAGCTTCTGTAATAAAAAAGAACCTGGCTGTGATAGCTGATGGGTTACATCTGCCACTGCACAGGAGCCAGGCTCGTTTAAAGGAGCACTGACGTCCTTGGCTTCTGGCTGCTGGAAGATCCTGCCAGGCATTTCGGAGGCACCATAGCAACCGAAACGTGGGGTGTCCGAAGGCCAGATTTCAATATGCTTCGCCTCCTTCTGCCTTCCTCTGATCCTGAGGAGAGCTGATGTCTGGAGGCAGAAAGTAAGTCCCCTGCATGTTTCACAGAATCTCCGAATCAAAGACTTGTAGGATAGGAAGTGACCCCAAGCTACTTGGAAGTGTGCCCCATTCTATTCAAGAGCAGGTTTGAGGAATCCATCCAAACCAGGATTGGAAACCAGGACCAAACTGGTTTTTAAAGGACTGCTCAAACCATGGTTTGCCAGTTTAGTCCAACTTAGTCCAGCAAACTGTGGCTTAGCCACACAATGTAAAGATGAGCACATCGTGTGTGTGTGTGTGTGTGTGTGTGTGTGTGTGTGTGTGAAGGGTGCACTGGGGGGAGGGGTTAATGAAATCCTTAAGCCCCACCCTAACTCCATCCCAACTTTTGTCAAACTACGTGTTACTCTCATTTTAAAAGCAGTAGCTGGGTGGGCATCGCGAAAGGTAAGGTCAGCCCCTCTTCCCAGAGCTCAAGCACTGAAAGAGGGAATAGGGCAGGGGAGGGCACAAACATATAGATTGTTTCTTGATCCTCCAAACCGTGGTTTGGTGGGTTGGAAACATGACTTTAGACTGCATTGCCAGGCGTTGGACTCGATGGTCCTTTGGGTCCCTTTTTTCTACAATTCTATGATTCTGTGACTGTAGCTACTGACCAGAAGGAGTCACCTGAAAGGAGGATGGGCAGACAGGTAAATGGAGCCCAAGTCCAATCTCCCTAGCAGGATGCTGAGCTCCCCAGATGGCCCTGGCAGAAGGACGGCTGACTCACCTGCCCCAGGCATCTGTTCTCGGCAGTCACAGGGCTGGTGGGAGCAGGTGCCTTGGGAAAGAGCCTAGCTCTGGCCCAGCTGCATGGACACGCTCCCAGGCGGGTGGCTCAGAGGCACCCCAGGCAGCGTTTCAGACTTGTGGCACTTTGTAATAATAATAAAAAAGCATGCGAGGAACTCGGGCCTTGCCAAAGTCTTTTATTTTCGCCAGCTTCTCTGGCACACAAACTCTGCAAGCGGTGCTTGGAATTGCAGAGGGGCCTAGTGGCTTGGCTGCGTCCATGGCAGCTTTTTCAATTTGTGCTTTCCTCCACCCCACCCAAGGAAAGAGAGGGAAAGAGACAATCCAACCACAGGGCTAAGGCTGCTCTCCAAGGCACAGTCGCTCCTGAATCACCTCGTAGGGCTGCCATCAGATCTTCTCTTCTGAAGGACAGGTCGGATTCACTGACTTTCCTGACTCATTATTGACTCATTAATGACAGCTAAACCAGGTCAGGGTAACCGATGGGTCTCGAACCCTTGGTAGTTAGGGACTTTCCCTGCATGCGAAGACGGGTTCCGGCTGATGGGAGCGGATGAAATCAATAGTGGGTCCAATGGTCAAGAAGGTGGTTCTTCCATGTGCCATAGAGGGAAGTGAGGGGCAGATGGGGCTCGTCCACCCGGCAAGGTAGCCTATCTAGGAGAAGGAAAACTCTGGTCCTAAGCCTCCGCTGCCTTGAAGTGAATCTTCAGGAGAAGAAAAGGCTGAAGAGCGAACCCTACACAAATCTGGAGTGGAGTCGGTAAGACGGCATGCCTCCTTCTGGAAACTCCTGCAGCCAAGCTGGCACCAAACGCATTGCTCTGCTTTCTTTTGGACCACATTGGTGAGGTCAAGGAGTGGGGTGGCCTTGTCATCTGGGCAGCCCAGGACCCCCATACACATTGCCCTGGCTTGCACCCCAGGGAGGTCTCTTGGGTGCTGCTCATGCAGCAGTTTGGCTTCACCCCCAGAAGTGCACTCCATTGTCCCTTTGAGATGACATCACCATTGCGCTATCTACTATGACTCTGGCCCAACACCTCCAGCTCCGATCTCATGAGCTTTGGTGGAAAATTAATATTCTTGTGCCCCCCCCCCCATATGCACCACTCACTTAAACTTGTCAGTTCCCTCCTTTGGGGAGGCAGGGGGGGGGCTATAAACCAAATCAATGATAAGATTATGTGATAATAATGATATGACTGAAGGCAGTGATGTCATTGCACTAGTTAGTGTGGAGGAACTGCCCCCCCTTTTCTCCCCAATGTCTCATTCTGGTGCGAATGGCTTCCTGCTCCTGTTCTCATCCGACATCTACCAGCGGGTCAGCAAAACAGCCTGCCCCACTACGGAGTCCCTGTGTTGGGAGCTAATTAAACTGGCCACACAGGGTGGCTTAAAAAAATAATAGTGACTCCCCCTCGCACCTGTCTCCTCCCCCTGGAGCAATCGGCCGCACGGCAAGGAGCGCAGGGTGTGAAATCTGACAGGGTGAAGAAGCAGCTACGGCAATTTGATGGTTGTCGTGGCGACTGAGAGCCTCATTGTCCGCTGTGACTTCACCTCTGTGGGGAGCGACCTCCATCAAGGCCCGGCCAAAGGGCGGATTACAGAGGGGCTGGGAATGAACGGAGGTAGCAGCGGAAATCGGTCGGGGGGGGGGAACTGGGGTGGAGGAGTGGAGCAGGACGACTTACTTCCCTCTCCCACTGACCCCGGGGCCACTGAGAATCCCAGAGTCTTCTAGATGCAGCTTTGACTTCAGAATGATATGTGCCAATCCTAGCTCTGCAAAGGCACCTTGGTTGGAGAAATGAGTAGGCTGGAATCACCAGTAAGGCCACATTCACAAGTGTGTGTTTGATGTCAGGGCTTTCCCAAAATAATCTTAGGAGAATGAGTTTCTTAAGGGTGCTGAGAGTTGTTAGGAGGCCCCTGTTCCCCCCTCAAGAGTTACCATTCCCAGAGTTCCCTGGGAGGAGGGATTGACGGTTAAACCACAGTGGGAATTGTAGCTCTGGGGTGAGAAGAAAGAGTTCTCCTAACAACTGTGAGCACCCTTAAACAAAGGTTCCCAGAATTCTCTGGGGGAAGACATGACTGTTTAAAGTGGTATCACAAGGGTTTAAATATATGGTGGAACACAGGCGAAATCCTTGCAGGAACATAATAAATGGATCAACCTATTGATCCATTTAGCTCAGTATTGTCCACACAGACTGGCAACAGCTCTCTAGGGTTTCAGGTAGGGAGTCTCTTCCAGCCCTACCTGCAGCTGCTACTGGAGACTGAACCTGGGACCTTCTGCATGCAAAGCAGATGTTCTACCACTGTGCTGTAGCCCATCCCCATGAGTTCAAGACCAGGTACAGCAGCCTTCTCCAACCTGATGGCATTTTTGGACTACGTCTCACATTGTCCCTGACTATTGACCATGCTGGCTGGGGCTGATGGGAGTGTACTATAGGCTCGAGTCCTGACAGCTACAATGTCCCTGTGCTTGAGGGTGAGAGTCTTCAAATCACCAAGTTGGAAGGGACCCAAGGGGTCTAACCCACTGCAATTCAAGTGCCTCTCTGCCCTCCCAGCCACACTTGGGCCCAACTATGGGCAGACCAGGAGAGGGCATACATAAAGCGTATATATGGGAAGGGTTAAAAAATGGGGGTGGGGTGGGGGGTGGCTACAACCCCTATTCCCCCTTAATCTCATTCTTTTCGTCCCCCCTTCTGACAGTTCCAACGCTGTGCTATTCTGTATTTTGGACGCAACATCTGTCCCAGCATTGGTGGTGGACTTGAACAACCGGTTCTTGCTCCACTGCCAAGTTCCTGCAGAGCCTGTGTCCGCAGTCTTAATAAAATTGCCCTATAAAATGACAAAGTAACAATGGACGCTGCCCCTAACAATGCACTTAATGATTGTAAGCCAGTAAATTGGGCTCCATAAATCAAAACCGTTTGCATAACCTTTTCCACCTGCAGGGAACGTGCTGCCTCTCCGAGTCTTGGGATTTTAGGTTGCAACTTGAAGATAGCGGGTGTATTTGGGTGGAGGAAACACCCTATTTCTGTTAGTGGGCTGTGTTTGGTATCATTTCCCCTTTTGCGTTTGCCTTCGGAAAAGTCTCAGAATTGGAACAAACTTCCCTGAACCTTAGAGTGGCATGGCAGATAGGGCTGGACCCAGAATTCAACAAACTGGACTCAGTTCCTGCCAAACTCAAGGGTGCGACTGAGTCACAATTAACCTTTCGCGAGGATTTGAAAAGGAGCTGAGTAAAAGCAGCTCGGTTTGGATGCATCTTCCAATGCCGGAAGATTTCAAGGCAGATGATTCAAGTTACAAGAAAGGAGATTCCAACTAAACATCAGGAAGAACTTTCTGACAATTGTGTTAGGCAGTGGAATGGTCTCCCTTGGGAGGTGATGGGCTCTCCCTTCACTGGAGGCTTTTAAGCAGAGGTTGAGTGGCCCATCCGTCTTGGATGCTTCAGCTGAGATTCCTGCATTGCAAGGGGCTGGACTAGATGACTCTCAGGGTTCCCTTCCAGCCGTAAAATTCTATGAGTCTACTTCTTCTCCATGCAGAGTTAAACTATGGAACTCGCTTCCTCGGGAGGCAGTGATGGCCACCAACTTGGAAGGCTTCAAAAGAGGATTAGGCAATTTCATGTTGCAGGTTTTCCACAGGCATCTCAGTGGCCCCTCTCAGGACACGAAGCTGGACTAGAAGGCCCATTGGCCCAATCCAGCACGCCGTTCTTATGCAGAGCAGCTGCTTGGGGTGGAAACGGCCTTGACCCTTATTTCTCAAGCCAGTGTTGATGCAAAAGGAGAAGAAAAGGGGTGGGGTGGGGCATTCCTGTATCCTACAAAGCCTGTAGGATCCAAAGCAACATCTCTTAAGCAGTAAAAGCAGCTCCCAGGGCTGGCTTGATCCACTTCCAAGACAAAGTGAGCAAGACTAAGCCAAGCCCAACCATTGGGTGAACTGGAAGGGGAGCAGCGTCCGCTCGCTCCTTCCCAGAGTCGGCTGGCGAAACATGCCGGCAGCCTCTTTCCAAAGCCTCCGGTTGCACCTCAGTTCTGATGCTCTGAGCTGCATCGCTGGTATATCTCCTTGTTCTGAACTAGAACCAGCGGCTGGAGGAAGAGGAGGAGGAAGGAGAAAAGGTAGCCAGCAGCGCCCTCTTGTGCCTAGAAGTGGGAATTTTCATGTCAGTAAAAAGGGGCACGTATCTCCCCTTTAAGACAGTCAGTGGCAGTGTAGTAGTTAGAGCAGCGCTTCTGAAACTTGGGTCCCCAGCTGTTGCTGGACTACCACCCTCATCATCACTAGCTAGCAGGACCAGTGGGCAGGAATGATGGGAGTTGTAGTCCAGCAACAGCTGGGGACTCCAAAGTTTCAGAAGCACTGGGTTAAAGTGTCAAGAGTAGGGCCTGGGAGAGAGACCAGGGTTCAAATCCCACACTTGAGCTGGTCACTGCCTCTTGGCCTACTGTACCTTACATGGTTGCTGTTGTGTGTGTAAATGAGGGGAGAGAACCCTGCAGGGAGAGGTGGAATAAAAAATGCAATAAATACATAAAAAGCACATGCCTGCCTGCCAGAATCCTTTTCTTCTGTGAAACGCAGAATTCAAATTGGCCAAAATGTGAGCCAGCACAGTGCAGGGGTTAAAACGTCAGATTAGGACCTGGGATACCCTGGCTCAGATCGCTGTTCAGCTGTGAAGGTCATTTGGGTGACCTTGGATCCAGTCCCCATCGCTCAGCCTAGCCTACCTCTCAGGGTCGAAGATAAAATAGGCAGAGGGAGAAGCATGAATCCTCCCTAGAGCTCCTTGAACGTAAAAAAATAATAAGAATATCAATGATAAAATGAGAAGTTGTCTGGATACTGCATCCACTGATCTGGAAATCACACCCTCTTGACACCCAAGGTGCAAAGGCTGCTAAGTTTCAGCCTGCACGTTGACAACACTTCCTTGACACATCTGAAGCAGTAGAGTGGGGAAATGAAACTTTACTATTTCATCTGTGTGGAAAGAGAATGCATGGGTTTGGGGTCTGTAAGGGCCTTGGATTATTCAAGGCCTGAGCCTGTTTCTATCTTAAGGCCCAGTCTCCCTTACAGTGGGGGAAAGAGAGTCAGCATGAAGGTAGGAGAAAAGGCGAAAAGGTGAAGGAAATATGCGACATTTGAGGTTTTTAACCAGCAATTCTGTTCCCCCATTTCTCCTGCAAAGCTAGTTTCTTGAGGTCTCTTATTAACCAGTTTGTGATAAACTCTGCCACCTCCATAAAAGCTGTTAAGTTTGCTGCGTAGGAGAGTAGAAAACCCTATCAATCGGATCAGAAAAAGAGAGTCTGCCTGATGTGGGACTTCTCCAGCACTGACTGCAGCGGAGAAACTCTATTTTCTTCCCCACCTGCTACTTTGTGAGAACGAGCCCTGGCCAAAATAGAATCGTAGAGATGGACACTGAGCCCTGTTTTGTGGGTGTGAAGTGCTGATTTCTACCATGGCCGCTGAGGAAGACAAAACCTTGCTGGAAGTGGGGAAAGGATAGCTCTGCGGTACCCAGGCCTGTTTTACGTCTGTGTGCCACAGCTGCAGAGGCGCAGAGGCAAGTCCTTTGCAGCATTCTGTGCCAAGGCTGCATACTGCCCTGTGCCACACCAAAGGATCAAAGGGTGGGAATTTGGGAAGGGAGTCAGGGCAGGGCCAGGTGATGCTCAACTTGCCAGTGACCAAGTTGAGGATGCTTCTAATTTATTTTAACTCCCACTCTGGAATGCAACACCAACCTCGCTTGGTGCATGTGCCTAAATGTGCCTTTAGAGCGCATGGTGCTCCTCCGAGCCCTCCCCCACCCAGTCCCAGAAGCCACCCCACTCGAGCCCGGCTCGGGTTTCCAAAGCGCAGACAGCCAGGATGCGATGAGAGGCGCTCTCTTTATCTTTGGATTAACAGTTTGCACAGAGCGTGGGTCTCAAATAATACTGGGGAGGTTGACTTGCAAAAAAGGGCACAGCCTCTCTTGAAGGAGCTCTTGCAAACAGCAGAAGCAGAGCTTTATGAGATCCCAGGTGGGATCTCATAAAAGCAGCCTGTGGATGATAAAAGGTGGTATTTCTCTCCACGCCCCCCACCTATATTTATTTGGGCTAAATTCCAGACACCCCACTCCACCTATGCAGCTGCCACCCTGCTCAGGAACATCTTTAAAGGCTCTTGGTCTCAAAAAAGAATTTCCAGCAAAAATGGAAATAAAGCAATTCATTTGTGAGAAACAGAAAAACAACAACAACACCACAGAAATTCCCAGGGGACTTTCATTATACTTCCAATGAAAGCATAACTTTCTACTGCAACAGAAGGCAATGCCAGGGCTCTAGAAGTCTTTGTGGCTATTCCCTACTATGACAACAAAACAACACCACCACAAACTGGCTTATAAAACCAAATTTACTAGAATAATAGCTAGAATAGAGATAGACTTGTAACCATTCAAACAACAAACATACTCAGGTGCCATGTGCAAAACAAAGCCTGGAGATACTGTAAACATGGAGTGGATAATTGTACTCTATCTTAACAAGTTACATGCGCAGTAAACATTATACAGGGTTGCTGTTCTGTGATTGGACTTATGCTACTTGTTGAACGGTTCATTTATCCAGTCTGTATAACATTTCCTGCATATGTAACTTGTTAAGATAGAGTTGTACGTTTATCCACTCCATGGTTACAGTATCTCCAGGCTTTGTTTTGCACATGGCATCTTAGTATGTTTGTTGTTTGAATGGTTACAAGTTTATCTCTATTCTAGCAATTATTCTAGTAAATTTGGTTTTATACTTATAAGCCAGTTTGTGGTGTTGTTGTTTTGTTGTATTATTATTACTGTCACCACATTTGATACTTTGTGTATATACTGTTCCATACTATGGGAACAGAGTTTAGTGGGGCTCCTGGTTCTTTCATGGAGCAAGTAGAACTGTGGAATTTGTTGCTAGGCTATGTGGTAATGGCCACGAACTTTGATGGCCTTCAAAGGGGATCAGACAAATGCATATCTGCAAATACTAGCCATGATAGTAATATGCCTCTGAGTACCAGCTGCTGATGAAGAGTGGTCTGGCACTCAGCTCCTGCTTGGGTGCTTCCCATTGGCTGCCCACTGATGGAGTTCTTCTTACCTCCTAAGTTGGGGTATCCAATATGGTGCCTTCCCGATGTGGCTGAAGTACAACTGTCATCGCCCCTGACCATGTTGGCTGGGGCTGATGGCAGCTGGAGTGCAGTTAAACGGTTGAAGGTTCGATCCCTATATGGGACAGCTGCATATCCCTGCCTTAGAATCATGGAATCTAAAGATCTCCAAGGCTTATCTGGTCGAACATCCTCCAACGTGACAATCTCAACTAAAGCATCCATGACAGATGGCACTGCAGGGGGTTGGGCTAGATCAGGGGTCAGCAAACTTTTTCAGCAGGGGGCCAGTCCACTGTCCCTCAGACCTTGTGAGGGGCCAGACTATATATTTTTTTGGGGGGGGGATGAATGAATTCCTATGCCCCACAAATAACCCAGAGATGCATTTTAAATAAAAGCACACATTCTATTCATGTAAAAACACCAGGCAGGCCTCACAGATAACCCAGAGGTGCATTTTAAATAAAAGCACATACTCTACTCATGTAAAACACCAGGCAGGCCCCACAAATAATGCAGAGATGCATTTTAAATAAAAGGACACATTCTACTCATGTAAAAAAACCCTGATTCCCGGACCGTCCGCGGGCCAGATTTAGAAGGCGATTGGGCCGCATCCGGCCCCTGGGCCTTAGTTTGCCTACCCATGGGCTAGATCATCCTCAGGATCACTTCCATCTCTACAATTCTACATCTTCCTTGCTATCTTTGGTCCAGGGTTTGATGGGCATCCAGCAAAGCTTGGAAACTGGCAATCAATCAATGCACTCGGGGGTTTCCCCCCTTTCTACTCAAGATGACCCTTTGGGTCCCTTCCAAGTCTACAATTCTATGGAATCTAAGAAGGTGATTTCTACCAGGTGATGCTTTTTGTCCACCTGGTCTAGTAATGTCTGCTCTGATCGGCAAGGGCTCCCCATCGTCTTTGGGAGATGCTCTTCCTCATCTCCTGCTACGTGGTTTTTTTTTTTTAAATTGGAAAAGGCAGCGGCTGGACCTGGCTCCCTTTTGCAGGCCAGATGCATGCTCTCTCACTGAGCTACGCTCCCTTCTCCTCCAGACTGCGCAAATGTAACTGATAGTCACAAGCAAGATTCTCCAAAAATGGGATTAGTGCCTTTCCCCCACAGCCTGTCAGGAATGTTTATTCTTCCGGGAAGCCTATTTAAAGTGGCTAGTTCTCAAGAGCAGTCGCCTCGCAGGACTGCAGAGGCATTGTGCCAAGGGATGCGGCCGAGCCGTGCCCTCAGCTCCAAAGCCCTATCTCTGGCCTTCAAAGAGACCTGCCAATTGGTGTCGTGTTCCTCGCAGACTTACACATATCCCCACCCATGATCCCTCCTGCCTCTCCAAATCACGTCTCGGTCTGCTTTATCAGTTGGGCTTCTGTGGGCTGCCCCTCGAGTTCCACAGGGCTGCATTCTATGGGTCTGGATTCATCCATATCCCACCTCAATGAAAGGTGGGGCAGCTCAGTAGGTAGAGCCTGAGATTCTTAATCTCAGGGTCAAGGGTTCGAGCCCCACATTGGGAAAAAGATTCCTGCATTGCAGGGAGTTTGGACTAGACGATCCTCTCTGCAAGTCTGTGATTCTGTGCATCCCAACAGGTCTGCTTTGGCAGAAGCCAGGTGGGCCAAAAACATCATTTTGTCTCGGTGCTCGACACCAACCGATGGGCTAGCATTACCTGTCCCTCTGACACACTAGCATCCCGTGCCAAAGAGGACAGCCTGAGGGCAGGGTACAGATGTCTCGCGCTGTATTTTTATCCCACCGCTGACTCACAGGATCAAAGAAAGGGATCAAGATAGCTGGGATGCTCACTGTCCTCTCACCTAATGACACCAAAAGCCATTAATAGCCAGGACACGCTGTTGCTCGTTCCTCCTTCGCAGGCAGCTCTCTCTCAAAGTCCTTGAATTTCAGCCCCCCGCCCTTCCCAAAACTATTAGTCCTTTCGCCAATGCAAAGAGAAGAATATCCTACAAAATGATAGTGGAGAAGAATAATGCTTTCACTTTCTGTACCAGGGAGAGGGAACCTTTTGTCAACCAGAGGGCCGCACTCCTCTCAGGGCAATCTTCCGAGGGCCACTTACCGGTGGTGGATTGGGCCCAGAGGCAAAGGTGGCTGGGGCAACTGTGCCAATTCTAAGGTACCCCTGCCCGTATGGGCCAGTTGTGTCCGACTCTAGGGTTGTGCGCTCATCTCACTTAAGAGGCCGGGAGCCAGCGCTGTCCGGAGACACTTCCGGGTCACGTGGCCAGCGTGATGAAGCTGCCCTGGCGAGCCAGCACCAGCGCAGCACACGGAAACACCGTTTACCTTCCCGCTATTTATCTACTTGCATTTAGGGGTGTTTTCAAACTGCTAGGTGGGCAGGAGCTGGGACCGAAAGATGGGAGCTCACCCTGCCATGGGGATTCGAACCGCCGACCATACGATCAGCAAGTCCTAGGCACTGAGGTTTTACCCACAGCGCCACCCGCATCCTGTGCCAATTCTACCTCTGTACAATAGTCACGTTTTTACAGACACTGCTACACGCCTCTCTACCTTCTATAATCCAGTGTTTCCCAATCTTGGGTCTCCAGCTCTTTTGGGACTACAGTTCCCATCATCCCTGACCACTGGCCCTGCTAGCTAGAGACAAGTGGGAGTTGTAGTCCAACAACAGCTGGAGACCCAAGTTTGGGAAACATTGCTCTAATCCATAGAAGCAAGAAACCTTACTGGACTCCAAGGACACATTTCAGGCAGGCAGAAACACTTAAGGAGGACATGAAGCAGGGCCAAGCAAGGGAGAATCCCAAGGACCAGATAGGGAGGTTTGGGGGCACATTCAAACCCTGGGCCTGGAGGTTAAGGCTATTGATGGCTACTAGCCACAATGGCTATACTCTGCCACCCCAGTGGGCATCTGGTCGGCCGCTGTGAGAGCAGGATGCTGGGCCAATGGGCCACTGGTCTGATCCAGCAGCCAGGCTCCTTATGTTCCTATAGTCATGCTGGCTGGGACTGACGCATATTGGGAGTCCAAAAACATTTGTGGGGAATGCAACGCTGGCTGCCACTGGGAGCATGTGCATCACATGCATTCCCAACACTGCATCCCAGACGTGGAACCCAGGGTAAAAGATATGCAGATTGAGGGGCGGGGTTATGCAGATGAAGGGGCTGTGCCATGAAAAGAGCGCTTGCATCTTAGCAGTCAGGATCATAGGATTGTAGAGTTGGAAGGAACCCTGAAGATCATCTACTCTGGTGTTTTCCAAACTGCCACCACAGTGTTCCCCAAACATGGGTCTCCAGCTGTTTTGGGACTACACCTCCCATCATCCCTAGCTCACAGGACTAGCCGTAAGGAATGATGGGAATTGTAGTTCAAAAACAGCTGGAGACCCAAGTTAGGAAAACACTGATCAAGTGCAACCTGTTGCAATGCAGGAATATGCAGCTGCCCCATACAGGGACAGAACCTGCAGCCCTGGAGATATCAGCACCAGGCTCTAACCAACTGAGCTATTCAGGAGGCTTAGCCCAATCATGCACCCCAATGGTGTCTTGCTAGCACATCCATAGCTGCCACTGACTTCGAGGAACAAAGAAAAAGGGGCAAAGTGTTGTGTGGGGAGGGGACCCCACAGGAGTTCTGAAGGTGCAATTCCTGCATTGCAAGGGGCTGCTCTGGGTGACCCTCTGGGGTCCCTTCCCGCTCGACAATTCTCTGATTCCAAGCTTGCTTTGCTCCCACCCCCCTCGGCTGCTCTTCTTACAGCAGATTCTTACACAAACATGCTTTGCTAGCCGTAGTACTGAAATGCCTGCATTGGTCCCGAAGGGATTTGTTTACGGGCTGGGTTTAAGAGACCACCCAAGTGGGGAATCTTTTCTCGGCTCCGGATGATCTCATCTCTTGGCCGACCCCCGACCCCCCCCCCCGATCTCCCCGTCCAGCCACCAAAAAAAGGCTTGTTCCACCGTTGCATAATTGGATCGGCCTAACACACACTTTGGGCAAGGGGTGGGGGTGGGGGCTGCTTGCCTTCCTGAGCAATACCTTTTTCGGGCATCTGGTTTTCTTCTCCCTCAGCCACCGACACAAAACTAATCACCGGGAGAAATTTAGAAGGCAAGATTCCCTTCCCAACCATGGGAAGGAAGGCAAAAGTGAGAGGCGAGAGAGACGGTGGAGGTGGTGCAGTGGGTTAGGGGTGCCAGACTAGGACCTGTGTTCGAATCCCCCACTCGGCTGCGAAGCTCACTGTTGTGACCTGGAGGGGCCAGTCACTGCCTCCCAGCCTAGCCTACCTCCCAGCCTAGCCTACCTCACAGGGTTGTTGTGGGGGTTAAATGAGGACTAGGACCTGGGAGTTGAAACCCCCCACTCAGCCACGAAGCTCACTGGGCGTGACCTTGGGGGGGGGGTGTCCAGTCGCTGCTTCCTGGCTTAGCCTACCTCACAGGGTTGTTGTGGGGATTAAATGATGAGATAGGGAACCACATACGCCACCTTGAGTTCCTTGGAGGGAGAAAAAATGTAGGATAGAAAATGTTTCCTGCAGGGCAAGAGGGTGTTGTCATTCAGTGCCAGGGCCTATTGTGGGTTTTTGTTCTGTTATTTCTTCATTTATATACAGTGGTACCTTGGGATGCGAATGGGATCCATTCCGGAGCCCCGTTCGCATCCTGAATAGAAAATAAGATGCGACGGCACATCTGCACATGCACGGGTCGCATTTTGCCGCTTCCACGCATGTGGGTGACATCATTTTGAGCGTCTGCGCATGCACAAGCGGCGAAACCTGGAAGTAACACGCTCCGTTATTTCTGGGTTGCCGCAGAGCGCAACCTGAAAGCGCTCAACCTGAAGCACATTCAACCCGAGGTATGACTGTACTGTTGTATGAGGCAGCAGCTGCAGCTTTCGGGTAGAGAGGTTATCATTGAAGGCTTAAAAAAAAATTACAGCTCAGTTCGAAAGGTCTCCAAGTTGCAGCAAGTTCCTGAGAGAAGCCGCAGCAATCTTCCTGCCTTGATTCATGCGCAACGCTTGCCAAGCTGCCCTTCTCACCTGAGCCTGTTCTGAACATCTCTCTGCATCAAAGCCCCCTCCCAGCATCCTGACACCTTCTCCTCTTCAGACTGTGAACAGAGCGTCTCACCTGTTCAAAACTTTCTTGTGGACAGAGCCTGGAAGATTCTATAAGCAACAGGTGGGAACTGCGGCAAAATTCCATCCCTGCCTTTTCACACACACCTTTCCCTCTGCAACCCTTCTCTCATTCAAGTTCCATGTTGCAGATGAAAAGCATGGGTGCAGGGGGGCACCCAAAGCATGCTGCAAAAAAGCACCCAAACCATGCTGGGAAAAGTGCCACCCTGCTCCCGACCCGTTTCGCAGCTGCAGAAACCAAAGGTTGCTGGCTTTGCAGTTCCTTGCCTAATACGGCCTCGCAAGGGACATTTTCTCTGCTGAGCCCCCCTTGGGATTCCAAGCCGAGGCAGGAACTTAGCGTGTGACTCCTTCTCTCTTAAAAAATAAATAAATACCAAGTCCGCATGACCTGAGCCCCAGGCTACCAGGGCCCAGCGTATTAGCAGGCAATGACATTCCTCTCAAAGCCCTTGTGCCTCGTCTCTCTCTGGGTATCAGTTTCCAGCCTGGTCCATCTACTTTTAAGAAGCCCATTTAGGAGATGCGACTCACTCTTCCTGACCCGATTTGCTTTAAAAAGAAAACGGGCATTCCAGCACCTGTCAGCATCCCCTTGACCTCTGCGGTTCTTGGCAACCTACGCCTCAAAGGAGCTCAAATAAGCCAGACCGCTAACACGCTGTCCTTCGTCTACCCCAGACGGTTGTCCTCTGGGGCTGTCTGCTGCAGGAGGAGGGCTGATGGGTCACTGAGCACCAGAGAAGGTCCATCGCCCAAGGCCCAAACAGTAGGCGAATCAACTAAAGCTTGTGTTGATTGAGCCAGTGAAGCACACAGGAAAATGCAGCTTATGTTCCTGCGCCAGACCATCCGTCTGTCCAGCTCAGTACTGCCGGCACCAGTGTTTCCCAAATGTGGGTCTCCAGCTGCTTTTGGACTACAACTCCCATCATCCCTAGCTAGGTCAGATACCTTAGGGCAGGGATGTTTCATCTGGGGAAAAGGCCTTCTCTGTAGGGTCTCTCAATTGGTTGGAATTCTCTCCCAAGGGCCTCTAAACTCAGATCTTTTCAGCATCGGGAGAAGGTGTTGTTGGTTATAATTCAAGAACTTTAACAACCGAGAAAGGTTTTTCTTAAACATCAGTCTCTTTTATTATTCCTTACATTTTTATTTCTCCTTTCCTCTAGAGCTCAAGGTGGCATACGTGCTTCTCTTCCCTGTCTGTATTCTCCTCACAACAACCCTGTGAAGTAGGCCAGGCTGAAATCTCTTTCATAAAGCGATGATTACTCCTGGATGGAGTGCGCATCTGACTCTCATCAGCAGGGATGGGCAACCTGTGGCCTTTTGGTTAATGCTGGGCTCTTGCCAGATCCAACTAGCATGGCCACCAGTCAGAGCTGTAAACCAGTAACACCTGGAAGGGCCTGGGTTCCATATACCGGGTCGAAATAGCTGACTTTGTGGAGAGGACTCTACTATATAATGCAGAAACATGTAGGCAAGGGGTGGAGAACCTTCTGCCCCTCCAGCCATCAGGGATGATGGGAGCCCCACTCCTGCTCTACAGGCAAAGCCTACAGAGAGCTGAATGGCCTGACCACTCTCAGCACCGAGTTCAAATCCTCTTCCTCCAGTTGCATGACTTACCTCTGGATCAGGCTCCCAAAGAGCAGTTGCAGGACCTTCTGCATGTTCTCCGTGCACAGCCAGCTCCAGTGATCCACCATAACCAGGCGGAGGAGGTCTAAGGCAACATCCGCCAGTAATGTCTCTGACTCTGCCAAAATCAAGGTGACACAAAAGTAAGGTAAGGAAACTGCCTTGCACCAGGTGAGGCTGTTTGTCCACCCATCCAGACTAGGGATTGGGAAACCTGTGGCCCTGCAGGTACTGCAGGGCTACAACTCCCATCATCCCCAACCAATGGCCAAGCTAGTGGGACTTGTTGGGAGCTGGGAGTCCAACAACATCTAGAGGGCCATAGGTTCCCCATCCCTGTGCTAAACCACAGTTTACTGTGACAAGAATCAGCTGCAGCAAGTGTCCAGCTTTAACACTTCCTTCCCCTCACTTCTGGTCAGCTGGGGGAACTTCATAAACTTCCAGTTTGAGTTAAGGCCAGCTTTTGTGTTGTCCAAACCTGAATTAACTATGCCCGAAACAAGTCAACCTAGTTGATATGAACCCAGCTTGTTTCGACAAACCATAGTTAACCTTCAGTACCTTTCAGGATTTGGACAACACAGTAAACCATGGCTAGCTGAAACTGCAAGCGAAAGCTTCCGAACCACTTGCAGCTATAACCATGGGGAGAACGCAGCTCACACCAACTTGCTCTCATCAAGCTAAATTATGCTTCAGTGCAGGAGTAGAGAAGCATTTTTTAATCGAGCCCAACCAAGGATATGCATCTTTGTGTTCCCCTTCTCACAGGCGAGGTGCGCGCGCGTGTGTGTGTGTATACACCTCTCAGGGGCAACCTTCTGGGGGCTGCCAGCCAGTGCAAACAATATTGAGCTAGATGGACCAATGGCCTGACTCCAAGTAAGCCACCATCAGGACAGCTCTGTACCAGCTCTCAGGCCATTGTGAGTCACCTGACAGCAGCGGGTGGACCCAGAAGCAAACCTGAGCGGCGCAACAGATCCAGCGCTTATCTATCCATTGCAACCATGCAAATGAAAGAAATTTCCCTTCTCCATCCATCCACTCCAGCAAGCAGCCCCATCACAGCTCAAGGGCACATTCCAGCCAGTCAGGAGGAGGATATGGAGCAGGGCCAATGAGGAGCATGACTACAGCTCACAGCATTTCTTGGAGGGACAGAGGGACCGGCTATTGAGCAGCCTTAAGTCAGTGTTCAAACTATGCCATTAATTTGCTATGGCTGCCTATTCCCCATTGCCTCTGTTCCTTTAATTCATGGTGGTCCGCTGCCACCTTGTGGTAGCATCCTGACTCAGCAGCGGAGACCATCATTCACAGAGCAAACAGCTCTGTTTTAATGACTCTGTTGCTCATCACAGCATAAGTCAATTTCAGGATGGGAAGGGATACGGGGAAAGGGTTGAATGTTAGAGGAACAGAAGGCCAGGCCTCCTGAGAAGCAGCGTCCAACTGGGATCCGTCTCTACGTTTTGGCTTCAATTACCCCGCTTTGTCTCTCCTCTCCCCTGCCCGCTAGGCCACTCCAAAAGGTCAGCAGAAGAGAACAGGTTCACATTCCGGACATCTCTGGAAAACCACATCCCAGGCATTTCTCCAGAAGAGCCTCCCCCTCCAGAATATTCTAACCCTGATGACCTGTTTGACAGGGGAACGGACTCCCTTGGAATGTTGTGGACTCTCCTTCCTTGTAGGTTTTTAAGCAGAGCTTGGATGGCTATGTGTCCCAGGTGCTTTAGTTGAGATTCTTGCAATGTAAGGGGCTGGACTATATGACTCTCAGGGTCCCTTCCAACTCTACAATTTTATGATTCTTACATGCTCCACAGTTAACTCAGGAGAGCAGGGCCTTTAATGTGGCTGCCTCTGTTCTGCGGAACAGCATCCCTGTTGAGATATACAACAGGTGCCTGCTCTCCATTGCTTCTGCAAACAACTGAGGACATTTTTGTTCTGACAGGCTTTCCCAGCCAGATGAATGGGTCTCTGCCATGGGTGTCCGCTTCGCATGGTTTTTAAATGTATCTGTTGTCATTTTCTGTGTTGTTTTTAACAGAGTTAAAGCTGTTTTGTTTTTTGTTTTTTTGTTTTGTAATTTGTACATTGCCTGGAAAGCAATTCAGTAATAATAGTGTTCTAAGGGGGGTGGGGAGGAATCCTCTAAACCCTAGAAATTATTAAATGGTAGGATTTTGATTAACTGGAGTATTGAAAGGAAGATTACAGCCCAGTGGAAAAAGACAGGCTAAATTTCTTTTCCAAGCCTGGGCCTCACCTGGAATAGAGGCATTAAAATGACGAAAGGTGTTGGTCCTCTCCATCTGAGAGGAATTCTTGGGCCTGGGCAGACAGAAGGTTACCAGGGTAACTGGATGTGAAGCAACAGGAAAAGAGATTCTTTAGCAAGTTGTGCTGGGAAGAAGAGGGGAGAGGAAAAAAGACTGAGATCCATCTTGGGGAGGATGGCTGAAGGCAGGGTGTTTGTGATGCCTTGGACTCCCAGTCCAGCTGCACTGCCGTGCACACTCCATGCAGACTGAAGGTGTAAATAGGTGAATAAATCACATTTCTTAAAGCTACAACAGTCTTCACCGCGTCTTCAGTTCTGCAAAGGAGCACAGACCTTGGCGGAGGGTCAAGATGCCTGGAATGCCATGCATGGCTTGGTGGGGGTTGGGGTGGCCAGTTAACAATAGTAAGAGGCGAAACAGGAATAGCGCACAGGTTAGAATTTTTACCAGGATTGCTGCTGCCCTCTGCTGGCTGCTGTGGTGCCTTCATGGGCTTCCTGATGTCCAAACTGGATGCACGTCTAAAGGCATTAGGATCTCTGTCTCCCTCGCCCTCTGGGCTCTCGTCAAACACGGCCTCCATCAGCTTCTCCTGCTTCTGGATGAAGGACTCCATTCTTGCCAGAGACAGGAACTCTGAGACCTGAGAGAAGATGGAGCTGGTCACTGCCACAGTCACTGCCTCTCAGCCTACCTCTCAGGGTTGTTGTGAGGATAAACGCAGGAAGGAGTTAACCACATGCCCCACTTGGAGCTTCTTAGGGGGAAGGCAGGATAGAAATGTAGCAAATCATAACTATGGGGCTCCTTTGAGAGTCAGGGCAGGATAGAAATCGAAAATGAAATTGCTGGAATGTGGATAGCAACAGGGGGAAATATTTCACACAGAACTATGAAGACGAAAGTTTGAACAGACCAGTGGTTGTAAACATAAATGAAAATTAAGTGAAGGATTAACATCGGAATGGTTTATTGACTAATTAAGAAATGCAATGTGATCTTAGATGATTAGCACTCCGCAAAATTCAGAGCATGGGAAGTCACCCAAAGATATATAATTTGGCAATATATTTGGTTTTTTAATTGTAATTTGGAATGTTTTAATGTGGTTCTTATTGGATTATTAAAATGGAAAACTCAATAAATATTATTACCAAAAACTGAAATTGAATTAATAGAAATAAATCAAATGAAGAACAATGGAGACAACTCAGTCCTGGGCTGCCTGTTGAAGCAACTCAGTGGGGTGGCTCCTGTGGGGAGCAGGGATTCATGGATAGCTCAGTTGGTTACAACATGATACTGATAACGCCAAGGTCGCAGGTTCGATCTGCGTAAGGGACAACTGCATATTCCTGCATTGCAAGGGGTTGAATTGGATGATCCCCAGGGTCCCTTCTAAACTCTACCCTTCTATGATTCAGATTTTCTTGGGCAGGTGTGCACACTTACAGCGGTGCCTTCCTTGAAAGAATATGCAATCTTCTCCTGCGCTCCAGGCACGTTCAGGACCGGAGCAATTTTGCTGGATGCAAATCTCAGCCTCGGCCTGCAAAAGAGAAAACCCCCAAATTGTTATTTACCTGTTATAACCCGTTTTTCCTCCAAAGAGCTGCTCAAGGCTGCTCACACAGGCAGGTTCCTTGACTTAACTATTGGTAGCTGAATGGGTGAACTCCACTGTACCCAAAGTTATTTTACATAACGTCATAAAGGAAAGAGGTGCAAAAATACAAGATAATAATAATAAAGCTTTAAAAAAGAATGACTAGCATAAAATATATTCCAATGCACCTAGTCCCCTTTTCAAGTCATTTAACCCAGTGACCAACAACATTCACTCTCACACAAATATTTCCACATGCCCTGAGTGAAGGAATGCTTTGCCTGTCCTGAATCTCCTAGCAATTAATTTCATTGGGCAATCCCAAGTTCTAGTACGGCCTGGATAGTTTAGCTGGTTAGAGTGTGGTGCTGATAATGCCAAGGTTGCGGGTTCGATCCCCCTATGGGACAGCTGCGTATTCCTGCATTGCAGGGGGTTGGACTAGGTATCCTTGGCATCCCTTCCAACTCTACAATTCTGTGATTTGATTATGTCTCCTAGATTGTAGGTCCAAAAACAAAGACTGATTTGGTTTTTTAAAAAAAATCTGTGTACAGTGCCTAAAGATTTTTATGCGTTTTATAAGGACACAACTGCAAGATTGGCAAAGTGAGCATTCATCTGTGTGCACTTACATTGATGTGCTTTAGAGAAAAGGTACATACACCTCGTTACTATTGAGTTGAACCTTCAAGAATCATAGAAAAATCTTGCTAACGAAATGTTAACGAGGCACCTGCAAAAGGCAGCAACAGGAACAAGCTGGGGGTAGTGACCAAAGGCCAGAAAAATAGGGTCTATTCCCAGTTGTGGCATCATGTAGGGTGGTCACCAAAACAAACAAACAAACAAACAAACAAACACCACCCAAACAAACAAGCAATAGGACACTGATTGATATGTACAGAGGAAAATGTAGCTGAAATCTTTACTATAATATAAATCAGTGCTTTTTCCAGGGCCCTTTGGTTCCATAAACTCATTCCCAGTGCCTCCTACCCTACCTTATAAAAAGCATTATTCAAAATAGTGTTTTGCATGACCCACAACCTGCTTGCTCAATCTGCTGTTCAGGTACTAGCACCTGATGAGCAAATTCCCAACTATGATAGATTTAATTTAGCAGACCCCAAAATAGCCCCAATAGTTTAAAAGATAGAAAACGGAACTCAGCACACTATCATAACCATTCTTGAAAACTCTCTGTTTTCAGGGTTATCTTTAAACTAAACTGGAAAGATTTTGAAACAGGTGCTGCCTTCAAACATAAGGCTTTTGTGTGGACCCAGAACCAGCCTAGCTTACACTGCAATCTGCAAGGAAGCAGTTTCAGCCCACTGATTTATTAATTTTGCATTTTCTGCACCTGTTTCCATCTGAGAAATATGCTTTCTGGTATGGGGGTGTCCAGAGCTTCATTCAAAATACAGCAGATATACAGCTGGGGGCTCCTTCCCAAGGACACTGAATAGTACACACCGCACAGCTTTTGGAAGGGCAATTTAAAAGCAGGATTCCCAAGCACCCAGACACACATCTGATAACTGCAAAATCCGCTGTCAAGTCTATGGCTGTCAGGAGACACGATTTATTTGGAAGGGGTCTATTGGCTTCCTAGAGAAAGCAAGAAGTCTGTTGATTGCTAAGGAATGTCCTTTCCTGCCAAGATTTCTCTAGTTTTGGAAGAATGCAATTCTCCCCGTTGGATTGCTTTCCTGAAGCGAAATCTCTTTCCAGGAAGAAAAAAAATAAAATGCTACAGATACCAGCACAGGGATGACAACAATCCTAATTCCAGCAAAGACTCAGCGACGGCCTCAATCGACCTGCACGTGTTCAGTAATGGCAAACACTGACTGCCAACTAGCCAGCTACTCCTCCAGATAAAGGAGCCGAGGGTCCACTGGCTTTCATGACTGGTCGCCTCCGAACAACATGTGGCGCTCGGTGGAAAACTCAGGATAGGATCCTTTTGTGTGGCCAAAAATATAACCTTGCACAGCTTGGTTTCTGCACTCAACGAGTGCCAGTTTAATCATTCAGCCAAGTCAAGCCCTAAAGACATTCCTGGATGCAGGGTGGTCCAATGCATGGCCCAAGGGCTATATGCGGCCCTCAGTGTCTTTCTAGTGGCCTTGGGCAACATTTGACGCCCCCCCCCCCCCAGCCCTCCCACTGTCTTCCTAAAGCTGGATAAGGAGGTGCTAAGATTTGGGAAGGAAGTGTGAGGCCTGTAAAAGGGTCCCAGAGTCCTCCAGCCTTCTTCCCAAAGCCTAGTGAGCACTTTCCCAGCTTTGGACAGTGGACACTTGGGTTGCGAGCGTGATCCATGCGGGATGCACATTCGCAACCCACAGCATTCACAACCTGCAGCGGCGTGTCTGCGCATGCGCAGGTTGCGATTTGGCACTTCTGCACATAGCACGATTTAGCGCTTCTGCACATGCGCGACTGCCGGGTGGCAAAGCAGCACAAAGGCCGCAGAGGAGCAAACTGGCTGCAATCCCCCCCTAAATCATGGTTTAGCTCAGTATGTGTGAACCAGGCCAGAAATTCTGGGTGCATCATCTCATCTCTGGGGCCTACCTTCTCCTTGAGTTCCCACGCAGGCAATTCCACCCCATACCTCTGTAGTCTGAAGTGTTAAAACTAGCGATGAACTTGAAATGCTTAGCGGTTTTCTCACACAAACTCTCTTGGTCGTGCTTATCTAGTGACATCTAAAGGAGCAACTAAAGGACTATCCACTCAGAAAGAAGGTCAATGTTCAAAGCTAATGGGAGGATTGGGCCCCGGCGGCACCCTTACTTGCTAGCCTTCTTCCCTTCGTTCTGGGGCTTCCCGTCCACCTCTGCCTCACTGAGCTCTTCCGTCGGGCTCTGCGGCTCAGACCGGGGGAAGGCCGTTTTCAAAGTGTCCACAATGGCGTTCATCACAATCTGCAAGAAGGATGGGGAAAAGAGGAGAGGGGCATTCAGCTAAAATAGGGATTGCAGGAGACCTTTTGACATTGCCAGGGCCAAAGTTCTGCTCTCCCCATTTTCACACCAAATGGGTAGGCAAATTAAGGCCTGGGGGCCGGATCCGGCCCAATCGCCTTCTAAATCTGGCCCACGGATGGTCCAGGAATCAGCATGTTTTTACATCAGTAGAATGTGTCCTTTTATTTAAAATGCATCTCTGGGTTATTTGTGGGGCATAGGAATTCGTTCATATTTTTTTTTTCAAAATATAGTCCGGCCCCCCACAAGGTCTGAGGGACCGTGGACCAGCCCCCAGCTGAAAAAGTTTGCTGACCCCTGGTTTAAACGTATGGAGCCGATCTTGGGTTATTTGAACGGGATTTATTGCTCTTTTTAATGTTTTGCTTTTGTGCTCTGAGCACCCTTACCTTGTCAATCCTGGAGACCACAAAGGGCTTTTTGACGAAGGCGATCCTGGCGTCTGTGTTCAGGGCCAGGAATTCTTGCATCTCCTCGCTGTTGGCAATCTCGGGAATAGCGCACAGTTGCTGGAAGAAGGAGAAGACGAATGCTATTGTGGTCAGTTTAGGAGCACGTTTGGGCAGACTTTAACCAGGGTTAGCCACAGCCACAACCAGCACTGGAAACAAGTAGAAGGTCCCTAAACACTGGTCTATTGTAAATGTAATGTAAAACAGCCAGTGGTGCCTCACCCCTGCCCAACTGGTTTACATGTGGGAATATTGCACTAGCTTTCCTGACTGTAATGCTAGTGGGCTTCTATCCCATTTCCTAATGCTCTTTCCATAGAATTGTAGAGATGGAAGGTACCCCCACAGGTCATCTAGTCTGATCCCCTGCAAATGCAGAAATCATGGCTGAAGAATCCCTGGCAGATGGCCATCCAACCTCTGTTTGAAAACATGCCACTGCAGGACCTCTTGCATCTTGGAATTGTGGCTTTTTCACCGATATACTAGTATACTGTGCTAAATTTCATTTACACCAGTGGGAGTGGTGCAACACAACAACGAACGCCAACAGACCACGTCACTGCCCCCCCTCACCCTTTTCACAAATGCCTGCTTGTTTTTCCACCATGATGACCCCATGAAAAGAACAGGAAATAACTGCACGCTGGTGTACAACCCCAAACTCTGAAACTTTGCTGTGGTTTTCCAGGCTAAGGGGGCTGTGAACAGATTTTTTTTCTGGAATCCGACAACATGGAAATGAGCCATTAACATGCGCTATGTCCCATTAGGTTTTCGTAAGTGGGTTTTATGCCGTGTGGATATAATATAATGCGGAAAGTTTGGGAAATGTTGGGGAAATTGAATAAACTGCCATGTGAAAGCAGCCGCAGTCATAGGTCTCTCCTAGCCTTACTACAGCGGCAGGGCTCACTCCACCCCCCACCCTTGGTTTAATGATCTGGTTTGCACAATACAGTAAGCCAATCCATAGGTTAGAACAAGCTCCCAGGGAGATCATGGCCACTTTGCTCCTCCTTAGTAGTTTTGCTGCTGTGCCACACTGAGCTAAGCCAAGGTTTGGATCAGATACAGGCTTGTGGCTAAGTACTCTCCTCACTAACCATGAGATGTGGGGAAGAGCAAACCTTGGTTCCCCTATGAGTGGCCCCCAGTAAACCATGGTTTGCCTTACCATGTTGTGGGAACCAAGCAACTATCTGGAAACCCCACTGTTTAAAACAGGGGTAGGCAATCTAAGGCCAGTGGGCCGGATATGGCCTAATCGCCTTCTCAATCTGGCCCGCGGACGGTCCAGGAATCAGTGTGTTTTACATGAGTAGAATGTGTGCTTTTATTTAAAATGCATCTCTGGGTTATTTGTGGGGCACAGGAATTCATTCATTTTTTTCTTCAAAATATAGTCCGGCCCACCACATGGTCTGAGGGACGGTGGACCAACCCATGGCTGAAAAAGGTTGCTGACCCCTGGTTTAAAATGGCTGAACCGTGACCCTACCAAGTCTCTTTGGCAAGGTTTATTTAAAAAATAAAATAAACCTGCTAAGAGAAATTACGTGGCAGGAGAGAAGAGCCTTCACCTTCAAGAATGACTCCAAGAGGCTTTTCCTGGCTTCTACTTTATCTGTGTCCATGTTACCAAAAGGAAGGTCGGGAAAGATCTTCTTTGGACCTTTAATATCTGGAGGTTAGAAAAAAACAAAGAAGGGGAAAAAACACCTTATTGCAATGCATCATTAATCCTATTAGCTTATTTGTTGCATTTATTTATTTATTTAAATATTTATGCGCCGCTTTTCCAAGGAAAAGCAATTTACAACAACAAAAACGCAACTGAAGATTTTAAAGAACGTAACTCAAACACAACAGAGGAACAGCCAGGGGGTAAAAAATCGATATCAAAAGAAGTTTTATCAAGCAAAGGCCTTACAGCTCTGATTACTAATAGTAAAGATAAATAAAGAAGCTGGTTATTTTCTTTGGGGGGGGGCAGTGAGGAGAGGAAGAGAGGTGTGGCAGGCAACTGGTATGTGTGAGTTTTGCGGGCGAGAGTTCAAATTCCATCTTTGGTGGTTAATTAACATTATCCATCACTCTCAGTCCGTGACATGAGATTTTGCAGAAGTGCAGAATTTATTTTCTCCATTTGAACTTGTATCCTGCCACATTTCAACACCTTGGGTGGATAACATGATGCTAATTGTACTACTTTATCCCTTGTTACCATGAGACAGCTTGATTGTTATTTTTAGGTGCTATACTGCCTTCTGGAATACACAGAATCAGGCTCTGGAGAGTCTCCAGGAGAAGAGAATTGCAAAAGATTATTGAGCTAGATGGACTCAGCATAGGACAGTTTCCTAAGTAAAAGCACGGTCAGCAATAACACTTTGTGCATGCCTTTGAGTACCAGATTGGTACAGGAGTGGGGTACCAATCCCTGCTGGTCATAAAGCACAAAGCAGAAATAAGAATGTTTCAGTGACCAGAAGAAAATGTTGGTGGGTCTTCATTAGGAGCTTAGGAGTCATTTTGGACTCACAGCTGTCCATGGAGGTGCAGGTCAAGGCCGCAATGTTATATGCACTCAATTGAAATTAAATAGGAGACTTGCCTAGGGCCACCCTATGAAAGAGCTTCTGCAGAAAGCAAGACTCAGCACTAACTTTTAATGAACTTCCGCAGGTCTGGCTTCTCCTCCAGCCTCGTTTGCAGGTTCAAGAACTCTCGATATCTCCGGTTCACGGTGTGGTAAGCTACCTGCTGGAGGCCGCTGGCATTTTCACTGTCCAAAGTTGTCTCATACTGTGGGGGGAAAGAGAAGACCACACGTCATCAAAGGAAACCACATGTAGCCAGAGACTAGGTGAAAGAATTTTCATGCCACTGGATACTTTCTACATGAAAACACAGGAGACATGAGGGTCCAGAAGCAGGGGTGGCGAGCTGGATCCAGACAACTGAATCTGTATTCCCAACTCCCCATAAGTGTTAGAAACTCAAATATGTAAGCTACACCCCAAATGGCTCCTTAGAGGGGCAGCGAAGAACGCTATAATTAATTGTTGCAGCTTGTCTTCACTTACCCCACCCCACTGCCCTGCTCAGAGTTATGAATGGTCTGTGTCACCGTTGAGAAAAAAGAGGTAGGAAGAGGCCTACCAATGTCCCTGGATAAAGCAACTTTTCCTCTTTCAGCTCTCTCCAATCTTGATTCCCCATATGTTCTTTTTTACAACCTCTACCATTCCCAGGCGGCATGGACAATGGGAGCTATGAGCCCAACAACATCAGGGAACCCAAGGCCTGCTCTAGAGAACTGACCTTTCAAGACTTACAAAAACATTAGAAAAATGCTTGTGCATCAGATTCCGCTTACTGACTCAGTGAGACAGGTCAGTCAGTACACCATGAGACCCTTAATCTCAAGGTTGTGGGTTCCACACCCCCAGGTTGGCCCAAAGATTCCTGCACTGCAGCGGGTTGGACTAGAGGACCCTCGTGGTTCCCTTCCAACTCTTAGGATTTTACGATACCCAGAAGAGAGGAACGACTGAGTTACCTTCACAGTATACAAGGTGTAGGGGTGGAATCCTGTCCCGCTGTGCTCTCGGGTGGTGATGGTGCCAGTTATGCGCAGGTTTTGGATGACAACAGGCCCATCAGGGCTGCTGAGCGGCTCAAAGCTGAAAGTGCCCAAGGGGGCAGTGGGGGACGAAGACAGCAGCCCCGGCAGCTGGGCAAGGTCTTGAGGGCTGTGGGCCAGGCTTTCGGAAGCCACCAGCTCCTTGTCCAGGTAGGACGGCCGCCTGAGGAAGGTCTTTTCCGAGTCCTCCAAAAGAGCCGTCAGCGAAGCCAAGGTCTCCTCCTTCTCCTCGGCAGCCTCGATCTGGATGTCGGGGCAGGGGCTCAAGGAGGGGATTCGGGGTCTCATTTCGGAGCCGGAGCCGGCAGCATACTCCGAGTACCTGCCCTTGGCACTCAGGCCATCCTCCTGAAACAAGCTCTCAGGTCCCTCCAGGGCGGCGAGGGACTCCACAAGGAATTCCTCCCGGGGCATGAGCCCTGAAGAGTCCTTTTCTACTTCGGACACTGGAGACTCAACTTCCAGGTCTTCGCAGGGGAAGAAGGACTCCAGGGTATCAGACTGGAGGCAGGGCACGGAAGAGGTGCTAACTCTCCTACTATCCAAGTCAGCACTCAGCTCTCTGCTGAACGGCTCCCTCCACTCCAAGCCGTCAAGCGCATCTCCGATCGACGGCTCGGAATTCCCTGGGTAAACTGCCCTGTTCTCCGGGGCGGCTTCCGACAGAAAGGCCAGCGGCAATGAACTGGGTACCGCAGGCTGGCATGGAGAAAGGGCTGGCGCCGTCTCTGGCTTCTCATTCCCTCCAGCGGCTTTGATCTTGGAGAAAATCCCAATCAGCAGCAGGTTGAGCCAGTCGGGATCCGCCATTTTGTTGATCATGGGCAGCAGCACGTTGCAAGTCACCAGCTCCACCACCACAAAGCGCCCAGTCCTGGTCTCCAGGTGTGGCTCAGGCACCAGAACGCGCAGGAGCAAGTCCACAATGCGCCGAGAATAATCCACCTCGCTGGCGGGGCTCTGGACGGCCACGTGGGGCTCTGACAGTTCTGAGTACGCTCGCCATAGGTGATCGGCCCTCTGGGCAGGGTCTCCAGAGCTCTGCCCCATCTCCGCTTTCTCCTGGGCTTTCTTGTAAGTTTGAAGGTGGCAACCTCCAAGCAGGAGCAGCTTCTGGGTCAGAGCCTGTTTGTCTATCAAAGCCATACGCCTCTTGAGCTCCACAGCCAGGCCCATCATGGCCTTTTTCACCTCGTCCTCGAAGCCCCGCTCGCTGCTCACCGACCGATACCAGGAGGACACGAAATCCCGAACAATCTTCCCGATCATGCCCTCGATCTCCTTGTCCAGCTGCTGCTCCGCGTCAGGGTTCGGAGGGCTGCTCTCGAGGAGGAGGAACCTCTCCAGGTGGACTCTGCTGCTGGTCCCAATCACTGCCTGGGAGCCCAGCCAGCCACCCAGTACCGCCAGCAGCCCCGAGAGGATACAAAGCAACCAGACATTGACCAGCAAGTGGACAACTAGCAGCCATCCCAGCACAGCCCCCACAGCTAGCAGCTTCCGGCTGCCCGTCATGTCGCCCAAGCCAGCACCCGGATCCCGGATCCTTAGCATTTTCTGTCTCACCCCCCAACTTCTTCCTATTTAATAAAATAGCATGGCTCTCCCTTGGCTAGCGAAGGCTTGGATTGAAATAGGCATGTTTATTATTTTCAGCATTAGTGCTCACATATTTATGGCAGCGCGGATGCTGCGATTGCCAGAGCAAAGGCTTATTAGTTCAGCCACTTCTTTCCAGTGAATAAAGCATTGCTATCAAAGAAAGCTCACCCAAGCTGGATTTAAAGAAGCATTTCTTTCGATTATTATTATTGTTATATTCGCTAATAGATTTAAAGCAGCAGGGAGCCTGCAAGTACCATCTGGCTTCAGGGCAAAGCTTTACTGTATTTAAGCTGCCTGGAAAGGCTGACAAGACAAAGCGGAGCACGGGGGAAAGTTGCAAGGCAAAGAAAAAGGACAACAAGAAGAAGCACGCAAGCTGCAAATGCAAAGCGTCCTCTCCCGCGCTCGGTATTTGCGAGGTAGCAAACGGCTCTCGTAGAAAGAACTCCCCGAACTTCTTCCCCCCTTGAAGCAACCCCGGGGAAGGTGGCGATGGGAGGGCTGCTGGTTTTCGCGAAGACCGACGAGGCTGCCTTCCTGCGCAGCTAGACGTTCAACGCCGCCTCTCCCGCTTCGCTTTGCAGCGCGCAGAGCCTGTCCCTGGCGCGCGGCAGGCCAGTCCCGGGGGCTCCCCAAAGCGCGCGCCCAGCTTCTCGCCGCGCCGGCCCGCCCGGGTCAAAGCGGCGTAGGCAGGGCGGCGCAGGAAGGCTCCGAGTCCCGGCCGGGCTTCCGGGCGCTTCCTGGGTCTCGCTGCTAAAGAGGCGTCCGGACAGCGAGGCGGAGCGGCAGAGCCACGGCGGAGGCGGCAGCAGTGCCATCTGGCGACCGACGCCCGACGCTGGGAAGCTCCGCTCCAAACGAGCCACATTTTTCATTCAAATACTGTACGTGTGTGTGTGTGTGTGTGTGTGTGTGTGTGTGTGTGTGTGTCCCCATATATATGGATGGTTTGGAGGAGACCTGTCCTTCGGCTTAGAATAGAATAGAAGAGGGGCCGGGGGGGGGGGGGGAGAAAAGAAAAAAGAATAGAAGAAATTTGATTTGTGTGTGTGCGTGCGTGTGTGAATTGTAAAATTGCATATATAATATTATATGCATTTAATTTCATATCGGTAAGATGAGATTCTGTTGAGAAAGAGCCTGCAAAAGTAGTCAGACTCATCTCCTTGTTAAGTTAGTGTCTCCAGCCCAAGGTTTGTTAAGCATCTCTTTGCATGACTGTGCAGGTGACGGATTGCCCCAGAAAGTACTAACTGGAGTACTAAGTTAGGCGAAAGGGGGCAGGTTTTCCGCCCTCCCTTGACTGGAGGTGCATGTAAATATGAGTGTAAAAGAGCAATAGAACAGGGGTCCTCTTAGCTGGGGCTGGGAAGAGGCAAAGAAGCTTGGCTTGTAAGGTAAGGTAAAAGGTAAAGGACCCCTGGATGGTTAAGTCCAGTCAAAGGTGACTATGGGATTGCGGCACTCATCTTGCTTTTCAGGCCGAGGAGCCGGCGTTTGTCTACAGACAGCTTCCCGGGTCATGTGGCCAGCATGACTAAACTGCTAGAATTGTAGAGGGTCATCTAATTCACTCCCTGCGGTGCAGGAATCGTTCACCCCCAAGAGGGGCTCAAACCTGCAACCCTGAGATTAAGAATCTCATGCTCTACAGAGTGAGCTATCCCAGGTGGGATATGTGTGTAGGCAGGGGCTCCCCCCCCCATCAAGTAAATAAAAAATACTTAACTAACTGACCAATTGTGTTGCAGATAACTCGGTTCTGCCTCCCCCTCAACATAATGCCTGCCCCCCCCCCCATAAATCCTGGCCTCATCCATGCATATATCACACTTTTTCCCTTGACAGACTCAATGCAGCTCACATATAAGATAGAAAAACATTGAGGGGTGTGTGTGTGTGTGTAACTTTAAAAAACATTAATAGGAATTAAAGCAATGGGAGTGAGTGGGTGGGTGGGTGCGATCTATTAAAACACAGAGATCATTACAATAAAAGCACCCACCTTTTACTGATTTGTTAACAAAGGAACAAAACGTGCAAACATAAAAAAAACAAAGAATTAAAAAATTAAACCATACAGCATCACAGCCTGGAAGTATTTTATTGATTTGCTAACATCAACAATAAAGTGCAGACGTAACAAAAGAAAGGAAACAACTAATAAAAAAATGTTAAAAAGTGTAACAGCCTGGACGGACCAAAGTACGAAGATACAGCACAGCTACAGAGGGATAATATAGTATTAATTCATACAAAGCTTCCTTTTACAAATAATAAAGACTTTTTTTAAAAAAGTATTCTCCAATCAATGAGTCCCATCATCAGTACAGTGGTACCTCGGGTTAAGAACTTAATTCGTTCTGGAGGTCCGTTCTTAACCTGAAACTGTTCTTAACCTGAAGTACCACTTTAGCTAATGGGGCCTCCTGCTCCCGCCGCGCCGCTGGAGCCCGATTTCTGTTCTCATCCTGAAGCAAAGTTCTTAACCCGAGGTACTATTTCTGGGTTAGCGGAGTCTGTAACCTGAAGCGCATGTAACCCAAGATACCACTGTATTGGGAATAAAGATTCTATAGAGTCTTAAATGAGTCAGACATGAAAAGCATCTGGAGGGAGGCCTGGCAGTGAATGGTCAGGGCAGTGAGGGGACCTTCCAAACACCTGGTGTCTTTGGCCAATGCTAGATTTGGTGGTCTTCTGGTTGTCTCACTGCCCTTTGTCCTTGAACACAGCAGTGCTGATCTAAAGCGGAGGACAGCCCTTGCCTTTATCCCCTTAGAAAACCCAGGCCTTCCCACCATCTTATCTGGTCGTGTCCCAGCCCATTTTGAGTTGCAGAGTTCAGTCCTTATAAATGAGGAAGCGTTGATTTATAAAAGCGCCCTTGAGCATGTACAGAGTGCCTTCTCCCATGAGCAGCCACAGCCTTTGACTTATTGTGCCTTGGGACACGAGGACACAGCTTCCTGCCCAAATGCCGGCTTCTTTGCAAGTTGCAGATCCAGCAAGAGCAAATCTCGCTTGGCTGCGCATGAGAAGTTGCACCTGCCGCAAACTTCCTTAAGGCCCTTTAGTGATGCAGCTGGGGTGAGATTTGAGACTGGGGACTTCCAGACTGATCACTACTGCTCCAAGCTGTTGCACAGACCGCCACTGCCTCCTAGGAGCTTGTTAAGATGATTATTTTATTTTATTTTTGGGTGGCCGGGGGGTGGGGGCTAGCAACAGCAATTCAGCTGAACGTGTTATACAATCTTTTGCGGAAACTCCCTGGAAAGTCAGTGCCAGAGCACATCAAGTGTGAAAATCCCCCAGCCTCATCCTCCCCCAAGGGAGGCTATTCCTAGCCAGGAGGAAAAAAGCCCTTTCCTTTTGCTGGAAAACTACCTGTGAATTTTAGGAAAGAACGCTGGAATTCGCGTGGGGTAGAGGGATGGAGTTAAATTGGGCACTTTTGTTACTCAGGGGCAAGAAGGGGATTTCCAGGGGATTTTTTTTTAATGGTTTGCACCTATTAAAGCTGTCTCAGGGTTTCCACATCGCTGTATGCAGCACACCGACAGACAGTCCCAGGAAGGGTTCTAAGCACCAAAAGAACATCAGGAAAACTCACCTCAGCACTATTAGACTGGGGACAGAAGGAACAAGGACCTGTGCTGTTCTGCCTGGGAAAAGGTACTGTATGTTTTCTTGGGAATGGGCCACAGCTCGGTGGGAGCGCATTGGCTTTGCATGCAGAAGGTTGCAGGTTCCGTCCCTGGCACTGAGGAAGCTGATGCGGTTCCAGAAGCACAGGTCAGATGCCCACCCAGAACCAACATAAGCATCCCACCATTATGGCTTTCCAACTCTGCACCGAGTCAGGAGGTTCCTGGGACAGCACCGACCCTGTGAGGTAGGACAGCCGTTCCATCTTAAACTAGATTTAAGTATGTATTTGTAACTGAATTACCATTTTAAAACCCAGCCAGGTGGGTGGGGTAGAATTAATTCCTCCTCCTCCTCCTCCTCCTCCTCGTCTTCTTCTTCTTCTTCTTCTTCTTCTTCTTCTTCTTCTTCTTCTTCTTCTTCTCCTCCTCCTCCTCCTTTTAAGCCTGCCTGAACAAAGCTGCTGCATCTGTTACTCTTCCACAAGTATTCTGAGTGTGTAAATGCTATCTTTTTTACCTTTTACAAGACTGTTTGTGTGATTATGGTTTAAAGGGGGAAATAACAGGCGAATTCAGTCTGCCTTAAAGCATCCTGGATTACAGAAAATAAAAGGCTAAAACCAGTCTATCTAAGCTTCCCTTTTAAGCTGCAAAGGGATAGCACTCTGCTGAACTCACAAAGGCTAGTATCTAATAAAGATAGATATCCTCTCCTCTATTCACATCCCAACAGGCATCCCCAGGTAGAGTTGATAATATCCATTGCCTGAAACCCTGGATTGCCTTTGCTGCCAGTCCGTGTAGGCAGTCCTGAGCTGGATCAACAACCTGACTCAGGCTAGGCAGCTTCCCCTGCTGTTAAAGAGAAGGAATTTGCCTTTCGAGCATAAGAACGAAGGCCTTATTCTAAGTTAGACCACTACAGTGGTACCTCGGGTTACATATGCTTCAGGTTACAGACTCCGCTAACCCCGAAATAGTACCTCGGGTTAAGAACTTTGCTTCAGGATGAGAACAGAAATTGTGCTCCAGTGGTGCAGCAGCAGCGGGAGGCCCCATTAGCTAATGTGGTGCTTCAGGTTAAGCACAGTTTCAGGTTAAGAACGGACCTCCAGAAGGAATTAAGTACTTAACCCGAGGTACCACTGTAGTCCATACAGCTTGGTATTGTTTGCACTTAGGGATGTGATTCAGTTCATGTCAAAAGGCAACCTGAACCTGATTTGCGCTTTCCAATGCAACTCGCAAACAAAACCGAAGCACAGTCGTCCTTTAGCATTTTGTACTTCTCCAGATATTGCAATGCGGTCCTGCAGCCAAGATTATGTACGCATGAGGTTAAAGTGTGTCTATAAATGTATACCTATAAATTTATTAAAACAGCCTTTAAAATTACACCGTATATGGTGAAATGGCTTTGCAGAAATGGGTATATTAGGCAAAATTCCCCCCCCCCCAAATCCGTGTAGTAGGAGAAATCTGTGCTGAAATGCTAAACAGTTTTCATGAGGTCTTTTAAAAATAAATCACTAACTGATGTGGAGAACTTAAGAAAATGTGGAGAACTGCACTTAATATGTGGGGGGGGGGAGGGGAACCAATACAATGAGGGAAACCCAGTGCTTTTTTCTGGGGGGGATTCAGGGGGACACATACCCCTAATCATTTTGTGAATCTTTGTACTTTTGTCCATTTACTGTATTTATTTTCCCCAATTTGAACTATGAAATGGTGGTTTTCTTGAGTCAAAATGAGAGTACCCTAAACATTTTTTTTTAGAAAAAAAAGCACTGGGGAAACCCAGATTTATCCATTTCTGTCAACACTGACTGACTCCAGGAATGTTTGCTGTGCCATCGAAATAAAGACGCAAAGTTGTTTCCTACTCTAAACCTCTGCGAGGCCCAAGGGAACAAAGGAGGGAAAGGTCCTCTCTTCTTCCCAGGAGGTGTTAATGCTACTTATGTTGGGAGTTTGAGATGTGATATAGCTCCTCTCCTGGTAGCATTTACACTTCCTGAAAGACAGCAGCTGCCCTTTGCTCTGAGCAAAGATGGCTTGGAAGAATCTCTACAAGGCAAGTACTGTACAAAATGCGTGGCACTTTCAAGCTTGTGTCCAGCACAGAATTTTTCACCCGGTTTATTTATTACAGTTCTATTGTTCCTTTCCTCCGAAGAGGTGCCATACGTGGTTCTCCCCCTCTCTGTTTTATCTGTACAACAACAAACCTGGTGGCCCAGTTTGCATAGTATCTGCCCCACCAACATCCCATGAGTGTTGTTTTTTAAAAAATAACTTTTTATTCAAAATTAAAACAAAACATTTTATCCAGAAACATATCATCCTTATTTCCCCCCATTTTTCCTCCCTCCCCTCCCTCCCCCCACAGAACCCCACCCCACCCCCCCGACTTCCCTCAGTTCCAGTCTTTGATTTCTCTAAAAATGCTGTTTTCTGCATGTTACACAGTTGTATAAATCCTCAAACTATTTAGCTGATTATTATCAATAAAAAGTTTGTGAATGTTTATTCAAAACCAGCCAAAGAGTCCAGTTCACTTTGTTGTGTCTTCAAATACTTTGTAAAGGGTTCCCATTCATCTTTAAAGTCACAGTTATCCTTGTCCCGTAGCTTGTATGTCAGTTTTGCCAGTTCTGCATAGTCCATCAATTTTTCTTGCCATGATTCTTTAGTTGAGTGTTAACCCATGAGTGTTAAACCAAGAACGAACCCTGGCTATAGTGTAGCACCCTGCTTGTGGTTAACGCTTAGCTGGAATGAAATATTCAACGCAGCAATAGAGAAATTAAAATAGTAATTTATTTGTCAGACAAATAAATGAGAGGCACAGTGGTACATGGTTACCAAGCTCTGGCCTGGCCTCCTGCCATTCTGGCCAGCACTTATATTTCCTTAATCCAGCCCCCTTGCTCCTCCTTTGGCTGCCTCTGTCCAATCAGCCTAGTTGAAATTCCTATTGGCTGTTTGCTAGAACCAATCACAAAAGATACACCCATTTCCTTTCGCCCTTTTATGGGACACAAAGAGCTATCTATAAATGACAAATAAGTAATAATATATCTTACATGTGTCTCAACAAGGAATCTTAATTACCAGCTCACCTCTTGCCCTCCTTGCCCTATTGCCTTCCAAAACAAATGGTTAATCTTAAATTTTTATCTTGAACTTTTATCTTAAACAGATGTCAAGGATCTTGAGTTCACATCAACATTGAAAGATCTCCTTCATTTGAAGGTTTCTAAACAAAAAGGCCTGACAACCATATATCAGGAGCGCCCGATGGCGTCTCCTGTCTGGCAGGAGGCTGGGCTCATTTGCCCTTCTGGTCTCCTATTGCAATATGACTCTATGAAATAAGAATCTAGCATTTCTTAAATCCTTTGCATAATTACATTTAAGCTAATATATTTCATACATTATCATAGGTAGCCTTTTAAAAGGAAAAGAAATCTTAAAAGGATCTCAGTTTAAGAAAGAAACAGCTTTAGAAAAGACTTTCCCAAAAATGCTCTCTTTCTTCCAGCCAGACCAGTTGCTTTTCTTTTCCATTTGCTCTTGGCCTTTTAACCTTAGGAAGAAGATATGGCTCATTTTACTGGGAGGCACATGGTATTATTTTTCTATTTACCCATTCTTAATTTTATGTTTTCTCAGCCTTTTTTATCTTCTGTAACATGCAAGGTCAGTGTCCTCGCTCTCAGCCTGTAATTCCCTTTTTTACGACTTTGAGAATTGTTTTCTGCTATAAATCAGGGGGCCCCCTTGTCTAGGAGAAAAAACATTGCCAAGGTTTTTTTAGTCTTCTGCCTGGCATGAAACATTTGAAAATCTTTAAGCTCATTTTAAAATTCAGGCCCTGATCAAAATATAGAAGCTTTGATAAAAATGCAGGCTTATGATTAGATGCCTCATTCCCCCCTTTCAAGCTCAAGGACCTTCATCCCAAGTGTCCTTGATAGCTTGACCTTCATCATATTCCTGAGGTAAAGCTCTGTATAGGGCCATGATATGAGGTAAAGTTTCATTTGAAATCATCTTGCTAATTGTACTTCTAAAACACGAAATGATACATGGCATCATACATAAAACCATTACTACTACTGTCAAGAAAAACAAGCAAGACAATAGTATCCCTTTGAGTCCTGCGACATTAGGTAACCAATTGGTGAGCCATCCCATATCCCATCCTTCCCATGTTTGTACTGGGACATGTGCTATATTCTCCATCTTTGTGGCCAACACACGGATTGCCTCACCATTATCAGAAATGTTAAAGCAACAGGCATTCCCTGTCAAGTTCAAGACTCCACATAGGCCTCCCTGCCTGGCAAGTACATAATCCATTCCCATTTTTAGCTGCAAAATGGCGGCTCTACTTTCATCCAACTGTTGTGCAATAAGTCTCAAACTCTGGGCCGTTGCATTGGTTACAAGTTCCACTACTGCTTGCAATCGAATTATTCTGTTTAGATTATAAATAGGATCCCGTGCCCCTTGTATGAGCTCACCAGGATTCCAGGAGGCAGGATCATAATAGGCTATAATGCGCTCTGGTGGCCAATCATCAGTACCGCTCCAACTTTGGGTACTTCCTCCTGCTATATGAGAAATATCAGCGTTTCTTCGTGTACGCTTGGCCGAACTAGTGGGCATAATCCACATTGGTGGTAATACCCATCCCAAGAAACAAGTCCCACTCCATTTGGAAGGGAGTTTCTTGTATGCCCATTCTCCACATATCCACCACAACCATCGGGTCTGAGGTTTTTGGTACGTGGAGTGCAAAAGGCGAAATATCAAAAGGGGTAGAGAGTTCACAGTGCAGTATGTTAGATTGCCTTTTTCTGTCACAGTTATGTTCCATACCACTTTCCATGCATGAATAAAAGGAGGTGCACAGGGCAAGGTATTCCGAGTTCGATAGGTAGTACCGTTTGCCCAGGTTTGACTATTCTTAATATAATCCCAAGTATAGTGACAATGAGAAGAGCCTATCATGGTAGGATCAGCTGCATCTGATGATTTATGCACACAGATTTCCCCTTGCACAGGTATAACTCGTATTGGTTTAGTTGAGTTCCATCCGGGGAAATTCTGTACTTCTGTTTGGTGTGGCATTTCGCTTACCATACCAATGGCACTTAATGGTATTGGTAATAAGGGCATACCTCCCTCTGAATCACCTGGCCCAAGAGAGCAAACAAGGCAATTAGTCCTATTTGCAACATTGGCTACCATCTCAGCTAAGCCTACCCACATATTGTGGTCATGGCGGAATCCATATTTAGCAAATTTGGTCAGATTCAAGGACCCTTCCCCTTCCCAAGGGATCAGGATTAATAATAAAATCATGTTGATGCCTAGCATATGCATTCCTTCCACAAAAGATTACCTTATTGTGATAGCAAATAAATATTAGCCCCAATATAATTCCCCCAGTGACAGAAATGGGGAACCACCAAGACCAAAACATATATCCCGAGGATCCCCAATGAGTAATATCCCTTATAATTGTTCCACAAGGGGGCAGTCAATCAATTGTATAAGAGAATCTTCCCGTTCACAGTCGCTGGTTCAGACGCTCCTCAAGCTTCAGGCGTGCGCAGGTCAGCCAGCTTCTAGGTTGTGGCTGCAGCAGGCCGGTCGTCTAAATGTTGCCCGTGACCTAGCCCGTTCCCGGTAGGGCTAGATACAGGGGTTTTTGGAGAGAGTCAGTTTTAAAGGATTAGAGGGGTTACCTTTGCACGTCCAACTGCCTTCAGACTTCTTCAAACGGGAGTGATGAATCCAGGGGGTCACCTCAGCTACCTTCACCGCTGTTGGAGTAGAGAGCAAGACGGTGTAAGGTCCACGCCACTTAGGTGCAAGTGGATCGCGTTTCCACTCTTTCACCCATACGCTATCGCCAGCTCATTTGCCCTTCTGGTCTCCTATTGCAATATGACTCTATGAAATAAGAATCTAGCATTTCTTAAATCCTTTGCATAATTACATTTAAGCTAATATATTTCATACATTATCATAGGTAGCCTTTTAAAAGGAAAAGAAATCTTAAAAGGATCTCAGTTTAAGAAAGAAACAGCTTTAGAAAAGACTTTCCCAAAAATGCTCTCTTTCTTCCAGCCAGACCAGTTGCTTTTCTTTTCCATTTGCTCTTGGCCTTTTAACCTTAGGAAGAAGATATGGCTCATTTTACTGGGAGGCACATGGTATTATTTTTCTATTTACCCATTCTTAATTTTATGTTTTCTCAGCTTTTTTTATCTTCTGTAACATGCAAGGTCAGTGTCCTCGCTCTCAGCCTGTAATTCCCTTTTTTACGACTTTGAGAATTGTTTTCTGCTATAAATCAGGGGGCCCCCTTGTCTAGGAGAAAAAACATTGCCAAGGTTTTTTAGTCTTCTGCCTGGCATGAAACATTTGAAAATCTTTAAGCTCATTTTAAAATTCAGGCCCTGATCAAAATATAGAAGCTTTGATAAAAATGCAGGCTTATGATTAGATGCCTTAATAGCACATGGTTTCTCTCTGGAGTGAGACAAACCATGATCCCAGGTTCGGAGGCAACATCACACCAAAACATAGCTTTAGCTGCGGGCAGTGCAGCATAAACAGGACAGAAGCAGGAGTAAAGCAGGCACAACTTTTGGTTTGACTTAGCATTAAGCCATGGTTTGGCTTGGTTTTACTGAAGGAGCATCTCCACCCCCATCGTTAAGCCCGGACACTGAGGTCCAGCTCCAAGGACCTTCTGGCGGTTCCTTCACTGTGAGAAATGAAGCTACAGGGAACCAGACAAAGGGCCTTCTCGGTGGTGGCGCCCGCCCTGTGCTCCCATTAGATGTCAAGGAAATAAACAACTACCTGACATTTAGAAGACATCTGAAGGCAGCCCTGTTTAGGGAAGTTTTTAATGTTTGATGTTTTTTTGTTTTTTTTTAATATTCTGTTGGGAGCTGCCCAGAGTGGCTGGGGAATAAATAATAAACTGTTATTATTATTATGATTAATGGATCAGGCCAGTCAAAGGACAAAGATGAACAACAATGGATAAGGTTTGAAAATGTCACATTTCCCTGTGTACTTTGAAAAAAGGTTTATGAATACAGAGATGCTGTCTTGATGGCGGAGGTAACACAGAACAGCATCAAGTCTCCTCTTGAGACTTGTGGGCAAGTTTTAGTGCCACTATAAATCTCTAAATGCCTCTTAATGCTGTTCATATTGCGAGGCTCAACCATCCATTGGAAATGCCCGTTGCTGAAAACCGCAGAAGGGGAGAGTTGCTCCATTCCTGTTTGTGGGTTGCTATAAAGGCTATCTGGTTGGCCTGATCAATCCAGGAGGTTCTTCTCATGTTCTTACGTGTAGGTCAGGAGTTAAAGCACACATCCCAGCCAAGCAAAAGCACTCAATGAGGCTGCAAAGCAGGGTTGGGGATGGATATGGCTAGGGAGGATGAGTGGCCTGGGGGAACAGTCCTGAGGGCCAGATGAAGAGGCTTTGGGGGCCGCCTTTAGCCCACAGAGCCTTGAGGTTTTCTTGAGGTTTTCTTGAGGTCTCCACCTCCATCGTTCTGCCCAGACACTGAGGTCCAGCACCGAGGGCCTTCTGGCAATTCCGTCATTGCGAGAAGCAAAGCTACAGGGAACCAGTCAGAGGGCCTTATCGGTAGTGGCGCCCGCCCTGTGGAACGCCCTCCCATCAGATGTCAAAGAGATAAACAACTAACTGACATTTAGAAGACAGCTGAAGGCAGCCCTGTTCAGGGAAGTTTTTAATGTGTGACATTTTAATGTATTTTTAATCTTTGCTGGAAGCTGCCCAGAGTGGCTGGGAAGGCCCGGCCAGATGGGTGGCGTACAAATAAATTATTTATTTATTAATTATTATTATTATTATTATTATTATTATTATTAGCCTATTATTATTAATATCATCATCATTTGGCCTGGCGGCTCATCCTTTTCAAGAAAGCTGAAATGCCAAGTGGTTCCAGCGCCTGTGGACCTCAAAATTACTAGATTTGGAGGGAAGGAGTACACAGAGGGCAGCATTCAGTTCTGCTTGCACCTAGGTGGGAAGCTGGGGATATCTTGGCAGTAATGAATGGAACTGCCTGGGTGTTTAACTGCCTTGTCAATGGGATCCAGAGGAGGGGTGCAAAATGTTTTCGGAGACTCTGCAGCGATTACCCCAAAGATTACGGAAAAGTACGGGAGGCGGGGACGGGGGGGGAGTTGTGGTGCCAGAGCTATATATCTCAGAGAGAGGGAATCTGACACCACCAGAAGCTCTTCGGAGTGGATTGGAGCGCCACAAGGGATCCTCGATGGATGGCATGTCTCAACCATCATTCTCCCCGGAGCTATTTTATTTTAAAAGAAATGTCTCTTGCAAGGAGAGGTGAGCTTCTGCATGTCTCGGGTTGTTTTTTTAATACATTGACTGAGCAGCCGTTTCTCATGTTAAAAGTTATTTCAGCCAGAGAGAACAGAAGGACGTGGAATCAAATGCCAAGAGATTTGAAAAGTCATTTTGCTCTTGACACCTGAACTGACAAATGACTTCATTTTTGTACTCAGGAGGAGGCTCAAATGTTTTTAACTGCTGGATGAGAGAGAAGAGGAAGGAGTGGAGGAAGATGGCGGATTAGTTAATCGCAAGGCGACTTTGTTTCTCCCCCCACCCCCATGCCAGAATGAAGTTTCAAAAACCTGCTGGGAGCCATCAGTTGTACAAGTGTCTGGAAATCAGGCCAATTAAAGAGAGATTAATATGTAACCATGGCAAACCACAAAGTTTGACATCTGGTTATGAATTAATAAGCGGGGAGCTGTTCTGTGTTGAGAGTGCCATGTCAGCTGAGGAACACCTGGTTTACTGGCACAGGCGAGATACGGCATATATAGCCACTATCAGGCCAATTTAAGAGGCAGCATTGTTTAGTGGTTAGAGTGTTCAATTAGGACCTGGGAGACAAGAGTTCAGATAAGAAGGTCAGTGGGTGAGCTTGGGCCAGCCACTACCTTTCGGCCTAATCTACCTCACTGGGTTGTTGTTAGCAAAGTCACTTAAATAACACAGAGGACGTCCAAAGGGAAAATAAACCTGCTACTAAGCAAATTTCTCCTCATAAGCTGAGGAGAAAGGAACGGAGAAGTGTTTGTCTTTCTTAGGCCAAGCTTTGTACGCAGCAGCAAGACCTTCAACCAAAGATATATACAGTGGTGCCCCACAAGACGAACGCCTCGCAAGACGGAAAACCCGCTAGATGAAAGGGTTTTCCGTTTTGGAGGCGGTTCACAAAACGAATTTCCCTATGGTCTTGTGAGTTCCTGCGGGGTTTTTTTCCCTTCCCAACTCTTTTCCTAAGCCCTAAGCCACTTATCAGCTGATCCGCTGATAAGCCGCTTATCAGCTGATCCGCTAAAAGCCGCTAAACCGCTAATAGCGCTAATCCGCTAAGCTGTCAATGGGCTTGCTTCGCAAGACGAAAAAACCGCTATATGAAGAGCCTCACGGAACGGATTAATTTTGTCTTGCGAGGCACCACTGTAGATAGAAAATTTCCATCAGAACTATACAGCCAATCAGACCACATGCTACCTCAGCAAAGATCATGCCATTCTGAGTTCAGCAACACCTCTACCAACCATCTTTTGGGTGGCTGAATACCCTGGGAACAGAACTGGCTCCGTTGGTTACAAACGGAATGATCCGTGCTGCAGCACATCTAACATCTGTGAGGAAAAATGAGTTGGGAACTTACCATCAGTGGCGTAGCGTGGGGGGTGCCAGGGGTGCCGGCCGCACCGGGCGCAACTTGGGCAGGGGCGCACTCGCACTAGCAGCTCTCTGCCCCTACTAAAATCCACTGGTTAGGGAGCCCGCGCTCGCTCGGCTTGGCGAGGAGGTCGCAGAAGGGGGAGAGCAAAGCCTTCTGCCGCTGGCAAAAAAAGGAGAGGAAGCCGGGCGGGCGGGCGGGCTGGCTGGCTCGCGGGGGTCTGGCTGCGCCTGCTGCTGCCGTTGCCGCTGCTGCCGGGCTTTGACAGCTTGGCGAAGCGGAGGGAGAGGTAATTGCGTCTCTCTTTCCACTGGCCGCCTGGGTAGTGAGCCGAGCGGAGCAGGGAGTCTGGCGAGGGGGCGGGAAGAGACTTTCCCCCCTTTTTCCCACCTCGCCTGGTCAAAAAGGAGAGCGGAGTCTCCTCAGGGTGCCCTCAGGCAGGGCAGGGCAAGGCAAGCAGAGCGAGGAGGAGAGAGAGGGGAAGGGGGGGGGGGAGCAGCCAGGAAACGACGCGGTGTGGAGGGGGAATCAATTAAGGAGAGAAGCCTCGCTGCTGCTGCTGCTTGGGAGAGTAAATTACTGTACTTGCCTTGCCCCGGGTTAGGGGGCGCAAATTATTTGCCTTGCCCCGGGTTGGGGGGCGCAAATTACTTGCCTTGCCCCGGGTGCTGATAACCCACGCTACGCCGCTGCTTACCATACACATCAGCTTGAGCTCCTTAAGCTTGGCAACAGTGCTTGGATTGCATCTGCTTGTTTGCATGCCCTTAAGATCAGTTAGGTTGTCAGGCCTTGTCAATGGCCACCACTTGCTTACGCAACTCTCTCTCCAGGGATGTGTTATTGGCCTCATCAGGACCACGAAGGCACAGTCATCATGACCCTGTGTTCAGTGGTGATGGGAGTTAAGAGTTCCAGCATTTAGAGGGTTACAGGTTCCCCACTTCTGCTGCTGCTGCCACCACTACACCAGGGTGGGTCTCAAAGGGGGCTTATCCTCTGCCTGAATTCACAGGGGACAAAGCGACCAAGAAGTTCACTGGGGTAAGGAGGGACCTTGAAGTTGGGGAGAGTGCTGCAGGCAGCATGAGATGATCCTGAAGGAGAATTTGTGCTTCTGGGTTGCCAGCTTCTAATCTTATGTCAGCCAGTGTGGTGCACTCCAGGTTTTCTTGGACAGTGACTTCCTTCAGCCCTGGTGACTGGTCATATTGGCTTGGACTGATTGGAGTTGTGGTCCAACAACTTCTAGAGGGAACCACTTGGGCTGCTTCTGCCTTAGGTACCAGCTGGCTTGTTGCTACCCTTTTGGATTCCATGGAAAGTGTTTTTTCCCCAGTTTCCAAATGAGCACTGATTGATTTCCAGAAGTTGGCTTATCAAACGAAGATGACAGGCTGCTTGCCAAAGCCGCAGGCTCCATGCTGACAAATCACACTCCCCAGAGATGGGGCTCTGATTAAAAATAATAACGATGATGCGGTGAGCTTGGGTATTAATGAAAAGAGACTTCTTTATGGAGCACTGGGGAGACAGTTAAGCAAAGCGAGTGGGAACTGGGGCTCAAATCACAGCAACTCGCCGCAAGATGAAAAAGCAAACTTGTGAATCCCAGACATGCTAAATAGTGAATGGGAACTGGCAATCAGCATTGGATGTAGGAATTAATGGGCTATTTAAATATTGACATCATCCTTAGTTAAGCACAACTATGTCTGCTGGGCTGCAGAACGGAGTCTGGCAAAAAGGAAAGGAAACAAATAGAAAGGAGAACTCTGCGGGAAGTTTGATGGAAACTTTGCTTTCGGTAAATGAAGGTGGGGGGAAACCCCACACTTAATTAAACCCCACATCACATGCAGTGCTGTTTCCATTCTACTGCAGTTCATTTTCCGCACACACAAAATCCTTCACTGTGTCTTGCTTTGCGCTGTAGCAAAATTTTGTACAATTAATTACATTAGGTTGTCATTCCGCCCTGTTCACTGCAAAGCAAAGGCTATTCATTTTGATGCAAAGGAAACGCAAAGCAGTTGGGTATCATTTGCAGACTGAAAGCAACAGGAATAGTGAATTGGGACAGATCCACAGCTGGGAGGTAAATGTGGTGCTTCAGGCCTGTCTTTTTGGCCCTTGAGACTCCCCCTAGGCCACACCCTTCACCAAGCCTGCTTTGCACCCTCCTTGAGAGTTTCTGCTTATCTGGGATATGATCCTGAACTTGCTTCCTGCTTTCCTGGGTGGAGGTTAGAGAGGAGTATTATGTAGAAACTACTATCCAATGGTAACATTCACTTTTTTTTTTTGCTCCTCCCACTTTTGCTTCAAGCCCTACTCATCACTGGCATGTGGACCCAGAAAGTTGCCCAAAAGGAAATGTGGACACCCCTCTCCTTGCTCAAAAGGTTCCTCATCCCCGGTCTATATTTAAGGGCAGCATCTCCAGGATTTTAGATGGGAGCCCCCTGTGGCGATCACACAGGGTCCCCAGACATTTCACCGTCTATTGATCCCTGTGCCACCACTTTATTTCTCACTGCCACCACCCAGGCCCTACCTGGTACAATACTGAGTCCAGTCAGGGTTGAATTGGAACATAAACTTATGTTTATTTATTGCAGTTTAACAAGTGTGTGGTTTCATAAATGGTATCTGTCCAATACAATCATAGGTTGCCTATCCAGACCTATAACTTCTGCTGCCTGCTCTCACTCACTAAACCACCTCTCATATATTTACTTGTTTTCCTAGCCCCTAACTGTTCCTGACTCAGCTTATTTCGCTACACTAACTTCAACCAACCTCACAACGAACTTTCTCCTCCGCCCCTCCCAGAGCTGGTTTTATAGTCCTTCTGACTCCACCCCCCTGGGTTCTGATTGGGTAACCTGTTTAACTATTTCACCTCCAGCACTCTCATATGTTAACGTCACCCCCCCCCTTTATCCCTAACTGGAGATGGCTGGAATCAAACTTGGGGCCTTTTGGATGCAAAGCAGAAGCTCTGCTACTGAGCTACAACCCTCCCCCTAGAACAATTGGACCCAGCTTGTTCCATCATTGATTCCTACATTGCAGGGGGTTGCACTAGATGACCCCTGAGGTCCCTCCGAACTCTACAGTTCTATGATACTATGATTAATGCCTGGAGCAGGACTGAGCCCTCATATCCCAGATTCTCCCTGCCCCCAGTGATGGATGGAGATCTTTAAGGGCACAGCTTTCATGCCTGCAGGCTTGCACTCAATTGGGGGTGCGGGGAGTCAGTTGGAAGTTCTTCCTAAAGTTTAGTTGGAATCTCCTTTCTTGTAATTTTAATCTGTTGCCTTGGATCCTCCTCTCTGAAGCAGCAGAAAACAAGCTTGCTCTGTCTTCCATGTGGCAGCCCTTTGAGTATTTGAAGATGGATATTGTTATGTACTGAAGTTCTCACCCTGGGCCAGCAAGGGGATACTGTAGATAGTTTTCACTCAGGTCCACATATGCAAATGAGGAATTGAAAGTGACGTTCAGTGATTGGATAGTTACAGAAAGTTGTGACTGCTGCTTGTAGTTGAGCTCTATATAAGCAGGTTGGCTGAACCCTTCAGCCCAGTTCTGTTCTGGCCTGTGAATAAACAAGAGCTGTTTGAAGAATCGCTGTGTCGTCTGATATGTACGCCCACAACTTAACAGATATCCTATCACCTCTTAGTCTTCTCTTCTCCAGGCTAAACATTCCACCTTACAAGACTCTTGGTCGCTTCTTGCAGCAAAGAGACTAGCATCCCTACTGCTCTGAAAATGGTTAATTTACAAAGCAATCTTAACCAGGATGGGAAGTGAAATCCACCCCTGTGGATTCTGGGGGTGCAGAGGATGTTCCCCAGCTGACTAGCTGAGAGGCAATTCAGCCCCATTGATAACCCTGAGCTGGGGATTAGGAGTGTGTTCCTTAGATGTTATTTGCAAACAGAAACCCCCATGTACGCATCTGTTACAGCCTGCACAACAGGCCAGGGTTTTTATTCAGAGTAATTCCCCTAATCTCATAATGGTGTTATGCCATATTCTGTTTTTGTGCTGGTGCGTGTGTGTGTTTATATGCATCTCTCTTCCCACGCAATCAATAACAAAAGCAATGAATAGTAATGGCAGCCTCTGTGTCAGATTTTGGCTTCTGGAGAGCTCCTCAGTGTTCAAGTTTGCCAGCAATGCACCCACTTGCAATTCATTAGCCCGGTGAATGGAGAATTATGCAGATCATAATAGCAGCAGGGGCACAACCACATTTCGTTGATCAGATCCTGCGCTGCTAATCCCCTCTCGTGAAGGGTTTATGGTTTAATAAACTGTGGCGTGAGCCTCCAAGAGTGGAGGCCTGCTAGGTTAAAAAGCAATTGAGGCACAACAGAGAGGAAATAGAACTGCAAGCATCGTTTTGTTTAGGTGGTGTTCTTTTTTTAAAACGACAACAACAACAAAGACCCACCAACTGCATTTCAATTCACCGTAGCCCACATGCAGAAGAGAGACCAGTCCTTTCCTGGGAAACTTTCCATTGCCACAAAGTGGAAATGTGGGGTAGTGGTTAGAGTGTTGGACTAGGACTTGGGAGACCAGGGTTCAAATCCCTACTCAGCCAGGAAACTCACTGGGCAAGTCAGTCACCCACTCAGCCTAGCCTACTTAACAGGGTTGTTGTGTGGATAAAATGGAGAGGAGGGAAACTATGTACAGCACCTTAAGCTCCTTGGGGGAAAGGTGAGACACAAACTGAATAAATAAATAAACAAATGTATTGTTCACCTGTCTGCATGAAACAGCCTAAGCTCCATTATTATTATTATTATTATTATTATTATTATTATTATTAGGTAGTGCTGGTACTTGAAACAGGGCCCTTCTGCATCACATGTCACCAAGCTATGATTATTATCACTGCTAGTCTTCCAGATTTTTTATTTTTTATTGATAAAGGGGAAATCAGACCACAGTGCCTCACTCACTCCCCTGTTTTTGCATTGTAATTCTATGGCCCATCTTTGCAGATCTCGGTTCCTTGAACAATGCTAATGCCTCATTAGCAAATAAATTTGCTGCATTCAGAGTAATGATGCGTGCGAATGGGATGTGTGCACACCGCAGAGCCCCCAAAACATACTGCGTGCAGGTCTGGAATTGCCGCAATGATGAATGTGTCGCGCAAAAATTCCGAGGCACTAATTGAAGGTGGTTTCAACAGAATATTCAATTAATGTTCCCTTTTCATTCGCAGGCACTCCGTAAAGTGGCGGCATTGTCTCTCGAGAATCTGCATTACCATGCATCAAATAGATGGAGATGAGCTGCATTATGGCCTCCTAATTGAAAATGGATGCACTAATTGTATTAAGATCTTCGTGATGTGGGGGGAAATGGGTGCTGTCGTGGAAGAGCGATGGAGGGCTTCCATCACCCGCCTGCATTCGTGCCGCTATAAACTGAAATGGCTCCGAGAAGAATTTGTTTGACAGCTTGCGTTAACTTCAGAGCCCAAGTGAAGCTGGGTTAGCGTCTCGTTAAGGATGCAACCATCCCAGCCTCAAAGGGTGAAGTCTAAAGAATGATGGGGGGGGGGCACTAGGTGGTGCATCGGAAGATGGCTGACAAGAACATCTCCCTGACCCACACAAGGTAATTTGGAGGCTATGATGGGGTAATTAGCCTCCTTAACCCCCCCCCCAGGATTGTGGGGGGGACGGCCCTTGCCTGCTGTGCCCTATACCACCCCCGAATTTGTGGGGGTGGGGGCACTAGGCACAAAGCCCTCCTGTGGGATTCCGGCACTCCTGGACGCCGTCTCTGATCCGCGCCTCTAGTTGCAAGAATTTTCAAAAGAAACAATTTGGACGAGAAGAATTGCACATACTTCAAGGAAGGAGGGGGAGTAAAGACTGCTGACAGAAGAGATCTTTGATAACAAGACAAGAATAAAATATGAGAAGATACGTCAAGATACGGTACAGCAAATGACTGAGGGGGGAGGGGAAAATAAACTTTCCTCTTTTCTTATGTGATTAAACAAGAATCCCCTCCCCTAACGAGTCAGAAATGTCATTTTAAGGACTTAAGCTGTGGATTTAAGGCTGTGTGGAGATAAACTTTCGAACCAAAGCAATGTTTCAAGACGAAGCTGGAAAGTTAAGAGTTTTGGAATGGCGCAGTTAAAAATGCCGTCGCCATTTTGGGAGGCATTGTTGGAGCTCTTGAGTCTGGGAGGAGAAAGAGAGAAATAGAGCTGTTTACATATCATGGATTAACTCCTCAGTGGGACTTAAGAGTGACAAATGCCCTAATTTATGATGGAAAGAGCGATGTTATCTACGAAGGAGATATATGGAAACCATCTGGACTTAGATTGGAAGAACGGGAAATTCACACAGGATTATTATATTTGCTTATCGGCTTAAGGAGACTAACAGAAGAGTTCGTAAAAGAAAAAGAGAAATTATATGAACAAGATATGATGTAGAAACACCAAGATAAGACTGGATAGAATTATGAACTTTGTCTGGACTGATTGGGACTGATTTGGACATTAACGCAGTAATAAGAAGATGATTTGAATCCCCCTTTGGATCTTGAAGTATGGGTTCCCCCAACAAAATTTAAAAATTTGGCTTTGTAATTTGGAATTTATGTGATGTGATTTAATTTGATGTGATTGGCCAGTTAGTAAAAAATATTTTTTTAAAAAAAAGAATGATGGGTCCTCAGATCAATGAATGGGGTGGTTTTGTGGGTCGGTGGGCACCTTAACCCATCAACCATCACCCTGGGTCCATCTGCAGCTTTCTCTCTGTGCCCCCACCGTCTGGAGCCGGGAGCCCAGGATCACCAATATCAACCCTAGTGTGTATTTTAGATGTAAGTTGGGAATCAATTTGTCTGGAAATGGTATGAAATACATAAGCAAAAAGCTTAAGGAAAATTCCCTGGTCCCACTTAGCTCAGTCGGTAGAGCATGAGACTCTTAATCTCAGGGTTGGGGGTTCGAGCCCCACTTTGGGGAAATGATTCCTTCATTGCAGGGGGTTGAACTAGATGACCCCCGTGGTCCCCTTCAACTCTACAATTCTATGAACTTCCACAGCCCATAGAATTGGGGTGGGGGTGGGTTTTGGCTCATCCAATAATATTCTTATATGGTTAAAGGGTAGCATTCTTGACCTTTTTCGGGTCCCTTCCATGCATTTGATTTCATATCAGTAAGATGAGAGTCTGTTGAGAAAGAGTCTGCAAAAGTAGTCAGACTCATCTCCTTGTTAAGTTAGTGTCTCCAGCCAAAGGTGTGTTAAGCATCTCTTTGCATGACTGTGCAGGTGATGGATTGCTCCAGAAAGTACAAGCTGGAGCCAGCTAACTTAGGCGAAAGGGGGAAGGTTTTCCGCCTTCCCTTGACTGGAAGCGTAAATATGAGTGTAAAAGAGCAGTAGATCAGGGGGCTGAGAAGAGCCAAAGAAGCTTGGCTTGTAAGGTAAGGTAAAAGGTAAAGGACCCCTGGACGGTTAAGTCCAGTCAAAGGCGACTATGGGGTTGTTGCACTCATCTTGCTTTTCAGGTCGAGGGAGCCGGCGTTTGTCTACAGACAGCTTTCTGGGTCATGTAGCCAGCATGACTAAACCACTACTGGTGCATGGAGGACCATGACAGAAGCCAGAGCACACTGAAACAGCTTTTCCCTTCCCACCACAGTGGTACTTGTTTATCTACTTGCACTAGTGTGCTTTTGAACTTCTAGGTTGGCAGAAGCTGGGTAACAGCAATAAGAGCTCACCCCAACATGGGGATTCGAACCGCCAACCTCCTGATCAGCAACCCCAAGAGGCTCAGTGGTTTAGACCACAGTGCCACCCACGTCCCTAGCCTGACTTGTACTGAATGCAAGGCTATGGTTTTGACCCTACAAAGCTAATGGAGGAACGAGGTCTGTTGGAGTGTTAATGCTGTGAGTCCTCTCATTTTAGCCTCAGCCTGTATATAAATGTGTAAATAAAACCATATCTCATAGAATCATAGAATTTTAGAGTTGGAAGAGACCCCAGAGAGTCATCTATTCCAATGCCCTGCAAGGCAGGAATAACTACCAAAGCATCCATGGCAGATGGCCATCTAACCTCCAAGGAAGGCGAGTCCCATCATCTTTCAGTGGAGTCCGTTGCCTCTGTCAAACAGCTGTTACCGTCAGAAAGTTCTTCCTAATGTTGAGTTGGAATCTCCTTGTCATTTGATTCCATTAGTTTGAGTCCTCCCCTCTGGTGCAGCCCCAAACAAGCTTGCTCCATCTTCTATGTGGCAGCCTCCTGGAACCCTCCTAATATGGTATAGCTTATTCGTTTGGTAAGATGATTTCACAAAGGAAGGGAAAGCCTAAATAAGCTAAGAACATATTATGAAAATTGGAACTGATTCACAGCCTTCTCAAATTTAATCACAAAGGTACCTTTGGAAATATTAACACTTTGAAGAGAACAATGGAGCATTCCAGTAGATTGAGAGCAACATTTTGAAATTGTAATTAATTGTTGTTTTTATTATCTTGATAATGAAATGCAGGGATTGAATGGGTCTAGTTGGATTGACACATCAGTATAATGCAGATTGACGCATCAATATAATGGAGATCATTCTTTGCATCAATGTGATAATATCTGTTTTTGCTATAATTTGTCATTCAATGAAGTGTGTGTGTGTGTGTGTGTGTGTGTGTAAAGGGGTGTCATTCCTAGAGTATTTTTCTCCATAGTTCTTCTTTGCAAGACTATCCTGGCCTAGATTCCCAAATCTATATCTATCATCTATCTATCTATCTATCTATCATCTATCTATCTATCTATCTATCTATCTATCTATCTATCTATCTATCATCTATCTATCTATCTATCATCTATCTATCTATCTATCTATCTATCTATCTATCTATCTATCATCTATCTATCTATCTATCTATCTATCTATCTATCTATCTATCATCTATCTCTATCTATCTATCTATCATCTATCATCTATCATCTATCTATCTATCTATCTATCTATCTATCTATCTATCTATCTAGACAGCCAAGTAGTAGAGGAGTTGTTACCTAGCAACTAGTCAGGCTGGCATGATCCTTGGCAAGGTAATTCCCTCCATGACTGGCTGTTTTTCAGGTCGTTTCCCCCTGTATGTGTTGCTGAATATCTTCCTGCTACAAACAATGCCAGCCCTAAAAGACAAAACCCTCGAATTATATACTGTTTTTGTACAGTTTACCCAGTAAAGTATTATCTTTTTTTTTCTCCTCCCTGGACTCCATCTGTGTTACTGTGAAGTGACTCCACTGACATCTACACTGAGCTTGATGGACCAATGGTTCAACTCATTATAAGGCACCTTCTTACTGCATCTGTCTGAAGCTCCAAATTTGTGCTCCGTGGAATAAAGGAGCACTGGAATAAAGGAAGGCAACCTCCTCTCTCCTTCCCCAGTCCTGCCAGCCTGGTTTCTTTATGACTGCATTTCCAAGGTGCCTCCTCTGATGGGGCAGGTGGCCTTTCCGCCGAGAGCCTCATGTCATTCCATTTGCATGGCAACATCCCAGCCCTTGCTTTCTGTGGCAGCTTGGAGAACAGATGCTGGGTTTTCGTGCCCGAGCAGCAGGAATGCATGCCGGTGTGTGCTGAGTCAGTCAGACTTTCAATCAGTTTCGAGGGGGCCAGCTGCCAGCTGTAGGCCACAGGGAGGCTTTCCACACACATCCCGGACCTGACAGTTTTGTTGCAGCACATCAGCAAGCAACAGCTAAAAGTGGGGTAGCTGGCCTTAGCCTTTTAAGGTACAGGGCTGGCTGTTTGGGAGAAGCGAGGTCTCTTCCTGGCACCCTACAGCAGGCTTATTCAAACTCGGCTCTCCAGATGTTTTGAGACTACAATTCCCATCATCCCTGACCACTGGTCTGCTAGCTAGGGATCATGGGAGTTGTAGACCAAAAACATCTGGAGGGTCGAGTTTGAGGAAGCCTGTCCTGCAGCAATCATAATTTTCAGACGCAAAGGCAAAGGGGCCATCGGAGAGTGTCAGAGGGACCAGCAGCTTCCCTAACTGGACCTTCATTAATGTGTGAGCCTGAAATTCTGGATCACCACCCCAAAACTGATGCCAAAGTTTAGTGCTAGTTCAATGCTGTTTTGTGCTGCGACCCCAACGTTTCATGCCCCCCCCCAAACCGAGCAATGGACACAGCTAATCGGGGTCACAGGTTAATGCCAAAAAATCCTACCTTGTCCAATTGACTACAAATAAGTGCCAAGGTTTTGTGCCGCAAACCCCACGTTTTGTGGCTGCTCCCCAAAATGAGTAATTGATCATTGTTATGTACTGAGTTGAATAGGATCCAAAAGGCAGCAGTCTGATTGGTCCTAGAAGAATAGGATTCAGAATGCAGCAGTCTGATTGGTCCTAGAATAATGCAGCAGTCTGACTGGTCCACAGGAGCAACCCTATCCAGCTCCAGGTGGAAGTGAATACGCAACCTGATTGGCCCATGGGAGAATCCCAGAATTAGCCAATCACGTGCGGCCCATTGTGTAAATAATGTATCTAAAGCAGATATTTTGGGGAAACATTCATTCCTCACTACTATGAGCTGAATAAAGAGCATGAAATCCACACTCGACTCCGAGTATATTTCAATAATCAAACAGGGACTATGCAGCTGTTGCATATGGGGATCGAACCTGAATCTTGGGCATTACCAGCACCATACTCTAACCAACTGAGCCATCCAGGAGCCCTCAGGCTTTCCATCCTCTCAAGAGATAAGCTAGCATGCTGTTCCCATGGAGCATGCCCAGTCCTTATTGAACTGTTTTGGCCCCCCCTCCCTTAGGGTTTTATGCTCCGCACCCCAAGATTCTTGTGTACTTCTGCAAAATGTTGGGTTTGCCTCCAGACTGCTGGTGCCCTCTGCCAGTGAATGGGTGCCACCGTTTGGGCTACATTAATATCCACACTGGGAGAAAGTGTTTACGGTTATGAGTGTATAAAACAGAGCTTGATTATGCTTCCTTTAAAAAGCTCCTGTGGAGTGCTTGGTATTTTCCCAACCAGGCACCGATCAGCTTCACACTTGCTGAGCTTTAGTGACAATACAGCCTGCGATGATCCCCAGACCCGACGCGGAATACTGATTTGCCATGCTGCGGCCGTTTTGCTTGTCTATCAACAGAGACAAATATATAGCCCAGCATTAAGAGTGTGCAACGTGAATCCTTGAGATATACATACATATGTGTGTGTAATCTATATGCAAATCGGAAGAAGGTCTGGCGATCAAAACTTGTGACCCTCAGTGTACTAAGACAGAAGCGAGCTCCCTTTAAAAGTCAGTGGGACGTTTACTGCTGAGGAGACGGGATTGGGCCCCGGGTCCCAAAGATCACATGCACCAGCTTGGGAAGTCCGAAAACTGGTACAAAATGGAGTTACATGCAACCTCAATTTCCATGGGCTGAGAGACTCCAGGGCAGGGGTAGGCAACCTAAGGCCCGGGGGCTGGATGCGGCCCATTTGCCTTCTCAATCCGGCCCACGGACGGTCCGGGAATCAGCGTGTTTTTACATGAGTAGAATGTGTGCTTTTATTTAAAATGCATCTCTGGGTTATTTGTGGGGCATAGGAATGCATTCATCCCCCCCCCCAAAAAAATATAGTCCAGCCCACAGCTGAAAAAGGTTGCTGACCCCTGCTCCAGGGGTTCCAAGCTCTTACCCAGGGTTCAGTTTCCTTGGAATAAAGGAGACTGTGGTGTCTTTAGGATCTATGGTTTTATTTACACATATATGCAACCTGAGCATAAGATGGAGGGACACCTCAGCAGATCCTGCTTCTCTAGCTTTGGATCCTGCACAGAGTAAGCATGCCTCTGTGTCTCCAGCTTCCAGCCTGCTTCCAAGACTACATTGCTCATTCATTCAGGATGCAGATGAGAGCACTAACGTGCCAGCCAAAATCTTTGTCTTACCAATAAACTTGTCTGACTTGTTTAGAAATTTCCTCCATTAGATTTTTAACCCTCCCTGGGTACAGGTCCCCAAGGCTGGGAAGGGACTCGGGGTATCATCCAGGCGGACTCCGAAACCCCACAACAATATGGATAGTGCAGGCCCCGTTGACTTAGTTTAAACACCAAATTCAGGTGCCTTCCTGGCTTGCTCATATTTCATGAGAATGCAGGGCAGTCTTTAGGACTGGGCATGGTGCCCGGGGAGCCCTGAGTATTTCAAAACAATACCTAGGCTGCGGTCCATGCCAAACCTAGTATAGCGTGCAGTTGCTTGCCCCCCACCCTCCAAATCGGTGCTCTGTCCCTCGTGCTCCAACGCCCTTCAAAAAGTCATCAAGAGTTTGGATTTGATATCAAGTTAAATATGATCCAATTTTTCTTCTGCAGCAATGACATTGGCAGGGGTGGGGGTGGAGGAGAATCTGACAGCTACAGAGGAGGGACAGGCTGGAGGGGGTTGGGGGGGGAGAGAGGCAAACTGGAGCAGATTAAATGGGAAATGACAAATGAAGGGAGACCAGGGAGCACGCGGGCAGCAGGCACAGCGGGTGGAAAATGGAAAGAATAAAAGGTTTTTACTGCAAACAATAAAAGCAAATATGAAACTGGCGTGCCGAAAATAAAGCCGGCCATTTACCAGCCGCCTCTTTGCTGTAAATCACATTTGAGCAGGATTCTGAATATGAAACCACATTACCGAGCAGGGCTGCAGAGTTTGGCTGCGGCTGCAGCGAGGTAGGATGTGGTTCAGATGGGCAAGAGAGGACCAAAAAGAGAAAGGGGGTGGCATGGTCCACAAATGCCGCTTCTCTGTGTTTGTTTGTTTTTGACAGCTTGGCTTTTGGAAGAGAGTCCTCCCAAGTGTGCTATGCAGAGCCAGGGACTGGTGAGGGCTGTGGCTCTGGGTAGGAGCCTCTGCATTGCATGCAGAAGGCTGCAGGTTCAATCCCTATCATCTGCAGGTAGGCCTGAAAACCCTGGAGAGCCTTTACTGCCGCTAGGTAGAGCAATGGTCTGGTCCAGTATAAGGCAGCTTCCTTTGCTTCCATGGTGGTCTGTGCAGCAGTTGATTGCTGTGGGCTATATTGATGTGTACAGAATTGCAGCCACCATTTTGCATTATTGTTAACAATAATGTTTCATATGCAGAACTCAAACTTGCTTCCCAAAGTTTGAGGCTCACAACAATATTTCAACATAAAAAGCCATTTCAAACAGCACTATGACTTATCGCAGGCAGCAGTTAGAACCAGCAGTGTGAAACCTTCATGAAACGAAAAGCCTGGATGAGAAAAAGGAAGTCTGTATATGTTTCCTGAAAGCAGGTAAAAAAGGAGAATGCCTGGTTTCCCTTGGGAGTTCTAAGTGCTGCCACTAAGAAGTCCCCATTCTCCATACTACAGTGGTACCTCGGGTTACATACGCTTCAGGTTACATACACTTCAGGTTACAGACTCCGCTAACCCAGAAATAGCACTTCAGGTTAAGAACATTGCTTCAGGATAAGAGCAGAAATCGCGCTCTGGCGGCGCGGCAGCAGCGGGAAGCCCCAATAGCTAAAGTGGTGCTTCAGGTTAAGAACAGTTTCAGGTTAAGTACGTCCCTCCGGAACGAATTAAGTACTTAACCCAAGGTACCACTGTATATCTACTGATGGGACTAGGAGGAGGGCTTCTCCCACAGACTGCAGATTCTTGGGTCAGGAGGTAATGGTGAAGGTGCTCTTCTGATTGACCACCACCATCAAACCAATAAGTGACTGCACAATGAGTCAAGGATGGGGAAGCTGTGGCCCTCTGGATGTTGCTGGCCTCCGCCCAACTCCCACCAGCCCCAGACAGCATGGCCAATGGTTGCAGAAGATGAGAGTTGTAGTCTAACAACATCTACTAGTCCCCTGTCCCTGTTCTGATGGGCCATTGGCACATCTTGCCCAGTATTGTCTACAACCAGAGTTTCCCAAACTCGGGTCTCCAGCTGTTGTTCGACTACAACTCCCATCATCCCTAGCCAACAGGACCAGTGGTCAGGGATGGTGGGATAGGACAGCTAGAGACCTGAGTTTGGGAAACCCTGGTCTACACTGACTGGCAGCAGCTCTCCAGGATTTCAGAGGGGGTCCCAGATGTAGGGAGTTGGATCTGGGACCTTCTTCATGCATTGCAGATGCTCTACTGCTTGAGCTACTGCCCCTTGTGACCTCTGTCACCCTTTTTGTGTCCCATTGCTAAGGCACAGGAAAGTTGACTTGGTTCAAGATCATCTAGTGAACTTTTCCGTAAGACCTTTAAGCTTCAGTTCTTCAAATACTTTGGCTAACGCTTTACATTAAGCTGGTGGTTCATTTAAGAGTGGGGGGAGCCACACACTTTCTTCAATTAAGGAGCTGTCAAACAGAGAGAGGGCGAGGTGTTTGGAATCCTCAAGAAAAGTCATCAGGTAGACTTGAGTCCTCTTGGTCATTTTAATTACAACTCTCCATATTTCCGTGTCATCCCCCCCCCCTAAAAAAACCACCCCATGCTTCCTAATGGACTGTCATCATTATTTTAATACTTTTGCCATTACAAACATGATCAAAAAGAGAGTCAGTGGGAGGTGGGGAAGGGAGACCTTGAAGTCGAGTCAGGTCCGCCTTTATGATGGTCAAAAGAAATTGCTCATTTAAAGTGGATTTGGAGGGGGTAAAGGGAAGCCTTCCTATTCACAGGAATTATCATTATGGCATTGCTGGGTCTTTAATTACATTGGCTTCCAACAGCAGTTTACATAAAGCCGTCGAGATAATGGGAAATGATCATGCAATAAAATGACAGCCAAGTGCAGATTCCAAACGCTTCAAGTGGCGTTTGAATGTGGCTCTGTGTGCTTAATCGGGCCTCACCTTTTATAAAGGGTGCAGACCCATTAACTTCAATGGCTGCAGAGTTTTCTATTGACAGGGGAACCAGCCTATATATCACTGGGGGAAATAAGTGTGTAAGAAGAACCGTCCCAAATGAGAACAAGGGAGAAGGTAGGCTGTATGCCGAGACCCTTCTAACCCCTGGATCTAGAAAGTGTTAAAATATAATTTCCTGGAATAGCTAGGTTACCTCCCTAGTGAGGTGATAGCCTAGGTAATAGGCCATTAAGGGAACAAAGATAGTGGATTGGTGCCACCCCCATCTCCGAGTTGTACAAGATATCAGGGATTCCAGACACTTACCAGGGTTTGTGTTTCCTTTGGAATGAGGCACAACAGAGGCTGTGATGTATTTCTGATATCCGGTTTATTTACACATATAAAAACCTGAGCCTGCGATGGAGGGGTTCACAGCATTAGCACCCCAAAAGGTTCTAATAACTACAGCCTTGGATTGAAACAGAAATCAAGCATCCCTCTCCCTCTCTGGCTTCCCAGCCTGTTGCTTCCAGCTCCCAGCTCACACCACTCAACTTTTCACTCTGGCCTTTGTCTTTCGATCTACCAGCCAGTGCCAGTCCACTTCCTTTGTTCCCTTAATGGCCCATCACCTAGGCTATTGCTACCCTAGGAAGGTAGCCTGGCTATTCCAGGAATTTGCTTGTTTTAACACTTGCTGGATCCAGGGGTTAGAAGGGTTTCCACATATAGCATAACCGGCCCCCCCAACACAGAACAATAATACAATGCCACTTTAAACAGTCATGGCTCCTCCTCCTAAAGAATTCTGGAAGCTGTACAGTGGTACCTTGGGTTAAGAACTTAATTTGTTCTGGAGGTCCGTTCTTAACCTGAAACTGTTCTTAACCTGAAGCACCACTTTAGCTAATGGGGCCTCCCGCTGTTGCCGCACAATTTCTGTTCTCATCCTGAAGCAAACTTCTTAACCTGAGGTACTATTTCTGGGTTAGTGGAGTCTGTAACATGAAGCGTCTGTAACCTGAAGCATCTGTAACCCGAGGTACCACTGAGGTTTGTTAAGAGTGCGAATAATTTTTTAGGAAACCCCCTATTCAGCTTCTACAGCTACAATTGAGAGGCAGTGAACTTTAGTGGTTAGAGATTTGAAGTTCCAATCCCCACTTCGCCAAGAAGCTCACTGGGTGCCCTTGGGCCAGTTCCTGCCTCTCAGAGTCGTTTATCAACTCTGGGAACTGTAGCTCTGTGAGGGAAATAAAGGGGGTCTCCTAACAACTCTCAGCAAACATAAGTAACTACAGCTGTCAGAATCCTTGGGGTGGGAGTAGGGAGCCACGACTGTTTAAAATTGGTAGGATGATCCTGCTTTAAATGTATGCTGTGGATGTGGCCCATGGCTCACTTGGTCAGCCTGAGGAGAAGGTCTGAGCAGACGCCAACTGGGGTTCAACAAGGCATGGCTTTTGGAAGGACAGCAGAAAGGCTTGCTTCAGGTAACAGACAGCTGCTTATCATCTTTCCAGCCTCAGTTGAGGGCCTTCCCCTTTTCAATGAGCCCTTTAAGTGGATATATTTGTACCAGTCTTTATCTCAATTGGATTTGAAATTGTCTTTGCATCATGGAATCCTTTTTAATTGCTTTTGTATATAGATTTGTTTTGAACGGTTGATGTTTTCCCTGCCAAAACACTTTGGGGTTATATTATGGGAAGCAATTCGTAAATGGAATCAAATACATAGCATTGTATATATAATGTTTAATTGTGAAGGAAAGTCTTCTTCTCAAATGGGCCCCTGAATTTTCCCTGTCTCTGAGGCCCATTATGCTCTTCCTGAGCACCCACGCTGAATTTGCTCTCCTTCCCTCTCAACGGTGTAAATCCCAGCAAACTCTCCTGGATCAGGGCCCATTTTGTCTTCTCCAGAGTGGTGCAAATGGTGACCGAATCGTGCCCAATGTATCTTTTTTGTAGCTTTGAGCCACCTGTTCCCAGAGATAAAACAGCTGCTATCTTTCCAGGCTGAAATGTGACATTCATCCGGTGAGGCCCGTGCTCTCTTCGCCGCTTTAGATGCTTGACAATTTCTTTTCTCAAATGTCAAAAGAGTTTTTCAAAACTTCATTGGAATTCTCCTCTCAGCCACCGTGCTGCCATTAAGCTGCTCTCTCTCTCCCTCTCCCGTAATGCCCTACCCTGGAGGAAGTGTGGCTGATTTATTTACAATGAGTGGGCTTGTTTGCTGTTGCACTTCAGAGAACTTGGCACCAGCGCCGAATCCATCAACTTGGGTTGGGTGATGGGTTCGTTTGACTGTGTATTATTTGATCGCGGCCTTCTTCTTCTTTAAAAAAACAACAACACTTTTCTAACACCAGGAAAGCCTTTCCGCATTCCACTTGCATTTCATTGCCAGGGATGAGCATGTGCTAATTTATGTGTCTAGCAGTGGAGTCGCAATGGGGGGGGGGGGCATTTTGCCCTGGGTGCTGTATCTGCGGGGGTGACAAGAAGGCACCCCGCAGGGGCTTGCAGTGGCACAAGCAGCCATTGTGCTGCCACAGCCGCATGTGGAGGATCCTCCGTTCGCGACTGCAGCCACGAGCAGAGGATCCTGGCACCACCCGTATGGCACTGGAGCAGTGGCGCCGGCAAACAGCTAAGTACAGCACATGTGTGGTGTCACTGCATACAGTGCATGCATCATACATAGCAACATCGCACATGCACCCTACGTAGCAACGCCCCCCCCCCGGGTGTCACAACGACTTCGTTCACCCCTGGTGTCTAGATGCCACCTTAGAAGTTATAATTCCAGTTTAAACAGAAATGCAACACATCTCCCTTAGTGGTGCCACGAATCCCATGGAGGCATCATAGAGAGTTGGTCAGATGGCGAGGAGGAATAGGATGAGATCAGAGAATTGGGAGAGACCCACCCAGGGTTGAGGGATTCAATGAGGGGGCCTGGGACCCCAAGAGAATTCTGACCCCAGGGAAGGTCCCAGAGGATTGGGAGGTGGAGATCTGGATGACAGAGCAGCGGCCCACCTCTGTGGAACCTCAAGCTGTAAGAACCTAAGTAGAGGCTGCTGGTTCAGGCCAATGACCCATTGAGTCCAGCATCCTGTTCTCCCTGTGGCCAACCTGATTGGCTCTGATTGGAGCTCCATAACTGGCCAATTCTTTTGGGGGCTTTGCTGTTGCTCCATGCAAGGTTGTTCTACCCAACACTGAGGGGGCCTGGCATGTGTGGTGATGTCACACGTGCTGCGCTTGTGATGTCACATGGCGGGAGGAGGTCTGACAGAGCCTGGTGTGCCCTCTGAAAGGCCCAATGGGGCTGCCACAGCCACAGAATATTGAGGGGGCCAGGGCCCTTCACTGAATTTTTTTCGGGGTGGTGGGCTCAGCCCCCACAGCCCCACATAGATGGCACACCTGGCTCATCTAGTCCAATTCCATGCAATGCAGGAACCACAGCTAAGCAATCCCTAATGGATGGCCATCTGACCTCTGTTTAAAAGGCTCCAAGGAAGGAGAACAACCACCTTCCTAGGTTGTCCGTTTCACTGTCTAATGACTTACTGCCAGAAAGTTCTTCCTAACGTTTGATCAGAATCTCCTTTCTTGCCACTTGAATTGGTTGGTTTGGGTCCTCCAGAGCAGCATAAAACAAGTTGGCTTCATTTTCCATGCAACAGTCCTTCAGATATATTTGAGGATACCTGATGAGGAACTATTATCTGCCCAATAGTTCCCTGGTAGCCCCATGCCCAACCCTGCTACTTACCATTGGCATGCAACCCCCAGAAACTTCCCCATAAAGGAAAGGCGCCCCTTTAGCTGAAAAATATCTCCCAGCTCTGTTGCAGAGCCAGGCTACCACATCTGCAAACAAAGACTGGAACCAACGAAGACAGAACCTTTGCTCACAACCTTTGCTTTAAAGTGATAATTTATTCCACATCTTGCTTTTACGAATGATGTTCCATGAATCTGGCACACACACACCCTTTTTAACTAAGGAAGACATTCTTTGAATACAAACCTTGTAATGGCAATCAAACAAATACTTGAAGGAAAACTGTGTGTGTGTGCGCTGTGGGGTTGAAGCTGAAGGGGGGGAAAGCTTTCTTCAATGGCTGGAAAAGCCTGAATGGATTTTAACAAGCTGAAAACACACTAGAGAGTTCACTTTTATGGGGAGAGCCTTTGCAAAAGGAAAAAAAAAGCGCATCGCTGGAGAAACCTTGAGTGCCGAGCCCCTCAGACATCTAATAGACTTAATCATCAGGCATCAGACTTGGAGTGTTTTTAAAGAGACAGACAGCTGTAGGAAGCAAATCCAGGTCTATGGATGACATGGCGGTAAGCCGCAAAAAGAATCGGAGAACAAAATCCAAACTCAGGTAAAACATAAGAAACACGCTGTGGATACTGTCTTGCAGTCTCCGAATTGTGTAAAATTCTATCACAGCGGACAGTGTCATTTTTGAAGAATGTCATTTTTGAAAGCTGAACAGAAGCAGAGCAGAAACAGCATTGCATGGGACAGAAACAGGGTGGAACAGAAATCTTATATCCCAGGGTGTAAGGCTGCTTCCTACACTATGGAACTCCCTGCCTATTGATATTAGGCGGGTGCCTTCACTGTACTCTTCTTGGCACCTGCTTGAAACATTTTTGTTTAGACAAGTCTGTCCATACGTATGGAAAGCTGGCATGGTTTTTAATCTGTTATCATTTTAATTTTTTGAATAATCTTAAAATTACTGTTCTTAAAAAATAATTTAGAGGCAATTTTAATGTTTCGTCTTTTCTTGCAAATCACTTTGAGGAGTTTCTTTTGCAATGAAGCAGTGCATAAATGCCATGAAATAAATACCTTCCTGTGACCCACACTCAGGAAGGTGCATCCGGGCACTTTATAGACGTCCGCCTTGCACAAGGCTCATTGGTGTATCAAATGGCTGCACAAAGCATGGAGCTGCCATTAGGTGGCAGCAAAGGAGAGGAAGTCTCCTGTACCTTCAGCAGTTGAGCAGCAGAGGGCCATTTTTCACTAGTGCCACTTGTGAGGGAGAGAGAAGGAATGCTGGTCTTGCTGCTCTACCATGTTTTGCATCTGGCTGCCCTCGATTCTGGCAAACCACATCCAATCTTTTGTGGCTTGGCATTATCTCTATAGAACAGATGATGGGACAGGAGGGAGCAGGAAAGTTGGAAGGCCGATTTTCTCTCCTTTCTCTTCCCCCTCCTTATGATATTAATTATCGCCCTTAAATACTGCAGTGTCGTCAAACACGGCCATTCCAGGAGAAGCGGGTCTGGAGCTCCGCCAGCATTTCCCAGGGACCTGCCTTCTTCCCATGTTCCTTTTCCAATTAGCAGCAATTAGTCAGGGAGCCAACAGTGGGCTCTGGGGTTTGCTGTTCTGCACCCAGGGACTGTTGTAGACGCTGCCCGGTGAGGGAAGGAGAATTAATCTCATTTCGATTGCACGGCACTCTCCTCATTTCAATAACATCGCCTGAAGCGGGCCCTGCCTCCCACAAACACCCCCGGTATGGGCTCCATTAGCACGCTTTCTGCTTAATGCCGGGTCAGTCGCATTTCAGCTTCCAGGCTTGCCAAGGCCACACTCTGCCAGGGGAATGTTATTACTTAATTAAGACACTGATCCCTTTGGGCTGGGTCTGCATCCCAGGCAGTTATTAAATGAAACATCCGCTGGCATTGCCGTGAAGCTCAAGTCCTCACGCCCATTGAGCTGGCGAAGTTAGCGCTGTGGCTCATGTCAGAGAAGGGCTGCCTCTCCCCGGTGGAGCATCATGGCAGGCAGTGCCCTGGACTCATCTTAACATCCAAGGGAGAAAAGACGGAGCTGTCAACCGCATAGCACATCTAGTCCGTACACACAGGTCTATCTGCACGACACCCTGGGTGGCAGAGAACAGACAGATAGGCGCTTGCCCAGTTTTCCTCTCTCTTGCATTTTTATGTTGTAAACGGCCCTGAGATCTATGGGTGAAGGGCGGTACACAAAATTAATAAATAATAATGATACTAATAGTGTATCTCTTAACTGAGAGGAGCTTCACCATTAGCATAGCAGCTGAGTAATTATTCTATTACAGTGGTACCTCGGGTTAAGAACTTAATTTGTTCTGGAGGTCCGTTCTTAACCTGAAACTGTTCTTAACCTGAAGCACCACTTTAGCTAATGGGGCCTCCCGCTGCTGCCACGCTGCCAGAGCACGATTTCTGTTCTCATCCTGAAGCAAAGTTCTTAACCCGAGGTTTTATTTCTGGGTTAGTGGAGTCTGTAACCTGAACCGTCTGTAACCTGAAGCATCTGTAACCCGAGGTACCACTGTATTATTATTATATTGCACCAGTGAAAGACTGGTTGTGTTAAAAGGAGTGTGCAAACATTGGCCTACAGAATTTTGGTAGTTGTGTTGAAAGTTTTTTGGCTTGAAGAGGTATGTCCAAATTCATTTTGGATTCTCATTTCATTCCTGCTTTGCAAGGAGTTGATGACCCTTTGGGTCCCTTCCCAGCGGCAGAGCATATGCCTGCGCTGCCCAGGAGGGGGTGTGGGGTGTGGGACGCACTCCCGAGGGGGTGGGGTGTGGAGGGTGCCCTCCCACATTCCACTGTTCAGGGTAGAAGAGGGGCAGGGAAGCTGCTGCTCACTCTCCTGCTCTCTGCAGCCGGGTCAGAAGAGCTGCTGCCATTGGGCACGAGGTGTGCCACTCACTTGCCTGCCATTTTGTCACCCCCCCTCAGTCAGGACACCCAGGGCAGACCGCACCCCCCTCCTACGCCTCTGTCCCTTCCAACTCTACAGTTCTGCAATTTGGGTGCAACCTGCCTCAAGATGTGGAGAAGATCTCAAGAGAGTTTTCCTGTTTTTGTTGAAATGTTTCTCTGATGTTTCATTTAAGGAGGAGCAGGGGATGAGGGAGAAAGCCGGTTCCGTTTGCGTTTAAAGGTGAACCTACCTAATCTACCCTTTCCGAAACCATACACAAACAGAAACACAGCTGTTCTTTGAAATCCGGGCGTCTCTGAATTTTGCAGTGCAGTTCTCTGGCCAAGGAATGTGTACAAAAACGCATATTAAATTAATATGTGCTCAGATAGGCATCTGTTCATGACGATCACAGAGAAAGATGCCTTATGTTAGGGGAAATGACTGAAAATACACATATGAGGCAAAGCTGCGTACTAAGATGTGTATGTTAAGAGAAATCTGCCCTAAAATGCTCAAAAAATTTCACCAGTACTGTTTAAAAGTAAATAAACCACAAGCCAATGTGGAAATGTGGACAGCTGAACTTATGACTGGAAAACATGAGAAATGGAGAGGAAGCCAAAAATTACCGATTCGCTCATCCCCTAAGGAGAAGCAGGGATGTTTCTGTTATGTTTCCTGAATGCAAAGCTAACAAAGGAATCCTCTAGCCCACTTTCATTGGCTGCCTGGAAGGCAAGGTTGGCAATCAGCTGGAGGTCGCCAAAATGGTGCCCCCTCTTTTCCATGCACAGAAACTGACTGGTCTGACAGCTGAATCGTATTTAAATATTAGCAATGTGATAGTGTCCGCCATTGGCCCTGAGGGCAGCAGGCAAGTTAAGCGAGTGAAGGACAGCCACAAGACACACATAGCTGTTCTGTTGCCTCACTCTTCCTAATGGCAGCAATTGCAGGCACATATTTATTTCAAAAAATTATACACTGCTTGATTGTAAAAAAACCCCCAAAACCTCAAAAACCTCAAAACTGTTTTCAAAAGGAGTAAAGCAATAAGATTGTACAGATGCATTTCAGCATTGATTAATTGCTTTCACTAATATCCTGCCTTTATCCCATCGAGGCTCACAACATGAATTAAAAAACAGATACAGCTTTTTTTAAAACAACAACAACAAAACCCACACAATCAATTATAAATCGTTTGTAATAATTAAATTACTGACCATATTGAAAACAGCACTCAGCCCAAACAGCTGTAAACCGTTTAAAAGCACAACAAACGGAGAAGGAAATCTATACCCCCCCATGACCCTGCCACAAGAGCCAGTTAGTGGCCAAAGGCCTGTTGGAGCAAAGAGGTCTTTGCCAGTTGGCCCAAGGAAAACAGAGAGGGGGCCAACCGAGCTGCCTGTAGGAGGGAGTTTCACAATCTGGGGGCAGCCGCTGAGAAGGCCCTGTCTTGTGTCCTCAGCAAATGGAGCTGTGTGGGTAGTGGGACCAAGAGAAAGATCTCCCCTGAAGATCTCAAAACCGAGGCAAGTCCCTAAAGGGAGATATGGTCCTTCAGATATTTCATGGTTATTTTCATATTTCATATATTTTTGCAGGACACAGCTGCTGATAACTTATTTCAATATGTGCATGCATTAAGTTTCTGGCCCGTGCATTACCTTGACCCCATTTTCATGCTTTGTGAGTGCGATTTATTCAAGTGAGCTTGGCCTTTTGCTGCAGGGCCAGTCTACCCAGCAGTCAGAAACACTCAGAAGTAGCTGAGCAGAGCAACATCAATTAAAGCTGGCAATCCGATGTGACATTTCACGCTTGTACAAGTCTGGGATTCTGCTCAGAACCCTAGAAAAATTAAATGGCCATCGTATTTCAACATCCCATTTTTATAGACATGTGCTCACGTAGCAGGACTTTCCAAAGTCATTGTGTAAATGAAGAGCGCTACTTTGGGATCTGGGCAAAGTCACCCATTCTTCCTATGCTCTTAGATCTAGCTCCAAGCGTCATGCGACTCAGCTATACAGCTGAAGATATAACGTTTTAAGTGCATTATACAAATGTAACACTAGATGGTGATGATGAGCTAATGGCAAATTCCATATATGCTTTACAGCTTTTTTTTATTTATATAAAGCCTTTTTACAGCCTCTTTTATATCTGTGTAGATTCAGCCAGGGACAGCCAGGACTCCAGCATTTCATTAGCTGCATGAAAGAGTCCTGCAACAACATCTGAGCATGCAAAATGATCGGGGGGGGGGGGGGCAGAACTACTCCCCTATGAAAAAAGGTTGCAGCGTTTTGGACTTTGCAGCTGTTCTCAACCTGTGGGTCCCCAGATGTTGTTGGACTGCAACTCCCATCATCCCTGAGCTCTGGCCTTGCTAGCTAGGGGTGATGGCAGTTGTAGTTCAACAATATCTGGGGGCCCACAGGTTGAGAAAGGCTGGTTTAGAGAAAAGGAGAGTAAGAGTTTGCAAAATGATGCATGGCATGGAAAAAGTGGATAGAGAAAAGTTGTTCTCCCTGCCTCACCACACTAAAACTCAGGGACATTTAAGGAATGTTTGAGGATTCAGGATGGATAAAATGAAGTCCTTCTTCATGGAGCATGTAGTTAAACTATGGAACTCCCTCCTACAGGAGGCAGTAACGACCATCAGTTTGAATGGCTTTAAAAGAGCATGAGACAAATTCATGGAGGAGAGGGCTATTGATAGCTACTAGCCACGATGGCTCTGCTCTGCTCTCCTAGCCAGAGGCAGCAATGCCTTGGAATCCCAGTTGCTGGAAACTACAGGAGGGGAAAAGGTTCTTGTGCTCCGGTCCTGCTTGCAGGCTTCCCTTTGGAGAATCTCATTGGCATAGCTGTCAACGTTTCCCTTTTTTAAAGGGAAATTCCCTTATTCCGAATAGGATTCCTTGCAAGAAAAGGGAAAAGTTGACAGCTATGCTCATTGGCCACATTGAGAACAAGATGCTAGACTAGATGGGCCATTGGCCTGATCCAGAAGACTGGACACCAAGCAGAGGACACACCATATTTATGTTACAGCTGAAACTTGGTGGCCACTCTAGATAGAGCCATGCTGTGTTCTTTGATTTTGATTTGTTTGCAATTGGGCTGAGTCAACATAGGAAGCTGCTGCATTCTGAGTGAGGCCATAGGTCTGTAGAATTTGGGGGTGACTGAGCAACATCTGGAGGGCCACAGTTTCCTCACCCCCAACCCGAGGTTCCCAACATCTGCACAAGTTGCAGTATAGCCATGCTAATGTTGGGATGAACACTGAAGTCACATCCTGGTGCCTGGATTGCTGCCAGTTCCCGGCTGCCTCCAGGGCTGCAAGATTCATTTTGCCATTTCGAAGTGGGCTTGATTGAGCCATCCTCTGCGTCACACCGTGGAGGCGGCAGGAGGCCTGACCCTGCCACGAGCATCCTGAAAATCTTAAGTGCATCTCACACCTGTCGGAATGTACAAAACCGAGCCGGGCACAGCCAATGATCCCACTGCTCTCCATCATCATGAAAGCCCTTCCTATGCACCCGCAAAAGCTGCAAAGGCTTGAGGGGAACGGCAGGACCTTCCGTCTGAAAGTGATTAACCAAGCTCTGTCTGTGGTGAAGGAAAGGAAGGCAGCAGAGAACGAGAGAAAATGCCTTTCTCAGTGTGCACCGACTGATTACAAAGCAGAAGAATGGGAGGAGAGAAAATGGGAATGGAAAGAAGCTTGACAGCCTATGGAGAAGTATTTCAGCTCCAACACAAAACATTTGCTGGTAATTATAGAATAACCTTCATTTAAATGCAAATAAGCCAGTAATTAAGATAAGGGCCCTGTCATTTGCCAGCATTCCGTCCCCCCCACCCTTGGCAGCTACAGGTTTTTGAGACATTCCCCACTTTTATTGATGAGCTGCCAAGATGCATGATGAATGTGAGGGGCAAAGGGGGAGTCCGGGAGTCAGTAATAATAATAATAATAAGAGGACTGTGGGAGAGCATGATTTTCCACCATACACAACTATTCTTCCCTCCAGTTTCACTCCCTCTAATAGTGAGCTCAAGTGGCAAGTGCCAATAAGCCTGTTTGCAGCCAAGATGGGGCTGTCTGGAACCCTGAGCAGCAACGCTTGACATAGCCAATCTTTTGTTCCCGGATGCCACTAATATGAGAAGGGTAGACCCTCCTATTCACCTCGCAGAACTACAGTTCCCAGAAAAGTTTGATGGTCCATCCCTCTTCCCAGAGAACTTTGAGAATCATAGAGAATCTGTGAGTGTCTGCTGAGCAAACTACACTGCGCAGGATTCTTTGGCAGAAGCCATCACTGTTTGAAGTAGCATGATGCTGCTTTAAATGCACAGTCCAGACAGGGTCTTGTTGACTTTGTAGGGCTGACACATCACCACACACTCTCAAGCAGATCACCCCCAGACTGTCAGTAACTGGTGGGTGGGATTCAGGCACATTCCCGGGACTTTCTTGCAAAGAGGACTACTGGTCTCTGGACTCAGCTAGATTGGTAAAGAAAGAATGTTTTATATGCATTGCATATGCATTATAACACTGTGACACCAGATGGCGCTGCAGAGTTCCATTTTTGCTAATGCAATTTCTCAAGGCGTTTTCCTGAAATGCTTCTTTGATGTAAAAGGTAAAGGTAAAGGAACCCTGGACAGTTAGGTCCAGTCAAAGGCGACTATGGGGTTGTGGTGCTCATCTCGCTTTCAGGCCAAGGGAGCCGGCATTTGTCCACAGACAGCTTTCCGGGTCATGTGGCCAGCATGACTAAACCACTACTGGTGCAACGGAGGACCGTGACAGAAGCCAGAGCACACAGAAACAGTGTTTACCTTCCCCCTGCAGCGGTACCTATATATCTACTTGTACTGGTGTGTTTTCGAACTGCTAGGTGGGCAGGAACTGGGACAGAGCAATGGGAGCTCACCCCATTGCGGGGATTCGAACCGCCAACCTTCCGATCGGCAAGCCCAAGAGGCTCAGTGGTTTAGACCACAGCGCCACCCGCAACCTGAAACTCTTCTTTGATGTGTCTAGATCCAGCCTCTGTTGCCCTGATGCAGTGGTTTCCCAAAGTGGGTGTTGACACCCCCTGGGGGTGGTGGGCTTACCTAGGGGTGTACTAAGTGGCAAGAGGGCATCAGGGGGGCACTGGAGGTGCAAATGACTACAGTGGTACCTCGGGTTACATACGCTTCAGGTTACAGACTCCGCTAACCCAGAAATAGTACCTCAGGTTAAGAACTTTGCTTCAGGATGAGAACAGAAATCGTGCTCCGGTGGTGCGGCAGCAGCGGGAGGCCCCATTAGCTAAAGTGGTGCTTCAGGTTAAGAACAGTTTCAGGTTAAGAACAGACCTCCAGAATAAATTAAGTTCTTAACCTGAGGTACCACTGTATCCAATTTTGATAAGTAGGAATTGCTGGATCAAGTTCATCAGTTTTGTTACCTTCATTAACCTAAATAGTTTTAATTGGATTTTGAATAAATGTGCAATTAATTGTTACTGTTATGAATTCTGTTGTGCTACTGCCTTCCTTAGTGGGTTATGCAAATAGCTATTCTGAGAAATTCTTTTTATAGAGTTGGGGGCATTGGGGATGAGTTTGGTGGCCTGCTGTCCTGCTGCAACAAATGTACTAAAGACACACACAGAAAACACAACCCCACAGACATATTACAGTTCAGAAAGTGACAAGGAAACACACTAAAAGTGTGGAATGAACAGATGATGAATGGGCAGAAGTGTAAGTGCCCTACGAACAAACTAGAATGGATGGTCATTGTCATATAACAAGTCCATGAACAAATCAGAACAGATGCTCAAGAAAGACCGGACACAATTTAACCTCTGCATAAGCTTTGTGCAAGCAAATCAGGATGAACGCTCAATAAACAAAGTGCCTGGAGGCCCCCCAAGCCCCCCACCCCCTGCAGATTGGGTCTAATAATGATGGACTTAACCCATTCTTACACTGGCAGAGTAATTTTAAAAAAATTACCTACACTGATTTTTTTTTTTTAGTCCACATATTTTCCTATGAAATAACACCTGGGTTAGAAAGCTCAGGAGCTCCTGTCTCTGCTGCTACCTTTTTCATTTCTAGACTGACAGTGACAGACACTTCAGAATCACAGCAACATGAAAATCTTGGATATCTGAATTGTATTCTACTGTGGGGGGGGGGGGGGCAGCAATTGCTTGTCCACCAAAGAAGACGAGCAGGAAAGGCTTAAAAGCTATCCAAAATATTCCTTCTTCAGAGTAAAGATGTTCAGGCTTTCTCTTTGCCTGATTGGCTAGATCTGGTTATCTGCTCTTATTATCCTTATTAATTAACTTATTACCCACCAGGTTGCAGCATTAGAAACAATATTAGAATCATTTTAAAACAGTTTACAACCATAAGTTTCATCAAACTTATACGCCAATTGAATCTAAAAGAAACCTTCAAAGTAGTTTTTCAAAGAGAATAAAACAATAAAAGCTATCAGCGAAAACAGTAAAAACAACTCCTTAAAACGTTCAAAAGGTAAAAGTAGAAATAAACTAAAAGCAGATTAAAACACCCATCAACATTGTGCGTGTGTGGGTAGGCTTGCCTGAACAAACATGTTTTTAGCAGGCTCCGAAAGGAGTACAGTGAAGGACTGATATCAACAGGTAAAGAGTTCCAGTGTGTAAGTGCTGCCACACTAAATAAAAACAATTCATCTAAATGTCAGATCAGTTGCTTGCCTAAATGCCAGTAATTGCCATAACTTCATTTGTAGGCTCAAAATGCTGAAATGTGGGAGTAGGCTAGTTTCTCGCAACAGAAAAGGAAGGTGAGTGCCTGCCTTCTTTGACTTATATCTCAGGTTCTACAAGTGCTAAGAATTTATTACAGTGGTTACAGACGCTTCAGGTTACATACGCTTCAGGTTACAGACTCCGCTAACCCAGAAATATTGCTTCAGGTTAAGAACTTTGCTTCAGGATGAGAAAAGAAATTGTGCTCCAGTGGTGCGGCGGCAGCGGGAGGCCCCATTAGCTAAAGTGGTGCTTCAGGTTAAGAACAGTTTCAGGTTAAGAACGGGCCTCTGGAACGAATTAAGTACTTAACCCGAGGTACCACTGTATTTTAAAATCTGGGACTCTGTGGAGATCATGGCTCAGGGTGGGTGACTTATGCTAGCTGATAGTATCAGAAACAGAGCCTTAAATTAGAGATATTGCTGGATTCCTTCTTCAGCCAGAACCTCAGTTAGATCTGAGGAGCTCCTCAGTTTGGGGATGAATTCTTTCTGGACCGAACTCAATGCTTTACCCTGCAAGAGGGATGGAGGACAGTTTCCAGCTTGGGGGCCACATTCTCTTCTGGGGAACCTTCTAGGGGCCACACGCCTGTGGTGGGTGGGCCCAGGGGTGAAAGCAGGTGGAGCCATGCATGCAAATTTATTACTTTTGTGCAGAGCTTTCTACATGCACTCACACGCCCTTCTCTATCCTCCATCCAGGCTGGCAGGAGGAAAGATCAGAGTTCAAGGACATATTCTAGCCATCCAAAAATCCTTGGGGTGCAAAGTAGGGGTGTGTGGCTTTAGGAGAATTCCAAGGGCCACAAATGGGGAATTGGGGGCCACATTTGCCCTCCATGTCTGAGTTTATGCACCCCTAACCTGCCAGGATTTCAACTTAACAGCATAGAAGGGATTCATAGAATCATAGAATTGTAGAGTTAGAAGAGGTTCCTCATGTGCTGCCATGGACTGGGAAAACAGGGCAGGTCTACACCAGTCCTATGCACATAAGCTGGATGCTTCCCCCACACATTTTAAAAGGGACCATTTGATAGAGACCAAAGAGAAGAGAGAGCTCCCCCCACAGCGCAAGTGAGGCACTAGAAGCACACATGACGCCACACGCCCTTGCGCTTCCTTCAAAAAAATATCCTTGCAAATGACAAACCCCGAGTGCTGTAGATAGTCAGCGTCTGTGTGGATATAAATATATGTGTAATACACACAGATATGTGTATGTATCTGCTGTTGCTGTAGACACTAATGGCTTTCGATGACAGTTGTGGACAAATTGCAATTGACGGGTTTTATGCCAGAAAATATATTGCATGAAAACATCTCCCTGTGTGTAATGTCTGGTGTGTGCCTGCACTTTTGCGAGATTGGAAGTTTCTCTCCTCGCACCTCTCGGTCCCTGCGTTGTTATCACGGTTACCATCACCGTGATTGGTGTGTGTTTTCAGGGCTCCCCCTCCCTCCACCCCACCCCAGAATAAAGGAATGGAAATGAACAGCAATTCCCTGAAAATGCTGTGCTCTGGAGCGACAGCCATTCCCAGAAAGGTTAGTCTGTAACCTTTACTTAAACTGTCTCAATCTGTATTAAATGTTATCTGTTTGCCTGGCGAAAAGATGTGTGAGTCAAGGGAGATGAGATGCCTCTGATTGTGTTTATCTACAGCTTTGAAAGGGTGTTTGAGGGATTAACCGGGGAGCCCAGGAGGGCTGGAGCAGTTCGATAAAGAGCCTGTTCTGCACCAACTCCAGTCTAAATTGTACAGCCAGTGGAATCCAGGTTTTGGGTAGGAGGGTTTTTTTTTTATACAGCGCAGTGGCCTCCCTCAAACAAACAGCCAGTTCATTGCTAGAGTGACATGTGTAATGACTACAGTATCATGCAAAGAACCACCCCAGCAGCACAGACCAGGGCTGACCTCAACACAAACACACACACACACAACTACCATTGCTGCATTGGTAAAAACAGGCTTAAAAAGGTAAAGGGACCCCTGACTGTTAGGTCCAGTCGTGACCGACTCTGGGGTTGCGGCGCTCATCTCGCTTTATTGGCCGAGGGAGCCGGCGTACAGCTTCCGGGTCATGTGGCCAGCATGACTAAGCCGCTTCTGGCGAACCAGAGCAGCGCATGGAAATGCCGTTTACCCTCCCGCCGGAGCGGTACCTATTTATCTACTTGCACTTTGACATGCTTTCGAACTGCTAGGTTGGCAGGAGCAGGGACCGAGCAATGGGAGCTCACCCCATCGCGGGGATTTGAACCGCCGACCTTCTGATCAGCAAGTCCTGGCCTTTGTGGTTTAACCCACAGCGCCACCTGCATCCCTTTAAAAAAAACAACAGGCTTACATAGACATAATTTAGATTGTTCTTATTTATTATTTTAAGGGACGTGGGTGGCGCTGTGGTCTAAACCACAGAGCCTAGGACTTGCAGATCAGAAGGTTGGCAGTTTGAATCCCTGCAACGGGGTGAGCTCCCATTGTCTGGTCCCAGCTCCTGCCCACCTAGCAGTTTGAAAGCAGGTCAAAGTACAAGTAGATAAATAGGTACTGCTCCAACGGGAAGGTAAACGGTGTTTCCGTGTGTTGCTTTGGTTCACCAGAAATGGCTTAGTCATGCTGGCCACATGACCCGGAAGCTGTCTGCAGACAAATGCTTGCTCCCTCGGCCTATAGAGCGAGATAAGCGCGCAACCTCAGAGTCGTCTGCGACTGGACCTAATGGTCAGGGGTACCTTTACCTTTACCTATTTATTCTTTTATAAACCACTGAATTCCAAAAATGGGCTTCTAAGCAGTTTGCAAAGTTTAAAGCTAGTAGTGTGAACATGAAAATATAACCGCCCATATATAAATATGCAGCAAAACAACAACTGTTGGCATTTGTCTGTCTCGAGAGACAATGGAGTATGCCTCTGGGGGTGAAGCCAATTTGCCGTGTGAGCAGCATGGAAGTGACCTGCCTGAGTCCCTGACAAAGCAACTGAAACAAGCTGCTGGGAGTTTTTTTTTCTGAGGAAGGGAGCTCACAGGTTTTTCATGGAATGAACATCCCATCATTCTGTTCTAGGCTGGTATCGAACAATGACTTCTTGAATGTTTGGAGCATTTTAGGCAATTAAATTAACTGGAACCTGCTTTGCAGCAGTAAATACAGGTGTGGCTGGCAAAGATGCCATGTTATGATGAAAAAAGACATCTCTTCTAAAGTGACACTCTTACACACACTTATTTGGGAGAAAGTAAGAACACAATGGGACTTGTTACAGGACAGCCTAATGCATGTTTATTTGGAAGTAATTTGGATGGAAGTGGTTTTGAACACACACTATAATGCTGCTGAATGTATATTTAAGCAACTCACATTTAAACAACTCATATATGGGGCATACTATTAAATATATACTTTTAATGTATTTTTGTATTTAAAATGTTTATAGGTTGCTTCTCTGAAAGCAAATTCCTTCCAGGAGGACTTCTAAGCTTCATGCAATCAGTTCAAAGGTCTGAAGTGGGCTTCTAAACGAGTTCCATTGAACACTCTTCGATCACTTCCAGATGACCTGCTTATTGAATGTTCATCCTGATTTGTTTGTAAGGAGAGTCAATGGCACTGTCGATTTAAGAAGGAGTCATTCAGATTTGCTTGCAGGCAGGTGACATGTTGTGTCAAAGCAAGTGCTATTATCCCACACTTTCCAATGCATTTTGTAGAATCATAGCATTATAGGGTTGGAAGGTACCCAAAGGTCATCTATTCCAACCCCCTGAATGATAGGAGTCACAGCTAAAGAAATCCTGGCAGATGGTCACCCAACCTCTGTTTAAAAACTCCCAATGAAGGAAGGCCCACCACCTCCCGAGGCAGTTTGTTCTGCTGTCGAACAGCTGTTAACATCAGAACGTTCTTCCTGGTGTTTACGCAGAATCTCCTTTCTTGTAACATGAAGTCATTGGTTTGGGTTCTACCAATTTTTTATAAATAAAAATTATTATTATTATTATTATTATTACCCTCCAGAGCAGGAGAAAACAAGCTTGCTTCATCTTCCATGTGACAGCCTTTCAGATATTTAAAGATGGCTATCATCGCACCTCTCAGCCGCCTCTTCTCTAGGCTAAACATAGTGAACTCCCTCAACTGTTTCTCAGAAGACTTGGCTTCCTAACCTCTTGGTCACTTTCCCTGCACACATTCCAGCTTGTCGATATATTACTTAAACCAGAACTAGACACAGGACTCCAGGTCTAAGGCAGAGTAGAGTGGGACTATTACTTTTCTTGATCTGGACATAATAATCTCTTGATGCAGCCTAGCTTTTTTTTTTTTTTTGCAGCTGCATCACATGGTTGACTCATGTTAAGCTTGTGGTCCACCAAGACCCCTAGATCCTTTTCGCATGCCTTTTCGCATGCCCCGCTAGTAAGCCAGGTGTCCCCCATCCTATACTTTTGCATCTGGTTCTTCCTGCCTAAGTGCAGAACCTTACGTTTGTCCCTATTGAAATTCATTTTGCTGGCTTGGGCCCAGTTCTCCAATCTGTTAAGGCCGTCTTGAATCCTGATTCAGTCTTCTGAGGTATTAGCTACTCTTCCCTGTTTAGTGTCATCTGCAGATTTCATGAGTGTACCCTCTATTCCTTCATCCAAAGACATTTTTAAAGATTTTGAACAACACCAAGCCCAGTACAAAACCCTTCACTTTCCCCTGTCACTTCTCTTATTGCAAAAAGCCTGATCTCCAGGGAAGAGTGTTTCTTGCACAAGACCCCTGAAACAATTAGAACTGCACCATTTGCCAGCATGTGAGTGAACCTCACCTGAAAATAGAGACAATCTGGAAGTGCCATTAGAAGCCATTCAGTGATGGAGAAGCCTGTGAAGTGTGAGATTCCCACTCAGCATACACACCTGAATGCATTTTTAGACTCTCTCTTCAGAGTTTTCCTGAGAAGGCCGGGTTGGAGCAGGAAAGGGAGGAGATGCTGGAAAGGGAGGAGATGTCATGGTGCATGTCTTTCCTACAAAGTTTTTAATAATAGCAATGGATGAATAAATAGGGCTACTCTCTGCCTAGGAAACAGATGCTGCAATTCCTGGACCTATTGAACCTGGGTGTGAGCAGACGTGGCTAGGATTGCACTGTTAATGGTCACAGGCCCCTGACTGCCATTTCCTTTTAATTGGGCAGGAAAAGAACCCCAGAGGTCATTTTCACACATGGCTCTTAAACTGGCCACTGAATTTTCCAGCTTCTGTCATTCAGATGTAATACTTACATTGGGTGAAACACACATTCAGTTTGACAGATTGTGCTCTTCCACACTTTATCCTGCATTTTATAAGGGGTAATTATCCACTAATTGTCACAAACCCTTTTTTTGTTTTTGCAGTGTTGCAATCCTTTCGAGGAAAAAAAGAGAAAGCTTATTTCTGTCAATTACCCTCATTTGCCCTTAGTCACCCTTGCCCTCTCTTGCCATCATTAATTGAATCATGTAGCCAAATTGGATTGGCTACATAGCATCAGGATGTCATCCCATTAACTATGTGATCCTTCACTGACCGGGATCCCTTAAGGATCCAGGAAAAAGGAAGAAGCAGAAGCTAGGAGAAAGTGATGCTAAAGTAGATAACGTAGACATAGGAAGCATCTTCCAGAAGGAACCTAAACCCCATTCAAAATGAAAATGTAGTGTATTTGATGCTGCCAGTGGCAGGAATCAGAATGCCCTGTGGGGGATATACATGGTTTCATGTAATTCTTCGACCACTAGATGGCGAACGTTTCCTAGGCAAATGTAGACAGCCGGCCATTGATGCTGCCATAGATACGGCAGAGTCTGGATTAACACAGTTTTTCATTCCGATTTTCATACGGTTGTAGGCTCGGACAGGTCTCCTGCACTCACTCAACGATTTTGCATTGCACTTGCTGTTTTGTATCCATAATCTTGCAATCAAGGAAGGAAGGCCTGGCTTGTGTCCAAATGGAACTGCTTAACTGCATGAATATTTTTTTTTGTTTTGTTAAATTCATGTAGCCAGCCATAGCTTGAAAGAGTCTGGAGTGGTGATATCTCCTGATCTCAGGAGGCAGAGGCATTGTCACCTTAAGGGTCATATTCCCTTCCAAGCAGCCTCATGACGGCCACATACCAGTCCTGGGTGGGGCCAGAGGTAAAATTGGGCTTGGTGGTACACTAGTTTCTGTGCTCACTATTTTCTGTTCTTCATCCAGGAAGGCAAGAGGCATTGTGGGAGTTCAAGGACACATTCCAGCCAGGCAAAAAACACTCAAGGAGCGTGTGCAGCAGAGCTGTGCACCAGATTCGGATGCCTGACCTCAAAAAGGATATTGTAGAGTTGGAAAAGAGTCAGGAAAGGGAAACCAAGATGGTCAAGGGGATAGAGTGAGTGACCCTCCCAGGAAGGAGGATTGCAGCATTTGGGGCTTTTTTAATTTAGAGAAAAGGCAAGAAAGAGGCAACACGATAGAAATTTATAAACGCATGGCATGGATATAGCGAACAGAGAAAAGTTTTTCTCCCTCTCATCCAGTGCTTTTTTCCCCTAAAAAAATGTTTAGGGGTACTCTCATTTTGACTCAAGAAAACCACCATTTTATAGTTCAAATCAGGAAAAATAAATACCGTAAATGGACAAAAGTACAAAGATTCACAAAATATTTAGGGGTATGTGCCCCTCTGCATCCCCCCCCCAGAAAAAAAAAGCACTGCTCTCTTCTAACACTAGAATTTGTGGGCTGAATGTGGGAAGATTCAGGAGAAATGAAAGAAAGGACTTCTTCACACAGAGCAGAACTAAACTATGGAACTCCCTCCCACCAGAAGGGGACATTATGTTATCTCCCCCACCACTTGCATTTTTCCAGTCCGGTCAGTGGGGATTTTTAATGAATCACTGGTAAAGCACATGCATGGAACACAAAAAGATCCCAGATTCAAACCCAAAGAGGTGTGATATGGTAGAAGTTTATGTATGGCATGGAGAAACTGTGCAGGAAAAGTAACACTAGAACTCATGGGCATCCAATGAAGCCGAATGTTGGAAGATTCAGGATGGATATTGCAACACAGAGTTGAACTATGGAACTCCTAACCACAGGAAGTAGTGTTGGCCACCGACTAAGATGGCTTTTTTAAAAAAGGATTAGGCAAATTCATGGAGGAGGAGAGAGCTATCAATGGCTACTAGCCAGCTCTGCTCTGCTCTGTCTCCGCAGTTGGAGGCAGCAATGTTTCTGAATGCCACTTCCTGGAAAACTACCAGAGGGTAGATGTCTCTGGCATCTGGGACTCTCTCAGGCCACTCGCCCTCCTGGATCAGGATAACACTGCTCCTCAGCCTTGCCTTGCACCCTCCTCAAATATTTTCAAAACCCTGGATAGAGATGAATATTTTGAGTGTGAAGATACTGCTGTGCAAAAGGTAACATTCACATTTGTCGCTCTGCCCCTTTTTGCCTCTGCCTCTGCCCATCAATGCTATGTTCCCCCTCCCCATGAACGTTTGCCCAGCAGGAAAGGCAGCCCCACCAGGCTGGAAGAAAAAAACCTCCTCCTGTTCTAACCGGAAAGGGCAGTGTTATGTATTGAGTTGAATAGGATCCAAAATGCAGCAGTCTGATTGGTCCTAGAACAATAGGATTCAGAATGCAGCAGTCTGATTGGTCCTAGAACAATAGGATTCAGAATGCAGCAGTCCTAGATTGGCCCCAGAACAATGCAGCAGTATGATTGGTCCGCAGGAGCCACCCAATCCAGCTCCAGGTGGAAGTGAATCCACAACCTGATTAGCTTACAGGAGAATCCCCGAATTAGCCAATCATGTGCAACCCATTGTGTAAATAATGTATATAAAGCAGTTGCAGATAGGTAGCCATGTTGGTCTGCCGTAGTCAAAACAAAATTAAAAAATTCCTTCCAGTAGCACCTTAAAGACCAACTAAGTTAGTTCTAGGTATGAGCTTTCGTGTGCATGCACACTTCTTCAGATGCACACTTCTTCAGATACACACTTCAGATACACACTTCTTCAGATACACACTTCAGATGCACACTTCTGAAGAAGTGTGCATGCACATGAAAGCTCATACCTAGAACTAACTTAGTTGGTCTTTAAGGTGCTACTGGAAGGAATTTTTTAATTTTGTATATAAAGCAGATATTGTGGGGGAACTTCCATTGCTCCTCACCACTATGAGCTGAATAAATAGCATGAAATCCACTCTTGACTCCGAGTATATTTGAGGCGAGGATTGCAAAATGACAAAACACAGGGTTAATAATGATAAAATCATAGAATTGTGGAGTTGGAAGGGGCCATGAGGGTCATCTAGTCCAACCCCCTGCAATGCAGGAATCTTTTTGCCCAGCCATGGGCTTGACCCCACGACTCTGAGATTAAGAGTTGCAAGCTTTACTTACGGAGCTACCTCTACACATGCCCTTCTCTATATCCCCCATCCAAGCAAGCAAGCAAGATGCACTGTCAGAGCTCAAGAGCAGATCCAGGACAAAACACTCAAAGAGAGAGAAAAACAAGGCAGGTGAGGGGTGTTGCTCAGGAGGGGGTGTGGCCTTGGGAGAGTCCCGGGGGCCAGGCAGAGAGGTACACAGGGCCACATTTGGCCCCTGAACCTTGGGGTGCAATGCCAGTTTGGGTGGCCCTCTGCAATGCCAGTTTTGGGGCCCTCTGCTTCTCTTGCTTCATTTTATATAGTTGCGGTGTCCCCTGCGGCACCCCTGAGGCTCGCTCTTCCCTAAATCTGCCTCTGACCTGAAGTTCTCTGCCCCTGATTTGCCAGGGACTGGTACCATGAAATAGGCAGATAGGAGGAGCTGGAGCGCTTGCCATGATTGGCATTGGAATTAGCCCCGCCTCTGTCCCAGGTCCGTGCCTCAAGACGGAGAGTGGGTCCGGGGAGCTGCTAAAGCCACGTTCTTCCATGTCGCTCTGTCATCACCCCCCACCCCCCCGGTGCGTGTGTTTTGTTCCTGTAAGGTGCGTGGGTGGTTCTTTGCTTTGTGTGTTTGAGCTCCATTAAAAAATTAATGCACAGGAAATATCAGACAAGCGTTCAAAGCAATTTTTCATTAAAAAAAAAATGGGGGGGGGGAATCAAACTCCACCACCAGTCGCCGGATTTGTCAGAAATGGGAAAACAAAGCTTTACAAAAGGAGCGGTAATCAATAAATCATCGCCAGTCACACATCTAAATAGCTCTGTGCTGCGTGGCACGCAATTAGACAGCTAATGATGGCGAAAACGCCCTTGCGCGCAGCGAGAAAGCCTTCCCCTGGGAAATTTCGCTGCCTCTGCTCATTTATAACAAAGCTGCAGGCTTGCCTAGAGGTGTTACAGATCACGCCGCAACAACCTCCGAGAGATGGAGGACTCTATTTTCCTGAGGAGGGACGAGACCTAGCGAACACGAGCCTCCATTTGCATGGCTTCAAGCGCCGTTCAAGCGCTGCACTGGGGTGTCTCGGGAGAGATCGGAAGCAGACCCCGTACTACTCACGAGGAAGCCACCCAGCTGAACGGAGCTCTGCCTTTTGGGCTCCTGAGGCAATGCCCTGCGACAGTGGCTCCCCGGATGTCGGACTGCAATGCCCAACTGACTTAATCAATGGAAGTGGAAGGGAGTTGTAGTCTAACCACATCTGGGAACTCAAGACTGAAGGACGCATCCCTGACTTTGCAAGGGAAGAGAGGGTTCTCCCCTGACTATGTTGTTTCTCTGCTTTCATCTGTCCTGCTTTCTGCTTAGTCTTAGAAGGAATCCTCTGTTTGAACTGCTGTCCAGTTTTAGTCTAGATGAAACATAAAGAACCAAAATAAGAAAAGGATCTTGAAGTTGCATATCCACAGTTAACGGCAGCTGGAGAGTAGACTGAGGAGGCACGCAGGTCGCCTGGCTACAGTCTCCGCCACTATGCTGAGATGTGTTTGGAGTCCTGTTCATAAATTGTGGCAATTTGGTTTAATTTGGCACCTGTGCATTTAAATTAGCAGGTGCAAATTCTATGCAAATCTCTGCCCTCTTTTCTTGGTGATGCATTTCCTCTGCTTTGGTGGCACATAAAGTGGCCACCCGAGTCCTGCTCGTCCTGAATTCTAGGTTAACGAGGATAATTTAGAAAATTGATTCTGGGAGCAGGTCCCATTCAGTTTCCAGGACCTCCAGTTCCTTCAGCATGCTCAGCTGCAGGGGCATCAGCTCTTGGGGACTGAGCTGTTTTGGCCTCCCCCAGTATCCTTTCAGAGGGGACCAGCCCCCCTCCAATGTGGATGGGGTGAAAGAGGCTGAGCTTCTCCTCCTGCTGCTGCTGCTGTGGAAGGAGGCTGAGCTGAGAGAGGAGGAGCCACCAGCCATTGAAGCCGTGCCAAGTTCAGCTTCGTGCTTGGCCTCCTCCTGATGATGCAACGTTGTAAGTGTGATGCCACAAGTGATGCCGGGACCCCTCAATTTCTGAAGCAATTTGGCTCCTCTGCTCAGCTGTCAGGAGCCAGAGTCAGGAGTATGTAGATCTGCAATATAAATACCAGTCTCAGTGAAGTTAATTCTGTATGCAAAGAAACCACAACAGCGCAGGCCTAGTGATCACAGCAAGTCATCCCTGTCCTGTAAGTATTGCCCCAGTGAGGCAGTTGCAATGACTGCCTTTCCATTAGACTCCTCCTCGGGTCCTTCCCAAGCAATCTCAGGCTCCTTCATCTAGTCTCTCATTGCTCCACCCTCTTCATTTATCTACGGGTTCTGGGAGACCTGTGGGAGGGGTCACAGCAGGAGAGGGAGACTCCCTGGTTTCTTTAGCAGCCTGCCTCATCTCTGTCTCCTGGCCTCTCTCGTCTCCTGCCTCTGAGTCTGAACTGCTCTCTGCCACATGCTTCCCTGCTCACTAAACCCTGCTGCCTCTTCAGCTTCTGACACCTCCTCCCAGTCTGTGCCCTCTCCTCCCTCTGACCACTCATAGTCATCCCACCACCAATCCCCAGGCTCTGAGCCTTCCTTCTTCCTTTGGGGGATCCCCAGTTGGTACCTCCTACCACTCCTCTTCATACAGATGACAGGCTCCCCCTACCTTCTCCTGAGAAGACCCAAGTGCCAGGTCAGGATAGGTCTCAGCCGTTCTGCAGGGTTTTCCTGCTCAGTGTCCGTCTTTCTTTCCTTCATGCCTGACACCTTGAACCCAGACAGTTGCAGATCAGTCTGGGCAATCCAGCCTGACCTGTAGCAGTCCATGTCTGTCTGTTCCCAAAAACACCAGAAGAGCCTGGGCTGGATCAGGCCAATGGCCCATCTAGTCCAGCATCCTGTTCTCTCAGTGGCCAACCAGATGCCCTAATGGGAAGCCCAAGATCTGAGCACAAGAGCAGCTCTCCCCTTCCGCAGTGGCTTCCAGCAACTGGTATTCAGAAGCATTGCTTCCTCGGACTGTCCGGTATTGAACAATGACATTAAATCTTGTCCAATATCAGTTGATAGGCTGAGGTTACAATGCAACGGTGCCAGAGCTAGAGTGACTCTTTATCCATCTATGATGTATACCCAGCGTATGCTAAATGCCAGCCAGGAAGATGCAGCTTTAATAATAGGATCCAGCCATTACTGGCTTGTCACTCACAAGAGTCATCTTTCTGGGGGCCTGTCAGGTTGCCGAGAAATGCAGCAGATCCCCTAATGCCACACAGCACCTCGGGCTGGAAGGAAAAGGTTTGTGACAGCCTCAGGTAGAAGATTCCTTGTTTGGTCCTGGCTCAGATAAGAGCAAGGGCATCAATAACCCACCCGCATGGCTCTTGGGGGGTTTGACGGTGCAGGGGGTGGCAGCGGCGAGGAGAGGCAGGAAGAGATTTAAATAACCCAAGAAAGCCCATTTGTATTCTCCCGACATCTCCGTCTGCAGCCCAATCACTAGAGTTGGATGCCTTGAGCAATCCATAGTTGCTATAACAACTAACAAAGTGTAATTAGTCAAAGAGGGAAGGGAAAAGGAGCCCCAAATAACAAATGAAAATAATAAAAAAGGAAATGATTTTGGAAATTTTGTTTTGTTTTGTTTCAGAAACACTCCTAGGGAGCATACTGCAGAAGTGATTTCAGGTGTCTCAGATGGGGGGGGGGGACATCCACAAGATTTGTTACTACTGCTGTTTACCTACCTACAGGAATGATTGCCTATATCAGAGGTGTGGAACTGGTGGCCCTCCATAGTTTGATGGACTCCAATTTCCATCAGCCCTAGCCAGCACAGCCTATGGTCACTGATGATCGGAGTTGTAGTCCAGCAACATTTGGAGGGCCACAGGTCCCCGCCCCCCGGCCTCCATTAATGATAAGTTGAGGTTTTAAGTCAAAGGCCTCAAGATCCCCAAAGTACTTTAGGATGCCATTCAGCTCAGTTACACTCAGAGTATACCCACTGAAATTAATGACCAAGATTAGATGCTGATGAATTTTCAATATGCCCCCCTTTTTTTTATCTCAATCTGTTCTGGCAATGTGGATAACTGAGATTAAGAATGGAAAAAAATGACGAGCTGAGATGAACCAAAAATGATGGATTTGCACATCTCTGGGCACATCAAAGGGCATCAAACCTGGAGCCAGCTCAATGCACACATGCCTTTTAACTCGCCCCTAACCAGGACTCAATTCACGTAATTGCATTTGCTCAAATGCATAAGAACCTAAGAACCACCTTGCTGGTTCTGGCCATAGACCCATCTGGTCCAGCATCCTGTTCTCACAGTGGCCAACTGTGGGAAACCTGCAAGCAGGATCTGAGGACAAGAGTGCTTTCCCCCTCCTGTGGTTTCCAGCAACTGGCGTTCATAGCACTGCTGTCTCCAAGCATCACTGCATCTCCCAATGTCACATCCCTGTGTAGAGGGGGCTAGAAACAGAGGATAGTCTGGGAAGTAACAGCAGAGTCCTGGACAGTGGAAAGGCCTTGGGTGGAGGGAAATGGATATGTAAAATGAATTACAGTAGTTAAACCTGTACCATTGAGTCTTGCAGGAAGCTGTGTGATGAGAAGAGATTCAGACCTCCTTTAACAAAGGTGTAAGAGACTCACCAAGTCTCCTCTGTAAACTTGAGTAGACTTATTTCTCTGAAGGGATCCTAATTTACTGCTGCATTCTACAGCAGCTATATGATAGGAAACTTTCACCTCCAGTTTTGATTAACCATGGTTTAGTGTTACAGCTAAACAGTAAACTATAGTCAGTTATAATTGTTCCCTTGAGGCCAATGTAGCCAACAACCTCCCTTGGACTTCTCTACAATTGCAATTTGTTAGCTCTGTGTGGGCAGAGACCATCCTTTTCTTTTGTTCATGAAACTGTTAAATGTCATGCACACTAACAAAACAACACTCATGAATTGAAATAAATTCTTCATCTGTTAAGCTACTGCTGTGTCTCCAATCCATAGTACTTTTTTTAGTGGGGGGAGTTAATAATTATTACCACTTGTCCATGGCCTGCTCAGGCAGGGTCAAGGGATGTCAGGTCTCATGTTGCAATAAATCCTGTGCCCTCGGACAGAAGGATTCATTTCTGGAGTCAAGAAATGGGTTGACTTTAGCCTGACATTGTATCAAGAGGTGGAAAGTTTGCTTTCCATTGGGCTGTCTAATCAGTTCAAAGGCGTGCACAGGCAAGCAGTTTTAGTTAGCCTCCTCACCTCAAGGTCTGCGCTATTAACCCATTTTGGGGATCTAAATAACTTCCTTTGGACTTTCTCCAGGGGGCACTTTTGTTCAGTCCATGTGTCACAGAAGAAAACTGGTAGGGCTGACAACCAATCCTGCCTAGCCAGTTTGTTTGAAGGTTTCTTCATATGACTGGAAACAGAATTGTTGTTAAGGAAAGCTCCTCCACTGGTATGTTTTTAAAAATAATAATTACAATTTAGATCAGGGATGGGGAAACCTGTGCCACCCCCCAATATTATTGGACTCCAACACCCATCAGCCCCAGCCCCCAGCAAGCGTGGCCAATGGCCAGCAATGATGGGAGTTGTAGCCTAACAATGCCTGGAAGGCCACATGTTCCCCCATCCCTGACTAAGTACCCATCTGTGCTATACATTTAAAGCAGCATCATTCCACTTTAACCAGTCATGAGTTCCCTGAGAGAATCCTGGGAGATGTGGTTTGTTAAGGGTGGCAAGAGTTGTTAGAAGACCCATAGAGCAACAGTTCACAGAGTGGCTGAACAGGAAATCCTTCTTCCCAGGCAACTCTGGATAGATATGTAGTTCCTATTCAGATATCTAAATATCTTAAGTGCTGTTGCATAGAAGATGGAGTCAGCTTGTTTTCTGCTGCTCCAGAGGGTGGGACCCTAACCAATGCATTCAAATGAGAAGAAAGGAGGTTCCAACTAAACATTAGGGGAGAAAAACCTTCTGACAGCAAGAGCTGTTCTATTGGAATGGATTCCCTTGGGAGGTGGTGGACTCTCCTTCAACGGAGGTTTTTAAACAGAGGTTGGGTGGCCATGTGTCAGGGATGCTTTAGCTGGGATTCCTGCCTCGCAGGGGGTTGGTTCCTTGGGATCTCTTCCAACTCTACAATTGTATGATTCTAATCTATATTCCAACAAGATATAACTAGGAGTTATTTTTTTTTAAAAAAAGATTTAAGCCATGAAAGGGCTATCCATAACTCTTGACATTCACTGGCTGGAGGAAGTCAAGGGTACACCAGGGGTGTGACAACAGACATGGGTCCTTTTCTTCAATTTGGTGGCAACCTCATATTAACATGGAAAGGAAAATCCCATCTCTAATAAGTGTGACATGTGTACAAAGGCGTGGGCAATCATCTACAAAGTCACTGTCAAAAATGTTGGATCAAACAGCGGCACCACCACTATGAATGGTACATGTAGAAAGACTCTAAGTAAAATCTAAAGCTATGATTCTATGTCCATTAACTTCAGTGGGAAGAACTAGCATTGGCTACAACCCATATACAGTGGTACCTCAGGTTAAGTACTTAATTCGTTCTGGAGGTCCGTACTTAACCTGAAACTGTTCTTAACCTGAAGCACCACTTTAGCTAATGGGGCCTCCCGCTGCCGCCGCACCACCGGAGCACAATTTCTTTTCTCATCCTGAAGCAAAGTTCTTAACCTGAAGTACTATTTCTGGGTTAGCGGAGTCTAACCTGAAGCGTATGTAACCTGAAGTGTATGTAACCCGAGGTACCACTGTATACACACACACGTGTGGATCTTTTCTCCTTAATGTTTCTTCCTCTCCCTGCACTGTCTAGTCCAAAGTACATAGCCTCCAACGTCTGGCAGATTAAAGATGTTTACAAGCATGTCCCTTTTCTATTCTCATATCAAGGATCATTACTTGAACTCCCCCACACATTGCTGAAGGCTCTCCTCTTTCTGCTGTTTGCTGCATTCATGCATTCCTCAATAAGCCACCCTGCACTATTCTAAAAGGTGGAGCAAGCTGGTGCTCTTTGAGCTAAGCATAGGCTGGACAAAACATCATTTCCTACCATCACCCATTGAAAATGACCTTCACAGTCACATCTTGCAGCAGGTTGTGCAAATTTACATGGCACCTTAGTGTGTATGTGTTTACGTGCATGTGCTTTGCAGGCAAGATGCAGACACAGCGATGTCGCTTCTAAGGGAGCCTGGGGAAGAATTAGATCTCAAAAAGACAACTGTAGCAGCTCATGCGAATGAGATGCATCTTCGCATGTCTATATACTCAGGATGCCAAAATAAGTATAGCAATTCACACATAACAGAGACAGAGATTTCCCTTGGACCAGTTCCAGTGAAAAGGCACTGCCCTTGGCAAATAAGAACAATTAGAATTACAAATAAAAGGCACAAAAGCAATTTTCACAAATCAGCCACGCTATTTCTGATGCTCAGGGTGTGAGTGCCATTGCTTATGAAGCCCAAGTGTCACCACCTTTGCATGAGAGGCTTTGGGAAGCTAGTGGTAACTCCAAGAATTGCAAATGTATAAATTATCCTTTGGGGGGCAGGGGTGGGGACGGACACGATAAACTGAGAGCAACTGAGTGTTCTCAGTTGATGTAGAATGCTGCCTTATTGTTTTGCCCCCATGTGAAAAACAACAACAAAAAAACAGAAAACGGAAATGGGATAGAATGAAATGGTTTAGAACAGCAGCACTGAATTCTAAAACAGCAACACTCCACTCAGTTACATTGAATTGCAATTCCCATTTATTCTGCCATAATTTGAGTTCAAATCCAGAACTCTGGTTCTTTATGGACCAGAATGGGCTTATAGTTTGTGGAATGGAAGGCAAAATAGAGAATAATAATAATAATAATAATAATAATAATAATAATTTATTTATACCCTGCCCATCTGGCTGGGCCTCCCCAGCCACTCTGGGCGGCTTCCATAAAAACCAAAAATACAGTAAAATATCACACATTAAAAACTTCCCTGAACAGGGCTGCCTTAAGATGTCTTCTGAATGTCAGGTAGTTGTTTATCGCTTTGACATCTGCTGGAAGGGCATTCCACAGGGCGGGCGCCACTACCGAGAAGGCCCTCTGCCTGGTTCCCTGTAGCTTTGCTTCTCGCAATGAGGGAACCGCCAGATGGCCCTCGGCGATGGACCTCAGCGTCCAGGCAGAATGATGGGGGTGGAGAGGCTCCTTCAGGTATACTGGACCGAGGCCGTTTAGGGCTTTAAAGGTCAGCACCAACACTTTGAATTGTGCTCGGAAATGTACTGGGAGCCAATGTAGGTCTTTCAAGACCGGTGTTATATGGTCTCGGCGGCCGCCCCCAGTCACCAGTCTAGCTGCCGCATTCTGGATTAGTTGTAGTTTCCGAGTCACCTTCAAAGGTAGCCCCACGTAGAGTGCATTGCAGTAGTCCAAGCGGGAGATAACCAGAGCATGCACCACTCTGGCAAGACAATCCGCAGGCACATAGGGTCTCAGCCTACATACCAGATGGAGCTGGTAAACAGCTGCCCTGGACACAGATTTGACCTGTGCCTCCATGGACAGCTGTGAGTCCAAAATGACTCCCAGGCTGTGCACCTGGTCCTTCAGGGGCACAGTTACCCCATTCAGGACCAGGGAATCCTCCACACCTGCCCGCCTCCTGTCCCCCAAAAACAGTACTTCTGTCTTGTCAGGATTCAACCTCAATCTGTTAGCCGCCATCCATTCTCCAACCGCCTCCAGACACTCACACAGGACCTTCACTGCCTTCACTGGTTCTGATTTAAAAGAGAGGTAGAGCTGGGTATCATCCGCATACTGATGAACACCCAGCCCAAACCTCCTGATGATCTCTCCCAGAGGCTGCATGTAAATGTTGAAAAGCATGGGGGAGAGGACAGAACCCTGAGGCACCCCACAAGTGAGAGCCCAGGGGTCTGAACACTCATCCCCCACCACCACTTTCTGAACACGGCCCAGGAGGAAGGAGCGGAACCACTGTATGACAGTGCGCCCAGCTCCCACCCCTTCAAGACGGTCCAGAAGGATGTTATGGTCGATGGTATCAAATGCCGCTGAGAGATCCAGCAGAACTAGGAAACAGCTCTCACCTTTGTCCCTAGCCCGCCGGAGATCATCAACCAGTGCGACCAAGGCAGTTTCAGTCCCATGATGAGGCCTGAATCCCGACTGGAAGGGATCCAAATGGTCCGCTTCTTCCAGGCGTGCCTGGAGTTGTTCGGCAACCGCTCGCTCAATCACCTTGCCCAAGAATGGAAGATTTGAGACTGGGCGATAGTTGGCCATTGTGGCCGCATCTAAAGATGGTTTTTTAAGAAGCGGTTTAATAACCACCTCTTTCAGCGGGTCTGGGAAGGCTCCCTCACGGAGGGAAGCATTCACCACCCCACGAAGCCCATCGCCCAGTCCTTCCCGGCTAGCTTTTATAAGCCAGGATGGGCAAGGATCCAGGAAACAGGTGGTTGGTTTCACTCGTCCAAGCAGCCTGTCCACATCCTCAGAGGTAACAGATTGGAACTGATCCCACTCAACTTGACTAGACAGAACTCTAGCACTCTCCCGCCCCGGCACTGCTCCCATGGTGGAATCTACTTCTTCCCGAATCTGAGCGATTTTATCTGCAAAAAACTTTGCAAAATCATTGCAGGAGAACATGTGGCCCATACTGGGCCCTGATGTTGCAGGTGGTTCCGCTAAATTGTGAACCACCTGAAAAAGTCTCCTGCTGCTGTTTTCTGCAGATGCAATAGAGGCGGTGAAGAAATTCTTTGCTGTCGCTATCGCCACTTGGTAGGCTCGACGTTGAGCTCTAACCTGTGTCCGGTCAGATTCGGAGTGAGTTATCCGTCACCGGCGCTCTAGCCGTCTCAACGATTGTTTCATTGCCCTCAGATCCATGGAAAACCATGGGGCTGTCCGGGCTCCATGCAATCGGAGAGGGCGCTTCGGAGCCAAACAGTCAATAGCCCTGGTTAACTCCACATTCCAGCGGGCCACCAGGGAATCAGCTGAAAGGCCATCAACATGGGATAAAGCATCCCCTACCACTCTCTGGAAACCATTTGGATTGGTCCAAATGGTCCCACCTCCCTGCAGAGGGGATGGGTCGCAGAGAAGTCCAGTTGCACCAGGAAGTGATCTGACCATGGCACTTCTTTCGTTTTGCTTTTACTTAGTGTCAGATCACCAGACTCTTCCAGAAGTAGCCCCCCACCCCCACCCCACAAAGGGAAAGATCCCTGCAGCAAACTCAGCCAGCCTCTGACCAGCTTGGCTGCACAGTTCTTAAGCCTGTTGCACAAGACATGTAGCTGACAATTCATGAGGCCACGCAAACCTCCCTTTTGAACGGTCTTGCCTTTTAGGGTAGACTATACTCATCTTGTTTTGATGCTTGTGCTCTGGCCTAATGGGCAAGAGAGAGTCTACTTCCTTAGCCTGCAGAGCAGGGTTGAAGAAATGGTGGCCATCCAAATAGTGTTGAACCCTTGCTTCCATCACCCTATGTTTGCTGGCACAGATGGAAGCTAAAGTCCAACAATCTCTAGAAGGCCGCAGCTTCCACATCCATGCTACAGAGATAACCCCAGAAGGTGGTGGCTGTCTTCTAAGGACTCCTCAGGAAGAGCTTCAGACTAACCATGGTCCTTTGCCAGCTGATTTGGAGCAAGTCCTAGAGTATATTAAAAGTGGACACAGACTCATCATAGTTACCAATCCAATGGTTCCAGGTTCAGCCCAGCTCTGGGGTTAGTCAGGAGATGGTCAGTGATAGCCAGATTGGTTCTGTGCTTGGTTCCAGAAGGCAAGACTAGATATATAACAGGCTTAAGCAGCAAGAGAGTTTTGCATGGACACCAGAAGATCCATAAAACAAGATGACAGGTGATTATCCAGAGAAGTGGCAGAGTTTTCTTTACTGGTGGTCTAGTTAATTTGTTAAAAAAATTAATGAAGGTGGAACAAAAGGAAAATAATAATAATAGAGTCATAGAAATGTAGAGTTGGAAGGGGCCATGAGGGTCATCTAGTCCAACCCCCTCAATGCAGGAATCTTTTGCCAATGTGGGGCTCAAACCCATGGCCATGAGATTAAGAGCCTCATGCTCTTCCAACTGAGCTGCCATAATTATATATTTTTTAAAAATATATTAAAGAAAGAAATAACCACCTTAACCCTCCAATAGGAATCCACATGAAATTGGTATCTATAAGAAATGGTCTCAAGGCCATTATGTGATAGGCGGTGGTGTTTATCCTTCCAGGCTTGAAGTTTAAGTCTCTTAGCGACCACAAGGTCTCTCAAAATCCACTTTTCTTGCTCTGCTGTTAATCCCTATACTAAGGGAATAGAATTTAAAAATACATGAGCATCTGCAAATAGCAAGCATTTCACCAGTACAAAATTGATATGGCAGCAACTTCAGATCAAACAGAATATATTATGGGATGTGCCCACTTGTGGTCTTCAAGTTTGTTGGTGATGCTCTACTTATGGATTTCTTGCTTAGACTAGATCACAGTTCTTCTCTACCTTGGGCCCCAAGTTGTTGATGGACTTTGGCTCCCATGACCCCCAAGCAACTTAGCCTATGGTCTGGAATGATGGAGGTCCAACAATATCTAGGGACCCAAGGCTGAATTAAATGCCCTAAACCTTCCCATCCAAATATGTGATGCCTAAGGCCGATGTCCCATGCACACTTACCTGGGAATAAACCTCATTGAACACCATGAGACTTAGTAGGGATGTGAGGAGGCCCCTTTCGTCATTTCATCCTGTATCTGTTGTGTGCAGCACTGTTTTCACTCCACTGCAGTTCATCTCCCACACTTTCCTCTTTTTTTCACTTTGCACCGTGCCAAAATTACGCAACTTAAGTAATTTATGGATCATATTCAACTAAATTTTACTCAGGGTAGGCCTGTTAAAATTAATGGACCTAACTTCGTCATGTTCGTTCATTTCAATGGGTCTGCGCTGAGTAAGGCTGAGCTGAACACCACCCTACATAGTTAATTATGTAAATTGCATAAAGTATGGTATCATTATGTTAGACCACTCTATTCATTTCAGTGCAAAGGAAACACAAATCAAGTTGGGTGGGGGTGAGGTAACATAATCAATGACATATCAATTGCAGACTGGAAGTGACAACAGGGATTGATTCGCTGGATTGATTTCTGTTCTGGATACGGGAGGTATAACCAAACACCAGCAATTTCTGCTCCCGTTTCTGTTTTTGCAAGCACAGGCAATTGCGACTCTTTCCTTGTTTCTCTGGATGGCAGAAATGTGGATGTAATCTTGCCCCTCGTTTCCCTTGAGGAGTAAGAGGGCATAATTATAGACAGGGTGGTCGAATCTGCAAGAGGGGAAAGAGAAAAGCCCGTTATGCCAGCCAGCCATCACAACATCTCACAGACAATGCGGAACAATAAGGGGGAGGGAGAAAAGAGAGGCTGTTATAATACACCTCGCACAATAGCGGCAATAGTCTCCTGGCAGCAAACATCCGTGCACTTGACTGCAAAGAAGAAAAGAATGTTACAGAAGGAGGCACATGAAAGGAATTTTCTGCACACACAAAAAAAACTAAAGGCAAAACACAATAGTGTGTATTTCAGGCCTCTGAAAAGGTAGCATGGCAGTAGCATTAAGGAGACGAGATAGTCTAATGGATTGAGAGCAAAGGGTGGCAATATTGAGGGTAGGGGAGAGGCAGGAACTCCATCAACAGTTATATACATCCTTCCTGTGTAGAAAACCCATCCTTTCAATATATTCAAGTCATTTAAGGAGGAAAAGGGCGGCAGTGGTGGGGGGTGGTGGTGGAGAATAAAAGAAGGATCCTGTTTATTTCACCCTGAATTAATCTTTATCTAGTTTTTTCCTTGCTTGTATGGGAACAAGGCAAGGTATGAATATTTCATTTCTGCAGCTAAAGATCCAAGAGCCTTTACCGTCCCTGGAATGAGTGGTATCCATAAAAGGGGATCTCATGTGAGTACTACAGTGGGTGGCAAGATCAGAGGGGGCCAAGGGGCACCTTGCACAAAATCAGAGGCTTCTGGAGGAGTCATCTCCATGTAATATTAGCCCAGGGAGAACATGCTTATTTGAGCCAGAAGAAGAAGAAAATGTACAGGAAGATAGTAGTGGCTGGTTTTCATGGCCCCCAACTTGGATGGCTTTAAAAAAGGATCAGAGAAAATTGTGGAAGACAAGGCTATCAATGGTTCCCAGCCATCAGGGATGGACGAAGGCACCAGTTTCCATTCCATCCTGTATTCATTGCAGGCAGCACTGTTTCCATTCTGCAACATTTCATCTTCCACCAAAAGCTATGGCATTTGTCTCACTGTCTGCAAAAATTACTCAGCTTGTTTAGCTTATGCAATATGTGCAATGAATTATGTAAGTGATATTGGCATTATGCTATTTCCATGCCATTCGTTTCAGAGCACAGGAAATGCTATTCAAACAGGGGGTAGGAACAACCCATTTCCTATTTGTGGACTGAAAGCAGCAAGAACAGTGGATACCGGTTGGATTCACTGGATTGACTTCCTCAGTTGGTTAGAGCATGGTGTTGATAACGCCAAGGCTGCAGGTTCAATCCCCGTAAGGGACAGCAGCAGATTCCTGCATTGCAGGGGGTTGGACTCGATGATCCTCAGGGTCCCTTCAAACTCTATGATAAGTGCAATTTTTGTAAGTGCATTCTGGACATGGGATGAATATGCAGATGCTGGCAATTTCTACTGCAGTTTCCATTTTTAGTTGGAATTCTCTGGCATCCCTACTAGCCATGATGGCTATGGTCTACTTCCACTGTCAGAAGCAGTATGTCTCTGAATGCCAGTTTTTGTCGTGCTCAAGTTACTGCCTACCATGGAGGCAGAAGAGCATCATGTCTAGTAGCCCTGGAGAGCCTCAACCCTGAATTTGCCAATCCTCTTGTAAAGCCAACCAAGTTGGTGGCCATCCCTGCCTCCCATGGGAACCCTGAGTAGTCTAACTCAGGGTTTCCCAAACTTGGGTCTCCAGCTACTTTTGGACTACAATTCCCATCATGCCTGACCACTGGTCCTGCTAGCTAGGGATGATGGGAGTTGTAGTCCAACAACATCTGAAGACCCAAGTTTGGGAAACCCTCGTCCAACTACATGAAGGACTTTTTTTTCTCCGTCCTGAATCCTCCAGCATTCAGCTTCATTGCAAGTCCACGAGTTCTAGTGTTCTGAGAGTGGAAGCATTTCTCTATCCACTTTCTCCATGCCACTCATACTTTTATAAACCATCTATCATTTCTCCTCTCACTTGCCTATTCTCTAAAAGTCCCAAATGCTCTAGCCTTTCCTCATAGGGGAATTACTCCATCCCCTTGATCATTTCTGTTGACCTTTTCTGAACCTTTTCCAACTGAACGGAAACATTTTTGACCAGCACACTTGTCTCACAGCAACCGGTGGGAAGCCCACCAGCAGGGCCTGAGGGCAGCAACACTTTCCCCACTTGGGATCTCCAGCAACTTCTGTTCAGAAGCATACTGCCTCCAACAGTGGAGGTAGAACAATGACATCCTTCTTCTCCATGAAGGCAGAAATTCCAAAACAGTCAATTTTTTCGAAATAAATAAATAAATAAATAAATCTACCTTACACAGGTCCAGCTGCTGAATTAGCTCCTGAAGTTCCTTCAACAACCTCCCTTCCTAAAAGGAAGAGGAAGAGACAGAAGGGAGGAGAGGGTGGAAAGGTCAACCCGTGTTGTTGTCTGACTTTTGTTTACTGTCTTCTTTACGGAAGCTGCCACACAAAAAAACACTCATTAGGCGTTGTTGATTTTCATTAATGTTGATTCACCAGGAGCTTACTCAATCTTCTGTGACCAACAACCTCTGTTCCCAAGGGAGAACAAAGCTGTTGAGCAAATTAGCCCGACAGATTGTAGGTAATGCGCGGCAGAGTGAAGTACCGTAACAGGAGGCGTGCACATTAGTGTGGGGTGCAGGGGAACAATAAACGTTCTCCAGACAATGCACATATTGGGTGAAGTATATCAGAAGAGATGCTCAGGTACGCTCACTTAACCACTGATGCTCAAGCCTCCCTTTGCACCCTTCTTGAGACATACCAACGGGTGCCATTGAAATCCCCTGTTCTAAGGCAGGGGTGGGGAGTGTTTTTCAGCTAAAGGGTTGCATTTCCTTCTGGGCAACTTTCTGGGGCCCACATGGCAGTGCTGGGTGGGGCCAGAGGCAACAGCTGGCAGAGCAACAAATACAAATATTATCTTTGTACATTAAGGAGATAGCTGCACTTCAGCATGTGTTTTTAAGATTGGGTAGTGCAAATTTGGTAGGGTGGCATTAAAACTGAGGTCCAGCGCCGAGGGCCTTCTGGCAGTTCCCTTGCTGTGAGAGGTGAGGTTACAGAGAACCAGACAAAGGGCCTTCTCTGTAGTGGTGCCCGCCCTGTGGAATGCCCTGCCATCAGATGTCAAAAAAATAAACAACTCTCTGACTTTTCGAAGACATCTGAAGGCAGCCCTGTTTAGGGAAGTTTTTAAAGTTTACCTTTTATTGTGTTTTTAATATCCTGTTTTAATATCCTGTTTAGGGGATGCGGGAGGCGCTGTGGGTAAAACCTCAGCGCCTAGGACTTGCCGATCGTATGGTCGGCAGGTTCGAAACCCCACGGTGGGGTGCGCTCAAAAAAAAAGAAAAAGAAAAGAAAAAGAAAGCACCCTCGGGTGCAAGTAGATAAATAGGGACCGCTTACTAGTGGGAAGGTAAACAGCATCTCCGTGTGCGGCTCTGGCTTGCCAGAGTAGCTTCGTCACGCTGGCCACGTGACCCGGAAGTGTCTGCGGACAGCGCTGGCTCCCGGCCTCTAGAGTGAGATGAGCGCACAACCCTAGAGTCTGTCTAGACTGGCCTGTACGGGCAGGGGTACCTTTACCTTTTTAAAATCCTGTTGGAAGCCGCCCAGAATGGCTGGGGAAATTGAGCCAGATGGGTGGGTATAAATATCATCATCATCATCATCATAAACCATGAACTGAGGAAACTCATCCTCCATTCCTAGCTCCAGCCCAGGCTGTTCTCATCTGGTATGAGGGTTGGCCCATTCTCTACCATCATTCACCTCTTGCTTGTTATGCTCTGAGCCTCTTGGCCTTAGGCATCCCCCACTGTCCCTGACTCTGATAGATCCTGATAGACCTCTGCAAACCTGACCCTCACCTCCAGCTCCTGTGCTGCAGACCCACTAACTCATCCCACATGTGCAGCTTCCGGGAGCAGCATTGAGTTGGTAATGACTTTCCTTTGCCCACATGTGCTGGGTGGTAGGTTTTTTTTTTGTTGTTTTTTTTTAGTTGTTTGGTCTGGAGGTGAAAGGCTCCCAATCCCATTACCAATCCAATTTCTCAGATTCCTACGGGTTAGATAGGAATTGCTAGAGCGGAATGGGCCGACGGTCCATTGAGCTTGGTATCTCCTCCGAAACACCAGCTACTGTTTGGCTCTTAAATAAAAGCCATCCTGTTATTGGCTTTGTAATTGAACAGCACATTGAGATGTACATATCTCATGCATTAAAGTGCAAGTGTGTGTGTGTGTGTGTCAACATTTCGCTGGGATCGTTCAATGGCTACATGTTGCTAACATCTAGCCAGGGTTCTCTCAAGATCCAAGCTCTGAAATGACGTCATCATTATATTAAAGGTAAAGGGACCCCGACCATTAGGTCCAGTTGCGGACGACTCTGGGGTTGCGGCGCTTATCTCACTTTACTGGCTGAGGGAGCCGGCGTACAGCTTCTGTGGTCATGTGGCCAGCATGACTAAGCCGCTTCTGGAGAACCAGAGCAGTGCATGGAAACGCCATTTACCTTCCTACCAGAACTACCTATTTATCTACTTGCACTTCGTGCTTTCGAACTGCTAGGTTGGCAGGAGCAGGGACTGAGCAACGGGAACTCACCCCATCACGGGGATTTGAACCGCCGACCTTCTGATCGGCAAGCCCTAGGCTCTGTGGTTTAACCCACAGCGCCACCTGCATCCCTCATCATTATATTACAAACCTTTTATTGGCATCACATACAAACATCCAAAACAAATCAATACAGAATTACCACTTTCCCAGTGGCACAAAACATTTGCTAAAAGAAAGGAGGCAGAGCAGTCTATCGTCACATCTCTAGGTCTCCAGGGAGATCAGACGTCTGCAGTGTATTTCGATGACAAAAAAACCAAATAGAGATATTTAGCCACCAACTTGGCGAGCTCCTGATATTTCCCCAGTAATAGAAAATGTATGACCTCCAACTCTGGTTTCCATTTGGGGATGGAAAGTTGATCTAGAAATTGCTGGTGGAGATCAGCATATAGTTTACAATTAACCCATATGTGTAAGGGTTTCCACCAGGTGGTCTTCACATAGGCAAGTTCTTTCTCCTTCCACCCTGCCTGAGAACCTTCCTCAAAGGAGGTTTGATGGATTTGAATTAAACCTGGGCAGCGAAAATGCCCTTCTTTCTTGAGGGTTAAGCAGAAATTCAAGGTAATTGTGGTTAGTTTCATGCGCCCAAGAAAGTTGAAAATAAAGAGGGGAACATGTTTTCTCTGCTGCTACTGTTAGTTCTTGGTGTTCAATATCTCACAACCTAGTTTTTATTACAGCTTTGAAAAAAGATAATGGCTTGAATTCAGCTTAGGATCTGGTATGTCCTCTTGAAGTCTCTGCAAAGTGAGGCACAGTTCCCCCTCCCATTTTGGAGAATGGGAAAAAGGGTGGGGAGAGATTGCTTGCTTCACACATGCAAGTGAAGGACAAGATGACACCCCTTCCCTTAATTCCACATCCAGAATTTTACTGGATGGACAGTTGACTCTTAACTTCAGTGCTCGCGATTGGGTGATGAAATATATCAATATGCTTCCTTTCCACAGTGGGCTGTGCACAAAGCAGCTTACCACAGACACCCACATATTATCAGACCACAAGGCTGGCATGATTCTCAGAAGAATCACAAGGTTAGCATTATTCAAGAGTATGATGCAACAGAAAAAAAGGCTAATGCAATTCTAGGCTACGTTCACAGAAGCATAGTGCCCAGATCAAAGAAAGTAATAGTACCACTCTATTCTGCCCTGGTAAGATTACATCTGGAGCACTGTGTCCAGTTCTGGGTGCCACAATTTAAGAAAGACATTGGAAGGGGTTCAGAGGAGGTTGACCAAGATGACAAAGGGTCTGGAGCTGGGTGTGTTGAGCCTAGAGAAGAGAAGACAGAGAGGAAAGATGAGAGCCATCTTTAAAAATCTAAGTGCTGCCATATGGAAAGAAGCTTGTTTTTATGTGGCTCCAGAGGGTAGGACCAGAACCAATATGTTTAAATGGCAAGAAAGGAGATTTTGACCAAACATCAGGAAGAACTTTCTGATGGTAATAGCTGTTCAACAGTAGAACAGACTCCTTCAGAAGGTGGTGGATTCGCCTTCATTGGAGGTTTTCTAACAGAAGTTAAACAGTCACGTATCAGGTCTTATTATACTTAGCCACCTGGATTAAATACAGTTCAGTGGGAGAGGGAAGCGGGGTCTTTAACCCTAGGCTAGATAATTGACAGCTGGCTCCAATATATCTTCTCTGGAGTAGACTAACAACAGCAAAAGGAAAATGAAGAGGAGGTCATTGATGGTGACTCCTCAGCCTCCTGAAATTTCCAGCTGCTAGTTCAGGTCTTCATCTTCAAAGTAAGGGCTTCTTCCATGACTCCCTTTCCTAGGATGGCCAGATGACAGGACAACTTCTTTATTTCACTTGGGCCCATTCAACAAGTGTGGAGGAACTGCCATAAAATCCACGTGTGCACATTTATCATCTCATATGATAGAGATAAGTCCTAGATGCATATAGGAATGTAGGAAGTTGCTCTCTCCTGAGTCAGGTCGTTGGCCCACCTCGTTCTGTATTGACCACACTTGAGTGGCAGTGGCTCCATGGGACAAGGGATATTCCCAGTCCTACCCGGAGATGCCACTGAGCTTTAAACCTGCAAAGCAAATGCTCTATTGTTGGACTATGGTCCTTCTCCCACCTTGGCATCAAAGTTGCAGAGTGGAATACCAATGGAAGAAAGCAACTTAGCATCGAGAAGCTGGGGAGATGGAAGGCAGAGTCCCCTTGCAACACCCTGTTGTGCCATAGAGCAAGATTCAGAAATGAGTGTTGGAGTCATGGTGTCACGGCCCAGTTCACGGGTGATTGAAGTCCCGGCAGGGGGTGTTGGGACCGGGGACAAGATGGCAGGGTGGGAACAGGAACAGGGGTCCAGAAGGCAGGAATTAGGAGCCAAGAGTCCGAGGGTCAGAGAGCCAGGAGTCAAGAAGCCAAGGGTCTGAGGATCGGGAAGCAAGGAGTCATGAAGCCGGGGTCCATGGATCAAGAAGCAGGAAGTCAAGAAGCTGAGGTTCAAAGATCAGGAAGCAAGAAGCCAAACGCAGCAAGGCAGGAAGCGTGTTGCTGTAGCAAAGGGAAATGCTGACCTTATATACCTTCCCAGCTTTTGCCACCAGGTGCTGTAAGTTACCAATCGCCGTGCCTTGCCTCTTCAGAACAAACTTAGGAAGGCCCCAGTCCTACAAAGTCCTATTGGTCACAGGGCCTGGCTCCCACACGCACACCTGACACATGGTTGTCTTGTGCATGAGGCTCCATACTGAGGGGTCATTAGTTGGAAGTGGTCATAACTCATCTTCACTTTCTGAGCCTTTAATATTTTTTCGAGAACCCCACTCCCTTTCCACAGGATCTACTCAGAGGAACATAAGAACATAAGAAGAGCCGGCTGGATCAGGCCAATGGCTCATCTAGTCTGTCCAGCATCCTCTTCTCACAGTGGCCAACCAGATCCCTGTGGGAAACCTGCAAGCTGGATTCAGACACAAGAGCCCTTTCCCTTTCTGTGGCTTCTGGAAACTGGTATTCAGTAGCATTGCTGCCTTCGACCATGGAGGCAGAACATAGGCATCATGGCTAGTTGACATTGATAGCTTTCTCCTCCATGAATTTGTCTAATCTTCTTTTTAAGCCATCTAGGTTGTTGGCCATCACTGCCTCCTGTGGGAGCGAGTTCCATAGTTTAACTCCATGCTGCTTAAAGAAGGACTTTCTTGGGAGAGCAATTTGTGTGCCCACCCATGTGATCTTCTCTCTAATTGAGTAAACTGTGTGAAAAGCAAGCAAATGTGCACAAATCAATAGAGAAATAATTTTTTGTAAATTGTGGACATAAATCATTGGAGATCTACAGGATGTTTGTGTTTGTTAAAGAGCAAGGTGGGGGGGAAAAGCGAAGCAAATCAATTTTCTTTATTAAAACACAATCACTCCGTCTATTACTCCTTTAGGAGAAGGCTGACTAGGGAGGGCAGGAGGAGAGCTCAGGCAATTGCTTCACTTAAGCATGGATAATAGGAAAAGTTTGTTATGCACCACAGATTGACAGGAGGTTGTAAACAAATCAAGAAGGGACAGAGATCTTGAAGCCTTGGGGAATGCTCCAACGTTTGTGCTTGGAACTTTGCATTGCCTTGGCAAGTGTGTGTTCCAAATAAAGTAGTGGAGAATTAAGGAGGGAACTGTATCACCATTTTTAAGTAACATTTTGCAAGGTTTAAAATTATTTTTCAAATAACTATTTGTGACTTCCCTGGGAGATGAGAGAGAGAGAGAGAGAGAGAGAGAGAGAGAGAGAGAGAAACTAGAGAGAGAATGTGAAAACAGAAGGAAGCAGAAAATCTAATTAGTGGGAGGGAGGTGTCATACAGCCATTGAACTGCTTTGCTGCATTAATTAGCAACTTTATAGTGCCAAAAAGAAGAGTCACAACCCAGAAGCTCTGAGCTGTTTGTGGCTTTGTGTCCTGCTGTGATCTTAGTGCATGATGACCCCGGAACGTTATCTTGTGTGCACTATTTCAGATGGAACTCCAGGGTGCAGTGACAATGCTTGCTGCTTAAAATGCCTCTAGGCCTCTTCCTTGGGCTTGCAAGCTGCAGGGTAGAAAGAACTTTCTGAGCAGGAGAAGGATGTTCCTTCAAGCTCAGAGCTACATGTTGTCTGACTCCCAAGTATGGAGGTAGAGAATCAGAAGGATAGCAGAAGGATAGCAGATCAAAGGAGGTTAGAAGACTTTTTTTTAAAAAAAAATAATAATGTCCAGATGACTTGCTGTAAATAAATTTAGAAAAAAAATGAAGAAAATAGCCACAGTAGCGAAGGATCAAACTTTCATGTTCATAGGCAGTATCCACAAAAACCAGAGGATCTCCTTGAGAACTTCCAAGAGGACACCTCTTGGATCTTCATTGTGGGATAACGGAAAAGGCCTTTGGTGGGATCTAGCAGGGCTTTTTGTATGAGGCTTAAAGTCCACAGTTTGTTTTTGAAGCAAAGTAATACTGGGCTCAGTAGTGATGCCACAGCAGATTGGACAGAACTTGAACTGAAAATGTTGCCATAGCTCTGTCTCCAGTTGATATATGCAAGAAGGGCCAGCAGAATCAGACCAATGACCCATCTAGCATAGCATCTTGTTCTCACCAGTGTGAGAGCGGTAGACTCGTAATCTGGTGAAGTGGGTTCGCTTCCCTGCTCCTCCACATGCAGCTGCTGGGCGACCTTGGGCTAGTCACACTTCTTTGAAGTCTATTAGCCCCACTCACCTCACAGAGTGTTTGTTGTGGGGGAGGAAGGGAAAGGAGAATGATAGCCACTTTGAGACTCCTTAAAGGGAGTGATAAAGTGGGATATCAAATCCAAACTCCAAACTCCAAACTCCTCCTCCTCCTCACAGTGACCAACCTGATGCCTATGAGAAGCCTGAAAGAGGGTCCTGACCACAACAGCACTCTCAGTGTTTCTGATTCCCAGCTGCTGGTACTCAGAGGCATATTGCCTCTTGCAGAGGAGGCAGAACAAAGCCATAATTGCTGGTAGCCATCAATAGCATTATCTTCCATGAATTTGTTTAATTTAAAGCTATCTTTGTCTTTAAAGTCTAGCTGTTGTGTTCTGGTTCTATTGAGAACCAGAGTAATTTGGGCCATGGTGTCTCATTCCCAAATTGGGTCACGCCATTAACAAAGGGTCTTGAGGTGGATCAGGGTCCCCCTAAATTTCTAAGGCCTCAGTTTTTCCAAAGAAGTTTAATGCACAACCTTATTTTTGTAAAAATATTTCCTGAGAAATGAAAGCATGCTGACTGGGGAAATCCCCAGAGCTCAACAGGGAGGGAGATGAGAGATGAGAGGTGGCAAATGATCACTTGCTTTGACAGACAGGCCTAGTCTTGAATCAGAGTGAAATGTTTTCTGAGGCCGCATCAATCACGGTGATTTGGGGGCGGGATGCTGAAGTGCATAGACCTGGTTGTTCTTTGAATGGGTTGACATGCTTCTCAGAGTTTTGGCTGTGGAATTGGTGTGCCTAATTCTTTCTCAATCATACTCCCAGTTAAGTAGTGGGTGAACATATCAGACAACACAGTGATTCTTCAACAGCTCTTGTTTATTCACAGGCCAGGACAGAACTGAAGGGTTCAGTCAGCCTGCATATATAGAGCTCCAGTACAATGTAACTGTAACAATTTTCTAAAACTATCCAATCACTGAACGTCACTTTTGATCCCTTATTTGCATCTACAGTATCCCCCTGCTGGCCCAGGGTGAGAACTTCAGTACATAACACTCCCCCCCCCCAAAAAAAAACTATTAAAAACTATAGCTCTCACTCTCTCTTTTCTTAGTAGAGGGCACATCAAGGAGAACAGCAGTGAAGGGAAAAAAGGGCTTTTCCAGGTTACTTTTTTTAAAAATAAAGAAGTTAAAATCACCTAGTGTGACAGCCCCTGGACCTATTTGTCTGAACTTTGGCAGGTTTCCTACCCAGGAACACCTCCCTCATATCTCCAGTTTTCAGATTGATTGCCCAACAAAGACTTAGGTGAGGGAACATAATTTCGACTTCCCCACCCCAAAGCCATTGAGTCAGTTTTGTGGGGAATCAGGCTGCTGCAGTATAATTAAAAAGTTAGAGACGTTTTATTTATTCATTCTGAAAAATCAAATCACATCTATAAATTCCTTCTATTAAAAAAAAAAAAAAAACCCTTGGATGGGTCTGCCTGAAGTTTGGCAGACGGAATCCTTTGCCTGCAAATTCCACCCACTTTGTGAAAAGGACATAGAGGATATAGCTATTTTTAGATCCCTCAATATAGTAAATGAGGGATAAACATAACTTTGGATTTAAAAGCCAGATTTGGACCCAAATAGCAGATTGAATCAGAATGACGCAGAGTTGATATGATATGATACAGATCAGTCTGTTTCCAAAAACGACAGATACAAATTTTGTGGTTGTACACACACACAGTGCTCTTCCTGATTTTATACATTTTGTTTTGGTATTGTTTTATGCTTGCTTGTTTTTTCTGTTCTTTTTGTTTGTTTTAAATTGTTACGATGTTTAATCACATTTAATGATTTTACTGAAATTCTTAGCTGTGCTGTTGTGGAACCGAAAGACAGAACAGCTATCAGCTGGGCAGGTGAGAGAGAAAGGAAGCAATGGCGCATATCAAACTCATGTTGTATGTGGTGCATTAAAGTTAAAAACCAACATCATTAGACTCACAAACAGGTCCTCTGTTCCCACAACAGCTCCCCCAGCCTGCTATGACTTCCTATAGGATAGAACTAAAGGTGGTTTGGAATGGGTCCTGTGGTTGCCTAGCAACAGCAACTCCGGCCTCTCCATCCTAGGAGTAAAAATGTCCAAATAGAGCTGAAGCTGTGAAAAGGGACAGTTGTGGGTACCTGGAAGCTACTAGATGATCAACAACATACCCTCCAAGTGTCCCAGTTTTCCAGGGACAGTCCCAGAATTATAAAAGCCATCCCAGCTTCTGATTTGATCCTGGAATGTCCCTATTTTCCCTGCCAGTGCTGCTGCTGAGCTCAGAGAGGAGGATGCGCTTCTGCTTGTCCCGAGTGGCAGTGGTGAGGGAACATCTTGTTGCCTCCCCATGGCTGCTTCTGCTTCTGGTCTCCTCCCTCGTAGCAGCTGCTGGAAAGCAGATCAGAAAGAGAAGAAGCTGCTGAAGCCAACGCCCAGCCCCATGTGATGTGCCAGCTCTGAAGGGCAGGCAGAAGGCAGAGGCCACCCTGGGTGGAAAGAAAGAGGGAGCAGAGCACAAGAACTCTTGGTTGTTGTTTTTTTTTAAAAAAAAAATTAAGTGCTTTCACATCTATTTTTACTCCTTTCTAAAATTTATTTATGTTTTTCTTTTTGTCAATCTACCAAATAATAAAACAAAACCAGGGTTTTCTCAGGATGCTGGAAGATGAGTGTGCTGTGTCCCATTGGTCTTCTGACAGGAAATGCTTGATGGGGGGCAGGATGAGACAAAAAATGGGGGGTGAGGAGGGTCAGTTGGGTGTGTGTTCATCAGAGTGTTCACCCTTTTTTCATCTGAGGAATGTTGGAGGGTATGTCAACAATCAGTGCAGGCGTAGTTCCTTCAGACAAATGTCTCATGTGACCATAGCTGGGCCATTCCTGTTATGTATTCAGTGGTTTGTGTTTGCCTGAGTTTGAGTCTGGACTAAGGAATCTGAGCTCCCGTGTTCTGATTCGATACATGACATCCAATCACAGAGCATTTCAGGATTTGGGCCTCTGCCATTGGCCCTTAAACTCTGAGTTTCAATTCGCAGCTTGGAAGTTTAGACAGCCAATCACGTTGGGAGTGGGAGTGGCTCATGCCTTCAGAAATGTATATAAGCATTTGCTTTGCTCCTGTTGTCCAGTTCCATTAGTTCAAAAAGGTTCTTGTTGTTATCACTGTGTCTTGCCTCGTGGGAACCCACCTACACTTCAATTCCTAATTTCTGACTTTGTTGCTTGTTGCTCTTTAAGTGACCAACACCATTTTTATAATTGTCAATATCTTAATTGCCTTTTCCCGATATTCCAGGTAATTTTAATTGCTTCTAGTATTCCACAAACATGGATTTTTTTAAATAAAAAAAATATACAGTACTTCAGCACAAAGAACAACCTCTCCTATAAAAATCTCCTGGCATTTCTTCCAGCTTTCTTCTAATCTCATTGTCCCTGCACTCATACCATATGCGACACACATCACAAAGTATCCTATTTATAAGAAAACAGCAGGAGATTGCTACAGAAAGTCTCTCACTTTATCACACCATAAAACTTGCAACAGGAGTTAAAGGAATCAAAGCAAATGCATCCCTAATTTGGATAGTGAGTTTGATTTGCACAACCAGTGTAGAATTTGGGTTCATGTGTTTTTCTTTTCAGACTGCAAGACTTTTAGGGCAGGAAATCAAGCCCAGACTTTTATATATTACTATAAAGACAAGGGGGGACGTGGGTGGTGCTGTGGGTTAAACCACAGAGCCTAGGACTTGCCAATCAGAAGGTTGGCGGTTCAAATCCCTGCAATGGGGTGAGCTCCCATTACTTGGTCCCAGCTCCTGCCAACCTAGCAGTTCGACAGTACATCAAAGTGCAAGTAGATAAATAGGTACTGCTCCGGTGGGAAGGTAAACGGCGTTTCCGTGTGCTGCTCTGGTTCGCCAGGAGGGGCTTAGTCATGCTGGCCACATGACCCGGAAGCTGTACGCCGGCTCCCTCAGCCAATAAAGCGAGATGAGTGCCGCAACCCCAGTCGGCCACAACTGGACCTAATGGGCAGGGGCCCCTTTAACTTTTCATAAAGACAAGAGCGTAAGAAAAACCCAGCCAAAGGCCCATCTAGTCTAGAATCCTCTTCTCACAGAGACAGACAACAGAGTTCAAATAGTGAGATTGAAATAGGACATGTGATTTGCTCTTAGAGCCAAATCCTTTGAAATGTGGGAACGAAGATAAAGGCAGACTGTCAAAGGAGCAGCAAAGATTCCTTGTGAATCTGCTCATATCGGTTTCTCAAAGTTTCTTGTTTTTCCCCAGTCTGAAATTCAGTTCTCCACATTTCTACATCAGTTTGTGATTTTGTTGTTGTTTTAAAAAAAGTCCTTATGAAAATTCATCAGCATTTGGTTGCAAATCTGTCCTAAGATGCACATTTTTGAACACCATTTTGTCTAGTATACACTTTTTTTTAATAAGCCATTTCCCCATATGTAATGCATTTTCATATGTTATTTTAACTCACATTTTGTTTTAATTATTTTGGCCATTCTGCCTAATACGCACACTTCTGTAAATAAATTTCTGATGCTATGATGCCAAATTTGGAGAAGTGCTGATTTTGAAAGAGAACTGTCCCGTGGTCTGTGTATTGTTTTGCAGAGTGCAAAGTTTGCCTTCAGATGAGAACTGAATTTAATTTCTCCTCCTTATCCCTAAAGGTAAAGGTAAAGGGACCCCTGACCATTAGGTCCAGTCGTGCCTGGCTCTGGGGTTGCGTGCTCATCTCGCTTCACTGGCCGAGGGAGCCGGGGTTTGTCCGCAGACAGTCATGTGGCCAGCATGACTAAGCCGCTTCTGGTGAACCAGAGCAGCGCACGGAAACACCGTTTACCTTCCCGCTGGAGCGGTACCTATTTATCTACTTGCACATGACGTGCTGTCGAACTGCTAGGTTGGCAGGAGCAGGGACCGAGCAACGGGAGCTCACCCCGTCATGGGGATTCGAACCGCCGACCTTCTGATCGGTAAGTCCTAGGCTCTGTGGTTTAACCCACAGCGCCACCCGTGTCCCTTATCCCTACACCTGGCTAATGAGACTTGGTTCATTACTGTACTGGCCCCACAGCTAAATAGAGCTTCTCCCATGCTGTTCCAACTTGCTAAGTAGAGAGAATGGAGTCCTTTTCAGAAAAAGTCTAGAGCTCAGTTTTGGTCTTTACAGGAAGACTGACAGTGATTAACATCCTGTAGTTTTGAAATAGAGATTTTTAGCTGAAGGGCTGGATCTGTCCCTCTATGTCTCGCTCCCCCAGCTTACGTAATTGTTTTGTTTAGGGGAATTGCTATGTGCCTCTCTCACAGCAAGCTGATCCCCTAAGCCTCTCTTTAACACATCTTCCTGGCTGGGTTTTGCATGTCTTGCTTTTAAATAGTATAAATGAGCAAACCACAGTATGATGATGATGATGATAGTAATAATAATAATAATAATAATAATAATAATAATAATAATAATCTGGAGCAATAAATCAGCCCAGTCCTTGCCATTCTCTGTACCATGGGATAAAATGTAGCACAAGGCGCACATAATAGAAAAGGTCAAGTTTTTAAATCTAAAATGAGGCTAAGTAAAATATTGGATAACTAACTGGATTTCATAGCTTATAAAATGTGGATAGCGCCAGACGTCAGCTGGAATTTCTCTCTCCATCTTTTAGAAGGGAGAAACTCCTGGTTGCATCCCCTCCCCCCCCCCCCAGATCTTCAGTCATTTAAAGGGAAACATTGCCAGCAGAAAAAAGGATAATCAAGTAGAACTGATCAAGCTGCCAGATTTCATCCAAAGAGAACCTTTTGTGCAAAATGACAATTTGAGATGAGTTTGGGGCAGGGGATTCTGAATAATTTTGTGACAGGTGGAAAAACCCTAGTTTTGATAGAACCAGTGGCATTTCTTGGGGCAGGGCATATGGTTCTGCATATCACTGAGCCTAGTGAAAGATGAGGAAGATTATCAGAGTTACCCATGCAAAAATCCCACAGGTAGTGTTCCTGTGTCCTGAAGGAAGCATATGCAAGAGCACAGCAGACATGAGCCTTGAATGGAGCATGCACAGGTATTAGTCTAACTTTTAACGACACATCATCACTGGCTTGGGTACAGTCCTTCCCACTCTCTGGCAGAGTAGTGGGAAATCTTTGGCTTGTGGGTCAAATTTGGCCTGAAAGGCTGTTTTTGCTGAGCCATGCCCACATGACCACACCAGAATGGGGCAGGTAAAGTTGCAGCAAAGAAGGGGTTATAGGCACTGCCAATCAGTTGACAGCCCTGTGCCTTTCCAAGGGCTGATGGTTGGGGCTTCCAAAGCTCTTGCCCAACAGCATGCCTTTAAAGTCCATTTGCAGTTGTGGCTTGGGTTCAAACCATGCCTGCAAATGGAGAGTTTAATGCCATAGCTGAGAGCTAGGAGGTATGATCAGAAGCCTCATAGAACATTTATTTTATTTATTGAATTTATATACCGCCCTATGCCCAGAGCTCTCGGGGTGGTTTGCAGAATGTTCACCTTTATGGCTGTACCACTTTTAGTCAAGGGTAGATTATATGTGTGACCCTTCCCCCGTGCATGTGTGCATGTGTGTATATCCTTGAATAGAGAAAACTAACATATCAGTATCCTCACTTTGGTTTCTGGCCTAAAAGTGACTTCTGCGATAAAGAAACATCCGAGGCATCTCAGGGTAGGAAAACTAGGAAAAATAACTGCTAATGAAGGTGAGAGTAAATTTAAATAAGGCCAATAAACATATATGGAATAAATCAAGATATAACTTCAAACCTCCAGTAAGTTTGTAAGACACATCACTGAGTCAAAACAACATGAAATTCTATCCTGCGGTCATTTGGACACATAATCACGCCGCCTGTACCAACTCTTGTCAGTGATGGACTTGCCTCTCACCTCCTGTTCTGCTCAATTCACTACATTAGAGAAGCCCTGCAGCGCCCTCTAGTGACAGCACCCAGTGTGGTGACACCAGTTGCACTGCCCAAAATCCGCCTCAGCTCCTATACACATCAATTTCCTGTGACTTCAAATAGGGTTGCAGAAGGAATTTGGTCTGTTTTTCATGGTGTACCAGCCTGATCTGGCACTCTCAAATTTTGTTGCAGACCAGAACGCCACTCCTAGTCAGAGTATGCACTTCTTTGGATTCCGCAATGTGGGTTTTGGTGTGCAGAGTCTGTGCACAAAAGTGTGTATTTTATGTGCAAAATGCATATTTTAAATAAAATGTGCTGAAACGCTTTTAAAATATGTATTTTTCCTTAAAAGTACATATTTGATATAAAACATGCATTAAAAAGTGCATACAATTTTTTTAAAATGGAGTTTTGATGCGAACTTTAAAAAAACCTGCACAAAACAGGTCTGAACAGACCCACAAAGCTGAAATGGGATGCAATTAGAATCAGTCCATCCTGAACCTCAAATGCTATCAATGACAGGAAGGAAAGGAAGCCTGAAGTTCCTTCCAGATTCCTTCCTTTTTTTCTTTTTACTTTATACATTCCAGTAACCATTAAAGAGCACAATTTAGCGTAGCTTTTGTATAAAAATGTTGTATGAAGACTTCAAAAGCCTTTTGCTCCCTTTAAGACTCTACTGTTACAGATTGTCTTGGCTTTAGAACACACAGTGTTGCATTCAGTCACTTGAGTTACAGGCACGGCAAGCAACACTATGCCTTGCACTTTTCTTGGGTGTCTCTTATTCAAATACTGAGATTGATTCCTTGAAAAAATGTTCGAAATATTAACCTGTTGTGGGGGCGGGAGAGAAAAATGTTGCGGAAGGTCTTTGCTGCACTAACTACACTATCAGAGTGCTGATTTGAAAGCTAGCAATTGCCAGCTGAGAAGCCACTTGTAGAAGGGGGGAAAAGACTGAGAGCTAATCTAAATGTTAAACACACTTTCATCTGAAGAAGCGTGCATGCACACAAAAGCTCATACCAATAACTAACTAAGTTGGTCTCTAAGGCGCTGTGAGTTAAACCACAGAGCCCAGGACTTGCCAATCAGAAGGTCGGCGGTTTGAATCCCTGTGACGGGGTGAGCTCCCGTTGCTCGGTCCCTGCTCCTGCCAACCTAGCAGTTTGAAAGCACGTCAAAGTGCAAGTAGATAAATAGGTACCACTTTGGTGGGAAGGTAAATGCAGGAGGCAGAAATGGTCACCAGAGGATTGGACAAATTCGAGGGACAGAAGGCTATCAATGATTACTTGCCATGATGGCTATGCTTGTTTACAAAGCTATTGTACTACCAACTTTACTGTATGCTTGTGAAACATGGACCACTTATTCTGTAAATGCCATCTCCAACTCCTCGAAAGATTCCCTCAATGGTGTCTCTGAAAATTTTTACACGTCACTTGGGAAGACAGACGAACTAATACCAGTGTACTGGAACAAGCAAAGATCACCAGTGTCGAAGCAATGATTATTCAACATCAACTTTGTTGGACTGGTTGTGTTGTGCGGATGCCTGATGATGGTCTTCCAAAGCACCTACTCTATTTTGAACTTAAAAATGGAAAGTGTAATGCTGGTGGTCAACAAAAGAGGTTCAAAGTCTGTCTCAAGGCAAATCTAAAAAAAAAAAAAAAAAAGTACTATAAACACTGACAACTGGGAAACACTGGCCTGCAAGTGCTCCAGTTGGAGAACAGCCTTTACCGAAGGTGTCATGGGCTTTGAAGACACTTGAACTCAGGATGGAAGGGAGAAATGTGCTAAGAAGAAGGCACGCTTGGCAAATCCACACCATGATTAACTCCTTCCCAGAAACCTATGTCTCCACTGTGGAAGGATGTGTGGATCCAGAATTGGCTTCCACAGTCACTTACAAACTCATTGTTGAAACCGTGTTTATGGAAGACAATCTTACTCGGCTACAAGTGATCACCAAAGAAGCTGTGCCTTCACAGTAGGAGGCAGCAATGCTTCTGAATACCAGCTGCTGGAAACTGCAAGAGGGGAGAGGCCTCTTGTGCTCGAATCCTGCTTGCAGGTTTCCTATAGGCCACTGTGGGAACAGGATGCTGGACTGGATGGGCCATTGGCCTGATCCAGCAGGCTGTTCTCATCTTGTTATGAAATGGGGCTCGTCTGTATCTTCTCCAAGCTAGAGAGAGAGAAAGAGAGAGAGCATCTCCACATGCAACAGCAGAATGATGGAGAATTTGGAGGAGCCAGACGGTGCCAGCTGACAAGATAATGAACTGCCAATACAAGAAAGGGAGAGCGAGAGAAAGCCATGATGGATCCACCTTTCACACTGTGCTGAGAGAGACAGATAAACTCCATTTTCCCCCTTTAGGCACCAGAATGGTTCCCCCCCCCCAACCTCCCATTGCCAGGTTCAGTGAAGCAGATGTTTGTTTGCTTGTTTCCCCCAAAGCCCCTGTATAAGTCTCTGTTCTAGGTTCTGTGTGTTCAGTCATGGAATATGGTAAAGATATGTAACTCATGCCGGAAAGGAGGCACATGCCATTATTCAAAGGAAACAATGCTTTCAAATTACACTGCATTAACTGAGACAATGAAATGAACACAAGAGCCTGCTGCATCAGCCCAAGGACCCATCTAGCTCAGCATCCTGTTCTTGGCATCCTGTGGCCAACCAGAGTCCCAAACCCTCCAAGTGCCCTTATTTTCCAGGGACGGTTCTGAATTTACAGAAGCCACCCCAAGTTTCTGATTTGAGCCCAGAATGTCTCGCTTTTACTTAGGACGTCTGTATTTCCATCAGAGAATTGTTGGAGGGCATGGAGTAACCTAAGTCAAGGAGATAAGTAAACTATACAACCTTTAGAAGACGTCTGAAGGCAGCCCTGTATAGGGAAGCTTTTAAAAAATGTTTCATGTTTTATTATGTTTTTATACAGTGCTTTTTTTCTAAAAAAAATGTTTAAGGGTGCTCTCATTTTGACTCAAGAAAATCACCATTTTATAGTTGAAATTGGGAAAAATAAATACAGTAAATGGACAAAAGTACAAAGATTCACAAAATGTTTAGGGGTATTCGCCCCCCTGCATCCCCCCAGAAAACAACACTGTTTTTATATATGTTGGAAGCCACCCAGAGTGACTGGGGCAACCCAGTCAGATGGGTGGAGTAATAATAATAATAATAATAATAATAATAGTAGTCTCTTCTTCTTTGGCAATCACTCGTAGCCGAGTAAGATTGTTTTCCATAAACACAATTTTAACAATGAGTCCATAAGTGACTGTGGAGGCCAATTCTGGATTCACACATCCTTCCACAGTGGGGACATTGGTTTCCGGGTGGGTGTTGATCCTGGTGTGGATTTGCCAAGTGTGCCTTCCTCTTAGCATGTTTCTCCCCTGGAATCCTGAGTCTGAATGTCTTCAAAGCCCATGACACCATTGGTAAAGGCTGTTCTCCAATTGGAGCGCTCGCAGGCAAGTGGAATAGGACATCCCTATTATCACTGGAGAATGTTGGAGGATACGGAGGCCTGTGGGAAACTCTCAAACAGGACCAGAGCAGAAGAGCACTCTCCCCTCCTGTGGTTTGCAGTGACTGGCATTTGAAATCCTTGCTGCCTTTGACTTTGGAGGCAAAGCATAGCTATCAAAAGCCTTCTCCTCCATGAATTTGCCCAATCTTTTAAAGCCATCTAGTTTGGTGGCCACCCTGTGGAATAAGTCCCATAGTTCAACGATGGACTGGTGGGTGCCCACCAGTTCCTAGCCTTATGAGCAAGAGAGCTTCTGAGAAACCAGCGTCAACCCCCTTGCCTCAACCCTGGCCTGGTTCTGCGTGACCTTTCCATCTCCTCTGTTCTACCCAATGTCTGTGCTGTGTGAAGGTCAGCCTAATCCTGCCTCCCCATTTATCCTTAAAGCCAGGTGATTAAAAAACCATGAAGTTGCCAGAGCCGCTTCCCCTACCCTTGCCCAAATATAAACATCCTCCATTACCACCACCCCGAGCCAGGCAATCCTGCTCCCACTGACAATCAATTACCCTCCGGAGATGAAATTATTGTTTAATGGCTTTTGGAACAGGCTCCCGCGCTGACATTCATCACAATCAATAATGCATCAGTGGGGACAAAAGAAATTACCTGCCTCCCGCTAAGTGAGGGAGTCCATTTATATTCCACATGGCCCCTTTTCACGCCCACTGAGCCAGCCACCACAGGTGGATTCCTTCACTGGGCTGGGAAAAGGAGGCGGGGAGCTGTCAAGCCAACGTCATCTGACAGCAGCTCTGAGCATAGCTGAGTAGGGATTTTTGTTTGGTTTTAAATCTTTTTCTGCTCATTCGGAGCAGGCCTGTGGCTGTGATGGGCCAACAGTTGTGCATGGAGAGAAAATACAGAGTCTGCAGCCCTGGGAGGATGGAGCGTGCTTGGCGACAGGAGTGTGCACAAACATTTGGTGAAGCGAGGTGTTGCAATGAGAAAGTGCAGTGCCGTGGTTAGAATGTTGCATTAGGAGCTGGGAGACAGGGGTCCAATTCCCTCACCCAGCCATGAAGATGACCTTGGAGGCCAGTCACTGCCTAGCCTACCTCACAGGGTCGTTGTAGGGATTAAAGGATGAGGGGGAGAACCATGGGCACCATCTTGAGCCCCTTGGAGAAAAGGTAGGATATAACTGCAATCAATCAATCTGTTGATTGATCAATAACTGCAGGAGTAGCAGGGCTCAGACTAGGAGCCTCTTGACTGGGACTGGTGTCAAGGGGAGGGTCACGGAATCATAGAATTGTAGAATTGGAAGGGACCCCAGGGTCATTTAATCCAACTGCTTGCAATGCAATAATCACAGCTAAAGAATCCCTCACAGATGACCATTCACCCTCTGTTTAAAACTCACACTCTCTTGTTTAACCACAGTCTTTGGATATGTAACTTACTCCACCCATTTCTACTATACAGTGGAACCTTGGTTCTTGAACTTAATCTGTTCTGGGAGTCTGTTTGACTCTCGAAATTGTTCGAACAACCAAGGCGTGGCTTCCGATTGGCTGTAGGAACTTCCCGCACTCAATCGGAAGCTGCGGAAGCCATGTCAGACATTTGGTTTCCAAAAAACGTTTGCAAACCGGAAGACCTACTTCTGGGTTTGCGGTGTTTGAGAGCCGATTTGTTCAGGAGCCAAGCTGTTCGGGAACCAAGGTACCACTATATGTATCAGGAGCTGTTTCCCGCTTTAGCATTCATCTGTTAAGTTCCCCTTCAACTGGTTCTTACCAGTTTTGTGATCAGGTCGCACCCTTGCAGATGTGACTCAGGCCTCACTGATAATGGGCACCAGGAATTCCACATCCAAACCAACCTAGTTCATCTTGCTGTTTTGGGTATATTGAAAAACCAATGCATTCTCCTCCTAATGACAGCCCTCTTTGGGTCCTCAGTCCACATGTGCTTCCCATCATGTGAGGAAATGATCAGGGCCATGGTTCATGACGCCACCATTGCCATTGCATCCGTCTTACCTTTCCCCACTCCTCTTTGTGGGGAGAGTTGTGCCCAGAGCTCTAATGTGCCTCCTGGAGGAAGTTTTGATGGATGTATGATTGCAACAAGATTTTCCATTTATGTGATGTTTCACTTTCATGCTCCTGCCAAAAGGAAACATACAGTGCAACATTAAGCATAAACAAATCCCGATACAACCATCTTTTATTTTATATATTTACTTCCATCATTTATATCCCACCCTTCGTCCATAGACTTCAGGGCAGGTTAGAACACTAGTAGTAACAATCAAATATTAAAATCGGTTCAAGGAAACCATCAGTTCCCTACATTCTGTGCTCCAGGCTATCCTATGCATCAAAAGCCTGATGAAAGATATATGCTTTCATATGGCATCTAAAACAAAAGCAGGGTTGGCACCAATTGAATGTGTGTATGATGGCATTCATGGTGAATATTATTTTTTTGGGGTTCTGTTTTATCTTCACCTGCAAGTACGCACACACGTTTGTAAAGCACTGCAGATAAAGAATATTGACACTGCAGTGCATATGATCCCACCAAGATTGCTCTGCCACTGTTGTTCACAACCACATTGCTGCACACTCCTAAAGTTCAGGAAGACACAAATGAACTGGATGCAGTTATGGATTGGCTGGATGCAAAGGAGTGGTAGGCAACCCCCAAGGATTAGGGTGCTGGAAAAGGAACCAGGAGAGCAGTAGGAAGGCAAGGACCTTCAGACCTTATAACTGCTTCCTTTGGCAAGACCTGCTGTGACCACAAGGACTAAGCTGTTTTGTTTCTTTGAATAAAGAGTTAAACTTACTGATACCAAGTGCTTTATTGTTTTCTTCCTGACCTACTCCTCATTCCAGCTCCTGAGAGATACAATGAAGGGCCAAAGGACTGGGTTGTCCACTCGGAGCTATCCAAATTCCTACAGCTCTAGCCAAACATTTCCTGTGACTCTCTTGATGTTATTTAACTCCCATTGGCCCCAGCCAGCAAGGCCAATCCAAGGGCTGCAGGTTCTCCACCTACAGTGACTCAGGCCATCTCAGATGCACATTTCATATGAAGCATCTAGATACCTAATATTTTATCTTAAACAATTACAGGTGCAATGTGGCGGTGTGTGGGTGTGTAGCCGGGGAATCTAACTGGGAAGACAGTGTACAAGGAGGGGAGGCTTATTTCTTTGTTCCCCCACGATGATCAAAGCACAGATCACACACCCTCTTCGTGTGGCTGGGGTACTAGATGTGCCAGGGGAGGCGATTTCTGCCCCAGTTGCAGTGGTGAAGGGAAGGGAGAAGCTCTTCTCACTATGCGATGCCTTCCCAGTAAGAATTACCCCACATCTGTAATTACTTAAGGGAAAACAAGAATAATAGTTGCACACTATGTATTAAGTAAACAGATAGCTTGGTTCTCAGGGCCAAACCAGATGTTACTTTAATAGCATGATTAGCAACCACATCTGCTTTTTTAAAAGTAAACATAAAATAAATTTCAGGCTCGGGTGATTTATAGTGGGATTGCAGTGTTGTGAGTAGATGAGATTTAAACCCTCCTCTCTCTGGCATGATCCTGATGGGAACTTCCTTTCATGCAGGGATGGAGGGGTAGTGCCAATGAGAAATTTCCCCACTAAGAGAAACTGCCTGCAGATTGGGACAGGAGCAGATTTGTTGCTGTTGTTGCCAAGATCATGCTTGGGAATGGAAGGGTTAAAAATCACCCCATGAGGCACATTTGATTATTTTTTTTTTAAAAAAAACAACACCTAGACATGGTAGCTAATCACTCTACTAAGGCAACACCGAGTTCATCTCTATATCAACCTGCAGATGTCCACTATGCATTATGAACTCCTGTTCCTGAAAGCAAATTATGTATATGATTGGGTGGAAGATTGCTCACAGTTATGCCCTGGGCTGAGTTTGATTAGGGAGCTCCTGTCTACTGCCAGGAAGAGGCTCATTTTGACCCCATTGCCTTGGAAATACCCATTTGCATCCCAGATCCAAGGCCAGCAGTAACATTTCCTTCTGCCCTTCATCCTCACTGAACTGCTCCTCTTGGTGTGTGCATTGCAAAGGTCCACTCTGAGTCCATGGCATTGGACCCAGGAATCAAGGGGCTGAGGAGCAATGCCCACTTTGCATCTTGGACAGGGATTCAGGACAGATCAAGGGAAGTCCTTCTTCACACAGAGCACATAGTTAAACGGTGAAACTTTCTCCTACGGAAGGTCACCAACCGGGATGGCTTTAAAAGACAATTAAACGAATTCATGGAGGAGAGAGCTCTTGATTGCTACTCGCCATGATGGCTCTGCTCTGCCTCTGCAGTTGAAGTCAGCAATGCATCTGTTGCTGGGAATCACAAGAAGGGAGAATAAACTTTTGCTCGGATCCTGCATCTGGCTGGCTACTGTGAGAACAGGATGCTGGACCAGAAGGGCCATTGGCCTGATCCAGCAGTCACTTTTTATGTTTTATGATCTCCACCCTGTACTTCTGAATTCTATGCTGCACTGAGGCATGAAGCAGTCTTGGCTCCTTGCCCCCACTCCTTCCGCAGCCCTTTTCTCCATTGCTCCAGAGGTGCCACTCAGCAGAGGAGCTTGGCAGTGGGGAGTGGGAGCAGCTGCAGGGGGGGGGGGCTCATTCTGAGCCATCTCTTTGATGCAGCTGGGAGTTGAAAGATGCATCGTGGATCTCCCATTGCAGCACCACCCTGCACTGCAATGGCAGGTAACTGGAATATCACAGCCTTTCCTTCTCAGGAGCAACATGCCCTTGTAGTGTAAGCCACTTCCCTTCTGATCTGATGTGATATCAGCAAACTCTCTCTCTCTTTCTCCCTCCACTTGGACTGGGGTGATCGATGCCTCTGCAATGTGAGCAGTGAGCCTCTGTAATGTGACTGCAAGGCAGTCAATGTGGCTGCAGGGAAAGCAGAGCGCCTCTCTTTCCTTCTGGCGCGATTACGAGCCAGCGGGGGGGGGGGAGGGGGAGGAGCAGGAAGAGAGGTCTATAACAGCCCTGGTAAGATGGGTGATGGATGGGAAGAGGTCACTGAGCTGCCCTTCCAGCAGACCCAGGAGGCTCACACCAGGAGCCGCCTCTCATATTTATTTTCTGCTGGAGGGACTGGCTTCAGGACCACCTGCACCCCCCCTCCCTCATTCGTGTTTGTTTAGGAATGAAGATAATGCAGCAATGAGGGTTGGCAGAGCGTCAGCTGCGGCTCAATGGCACACCTGGCTCAGACTGTCCCTTAATGCCGCTGAGCTGCTTTGGGAAGGAAGGACCAGCTGCTCTGAAGGCCTGGCAGAACCACCTCCCTAGTCAGGAGGGTGAGGAGAAGAGAAGCATCATCCCATGGCTAAGCCCTTGCCTCTGGGGTTGCCAACAGATCTGGCCTGCTCTCGTGCCCCTTGCAGCAGCCTGAGTTGCCCAAATCAGCAGGCGAGGCTTTTTGCAGCATCAAATCCAGCCTTATCACTTGTGTCTGCAGTTCTTAAAAATGCAGGAGCAGGTAAAAACATTGGCAATGCTTCATGCCTTTATAGCCATGCTCAGTATTGTTAATAGTTTCCCTGCCCCCTTCCCTGTCTTGATTAGTTGAAATAAGATTCCATTCAACCATGCACAAGATCAGGGGTTTCAGGAAAGGGCAAAATTTGTGGTTGAGCATTTCTCACGGTCACTCTCTCTAGCCTTTGGAATGCCACCATCTTCAGTTAGTGGGAGGGGTAAAGAAATAGCAGTTGCTGCTTGAATTTGCACAAAGCCAGAAGAAGCCAGAAAGAGAGTGCTGGATTTGCCAAAAAAACTGGGGTGCAATGGTTACTCTGAGAATATGATGCATAATTAACAGTTGCACTGCATGCTTCAGAAGCCAGGGGTGGGGACCCTCATGCCCAAGGGGGCAAATGTGGCCCTACAGGTCTCTCTGTCTGGCCCTTGGGACTCTCCCTAGCCGCACACCCTACTGAATCACACCCATCGCCAGGCGTGCTTTGCACTCTCCTTGGGTGACTAGTAGCAATCAATAGCCTTATTCTACTTGGATTTGCCTAAAACTCTTTTCAAGCCATCCAAGTTGGTGGCCATTACTGCCTCCTGTGCGAGCAAGTTCCCTAGGAAACTATGAGCTGTGTGAAGTGTACTTTCTTTTATCTCTCTTGTGTCTTCCAACCTTCAACTTCATTGGATGGCGAGTTTCCCTAGCAGTTATCCTCAGTACAGTGGTACCTTGGGTTAAGTACTTAATTTGTTCCGGAGGTCTGTTCTTAACCCGAAACTGTTCTTTTTTTTTTAAGAATATTTTTTTATTAACCGACCAATCACATCAAATCAAACCAAATTACATAAATTCCAAATTACACAGCCGAATTTTAATTTTTTGTTGGGGGTACCCATATTTCAAGTTCCGAAGGGGATCCAATCAACTTCTTGCTTCTTACTGCTGTTTTAATGTCCACAAATCTAACCTTATGATGTTCACAGTACTATCCAGTCCTTTCTTATTGTTTTTCCACATCTCTTGTTGTTATTTTCATATATTTTTCCTTTCTCTTTGTGACCTCTGACAGTCTCCGCAAGCTGGTTAGAACAGTTTGTAATCCTGCGTGGATATTTTTTTTTTTATCCAGTAGCCATATCCAGACGTTTTCCATATAACATCACTTCCATACATCAAAACAGTCTTAGTGTCATTAATCTTCACCAATCTGCCTCCTTTCTCAAAACCTCTGAGGAGATTCACCAGGAATGCAGTCTGAAAACAAGTCCATTCCTCCTCCCGGCTATAAATCCCTTGGCAAGATGGCGACTCCGAATTAATTGCTGCGCCATTCCAAAAGCTCTTATTGCTTCTCGATCTCCATAAAGCATACTTTTGGTTAAAGTTTATCTCCACACAGACCTTAATCATCCTGCTTGGGTCAGTTCAACCGACGATTCAAATGAGGAGGGGTTCTTGTAAATCACATAGAAGGAAAGTAAAAAAGGTCCCCCCCCCCATTCAGCCCCGTTGTCAACATACCCAGCCTTTGGTGTATCTTCATTGTAAAATATTCCTGTTTCTCCAACCCATCGTCTTCTTTCACAGAGGTCACTTAAATTAGCAGACTTCACTCCCCTTCTTCACTTGAAATATGTGCATTTGCTTCTTTTGTAATTAATTATTCCAAATTGCTGCAGCTAGTGCACAATCAGAGACAGCGTCCAGGAGAGCCGAGGTCCACACGGGGGCATTCTGCCTAGGGCCCTCACCCCCTTCTTTCAAATTAGGGGGTGATTTATGGGCACAGCAGGCAAAGGCAGTGTTCCCCATTTCCTTGGGGCAACAAGGGAGGCTGCCTACTCCCATAACAGCCTCTTAATTACCCCGTGTGGGTCGGAGAGATGGTATTGTCGGCCATCTTCCAATGCGCCCCTAATGGCTCCCCTAACCCGAAACTGTTCTTAACCTGAAGCACCATTTTAGCTAATGGGGCCTCCTGCTGCCACAGTGCTGCCGGAGCACAATTTCTGTTCTCATCCTGAAGCAAAGTTCTTAACCTGAAGCACTATTTCTGGGTTAGCAGAGTCTGTAACCTGAAGCGTATGTAACCTGAGGTAGCACTGTATGAGAACAGGAGCACAACACACCAGATGTGTGTCCCTATTGGCACCTGTGAAATGTTGGAAGACATGCAATTGATACCAGATCCTGCAGTTTTCCGTGTTGGCTGCCTAGGTGCAAAAGAGGGCAGCGCTCCTGTACCTTTAATTGCTGCAAGACAAGTTGCCCATACCAAAATTCCCAAGTATTAAAGGTGCATGAGCCCTGTGGTTTTTTTTGAACCTGGCTACCCTATTGATGTTTGTTACACTTCCGCTTTGGACAGCAGCTTTGAAATGCAGCCTACCCAACCTTGCTCTTCTATTGTCCCTCTCTAGTATTTTCCATTTCTGCTGGAACTGCTCCACTTTCTCCATCTGCACCTAGTGCAAAAGATTACCCTCCACCGCCCACCCCAGTTCATGGTGTCATGATTACAGGCCCGTTATCTTTTCAAGCCACCCCCTACCTGTGATTAAGTGCTGAACCTCATCAGCTCGGAGCTGGCAAACGGAGCCGCATTGCAGCCTCTTGATTGCTGCTGTTTGTTTTACTGTCTCTGCTGCTTCTCTACCGTCTCCTAAATATAACTGCAGGAGCCCCGAATGAGACAGTGATAAATATAGCAAGCACAGGTGTATCTGGGCAGCTGGTGCAGAAGCTCTGGCCTCTCTCTCTCCCCTAACTTTCCAGGCCCTCCGCAATGGTGTGTGGAGCCAGCCAAGTAGTTCAGGGGCCAGGAGACACAGATGAATAGGATGCCCAGGTGCAAAAGCCAACCTTAAGGGTGATAGAGAAGAGGCTGGATGGGATACTGGGTTTCACCAAGGAGACTGGAAAAGCGGGGTGGGAGAGACATATTGCAAGATAGTAAGAGCACAGACAAGAAAAGGCATATTGCACAATTGTTCCAATTAGTCATCTGCATTCTTTTCTAGTTGAAGTCCAAAGAAGTCGTTCCCCATGCCACACACTCATTTTTAAAAGAGATCCCTGAGAAACCATGTGAGTTTCGATAAGTGGAAAATCTACATAAGAATACAGGAAGTGTCCTGCTGGATCAGGGCAAACTGCCCAGCTGGTCCAGGATTCTGTTCCCACATTGGCTAACCAGATGCCCCAATGGGAAAACAGTTCTAGAATCACAGAATTGGAAGGGACCCCAAGGATCACCCAGCACAACCCCCTATGCAGCTGTCCCATACGGGAATTGAACCTGCAGCCTTGGTGTTATCAGCATCACACTCTAACCAGCTGACCAATAGAGCCCTTGATTTGCACTCCAACAGGATCCCAGAATTCTTTTCCATATCTTGGCAACTGCCTTACTGCATCCAGGCTTCTGTTTATAGAATAAACTCCGTATTTTGCCACTGGTCCCACATACCACAGAAATGTCTGGCACCCAGAAGGTTCTCCACAGAGGAATGTGGCCCCAAAATGTTGCATGTAGTGTTCTAAGAGATTTTGGAATTTTAAAATATATATATATTAAAAAGTTAAAAATGTACAACCCCCCCTCTCTCCCACCCCCCCTGAAGCACTGGCTTTCCCCCAAGATTGGGGCCCTCCAATGCTCACTGCGCATGCACAATGTCACTTGTGTGCATGACGCAGGAGGCCAAGCACTCTGCAGGAGCCAGCCATTGGACCTGCGGTGTACAGTTTGCTTTGCGTGTGCAAAGTGCAGAGGGGCACTTGAAGATTGAAGTGCCCCAGCCCCATTAAAGCAAATATTGATGGGGCCGAGGTGCCTTTGGCCCCATAGAGTTGGTCTCTCTCTCTCTCTCTCTCTCTCTCTCTCTCTCTCACACACACACACACACACGCCTGTTCACAACTACTGAAATACTAAATGCTCTCTTTCTCTCCTAGAATATTCTTGATTATTCAAAGAAATTGACCCAGCTATTAACTCTCACTTGGTTGTGTTTATTCTAATATTGAGAAAAATTATTAGTGTGTTCCATGTTTCCTAGATACTAATTTTGAGCCTTTCAAATGTAGGTTTGAAATGTTGCATTAACAGCCTAATCCTATTCTGGTTTATTCAGAATCAAAGCACCATTGAATTAAATGGGAGTTGCTCCTTGGCAGGGATGGAAACATATGCTCAGGTTTGGGTCTCTCAGTTCCTTTTTCTTCTAACCTTAAATCCTGTTCTCCCCATTTCTGCAGCATTCTGCAATTGCTTTCTTTGTTTTGTTTTTAAAATAAAACCTTCATAAAAATTCATCCCAAGTGCAAATTTCTCCTAAGACATTTTGCATGTGCACACATTCCCGCCCCCCCCTCCCCAATATAATGTGTTTTTCTATCTTATTTTATGGACACTTTCTCGTAATATATGCTTTCTTTTTCTTTTTGTAAATGCTGGTTAGTTGGAGAACTGCATCAAAAAAAATGGATAAGCAGGGATTCCCAAGGACTAGTGTGTTTTGGTTCTCACTGTTTCAGAAACTGAAAATGTGATAGATTTGCCTTTAAATGTGAGCTGAATGAAAATTCTCCCACATCTCTACTCCCATGCAAGTGTCTCTAGGACTACTGCCTGAATTTCCCATAATGCAACAGGTGGAACTTCTGCTTCCTTCCAGCCCTGTGCTATGAAAACCCTGGCAGCCATTAACAAATGATACACCACTTCAATTACTTGCTTGGAGCCTACATCTTGCAAGTATCCCAAGATAACAACTTGTGGTGGTGCCATAATTCCTGCAATTGATCTTCTTTATTTGGACTTAGAAAAGACCTGGAAGAAATATTATAGGGATACGGTATGAATCTAAAGGTGGGGCCGTAACCGTAGCTCAGTGGACAGAGTCCACGCTGGGTTGCAGGTTCAATTCCTGCTATGTTCATCCCAAAACCTTTCTTGGAGAGAGGCTGGGAAAGACTTCTGCGTGAGACCCTGGAGAGCCACTACCATTCAGACCAGACACAACTGGGACAGATGGGTCAATTGTCTGACTCGGTATATGACAGTTTCATATGCTTGTCATTTATAATGAATCTGCTGATAGTGACAAAAATAATTTTTTTCCTGGGCATTTGGGATATAAATTTGCAGCCAGGATGGAAGGCAAAAATTTGTTAAATATATGACATGTAGAGGGAATGGAGACATCAAATTTTATAAGGCATGCTCCAGAGGATTGAGGGATACATAATTTAGCAACACTGGTTTCAAGCCACATATCTAAAAGATGCATATCTATGCCACATGGAGCATTTGATATTTTGTAGGATGTAAGTTTTATCACTGAGCAATCCTACGGGTGTGGAGAAAATCTGCAGCAGAGCTAAGATTTGCTGCCCCATTGCAGTGAAGGGGCCATTATCTTATCTCCCCCCCCCCCACTTGCATTTTTCCAGTCCCATCAATGGGGATATTTAATGAATCATTGGTAAAGCACATGCTTTGCACACAAAAGGGTCCCTGATTCAAACCCAAAGAGGTGTGATATAATAGAAGTTTATGTATGGCATGGAGAAATTGTGCAGGAAAAAAAGGTTCTCTCTCTCTTAACACTAGAACTCCCCCTAAATGGATTTTTAAATTCTGAATTTATTGTTATTCACATTTTATACTGTATTTTATGCTGTTTTTTGTTGCATGAATTAAGTGTTTTAAATTTGTTGTTAGCTGCCCTGAGCCTGTTTTTTTGAACCGGGAAGGGCGGGGTATAAATAAAATTTTATTATTATTATTATTATTATTATTATTATTATTATTATTACTCATGGGCATCCAATGAAGCTGAATGTTGGAAAATTCAGGGTGGATATTGCAACACAGAATTCAACTATGGAACTCCCAACCACAGGAAGTAGTGTTGGCCACCAACTAAGATGGCTTTTTTAAAAAGGATTAGGTATGGAGGAGATGGCTATCAGTGGCTACTAGCCACAATGGCTGTTTTCTGCCTCCACAGTTGGAGGCAGTAATTCTTCTGAACACCAGCTGCTGGAAACCCCAGGAGGAGAAAGCATTCCTCTTGTGTTTGGATCCCACTTGGGGGATTCCCACTGGGGCATCCGGGTGGACCCCTTGAGAAGAGGATGCTGGACTAGATGGTTCATTGGCCTGATCCAGCAAGATCTTTGTATGTTCTTATCTCCAGGTTTGTCTGGGAATCCTGGAGAGTTGTGCCAGCCCATATATACAATATTGAGCTTGCTCGGCTAATAGGTCTGACTTGATATGAGACCCCTCCCTGGGTTTATGTTCATATTAAAAATTTTATATATTGCTGTGTCCTAAAGATATATCAAGGGACACAGCTGGCGCTGTGAGTTAAACCACAGAGCCTAGGACTTGCCGATCAGAAGGTTGGCGGTTTGAATCCCTGCGACGGGGTGAGCTCCTGTTGCTCGGTCCCTGCTCCTGCCAACCTAGCAGTTCGAAAGCATGTCAAGTGCAAGTAGATAAATAGGTACCGCTCCGGCGGAAAGGTAAACGGCATTTCCGTGTGCTGCTCTGGTTTGCCAGAAGCCACTTAGTCATGCTGGCCACATGACCCGGAAGCTGTCTGCGGACAAACGCCGGCTCCCTTGGCCAATAAAGCAAGATGAGCGCCGCAACCCCAGAGTCGGTCACGACTGGACCTAATGGTCAGGGGTCCCTTTACCTTTACTAAAGATATATCAAAGCTGTTTTTTTCCCCAGCAATAAAAGCATGCAAACTATACAATAGAACCCTATTAAAAAAATTTAAAGCAGACCTTGTATAACCACTTTGGAAGGATGCATTATGGATTTCCTGCGCAGAACAGAAAAGTTTTCAGCTGGCATTTGAAAGTTGGCGACAAGGGCTTCTTCTGTGTTCTTATGAACGGAGTAGCAGTTTAGGCTTCTAAGCCCCTGGGTGAATATTGTAAAGTGCTATAGAATTGGCGGTGCTGGCAGTGATCAAGATGGTTTGGGCATGTGAAAGAACAAAAGAACATGAGAAGAGCCTGCTGGATCAGGCCAATGGCCCATTTAGTCCAGCATCCTGTTCTCATCAGTTGTCCATGGGAAGCCAGCAAGCAGGATTCAAACACAAGAGCCCTCTCCCCTCCTGTAGCTTCTACATGTGGTATTCAGAAGCACTGCTGCCTCCAACTAAGAGGTAGAGCACAGCCATCACAGCTAGCAAGATCAATAGTCCATGAATTTGTCTAAACCTCTTTTAAAGCCATCTAGGTTGGTGGCCATTGCTGCTTCCTGCTGCATGAGTGAGTTCCATAGTTTAACTGGACTTTTTATTATCCCTCCTGGATTTCCCAACCCTCAGCTTCATTGGACGTCCATGAGTTCTAGTGTGATCAAAGAGGGAGGAAACTTTTCTTTATCCAACACTGCTGAGTTGTGTCGTAAGGGGAAAGCAGGGACCTAGGGCTCGTGGGTTAGAGAGTCTTCTGCCTGTGTTTTAGCTTGGGAGAAAGTGGCTCTTTCCCAGTTGCCAGGGCCTGGCAAAGCACATGTTCTGCTTCCAAAAGGTCCCAAACCTCTCTGGTAAGGCTGGGAAAGACTCATGGCTGAAACCCTGGAGAGGCACTCTCAGTCAATGGAAGCAATGCTAGCTAGATGGATCAATGGATCTAAGGGAGCTTCCTCTGCTGCTCAACCTATGCTGGCTCCAGGTGAGTTTCGCAGGGGTATGAGGGGGGCTTTGCATCCTGTCAATGCAATGAATGTAGTTGTGCAATAGGTTTACTCCTCCCATCATTTCATTCTAGGCAATAGCCTCTAAACTGCCCGAATTAAGAAGGTGGGGCTGTGCAGGTGAGGTAGGCAAGAATTGCAATGCTCCTTGCTTACCACTGGGTGGCAAAGTCCAAACAGAAGTCCAGGGCTGCATCGACGTGCCATACATTCAAAATGCATTTAAAAGACATGACTGCCCTGGCAACTGTGGCCTGTTAAGAGTGCTGAGAGTTGTAGCTCTTTGAAGGGGAAACTGTAGTTCCCAGGATTCTTTGCAGGCATCCATGTGCATTAAATGTGCTTTAAATCTTGGGTGTGAATGCAGCCACAATAATTTATTTATCATTAAAACATTTATAAAATAAGAAAAAAATACATACATTTTCTTTTGCTGGCACCCGTCTGCCTCGAGAGACAATGGAGTGCACCTCTGGGGGTGAAGTCAAATCACTGCATTAGCAGCACTGAAGTGACATCCCTGGGGGACCTAGGCTGCCCAGACTACAAGACCCCCCTCTCAGCATCATTGTTGTAGTCCAAAGGAAAGCAGAGCAGTATGTCTGGCACCAGCTTGGCTAACAGGAGTAGCCAGAAGGAGGTGTATAAGGAGGAGAAGAAGAAGAGTTTGGATTTGATATCCCACTTTATCACTACCCGAAGGAGTCTCAGAACGGCTAACAATCTCCTTTCCCTTCCTCCCCCACAACAGACACTCTGTGAGGTGAGTGAGGCTGAGAGACTTCAGAGAAGTGTGACTGGCCCAAGGTCACCCAGCAGCTGCATGTGGAAGAGCAGGGAATCGAACCCGGTTCACCAGATTACGAGTCTACCGCTCTAAACCACTACACCACACTGGCTCATTGGTTGGAAGGCACCATCCAACCACCTTAGGGACTCCACTCCAGATTTGTGTAGGATTTACTCATTAACCTGCATTTTAACCTGTATTTTAAATTGGTCCCCCCCTATTATGTTTTTATTGTAATTTTACTGGTGTTAGCCGCCCTGAGCCCGGCTCTGGCTGGGGAGGGTGGGGTATAAATAAAATTTATTATTATTATTATTATTAGCCTTTTCTTCTCCTAAAGATGTCCCACATGACAGCAGAGGTTTAGGATCAGAGTTTTCTTCCCCTAGATGGGCTACCTTTGAAGGTTGATGAGCCCCGCCTGCTCCTCACATCTCTTTAGCGCATGTGCAGAAACCGTCTTCTTGACTGTTGGGCCAGCTATTGGTCTCGTCTGCTCAATCTGCTGGAGCTTATCTTCACATGTGGGGAAGTCCCTAACTCACCAAGGATTTGAGACCCATCAGCTACCCTGAGCTGGTTTAGCCAGCCAGTCGAAGCCATTCCTGGGTTGTGGCTACTGTCTCATGCTTCCAGGAGCCACAGGTGAGAGTTGAGTGCAGGGTGGAGACCAAACATGAAGCATGATGTGTCCCCCCCACCAGAGGCACTACCCCTCACCTAGCACCCCTAAACAATAATACCCAAATTTCAAAAATATCAATTTTATTGCATCAGTACCTTAATTTTCTTCTGTCTCGGATCTCAAAGCAAAGCATGTGAGGTCCCCAGGAGATCTCACATGCCATCATCAGTCAGACTCAGACCTGCTTATCTTTAGCCTGTCTGCTGTGCCATGTGTGTTTGCAGATTGTTGACATGGGGAAAACAAACATATACTTGTGCTTAGCAGCTTTTATTTTTACAAGGTGTCATTCAAGCTATTCCCCTCCCCACCCAGCCACAACTGAAAATGGGGCTTAGATCAACAGTTTCACAGCTGACAACTAACCAGTGGTTGGAATTCACCTTTCCATGTTTATTCAAAACATCAATAAGGTACATATATTGGGGGGGGGACTTGATATTTTAGTGTGCTAGCACCCACATTTTGGAACTCCCTGCCTATTGATTTTAGGCAGGCATCTTCACAGTACTGTTTTCTGTGCCTGCAAAAAAAGAAAGAAAAAAGGTTTGTTTAGAAAAGCCTATCCAGATGTTTAGAAAGTGGCTGCAAATCTATTTTTTATTCTATTGCTATTATAACTTTCCAGAAAACTTACATTATTGTTGTTAGTTTTTCTAATTCACAGTTTTACTGTTTTACCTTTTTTGTAAATTGTCTTGAGTTGTTATATATATATGGAGAGAGAGAGTATCACAAATGCAAAAGTTGATGCGTGCTTCCCAGAGTGGGAGAAAAATAAAAAGAGTAGGGTGGTATTGCGGGAAGCAGGAGAGTTTCAAAGTGGCATTTAAAAAAGAGAAACACATTGTTGCTTAACTCAGAATTAAGTCAGACCCTATTGCTCCAAAGCAGTGGCCCTCCAAGGGTGTGGTGTGTCACACTGGTGTGGCAGGAGAGAATGACAAGTGTGACAGGAGGAATCAAGGGCAATCAATATTATATTTGAGATGGATTCATATTATTAGGTAGCTGCATTGTTTTATACTTTCTGGACATCCCATGATCATATTATAAAGTAGTTGTGTTCTATGTTCTAAATCAAACACTGTTAGGTGTTTCTTTTTTTGTTTCCAGTGTTTTTCTTCCCAATAAAAAATTGGGTATGGTGTGAGCAAATGTTTATTCTAAATGTGTGGCCCAGAGAAAAGAAGGAGTTTGAGAACCACAGCCTATTGCTTAATTCAGATGTAATCGATATGGTACTCTCTAGATGTTGCTGGATCACAACGCCCATCTCCCCTGACCATTGACCACCCTGTCTGGGGCTGATGGGAGCTGGGATGATATATGGAGTCGGGGTTACACAGGTTCCCCATCCTTGCCTAATGACTCAGTCAAGCCATTGGCCCATCATGCTCAAAACCGTCTGCCCTGAAGGACAAAGCGGCTTCCATCCATGGCTCCTTTGGGAGGGTGTTATATCTGGAGAGCCAGTGTGGTGTAGTGGTTAAGAGCGGTAGACTCATAATCTGGTGAACCGGCTTCGCTTCCCCGCTCCTCCACATGCAGCTGCTGGGTGACCTTGGGCTAGTCACACTTCTTTGAAGTCTCTCAGCCTCACTCACCTCACAGAGTGTGTGTTGTGGGGGAGGAAGGGAAAGGAGAATGTTGGCCGCTTTGAGACTCCTTCGGGTAGTGATAAAGCGGGATATCAAATCCAAACTCTTCTTCTTCTATATTTGCATCAATAAATCATAAGACCATAAGAAAAGCTCTGCTGGATCAGGCCAATGCCCTATCTAGTCCAGCATCCTGTTCTCACAGTGGCCAACCAAGTGCCCCTTTTGGGAAACCCTCAAGCACGACCCAAGCACAATAACCCTCTCCCCCTACTGTGCTTACCCTACACATTATAGCCCTCCAAGATCTCAGACTAAGGCTTTCTCCAGCACCTGAGATCCTTTTTACTGAAGATTGAACCTGGAACCTTCTGTGTACACATCCATAGAGATGGCCCCTCCCAAACAGGTATCTTTCATAGTTATGGAGAAGAGGCCATGTGGGGGCAAGTGTCCCCCCCAAAATATAGAGCTGAAAAAAGCTGCACCTGCCAAAATGCCATCTCAACAGCAGCCTGCCTTCTGGTTAACCTCGTGGGTTCCTAGACAAGCCATGTGCCCAGCCTTGAAGAAGAGTGAAGGGACATGGGGAGACATGCGCACAAGCCCTAATTCAAAGGAGCAGAGCAGCTGAGCTCCTGTATGGATCAGTGGCCATCTCTGTGATTGCCAGACAGCAGTAATGGTATCTCTCGGGCTGAGATTGAGTGCAGGGAAGGAGGCGAGAGAGAGACAGAGAAGCAGGCAAATGGAATTCACCCTGCTGCCGTGTTTAGCTGTAATCTAACATGACTTTCCCCTCTGTTGGCAAAGGGGCGCACATGATGTTAACATTCATTATCATGTCATATTCAATTGAGTGCCAGAATGTATTATGCTTTCTCCTGTAACACACTGAATACTGACAAAAACCATTCACTCACGCCGCAAAGGTCTGTGCCTTTGAATCTTCTGGCAGAACGGGGAGGTGGAAGGCCATCAATACAAACATAATGAGTGTCGGGAATGGGAAGAGGACTCTTGGTGTGCCCTCGGCTAGATGGGGAAGACAGGGAGGCGGTGGAGGTAGGGGGAAAGGTTCTGCTGTGGTGTTGAAAAGAGTTGTTGGATCTGGGGGATGTCCACGTTCGAAGGAGTTAAGCCTTGTGGGAGCAGCAGGAAAACACGGAGGTAAACACTCACAACGGAAGGCTTATTCACCGCGCTAACATTTAAAAATGTTTTTATCCAGCCTTTTCGAATGTAAAAGTCCCAAGGTAGCTTACAAATCAAAACAGAAAAAAACCCCAATAAATTAATAATATATATCCCGCAATCAATACGCAACGCTGGAAATGAAGTATTCCAGGTAGAGCAAAAACACTCTGTTTGATATTGCTAAGCACCTTTGAGGAAGGGGGATTGGGGTTGGGGAGCAAACAAAATTCCAGCTCAGAGGATGGCCTTTGACCTTGCTACTCCCCAAGGAAGGGCTGTAGCTCAGCTGTAGAACACATGTTTTGCATGCCAAAAGTCTTAGGTTGAATCTCTTGCTTCTCCAGCTGTAGTTGGGAAAGACTCCTGCCTGACTTACTACAGAGCTATTGCCAGTCAGTGTACCCACAGAGCTGGGTATTCAGATGGCCTGACTCAGTATAAGGTAGCTTCAGGTGCTTCTATTAGGTGGTAATCCAAAGGGAAGAAACCCTTTGATGTGTTTCCTTTGGTGGCAATGCATGCCTGGAGCAGAGCCAGTGAAATATATCCCCCCTCCAGAAATCCCTTGCTAAAATTCTTGGTGGGACAGGACTGTCTTCAATAGGCATGGATAACACATGGCCATGCCTTCTGGCTTCCTTCATTGATTGAAGATAACAGGGTAGGGGATGTTCCTCCTGTGATGATACAGGATAGAGCCCATAGACTCCACATGCCTCTTTCCCCTCTCTCCCATGCTGCTTCATATATTGACTGGGAAATGTGCACAATTCCCTCTTCATGGTTAGATCCTGTGCACATTCTCTGTGAATCCCGGTAACTGTGCACAATGGCCGTATGCTATGCACATTAACTGTTCAAATTACATCAGTGTTAACACATACACTGTATACTCCTAGATTCCAGAGGCAGTTCATAAAATGAAGCATCAGCATGCCTCTTCCCAGGCTGCCGTCTCTCACATGCACACACACACACACACACACACACACAGACACACACACAGACACACACACCAGCGACACATTGCCCCCCCCCCCCGTCCGTATAAGCATGTGTCTTGTAAAGTAATTATTTGCTTCACAGGCAGAAAATTTCAATCATGTCCCTGGCTGCAAAAATATGTCAGGGCTGGCCCCTTCCTGTTCGCTTCAAGGTGACCCATTGTGAACCCTTAAGTGGGAGAAATGCCAGAGCTTCAAGGCTCTGCTCTACAGCTGGGGAGGGGAGGGAGGAGAGAGGAGGGGAGTCCGGGAAAGCAGGTGCGGGTGACTTCTGTTCCACCATTTCCATGTTGCAATTGCCTAACGGGCTATCCAAGTATGCTGAGCATTAACATTGCTGGAGGAAAGGGAGACCTGAATACCCCATTTGCTAACTAGCTAGCTAATTAATTCTTAAAAACCTATATGCTGCCTTTCTGCAAACAGCTCTCTCAAGGTGGCTTAATTATATACATTTATAAAGCATCATAAGTATGTGACTCCACCATGAAATACAAAATAAGGAGAACAAAGCAGCATGAGGAGAATAAAAGAGTGTCAGGACAGTGAAATTGTTAGATTGCAAGGGTCACCATCCTGGCACCTTAGCCACCATGGTAATTTTAGACCGGTGGTTCCCGAATTGCCCTTGGGGGCAGTGGGGTTACTGGGGATTGCTAAGAGGCAAGGGCATAGCTGTCAACGTTTCCCTTTTTTAAAGGTAAATTCCCTTATTCCGAATAGGATTCCTCACAAGTAAAGGGAAAAGTTGACAGCTATGGGCAAGGGGGCAGCAAGAGGGTGCTTGAAAATCAGACCTTGAAAAGCTGCTATCACTGGATTGAGATCAGCAATTTCGTTGAATTAAATAAACTAAATAGTTTTAATAAGATTTTGAACCAATGTGCAAGTAATTGTTACTAATTGTTACTGTGTTATTATCTTCCCCAGTAGCTTGTGCAAACTGCTATTCTGAATAATACTTTTTATAGGGTAATCATGCACCCGGGATGAGTCTATGGAACCAAGAGGGCGGTGACCTAGAAAAGTTTGAGAAACACTCTTTTAGACAATGAATTTAATGGTCTTGTGGGGACCTCCCTCTTTAGATGATATTGTGCATGTCATGGACAGGATGAGATGCACCAGCTGGCGACGCCCCCCCTCCCCTGGCTCAGCATCTTCTCCATTAAACCTCCCACCCCTTGAAGACGCCACATTCCTCTAGGTGCCAGGATTGGATGCTGACCCTCATAAGAAGATAAGAAGAGCCTGCTGGATCAGGCCAGTGGCCCATCTCACAGATGCATGTGGGAAACCTGTAAGCAGGACCCAAGGAAAAGAAACCGGGGACATAGCATGGGGAGGCCTGGGCACAATTTTTTGAACAGGTGCAAGGGGGCACAACCAGGTGCCCCTATGACAGGCTCTGTCACTCACCAAGCTGCGGCCTGGCCTGGCCTGGCCTTCAAGACTGGGGCAGCGGTGCTACCTCCTTCTCCTCATGGCCGTGAAGGGACTCCCACATGTGCCCTAACCCTGGGCCAGCCGAGAGGGAGGGAAGGAGAGGGTGCAACCACTGCCCATAGAGGAGAGGAGAGACTCTGGCAGCTACCTGCTCCTTTGCGATTGGGGCGTCACAGCCCTCAGGTCTGCCCTCATTGTGGGGCAGCTTTGGGCCTCTTTCTTCCTCCCCTCTGCTCGCCTTGCCATCATGTGTGGAGAGTCCTCTCCTCGTCCGATAACTTCATAGGCAAGAATCTCAAGCAGTTTGTATTATATAGTCTTTTTTATTCAGTCATCTGGTTGCAAAGCAAGAATCCATCTCTCAACAAAGAGAGGTGTTGGCTACTCTGAGCTCTTCCCCTTCCATCCCCAACAACACCTTGGGCGGCAACGGGAAGTTCTCTGCACTCTCTGTTCTCTAATATAGAGAGACCTAAGAGCCGGGATGCGGGTGCCGCTGTGGGTTAAACCACAGAGCTGAGGACTTGCCGATCAGAAGGTCGGTGGTTCGAATCCCTGCAATGGGGTGAGCTCCCGTTGCTCGGTCCCTGCTCCTGCCAACCTAGCAGTTCGAAAGCATGTCAAAGTGCAAGTAGATAAATAGGTACCGCTCCGGCGGGAAGGTAAACCGCGTTTCCGTGTGCTGCTCTGGTTCACCAGAAGCAGCTTAGTTCTGCTGGCCACATGACCTGGAAGCTGTACACTGGCTCCCTCAGCCAATAAAGCGAGATGAGTGCCACAACCCCAAAGTCAGCTACGACTGCACCTAATGGTCAGGGGTCCCTTTACCCTTTAACTTTAAGAGCCGGAGGGGAGGGGTGTGTCACACAGGCTCTCTAGGGATGTTTCTGTTGGCTATTCTCTCCCTTCCCCTTCTTCTTCCACTAACTCATAGCTCAGTAATGTGCAGCATTCTCCTCTCTCTCTCTCCTGTTGAAACAGCTGGGGAGAAGGGTGCCCAATATCTCTCCCCCCCCCTTCTCCTCTTCAGAAAGAAGCTGATCTGACTGAGGATACATTTCCCAATCCTCCTGTCTGGACCATTCCCTGACACTCGCTCAGACTGCCTCAGCTCAGTTGGTGGTGAGGGCTTGGGTTGGCACGGCCACCCTCCGCTCCCTCCACATGCGCCCAGCACACACAAGCATTCCCAAGGTGCTGAGAACCTACCTGTACTGCACCCCTGCAAGAGCACACCCTCCTCTGTGACTTCCAGCAACTGGTATTCAGAAACATATGTTGAATCCATCGTGGCTAGTCACCTTTGATAGTGCCCTTCCCTATGAATTTATTCAACCTACTATTAAAGCCATCCAAGTAAGTGTTCATCACTGCCTCCCATGGAAGTGATCTCCATAGTTTAACTATGCAATGCATATCTTTCTTGAATCTTCCAACATATCCATTGGATGCACATGTATTCTACTATTATTCCATGAGTTCTAGTGTTTCTTTCTCATCTGTCTTGAACAGAGGAGAGGTGCAAAGAGTTTCTCACTGTGGGTAATGTGCAAGTGGGTGGTATAGGTGCTATTTAATCTGCTGGGGGGGGATGGCCACCACATTTTGGGGCTCTTTTTCTTCTCCTTTAGATGAGATGACCATTTTGTGTTATGCTATGGCCCGAAGAGCCAACAAGCTGTGATAGTATGTACTATGCTACCCCAGAAGTCCTTTTTTGAAGGGACCCCACAGACCTTTCTCAGAATTCCAGCTGTGGCCATTGGCCCACAAAAGGTTGGTGAGCCCTGTATTTGAATGTTGGACTAGGAATTGCAAGATCTGCATTTCAGTCATGAGGCTCCTTGGCTAGAGACTAGGCGCTTCTGGTTTTGCCCCGCTTGAGACAGGACTGTAGCTTCTTTCTGGATGTGTGCTGTTAGATAACACACTATATATTCCACTATCTGCCCAGTCCAATTTAAGAGTCGAAGGAGGATAATGAGATACTTGCTGTTCTCAGCAGAAAGTGCTGAAGCAAAATGCAGCCAGGAGATTAGCTCCGGAAGGTTTGTTTTCTTGGCGATTTCTCTTTGGCTTTTGGATTTCACAGTTCCAGAAGGACACAGCAAGTATTTAACCTCTGCCTTAAAAAATAGTACAGTGGTACCTCGGGTTACAGATGCTTCAGGTTACAGACACTTCAGGTTACAAACTATGCTAACCCAGAAATAGTACCTCGGGTTAAGAACTTTGCTTCAGGATGAGAACAGAAATCGCGCCGTGGCAGTGGGAGGCCCCATTAGCTAAAGTGGTACCTCAGGTTAAGAACAGTTTCAGGTTAAGAACAGTTTCAGGTTAAGAACGGACCTCCAGAATGAATTAAGTTCTTAACCCAAGGTACCACTGTATTTAGCCCCTGCCTTTTAAAAAAAGTCATAATCAGGCATTAAAGTAAAGGGTCTTCTCCTGCACTCTGTCACTGCATGCGGATAAGTCAAAGAGAAAACTCTCTAACCTACAGTCATACTTGTGAACAGGGAAAGAGAAGGATTGGGAGCTGTGGATTAGCAGAAGCGGTGAGAGAAACCTGCCCCCCCCCCCGATGTTGTTGGATTCCAGTTTCCATCAGCCCCAGCCAGCATGGCTACTGGTCAGGAATGATGGATAATGGAATCTGCCACATGTTCCCCAAATGTTGCAGGATACAAACTTTCTAATTTAGGGTCATGCCTCTAAGTCTTATGCACCCCATTCCAATATTTGGTGCATGTATATAAAAAAATATGGAGAGGTTATATCTGTTGCCCCCTTCCCCACCTCAAGCACTTATGTGCTAAAATGGTTCTTAGGTCAGGAGCTTAGGTCCAGGCTATCTGAAAAGCTGTATGCCCTCATCAGAACCTGCCCAGGCTCTGAGATCTTTGGGGAGGCCCTTGTCTCTGACCCACCACCCTCACACTTGAGGGGGGGCATGGGAGACAGCCTTCTTGGTGGTTGCTCCCAGGCTTTGGAATTCTTTTGGGGCTCCCTCCTTGTCCTTCCAGTGGCAGGTGAATACAGCTTTATTGTGACAGGCTTTGGGAACAGGCTGTTTTTAAAGGGGATTTTAATAGTTCTGTGCTGTTTTTTATTATCTGTATTTTAATATATTTGTTTTTTATACCGATTTAATTCTATGAGAGTTTAATTACTTTTTAACAAATATCCTTTATATGTTAATAGCTTTTTGTAGTTTATTTGTGTTGTTTTAATTTGTGTAAGGTACCTCAAGCCATGGTCTGGGGAGAAGGTGTAACAATAACAACAACAACATAACAATAATGCAGCTGTATAACTGTAATGCAATTATGGTGTAAAAAGTGCAGATTACATTGCACTATAGCTCCATATAACAAAGCAGCAGTAGCCCTTTGCAAATGATCTTCAGGAAAAGTTACTTTGCCCCAGGGAAAGGCTGAGAATTTCCCTCCCCAATTTTTCCCTCCTGAAAAATCCCCAGACCTATTTTTACCTTTACAGGATCCCAGACTCTTGTCTTTGGACACATTCCCACCATACATTTTAGGCACAGCTTTTTAAACTGCCATGGCTTCACCCAAAGAATTCTGGGAGGTGTAGTTCACTAGACGTTGTTAGGCGAGCTACGATTCTCAGAGTGATTGAACAGTCAATCTCTCTTCCATGGTACTCTGCTAACCGTACCCCTATGAGGGGGATATGGGGCCTTCTAACAACTCTCAGCACCTTTAATAAACTACAGCTTCCAGAATTCTTAATGGGAAGCCATGTTTTAAAGTGGTATCACTGTGTTTTAAATGTAAGGTGAGTGTGGCCTTTGTCACATCCACCTTACATATCCCTCTACAGAGGTAGAGGGATTTTCATAGTTTGTATGTTGTGGTTGTTGCTGCTGTTTTGTCTTTTTCTCTCTCTTCAAGGACAAGGTTAAACATCCCTTTCTCACTGTTCATTCTCTGGGATAAAGTTTGCCCCTTACATTGATGTTTTGCAACAGCAAAGAGGCCATTTGTTAAAATCATGCCCTATTCACATCCCTAAGAAACTTGTCACCTATGCGTGTCATGATTGCATTCTACCTAAGGAGTGCCATTTGACCCCGGACATTCTGTTACCCTTCAAGAATCAATAGGGAGAACATATTGATTTGCAGTGCTCCTCTGTGTGTGTGTGTGTGTGTGTGTGTGTGTGTTTCTTGTACGTATGTCAGCCTCTCTTTCTTTTGAAGATCCCTGAGATCTTAACTAAACTTACATAAAAATACGATTGGGTCAAGAGCCAGTTTGTCAATTCCGGGTGAACCTCCTTGTATTTCTCTCTCTCTCCCCTGACCTCTCAGCCCTTGTCCATAAAGAAAATCTGTACAGCATCATTAAAAGACTTGCCTGGGAATTCAGTTCAATTTTGAGTTGTGGTTGCTCAATACAAAAGATAATGGAATGAATACAGATGTGGAGTTCATGGACTCCTGAAATGTAACAACCTTTCTGAATGTCTTTGCGGTTTGCCAGTGATCCCACAGTCACTGGCTGAGGAAGAGGAGTGCGAGGGGAGCGCACCACCCCTGGCAGTGTGATCCTGGTGGGGTGCCATGGTTGCTGCCCCCCCCGCCCGCGCTGAGCACCACGCCCCCGCAGGTGGTGCACCACATCCCTGGGACACATGCAAGCCCCGCCCCCACCTGCTCTCCACCCCCCAGTGCTGGAGCATGAAGCTCCTCCACTGCCCACAGTGATGGTGCTCAGCTGGTGCTGGCAGAATTTTGGAGCAGCTTAGCTGAGAACCTGTGCAATCCCAGTGATGAGGTTGAGAAGAAAATGACATCACTCTGGGCAAAAGACAATGCAAAGACTCTGACAACAATGGCAACACTAGTGGCATACACCAATCACAGAGTAGCGTGCTGATGATGCCATTCATGGTAGCCATATATGGAAGGAACCATTACATGCAAGTGGGGGGAACGAAACAGGAAGCCAAAATCATATCAGCCTATCCCACCCCACATGTTAAAGATTTAGCCCAGCAACAAGGGATGGGAAAATCTGTCAGTTTAGTTTATCATTATTCCACTCTTATTTTCAGCTCATGATACCGTATTTTTCTGTGTATAAGATTAGGTTTCCCCCCCTAAAAATAATGTCAAAAATTAGGGGGCATCTTATACCTTGGGCCATCTCCCCCCATTTTCTTAAATCTAAGTCTCCCCAAATAGGGGCGTCTTATACATGGGGATGTCTTATAGACAGAAAAATATAATATTTCTACATCAGTTTGCATTTTGTTTGTTTTGTTTTACATCCTCATGGAAATTCAGCAGCATTTTAGTGCCTATGTTTCTCAGTATATACACATTTTTTTTTGCAAAGCAATTTCCTCATATGTAATACATTTTTGCATGCTGTTTTCATGAATACAAGTATTTTATGCACACTTCATCCTACAATGTATGCTTTTTTGCACTCATTACATTGCCGGAGAACTGCACTGCAAAATTCAGAGAAACATGGATTTTGAAGGATGGCTGTGTTTTTCGGTTTATGTATGTATGGTTTTGAAAAGTATGAATTAGGTAGGTTTCATTTAAATGAGAACCAAGTTGCATCCCCACGCAATCCCTAATGCCAACACAAGTATACCATAGCTTACAAGAATTGCATTGCAGGGGGTTGGACTAGATAAACCTTTGGGGTCCCTTCCAACTCTACAATTTTATGATCCCATGATTTGGGGCCCTTCTGCAGGGGCCATTGCCCTGGTGGTGAGAGCTCATGTAGACTCCCTGATGAAGCATCTCTTCAAGATTCGAAATTTGGTAACCTAACAGTTTCCAGGAGGTATAAATGCAACATAGGATTGCACTATGAGCCACACCTGCCTTTATAAAACAGGAGCCTAAGGCTCTGCAGATATTGCACAACCACAAGTCCTATTATCCTTGTCCATAGGCTGTAAAGCATCCCATTCACTGCCATGGCCTCTGCCAGATCTCCCCACCCTACACAAGCAGAAATGTCAGCCTCTACACCTGTGTCTTTATTATATCAATTAATATTCCATTGCCTACAGTCTGTTCTTTGTGTGTGTCCTTATATAGTACCTTTTTAAAAAAATCCCTCTGGCTGTCAGTGTCAGCTTTTGAAGTCAACAGCGCTGACAACTTTAGGCTGAAATTCCAGTCTCAACGGCGGTACAAGTTCTCCCTGCTGTGGGTACAGACCTGTTCCAATACCCCTTTTAGCAATCATTGTATGTGCGCTGCCAACTGCCTTATACCACCCAGCCCAGTTCTGTCTGTTCTAATTAGCACCACAGTAGCTTGTCAGTAACTTGGAGCTCCTTTATAACAGGACATGCTAGAGGTTGAACCAGAGACTCTGTGTTTGCAAAACCTCTGCTTCACCACTAAGCAAGGACCCTTCGTGTTCTACATCCACTGTCAGAGGCTGCATGCCTTTGAAAACCAGCTGCTGGGAACCACAGGTGGGGAGAGCCCAGTGGTGCTCTGCTTCAGCTTGCAGGATTCCTATAAGCATCTGGTTGGGTTCCTTGATAGCAGTATTCTGGACAAGATGGGCCCTTCCTCTGACCCAGCGGGGCTCTTACAATCTTATGCTCTTACTAAGGGCTATAGGAGGCAATTCCTAGGAGCTGAGGTCTTAATAAAATATCTAAGGGGCTCGCTACCCTCAAGTTGATGGGCATTGCCATTCAAATGGTCTGCATGTGTTGCATCTTGTGATCGATTATGTGGAGTAGGGCTTATCTGGTCCCCACCCAATGTTTTCTCCAAGTTGGCACCCTTTCTATGGGCTGCCATGCCAGCTCACATTGCTCCCCAACCATGCCAACCCTTCAGCATTCACACCTCACTGAATTTGCCACTAAGAGACAAAACTTCTGGAGACCTGGGACAAGGGACTTTCTGTCCTCCCCAGATCTATTTGAGAATTGAATCTAGGGGCATCTGCATGCACCACTAAGCTATCTCTTCCCACCTCCCTATAGTGCACCACCAGTGTTGAAGCAATGATTCTTCAAACATCATCTTCGTTGGACTGGTCATGTTGTGCTGATGCCTGATTATCGTCTCCCAAAGCAACTATTTTATTCCGAACTTAAAAATGGAAAGCGTAATGCTGGTGGCCAACAAAAGAGGTTCAAAGACTGTCTCAAGGCAAAAATGTTGTATAAACACTGACAACTGGGAAACACTGGCCTGCAAGTGCTCCAGTTGGAGAACAGCCTTTATCAAAGATGTCATGGGCTTTGAAGACACTCAAACTCAGGACGCAAGGGAGAAATGTGCTAAGAGGAAGCCACGCTTGGCAAATCCACACCGTGATCAACTCCCGCCTGGAAACCAATGTCCCCACTGTGGAAGGAAGTGTGATCCAGAATTGGCCTCTACAGTCACTTACAGACTCATTGTTGAAACCTTGTTTATGGAAGACAATCTTACTCGGCTACAAATGATCGCCAAAGGAGGAGGAGGAGGAGGAGGAGGAGGAGGAGGAGAAGAAGAAGAAGAAGAAGAAGAAGAAGAAGAAGAAGAAGAAGAAGAAGAAGAAGAAATCATTATTTCTAAATTGCTCTTCATCCAAGGATCACAAGGCAGTTTACAATATAAAACACAAAAATGCCTAACAAATAATAAACAGTAGCCCCCACAGTTTAAAGGGCCTTAGATTGTTTAATTAACCAAAGGCCTAGTGCATAGTTAAACTATCGAACTCACTCCCACAGGAGCCAGTCATGGCCACCAACTTGGATGGCTTTAAAAGGGGATTAGACAAATTCATGGAAAGGGAGAGAGCTACCAGTGGCTATTAGCTATGTTGGGTATGCTCGGCCTCCAGAGTTGGAGGCAGCAATGCTTCTGAATACCATTTGCTGGAAACCACAGGAACGGTGAGTGCTCTTGCACTTGAATCTGCTTGTAGGTTTCCCACAGGGATCTGGTTGGCCACTGTGAGAACAGGATGCTGGACTAGATGGGCCATTGGCCTGATCTAGAAGGCTCTTCTTATTGTGAAAAACTGTTCTGTCCAGAAGGCTAGTAAGCTGCGTTGTGCACCAACCCCCCCCCCCAAAAAAAAAACAGAAACAAAAACCAGCACACAATTGCTTAAAAATATATATTAAATGGAGGCAAAACATTTAATCATCAAATGAACTTTTAAAATAATGGGGAAAACAAAGTGAGGTTCTGTCTCTCCAGCCTCTTTTGTTGGAGCTCCCTGTTGGATTTCTTGCCTGTTTTTTGGTGGGGAGCGGGTGGCGGCGGCAGTCAGGGACTGTGTTTTTCAGATGTGTGAAGGATGCTTAATATGGTAATAACCCCTCCTGAGAGTCCCCAAGCACAGCAGACATGAAAGGCCTGCCCCTGGCGCTTCTGATTATACAGCCTCTAATTGTCTCCCATGTCTGCACAAAGCGCAACTATGAAAAGACTGTAAAAGAACCCGCTTGCTGTTTGTCGAGCAGACTACAAGTTTCTGAGAACAAACTGCGGTTCCACATATGGGGGTAAAAGCAGCATCAAGGAGTGTGTGCGCAAGGGGAGGGGGGCAGAATTTAGAAACAAAACATACCGACCAGTGCTTCCATCCTAGATGCTAAATAGCAAAATCCTTTCTGAGTGGCAGCCAAAAAACCCACTGTCTGCAGATATGAGACAGGTATCAGCAGAGGACCACAAATTGAAGAATCACACATTTTAGGGGAGGGGACCCCAAATTAGACCAATGAGGATTGGGTGTGCTTGGTGGCCCAATTGACTGGCAGCAGCTCTCCATGATTTCAAGCAGGGTTCCAGCGCTACCTGAATATGTCAGAGGTTGAACATGGGACCTTTTATTTCTTTAATTTATAAAGCGCTTAAGTACAGCCGTCTCTACGGAGTTTACAAAGATGCAATATGAAAAAAAAAGCCAAAACAAAAAAACCCCATGGTTTAAACTATAAAATTAGATGGAATATTAATATAGGCAACAACCAATTTATGCGTGTCCAGTTGATGCGCGACACCATGTGTGCACATTGAGCCAAACCTGGAAGCAACTTTAAAAATGGCAAAAGTAGCCCTAGAAGAGCCCACGAAGGGCAAAAGGCACAGAAACAGTGCCTTGCAATCAATCAGGTGTCAGGGAATCTGATCCCTCCACGGTAGGCTGCCAGGAATAGATAAGACAGGGGAAATTCTTACCAATGTCTTTTATTCAATATCCACAGAGAGAGGCTTAGAAATGCAGCCTCTTGGAGTAATGGTGTTGCTCCGAGTAATTCTCCATCCCACCTGCTCTCCACTTCCTCAATCGTCAACAGCACCACCCACCTTATGGTGGCCGCTTAGGGTCATTTGTCTCTGAGCCCTTAGCTCTCCTACTTTCAATGCCCGTGAGGTTCTGGGAGAAGGAGGGTCTGGAATCCTTTCTAGTGATAATGTGTCAGCCATCTGCTCTGGCTCTGCCTCCTCCTCCTCTCCCATTATTTTCCAACTTTGCCCTTCATCTGCCTCTGAGCTATGACCTCCCACAAACCACTGCTGTAAATCTATACTGTCTTCCTCTTCTCTGGAGGTTTCAGGCTGGGGAGGTGTTCTCCACCACTCCTCCTCTGTGGAGTCCCTGACACAATCCCACCAGCCTTTGCAAGTGTAATCCCAAGACTGTGGCCTGTGGAGAGTTGGAATTGGAGCAAGGAGGTTTGGAGGGAGAGATTGTGATGGAGTTTGGCATCTGGTAAGTGCGGCTGGTTGGTTTTTTTTAAGGGTTTTTCAGTGGTTCCCAGAAGGTGTTGGCAGATGGTTTCCAATGGTATTTAAAATATTTGCGATTTCACTTAAACATGCGGTGCCTTGGAATGCAACCCATGCATAATTGGAGAGTTGCCTGTAATAATAATAAATTCTCTAATAGATGCCAAAAGATCAGTAGGGAAGGAGGACTGTCTGACCTCAACTGGAAGTGAGCTCAATAAAACTGGGTCCCATATACTAAGCATGACATGGCTCCTGGTGGAGATGAACTGTGTATATGAGCCATGGGGGACCACTAACATTAACTCACCCAAAGGCCTCAATGATTGGGCAAAGATATAGGGGATCTGGGGGATCCTGAGGTATCCTGGACCCAAGCTGTTAAGAGCCTTGTAAATGAATACAAGAACCTTCAACCTGGCATGGTAGCATGTGGGCATCCAGCAAAGACTTTTGAGCACCAGGGTGATGTGCTGGCAATAGTATGTCCCTGCCAATGGTCTAGCCGTGGTGTTTGGCACCAGCTGGAGCCTCCAGACCAAGATAGCACACTGCAATACTTGAGTCTTTTAGTTTCCTTTTGTCTGTAAAGGTGATGCTCTACTGCTGAGATTTGGCTCATCCTACTAATACATTGCAACAGACTGAGCAGGAAAGCCCGAGAACCTCGGCTGGCTGCTGTCACCTATTTGACTACACTGTATCTGGGGACTCTCAGCAGAAGATGCACTGACTAACAAGATCTGTCTGCTCATGTCTTTCCATTATAGTGTGAAGTATGTATCTTGAAACCCACTTGGAGAAGATTGCAGCCAATTCTTGGCTACCCGAGGACAGATTTTCTAAGGGAATGCTTCGCTCACCTTTTTGCATTCACGACGAGGCAATCTATCAGAACGATTTCCATCCTCGTTAAGGCGAATTAAGCCAGCGAGGGTGGGTGGGTGAAGGAAATGGTCCTTCATGCATTATTTACTTAAAACAGCCATTGTCATAAATATTTGAAAGACTGGTTGTTAATGTTCAATCATATCAGGGTCTGGGAGCGTGTTGCATGCCATCTGCTCTGCTAATGAGAGGGCAGGGGTGATGGACCCCACTTCACAGCAGGCCACCCTCCATTGGGTCTTCAGCAGCCATGATCAGTCTATAGACCTTATATCAATACTCGAGAGGTGAAGATCGAGAGAAGGCTGGCAATCATTGAGGCATGTCTTTCAAGGAGAAAGAGGACAAGAGGGGGCATTAGTCAGAAGTGGTGGAGAATCTGCTTTGCATTCCAAATGTCCCAGGTTTAATCCCTGGGAGAAACTCATTTTTGGAACCCCGGAAAGCTGCCGTCAGACAGTGCGGTCAATGCTGAGCTATGTAGAGTCCAAGAACCTCTTGGATTAGGCCAAAGGCCCATCTTAGTTCAGCATCCTGTTCTCACAGTGGCCAACAAGATGACTGCGGAAACCCGCAAGCAGATTCAAGTACAAGAGCCCTCTCCCCTCCTGTGGTTCCCAGCAACTGGTATTCAGAAGCATTGTTGCCTCCAACTGTGGAGGCAGAGCAGAGCCATCACAATAGTCTTCTCCTTCATGACCTTATCTCTTTTAAAGCCTTCCAGGTTGGTGGCCATCACTGTATCTCATGGGAGTGAGTTCCATAGTTTAATGATGTGCTGCATGAAGAAGTCCTTTCTTTTATCTGTCCTGAATTGGACAAACATGGGTTCTAGTGTTATGAGAGAGGGAGAAGAAAATTTCTCTTTCCTCTTTCAACTTTCTTTGTGCCATGCATAATTTCATAAACTTTGTATAAGGCAGCTTCCAGTGTTTCTATGAACCACTGAAATTCATTGGAATAGCTAGCAACGTGGAATGTAATGGTTTTGCAGAGACTGGATGCAAATGTGTTTGTGTGTGTCAGACACACACACACACACACACACACACACACACACACACAAACTGTGTGTTTTGCTGTGCCTAGGTGATGGAAAACAAGACAGGCATCCCTGCAATTCCACATTTGACCAATGCATGTTGTGGCAGGGAGTATGTCAGCTTTTAAACTGGGCAGAACTGTCTGGGCCTGCTGTAGCCATGCATGACTCCAGGGGTGGATCAGTCCCAGTTTTACACCTGTGCATTCATAAGTCCATTCCACCCTCTTTTAGCTTCTGTGATTATTCTTTTTATAATCCATCCAGTTTTGCTTCTGGCTCTGCCCACTACTGACACACGGCCCTCAAAAGGTTGCCTAGATGGGAATGTGGCCCTTTACCACTTGGGAAATCTAGAGCAAAACAAGGCACAGATTTTGGAGGATCCAGGTAGGGCTTTACAGTACCATGATAATGATTTAAAATTCCACCAGGGAGCTCTGGTTGGCATCTATGGTCTCCTCTCAGTTTTAGCCTCACAATTGCCCTGTGAGATAGATTAGCCTGAGTGGGAACAACTAGCCCAAGTTCGTTCACTGATCTTCATGAAAGAGTGAGGATTTAAACCTTTGCCACCTCATCCTAGCCCAAGACATTTGGGTTGCATCTGTCTAAGGTAGCCCTATTGAAATTAATGAACCTAAGTTAGTAATATTTATTAACTTCAGTGAGTCTACTCTGAATAGGACTAGCACTGAATGCAACCCAATATCTAGAACATCAGGCTACCTCTCAGAAGCACATTTACAGCTTGATAAAAACTTGGATCCTCCTTTTGTTTCATCCACAAATGACTAATATACTAAACTAGTTAGGAGGAGGGAAAACAAATTCCTACACTTTTGATGAAAGGTACTTTTGATTTTTAAAAATCTTTTTGGTGCTGAAAAATTGAAGAAAAGCAAAAGAATTTCCAGTGGCTAATCACAAAATTGGTTTGTTCGCACACACATTGTACAGCACCCAGCTATTTTAGGCACTTTCTACTGCAATCCCTATTTTTAAGTCTGGAACATAAGCCATTCAATTGGTTAATTACTCGAATCTGAACAGAGGAGCAGAGAATAATACATTTTTTTAGTCTCCCCGCCTTTTCTTCTAGCCTTTAGTCTGAAGGCAGCTCTCCCAATTTTCATGAGGACTAGAGTGACAGCCAGTCCTCCTTCTCTAGTTAGCAGATGCTGGAGGGGGACATGGATGCCCCTCCCTGCCTCTCCAGGCAGTTGATTTTGCCTGCCTCTGAGCCACTGGCCGTCTCCTCGCTTCGCTGTGTAATAATAAAGCAAGCCACTTGACCGTGAAGAGGTGGCGGTGGTGGAAGCCAATGATTATTTTTCAATATAATCTAAACACCATGATTTGCCAATGGGCCAAGATAATTATCCTGCAAAGGAATAAAGTAAGGAGGCAGCCAGAGCGCAATCTCCATGAGAAGCAGAGCAAGAAAATAAATCTCCAAGCTTGGGATAATAACATGGGCAGTAAAATCAATATTGATTATTAGGAGAGGAGGACAGGGGGGAGGGAAAAGGCAGTAAAACTCTCTTCGAGCCAAAAACAAAATCACACCGATTGGTAGGGGATTAATCCCGGTGCTGGCTGCAGCATAGGGGTACAAGGGTTATGGATTAGGGAGACGCATTCCATTTGCTTTCCTTCCATTGCGGCTGAAGGGCGATTTTACAGCAATTAAGCAGCGTCTGAAAAAATCATGCAAGGTGGAAACTTCTACCCTTTCTGTCCACACAGAGGGAATTTAGCCATCTTCTTTGAATGATAAAGGAGTTATCAGCTGCAGAGAAGCGTTGCTGCCCCTGATTCAAGGAGATGGGAGATTAGTAATGCCCAAATAATTCCACCAAAGCAGAAGTCCTTAATAGGGCTGGATCCTTGTTCTATATTGTGGGAGGGAAATCTCAGTTCTGGGGGTCAAATGTGGCCCTCTGGGTCTCTTTAACTGGCCCTTAGGACTCTGCCTAGACCACACACCCTTCCAAGCCACACCACCTCCTTCCAGGCCTCTTACCACTGTTGCTTTGCACCGGTGTTTATTGCCTGAAAATGACTCTTGGTTGCTGGATGGAGACTGGAGACAGGTGTGTGAATGTGTGTAGAAACCAGGTAAATTTTGCACCCATTGCTCTGCCAACTTTCTTTTTTTAAAAATAATAATAATATTTATTAAGATTTTTAAGGGTTACAAAAAACAAAAGTAAAAGTAATAACACCATATTAAACAAAAACAAAACAACACATCACAATAAGAAAAAAAGAAAAAGAAAAAAGAGAGAGACAGAGAGAAAGAACACACACAAAAGCAAAAACAAAAAACACAACTAATCTTCCCAACTTATCTTTCATTTGCTTGTTTCCTTGACCTCCTCCCACCTCCTTTTTTTGTATTCTAATTCGATTAACTATTTCAGCAAATCCTTTCCATCTTTTCCAATTTTTGTTCTGTATTTTATCTCAATATAATGTAACTTTACTTTCCCTCCTTCCACCAATTTTTTTAACCTTATTTTAACATTAAAACTAAAATACTTATATATGCTTAAACTCCTTATAACATTTCTGCTAAATCCATAAAATATCGATCCACCATTTTTCTATCACTCATTAATTTTGCGGTATTTCTATATATAAACTTTAAATTTTCCAATCTTCTTCCATCAACTCCTCTCCCTGGTTTCGGATTCTGCCAGTCCTTTCCGTCAATTCCATATAGTCCATCAACCTGGAGATCTTATGTCCGAGGCTCTTAACTCTTTTCCAGGTCCCTTTTGCAGATCTTCCTCATATTCTTTAATGCTAGAGAGCAAATCTCGAGAGAACTCCATCCTAACATTACTTTTATTCCTTCTAGACAGTTCAACCGGATTTCCATAGTTAAAGCTAGAGTCTATACAGTGTTTCAGAGCGTATTTCAAGGTTCCTCCAAATCCAAAGGCCCCCAAAACTTCAGTCTCCTTCAAATCCAAGTCCATGTCCCAAAAGTCAATTAATCCCTGGATAAAGAGATCTTTCCAACTATCCTTCTTCAGTCCAAGCTGGGATCCAATCCTCAAAATCTGGCTTTTTCTAGATTCAATCATAAAAGGCCTCAATTTATAGTCCTCAATTTGCTTCTGTAGAACTAAGGGTCCCGCTTGTGTTATTTTAGGTTCAAAAACAACGACTTTCTCCTTTTCCTCCACCATTTGTTCTGCCAAGGTAGGTTCCTGTGCCAGGTCCTGAATTATTTCTGTGTTGGAGCTCGCTTTTTGTCTCATATTAGTCACTTTCTGTTCCAAATTATCAGTTTTAAAAGTCTTGTCATCCATCTTTTTATGAATCTCTTCCAGCAAATAGTTTGTCTTACATAATGCAGTCAAAATAACTTCTCCTATCTACATTTTGAATAGTCCAAGGTCAATCTCTGGTTCTCAGAATGCTTATCTTGCAGCTGGAGACCTCCCAGTTACACTCCTATAACAATTTCAAAGGCTCCCTCTAGAGGGAAACAGTCTCCACTTGTATCAGTTCTTTCAAGCACAACTCAGGCATTAAACATAGTTTTTGATTTTCAGTTACTTTTCCCTCCATCTTAAATGCAGAAGAGGACAATGGAAACAGTATCTTGCTCTTATTTTAGCTAGCTGTCAAATCCATTCTGTCAATAAGCTTTCCCCAAGCGTCATCTGGCAGCCCGTTCCCAAGTTCAGAGCTGACATAATTTGATCTTCCCCTCACTCCTGCAGGCTTACTAAGTTCAAAATTCCAAATTTCCCCCCCTTCACCTGCTTCCAAGGGGTTTTTTTTTTTAACCAATGGAGATTTAATCCTTTATCAAAAAACTTTCAAAGACTTTAGCTTGTAACGTCTTTGCTTCAGTCTATTTACAAAAGCGGAAGGCGGACTTCCTGTTTAAGCCTCCCCGCTTCGGTGTCAAATTAAGTCTTTTTTCTCTCTCCTTTTTTCCGATTTATCCTACTCACGGGTAGTTGCTTTTGAAGTCGAATTGTCACAGGAAAAAGCCAGCGCTCTCTGGTAACGGCTGTGCAGCTTCGCTCCGTGGAAAAAGCAGTCGATTCACAGCACCGCGCCGCTCACCCCGCTTCACTCCGGAGCCCGTAGTCGGGTTCCCCCGCGAGATGGGGGGGCGGCGCAAAGGGTGCCCGCCGAATCCCACGTTCACAGGTTTCACCCACCTGTGATTTTTAAAGGGTCTCCGCCTTCGCCGTGGCGGACAGACCCGATTCCCACGAAGCAAATCCCTCCTAGTCAGAGGGATTCCGCCATTACCTATGGCGCTAACCCGGAAGTCCCTGCTCTGCCGAACTTTCACCTCTGGTGCTGCCCACCCCGGTAGGTGGCCTCAGGAATGTTGCCTAGAAGGGAATGAGACCCTTGGATTGAGAAAGGTCCCCGCCCCACTGCTCTTAGTCAGGGGTTAATCTGGTCCTCCTCACTGCAGATATTCCTCCCATTTCCTCACATGTAAGTAGGGAACAGCTAGGACAAGACAGATTTGCTTTGGAGGACAGGCCCAAAACCAACCCCGAAACTTTTCACCCATGTTCTAAGGCGAAAAAAAATCCATTCTTTGAGTGGACAATGGTTCCTTATCTTCCAGAGCTCAGCTACTGCTGCAGAGCACTGGGAGAGGAAAAAAGAATCACCTGGTTGCCTAGGAAACATGGGGATGCTTCCCTGCCTCCCAGAACTGGGCTCCAGTATTCATGAGAGAAGCCAGGGAAAGCTCCCATGTTACCTAGACAACTGGATGCCTCTTTTCAGCTAACAACATTGTGCTGCAATGCAGGAGGAGGCAAGGGACTTCATGGCTGGGATGTCATCCCCAGGAGATACAAAGATACATTGGGTGGTTCTGAGGATGCATGGGAGTTCTACAACATCCCCACCCCACTTGCAGCTTAAATATCCTCATGGGTGAAATTTCATCACATCCTTATTTAGGACCAGAGGTAAGAACATAAGAATATAAGAAGAGCCTGCTGAATTAGGCCAATGGCCCAGTGCAGAACAGCATCCTGTTCTGACCAGATGCCTGTGGAAAACCAGTAAGCAGGATTCAGACACAAGAGCACTTTCTCCTCCTGTGGTTTCATTCAAATGGTGTTCAGAAGAATTGCTGCCTCTGACTGTGAAGGCAGAACATAGGCATCATGGCTAGTAGCCATTGATACCCCCTCTCTTCCATGAATTTATCTGAATTTATTTTAAAACCATCTGAATCTGTGGCCATCACTGCCTCCTGTGGGTCAAGGATGGGGATGAAAGATGAAGTCAGACATCACACGTGTGTATCCAGTTCAGCTTCCTTCAGCATTTCATGAAGCTGAATATAAATTGACATAGCATTGTCTTTGTTCCTATGGAGCATTCTGTGAGGGAATGTTGCTGGTCTACTGTGCAGCTAACTGAGCTGCTTCTGGAAGCATTAATTTTTTTCCTCATAGAAAAGGGGTGGTGGGAATGTCATGAACTGCGGGGACACCCATCCCCAAGGAGGGATGATGGCCCAAGGAAAGGGGAGGAGGTAGATTCTGGTTTCCAACACAGGTAGAACAGCCAGGCCAAGCCAGCACCTTGGAGAGAGATCAAGAGCAGAGGGATCAGTACCATGGACAGGGCACCTGTAACCAGCCATGCAAGCTGTCTTTGTAAGGTACTGGAGCAGGCATAGGCAAACATGGCCCTTCAGATGTTTTGGGACTACAACTCCCATCATCCCTAGCTAACAGGACCAGTGGTCAGGGATGATGGGAATTGTAGTCTCAAAACATCTGGAGGGCGAGTTTGCCTATGCCTGTACTGGAGCATCTGGCTAAATTCAAGATATCAGGGCAAGATAGTTATTGACTAGATGTCCCATGCCCTGAGTGCTGCCTCCTGGGAAGTTAAGGAGCTGGTGTTTTCTGAATCACAGAGTTGGGACCCCAAGGGCCACCTGCAATGCAGGAATCACAGCTAAAGAATCCTTGACAGACGGCCATCCAACCTCTATTTGAAAACTTATGAAGGAGAATCCACCACTTTCCTAGACAGTCCATTCCTCTGTCAAATAGTTTTTACCATCAGAAATTCTTCCTAAGTTATTTCTCCTGCAGCTGTTGAATATTTCAGGGTAACAGGATTTCCAGCTATGCAGATCTCTTCCTCAGCACTCTCTTTGTCCTCTTAGGCAGTGTTTCCCAACCTTGGGTCTCCAGCTGTTTTTGGACTACAACTCCCACCATCCCTTGCTAGCAAGACCAATGATCAGGGATGATGGGAGTTGTAGTCCAACAGCAGCTGAAGACCCAAGATTGGGAAACACTGCTCTAAGGCATCTGTGGACCATTAGTGTTGAGTAACAGAGGTTCTTCCTTGGGACGTAGAGAAGGGGATGCAGTTGCTGCTGTCTACAGTCCCACCTGGGGAAGACCAAGGAACGGATCAGTCTTCTCCTCAGAGTTTCAGTTGCCAAAAGACTCTGCCTCTGGGGAGTCCTCGTCTAGAAAAAGTAGTGGAGAAGAAACTCCCAGGACCTCTCATTCAGCGTATAGATCCTGCCAGCATAGGCATATTCAAATGAATGATTGTAACTATGTTAGGTCCATTAATTTCAGTAGGTCTCCTCTGAGTAAAACTTAGCTGACTGCTCAGTGTGTTTCCATGTAACTGCATCTAGCATTGCAGTCTAACTAACACATTGCTAATTTGGCTGGAGACTCAGTTCAGGTTGCCATAAAGATGAATGTAAAACAGATTTACAGTGCCAAGGCAAGCTGGGTTTTATATGTGGAACCAAGCATCAGAGGGAAAAATGTTCATCAAGCAAGGAGCCAACCCAAACGAGATTGAAAATGTGCCCTCTCTTTGTTCTATGATAGGTTGGCCACTTCAGAGTAAATATATATAAAAGAGAGGCATCAAAAGATGTTAAGGATGACATTTATAATGGCCATGTTGCACGGCTATTTTGGTAATAGGTCTTAAACATCCATAGAGGAGAATCCACTTGGATAGCCCCCTCCCATGCTTTTTCTCCACTGTAAATTTATCAGCTCAGGAAGCAGCAAGCTGATGCAAAATGCACATTCTTCTCTTTTTTAGAGCCATTAATTTTTTAAATAACCAATTTATTCAATAAATCACTTTGTTTCAGGTCTCTCTCTCTCTGTGTGTGTGTTTAACAATTGTGTGCAACACTGACCACTTTTTTGTGCTGCAGGGGAAAGCGGAAACATGCAGATGTGCGTATCAGGTAGAAAAACCTCACCCAAAAACTTTGCAATGCCAAATTCTTCACCATGGGATTTGTGAAGATTTGGATGAGTGCTTCTGGGCATGTACAGGTTGTCTAACCAGCATGACCATCTGGCATCCTTGGATCAGGGGCCACTGCTGATGCCTGCCCCAGCTCCCTCCCCCCTTTAATTTTTTTGAAGAGCCCAACATTTCCAGGTGGCTGGATCTGACTCCCCATTTAACTTCCCACCAACAGAGCAATGGGCCATCAGAAGACACTTTGCTTGGGGCTGCCTTCAACCCTGGTGCTCTCCTTGGCAAACTGCTTTTGCCACGCAACACTTAGAAAAACACAATCCATACCTTCTCCCACTGTTGCAAATAGTTTTTTTCTGCCAAAAAATGTCTGCGGTTCTATTTCTGCTGATTAATTTGTCTTTAAGAGGGCCTAGTTTTTTTGTACAACAGATTTCTTTCCAGGAAAATTTAGTGCATGGAAAGATAGGAAGAATGCCTTTGGGATTTGAAGTGAGGTTTCCTAACTTGGCTTAATTTGTCACTAAAAGAGGAATTGGCAAAGAGTCCCAAGGAGATGGCTCCTCATTTCCTCACATGGTGTACTTAATTGTGTCAGGCTCACCCTGCAGTAAGCCTGAGACCAAGAACCTCTGGCTGTTGCCCTTTGGCAAAGGCCACTATGCAGGCATATTCCTGGACAAATGGAGAAACCAAATAACCCCCAGGAGAAACCAGAGGTCAAACCAGTCAACAGTTTTCTCCTTAGACTCCGCTCCTTAGACTCTAAATATGGCTTTTGGCCAAGCTTGGAACTTAGAATTTATTTTTAAAGCAATTATCTCCTCCTCTACCACCATCCAATGCTTGCAATGTATACATTTTTTAAAAAAAATAACCACACCTTGTACTGACTTAACTAATACATTGCAACTGTAATTAGTACAGTGAAACTATCAACAAAGTGCAGCAACAACTAGAAATAGAAGTGGTAAAGAAAGTTAAATATTTAGGAGTCTGGCTAACCCCCAGAAGTATTGATTTGTATCAGAACAATTATATACCAACTTGGAGTAAGATCAAAAAAGACTTAGAGGTGTGGGGAAGAATGAAATTCTTATTTTGGGGAAGAATTGCAATAATAAAGATGAACGTGCTACCAAAGATGCTATTTCTATTTCAAACTGTTCCAGTAATCAGGGGGGCAGCTATCTTTAAAAATTGGCAAAGAGAAATTCCAAGGTTTATATGGCAAGGTAAGAAGCTGAGAATAAAGTTTAAGCTACTGAACGATGCGAAAGAAAGAGGAGGCTTCTCCCTGCCAGACCTGAAATTATATTATGAAACATCTTGCCTCTGCTGGTTGAAGGAATGGGTGAAATTAGAAATCACTGATCACTGATTTGCTAGATTTAGAAGGTTTTGACAATAGATTTGGGTGGCATGCTTATTTATGGTATGATAAAAAGCGAGTACAGTACATAAGGGTTTCGAAAACCACACCATAAGAAGGTCTTTGATAGAGGTTTGGGAAAGGTATAAAAACCTGTTGGAAGCAAAAACTCAGTATTGGTTGTCACCATTAGAGGCGTTGAGTGTGAAAAAAATCAATATGAAAGGGGGATGGGCAACATATCAGAATCTAATAACAAAAACAGAAGGTTAATGGAAATTGAAGTCGTTTGAGGTAGTTAAGGAATATATTAATGATTGGCTGCATTATTTTCAAATCAATGAAATGTTTAAAAAAGATCTGAGATTAAGAGGCTTTGAGGATAAAGAGTCGAAATTCCAGAAAGAAATATTAAATAGTGATTTTAAAGTTTTGGCTAAAATGTATAAGATATTATTAGAATGGCATACAAAGGATGAAGAGGTAAAATTGGTTATGATTGACTGGGCCAAAGATTTTGGATATAACATACAGATGGAGGATTGGGAGAAATTATGGAAAGAAGGTTTAATATTCACTGCATGTACAACAATAAAAGAAAATGTGATGAAAATGATGTATCAATGGTATGTAACACCAGTAAAGTTAGCAAGGATGTATAAAGGATGTAACAAATGTTGGAAATGTAAAGAAAAAGAGGGTACATTCTATCATATGTGGTGGGAATGTAAGAAAGTAAGAAGCTTTTGGGAAATGATATATAATGAATTGAAGAAAATGTTCAAATACACTTTTGTTAAGAAACCAGAAGCGTTCCTACTTGGTATTACAGGGAATGAGATAAATAAGAAAGAAAGGAAGTTATTTTTATATGCAGTGACTGCAGCAAGAATATTGATGGCACAGAAATGGAAGCAAGAGGAGCTACCTACACTAGACAAATGGAGAATGAAGATGACGGACTACGCAGAACTTGATAGACTGACGGGAAGGATCCGAAATTGACGAGATCAGAGATTTATAGAAGATTGGGAAAAGTTTACAGAGTATATGCATAAATTAAGTGATAATCAAATAACGCTTGTGAGTTTTAATGAAGCTCTGTAAGAAGAAATGCTAGAATGTGAGCAAAATAAGACTTAACTTATAAAAATAATGGAAGTAAGGTTTTAGAAGAAATTAAGAAGCGAAGGAGTATCAGTCAAGTTGAGGGAAGTAAAAAAGAGAATGGATATAAAAAAGATGTATGAATTGTATAAATTTTGTATTGGAAAAATTGAATAAAAAATAATATGTAAAACTGTAATTAGTACTGCAAATAAAGGGGGCCAGATTAGTGGGGTAGGAGAGCTGAAAATAATGCAAATATATTTCACATCTGGCAACCAATGTGCCCCTTTGGTTTCAGATAGTACATGGGTAGATGAGACTAAAAAGCCTGGGACACAAATTTCCATGGCCCTCTAGTGGCTATGCTGGCTCATTTACCAGAAGTAATGTGTTTAGCATTAACTCTGGAAGTACCTGTACATACTCAATTCTGACCAAACTAGGAGGGCTTCTTGTGGGGGACTAATGTTGCTTCCACCTCCAGCAACACTTCAGAGGTATTTGGGCCTGAATTCTTGATGAGAAAGCAAAAACAAAATGGCTGCCAGCAGGAAGCTCTTTGAGTTAGTTTTGTCCATTCCCTCCATATTTACGACAGCAGTTTTAAAAGATGCCTGGCTGAGTGGAATCCGAGCAGCTAAAACCTAAAGCTTCTGAACATTCATGACTATTATTGGAAGGCCCTGAGTAAACGCTCTAACACTTGAGCACTTATTGAATCCTGTCCTGCTAACAGCATTGAGCTTTCTGAAAAACGTTCCTTGCGGGGCTTTTCCCAATTGCTTACTCTGGTTGAGTTACTCCCTAATACTATTTCAGGGTTTCTCCCCCCGCATTCAGCTTTCACCCCTAGCATGTTTTGAAGTGCTTATTTATAAGGAGCTTTGGCATGCAGTGAAGGTTTTCATTGTAAATCAGAATCAATGACGGGGAACATATTGGCAGTAAGTTCACAACCAGGACTGTATGGCTGCCCCCAACCTCTCCTTTTTATGCTGCCTGACCTGTTCTGGAAGTTGCCAAGTGGAGCAGATGCTGCAGCAGTGGTGAGGCCTGAGGAGAAAGAACAGACCCTTCAAAGCCCCCCCCCCTTGTTTTTTCTTTCTCTTAAATCTTCTGGCTTGTTATGGCCTTCAACTGAAAACAAATGGAAGCAAAATTTGTACATTAACCTCCAGAACAACAACCATATTAATACCATACATTGAAAGCATTGTGATACCGCTATGGCTTTCCCCAAAGAATTCTGGGAAGTGTAGTTTGTTAAGGGTGCTAAGAGTTGAGGATTCCACCATTCATTTCACAGAGCAAGTTAACAATACAGTGGTACCTCGGGTTAAGTACTTAATTCGTTCCGGAGGTCCGTTCTTAACCTGAAACTGTTCTTAACCTGAAGCACCACTTTAGCTAATGGGACCTCCTGCTGCCACCACGCCGCCGGTTCTGTTCTCATCCTGAAGCAAAGTTCTTAAACCGAGGTACTATTTCTGGGTTAGCGGAGTCTGTAACCTGAAGCGTATGTAACCTGAGGTACCACTGTAAATTCCTCTTCACAGGGAATTCTGGGAATTGTAGTTCTGGGAGGCCTTAACAAATTATAGCTCCCAGAATTCTTTAGGGTAAGCCATGGCTGTTTAAATTGAAATCAAAGTGATAAACATTATGGCCAATATCACAACTGGGTTATGTGACTTGGCTTGCTTGCTTGCTTATCTGTGCACTGGAGGGGTGGAGAACAACCAGATGCATTGGCTTAATTTGGCCCATCATCCCTCCTCATTTGGCCCACAGGGCCATTATGGACAAGCCATACTCACCTGCCAATCATCTGGCTTCATAGGTGATTGTTGGGACTCCACAAAGGGCTCTTTGCTAAAGCTTTGCCCAGCAAAGGATGCAGCAGTATATGTATCTTGCCTGCTCTGTCTGGCAGTGGATAAAGTGGCCCAGGGAACATGCAAAGAACTTAATGCTGAAATAGACCAATGGTCCATCAAATGGTCCACCATTTTAATCTGACTCCAGAACCTCAAGCAAAGCTATTTCCCAAGCCCTGCGACCTACAGCTCTTTTTAATACCAGAGATACCAAGGATTGAACCAGGGACACCATGAGTGCAGAACATGCACAACTTTACTGAGTGATGGCCCCTTCCAGGTGGTCATTTGTTCAAGGGCCCTCAAATGCCTGCAGCCAGCCCTGTTTGAGATTCTTGGGCCTATGTCTTTGTGACTACAATCCTAAAGTATAGTGGCCAAATGCAAATGCATGATGATGGCACTATGGAACTGGGAAACATGGTGGACCAAATCCACATTCTGGCCCCATTTAAAGCAGTATCGTTATCACCTCATGGCTCTCCCCCCCCCAAGAATTCTGGGAGGTGTTAAGGGTACTGAGAGTTGTTCATTGACCCTTTCCCAGACCCTCTTCCAAGAGTGTTTTAACAACCAATCCCTCTTCCCAGTAAATTCTGCTACTTCTAGATGAGATTTGTTCCCAGTGTTGATGTATTAAGGGTATTGAATCTCCACTCGGCCATGAAGTTCACTGGGTGGCTTTGGGCCAGCCACTGCCTCTCAGCCTGATGCACTGCACAGGGTTGTTGTTGTGGGGATTAAATGGGCTGGGAGAAGCAGGTACACCCCCTTAGGCTTCTTGGAGAAGGTGGGATATCAATGCAACAATACAATACAAACTAGGGGTGGCTCTGTGGTTTAAACCACTGAGCCTCTTGGGCTTGCCAATTGGAAGGTTTGAATCCTCACCATGGGGTGAGCTCCTGTTGCTTTGTCCCAGCTCCTGCCAACCTAGCAGTTCGAAAGCACGCCAGTGCAAGTAGATAAGTAAGTACCACCGCGGTGGAAAGGTAAATGGCATTTCTGTGTGCTCTGATTTCCGTCACGTTGTCCTGTTGCACCAGAAACAAATTAGTCATGCTGGCCACATAACCCAGAAAGCTGTCTGTGGACAAACACCAGCTCCTTCAGCCTGAAAGTGAGATGAACGCCACAACCCCTTTGACTGGACTTAACTGTCCAGGGGTCCTTTACCTTTTTTTAACCTAGCCCCTAGTCAAGCTCTTTCTGCATTTAAAAAGAACAACCCCAGAATGCATAGCTCTCTCCCTAGCCTGACCTAGTTTAAGAGAAATAAAAGTGCAGTGTTTAGCACTCCGCTATCAAGTATAGTAGCCTGGCGAGCAACTGCAAGCTTGGAACATAACAAGAGTCCAGCATGGAATTTATGCAGAGGCTTGCTGGCAATTGAATGATTGCTCTCAGAACCTACTATCAAGTTGCTAAGGACACCATTTATTTCTCCACCTGACAAAGCTCCAGGTCCATGCTGGGCTGCCTTTCACCTGCCGGCCACTCTTTTGGCAGCCTCTCCGCCTCCCAATCGACTGAAAGCCTCTCACGTGGCGCATTCAATACCCCCGCCAGGCACTCGTCAGGGCCTTGGCAGCTTGCTCAAAGACTCCTCTGCATGTGCTTATGTGTCAGTATATTTGTGTGTGTGTGTGTTTGGCCTGCTAAAGGAATGGCATTCATTCTTGCATTTCAAAAAGTCACTCAGAAAACAAGTGAAGGGAGAGGGAAATTGGCTTCACTTTATTCTGTTTTATTAATGTCCTTCTGGACCACTTTCCCAGTCATTCAACACGGTTTATTCCCTCTGCAGTTGTAAAACCTGATCTTCCAGGCTCCCTGCTCCAAACATTATGCCCAGTATAGTGATGGGGGGCTTTTGATGGCTACTAGACATGATGGCTATGTTCTGCCTCCATGGTTGGAGGCAGCAATGCTTCTGAATCCCAGTTGTTGTAAACCACAGGAGGAGAGTTGTGCTCAGGTCCTCATTGAGGCATCTAGTTGGCCACTGTGAGAACAGGATGCTAGACCAGATGGTCATTGGCCTGACCCAGCAGCCTCTTCTTATGCTCTCATGTGATGGTAGAGGAAGCTGCCTTATTTCGAATCAGGCACGTTAGTCCATCTAACTCAGAATTACACCAACAGTGGATTTCCAGGGTTTCAAGCAGAAGTCACTACCTGGAGATGCCGGGGATTGAATCTGAGAACCCAGATGCTCTACCACCAAGCTATGGTTCTTTCCCAGGGGGAGCTGCACAAACTTGGGGACAGGCAGGACCAAGGCTGGCTTAAGATGTCTTCTAAAGGTTGTGTAGTTACTTATCTCCTTGGCTTGGGGGTCATCATGTTTGGGCGTCTGTGTCCTACTTGACAGAGGGCACTCTTCCCTTTGAAGAGCTGTCAGAGGGCAGTCTTCCATTTGAAGGGCTGCCCAGCCTAAGTCTGGTTTAAAGATAAATAGCCCAAAATGGGGGAGTAGGAGGGCCCTTAGAAAGCACTGCAAATAACAAGGCCAGTGGAAGTGATGGTATTCCAGCTGAACTATTTAAAATTTTAAAAGATGATGCTGTTAAGGTGCTACACTCAATATGCCAGCAAGTTTGGAAAACTCAGCAGTGGCCAGAGGATTGGAGAAGATCAGTCTACATCCCAATCCCAAAGAAGGGCAGTGCCAAAGAATGCTCCAACTACCGCACAATTGCACTCATTTCACACGCTAGCAAGGTTATGCTAAAAATTCTACAAGGAAGGCTCAAGCAGTATGTGGACCGAGAACTCCCAGAAGTGCAAGCTGGATTTCGAAGGGGCAGAGGAACCAGAGACCAAATTGCAAACATGCGCTGGATTATGGAGAAAGCTAGAGAGTTCCAGAAAGACATCTACTTCTGCTTCATTGACTACGCAAAAGCCTTTGACTGTGTCAACCACAGCAAACTATGGCAAGTTCTTAAAGAAATGGGAGTGCCTGATCACCTCATCTGTCTCCTGAGAAATCTCTATGTGGGACAAGAAGCTACAGTTAGAACTGGATATGGAACAACTGATTGGTTCAAAATTGGGAAAGGAGTACGGCAAGGCTGTATATTGTCTCCCTGCTTATTTAACTTATATGCAGAATTCATCATGCGAAAGGCTGGGCTGGATGAATCCCTAGCCAGAATTAAGATTGCCGGAAGAAATATCAACAACCTCAGATATGCAGATGACACAACCTTGATGGCAGAAAGTGAGGAGGAATTAAAGAAGCTCAACATCAAAAAAACCACTGGTCCCATCACCTCCTGGCAAATAGAAGGGGAAGAAATGGAGGCAGTGAGAGATTTTACTTTCTTGGGCTCCATGATCACTGCAGGTGGTGACAGCAGCCACGAAATTAAAAGATGCCTGCTCCTTGGGAGGAAGGTGATGGCAAACCTAGACAGCGTCTTAAAAAGCAGAGACATCACCTTGCCAACAAAGGTTTTCCCAGTAGTGATGTATGAAAGTGAAAGCTGGACCATAAAGAAGGCTGATCGCCGAAGAATTAATGCTTTTGAATTATGGTGCTGGAGGAGACTCTTGAGAATCCCATGGACTGCAAGAAGATCAAACCTCTCCATTCTTAAGGAAATCAGCCCTGAGTGTTCACTGGAAGGACAGATCCTGAAGCTGAGGCTCCAATACTTTGGCCACCTCATGAGAAGAGAAGACTCCCTGGAAAAGACCCTGATGTTGGGAAAGATGGAGGGCACAAGGAGAAGGGGACGACAGAGGACAAGATGGTTGGACAGTGTTCTCGAAGCTACCAGCATGAGTTTGACCAAACTGCGGGAGGCAGTGGAAGACAGAAGCGCCTGGCGTGCTCTGGTCCATGGGGTCACGAAGAGTCGGACATGACTAAATGACTAAACAACAACAAGGAGGGCCCTTGAAGTTTGCCCATCCATGGTTAGCACCTGGAGAGCAGACTGAGCGGGCATACATGCAAGTCCCTTGGACCATTCCCCCTGATGCCTGCTATGGTGAGATGCATCATGTTTCTAGTTAAATGACTGGAATTATTTCTAAATGTGCATGTAGATATAAATCAACATATGCAAATTTCATGCAAATCTGTGTCCTCCTTTAGTGATGGCTCGTGCCCATGTTCATTTTTGGCAATGCATAACTGGCCACCCTGCAAAGGGGGCAGGGCAATACACCCAGACCCCCTTTGCACTTCATTCATTCATTCATTCAAACATACATACATACATACATACATACATTGAAAGAATGACTGCCGGGTGTGGAGCACACTTCCACCCGCAGACAAGCCTCAGGCTGTCTGAATGTGTGACCTTTGGGTGTGGAGCACACTTCTACCCACAGACAAAGCCACAGCTGTCTGAACATCATGCCCTCTATCTAATCTTTGTTCTCTTAGTGGTCTGCTGTGCCCTGTCTGTGCCCTTTGTTTCCTTCGTCATACATTGTTCAAGGGGAAAGTGACACGGTGGAAACAGGTGCCAAAATAACCTTGCACCACCCCTCGATCTCGGGATTGGAAGATGTGTAAAGGTCACAGTCCAAAATGTATCTGATTGGTTTTGCATATTGTGCTTATAAAAAGAGCCTCCACAGAGCTAGCTGGCTGCTTGCTTATGCACAGCTCACCTGCATTACCAACTCCTGCCTCATGCCTTCACTTCAATACATACATGCATACACATACATACATACCCCATCCTTTCACCAAACTGAGACTCAGGGTGACTTACACAAATTAAAACAACAATAATTTTATTTATACCCCACCCATCTGACTGGGTTGCCCAGCCACTCTGGGAGGCTTCCAACATACATAAAAAAACATAATAAAACATTAAACATTAAGGAAACTGGGCTGGTTTAAGATGTCTTCTAAAGGTTGTGTAGTTACTTATCTCCTTGGCTCGGGGGTCGCATAACTCCATGCCCTCCAACATTTCTCTGATGAAAATAGGGACCTCTTAAGGAAAAGCGGGACATTCCAGGATCAAATCAGAAACCAGGATGGCTTCTGTAAATCTGGGACTGTCCCTAGAAAATAGGGGCACTTGGAGACAGTCTTCACCTGCTGCTGAAAGGACAGCAAGGAGGGAGCCAGTCCAGCTTCTCTAGGAAGGGAGTTCCAAAGCCTGGGAGCAGCCACCAAAAAGGCCCTCTCCCGCATTCCCACCAAGTGTGCCTGCGAGGGTGGCGGGACTGAGAAGGGCCTCCCCGAAAGATCTCAGAGTCCAGGCAGGTTCATATGGGACAATACTGTCATCCAAATAGCCTGGACCTAAGCCATATAGGGCTTTATACATAATAACCAGCACTTCATATTGTGCCCAGAAACAGACTGGTAGCCAATGGAGCTGTTTGGGTCGAAGTGCTTTTGGGAATCCCATTCATCACCTCTTCCTGTTTTTGATTCCTTTTCTCCAATTCCCCCTCCTTGTCTCCCCAGCTGTTTAATATAGATTGGAAGCAAAGACCTTTCTCTCTCCCTCTCCCACCGTCCCTCTTTTACGATGACATTACCCTGCAAAGCCCCATTTACATTGGTGGCTCTATATTAATATATAATGAAGACTGAATAAAGAGTAGAAGATAAATAATGGCCTTGCAGTGCCTCTCTGCTTGTACACGATCCCTATCAAATCTCAAGAGCCAGGTTTTACCAAGGAGATGGGGACAAAATTCATTATAAACCCAGTGCATTTAGGGGAAGAGAGAGCTTGCTGATATCTCTCCTACCCTATCGCGCTCACAAATAGGTTTCCACTTGTCAATCTAAAATAAATAAAACGTCAAGAGCTCTCGGAATGATAGTTAAAGCAAGTCTCATATTTCAAAGGTTGGACTGTGGTTGGAGGAAACAGCTTGAATTCTCCTTGGCAAGATTCTCTAACCCTCTTCAGACCTCAGGAACAGGGGGAAAGGAAACATGTTTGTGTGTATGGGGCAGGAAACACTGCACCCCCCCCCCAAGTTGTATGGACAGACATTTATTTAAATCTTTTATTGAGTCAAAGATTTATAACCCCCTTACCAGGGCTCGCTGCCCTCACAAGGGGAAGTTTCCATAAATGTTTTCAAAAAACCCCCACAAATTTTAGCAATAATTACAATAAAATAACACAATGCTTAATAATAATAATAATAATAATAATAATAATAATAATAATAATACATTAAAATTATCAGCAGCAGCAGCAAAAATTATTTTGTTTGTTTAAGCAGAGCAAAATACTTAACTGAACACAGATTGGAATGAAAATGTCTCTCAGAGTTTTCTTCAAATCCAGCAATCCTGGAACCAGATGTACTGTCCAGGAGAGGGCACTTCGAACTCATGTGCCTACCACTGAGAAGGCCATGTTCCTGCTACTCACCACTGAGTAGCCAGTGTGGTGTAGTGGTTAAGAGCAGTAGATTCATAATCTGGGGAACCGGGTTCGCGTCTCTGCTCCTCCACATGCAGCTGCTGGGTGACCTTGGACTAATCACACTTCTCTGAAGTCTCTCAGCCCCACTCACCTCACAGAGTGTTTGTTGTGAGGGAGGAAGGGAAAGGAGAATGTTAGCTGCTTTGAGACTCCTTCGGGTAGTGATAAAGCGGGATATCAAATCCAAACTCTTCTTCTTCTTCACTGCCACAGCTCTTTGTAGGGCAGAGAAAAGGGCCTTTTCTGCACTGCAGAGAAAAGGGCCTTTGCAAACAATTGCAGGCCTGGTTTCTAATTCAGTACTTCAGCTAGGAATATGAAGGTGGGGACTGAATTACTGAGCTACAGCTACAGTGGACTGTGCATCTGCAAATGAGGATTGTGGTTGAAAATGGAGGGTTAAGGAGCATGCAGATGTCCCTTTGAAACTACTCCAGCTCACTTTCTTCTAGGATCATAGAACTGTAGAGTTGGAAGGGATCCAGAATACCATCACCCCTTTCCTTTGCTGCCACCTGTGTTGTCCTTATAGGCTCCTGCAACCACCTTTCTAACAAGCTGTCCTGGTGCCATGATGTGTGAGCTCTGGTGTGTCTTGTAATCTGGTCCTGGTTTGCACATCTCCTCCTCTTTGCTCTTCGACTGCTTCTGATTTGCTCCAGCCCACTGTCCACTCTGTAAAACACTAGATACTAGTTGTTTTAATGAGGTTTCCTCCCCACACCTTACATCCTGTAGTTACAGAGTCTTCTCCTACAATGTTGTTTAGTCCAAAGGGCAATACGCTCCTTGGCTCAGAGAGATGTAGGAGCTGGCAGTGTCTGGAATGAGTGTGGATAATAAAAGGCTTTGATTTTGGCTATTATAAGTTCTTGCACGCTGCGTTGTCTAATAGACATCAATTTATACCCCTTTACAAGTGGCAATTACTTGAATGAAATGCTATAAGGTGCTCTAAAGTTGGCAGTAGAATTAGCACAACTGGCTTTTTAAATTAATAACCCAGGCCCAGAAGAATATCCTACCTTCTTAGCAAGAGGGAAGTTAATGACAATGTAAGAACGGGAAAGGTTAGGATGGGGGAAGGGAAGCCCTCAGATTGTAGCTACAGTGCTAAAAGTATTTGCTCATGCTAGGCATGCCAGCTGGCTAGCAAAAATGACATGTCATGCTCCTGTGGCATTAAAGCTAGTTGAACTTGCAGAAATCAGTTGGTGGCACTTCTGGGGGGTATGGAGATGAGCACTGCCACCTGTTGAGGCCTGCAGCAGCTATAAAAACCACAAGAGCAAAGGCTGGTAAAATAAGTTGGCAACTCTTGTTCACAGCCGGTGCAATGTAATTCTGGCTCATCCTCATGAAAGCAGGTGGAATGTGAAAACGGTTCTTTTGAAATCACTATCAAGAATAAATCCTTATCAGGACAGACAAAAGCAAGGAGTTCTCCTCCAGGAGTATAGTTACAGTGTGGGATTCGCTTCCACACGACGTTGTCATAGCCATCAATTTGGATGTTATTAAAAGAGAAAGCAGAGACATCACCTTGCCAACAAAGGTCCGTATAGTTAAAGCTATGGTTTTTGGTTTTTTTAAAAAATAATATTTATTACTTTTAAACCTTACAAACAAGAAGAGAAAGAAAAGGAGAAAAAGAAGAAAAAAACAAAAGAAAGAAAAAACAATGCAATACAATATATACCGGTAAACAATACACCACACAACATTAATGCATTAAACTAAACAAAACAGAACAAAAACAATTTAAAAACATACATCATACCATTTCAATGCCTTATCTTTCATTCCCTTGTTTCATCGACTTCCTCTCACCTCCCTTTTTGTATTCCACTTCTATTAATTGTTTCAGCAAATCCTTTCCATCTTTCACTATTTTCTGTCATATAAATATCTTAACTTATTTTAACCTTATTTCCATTAATACTATAATACTTATTTATGCTTAACTCCTTATAACACATAGGTAGCCGTGTTGGTCTGCCATAGTCAAAACAAAATAAAAAAATTCCTTCCAGTAGCACCTTAAAGACCAACTAAGTTAGTTCTTGGTATGAGCTTTCGTGTGCACGCACACTTCTTCAGATACACTGAAACAGAAGTCACCAGGCCCTTCTATATAGAGAGAGGGTGGGGAGGGGTATTACTCAGAAGGGTGGTGGGAATGGGTGATTGGCAGAACTAACTTAGAACTAACTTAGTTGGTCTTTAAGGTGCTACTGGAAGGAATTTTTTTATTTTGTTTTTCCTTATAACACTTCTACTAAGGCCATATAATTTCATTCCAACATTTTTCTAACACTCATTAATTTTACCCTATTTCTATAAATAAACTTTAAACTTTTTCCAATCTTCTTCCACCATCTCTTCTCCATGGTCTCGGATTCTGCCAGTCATTTCCGTCAATTCCATATAGTCCATCAACCTGGGGATCTTCTGTCCAAGGCTCTTAACTCTTTTCCAGGTCCCTTCTGCAAATCTTCTTCGTATTTATACATACATTTTACTTTGTCTTCTGCTGATCTTGTTCTTAATTTCCCTTCTTTGATGTGCTGAAGAGTAGGTCTCGGGGGAGCTCCAACCTAACAATGTTTTTATTCCTTCTCGACATGTCATCCACATCTCCGTGGTTAAAACTAAAATCCAAAAGATATTTCAGGATGTGTTTCAAAGTCCCTCCAGATCTGCAGGACCCCACAACTCCAATTTCCTCCTGACCCAGGTCCAGATCCCAAAGGTCAGTAAATCCCTGCATGAGGTGATCTATCCAACTTTCCTTCTCCAGTCCAAGCAGGGTTCCAATCTGACTTTCTCTGAATTCAATCATAGAGGGCAACAACTTGTAATCATCAAATTGCCTCTGTAAGGCTGGGGCTCTCTCCCTCTCCACTTGTATTACTTTAGGTTCAACAACCACAACTCTCTCCCTCGCTTTCTCCACCATTTGGCATGTCAAAGTAGATTCCTGTATCAGTTCCTGAATAGTTTCTGTGTAGATGTTCACTATGTCCCAAATTAGTCACCTTTTGTCCCAAAATATCAATTTTAATATTCATCACATCCGTCTTCTTGTGGAGCTGTTCCAATGACTCACTTATCTTGCATAGTGCAATCACTAAGGCTTCTTCTATCAACATTCTCAAGCAATCCAAGGTCAATCTCACGGTTTTCTCTTGCAGCTGGAGATTCCACCAGCCCAACTCTTGTAACAATTTCAAAGGCTCCCTCTAGAGGGAAACAATTTCTGTTTGTATCAATCCTTTTAAGCACAGTTCAAGCAGTAAAATTAGTTTCAATTTTCAGCTACTTTTACTCCTTTTTAAACGCAGAAGGAGACAATGAAAGCAATGTATTTCTCTTATTTAACTAACTGTCACAGTCAATGAACTTTCCCAAAAACGTCAGTCTTACTAGCAGTCCATTTCCAGGTTCAGAGCGGTGGTGATCCAACTTTCTTCACTCTCTCCTGCAGGCTTACGTGATCCAAAATGTCCCCCCTCTTCTCCTGCCTCCAAGGGGGGTTTAATGATTTTAGCTGATGGAAGTTTAATCCTTTACATAGGACTTTCCAAGACTTTAGCTTGCAAATTCTTTGCTTCAATCTATTTACAAAAGGGGAAGGTGGACTTCCTGTTTGAAACCTCCCCGTTTTGGTGCCAAATTAAGACGTTTAAAAATCCAATTTTCCGTTCTACTCATGGGTAGTTGTTTAGAATCAAACTGTCCACAGGAAAAAGTCAGCGCTCTCCGGCAACAGCAATGCGGCTTCACTCCATGAGAGAAGCAGTCAATTCAAAGCACCGCGCCACTCACCCCACATCGCTCCGGATCCCCGAAACAGGGTCTCCCGGTGAGTAGGGGAGGCGCAAAAGGTGCCAGCCGAATCCCACGTTCATAGGCTTCTCTCGCCTGCGATTTTTAGTGGGTCTCCGCCTTCGCTGTGGTGGCCAGACCCTGAATTCCACGGAGCAAGTTCCTCCCGATCAGAGGAATTCTGCCATTGCCGGAGGCGCTAACCCGGAAGTCCAAAAGCTATGGTTTTCCCATTAGTGATGTATGGAAGTGAGAGCTGGACCATAAAGAAGGTTGATCGCCGAAGAATTTATGCTTATGAATTCTGGTGCTGGAGGAGACTCTTGAGAATCCCATGGACTGCAAGAAGATCAAACCTAACCTATCCATTCTGAAGGAAATCAGCCCTGAGTGCTCACTGGAAGGACAGATCCTGAAGCTGAGGCTCCAGTACTTTGACCACCTCATGAGAAGAGAAGACTCCCTGGAAAAGACCCTGATGTTGGGAAAGATGGAGGGCACAAGGAGAAGGGGCTGACAGAGGACAAGATGGTTGGACAGTGTTCTCAAAGCTACCAGCATGAGTTTGACCAAACTGTGGGAGGCAGTGGAAGACAGGAGTGCCTGGCGTGCTCTGGTCCATGGGGTCACAAAGAGTCGGACACGACTAAACGACTAAACAACAACAACAACAACAAAAGAGGATCAAACAAAATTTTGGTAGATAAGGCTGTCAACGCTTACTAGCCTCAATGGCTATGTTATCTCTCTGGTGTTGGAGCCAGTATGCCTCTGAATACCAGATGTTCAGAATCACAAGTGGGTAGAGGGCTCTTGTGCTCAGGTCCTATTTGCGGGTTTCCCACAGGCATCTGGTTGGCCACTGTGAGAACAGGATGCTGGACTAGAAGGGCTGTTGACCCGATCCAACAGGTTCAGCTGGTGTTCTTTTCTGGGTTTTGAAACCTAATTAAACATGTGGTTGGGAGGAGGGTGGGGAAGGTGGCCCTTTGAAGATACCTGATCATCTCCTTCTCCTCCCTCTCCTTGTTGCCAGCCTTGAATTGCTCTGGGTGGACCTGATCCAGCCTGGGGCAACCCAGAGTTGCCTTGAATCCTGAAATGGCTCACTTTGGTTTGGGATCCACTTTGGTTTGGGATCCACAGTTTTCTGGATCTGATGCACAGCCCTGGGGAATACAGAATGTCCCTGGTTAAGAGGGTGGTTGAAGTGTATGTCTTTTGCGTGATCTTTAAGAACATAGCAAAGTGCCTTATAAAAGACCATTAGTACATCTAGCTCAATAGTGCCTACACTGACTGAGTGAGCTGTAAAGGTAACGGTACCCCTGCCCGTACGGGCCAGTCTTGCCAGACTCTAGGGTTGTGCGCTCATCTCACTCTATAGGCCGGGAGCCAGCGCTGTCCGAAGACACTTCCGGGTCACGTGGCCAGCGTGACAAGCTGCATCTGGAGAGCCAGCGCAGCACACGGAATGCCGTTTATCTTCCCACTGGTAAGTGGTCCCTATTTATCTACTTACACCTGAGGGTGCTTTCGAACTGCTAGGTTGGGAGGCGCTGGGACCGAACGACGGGAGCGCATCCCACCGCAGGGATTCAAACCGCCGACCATGTGATCGGCAAGTCCTAGGCGCTGAGGTTTTACCCACAGCGCCACCCGAGTGAGCTGTAGCCCTTGTTAAAGATGCAGGAGGTACCTTCCCTACATCTGGTCACCCAACTCACCTTTTCTGCATAGATCTGGAGCTGTCCAGGGGGGAACAGTGCTGATTAGAACCACAGGAAGGTCCAGAGAAAGTGGCTCTCTACATTCTTGGGAGATTTGGGAATAGTCACAGGGATGGCTCTTCTTGGGGCTAGGCAGCCAAGCAGCTGCAAAAGTCCAAAGGCCCCCCTCCGCTCATTATAACATGTGTATATCATAGATAAAAGAATTGGCCCTTAATCTCTGCCTCATTAGGCCACTTCACAGGGCTGCTGTGAAGACCAATCTGTTAAAACCTGCAAGGTGCTGAGTTACTATGGTGACTGGGGAGGGGGGGGGGACTGTTAAGAGCTAATTATGTAGCCAGTGCTGAGTTAATAAATAATCAAGAAGTCTATCTTGATTTAGAACTTCCTGGCTCCATTGCCAGTTAGTTATAATTTCTCTAGCACTTTCAGTCTGTCCTAGCCAAATAGGGATGTTTTAGCTTAAAACTTTTTCAAACATCAAACTAACTACTAATGTGCATTGTCAAACAGGGGCATGGACCCACACTTTCTGAAATGATTCCTGTTTCTGAAAAGGTCTGCTCCTAATCTCATGCCCTGCAGAAGTTCTTGGACTACAGCTCTCATCTGTCCCAGCCAGAGATGATGGGAGTTTGAGTCTCACAACATTCATAGGCTACCAGATCCCTGGTAAGAGATTTGAGGAGGGATGGCACGTGGTCAGAGTGATGAGAGAGATAAATAATGTTGGCAGAAGAGTACTGGACAGATGTGAGTGGACAAAGGTGAGATGATGGAATGACCAGAGAGGAAGAGTGCAATAGTCAGGGCAAGATATAACCACAATGGAATCAACTCCCTCAGAAGGTGGTGAACTCTCCTTCCTTGGAGGTTTTAAAGCAGACATAGGCTGGCCATCTGTCATAGATGCTTTAGCTGAGATTTCTGCATTGCAAGGGGTCAGACTAGATGACCCGGGGGTCTCTTCCAACTCTATCATTCTATGAATAAGAGTTTTCTTTGAAGTGAAAAAAGGAAGGTTTTTTTCTGGGGTGTTGTAAAGGGAGAAATGATGTGTTTTTGCAATGAACTGAATCTGGGGGACAAAGAGGAGAGGAGAATAAGACAAAATCAAGGCTTTGTGCTGTAAGTGGGGTGGATGGATGGATGTGTGTGTGTGTGTGTGTGTGTGTGTGTGTGTTATATACTGCCAATAGATAAGGTGAGGGGATGAGAAGATGAGACCTTTGAATGAAAGGTGAGAAGTTTTGTCCTGGCCATATTGAGTCATAAAATTGTAGGGTTGGAATGTGACGGAAGTCCAGCCGTCATGAGATGGTGCTTAGCATAGCGTAGAAAAAAGACACAAAGAGGCAGCAAGTATTTTCAGGATGGAGGGGCAGCTCCTTCGACTTCCCTCTTCTCCGGTAACTTTTATTATGCTTTGTCTCTCTCAGCCTGCATGGCCATGTGCTAATGTCTCATGTTACATCCTGGTAATAGCTTTACACTCCCATCACCATATAAGGTAATCACTGCCCAGAGGAAACACCACTCCCTATAAGGTCAATACATTCTAGACACTGCCAGGCACAGAGTGCTGGTCAATAGGTCAGCAGGCACAATACAAGCCTCTGTCATGGCTTTATGACTCCCACAGGAATGGATCCCAAGGGTAATCTATTCCAACTCTGCAATGCAGGTATTGTAGCTAAAGAATCCCTGACAAATAGCCACCCAACCTCTGTTGGAAAATCTCTGATAAAGAAGAGCCCACCACTTTCCAAGGTAGCCTTTGATTGTTGTTAGCCGCCCTGAGCCCGGCTTCGGCTGGGGAGGGCGGGATATAAATAAAATTTATTATTATTATTATTAGCCTGTTCCACTCTCAAATAGCTCTTGCAGTCTTACTGAAAGGATGTTCAGAGAGGTGACTGGAGATATATGACTGGATGGAGAGATGCAGATGCAGAATACGGAGGTTGATCACGTCCCACTTCAATGACCATTATGGTGCTTCCTTCCATCACTCTTTTTTTAGCGGCTTGCAGAAGGATATCATGTGGTCTTATGGAAGAGGATAATATCTCAGGTCATGCTGCTATCTGTACAATCCCCGTTTGTATTTTAATGTACATACACCTACTTTGAAATTTCCGGCACAATAGATAGACCAAAATGCAGCTGTCCTTCAAAGTTAAAACTTCATTGAATTTTGCAGTCCTCCAACTGAAAAGTATTGTCAGGGGCTCAGGAGCTGAGGCACAGGGAAGATGGGAGATGGAGAGCGAGGGGGAGGAATCCGAAGGGAGCGTAGGAGGGGACAGTGGTCCAAGGGATTCCATGAGCCTCTCCAGCGAATCGGAAGATTCACAGAAGGGAGCGCCAGTGGCCAGGGGCAGGGGGGTCCCAAGGGGAACGCCCCAGGAGCAAGGGGGCAGCAGGGACTCCCAGAGCAGTAGTTGGAAATCAGGACCAGCTTCCCCACCAGAGCAGAGTGGGGGGGAAGAGTCCCAGGCATCAGGGCCAGTGCTTTCCCCACCAGGGAGAGGAGACGAGGCAGAGTCTACCATGCCTCCCTCGGAGAGTCGGACAACGGAAGGGAGGTCAGATCCGGCCAGTGTCACGGAAGGGGGAAGCAGTGATAGAAGTAGTGTAACGGTTAGGAGAAAGGTCACTGGGTTGGCGCGAGAAGCAAGTTCAAATGTACAGGAGCGCGGGACAGCAGAGAGTGAGGATTGGGAACCGGGTCCTAAAGCACGCCGGAGGCAGGGGGAGGAGCTAAGCGACTCAGCGTCGGAAGAGTCCAGAAAGGGCAATGCCCCAGCGGGCAGGAGGACCCAGAGGAGGAGAGAGCAGCGCAGGAGGTGGAGCAGGGCTAGGATCTTAAACTGGTGTGGAAGGGGCGGAGACTCAGACGGGACTTCGCCGATCTAGAGTCTAGACGTAGGGCTGCACGCTCTGGCTTTGAAATGGAAATTAAACTTCAATAAAGACTTTTGTACATAACATCAGCCTGGCGTTGGTCCTCTGTGAGCTGGGACCTAGAGGCAGCTCTGACAAGTATGCATAGAAATGTGTATGTTAGTGGAAAAACACACACCCCAAATGCATTATATTGTTCAAAAACATGTGTATATTATGCAAACTTGCCTACAAAGTGTTGCATCCAGTAAGACTTCCTTGATTTGCCCTGCAGCCCTGTCTGCGGCCCCCAAATTGGGTCACTTTACCCTCTGCTGTCCTGAGGCCACCCATCTCACCCTGGATCCATCCCTGAAACAATTTTAGGGACAGGGCTAAGGGCTTTAAATAGTTTTTAAAAACTAATTTTAACACACAGTTAAAATAGGGTTCCAAAATATGGTTGGCCTGGGGTGCAAGAACACCACACAGGATTGGATTCTAAGGCTTAACAGTTGCCCTGTGAGTGAACTGAATTCAAGATTAGAAAAATGAGAAGCCCTAATTGATTCCTCTGTTCCTTTTTCCTATCATTGCACTGCACCCCCTCTCAGGGTGTCCCTTGAGCCTATGGTGCTTTGTCCCCAAAAGTCTCATTGACTGCCATACTGAGGAGTGAATAATGCAGAAACTTTAACCAGAACAAGAAAGATCTGGCTGTAGGAGATGGAGCGTTCATGCCTTTCAGACCTTCTGCCCTTTTCAAGAGTGTGTGGGGCAGTCTGGGGAGCAATTACCAGGACGGTGAAGGTGAGCTATAAGCTGTTCCGTCATAAAACATCAGTGATGTGGAAATACAGGATCAAATGAGTAGCAATTCATATGTCACCGCATGACAGAACAAAAATCTGCACTGAGGAATTAAAGGCATAAATATTGGGATGGGGGGGTTGAGGAGGGAGGCTCTGAAAAGAAGCCGTGAATATGCTCCTGACATCTGAAATTGCACTCTGCAGGAACGCACCATGCTCCGAGGTGCCGTCGCAATTAAGTTGGGTGAATGCAAAAGAAGGAAGAAACAAGAGCCAATTCCCTCCCCCTTCCTTGCCTTTAATGACTTGGCAGGTGATGAAAAACGCAAACATCATTTGCCATTAATGCAGGCAAATCTACCTTTTTAAAAGGCTGGGTTAAAAAGATGAAAGGAGTTAATTGCCGGAGTCATTGAGTTGCCTTTTTTCTCCACTCTCCTCAGGGGCCCTGCGACGCTGGTAAGATGTTCCACGCTTGATCTCCCACCTGGATGACGGTTCAAAAGTTCTGCTACTGTGATATTATTTTAATGCTTTCCAGGTTGCACAAATAGTTTTGATTTGCTGCGGCAGTGAGGAAGTGGCGCAGTCCTTAATTTATTAGGGTGAAAGTGGCTGGGCCACGGCGGAAGCTGGAAATTTCAGGAGGGCTGCCTTTGCGGAGGGAGAGCAGGGATTGATTTCACCTTGGGTGACAGAATGCCTTAGGGCTGCCCTCAGCTTTTCCTGTACATCTCAGGATTGCACTGCCTCTGCTCAAAGGCAATCATTTCCCCAGGCGCTGTGTTTCTCCAATTCAGGGGACAGAAATGATTCTGAATGAGCTTCCCTACAACATTCATGAGAGAAGAACAGAACATAAGAAGAGGCCTAACTAGCCCGGGTAACCTCTTCTCACAGTGGGAAGCCAGCAAGCAAGATCTGAGCAAAAAAGCACCCTCTCTCTCTGCAGTTTCCAGTAAACTTGTATTCAGAATCATTGAACAAATTGACATATTTCTTGTGGCACACGAGTTGTGTCTGCATGCCACACTGTTCACAGTGTGAGCATCTCCTAAAAGGATGGGCATGGGGAAGAAAAAGAGTTGGGAAACCCTGGGGTTTCACAGGGAGGCATCTCCTTGTTGCCGGCATAGAGGTCCCTGCTACAGCCGGCCACCTGCCGTTCCTGCTTCCGATCAATGCTGCAGCCTCTCATTTATTCCTGGGATGGATCTCCCGCTTATCTTGGCTGCAAGAAACCCATAAAAAAGCTCCGGCAAAGAGATTTCTCATGCTGAGTGATGTTCTACTGGACTCGGAGTGCCCATCCCTGCCTCCAGAAATGACTGCTCATTGTTTACTGCCTTTATCTCCGCACCAGGAGTCTCCTTGGTTCTCCTTGAGTGATGCTGCTGGTTCACAGCAAGTGGGGAGAACGGGAGGCGAAAGGTAAGCTGCTTTAGAAGACTCAGTGCCTGGCTGTGCTCATAGCTGAGCACACAGTGCTCACCTAGGTAAGTGGAATGGCCCTTGAATGCTGGGACATTCTGGCTTAGGACAGGGGGAAAGTGAGCTGTTATTATCACGTATGCAGGGCATCTAAAGCATAAGAAGCAGGAGATCTATCTATCTGTCTATTTATCTATTTTACTCCTACTTATAGAATCATAGAACTATAGAGGTTCGCTTGGCACCTCCATTTTACACCTTTAGGAGCCAGGCAAAAACCTTCTTCTTTAACCAGGCCTTTGGTTGAATGTCCTCCATTTCCCTTTTAAAATGTATTGGGGGCGTGTCTTATTGGGTTGTTTTTGTTTTTGTTTTGATTATGTATGTTGTGTTTTTATATTGTTATTTTATCCTGTGAACTGCCCTGAGACCTGTGGGGTATACAAATTTAATAAATGATAACAATAGAGTTGGAAAGACCCCAAAGATCATGTAGTTCAACCTCCTGCTATACACAGTTAAAGAATCCCTGACAGATGACCACCCAACTTCTGTTTATAAACCTCCAGTGAAGGAGAGTCCACCACCTTCCAAGGTTCTCTGCCCCACTTTCACACCACTCTTGCCATCAATAAATCCTTCCTAGAGTTGACTTGGAACCTGCTTTCTCATCCTTTGAATCCATTGGCTTGGGTATTCCATTGTTATGTGGACTTTGCAACAGCCCTTCAGATGTTTGAAGGTGCTATCATGTCATCTCACAGTCTTCTCCAAGCTAAGCACGCACAGCCCCCTCAACTGTTCCACATAAGGCTTGGTTTTCACACCCTTGATCATCTTGGTCAGCCCCCTTTGCACACATTTCAACTTGTTAATCTCCTCTTCGTTCCACTGAGAGTTGTCATCAGATTAATCCTAAAACAAAATTTGAGGCAAACTTGGAGGCTTCTGCTTGGGTGAAACATCTTGGGAATTTCAAAAAGATAAGGAAAGGGGCAAAGGGATATTTCAAATAAGCAAGAGGGTTTCCACCCAGTGTGGTATATGCCCTATATGGCAGACAGGGTTTCAACATATCCTGAGCTACTTTTTACCTTGTTGTAGCTCCCATTGGCATTATGGGTGCCTCCTTGCTTGCTTTGTTTATGAAGTCCTTTATGTGTCATATTTTGACCCTAAAATTCCACCCACCCACCCTAGGGTTCATAGTAAAATACAGTTTAATGAATGCTAATTAAAATAGAAAAAAATTGAGAATAGAATGAAATGTTAACAAAGGCCACAATCTTTAGTAGGTCCTATTGAATTCAATGGGGCCTACACACAGGTATTTGGGGGCTAGGAATTGCAGTCAAAATCATCAAGAACAGATATCATACAGATCAAAAGCAAGGTGAAATAAGAAGGTGTTTTACCAAATGCCCAAAGCTTAAAGGAGAGAACCAATCAAGCTTTTTTAGAGAGGGAGCTCTGGGTCCCGAAATTTGTTCGTTGTAGCACAGAATGAGCTGTCTCATGTCACATCTGGCTGTACCTCTGAGGCCTCATCAACACCATACACTTAAAGTGTTCTTATACCACTTTAACAGATGTGGGGAATGCTGGGAATTGCAGACCTATGAAATCAGCGCCTTCAACCAACCCCAGTTCCCAATTCCTATAAAGGAAGCCACTGCTTTTATAACAGTTTAATAGAGTGCTTGCAATGTATGGTGCAGATGTGACCTGAAGCAGGTGGGACACAGAGCAGGGGCCTGTGATGTTGAATGTTGTTGGGAAGACAGCACCAAAGGTTGCAGGCCTTAAAATATTGCCACAGATCACCTTGCGTTCCTTTTTGTGGGGCAGAACATAAGCGTTTAAAATCAATTAACCCAAATCAGTAAATAAATCCAAATGATCAGCCTCATCCAAGAAAACCTGGAATTGAGTAGATTAGCCCGTCTGTTCGCTAAGATGTGCCACAGAGGCTATTTTCCGTGTTTTGCCAAAATGTTTGGGCGAGGTGTGGAAGAAAGTTTTCTCTGCCTTCATGACTAGCTTGCAGAACTCCCACCTGTGGGAAGCCTGCCTAGATCCATCCCTGATGGTCTTGTCTTGGCTCACAAAGTTATTTCTCTTTTTGAAACGGGGCATTTCACACTCCCTACTCTCTGATTTCTTTTTATCTGTTGCCTCCTGACCTTTCTCTCTTTCTCTCTTTCAAGAACAGAATAAGAGCCCTGCAGAAGAGAACAATGGCCCATCCGGTCCAGTATCCTGTTCTTGCAGCGAGCTACCAGATCTCATGTATTTCATTTGATTTTAGCTCTTTAGGTAAGCCAATTTAGTGGAAAGGCAGGATACTGAATAAATAGACTGAGTTAGACATTACTGCAACAAATGTATGATATGGTGGCTATATTATGCCTCCACAGTTGGAGGCAGCAATGCTTCTGATTACCAGTTGCTGGAAACTGTGGGAGGGGAGAGTGGTTTTCTGACTTGCAGGTTTCCCATAAGGGGCATTTAGTTGGCCACCATGAGAACAGGATGGTGGACTAGATGGGCCACTGAACTGATCCAGCAGGCTCTTCTTATCTTCTTATGTGCATGCTTTTTCTTGCATGGTGACAGAAGTGTTTTCCATGATGGAAAGATGTCAGTGAAGTGAATACAACATATACTAAACCTGCTGCAAAGGAAACCTTCATACTTCTCGGTGTGACTTTCACAAAGCTTCACCTGATGCCAAGGCACTTGTACCTTTCTCCCATGTGCTGATCTCAAGGGCAGGCAGAATTCCTCCCACCCGCCCTCTCCCCAGCTATTGATTTCCAAAGGAAGCAACTTGGAGTTTTTGACAAAGTGATAGGTGGACATCTGGGAGCTGATACCTTCTGCCGATAGCTTAGCATGCACACCGGAAGCTTCCAGCAGTGCCTGCATCTGTTCAGGGGGGAAGTTTATAGGTGTCCTACAGCAAATAAGCTCCCTTGGGAACCCTGCCTCTGCAGATGGTGGCACTTTGTTTATAATAGCTGAAATACTGCGACAACAGTTATGATGAAAGGAGCAAGCATCAACAGTGGCTTTGTCTTATTTAATGCTGACATCCTGAGGTCAAACCATTCATCTCCTGGGATTGCTCAAAGGTATTAGTCAAAGGCAGAATCTCCTGCCTTATAGTTCTGCTGTGTGATTTATATGTCACAGAGATAAAAGGGAAATCGGAGATGGGTGTTGCTTTTTTACACTATTTCTTTCACTTGATTGGTTCCTGGTCATTTCACTCTTCAAGATTTCATGTACAAGTCTCTTAATATTTAATAATTTAGTGAATGTTAAAGCATTTATTTTTTGTGTCATTTATATCTTGCCCTATATGGGTGACAACTTTCTGAGCAATCTTATGCATGCCTACTCAGAAATACAATCCATTGTTTTCAATGGGGCTTGCTTCCTATTATTATTATATTTATATTCCAGCTTTTTCCTTGACAGGGTGTCAAGGTGGATTGCAGCCAAAATAGATACAGTTAAAAACATAGAAAAAGCAGTCATTAAAACAACCAATTAAACAATAATAGAATTAATGCATACAAACACACACAGACACACACACACACGATCTATTACAACATTCAGATCATTGCAATAAAAACAGTCTGTTCTCAAAAGCATGTTGTAACAATAAAGCATTCACCTGCTGCCAGAAGGACAACAAGGAGGGAGCCAGTCTAATAGCTCAGTTGGTTAGAGCATGGTACTGACAATGCCAAGGTTGCAGGTTTGATCCCCATATGGGACAACTGCATATTTCTGCATTGCAGGGGGTTGGACTAGATGATCCGCAGGGTCCCTTCCAACTCAATGATTTTAATTTATATAGGAAGGGAATTCCAAAGTCTGGGAGCAGCCAGCAATAGTTCATCTCCTGCATCCCTACCAAGCCTGCCTGTGAGTGTGGCAGAACCGAGAGAAGGGCCTCCTCTGAGGATCTCAGAACCCAAGTTGGTATGAGGGAATATGGTATTTCAGTAGCCTTCACAATCTGCTGCTGTCCTCCTTGTTGTGTGGCTAAATATCCTGCCTAACTCAGAGCCGTCCGGTCAGTCAAACTTCAGGAGATTCAAAGTATCAGAGGAGCTGTCCAACAGGGAGCACTGGCAAGATTAGATGCTGTTTCAGCAACTGAGCAGCTCTCTAATCATTGGTGCTGCTCAACTGCTTCCATGCCTGTCAGTGAGTCCCTGATCTGAAGCACCTGAAACATCAAGAATCTTCTCAATAACAATTGTCCTCGTGCTGTCAGATGAGCACTGTGTTTCCAGCTGGACCCACCAATGCCTCTGCTCCTGGAGGTGAACTTGGCAGTTCTGAAGAGGTGGGAAGGATGAGATCAGTCAGGAGGTAACAGTTACAATACCCAGAGTGGTTTAACAATCAATACCTCATCCCAGAGAATTGTAGTTCTGGGAGGGGCCTCCTAACAACTCTCTGAACAAGCTACAGTTTCTAGAATTATTTGGGAGTGGCTGTTTAAAGTCGTATCACTGTGCTTTAAGTGCATGGTGAGAATGTGGCCTTGGCAACAGAACCCCCTCCCCTTGCATTCCTACCCTAGCAGAATGAGAATGTCAGGGGATGGCAGGATGCGAAAGATTGAAGACTTCTGGACCCAGCTCTCACACTGACACTACAGGGTAAATGGTGCCATGTGTTTTGAGTTGGCCTAGAGCCAGGCAGCCTTGAAGAGGACTGGATGGAGTGGGGCATACGGTGAGGCAGGGGGCGGAGGGAGGTGGAGACGGAGATGGAGACTTCAAGGGGATAAAGACAAAAAAGAATTTCTCAGTCCTGGCAGGAAAAATGCCAGAGACAAGGGCTCGAAAAACTCAGGGCACAGGGCCAGGACAGAGTTGTTATAATCCCTCCGAGGATCCATTTGCCAGCTCCTAAAGCAAAAGAAAAGCGGTGCCCTGAAACAGAGACTAGCTATTTTGCAGCAATTAGCTGTTAGTGCCTGCTGCTGATGTTGGAGGAGAGCCAGAAGCAGAGCAGAGGCCCAGGCAGGATAAGCACCCAGGTTCTCTGGAACGGATGGAGTGCATGCAGGCAGGAGGAGGCTGACAAGTCGCCCTTCACTGGGGCAGAGATGTCTGCTGAGGCTGTTTTATAAGTCCATTACCAGAACCAGAACGGTTGGTTTGACCTCCTTTGAAGTACATGGGGCACACTTGCATGAGAGAGCAAAGCTGGTTTTAAAGTTTTTGAGAATCCTGGGGATTTTAGGATGTGTGTTTGTGTGTGTGTATCTCTTACAGAATTATCTGACATTAGAACTCCCAGAATCCTTTGGGGAGGAAGCCATGACGGTGGTAGAAAACTAGATGCTAGAACCAAACAGGAAATGTTGGGGTGGAGAAGCATTGCTAGCTGGTTTTCATTTTGTGGGTGGATGTTTAAATTCAAGTGCTAAAAGGGAGATGCAGCAGCCCCAGTCCTTCAGCCCTGAATGGGAAGTTCTTCCAAGGGTGCATCTGAAAGGGCCCACCAAGTGAAAGAGCATGGGATGGTGCAATTAAGGAAGCAATCTCATTCTGCAGTGCAAAAGCTGATTCATACATAGCTGCTCATAGCACAGGTTGACAGTAGCCTCAAGCACCAATGTGCCTGGCAAATGAGCCACCGTCGGCTAAGTGCCAGAGACAGAATGTTTGGAACACACAGTATGTTTCTCAATGGAGACAAATTGCACATTTGGTTGAGAGCCTTTAGACCAGGTTTGGGGAAACTCAGCTCTGGTAGCTGAAAGTGGCCCTCCAAGCCCCTCTATCTGGCCCTTGGAGCCTCTACAATCTTTCCTGCTTTGCACCCACCTTGTATGTTTTTGCTTGGCTGGGATGTGTCCTTAGACTCTGATAATGCCTATTGCTTCTTGGGATGGAGGACAGAGAGGGGATTGTGAATGGGTGTAGAAACTAGCCTACTGGACAACAGTAAAATTTACAAAAGTTGACCCACTTTTACATCGTTGTCATCATCATCATCATCATCATCATCATCAATTGAATTTATATACCACCCTATAGTCGCAGGTCTCAGGGCGGTTCACAGGATAAAATCAGAATATAAAACCACAAAATACATAATCAAAATAAAAACAGCAACAACTCAGTAACATCCCCAACATATTTTAAAAGGGCATAAGGCAAAGGTAAAGGGACCCCTGACCATTAGGTCCAGTCATGACCAATTCTGGGGTTGCGCAGCGCTCATCTTGCTTTATTGGCCGAGGGAGCCGGCGTTTGTCTGCAGACAGCTTCCGGGTCATGTGGCCAGCATGACTAAGCTGCTTCTGGCGAACCAGAGCAGTGCACGGAAACGGTGTTTACCTTCCCACCGGAGCGGTACCTATTTATCTACTTGCACTTTGACATGCTTTCCAACTGCTAGGTTGGCAGGAGCAGGGGCCGAGCAATGGGAGCTCATCCTGTCACGGGGATTCGAACCGCTGACCTTCTGATCGGCAAGCCCTAGGCTCTGTGGTTTAACCTACAGCGCCACCCACATCCCCAAAAGGGCATAGGATGTAGGTTAAAAGCAGTTAAAGGCAGCAGCAGTCCTTTTGAAGCCCGTCAGGCTGGGCCAGGTGGGAAGAGGCAGGAGTGGGTCCTCAGACTCTCAGCAGGGCCCTACACACCACTGGCATGTGGTCTCTGGAAGGATGCCCAGGAGGGCATGTGGTCCTCAGGCTGAAAATTGTCCCTCGTTCTTGCCTTAGATGGGTCTTCAGTTCTTTTTCATTGCATCATAACTAATTCTTTTCTTGGCTAGGCCCTAAGCTTGTCAATACCAACTGCTAAAATGGTTGCACAAACAGTTGCTGCCAATGAGCCATTTCCCCCTGGTCCTATCCTGCATCTCATTGGTCAGCGGAAAGCTGTACTCTGATTGGGCTCAGATGTTTTTACTTGGGCAGCAGGGAGCCAGTCCCCTCACATATTAATAGCAATGCAAACACCTCCTCTGAGATGATGGGTCAGCTCTGGCTCCAAGAGAAGGCAGGGGTACAGTGGTGCCTCGCAAGACGAAATTAATTCGTTCCGTGAGTCTCTTCGTCTTGCGGTTTTTTCATCTTGCGAAGCACCCCTATTAGCGGCTTAGCAGATTAACACTATTAACGGCTTAGCGGCTATTAGCGTCTTAGCGGCTATTAGCGGCTTAGCGGCTTAGAAAAAGGGGGGGAGGAAAAAACTCGCAAAACTCGCAAGACTCGCAAGACGTTTTCATCCATAGCAAGCTGCCTGAGATGATGGCTCCCCCTTCTATATACACAATCTGACTTCACTGGCAGTTGAATCTTACTGCAACACTGGTGGTCTCCTCCATTGCACCCGAGGCCAGCAGACAAGCCTACAAAGCTCAGGAGGAATTCAGGGAAGGTTTCTGGCATCTTCTGCCTCCATGGGCCATCTGAAGTCATTTCTAATGTTAGGGCAGGCCATGGCAAAATATCCATCATTTTCCACCTGTAAACTGTTACTATGAAGAGAACAAAACAGGTCTCTGGGGGAACCATGTTTCTACAAACATGATCCATAGGAAGCATCTCACCATGTCAGAAGCTTGTGCATTGGCCATGAGTCAATTTGAACCAGATTGAAGTTTGAACCAGGTGTTGGTATGTCCGTGAGTTTAAGAGAGTCTCTTATCTCCATCTCATTTCGATGCCACTTCTGAGCGGCAAAGAAGTGCAGGAACAGCTCCAACGAGCAGACAGGCCTCGTTCATCCATCTTCCTTGAATCTGTCTGGCTTCATGTACGGATCATTTGTATATACTCTTCTCCTGCCCCTAAGTTGTGTTTCTAAGGAGCCTGCACATGCCACATGGCATTTCTGTCTGCAGGGAAAGTATGTGAGAGATGGAAGGTTTAGGAAAGTGTTTTGTGTGTGTATGTTTTCTTTTACAGAAAGTGAAGGGAGGGGAAAAAATCAATCCTTGACCTTTCGAGGAGTTTATGAATTCCTGGCATGGGGATCGATAGGCATCGATTTCTTTGTTTGCATGGGCTTACCATGGATGCTCTCAAGTGACGAAGGTGGCATATATATATATATATATATATATATATATATATATATATATATATTTATTTCTGGGAGCAGGGGAAAACAGATGTTGAATTCACATTTCAGCATGGAGTAAAACTATTTCTCTCCATGTGCATCTTCCTTCCATGGTGGCTGTGGATCTGACAGTACATTCTGGAAACAGATGAGACCGTGGGAAGTTGCTCCATATTTAAAGAAAATCAGGTGGTTTACAGCACCTCCAGACTGCCGCTATTTTCAGATGGGATTCAATTGCATCGCAGCAAGTTCAGGTTGTACAATCAAAGCTGATTAGTGCTTCTGCGTAAGAAGCCCACTTCCCCCAAAGACCAGACTTTTTGCATTAAAGGAAAACAGTGAGGGGAATGCACTGGGAAGTGTGGGATAGAGCCTTTCTTTGACACAGTGTCATCCAACCTCCTCGCAAACAATCAGAAGAAATGCTCATTAAGTAGTCAGTGCAGTCTAATCTCCCTGCAAACAAATCAGAACGAATGCCTAGTAAACAGGTCCTTTGGAATTGCCCTTGGATTCCTTCTGAAATGCAGCAATAGAAATGATTTACACGGGAAAATGCATGGTTCTTTTTGCTGCTGATAAGTGTGTGATGGATTCCAGTTTGCAGACTTCAGTAACTGGCTCTTATTGACCAGCAACGATAGCTGCTCTCTTCCAGCGGCATTTCTGTAAATTAATGCTAGTGAAGCCACAGGATGAAGCCACAGTGATGTAAGAAAGGTGTGGGGCATTAGGGTCACAGGTCTTTGGGCAGAACACAGGCATCAAAGGGAATGTTGGCAGTAAAATAATGTTACATTGCCTAATGCTTTCTTTTCAGTGTGGATTCATAAAACAGTTTTCAAGAGGGTAGATGAAAAGCCAGACATCAGGTGCCTGCAGCCAGCGCATAATTAATGTTTGGTCACTGGATACTAGAGATGGCAGTGAAAATAGTTCACTCAAGACTCAGATAGGAGTTGTTGTTCTTTTTGTGTATGTGTGTTTTAATGCTCACATCAAAGTTTTGAGTCTGGAAATAGTATCTGGCATAATCACTGGCTTCGAGTCCTTTTCCGGCATCTGCTGCACCAATCCTCACCCCCTTCCGAGACCGGCTTTCATGGCTAGCAGCTGGCTCCCAACAATGAGGAAAGCAGCAAGGAGTGGCACAGTTTAACAGGCCTGAAGGCAAAAGGTCAGAAAATGAATATGGGGAGCCAGAGGAATAAAACAGCCAGTTATATACACCTTGTCACCTGGTGGGGATTTTTCTAATAATAAAACAGTGATATAGCTGAGAGTTGAGTAACACCATTGCAAACCGGGAGGGTAGAAAGCCCTGCTTTGCTATGCTAAACAATTTTGCATGCATTATATGTGTGTGTTTGGGTGTAAAAAGCCTCTTCCATTGCATTTCTGCATTCCTGCCCATCTGGCTGTGTTTCCCCAGCCACTCTGGGTGGTTCCCAACAGAATATTATTAATATTCTGCCTTCAGATGTCTTCTAAAAGTCAGATTGTTGTTTATTTCCTTGACATCTGATGGGAAGGTGTTCCACAGGGCGGACGCCACTACTGAGAAGGCCCTCTGCCTGGTGCCCTCTGCCTGGAGATAAATACTATTCATCTCAAAGTAACTATTTATAAACATTTTATTTCAAGCTGCATACTTTGGATCTCTTTTCTGAGCTGAGAAATGCATCCCAACATTTGAAAGAATGCAAATCTGATGGGCAGATACTATTCCATCCACAATTAATCTGAGAGGTGTGGATCCGATCAGTGTGTCTTGCAATTTCCAAATAGCCAATTCCTCAGGCATCCAGGCTTAATGCGTAGATACTGCAGAGCAGGGGTAACCAGCGTGAGTTAGACCACTGGCCCATCCAGTTCAGTATTGACTGGCAACTGGCAACAGCTCCCCAGGATTGAAAGCCCTACTGGCGGGTGCCAGGGATTGAACTGAGACCCCCTTCATGCAATGCGGAACCTCCACCACTGAGCTATGGCCCTTCTCTTAACAGCTTAATAATAATAATAATAATAATAATAATAATAATAATAATAATAGTAATTTATTACTTATACCCCACACATCTGGCCAGGCCTCCCCAGTCACTCTGGGAGACTTCCAACAGAATATTAAAAACACAATAAAACATCAAACATTAAAAACTTCCCTTCCCCTGAAGGGCTGCCTTCAGATGTCTTCTAAAAGTCAGATAGTTGTTTATTTCCTTGACAACTTATGGGAGGGCGTTCCACGGGACGGGCGCCACTGCTGACAAGGCCCTCTGCCTGGTTCCCTGAAACCTCATTTCTCGCAGTGAGGGAACTGCCAGAAGGCCCTCAGCACTGGACCTCAGCATCTGGGCAGAAAGATGGGGGTGCCATGCTGTCTGGGGCTGATGGGTGTTCCACGGTGTCTTGAGAGCTCCAAGTAGTGCTAGCCCTACTGCAGTGACTACCCATGTAGGCTGGACTAGCTGAATGCATGTTCCCCACTTGAGGTCCAAAGCTGCATTTTGTCCACAGGCTGCTTTCTCCATCACTGCCGCTCACTTACAAACAAACAGCAAACAGGGCTTGGGCAGGTTGACCTATGGAAGGTGACATTTACCTGGGTGAATTGGGGAACAGGCAAAGCAAGTCTGCAGTCTCCTGGGGCTCGTTTCCTGCCAGCTCTTGAATGACTGAGGGTGTGGACGTGAGCCTGACATTCTCTGCTTTCATTGTGTGCATAAATAAGACTGGCATCCTCCCACTGTTCTCCAAAGCAGAAAATGGCTTTTTGCCGACAGTTGTGGAGCAGATGAAAGGTGCCGGCAGGGGAACAGGAACAGAAGGTTCCGAGTCTTGTTGAGCTTTAATAGCTCAGGAAAGAGGCGCAGGAGTGATAGATTAGCAATGTGGCTGTGTGTGCACATGTCTTAAAAGTGGAAGCAGAGCATCTCATGAGTTAGTCAAGTTTAAGGAGAGCTACAACCCCACCCTCAACATGCCTTCCTTTACTCTTATTACATTTGTCTCTTTAACCACATGCCAATTACCACACCTCACAAAGCCTGGGAAGATGGTTTGGGATCCAAGTCCCATTTTGCAGCCCATCTCCACCATGAAGTCTTTGTCTCTTAGTCCTCGGCACTCCCCAAAACAAACAGAGCCTATGGAAATGCAGCTTATCCTCTCATCTCATGTTACTATGGCTGTTCTCATTTCTCCCAGAAGAAATCAACCCTGCCATATCAGACCAAAAGACTCTGTGTCACTCTGCATCCCAGTGTTCTGGAATCCAGATGCTTCCACAAAGCTTCCTAGTAGAGCATGAAGTCAATAGCCCTCCCCTAGCAACTGGTATCCAGTGATGTACTGCCTCTGAACATGGGGTTCCATTTAGATGCTATGCCTGATAGCCGCTGATAGATCTGGCTCCCTCCACAGATTTGTCTGATCCCCTTCAGTGGCCAACAACACATCAGGGACCAGTCAACTAAAGGCATCAGGCGGATGCCTTCACTGTGCTTCTTTTGGCACCTGCTAAAAACACAAATGTTTAGATGAGTCTAGAATATTAACATGTGTCTGAATCTGTTTTTTGTTTATTGCTGATTTTAATTTGTTTTTGAATGTTTTAAATAGTTGATTCTGCTGATAATTCTATTTTTCTATCCCCTTCTAAACTGTTTTTGTTTTTACAATCAAGCAGCGTACAAATGGTATGAAATCAATCAACCAGTCAGTCAAAATAAATTCCATAGCTGAGCTACCTGTTTGTCAATACTATCTATCTGCTCAGGGTGTTCAGGAACCACATTTTACCTTGTATTTGTATCTGTAGCATTCTGAAGAACCCTGATCTTCAGACCTGCCCTATGTCATTCTGATTTCAGTCATTTTCTGGGGTCCAAATCTGATTGGTTAAACCCAAAGCTGTCTTGCCCCCATTGAGTATAATGGGGAATCTAAAAATGACCCTAACTTTTTCTTTTCTTTTCACATAAGTGGATGAAGTTTGCAGACAAAGGAGCCCCATTAAGCATCCCAATATTCAGGAGGAACAATCCAGGGGAATCTTGCACAGATAAGATATAATGTCAAGCTTGCTTGCCAGTCAAAAGAATGCACACAGCAGAGAGTTAACTACTTATTGTCAAAGATAACACTTACAGTTGCTTCTACAGCTCTGGAGACCTACGTATGCACACTGATCTGACATTTAGGCAGCTATTCGCAGATTCACTCTCTATGGAGCAGTTGCCACATTTTTAAAAATTGAGAAAAGTCACAGGTTCCTCCTTACTGTGCCCCACCCTTCCTGGAAGTATCCTAGCTGGGGGGGGGGAGAGAGTTTGCTATCATTTTTAATTGCTTGTTAAGAAACAGAACAATTGAGAGTGAAGCAGACCACCCCAATATTCCAACTCCACCACTTACACCCTTCCGTCCCAGCCAAAACTTGGGGGAGAAGGATGAACTGAAGATTTGCTTTTCCTCTTCTCACAAATTGCTGTAATCGGAATGCACTAGGAAAATAATTCCTTGTGATAAAAAGTTAGAGCTGTCCTTCAAAAGGGCCCCCCTATCTCTTCACATTTTCCCTTCTTCTCTTGACCCCTGTTCCTCTTGAGATCTGGGTTTTGCTTCTTGTAAACTAAAATGGGTGTGCTTGTGTGACCAAGATGATCAAGGGTCTGGAAACCAAATCTCATGTGGTATGGTTGAGGGAGTTGAGTATTGTTACATAAGCTAAGTGCGTGCCCCTCTCTCAGCCAAGTGGTGGCAAGAGCCCATGGGGGTCACAGGCACACGCACACAGGGTCTGTGTCCCTTTGGAGAATGGAAGACACAGCAGAGACTGTCGTGCTTTAAGAAATATGGCTTATTCACCTATTTACACCTTCAGTCTGCATGGAGGGAGTCCAGATCTTATGGCATAGTCATTCCCAGATGCAGCAGCGTAAGCTACCTGTAGCCAGCCTCTCCCAAGATGGATCTCAACCCTTCTTCCTCCTTCTTCCTTCCAGAAAACTCCTTGCCATCAAAGGGAGCAGGTGGCGCTGTGATCTAAACCACTGAGCCTCTTGGGCTTGCTGATCAGAAGGTCAGTGGTTTGAACCTACATGACGGGGTGAGCTCCTATTGCTCTGTCCCAGCTTCTGCCAACCAGTTCAAAAGCACAAAAGTACAAGTAGATAAATAGGTACCACTGCGGCGGGAAGGTAGACAGCATTTCTGTGCACTCTGGCTTCTGTCATGGTGTTCCGTTGCACCAGTAGCGGTTTAGTCATGCTGGCCACATGACCCGGAAAGCTGTCTGTGGACAAATGCTGGCTCCCTCGATCTGAAGCGAGATGAGCACCGCACCCCATAGTCACCATTGACTGGACTTAACTGTCCAGGGGTCCTTTACCTTACCTTACCTTTTAGCCAGCCTCTCCCAAGATGGATCTCAGCCCCTTCTTCCTCCTTCTTCCTCCCAGAAAACTCCTTGCTGCCCCCCCAGAGCAGTTACCCTGGCAGCCTCCCAAATCCTCAGTCTCTGTTCACACCTGGAGCCAAGGGGGGAAGTTCCTTTGTATTGTTAATGGCCTCTATTGTACTCTTGTTAGCCATAGCCTGACCAGGTTGGTTTCCATAAGCCAACCCAGAATTCCCTGGGCACAGTTCTGCACTTTCATCCATATCCCTATCATTTATTAATTTCTAGTGTTTATCCCAAATCTATAACAGTATGTTTAGCTCCGAGAAGAGAAGACTGAGAGGTGGCATAATAGCCATCTTCAAATACCTGAAGGCTGTCACAGGGAAGATGAAGCTTTTTTCCCTGCTATTCCACAGGGCTGGACTGGAGTATTTGGATTCAAATGACAAGAAAGGAGATTGCGACTAAATAAACATTAGGAAGAACTTTCTGAGGGCAAGAGCTGTTTGATAGTGGAACGGACTCTCTCAGAAAGTGGCAGACTCTCCTTCCTTGGAGGTTTTCAAGCAGAGGTTGGATGGTCATTGGTCAAGGATTGTTTAATTGTGATTCCTGCAGTGCAGGGCGTTGGACTAGATAACCCTTGGGATGCCTTCCAGTTCTATTCTTCTATGATCCACAAAACTGCCTTGCTTTTAATTTTACCTGAAGCAACAGAGCTCCTGTGGCATGCTTTGTTAATGATGTGGTCTGACTACATCATGTGAAAGGCAACCTCAGATCACTCCGGTCTGGATAATCATTTGGGGTAGACACAGAGCCAATGCACATCTATAATATGTACCACTGCCTTTGCCACTACTAGCCAGCTGGAAGGGGAGACATTGCCACTTCAAAGCTGCATAAGCAGTCCATCCCTCTTGCACGCCTCTTATTGCTACGAGGATGCAGATTGCTTGTTGCCGAGCCACTGAGAAACACCAGAGCATGTTACAGCCCTGCCGCTCTGTTGGTGCCAAATGGCTCTCTTTTGGTTCCTGTATCCAGCTTGCTCCTTGATGATGAACACTAGGTGTGTGCTAAGCGGGCACTGATGAGCAGCTGGTGTTCCAAGCACCTGGAATGCAAGTCACACCCTGCTGGCTGGGTGGAGGTTGGAAGCAGATTGTGCTTGGTGTAGCAGAAAGTGGGCAGTAGAGAGAAACGGGGGTGGGGGGGGAGAAAGCTGGAAAAAAGCAGCATCAGTTTAGATCTAGAAGGCAGGGAATGGCACTTTGAAGGGGGTGACAGTGTAGTGAGACTGGATTTATGAGACAAATTCAATGGGTAGTAGCCACAATGGCTGTGTCCTACCTGCACTGTCAGAGGCAGGAATGCTTCTATATATCAGATGTCAGGAATCACAGGAGGGCACGTTGCATTCAGGTTCTGTGTGCAAAGGCTTCCTATAGGCATCTCATTGGTCACTGTGAGTACAGGATGTTGGACTACATAGGCCATTGGTGTTGCCCCATCCCCACACAATTCCTTCAACCCCACATCTCTGTCTACCTGCTGCCCCGTTGTCAATCTCCACCACCCCACAGTTCATCCAGAACTCCCCATCACGCACACTTCACCAAAAACTCTCCCATTCCCTACACTTCATCCCAAACTCCCTCTCCCCTCCCCCTCCCAGATTGCTCCAATCCCAATATCCCATTGCCACTGCCACTCACAGAGGAGAAGGTAATGAAGAGGAGAAAGTCTTTTTCTCTCCTTCACTCGGTGCTACCGACAGAAGGAAGTGAGTGGTGGCATGAGGCACAGTGGAGAGAGTCTCTCCTGTGAGTAGCAGAAACAGCAGAATCTTGGGACTGGGGTGAGTGCAAGGGATGGAGGCGTTTGGGATGAACTGGCAGCAGGAGTGACAATGGGGAATGCCTTCAGGTTTGCCTTGGTGAACTAGCCAGCCAGTTACCCACTTGCTGACTTCCTCTGGTTGGCACTCACTCAGCTGGGCTGCCTTCTTGCTTGGACCTTGAGCTTCCCTTGCCCTGCTGTGCATGCTTGCAAGCGGGCAAGTTGTTGGGTAGTAGCAGTGGTGACACAAGGAACTCGGCCAGCCTGCTCGCTCACTCCTCTGGCCTGCTTGTTTTACTTACTTACTCCACCTGCTGCTTTCATGGTGCAGTTTGAGTGGCTGCCTAGTGGCAGGCAAGCAAATTAGAGCTTGGTGATTGTTTTCCTTACAAAAATCTTATATTGTAATATTTCAGTAGATCTGATATTGAGTTCTGTGCTTGATTCCTACAAGCGCAGGAGTTCTTTGGTGATATGTTTGTAAATGAATTGATGATTACAATGCCTGCAGAAGAAGCACAGAACTTTCCATTGCTGAGGAAACAGGAATATGTGGAAATGGGAGGGTCTGAAAGGTGTCGCTGGCAGGGTGGGCAGGGTGGATGCAACAGAAAATTGTGCATTCCAGTGTGTCTCTCAGCTATCTTGGAAAAGTGTTCGACGGTAATGAGGCTCCCATTCTGAGCCACTTACAGTGTCAGTGTGGGGAAGCAGGAAGGGTGGGGGAAGCTGGTCTCATCCACACAGGTGGATGAGCTGGAAATGATGAGCAGATAGTTGGCATGGAATGTGTACCCACCAAATCAGAGGTGCCTTGCATAGCTAGGGCTTTCGCTAGACCAGCTATTCTCTTCTCTAGGCTCTATATAACATGAGCAGCCTTTCCAAGGAAAGCAAGTGACTCCTCTACCAGGCCCATCCTGCTATGATATTAGCCAATCACTGCCAAAGTTCTGCTTAATCTTCACCAACTCTGCAACCAAACATAGTAAACTCTCTTATATTGGTCCATCTAACTCAGTATGGTAGTCTTGAGGCATGCATGGAGGACTGAGCTTGGGACCTTCTTCATGAAAAGTCGCTGCGCTCTCATTGAGCTATGGCCCTCCCAAACTCATTGGCACGCCACATTATAACTTCCCTTGCAGGGCTCTTGTTGCCTGGAGTGTTTGGCCTTCCACTTGTTGGAGGCACCAACACCTGGATGAGATGGGACAATGGCTCTCATAAGGCAGCAGCTTCAGAGATACAGTCTCCATAGATGCCAGGCTAAATCAGCTCTAGAGCGCTGTGAACCTTCCCCGCCGCCCTTTGATTTAATCTGACAATTTAGCCTGCCTCGCCTACTGTCTCTCCTGATAGATTCACATTTGTTTGATCTCGTACAAACCTCCCCACTCTGATCTCCTGGTGAAATAATAAATCTGAGCCCTTTGAAAAAAGAAGAGAAACACCAGCCCTGCAGAAGGGTTTAAATGGAGGGAGGGGAAAGTGCTTTAAACATTTAGAGTTTCTTAAATGTGACACCTCCTAGTGGAAGGAGACTGTCCATAGACTGCTTCTCTACTTTCATGATATACAAGGCCCATAACTGTTCAGGAGCTCATGGGGACTGCACAAGTTACTCCCATACATGTAAATTATATGCCATCTCTCTAAGGAAACATTTCGGATCAGATGGAGGTGAAATGTTGATTTATTTGTAGGAAACATATATGGCAGCTCCTGGCAGACACTTACCTGCACATCACACATTAATTTAAGATAACTATAACTCCAAGGGGGTGGATGCTTGAGAAATATATTTCAGTGTGTATGTGAGTCCTTTGAAAAACAACAACAACCCTGTCTATTGCAAACGATCTCTCAAAGTCCCTGCCTGGTTAATGGCAGGTTAGAGATCAGTTTGCTGTCATCATTATAGGCAATAGGAAACTGTGTTTGGAAAGCTGTTTGACCCTCTATTTCACAAGTGGATCCTGTAATAACCTGCAATAGGGCAAAAAGACATACACAGCAGCCGGCGCTGCCTGAGAATTTTAGGCTGACTTTAAATGGCTTTGGGGCCTCAATTCCTCCCACTGCCCACAACAAAGAGTAAGAGGAAAAGAGGAAGGTTTTCAATCTGCCCAGAATCAGGAAATGAGGCCAATATGATAGTGTGTCTTTTGGCCTGCATGGAAGTGTCTTTAATCTGCAGCTGGGTTTTGCTGTTCCACTGAGACTGCGGAAGGGCGATTATTAGGAATACCTGCTGGTGACTGCCAAGTGCCGCTATTAATGTATGCCTTCCTTGGAACAAATCAGCAAATGAGCACTCATTTCATGCACTGCAGCTTGTGAGTTCATTCAAATGGTATGTGGATATGCAAAGACCCCAGCTTTGCAGCATCAGACAAATCGGGTGTGGCCCTGTCATGAGCCACACTGAGCCATGCGTCTCAGGTGGCAGGTTGGGTAAGGGGTAGTGGAATGAGCCCTTTGCCCCTGCCGCCTGCCATAGCCCCTTCTGGGCTGCAAGAAGGAGCACACCACTTTGCCACTCACTGCCACACCACAGGAATGCCTGCTGCCCGTGGCTGTGTGGCTGGACACCCAAAGCTTTGTGACTTGGTAACTTCTCTGTGGTGCCAGTGCTGGTGTGCTGGTTAGAGTGTTGGACAAGGACTTGAGACACCAAGGTTCAAATCCCCACACTTGGCTATGAAACTCACTGAGTGTGACCTTAGGCCCATCACTGCCTCTCAGTCTAACCTACATCACAGAGTTGTTGTGGGGATTAATTGAGGAGGGGTAGAACCACCACCATGAACTCCTTTGAGGCAGTGAAAGTAAAGGCATGGAAACCCACAGAGGCATTGATGTAGTTCTGTCACAATAAGGAAAGGCAGCTGATTGAGCCTTCTCTATGGCACTGAAATCTGGGGCTCTGATTCAAACTCCATTAAAGTTTTGGAAATTGTGCAGAACGATATTTTTCAGAAGCTATACTATCAGGTATATCAGCAGCTCATCTTTGTACAGAATCCAGGTGGCCAACAATTAAGGCAAGAGCCTATAGCAAAAACAAAAAAGCAAACAAAAAACCCCAAAAACCTTAAGGTGAAGTGGGATGGGTCAGCATAGAATCCAAAAACAGCCACATAAGCACTCAATGGGAAACCATGTTAACTGGCAGAGTTCTTGTTATTAGAGCTACTATTGATGAATTGTCAGATTTTGCATTTGGGGTGTCAATATTTGACTTGTGAGCTGAAATCCGCCCTCAATATTTGATTTTTGGGTTGTAGGAGTGTAATTAATATACAACTGCCTTCCTCAGCCTGGTGCTATTCAGGAGTTCATTAATTCATTTTCTGTCATTTATAGTCCACCTTTCTATGAAACCCAAGGTGATGTCTATGTGGTTCCCAAGCAGGTCACCCATCCAGGAACTAAGCTGCAGCAGGTTTGTATCCTGAGGGCCATATGCACCTTCAGACATTGGTACTGGTATTGTTGGACTCCAACTCCCACCTAGAATGGTTATTGATTGGAGTCTAAGGCATCTGGAGGGCATCATCTTGGGAAAGGCTGGGTTAAGGCATGGATGAAAGGATGCATTTTTTAAATCAAATTGACCGTGAGCAACCAGCTTATTTTGTCAAATGTTGATTACTGCTGCAAGATCTTTGGATGAAAAATGGAAATATTCACAGAGGCATGCTTGGATAACAATTGCCATCAAAATGGATGGAAGGGAATTTCTTTGGGAGCAGTTGGCTGGAACTCTACCTTTAAAAAATTAAACTAAACCACCACCGCTGCCATCTGGTGGAAACACTGGCTACGCACCTGAGCTGTGCACCTTGAACCATAATTCTTATCAAGCCCACAGATCCTCAGGGGACCCCTATCCCATTCTCAGCATTCTTATCTCCAACACTTCTCTTGCTTCTTTAAAAACAAAGCAAAACCCTACACTCTCCCTGCACTCTGTGGCTTCCAGCATTCCAGCTTATCACCTTAAAGATTGTGTTCTGTATATTTAGGCTTGCTACCTTTTCAAGGAACGCTTATTTATTTCATGGGGAGCATCAATGCATATGAGCTGGTCTTGCCCTCTAGCAACTCCTTTTGGGGTGGAAACCCTTGCTTGGGTTAATTTGGTCCTAGGAACATCTTGAAATGCGTGGATGTTTGTGTTCTGCACCATAATATCCCAGTGTCTTGGATCCTGAAGAAGTGATAGATGAACCCTGCACACTCTATTGGTGGCTAAGTAAGTAGTTTTACAGCACCAAGGGCAGGGAACCAGGCTGCTCCTCTCCTGCAGAATAAGGGGGGGGGACTGCTTTTGCCCAGAGGTGCAAGGAGCAAAATAATTTTGACACCTGGGACCCCTATTTAGAGCAAATGCTACCTATCTGTTGGAAGCTGCCCAGAGTAGCTGGGGTAACATAGCCAGATGGGTGGGGTACAAGTAATAAATTATTATGATTACTACTACTACTTTCTTTAGGGGAAATTGTAACAAGATGCTCATTCGCATTCATCAAGACAGCCAGGTGCAAGATGTATAAACAAAAGTAAATACTGGATATAAACTTTAAAATATGTTGTCCATGATCTCACTTTGAATACGAATGTGACAGCACTGTAGAGTAGGGATGAGTGAATCTGTCATTTTTTGATCTCCCAGTATCTCATTTCCCCAATCTTAAATTCTCCACATTTTACAGCAAGCTGCAATTTCCACGGAAGTTCACCATCCTTTTTGCATTAATTTCTCCTAACAGACATGTTTTCCATGTCCTTTTGACTAATGTACACATTTCTGCAAATCCATTTCCCTAAATATAATGCATATTTTGTTTGTGCGTGCTGTTTTCACTGATATATTCATTCTTATGCACACTTTCCCTTAATACATGGGTATTGGTGAGCATTGCTTGGTTGGCGAAATTTGGATCAATGCAAATATTGAAGGGTGGTTGCGTTTCGGTTCTTATACTGTTTTGGAAAGTATAAGACAGATTCGGCTTCAAATGAGGCCTGGATCGAATATCTCCCCATCCCCTGCTGTAGAGATGCAAGAAACACGGAAGGCAATTACGTTGTCTGTCTCTTACAAAACAGTGTTGCTTCTGTATGCTTCTCACATATCTGCCTATATACTCTCGTCCATTTTTTCTCCCTCTTCCCTTCGCACATCAGAAGTGGTTTGGGAAAGCTTAGCCAAGAAATGGTGGGGGGAATGGGAGGGAGGCCCTTTTTCTGGCTGTTTCAAAATGTCAGGAAGCCTGCCTGCCCCTCTGTCTGAACTTTTTTAGCCTTTGCTTGGAGCAGCAGCTTCTGATAGGAAAGGGAGAAGTATTAACAATTTCTTTGTATGTGCTCAGAATGAGAAAGCGAATACCTTTGGACTCTGGAGTGCCTGGCATTAAGCTGTCTTTGAGGACCAGGAGCTGAGGAGCCTGGAAGGGCCAGGACCCCTTTGGATCATCTAAGCTCCTCTGCAAGATTTTCAGCTTAGATTTCAGATTAGCAAAAACAGGAAAAAAACAGTATTTTTGACACAGAAGAAGCACGAGGCAAATGGTGTAGGGTGCATTACACCCAAATAATCTGAGAGGGATCAAACTGCTCTAAACTGAAGAGTGGGTGGGATGTCTTATGTTCGTTAAAATTTGTTTACTTGATTGAAAGAAGTAAATGAATGCATTTCTTTGTGATTTATCACAATAACACTAAATTATGAGTGGCAAGTAAAATGAAATCCGAACACAGTCCTTGCACAGTTCTGCTCCTCAGATCCAGCTATAGTCCTTTTTTTCTGGATTAGTGCTCCACCCAGAGACAAATAAGATTGTCCAGTTTCCTGCCGAACTCCCTCATCTTTGTCCCAAAAAAATGTCATTATATTGGGGAACTGAGGAAGTTTCCATGCCAAAAACAGGCTAGTGGACTTACCATTGCTTCTCTTAGGCACACACGGGCCACCTCCTCTCACCTGGAGGCATTGATCACTGCCCTGGCTCAGCCTCCTGACCCATCCTTGTTTGAATCTCTATCAGCCATTAAGGAAAGGGTTGAGAGCAGTACTGGCTGCCTGAACCAATCCCAGGACCTTGGCTACATCCCTGAGGTGCATTAACTGAAACTCATTCAGTGCAACAGGACTAGACAGTGCTCTAGATGCCTCTTGAGATTCAACAGAGCTAAAGTCCCAGTGGATGCAAGTATTTGTATCCTGTTTTTCAAAAGCCAAGCCTTGGACTCCCTATTTCTGAAAAAAAATTGATGTCTCTATTGCAGTTTTTGTTAGGTTTGCCTAAAGGTAAAAGTAAAAAGGGGACTTCCGGGTTGGCGCTGTAGCCGAATGGCGGATTTCCTCCGAGCTCCGGAGGGAATCTGCTCGACAGGGGTCGGGTCCTGCCGCGCCGGCGATGCGGGGACCCTTAAAAACCATGGGCGCGGAAGCCCGTGGACCTGGTGACTCGGCAGGCACCGTTTGCGCCCCCCGACCTGCGAAGGAGCCTTTTTAAAGGCTGCGGAGCGGGGGACGGGGAGCGGCGCGGTGCTGTGAGTCCTCTGCTTCCCCTGCCGAGCGAAGCCGCGTGCCATTCGACGGAGAGCGCTGACCTCTTCTTTTGAAAATTTGGACTAAATCTAAAAACAACAACCTGTGAGTAATTTGGAAAGTGGACTAAAAACTTTCTTGGATTCGGTACGAGCGGGGGAGGTGCAAAAAGGAAGTCCGTCTCCCCCCTATTGTATATAATTTAAAGCAAGGATTTGACAATTAAGGTCGAGAGAAGAGCCTTTTCTTTATCTGATAAAAGTTATTAATTCCACGGATTGATAGCATAAGTAACTGTGCTGGAGGAGGAGAGTTAATTTTTTGAGTTAAAGTGCCACCCATCCCAGGACCGGGAGCGATCTGCGAGAGGAGCCTGCTGAGGAGATATAGAAGATTTTGACAGCTGTCAAATTAGCTGTCAAAGTCGGGAAAAATAGAGAACTTTGTTTCTGATGTTCTTGCTGGTTACATTAGATACAATATAGTTACAAATTGTTGAAAATAAAGAAGAATTGAAACAAATTAACTTGGCTTTTGGGTTGGAAGTGAAAGGAATACTGAATAACCAGAATCCCTCTAGTGGGGGTTCAGGGACATTACAAAAATGGAAATAGGTCGAAAAATACTAGCTGACCTGGATGAGGTTAGTTTTCTCGTGAGAAAGTTATGCAAGCTGCAAGAGCAAGGTCATGTTTTATCTACAAGTGCTATAACTTTGAAGTCAACAGTAAAGGAATCTACTGAGCTGGAAAAGGATTTGATGTACAAAACCCAGGCAGCTGAACAAGAAAAGAAACTTGAGAAAACTGAAAAGGAGGAGCAGGAAGGAGGGGCTGCAAAGTTGCAGAAGGCAAAGGAGAGCCGGAGGCTTGTCAAGATGGACATAAAAGAAAATAAGAACTGGAGGATAAAAACTGGTTTTGAACTGGAAAATGAGAAATGGAAGGATCTCCTTTTGTGGAGACCTGAAGATCTATGGTCTATAAATCTGATCAAGGTGGAAGTTGGAACCTTCCGGCTATTTGGACTTAGAAGGATTGAGAATCAAGACTTGAGCTCAACCTTTAAATATGGAGATCCGGCTGGAAGGATCATGGACATTATAGGGATAGTGCCCCTCCGAGACTTGGTGTTCAACATAAAAGACTTTCAAAGAAACTGGCAGAGAGGGATTGAGAGAGATTTAAGGGCCTCAGATGTGAGGCTGCCAGGCTGATAATAGATGGACTAATGGACAATGGTTTGGGGATCGAAACCGGGGAAGGGAGGGTGGGGTTTGGAAATCCAAAGGGTGTACAAAAATATTCTGATTTATTCTATCTTTTTTTCTTTTTGTGTTGTTATTAGTATTAAAATGGGGAATTCGTGGAAGGGAAATTGGGTCGATCTTAGAAAAAGTTTTCAAGTATAATGATTGATGTATATATGCTAAAAGTTGATATATAAATTGAATTTAATATAACAACAAATTAATGTTAAAAATTTAGGGAGAAGAACTTGTTGAACAAATTTTTGGACAGGGAATACAAGAAGGGGAGGCGAGGGGAAGTTGTGGAAAAAAGGTATTGAAAATATGGATTGCAAATGTTGAATTTTTCTTTTTCTTTGTTTTATTTTTTCTTTGTTTTTTTGTACTATTTGAAATTCTAATAAATATTATTTAAAAATAAATAAAAATAAAGGTAAAAGTAAAAAGACCCCTGACCATTAGGTGCAGTCGTGGCCGACTCTGGGGTTGCGACGCTCATCTTGCTTTATTGGCCGAGGGAGCCAGCATACATCTTCTGGGTCATGTGGCCAGCATGACTAAGCCGCTTCTGGTGAACCAGAACAGCGGAAATGCCGTTTACCTTCCCGCCGGAGCGGTACCTATTTATCTACTTGCACTTTGAGGTGCTTTCAAACTGCTAGGTTGGCAGGAGCAGGGACCGAGAAACGGGAGCTCACCCCGTCACGGGGATTCAAACCGCCGACCTTCTGATCAGCAAGTCCTAGGCTCTGTGGTTTAACCCACAGTGCCACCCGCGTCCCTTTAGGTTTGCCTAAAATGCCAAAAAAAACCCCCATAGTTTTCTAAAAGGACATGCCTAAGATCCAGGACAAAGCATCGCCTTTCAGAAATCCCCCCTGATGTCAATTCTGCCTTTGAAATCCCGGTAATGTCTGGGAAAACCCGACGTATGGCAGCCCTATTATGCTAATGGTGCCATGGACCCCCTGGGTAGGTTATGGGAACCCTCTGGGGTCTTCAGACCATCAATTGGGAACCACTGCTCCAAATGCTTCACAAGCAAGCCACAGTGGCCACCGTATTCTTTAGCCCTGAATTCCAGATTACTATGCTTTAGGCTAGTTGGCATCTCTCAACTGTTTTGGCAGGTATCCTATATGAGATCTCATCTGCTGGCAGCTGTCATATCAAAAATGCCACTGTATAGCCGCTGTAGATTTCAGTTATTTGGTGAATAGTCAGCATCACAATATGCTTGAGACAATAGGGAGCATTTCCATGAACATTTCTGTTCTCATAAAAAGGGACACTCAGTTTGCAACAATGATTTGTGGGAAGTAGTTAAAATGCTGCAAAGGTTTATCCATCCAGGCTCCATTTGCCTGCAGAAAAATAAGCAGTTCACTATGTGATCCCTGATTGGCTACAATTGTCCACATGACCAGTTGGGGTCAGGGAACTTTGCTTTCATTCCTCCTTCAGTTTGTTTGCTCTCGGTAATATGAGCATCAAGCCATATCTAATTGGCCTGGAAGGGTTGTGACATCACTTTCACTACTGGCTTCCTGATTGTTTGGGGGCCACGCTAAGAAGAAGCCCTAACCACAAAAATTGCATCAAAGTTTCAGAAGCTGGGGAGGGCAAATGCAGAAGGGTTTTGGGAATGCTGACTATATGGAAATTGAAGAATAGTGGGGGGGGTTTAAGGGGGGGGACTGTCTCCCTCTAGAGATACTACTATCAGCCCCAAATCATAATGGCTGTATACACAGCAGAGAAATTCAAATTTACAGAGGAGAATTTTGGGGAGCAAATTCTGTCCAGGTAATTAGTTCCTCTGCTGTGGGGGGGGGGGGGAGTCCATGGCACTGCATAAAGTGTAGATTGGCTCTGCATCAGAATCAGAACCCAGGTCCTTCAGGCTGCTGCTTAGCGCTCGGCTCCACTTGGCTGTAGTGCTTTGATTGACAGGAGTCCATCATTTTCCATGGCAAGCATTTGATGTCTTCTGCATTGCAGCACCTGCTGTTATCTAGCTAAATGTAATACTGTAGGGGTAAGAATGCTTAGCCAGTCAAAAGCTCTGATTGGCTAAATATCCTTAAGTGATTTTAAAATGAGGGATGGGGAAAAAAATGTGTCAGGGAAAAAAAAATAATGAAGTTTGTGGCTCAGAATCTTAAGCAGTGTATTCTGTCAGGGCTCCTTGCTTTCCATAGATTAACTCACCCCCTTTGGAATGCTTGCCAGCCAATTGGAAGGGCTCCCTCAAGCCAAGCTATTTTATAATTAAGTGATAATTGTTTTTGCTGGGGAGAACATGAGAAAGATAAACAGCTTGAGGAATCAATAAGCATCAAGGTCATATGCTGAATTATTTACTGAATCGTCTGCTATTTATCTTTCAACTTTTCCATGAGAGGGGGAAACTGTGTCTTCTTTGTCAAAGATTTCACAGCCACTGAGCTAGATTTCTGCTTGCAAAGGGGGGAGGAAATGCTGCAGATCAGGTGCGGGCACCATCTTCAAAGGGACATGCTGAGTTCTGGCCTGCTCGGTTCTTCTACAGCAGGGATGGGCAATAGTGGTAAAAGCAGTGTGGTATAGTGGCTAGAGGGATGGACTAGAACCTAGGACACCAGGGTTCAGTTCCCCACTTGGCCATGAAACTCACTGGGTGACCTTGGGTGAGTCATTCACTCTCAGCCTAACCTACCTCACAGGGTCATTGTGGAGATAAATACAGAGGAGAGGTATGTATCCCAGTTTGAGTTCCTTGGAGGAAGGAAGGAGGAATATAAAATAAATAAATTAAATGAATAATAATAAATATTACAGGAAGTTGGGGCAGTGTCCTACCAAACTTAGTCTGTCCCCAGACAGCTGCCTACTTCCTTCCTTCCAACAAATCTAGGAGGTGGCCCTGGTTGCCATCTTCCATGTGTGAATTAATAGGCCACCTGAGATCCACCACCACAGATGGAGGAGATTTGCAAAACCCTGAGTCAGACCTTCCCTATGGAATCACAGAGAGCTAAGTTGGTGTAGTGGTTAGTGTGTTGGTCTAGGACTTGGGAGAGACCAGGGTTTGAATCTCCACTCAGCCATGAAGTTCACTGGGTGACCATTGGTCAAAGATGAATAATGATGTTATTTGTGCAATTCATCTCACATTTAGATACTTTCAATTCTGTATTAAACTTGTTGCTAATTCTCTTTGGAATAACATATATGACGCTTTGCATCTACCAGCCCTGAATTATTTGCACAAGCAAGAGATCTGCCAGTGGGCATTTCAGAACACTTTTGAGTCTCTGAGCTTTGCCTGGGGATTCTCTGGGGCAGAAAGCATCAAAGGAATGAGCGCACTGTGACTTGAAAGTGCTCTTTTCCCCATGATGAGCTTTCTGGAAGCCAAACAGCCAACGGCACGTGCAAATTGCTCCTAGGCGTCAAAGCAGAGACTGTTCCATAAACCAGAAATGAGTTGGCCGCTTGTGTGCCACAAATGGCAACTGTATATAGATAGGGGTGGGTGGGCAGGTTGGCAAACTTTTCTGCAAGCGTGTGCCTGAATTGCGCCACAACCAGATCAAGACTCCCCTTACCTGCTTTTTGGTAAAGGAAACAAGGAGCACATCCACACAAATCAAATACTTCACAGCTCACCTCCATTGACTGTACATTTTCACATTAACTGACTTGCAGCTGAGCTCTTGCAAAGTGCATCCTGCTCAGCAAAATTAATTTACATAACCAGATGCTAAGGTCTTTCAAGAAGCACTTCTTGTAAGATTTCAGCACCTCGCTGTGTGAATTTTGCTGAGAAGTATGCAATTAGCAAGAGTTCAGCTGCTGCAAGTAGATTAAGATGGACACGAAATCTCATGTGGAGGGGAAGAGATAGAGCTATGCCACAACACAACACAAAGGCTGTCACATGGGGCTCCTAAGTGGGAAGAAGTCAGGTTAATACTGAACGATGGGAGGTGGTGTCCATTGGGACTGGTGAGGTGGAAACCAAGAGCCCAACAGTAGATGGTGCCAGAGCCAGTGACAAGCAGTACCCCCCTCTCCTCCTCCTCCTCCTCCTCCTTCTTCAGTGATCACTCGTAGCTGAGTAAGATTGCTTTCCATGAACACGGTCTTAACAGTGAGTCTGTAAGTGATTGTGGAGGCCCATTCTGGATCCACACATCCTTCCACAGTGGGGACATAGGTTTCTAGGCAGGAGTTGATCACGGTGAGAGTTTGCCAAACGTGCCTTCCTCTTAGCACATTTCTTCCTTTTGTCCTGAGTTTGAGTGTCTTCAAAGTCCATGACACCTTTGGTAAAGGCTGTTCTCCAACTGGAGCGCTTGCAGGTCAGTGTTTCCCAGCTGTCGGTGTTTATACTACATTTTTTGAGAGAGTCTCACATGATCGAGCCTAAACTGAAGCCTGCAGACATCACTCTGCAAGCAGAATCCATTTTCCACGGTTACTCCGAAAGCCGCCTGACCGAAGAGATCTTCAGTTGTGGTTTCTGAAGTGGCAAAAGAGAAAGGATGTTCATCTTACTGTCCATTTTTTAAAAACCGCTCCCCAGCCTTTTTTTTCAAGGAAAACACAATAATAGCCAGGAGTGTGTATATATACCCATCGCTTTGCTCTCCATAAACCTACTTCATCTAAAAAAAGAAGCCTTGCGGTGACATTATTTAATCAATATGGAGAGATACATGCAATGATGGCAGAGCAAACCTGGGAAGATTATAGCAGCAGGGAAACCGCCGAGCAGTTACCAGATTGACAAAGGGCAACGGCGGCAGCGCGGGGGGGGGGGGAAGGCCCATATCATCAGACAAGCTGACAGATTGATTGTGAATCTTGTTAATTGTCCAGTTCAGTGCAGGGGCTTCAGCGCCACATTGGGAGAAATGGCACTTAGCCACTGCTTCTTAGACATGAGCAAAGAGAGCTTGGATGGGATGAGCTTTTCTTTCTTGCAGCCATGCATCAAAAATGCAGTCCACACACCTCACTGTGAATGCTCCCATGTACAGATCTGGGAACTTCTGGAACTTTGAGGAAGTGTGCAAGTGTGCTCCTGACTGTTCCTTGGCAAGCAGCATGTCATGGGCAGGCCGAGTCAGGACTGCCAGACCCTCTAAGTGTCCTTATTTTCTATGAAAAGTGCCAGATTTACAGAAGCCATCTTGGTTTCTGATTTGATACCAAAATGTCCTGCTTTTCCTTAGGATGTCCCTTTTTCAGGGGAGAAATATTGGAGGTTATGGAGTTATGCAGCCCCCGAGCCAAGGAGATAAGTAACTATACAACTTTTAGAAGACATCTCAAGGGAAGGGGTTGTTTTTTAAAAAAATATTTAATGTTTTATTATGTTTTTTCATATGTTGGAAGCTGCCCAGAGTGGCTGGGCAACCCAGTCAGATGGGCGGGGTATTATTACTATTACTATTACTATTATGAAATAGGGCGTCCCTATTTTATTTGGAGAAATATTTGGAGGGTATGGATTGCCCTGGCTTCCGGCTCCCAAAAATGCATTCATTTGCATTCATTTCTCTGCCCATTTGAATGCCTTACAACATGTGCTCCTAGGAGGGAAATCAGCCTTTGGGCTGACTAAGGTTCTCCCCTCCTGTAAAACAAAGGTAGCCCAAGACCTGTGAGGTCGGTGCTGGCTATTTGCTGAGGTACAGACATCCCAGTATCATACTTCCAAGTGTCCCTATTTTCCAGGGACAGTCCTGGAATTATGAAAGCCAGCCTGGCTTCTGATTTGATCCTGGAATGTCCCTATTTCCCCCACTGGTGCCACAAGTGCTCAGGTAGGAGGATGAGCCAGTGTTTCTCCTGAGCAGCAGTCGTGGCTGCAAGAGAGCATTCTGTTGCCTCTCCATAGCCTCTCCATGGCTGCCACTGCCAGCCTCCTTGGGCAGCTTGTAGTGGTTGCTGGAAGGGTGAGGAGGAAAGGCAGCCACCGCCGAGGCCCAGCCCTGCATGACACACTGGCTCCGAGGGGCAGGCAGAGGCAGGGCGGCCCTGGGTGGGAAAAAGGGGGAGCGGAGCGCAAGTAAGCCCTATACGGCCTAGGACCCTCGTACCTACGGGACCGCCTCTCCTGGTATGTCCCACAGAGGACCTTATGGTCTTCAAACAAAAGCATCTTGAAGGTCCCAGGCCACAGGGAGGTTAGGCTGGCCTCAACCAGAGCCAGGGCTTTTTCAGCTGTGGCTCCAATCTGGTGGAACGCTCTGTCACAAGAGACTAGGGCCCTGCAGAATTTGACATCTTTCCGCAGTGCCTGCAAGACAAAGCTGTTCCACCAGGCCTTTGGCCAAGGCACATCTGACCCCCTCCTTTAGTAATCCTCACAGAACTCTAGCCCAATGGTTGCCATTAATTTGATTTTGAATTGATTTTAGAATGCTGTGTTACTTTTATTGTTGTTAGCCGCTCTGAGCCCAGCTTCGGCTGGGGAGGGCAGGATATAAATACAATTTTATTATTATTATTATTATTAGGTAGTCTTGATTTTGTGTGTTTCTATGAATGTATGTATTCTGCATCCGTGTCTAATATTGCCCCTGCCTACAATTTATTTATTGGCGTGTGTTTTCCTTTTTGTAAATCTACCAAAGAATGAATAGAAAAGAACAGAACAGGGATCAAGAGGTTTCTCAAGATGGTGGAGGGCATGTGTTCTGTGCCCCATTGGTGTAGTGGTGGCGTAAATGCTCTGCAGGGGGTGGAAAATGGGGGGGGGGAGTTGAGGAGGGTCAGTTTGGGGGGGAGCGAGAAATGTCCCTATTTTCATCTAAGGAATGTTGGAGGGTATGCCGTATCCTTCATGCCAAGGATCGATGCCCTTGACAATCTGCTCTTCCTATCTCCGAGCACATCCAAAAAAGCTGGGGAAGTCTCTTGGCTAATGAATTTCTCATAAAGGGAAGAAGTGGCTCACACACTCAGTTACCCTCCTGGGGGCCAGGAGTACATTAGTCATCAAGCAGGGAGCCAGGAATTAGACCTCAGCACGGCGTCTGCACTCGCTTTCCAGATGCCTTTTTATGGATCAAGTGATCTCCAGTGAGCTCGATCCAAGCAAAGAGGCAGCGTGTTAATCTGTAATGAAACGCAAACCAGCCCTGAAGGGGAAGATGACTGAGATGGAATAGGAGTCTGGCGGATGGGAATGTTCTCAGCAAAGCCCCTTGCTGCACAAAGCAGGCCTGGGCCAGATTCTTCCTATTTCATTTTCTTCTTCAGCACCACCCTTCCTCTTTCTTCCTGAAAAAGCAGAGGTGGGGGGGGGGGGACTAGAAAAACAGAAACGAAAAAGATCAGGAAAAATATTTCTGTATCATGGGGGGGAGTTTAATCTCCCCCTCCCTTTTTAAAGAAAGGTTTCATATGAAACAGAATATCTAATAGACACACACAGAGCATATATTTATAGTGTGTGTGTGTGTGTGTGTGTGTGTGTGTGTGTGTATGCATAGATATATATATATTCACACACATATCTTCTAAGTGGGAGAAAGGTTTGAAATGAAGATGGTTTTTTTTCTGCAAAATGCAGGCATGCAAGCCTAAAGATGACATGCTCATGTTATATTTATGAAGTTTCTCTCTTTCTTTCTCTTTCTTTCTCCCTTTTTACTTAGATTTGAATATATATATATAAATTTTTTTTACATTTTGGGGAGGAGAAAAAACCCTCACTCTTTAAACATTTATGTCCCTACATCATGATTAATTTAAATGGGGAAAGTTATAATTTTCTGCAAAGTGTCTTTCGTTCATGCAAATTCCTTCTGCTCCTGTGCACGTGGGATAACGTCAAAGGGTTGGCCACTGGGTAGGCATTGACCAATAGGACCTGGGCCAAGTGTCACCATGGGCCATTCTCTAGCAGCTATTGGAGCCATAGTGGTTTTGCAGGACACGTTGCTTATGTGTGCCCAAGCCTTCCAGTAAGAGCAGGGCAGCAGGATCTGAAAAGCCACCATTTTAATGTGAACCCACTTTTGTCGTTTCTGCCTCTGGGGGTGGTGCAGGTGGGGTGGTGGATTTTTGGATCTGGTTCTGGGGGCAACAGTTGTCCCAAGAAAAAGCATTGTGCTTCCTCCTCCTGTCAAGGAGCATATTGGAGCATTTCAGATATGGTCTACCTCCACTGCTGGAGGCAGCAATGCTTCTGAATACTAGTTGCTGCAAACCACAGGAGGGGAGAGTTCTCTGGTGCTCAGGTGCTGCTTGCTGGTTTCCTACAGACATCTGGTTGGCCACTGTGAGAATGGGATACTGGATTGGATGGGTTATTGGCCAATCTGGCAGGACTCTTCTTATCTTCTCATAGGGCCAGACAAATTCATGAAGGATAAGGCTGATAGGTAAAAGGTAAAGGTAAAGGACCCATGGACGGTTAAGTCCAGTCAAAGGCGACTATGGGGTTGTGGTGCTCATCTTGCTTTCAGGCCAAGGGAGCTGGCGTTTGTCCACAGACAGCTTTCTGGGTCATGCGGCCAGCAGGACTAAACCACTTCTGGCACAACAGGACACTGTGGCGGAAACCAGAGCGCACAGAAACGCCATTTACCTTCTCACCACAGCAGTACCTATTTAACTACTTGCACAGGCGTGCTTTCAAATTGCTAGGTTGCCAAGAGCTGGGACTAGGATCGTCTTTACCCGGGGGTGCAAGGGGTGTGGGGCACCTGGGCGCTGAATTCTGGAGGGTGCTGCCACTGAAGCCACCTAAGCTCTTAACTATCTACCTGTTATGAAATAATAAATAATTTTGGTCAAGCTAGAAAAACAAAATACATATATACCTACCAGTAGGTATTACCAAAATGTATACCTACTGTTTCACTAAAGGACTTTCAACTTTGTGTACGCATCTGCGGCAGCACTTGTCAGACTCAACAACACCGCTTGTCATTCTCAGTGGCGCTGTGCACGCAAAATTAACTCTTCTGTCAATATATTATGTTATGTATTGTATTGAGCTGCTATGCAGCAACGAGGTCAGCGGCACCTTTGACACAACTGATGTTTCTCCTAAGTAGGTGCCTAAACAATACTTATAAATTTAAGTGCGGTGGTGTTGTATACTTAAGTATAAGTGTGTTGTAAATAAATGAGCAAATAAAAAAGTTTGTTTCTTTTTCCTCCCTTTTCTTTCATCAACAAGAGATAAGGTGTAAGCATGCTGTTTGACATAAGCATAATAAAAGTTAATTTGGGGGCTAAAGTAAATTTGGGGGCGCTAGGCGGATATTTGCACCCTGGCGGCACATATGCTAAAGACAAAGCTGGCTGGGACAGAGCAATGGGAGCTCACCCCATCACAGGTATTTGAACCGCCAACCTTCTGATCTGAGCCAAGAGGTTCAGTGGTTCAGACCACAGTGCCACCTGCGTCCCTGTGATAAGGCTACTAGCCACAATGAGCATGTTTTCCTTCCGCTGTCAGAAGCAATGTGTTGCTGAATGCTGTCTGCTAGGAATCACAAGTGGGGAGTGTGTGCTCTTATGCTAAGGTCCTGTTTGCAGGCTTTCCACTGGCATCTGCTTGGCCACTGAGAAAAGGATGCTGGATTAGATAGGCCACTGGCTCTTCTTATATTCCCCTACCACACCACTTTTTCCATGCACAGATTTTTTTAAGCATTTCTGTTAAATCCACCCCATGCTGTGAAGTACATCAGCTTGCCATGAAAACAGCCATTAGTTAATGGTTTGTCACTTTTTCCAAGATCCAAAGACACACCAACAGATTTTCCCCCCTTTAATAATCTGTGCCTTATGGACAACTGAAGCATGCATGTCTAGGGTGGTGTAGGAACCTCCTCTGGATGTCAGAGAAGAATGTGAGAACATCACATCTAATGAGTGTACAATCTGTGTAACCTGTGCATGAAAAGACTTGAGTTGCACACGAATACAGTTATTCACCACTAATGTTTGTTTCTTTGTTGCATTTATATCTCATTTTTCTCTTTCCCTTCTCATTTAATCAGCTTAAAAACCCTGTGAGGCAGGTTAGGCTGAGAGAGACTGCGACTGGCCCAAGGTCATCTAGTGAGCTTCATGGCAGAGTGGAGATTTGAACCCTGGTCTCCTGGATCCTAGTCTACACATGAATCACTACACCACACCACACCACACCACAAGTGTACAGTTTCTGAACAGTTTGAATGATAGGTGAGCTGTACAAATAAAGAAGTGTGTACACTCTTCTGCACAAACACTTGTTCATGTGTAGAGAAACTTATACGATGAGTGTAATGTGTGAGCCTAGGGCAGAGATGGCCAAACTTGGCCCTCCAGCTGTTTTGGGACTACAATTCCCACCATCCCAGACCACTGGTCCTATTAGCTAGGGATGATGGGAGTTGTAGTCCCAAAACAGCTGGAGGGCCAAGTTTGGCAATCACTGGCCTAAGGCGAGATGCTTATAGCCCATCTAACTTGGGTGTAAGACAGCAGTGAGGGAGTGTGTGTGTGTGTATAAAAAGGCTTTCTAGAGTAGGTAATAATAACAAAAATATACTGCCAGATTACAAGTCTGATAGACCGAGTTCTGCAGCCCAAGGACAGAATCTAGGCTGCAGTTCCAGACTGCATGAGGATGATTAGTCAATGGCCAGTCATGATCCACCAAGCTCTATGAAGCCCTGATCTCAGAACCTGCTTCCCAGTCTGAGCTAGGGATGGAGAAATAAATCTATTTCCAAGGCCGTCTCTCTTTTGTATGCGTTCACCCACAAGTCCATTCCGTCACATTCCCAGGTAAATCTGAAAATTTGCATCTAAATAGTATTTCAATATGAGTTCTTAAGTGTATATTCTCCCCAAACAAACCTTTCTAAGCATATTTTCTCTCAAAAGACACATTTTCAAATGCATTTTGATACTTTAAAAAAGGACTGCATATTCAAGCTGTGTGATAGCCACTGAACAACTAAGTTTTGATCTGCACATTAAGTTTAGCATTAGGTTTATTAAAATTCTGCATCACTTCCCACTAAAAAGATTCCCAAAGTGATTTGAAACCAACTTTTTAATACACACACACACTAATAAAATCACGCAAGTATTATTAAAAACTAATGGCAATGAATATTTGGTGCTGCCAAAAAACTAGGGAAAACAGAAGTGTCTTTGGCACTGAAATAATGAGAAGGCTGGTGCCGGGCAGGCTACTCTGGGGAGAGCATTCCATAGATAAGGAGCAGTGACAGAAAAGGCCCTGCTCTCTCATTGCCCTAGACATGCAGCTCAGGTCAGTCTGTAATGGAATTCCCAAAGACACATTCTTGAAGCATCTTTAGTCTGGGCCAGAGTAGTTTAACAACTGACATGTGGCCCTCTGATGGCTGTCTAAGAGGGAATATGGCCCTTGGGCTGATTTAAGGCTCATTCTCTTTCCAGATTCCCAATTAGTGCCAATTCAAGGAAATGCACCCCTAGCATTTCTTGTCAGTGGAACTTCTCTCTCTCTCTCTCTCTCTCTTTCTCTCGTTTTTGAAGAAGGAGGGATGAGGAAGGTGAGGCAACCGGTGACTCTCCCCACTGCCCAATGAATTAAATGCACATCCTTTCTAATTACTTAATTAGAGTGCTGTTTTCAGGGAGAGCACCCCCTTCGCAAACCCTGTTGCTCGAGGCAATTTTCTCATTGCAGTCATTCAGCCTCCCTGATAGACAGGAACACAATTCGCTCTCTGACAGAAGGTAGCCAGTCAAGCGCAGATAGAGTGAAAATAGATTTTTAACACCACTGCAATGCTTGTAAGTACTCAAGGAGAAAACATTCGCCCTAGTAGGAAGTCCACCTTTGATGGAAAGGGCTGCCGGGCTTTGGCATTGCCCTGCAGTGAAGGAGGTAATAGACTTGCCCTGCTAATATTTACAATGCAGGGAGCAAGCCGTGTGCAGCTTGGCTGTTTTATGTTGCATCCTGACCAGAACAGCAAACTTGGCTTCAGAAGGCCACAAGTTGCCCTTCCCTGCTCTCTAAAGGGAGAAGGGGAAAATGATGTCATGGACTCATCCATCTGGTGTTAGTCCCCAGGAGCTACTGACCCAACCCTTTTCTGCTGGCAAAGGATGGGTTTCACCTGCACTGAATTATAAGCCTGTTCTGTCTAATTTCCTACACACACACACACACACACACAATTTGCATTTTAATTTTATACATGTTTAATTTTCCTTCCCTTAAAATACTACTCTGTATGCATTCCCCACAATTCCCAAATGCACATTTTGTATGCTTTTCCATGTATCTGGAAAGCCCACATTTTGGGATCGTCATCTGCCCTTTCCCCATTCCCTACTGATTTTGGCAACTATTTGTCTAGTTATTATATTTTACCAACATTAACATTTATGTCATATGTCAACATGTCTCAATGTATCTTTGCAAACTTGGGTGCAAATCCACATATTCATAACAGAAAAGAAAATATCAAAGTTGTCAGTTCCTTCTATGGCAAAGCGATAGCCTTTGATTATTAAATGGCCAATTATTTCACACTTTCTTCAGTGTCTAAAAAAGAGAAATGGTACTGGGATTTCATAACGTGCACATTGGTTTAAATTCCAAGCAATTCGTTAATCAGTTAAAAGTCAAATCATCAACTCATCATTTGGGGGAGACGGACCTTTTAAAAAAAATCTTGCCTGCAGTTTTGACTTAAAAGGAAGAAATTGTGGAAGATGGAAGCTCTTTTGAAGACGTCAGCTGGAGACATTAGGTCAAAAGTGTGTCATGAGGGACAAAGGGCCACCCCTAATATTGCAGGGAATGCCTTCGTCACTTAGCATGAAGGTCTGAAGGGGGGTTCTGCACAGGTTTGCTTGAAAAGCACTTCTAAGCAGTACCAGCAATTCAACAGTGGAGGGGACTACCTCAGAAGATGGTGGGTTCTCCTTCATTGGAGGCTGTTAAGTAGGTTCTGGGTGGCCTTCTGTCAGAGATTCTTTAGCTGTGATTCCTGCATTGCAGGGCTTTGAACCCTTGGGGTCTTTCCAGTTCTACAGCTCTATAATTCTATTAGTTTTCTTGGGATACTTTATATTGGAGCATATTCAACCTGCAACCAAAGGACTAACATGACTTTATCACAGGGTAGGAGCTGCTGGTAGTCTGGGCCTCTTTATTCTCTCTCTCTCTCAACTTCTCAGACAAAGACCTCTGTGTTTTGTGTTTCCTGGCCTCATCTGACATCATTAGCAGGCAGACATGCAATGCAATGACATCACAGTGCAATGAGAGCTCTGTGTCACACATCTACCTTGGCCCTTAGCACACACCGCTGACTTTATTGTAGGATTCCATTATCCACATTCCTGTAGCCTTCAGTGGCTCTCATTCATGCATCACACTACTGTATCACAGTAACCCTGCTGAGCCGAGTTTGGTTGCATTATGGGGAAATGGGCCATTGATATTTTGCATTGTGGGAAATGCCAAGTGGCAACTGTTGTGAAATTCTAATTTCATTTTTACCTGTGCCCAGAGAAGTTATTTCTAACTGCTACACCATCCCCTTGATTAAAAACAAGCCTATGATTTAGGGTTTTAGATTGGTCCTGCAAACACCACTTTCCCCTTTTCTACCTCAGACTGGTCAGCCAGGGCAGGTTGCAGAGGCTCTTGCAACAAACTGGCTCATTCTCGCATACTAGACTAATAATTTAACCATGTTAATAATATCAGCCAGTGCCCATGTCAAATCCATTGCTGCACAATGTGACCAAATCCATTACCACACACACGGAAATCAATTACCGCACATTAGGGAACACTTAACAATTTGCCTCAGCTTTTGCCACAGAGCATTGTGTGCAAAGGGAGGGCGGATGAATCATTACCTGGCATGCTGGAAATAGATTTCCCCCTCCCTTCTTCCCTTCTTGCCTCCGTAACAAAAGCAACACAGGCGCATAGCCTAGCACATGCAGGCTAGTAATGGCTTGATGTAGGTAAACAAGGCATTTTAGGTGCTGGAAATGTACTGTTTACAAGAAAGCAGCAGGCCGGATGTGAGAGAAGGATGAATGGCTATTGAGTAAAATTGCTCCCTTTGTTGGGGTATAAAACTGCTCTCTCTCTTTCTCTCTTCTGGTAACAAAACACAGTTGTAGACCCTCGTGCAGGATGTGTGTGTGTGTGTGCATGTCCTTTGGGATGCACCATAGCTCAGTCTTAGAGCTTCAGTCCTGCATCAGGTTTAATCCCTGGTATCTCCACGTACGTAGAGCTGGGGATAACACTCCTCTCTGAAATCCTAGAAAGCTGCCCATGTAGACGTTATTGAGCTAGGTGGACAGATACTCTGACTCTAATTAAGGCAGCTTCCTATGTCCTTGTGATGTGTGTTGCAGTTCGTGTGAGATCAGTGGAGAATATGCAAGAAGACCAGCAGTCACGGTTTGCTCCCTGTGCAAGTCCAAATCACAGAGAGAGAGCAATACGGCCAGACACAAGGATCACCAGTTAACAAATTTTAACCAACAGTTAGCAAAAGCATGTTTTTTAAGAAAAGAGTTTTGATGTCTTTTTGAAAGAAGGTGGCTTTGGAGATCTTCCTTGGAGGAGTTCCCCAGGAAATTGGAGCTGCTGATGAGAAGGCTCCGCTCCAGAGAGAGACAAATCTTGTCTCCATATGAGATGCAACTTGGAGCAGGAACACATCAGAAGGTCTTGTATGGGAGAAGACCCTTCATGGGGCCATTGCTACCCAAACAACCAAAGAAAAGGAAAGGACAGTGTGAGGCTGCCATTATTATACACACAGGAATGCACACAATTCAGCCACCTCTTAATTATTTCAAGATAAGAAAAAGCATACTATAACCATCCCCTCCAGATTCACAAAGAAAGTGAACCTCTTTTAACCCCTGCCCCCACAATGAAACCCCTAATTTCTGAAACAGATTGAAACTTTTAAAAACACACAGATAGTGATTAAAGGAGAATCTTTGGGCCTATCCACACCTTGAATGATAGGCATCATGACTAGTAGTAGTAACCTTATCTTCCCTGAATCACTCCCTATCGCCATCAGTTTCTCCTTATCCCTCCATGTGTGTCTTGGACCAAGGAAAGACTCTGCTGCAAGTCTGTGCTAGGATCCTGTGCCAGGGAGCTGTTTAAAAGAGCGGTTCTCAACTGGTTGAATAGCACCCCCTGGAAGCTGTTGGAGTTACCTAGGGGGTGCTAAGATGCAAGGGGACAGCAGGGGGCGCTGGAAGTGCAAATGACTCGGGCTTTGAAAAGATGGTATCAGTGGATCAAGTTCATCGGTTTTGTAGAATTCATTAAGCCAAATAGTATTAATTGGATTTGGAATAAATAGAAGTGTATAAAGTTGTCTATGAAGAATTAAGCTAAAAGAGACAAATCTACAGGTATGCTTTAGAATATTATATAGTATTTGTACATAGTACTTGTTCAAACTCTCAGAATTTGATTATATTATTATCTTCCTTAGTGGATTGTGCAAACCATTATTCTGAATACTGCTTTTGATAGGGTAGAAGGCACTGGGGATGAATTCCATTGTGTGTGTGTGTGTGTGTTATATATATATATATATATATATATATATATATATATTCCTAATGACTCATCTGTAGCACTTTTCTGTGGTCTACTTTGCCTCGTGAGAAAGAAACAATTTACCACATTCCTGCACAGCTTATTTTCTCTGTGTGATCCGCTCACATAGAGGTTTGGGAAGTAATTTGCAGATATTTCAGTCTCAAAAATAGCTTCTCGAGACAAAAGGGTCCTATTGATACAAAAGTGAAGGCGAGGGGGGAGAAAAGATCTCAAACCATGCCAAAAATAAAATAAATAAAATAAAAATAAACGAGACTGCTTTTTATTTTTGTCAGTCACTCCAAGTTTAAATTCTAAATAGCTCACATTCCCAAATAGTGTGTTCTGTCAAAAACCAAAACCCAAAACTTCCCTGCCATCTCCTCCCTTTATAAAAGCATAGAATTGTAGAATTGAAAGGGATCTCAAGGGTCATCTAGTCCAACCCCCTGCAAATGCAGGAATAATAATAATAATAATAATAATAATAATAATAATAATAATAATTTATTTGTAGCCCAACCATCTGGCTGGGTTTCCCCAGCCACTCTGGGTGGCTTCCAACAAAGATTAAAAATACATTAAAATGTCACACATTAAAAACTTCCCTGAACAGGGCTGCTTTCAAATGTCTTCTAAATGTCAGGTACCGTGGTACCTCAGGTTACATATGCTTCAGGTTACATATGCTTCAGGTTACAGACTCCGCTAACCCAGAAATAGTTCTTCAGGTTAAGAACTTTGCTTCAGGATGAAAACAGAAATCGTGCTCCAGTGGCATGGCAGCAGCAGGAGGCCCCATTAGCTAAAGTCATGCTTCAGGTTAAGAACAGTTTCAGGTTAAGAACGGACCTCCGGAACGAATTAAGTACTTAACTAGAGTTACCACTGTAGTTGTTTATCTCCTTGACATCTGATGGGAGGGCGTTCCTGTCTGCAACCATTCCTGGGTGGGCTCAAACCACCAGCCTTCTGGTTAATAGCCAGACACACTGACCTATAGTGCCACATGCTTTCCAGAGAAGGGTTGCTCAACTAGGTCAGGTCTTCTCATATCTTCTGCTCGCAACGAGGTCTCCATAGGCTACGTTTTGGAGAGTGTGTGGAAATTGCAATGGGCTCAGAAAATAGCCACTATGATCTTAAGACTGTAAGAAGGATTTTGTTGAATAAGGTCCATAAGAACATTTAGAGTGGCAGCTCTTAATGTCTGGAACTCCCTGCCTGTTGACATCATGTAGGTAGGTACCTTTGTACCTTTGTACCTTTTCAGCAGCTGCTTAAAACTTTTTTTTGTTCAGGCAAGTCTACTCAGACTAAAAAAAGCAACAACATATTATTTTATACAGCTTGTTTTTAACCTTGACTTTTATCTATATCTATATCTATATCTATATCTATATCTGTATGTATGTATTGGAAACTGCGGTAAGGCTTTATTTACAGTTTAGCAGTATACATTTTTTTAAAAAAGAATAACAGCAAACCTTCAATATATCTATATTTACACACACTTGCGTTGTCGAGATTCGAACCCGGGATCCTTTCCATGAGCGTCAGGTCCTGCCTCTCTCCCAGCAAGGTACTTCGAAATGCTCCCCCAACATTCTTTCACAAATGCCTTGCTTATTACTGGGAGACAGACGGCTGTTTCTGGGTAGCCAGGGGACACGATCTGAAACAGTAATAAACATTTTATTCTACATCTTGTCACTCCTTGTCTGAGTCACATGACCGGCTTCGTGAGACTGCCAGGGGACGCAGTCTTGGGAATTAAATCACAGCAAAAGAGGGGCAGCATTGTTTGGATTTAAACATAATGATTTGTCTCAGCTTTACAGGATGGGGCTGTCTCTGCTTCGAGATAAAGGTTTTGGGGAGGTTTTCTTTTTCCCTTTAAAAAAAAAAAGTTATTGCTTTTCTCCCTGCTGTTTCGAGTGATTGAGCTGCCTTAACAATGTTTTCCTGCCATTGCTTATTTATTGGAATCTAAGCCTCTGCTTTTATTAATGTGTGCTTTTTTATTAATGTGGTAGTTTATCTGGCTCATCTTGCAGTTTTTATGTCTCTGACTTCTAATGTGGGAGGGATTTAGAGCCCAGGGCTAGAGCGTCTGTTTTGCATACAGAGGGACCCAGCTTCAACCTCTGCAGGGCTGGTGCAACACATTTTGCCGCCTGAGGCAAACCACAAAAAAGGTTACCCCCTCCTCACCAGGGAAGAAGGGGTGAGTGAAGATCTACACCAGGAACAGGGGTGGGAGTAAAGATCTACATTGGGATGTGCTGTCCCTAGGGATTGTGTTGCCTGAGGCGCTTGCCTCAACTTGCCTCATGGTGGGCCGGCCTTGGATCTCTGGAATTCCCAGTTAGTTCCGGGGACGTCCTCTGTCTAAAATCCTGAAGTGTCACTACTGGGATGTGTTCTCATTACTACCTCAGAGCACCATGAAGTTGCCCCCCCCCATGTCCTTCACAGCTCTCCCCCTTCCCAACTCTTCACATCAACAGGGTTTCAGTTCACTTAAGTTGCATACACACCAGGGGGAGTTGACAGTGTGGGACATTTAACCCCTGTGCAAAGGTTTCCACCACCTTGCCTGGAGCCAAAATAAGGAATGACTTGAGGACTCCAAAACACATATGCATTTTGTTGCCAAATCCTTTTTCTAGCTCTTGCTCTTGTGTCTGTAATGGGAGCTTGATCTGCAAAGGCTAACAGAGAGCCTCCATGCAATGCAAACCTTCACCGAGTGATTTCTGAAAGCAGCTGTTAAAAGGCACAAGAACAGGTCATGCTAGTCCATCCGCCTCCCTGTCACTTGGTAACCCCAGCCCAGGCCCAGCAGCAGAGAGTAATGAGACCGCAATTTGCTTTACTGCAGTGACAGCAATAGCCTCAATTCCATCTAGAGGGAATTTGTTTTCTCCATTATACTAGGTAGGGATTTCTCTCTCTCCTTTCTCTGCCCGTTACAGAGAGAGAGAGAGAGAGAGAGAGAGAGAGAGAGAGAGAGAAGCATCCAGAAGCAATTACGCTCAGGACAATTTTGCTTGCAGAATGTGTGTGCATGCACACGTGCACACACGTGTGTGTGTGTTTCTGAATGGTGCTAACTCAAAAACTTGACTTGGTCTAAAATGCAGCAGCTAGATTACTGGCTGGGGTTTCATTTGGACCTCATATAACCCCTGTTTTAAAACAGCTGCACTGATTGCCAGTTCATTTCTGGGGCCAATTCAAGTTGTTTAAACCCTAAATGACTCAGTCCCCTCAAAAGACCACCACCTCCTGCCTTACAGCCCCTCCCAAGTGCTGAAATCGGCAGAGGGGGCCCTCTTGGTAGTTTCTCTGCCCTCACACATTAAATGATTGGCAGCCCAGGAGACGGTCTTCTCTGTGGTGGTCCCTAAGCTGTGGATCCCCTCCCCCTCCCCACAGAAGTGCATCAGGCACAGCACCTTCATTGTACAACTTCTAGGGCATGCTGAAGACACAACTTTTTGCGGTGGCTTTTGACACTTGAGGTGTATGCCTTTAGGACCCACTTTATTTGCCTGATTGCAATGTTTTTTTTTTTAAAAAAAACCAGCAACAAAAACAACCCTGTTTTTAATGTTGTGTTTTAATGCTGCAATAGATCCCATGATCTCCAGGTGATGGAAGGGTAATAAGTAAATAAATAACCAAGCAATTAATCAATCAGTCAGCATGTTCTATGGGCAGGAAGGAATTTTATAGTCATCTGAAAGGTGGAGATTTAGAGGGGGGAAACCCATATTCACGGGAGGAGAATCTCTGCTTGGATACCTGTGGTTCCTTGGGAAGCAATGGAGGGGAGATCAAGCCTGGTTGCCTTTGGGAAAGCCGACCAAATAACAAACCATGAAAGAGGTACAAGGCAGGAGAGGGTATTGATGACATCCTCACTTACCTCCTCCGCTCCGCTTGCATTTGATACACTGTCTGATTAAGTCTTGTCGGCAGCAACACGCACAGCTGGCTGCAGGACTCAGACAGCTCCTAATGACTGCCGGAGCTGGCGCACTCCCTAAGCAAGCGTGGCGTGTGGTGGCAACTGTAAAGGATGCAAAAACTGGCAGGAGGGAGGCGGTCCAGGGTGCTGCATCTCAACTAGGGGGAAGGGGGGAGCGGACCAAGCCAAGAATCAAGCCACAGAGGGAATGGGTCACATGGCAATGTTATTCTCTTGATTACATGTCACCCAACCCATTTCCTCAGAAGTAAATCCTGCTGTCTTCAATAGGGCTTGCTCCTGGTAAAATGCACCAAGCGTTGCTGCCTGATACGCAATGCAATATGTCGATGTGCTTCAGGAAAGTTTGCAGGTTTACACTTGTGCCATACAATTGAATATCAAAATAATACACAAGGAAAGAGGGAGAGGGAGGGAAGAGGAAAATAAGCACACTCAAAGGCCATGGGGTGATCTCAGGCTGTCTCAACCTGACTTGGCCCAAGCAAGAAGAAGGGACTTCTTCACACAACACATGGTTAGACTACGGAACTCACTCCCACAGGCAACACTGATGGCCACTTAGATGGCTTTTACAAAGTAGTAGTCAAATTCATGGAGGAGGAAAGGGCTGTTGACAGCTACTAGCAACAATGGCTGTGTTCTGCTTCCATAGTGGGAGGCAGCAATGCATTTCTGGTAGGGAGAGTACGCTTGTGCCTGGGTCCTGCTTGCGGGTTTTTCAAATATATCTGTTTGGCCACTATAAGAGCAAGATGCTGGACTAGATGGGCCATTGGCCTGATCCAGAAGGCTCTTCTTATGTCCTTAAGCATGGATCCTCAACCAGTTTGAATCAGCCCCAACCCTGAATCAGCCCAGTTTGGTTCAGCCAAATCTGCTTCATAGCCCCATTGGGAACCCTGGAAAAACCAGGATATGGAGATGTTGCAAGAAGTGTAAAGTAGCCTTTGATTATTTACTTGTACATTGCCACTCATTGCAAACTGGAAGCACCATCTTAATCAGGCATAGGCAAACTCGGCCCTCCAGATGTTTTGAGACTACAACTCCCATCATCCCTGACCACTTGTTCTGTTGGCTAGGGATGATGGGAGTTGTAGTCCCAAAACATCTGGAGGGCCGACTTTGCCTGTGCCTGATCTGAATACACCATCTTTTTGACTCCCTCTGGTGATAACATACCAGCATTAAGAAGTCCTAAAAAAATCAGCCAGTCTCACAGCCCTAGGCATTAAACCTTTCTTTCACAATTAATGCTGCCCCATATAAATAGTCAGCTAAAGCTTTAGGCTGCATTCTAGCCATGTCTATCTGCTGGAGTAATCTTCAATGAATTCAATAGAACACACCTCTGAGTATACCAGTTGCTGGAAACCACAGGAGTGGAGAGAGCTCATGTGCTTGGATCCTGCTTATGGATTTCCCACTGGCATCTGATTGGCCACTGTGAGAGCAGGATGCTGGACTAGATGGGGCACTGGCCTGACACAGCAGGCTCTTATTATGTTTTTATATATACATGGTTTAGATTGTCCTGTAGTTGATTAATCTGCCAATTAAAATATGCAACCCTGTGAACAAGATCTAAAGGGGGGAGGGCATTACCCACTCCTAAAGCCCAAACCTTTCCTAAACTGACATGAATTTTTGGGATAAATATTATTACTGCATTTTCCGTAGCAATAAAAAATTAATTTGCTATTACAGAAAAGGGATTTTGCTCTTACAAATGAGTATTTTTGCAGCCAACAGTGCTGCTAGGGATGGTTTCTCATCTTACCCATTCTCTTTTATTGGTTTCTACTCTTTTTTTTCTTCCTTAGCTATTTGAATTTCAGCATCAGAAGATTGCAGTGGCGCGATCTATTGGGAGAACATCTCTCAAATGCCACCCGGGTGTTCCTCGGGGAGTCTGCATTTCATTTTGTCCTTTTCCCTCTTGCAAAAAGAAACTCATTTTCCACAAACAGATATGAGAGGGACACACAAACACACACAGACACCAGGCAGTGGCACTGTCTTGACGTACGACCACGTTCAGCCCCCATAGATGACAAGCCCCTTAATAACATTCTTCTTTTACAAAATGCTTTGAGTTAAACATTTATGAGATGATGTGGAAACAGGCTGCTATTGCCTCTGAATGTGTGAACCACACTGTTCCCTGCATTATAACATGGGATGTGTTGCTGAAAGAAAACTGGTGGTTTTCCTCCTGGCCCATCCTGTGACTTGGAGCTCTTTGGGTGATGTTGGATGAGACTCCCAACACCTATCAGCCCTATCCAGCATGGTGATTGGCTTGGACTCATAAGAGTTTGTAGTCCACCAAAACCCCTGAGCTACAGATTTCCCATACTGTACAGCAAGCACCATAGATGATACATTGTTCAGATTGTGGAGCCCAGTCTGAGATAGAAATTATACAAGGCCAGTAAGGCCCATATTGACTCCAGATACAGCTACAATGAGATGACCTCTGCTGTACAGCTTCCCATAATGTGCTGGGCCCGGGGGTAACCCATGAAATACGGTCCAGGACTAGTCCAGTATCCGAAGGTTCCACTGGGAGTCAGTCTGACAGGGCCAAGGCAGGACACAAGGCAGGAAACCAGGCAAGGACAGGTACAGGATCTCAGGCAGGATCTAGCATACAGCAATGTTGCTCCGGCAACCTGGGGTGGGGTCCGACAGCCTTTTATCTTTGTTGGGGTAGCAGCCAGTCCTGATCCCTGGCGACTCACCTCCCTGTTTCGCCTGAAGGTGAGCACTCCTCCTGCGAGTACTCAAGTCTCTCCTTCTCTCAGACCTCAGTCTCTGCAGCTCGGGAGATTTCGGTGGGTTACTAGACCCAGGGGCCGCCTCAGCCTCCCCTGACCAAACTGGCAGTGGAGCAGCTGTAAGTGATGGCCCAGCTGAAGGCAATGAGGTAATCCCCGCATCTGGAGCTAGGGCAGGCTCAGGCCCCTGACTCAGCCCAGCTGGTGTTTGTTGCAAGGGAACCTGTGCAGACTGGGACTCTTCAGGATCAGGCCCCAGACTTGGTTCAGATGATGCCTGAGGCAATGGATCAAGTGCAGACTGAGTCTCCCCTGGTTCTGAGTCTGAGCTCAAGTCCCAGGCCATCACACATAAGAACTTAAGAAGAGCCTGTCAGATCAGGCCAATGGCTCATCTAGCCCAGAATCCTGTTCTCAAAGTGGCCACAAGCAGGACCCAAGCACGAGAACTCACCGCTCCTGTGGTTTCCAGCAACTGGCACCTCATAAATGCCTCCAACTGTGGAGACAGAGCATAGGCATCATTGATAACCGTCATTACTGAGGTGCCACTGTGGAGCACCAAGAATCAGGCCAGACATTTCCACACCTGCAAGCGACCCCAGTGGTTCAGAGAGTAGAATATGCCTGGGCTTTGCTTCCAGGTCCCCTTGGTTGAGTTCAATGTTTGCTCAGTCCATGTCTCATAAGATTATTTTGAGAATGAATTGGAATAGTCCCTATATATGCCATGCTGTGCTCTGAGGAACACTAGGATGCAAGCATGTGATAAATAAAATATTTTAGCTCCAGCAGATAAGAAGTTCCCCAAAGAGTACCAGTAAAGTTGTTGATGTGAGGTGTATAGCATAAGCAGAATTTGGAATGGATATTGAATCAGAAACCCAAAGTTGGAGATATCTCTTGATTTTATTACATAGCCAGATGACATAGGGTGCTCCAGATATTGCTGGAGCACCATTAGCATCTGGAGCAGAGCTGGCCCACCCATGAGGTAGGGTGAAGCAGCCGCCTCAGGTGGTGGAAGCACAGGAGCTGGTTGTCCCACCCACCATCAATGCCAGATAATGCCCCCTTCTCACGGAGTTTTGCCAAGGGGCAGTGTGGTCACTCAACTTCTTCACCACTGCAGTGGAGAAGATGAGTGTCAAGGTTGTACAGAATGACCCTGACTCCGAGTTCAGCAAGAGGGTCACTTTCTGGTGTGTGGGATTGCCACTCGCCTTCCCCACCCCTGCGACAAAGAAGATGGACACCAAAGCCTTGCAGAATGCCTCCCTCTTGCTGAACTCATTCTGGGGGCGGTGGAAGTAGTGGGTTGGGTTGGCAGCAAGAAGGCATGGTGGGGCAGTGTGTGGGTGGGGAACAGGCCACCTCTGATCTGGAGGGCACTACATTGACTACCTCTGGCATAATTAGTTGGACTTGGAACAGGGAGATGTGGGTTCAAAACCTTGTTCATTAAATTATGTGCTTGACTTAGGGCTCATCCACAATTCTGTTTGTCCCATGTGAGAGGGTTTTTGTTTTGTTTTTTTGTTGCACCACTTTCCCTGGGAAAATCTGCTATTTCCTGCTGTGGGTTTTTCTGCAGATTGACATTTGTTCCAATTCAGCATTAAACAGGGGGTTTTCCTAGGGAAAGCAGTGAGACAAAAAAAAGAAATGAAAAAGAACCCCGCAGACCGTTGACTAGAAATCAGGGGAGAAACGGAAGTGTGTGAGAGCCCTTATTCTCTTGAACCCTGAATGGTGAGGCTGGATTCTTTACTCCACCAATGAGTTTTGGGAGCTGTCCAGCAGGGGAACAGCAGGCTTAGGCAAGGAATACTGAAGCATGAGGGGAGCTGTCCAGCTCAGCCTCAGAAGAACTGAATGAGGTGTTGTATTAGCAACAGCCAGACAAGTGGTGGGTGGTCTTATCCTGGCCCTGCTGCCTCACCCTTAACTGAGGCATCAGTAAGGCCCTGCTCTGGAGTTTTTCCTCTGTTCTCCTGGGTCAGAAATAAGGAAGGCCTTGTACCACCACACATGTACTCTTCAGATCTGGCCTTCTGCTTGGACTCTTTGTGACATGGGATGAGGGAGGGGTGTGGAGGTGGAGTGTGAGACCACCCATCAGTGACATGTGGCCCCCAGGAGATTTCCAATGAAGGCATCTGGCCCCTCGAGGTGAAAATGTTCCCTGTAGTAAAATGTTGCTTTCTTTTATTGCCCCCTGACAGATGTGTGCGGATTGGGGAATATGTGTGCATTGAGCTGGAGGGGTGGGGTGAATAAGGAGGGGGCACATAATATTTCTAATAATTTCACAGGCAGCTCTGCACATTTCCCCAACAAGCCAGGATGCTTGTGCTTCCCAGTGTGGCTCTCCGTGTGGTTTAATTTCACATTGAGATTCAGGGCAAAGCGCAGCTAATTAAAACAATGAATGCCGGGGGAAGGTTTCTCCTCAGAGGGGCAGTCGGCCTCAGCGCTCAGCACACGCACACACAGAGACATGCACTCCCATGCAGATTGCTAGAGGCAGGAGACACTCCAGAGTCATCTTCAATCTCCCACCAAGGAAAATGGAAACAGATGCAAGTGTCAATAGCAAGCCAGCAGGGAGGGCCATAATGCAGAGCAGGTCCTTTTCCTTCCAGGTGATGCCACAGTTAGGACCAACTCAAGCTAACTTGCTGATCTAGATTTATGCTATCTCTCTTAAAACACACAGATCCTAATCCTGCTCTCTGCTACCTACCTACACACACACACCTTTCCCTCTGATCCATCATCTAATTGTATGGAGAGAATGGTTGCCTCCAATGCATGTATGTGAATTCTGTAGGTTCTCCTGTGAGGAATGTATGCCATCCAGAGACAACAGCTGGTAGTTCTTGAATACTCCGGCGGATTACAGGCAAGGGAGATGAATGAGAAAGAGATGTGTTAGGGTTGCTCACACAGCGGATTGAAATGTCTGTCATTCTTGCTGTCACCAAAGAACAGCTTTAAATAGAAGCTTTCAGTGTAGAGTGTTGCATAACCAGCTTTCTAACAATAGCTGGCTGCCTAGCAAAGAGGAAGCTGTTAAATAGAAGGCAAAGAGGGTCTCCCCCTCCTTCGCTGTCACAAAGTTTTTGTGTGCAGTCACATTTGGGGAATAGCATTGCTACACCCTCCCCCCGCTCCTGAACCTTTAAGGGCCATGTAGCAGGAAGAAATTCAACAGGTAAAACATTGTTGGGTATGGTGACACCTGTTGGATTTCTGCCCTTCTGTCCAATGCCTTCTTTGTATGCAACATTCTCTCTTTGCTGTGCACAGGGTTTTATTTGTACGGTTTTAATAGATTTCTTATGTATACACAGATAGATATAGTTTCAATTCTGCCAGTGTTTCGTTGTATCTTATTTACTTTTTTCTATAATTTAGCTGTTCTTATTTTTATCTGTAAGCCTCTTTGAGGTCCTGTAAGGAAAATGGTAGGTTATAAATAAATGTATCATCATCTCAAAACATGCATTTTTAGATGTGTACTGGTACAATTTTATGAGTCAAGAATTGCACTGTAGAATATTAAGAAAAGCCAAAGCCAAAGGATCACACCTTATCTTTGTATTAGCATGGAAGGAACTGACCTGATCAGCTCCTCAGTCATATTTACTCATAGGTCTGTTTCAGCGCATTTCTGCATTAATCTGCACATGTTTAAATATGTACTTAAACATGGATTTCCTAATGCATTTTATCTCAAATTATTATTATTATTATTTTTAAAAAAAGAATAGTTATGTTTTGGAGCTGAGAAATGGGTGAGAACATTTGCAAAGTGTGAAGCTCACGGATAGCAAAGGAATGTTGCATACTTTCCTGATGGGGGAGATGTAGATGTAGAGTCAGTTCATATCTGAATTCACCAACTTGTCTGTCTGTTTAAGCTGTTTCTATAGTGCCTTACCTCCCCAAAAGAATGTATCCACATCGATATAAATATGAGGTATAACAATAAAATAAATAAAACAAGCCATCTCAGTTAAAACCTAAATGAGACAGGAAGAGAAAAGGCCTCAAACCAAAAGCAGTGGACTGAAAGCAAATACTGATAATATTCACCGGATTGATTTCTGCACTAGACATGGGAGAAATAGGCGAATGCTGGAAATCTCCACTCCTACTTCCATTGAGATTATCTGACATCCCTCCTTGCAGCAAAATGTTGCATTATAAACTCAGGGTTTGAACCACTCCTTTACTTACGACACTCCATTCCATTCTCCCTGTCTCCCATTTTTCCCCTTGTTGTTTTCCCTTCCAATAGTCAATCAGCTTTCTGAGGCTACTGATCATGCTCAGTTCTCTTTCGCTGTTTCCCACCAGGGAATGCCCTCATTTGTGTGTGTGTGTGTCTTTCTGCCTCCGTCCTGGTGCATGGATGGTACTGTTCTCTGGAGCTTCCTTCGGGCTTGATCCGGAAGCTGCAGTTAGTGCAGAATGCTGCAGGCACGGGGCCTTGTCAGTGCTCAGAGATTTGCACTGGTTGCCTGATTTACTGCTAAGCCGAATTCAAGGGACCAGTGACAACTTGGGACCATTTTACCTACAAGAACGCCTTATCCAGTGTAGTGTAGTGGTTAAGAGTAGTAGACTCGTAATCTGGGGAACCGGGTTCACGTCTCCGCTCCTCCACATGCAGCTGCTGGGTGACCTTGGGCTAGTCACGCTTCTTGAAGTCTCTCAGCCCCACTCACTTCACAGAGTGTTTGTTGTGGGGGAGGAAGGGAAAAGAGAATGTTAGCCACTTTGAGACTCCTTCGGGTAGTGATAAAGTGGGATATCAAATCCAAACTACTATTCTTCTTCTTCTTCTTCTTCTTCTTCTTCTTCTTCTTCTTCTTCTTCTTCTTACCCCTCATGTGCCAACTCAACCTCTTCAGTTGGTGGAATCAGCTCTTCTACAGGTGCCACATAATACCCATTTCACACTTGTAAGAACTTGATTGCTTAGTGTATACTTTGGAACTCCCTGCCTATTGATACCATGCTGGCTCCTTCACTGTGTTCTTTTTGGTGCCTGCTGAAAACATTCTTGTTTAGACGAGCCTGCCTAGATGCTGAGAAAGTTATTGTGCATTTTAACCGGTTTTACTATTTTCACTTTATCGTATGAATAAAACTATAGTATTTCCCCCTTGATTTTCATGTTTTACCTTTTTTGAAAACCGCTTTGAGTATTTTTGTTTTGCAAACAAGCGGCTTATAATTTTTTATGAAATAAAGAAGTAGTGTGCCAGCTTTGTAAGCATCAGAAAGTGCAGTCTGAACATTGGGAATTAGAGGAAACAATAAAGGCGATTGCTAATCAAGACTGACTCCTGTGCAGGGCAGAGGGCAGGGATAGATGAACAGACTTGCAGACTCTGAAATAGGATAGCTGCTGCTATAATCAGCTTTTCAGAAGGACAGAATTAGCCCTGCTTGGTGGTCTTCTGATTCAGCTAAGGCTCTTGCTTCCTTCCTTTTTCAAATCTGTGTCCTCTTGACCCTCCTATCTGGCCTTGTGCTTGCCAAAGGCCTGAATTTCAAATCTCCCCTAATTTGGCTGCCGGGAAGAAGTGTTTTTATACACTTTTGTTAATAGGCGGGTGATGCTAAGAACTTTGATTGGCACCTGCAATCAGCACCCCTTTCATTGGAGCGCCAAGAAGGGAGCTGATTGCAACAATCTCAGCTTTGACCTTCGGAGGCTCTGCTTCATTAGCGGAATAAATATTTTGCTAAAAACAATATTTTTAAAACTTCCAGAAGTCAGGGAAGGGGTGGGGCACTGGCAGGAGGAGCTGCTATCTCATGAGAGCTGTTGGCATGTAGTAAGGCTGGTGGGATTGCCAACTGACCAGGAAACACCCCCCCCCAAAAAAAACCCCAGCTCTCTCTTATCTGATTCACAGCCACTGAGACGTGGAAATCATCTGATGAATCTTTTCACAGTATGGAGATAAAATGAAGAAATAAATGATCACCATTAAATGCCTGTTGATTTGGCTGCTGGTAAAGCCAGCTGATTAAAAATATTGGCAATTCCGTTGGTTTGTGAAATGTCTTTTTTAAATAAATAAATAAAATAAAATAAAGAATTCAGTATATTGCAATAAGAGGTGCACTGAGTAAGCCTGAGGCCACATCCCTTTCTATGGAGCCTTCTGGGGGCCACATACCAGTGATGGACAGAGCAATGAATGTTTAGTACAGTAGGCTAGTTTCTTCATTGGAGTTCAGGGAGACATTAAAGGTAAAGGGACCCTGATCATTAGGTCCAGTCGTGACTGACTCTGGGGTTGCGGCGCTCATCTCGCTTTATTGGCCGAGGGAGCCAGCGTACAGCTTCCGGGTCATGTGGCCAGCATGACTAAGCCACTTCTGGTGAACCAGAGCAGTGCACGGAAACACCGTTTACCTTCCCGCCAGAGCCGTACCTATTTATCTGCTTGCACTGGCGTGCTTTTGGGCAGGAGCTGGGACCGAACAACAGGGGCTCACCCTGTTGTGGGGATTCGAACCACCAACCTTCTGATCGGCAAGCCCTAGGCTCTGTGGTTTAACCCACAGCGCCACCTGCGTCCCTACAGCCAGGCAAAACACACACAAGAAGGGTGTGCAGCAAGGCCAGTGAGGGGTGGGGCTCAGACAGGGGTGTGGCCTGGGGATAGTCCCTGGGGCCAGGTAAAGAGGCCTAGAGGTCCACATTTGGCCCCTGGCCCTGAGGTTTTTCATCCGTGCTCTAAACCTTAGCCAATAATGTAGAATCAACCAGCTGACTCTGAGTCAAACTCAGAAGACGTTGGCTAACACTATTTTGAAAACTCTGGGATGCTCTAAAAATGTTAAATATCATCAATATGGTACCAGGTCCTGTCTCAGTGGTTGAGAACTGTTGTTGAAAAGTATTTTATCGGCTTGTTTGCTGGTTGCATGGACCACCCCTTAATATCCATTGATGGATTTGATTTATATGCTGCCCTTTGCCATAAGTTCTCAGGGCGGTTCACAGAATAAAATAAAGGACAAAAACATGAAAATAAATAAAACAAAACAGCCAAACAATACTCCATCAACTTCCCACAGACACATTTAAAAGGCTGTAGAATGCTAATCAGCCCAAGGCCTGGTTGAAGAGGTACGTTTTTGCCTGGCACCTAAAGATGTATAGTATAGTTAAAGCTATGGTTTTCCTAGTAGTGATGTATGGAAGTGAGAGCTGGACCATAAAGAAGGCTGATCGCCGAAGAACTGATGCTTTTGAATTATGGTGCTGGAGGAGACTCTTGAGAGTCCCATGGACTGCAAGAAGATCAAACCTATCCATTCTGAAGGAAATCAGCCCTGAGTGCTCACTGGAAGGACAGATCCTGATGCTGAGGCTCCAATACTTTGGCCACCTCATGAGAAGAGAAGACTCCCTGGAAAAGACCCTGATGTTGGGAAAGATGGAGGGCACAAGGAGAAGGGGACGACAGAGGACAAGATGGTTGGATAGTGTTCTCGAAGCTACCAGCATGAGCTTGACCAAACTGCAGGAGGCAGTGGAAGACAGGAGTGCCTGGTGTGCTCTGGTCCATGGGGTCACGAAGAGTCGAACATGACTAAATGACTAAACAACAACAACAAAAGATGTATAATGAAGACTCTAGGCTAGGTGAAGGGGCTAGATATCTCCATGTGGTCGTTTCCTGCTAGTCTTGAAGAGTTCTGAGCCTGCAAAGACTTATGGAGACATCTGTTCCTCTCCCCGCATGGCTGCCAACTGCACCATCACCAGCTTTGCCACCAACAGAAGGTTATGCTTTTCTCTCTCTCTCTCCCTCTCTCCCTGGGCTCCAGCTCTGCCTCAGTGCCACCATCTGTGGTCCTGGCAAAGCCCTTCTGATGAGTTACAGCTTGGTGTCTGCTCCTGGGGCCTGTTAGCATCCCGCAGCCTGTAATAGATGTGTTTAATTCTCATGGAAATATTGAGCAAACATCAGGGAAATATGTTTTACAGCCCAGAGCCAGCTCTGCGAGCTGCTCACATTGCAATGGGAGGCGGAGAGGATGATTTAAGTGGAAACCTCTGACAAAGATGCACACCTGCCCATGAATAAAAGGGATGCTATTTATTACCCAGGCCATTAATTAGCAAGAGGGAGGGTCCAGGTGATGCGCTGCTTCCAACTGCCCTGGGAGTGATGAGCAGGAGGTGAGGTTGTCAATGTGCCCCTGTCTTGCTCCTTGGCATTCCACATAGGCAATGCGTGTGCCAGCTGATCTCATTAGGTCACACAGGAGTCCGTCCCCTTGTGTTAGCTTGTGGCCAGGCAATGCTCTGTGATCTATTCCTTGCTTCAGTGGTGAAGGAGAAAAATGAGGGAGATTGCAAAGGAGGAGCATTAAGCTACAGTGGTACCTTGGGTTAAGTACTTAATTCGTTCCGGAGGTCCATACTTAACCTGAAACTGTTCTTAACCTGAAGCACCACTTTAGCTAATGGGGCCTCCCGCTGCTGCCGTGCCGCCAGAGCATGATTTCTGTTCTCATCCTGAAGCAAAGTTCTTAACCTAAAGCACTATTTCTGGGTTGGCGGAGTCTGTAACCTGAAGCGTATGTAACCTGAAGCGTTTGTAACCCGAGGTACCACTGTACTTGGGAAGCCCCCCCCCCTTGAAGAATTTTGTTTCAGGAGATACTCAGATCTTCAGAAGAAGCAGCTTTGAGTCAAGGGGAGGGAAGCAAAGGCTGCTGCTTCTATTGTATTAATTTACAAAGCCCGAAGCAACTGAGGTCCAGGGTACCTCAGGGATTGCTGGAACTCTTATTTCCCAACTCAGTCACTAAGATCCTCTGCAGGACTATTCTCCCAGTTGGCAAGGCTCATTTGGCAACAACAAGAAGCTGAGCTTTGAGTAGAGTCCCGTGGAACTCTCTGCCACAAGAGATTAATCAGGTGCCTTCTGGGAGAACTTTTTAATGCCTGCTGAAAAAACGTTTCTATTCCACCTGGCCTATGCAGTTTTATTGTATGGATTTAAGTTTTTATTGTTGGAAACAGCACACACTCACACACAGAGGAGAAGGAGAAGAAGAAGAAGAAGAGGAAGAGTAGTAGTAGTAGTAGTAGTAGTAGTTTGGATTTGATATCCCACTTCATCACTACCCAAAGGAGTCTCAAAGTGGCTAAATTATCCTTTCCCTTCCTCCCCCACAACAAACACTGTGAGGTGAGTGAGGCTGAGAGACTTCAGAGAAGTGTGACTAGCCCAAGGTCACCCAGCAGCTGCATGTGGAGGAGCGGGGAAGCAAACCTGGTTCCCTAGATTACGAGTCTACTGCTCTCAACCACTACACCACACTGGCTCTCATAGAGGCACATAAACATTTAAATAAATGAATGACTGGAAGGACCTCCCTCATTCTTTTACTCTGCCATGCATCCCACCTCTTCCAATTAAGCCTTGGCATTCTGGAAATACCTTATCTGCAGGAATGGGTCCAGAAGACAACATCCAGAGTGGCTGAACAGTCAATTCCACTTCTACAGGAAATCTGGGAATTGTAGCTGTGTTAAGGGGAATGGGAGTCGGGGCTCCTAACAACTCCAAGCCACCTTAACAAACTACAACTCCCAGAATTCTTTAGGGGAAGCCATAACTGTCACAGTGCTTTAAATGTATGGTGTGAGTGTGGCCTGAGAAGGACCATTCCCACTTTTAACAGCATTCCAGCTGGGCACTGCTTTGGAGTGGCAACCCCACGAAAACTTGGAATCTAATTTCAGGGCTGCAAATGGACCCTTAAACATAAAATAGAGGCAAAAAGCAGCTGCCAGCAGCTTTTCTTTTCTTCCCCCCAGCCCACAGTGAGCTATTGGGCATTAAAATCACATTATTGGGTAATGGAATGAATGAATACATTTATTATGGTTGGAGACCAATAAAAAAAGATAGATAAAAAGCATAAAATACATTTTTTAAAAAGAAAGAAGACAGATAAATTTACAGACGGACTGAAAAGGAAGTTCTTACATTACAATCGGCTTCCCAATTTGTACTGAAGATTGAAGGAATTTAGCTGCTTTTTCAGCAGCATTAATAGAGTTGTCAATTAAACAGAAAGATATCATTCATTATTGGGTATTTGTCTCCCCCTTTTTTCCACTGGGCAGTTGAATTCCAGCTTTGCCCACCCCACTAGCCCCCCATGCCCTGCTTCTTCCCTCACCAATTTAGCCAGAATATCAGTACCCCGAATGTGTGTCTTCCCCTTCTGTGCCAGAGCCCTGGATGCTTTTGAGGGCTGGGGTCACGGCAGAAAATGGCACTACAGCAGTGATCCTTGCCAACAATACATTCACTGTTGTCCATGGGTGATCAATGAACATGGACATTGTGGGAGAAATTCTCCTTGGGGTCCAAATATGGAGGCTCAAACCAAATTCCCAAAAGATCAGATTTTATTCAGTAATGCATTATGGGGAAGAATTGTAGAATCATAGAGTTGGAAGGAACACCAAGGGAACACCATGTACCTACGGGACTGCGTCTCCTGGTATGCCCCGCAGAGGACCTTAAGGTCCACAAATAACAACACTTCGGAGGTCCCAAGCCTCAAGGAGGTTAGATTGGTTTCAACTAGGGCCAGGGCCTTTTCAGCACTGGCCCCGACGTGGTGGAACGCTCTGTCACAAGGGACTTGACATCTTTCCGCAGGGCCTGCAAGACAGAGCTGTTCCGCCTGGCCTTTGGTTTGGACTCGGTCTCACTCTTGTGTTTCCCTCCCCTTACGGTCTTGATTTATCGGTTACTTTAAAATGAGGCTGCATTTTAAATTGCATTTTAACCTGTTTTTAAAATTGGTTTTTTTCCCCTTCTCTTTTTCCCTTATTACGTTTTTATTGTGATTTTATTGGTGTTAGCTGCCCTGAGCCCGGCTCTGGCTGGGGAGGGCAGGGTATAAATGGAATTTTTGTTGTTGTTGTTTTTTTTTATTTTCTGACCCAAGTATTCTGCAAAGCAGGAATCTCAACTAAAGCATCCATGATAGATGGCCTCCCATCCTCTGCTTAAAAACCTCCAATGAAAGGGAATTTGTCACTTTCCAAAGAATCAGCAAACACTCCAGGAAACACTCCAGATAGAATTTTGTTTCATCCTCTGGCCAGCTCCCTTCTGCCACTCCACTGCTTCACCATCTCTTCATCCAATCACAGCCCTCAAAATACAACTTTACTCAACCCATTTTCCATGTGCCTATCAGAACCCTCCCTGTGCCTTATATGAAGTTGTATTTCACTCTAACTGTCAGCAGACCACATTCTTGTGTACGCAACACTGGTCCCACTGATGGTTTACAGATATTGCATGTCAGTGGTCAGCATCACTTACAAGTATCACTTGCCTTCTGACCATGCTTGCAAGCCCTGAGACTTAGCCAATGTGGAAGAGCAGCCTACTCGTAAGGAAACAAGGGGGCCAATCATTTCTATAGCTCCCTGAATGCCTTTCAAACCAATCTTCCCACTGACTGCCAGAGAGGGGCAGAAGAAGAAGATGGACGTTTCCCATTACTTGACGTAATGACTGTGAGGCATGCTCGTAAAAACCTTTACAGGCAAAAGTTTACGGAAGCCCACAAATGCCGATCAATGGCTGAGTTACAGTTCTAAAGCATTGATTAGCTTGAGGCATCCTGTGCATGGTGGTAGTAAGACAGGGAAGGTGGTGGGAGGACCAGAGGAAGGGAGAGAGGTGGGGAAAGGAGAGGCAGAAAGAGGAAAAAGCTGAGAAGAGGACACAAGGATCTGTCAGAGAACTGAAACCTTTGGGATAGAAGCCAGAGCTCTGCTGGGAGGTGCAAAGCCTTCTCTCTTGGCTTTACTTATTTTTAAATTTGCATGTGTATCAACAAAGCATATTGGATATAATAACAAACAGAAGCAAAGAAGACAGTAACATTAACATAGCTTGCTGTTTCTTATTAACAATAATATTGAAAGGAAAGAGAATAAAAGTAACAAGGAATACTACTGCTATTCAGGCAGAATGTGCCTATTCATCCATCAAACTTTTCACAGTATTCTTAAGAGTACCCATGGATCAGCATTTTCTTGCCCTTTGTTACATGTCTCCTGGGGCTATAAAATGGGTAATGATAATCATAATAGTAATAATAACAATTAATGCCAAACATAAGGTTCCTAAGTGGTTTACCAAATATAAAAAGCAATTACACAACATTGTTAAAACTACACAATATTTCTTTAAAAATCCCATTATTAAAATACAAGATAAAACAATCCCATTAAAACGTTCTAAATGCTTGTTTTTAATCCTAAGTATTTAGAAAACTGACACCCTAATTCATAGGCCCAAGAGAACCTGAAAGCAACTTATAAAAGATTCTGAATAAAAAAGCACATCCAGATCTTGTTCTCGGAAGAGAATAACCCATTCTCCTGTGATGCCTGGATTATTCACCTGCCATATCCTGTCCACCTCCTTAGCCTTCCCTGGAGTTTCCATCTGGCCTCTGCCTACAAGGCAGGAGAGCTCCCTGATGACCACTGAAGCAAGAGAGAGAGACTGGACAGTTGGATTTTGCTCTGTCCACAATGGAGGCGAGCCTTTCCTTCCTGGGGATGCTTCCAGTGTGCTTAAAAGTGACATCACTTGTTTAGTTTACTGGCAAAAACAGAGATGTGCTTTTCACAAGGAAAGGATTTTCTGGTCGGTTAGTTTGCATCCTAGCGGAAGTGTACATAGCTACCCAGTCAAGATGCTCAATGACTTTGTAGGGATGGGTGAATCTGTCGATACTCGTGCCTCCCCATTTCTCATTTTTGCCATTTTCAGTTCACCCATTTCTGCATTAGTTTGCTATTAAATAATAATAATAATCCACACACACAACTGTGCCTGCATTTCCATGGAAGCAGCTTGCTGTCTGGGTAGGAAGCCCTATGCTAGCTTCCCAGAAGGTGAGTCACTGGGAGTGGGGAGGGCAGTGCAGTATTTGCTCTGCCAGTGCATTTGGATTATATTCAGGGAAATTCCTTGCAAAAAAGTTGCATATTTGGCAATGTTGTGTAAGAAAAAAAAAAGAGAGAGAGAGCATATATTGGAAGAAATATGCATGAAAATGCTACAGCAGCCCTTGTGGGGGGAAGAAGCCGTGCAACCACTCTCCTGATCCTATTGAGCCAGAGGAAATGTTCAGTGGCACACATAATCATAGAACTGTAGAGCCCCAGTGTCATCTAGTCCAATCCCCTGCAATGGAGGGTTCACAGCTAAAGAATCCCTGGCAGATGGCCACACAACGTCTGTTCAAAAACTGCAATTAAGGAGAGTTCACTACCATTCAAAGTCCAGATCAGCATTGGATGGGGGCCCATGGGCAACCCCATACCGAGGTCCCACTGGAATGTAGTTCCTGGAATGGAGCTGGGGTGGAAATGAACATCGAAACCCAAAAAGTATAAATGCCATAGCTCTCATTCATTGCTTTAAAATCTAGGACAGATTGCCATCTCTGTCTCCATCAAATTATCATAAGTGGCACCAGATGGTGTGATGAAGGACCGCCTGTCTTAGCTTCTGCCCCCAAAGTGGCAATGGTCACACTTTATTGTAAGTAAGGAAGTGAACATTTATTATAGCAGGCCAATGGTACCAACTCAGCATCAAGGAAATAACAGAATATAGACCTGGTGCTCTTTTGCATGTTCAGACCCAGAGACCTCCCCCCTAAATAAACACACATTTGACTCAAATTTTAGTTTTGGTTTTTGGCAGAATTTAGGCCACAACTTTATTGACTACAGAAAGTGATTGGTTGCATAGGCTCTGGTTCGACTAGCTCCCTGCACCCTTGCAGGTAGCCCTGACCCAGAGCTCTATCATAGGTCAGCCAAGGGTGAACACCTGAGGTAGGTGGAAAGCCCAGGAACGGACTATGTCCACTCCCCAGATGCTCCCCTGGACTCAGGCATGGGCACAACCCCCTCTCGGGGGTTGACCAAACCAAGTTAAGTCCCTGGATTCCTTTAACTAAATACCCTTCACATAGGGATGGCAAGACCATTCTCCCATCCCTATCACCTGAACCAGTGCCTATCTGCAACCTTACAAGTTGTGACAATTTGCTATGTGGCAGGCGAAACCCAAATGGCAACAGCCAATCAGCCAAGTGGGGAAAATTCCTGCCGTGCCCCTGTCCCAACGACAGATGACACACGACAGCATGGCAAGGTCAATCACAAAATGCCCTAAATATAAGGAGAGGTGGGTGGGTATTCCGATGCACGAGCTGAAAGAGGAAGCTCTGGGTCACGTCCATAGGTATATATAGGTCCCTCGATCCATTTAAACAGCTCCCCATTGGCCAGATCAAACTCAGCAACAAGGGACATACCAATCAGGTGTTGTGGCTGTCCAATATACCCACCCACAACCAGGAGGTCAGTCTCCAGGTCTCACCACAATACATGCCCTCTTTTAGGGAGGACACGCTATATGGCAAAAGGATAGCAACAGTAAGTCCTGTCTAGGATCAGAGCGAAAGTCCTGGTGTCCAAGTTTTGTAACAAGGAGCTGTGAAGTTGTTCCAACAAGTTGCCCTGACTACCAGCCAAGCTTTTAAGGGAATGCCCAACTACTCATGAGAATCCCTGTCCCTAGAGAAAGCGCTTCACCTTCTTACCTTGCACTTTGCCCATCAATCCTCCCCTTTTTTAAAGGGGGATACATTTACCTCAGCATTTCATGTAACCACTTTTCCAAATGGAAAGTGCAAATTTAAAGTGTGCATTCTACATTCCTAATTCACGCAAAGCGGGCATCTCCCTCCCCACTTCATCTGACACTCCTTACATTGTGCTAGTTTTTAAACCTGAGGTGCGGAATCTGTTGTGCTCTGGATGGTGCCGAACTACAACTCCCACCTTCCCTGACTATCGGCCATGGTGCCTGGGATGAATGGGAGCTCTAAGGAGGTCCACAGGAGGTCCACTGCCCATTCAAACCATTGATGTCTGCAAAGGTTACACAGAAGTGATGACTAGCAAAAACTATAGGATGACTATTGTGCATCTGATTACAATAAAACAAAACACCCCACCGATCAAATGGCAGCTCTGTGTTACTTAAGGAAGAAAAGTACAGTGGTACCTCAGGTTAAGAACTTAATTTGTTCTGGAGGTCCATTCTTAACCTGAAACTGTTATTAACCTGAGGTACTACTTTAGCTAATGGGGCCTCCATCTGCCACCGCACCACCACCACGCGATTTCTGTTCTCATCCTGAAGCAAAGTTGTTAACCCGAGGTACTATTTCTGGGTTAGCGGAGTCTGTAACCTGAAGCGTCTGTAACGTGAAGCATCTGAAATCAGAGGTACCACTGTTGTTGGGTTTAGTTTTTGTTTTTTAATCTGAATTCACATCTGTGGTATTCAGTATAAGCCAAGCTACATTTTCCCTTCCATTTCTCTTAGCCCACTACACAACTTCCTCACTGGGCCTCTCTGGAGGGACCACACATATGGGGTTGAAAGAGCCAGTCAATCACCCTTGCCCTCTGTTCTCTGCCTGCTGGCACCACCTGCCAGCTGGACAGCTGGCCTTCATGATACATGGATACCTGTTCAAATGGGAGCAGAAGTGGCTCTAATAAAGCAGTTTACACAAGCCACCACTCAGCCAGCCTCTGGCACACGTTTTTGGTCACCATTGACAAGGGACAGCTTGGAAGCGGCTGGGTTCTTGGAACCAGAAAGGCACCATATTGAAACCAACCTCTCCCAAGCCAAGGCTCTTTTGATGGGGGAGATTCTTTCCATCCACTGCCAGTTTATTGCTTCAGGACCAAAATGTTTCATTTTATGTTGTGAGGGTTGTTATTCTTTTCTTTCTTTCTTTTTTAAAAAGACCTCTGCTCTACAGTCCCAAACTCCCCCATCTCCTCTAAGGGAGATAACAGTAGTGCTAGAGAAGAATGAAATGAACATTAAAGGCAGCCTTTGATTCATGCAACCACAGAGTTGTAAGAGACCCACATTGTGTCTTCTGGTGCACCCTCCTGCCCTGAGGCAGCAGACAGAACAGTCTATGGAGCCGAGCCAAAGTGACTTGCAGTTTCCCACTAATATTTTTGGCAATGCCGGTGGGGGTGGGATCATTCTCAGCTAGGGCATTCTCTGTGAAAATATTTGCCTATTCATTTTTGTTGCTCTCCGTTGCCATTGGCACTGTGACACCATCCCACTCACTGTGACCACATCTGCACCTTTCCTTTAAAGCAGTATCATACCCCTTTAAAGGACACAGGTGGCACTGTGGGTTAAACCACAGATCCTAGGACTTGCCGATCAGAAGGTCGGTGGTTTGAATCCCTGTGATGGGGTGAGCTCCCGTTGCACGGTCCCTGCTCCTGCCAACGGCGTTTCTGTGCACTGCTCTGGTTCGCCAGAAGCGGCTTAGTCATGCTGGCCACATGATCAGGAAGCTGTACGCTGGGTCCCTCGGCCAATAAAGCGAGATGAGCGCCGCAACCCCAGAGTCGGTCATGACTGGACCTAATGGTCAGGGATCCATTTACCTTTACCCCTACCCCTTTAAAGAGTCATGGCTCCCCACAAAGAATTGTGGGAACTGTGGTCCATTAAGCTGGGAATATATATATGAAGTTGTGTCTCTTTGCTTCTTAATTTGTATTGTGTTATTTTAGGCACTGTGGCTTTCTGTTTTTTAACTAATAATAATAATAATAATTTAATATTTATATCCCACCCATCTGGCTGAGTTTCCCCAGCAACTCTGGGCGGCTTCCAATCTAGTGTTAAAAACAATACAGCATTAAATATTAAAAACTTCCCTAAACAGGGCTGCCTGTTTATACTGATTATAGTTTAGAAATTATTTATTATACTTGTTAAGAACAAATTTCTGTTGAATTATTATTTGCTGATATTTAATTTTAATGTGTACTTATTATATTCTAATGGATGATTGGATATTACTTATTTGATAGAAGTTGTTTATTTTAAAGTTCTGCTTTTATGCTGACATGTTTGGATTGGATCAGATTGTTATAAGGTGTGCCTGATCTTTGTTGATTCTTCAGCTTGTAAACTGCCTTGTGTATAGTAATACAGAAAAGTGGTATACAAATTAAAAGTGAAATGAAATGAAATTAAGGGTGCTGCGAGTTGCTAGGAGACACCTCTATTCCCCTCACAGAGCTACAGTTCACACAGTGGAATCACAGTCAGTACCTCTTCCTCAGGAATCCTGGGAATGTGGGAGGGGGAAATATTTGACCCAGACCTTTATCAAAGCAGCTTTCCTTGAAAACATCTCACCTGCCCAGGTGTCAACCTGACCATGATACCTAAAAAGAGGAATGAAATCCCTTCTGAGCTTTTATTCCTTTATTTCTTTAAAATGGACATCCTGCCCTTCATCTCATGTTGTCAGGGGAAGTTACAACACGCAAAAATATGCAGCAGAAATTACACAAATCAATGAAATCTCAATGAAAATTATAAGCACATCCTTTATCTGAGGAGAATCCATATTGTAAGTCACTGTTGATGTTCAAAAGTCTGATGAAATAAAGAAATACTGGATGACAGAGCTTGCTTCCCACGGAGGCATCCTTGATTTCATGGGGGAGAGTGTTCCAGAGCCAGGGGGCCAGTGCTGAGGAGGCCGTGTTCTGGGTTCCAGCCAAGCAGACCTCCATTAACAGCATAACAACCAAGAGAACCTCCCTAGTGGATATCAAATCATGGGCTGGTCAGTAAAGAGAGAGGTGCTCTTTCAGGTAGATGCACCACAAGTCCAGACCCAGGAACCACCTTCCTCATTTATATGCTCTCTATGGGTATGTATGTTTGTGCATTTGGATGGATGTGTGTGAGGGGGTCTTTATTCACTTGTTTATATACCACATTTTCCCCAAGTAAATCTGTGAAGCGGTTAACACAAAAATGAAAGTCTAAATACAGCAATACAATAACGACAAACAATTAGGCATATAATATCACTGCGCCATAACACTAAAAACATTAATGAGCAACAATTAACAGTTCGTTTAACATATATAAACATTCATGTAAGCATACAGCTTACAAATAGGTCAAGTCAAAGTCATCCATTAAGCAGCTCCCTTTGTGAAGGCTCCTAGGGCTGGAGTAGAGGGCAGGGCAGGTGTTTCTTTATGGGTTTAGTCACTCTTCCACGTTGACTAAGACTCAGCATGATCAGACTATGGAGAACTCTTGTAAGTAATTCCAGTGTTGATGTGATGGCCTGGGATTCCGATTCAGAGGATGAACCAGAGGAATCCCAGCCTGCACAGGAGTCCCCGCCTCCAGGGCCGGCTGAACTGGGGCAAGGCCTAGATGCTGAAGAGCCTGCACCTGTGGCAGAGCACCAGGAGCTGGCCCCAGGTGAAACCCTTCAGGCCCCAGAGGGGCTTGAGGACTCAGTGGCTACAGGTGAGCCTCCTCCAGGGCCCAGTAACCCTTCGGCCTCTCCTGATCTGCAGAGGCTTAGGGCAGAGAGGCGAAGGGAACTGGTTGCTCCCAGGAGGAGTGCTCGCCTTAAGGCCAGAGGAGGCGGGGCTCATGGGGGCCGGGACCGCCCCTGGCCTTAGAAGAGGATAAAAGCCCAGTCAGCCCGGTCCCAGGTTGCGGGAGCAACGTCGTTGTTGGCTTTGGACCTTCCTGTGTTCTTGATCCCTGCTTGGCCTCCTGTTCCTGACCATCCGGTGCTCCTGTTCCCTGCTCGGCCTCCTGTTCCTGACCATCCGGTGTTCCTGTACCCTGCTCGGCCTCCTGTTCCAGCGTTCCTGTTCCCCGCCCGGCTCTCCGCCTCGGACCTCGCCCCTCTTCGTGTGGACTCAGACTACGCTCAAGGTACCTTTCCCCCGGGTCCAGCACAGTTTGCTCCCGCCACACCCGCACTCCCCCTTCGTTGGGGTGCGTTCGGGAAGAGCCAGAGGCCATGGCTGACCAGGTGGCTGCGCTGGTGGCTTTGGCCCAGAAGAACCAGGCCTTGACTCACACCGTGCAGCAGCTCAGCGACGCGGTTACGGCACTTCAGCAGCGCTTGGAAGCCCTACCGGCTCCTGGGGCCGACGCCCCGGCTCCTGGCAAGTACCCAGTGGCTTTGCCCGAGAAATTTGATGGAGCCCCGGCCAGCTTTCCCATGTTCCTCGCCCAAGCCAAGCTGTATATTCAGGGGCGAGCCCGGAACTTCCCTGACGACCGCACCAAGGTGCACTTTTTGATTAGTTTGTTAAAGGACCAGGCGGCCAAGTGGGCGTTGCCGCTACTCAGGCAAGACTCCCCCTTGCTGGCAGACTATACGGGGTTTTGCAATCTTTTGGAGGCCGCGTTCGGCAACCCCCAGAAAGGGAGTCAAGCCAACCGGGCGATTCGGCAGTTGAAACAGGGCGAGTCCACGGTGGCCGCATATACCACGGAGTTTCGGCTGTTGGCACAGGACTTGACCTGGAACGACTCGGCATTGCGGGACCAGTATCTCGAAGGGCTTTCGGACGAGATACTGGACCAGCTGGCCACAATGGAACGCCCCACCACGCTAGACACTCTCATTCAACGGAGTCTACAGATAGACGACCGGCTGGAGGATCGTCGCCAGGCCCGGGGCCGACGACACCTCCAGTTCTCGGCACCAGTTTCTTCCGGCAGCCCCACGGTCACAACTGAGTTATCGGAGGAGCCTATGCAGCTCGGGGCAGTGCGGCCACGCCTTTCCCCCGCAGAGAAGGTGCGGCGTCGGGAGGGGAATCTATGTCTCTACTGTGGCGGAAGTGGACACTACGCTCGGTCCTGCCCTGAGAAACGCCAGCCGCAGGGAAACCGCCAACCCCCAGTAGCTGATGGCCCTAGCTACCGGGGGTCCCAAACAGCGCAGAATGGGCCCACACCAATGGACTTGCAACATCTTATGGTTCCGGTACGTTTATACCCTCCAGGTGGGCCCTGGATTCTTACCCATGCTTTGGTGGATTCAGGAGCAACCCGTTCTTATATGGACGCTGCTTTTGCTGCCCATCATCAGGTGCCACTTCGGAACAAGCCAGAACCGGTCCAGATGGAAGCAATTGACGGACGGCTTCTACGTTCAGGAGCCGTTACTCAGGAGACCCAGCCCCTGGTCCTGTGTCTCCAGCAGCACCGGGAGTTGCGAACTTTGGACATTGCCTCTATGCCCCGGTTCCCCCTCGTGCTCGGGATGGACTGGCTGGAAGCTCACAACGTTCAGATTGACTGGGTCAAACGGACTGTGCACTTCCCAGACCCATGTTCCCATGCTCAATCCGAGACGCTGGCGGCCGCGCCCACGGAGGAGGCAGCACCCACGCTCCCAGCCGTGTACCAGGACTACCAGGACGTGTTCGAGGAATGGGGGGCAGACCAGCTGCCGCCGCATCGGCCTTTTGACTGCGGCATAGACCTCCAGCCCGGAGCGCCCTTACCAGTGAGTCGCTTATATTCTCTAACAGAGCCAGAGCGCGAGGCTTTGCAGGACTTCTTGCGCAAGAACCTGGAGCGTGGGTTCATTAGGCCTTCCACCTCGCCTACCGCGGCACCAGTGCTCTTTGTTAAGAAGAAATGTGGGGAACTTCGCCCTTGCCATGATTACCGAGCCCTGAACAAAATTACCATCCCAGACCGGTACCCCTTGCCCCTTATCTCGGAGTTGCTGGAGCGGGTGCAAGGGGCACAGGTGTTCACCAAGCTGGACCTCCGGGGGGCCTACAACTTGATTCGGATCCGAGCCGGGGATGAGTGGAAGACAGCATTTGGGACCCGGTACGGGCAGTTCGAATACTTGGTTATGCCTTTCGGTTTGTGCAACGCGCCTGCTGTGTTCCAACGCTACATCAACCACGTGTTCCAGGACTTGTTAGACAAGTACGTGGTGGTGTACTTGGATGACATACTGGTTTACTCCCGTGACCCGGCTCGCCATGAGGGACATGTCCGGACCGTGCTGCAGCGCTTGCGTGAGCACCGTTTGTACGCAAAGCTCAGCAAGTGCGAGTTCCATCAGCGGACTGTGGACTTCCTTGGACACCGGCTCTCTCCAGATGGGGTGCAGATGGACCCTGGGAAGGTGGCAGCGGTTCGAGAATGGGCGGCACCCCGGAACCGCAAGGACCTACAGCGTTTCCTGGGGTTCGCCAACTACTACCGGACCTTCATCGCAGATTATGCTCATCGCACCACCCCGTTGACCCGGCTACTGCGCCCAAAGACGCCGTTTTCCTGGGACAAGGAGGCAGAGGAGGCGTTTCAGGGGTTGAAGGCCTGTTTCCAGAGGGCGCCAATCTTACAACATCCTGACCCCTCTCGACCCTTTGTGGTGGAGACCGACGCCTCCAGTACGGCTCTCAGTGCCGTCTTGTCTCAACAGAATGGACCTGAAGCGCCACTCTTACCCTGTGCCTTCTATTCCCGCCAGCTCCTACCAGCGGAGCATAACTATACTGTGTGGGAGCGGGAACTACTGGCCATCAAGGTGGCCTTTGAGGTCTGGCGCCACCATCTTGAGGGGGCACGACATCCGGTGGAGGTGAGAACCGACCACCGGAACCTGGAGTACCTCCAGACCACCCGCAAGCTGAACCAAAGACAGATCCGGTGGGCGTTGTTCTTTTCCCGGTTCCAGTTCTGGATCCACTACATCCCTAGCTCTCAGAACCAGAAGGCGGATGCCCTGTCCCGGAAACCTGAAGACAACTCAGACACGGTACAGCAAGCAGAACCCACCACGATCCTACCTCCAGCTGCATTCCTGGCCACCCAGGAGGCGGAGCCACTGCAGGCTCGGGTGTGGAAACAGCAGCGGGTCGACGCTTGGGCCCAGGAACGACTCCAGGAGCTGGCTGAAGGGTCCAGCCCACAGTATCCGGGGCTGGTCCTGCATCAGGGCCTTCTGCTGCACCACGGTCGTCTGTACATCCCGCCAGGGCCACTGCGGCTGGAGGTTCTCCGGATGGCCCATGATGCCCCAGCAGCGGGGCACTTTGGACGGTATCGGACCACCCATCTGGTCAGTCGTGAGTTTTGGTGGCCCCGCCTGAAGGCTGACGTGGCTCGATACGTTGCTGGTTGTGATGTCTGCCGGCGCGCCAAGGGCCCTACCGGGCGACCCCTCGGCCTACTTCAGCCATTGCCAGTTCCACCGCGCCCTTGGCACACGGTTTCGTTGGACTTTGTAGTGGACTTACCCCCGTCTCGTGGTTGTACCTGCCTCCTAGTTTTCTCCGACCATTTCACCAAGATGGTGCACTGCGCCCCCTGCCCATCTGTACCCACAGCCAAGGAAACCGCTCAGCTGTACCTTCAGCATGTCTTCCGCCTGCATGGCCTACCTGAGCGCGTGGTGTCCGACCGGGGCGTTCAGTTCACATCCCGGTTCTGGCGAGCATTACACCAGACCCTCGGGACAGAGGTCTGCCTCTCGTCAGCCTACCACCCACAGACCGATGGCCAGACGGAACGGGTGAACGCGGTGCTGGAGCAGTACCTCCGGTGTTACTGCAGCTACCAGCAGGATGACTGGGTCGACCACCTGGCATTGGCGGAGTTTGCCTACAACAACGCGGTGAATGCGTCCACCCAGCAGACCCCGTTCCAGGCCAGTTACGGTTATCATCCACGGCTGTTTCCAGATGTGCTGCCGGCATCCGCGGTCCCGGCGGTGACGGAGTGGCTTCAAGAGCTCCAGTCCCAGCAACAGCTTTTGGTGGAGCAACTGCACCAGGCCAAGGAAGCGTACAAAGCCCAGGCCGACCGCCACCGCCAGGTGGGGCCGGAACTTCGCGTCGGTGACCTGGTTTGGCTCTCCACTCGCCACCTCCACCCTTCTCGACCTTCGCGGAAGTTGGACGCCCGATTCACCGGCCCGTTCCCTATCGTGGACCAAGTCTCTCCTGTGGCATTCCGTCTCCGGTTACCCGCAACCCTGAAGGTTCACCCGGTCTTCCACAGGTCCCTTCTGAGTCCAGTGGCCCCACCCGACGAGTTCCACCCAAACCGTCCCCGACCGCAGCCAGTGTTGGTTCAGGGAGAGCCTGAGTACGAGGTGGAACGCATCCTAGACTCCCGATACCGCAGGGGAAAGCTGCAGTATCTCATTGACTGGAAGGGGTACGGACCGGAGGACCGTTCCTGGGAACCAGCGGCCAACGTCCACGCACCTGCCTGCCTCCGAGAGTTCCATGCGACGTACCCCGGCAAGCCGGGTCCGGACCCTCGGTTGAGGGGGGGGCCTGGGAGGGGGGATGGTGTGATGGCCTGGGATTCCGATTCAGAGGATGAACCAGAGGAATCCCAGCCTGCACAGGCGTCCCCGCCTCCAGGGCCGGCTGAACTGGGGCAAGGCCTAGATGCTGAAGAGCCTGCACCTGTGGCAGAGCACCAGGAGCTGGCCCCAGGTGAAACCCTTCAGGCCCCAGAGGGGCTTGAGGACTCAGTGGCTACAGGTGAGCCTCCTCCAGGGCCCAGTAACCCTTCGGCCTCTCCTGATCTGCAGAGGCTTAGGGCAGAGAGGCGAAGGGAACTGGTTGCTCCCAGGAGGAGTGCTCGCCTTAAGGCCAGAGGAGGCGGGGCTCATGGGGGCCGGGACCGCCCCTGGCCTTAGAAGAGGATAAAAGCCCAGTCAGCCCGGTCCCAGGTTGCGGGAGCAACGTCGTTGTTGGCTTTGGACCTTCCTGTGTTCTTGATCCCTGCTTGGCCTCCTGTTCCTGACCATCCGGTGCTCCTGTTCCCTGCTCGGCCTCCTGTTCCTGACCATCCAGTGTTCCTGTACCCTGCTCGGCCTCCTGTTCCAGCGTTCCTGTTCCCCGCCCGGCTCTCCGCCTCGGACCTCGCCCCTCTTCGTGTGGACTCAGACTACGCTCAAGGTACCTTTCCCCCGGGTCCAGCACAGTTGATGTGCCATTTCTGTGAACCTCATTACAGTGGTACCTCTGGTTAAGAAGTTAACCTGAAACTGTACTTAACCTGAGGTACCACTTTAGCTAATGGGGCCTCCTGCTGCCGCACCGCCGGAGCACGATTTCTGTTCTCATCCTGAAGCAAAGTTCTTAACCTGAGGTACTATTTCTGGGTTAGCGGAGTCTGTAACCTGAACTGTCTGTAACGGGAGGTACCGCTGTATTGGTGAGACCAGTGACACGTACTCAAGGGTGCGGCCTGACTACAAAGTTGATAAGAACCAGTTGTGGGGGAACCTAACAGTTGGCTGTTAGAGTGCAAAACAACTCCATTTTTATGTACAGGGAGGGTTCTGGTAGGCAAGTGAAAATGAGTTGAGTAAAGTTGCCTATGAAGATGGGTATCATATCTCCCCTCAGGGTCCTCTTTCCCCAGTTCCTTCAACCACTCCTCATAAGGCTTGGTCTCTAGACCCTTGATCATCTTGGTTGCCCTCCTCAAAGGTTGGATGGCCATCTGTCATGGATGCTTTAGCTGAGATTCCTGCATTGCAGGAGTTTGGACTAGATGCTCCCTTCCAGATCTACAAGGATTGTGTCTGGATGAAGAGATGGTGAAGTGATGGAGTGTGAGAGGAGGTGGTTGGCCAGAGGATGAACAGCTAAGATACCTTTCCTATATGAAGTGTGTCCTAATGTCTCACAGATCCCTTAGACTAATTACATTAGTCCTGTAATGCTTTACTGAATAAAGTCGGGCCAATTGGGAATTGGGTGTGACCCTCCATATTGATCCCCCAAAGAGAATTACCCTTACATGGCCAACACACTGTTTATTTGTGTGTGTGTACATGCCCCCCTCTGGTCAGGCTACACCCACTGCCATGTGGCTCCAGACTGCCCATTCACAGCTGGATGTAATTCTTAGGGGCAAAATGGTTGCCCACTCAAGGCAGAGAGGGAAAGGGGGGGGGGCCTTCTCTGATCCCACAACTTCCTTCTTTTAATGAGCTATCTATTACAGGCTCATAGGCATAGCTTAGAGAACATGCTGTGCATATACCGTGTCAAGGAAAAAGGTGGGGTATAAATAAATATATAACGATAATAGCACCAGAGAAAAGGGACTCACCTGCTGCTAAAACAAAGCAACAAGAATAAAAACACCTCCACCATCCATCCGAAATAGCTGTGATTAACAAAAGCACACCAGCAACAAGCTGGATTCATCCCCTATGAGCCTCAAGAGACATCCTGAAATCTATCCAATGTACCTTGGGGCAGGAGGAGGGAGAATGCTTCACCGTGTACAGAAATCTCATTAGAAGCAGTCGCTATCCAGGAATATGATGTGAGAAAGAATAACACACACACACACACACACCTCAACAACTTGGACAGAACAGAAACCTCCTTCAGATGGTTTGCACCATCACTCAGCAATAGATTTAGAGGAAATGATCCACGAGGGATTGGTAAATGTATTTGGAACCAGAGATTGCTCTTCGAAATTCAGACTTCTTGGGATTTTGCAATGCAGTTCTCCAACCAGTGTGTCCAAAAATGCATTTGTGAGCGGGAATAATGTACAAAGATGCATTTTATTTAAAACATTGCTTGCAGAAATGGGCATGTTAGTTAAAATGGCATGCAAAACATGTGTTTATTAAGAGACACCTGAAATACATGTGTTCAGGACCCACCCTCTTCTTGTAATTGTAAATTGTTTCAATTGATCTGAATATTGTCTTTTTATGTTGCTGTAACCTGCCCTCATTAGCTCTGCCTATTATTGGCTCTGGCTTTTTGCACATTCTGTCACATGCTAGTGTGACCAACAAATGGAACTGGGACCATGGAAAAACCTTAAGCAACAGGTTCCATGGGTTTCCAAGGTCCCACACGGTCTTCCTGCTTCTCCACCCCTCTCCTCCATTAGTATGATGAATTGCAGTGCTTTATTTTTAAAAGGAATTAGAGACGGTGAAATCTGTGGAGCCTTGGTCCACCTCTGATTGCCATTCAGCAAAAAGAAAAGCAAAGAAAAAGAGTTACTTTCCATTTATTATTAAAGTAAATTAGCCTGATTGTCACAGAGTGAAAACGCTCAATTTCAACATACATGGAGATGAATGCATTTAATTTACCCCTTCACAATTCTAAGCGATCAGTTGGGAGGAGCCTTGCTAGGATCCGTTCTGTTTTGTCCCTCTTTGCAAGGTGGTTGCCAAGCAATAGGATGAGGCTTCAGTGTGGGCCCCGTTGTCCAATTCCAGTGGCATTCCCTCCCTCTCCCTCTCCCTCCCCAGTTACGAACTGTGGCTGTGACGTGTGGAACATGGCACAACAACCAGCTCTGCCCCCTGCCTAGGCTGGCAAGATAACATCGAGACAAAACGCCAAGCTCTTGCCAAGCCATTGAGAAAGCCCATGGTCTTTCTGAATTCTGTTCAGGAGCAGAGGGAGGGGGAGAGAGGATTGAGGAGCAGCAACAGCAGCCACCAGTGCACAAGCAGATACCATTTCCAGATCTTGTCGGGTGGTAATTATCTCCATTGGGCCTGCCGGCCCACAATAACAAACTTCATCATTTGGCAGGCAACAGAATCAACAGCCAAAGGGGGGGGGGGAACCCCACACACCAGCCTGCCTCTTTTTCATGGTACATCACACTCTCTCTCCCTTTCCAAGAAGGAGTGCAGCCTTCGGAGTCTGAAATACACAGCGGCTCAGTGAGAGAGGCTGGGTTGATTTGCTGCAAGAAATGATACTTAACCTGTCTTCATCTGGTGAGTGTTCTTGATGATGGGCCTGTATTTAAGTGGCCTAAAAGATAGAAGTGTGACAATGGTTATGGCCCAGGAACATAGGAAGGTACCTTATGTGTGCCCTTGGGTCTGGTTTGGAAGATCCAGCTGGTGCAGAATGCAGAGGCCAGATTGCTTGAGGAGAGCTTCTGGGTGAGACCATTGTTAAAACAGCTATATCAAGCCATGTTCATAGTTTGTGTATTAATTTACGAAGTCTTGAACAACTTAGGTCCAGGTACCTCAGGGATTGCCAAAACTCTTCTTGATTAGAGTGTGCCCAGATGAGATGCGGGTCCCCCTGGGTGAGATCATCAACTTGTTCCTTGGCACAGAGACATTCCCCAGGGAGCTGAAGGAAGCAGTGGTGTGTCCGCTCTTAAAGAAAACATTGTTAAATCCTTTAGATCTATCCAATTACTGCCTGGTTTCGAATCTTTCGTACCTGGGTAAGGTAACTGAGAGAGTGTTTGCTGAACAGCTTGGTCGGTTTCTGGAGGAAACATTGGCTTTGGATCCATTCCAGTCTGGCTTTCGCCCTGGTTATGGGACCGAGATGGCTCTGGTAGCCCTAACAGATGATCTCCGTAGACAACTGGACCAAGGCGGGTCAGGACTGCTGATTCTTTTAGACTTGTCAGCAGCGTTCAACATGGTTGATCACGATCTTTTGGACCACCACCTTGCTGACATGGGGATTCAGGGCACAGTCCAACAATGGCTGCATTCCTTTATCTCAGGTCAGGGACAGATGGTGGCACTAGGGAAGGAGATGTCGTCGCGGCACCCCTTGGTGTGTGGAGTGCTGTGGGGCGCAATCCTTTCCCTGATGCTTTTTAACATCTTTATGCGCCCACTTGCCCAGTTTGTCTGGAGTTTCGGGCTGGGTTGTCACCAATATACTAATGATACCCAGCTCTATCTGTTGATGGACGGCCATCCTGAGTCGGTCCCGGACACACTGACCAGATGTCTGGAAGCTGTGGCTGGATGGCTGCATGGGAGCCGGTTGAAGTTAAACCCTTCAAAGACAGAGGTCCTCTGGCTGGGTCGGGATGGCATGGGGTTGGGGGACCAACTCCCATCTCTTGCGGGGGCTCAATTTGTGCCAGTGCCTTCTGTCAAGAGTTTGGGTGTAACCTTTGACTCATCCCTCTCCATGGAGGTGTAGGTTGCAGCCACTGCAAAGGCAGCATTTTTCCATCTCCACCGTATCAAACAGTTGGTCCCTTACCTTTCCCACCCTGATCTGGCCATAGTGATCCATGTGATGGTCACCTCCAGGCTTGACTACTGTAACTCGCTCTACACGGGGCTGCCCTTGAAGTTGTCCCAGAAACTCCAGCAGGTGCAGAATGCCGTGTCGAGGCTCCTTACAGGGTCCTCACCATGGGACTACATTCACCCAGTGCTTTTCCAGCTGCACTGGCTCCCGGTGGAGTATAGGGTCAGGTTTAAGGTGCTGGTTTTGACCTTTAAAGCCCTTTGCAGCCGAGGACCCTCTTCGGGACCGCCTCTCCTGGTATGCCCCACGGAGAACCTTAAGGTCCATAAATAGCAACACTCTAGAGGTCCCAGGCCCTAAGGAAGTCAGATTAGCCACAACCAGGGCCAGAGCCTTTTCAACACTGGCTCCAGCCTGGTGGAACGCTCTGCCTCATGAGACCAGGGCCCTGCAGGATCTGATTTCTTCCACCAGGGCCTGTAAGACAGAATTGTTCCACCTGGCCTTTGGCTTGGAATCAGCCTGATCCTCTCCTCCTCTTTCCTTTTCCTTCTGTGATGGAACCACTATTTGGGGACTTCCCTGGCTTTTTTCTGGCCCATGTAGGACCAGTTTGGATAGTTGGCCTTGGTGAAGATTTGACATTTTTCCCCCCCAAACAGTTTTTGATCTGGACTTCCACTGAAATGAGGCTGCATTTTAAGTTGTATTCTAATACTGTTTTTAAGTTGTATTTTAATCAATTGTCTTTAAACCTAATGTTAGCTTCCCTGAGCCCGGTCTTGGCAGGGGAGGGTGGGGTATAAATAAAATTTTATTATTATTATTATTATTATTATTATTATTATTATTATTATTATTATTATATCCCAGCTCTCAATCACTGAGATCATCTGCAGGAACATCCCAGAGAACCTGTCATTGTGCTATCGGTGTGGTTGAGTCCACCGAACACATTCTCTTGACTTGCTCTTCTTATGCAGAGCTTAGACAAAACTTTATAGACCCACTCCTATGTCAACTTAGCTTCGTACCCGGAGAAAACCAGGTTTTACACTTGCTGAATAATGTCACTAGAGCTATACCTTTCTTGGTGGCCAAATTTCTTTTTTTAGCCTTTAAGTGTCGCAAGACCATAACTGACTGTATTGACATGGGGCTATCTGTTTAGCCCTTTTAGTGTTGGCTAAGCTCTAAAATCTTCCTGGATGTTTTAACTGTGTATTGACAAATGTATTTGTATTTTTATTTCTTTTTTCTGACTGACGGTCGAATAAAAAGGTTGATTGATTGATTGATTGATTGATCTGCAGGAACATCCTTGGTCATCCCCTGAGTTCATGAGACATCAAGAATGAACTGAACCTTTAGTTTCATCAGCCCTGGCCTGTGAAACTCTCTGCCACTGAAAATTCAGCAAGTGCCTTCTGTTCCAACTTTTAAACACCTGCTGATTCCACCAGGTCTATGCAGGCAATTAAGAATATACCCTACCAAAATAGTTAGCTGGTTTCTGATTTTAACTTTTTATATAGTTTTTTACTGTTTGAATCTGAATATATTAAACGGTTATCTGAACAATTTTGCATCTCAGCTCTGTGGGATGTAAACACAGGAGCAGTCAATGACAACATTCCTAGAGTGTACATGTTAGAACATGGGGAGGGATGTCTGTCCAGCAAGCAGGTAAACTTCCTGGGGACGGACTTCCTCCGCATGTGACCAGAGGTGGGTGTGGCCTCACCTGTGCAGGTAATGATAAAAGCACAGGGCAGGCAGCCACTCTCTTGCCTCTTGCCTCTTGCCTCTCTCTCTGCCATCTTCCTTCGATGAGGAAACATCTAAGGATGCCCTCTTGGCTCTCAGCCAAGAGAGGACAGTACTATCTTCCTATAAGTGCATGTTTCTAAGTGCATGTAACCTTTTTAAGCCTGCCTACCTTCTGGGATCATATTGTGAACAGAACGTGAGTAAACTCTTTTATACTTTTATAAAGACTGTGTCGTGTCTTGTATTTTAAGAGGGAACAAAGGGGAAATTACCAGAGTAATTATTATAGAGGTTCTAGCGAACCTGTGCAAGCGTTACCGTTGCGAACTTAAAGGGGAATGTCTATAAACTCTGCTGATATTTTGGGAACTTGTTAGTACAAGTTGGATAAGGATATAATTAGTCAATATATCCTCTCCTGCACCCCAGAACATTCCCACAAAGGGTTATTGGCCCCAGTATTGCATATTTCTGCGTATTTTTGAAGGATTGCATTGGATTGTGATTTTGAGTTGAGTAGTATTTTTCTGAGTTAACTTCCTGGTAAGCACATGGTCCTTTGTTCCATTGTGCAGTGGGGATTAAGCACCCCCCCCCCTTCCCTCAGAGTTCACAGTGACCCAAGGCAGTGAAGAATTGTTTTGAATTTTGAGATTTTTGAGATTTTGATTTTAAAATTTTGAGAAATTTTGAAGAATTTTCAAATTTTTGGATTTTAAGATGGCTAGAGCAGCTTTTGATAGTGATGCAAAGCTAGGAATGCCTGTGCTGAATGAACACAATTTCATACACTGGAAGCAGCGCTTGATAGCATGTTTAGATTATAAGCACATTTTGGAAGCTTTAAACCCTCAGCCTACAGGATCGTCTGAGGAGGATTTAGCCAAGATAAATGCTTGGAAACGCATGAACAGCGAAGCTAGACACATAATTTTGAGTGGACTTCGTGATGAGCAGCTATCATTAATAAATAGTACAGATGATGCATCTCAAATCTTAAGAGATATCGAGCGCGTGTATGGAGAATCTAGCATAAACTGCTTCAGAAACCTGGTGTGTAAATTAACCAGAGTGAGGATGAATTCAAAAGAGGAATTCACAGAGCACATCAACAAGTTTACTGAGATTATTCAGAGAATTGATTTGACTCCCAAAGCTTTTGATGAAGATACAAAGATAGCATTTTTGTTGTCATCACTTGGACCACGCTTTAGCGCATTTGTAAGTTTGATGGATCATAGACAAGGTCTGACTTTTAAAGACTTGATTGGTTATTTAAAAGAAGAATGCAGAGATAGAGCTGAATCTCCAGTGAGAAATGCTAGAAGCAAAGACAGTAGTTATGCATCTAGGCAATTTACAAAGTCCAAAGAGATGCCTAAGAAAGTGATTTGTTTCAATTGTAACAAAGAAGGACACATTGCAAAGAATTGCAGGGCTCCTAAAGCCAAGAAACCCCACCCCTTTCAGCCAAAAGGGGAAAAGAAGGGGAAACGTGAATGCACATGGCTACTGCAAGAAAGGAATTTAGCTGTCCAGAATCGTGAAAATAGACGTAATAAATGGATAATTGATTCAGGTGCCAGCTCACATTTTTCATATAAAAAGGACTATTTTAATGAGATAAATGATGAAGAAGGATCTGAAATTGAAATTGCAGATGGGAACATTGTTAAAGCAAAAGGTGCAGGTTCCATGAGTCTGAAATGCAATATAAACAATGAATGCATTGAGAACACAATCTCTAGAGTTTTGTATGTACCAGAGCTGAGCTGCAATTTAATCAGCGTGTCCACACTGGACAAGAAAGGTTTCCAGATCACATTTGGAAATGGAGAATGCAAGGTGACTAGAAATGGCAAAGTGTTTGCTCAAGCAGAGCTAATCAATGGTGTATATGAGCTTGATTTTTCAGAGAATCAGTCTGCAAAGGTGGCACATTCCAGCCAGAAGGATGAAGCAGATCTGGACCTGTGGCACAGAAGGCTTGGACATAGAGACACCAACGTCATTCTGGATCTACAGAAAAGAGATCTTGTAAGAGGCTTGCAGGTAAAGCAGAGCAACAAAGCTCCAGCAAAGTGCATAAGCTGTATTACTGAGAAGGCTGTAAAACCTTCATTTCCACGTTGTGCAGAACAAAGAAGCAACAAAGTGCTTGACATAGTGCACACTGACATATGTGGACCCATGAATGTTCCCTCACTGGGAAAGAATAGATATATTTTAATATTTCTGGATGACTTTTCAAGATTTTGTGTTGTATATTTCCTCAAAGAGAAGAGTGAGACAGTGGACAAGCTCCAGGAATACATTGCCATGGTCAAGAACAAATTCCAGAGAGCTCCAACTGTGTTAATGAGCGACAATGGAGGTGAGTACTGCTCAAATGAAATGCAGGCTCTCCTGGCCAAGGAAGGAATTGCACACGTAACCACAATTCCTTACACACCACAGCAGAATGCCATAGCTGAGAGAAAGTTTAGGTCCATTATGGACATGACAAGGTGCATGCTAAAGGATGCATGTTTGCCACAGAAGCTGTGGGCCGAAGGAGTGTACACATCGGTCTATTTGCAGAATAGACTGCCAACTAAAGGTGCAGAGCGCACACCATTTGAACTTTGGCATGGGAAAGCTCCCAATCTGTCGCACATACGTGTGTTTGGAAGTCCGTGTTACTTCCACGTGCCCAAGGAACACAGACACAAGCTTGACTCCAGGGCAAAAGCAGGTATCCTGGTGGGATACGCCTCTGGAGGCAAAGGATATAGAATTATGGACTTACAAACTGGTAAGACAAATGCATACCATGCGGTTTATTTTGATGAATATGGAAAAGTAGACACTAAGAACACTGTTGTGGATTCTTCTGATGAGTCAGAAAGGACTCAAGAACTTGTATATTTCCCTTTTGAGACTCCACAAAGTACTAATCTGCCTTCGAGTGTTACAGCACCCCCTACAGGCGACACAGAGGACCAGAACCCTGGCGGCACCAGAGACGAAGATGAGGACTCAGATGGGGACATGCCTGCGTTGGAGGAGGATGAGGAAGCTGATGCGGTCGCAGAACCAGAGGTCAGGCGCTCGTCCAGAACCAACAAAGGTGTCCCACCATTACGGTTGTCCTACTTTGCAGGGTCGGCGTTTCCACAAGAACCTTCCACTTGGGAAGAGATACAGGAGATGCCAGCTGCAGAAGCCAGTCTCTGGAGGAAGGCCGCGCAGGAGGAGATGGATGCACTGCATCAGAACAAGACCTGGACACTCACTGAGCTGCCTCCCGGTAAGAAGGCCATTGGCAGTAAATGGGTTTTCAAGGTTAAGAAGGGGTCAGAAGGAGAAGTGCAGCGCTACAAAGCTAGACTTGTAGCACAGGGATTTTCACAGCGTTTTGGTGAAGATTATGATGAAGTTTTTGCACCAACTGTGAGGTACAGCAGCGTAAGAATGCTTCTAAGCATTGCAGCCTCCAAGAAAATGAGAGTGAAACACATAGACATTGCTACCGCTTTTCTACATGGGCAGATTTCTGAAGAAATCTATATGAAACAGCCCAAAGGTTTTGTGAAACCACATGAGGCACATTTAGTGTGCAAACTGCAGAAAGGACTTTATGGACTTAAACAGGCTGCTAGAGCCTGGAACCAGAAGTTGCATAAAATGCTGACGCAACTTGGGTACAAGCAAGGCGACGCTGACAAGTGCTTGTACAGTAAGTCAAATAATGGACAATTCTCATATATCTTAGCTTTTGTCGATGACCTGATTATTGCCACAGCAAGTGAGAAAGACTATACACAGATAGTAAAACACCTTAGCAAAGAGGTGGAGGTCAAGGAGCTAGGAGATGTCCAGTACTACCTCGGGATCCAGGTGGAAAGAGAAGAGGACGGCTCATTTCTTCTCAGCCAAAGACAGAAGATCCACGAGCTAATTGAGCACATGCAGATGCAAGACGCACATCCAGTTGCTACACCGATGGCTACTGACTTCCTGAAGAATCAGCAGGATTCGAAGCAGTTGCCAGACAACAATGACTACAGGTCGGCGATTGGTAAACTTTTGTATTTAGTTACCACATGTAGACCTGACTTAGCAAATGCTGTGGGGATTCTTAGCAGAAAAGTGAATTCTCCCACTGAGCATGATTGGGCAGGTGTAAAGAGGGTGGTGCGATATTTGAAGGGTACCATGAATTGTAAATTAAGGTTACCAGCCGTCAGAGACCCTAAGTTGGTTGGGTATACTGATGCGGATTGGGCTGGGGATAATGCTGATTATAAATCAACAAGTGGTCATGTTTTCATGTTTGGTGATGGACCTGTTTCATGGGGCAGTTATAAACAGAGCTGTGTAGCATTATCTTCCACAGAATCAGAATACGTTGCAGCAACAGAAGCCTGCAGAGAGATCGCCTGGCTTGATCAACTCATAAAGGACTTTGGGTTGGTGAGAAAAGGGCCTGTCAGCTTGCTAGAGGACAATCAAAGTTGCCTGAAGCTGACGCAGAGTGAGAAGTTCCTGGCCAGAACAAAACACATTGGGGTTAAATACCACTACATACGCCAGATGATCCAGGATGGACTTGTGGAACTATCCTACTGCAGCACCCAAGAGATGACTGCTGACATCCTGACGAAACCCCTACCAAGAGAGAGTTTCCAGAATCTACGTGTCAAGCTGGGACTCTGGGTGGTTGAATAAAGTTGTTTATGTTTTGTGTATGTTGTATTGCCTGAGAAGGGGTATGTGGGATGTAAACACAGGAGCAGTCAATGACAACATTCCTAGAGTGTACATGTTAGAACATGGGGAGGGATGTCTGTCCAGCAAGCAGGTAAACTTCCTGGGGACGGACTTCCTCCGCATGTGACCAGAGGTGGGTGTGGCCTCACCTGTGCAGGTAATGATAAAAGCACAGGGCAGGCAGCCACTCTCTTGCCTCTTGCCTCTTGCCTCTCTCTCTGCCATCTTCCTTCGATGAGGAAACATCTAAGGATGCCCTCTTGGCTCTCAGCCAAGAGAGGACAGTACTATCTTCCTATAAGTGCATGTTTCTAAGTGCATGTAACCTTTTTAAGCCTGCCTACCTTCTGGGATCATATTGTGAACAGAACGTGAGTAAACTCTTTTATACTTTTATAAAGACTGTGTCGTGTCTTGTATTTTAAGAGGGAACAAAGGGGAAATTACCAGAGTAATTATTATAGAGGTTCTAGCGAACCTGTGCAAGCGTTACCGTTGCGAACTTAAAGGGGAATGTCTATAAACTCTGCTGATATTTTGGGAACTTGTTAGTACAAGTTGGATAAGGATATAATTAGTCAATATATCCTCTCCTGCACCCCAGAACATTCCCACAAGCTCTACTGCCATTAAAAAATGATGAGAGCTTTTATGAAGGAATACGTGCCCTACCATCAGCTTAAGAATTAGAGGTGATCAAAGGGGGGAGAGACATCCCTGACCTTCTCCAAGACTTTTTCTCCTTTCTAAGCTATAGAGATACCAAGGAAGGCTGAAAACAGGCCAGAAAGAAAATGAGATGCACTGATTTTAATCTAATAGGTTTTCCAATTCCATTTTTGTCTAATCAATGTGTCACCCAATTAAAGTGCTCTCTCCAGTCTGAACACCTGGGTCCAAATCTTTTATTTAAAAACTCAGTTTTTATTTATCATGAGTGTTATCACATTAGAGGAGATCAGCAAAAGGTGGGAGTGGAATTATTTGACGTTAGAGATTCTATTGTTTCCACCAGTTTCTGTAGCAACAAGAACCCTGGTCTCCTGGCCAGCATTTCAACAATGGTGAATTGTTAACAGATGCCAATATATTGATAGGTAGGTAGATAAATAGATAGATAGATAGAAGATCCACACACACATACATACCATGGAGATTTCACTGTGATACTCATTATAGCAATCAAATTCAACATGCAAATAATGAAACAAATTTGGAAGGGGGAAATGGAGACCTTTTCATCCCTAGTTAACAGTATTTTAACTAGTACAGTAATACCTCAGGTTACATACACTTCAGGTTACATACGCTTCAGGTTACAGTCTCCGCTAACCCAGAAATAGTATCTCAGGTTAAGAACTTTGCTTCAGGATGAGAACAGAAATCATGCTCTGGTGGCGCAGCAGCAGCAGGAGGCCCCATTAGCTAAAGTGGTGCTTCAGTTTAGGAACAGTTTCAGGTTAAGAATGAACCTCCAGAATGAATTAAGTTCTTAACCTGAGGTACCACTGCATTTTAACAGTATTTTCCTGCAATGAGAGTGTGTCATGACCCAAACTACCAGTAATGTCTTGGGCAGTGACTTGGAGGAAGAGGGGTCATCTATATCAGTAGCACCACTCAAAGAAACACTGAATCTGGGACCTGACTTTGAGCTTGAGTCCAGCAACCAAAGACCACCAGAACCTGAGACGTCTGAACCTCATCCATAAAAAAGAGAGTTCCCAATAGCGAATGGAGCAGGGGAAAGAAATGAGGCCACCTTGGATGGAGCCTGAGCCAAATGAGGCAACCTACATAGCATCTCAGAGCAAGGGAGGCTGTTTCCTGAAGCCCTCATTTGGAGATGAAACCAAATCTTAGTCAGTGCTCACCTAATGCACACCCTCCTATGTACTTACTCTCTCTCTCTCTCTCTCTCTCTCTCTCTCTGTGTGTGTGTGTGTGTGTGTGTAACATAATGGGTACACATAGTTGCCTGCATTTTTGGACTGTGCTTGAGAGGAGGTGTCAGAAGTAGCTGAGATCAGGTGCATCTGCCTCCTTAGCCTGTGATAAGCACGGAACTGCCAGTGGTAGCTTTTCAGGAATGTAGCCCATGCTACATAGAGGGCATCTCCCCTCACCAAGGTTGGTCATGGGATCCTCCAAGATGAGAAAGAGTATGAGAGCCTTGTTTGACCAGCAAGGTCTTCCAAAGTGCCCTGGGACTCTATATACTTGGTGGTTCTTCTGCCTTGATTTCTGGCATTCTCATTGATCTTCACTTCTAACTTACAGCTCAGCTCTAACTCCTGACTTTCTCCATAGTTCCTGGCTCACTGAAGAAAACTGCCCAGAGCTCAGCCTTGGCAAGGAGTCACTTGAACTTCTCCTCCTGATACTATTGTTTGTATAAAGGAAGAAGGTAAATAGTTTTGTCCAAAAGCAGGAGATCCTTATAATGGAGATCTCCTACCCTTCCTAGTCCTTTGATTCCCATTCCTAGCGTAGTCAGTGCAAAGCCTGGTCAAGTATAGGATGTAGACATTACTGTTCACTGTACAGTCATACCTCATGTTACATTCGCTTCATGTTACATTCTATCAGGTTACGTCCCACAGTGACCCGGAAGTACCAGAAAGGGTTACTCCCGGGCTTTGCCGCTCGCGCATGCGCAGAAGTGCAAAATGACGACATACGCATGTGCAGAAGCGGCGAATCACAACCTGTGCATGCGCAGACACACTGCTGCGGGTTGCGCTCTTTCCATGTTGCGAACGGGCCTCAAGAACGGATCCCATCCACAACCAGAGGTACCACTGTACCTGATTCCAGAGGCTCCCAATATATAATGGATTGTTACAAACCCAAACAATGCTGGACTTCATTTTTATGTGCATTTGGCTAGGGGTGGATGAATCCGCCGATTCCAGTTGCTCTTAAATTCAGTTCTCCACATCCCTGCATCAGTTTGCATTTTTAAAAAACAAAGACAAAAAAAGTCCATACAAAAATCCATCAGTGTTTTAGAGCACACTTTTCCTACACATTTTTGCAAGCAATTCATTCTAACACAGTGCCTATTTGCATGCTATTTTCACTAATACATACTTTTTCCTGTGCGGTTATTTGGTTGGAGAACTGCACCATACAGAGAACTATCAGTTCCAAATGGATATAGAGCTGTTTGCATACTGGGTTGTACCAAAGTAGTAGCGCTGAGTAACTCATCCCATCAGGGTGACAAATTATGTTGGTGGAATGGGATTCTTCCTACATATGTTCCCTCAATCTGTTCTATGGGTTTTCTCAATCCTTCAGAGCATATTTGGAGAAGGTGCAAGGGGAGAGAAGGGGGGAATGCACAAATGGAAATCGTTGCAGCGATGGGACAAAGTGGATATTACTCACTGTTTCCTGAATTGCAAATCAATTCAGAGGGTTTGCATTAAAATATGACCTGAACCAGATTCCTCCTCCTCCTCCCCTGCTCGCGGGCCACCTTGATGCCTTGAAAGATTTGCTCAACTGAGAGATAAGCACCCCTCTTCTTTCCCCAGCAAACACAAGAACTGATCCACACCAAATAATGAAGAGAAACCCTCTGCTCTGAGATGGGAAGGAAGAGATGGAGAACAGCCCAGTCAGAGGGCTGAGTCAACGCTCTTTCTCAACAGGGCAGGTAAAGTCAAAGAGGTGATTATCTCAGTTCTTTGTGCTCTTGAGGACCTGGCAATCCTTTTTCAGAACAGAAGGTTGAGGTTCCATGCCTTTATGTGCCTTGGCCTCTCACTATTTAAGTAACACCTTGGAATATGTCAGAGAAGAAGCAGCAACTTGTCATGGAGGGTTCTTTTATTTTTGAAGGGTGGAAAAAAGAGGTTTCCCCCCTCCCCCCACCCTTTTGCTGTACTTGAATATATATAAAGCACAGATGGCTCTGAATTATTTTAGCGGTGCTGTTAATATGCACAATTCCAGGGGATATACATTTGAAACTGAGATGGTTTGAATAGCTGGAAATTAGCTTTAAAGGGGAAATTAAAAATACAGTCTTGGGGAGGGAAAGCTCATGCATGAAAAACACCTCACTGCATGTAAAAACATCTTGGACTATTTACTAGTTTGCTTTTGGCATTTGTATTCTACTCCATAACATAGAAAGTTTTCTGGGTGGCTAACAACAACAACAACTAACAACAACTAACAACAACAATAATAATATACAAAAGGTTTTAAAAAATAAAATACAAAAAGTTAAAGGAATGGATACATTAAAATCATCCAGTGATGCCGTAACCAACTTTTTAATGAGATTGAGGGGCACGTTTTCTTCTATGTGTGCATGTACAGTGGTACCTCGGGTTAAGTACTTAATTCGTTCCGGAGGTCTGTTCTTAACCTGAAACTGTTCTTAACCTGAAGCACCACTGTAGCTAATGGGGCCTCCCGCTGCTGCTGCTGCACTGCCGGAGCACGATTTCTGCTCTCATCCTGAAGCAAAGTTCTTAACGTGAGGTACTATTTCTGGGTTAGCGGAGTCTGTAACCTGAAGCGTATGTAACCTGAAGCGTATGTAACCCGAGGTACCACTGTACTTGGAAACCATTTTGAATGAAGATGGTGGTCAGAGTCTTTCGAGACTGCACTGATTTTCTGGTTTCTTAGCATTTCCAAGCAATGCCAGGTAGAAGGCTGTGAATGTAAATAAATCACAGCTTGATAAATAAATGCAAACAAAGCTCATACAACACCCACTCTCATACAGCTAATCCTATACACAACTACACAAAGCTGGCCAGAAGCCCTAGAAGTTGATCTGATGCCAGCAAACTTCCTGCTTATTTGTTATATAGGGATGGGGTGGGTTTTTTCCTACACCTGTGAGCGTTTCTGCAACCTCTTGCTCCTCCTGGTGGTCTAACTCCTCCTAGACCTAGGCAATAGGTCTCTCTCTCTCTCTCTCTCTCTCTCTCTCTCTCTCTCTCTCTGTGTGTGTGTGTGTGTGTGTGTGTGTCTGGCTTCTGTGAGGCAGCTGGAGCCCATGAAACATCCTTTTCTTGGCAGATGAAGCTACTCCCCATATCCAACAGTGCTGGAGTGGGTGTGTCAGTGAGTCGAGAGAGAAAGGCGGAGATGGAGGGGCAGAGCTCTTGGCTCCTGCTGCAGGGATGGATGAGGTGAGAGGACAGGTTGAAGAAGGCCCCCTTCCGATCCTCACTAGCAGATTTCCCCACTCCCAGTGGAGGCCGCCATATCTTACTGGAGCCCCCTCCCGAGTCCTTGGCCAACCCTCCACCTGCGTCCTCCTGACTGGGCCAGCCCACGGCACCAAGGTGCATTAGGAGTGCACAGATAATGAGAGTGCCTTGCTCCCACGCCACTTCTAACCTCTCTGGACAGAGGCATTAATCTCTTGAGGTCTGAACCTGACACCTTTCTCCAGCACTGCCTCGGCAGCGGTGAGCGCATTTGAAATTTGTAATTAAAACAGCAGCAGGGAAGTCAATAAACTGTCATATCCCTCTGTTCAGCAAATGTCTTGTTCTTTCTTCAAATTCTGGGTCAGTTTGCTTGGATCTCCAGGCCGATCGATGGTTTTGTCTGGGTTGCCAGAGTAACCCTGTGTCCTTAAGGTTCAAAGAGGCGAAGGAAAGCATATTGTTCACCCACACATGGCTACTCACCCCCACCCCGCTCTGCTTCATGACTTTTCAAACAACTTCAGCAAAATCCCCAGATTTCTGATGGAGAACCTGTGTAGTGCAGGGACCTTTAGATTTCTGGATACATGGATATGGGTGTAATTAATCACTTCATCCATTTCTACTCAGCCTGTCCATCTAAGCTGGATCTGTAAAGCAACTCGACAGCCTGACATTTAAAAAATAAATATAAATCAGCTTCTGGTGATGCCTCCCCTAGGGGCAAGGATGGTGCTATTTTGGCAACACCAGGAGGAGCATTTGGACGATTGAGTTTTTTGTTAGTATATATCAGAGTTTCCCAAAACCTGTTTTTGGACTACAGTTCCCATCATCCCTGACTACTGGTCCTGCCAGCTAGGAATGATGGGAGCTGTAGTCTATAGACAGCTGGAGGGCTGAGTCTGGGAAACCCTGGTATATATGATATAAGCAGGGAAGTTTTTTTCAGCCTGAGGGCCACATTCCCTGCTAGGCAATCTTCTAAGGGCCACATGACAGCAATAGGCAGGGGCAGAGACACGCTTAGATGGAGCAACAAATGCAAATGCTACCTTTGTGCAGTAGGCTGGCTTCTGCACAACTTTCTACCCTCCATACAAGCGAGAAGCATTATCAGAGTTCCAGGGCACATTCCAGGCAGACAAGGAAAGTCAAGGTGCACAGCAGCGCTATTGATAGAGGACCAGATGAAGAGAACTGGAGGTCACATTTGGCCTCCAGAACTCAGGTTTCCCACCACTGACATAAGGCTTTAAAGGACAAGAGCAGGATTTTGTTTTTAGTGTATCCAGTGTTTAAGAGAAAAGGCAGCCCTGGGACAAAAAGCAAACCCAAACTTCCTGGTCCACTGCTTTCCCCGCCATCAACATCTCCATCTTGAGTAGATTGAGATAACAGTTTATTTGCCCCCATCCAGCCCACTGCTAATTCCAGGCACTTGTTCAGAGAATCCACTGCCATTACTTGAACCACTGTGGTTTAGTAGTTAAGAGCGATAGACTCGTAATCTGGTGAACCGGGTTCACTTCCCCGCTCCTCCACATGCAGCTGCTGGGTGACCTTGGACTAGTCACACTTCTTTGAAGTCGCTCAGCCCCACTCACCTCACAGAGTGTTTGTTGTGGGGGAGTGTGATGGCCTGGGAATCTGATTCAGAGGCTGAACCGGAGGAATCCTAGCCTGCACAGGAGTCCCCGCCTCCAGGGCCGGCTGAGCTGGGGCAGGGCCTTGATTCTGAAGCGCCTGCACCTGTGCCAGATCCTCAGGAGCAGGCACCAGGTGAATCCACTCTGGCTCCGGAGGTGGTTGAGGACTCAGTGCCTACAGGTGAGTCTCCCCCTGGGTCCAGTAACCCTTCAGCCTCTCCTGAACTGCAGAGGCTCAGGGCAGAGAGGCGAAGGGAACTGGTTTCTCCCAGGAGGAGTGCTCGCCTTAAGGCCAGGAGAGGTGGGTCTCCTGGGGGCCGGGACCGCCCCTGGCCTCAGAGAAGATAAAGGCCAGTCAGCCCGATCCCAGGTTGTGGGAGCAACGTCGTTGAAGAGCTGTTTTGGCCAGCATACAGTCCTGTTCCCCCAGAGTTCCTGTCCTTGCCCGGCTTCTCGCTGTGGACCCCGCTTCGCCCGTGGAGGACTGTCTGCCAACCCTCAACTCAGGTCCTGGACCTCGCCCCACAGTAACCTCCCCCCTGGACCAGCATAGGGAGGAAGGGAAAGGAGAATGTTAGCCGCTTTGAGACTCCTTAAAGGGAGTGAAAGGCGGGATATCAAATCCAAACTCCTCCTCCTCCTCTTCTTCTTCTTCTTCTTCTTCTTGAATACAATAAAGATCGTGGCTGATACCTCACTCTCCCCACTACCCCCCCCAATTCACCAGGTGATTTCACTCTGCTATTTTGTGTGGCAGTTGAACAGCATGAAACACAAATACAGAAAGCAGATCCTACTGGCTAGCAGGATCTGATAATCCCACATAGCTTCACATTTTGATACTAATTGCTATAGAAACAGTCAATGAAACACCACAGAGCACTAACACCTATATGTCTGCTATGTCAGTGTAAATGTATGGAGTAGTGTGAATATCTGAAAGCCTACAGATCAGTAACAGAGCAGGATAGCTTTGCTATAGGAAAAGGGACCAACTGGTGATGAAAGACCAAAATATGTCACCAAAAGAGAACAGGAAATTTGAAAAATTGCCCTGTCGATTCAGATCCTAGTCTTCCATTTCAACAAGCGCGTGAAGGTGGAGGAACAGACTCATGTCGGCTGTATTGCTGCACCTGACTTTTATGCAATTTGCTGAACATCTGCACACATCTGCCAATCACAGCCATCCTTATTCATTCAGTGGCTTTCTTGCCATGTCAAATTCTATTGTAAGAAGTTCAGACATCTCAGGATCAGAGTTCACCAAAAGCAAACAAATAAACTTCTCCAACCAAGCAGAGATGGAGATTACAAATGAGAAAGGGAGCTTGAACCTGCTCCAATCAGTGCCCTCCTCATCTCATAGATATGGAAAGATGGATCGGCTGTTAATCACTCTGGTTACTGCAGCTTATTGAGGGGTCTCCTGACAACTCTCAGTACCTTTAATGAACTTGTTGTTTAGTCGTGTCCGACTCTTCGTGACCCCATGGACCAGAGGTCACTAGGCACTCCTGTCTTCCACTGCCTCCCACAGCTTGGTCAAACTCATGTTTGTAGCTTCGAGAACACTGTCCAACCATCTTGTCCTCTGTCGTCCCCTTCTCCTTGTGCCCTCAATCTTTCCCAACATCAGGGTCTTTTCCAGGGAGTCGTCTCTTCTCAAGTGGTAGCCAAAGTATTGGAGCCTCAGCTTCAGGATCTGTCCTTCCAGTGAGCACTCAGGGCTGATTTCCTTAAGAATGGATAGGTTTGATCTTCTTGCAGTCCATGGGACTCTCAAGAGTCTCCTCCAGCACCATAATTCAAAAGCATCAATTCTTTGGCGATCACCATCTGAAGTGATCATGGAATCCAAGAAAGTAAAATCTCTCATTGCCTCTGTTTCTTCCCCTTCTATTTGCCAGGAGGTGATGGGAGCAGTGGCTATGATCTTACTTTTTTTATGTTGAGCTTCAGACCATATTTTGCACTCTCCTCTTTCACACTCATTAAAAGGTTCTTTAATTCCTCCTCACTTTCTGCCATCAAGGTTGTGTCATCTGTATATCTGAGGTTGTTGATATTTCTTCCTGCAATCTTAATTCCGGCTTGGGATTCATCCAGCCCAGCCTTTCGCATGATGAATTCTGCATATAAGTTAAATAAACAGGGAGACAATATACAGCCTTGTCATACTCCTTTCCCAATTTTGAACCAGTTTTGAACTACAGTACCCCAAATGCTTTGGGGGAAGCCATGACTGTTTAAAGTTGTATCATGGTACCTTAAATGTATTGTGTGAATGTGACCCCTCCCTCCCCCCTCTCTCTTTCACACACAGAGAGTAATTGTTTAGAAATGCCAGTTAACATCTCCACCACTAAATATTTTGCCACCCTACCAAACATTCAACAGGTGATTGCTTTCCATCTTCTCTCCCCCTCTCAAACCTCCATTGCCATTCTTTCCTCTCCCAGTTTGCTGCTGATCCAGCTGCAGGGGAAAAGAAATGATTTTGCGTCTCGTTGAAAACCTAAACAACATCCAACCAGAACCAAGGGAGAAAAATTACTTCCTTCTAGATTCCGTGTTCTTGACAAGAGCTGCTTTCTCTCTCCCCACTGCCTTCCACCCTCTCTCTTTCTCCCTCCCCTTGTGCGGCATTCAATTTTCTCTTGACTTCTGTGGGCAGATTATCAAGCCAATCTCTGCCGTGCTTTGAGCTTGCTGTATAAAGCTACAAGACCTGGAGATAGAGGGGAGAGGGAGAGAGAGAGAGAGAGACCGACCCTGGCGGGATGAATGGGATCATGCAAGGAATACAATTAGTTTGTGACAAGGAGACAACGGAAGGAGGAAAATATTGCATAAATCTATCCAAAGTATTGGATTTTTCTTTTTCTGCGAAAGAAGGGTCAGAGTCTCTCTCTCTCTCTCTCTCTCTCTCTCTCTCTCTCTCTCTCTCTCTCACATTCCTTCCCAGCTAAAGTCTGAGAGATGTGTATTAAAACTAAAGAGAGAGCGAAAATCTTTCAACACACAGCAAGGCCACAAATTGCTTCTTCAGCACAGAAAGTGCTTTGTAAGTTAGTGCACTCTGGCTTCCTACAAAGTGCTAGGAATCCTCCAGAATTCATTACAGAGTCACTGATCATCAGACGCAGGGCTGGATTCAATGGCCGATGCAGCAGAGCAATCAAGAGTGGCAACTGGGAAGCTTCTGGTACAAGATGAATCTCACCACGACCTCGAAACCCACTAGCTGGTTTTAAGGCAAGCCACTTTCTCAACTTTAGCCACCCAATTAGCCATACAGAGCTGATAAGCATATCTCATTTGGGTGGATGGTCAGGGAAGGTTAGCCTCTACTTCATTGCATGACATTGCAAAAATGAGAGCACAATGCTCCGAGAGGGGATTAAGAAGCAGATCTTGAGGTGGGACTATGCAGATACATGCTAGTTTAAGAATATCGTGACATAGGAAGCTGTCTTATGTTGAATCACATAATCATAGCATCAGAAGGTACGCTGATGCTCAACTAGTCCAACTTCCTGCAATGCAGCAATCACAGCTAAGGAATCAAACAGATGGCCATTCGATGTGTGGTGAAAAATCTCCAATGAAGGAGAGTCTGCTCCCTTCCCAAAGCCACTTCCGGCCTGCCCCAGGAGGTGGGGTTGCGGGCTTCACGCCCACCCCACATGAGCAGGGGCTGGTTTCAGCCCCCGCGAGAGCAGGGGAATCCCGGTCGGGTCTGCCCCCCCCCCAGCCAGCCAATCAGCTGGCTGGCTGGGGGGCATGGCCTGCCCTATTTAGGGCCAGCGCAGAGGGGGCTCGCCCTCTTTGCGCCGGCTCGCCCCCACGTTTTCCCACCCTCCCTCCCTTTAACTAGGGTTAGGTAGGTCTTGGACTTTGCTATGGACTTCGGTCTGTCACCGCAAGGGGCATGGTAGGAATTTTTCCCAATTGGCGATTTCTGGCCTTTTGGTTTTTCACCTACCTCGTAGCAACTCGTCACAACTTCTCGGCATTGGCGGTAGGCATTGGTAAGAAGGGGTTAAGAGGATGTGGGGGGGGGAGGAACACCATCACCTCCCCCCAGCGAGCGAAGGGTGGTCCGTTAAAGGACTCCGGGGGGCGTGGCCCTGTCCGAAGCCTATGGAGGTGAGGGCCAAAGGCACGCCCCAGAGCGGTGACCCGGGGGAGCTCCTAGTCGACGTGCCTCGGCAGGAGACTCCCCCGATATAAGGTTATCCCTTCCCCGTGTCTCCAGCAAACGGGCTGGAGCCGGATAGTCGTTAGGACCAATGCCTAAGCCAATGCCTCTCATTCCTGAATTCAATAAAGTTGTGGCCTAATTCGCCCAATTAACCTTAAATTATGGTGTCTCGTGTCTTTATTTACCCTGGTGGGGGGCGGGAACTCGCCACGCAAGTCGTGCTCTCCACTTACAACCAATTCTTACTAATCAGAATGTTCTTCTTAATGCCTAGTCACAATCTCTTTCCTTGTAATTTGAATCCATTGGTTTGGGTCCTATCCTCCGGAGCAGTAGAAAACAAACTTGCTCCATCTTCCATGGAGCAGCCCTTCAGGTATCATATCACCTCTCAGTCTTCACTTCTGCGGTTTAAACATACCCAGTTTCCTCAAGCATTCCTCATCATGCTTGGTTTCCAGACCCTTGATCATCTTGGTCACCCTCCTCTGCACACATTCCAGCTTGTCAATAATCTTAAACTGTGGTGACTAGAACTGGACACATGACCCCAGGCGGGGACCAAAGCAGAGTGGAGTGGAGCTGTTACCTGAGTCAAGCCATAGCTGCAAAGGAACTATTGGAGCCTTAGAGTGTGCTCTCAATCATTCCTTTGCATTCAGCGCTCTTTAAATTTTGCATCCAATCCAACCCAGCTGGCTTGGCTTTACTTGGGAGATCTCAAGGTAAATACCTGAGTGGAGTCAATCCATGCCCAAAGCTGTGGTGATGACACCCAGTGCTGAAATTAAATTCAGCCCCCAATGCAAGATTTGTTGGGATCAGTTCCACTTGAACTCCTGATCAGAGCTGCCAAGTGAAGCTGCTTCCCACTGAAAGTGAGCCTCATTGGGATCAGTTCCACTCGGCAGCTTCCAAGAATCCTAAATGCACAGCTTAGCATGCACTCCCCAATTGTTCCTTTGGAATGGGTCTTGCATTGGCACTGTTTAAATTCTCCACCTAATGAAAACCCTGCTGTTGCCCAGTGGAATCAGGTTCACCTGAGGTCATTTCACATCAGTGGTTGACAGGGCTGGCCAAGTGTTGATCCAGCCCACCTGTGAAGATTCACCCGCACAGGGATGACTACATCTTGATCTAGTACACTGGTCAAAAGTGGATTACACACACACAAACACACACACAATCTCAATTCTCCAACTACAGGTAGTTCTGTAACCAAAGTAACACTGCCCATGCCCCATGCACAAGAGGGAAGAATCAGTAGACTCAGGGGAACCCCAAATCTTTCAGAGAAAAAAGATCTCTCAGGGTGTACCCCTCAAAACAAGCCAATAATCAGTGGGCATGAAATGCAGAGCACGATAGATCCAGCTATGTCAGTTCCTTGTCATATTCCTATGTACTCAGTCATACACCTGTTCTGGCCTGCTTTTCATGGATTTAAGAAATGCACAAAAAATCATTAAACTATGCAATTTCTATGCCTTCTCCCAGACCACTCCTCCATTATCTAGTGGTCCAACACTAAGAAGTGTCCCACAGCAATAGGGTTGTCAAACCCGCTGGTCTTCAGGTATGCCTCCCCCCACAGGTGGTAGGGGGAGCACTTGAAATCCAGGTGGGTGAAAGCCCCTTTCCAATCCAAGATCCCTAAGCAGGTGAGAAGGAATGATTCCCTTGCTTCACCTGGACTTTGGTACACACACTTTAGCTAAAGTTTCTGTCTTCGTTTCCAACTGGTGACATATTTGCACATTTGTGTTTTTTATTTGAATGACATGCTCTTGGCGGCTGTAGTTAATGCTTAATATCTCATGTTTAAAGACATCACCAGGATCTGCCCCTGTGACATCACTGGGATTCACCTCGCACCATGACATCACCAGAGGGCCTTACCTAGGTCTCTAGTTTGGACTCCTGACCTTGCAACCCCCCAACAGCAGGATGTAATTCTTCATTCAGTATCTGCAGAGAAGCACTGCTCTTCCTTGCAGGATATAAGACATGCATTAAATACTTCCCTTGTCAGAACAACCAGTATTTTGCTTGTTACCATCATCATCATCATCATCATCATCATCTAATAATAATAATAATAATAATAATAATAATAATAATAATAATAATTTATACTCTGCCTACTCTGGGTGGCTCCAAACAGAGTATTAAAAATAGAATCAAACATTAAAAACATCCCTAAACAGGACTGCCTTCAGATGTCTTCTAAAAGCCAGATAGCTGCTTATTTCCTTGACATCTGATGGGAGGCCATTCCACAGGGCAGGCGCCGCTACCAAGAAGGCCCTCTGTCTGGTTCCCTGTAACCTCATTTCTCACAGTGAGGGAACCACTCAGTGTCCAGGCTGAATGATGGAGGTGGAGACGCTCCTTCAGGTTTACTGAGCCAAGGCCATTAAAGGTCAGCACCAACACTTTGAATTGTGCTCAGAAAGGTACTGGGAGCCAATGTAGGTCTTTCAGGACAGGTGTTATATGGTCTTGGCAGCCACTCCCCGTCACCATTCTCACTGCCACATTCTGGATTAGTTGTAATTTCTGGGTCACCTTCAAAGGTAGCCCCACATAGAGTGCATTGAGTTGTCCAAGCAGGAGATAACTAGAGTGTGCACCCATCTGGCGTGACAGTTTGCGGGCAGGTAGGGTCTCAGCCTGCGTACCAGATGGAGCTGGTAGACAGCTGTCCTGGACACAGAATTAACCTACACCTCCATGGACAGCTGTGAGTCCAAAATGACTCCCAGGCTGTGCACCTTGTCCTTCAGGGGCACAGTTACCCCATTCAGGACCAGGGAGTCCTCCACACCAGCCTGCCCCCTGTCCCAACAAAACAGTACTTCTGTCTTGTCAGGATTCAACCTCAGTCTGTTAGCTGCCATCCATCCTCCAACTTCTTCCAGACACTCACACAGGACCTTCACCGCCTTCAGTCGTTCTGATTTAAAAGTAAGGTAGAACTGGGTATCATCAGCATACTGATGAACACCCAACCCAAACCCCCTGATGATCTCTCATAGTGGCTTCATATAGATGTTAAAAAGCATGGGGGAGAGGACTGAACCCTGAGGCACGTCACAAGTGAAAGCCCAGGGGTCTTAACACTCACCCCCCATCACCACTTTCTGGACACTGCCCAGGAGGAAAGAGCGGAGCCACTGTATAACAGTTTCTCCAGCTCCCAGCTCACCTTGACAGTCCAGAAGGATGTTATGGTTGATGGTATCAAAGGCCACTGAGAGATCCAGCAGAACTAGGAAACAGCTTTCACCTTTGCCCCTGGCCCACCGAAGATCATTGACCAGCGTGACCAAGGCAGTTTCAGTCCCATTCTGTTTCATGTGTGCTATAAAGCCAGTGCTGGGTATTCTTTTTTTAAGAACTTGCAGTAGAAAGTTGGTTCTCAGTGTGCTACAAAATCTTCTGTTCTTAGAAGTGGACAATGTATTTCCAGATTCCACTGGGCCATTCCCTGTCCCAGCAACAAGCAACTAGCAAAGGAGCTGCCAGCTTCAGACTTTTCTTTAAAAAAACTCAAAACCCCTCTCTTTTTAGGAAAGTTTAACAATCCAGGTGGTGGATGAATTGTGAAGCAATCAAAGAAAACCTGGTGCAACTGTATTCAGGCTCCACACAAAAAACACTTATGTCCCTGTGGAGATGGCAGCACCGAATCAGTGGTGCATGCCCTCCTGGCTTGCACTCTTTATAAAGACCTGAGGAACGAGATTATCAGCCCTGTTTTATTGTCCATTCTGGGTCGCCCAGTGTCACAGTGTCTTTTCTCCTGGCAGATCAAGAGGAGCAGATGACAGCAAAGGTTGCAAGGTTTTTAGCTGGGGCTATCAGAATAAGGTCCACTATTTGACTGCTGAATTCAGGACCCTAAACTGTGTTTTATATAATCGACTTTTTATTTTGTTTTGTGTTTATCGCAATGTTCTTCTCTTGCTATGGTCGATGGCTGACGCAAATAAAGTTTTATTCTGATTCTCCTGGGAGAGAAGTACCGTATTTTTCGCCCTATAGGACACACTTTTTCCCCTCCAAAAATGAAGGGGAAATGTGTGTGCGTCCTATGGGGCGAATGCAGGCTTTCGCTGAAGCCTGGAGAGCGAGAGGCGTCGGTGCGCACCGACGTCTCTCGCTCTCCAGGCTCCAGGAAGCTATCCGCAAGCCTTACACGCCCGGGGGGAGTTCCCCCGGGCGCGCAAGGCTTGCGGGCGGCAGCCAGCAGTGCGGAGCACGGGGCGCCCTTCGGAGGACGCCCCGTGCTCCGCGCTGGTGTCGGCAAGCCTTGCGCGCCCGGGGAATTTCCCCCTGGGCGCGCAAGGCTTGCGGGCGGCAGCCAGCAGCGCGGAGCACGGGGCGCCCTTCGGAGGACGCCCCGTGCTCCGCACTGGTGTCGGCAAGCCTTGCGCACTCGGGGGATCTCCCTCCAGGAGCACAAGGCTTGTGGGCGGCAGCCGGCAGCGCGGAGCACAGGGCGCCCTTCGGAGGACGCCCCGTGCTCCGCACTGTTGTCAGCAAGCCTTGCGTCCCCGGGGGATCTCCCCCTGGGAGCGCAAGGCTTGCGGGTGGCAGCCTGCAGCGCGGAGCATGGGGCGCCCTCCAGAGGATGCCCCATGCTTCGCGCAGGTGCCCGCAAGCCTTGCGCACCGGGGGGGCGTGTGGGGCGCCCTGAAACTGAGGGGTCCCCATGCTGCGGACAGTAGCCTGCCGCCCGACGCACGGGGCGGCCTGAAGCAGAGCGCTCTTCGCGCCAGGCAGACATCGGCCAGCCCCACAAGCTCGGGGGACAGCGGGGAGGTGCAGCACCGCCATCCCACTGTTGCCCGACCTGGTTTTTTGGGGGGAAATAAAGGAAATTTTTTCCCTTTATTTCCCCCTCCAAAAAGTAGGTGCGTCCTATGGGACGAAAAATACGGTAAATGTTACACTGGCCCTGTATTATTCCAGAAGCTTATGCATCTTTTTAAAAAAGGATTAGATATATTCATAGAATTTAGGTTGGTCAGTTAGGGTAGAATGCTTTTCATGTAAAGAGGTGGCTTTTCCCATTTATCGTTTTTGTGCTCATGTTAGCTGCTGTTCTCTGCCCTTGTTAGTAGGTGATTCATTTGGCATGATGGCTCATTCATTGTGCTTCATTTTGTGGGCTGTAAGTTCCCATAAAATCAAAGATCATTTGGTCAGATTGGTGATGTCATAGAACCATATTTGGTTGCATGGAGACATGGCCGGGGGCAAATAATAATAATAATAATAATAAATTTTATTTATATCCCGCCCTCCCCAGTCGAAGCCGGGCTCAGGGCGGCTAACAACACCAAAACAGTGCAACATTATAAAAACATTATAAAAGTTAATTAAAATCCAAACTGATGGCAACCATAAACTAAAGTTTTGTAAAGATTGCCAAAGGAGGGGGTCAGGCTGCGCCCTGACCAAAGGCCTGGTGGAACAGCTCTGTCTTGCAGGCCCTGCGGAAAGATGTCAAGTCCTGCAGGGCCCTTGTCTCTTGTGACAGAGCGTTCCACCAGGTTGGAGCCGCAGCCGAAAAAGCCCTGGCTCTAGCTGAGGCCAGCCTAACCTCTCTGTGGCCTGGGACCTTCAAGATGTTTTTATTTGAAGACCGTAAGTTCCTCTGTGGGGCATACCAGGAGAGGCAGTCCCGTAGGTATGAGGGTCCTAGGCCGTATAGGGCTTTGAAGGTTAAAACTAGCACCTTAAACCTGATCCTGTACTCCACCGGGAGCCAGTGCAGCTGGTATAGCACCGGATGAATGTGATCTTGCAGCGAAGACCCCGTAAGGAGTCTCGCCGCGGCATTCTGCACCCGCTGGAGTTTCTGGGTCAGTCTCAAGGGCAGTCCCACGTAGAGCGAGTTACAATAATCCAGTCTGGAGGTGACCGTCACATGGATCACAGTGGCTAGGTCAGGGAGAGAGAGGTAAGAAGCCAATTGCTTAGCTTGGCGGAGATGAAAAAATGCTGCCTTTGTTTTAGCTGCAATCTGCACCTCCATGGAGAGGGAGGTATCAAAGATTACACCCAAACTCTTAACGGACGGTGCTGGCACTAATTGCACCCCCGCAAGAGATGGGAGTTGCCCCCTCAATCCCATATCGTTCCGTCCCAGCCAGAGGACCTCTGTCTTTGAAGGATTTAACTTCAACTGGCTCCCACGTAACCATCCAGCCACAGCTTCCAAGCATCTGGTCAGTGTGTCTGGGGCCGAGTCAGGGTGGCCGTCCATCAACAGATAGAGTTGGGTGTCATCAGCATACTGATGGCAGCCCAGCCCAAAACTCCAGACAAGCTGGGCGAGGGGGCGCATAAAGATGTTAAAAAGCATCGGGGAGAGTATCACACCCTGGGGCACTCCACACACCAAGGAGTGGCGGGATGACAATTCCCCCCCCCAAGCGCCACCCTCTGTCCCCGACCAGAGAGAAACGAGCGCAGCCATTGAAGGACTGTGCCCTGGATCCCTACGTCAGCAAGGCGGTGGTCCAGGAGTTCGTGATCGACCATGTTGAAGGCTGCTGACAGGTCTAGAAGAATCAGCAGCCCCGACCCGCCTCGATCCAGCTGCCTGCGGAGATCATCTGTTAGGGCGACCAGAGCCGTCTCGGTCCCATGACCAGCACGGAAGCCAGACTGGAATGGATCCAGAGCCGATGTTTCTTCCAGAAACCTACCGATGTTTCATCCAGAAATGAAGCTCTTACACTGCTGTCACTCTGAAGAGCAGGAGCATGTGGGAATGCATCCCTGTTGCAAAGTCATCTGAGCAGATGCTCTCTGACTTGTTGTGCTATGGTGGCATTTGCATTGTCTCCTGGTGTCGTACAGCAAGAAAGAGAGAGGTGACAGTCATCCCACCAATCTTGACATATGCTCCTGCATAATGAGCAAACATAATCATCCTATTCTGCAGTGCCTTGCAAAAGATCACCAAAAGGAAGTCATGTTTTACAGTCAGTGGTTCTCAAAAAGTACCCCTCTATTTCAGCCCAGTCCTGCTATCAACTATTATGACTATACGGAGGAAATGTACCTCTGGGTATCAGAATGCATGAGGAATCTTTTTCTAGCCAAAGGTCCAATTTCCATTGTGGACAACATTTTGAGAACCACATACCAGTGACAGAAAGGGTACAATCAAAAGTCGGAGTAGCATTGGACACAAAACCATAGACTAGTTCTTACACACACTTGCACACCCATCTAGGTCTCCTATCAAGGCATATAAATGGCATTATCAGAGTTCAATGACACTTTCCAGCCTGGCAAAAACACTTAAGGAGGGTGTGAAGCAGGGCTAGTAGGAGGTGTGGCTAAGGAGATGTGGCCTGTGAAGAGTCCCAAGGGCCAGATAGAGATGCCTAGAGGGCTGCATATGGCTCCTGAGCCTGAGATTCCCCATCCCTGCAGTGCCATAAGAATGTGTAGAATGTACTTACTTGGAAATGGTGAGATAGGTCTATATCCAGGCAGACCTTTTCAGGACCATGGAAAGCTCCCAGTGAGCTTTGTTGGCTGTGGTTGTCCCCTTATTCTAACTAATGAGTGGGGTCACCTCCGTAGAAAGATCAGACTCACAAAATTGTAGATTTGGAAGGGATCCCAGGGTCAGCTAGTCCAACCCACTGCAATGGAGGAATCATACCTAAAGAATCTCTGTCATGGATCTAACTTCTATTTAAAAACTTCTATCTTAGCCTGCCTTGAGACAACACACTGGGCTTTCTTTTATTGTACCTTCCAATTTTTTCTCTTCCTGATTCTCCCTCTGTCCTTCTCTCTCCCTCTTTCCATCTTCCTTTTTCTCTTCATCTTCATCCTCCTTTTCTTCAGATGTTGGTGCTACTGCTATTATAGGCTGTCCAGTTTAAAGTATGACTCTCCTGTGGATAGTGACCAACACATATCACCACTCTGGCTTTCCACATAGATCTGTCTTTGCCAATGGTTGAATTTTAAGAGGTTAATTAAAGCCCATTACCCAATGGAGGAGTTCTAGCCTCCAACCCACCTCTAACAGAAAGTCAGAAATACCTGTAACCTTTTTTTTTTTTTGCTCTGTTTGTTCATCTGTATTTGTAAGAGGTAATTAGTATGCAGAAGTTGTTAATTAATCAATAGAAGGACTGAACTCTTACAGGGAACTCTGTTTCGGTCCAGCAGCTCAGCTGTTATAAAGCTTATCTAGCTTATTCAAATTGCCAATAAGGTTTAGGAGGCCTCAGCAAAGAAATCAATACTTTTGTAACGCTTTGGGTGAAGCTGATCAGAGCAGATCAAACCCCAAAGCGTTCCCAAGCTACATCTTCCTGGGCCACAACTTCACTCTGAAATGTCTACATCTTTTTCTTCATTGTGTGCACAAATCTCCTCGCAATGGCAAGTCAAATCAAAGGCAATCCCCTCCCCATCCTGCTCTAACATTTGCTGAATCAGTTACGGCTCAGATGGAGCTGGTAGACAGCTGCCTTGGACACAGAATTAACCTGCACTTCCATAGACAGCTGTAAGTCCAAAATGACTCCCAGGCTGTGCACCTGGTCTTTCAGGGCATAGTTATCCCATTAAGGACCAGGCAGTTCCCCACACCTGTCCTCCCTCTGTCCCCCAGAAATAGTACTTCTGTCTTTTTAGGATTCAGACTCAATCCATTAACCACCATCCATCCTCCAACCGCCTCCAGATACTCACACAGGACATTCACTGCCTGCAGTGGTTCTGATTTAAATGAGAAGTAGAGATGGCTACCATCCACATATTAGTGAACATCCAGCCCGAGAATAAATAAATCAGTAAAAGTATGCGTGAAAACAGTTTCAAATCCAATACATGTACAGACTGGGGGGAAATCTCAAAAGGTTTTTTTTTGGGGGGGGGAATAAGGTTTTCAATAGGAGCTGAAAAGATAGCAGAATGGCACCTGCCTGCCTTGTAATAAGAGGGAGATGCAAAGGGTAGTCGTCAAATGCACTGAAGGCCAAATTCCTGCATTGTAGGGAACAGACCTCCTAATGAAATGGAAACTGCAGGATTTCCTCTCCTGCAGAGTGCAGTGATTGGTTGGGAAGTTTAGGATTGTACTGTTTTGCCTTTCTCTCTCTGCTCTCATTTGCACCATGCATTTAAAGCACTGTGAGACCACTCTAAACAGTCATGGCTTACCCCCAAAAGAATTCTGGGAGCTGTGGTTTGCTGAGAGCGTTCTTCTTTTCAACTTATCTTCCCCTTTTAGGGGAATAGGGATCTCCTCAGAACTCTCAGTGCCCTGAACAAACTACAGTACAAGGGAACAAAAGGTCCCAGGATTCTTTGGGGGCAATACCATGGCTGTTCAAAGTGGCATCCTATTTCTTTAAATGTATGGCAGAGCTTTCCAAACTTTTCATGTTGGTGACACACTTTTTAGATATGCATCATTTCGCGACACAGTAATTCAGTTTTACTAGCAAACTAGAGGTTAAACTTTCTAGCTGTGGGAAGAGTGTGAGGAGCGTCCACGCAACACCTTTGCACAGCAGCCAACATACCAACAGTGTCATGACACACAGTTTGGAAAGTATGGTGTGAACGTGACTTGGGGGGGGAGGAGGCAGGAGAGGCAGAGGAAGACCAGCAGCACAATCCTATACATTAGGGATAGAGAGCCTATGAACCTTGGGATGCTCTTGAGCTCCAACTGCATTATCCCTTGCCATTGGCTTTGTTGGAGCTGGTAGGAGCTGGAAAGTCTAGCACATGGGTAGGCAAACTAAGGCCTGGGGGCCGGATCCGACACAATCGCCTTCTAAATCCGGCCTGCAGACAGTCCAGGAATCAGCGTGTTTTTACATGAGTAGAATGTATCCTTTTATTTCAAATGTATCTCCGGGTTATTTGTGGGGCCTCTCTGGTGTTTTTCCATGAGTAGAATGTATGCTTTTATTTAAAATGCATCTCTGGATTTTTTGTGGGGCATAGGAATTCATTCATAATTTCCCCCCCCTCCAAAATATTGTCCAGCCCCCCACAAAGTCTGAGGGACAGTGGACTGGCCCCCTGCTGGAAAAGTTTGCTGACCCCTGGTCTAGCCGCTTCAGGAGGGAAGAGAGACTTTCTGTTCCTTATCAGGCAATGGTGTTGCCCCACTTAGCCTTTCCCAGACTAGGACTTTAAGAACAGCAGCAACAGCAGCAGCAACAGCTGGGAAGGGATATTAAAAAAACAAACAAAAAACTTTTAAAAGTTGTGCTTCTTTGTTACTCAATTTGATCCTTATACATAGTTTTGTATGTTTTGTGGTATTTTAAGCATTGTGATTTGCTGTTACTTTTACTTTTTTTTAGGGAAGTTTTTAATACTTGATGCTGTATTGTTTTTAACATATGATTGGAAGCCACCCAGAGTGGCTGGGGAAACTCAGCCAGATGGGCGGGGTATAAATAAATTATTATTATTATTATTATTATTATTATTATTATTATTCATTAGAGATAGGTAATTCTTTATTGTGGTTGAACTGTTTAATTATTATTTGCTGATGTTTAATTTTACTGTTTATTATTAGATTCTGGTGGATTGTTGAATGTTGCTTTGTTTGATATAAGTTGTTTATTTTAAAGTTACTGTGACTTTTACATGGGATCAGATTGTTACTATTAATGTTTGGTGTTTTATTATGTTTTTATGTCTTGAAAGCCACCCAGTGTGGCTTGGGCAACCCAGCCAGACAGGCGGGGTATAAATGGAATATAATAATGATAATAATGATAATAATGATATTCCTCATCCCTGCTATGCAGGTTTACTGAGAAGTAAACCCCAATCAATTCAATGGGTCTTATTTCCAGGACAGGGTGAGTAATGGGACTGCAGCCTAAGTAAAAAGGGGAGAGAGCCTGGAAAAAGAAGTTCTCTCTTCCATACAGTTATTAAAGTTACAGGAGCCCTATCCTCCTGTGCATCCGATTCCTCCATATGCACACACTTCTTTGTATATTCATTTCCATTAGGCCAATATAAGTGTCATACAGCCTGGAAACAGGTGGAACCTTCCAGAAAAATGTGTAGGGTGAAGTGAAGCAACAGCTCTTCCTGTTTCATTGCAACGTAGGGCGTACAGGGATGGGCAAACCTGTCAATTTCATTTTCTCCCACTTTCTCACTTCTTAGTCTTGAGTTTCGTTCTCCACATTTCCACTTCGGTTTGCTTCCTCCCACCCCAAAGGGGGGGGGGGGGAACCATCTTCAGGATTTTAGTTTGAATTTCTTCAGATATACACATCTTTGCATGCAAACCTAATAGAATGCAATTTCTCCTAATAGAATGCATTTTGTATGTTATCTTCATGAATATATGCATTTCTGTGCACATTTTACCCCATGATATGTGCTTGTGCACACATCACAGGACTAGAGAACTCCATTGCAAAAATTTCAAAATGCACCTGCATATTGTTTTAGAAAATGCAGATTAGATAGGTTGGCCTTTAAATGTTAACTGAACCAAAATTCTCCCCCAATCCCTAATCCAAAATCCTGTTGCAGCCTGGAGTGGCAAATGCTCTTTGCTTGCTCCCACTATTGCCTGCTTGGATATCTTCTGGCCCTACAGTTCAAAGACCTGATATTGCCACACATCAGAGCATAAAATGATAAATCGCCCTATAGATGCTAAACCCCTCTGTCTAGACACCGTTGTTGGCCCAATGAACATCTCCCGCTTTGCTCATCCCTTCCCTTGGTGGTCTCGTCCCCCCCCCTTTTTTTGTAATCCATGAGTAAATACAAACACAATCATTTGATGTAAGGGAGAAAGAATGACGCAGCAGTCAACAGAGCAAACAACGTTTGGATTTAACTCCTGGAAAATATGATTACTTCTCCAGTGTTGCTGCATGGCGCATCAGCCCAAGAAGATCTTCCAAGTTAAGCAGACAGTTGCAGGAATTATAGACAGATGTTGATCGATGTAGGAATTGCCACTCTTCCCCACCCTGTCGGTCAAGTGGGCAGTATACTTCTCATTGCAGCCCTGGTGATAAAGACATAAGCAGAGCCCTGCTAGATCAGGCCAGATGCCCATCTCACCCAGCATCCTGTGCTCACAGCAGCTTAACCAGATGCCTGTGGGAAGCCCAAGGCAGAACCTGAAGGCAACAGCACTCTCCATACTTGTGATTCCCAGCAGCTGGCATTCAGAGGCATATATTGCCTCTGGTCCTGGAAGTAGCACACAGTCAATACAGGCAGAGTAAGTGGAGTCATTTAAGAGAGCAGCATATTTTCCCTTGTTTCAGGGTGGTAGAGTTGCAGGAGGGAAGGTCTATGCAAGGGAATATATATAGCAAACACATTAATGGTGTTATGCAAATAAGGTACTACTGCTGATGAATAATAAATATAAATGGACCCACATTTCTTCTAAAGTGGCATGCAAAGTGAACTTGGGGGTCTCTTCTGCAACTGATAGGTGGGAGGAATTTCACATGAAGTTAAAACACTTTTGATTGCTGAACCCAGAGGTGCTGCATATATTGGCATCAACAATTCATATTTCTAACTGGTCTTAAGTAACGTGGGTGGCGCTGTGGTCTAAACCACGGAGCCTCTTGGCTTGCTGATCGGAATGTCGGCAGTTTGAATCCCCACGATGGGGTGAGCTCCCGTTGCTCGGTCCCTGCTCCTGCCAACCTAGCAGTTCGAAACAAAGTGCAAGCAGATAAATAGGTACCGCTCTGGCGGGAAGGTAAATGGTGTTTCCATGCGCTGCTCTGGTTTCACCAGAAGCGGCTTAGTCACATGCTGGCCACATGACCAGGAAAAACTGTCTGTGGAAAAATGCTGGCTCCCTCGGCCAGTAAAGTGAGATGAGTGCCGCAAACCCAGAGTCGTTCGCTACTGGACTTAACTGTCAGGGGTCCTTTACCTTTACCTTTTCAAGTTAACAACATTTCCCATCCCCCTAGATTGCTTTATCTTACACATTCATTTTTTGGGGGTGTTCTGCAAGCCATTTGGCTCCCGAAGTGAAGGATGAGATGGTGTGTCTTCCTCATTCCATGTCCTAAAGCCAGCTGGACAGGAAGATGAATCAGCTGAGCATTAGATGGGGCCAGCCATGGCATGGGGAAAAGTGAGGAGGAGGCCTTGGGTGGCAGATGCTGCAGGGCAGTGGCTGCTCCTCTCCCCTGGCCATGCACCCGGAGCGTCCACATCATGAATAGATCAGGCCGCACAAGTGATTCCCTGTACAGCAAAAGAAGTGGGTGGGGTGGAACAAAACAGGTGTGACTTATATTGAGCTCTGGCTCTCCCTTGGTTCTTTGGGTTTCAGGGTCTTGTATCTTTGGCCCTATAGGAACAGGAGACAGGTTGCATGGTGGTGTAGGGTGTGTTTGGTCTATCAGAAAAGGTTCCTTCAAAGCCAATTCTGTTCTGACTGTGGGGGAAACATTGTCCCATGCTGGTCCATTAGGAAAATGGTGCACTGCCTATTGAACCTCAGGCTGCCTTCAGCCACCCTCTCACCCCCTCCACCTGCCCTGTCTGTCAGCTTCCACCTCCTTAGTCTCAGTGTTGCCCTTGAGGAATGCCAGTAGAACTCAAACTAGAATCAAGTGGCTCCATCTCTCTCCTTGTCTTCACCTACTCCTATTGTTGGTCTCCTTGTCACCAGCCCTACCAGTCCCAATGGGCACCAGCTGCCACTGCCTGCTCAGCCTCGGGCAGAAAGATGCTTTGGGTCGACATTGATGCTGGTGATAATACACAGTCCTCCCCTGCCCCTGAGGACAGGATGCTAGCTTGGAGGTTTTAAGGGAGGCTGTCTGGTGCACGCAGCTCTGCCCTTTTAGCTCCTTGCCACCACTCCCCACTCCCCATCTTCCCCTGCCTAATGGTGGGGCTGGCCCTTTCATAAGGCAGAGTGAGGAATTGTGAAGGGAGGCAAAAGAGATTTGAAAAGACTGGAAGAACCTCTCGGAGCAAGGGGCAAGGTTGCACACTTTTGTGTAGGATGAATAGCGCTTGCACACACACACCTTTCATTATATTCTGCTTCCCATGATCTTGTTCCCAGAGACAAAAATCACTATCAAACAAGGAATTTCACATTTAAGCAGATCCCTGATAACCTCCCCCCCCCCCCGTTTTATTTCCTTTTCTTCTTAATTCTTCCATTTGCCATGGAAATTTGAAAGCAGGTTAGGAATCTTGATATATAAACACACCTTCTGAATTCTGAGAACAAGAGCAGTTCCCCTGCCATGCAAGTCAAACAAACACATGCATCTCCCACCCTCCCCCATGTTGTATAATTTATTCCAAGTAGGTTGGATTTTGTGGTTACAGAATGTGGCTTTTCTAGCCCCAGAGCCAAGCGCCTATGGCTACTCAGATTCCACTTTCCTGTGCCCTCTATCTTGCCCTCCGGTGCTTCAAAGATCAAATAGTCCCTGAGCACTTAATTCACCATCAGTTAAATTTTAATGGAAAACAATGATATGTGCTCAGTGCCAGAGTTGCTGGTTGCTGGGGTTTTTATCTCTGAAGCGTTCCTTACAGGCCGTTCCACTGGGGCTCCTTCTTAGGAGCGTGGGAAGCCCAAGCCCTGCATGCATAATGCATTGGCAGGCACGTGTGTTAAAGACGGCACAAGAGCCATTCCGACAAAGTATTGAACAATCTCCAGCGCCGGGGCGAATGACCCGGCACTCTTTCTTGACACGGCAGCTATTGTGCTTAATGGGCTCAGCTGTAATCGCTCTGTAAACAGAAATGAACTTGCTGAGTTCACTTTTGGGGAAGCAATTGCTGGCGCAGAGGAGACGAGATTATACAAAGTCACAGAGAAAATTAGACATGATGGAAAGAGCTGGGAAAGTGTCACAAGTGGCCCATGAATGACCTCGCAAAAAATTAAGGGCAAGCGAAACGCATGTTCCTAATCCCACCTCCGCTTCTTTTCTCTTCTCCCTAGTGCCCCTTCCAGAGCCTTCTGTTACAGCTTTGCTCATAACTGGATGGAATGGCAGAATTTGCAAAGCAATTGCTGCCCGACGGCACAAGGCTGTGTGCGGGTGTTTAATGAAAACGAAGTCTCACGTAGTTCAGTGGGACCTACTTCCAAGCAGCAATGGACAAAGCAGTTCGTTTCAGTTCTCTTGGTTTCTTGTTCTCCCAATCTTCACTTCAGTTCTTTGCATTTCTGTATCAATTTGTGATTTATTTTTATTTTTTTTAAATCCTCATGAAAATTCATCGGCATTCTTGTGCAAATTTCCCTTACTCCTTGTATGAAGTTTTGATTAATAAACACATTTCACAATCCATTTCCTTTAATACAATGCCCCTTCACATGTTGTTTTCAGTAATATATGCTCCTTGTGTATCTCCCCTTCAAATATGCATTTTTGTACATATTGTTTGGATGGAGAATGACCATTCAGAGAACTGCAGGTTTTTGAAGGATCGCATGTTTCAGTTCACATATTCTTTCAGGAAGTGCAAAACGTGGGTAGTTTCTCATTAAAATGCAAGCAAAATTGAATTTCTCCTCCAAACCTACTACCAAGTAAGTTGCATAGAATTGTACCTTCTTTCTCTTTGCTTTTCCAACACTTATTCGATTTTGATTTATACAGTTTTGCCAGTTTACTCAGTTTTAGATACCATCTATATAACATTTTCATATAGTTTTCTCTTAAACAATAGCATGCTGTAAATTTTATTTCTGTATTCCACAATCATTCCACACTTCTGTATCTACCTGTATATTATAATCAACATCTATTGCCCAGTGTGTCATTGAAGATTTTACTTGCTCATCCTTTGTCTTCCAATTCAATAATATCCTATATATTTTAGACAGAACTTTAACTTTACATTCCAACAGTCTCTCTCCATTTGTGATATTTGTTCCCCAAACCCTTGTTTCTTATCTTTCTTAAATACTTCATTCAAATGATGATATTGTACCCTTGTTAACTTTCCTGATAATTCCTTAAATTCTCTTAATTTAAATTCTCCTCCCTCTTGTTTTAATAAATTTCTATAAGTTGTACAACCTTCTATCATATTCTTTTTCTTTGCCGCTATGGCTTCCAAAGGTGAGATCTAAAGTGGTGTTTTTGTCTCCAATAAGTTGTTGTATTTATCCCATATTCTATACAATTGTTTCCTAATTATGTGATTTGTAAATCCTTTGTGTACTTTCACCAAATAGGTGTACCATGACTTTCTAAATCTAAGATGACTTTCTAAATCTAAGATATGTGGATATGTGGATTCTCCAATGTGATCCATTCCTTCAACCAACAAAGACAAGATGCTTCATAATATAATCTCATATCCAGCAGATAGCCTCTTTTGGAGAAAACTTATAGCTCCATCCATGGCCCCTACAGAATGAAGACTGCAGGACCCAGAGCTGGGAAGGACATTGGTCTGAAATCTTGGAAATCGGCTACCAGACAAAGTTAAGAGTGCTGGGCTTGAGAACGTACATGCAACGGTTTCATGTGTTCATATGAATTTACTAGGGGCCGATGCCCTGGCTTGCCCCACTTGCAAACCCCACCTACACTTTTGCCAAATGCTCCTCCCTGACCAACCCCTTCCCTTTATACCTCACCAATCTCCCCCACCATCTTCCTTTAAGCATAAAGGAAGCCATGGCAGCAGTATCAAAAAGGCCTCTTTCATGCAAGCCCTTATAAAGCCCCACCCTAGCAGAACTTCAGCCAACCTTCCACACCAGATGGGTCTGCCCCTTTTAAATGTGGCAGTGAAATGAATCAGTGTCTGACCTGTAGGGCACCTGCTTCAAACCTTGCATTTTTCAGTCCCCTACTTTGCTATTCTATCAAGAATATTTCCTGTTCTAAAAACCAAACACATGCTCTTATTCTTTTGACTGGAGGTGGGCATCTGGGGGCCCTTAATATCACAGAGCAGGTGGGAAAGGAAAAAGAAAGGAAAGAGACAGAGAAAAAGCTGTCACCAAAGCGGAGAGAGGTAAAAGGGCTTGCTCCAACTACTTTGGGCACAGTCCTCTCATTGGCATGCATCTTCCCTACAGATTGCCCCACAAGGAAATGCAGTTCTCGACAGAAAAAAAGAGCCCACATCCCCAATAACATGAAAAAAAGCCTGTGATGGATCAGGCCAGTGACCTATCGAGTCCAGCATCCTGTTCTCACCGTGGCCAACCAGATGCCTGTGAGGAACTCACAATCAGGATCTGAACACAAGACTACTTTCCCCAACTGCAGTTTCCAGCAACTGTTATTAGAAGCATTGTTGGGGACAAAGCATCACCATTATGCCTAGTAGCCACTCCTGCTTGTACTTGGAAGCTTCTTAGATGGGGCAGACCAGCACTCGTGTGCTTGTCCAATCCTTGCTACCGCCCTGCAGCCTTGACAATTCTGTTAGGTCCACATATTGGCCATCACAGCCCATTTTGCCATGAATCCTCCAGCTTCCTGCCTTGTGTCTGCATCTCTGTTGTCAGAGGTGTAATTGAGGCTGAATATTTCTTTTGGAAGCCATCTGTGCCATTCCACCACCCTGCCCCATGCAAGAGAGAGAGAGAGAGAGAGAGAGAGAGAGAGAGAGAGTCGCTTGCATTCATTTCCCACCTATAGGACAGTGTGGGCTCTGCAGCAATGAAGTTGCCTTGGCAGTGATGTATTTACTACAATTACCTGCTCTCTTCCCAAAGGAGTGGGGGGTGGCAGGGAGGGGGGGAGAGACAGATGAATAATATGTTTTGAAGGTGTCATGCAGTGAAGGTAAGAGAAGAGCTCAAGCTTGAACTTATGAATAACTTATAGGCTCCTTCGCTTCATGCAGTCACTCCATTTGGGCTTATCTTTCTGATCGGCAGGAGGTGTAATTAAAAGAACAAAAGCCAGCATCTGTGTACAGTGAGCAGGGCTCCTCAGAGAGGAGAAGGAATGGTGTGTGCGCATGCATGAGAGAGCGAGAGAAGAGGTATGTCTTATTATACCCGGGATGCTCTGTGCATTTGAATCTGAGATCTTGCACACGCCTAAACATCTAACCCATCTATCTTTGTTGCATTTATATCCCACCGTTCCTCAAAGGAGCTCAAGGGTGGAGGACGTGGTTTTCCACCTCACCATTTTATCCCCAGAGTAACCCTGGGAGGTAGCTGAAGCTGGGAGACAGTGAATCATAGAATTGTAGACTTGTAAGGTTACCCTAAGGGTCATCTAGTTCAACCCCCTGCAAAGCAAGAATGCAGAGGTGGGCCCATCGCCACCTGGTAAGTTTTGTGGCTGCATAGGGATTTGAACCCAGGTCACAGTCCAACGCTTTAGTCCAGGGTTTCCCAAACTTGGTTTTCCAATTGGACTACAACTCCCACCATCCCTAGCTAGCAGGACCAGTGGTCAGGGATGATGGGAACTGTAGTCCAAAACCAGCTGGAGACCCAAGTTTGGGAAACCCTGCTCTATGCAACACTGGCACTCACAACATTTACACCAGGAATGGGAGACCTGTGGCCCTCCAGATATTATTGGACTACCAATTCCATCATTCCTGACCATACTGGCTGGGGCAGGTGGAAGTTGAAGTCAAACATCTGGAAGGCCACAGGCACAAACTCCTGCAAGTCAAGATGTCCACCATCAGGAGAAAAGCTAATATGCTTCCCAACATCTGACCTGCCATGCTCTCCCTCACCCCTAAAAAATATTTCTAGCATTCTTAACTGAGACTAACATGGATGTTATATTAGTTCAAGGTGTTATTGCTAGTATATAAATCCCTTAACAGCTTGGGACCAGTTTACCTGTGACATCACCTTAGCCTGTATATGACCACTCAAAAACGTCCATCTAAGGAACTGGCACTGTTATAGGTTGCACATAATACCTATTTTGCATTTTCAAGAAATCTTTTAGTGTGGCAGCACCCAAACTTGGTACTCCCTTCCTACTGAAATCAGGGTACTTCAGTGTTATCTTTTTGGCACCTTCTTTGAGCCTTTTTGTTTAAGCAAGTTGTGTCTAGACGTATGGAACATTGGCATGTGTTTTTATCTATTTTTAGCCTATCACTTTTACTTATTTTCGAAGTATTTAAAATAATTGCTTTTAAGTGATAATTTTGCTTTATTCTTATTCTAAACCACTTTTAGGTTGTTGAGGGTATATATATATAGCGCCAAGCGGTATATACATTTTATGAACTAACTAAATGATACATGCTAACAGGCCAGCTAAACTTGGGTGGGTGTGGCCAGTGGTCTGCAGCTGGTCGGCTTACATTTTTTTTAATGCTTGAGCTGGCCATTCCCCACTAAACCAACTTTGAGGGACCTCCGCATGGGAGCACCCACCACCAGGATCCAGCTCTGGAGGCAAATGAGCAAGCAGTTGGTCTAAGATATTTTGCTGCCCCATGCTGATAGACAGCACCATCCACATATCAAAGCCCACTGGACTCACACGTCAATCTTCCTCTGATGCTGAACCCAGGACAACCTGAGCTTCCTGGATAGCTCAGTTGGTAGAACATGAGACTCTTATTCTCAGGGTTGTGGGTTCAAGCTCTACATTAAGCAAAAAGATTCCTGCATTGCAAGAGGTTGGACTAGATGACTCTTCTGGTCCCTTCCAGCTCTGCAATTCTATGATTCTTTCCCTGTTCCTGAAAGCAACAAGCAAGCTTCAGGGATGCAGGATTCTCCAGCAAACCACCACCATTTCCCACTTCTCCCAACATCGGCTGCTTGTCACACTCTGTCTAATGATAGGGCCGGCCCCCAGACACTGGGCCTCAGAGAGCCACAACCCTTCAAGCAAGTGTCTTGATTCACGGCTTCCCTGCAACCCAATGGGAATGACCATGAGCTAATGCAGTTGCCGTGGTTTCATTGGGGTGAAGACTGCGTGAGCTTGGAGTACGGAGCTGCAAATCGCCTCTTTTTATCATGCATTTGTTATTTAGATTTTGAACACATTCCATCACTAGGGAACATCCTTTGAACACTGACTGGCTGCTCTGAGTGGGAAGGTGCCACAATGAGTGAGCCGAGGTGATGCTGAAACGGAGGCTGCAAACTTCCCCAGGTGCTAGCAGTTAAGAGACATCCCTCACCAGCAGGGCAGCTGCTTTGATTGAGAATTTCTGCACTGAAAATCTATGCCTGGCGCTTGCCAGCTTCTGCTTGCCTTGCTGTTAATTGAGGTAGATGAGCTTCTGCTTGGCTGGAATCTTCTGCATGCAAAGTGGAAAGGACCAGCCAGCTTCCAGAATGATAACCAACAAAAACATTATAAATGATGGATATGCGCCTTCATGCCTTTTAAGGCTATCTGTGACTGAGGTGAGGAAATTCTTTTTCAACCCAAGGGCTACATGCCCTTCTAGGCAACCTCCCAGGAGGCCACATGCTGCAGTGGGCAGAGCCAGAATGTGGGTGGAGCAACAAATGCTGATTTAGTCGCACATCACTCTCTAGCCTCTGTCCAAGTAAGCAAAAAGCATTATCAGAGTTCAAGGATGCCTTCCAGCAAGGCAAAAACACACGAGGAGGATGCAAAGCAGGGAAGGTGAGAGGTGTGGTCTGGGGGAAAGGGGTGTTCCTGGGGGGTGGGGCTATGGTCCAGGAAGATAGCTGAGGGCCAGATAGACAAGTTTGGGACAGTGGCATAGCGTGGGTTGCCAGTGCCCAGAGCTGTGTATTCAACTGCCTAACGGCATCTGCATCACCTAGGAAACCACAGCTGCAGCGATAAGAAGAATAATTCCATTCTATGAAAAGGTCACTTCCTGGTTCATATGGAGAAGCTGTTTTCAATGAAGCCAGCGAAGGAAGCATGCAGCTATACTGAGGTGGCACTGGGCGTTGAAAGTTTGTGCCCCTAATAATTTTGTGCCCGGGGCAACCACCCCTGTGTCCCCCATGCTACACCACTGATTTGCGCGCGCTCTCTCTCTCTCTCTCTCTCTCTCTCTCTCACACACACACATTCACATTTGCACTCTCTCTCTCTCTCTCTCTCTGTGTGTGTGTGTGTGTCTCTCTCTCACACACATGGACCCTGCAGAGGTGTCCTGGAGGGAGTGGTCCAGTTCAGGAGGAGAAGTGGAAGGAGCTTGAGGAGCGGAAAAGGAAGGAAGGAAGGAAGGAAGGAAGGAAGGAAGGAAGGAAGGAAGGAAGGAAGGAAGATCTTTTCCTTACTCTGAGTAAGCTACCAAACTACATTAAGTTCTATGTGCGGTTATGGCTGTGCTGCGATTCTGAGATACCCTCCTGGTTTTGCATCTGCTGTTGCTACAAACCAGGATGAGGCACATGTGACAATATTTGTCACAAACTCCTTCTCTCTGGTGCCTCCATATCTCCTGCATGCAGCCCTTCAATCTGCACATTCCTATCAGCAAAGGCACACAGGTCTGTACGTGCGGAACAGATATTAGGCATTTACTGCGAGGTGTTCTGTTGAACACCACCTGCTGTTCAACATGAAAAGTTGATGTTCCACAAAGCCACGAGCGGAAGGCTCCAAAAGAACTGTTCCGGGACAGCAGGCAACATTACGTGCTTAGAAAGAGGGCTGGGCAAATTAACAATACGCAACACAGAACCTTGGGAAAAGAGGCTGAGAGCAACCTGTCCATTGTTACAAATCATTCCTGCTCTTTGGGACAAAGGACATCTTCTTCTTCTTTTGCTTGTAGCTGCCACATGGGCACTGGCTACCACGCCTAGTGGGTGCTGCATTCCAGTCAAAGGGCGGGAAATGCACTGGTTGGATCACAGCAATAGATAAACGATGGTGCTCAACAGCCATACTAACAGAAAAATAAAAACAAGACTAAAGCTGCGCTCTCCAGTTTCCATTTATATATTTTGCTTTTGCTTTTTGCTTTTAAAAAAAGCTGTTTTGGAGCTGTAGAAACATTTCCTCAAAACATACAATTATTCACCATTCTGCCACCCACATCAGCTTGTTTGGCACTGATGTGTGCCCTTGTTGCTGAGTTTCTCTTCTCCCTCTCTCTGGATTAGTCATAGGCATGGTCCTAGACCATTCAGGGCAACATAGTGAATGGGATGAAGATGTAAAACTGCTGTCTCGATCAGAATGAATCAGTCTCATTGTATATATAAATATACAATATATGTTTTATTGGTTTTGTATAAAACAAACATAACAATACATAAATAACACTCAAATCCCACTGAGGCAAAGTTCATGAGTTCATCATTTATATAAAAGATTTGTTGGACTTCCGGAGGCGGCGCGAAGGGTAATGGCTGCCCTTTCCTAACGGGAAGGGAAGCTCCGCACGAGAAAGGGTCGTCCGCTACGGCGCAGCGGAGACCCAAAAACGGAAAACCGCAGGCAGCAGAAGCCTGCGGTCCCGGGACCCGGCGGGCGCCAGAAGCGGCCACCGAAACGTTGAGGGAGCCTCGTAAGGGGCTCCGGATCGCGGAGGAGGCTGCGGCGCTGTGGGTCGTTCCGCAATCGGCGGAGTGAAGCCGCGTAGCTGTTGCCAGTGAGCGCTGACCTTTCTTCCTGAAATTTATGCTTTAAAAACAACAACCCGTGAGTAAACAACTGACTGTATGTAATTCGGGACTTTAAAACATTAAATTTGGCTGAAAGCGGATTGACGAAAAACAGGAAGTCCGTCTTCCGCTCCCATTGAACTTGAACGCAAAGAGCGTGGAGGAGTGGAGGCAAAGAGAGACCTTTTAAACTATTTGATCTGAGCACCCATTGAACTTTATTTTAAGTGGAATAAATAACCTCATGTGCTGGACTCTTATGAATTTTAGTTATATTTTAATCTTTCTCCCTTTGGAGCTACATTTTAACTAAAAACCCCAGGCGCTGGAACTGCCTGAGAAACTGAGCTGTCAGCTTGCAGTTTGCAGCTTGGATACTTTGAATCTGAACTTTGAAACAATCTGAGAGAGTCTGAACTTGTTACTTTGAAGCATTTGGATTACCAGCTTACACCATCAGAAATACTGTTGTTGTACTAAACCTTAACTCTGCTGAAAAATCTTTTTATTGAAGGTTCTTGGACTTAGAAATTTGACTTTATTTTAACTGAAATTGATTTCTTCCCTGAAATATTTTAAACTCCCCCTAGAGGATTTGGGACTCATAACAGTGACTTTTACTTTACTTTCTTTTTCCCGGCCCCTTATTGACTGTGACCATCTGTGCCGGGGCTTTCTCATGGGAACAACTCAGCTTGACCTTGAATTTTAGATAACTTTGGAATGAGTGGTACAAGAAGGAGAGGAAGAACTAAACAAACAACTTTGACAACTTTAACCGCAGCCTCACAGGCACGTAGATCATCTGTGCCTACTTTGCCCTCTGAGGTCGAAACTGTTTCTCTGCCACGGGCAGGGGAGGGAGAAACTGAGGAATTACAACTGGAAGATATGGCCTCAGGGGCAAGCACTACTATTTTAGAGAAAATTTTTGAAAAATTAGAATCTTTGGATAAGAAAGTAGAATCTTTGGACAAGAAAGCTGATGAGCAAACATATAAAATTGAGCAGAACATAGAATGTTTAAATAAATTATCTGGACAAGTTGCACAGAATACTCAAGCAATCGGAGAATTGAAGGAGGCTGCAGGGGAAAATCGGAAATTGGCTGAAGATACCAGCCAAAAACTTGAAAATTTAGAACAAGAGGTAAGACCACTCTGCAAGCAAGTAGGCGAACATCAGACCTATTTGTCCATGCTTGAACTGCGGAACAGGGAGAGCAATTTAAGGATAAGAGCAATACCAGAAGTGGAAGAAGGCAACCTAGCTGAGTTTCTGACTAAAGAATTCTCCAAATTTTGGAGTTTAGAGGAAAAGGACTTTAAAATTGTTTCAGCTTTTAGGCTCGGAAGACTTCTAAAGAAAGAGAAGCCCAGAGACTGTTTGATAATATTGAGGTCAAAGGAGGAAAGGGATAAGATTTTGGGCCTACACTACGGAAAGTCACTGGACATTTTGGACAAAAGAATTGAGATCTACAAGGATATTCCTAAACAACTGCTAGATCTTAGATCTGACTATTTGGAGTTGACAAGACTACTAAGGAAGAATTCAATCATCTTTAGGTGGGAATTTCCTCAAGGACTATCTTTTACCTTTAGAGGGAAGAAGATCAAAATCAGAACATCGGAAGACAGAGATAAATTTCTGAACGTATACGGAGAGGACCTTCACAAAGGAATTGACCAACTTCCAGGGCCTGAAACACCAGAGGCATCTGCACCCTTGGACTCTGAAGATTCTCTGAACAAGATACCACCCCTTGAAAAATAACCAGATTTATTCAGGATGTCTCTGCAACTTTTGAGTTGGAACATTAATGGCTGCAATATCCCGGAAAAAAGGAGGAAAATTTTTCATATACTAAAAAAAGAACAATTGGATATTATCTGCTTACAAGAAACACATGTGACTAGGCTCCATAGAAAGGTGTTAATAAACAAAAGACTTGGCCAAGAATTTATATCTTCGGACAGAGTAAAGAAGCGAGGAGTGGTGATATATGCAAAAGAGAGCCTGTCACCTAAATTCTTATTCAAAGATGAACATGGAAGAATATTAGGAATTGAGATACAACATCAAGGAGAAAAGATTCTGATATTAGGAATCTACGCACCAAATGACGGGAAATCGGAATTTTACAAGAAGTTGCATGAGACTATGCTGGACTATCTGGACTACAACAACATCATTATGATGGGAGATATGAATGGGGTCGTATCGACAAACATGGATAAGTCACAAAATCAAAACGTTACAAAAGACGGCAGACTACCAAAGACCTTTTTTGAAATGGCTGACAATATGGACTGGATTGATATTTGGAGAACTAAGAACCCCCTGGGAAGAGAGGGAACATTCTTCTCTGAAGCCCAACTGACTTGGACAAGAATCGACCAAATATGGATATCTAGAGGTCTGGCACCCAAGGTCAGAAAAGTGGAAATCTGCCCAAAGACCTGCTCCGACCATAATGCGCTGAAGATGGATATGACACTATTGCCAACCGGCTCCTTTAGATGGAAGATGAATGATAGCTTGTTTAGAGATCAGGAGATTGTCAAGAAGGCCCAAAAAACCTTGAAGGATTATTTTGAAATAAATATGAACACTACGGTGGAAAAAAGAACTATCTGGGACGCAAGCAAAGCTGTGATGAGGGGGTTCTTGATACAACAGAACACTGTAAAGAAAAGAACACAAAATGAAAGGAAAGATAAGATTTTGCAGAAAATTAAAGAATTGGAGAAGAAATTAAGATCAAACCCGAAGTCACAGCCGATTCTGAGAGAAATTAAACTATACCAAGCCCAATATTCTAAATTGATAAACCAAGAAATAGAATGGAAGATTAAATTAATGAAACAAAAAACTTTTGAATCGGCAAATAAATGTGGAAAACTGCTAGCTTGGCAGTTGAAGAAGAGATAGAAATTAAATACAGTTACAAACCTAGAAATTGAAGGAAGAAATATCCAGAACCCCATGGAAATTAGAAAGTGCTTCCAGAGATACTTTAAAAAATTATACACTCAAGGGCCGCAAGATGAGGTTGAGATTAAACAATTTCTGGAAAGAAATGGATTAACAAAGTTGTCACAAAAAAACAGATTAATCCTGAACAACAAAATAACACAACAAGAGATTGAACAAGCTATTCAGAACATGCAACTGGGCAAATCTCCAGGGCCAGACGGTTTGACCTCCAAGTATTACAAGATATTAAAAGACTATCTGACCCAACCAATGATGGAGGTCTGTAATGAAATTATGGAAGGGAAGAAGGCGCCGGAATCGTGGAAGGAAGCCTTTATCACATTGATACCAAAATCTGAAGCTGAAAAGACACAACTCAAAAACTATCGTCCCATCTCCCTTTTGAATGTGGATTACAAAATATTTGCAGACATTTTGGCAAGTAGATTCAAAAGAGTGCTTAATGAAGTAATTCATAAAGACCAGGCAGGCTTTCTCCCAGGTAGACATATGTTTGCAAATACTAGGAACATTATTGACGTTTTGGAACTTCTGCAAACAGACATAAATACAAAAGCAGTGTTAATTTTCATAGATGCGGAGAAGGCCTTTGACAATATTTCTTGGAAATTTATGAAGGGAAATTTGAATGAAATGGGAGTGGGACGGGGGTTTGAGAATGGGATTGACGCAATATATTCAGAACAAAAGGCCAAACTGATAGTTAACAATGTGGTTACAGAAGAGTTCAAAATTGAAAAAGGAACACGACAAGGCTGCCCGATTTCCCCTTTGTTATTCATTTCGGTTCTGGAGGTGCTCTTGAACTTGATCAGAGGGGACCGGTTGGTGGAAGGGATTCAGGTCGGAGCGAAACAATACAAATTGAAAGCTTTTGCAGATGACCTAGTTTTGACTCTGCAGGAGCCAGAATCTAGTACGAAAAGAGTATTACAACTGATACAGGATTTTGGTCGGGTGGCAGGATTTAAATTAAATAAACAGAAAACTAAAGTGTTGGGAAAAAATTTGACAGATACAGAGTCGGAAAGGTTTCAGAGAGAAACAGAACTAACTATGGTTAAAAAAGTAAAATACCTAGGGGTAAACATAACAGCAAAAAACCTGAGTCTATTTAAGGACAATTATGAAAAATGTTGGTCTGAAATTAAGAGAGACTTGGATAGTTGGACAAAATTGAAGCTTTCTTTGTTAGGCCGAATTGCTGCTATTAAGATGAATGTATTGCCAAAAATGTTGTTTTTGTTTCAAACATTACAGATTGTGGACAAAACGGAGTGCTTCCGGAAGTGGCAGAAAGATATATCTAAATTTGTCTGGCAGGGCAAAAAGCCCAGAATTAAGTTTAAGATATTAACAGATGCGAAAGAAAGAGGTGGCTTTGCCCTGCCAGACTTAAAGTTGTACTATGAAGCCGCAGCTTTCTGCTGGCTAAAAGATTGGCTACTTCTCGAAGACACTGACGTGCTGGATTTGGAAGGTTTTAACAATGCTTTTGGTTGGCATGCATACTTATGGTATGACAAAGTTAAGATCAATAAGGCCTTTAAGAACCATATTGTCAGGAAAGCACTGTTCAATGTCTGGACGAAATATAAAGACTTATTGGAAAACAAAACTCCAAGGTGGCTCTCACCTCTGGAGGCTAAGGCCCGAAAAAGACCCAATATGGAGGCCAAATGGCCAAAATATTGGGAACTATTAGAAAAAGATGGAGACAATTGGAAATTGCAGAGTTTGGAGAAAATGAAGGATAAGGTGCGAGACTGGTTACATTATGCTCAGATTAAAGAAGTTTTTAAAAATGACAAAAAGTTAGGGTTTCAGGTGGAGAAATCGAAGTTAGAAACAGAATTGTTAGAACCCAAAACCAAGGTACTATCTAGAATGTATAACTTGCTGCTAAAATGGAACACACAAGACGAAATGGTTAAATCGGCTATGATAAAATGGGCACAGGATATTGGGCATAACATTATGTTTGAGGACTGGGAAAGGTTGTGGACCACTGGGTTGAACTTCACTGCATGTAATGCTCTGAAGGAAAATGTTATGAAAATGATATATAGATGGTACATGACCCCAGTTAAACTTGCCAAAATATACCATTCGTCTGACAATAAATGTTGGAAATGTAAAGAAAATGAAGGAACATTCTTCCACCTCTGGTGGACATGCCCTAAGGTGAAGGCCTTCTGGGAAATGATATACAATGAGCTGAAAAAGGTATTTAAGTATACCTTCACTAAGAAACCAGAGGCCTTCCTTCTGGGTATTGTCGGCCAGAAGGTGTTAAAGAAGGATCGAACATTTTTCATGTATGCAACAACGGCAGCAAGGATTCTCATCGCAAAAAATTGGAAAACTCAAGATTTACCCACACTGGAAGAGTGGCAGATGCAGCTGATGGACTATATGCAACTGGCCGAGATGACTGGCAGAATCCGAGACCTGGGAGAAGAAAAGATGGAGGAAGACTGGGAGAAATTCAAGATGTATCTACAAAAACATTGTAATTTGTTTGAATGTTAAGAAGGATGCTAGATTATAAAAAACTGGCCACCACTAAACTAGATTTAAATTTGATGATAAGTGAGACTAAAGAAAATATAAAAATTTTATTGGAAAAAGTGTTAAATCATATTGGAATGTGTGGACATGAGATTGTAAACAAGTTGATAATTTGTTTGGAAAAATTTTTTTTTAATGATGTAAATGGGAGAGGGGGACGTGAGGGAGTCCAAAGAAGTGAAGAATTTGTTGTTATAAAAGTAAGATTGTTTTATGTGTGCATTTATATTTTAAAAAAAAAAAACCTTAATAAATATTTATAAAAAAAAAAAAAAGATTTGTTAATCCAGATTATCTTTCCGGAGTGATCTCTGTGTAGCAGGCAGTTTGTAATTATGTTCCTTCATTGCAGAAGATATCATAAATCTATACCAGTCCCTATCAAGGCTATCAGTTTGATTAGTATTTATACGTGGCTTCATGCAGTCAGTCAATCCATCAGAGAAATAATCCATAGTTGTTGGCACTAAGTTTCAAACATATTAGAAACAAGGCCTTTCCAAATATTTTCAACACCCCAAAATTATCATTATTATTACATATTTATTTATACCTCACCTTTTTCCCTGAAAGGGACGCGGATGGAGCTATGGTCTAAAACACAGAGTCTAGGTCTTGCCAATCAGAAGGTCAGCGGTTCGAATCCCCGCAACGGGGTGAGCTCCTGTTGCTCAGTCCCTGCTCCTGCCAACCTAGCAGTTCGAAAGCACGTCAAAGTGCAAATAGATAAATAGGTACCACTCTGGCAGGAAGGTAAACGGCATTTCCGTGCACTGCTCTGGTTCACCAGAAGTGGCTTAGTCATGCTGGCCACATGACCCGGAAACTGTCTGCAGACAAACGCCAGCTCCCTTGGCCTATAGAGCGAGATGAGCGCCGCAACCCCAGAGTCGTCTGCGACTGGACCTAACGGTCAGGGGTACCTTTATCTTTACCTTTTTCCCTGAAAGGGACTCAAGGTGGCCTGTGTATAAAGATATGAACAGCTAAAAGCATAGAGGAACAACTATCATTAAAAAGCAATTAAACATTGATAGAATTAAAACTCTGTGTGTGTGCGCGCGAGAGAGAGAGAGAGAGAGAGAGAAAGCTCTATTAAAATCATATAAATAATTACAATAAAAAGAAGCACAGCACCAGCCCTTTCATTGATTTCTGTCACTTCCCCAAAGCCTGTTGTAACAAGGTAATTTGCACCTGCCAGAGGAAGGACAACAAGGAGGGAGCCAATCTAACTTCTTTAGGGAGGGAGTTCCAAAGTCTGGGAGCAGCCACTGAGAAGATCTACCAAGCCGGTGGTGGTGGTAGTGGTGGGTGGAACTGAGAGAAGGGCCTCCCCCAAAGATCTCATAACCTGGGCAGCTTTGTTTTAGAGAAAACAGTTTTATATAAAATAAATATAAGTAAACCTTTCTACAATAGACCAAGGTTTTCTTCACTCAACATGGAAAAATAGTGGCATTTGGGGGGTTTGGTGTAATCTACTGATTTATTATTGCACTGGCTTCTTCAAAAATCTTCTTCCAAAATGGATCAGTGCATAGGCAGTCCCACCACATATGGAAGCAAGCCTCCATTTTGGTGGACAAATTTATGGATGGATGCAGAGGCGGAGCTTCATTCTCTGGCACTGGGGACTGAGAGCAGGTGGGGGCGAGGCACGCATCCTGGGGGCGTGGCATATCGCCTGCGGGGGCGTGGTCCCCAGCATGGGGGGGGCAGCCACGATGGCACCCCACCGGGATTGTGGTGCTGGGGGCGGTGTGCTCCCCCTGCTCCCCTCTTCCTCTGCCAGTGGATGGATGTAACAAAGAGAGTTTTAAATCATATTTATTTGGGAGTAAGCTCAACTGAAAGACAGTTAGACAAGCATAAGAAATGATGCACATAGTCTTGCATGAATCTCTCTACTGCCCCGAGGATGTGACACCCATCCTATTTGGGAGTGACAGAGAGAAAATTTGTAGCCTTGGATTTGAACACAGAGGCAGAATTTGCTGAGTGCTTCACTAGATTTGCTGGTTAGGAAGCAGACTGAAGAGTCTGTGGGGGACCATATTGTTGCTTTGGGGGATCTGAAGCAGAATTAGCAATTGTGCTTTGATTGTTCTGTCTGTTATTTGTTTTCATTGTGTTTTGCATGTATGCTCTCAAATAAAAGAAATATTACAAAGACACCACAGTTTGCTCTCAAGTGATCACATCCTAAAGAAATTAAACCCTGCAGCGCCGCTCCTGAACTTCTCATCACTTGGGGAAGTGGGGAACCCTTCCAGTTTCACTGCCTGATAATAATAATAAAAATGGGGAAATGAGGGCAAATGAAAATATATGAAATGCTTCTCAGAGTTAGTCACGGTTTGGTCCCAGCCAACCAGGGATCATACAGTCAAGGGTATGAGATTACAATGCTACATAGCCAATTAGATCTGCCTATGTGGTGACATCATTGCGGGAAAGTGAACCCAATTGAGAGCAAGTGAAGACAATGTAAATGAACAGGCTGGCAGAGCTGGGATGTTGTTGCTGTAATTGATGTTAATTTTACATATGGATCTTATGATTTTTCAATTTGGTTGCATACTTTTTGATGTTTTGTCTATTGTTTATGACTAGTTTTGTTAGGTTTGTAGTTATGTAATTTTTACAGGTTGTCAGCCACCTTGCACATCATTTGAACTTTGGAAAGGCAGCATAAAAATAAATGATTGGTTTTTGCAGGACATGGTGAGTATTTTTTTTTAAAGCAAACCAGCCTAATCAAAACAAAGTCAAGTGCTTCAGACTTACACAACTTGTGAACCATTAAATTTAATCCAGACCATCCTGCCAGGTGCTTGAGAATCCCCCTCCTACTATTTTGGACCTTTGGGTCCATCACATGCTTTTTCATGGGGTGTATTCACAAATACAAGCCTCCTACCTGCATTCCCAAGTATGCCATGCCCCTGTAGAGGATGCCTCCTGCAAGGAGGATCTGGAGCCCCCCAAAACCAGTGGCGTCCAGGAGCGGTCCATGCCAATTATCAAGGAGAAGCCAGGGAACTTAGGGGAGGCTATCTGGGGTACCTCAGTGAAAGAGGGGAGCTCATCCTCTTGAGGAGTCACAACCACCCCTGAACCCACTGGGCATAATGGTGACTTAAAAGGCAGGCCAGGACCCTCACGCTCAGGAGATGTGCCTATTTGCAGACAACAAGACAATTAAATTATCAGATTCTATCTGTCGACATTAACCCAGAAGTAACTGCAAGGGTGGCTGAGGTTCTTGTCAACGGTATCTCTTAGAGTGGCGAACGGCACTATTAGCAGGAAGAAATTCAAGTGAAAATTCTCGTTATCACATATTTTACATGGCTGTTTATTTGTGTGTGTGTGTGTGTGTGTGTGTGTGTGTGTATAGGGATGTTTTATGATAGCCTGTACTTGTACTGCCTAATAAAGGTTTGGCAAAGTAAGTAGAAAAAGGATTCCTCATGAGTAAAGTGCACCCTGTGCGTAGGGCCCTCCTCACATAAGGACATCTTCCAGAAGCCTCTAAGGAGCTGCAGCTGAACACTGGGTGTTCTTGCTTACACCAATGCAGTCTTGTGTTTGTCTTGGGATGCCTTCTGAGCAACATTTGGACTGCTTTTGCACCTGCCTGCACTGTTGCTCTCTATTTGCCCAGGCTTTGGACTGCTTCTCAACTCTGCTGTAGAACCTATCCCGCCTTGGGCATGCTTGAGACAGGATAAAATGATGCAGTCCGGGAAACAAACAGCCACAAGCTCCTACTGACTATATAAACTGACCCAAGACCCATATCTCTTCATTTGGGCATCATGCAGAAGCAGTGACTGAGGATATCACGAGCTGTTCTTGATCTCTGAGTGCTAAATTTCGGGAAGAAACGATAGCCCTTTCTCCTATCTTATTAGGTTCCCAAATGGATGTCATTTATATGTTGCGGAGGAGCAGCAGATCTAGGCAAGAGGGCACAAAATAAAGCAATCCCCTGTTATCTTATGCCTTCTGTTCATTCATATTCCTTTAGCGAGCCTTGCTCTCCCCATCTGATACAGGAGGAACTACATACACTTGTCGGCTGATTTTAGCTTTCCTAGCTGTATTGTTTACATGATAGGACTTTGCTGGTTTTAAACCTGCAGATAACAGGAAATTGCTCATTTCCCATGGTGCTTGTACCACGGTTGTTTTAGCGCTCACCAAAGTTGGCAGTGCACTAAGCTTAGCGGTGAGGGGACAGAGTCAGAACCCTGATCCAAAATGCTGTTGGTCTTCAGCTGATGGATCATACATCACTGAGGGCAATCTATACCAGCAGCACCATGCCTGGATTGCTCAGTTGGTTAGTGCAGGATGCTGATAATGCCAAGGCTGCATATTTGATCCCATATGAGACAGCTGCATATTCTCTGATTCTTAGGGTCCCTTCCAGCTCTTCAGTTTTATTATTCTGTGAAGGAGAAGGGTTTTTACCTTAGTGGAAGAACATCCAATTTGCTTACAGGTGGTCCTAAATTCAGCCCCTTGTAGGGCTGGGAGCATGCCTTTCTGAAACCTTAGAAAACTTCTGCCAGTCTTGAGCTAGATGGACCAATGATCTGTCAATAAGGCAGCTTCCTGTATTCCCATGACACCATTTTTCTATCTATTCTGCCGCCCCCCAAAAAGAGACACAGAGACTTTCCTAAACCAGGGCTGGGGAACCTGCAGCTCTCCAAATGCAGTTGGACTCAATCTCCAATCAACCTCAGCCAGCATGACCAGTGACCAGAGATGATAGGAGACCACAAATTTCCCAGTCCTGAGCTAAGTCATGAGGTGGGTTAGGGTCCCCGTCCCCCATAGCATGACTTCTCCTCTGTGTCCATAGCAGCTGCATCTCAGCCAGATATTCATCAGGTAGCGACTCTTGAAATGGAAGGGATGCCTGATTTCTGTGGTCAGCTGCAGAGCTTTTTTGTATTCCATTCACTACAGACTCGTTCTCCTGCAACCTGGTCCAGGCCCTTTAGAGCAATAGCACCAGCCTTGTGAAGCACATTACCATCTGAGATTACAGGCTCTGACAGTCTGTAAGTATTCTCGGATGCTTAAAAGCTTTCGTTTCTTACAGGTTTTTCCAGATAGGTGAACCTCTCATTGCCTGTATGGCGACAACAGCATTTTGATGTTTTTAATGGAAACCGTATTTGCTCTGTTTTATTGAATTTTTACCTGTAGGCTGCTATGATATTTCATACGATTAGTGCTTTATAAATGACCAGAATAAATAAACCGTAGTGACAGGGAAAGTGCTAAAATAGCATTTGATGAATACTACTGTGGCTCACAGGAACCCTGTCTCCCCCATAGTCAGCTGTCTTAGCCCTGTATTAATTCTTGGTGCTTGGATGGGCAGATGCAAAAACGGTTGGGGCTTGTACACCAGTAATAGCTGGGCAGGTGCGGAAATTTCATGTATTTTTTAGCAGGCAGGTGTAACAAGCATCCAACCACTCTGGAAAGCACCTTGATGAGATGGTGGGAGATGCTTGATTTTAAAAGCATGCTGGATATTTAATCCCCCCTCCCCACCACTATCAATTTTGAGCCCAGGGCAACCGCCTCTGTACCCCACAAGCAATGTTACTGCCCCTTACTCTCAGAAATCATGTGTTCCTTGTGCATACGAGAGGGCAGGGGTTTCCCCTCCTCAGGTATTGTTGTGGGACTCCAACTCCCATCAGCCCCATCAACTAGCATGGCCAATGTTTAGGGGTGATGGGAGTTGTAGCCCATTAACAGCTGGAGGGTTAAAGGTAAGTTGTTCCTTCTAGAGGGTTTGCAAAACTCAACTATTTTGTTTTGCATTGAGTAGCTAGATGGATACGGTGGTTAAAGGAGGAGGGTTTTTCTTGAAAAACTTGGCATCTGTATGGTAATTTGTTGATTATTGTGGTTTTTTTTTTAAAAAAAACAAGTTTAAATTAAAATATACAAATGTGTTTTAAAATTGTATAATCAGATGGCCACTCTCTTTAATGCCCCTTGACTGCAGCATGGTTTTTCCTAAATCAGGGTGTCTTACAGCCTTAAAAAATAAAATTAAAAAGAAATGGCCCCACTGCTGTGCCTTTAAGAGAGCTTTGACCAGGAGACAAAAGGATGGTGGAAGCTTCACCTGATTAATGTCTGCAAAAGTCAGCAGCTGTACAGCCTGGTTCTATTTGTGTTGACTCCAAAGGAAGTCTAACTGCTTTTGAAACCTGGGGTGGCTTTGAGCATTACATATAAACAAACCAGTGTTTAAGGAGACAAGCAACACCTGCTAACATTCCCTCTTCTTGCATTTGTGGACAAGTTGGGCCCAGTTCATCAGATGCATGGAATGCAACCCTCTGTTTCAAGATATAGATTAATATATGGCGGTAAGGGATTAGAAAGCAATGTGGCCAGAGGCCGAAACAATGCTTAAAATATATTATGGCTAATGGCAACTCAGGCAAAGTGAATATAAAATTAGCATGATGATCGTTTACACCAGCAGTGATAGATTAAAAAAGCAGGAGCCACAAGCGCTTATACGAAGTCAGGATCATGGGCCCGTCTAGTTCAGTATTGTCTACATGGGCAGGCAGCTGCTCTCCTGGGTTTCAGACGGGTGGGGCAATCCCAGGCCTTCCAGAAGATACCAAGGACCTTCTGCACTCAAAGCAGATGCTTTGTCACTGAACAACCACCCTCTCCACTTAGTGTACGCCTGGACCCCAAAGCAAGTTGGGAGCCAGCCAGGATTGATCCCATACATTGTATGGAGGATAAGAGTTACAGTCTTGCAATAAATAAATCAAATCCAAAAATTAAATCTGTCTGGCGACCATTCCGGAGTCTCCTTAATCCGGAGTCACTCCTGCTGCTGCTGCTGCCGCCGCTCTGAATCAAACGCCCAGCCCCCGCACCCCGCGCGCGCGCCTCGTGGGCTCTTTAACACTCCTGGCAGCGGCGCGCGAGGTTGCGGGGCTGCCGCTTTGTCAATCCCTGGATGCGAACCAATGAGTGCGCCGCGTAGGAGGGCTGTCCGCAATCCCCTATCTTGGAGCGGGTCTCGGTGCCAGACCACGAGTGGAGATAATTATTGGGAAGGAGTCTCGCTCTCGCTCCGCTTTGGGCTGCAAGCAAGCAGGCAGGCAGGCAGGCAGGCAGGCGCTGGATTGTGTGGCTTTCTCTCCCCTGCGCCTCTCCATTCCACCCGTAATAATCATCGTCGCAGAAGCAAGCTCGGGTCTGTCTGTCTCTCTCTCTCTCTCTCCGCAAGCTCGAGAGGGGATCGGACAGGGGAGGGGGAAAAAAAGAAGCAGCTGAAATCGACAAGCCCGGAGCGCGATAGCTCTTACAAAACCTCGGTCCCCGAGCATGACTGGACTTCTGGCGAAAATGCACACCCCTCTCTTTTGGGCGGTCTTGGCCGGGATGGCCTCGCTGTTCTTCTTCCAAGGTAAGGAGACGACTCCAGATTTTTGCACCGCGGGTTCGAATTCTGGTTCTCGCCTCCCCTTGGCTGGCTTCCTTCTGCTGCAAGTGAGAAGAAGCAGGGAGGTTTGGAAGACCACCCCCCTCCTTTCCTACAGATGCTTTCTCTCCCCCTTTTTCTTCTTATTCTCTTCAACCCCCCCCCCTTCCCGGTTTTGCAAAATAGATTATCGATCCGATTCTCGCAGCTGCTGGCGGAGCCGCGCCGGGTGCGCAATTTGTGGCTTGTGTGTTGATGGCTTAATTTGCTTGTGCGTTTGGATTAGTCGTGATTCCGGAGCATGTGAGGCTCCCTCTCTTACTCTCCCATTCTCCGAACCTCCCCATCACCCCTACCCCCGCCGCGTTTCTCCGATAGAGATCGGCGCCGGTACGAGGCAAACAAATGTTTAAAAAAGGCATGTGATCGAGTTGTCAATTTGAGCAAGCTCTCGAGACGCCCATTGGTCTTCTCCCTCCTCTTCTGGATGGGATCTTCTTTAAGAGACGGAAGGGATGAGAAACTTCAGCGGACAAACTTCTGCGGTTACTAAGTGGAAGAGGAAGGGGTTGTTAAGGGAGGGAGACGGGTAAAGCCAGGGCTGAGAAATGGCCAGAATTATATCCCCCCCCCCTTACTTCTGGATCGCTGCCTTTCCTTCCAAAAACCTTCTCAAAAGCTGCCGCCGTTCTGTGTAAAGCAAATGGTGGATATTTGGGGTGGGTAGAAGAGAGGGGGACAAATAACTTCAGTAGTAATGGGGTGTGCAAGCTTTTATGGCGGGTGTTGCTAAGCATTCAGGAGCACCGTAATAAGAGAGATAAACTTCTTTTCTCTGTTTTATTGGGTTGCCAAAGCTACAGTGAGAAGGATGGATACAGGGAACGCACGCCCAACCCTGTCTCTATGGAGGGTTGAGGAAGTGTTCTTGTGAGGGAGCCAAGCCTTCTCCAGCTGCTGTTGATTTCCCTTTTAGCGTCTCCTTGTTTTGGCTTTGATTTCTCTCCACTACTGTTAAGATGGTGAGACTTTGTTGCTGCTGAGTAGGATCGCCCCTTTAGCAATGCGTGTTTCATCGCGCGCCCTTCTGCTTTTAAGGAAGATGGGGGGGGGGGGGCTTCTGAGGTGTAGACTGAAAGGCATTTACTACAGAGAGTGCTCCTCTCTCTCTCTCTCTCTCTCTCTCTACCCCCCTCTTGTTCAGCCACCAGATGCTGAAGAGCCTCCTGCATCTTTAATAGGCAGGTCAAAGAGGGGAGTTTTTTGGGCAGCCGGGGCTGTGTCACGCAAGGTATACCGGCCTAAATCCTCTCTTGAACACAGCTGCTAAAGAAGCCATGTCCACTTCAGTGGCTGGTGGCGGCACCCTAAACACTGGTCGGTTCGCCTCCAAGATACGAAACACCCCCAGATGCCCTGTCATATTTGGCTGGACTTGCAAACAGAACTGTCTCTCTAGTTGCTTAAATGGGCTGCAAAAAGCCAGGCTTGGTAGGGGATCAAGGGTAGGCTTGAGAGATGTCCCTTGATGCTTCTCTGCCCCTCCAAGAGGCTTTCAGCCTCCTTCCGCCGGCTGAGGCCTTTCCATAAACTTGATTAAATACTTTCCTCGTAATCTTCCCTGACCCCTCCAGCTGAGGTCAATAGACTTGATGGAGACTTAATTCACTTCCGTTTGGAGCCAGCCAGAGACCCCCGGGATAGAAGGGTGCTAGTGGGGAGAGACGTGGCTTCGAGGAAAGCAGGGTGATGACACATGAGGCAACTCCACAGGGATGGGCTGGCAGCTGGGTATGGGAGGCAGGGAGACAGATGTGCACAGAGCTGGGGCATGTCTGTGCATTTCATTGGTGGAGGGAGGATGGATGGACGGACCCATGTTTCTGCCTTGCAAAGATGTCAGTTTGTGTTTGTTTCTGCACAACCATCTGGAGATGCCGGCACAAGCTGTTCTTTCCACAAGAGGCTTGGGCTTTTAGAAGAAAGGTGTTGCATTTCTGCAGATCATCTGGGGCATGATCCTCGGTGGTCAGAAAGTGTCTGCCTTGTGTTGAAGTGGAGCTTACTCCCGGGCCAGAAAGGTTTCTTGAATCACAGAACTGTTCGCCCTCTTGTTCTTGCCTGGGACTTGTACCCTGGGAAAGCTGTTGCAAGAATTGCACACAATACATTGGTCTAGCAGAGTGGTTGAAAGGGGCTTTGGACATCCCCCCTCTGTAGCTTGGTGCTAGGGCAGCTGCTTTCCATGCAGAAGGTTGCAGGTTCGATCCCTGGTATCTTCAGGTTAGGATTGCAAGAGCCTCTGTTCTGAAGCCCTGAACGCTGCCAGCTAGTGTTAACAATACTGAGTTAGACGGACCAATGGTCTGATTGACTATAAGGCAGCTTCCCATGTGGTTTATAAAGACAGGTGCTTATTTTAGTATTTCACTTCCATGTATCTAAAAGTTCATGTGTGCACACTTATCCCCACATAGGAGCACAGGAATCTGCCTAGTACTGAATCATAACATAGCTTCAAGCAACTTGGTTTTGTCTACACTGCCTGGCAGTAGCGCTCCAGGGTTTCAGAATTAAGACATTCCCACGCCTTCTTGAAGATGCTGGGGATTATATCTAGTAGGCAACTAGAAGCTTATGGAAAATTCCCAGGCAGGACTCAAGAGCAACAGCATTCTGCCTGCTCTTGATTTCCAGGAACTGGCACTCAGAGGCAAGGGACAGCCTGTCAAGCAGAAGCTATACTATTGAGCTGCAGCCCTCCCACTTTCTTTTTCTGAGTTTCTCAGCCTGGCAACCCAAACTCACCCCCATCACCATGAGACGATAGATGTTTGCACTGGAGTTATGTGCACAAATGGCTTCTTGAAATTCTGGCAGGGAAGCTGGGTTGGGGGGACAGCAGCTGTTTTGCTGAATTTCTCCAGGGGGAAGAGAGCTTCTCCAACAGTTTCTGTGGAGTGGGGCTTAACACTAGCAGTTTTCCCCACCCCATAAGTGTCATCTACCCATCACTGCAAGCCACAGCAGTGTTGCCTACCTGCCATCATTTGGCATTTTCCAAAACTGCCCTGATCTAGTGTGATTCTGGGGCATTGTAGGAAAAGTGAGTGACTGATAACAAACACATATATAAGTTGGTCTTTTTCTAGGGAGTGCGGATGTGGTGGGCAAATCACATTTTTTTCCTCAGCCAAAATGTCTTCTGGCTTGGACTGTACTATCACAGTGCAGTTACTCTCTTGAATGTTCACTTGTGTAAAAGGCTCCCTGTAGGCCGAAAGCCAGCACATCTAGGAGAAAGGTTTAGGGTAGCTTCTCTTTTTTTCTCCTTGATGTGCTGGCTTTTTACAAGCAGGGAGTTTAAGGTTCAAGACTTCCGGAGTGGAACTGCCCATACAATTGCAACCTCATTCTCCAAGTTCAGTGGCTTATCAAGTTTTGCGCTTTCTTCAACTTTCCTCTCCTTCCCTTCACCCTTAATGTCATTAGGCCTTTTCTGGGCACACCAGAGTCCTTGTTCATTACCTGCCATGATGTGTCAACTTATTTTTTTGTGGGAATTCTTCCTAGCGGTTTCTACTCCACTGCAAATGTTCTGCCCCCTGCAGCCACAAAGGAGGCACACTCCTCAGGACAGCCCCCAGCTGAAGTTCAGGGGTTCTAAATTCTGATCTACGCTGATGGTAGTTGGGTAGCTGGCTTATGGTACATATCCCATACTTTTCTGTGTATACGACGCCCCCATGTATTTTGGGGGACTCAAATTTAAGAAAATGGGGGAAGATGGCACAGAGTTGTTGAGCTTTTTTTTTGGGGGGGGGGGAATTAACCAGGATTGGGACGTGGGTGGCGCTGTGGGTTGAACCACAGAGCCTAGGACTTGCCGATCAGAATGTCGGCAGTTTGAATCCCCGCGACGGGGTGAGCTCCCGTTGCTCGGTCCCTGCTTCTGCCAACCTAGCAGTTTGAAAGCACGTCAAAGTGCAAGTAGATAAATAGGTACTGCTCCGGCAGGAAGATAAATGGCATTTCCGTGCGCTGCTCTGGTTTGCCAGAAGCAGTTTAGTTATGCTGGCCACATGACCCAGAAGCTGTACGCCGGCTCCCTCGACCAGTAAACCGAGATGAGCGCCGCAACCCCAGAGTCGGCCATGACTGGACCTAACGGTCAAGGGTCCCTTTACCTTTACCTTTACTTAACCAGGATTATTTATTTTTATTATTATTTATAAAGGGGCGATGGCTGAAAATCACTCACCAGTACATGTCAAATATTCGCCTCCCGCCTGTCCCACTACTGGCAGAAGCTGCCAGTCACCCGCCCAACTGCTGCAGCATCATTTAATCAACACCTACCATTGACGCAACAACAAATAACACTCACAGTAGTAGCTGACAGTCACGGCAGCAACCAATTAAACGCCCATCCTATGCACTATCCATGTATAAGATGACCCCCACTTTTTAGCATGATTTTTAAAGAAAAAACCATAGTTTTATACACGGAAAAGTACAGTATATGCCACAGATACCTCCAAAAGTTGAACTGGTTTTAGACATTTGCCATGACTTTGTGATCACCTTTTTGTGTTCTGACAGTCTTTCCTCTTCAAATGCAGCCTGTGAAACTTTGTCCATGAAATTTTTGCCACTTCAGAACTGACCCATCCCCCTTCAAAAAAGTATGGGCTCCTTTAAGTCCCTTTGAATCCCTTTGTCTATATATTTTTGAAAGAGGGTAGGGAGTACAAAGATGACTTCAACCATCTCGTTTCTCCTATGGCTTTGTCCTTTGATTCTGGACAATCCATATGTCTTGTGTAGTGGGGGTCCTTTGAGCCTGCACACTCTGATTACACGGAGAATTCACTGCACCTATTGGGTCTCTTTGGTGCCTTACAGCAAAGGAAGGCTTAGCAATAGGCAATCTGTCTTTCAAGGAAGCTTGCTTGCTATCCTTGATGCTCTCATTCAGTAATCTTGGATAAGCATCTGGGAAATGCAGACATTCTAGGAAATGTTGTAGCTTAGCAGCAGAACACATGCTAAAAAGTCCCCATTTCAATCCCTGACCTCTGCAGGTGGGGAAAAGACCCCTGTCTGGAGACCTTCTGTCAGTCAGTTCAAAACCAGGGGTGGGCAGGTTTCAGGCTTGCATGAATTTCTTCATATTTTCCTCCCCTAGAACAATAATATCTAGCAGCCAGCTGCAAAATAATTTCTAAGCCAGGTGGACATACTCATAAGAATTAAGAGTGCCTTGGGCCCAGGAATTCATTATTAGTATCACAACTAAGCTCTTGCAAGTCCTTTCATACACAAACTCCTTTTGCAGAAGTAGCGAGAACGCTTTCTCCTTTAAAGTAATTTTCTTTCCCAGCAAACTAGTGTGTGTGTGTGTGTGTGTGGTAGCTACTGCTGTTTGATAAGCAATACAGAGGCAGGATCTCTTGTGGATATACAAGAGTCACCCAGTGATCTACCACAAGATCCCGATTTACCTTTTATCCATCCCAGATCTAGACAATAATGAGCTAGACCAGTGGCCTGACTCTGTATGGCAGCTGCTTGTGTTCCTTCCTCATACCCTTTGACGAAAAGTAGGTTTGATGAAAACTGGCCTTAACTCTGACCACTTCATGTCATGGATGCAGGATCTAAAAGACAATACACCATTATTTAGGGAATGGAACAGTTAGGGTTATCTCCTCCTTTTGCAAAGAGTGAGTGCTATTCATTGCTAACCCTAATCAGAGAAGACCCAGTGCAATTAATGGGCATGTCTAACTTGGGTTCATTCATTTTACTGGGTCTATGCTGCATGAGACTTGGTTGAATACAGCCCCATAGTCGTCTTTTTTTTAAAAAAAGATCTGCAACTGGTCTCTAGCCTTGCATTCCACTACCTTAACGTCTGAATTTGCTCCTTCTGTGTCTTAATTTAGCTTGAGCAGGATGGTGCCCTTTCTGTGCAGCTCAGCCATAACAGTGTACAAAGGCACTTAGTTGTCTTTCCCCTTTAGTGAATGCAGATAAGAACTTCAAAAGTTTTTTTACATCCATGGAATCAGACAACTAGACATGGGCCATCTGGATTAGCCGAATGTTACAAGAAAGAACTTCCAAGCAAATAATTTAACGAAGCTGCAATTTGCCTGCTTAGCAACAAGGCTTTTTAATGATGACTTTCAAATACTCTTAGTCCTGGTTACGAAGAACTTGGAGGCAGTGGAGGCTGGTCCATAAGGGCAAATATCAGTCTGCCCTCAGCTACCCCCAATCTCCCTGTCCCTCCCCCCCTTTTAGTGGGCATTGCCTGTCAGCTTCCTCTTCCTTAGTCTCAGGACTGCCCTTGTAGAACTTGGCAGCCAGGAGGATGGGGGCAAAATTAGAATCAGTTGCCTCTGCCTGCCATTGGGTCTGGCACCACCTGCTGTTGCCTTGCCTGTCTTCTGCTCAATGGGCACCCCCTGCATTTCCACACGGACTTGCAGCAGCTCTCCAGGGTTCAAGGCACAGTGGTATCTCCCAGCCCTCCCTGGAGATTCCAGGGACTAAACCTGGGACTTTCTGTATGCAAACCAGGTTCTCTACCACTGCAAGACAGAGAATTCTCCATGTTCGAGTGCTTTGATGGGAGGCATGGGATGAGTTCCAGAGGGCATTGGTCACCCAGCAAGCAGGTGTTTACTTATAACAGATCCTGATAGGGAGGGGTGCAGGGAGTCAGACCTTCCTGTCCCAAACTTCACAGGGAATGCATTGGCTGTTATTTTCACATTCCTCTCCCCCCTCCCCACCAGCAATCATTTTGCCACCTCTTAGCAGGATTTGTTCCCTTTTAATGCTTTCTGATCAGTTTTGTTTGGCTATAGCCTTTTGTTCCTCTGCCTGGTATCTCATTTACTGCTTCTGGTAATCTCCCTGCTCACTCGCTCGCTCTTTCTCTCCTAGCATAAAGCAAAGTTTCTTGAAAAGGGGGAAGCGAGGGGATGACTTTGCTGCTGGTGCCTCATGTAGTCAGCCTGACAATTTAAGACACGGCGCAGCAGGCAAAGCTCACTCTCTTTTCCGTTGCCAATTTGAGTATCTTGCGGCATCTGATTTTTTTGAGAGAGCAACTTCTTTTTGTTTCGCAGGCAGAGAGCCCATGCGAATAGCAAAACAGGAGCAGATTGCATCTCCCAAATTTTATCCTCTCCCCTTCTGCTCTTCCACCCACCGGAGCAGTGGCATAACTTTGCACCCTGTCAAGAGATTTTTTTTTTTTTTCAGTTGAGATCAGATCATAGATCAAATTTGACATTTTTTAAAAAAATTACAAGCTATGATCACACATATGAAATCGTCAAGTTTTGTTTTTTTTAAAAATGGTGCGAATTAGCAATGTTTTTATTTCTTACTGACTTCACACAGTGTTGTGGGACGTGCTAGGGTTGTCCACAGAATCTTGTATCTGTGGCATTTAAAAAAACAACCTTATATCTGTGGATGAATCACTCTGTACTCCCTCCATGTCACTCTGTACTAAAGGGGTTCTTAGCCACTTTGTACAAATTGAAGTTCTGCCCCCTTTCACTGTAATGGAGAAGCTGAACTTGGTGACCACTTTTCATGCAAGGCACCCTTAAAGTTTGCTGCAGCACAGCTGCTCACAGGAGTGAGGCCTTGCTGGCATTTAACACCTGTGCTTAGTTGTCTACACTGGTTGCCAGTTTGCTTATGGGCCAAGTTCAGGGTTTTTAATATTAGTATATAAAGCTTGGGATCAGTTTACCTATGAGTTCACCTTACCCTACATGTGCCCACTGGATCACTTTGATTGGCAGAATTGGAACTACTACAGTGGTCCCTCAGGTTAATTAGTTCCGGAGGTCTGTACTTAACCTGAAACTGTTCTTAACCTGAAGCACCACTTTAGCTAATGGGGCCTTCTGCTGCCGCCGCAGCGCCAGAGCCTGATTTCTGTTCTTATCCTGAAGCAAAGTTCTTAACCTGAAGCACTATTTCTAGATTAGCGGAGTGTGTAACCTGAAGCGTATGTAATCTGAAGCATATGTAACCCGAGGTACCACTGTATAGGTAGTAGCCTCTCTGCATTTGTATGGATTCATTTAGTGCAGGGAGTTCCTGCACTTTGGAACTCCCTGCCTGTTGAGATCAAGCAAATGCCTTCTCTGTACTCATTTCAGTGCCTGCTAGGTAAGCCTACCCAGATGCTTAGAAAGCTGAGGTAATTTCAGTCTGTTTTAGTATCTTAACTTTTGCATGTTTTCAAGCAGGGTTGTAATTTTTTCTTGATTTTACTGTTTTATCTTTTTGTGGACAGCTTTTAGGGGGGGGTTGCAATCAAGTGGTTTATAAATTTTATGAAATAGCTAACTAACTAAATGATACGCTTTTAAAAAGAAAGCCTAGCACTTTATCATTGCCTGTCAGAATTAGATGCACTTTGCAGGGATGGTCACCCCTTCTGAGTGTTTGAACACTGCCAGGTTGCTGCAGTGGTTTTCCCTGAAAGATGAATATTACCATTTTGGCATTGATGATGATGATAATTTTACTATTTATACCCTGCCCACCTCCAGCCACTCTGAGCAGCTTAGAACATATATAAAAACATAACAAAAGCATTAAAAGCCTCCCAATATAGGGCTGCCTTCAGATGTCTTCTGAAAGTTTTGTAATCCTTTATCTCCCTGACATCTGAAGGTAAGGCGTTCCACAGGGAGGGTGCCACCACCAAGAAGGCGCTCCACCTGGTTCCCTGTAACTTCGCTTCTTGCAGTGAGGAAACTAGTAGAAGGCACTTGGAGGAGGACCTCAGTGTCCGGCCTGAGTGATGGGGGTGGAGACGCTCCTTCAGGTATATTGATGCAATAGTACTCATGGGGGAAGGGGGTCAGGAGCAAAATGCCATTCCCAGCATGGGCCCTGTTACCTCAAGGGTGATTGCTGAGGGATGGGCCTCTTCCACTACCCGCTCCCCACATATTTTAGATATGTAGGGTAGAATCCAACTTAGGACTAAGTTGCTAAGTACACGCACAGGGAACGAGATCCACTCTTGCAATGAAGCTCATCCACCCTCGCCTCCTCCTGTGCACTCCCTAGATCTGTTCTGGGTTTGCCCTTGCCCAGAGCATATTTAGGAGATGTGGTGAGGGAAGAATGAAGGAGGTCCTGTTGCATGGGCAGAACTCATTCCATGCACACCACAGCTTAGTTGAATCTTGCACACAGCCTCATTTCATGGTGTGCATGTGTGTGTGGTGGGGGAGGGGAGTTCTGGGTTGACTTGTACAATGGAAGAAATAGATCCCTATTAAAAAAAAAAAACAGTTTTTAATTCAATGGTAGAAATATGTTGTTCCTGACAACCTTGTATTTATTAGCTCTGAAGATATGTGGCTGTTCTAAATGTTTTAGATTTTTTAAAAAATGTACTATTTGCTGCTTTGTGTTTTGTCACTCTAGGCACCTATGGGAAGAAAAGTGGGATAGAAACTTAAAGCAGATAAAATAGAATAAATATTTGGTTGGCTTGACTTTGCACAAACGAGGTAACAATCCTCCCAGTCGTCTGCTGCCTAGGCATCTATCTGTGTCCTTATTGGCATATTTGCATCTTTACTGATGGCTTGCTCTGGCCACTACTCTTACAATATTGAGCATCTGCCTTTGTGACCAATACTTTCTGTTTGCTTTTGAAAACAAATTGATGCGCTGTTCCCGTAGTGCTTTATGGCTTGTAAGAATTCCTTTCTGACTTCTGTTTGCATTTCTTATATTACATATTTTGACATTTTGACATATCTTCATGTGGCCCAGATGCCCAGGATATGGCATAGAATCATAGAATTCTATGGAATTCTCAAGGACCACCTATTCCAACCCCCTGCAATACAGGAATGTTGATAAGGGTAGGATCTTGGATCTTAATGTCTGAAGTCAACAGAACAGGGGGCAAGTTCACCCTCCTCCCATTCCAGGGGTGTCCCTGAAGTTACCCCCTTCACTTCTATATCAGTGAGTGGTTTATAATCATTTGCTTCTGTGAGCGCTGCCCCCCCCCCCCAATGTGTGTGCAATTTTAAACTTTGAAGGGTAAATACATTTGGGGTTTTACATACTGGTTTAGAAAGTGAAAATTAGGTAGGTTTGCATTAAAATGCAAACATGATAAATTTCTCCCCAGTACCTGGTTGCTCTAACCATTAGATCCCACTCTCACTGGGGCAGGGTGGGGAGAACCTAAATTTGAGTGACAGAACTGATGGAAAGTCATGATGTGCTTTCTGTTTGTAGATGAGAGATGAAATCAGTTGAGGGCGGTCAATTAGGGCAAATGGGTAGGCTTCCCGTAGGTCAGGAAAATTCCTGACATGTCCTGGTTTTTGGGTGTAAAAATGGTGCCGGGGGAATTTTTCCGAATCACAAAAGTCTGGGAAAATCCCTCTATATGGCCACACGATGGAAAAAGCAGCGGAAACAGCTCCGAAAGCTTAAAATTGCTATTGGGGGTGGAGTAGGGAGGTCTTCTCCAAAAAGCTCAACAATTTGGGTTTCTCCCCCACCCCCCATCAGGAATTTTTGAAATATGGCAACCCTATGAGTGGGGAACTGCTCCACCAACCTCTACCAGCCCTCAGAGCCCCCACCTGTCTGCCTACTTACAATCAGTCCTTGGTGTGGCATTGGCTATTAGCTCCACCAACACCACCTTAGGCCACATTCTCAGCATAATCTTAAAGCACTATGGCACCACCTTTACCAGTCAAGGCTTTCCCTCAAGGAATCCTGGGAAGTGTATTTCATTGTAGGTGCTGGGAGGTGTTGTTGTTGTTTAGTCATGTCCGACTCTTCATGACCCCATGGACCAGAGCATGCCAGGCACTCCTGTCTTCCAGAGACTCCTATTCCCTTCCCTGAGCTACAGTTTTCAGAGTTTCCTGTGAAAGGGGGATTGATTATTACTCTTCTCTGGGAACTGCAGCTCTGTGAGTGGTCTCCTAACAGCTCTCGGCATCCTCAATGAACTACGGCTCCCAGGATTCTTTGGGGGAAGCCATGGCTGTTTTTAAGTGGTCTCGGATTGCCTTAAGTGTATGATCTGAATGTGGCCTTAGTCTCAGCGTTGCCCTTGTAAGAACTCTTCAGGGAGGAGGATAGGGGGAAAGCTAGAATGAGTTGGCTTCACAAGTCAGTGGCTCTGGCGCCACCTAGTGTTGGACCTCCCTGCCTTCCTCCCTACAAGTTCTAGTAGGCACCAGCCCTGCTAAATGGGGGCATATTCTGGTTTACAATCAGGCCCATGAGTCGCATCTCTCCATTGGCCTTCGGCGAGACAAATGGGATCTGATTACAGCTTGTTAACACAGAGTGAGAACCGTCAAAAGGCACATAGTGTTTTCCGAAGAGGCTGCGGTGTGTGTGTGGATGAGAGTTTGCACGCTTTCAGGCGTGCAGAGCAGTTGAATGCCACAGGCTTGCCAAGTTCCATCTCTCGGAAAAGACACATTCTAAACAAATTGCTGCAGTAGTTCAATCCCATTTTCCCCAGCATGTGGTGGTGTGTTGTGTTAAAATTATTGTCTTGGGTGAGATTTGGAGAGGGCGGAGGGAGAGAAGAGAATGAGCTCCCTTTGGCTTCTCCTTGGTGTGTAGATGATGGCACCGATGAATGTGTATTTAAACAAATATATTGACTTATTTCTGCTAATATCAAGATTTATTGTCCCTTGCAGAAAATAATAATAGCCTTGACTTCAGTGGGGTCAATATTTACTACTAGGCTCGATAAAATCGTTATTATTCACCTCGGCAGCCGCCAATCGGTGCCTAATAAATAATAATAGTTATAACTGATGTTTACAATCTTAGACATCCCAATTACATTGTCTGCATGCCTGGTGCATTCTGCTTGCTTTATTGCCCTGATCCAGGGATATACATGGCAAGTTTCATCAAGCCTTGTTCTGGTTTTCCTGAACTGTATCTTTTACCCCAACCACCTTGCCTGATGCTTCTTGCAATGAAAGGTGGAACTATTCGTTAAAAAAATTAAAAATTAAATAAAAATTACACAGTTCTATCTCACCTTTCCACCAAGGTGCTTCAGGTAGTGCACATGGTCCCCCCCCAAAAAAAAACCTCTCCATTTTGCCTTGAGGTAGGTTACAGATGGTGACTGGCCCAAGATCACCCAGGGAGCTTCATGGCTGAGTGGGGATTTGAACTCTGATCTCCCAGGTCCTAGCCTGACACTCTAACCACTATACCACACTAGGGCTGGATCTAGACCATGCATAGGCAAACTCCAGCCCTAGAGATGCTTGGGACTACTATTCCCATCATCCCTGACCACTGGTCCTGTTAGCTAGGTATGGTGGGAATTGTAGTCCCAAACATCTGGTGGGCCGGAGTTTGCCTATGCCTGATCTAGACACTTCAATGAAACGTTTCAGTTAAATGCGTTGCAACCTTTGCATGAGAAATCAGGTTAGGAAAAATGGAACTCCACAGCACCATCTAGTGTTACAGTGTTGGAATGCATAAACAATGCATATAAAGTGTTTTTTTCTTTGCCAATGTAGCTGAGTCGCAGCTCTCAGCTAGTTAAAATTTGAGATGAGGGCAACCTGTAGCTCAGGATTCTTGTGAAGGAGCTGAGGCCTATGTTCATACCCTGTGAAGACTAGTGAATTGAGGCCTACATGTAGCTATGTGCACGCACACACACAGAGAGCGAGAGAGAGAGAGAGAGAGGGCACACAATTGTATTTGAGTACAGGGAAATATGTGGAATGCTATACACAGAGTGCACAGTTCAGCTTGCTGAGAATCCCGGCCTGACTTTTTGTGTTTTAAACAGAGAAACCGCAAGCTTCTAGTCCTTATGACTGCAAAGATACAAAACACAGTGGTGGAGTTGTTGTTAGGTGTGCAGGCATTTCTACATCTGGTGGGGTGGGGTGGGGTGGGGATCTCTATATATTGTTGGACTCCCAACTCCCAACAGCATTGAAAACAGTCAGAGTCATAGCCCAGCAATTATCTGGTTTCCCCTTTCCTGGTTTATACTGAGTGGCATGTACATTCCAGTTAAAACGGCACTCTTGTCTTGCATTCATATTATCTGCATACTTATTTTTCAGCCATGTGCATAGGACTCAAAGGAGGCTTTTGCTGTTGTCATTGGAAACATTCCCTAAATATGTCTCTGCATCAGCCAAGTTTGTGTTTCTCCATGGCATTGGTTGACTGGAGTAGCTTCTTGAGAAGCGAGCCTGCCACAGTCCCTGATGGTAACACCGTGTCCCATGGAAGCAACATTCCCTTTGATTCCTCCTCTGCGTCTCTCTCGGATCCTGGCATCTCTTGCTTGTGTCTCATTTTTGGGGTGTGTGTGTGTCGCCTTGCATTTTCCAGGGAGTTGCGTGGTGCTTTTGATTATTGGTGAGCCAAGGCTTCTAAGCAGCTGGCCTGGGGTTCTGCCCACCTCTTCAACCCCCTTGTCTGCGTTGGCTTCTAAAAACAACCTTTGCCCACAAAAACTTTTTTTATTGTATGTTATTTTCTTGTTTTGAGGACGGGGGGTGGGAATGACAACTTGACAGATCTAGGTCAAAACCAGCAGGGTCTGCCGTGTTCCATGCTGACTTGCCTTTAAAAAAGCAGGGAGAGAAAAGTAGATCAACCTAATTCCCAAGATCCCAAGGCGAGGCCTGGCACTCTGCCGTCTGTTGCCAACCGGAGGTGGGAGAGGGGATGCAATAAAATGTGATAAGCTGGAGATGGGGGCCCTGAGGTCAAGCCACAGAGGGGAGCACTTCAGCACAACTATTTTTGGTGTTTCTGATTTTTTTTTTAGTTGCCAAATGGCTAGGGGTTTGCTGCGGGCGATTTTTTCTTGCAGGCTCTTAGCACTGCTTAGTAGTAGCATGGTGGCATGGATTTGTCTCAGCTAGGAACATGTTCGTGAGCCAGGAGAGTAAGCAAGGACCTGGGAGGAAAAAATGCACTGCAATGTTGGCTAAATCAACTATTATTTTCCTGTCATTTTCAGCTAGGCTGCATTCCTGCTACACATTTAAAAAGCCCCGCTATACCGCTTTGACAGTCGTGCCTTCCCCCCAGATGAATCATAGGAGCTGTCATTTGTTAAGGGTGCTGAGAGATTATAGGAGACCTCCATTTGCCTCACAGAACCACAATGTTGAAAAGGGATTTAAGAATCAAACCCTCCTTCCCAGGGAGCTATGGGACTTGTAGTTCTGTGAGGGGAACAGGAGTAAAATTGGGGCACTTAGGATAGTGGGGAAATTGCTCTGGGCTGATTGGAGAATGACACCATTGCAAAAATGTGGTGGAGAATATCAGACACATTTGTGCAAAAGGTGCCCATTTTCTATAGGGATAGACCTTGGGCGGGGTGGAGTGGGTATTGTATCCTGATAAATGTTGGCTCTGCTTGTAGCTTTGATTTCCCCTTTTGTGGGGAGAGATCACTGAAAGCTTACAGCATATTCTAATTATATTCAAATGTACAAGTAGGTAAAGGCAAGCAGCAATATTGTCAGAGCACCTCCCCGATATCTGGGGAATGACTTATTAGTCCTCTCCTTGGTAAAGACATGCTGAGATTCTTGATGCACCTGGAAGGAACAGAGCGAATTTCAGAAGCTTCGTTCTTTCCTAGAAAGCAAGACTGTCAGCATCTTGTGAGGTGATGAGTGCTCTCTCTGGTGAAGTCAGGCTGTACCCTGTCAAGCTCAGTGTTGTCTGTACTGACCGGCTGTGTTTCAAGCAGGGTGCTTTCTGCTTGCAAAGTGGATGTTCTTCCTCAGAGTTATGGCCTGCATGTCCCTCACCACAACCTATATTTAGGAGTGTGTGGAGTAGTCCCATCTTTCCTCCAAGGAGCTCCATGTGGTTTTCATGCTTCTCCCCACCCCCCACAAAGGAGCTCAAGGTGTCCCCCTCCTCAATTAATCCCCACAACAATCAGGTTAGGCTGAGAGACGGTGATTTTTCCAAGGTCACCCAACACATCTCATGGATGTGTCCAGTTTCGAACCTTGATCTCCCAGGTCCTAGTCTAGCCCAATATCCAACACACGATGTCGGCTCGCTGGGACTGACTCCAGTATGAGCAACACAGAACCTCTTCCTTCCTATGACTACACAGACTTTCCTCTGAGCAAGCTGATGTGTGGCTTATGCTAGAATCACTAGCAGAGCTACAGATCTATCAGCAGGGCAGGCAACTCAGAGCCTCTTTCCTCTTCACTTCCCATCCCCCAGGTCTACACCTTTCACTTTCTTAATAATAAATCAGAGATGATGCCGTCACTGCACTGCACTGCTCTCATCTCCTGCCAAGGATACAGTGGGTTTTTTTAAATGTGCTTATGGTTAAATATGTCCAACTCAGAAAACGCTTGTAAATTAATTGGCCCTTTGACCATTTCTCCATACACACACACTCCTTTCACCTATTGACTGTTCATCCTCCTTGTTTCTTGTCCTGCTCTCCATTGCACCTTCATTCAGGCACTGCTTGCTAAGTGTGAAGATGCTCTTCAGTGAGGCTCAGTCTGTAAGAACTGGTGGTCAGACAAGGGAGAAGTGGGCGCTGCCTCCACTAGCTGGGGATGCAGGTGATGGCTGGGGCTTTTGAGTTGAGAGACAAGGTGAGGTGTATAAAATAAAATGCATGGACAAAGAGGATAGAGAAAAGTTATTCTCTCTCTCTCTCACGTGACACTAGAATTCCTGGGCAATCCATGAAGCTGAATGTTGGCAGACTCAGCACAGATACCAGGAAGTACTTCCACATGCAGCACATAGTTAAACTATGGAACTCCCTGCTACAGGAGGCAGTGATGGCTACCAACCTAGGTGGTTCTAAAAGAGGATGAGGGCTATCAAAGGCTACTAGCCATGATAACTATTCTCTGCCTCCAAAGTTAGAGGTAGTGATGCTTCTGAATACCAGTTGCTGGAAACTGCAGGGGGGGTGAGTGTGGTTGTGCCCGGCTTTCCTTTGTGTTTCCCACAGGCATCTGGCTGCCCCATAGCATCTTAGGGGTGCTATATTTTGAAGAGCAAAAGAGAGGACACTTATGGATTGCTGTGACGACTCTCCTTTTACATACCCATGAAAAAAAAGAGGACGTGTCCTGGAAAAAGAGGACATATGGCAACCCTGATCATCTGGGTTTCCAAAATAGTAGGTGAACTGGAACAAAAGACATTCTTTGAAATTTGCACTTTTCTGAATTTTGCCGTGCAATTCTCTAGCCATGTAGCAGGTACACCCTCTGCAGAAATGCGTACTAGGGTAAAGTGTGCATATAGCAGTGAAAATAATGTGCAAACATGTTAAATTAGGTAAAATAGCATTGCAAAAAAATTCTGCATATTGAGAGAATGTGGCACTAAAACACCGGTGAATTTTCATGAATTTTTTTTTAAAAAAAATTTTGGCAGGTGAATGTTGGGCTTTAATGTTGTAACCCACCTTGGGATAATGATGGTGATAATTTGGGCATCCCCAGTAGCACCCATACACGGAAGCCAGAGTCCCAGTGCCCTGATCTGAATGGTGTTTGAGATATTCCTCCCTTTAAAGACACCCGGCGCTTGCAGAGTGACATTAACAACACTGCTTTTCTGTTCCCTAGGAAATGAGACTGGAGGCTCTGTTACATGCTGCATAATGTTAAATCCACATGTGCTGCTGCCAAATCAAATGGTCTCTTGCCACCAGACTTTCTGGGAGCACTAGGTGTTCCTGGAAATATATATATATATTTCCTTTCTAAAGAAAGCTGCTACATGGGTGCATATTGTGTGTGAGTGAAATGCTTGACTTTGGACAGCCGGCTGAGCTTCAGCCATGCAAGTTCCCCAAGAGGGCAATAGCAACCTGGGGGGGGGGCAGAGGGGTTACCTAGGTGGGTGCTGAGAGGTGGGGACCTCTGGAGATGTTAAGGTCTATTGGCCTTTGAAAATGGGTACCACTGGATCAAATTCCTCAGTTTTGTTGAATTAAATCAGCTAAATAGTTTTAACTGGGTTTTGAATAAATGTGCAATTAATTGTTACTGTCTTCCTTGGTGGGTCTTGCAGACCACTATTCTGAGTAATGCTTTTTATAGGGTGGGCTAGGGGACACTGCAGATGAGTTTTTGGAATCAAGGCAGTGCACACCCCCCCTAAAAAAGGAGGTAAGGTACGGCACTCATCTTGATTCAGGCCAAGGGTGCTGGCATTTGTCCACAGATGGCTTTCCGGGTCATGCGGTCAGCATGACTAAACCGCTTCTGGTGCAACAAAGCACCGTGACGGAAGCCAGAGCGCAAGAAAATGGAACCAATTTGCTAACCCTGTAAGTGGACACACTCAGGAGAAAGCTTGTGATGGGAGTAGAAGTTCATGCCTGCTGTTTCCAGGATGTGTGAAGCCTGCAACATGTTTTCTGCACATTCTCATGTTTGCATATTGGTTTGTGAGCCTGGTTCTTGTTGTTTTTAGCACAGATAATTTTGTTCATGGCTCCATTTTGCAGCGTGAAAACAGCCGCTACGTTCTCCTCTTGAGCCAGCACAGCTCCTCCCGGTTATTAGCCAAATCACGGGATAACCTCCGTGTGGTTTGGCATAGAGGCAACTCGGCTTTGAGTGACATCCCGTCTAATGAGGTCTACTTAGGCGCGGCGCTGACTGTGAGCCTGATTTGTTAGCGCCTGCTGAATTCAGTGAGCCAAGGCGCCTTGTCACCGAATCCCACATTTGATATTGTATTATTTATTGTTTACTTTAGCACAGCTTTTCTTGCGTGTCAACATTTTCCTATTGTACAATTTCGAGGCTTCAAACGCTGACATCGCATTAGCAGCTGGCTCCAAAGCCCCCAAATAATGCATAAACTATGATTATTCCTTCTGATCCACTTGTGTTTATGTAAATGGAAGGGAAAAGCGGTTTTCGGATTGCTTTCAGGAGCTTAAGGGCTTCGTACGAAGCCTATTATTGAGAAATCAAACTGCAGAGCAACTTCTGAGGCGATGAATTAGCAACTTGATGACACCGGGTGTTGGGAGTCCAACAGAACTGGCTTTGGCTCTGCTGCAATCCGGGTGTGGGGAGCTCCCCCGGGACAGCGTAATCAAACATCTGCCAACAGGTTGTCTGTTTTGATAGGAGCTGTGTAATCGAGGGAGATTTGTGGCTAATCCAGATATAATAGCGGGAAGCTTCGCAGCATGAGCTGCAGGAAGGATGGAAGAAATGGAAGGAAGGATTGATGGTGGTGGTGGTCAAAGGGGTTAAATGGGGGTGGGGAAAGCTCTTAAGGGTCTACAGCAGGGTTGGAGAACTTCAGGCTCATGCAGGGCTGGCCCCACCATTAGGCAGAGAGAGGTATCTGCCTCAGGCGCCAGATGCAGAAGTAGCTCCCTGACTGGCTCCTGTTGGAGGACAGAGCTGTGCTTGCCACACAATCTGACCTGAGGTCCTAAACTAGCCCATTGCTTCAGAGTGGCTGGGGAAACCCAGCCACATGGGTGGAGTATAAATTATCATAAATTATTATTAAAGATGCAGTGGGGGACCCTGTCCCACCACCAGTCTTGAAGGCATCTTCAGCCACCAGTCCAGCCAGCTTTTATGTGGGCAGGGGGCGCCATCTTGCCCTCCACCTCAGGCAACAAAATATAATGGATTAGCCCATGGGTAGACAAACTAAGGCACAGGGGCTAGATCTGGCCCAATCGCCTTCTAAATCCAGCCCGCGGACGGTCCAGGAATCAGCATGTTTTTACATGAGTAAAATGTGTCCTTTTATTTAAAATGCATCTCTGGGTTATTTGTGGGGCATAGGAATTCGTTCATCCCAACCCCAATTTAGTCTGGCCCAACAAGGTCTGATGGACAGTGGACCGGCCACCTGCTGAAAAAGTTTGCTGACCCCTGGGTTAGCCCTGTGCCCAGGGGTCAAATGTGGCTTGTGAGGTCTCTCTGTCTGGCCCCCAGGACCCCTCCCCGAGCCATGTCTGCTTCCCAGGCAAACTTCCTACTGGTCCTGTCTCCTTGAGTGTCTTTCTCTGGCTGATAATGCCTCTTGCTTCCCTGGATGGAGGGTAAGGAGGGGTGCCTACTGTGCAAATATAAATGTTTCCATTCATTGCTCCGCTCATGTTTTCCTTTGTCAGCCCCCCACTGGCCTATGGCCCCCAGAAAGTTGCCCAGAAAGGAATGATGCTTCCCTACGGAAAAGGGTTCCCTATCCCTGGTCTACAGTGCTTTTTCTTTCATATCTAGGATATTTAAAGATAGTTCTCAAAGTGGATGCAACTCATAGGGAAGTGCCACTGTTCTCTCTGCGTGTTGGAGGTGTCTATCTCCCCACCTACCTGTATACCTTGAAATTGTTGTGTTCCACCACTGCTGTTCTACCATCTGGTCACCTTGGTAGGTCTCCTGCTTACCAGAAAATTTAGTGGAGCTGCCTTTCCTCTTCTGCAGCTACTATATGTGCATCTATCCATGGGAGACTAGACAGAGGCTTCTGGGCTCCCAGTAGCATGAGTCACGTTGTTGTTGTTGTTGTTGTTGTTAGCTTTTTGCCATGGCAACTCAAAGTAACTTACAAAATGGCTTACAGAAAACCCCCACATACATTAAAATGAGGGCGGGACTGGGCTGGGCGGGGATACGTTAAAATAACCCACCCCTTCTACAGGCCTGGTTAAAAAGGAAGGTTTTTGCCTGGTGCCATATCATGATGGTACCAGGTGAGCTTCCCTAGGCAGAGCAATCCACAAGCAGGGAGCCACCACTGAAAAGGCCCTTTCTCATGTTGTGACCCTCTGGACCATCCAAGGAGGGGGCACACAAAGAAGGGTTTGTGCCAGTTCATGTGGGAGAGAGGCAGTCCTTGAGGTATTGGGGGTTCTGAGCCATAAGTTTGAATAAATGTGTCCTGGGTTATGTTCTGAAGGCTGGATTAGGCCTGGGGCTGGGGCATTTGGCTTGCAGGTCTGCGGCTCCTCACCTCTGGTCTAGTATGGCTTGTCTGTTGAGCTGAAGCCGTGGCATGCATTTCTCTGTTACTGATGGTGCAGAGTTTCCAAAGGCATGGTTAGATATTTTATGAGAGGGGGAGGTAGACAAGGCGCTCCTGCTCTGTGTGACAGCTGCTCACTTAGCATAACCTGTATTTTATTCTTACCTTTTAATAGGGCGATTATAAGGATTGCATAGATAATCTGTGCAAAGCGTATGGAACCCTTGAGAAAAGCTCTATCTTGAGAAGTTGTGCTTTTTTAGAAGCCGCTATTTTTGCTGATGAACATTAGTAGGGGTGGTTGGATAAATGGTTGAAGAGTGCACATGAAGGATTGTTAATTTTTTTTTGTCTAATATGTGCAAACTGAGAGCCAGTGTGGTGCTAGGCAAGGAGTCCCCACTCAGCCACAAAGCTCATTGGGTGACCTTGGGCCAGCCACAAAATCATGGGGTTGGAAGGGACCCCAAGGGTCATTTAATCCAACACGTTGCAATGCAGGAATCACAGCTAAATAATCTGTGCAAGATGGACATCCAGCCTCTGTCTAGAAAGCTCAAAAGGAGGAGAGCCCAGGTTATCTGGCGTGTCTGCCTCTTCGCCTAACCTGCCTCGCAGGGTTGTTGTGAGGATAAAATGGGGAAGAGAGGAGAACCGTGTATGCCACTTTGAGCTCAATGGAGGTAAGGTGGAATATAAATAAAATAAATAAGCTCCAGATAGGTTCCTCTGAACACATGCAGAGTGCATTTCTGTGCCCGTTGCTCCCTCATTTCCTCTCTCCTTCCCAGTTCTTGGCTGTTAAATCTTGGCTGAGTTATATGCTCCTCCTAACTTTTCACAAGGACAGCTTGTTCCCTCCAAAGGAGAACAGCCTTAACTGGCTTCAAAAACCGCCATCTTCCCATCAGCCGCCAGTTCCTACAGCTCCATTGTGAGGCTGCGTTTTGCTCCCTTTTTGTCATCCTTCCTCCGTTCCTTGCAATAATTTCCCACCTGAGCACAGAGCACTTTATAAATAGCAAATCTAAAATGAATTTTCTAGCAGCTCTCATTAGTTCCCTCGACATCCATTAAACATCCGTGGAAGCAAGAGCTAGATGACAAAAGGGATTGATTTTAATAGTATGCTTAATAGGGGGGAAAAGGGAAAGGAAATGTGTTGACAAGAGTCTTTTCAGATTCCTAATAATAGAAAGGAATTTTGAAATCCATCAAATGACGGTGGTGTTTGGGATCAGGAAAGCAGGAAGACTAAAACAATAATCACTTTGGGTGATACTCATGTGTTTGACAATGTTTGAATGCGTTTTGGTTTCCCCTTGTGGTAGCTGCTTGACCCAGTTTCCTGGTCACTGCCCTCTGCCCTCACTTGCCCTTGTTCCCTGCCATGCGATCCTATGACTCTAGCAACCTGTGTGATCTTTCCTGGAGTGTCCATGTTACCATCATGTGACCTGCAGTGCTGTGATGTCATTGGGGGAATGGAAACATGAAACACAGCAACCAATAGCTTTAAAAGGCAGTGTGGTCAAGTGAGGGCAATGGTCTGGTGGGGGGGGGAATCAGCCTCGAGAGGAGTTGACCCCAAACCCCCCAAATGGGAGGTTTGTGAACTGAGCTCAGAGAAGGAAAGAGTTTAGTCACGGTTTTTCAGAAGCAACCATCTTGATCCCTCCTCCTTATTTTGCCTGGCTTCATCAAGTGTATGTGACTGGTAAACATATCGAGTTAGTTACCCAGAGCCAGCAGTTGAGATGAATATGTCAAAGTTAATGCTTCAAAACCTATAGGGGTGGAGAGGCAAGCAAAATATCCAATCTTGTGTGGCGCCTATCGGCGGAATAAATGAGTTGATGCAATAGTTCGAAAGCTGGCGAGCTGCTATACTACGAGGCACTGTAGCTGAAAATTTAACTTTGATTTCAATTTTCATATTTGTCAGCAATAATTAGATTCAAGGAATGATTTTTTTTTTTTTTGCCACAGTTGTAAAATACTAATAAGTAGGTGCCTTTGTAGTATGGTTAATAGAGTTTCAGTCTCAGTCTCTCTCTCTCTCTCTCTCTCTCTGCCTTCCTAGTGGTTTAGAAAAATTCCATTACAGGGAAAAGTCATACTCTATTACAGAATTTCAATGCAGACCAACTTGGCAGTTGCAGTAATATCAGCATTTGGAGAGACTGACCCACCACTTAACCACTGGACTCTAGATGGAAAGCCCGGGGGAAATGAGGAGGTTTAGCATTCTGCTGGGGTCTATTCCCAGGGAAGATGCACCGACTGTTAAACTACTCTAGCAACTGTAGCTCTGCGAGAGGAATTGAGGATCCTTGGGAAGCTGTAGTTGTTCAGGGTGCTGACAGGAGACTTCCATTCCTCTACAGTTCCTTGAATTCCCTAAGAAAGAGAGGCTGATTGTTAAACCACTCTGGAAAATGTAGCTCTGTGAAGAGGTCTAAGGGCCTCCTTAGAACTCTCAGCAGCCTTCACAAACTACAGTTCCCAGGATTCTTTGGGGGAAGCTATGGCTGCTTAAAGTGGTAGGATACTGCTTTAAATGTATGGTGGGGACATTGTCTGCTACAGTGGAAGAGGTGGAAGGGTCATATAGGCCAGCTGCCTACATTGCAGGAATCTCAGCGCATCCATGACAGATTATCATCCAACCTCTGCTTAAAAACCTTCAAAGGAGAGTCCACCACTTTCCAAGGGAGTCCATTCCATTGTCACATAGTGCTTACTGTCAGAAAGTTCTTCCTGAATTATAGTTGGAATCTCCTTTCTTGTGACTGTAATTACAGGTCCTCCCTCAAAAGCAGGGGAAAACAAACTTGCTCCATCTTCAATGTGACTGTGACAGCCCTTCAGATACAGTGGTACCTCAGGTTACAGATGCTTCAGGTTACAGACTCCGCTAACCCAGAAATAGTACCTCGGGTTAAGAACTTTGCTTCAGGATGAGAACAGAAATCGTGCAGCGGTGGTGGGAGGCCCCATTAGCTAAAGTGGTACCTCAGGTTAAGAACAGATCTCCGGAACGACTTAAGTTCTTAACCCGAGGTACCACTGTATTTGGAGATGGCTATTATATCACATCTCAGTCTTCTCTTCTGCAGGCTGAAGATGCCCAGCCCCTTCAACTGTTCCTCATAATGCTTGGTCTCCAGACCCTTGATCATCTTGGTCACCCTCCTCTGCACACGTTCCATATTGTCAAGATCCTAAGAACTGGATAGGTGGGGTCTGACCAAGCCCAAATAGAGTGGTACTATGACCTGACCTGGACACTAGACTTCTGTTGATGCAGCCTAGAATAGTGTTAGCATTTTTTGTTGCTGCCTTACCTTGTGGATTCATGTTAAGCTTGTGGTCTACTAAGACCCCTAGATCCTTTTCACATGTACTACTGGCAAGTCAGATATTCTCCCATCCTATATTTGTGCAGTTGGTTATTCCTGCCTAAGTGTGGAACCATACATTTGTCCCTATTGAAATTAATTTATTTATGCTTTCCTCCCCTTTGGTTTCTGTTAGTTACTAATTTTTAAAAGGGGGTGGGGATTCCTGACTTGATCAGCTCCTCCAAGCTAGCCCTTCTAATTACTCATAAAGGATGGAGACTAATCGCTCACCATTTCACAGGGACATGGCCTCTTTCTGACCCAGCTGCCCACTCCTCCACTACCTGCAGTGTGTCCATCTGTGCTCCAGCTGTCCGATGGCTCCATCTTCCTCTGCTCAGTGGTTCTGCCATGCATTCTCACCCAATGTCCTATGGCAGATTCTGCCCCCCACCCCCCAAAAGCCAACCTCTGTGAATGGAAAAGGGGGGGGGGGCAGGATGGCATGAAATTTAGCAGCAATCCATACCACAATGGATAGTTGAAGAATGTTTTCCCCCTTTAACAAAAATATGTTTAAGTTGTGTCACTTTCAAGCTACTTTAGCTTATTAAGCACACAAAAGGGCTGGTGGAATGAGAAATATGAATGGCCGGCGCAAGCTGATTAATCCTAGGATGTACAATTCCATTAATAAGCCAGCTTTTTTTTTTTAAGGTGGCTGCTTCCAGGAGCTGCCAGCCCCCTGGAATTGATGTATTCACTGTAATTGTATTGCGTCTAATAGGATATGAAGAAAATTGTACTGGAGAAGCGAGGCTTTTCAGCAGCACTCTCCAATCAACTGAAATAATGACTTCCTTTGGAAAAGGCCTGGTGACGCTAAGGCACTTAATAAGGGAGGAAAAACAATCCTGGGACTGTCTAATTCAGATGGGACAGGCAATTGTCTAATTTTCCATGTTGCAGATGGGAAGGGAAGGGTTGGATCAGCTGGCTGGTTCCAGGTGACTCAAGCAAGATAGCCAAGTTGCACTAGTGGCAGGAAGAAGGAGAAAATTGCTACCAATAAGTTAGACGGGCAGTGCTTTCATATTTAAATTTGGAAATACAAGGCTGGCCCACACTTCCCTTTGCCTTGCCACTTCCCCCTGGATGAAAACCCACAGTTTACAACCAAATTGGACCAAACAGCAATTGGGTTTTCCCACAGATTGCTGTTAGCATTCAGCAGTAAAGAGTGTGTTTTCCGGTGCTAATTTCTGTTGAGATTTTGCAAGATCTCCCCAAAATCTCACGAGAACATGCTGCCATCTTTGCTGCTTTGCACTGTTGCACAGCTAGGCAAGGAATGGGGGCAGGGCAGCACTATCCATTTTGACTTGATTGGTGAAATGGGACATGGCAGCCCTGCCTTCAGGGCATTATAGGGGGGAATGGTGGTCAGCTGCTACTACAAAGTATCTTGCAAGCTGCTTCTCTCTCACAGCTCCCCTCTCCAAAGCCAATAGCGCACACACACACACACACACACACACACACACACACGAACACAGCTGTTCTCTACCAAGCCGGAAGATAAGTGCAGAGACAGAAATTTGATTCTGTTCGTACGGAAACTTACCTAATTCCCACTTCCCAGAACAATACGCAACCAAAACACAGCTATCTTTTGAAATGCGCACTCCTCTGAATTTTGGCATCCATTTCTACAGCCAAGTCATGCATACTACAATTGCACACGCGCGGATCGTGCACTTAACTATGCATACATTGTTGAAAATAACATACCAAAATGCATTGTATTAGGGGGAATTGCTTTGCGACAGAAGTGTGCATCAGGCAGATCTGTCTGTACGCAGAGATGTGTGCCTTAGGATAAATTCCCACTAAAATGCTGGTGAATTTGCATGAGAACTTCTTTTTAAAAATGCAAGCTGATGTGGGAATGTGGAGAACTGGACTGAAACTTGGAAAAACGAGAAGCTGAGAAAAACTGAAACCGATAGTTTCCCCCACCTTTAGATGTAGTTCACTTCTTAACTTCCCCATTTCTGTACACTCAGGAATAACAAGGGGAGCTGAGCTTTCACCTTATTATATCGCAGAAGCTCCCTGCTAGTTATTAGCTATTCATTTAGTAAATGTGTATCTGCCCTTCCTCCCAAAGGGAGTGCAGGATATTTTGGCTTCTGCATGAAAGTGAGTAGTTAATCTCTCCCTCTCTCCCACACACACACACACACACACACACACACACACACACACACTTTACAAAGTGAATAAAACAATAAAATTATCAGTAAAAACAAGACTTTCAAACATCTGAAAGATAAATCCAGCAATAAACTAAAACCAGATTAAAACATATGTCAGCATTTTGCATGTCTGGGTACGCTTGCCTGAATTAAAAAAAGGTGCCAAAAAGAGGACAGTGAAGGAACCAGCCTGATGTCAAGTAGCAGGTAGTTCCAGAGTGTAGGCATGGCTACATTAAAAATTGATTTCTTACAGGTATGATGTGGCATCTGTAACAGTGCCAGTTCCATAGATCGGTTGGGAGGGTGTATATGAAGTAAGGTGATTTTGCAGGTAAATCGTTCCTAAATGATCCCATTAAACGGGTCCCAATAAACTGATGCCTAATGTGGAAAGTCTGAGCAGGCTTTCTGCTATTGCAGCACTTATTATGCTGCCTAGGAAAAACCCAGGATGGGCAGGTGGGATATGACGATTGTTTGAGCCCCTTTCTCCACCCCTGGGGGGTGCCCACCCTGGCTAGCCCTTGGCCTGGAAGGACTGTTTCCTCCTATTAGTATGCGTGCTCTGACCCTCCGCTTACGAGAGGGGCGCACAAGTGGATATTAGAAAAGTGGCAAAGCAAACCGTTGCACATTTCAACTCAAATCCCCAAGGAAACGGATCTGATTGCCTTATAGAAATGGCTCCAATAAGGCTTGAAAGGAATATTGCTTTTATAGCTTTGGGGATATAAAGCATTTTTTTTTAGGGTGTGTGGCGGGGGGAAGGGGGGGGGAAGGAAAGCGCGGTTGACTGGCAGGGTCTAATTCATCACTTATCCCATGCCACCTCTTTTTTTTACTCCAATGGGATAGAGATACATAATGGCCTTTAAAAGGATGAGGATGAAATAGGTGGAGAAGTTGCTGGTAGGCCTGCTCAGGATTCCTGGCCCATCCACCTGCCCTCTCTGTTTGGGTGGGCATCAAAGGTGAACATGGTTGGGCATTTGCTGAGTTATTCTGTCTTTTGCTCTAGGCTGGCTGGTGAGAAGGAGGAGCACTAGATGCCACTGCCTGGCTTAGGGACATAGGAAGCTGCTACACATAGCACGCAACATACCTCCCAACATTTCTGTGATTAAAAGAAGGAAGTCCTACCATATCCTCCAGCATTTCTCCAATGAAAATAGGGACATCCTAAGGAAAAGTGGGTGGCGCTGTGGGTTAAACCACAGAGCCTAGGACTTGCCAATCAGAAGGTCGGCGGTTCGAATCCCCACAATGGGGTGAGCTCCCGTTGCTCGGTCCCAGCTCCTGCCAACCTAGCAGTTCGAAAGCATGTCAAAGTGCAAGTAGATAAATAGGCGGGAAGGTAAACAGTGTTTCTGTGCGCTGCTCTGGTTCGCCAGAAGCGGCTTAGTCATGCTGGCCACATGACCCAGAAGCTGTACGCCAGCTCCCTCAGCCAATAAAGCAAGATGAGCTCCACAACCCCAGAGTCGGCCATGACTGGACCTAATGGTCAGGGGTCCCTTTACCTTTTACCTTTATGGAAAAGCAGGACATTTCAGGATCAAATCAGAAACTGGGACGGCTTCTGTAAATCCAGGACTGTCCCTGGAAAACAGGGGCACTTGGAGAGGTCTGACATAATCAAACTTTGGAACTCACTCCCACAGGAAGCAGTAACGGCAGCCAACTTGGATGGTTTTAAAAGGCGATTGCAGAAATTCATGGAGAGAAAATGCTACCCATGGCTACCAGGCACAATAGCTATGCTCTGCCTCCACAATTATAAGTTGTGATGCTTCTGAAAAGCAGCTACTGGAAAACACAGGACATGAGTGTTACAGTGCTCAGGTGGGTTTTCCAAAGGCATCTGGTTGGCCACTGTGTGAACAGGACTAGATATGGGCCTGCTCTACACAAGGAGCCTCTTAGAATGTGTCTGAGTACAGATTCTGTTTCCTGAGATCTGCATCTGAAAAGCTGTCAGTTTTTCCTCACTTACTCATTTTTCCAGTCTTCAGTTCTCCACATTTCTGTGTTGAGGAGGGAGATTAATGTTTAAATTCATCTGTAAATTTATCTTAATGTGCATATATTTTTATTTTTTGTAGGCACTTTCTGCATTTTTATATGTTGCTTTCCCTTGTATGCATATTTTTACATATGCTTTTTTGTACATATGCCTTGGCTGGAGAATTGCATTTCAGAAATCAGGGAACAATGACTTTCATAAGGCGGCTGTACTTCAATTCTCATATAATTTTGGAAACTGTGAATTAGGTAGCTTTTCATTCAAATGTGAACTGAATCTAATTTCTCTCTCACTGGGGGAACGTACTTGTGGCTTGGATTTATCATGTGCTGTAGTCAAACAAGTATGGTCATTTTATCGTGAATGCTTAGAGACCTTCCAATCCATTTAATGACACTGGCAGATTATGTCCTCCCCATTAATTGCCATTCAGAACATTTACATGCTTTTAAAATGTTAATTTGTCTCCTTAAGCTCTGACTGTAAAAAAGGGACAATACAGATATTCTGGGCAGTAAAAGCGTAAGTGATGTTACAAGACCCTTGAGTGTGATGGCATGTCATAAAGTCTCCAGGATATCTTCCAGCTGAAATAGAACAATGGTGTGTACAGACAGGAAGTGGGAGGAGTCTGGTGCCTTTACTGCCATCTACTGGCCGCTGTCATGGAAGACAGGAATTCCTGGGTGGAAGACAGGAATGCCTGGCATGCTCTGGTCCATGGGGTCACGAAGAGTCGGACATGACTAAACGACTAAACAACAACACTGGCCGCTGAGTGTACTGATGCTGTTGTCATGCCTTTTCCCTTGTCCTAACGGTGTGTGTATAAATGCAGCCTAGATGTGTGTGCAGATGGTTTCTTGAAATTCTCCACCCTGTTTATGTGTGGAGAAATCAGGTGGACAATTAACCAGATTTTTACAAGGAGAGAAGAAATTATCTATTTATTTATTTTTGGTGGTGGTGGTGGGGGCTCCACTTTAGCGGTGGCCATAGGACACTTCCTTCTTTTTCTGTAAGGGGGACATATTTATTTATATATTTTTGCATTTATACCCCACCCTTTTCTCCATGGAGCTCAAGGTGGTTTACATGGTTTCCCTGTCCTCATTTAATTTTCACAGCAGTAACCCCATGATGTAGGTTAAGCTGAGTGGCAGTGACTGAGCCAAGGTGATCCAGTGAATTTCACGGCTGACTGGGGGTTCAAACCCTGGTCTCCCAGGTTCTAGTCCAGTCATCCCCAAACTCGGCCCTCCAGCTGTTTTGGGACTACAATTCCCATCATCCCTGACCACTGGTCCTGTTAGCTAGGGATGATGGGAGTTGTAGTCCCAAACATCTGGAGGGCCGATTTTGGGGATGCCTGTCCTAGTCCAACACTCTAACCATTAAATGACAGTATAGATGGGGAGAAAATAAATTTTGTTTTCCTTTTAATGAGGAAGTGCCGAATATATGTACAGTGGTACCTTGGGTTAAGTACTTAATTCGTTCCAGAGATCCATTCTTAACCTGAAACTGTTCTTAACCTGAAGCACCACTTTAGCTAATGGGGCCTCCCGCTGCTGCTGCACTGCTGGAGCATGATTTCTGTTCTCATCCTGAAACAAACTTCTTAACCTGAGGTACTATTTTTGGGTTAGCGGAGTCTGTAACCTGAAGCGTCTGTAACCCGCGGTACCAATGTACTTCTCTCTCTTTTTTTTTATAAATATTTATTAAAGTTTTTAAATATCAATGCACAAATAATAAACAGTCTTACTTCTGTCACAAACATAATTTCATCACTTCTTTAGACTCCCTCACATCTCCCGCTCCCATTTACATCGTTAAAAGTTTTTTCCAGACAAATTATCAACTTGTTTACAATCTCATGTCCACTCATTCAAATATAATCTAGCACTTCTTCCAAAAAATTTTATATTTTCTTTAATCTCACTTATCATCAAATTTAAATCTAATTTAGTGGTGGCCAATTTTTTATAATCTAGCATCCTTCTTAACATTCAGCCAAATTACAATGTTTTTGTAGATACATCTTGAATTTCTTCCAGTCTTCCTCCATCTTCTCTTCTCCCAGATCACGGATTCTGCCAGTCATCTCGGCCAGTTGCATATAGTCCATCAGCTGCATCTGCCACTCTTCCAGTGTGGGTAGATCTTGAGTTTTCCAGTTTTTTGCGATGAGTATCCTTGCTGCCGTTGTTGCATACATAAAGAATGTTCGGTCCTTCTTTAACACCTTCTGGTCGACAATACCCAGAAGGAAGGTTTCTTAGTGAAGGTATATTTAAATACCTTTTTCAGCTCATTATATATCATTTCCCAGAAGACCTTTACCCTAGGGCATGTCCACCAGAGGTGAAAGAATGTTCCTTCATTTTCTTTACATTTCCAACATTTATTATCAGACGAATGGTACATTTTGGCGAGTTTAACTGGGGTCATGTACCATAATAATAATAATAATAATAATAATAATAATAATAATAATAATAATTTATTTGTACCCCGCCCATCTGGCTGGGCCTCCCCAGCCACTCTGGGCGGCCTCCAACAGAGATAAAAAATACACTAAAATGTCACATATTAAAAACTTCCCTGAACAGGGCTGCCTTCAGATGTCTTCTGAATGTCAGGTAGTTGTCCATCGCCTTGACATCCGATGGGAGGGCATTCCACAGGGCGGGCGCCACCACTGAGAAGGCCCTCTGCCTGGTTCCCTGCAACTTGGCCTCTCGCAGTGAGGGAACCGCCAGAAGGCCCTCGGAGCTGGACCTCAGTGTCCGGGCAGAACGATGGGGGAGGAGACGCTCCTTCAGATATACTGGACCGAGGCCATTTAGGGCTTTAAAGGTCAGCACCAACACTTTGAATTGTGCTCGGAAACATACTGGGAGCCAATGTAGGTCTTTCAAGACCGGTGTTATATGGTCTCGGCGGCCGCTCCCAGTCACCAGTCTAGCTGCCGCATTCTGGATTAGTTGTAGTTTCTGGGTCACCTTCAAAGGTAGCCCCACGTAGAGCGCATTGCAGTAGTCCAAGCGGGAGATAACCAGAGCATGTACCACTCTGGTGAGACAGACCGCAGGCAGATAGGGTCTCAGCCTACGTACCAGATGGAGCTGGTAAACAGCTGCCCTGGATACAGATTTGACCTGTGCCTCCATGGACAGCTGTGAGTCCAAAATGACTCCCAGGCTGCACACCTGGTCCTTCAGGGGCACAGTTACCCCATTCAGGACCAGGGAATCCTCCACACCTGCCCGCCTCTTGTCCCCCCAAAACAGTACTTCTGTCTTGTCAGGATTCAGCCTCAATCTGTTAGCCGCCATCCATTCTCCAACCGCTTCCAGACACTCACACAGGACCTTTACTGCCTTCACTGGTTCTGATTTAAAAGAGAGGTAGAGCTGGGTATCATCTGCATACTGATGAACACCCAGCCCAAACCTCCTGATGATCCCTCCCAGCGGCTGCATGTAGATGTTGAAAAGCATGGGGGAGAGGACAGAACCCTGAGGCACCCCACAAGTGAGCGGCCAGGGGTCTGAACACTCATCCCCCACCACCACTTTCTGAACACGGCCCAGGAGGAAGAAGCGGAACCACTGTATGACAGTGCCCCCAGCTCCCAGCCCCTCAAGACGGTCCAGAAGGATGTCATGGTCGATGGTATCAAACGCCGCTGAGAGATCCAGCAGAACTAGGAAACAGCTCTCACCTTTGTCCCTAGCCCGCCGGAGATCATCAACCAGTGCGACCAAGGCAGTTTCAGTCCCATGATGAGGCCTGAATCCCGACTGGAAGGGATCCAAATGGTCCGCTTCTTCCAGGCGTGCCTGGAGTTGTTCAGCAACCACTCGCTCAATCACCTTGCCCAAGAATGGAAGGTTTGAGACTGGGCGATAATTGGCCATCGTGGCCGCATCTAAAGATGGTTTTTTAAGAAGCGGTTTAATAACCGCCTCTTTCAGCGGGTCTGGGAAGGCTCCCTCACGGAGGGAAGCATTCACCACCCCACGAAGCCCATCGCTCAGTCCTTCCCGGCTAGCTTTTATAAGCCAGGATGGGCAAGGATCCAGGAGACAGGTGGTTGGCTTCACTCGTCCAAGCAGCCTGTCCACATCCTCGGAGGTAACAGATTGAAATTGATCCCACACAACTTGACCAGACAGGACTCTAGCACTCTCCCGCCCCGGCCCTGCTCCCACGGTGGAGTCTACTTCTTCCCGAATCTGAGCGATTTTATCTGCAAAAAAATTTGCAAAATCATTGCAGGAGAACATGTGGCCCGTACTGGGCCCCGATGTTACAGGTGGTTCCGCTAAATTGCGAACCACCTGAAAGAGTCTCCTGCTGCTGTTTTCTGCAGATGCAATAGAGGCGGTGAAGAAAGTCTTCTTCGCCGTCGCTATCGCCACTTGGTAGGCTCGACGTTGAGCTCTAACCTGTGTCCGGTCAGATTCAGAATGAGTTATCCGCCACCGGCGCTCTAGCCGTCTCAACGATTGTTTCATTGCCCTCAGATCTGTGGAAAACCACGGGGCTCTCTGGGCTTCATGTAATCGGAGAGGGCGCTTCGGAGCCAAACAGTCAATAGCCCTGGTTAACTCCACATTCCAGCAGGCCACCAGGGAATCGGCTGAAAGGCCATCAACATGGGATAAAGCATCCCCAACCACTCTCTGGAAACCATTTGGATCCATTAAGTGGCGGGGGCGGACCATCCGAATCGGTCCCACCTCCCTGCAGAGGGGATGGGTCGCAGAGAAGTCCAGTTGCACCAGGAAGTGGTCTGACCATGGCACTTCTTTCGTTTCGCTTTTACTTAGTGTCAGATCACCAACATCCGTAGAGGTAAACACCAGGTCCAAGGCATGTCCGCGGCTATGGGTTGGGCCTGACTTATTCAGGGACAGCCCCATGGAGGCCATGCTTTCCACGAAGTCCCGAGCGGCCCCTTGTAAGGTCGTGTCGGCATCTATATATATATACCATCTATATATCATTTTCATTACATTTTCCTTCAGAGCATTACATGCAGTGAAGTTCAGCCCAGTGGTCCACAACCTTTCCCAGTCCTCAAACATAATGTTACGCCCAATGTCCTGTGCCCACTTTATCATAGCTGATTTAACCATTTCGTCTTGTGTATTCCATTCTAACAGCAAGTTATACATTCTAGATAATACCTTAGTCTTTGGTTCTAACAATTCTGTTTCTAACTTCGATTTCTCCACCTGGAACCCTAACTTTTTGTCATTTTTAAAAACTTCTTTAATCTGAGCGTAGTGTAACCAGTCTCGCACCTTATCCTTCATTTTCTCCAAACTCTGCAATTTCCAATTGTCTCCATCTTTTTCTAATATTTCCCAATATTTTGGCCATTTGGCCTCCATATTGGGTCTTTTTCGGGTCTTAGGTACCAATGTACTTCTCAAACCAATAATGAACCGAAACACGGCGATCTTACGAAATTTGCTTTCCTCTGAATTTTTCAATGCAGTTATCCTACCAATCAATGTGAAACTGACAAGATTCCTCCATCCCAAGCTGCAGGAACACAGTTGTGAATGTGATGGCAGCACTGGCAATTATGAGTAAATTCCAGTCAGTGAGTTTGAGATTAATTTGGAAGTCAGTAATACTACCCACTGTAATACTGAGGTCTATTTGAGTTTGGAGGAAAGAATGAGGAAACCACATGGAAAAAAGTAAATTAAAAAAGATTTTTTTGCTGCCCTTAATACTGTAGCAATGGAAATCTAATGAACTGCCTTCAGTCCATCAGTGGATCAATAAATCATGGTTAATAGTTGTTTTTTGAAATAAAAGACAATGGAGGATGTAATCTAATAGCACATTTTTTGAAGTTGTCTGGCAGTTGTGTTGAACATTATATGAGAAAGAATATTTATGGGAAAAAAACATTTAGTTGGTCAGGAGTTATTTAATGAGATGGATGATAATATTGAATGGTGGTTCTGTTTTGTAAAAAGTGATTATACTGTAGACATTATCAATAATATTTACTTTTTTTAAAGCCCTTATGTTTTCAATGGCATGTTGTCTATGAGTCTTTGATACTTTGTAGAATATTGATCTATACTGCATAAAAATGGGGCCCGTTCTCCAAATTCAGTCAGCCATTCAAATATTTGGGGTGGGAAGCCAACTTAAAGGAGCACGATGTAAATGTTTGTGTAGAGCACTGTGCACCCTCTGTTGGTGCAAAAGAAGGAGAATTTCCTGAATGCCAAGATCCAAGATTGGGACAAGAGGATGCAGCTGGTTCAGAACAGAAGCCTGTGCGCTTCTTCCCTCTTCCGACATGTTGTATCCATGTTAGATCAGAGGTGGGGAACCTCAGGCTTTTCCCCTTGGGCTTCCATACTCTCTCCCTGGCCACACTCCCATTGCCAGTGTGGTGTAGTGGTTAAGAGCAGTAGATTCGTAATCTGGTGAACCGGGTTTGCGTCTCCGCTCCTCCACATGCAGCTGCTGGGTGACCTTGGGCTAGTCACACTTCTCTGAAGTCTCTCAGCCCCACTCACCTCATGGAGTGTTTGTTGTGGGGGAAAGGCGAATGTTAGCCGCTTTGAGACTCCTTCGGGTAGTGATAAAGCAGGATATCAAATCCAAACTACTACTACTACTCTTCTTCTTCTTCTTCTTCTTCTTCTTCTTCTTCTTCTCACTGGCTTTGCCTCTCACCTCAAGAGTTCTTCCTTGGAAAGAGTCTTTGCCTTCTGATGATGCCTCCTGTTGGCCAGGGCGGAGGACACAGAGAGGGATGTGTGCATGCCTGTGTGCAGAAACTAGCTTACTATACTTCCTCCTCTCCTTCCCACCCCCTACTTCTAGAAATACTAATCTTCTCCAACAGCAGCAGACACCCCGGGCGCAGACTCTTCTGCAAGTAAAAGGTAAAAGGTAAAGGTACCCCTGCCCGTACGGGCCAGTCATGACCGACTCTAGGGTTGCGTGCTCATCTCACTCAAGAGGCCGTGAGCCGGCACCGTCTGAAGACACTTCCGGGTCACATGGCCAGGGTGACGAAGCTGCAGCTGGTGAGCCAGCACCAGCGCGGCACACGGAAATGCCGTTTACCTTCCCGCTATAAAGTGGTACCTATTTATCTACTTGCACTTAGGGGTGCTTTCGAACTGCTAGGTGGGCAGGAGCTGGGACCGAACGATGGGAGCTCACCCCGTCGCGGGGATTCGAACCGCCAACCTTACGATCAGCAAGTCCTAGGCACTGAGGTTTTACCCACAGCGCCACCCGCGTCCCTTCTGCAAGTATTTCACAATAAATGAGAAATAGGAGGATTTGGTTTTGTATGGGGAGGAAAGCAGAAATGTCTCCAGCTAATAGAAGAAGCTCAGTGTGAGGGAAATGGAGGCTAGCTCGGCTTGAGATTCTTTTAAGATGCTGTTTTCATTGGTCCTTGACACAGAAAGGTGCTTACTAAAGGAGGCTTTAATTATGGTTCTTGATGACCAAGGTGACCAAGGAATTGGGAAGGGTGTGTTGAGCAGGGGGCAGAGACATGGATGCTGTCCATTGCTCTGCCTGCTTTTGCCTCTGTATATACACAAAGTATCAAATGTGGTGACAGTAATAATAATACAACAAAACAACACCACCACAAACTGGCTTATAAGTATAAAACCAAATTTACTAGAATAATAGCTAGAATAGAGATAGACTTGTAACCATTCAAGCAACAAACATACTAAGGTGCCATGTGCAAGACAAAGCCTGGAGATACTGTAACCATAGAGTGGATAAATGTACAACTCTATCTTAACAAGTTACATGTGCAGTAAATGTTATACAGACTGGATAAATGAACCGTTCAACAAGTAGCATAAGTCCAATCACAGAACGGCAACCCCGTGCTGCCACAACGGTAAGGGTAGCACACTGGAGAATATGAAAAAGTTTTCAAAGCTGTTTTTCAAAGAATAAACTGGATGAGATGTTCTTCAATGGGTCTTGAGTTGGAAACACAAAGCCATATGCATGGATCAATCACAGGAAGGCAAATCAAAGCCACCACCCTGGTGAGAATAACACAAGTGGGGCAAAAGGAGTCCTGTTCTCTGGATATATTACAGGTTTCGCTACATGCTTCATCAGTCCAAAAAGCCAATCATACAAAATGGTTTGCTCAGGATAAAGAAAGTATTCACAGGCACAGCTTTTGCCTCTGGTTTTGCCATTGTCATGTGGCCCTCAGAAGGCTCCTTACAGTAGATGGGAATATGGACCTTCTGCAGCTAAAAAAAAAAAGTCACACAGCCCATTATAAAACAGGCAGATGGCCATCACCTGCAGTAGTACACAGACTCCCTCCAGATACTCAACCCTGTGTTAAATAACCACATGGGGCAGATTATCATGATAGCTGCCTTTGCTGTTCCAATTGCCTCCCACAAGTTGGAAGGTGGTGATCTGAAGCAGCCAGCTTCTGATACCAGAGGCAGACTCAAGACAAGGCGAGTGGTCCAGTTGCAGTGGGCATACAGCTGAGGAGGGCACCTCCTTAAAGCCTGGTAAGCACTTGCCCAGCTTGGGGAAGGAGGCGTGAGGGCTCTGACAGGGTGCTAGAACCTTCCTGCCTCCTTCCCATTGCTGGCCAACCACTCACCAGACTTTGGGAAGGAGATGGGAGGTCTCTAGGACCCTGTCAGAGCCTCACATCTACTTCCCAAAGCCAGCCAGAGCAGAGGGCTGAGGGGAGGGTGTCAGTTGGCCTTGCACAGGGCAGCATATTACCAAGGTCCACCCCTTCTGGGACCAATGAGACTTCTTGTATGATTTTTCAAACCTTGGAAAATCAAGGTTCAGAAACATGTGGGAGCCTTTATGGGTATAGGAGGCACCCCCATTCCAAAGATGGCCTTCTGGTGATGCTTGACTCCCTCTCCCCTTCCTCATGTGTTTGCTTAGCATGGACACATCATGCCTCAAGACCCACCCCACCCCAGGGTGTCTGTGATAACCTTAACCCTTCTCCTGAATCAGAAGCATCCCATTTTGAAATCTTTCAGAAACTTTCTAGGGCAAATCAAGAATAGATTTCAGGTGGGATGTTATATCGTACAGATTTTTCTTAACGCTTCCAAAATTGAGGAGTGGGAGCCAGGTTTCCAAGGACACATCTATGTATTTAGGATCCAGATTCCTTTTTTAATCTGAGACAATAAATAACACGGCCCAGATCTTGCCAGACCAACTTGATAATGATGAATCATTTTCTAATTAGGATTCTTACCCCACCAGGTGAGATGTGAATCTACTCTGAATCTAGAGAGCATCGGGAAGATCCACCCCCCCAAAGGAAGCTGTGGTTGGACCCCTTTACTGTATGCCTTTCTGGCGATGAACCTCACATTGTGACACTAAGAATTTGCTCAGTTAGCCATTGTATTTTTAAGAGGTGGGAAATGGGGCTGGGGCTCTTCCCGTGTCCAGAGTTCATTGTACCTGTTCTGTATCTTTCCAAAATTGTAGGTGCAGGTGCTGTTTAGTTTTACTTAACTTTGAGAACCTGACGTGGAGCTGAAGAATGGTACTGAATCCCTGTAAAAGGAGAGAGTTCAGATGAAATCCTTTCCTCTCCAGTTTGACCACCCCCAATTGTATGGTCTGGAGTGGGAAAACATTTTAGTGATTTTCTTTCCCAACAGGAGTGGAAGTGGGATAGAATTATTGAGACTCATTTCAGGACAGTATTGGATTGTAAGAACACCAGAAGAGAGTTAGCATGGTGTGATGGTTAGAGTGTTGGACTATAACCCGGGAGAGCAGGGTTCAAATCCCCACTCACCCATGAAGCTCATTGGGTGACCTTGGGCCCATCACTGTCTCTTACTATCTCATAGGGTTGTTGTGGGGATAAAATGGGTAGGTGAGAACCACATGCACACCTTCAGCTCCTTGGAGAAAAAGGTGGTATATAAATGAAATTAGAGCCCTGCTGGATCAGGACAATGCGTCAATGTGAAGCCTGCAAGCAGAAGCCAAGTGCAACAGCAATTCTCCACAGTCTCCACCAGCAGCTGATAGGCAGAGATGTACTGCCTTCAGTGTTGGAGGGAGCCTTCTTGCCTAGCATGACCCTGAAAATTCTTATAAAATATATTGAAATATTGGTCATATAGATTCACTGAACATTGCATCAGAAGCTGCATCCATTCAGTTTGTTTCATTTTATTTTTATCTTTGTTCTCAGCCAGAGAGCCTCATAAGGTGGCTAACAACATTTCTAAAACAAGAGAGAGAAAAAGAATTAGATTATATATTTAAAATGATTTTTTAAAAATAAATAAAATACAAACAATGGGATGCGGTAAGCAGTAACATTTAAATCAGATTTCTTTCTATGCTAGAGATAAGAAAGAGGTATTCAGCTGTTAACTAAACACAGATGTAATGGGTACCAGGGTGTCTCTTCAAAGATGAGGTGCTATTATCTGAGAAGGAATTGAGTCTCTGCCACACCAGCTATTTAAAGCAGGCATAAGCAAACTCGGCCCTCCAGATGTTTTGGCACTACAACTCCCATCATCCCTAGCTAACAGGACCAGTGGTCAGGACTGATGGGGATTGTAGTCTCAAAGCATCTGGAGGGCCGAGTTTGCCTATGCCTGATTTAAAGCATTGGTATACCACTTTAAACAGCCATGGCTACCCCCAAATAATCTTGGAACAGTAGTTTTTTAAAGGATACTGACAGTGGTTAGGAGACCCTTCATGGGGCTGCAATTCCCAGCAGCATTGATGAACTACAGTTCCCATGCTTCTGTCGGGGACGCCATGATAGTTAAAGTGGTATAAAGTGTTTTAAATGCATGTTGTGGGTGTAAATTCTAACTCTGCTGCTCCTCAGAAGGTGCAGGTACTCTGAAGGTACTTGGGAAGTTGCTTGGAAGCAAACTGGCAGCTAGCCAAGTTCTTAGTGACAAGGATAGGGTCTTCTTCATGGGTCCTTAGATTAATCTTGCAAGACAGATGTGCTTTCACATCAATTGTATGCACGCAAGGCTGCAGGCAGATTGGGGTGGGGGCCCGTGGCACGTCCAGATATTACTGGACACCAGTGCCTATGATTGCTTGCCAACATGGCCAATGGTCAAGGATGATGAAAGCTACAGTCCAACAGCAACATCTGGAGAACCAAAGATTCCCCAGTCCTGGTGCTGAGCCTCCCTTTCTAAATAAGTGAGGAAGGGATTGGGAACTCCCAACTGTTGCCTGCATTTTAAGGTTCCCTTCTGATTCTCAGAATCTCAACTCTTCCTCTCAGCTTGGGTAAATAAATAGCATGTGGCATGTTTGCTTTAATGAACTGTGACTTTTAATAAATGACTTATCGCCCACTGATGTGTTGTTAAATTGTCAAGGCTTTAAAACTGGCCTAATAAGATTTGTAGGCAGATGATTTTACTCACTCACTTAAAAAAGAAAAAGAAAAAGAAGTGTGAATCCTTTGTCTTTCCCCCCCTCCCACTCCACAAACACCCACACCTCCTTGCAGAATGAAAACGACAGTTGTTTGTTTGGGCTGAAGGCGAAATGTTTGGGATTAATGTGCAATGCCTCAACACCCAACTTAATGAGGATTTAGAGGCCAATCCCAAACTGATGATCTCCAATTAATTATTTTGGTGGCCCGCTGGTCATTTTGCTGCTGGAGTAGATTTTTCAAGTTGGGTAATGTTTTGTTTGTGTGGAGCCCTTGAATTTTATACTTCTTCTGGCCAGCAGAGAGTGGGCTGGGGAAAGCTCCCTTAGCGCCGACACAAGAAATAACAACAACAACAACAATCATCATCATCATCATCATCATAAATAATGACTTTTTAAATATCTGGGATATGCTCCTATTTTAGAGCAGACAAAACCCAAGAGTTGCTCACAGCTGTCTCCCTCCACCTTCATTGCTGCCATGCTGGCTGGTAAGGACATAAGAGGCAGCTGGATCAGGCCAGAGGGGGCCCATCCAGTCTAGCATGCTGTTCTCACAACAAAGCTGTTCCTGGGGTGTGGCCACTGTCACATACTTATGGCTTCCAGCAGCCCCTGGTGAGAGCTGAGCACAGGGTGCGGGGACCAAAGGTGGACAAACAACCCCAGAAGAAGCATGACATCTTCCCTACCAGAGGTACTATGCATCCCCTAACACCCCATACATCCAATTGAGAGTTAGCTCCCTTCAATTCCCAGCCATGGTTGGACAGAACATTTGAACTTTTAGGCTGTGAATTTACTGGTTACCTTGATGGAGCTGAATCAAGATCTGATTGGCAGGGAGACAATAGGAGGAAACCACTGGCTCCCCAGATATTCTTGGACTACAGTTCCTATGATTTCTGACCATTCACATGCTTTTGGGGATTGATGGGAGCTGGGGAGTCCAACAACATCTGTAGCTCCCCAGTTTTGATACACTGTGTGCCTCCATTTCCTGTCTCTATTTGTTGAACAGAACAGCATTGGTTTATGATGGGCTACTTTATGAAGCCTTTCTGTCTATATTGTGCGTCTCCCAGGACAGTTGTGTGATTAGATGGAATTGCAGGGGTGGGACCAATGCATCCTTTATGTCTTCCTGGCTTTTTCAGCAGGAATTGATGGAGATTTCTCTCTCTCTTTCTGGCATATATGAGAGACTACAGTTTAGGGAACTTTGGGATTCACTGCCATTAGATGGTGGCTGCTGGCTTAAATGACTTTAAAGCAAGATTTGACAGACCCATGGAGCAGAGATCTTAGATAAGTTTATTAGTCCCAATGGCATGAAGCTTCCACGTTAAATGCAAAGAAGAGAAAGCAGCAAGTCTCTCCGTTCAGAAAATCAGGATGCTACCATGAATTCTGCCAGTGCAGGCTTGAGTTGCAACAGTGCATTAGTTCATCAGCAAGTGTTTACAGGTCATGCTGATTGCCCGGAAGGCAGGAGGGCCATGTCACTCATTCTCCTCACTGTTACAAACACCTTGTACTTTCCGAGGTAATCATGGTGATATTTAGCAATTATGCGCTCGCAGGCTCTTAAGTACTGTTGCATACTCTTACTAATTAGGCCTTGCAGCACCCTTATGTTTTATCTGGGGTGGCCTTGTATTTGCCATGCAATTCTCTGTATGAATCTCCCCATCCGCTCAACCTCCTGTTGTGTGGAATGATGGAAGTAGTACCTGCCTGTCTAAAAGTTAATATGATTACTCTTGTTCTTCCTTTAATTTATGAATTGCTTCCCATGAGGCATCCCAAAGTGATTTAAAACTCAGTGTGTTAAAACACACAACCATAGCACATAAGTAACACACCTTGGGATAAGGTTCTCCATTTAGAAGGTTTATTGAAAGAGAAATGTCTTTAGCAGCAGCGGCACCAGCTCTTGGGAGTCAAACCCTTTCGGGCCCCCTCAATATTTTTGGGGGTGGAGGGAGTGGCCCTCCAATGTCTAAAAACCATGGAGGCAAAGTGTGGAGCTGAGCACAACATGGCTTCACTGGCCACCTCCTCCTGCTCCCCTTCCTGCCATAGAGGGGAAGGAGGGTTGAAGCATCATCTCTCTAGTGGTGGAGTCAAAAGGAGGCACCACTGCCAATTGAAGCTGTGCGGCCACTGCATTCAGCTCCACCCCCAGCTCATTCTGATGTCCTGACGTCACATGCACAACACACCCAAATCGCCAATGCAATCTGGCACCTCTGTTCAGCAGGTGCTGAAAAGACAATAGTGAAGATGGCTGTTTGGGAGTTTCCAAAGGGTAGGCTTTGCCACACTAAAGACCTGATTCCCACATCGTATGGAATAGACCTTCTGATACGATGGCATCTGGACAATACTCTCTCCTGCAGAATGCACCCACAGCTGGGTGGGACAATCTTTTAGGTATCTTGGCCCCAAGGTATATAGGGCATTATACCCCAACACCAGCACCTTGAATACATTGTATTTCACCGCATAATGGTCACATTTTTGTGTGCCAATTTTTCCTTTCCAAAAAGGGGCACACAACTATTGTGTGGTGAATTATGAGGCAGAGGAAGGATAGGTGGCAGAGGTGGCTGCTCACCCACTGCTTCCCCTTCTTGGTTGGGTCCTGGAGTGCGAGTGCAAGGTGAGTGGCAACAGCGGCAGCAGCAGTATTAGCCACTTCGACTCGCCTCACCTCCTCCATCTACCTCTGCTTGGGCGGGTGTGCATGATCAGGGCTTCTTGACTGGGTTTGAGCTGAGGCCAGAGCATGTGGAGGCCTGGCCTTGCCTGGCCTTGCCTGGCCTCCTCCAGCTACCGTATCTCCACTTGGGGCTGGCAAACCAATGAGGGCCTGGACTCCCACTTCTGGAGCCATCAGCAGCCCCCTGTGCCGACCCCCAGCTCGCCTCAGAATTACCCTTGCAACCATTATGCGGGGAATGCTCTTGGACCAATTTCAGGATCCGTAAAAGAGGTGTGTGACTATTATGCAGTGGTGACCAGTATGCTGTAGAATACAGAATCTCAGTAGGTTCTGATATGGAGAATCCATGAAATTTTAGCTCCCATCAGGGATAACAAGGATCCAGTGGTGTCCATGGGGGCCTGAGGTTCCCATGGGTGGAGGTCCCATGGCTGAAGTGCAAAGGATTGCTTCCTTTCGTTGTGTGCTTCTTCCATAGAGGTTAATACTAGAACATCCAATGAAGTTGAGTGTTGGAAGGTTCAGGACACATAAAAGGAAATACTTCTTTATGAAGTACATAGTGGGATCTTGCTCCCACAGGAGGCAGAGATGGCCACCAACTGAGGTGACTTTAAAGGAGGATTAGGCAAATTCCTGGAGGAGACGGCTATGAACGGCTATTAGCCATGATGGCTATGCTCTGCCTCCACAGCTGGAGACAACAATGCTTCTGAAGACCACTTGCTGGGAACCACAGGTTGGCCACTATGATAACAGATGGTTGGAGTAAGTTGGCCATTGGCCTGATCCAGCAGGCTCTTCTTATGTTCTTATTGCAGAAATAGTTTCAGCTTTGGGGTGAGGGCCTAGGTTGAGTTCCGCCTGGCTTCTCTTTCTGTATTAGAAAAGATTTAACGTTCCCTGTATTAAAGCCACATTCTGATTCCTGGCCCATCTGAGCTTGTGTCCACATCCTCCCTTGGTAAGAGATGCTTCCCAGCTCTGATGTGGCAGAGCTTTCACTGTGACTTTGTGAAGGTCAGTATTTGTGTCTGAAGCAAGGCTGATAGGAGCAATGTGTGATGCACAGTGTCAGCCATAAAGGAAATATTGTATATAAAAGATAAGAGTTTCCCCCCTCCCTTTCTCGTGGTGAAGGAACAAGGCCCGGTGTTCATTTAGCATTCATAAAGTCTTGCTTTGGAAATGCCTTTAAGTGCTGCAGAGGGAGACTTGAAGGAACACGTTTGAGAGTCAAATACACATCTCTTTGGGCTCTCCTTTCATCTGCTTGTGGGGGGGGGGAAGGAGATTGTGTTATCTCTTTCCTCTTCCTCCCCCCCAGCCCCATGTCTAAAAATACTAATCTTCTCCAACAGCACCAGACACCCAGGGTGCAGGCACTTTGCAATTAGTTCGCAGAACAGAATAAACGAGAAATGGGAGGACTCAATCCCACACCAGAAGGAAAGCAGAAACATCACCTGCTAATTAGAAGAAGCTCAACATGAGGGGAATGGCAGGTAGGCCTGAAGCTCAACTTGGGGTCCTCCTCAAGAAGCTATTGGCCTTGGATCTTGACAACAAGAGGTGCTCATCAGTGAGACATCAATCCTGGATCTAGATGTAAATACTGTTGTCCAAGTAATTGGGGAGGGGATGTTGATTACTTTATGTCATAGAACTTAAGAGGAGCTTGCTGGGTCAGGCCAATGACCTATCTAGTCTAGCATCTTGTTGTCAAAGTGGCTGGCCAAATGCTACTGGGAAACTCACAAGCAGGACCCAAGCACAAGAGCCCTCTCCCTTCCTGTGATTTGCAGCAACTGGTATTCAGAATCATTACTGTCTCCCACAGTGGAGGCAGATCATAGCTGTCATGGCTAGTAGTCCTTGATAGCCTTACCCTCATCCATGAATTTGTCTGATCCTCTTTCAAAGCCATCTAAGTTGGGGGCTATCACTGCCTCCTGTGGGAGGGAGTTCCGTAGTTTAACCATGTGCTTCCTATTCAAGGTCACTTACTGTGCCATCCTACGCTTGTCTGCTCATAAAGTATATTGCCTAGGCTAGAATTCCGACCTCAAGTCAACACTGAAGGCCACATTGGGAATGTAGCCTGATGCAAGAGAGCTGCATACAATTTTCATTATTTATTTCCCTGTAAGTAGCGCCATTTGCATATATTTTACAGGAACATGGCAGGTGCCAAGCTCCAGTTGGTGGACATGTTGTGCTTATTCTACAATATTTTTATTCTGAAATGTGAAAAACATGAAAGCTTGCAAAAATAAAAAAATCTCTGAAATTATGGGAGCTGGAGAATAAACATGTGGGCTTCTGTTTATTGGGTTGTTTTGCTTCTATCCCTTTCACACTTTTGCCAACAAAATTTGTTCTCTCCCCCCCCCCCCCCCGGTAGCCGTCGAGATGAGAAACTTGATTCATTCTGGCTCTCTTTTTAATATGCGTAAAAATGAAATCTGGGATTCTTGAGCTGCTCAACCAGGATAGCCAACAGAGTGCCCTCAAAATGCTGTTGGCATCAGACTCTCATTAGCTCCAGTCAGCATGGCCAATGGCCAAGGATCATGGGAACTGTAGTCCATTCTGGAGGATGCCACCAGAATGAATCTTCAGGCTGTTTCTCAGTGCTTATAAAGAAACATGTCCTATAATAGAACAGAACTAAAGCTTTGATGAAAAGCCAGCTCCCCCTTTTGTTTTTTTGCCCTTCTTGGCTCATTGTTCACCTCTTAAGAAGCGAAAAACAACCAATAAACAACCCCATTGCAAATACTTGTTATAAAGGGAGTTTCTAACCATTTCGGTTGGATAGGGAGTAATGAAATAGCTGATAGGTGCAAAGTGAAGAGCTGCAGTTGGCTGAGCTGCCCATTTGTTATACCGGTATTGTTGTATCTTACCTTATCATCTTCTCTTACCTTGTCCTGTTCTTCCTCCCAAAGGAGCCCAGGATTGAAGGGTATCTTGATGCCATTGGTGGAGCTGCCTGGCTGTTACAGGGAAGACAGGAGGGGCAAGTAGAAGCAGCTGCAGCAGGGGGAAGGAAATGGGAGCAGCGGAACATGATGGCTGGGGCTCTGGAAGGAAAATAGCACCTCCCTATGACTTGTCCATACATTTTCATTTTCCTCTTAGAATCCTCCTCCCCCCAAATTCCTCCTTCCACACTCACAATCTTCATTTTCTGCTGCCAGCTCAACCAATCGCGGACCTTCATTTTACATTGTTTTTTGTTTGTTTGTTTGTTCTGCATTTATATCCCACCTTTTCCTCCAAGGCACTTGAGGTGGTGCACACGGTTCTCTTCCTCCTGAATCCCCAAAACCCTGTGAGGTAGGCTAGGCTGAGAGGCAGTGACTGGCCTCCAAAGTCACCTAGTGCACTTCATGCGTAAGTGGGGATTTGAACCCTGGTCTCACAGGTCCTAAGGATGCGGGGTGGTGCTGTGGTCTAAACCACAGAGCCTAGGGCTTGCTGATCAGAAGGCTGGTGGTTCGAATCCCCGCTATGGGGTGTGCTCCCATTGCTCAGTCCCTGCTCCTGCCAACCTAACAGTTCGAAAGCATCTCAAAGTGCAAGTAGATGAATAGGTACCACTCCGTCGGGAAGGTAAACGGCATTTCCATGCGCTGCTCTGGTTTGCCAGAAGTGGCTAAGTCATGCTGGCCACATGACCTGGAAGCTGTCTGTGGACAAACGCCAGCTCCCTCGGCCAGTGAAGCGAGATGAGTGCCGCAACCCCAGAGTGGGCCACGACTGGACCTAACAGTCAGGGGTACTTTTACCTTTACCTTTACTCCCAGGTCTTAGTCTGATGCTCAGACTACTACACCATATTAGTGGTGTCATAACCAGATACAAAGGCTGGCCAGTTCTTAAAAGAAAAGAAAAATGTTGGTATCTCTGTCAGGAGGTGGACCACAGAATAGGGCTATTTATATCCCACCTTTTTTCCAAGGAGCTCAAGGTGGTATTTGTGGTTCAGTCCTCCTCATTTAATCGCCACAATCACCCTATGAGGTAGGTGAGGCTGAGCAGCAGTGACTTGCCCAAGGTCACTATGTGAGCTTAACATTGCCGTATAGCAATTTGAACCCTGGTTTTCTAGGACTTATTCCAACACTCTAACCACTGTAGCACATTGGCCCTGGTCTAGGGGGTTAGTTCAGTGGTGGAGCCCAGCACCAAAAAGATGAAACTAGGAGAAATTTGGTCTGGCTTCTGGCTTTCTCTGGTAACTGGTCCTAAAGCAGAGAGAGAGAGAGAGAGAGAGAGAGAGAGAGAGAGAGAGAGAGAGAGGCAGGATGCAAACCTCTTGTTGCATAAAGGTTGATCGTGTGCTGGAGTTGAGATGTGCCACTTGACAGCATCTGTTGGGTAAGGGATGCTGTTTATGGAGTTCCAAAAGCTTTTCAAGAGCTTCTTGACCTCCACGGTGCTAACAAGCTAAAAAAAGCATTTTCCCTGTTTAGAAACAAAATGGTTCCTCTTTTGGTTCCATCGTCTGGAAAAGGCAGAGGCTATTGAGAAATGCATTGTATACTCATTAGCCAGATCTCTCTCTTAGTTCTAAAAAAACCAAGTTCTTTTCATTTCTTTGCCAGTTGGGTGTGAGATTGGCTGGCTGTTATCATTTCCTTCCTGTCCCCCCCCCTCTCTTCTTCTCCTTGCCCAACAACTCCTTTGATGTGCCAGATCTGGCTTCCATCCAGCATGGCCTTCTTACCTTGGATAAGGGCACTCTTAAAGAGGGAAGTGATGGTTTGTGGGTTTTCATAGAAACAACACCTGTTTCTATTGGATTTTTTATTTTGGTAAGCCAAAGGAAATGGCAAAGCTTCAAGAACTAAATTGGATTATTTTGTTGGGCTTGACAGTTCTGGAAAACAGGAGGTCAGACTAGCGCAGTGCAAAAGATGGACACAGAGCCACTACTAGAACATGACATATACTTTGGACTCATGCCTGTATATATAGTGACCTGCCTAGAGAAGGTTGAAATAGATTTGAGGGACAGGGTTTGATCTGGCCTCTGGGCCTTCCAGTTGGCCATTTCTGTTTTCTTTGTATTATTCATGGTGGAGTGCTACAACGTCACACTATTGTCTCTTTAAACTTTGCCAGCAACTTGGGCTGCACTTTGCCTTCCAGCTGCCTATTGGGAGGAGGGAAGAGACAGAGACCTTTGCCCCCCCCCCCAAAAAAAAAACTTTGGAAAGAGGAAGGAGAGAATTTCAGTGAAGGTCTTGTAGATGCAGATGTATGCCACTCAACCTCAATAACAAAGGGACTATTGTTATACAGTGGTACCTCGGGTTAAGTACTTAATTCGTTCCAGAGGTCCGTACTTAACCTGAAACTGTTCTTAACCTAAAGCACCACTTTAGCTAATAGGGCCTCCTGCTGCTGCTGCACCGCCAGAGCACGATTTCTGTTCTTATCCTGAAGCAAAATTCTTAACCTGAAGCAATATTTCTGGGTTAGCGGAGTCTGTAACCTGAAGCATATGTAACCTGAAGCGTATGTAACCCAAGGTACCACTGTATTCAGCTATCGCAGCCTGTCAGCACAAGTGTTTCTGCTTGCACAATGGGAGCTCCCTCCCCATGTATGACCCACACCTTCCCCAAATCTGCTGCAGAGGATTGGGGACACCCCCCCCCAGGTTAAGCGGGTACATGTGCACAAGAGAAATCTGTGCCCCGTTGGATCATGCATCTTGTGCTACTTTGGATCCAACCCAATATGGCCATAGGGAGGGGCCCTTTCTAAAATTCCTGTGCCACACTGTGGGTGCTTTTCAGCCATTGTAGCTTCTTGGTCAAACCTGGAGTGATCTTTAGCTTCTTAGTGAAGCTTTCCAGGAACCTTGGGAGGAAATGTAAAAAAAGAGCACACGTGTGTCCATTGAGTATGTCCATAGAATCCATTAAAGGAAGCACCAAATGGCCTCCTGAGAATGTCACAGAAATTCTCCAACACCATGACCCCCAGTGAAATGCCTGCCTTCTTTAAAAAAAGACAGAGAAGAGAAATATTCCGTAATTGGTGGTCAGGTTTTTGATGCAACATCACTTTAGACTTGTGCCAGTCAAACCAAACCAAATTCCGAGAATTTCTGTTCTGATGGTGAAGATTAAGTGCTCATTAGATGCACCTCATAGCAGCACTGAAAGTCTGTACAAGGCATTAGCTACTTCATCTAATTGGAAGCACTGTGATCTTTGATATGAAAATAGTGGTTTGGGGGTGAGGGAGGTTCTCCAAAATTACTTTGTACAATTGATCCCCTTACCTGCTGCTCCTTTGCTACCATTTCCCCCTGAATATGGTTTCTCTTTTCTGATCCCAACCAATTAGGGAGCATGTAGTGACATGAACGGAGTCATGGCACTATACAGCCAATCAGAGCTGGCACCATGATGTCCTTGAAGGTAAATGGTGAGTGATGACAAGTCTTCCTGGCTTAGGGCACGTCACTGAAGCCATCCAAGCAGAGATATTGATGGAAAAACTTGAAAGTGATGTTGCTTTCACTTACCCTCAAATAAAAAAACAGAGCAAAAACAATTCTTTAAAAAGTGTAAAATGCCTTCATTTTCAGCTATGACAAAGGCTTGTGAAAATCTATGTGTGGTTGTGGCTTAGCTCACAGTTTGAATAATGTTGTAGCCTTCTAAATAGCTTAGATCCACACCTTTCCCTTCTGTATCCTCCCATCAAAAGTCCAAAACCTCCGCTGGCAATGTAATTCACAGTGCTCTAACTAGAAGAACTCAAAACAAGCTGTTTTCCCCTTACTCACTGAGTAGATCCCTTCTTTGCAGATGTGGAGGGGACAGTGGTTCAAGTCCCAGCAGCGACCACCCAAAGAGAAAAGATGACTTGTAATTACAGCAGTCATTAAAAGTGATTAATGATAGCAAAAGAACTTCCAGCAATTTTTAAAGCAATTAAATACTAATTAATTCCTTCACACTGCTGAGCTGCATATTTGCTTTACTGGTGGCATTTATGACTGCTACCTAATGCATAGTTTGAAAATATTGAAATGCAGTAAGTGATTCTTGCTGAGATTTTCCTAACCTTTAGTAAACATGAACAAATAGTGGTTGATTTGTTTGCCTTTCCATGCTAATTGGCGGTTTATTAATACTGTATTTATTTTTGATAAACATTTCCCCACCCCGCTATAAGCTCTATGGACTGGGTGGAGTGGAAGTGATGAGCAGGGCGGGGAGGTTCTGAATTTTGCACTGTAAGAGATGTCATTTGAGATCGCCTTCAGCAATGGGTGTGTTTAGCCTGGAAAAGAGGAGAATGAGAGGAAATATGAGCGCCATCTTCAAATATCTAAAGGACTGCCGCATGGATGATGGAGCAAGCTTGTTTTCTGCTGTTCCAGAGGATACCACTGTCAAATTACAGTGGTACCTTGGTTCTCGAATGGCTTAGTTGCTGAACAAATTGGCTTCCGAACGCTGCAAACCTGGAAGTAAGTGTTCCTGTATGCAAACGTTTTTCAAAAGCCAAACGTCCGACGCAGCTTTTGCTTGAATGCAGGAAGCTCCTGCAGCCAATCAGAAGCTGCACCTTGGTTTTCAAATGGTTTTGGGAGATGGACTCCCAGAATGGATTAAGTTCAAGAACCAAGGCACCACTGTACAAGAAAGGAAATTCCGACTAAACATTAGAAAGAACTTGTTGTCGGTAGGTGTTGTTCCTCAGTGGAACGGCTTACCTTGGATGGTGGTAGACTCTTCTTCACTGAATATTTTTATGCAGAAGTTGGATGGATTCCTGCATTGCAGGAGGTTGAAAAAGATGGCCCTTGTGGTTCCTTTCCAACTCTACAGTTTCGTGACTGCAGGACTGTTAAACTACTCTGAGAAGGCGCAGTGTGATGGCTGTGGCTTGAGCAGAGTCTCAAAATCAGATACAGTGGACTGAATTCTCCCCACAAACAAGGCTGGGGTGGCCCATCACTGCCCTAATCAGTCAAAGGGTGGTTTATAAATGTGATGACTCCCTCATTTCAGCTTGCCCGCTGAATGCCAGGCACGATTCCTTCCCTTGTCTCTCCATCCCAAATCCCATTGCCCAGTCCAGAAGTCCTGTGCCATAATTATTCAACTTATGTATAAAACTGCACAATTTCGGAAGAGGTATGCATGTGGGTCTTTTCCTCTGCATGGTATGCAAATCCTCACTTAACAACATACCTTATTAAAAAAGGACCAGGCAAATTAAAACAATTGCTGTGTAGCATGGACTAATTCCTGAGCATTGTGTTCAGGTTGCAAGACTGGCTGGCTGAGTTTTGCAGGGAGGCTCCTTCCTCCTGAGGTGAGAGCTTCAAAGGCAGTAAATAATGGTATAAAAGAACTGAGGATGTGCAGGGGGGGGGGATGAACAAAAAAAGGAAGAGCCGCAACATCCATTGTCCAATTAGGGAGATGATAAGGTGGCCAGAGAAAGTTAAATGGGTTCATTGGGTCCTCTTTGTCATTCTGATTCTGCTCCCTCAAAAAAGTACTTGATAAAAATAACTTCATTTCTCCTCCCTCTGCCACTGTCTTGATTTCTTCCTAATGCTTTTCATGCCTGGTCGCTGCTAGGAGAGAACAGATATTCTGATTAAATTAAGACAGACACTCAAACAGCTGGGCTGCCAAACTGGGATTTTATTAAAAATAATACTGTTTACAAAGCTCTCCCTCCTTCTCTCTCGCTCTTCCTTATGATGAATATAAAATGAGCCTGTTCTACCCGAGGAGGGAGCAAGCTTGCCTCTAGCCGAGGCGGAGGAGCAAAGAAACTGGAGCCTCTTAGGAAGAGAGGAAGCTCCCTTCCACCAAGTCAACCCATTGATCCACCTAACTCAGTACCGTCTACACTGACTGGAAGCAGCGACTCTCCAGGGTTTCAGGCAGGGAGTCTCTCCCAAACCTACCTGGAGATGGTACAGCGATTGAACCTGGGGCCTTTTGCATGCAAGAAATACACACACACACCAGTTCAACATGTACAGTGGGCCTTGTTCTGGGCATTATTTGAGTGCAGTGACTTTCAGTTTTTCTCTTTTCAGTTTGCTGCATTTCTACACCCATTTGCAAAATTATATTTTACAAGTCTGCAGATCTGTATCCATTTGGGGGCCTGCTTCTCCAAATGATGGCATTTTTGTATGCCAGTTTTTTCCCCTGAAGGTACTCATTTCAGGGATAGCTGGGGTAGCTTGAGACTCTTAATCTCAGGGTCCTGGGTACGAGCCCCGTGTTGGGCAAAAGATTCCTGCATTGCAGGGGTTGGACTAGATGACGTATCTGGTCCCTTCCATCTCTACAGTTCTGTGAATCTTGCAAGCAATTTTCCCAGAGTGCAATGTAACTTTACGTGTTATCTACACTAACGTGTGCATTCTTGATCCGTAGTTTTTCACTGTAGGACTGCATAACAAAATTGTGACCAGTCTTTTGATTCACTCCTTAATTCCGGAAGTGCAAATTAGCATTGGAATGAGAACTGAGTAAATTCCTTTCCACCACCATTCCTAGATAACACACTCCCCATCTTTCCCACACTATACAAAGAATTTATGGGATGCTGCCAAGGACCCATGGGTTCTCCAGATGGAGCACATTCCAACTCAGATTTTGTTTGGCAGTGGGTGGCTGTCTGTCACCCGCCATTTTCAATTGTCCTTTTTAAGTGAAGCCAACTTGGGGCAAAATGAGAAATTTTGAAGTGGCAGAAGTTTGCAGCCACCTGCTGCAGATTGGGACACTGTTGCAGCCTTCAGCCTCTGGTACACCTGCCTCAGCTTATACTGAGGGGCGAAGGCATTGGGGAACCCATCATACAATCCTTTGCCAGGGAGCCCCCCCCCCAACAAAAACTTTATTATTTATATGACACCCATCTGACTGGGCAGCTCCCAACAAAATATTAAAAACACAGTAATGCATCAACCATTAAAAACTTACCTGAATAGGGCTGCCTTTAGATGCCTTCTAAAAGTCAAATACCTGTTTATCTGTTGGACATCTGATGGGAGGGCATTCCACAGGGTGGGTGCCACTGCTAAGTAGGCCCTGTGCCTGGTTTCCTGTAGCTTCATGTCTCACAATGAGGGAACCTCCAGGGATGAGACCATTTAGGGCTTCGAAGGTGAACACCAGCTTTGAATTGTGCTCGGAAACATACTGCAAGCCAGCGTAGGTCCTTTAAGACCGGTGTTATATGGTCCCGGCAGCTGCAAATCTGCTTGATGGTGAAAGAGGGTCAAGGGATGTTAAGTGGCTCAAGGAGAAGGAGAGAAGGCAGGTGGGTGATGAAGAGGAGGCTGGCGGTGTTTGTTTGTGCGGGGGGGGGGGACAGAAGAGTGGAAGCAGGGTGAGAGCATGCAGTTTTAAGAAGGAGTGAGGAAAGCAGCAACTTGAAGTGAGACAGAGAAATAGGACAGTGGGAGTCCCTGGAAAGTGGAGATAAAATAGGTCAAGGAGTACTACTGAGAGGCAGACTCCATCTGAGGCATGACCTCTATCATATTCATGAGCCACTGCTAGCTTTTCCTTGGTGAGGTAGGGACACCGTTTCCATCCAGATTGTAATATGTGCAGTTGTACCTTTAGTCGTTCATTTTTCTTGATAATGACTCTGCCTAGTGAGTTTACCTTCTTATTGTGCACATGGGTGGGTGGGGGGAGGTGAAGGGAGAATTTGGAACTCAAAAGTGGGGTGTCATGTGTGGGAATGTGATTTACCCAGCTGCATTTTAATGCACCCCTACCTAATTCTGCATTTCCTGTACCAAACTGAAGGAGAGTCATCCTTCGAAAGCTGCACTCCTCTGAATTTTGTGGTGCAATTCTTTGACCCAAAAAGCAGGCAGAGAAAATGTGTATATTGGTGAAAATAACATATATAAAGCTCCATTTTGGGTGGGGAAATTGCTTGTGAAAATGCATACATTATTATCATCATAACCATTCCTTCTTTGTATGCTGCCTTTCCAGGTTTACACCAAACTTTAGGCTGCTTACAGGATGAAAAGGTTTACAGAATTAGAAAACTATAAGAAAAATAGCCATAGGCAAGTAATGAAAACATCTCAGTGAATATGCAATAAAATTAAACCAATCTTGCATAAATCATAAGGTCTGACCATGAAGATACAAAAAATTAATACCAAGAACAGCAAAAATGAAGCCAAAAAACTCCCCTAAACAACACTTCACCCCAAAAGTTTATGAGCAGTGGGTCCTGCAGGACTCATAGCAAAGATGATCTCTGGCCTCTTAAGCAGCAGTCTTAGCTTTTGTAGTTGCCCCCCCCCCCAGTCCAAGGTGGAAATATGCTTGGGAGGAAAATGCACTAAGAGGATTATACCGCCCTGCCCTGCAATACAGCGGGGCAGGGGGGAGCCAAAGTTTTTAAAAGAAAATAACTGATATGGAAATAGGGGGGACTGTGTGTAAGGTTTGCAATGAAGCTGAATGTTGGAAGACTCAGGACAGATAAAAGAAAGCACTTCCTCACACAGCCACAGTGAGCTCAGATTGCTGACCAAGGTTGGTTGTTGGCCTGATCCAGCAGGCTTTTCTTCATTCTTACGTTCTTAAGGTTGGAGAAATGAGCAATGGAAATTGACAGAGTCATCTGTCCCTAGTTATGCAGAGTAACAATTGACAGGCAGAATGAAGCCTCCAGGTTTGGCTGGATCAAGATTAAATACTAGTAGGGACGTGGCCTGCTTTTGCTATCTCAGCAGAACCTGCTGGATTCTCAAAGCTCCAGTTAGGTTGGCCATGGTCCTGCTGCTCATTCCTGCTTTTGGAGGGCCAACCAAAGTGCAGTTTAAAAACAGAGCAACATAAGGAGGGGAACAGGAGGAGGAGCCTTGAGTTGCTCACCTAGTAGTAGCATCAGAACAGCAGACTGAGCAGGCCTGCACAGGTAGTCTGCTCTGAGGCTTCCCTAGAATGGTGTAGAATGTGACGTATTTCTGTTGAAGCTACAGCAGCTATTTTGCAATATGCATCTATATACCAATTAGCATGTGTAAACCTTATGCAGATCTGTTCCATCATTTTGTTTCAGATTTTTCTTTTTCATTTTGGTGGTGTTCAAGCCACCACCCTGACTCCAGCTTAAACCCTCCTCTCCAGCCACTGATCTCTGCGGCCGCTACCTTACTAGTGCACACGCCTGGTTGAGACTGATAAATAGCCATGCATGGCCCTAACATATAGAGCTGCTAACAACATGAATCTGCTGGAGACAGCATATAAAGCATCATCAGTGCTCTGTAGACAATATCTGCTGTTGATACACTGGTGTTTGGTTATGCTGCTTGGACTGGTGGAGCAAAGACTTCATCAACCTGATCCTGTTGAGAAGCGTTAACATGTATGCCGTTTCAAGTATCCTCTAGTGCTGATTGCGAGTCAGGCAGAAGCTGCTTTCAGAGTCCTCCAGTGGAATGCCATCTGTTATCGAAGTGATGATGTCTGAGCTGCTTTGATGTTACCAAGTCCCACAGCACTTTGGTAGAATCTAGAAAGAGGAGCTGCATGGCATGGACCATTCCCTCCCTGCGGTTTCAGAGAGAGTTGGTTCTGATGTGGAAAGATGCCACCATGGAATCCAGTCTAAGGCTTGTGGTGATGAGCAGGTTTGTCCAGGCAGCTGACCAGTGGCTTCATACAATTTTGTGTAAGGCCTACTGATTAGTATCTCATGAGGGGATTGCTTCACTTCCTTTATGCTCTGGAGCATCTTTTCAGATACTCTATATATTTCAGTCTCTCCCCAATACTGTGGGATGGCTGGGGAAACTTTTTCAATCCAATGACCGCATTCCACTCTGGGCAACTTCCTGGGAGCCATAGCAAAGCATTGGGCAAAGCTGGAGTCAAAAGTGGGCAGAGCAATGAATGTGAAAATGGTAGGTTGTTTTCATTAGAACGTCAGAAGAGTCTGCTAGATCAGGCCAATGGCCATCCTGTTCTCACAGTGGCCAATCAGATGCCCCAATGGGAAATCTGCAAGCAGGACCCAAGCACAAGAGCTTTCTTGCCTCCTGCGGCTTACAGCAACTGCTATTCAGAAGCATTACTGCTTCCAACTGTGGAGGCAGAGCATAGAAATCATGTCTAGTAGCCATCAATAGCCTTCTCCTCCATGAACTCTAATCCTTTCTTACAGCCATCTAGGTTGGTGGCCGTCTCATGTGGGAATGAGTTCCATAGTTTAACTACGTGCTGTGTAAAGAAGTTCTTTCTTCTCTCTCTCTCTCTCTCTCTCTCTCTCTCTCTCTCTCTCTCTCTCCACTCCCTCAGTGCCATCCAAGCAAACAAACACATTATTAGATGTTTTCCTGCCAGTCACAAACACTCAAAGAGGGTGAAAAGCAGGGCTGGCAAGGGATCTGGCCTGGGACGAGTCCCCAGGGACAAAGAGATAAAAAATAAAATAAAAACAACTGGGCTACATTTGTACCACGGTTCCCATCTCTAAGATATCCTTACCTGACTTCCTCCTTGTATTCTGCTGAAGACGTTGCTTGTTTTCCAGGTTAGGTGGAGTGCTGGAGAGGTGTCATTTGACAAGAGCTACAGCATCTAATCCCCCCCCCCACCTAGTCATTTTGACAGAGGCTGGCCGGCCAGCATTGCTCAACATCTTCAAAGACCTGAGTAAACCCAGATCACCCAAGCCCTTTTCCTTTTAATATCTTCTTCCACACCTTGATCAAAGTGCAAATAAAAAACGGGATCAAACCTAGATTGGGTGCACTAGAAGAGGTCAAGGAGATGAGTCTGGTCTGGTAAGAGGAGATGCCAACCACCCAGATGCTCACTCTTCTCTGTCCTGTTTTTCCTTTTTTCCTTTTCGCCCTTATTGCAGCTGATATATTGTTTTTGCGGAGGTGGGGGTGGGGATGGGATTGAATAGAGAGTTAAAGAAAATAAGCCACGTCAAATAGCTTGAATGAAGGACTTTAATTTGCAAGAGGATTATACACTTCTGCTTTCAGTCTCCCTGATCGAATTGAGGGAAGAGAGACCTCTCCGTAGCAAGGAGCTGCAGGGACGGTACATTTCAAAGCTGGGCACGTAGGATTTATGAATAGTCTGAGCCGATTTTACAGAGTGGGGATGTCTTGTCTAGTGGTTAGATTAGACGGCCTCTGGGCCAAGGGCAAGAGCTTGCATTGCCGTTGCCATGGGGATGCTGAGGAAAAATCAGTCTCTCTCCCAGCATGTGGTTTTCTGAGGGACTTACAGGGTTGTACCATAAACCTTAGAGTTTGAAGATAGAAGCTAGCCTACTGGACTACTCTCTGTGTGTACACATATGTAGCAGAGCCTCAGAGCTTGCTTCAGGCTCAAAAGGGATGAGTGTTGTGCAGCCCTGGACCCCTCAATCAGCAGGGCACCAGGAAGCCTCTGATTTGACTGGGCCTAGGATAAATACTAGCTTCACAATCCTACAAATTCTTCTGTGGATTAGATTCTGAAGGCATGTCTGCAAACTCGAGCTGGACAGTGGCATGAAACTCTGAAGAAGCCATGCAGAGTCCAGACCAAACACTTGACAAAAGACTGTAAGACGTAGCTAAGTTGTCTTAGCCAGAGAAGTATCATCCATGTCTTATGCCCTGGTCAGTGTCCTAATCTTGGTTGATCTCTTTTTCCTATGAAAAAGTGCAAAACAGCCAGAGAGTAATATTTATAGCTCTCTAAGGAAGTGAAGAGCCAACTTTTTGTTTGTTTACAGATGACCTTTAATGTAAGAGTATTACAGAGAGTTGGGTAGCTTAGGGTTTAAATTTATAGAAATGTTTTAAGGGACCCAATCTTGCACCCTGAAGCTTTAAAGTTCCTTCCTGCCACCTTCTCCGCCTTTCTAATGCTGCAATCAAGGTTGACCTTCGTTGCACTCTGTCCAGTATTCCTGATGCAGCTTAAGTCACTCTGGGCAAATCACACCATATGTTTTGTTGTTGCTACCCTAAGGTCCCCGGGGCAGGTCACAACAATTAAGACACAATGTTAAAAACAACTTACAATCACAAAAACAGGGTGGGTGGGTCCTTATAGACACATTTCAGGTGTCAAAAGCCTGGTAAAGAGGTGTGGATCCAGCATTTGCTGAAAGCTGTTCAATGAATATGACAGATACATGGTTCCCGCCTCCTCATTTAATCCCCACCACACAACGCTGTGAGATAGGTTAGGCTGAGAGGCAGTGAACTGAGCTTCATGGCCAAGGGGGATTTGAACCCTGGTCTCCCAGGTCCCAATCATTACTCTGACCACTGCGCCACATTGGCTATCATCCACCATACAGGTGAATCTGAAGACTATAGAAGGCCAGGAAGCTAATATAGCAGAGTTGAGAGAAGGTGGATTTTTTTTAAAAAAAAAAATCCTGTTCTACCAAAGATGTCCTACTTACTTGCATTCTCCCCCCCCCCTTTTTTTTTTTGGTTCTGTCTTTTTGAGAAGTGCTGAGTAAGCGGCAAAGGAATCCTTTGAAAGAAGGAACAGTGCTTCCCTCCATTGCACAACCACCTCATTATTCATCTCCTTCCCTCCAGTCTAATCAGTTTAAGTTTATTTTGCTGCTGGCTCCCCCTCCCCCCATTTCCCCTTGACAATTCAGTGAAATGGAAGCTGCTTCTCTCTATGGAAGATAGAGCAAGTTTGGTTTCTGCTGCTCCAGAGGGGAGAACTCAAACCAATTGATACAAATGACAAGAAAGGAGAGTTCAGCTAAACATTAGGGGGAACTTTCTGGCAGTCGGAGCTGTTTGACATTGGAATGGACCATCTTAGAAGGTGGGTGAACACTCCTTCGTTGGAGATTTTCAAACAGAGGTTGGATGGTCACCTAGAAGGGGATGTTTAGTTGTTATTCCTTTGTTTCTGGGGTTGAAATAAATGATCCTTGGGGCTCCTCCTCATTCTAAAAAATATATTAAAAATGATTCTATAATTCCATGTCCAGATGTACCCTTCCACAATTGTCTTCTGCTTTTACAATGTGCTGCCCCACTTACTTATTTTGAAATCCAACTGTTCTTAGTTATGAAGAGCCATCCTCCTCGTGATGGTCTGAACGTGAGATAAGGTTGCATGGATGCATGTTCTCCTTTCTGTTCAGTTTAGCAGCATGGACAAAACTGCATCCATCTAGGCTTGCCTGGCCCCCATGACCCATTTTGCCTTGTAGTAAGTGGGGTTGGCCAAGAAATTTAAGAAGAGCCTAAGAGCATAAGAGGAGCCTGTTGGATCAGGCCCAATGAACCATCTAGTCCAGTGTCCTGTTCTCACAGTGGCTGAACAGTTGCCTGTGGGAAACCCACAAGCAGGATTCAAGCACAAACCATCCTGTCCTTTGGTTTCTGGCAACTGGTATTCAGAAGAATTGCTGCCTCCAACTGCAGAGGCAGAGCATAGCCATTGTAAGTAGTAGCCTCCGACAACACCCACCTCCATGAATTTATCTACAGTGGTGGTTTGGTTCTCAAACTTAATCCATTCTGGAAGTCTGTTCCAAAATCAACGCGTTCCAAAACCAAGGCGCGCTTTCCCATAGAAAGTAATGCAAAACGGATTAATTCATTCCGGACTTTTAAAAACAGCCCCTAAAACAGCAATTTAACATGAATTTTACTATCTAACGAGACCATTGATCCATAAAATGAGAGCAATAATGAAAGTACTGCAGTCACACAATCAATCAATCAATCAATCAATCAGTTGCTGAACTGGGTTCCACACAGTCACAAAAACAAAACAAAAAGAGCCACAAAAACACAAAATAAATAGCAAAAACAGACAGACCTCAGCGTAACACTCAAAACGGAAGTATGGCACTCAAACTGGAAGCATAACACTCAAAACGGAGCACGTTCGGCTTCCGCAGAAAGTTCGCAAACTGGAACACTTACTTCCGGGTTTGCAGTGTTTGGGTTCCAAGTTGTTTTAGTACCAAGGCATTTGGGAGCCAAGGTACCACTGTAATCCTTTTTAAAGCCATCCAAGGTGGTGGTCAACACTGCCTCCTGTGGGAGTGAGTTCCATAGTTTAACTTTGTGTTTTGATCCTCCTGGATTCCTGTATGAAATTGCTTCTCTGGTTGTGACTGTGTATATTGGTACAAAGTATTCCATAAGCATAAGTAGGGAAGAGTTTTAATTGTGAGAAAACAGTTCTCATCTGAACACTTTTTATCTTCTTGTTTGGTCTGATCAGGGGCTAAAACCCATCAAATTGGGCCCAACCCTGCAGATCTTAACCCTGGGTCATTTAACATACATGCCTGGGAATTTACTTCTGGCAAAGCAAGAATGACATTTAACTGTAAATGTTCTTAATGTGTTCCTATTAATGTGAAAGCCGAATTCCAGAAGGTGCTTGAAGGATACATCCTATGTACCCTTTCTTGGGAGTAAGACTTGCTTCCAAGTAAATATACCCAGGATCTGACTGCAAGTTCAGAAGTGGAGTTGAAAGCAGGAATTACCTGGTAACGGTGGAATTACCACTTTGAAGGGCCTTTCCTGCATACTTCTTCCCACTCGGTACATCACTGTGCCCAGGGGAACACTGTTCTGTGTTGGATTGCCAACTAATCTTATGTATTGCATTTTAAACCCATTTTAACATTTTATTTCAGTGATTTATGGCTACATTCCAGTCTTAGAGGCTTATGGCTCCCTATAGCTTTCTACCAGGATCTGCTGTTTATGCTTATCCCCAGGGGGGATAAAATGGTCCTTGTTTTGCTTTTGAAATCTTGCACACTGATTAGGGCTGTTTTGGCCGGTGTTTGTAGATTGTCCCCTCAAAATGCAGCTCTCTGAATAGTCTTGAATTTATGAGGTAGTGCTCTCTCTCTCTGTGTGTGTATGTTAATCTCAGTGAGCTTGATTTTTTCTTCTTCCAGATTTCAGATACTAGTTGCATCTAATTTTCAGAAATAGGGGTGATGGCTCAGTTATACAGCAAATGCCTTTCCTGCCTATGTTCTCCGACTTAACCCCTAGCATCTCCAGCTAAAAGGCTCAGGTAGCAGGTGGTGGAAAAGACCTCTGCATCACAGTTGCTTTGAGAATTACTAGACTGGGTGGACCAACAGCCTAACTTTGGTGTAAGATTGTTCTTAAGGAATGTAATGCATTTGTGTGGGGTTCTGGTTGCCTCACCTCAAAAAGGATCTTGCAGAGTTGGTAGAGGTTCAGAAAATTGGTTAAGGGCTTGGAGCAACTCCCCTATGAAGAAAGGTTGCAGCGTTTCGGTGTCTTAAGTTTTGAGGAAAAGCAAGTAAGAGGCAACCTGGTAGAAGTGTATGAAATTATGCATAGTATGGAAAAAGGGGATGGAGGAAAGCACATCTCCATAACCATAGAGCTCCTGGACATCCAGTGAAGCTGAATGTTGGAAGATTCAGGACAGAGAAAACAGAGGACTTCTTAATGCCATGCATCATTAAACTATGGAATTTGCTCCTGCAGGAGGCAGTGATGGCCCCCAATTTGGATTGATTTAAAAGAGAATTAGACAAATTCATGGACGAGAGGGCTAGGCAGTAATGCTTCTGCATATAAGTTTCTGGAAGTGACAGGATACCAGTTGCTGGAAGCCACAGAGGGGAATATGCTCTTGTGCTCAGGTCCATAGCTGTCAACTTTTCCCTTTTCTTGCGAGAAATCCTATTCAGAATATGGGAATTTCCCTTTTTTAAAAAAGGGAAACGTTGACAGCTATGCTCAGGTCTTGCTTGCAGGTTTCCCACAGGACTAGATGGGCTTGATCCAGCAGCCTCTTCTTATGTTCTCTGACCTGCAAATGACTATCCATAGATGTGACAGCAGCCCACTCTGCTGATTTCAAACGCTGCGCTCGCTGCCTTCTTAAATCATTAATAAGCCAAACTCATAACAAGCATCCTTTTGCTTTAAAAAAATAAAAAAAAATAGTCCAGCGAGCGATTTACGTTGGAAGGTCAGGTTCCGGGTGATGGGCTTGGCGGCTCCTTCTGTCTCTCAGACTGACCTGGCAAGCTTATCTTGAGGCAGAAAATAATGAAGATTTGTGGGACCGGATTGACGGAGACCTTTAAATGTCAATAAAGCAATTCTTCTATGGCATACAAAAGCTTAATGGGGAGCAAACACAATGGCTCTGGAGCTGGACAAAAGGAATAACAGAAAACCTCTAGCCAGCCTCTAGCGGGGCTAACAAGAGGGGCTGAGTGATTTTCCCTCCCTTCAGGGTGGGGGTGGGGGGCATGCTTTGGAAAGAGTTTGCTCTCCAGTCTATAAAACAAGGTGTGAGAGTGGCAGCTCCGTAATTACTCATGCATTTCTGTACCTCGGGAGTAACTTGTTTGGAATCCTTAACGTAGCCTTCCACAGAACCACAGGGGGAAGGAGATGAGGATGCAGACCTGCAGTGAAAATGAAAAGAGACTTCTTGAATGCCTCTAGCAAGGGATACACCTGCATACTGTCACCACCACTGTGTGTGGGGCGGGGGTAAAGCAAGGAGGAGATGCCGCTGAGGTTGAAAAGAAGCTGGCCACACCCTCCCAGGGTCTTGAGTGGCTGTTGCTTGGCAACTCTGCACTCGTGGAAAAAGGGAGTCTCTTTGGAGGTTGTTGGATTCCAACTGCCATCAATCCCAGCCAGTGTGACCAAAGGCCAAGGATTGTAGGAGCTGGTCCAGCAGCATCTACAGTGATAGCTACCAACTTGGATGGCTCTAAAAGATGATTGGAGAAATCCATGGAGGAGAAGACTATCTGTGACTGCTAGACCTGTTGGTTATGTTTGGCCTCCATGGTAGGAACTTTTCATTACCACTTGCTGGAAATCACAGGAGGGAGGGTTGTGCTTGAGTCCCACTTGCTGGTTTCCCACAGGCATCTGCTTGGCCCCTGTGAGAACAGGGTTCTGAACTGGGTGGGCCATCAGCTGGAATCAGTAGGCTCTTCTCATGGCCTAGAGTCCCGCAGGTTCCCCTCCCCTAAACCACTGAGCCTCTTGGGCTTGTCGACTGGAAGGTCGGCGGTTTGAATCCCCGCAACAGGGTGAGCTCCTGTTGCTCCGTCCCAGCTTCTGTCAACCTAGCAGGTCAAAAGCATACCAGTGCAAGTAGATAAATAGGTACTGCTGCGGCGGGAAGGTAAACGGCGGCGGGAAGGCATTTCTGTGCGTTTTGGTTTCTGTCACAGTGTTCTGTTGCGCCAGAAGCAGTTTATTCATGCTGGCCACATGACCCGGAAAGCTGTCTGTAGACAAATGCCGGCACCCTTGGCCTGAATCGAGATGAGCGCCACAACCCCATAGTCACCTTTGACTGGACTTAACCGGCCCGGGGTCTTTTACCTTTACCTGCTTTGAGTTCCTCTTTGTTATTTGGTCTCTGCCAGAGAAACAGCCAACCCCCAGACACAGTGACCCTCCTTACCAACGCCACTGCCCTTTCCTTGGAAGTTGCAGAAGCATTTAAGGAAATGACAGGTCGGGTTGTGTCCCCCCCTCCACTCTCCATCCCTCTTTCAATCATATTCAGTGACAGTGTGCGGGGGACCATGGTAATTTTCAGCTCTCCTGAGGGTTACTGCCATTCTTCAGTCTAATTGAATGAAGCTGCTTCATCAGAGCAGGTCTGAAGACACCGCAGGGCAAAATGTGAGGGAGGGAGACCACCCCACCACAAATCTGCGGACTTCTCCCGGTTAAGATTCCACCTGCTAGACAGTTTCCTATCAACTTCCAAGTACGTCGGGGGCATCCGGTCTTTAGAAACCACTAGCTGTTGATGCTCATGTCATGGTTGCTGAAAGCCATTTGTTTTTAAAAAACACCTTCTAGTTATTAAACTCAACTAAAGTGTTGAGTCATTTTGCACAGCCGTATAAAGCACCGCATCAAAATGCAATGGAGCATCGGATGAGTGCAGCAAAGGAGCGTGAAACTCTCTCAAAGTGGGCAGCTTTGCAAATATAGAGACTCTCGTTGGCTCACACAAGCAGCTTAGCTGGCATTGCATCTCCTCCACTCCGCAGCAGACCAAGACATAGTTAAATATAAAGCCGTGGTGTCCGGAAATTATCATATTTGTGAAATCCTCATTAATCTTTCCCTCTCCCTGTGTTGTCATCCCTTTCATCAGCCTATTAAACGCTCCTTCTCAGTCTCTCTCTCCCCTTAAAGACAACTTGGGGTACCTTGCTGGGCTTCATTGAGCTTCCCTCACCCCAGTCCCGATGCTCCTGCACATCTGCCTTCAAGGATGTTTGCTCAGGGTGCCAATGAGATGGGGGTGATCTTTTATGCTGCTACTCTGGCAGCAGTTCTCAAATGTCTTCTCTTCGAGGGATGCTTTCTTGCATTGATGCCTCTTGAAAAAAACCTGAGCACCTGCACCATAGCTAGATAGTCTGGGACCTGCATTTTAACACATAGAAGGTTCATGGATGGTGCTAGCTTGTCCTGTGAGCTGTGTGGGTGTCCTGGAATTCTCCCAGTCTCTGTCCAGTTCTGCTGTAAGTTTGTGCTCACTGTGGAGTCTGTAGGAAGCAGTTAGGCTTGCTTATGTGTACCTTGAGGATGTGAACCTGAGGTGTCCACTGTGGTCCTCCTGGTCAACATTCACCACGGTGGACATGCCTAGTCTAAAAGACATTGCCAAGTCAGTGGAAGGTGACCCAAGAGAACTTGTAACCCAGTAATACCTTAGGTGTTTAAATTCTCTCACCTGCCTGAACCCAATGCCAGTTGAGCCAAAATTGCAAAATGTCTCTTCCCACTGTGAACACCAAAACAGTGTGATGTAGGCAGAAAATAAAAATCAGGGCTCCCCCCAAAAACTCCTAATACAGACAGCTCTCCACACCCTAAAATAGACAATTGTCCCTTAACTTTGATAACCAGATGTGAAGCAGGATAGGGGTCCTGTCTTTTTCATGGAGTCTTTGGACAGCCACAGGTTTTCTCTTTCCTCTGTGAAGAGGTGCCCTACCCAAAATTATCTCCTATAAGCACCTATTAATGCGGCAAAAATGAGACCCATCCTGGTGCCCAACATGCAGATGGATTGGAAAAAATCCAGGGTGACCCAGCTTTCTTCCAAGCAGGCTTGTGTTGCTTGGAAGATTATATGGGCTTCTTAAGTTTAATGGGTGAGCTCATGCATCAAGCCGGACGTGTTCTCCTTCCCTCTGTAGCCTCTCTCACATTCCTCAGCATCTGATGTGACTTTATGAGGCCACTGGGATTTGCACGGTCCTATCAGCGGGGTGGTAATTTGGCTCAAAGTCAATGTCCTTTCCGAAGATCTATCCGTTTGTTCACCCGCTCACATCTGAGCACTAGACGTAACAATTTGCTCTTGCTCTGAGGTTCTGAAATATGCATTTAATTTAGACTTAATGAGGAAATTATTGTGCAATAAACACACTTCAACTGACTTGCGAGACAGATCCAGGATTGCAAGGGGAGGAAAGCTACAGATTGCAATTAGAATGAGTTGCATAGGGCATTGGGGTGCCTTCAGCTTTCGTGGAACATGACAAGGTAGCCCTGGGATTGCTGAAGGGTAGCAGGTGATGACATGAGCAAAAGAGAGAGAGGTAAATATAAAGGCGGTGGCGGGGGTGTATGTGTCCTGTGTGGCTCTCATGAGCAGCCAACTATAAAAGCCTGTGGAAAACCAACAAGCAGGATTTGAGCACAAGAGCATTCTCCCTTCCTGTGGTTTCCAGCAACTGGTATTCAGAAGTGTTGCTGCCTCCGAAGGCCAATCGGGAGGTTCCCCTCCAAAAGCAATTCCTACTCTGCTTCCCCTCTCCCCAAGAGCACCTAGCAATGCCCACACCATAAATAGCCTGGTCTCTACTTTTTCCCCATATGCCAAGCTTGCTCAAATGATTGCCTCCTCCTCTGCACCGCACCACTTGAGATCTGTTTGTAGGGAAGGCTGGGTGTGACCAATTGACCACTTCTTCAAGAGTCGCAGCAGTAACATCTATCACCTTCTCTTATCATTTACACGATATTTTTCCGACTCATGGCAAACCATTTTGAAGAGACTGGCCACTTGCAAGGGTACCTACCTAGTCAGCAATTGCAATCATTGCAGTGTTGGAAGATTCAGGGTGGATAAAATCAAGTACTTCTTTACACAGTGTACAATGGAACTCTCTCCCACAGAAGGCAGTGGTGGCCACCAACCTGGATGGCTTTAGAAGAGGATTGGACCAAGTCATGAGGGAGAGGGCTATTGATGAGTACTAGCCAGGTTGTCTGTGCTCTGCCTCGACAGTTGGAGGCAGTGATGCTTTTGAATAGCACAGGAGGGGATATTGCTCTTGTGCTTGAACCCTACATGCTTGTTTCCATCAATGATCTTTGGTTGGCCACCATCAGAACAGGATGGTGAACTGGATGGGACATTGGCTTGATGCAGCAGGTTCTTCTTAGGTTCTGATTATACCTGCATTGTGGCGTAGCATCGGTTGCCAGCTCCCAGGGCAGGGCAAGAGTTGCGTCCCACTGGTGGACTGCACCCCACAGCTGGGGTGGAGACGCATGCTGGGAGCTTGGGAGGTCCATGGCTGTTGGCTCTGCCACTGCCAGTGGCTGTGCGACTTCTTGGCTTCCCAGCTCCACCAGCCCAGGAGCAGGGTGCATAGATGTTCCTTCACCAGCCATGAGAAGAAATAGGTGCTGCTCCAGCCCTGAATGTCCAGCCCAGGTACAGCTTGCCTCACCTCAGCTCCAGAAGGTGGCAGGAGCTCAGCCAAACAGCCTCAATGAGGGAGTGTGTCGTGGGGCTGTCTGGTTGCGCCCCTCTCAGAATTTTGCACCCAGAGCCACTGCCCCTCTGCCCCCCCCACGCTACGCCACTGCACCTGCATGCTCTGTGCCACTTCCTGGTATTCACACAGAAGAATAGGGGTTCTCTTACCTATTGGTTTCTCCCCACATTGTCAGATCCCTGTTCTTTCTAGCAACCCATCTTGCTGCTTGAGACCCTGCGGCATTTTAAAACCTGACATCTGATGAGACAGTGCTCCTGTATGTTCTGTGAGAACTCTCCAAACATCCTGGACCAGGACAGCAAGCCAGACATTTGGGTGAGCCACAGGCAATTGGCCCTTGAGTCTATCTCCAAAGATGCTCTACACTCATAAGGAGAAATAAAAAACCTACCCACACTACAGTGAGCGTCAGCAGCTCAGTCATATGCAGAAGCCTGTAGGTGGGTTCCTCTCCCCCCCCCCCCCCCGGGAACTCCTGGCCATCCACGGAGTGAACCCAGAGGCCAGGCTGAGAACTCGTCTCCTTTACTTACGCAGCCGGAGCAGCAGAAGTGAGTTCAAAGCTGCTCTGCAAATAAACTCTAATCGTTTTTCCTCCTTGTGTCTATGTGATTAGGGGGTTCGTTTGACTGGCATTATGATGATAAATGGCAAACTCATTGCATCATTACATTGGGCGCTAATGCGTAGTAGGAAGGATTTCTACTCATTAAAGGGAAGGCAGCCAGGCAAGCAGGCATGGGGTTTGGGCCAGCACTCAGTAAGATGTGCAGGCAGCTGCCTTGCCTGTGTGGGAGACAGAGGCCCTCGCTGCAAGGATTTTGACTCTGCCTTGCTTGGCTCTCCCCATTCTAGTTTTCCTAAGAAAAAAACATATAATAAGGATGTCTGTGATTCTGTGAGTGTTGCACAGGGCTGCAGGGAGTGCAGCTGAAGATAATTGATCTATGCCTGGATGGGGACGTTCCTGAGAATCCTACCAGCACAGCATTCAAGGCAGGATCTAAATGGGGACATGTGGAAACTTCAGCCAGTGGACCAAATGGGACCCTCCAAACTTCTCCTTGTCCAGCTCAAAGGTGTCTCATGCCTGGTTGGGATGTTCTTGAAGCAGGTTAATGATTTTTTGCTTTCCTAGATCAGGGATGGAGAGGTGTAGGAGACCCTGATTTCTGTATGACTGGAATGCAGAGGTATGGGTCATGTCTGTTGTTCATTTCACTCTTGCCTCTGGCCCCACTCACCTCCAGTATGACACTCCCAGAAGCCCCACCCAAGTCATCTGCTCTAAATGCAACGAATAAATGCGCTCGCGCGCGCTCTCTCTCTCTCTCTCTCTCTCTCATGAGAAAGTAGTCTTGTAGGAAACCTGCATTGAACTTTGTGTGTGTGGAGGATTTGGAAAAAAATAGGATCAAAAAGTTTAAGACTAGGACCTGGGGGACCAAGGTTCCAGTTCCCACCCAGCTGTGAAGCTCACTGGTTGACCTAGGCTTGTTACAGCCTGTCAGCCTAACCTACCTCACAGGGGTTGTTGTGGGGATTAATTGAGGAGGGATCCACCTTGAGCTCCTTGGAGGGGAAGAAGGGAATAGCAATCAATGCAATAAAAAAAATACCCTCACCCCCCCCCAATTTGAAAGCTATCCAGCCATCATTCTGCAGCCTATTTCTTTATAATATGTCGAAGGCTTCTCAATCTGACACTTTTGACAGAAACTGTGGGCAACCTTTGTCAGAGAGTCTTCAGCAAAGCCTTTGCAAGCCAGAAGAGGAGTCCCACAATACTATTATTTCATTTTATTTTGGTTACAGATAGGTAGCCGTGTTGGTCTGCCATAGTCAAAACAAAACAAATTCCTTCCAGTAGCACCTTAAAGACCAACTAAGTCAGTTCTTGGTATGAGCTTTCGTGTGCATGCACACTTCTTCAGATACACTGAAACAGAAGACCCTATAGAAGGGTCTGGAAACTTCTGTTTCAGTGTATCTGAAGAAGTGTGCATGCACACGAAAGCTCATACCAAGAACTGACTTAGTTGGTCTTTAAGGTGCTACTGGAAGGAATTTGTTTTGTTTTATTTTATTTTGGGGTAGGTTTAGAGATGTGGAGCAAATTGAGTTCATGGGGGGTCATTGTCGCTTCCTGTGGCTGCCCTAGAAATCCCCAACACCTTCTCTGCCAGTTTCCTACACAGCTTCTGTTTCCCTTTTATTGAGTGCTTGTCATTCTGTTATCTGCCTCCAGGTTGTTCTTTACCACTTTAACCTCTTGTGTGGTGGGGCGGAAAGGGAGCGAGGAGATGGCAAGAGCCCTTTTTTATTTTTCATACCAAAATGTAGGCACAGCGGGATGCCTGGTGATACAAAATGAGGTCTCCTTTGCCTTTGCGTTTCTCTAAGGAAGTGTCTGCTGCTTTGATGATTGGCAGATAGCAGCCTCTAAGGTGGTTACTTGGGGCAAGTAGGTTTCAGTTAGTGCTGTCAGTAGGCCTATAGGGATTCAGTGTATTGGAAGTCTGCATTGCAAGAGAAGCTTCAGTTAGCTTGGATTTTCCACCGGAGGGCCCATCGATGGTGTCTGGGAAGGCGCCAGCCCTACCATTAGGCACAGTGAGCTTACTGCCTGTGTGTGCCACACTGCCTTCCTTGCACCACCTAAGTTAGTCTGCTCCCCCCAGGTGCAGTGCAGCATGCTGTCCCATTGCCACCTCCCTTGAAGCTGTACCTGAGTGGTAGAGCATCTGCTTTCCATCTGCTTTCTATCTTCAGTGGTAATTCCAGGTAGGGCTGGAGGACACTCTCTGCCTGAAACTCTAGAGGGCTACTGCCAGTCAGTGTAGGCCAGTGTTTCCCAAACTTGGGTCTCCAGCTGTTTGTGGACTACAACTCCCATCATCCCTAGCTAGCAGGACCAGTGGTTAATGATGATGGGAGTTGTACTCCAAAAGCAGCTGGAGACCCAAGTTTGGGAAACACTGGTGTAGACAATACAAAACTAGATGTATCAATAGAATGACTTGGTATAAGGCAGTTTCTTGTGCTCCTGTGTACAAGTCTGGTCAGCTACAGTACATGGGATTTGGGGTGGGGCGTGAATTGGTGCCATTTTGTCCTCATCCACAGATGGGAAAAGTGTATTGGTCCTGAGAATGAATCAGTAGGAGCCTAGCTTTGAACATGCAGACACTCTGAAATCATGAGGACCTGCACACCTTTTTTTGTTTTTGCAGACTGGATTCCCATCAGTGGCTCATTAAATTGGCAATTGGCTCTTTCAAGCTCTCTGGATTGCCAGCCAGGTTGGAGTTGCGCTCAGTTTCCTTGCTTGGGGAGCCTGCATGTGCTTGGAAACAGGGAAGGTGCAGGAGACAGACTTGAGTTTGGAGAGAGGAGAGGGAAGGACTTTTGAAGCTGGCTGATGAGAAACTATACCCAGTGCAGCTATATAGGCAGCCTATTGCTTCTTTTTGCCGGGGGGGGGGGGGGTGAAGTCTGGTACAGCTCCTTTAGAACTAGTGTCACCTGCTAGGTATCTATGTGCTTCCTAGCTGCTTTCTCTGTACATTTTCTAAGGTGGTCCGGATATAAATGTGTGTGTGTGTGTGTGTGTGTGTGTGTGTGTGTACATAAATATAAATAGAGAGATACATAGATGTGCATATTGCATTGCTGATTTGTAGTGCAATGCCTTCTCTGAAGTCAAGCAAGATCCACCCCCCACCCCCATCATCATCAAATCTCCCTATCAAATCTTTGACAAAAGCTCAACATTATTATTACTTTTTAACAGTTGAGAACCCAGTTAGTTGCTGTACTGTACCCCTCCTTCCCTGAGTCAGGATGGTTTACTAGCACAGCAATGGACTGCAGGTGGTACCGTACTTGGAAGTGGCAAAAAAGGTGTGTGTGTGTGAAATGGGGCAACACTTTGCCACCTTGCATTATTATATAAGCTCTTTTATTTCCCTTGAAAGTGGCTGGACACCCCCCCCCAACAGCAACAAATAAGTTATGACACTTGAACTGAGTTTCTTCCACTTAAGCAGATAACAATTCTAGATAAGGCATGGGCCACAGCAATCGCAGAGTGTGATCCATATTATGTGTCCATTTTTAAAAAATAAAGGATATTTGTGGATGTGTATATATTTGCAGGGTACAGAAATATTTACTTAGCACAAATGCAGCTCTGCAGCTACTCTCTGGGAGCTTGCATACTCCAACTGCCTTTCCTGCGCCATCAATTTCCAAATTCGCTTTGCAATGCAAAGAGGTGGGGAGTGCCTGAGGACAAGTGTTGTGAAAGCCGGTGCCCGGATCACAGATTGCTGCAAGCATGAAAATGCATTCATATGAGTTTGGGATATAATGCCTGACACAAGATGTACCGCTCCTGCCACGCTCCAATCCCAGATAAGAACCCAGCAGTAACAGATGGAGGAACAAGGCACTTATCTTGTTAGTTGATGGATTTATCTCCTTTTCTCCCTCCCCATCCACCCCCAACCCCCCTGGCCCTCTCCCTACATATTCCATAACATTTTGTGAGCTTTGCTTCTTAACCAAAGCAACATACGGAGAGAGCGAGGACTGGTTCCTTTCTCTCCTCTCCCCCATCCCACCCGTCTCCCTAAATTCAATAAGGGCTGGAGTGACAGAGGAACAGCTTGTGGTGCCAAGGAAATTCCAAAACAGCCAATACAATGTTATGCTGCACAGGGGTGTGTCAATCCTTTCCCTCTGCTTAAGAAGACATCCACACCATCATATGAAGCAGGGGGAGGGGGTAGGAAAAGAGTATCATTTCACTTGCCCCTGTGGGTCAGCATTGACCAAGTTTTTTGGACTGGTTTATGGATATCTGTTGGCTTGAGGAACTTCTCAGAAGAGAATGGCTGCTGTCATCCTGAAAGAGCATTGATTGATTGACTGGACTTATATGAAGCTTTTTGAGGCAAAGGCTTCACAAGGCAGCATACACGCACAGCCTTAGTAAGCAGTAGCATTATCTAAGCCTCCCCACAGAATTTGTTCAAACAAATCAGGATGTGTGCTCACTGACCCTCCAAGTGTCCCTATTTTCCAGGGACAGTCCTGGATTTATAGAAGCTGTTGCAGATTCTGATTGTTCCTGGAATGTCCCAGTTTTTCTTAGGATGTCCCTATTTTCATTGGAGAAATGTTGAGTGTATGGAATTTTGTTGTTGCTTAGTTGTTTAGTCGTGTCCAACTCTTTGTGACCCCATGGACCAGAGCACGCCAGGTACTCCTGTCTTCCACTGTCTCCCGCAGTTTGGTCAAACTCATGCTGGTAGCTTCAAGAACACTGTCCAACCATCTCGTCCTCTGGCGTCCCCTTCTCCTTGTGCCCTCCATCTTTCCCAACATCAGGGTCTTTTCCAGGGAGGCTTCTCTTCTCATGAGGTGGCCAAAGTATTGGAGCCTCAGCTTCAGGATCTGTCCTTCCAGTGAGCACTCAGGGCTTATTTCCTTAAGAATGGATAGGTTTGATCGCCTTGCAGTCCATGGGACCCTCAAGAGCCTCTCAAGAGTGTATGGAATAGGATGTCCCTATTTTTGTCAGAGAAATATTAGAGGCAGCATCTCTATTTTCAAGGGATAAATGTTGGAGGGTGTGTGCTCAATCAGCAACAGCGCATCAGGAAGTTCTGCCTTGCCCTGCTGCTGCTCCCACCATCACCTATCAACTCCTACCGTCATTGCCTGCTCTGCAGCCACTATGCACCTTGCCACCTCCACCACTGGTGGAGAAGCAGCACCTTCATCAGTGCCAAATTCAGGCAAGATCTCTCCCCCCCCCCCATGGACACAATCTTGCCTACAATCAGTGTTGGTGACAGTGGCGCTTCTCTGCCAATTGTGGAGGTGGCAGGCAGGCATGGGACCCCTAGGCACACCACCCGTGGGGGCTTCTGCTACCTGAGGCAGTGGTCTCACCCTTCCTACTGGCTGTGCCGGCTCTGTGTTAAATGGCTAGCTGGTGTGGAAGTGGCCTAAAACTGGAGCCACCAGTGTTACAGTTCATGGAAATGGTTGTTGCTCTGTTAAATGGCATTTGGTTGGTTCCACGCTGCCATCAGCCATTGTTGTAGCCTGAAGGGCTTCCTGCCTGAGGCTGAGTGACAGCGACAGCAGCCTCACGGGGAAGCAGAAGTAAGAGGAGCCAAGCAGATAAAAGTGGGCAATGGGAGTCTGGAGCAGAACTTTGCAGGGATTTGCAGCAGCCTAGTACATCCTTCCCCTCTCACCGCAAGACTACGTTGCATGGTCTGTAGTAGCAGCAAAGGGTTTTATTTTTATTTTTGCAGTTTTGATTTTTGTAGCCAATGGCAGCTTCGAACCCATCAGGTTGAACGTGTTTCTCTCCATAGAGACACAAATGAGGTACCAAATTAAAGCACACAGCATGTAAAGTTGCAGGAAATAATCACTTTAGGAGTTGGTCCCCTATTCTGATGCAGAAGACAAAAATAAAAATGTGAAGGAAAGCACGTAGGCTGCAGGGTTCAAACTCAACCATGGGTTTTCCCCCAGAGAGAGTTCTGGTTTTGGTTGATTAAAAGGCCTCCCACAGATGCACACATGCACACCCATGCTGGCTCAGCTGCTGAGATGCAATAGAACACCAGTGGAAAAAAATTCTGAACATTTGGAACAGTTCAAGCACCTGTTACTATGCTTGTTAGGGACAGATGGGGGCGTTGGTTGGAATGGGTGTTTGTAGGAAGGGGAGAAGAGAAGTGAGGGGACAACGCCATCAATGGTGATCATTTGGTTGGCTGGGGAATGTGGGGTTGTGTGAGTGTAAAAGAGAATGACTGGGAAATGCTGTTGAATTTGTGTGTGGGCATGTGGATCATGCCATTATCTAGTTCACTCACTAGGTGGCACTGGACTTAATTGTAGCTGATTGGCATCAGGAATTTCTTGTTGCTCCTTTCTTTATGAGAAGAGACAAAGAAAGAGAGAGAGAGAGAGAGAGAGAGAGCCACATGGCACCCTCCAGAAGATGCGGAATGCAATTTCCGTGAGCCCCAGCTAGCAAGGTAAATAGCTAGAAATGATGGGAAGAATTGTCCAGAATATCTGGAGGGCATCACTTTTTCTGCATAAGAACATAACAAGAGTCTGCTGGATCATGCCAATGGCCCATCTAGTCCAGCAACCAGATCTTACAACCTGGTGCCAACCAGGTGCCTGTGGGAGCCCACAACCAGGGTTTGACCACAAGAGCATGCTCCCTTCGTGTAGTTTCCAGCAACTGGTACTCAGAAGCATTACTGCCTCCAACTGTGGAAACAGAGCAAAGCCATCTTGTCCAGAAGCCATCAATAGTCCTCCACACCATAAATTTATCTAATCTACCTTTGCAACCATCTAAGTTGGTGGCCATCACTGCCTCCTGTGGGAGTTCCATAGTTTAGCCATGTTCTGTGTGAAAAAGAATTTTATCTGTCCTGAATCAGTAAAGTTTCCTGCCTGGCTTCCTTTCTGGTGAGCCATAAAAGCCTCCTGTGTTTAGACCTCCTGTAAAATCTCTTTCGGGTTTAGAGCCAGCATGAGCATTTGGGGCAGGACCACCAGGATATGATGGGGCTGAAATAATATGGCAACATAGGAAGCTGCCTTACACTGAGGCAGATGACTGGTCTGTCAAGCTCAGAACTGTATGCACTGACTCTCCAAGGTGTCAGGCAGGGATCATTCCCAGCCCTACCTGGAGACACCAGGGATTGAACTGGGGTCCTTCTTCATGCAAAGCAGATGCTGTACTACTGTGCTCCTGCCCTTCCCCTAATGTGTGCAGTCACAAATATGGGATTCAATGTTGGCTTGGGAGAGTACATCTTGGTGTGACACTCTGTCCTGCCATGTGATGTCCCAAATCTTCCTGATGCAGTGCATGCGGAAGACACTGAGGCATCATCACTCCTGGCAGTTGTAGGTTGCCCATGACTCACTTCCATAAAGCAGCATGCTCAGCATGCAAGCCTGGAAGACCTTCATCTTGGTATTGGACGTTAAAGCGTGTTCTCATTAAAGGAGAGCACGGGTTGCGGATGGGGCCAAACAAGACACCTCAGGGTAGCTAGGCAGCTTAGAATCAAGGGCTTGGATACAGATTGGTGGATGGTGTTACTGGGGTAAAATTGATGTTGCCAATTTAGGGGTGGGATTAGAGGTTATTTAAGCAAGGTCCACAGCTTGTACTTTCTCTTTCGCTGTGGACACCGGATCTCCCGCCCGCCCTCCCTCCCTTGATTGGGCTTTGCTCTGACCTTGCTATGCCTGTCATGGGGTCGTCCGCATTGGTGCGGGGGCCTGGTAGGAATTTTTCCTTTTGGCTGATTAGTGTGTGCCAATTGGGTTTTGCCTACTGCGTAGCAAATCGTCACAACTTGTAAGGTTGGCGGTTAGGCATTGGTTAAAATTGGTTGGTGGAGGGGTATGGATTGGCTGTGCCTGCCCCTCCAATGCTGCTGCTGCTGAACGGGTATTCCGTTAAAGGAATTCTGGAGCTTACCATCCCCTTCATCCAAACCCTGAGGGCAGGGTGCGGGCCGTGTAAGTTCCAAGGGACATGCGGGGATTAGCTGAGGGTCTGTGTCGCAGCTCCAGTTGACCCTGATCTTGTTCCTCCGCACTGACTAGGGAGTCAGTGCTGTCCCCCAAGGCGGGGGGGACAGCTAGTCATAACCAATGCCTAAACAACCACTTACAATTTGTATGATAATAAAGTTGTGGCCAAAATTATGCCAAAAACCTTAAACAAAATTAATGTGTGATGTGTGAGTTATTGGGTAGGGGTGTCTTGGGGACCTCAGCACGCAACATCATATTCTTCCAAACCCTTTAGGAAAGGTTATCTATTGCTATAGCTGCCTTGTCAATGTGCATGCTGTGGGGGAGAGCTTTCTCCCATGGCTAAGAATCTACTGTAGAAAATAATATGAAATAGCTTTTTATATGGATTATCCCTATTCATTCTAAGGATATGGTTTTTGCATAGTTTTGTATATCATTTTAAATTATTCTTAAATGAAAAAGAAATAGGTCAGTTAGAACTTGGTATAGGAAAATGTATGCAGTTGTACAATTGCCTACTAAAGTAAAGGCCATAACTTGATAGCCTGGAGATTGGGATATGTCTCTTTATTTTCTGTTCTTCTCTGGAGAAGAGCGAAACGATGATCAGGGTCCCTCCCTTTTCATGTAAAAGTGTAACTTAACTCTGTGGCTTCAAACAAGATCTACCTGTTTATTGGCTATTTCTAAGGCAACCATTGCTAAGGTGACAACTAATTACTATGCTTTTGGTGACAATTAAGGCTGAAATAAATCTGTGCTGCTTAATCTGCTAAAGTCTCAAAAGGTTATTTCTATGTTCTTGAGCCTTCTGGTTTCATTTTAACCTCAAATGTGCCTTTGTTACATTTCAGAGTGAATCTGCACAGAATAGCAGTTTGTCATCCTTTAAAACCTGGGGCCGGCTCTGCAGTTAGGCAAAATGAGACAGGTGCCATCAACAGAAAATGCTAAAGTGCAGGGGGTGGCTGTGCAGCACACACAAACCTGTGCATGATGCACAGCCTGCCTCATGTCCCTTAAACCGGCCTGCTGCTCTCAGATATGGTTGGGGATCATGTCCAGTGACCAGTGTTGAAATATGATTCAGCTGTCAATCTGGACAGTTTCTCTACATGAAACAGGAAGGGCACCAACTTATCTTTTGCCTTAGGCAGCAAAATGTCTTGGACCACACTCAACCAGTGCTACCAAATGTTATTTAACTTGCTTATTTTAACAACACAAGACTATAGGAAGACCCCTGCTGGATCAGGACCAAGGTGCATCCAATCCAGCACTCTGTTATCACAGTGGCCAACAGGTAGGATGTGAACAGCATTCTTCCAACCTGCAATTCCTTGCAAATGGTATTCTTCTGAACTTAACCAGTGGGTTTCATAGTATCAGCCGCAAACACCCCACACAAATGATGCTTGGATCTGAAAATGTAACTGAATCCATAAGAGCTGGCTCAAGTGCCAGTATTGTAGTTGTTGTTTTTAAATATATTTTTATTAGTTTTTATATATATTTTCCAAACAAAACATAACATCTCCTCTCATCTTATACAACATTTTGGCTATAAGCCTAGGACTTCCATCAACCACGTCTAATGATTTTCAACCTTCATCACTTAGCCTTGCCTTTCATTATTTTCACTATTTTAAGAGTCCATAACTTAAAATCCATTCTCATAAATTTCCCTGCAATATTTCATATAGTTCTCCTTACAGAATTTCTTATAATCCTACAAGCGTAGTCAATTGATTACAATTGTTTTTCAAATAGTTCACATATTTACTCCAATCTTTCAAGAATTTCTGGTCCTGCCGGTTTCAAATTCTCCCTGTCATCTTATCCAGTACTGCATAGTCCATTAATTTCATCTGCCACTCCTCTTTCGTCGGTAGCCAGTCATGTAGTTTTAACCCCCCATCGTTAAGCTACAGTGCCCTGATTGATTCTTGTAGATGGCATCTTGCAAATTCCACTCTCTCCCAGTATAACTTGCTCTTCTTCCAGTAGTTAATAACCATATACCCAACCTGACTAACCTAAATCAAACTTTAAGAGAGGATTGGACAGATTCCTAGCTTTAAAAGAGGACTGGACAAACGCAAGGAGGAGGAGACCATCAATGGTTGGTAGCCATGATATGCTCTGTCTCCAGCACTGGAGACAATAATGCTTCTGAATACCAGTTGCTGGAACCCACTGGAGGGGAGATTACTGTTGTGCTCAGGTCTCCTTGTGAGTTTTCTATAGGTATCTGGTGGGCTATTGTGAGAACAGGATGCTACACTAGATGGTTCATTGACCTGATCTAACGTGGCTCTTTTTATGTTCTTATGGAGGAGCATATGTTTCCTATTCCTATATTAAAGCTTATTTGGATTCCTCTTTCTTATTGGTCCCCACTGGAGAACCTGAAGTATATAAGGTCACTTAGAGAGCTGGGGTGAGATTTCAACCTGAGACTCCCTCCTGGATCACAGTATTAGTCACTACAATGCGCCTTCCCTTTGTTTTATATGTGCAAGAAGTAGTTTTATATGAGAAGAAATCCAGCTTGCATGGAAGAAGCAGAATATGGTCACTCTGATCACCTCTACCCCCAATTCTTCCTTACACCATGTTGGATATTGGGTGGGTAAGAAACAGTCACTCCCCCATTTTTTATTATCTTTCCCCCATGCTATTTCACTCCACTCTTGTTGTTTTTAAATTATTTTCAAGTACAACCAAGAAAATCATGACAACAATATTTCTAAACAGTGTGGACATACAAGTTGGAATACAAGTTGTTTTACTGTAAAGTTGCATTTCCTTAAAAAAAAAATGTGGGAGTAAAAACCTTTGGAAGGATGGTTGGCAGTTTTGATGAACTAAAAAAATATATTAATTGATTTCCTTCAGTATAATTACAGGAAAATAAACAAGAGTGGAGATAATAGAATAATTCTCATAAAAGAGCAGGCAGAAGCAATCCATAAAGACAAATGCAGCCTGTACAAGACCAGACCCAATCAAATAATGGCAAATGCTTTATTAAATTTGTTGACCAATCATCATATTTCATCTTTTAAAATCATGCAAATTTTTCTGAGTCTTGTCATAACTCCAATGAGGAAATTCTCCCTTCTTATCATCTTCAACTTCTCTGTTCTCTCGACCTGTAATGACAGAATTTAATTGAAAATAACTCTGGATTCTACCAGTACTGTGTGATATAAAATATTGTGGCACAGGAGAAATTTAATATGATTTCCATTTGTTTATTCAAATGTAGATCTGTCAAATACCATAATAAAATAACAGGATTAAGAGAGAGTGGGAGAAGGATAGTGCAGCAAATCATTATAGCAGTAAAAAGTAGAGCTCAAAGCTTTAATAAGTGGATTAATCCGTTAAGGCCAAAGTCCTATATGAATTTACCTTGGAAGAAGCCCCATTTTGGACACAGTGGGGCTTAACATTCAGAGGTAGAAAGCTTAGAGTACTCAGCTGTGCATAAAGTTTAGCTCATTGGTAAAAATGAGAGCTTCCAGAAGTTTTGGGACTCCAGCTGCCAGCAGCCCCAGCTAGCATGGCCAGTGGCCAGGCATTGTGGGAATGGCAATCCAAGTACATGTGGAGGGCCACAAACTCCTGGGTTAGGGTATAATTAGCTGTAAAACATGGGCAGAGATTTGCCATGGCATCTCCTATTGGTTGTCAAGGAGTTAAATGCAGCTAGCTACTGCCCCACCTTTTCTCTTTCTCTCTTGCAGGCTGAGGTAGGTGGCAAAAGCAGGAGCTTCCAATGGACAGCCATATGTGGCTTGCAGAATGCCCTATTGTTTTGGCCACACAGGCTGTGGTGGCAGAACCGTTGTCATACATGGTGTACCCAGTCACTTCCACATCCCAATGATTTATTCAAGTTCTGCCAGATTTTATGGTGTTTCAGAAGTTTTTTTTGATTAGAAACAAGAGCAGGTTAAAAGAAATGACTGTGTACATCAGGGTGGGGAGCCCAACAGGCCTCCCCATGGGATTGTGAAGCTGTTTTGGCCGAACCATGCCCATCTGCCTCAAACCTGACTTCAAAAAGAGAAGGTTGTGAGCCCCAGCGTTCACCATGGCATCAGGTGATTGACAGGTGGATGGTCCCATCCACCTGTTATCCTTTGTCCATGGCTGGTGGGGGAGACAAGGAGCTTGCCTTCTCTAGATCCAGTTCCACACCCCTGCCAATGCACATTTTGAGCAAAGATAAGTATTACGGTTCCTTCCCCAGCTATTGTCTGTCCCCCAGTCAAGTGTACTTCTGTGCAAATGGATGTTTTAAAAAAGCTTTCCCCATCCCCTTCTTGGGCCCTCCTGAAAAGAGACGCCATTCATATTCTCTCTGTCTGCATGGTCCCGGTGGACTTAACCCAACTCTGTAGAGGCTTCAAAATCCCAGCTCTGATTTCAATTAAGAGTCCGCTTTCTCTTCCAAGCTGGGCTGGGGCTTTGGAATCCATTCCTAATCCTCACATTAGCCCTGATTCATCTGTTTCACCAGCATTATCATCGCTGTCCCTTGGGAACGGGGGAGGAAAGAGAGAGGATCGTATGGGAGGATAAATACCATTTGTTTGTGTTGCTTTCTGTTCTGCGTCCTGATTGCATCCTCTTTTTTTATCCCTTTTCTTTTCGACACAACAATTATTATTAATTTCTCTGTGTTTGTGCCTGGGTTTATGCCAACAGAAAAGAACGCTAACAGATAGTGTCAAACTTTATAATTGGGTGGGAGAAGGTAGGGATGGGAGGAGGGGAGCTGCTCTATTTTTAGATTTGCCTGGAGAAGACAAGGTGTTTCTTGGCAGATGTCTGTATCAGACTTTGCACCATGTGTTGGATGAGAAGCAGTGAGTATCCATAATTTCTTGCAAATAGCACACATTTCCAGCTGGGGATAAGTGTCCCGATAAGGCGGCTGGCTTGTGGATGTTGTTGCTGACTCCATGGTCAAATTGGATGGATCATCTGCACAATGGACAATGAGGAGCACACTATAGTTCAGTGGTGGGGCCTCAGCTCTGCATGCAGAAGGGCCCAGTTTCAATCTTCAACGTCTCCCTGTCAGGCGGGAATTGCTGCCTCTTGGTGTGGGCAATACTGAGCGGTGCTATTTTTCTGGAAAAAAGGAGGTGCTGGAACTCACCATAAACACTTCCCTTGTTCTCTTATGATGGCAATGGTGCCCACCTAGGAGTAACTCAATTCTGGTGAGTTCCGGCTTAAAAAATAGTCCTAATACTCAATGGCGGAGGAAGGCGCACGGGCACCTGGGGCGACGCGAACTGAGGGTGGGGCACACCGCGGGGCCTCCAGAGTCTGTCTACCTCCTCCCACTCAGCCACCCTACAGCTGGGGGGGGTGGGAGACAGTGGGCAGCCTGTCTCTCAGGAGAGACGCGTGGCTTGGGCGCGCTGCAGGCCCCGTGGTGAGTGCTGCCCTGCATTTTGTCACCCCTCCTCAGTGGTGACACCGGGGGTGGCTTGCACCTACTGCATCCCCCTTCCTCCGCCCCTGCTAATACTGAGCTAGGTGGACCAAGTATTTGACTCCCTAGGTTCATGGGCAGTGCAGAGTTAAGTCAATAGCGTATGTGTTATGCTAGTACTCTGGCTAATAAAGGGTTTCATTCTGAGTGGGTGCCAGCAATTATAAGTAGAAGTGTAGAAGGTCACTCCCTTTTTTAAAGACACGTACGTACTGGCCCAGTCTATGAGCCTCCCAAACTTCTTGGCTGCTGGCAGCTGGTACTGGAACAGCTTTCGTCATTGAAAGGTATGGGAAGCCTTGGAGGATTCTCTCTGCTTCCTTGGTGTCTGCAATGCATTTATGTCATATTACAAGTGCCAGGAGCCTAGGGCATGTAGTTTTCCCTGACATCTGACATTAGCAGTATTACAGGCACCAGAGAAAAAAGAGAGTTATCTTCCTGACACTGAGAAAGGAAGCAGGAGCTCTGAGCCTCTATTTGCAGGGGTGGATATAATGTACAATTGTACATAATATGTATACAGTGTTTTGGATCCACTCTGCAAAAGAAGAAGAAGAAGAAGAAGAAGAAGAAGAAGAAGAAGAAGAAGAGGAGGAATCTTGCCTGCTTTTGTGGTCCTAAAAATGCAGCATCGGCAGGATAAATGCTCCAAATAGGTAGAAGGTGGAAAAATGCATGATGAGGGGACAGGTTTTGCACCATCCTAATGGTCTCCTCTAAATCTAAGTGGAGACCATTTAGAGAAGTATGAACAGAGGTAGATGGGTGTTTGTGCATGTGTGCATGTGTGCATATGTGTAAGAGCAAGAGTGTTTCTCTCTTTGGGGTCCTGCACTTGCAGAGGTGTAGTGTGAGGGGGAAAAGGGGGCTGTAGCCCTGGGTGCACAATTTTGAGGGGGAGCGAATTAGGCACCCCCATGCAGGGATCCCTGTCCTGTCCTGCCTGCCACTGGGGGTCTCTGAGCCCCAGAGCCCAGCCTGGCCTTGCCACTGCAACCATGGCCACATTGTTGAAGGGCCACCCGGCTAGCGTTGTGGGGATTTGGAGCCTTATCAGTGGAGGCACAAAAAGTGGAATATGATCTTTGGAAAGGTCTTCGAGGCCAAGAATTATCCCATGTTTAAGTGGACACCCAGGACTCCATTTTTTTCCAGGCCTTTGACTCCCAACAAGGGCAGTTTTTGAAATGTTTGTAATCAGGCTGCCCTGAACCTTCTTATTGCTCTCTTTTGGCTAGCTTGGAGTTTATAACCTTTTGTGGTTGTCATTGCTTTACACTTTGTGTCAGACTGCTAAGCTTTAAATAATTTGAAATTCTTTGAAAAGGAGGCTAAAAGTAATCTGTAGGATGAAGACAGTCTCAATGTTAAAGGGCTACAAGAACCCAGGAATCTTCTTTTCATGTTCTGGAATCATTCTAAGCAGCTTTGAAATTGTGGTACAGAAGACAAAGATCTATTAAAGAAGGTGCACTAACTAATGCATTAATCTCATGGAGCTCTGGTCCACGCAGCATGCAGGTAGTGTTGCAGCTCCGGAGAAGCAAACAGAACTGTTGCAGCCTGTCTCCCACGTGCCAGTCCAGAGTATCTCTCTATTTGCTTTGTGTTCCTGTAAGCAGCAGATAAGTAATAAATAAGTAAAAGGAACCCGCACAGGTTCCTTTTAATTTTGGCTGGGTTTATTCAGGCTGCCTCCACACATTTCCACCAGCCCCTTCACCCTGGGGTCTCCGGCTGAAGGTGAAAGCAATCTCTTTCTCTGTTTGAGGCTTGGGGCTACGTTCATATTGATTTATTCAAGGGGAAGGCACAGACGCTGTGAAAAGAGAAGGAAGCAGAAATACTCTTCGCCGCCGCGTGCAGATTGAGCATTTGTGTACGCGGAATGCCAAGTGGGGACTCTCTTAATCGGCTAAGGGCTTCTCTGAGGCTGGCAGTGCCTTCCTCTGTTGCACTGACGGGAAAGGGGGGAAGGACGTCCCGAGGCGTGACACGCAAAGGGTCGACTCAGAGAAGACGAAGGAAGAAAACGAAACTCCGAATCAATTAGCAGCTATGGATTACTGGAATGTGGTTCTCGCTGCCTGCCCCTGTCCTTCTCCCTTTCATTCCTCTCCCTTTTTCTTCCAGCCGCCTCCAGCCCCAGGCGATGAGGAAGAAAGGATCTGAGTGTGCTTTCTTGCCTGCCAGGAGGTGAGGACCTGGTTCGCCAAAGCCAGCCAGAGTTACTCTGTGCCTGGAGGCAGTGTGAGGAGGGCCTCGGGGGCTGTTCTGCCATCAGGCTCAGTGGCAAACTCTCCTTTATTGCACCTGGCATCCACTGAAGGTTGTGTGAGACTTGTAGAATATGAATGAACTGGAGGGGAGTTCCTCAGGGGGGCTCCAGGAGGTGTTTTTCTCCCCACCCCACCCCGCTCCCCACTTTCCGCTCCTCCTTTTGACGCTAATGAAATCTCGCTGTTGTCAGGCTGCCTGACAGGCTCTGCCATCCATGTTAATATCCTTGCAGTCTGACTGTGTGCTTGGAAAGGGAGGTGAAGGAATGTGGCAGAGATGACTCCCTGCTCAAACACGACTGTTCTAGGTTTAAGTGAATTGAAGGCCAGAAGGTGATGTAGGAATGATGGACTAGAGGATCTCGTTTTGCCAGGGCAGGGCTTTCTAAACTATCTTGTCATGAGAGAGAGAGAGAGAGAGAGAGAGAGAGAGAGAGAGAGAGAAGGGGGGGAAATGCTTTTAAACCAACACATTTGTTGAGGGAGCTCTGCAGATGTGCCATCTTGCTTGCAGAATATAAGCAGGGGCATCTCCCAACATTTCTCCAATGAAAATAGGGACGTCCAACTCCATAATAATGATATTAATAATTTTATTATTGATGCCTCACTCCTCTGACTGGTTTGCCACAACAATTAAATATTTAAAAAGTTTCCTATATAGTCATAACTTGGTTCTCGGATGGAATCTTTTCTGGAAATCCATTCAACTTCCAAAAATGTTCAAAAACCAATGAACTGCTTCCAATTGCCTGCAGGAGCTTCCTGCCTTGCACTCAATCGGAAGCTGCATCAGAAAAAAAATTCTCAAACAGGAACACTTCTGGGTTTTTGGCGTTCAGGAGCCAAAACGTTTGAGTCACAAGGCATTCGAGAACCAAGGTATGACTGTACAAGAATGTCATCAGATGTCTTCTAAATGTTGCATATTTACTTATTTCCTTGGCTCAGAGGTTTCATAACTCCATACCCTCCAACATTTCTCCGATGAAAAAAGGTACAGCCTAAGGAAAAGCAGGACATTCTGGGATCAAATCAGAAACAGCAGATGGCTGTTGTAAATCTGGGACTTTCCCTGGAAAATAGGGATACTTGGAGGGTCTGATCTTCTAGGATGGACATTCCTTTATTATAGGATGCTGGCCACAGTGACTCGGCCTATTTGCTCCTTCTGAGCTCAGAATTCCTCACCCCCCTCAAGATTATGCCCAACACTGGCCACATTCACACCATACCTTTAAAACCATGATACCCCTTTAAGCCATTGTGGCTTCTCCCAAGAATCTTGAGAGCTGTGGTTTGTTAATGGTGCTGTGAGTTCTTAGGAGACCCTCTATTCCTGTCCCAGAGCTATAGCTCCTGGAGTGGTTTGGCAGTTCTCTCTTCCCAGGGAACTCAGGGAATTTTAGCTCTGGGAGGGAAATAGGCGTCTCCTGACAACTCACAGCACCTTTAATGAACTACAGCTCCCAAAATTCTTTGTATTTTTTAATATACATTTTTATTAGTTTTAACATATATTTTCCAAACAGAACATCTCATCTCATCTCATCTTATACAACATTTTGGGTATTTAAGCTTGAGACTTCCATCAGCCATATCTAATGATTTTCAAACCTCATCTCTTAATCTTACATTTGTTATCCTAACTATTACTTTTTTATAATCCATAACTCAAAATCCATTCTCATAAATCTTTTCTGCAATATTTCATATAGTTCTCCTTACAAAACTTCTTGTAGTCCTACAACAGCTCCCAAAATTCTTTGGGGGAGCCATGACTGTTTAAAGTGCCATCACTGTGCTTTAAATGTATGGTGTGAATGTAGACACTTTGTCCTGGTTGCACATTATAGTGGTATGTTGATAGCCGCAGGCAAAGCTCTTTCTCATTGCATTATCCCCGGGAAGCTTCCAAGGAACTCTAGCATTGCCTGAAATGGAGGGCTGGGGGAAGAGAGCGATTAGCAACTCATACAGTCACCATCCTTGCTGGTTTATATTATCTTTTCTCCCTGTGGAGTAACAACTAATTTCATCAATTCATAGAATTCAATTAATATACCTACTGAGATGATATGGGAATTGCCTTCCTGTGTTATGAAAAGTCAGGTCTAGTCAGATAGGTCAGGTCCAAGTAGGGTTGGATGAGAAAATAAATTCAGTTAGCATTTAAAGGCAAGCCCATCTAATTTGCACTTTCTGAAACAATGCATGAACTGAAACGCAGCAATCCTTTGAAAGTCAGACATCTGAATTTTGCAATGCAGCTCTCCAGCCATGTCTTGTATGCAAAAATGCATACATAGTAGGGTAAAGTGTGCATATATTGGTGAAAACAACACACAAAAGTTATTTATAGTAGGGCAAATTGTTTTGCAAAAAGTATGTAAGGCAAAACTGCATAGAAAAGTATGTATAATGGGGTAAATTTGCACTCAAATGAAGAGTTTTCACAGTGACTTTTTAATTTCTTTTAATACAGACTGATGTACAAATGTGAGGAACTGCACTTAAGATTGAGAAAAGAATAATACAAAACTGAGAGCAACCAGAATTGACATACAGTCAAATCTCAGTTCCCGAATGCCTCTGTTATCATACGTTTTGGCTCTCGAATGCCAAAAACCTGGAAGTAAATGCTCCGGTTTTCGAACGTTTCTCAGAACCCAAAGGTCTGACGTGGCTTCTGCTTGAGTGCAAGAAGTTCTTGCAACCAATTGGAAGCCGCACCTCCATTGCTGAACGTTTCAGAAGTTGAACAGTCTTCCAGAACAGATTGCTTTCAACAACCAAGGTTTGACTGGATACCCATCTCTAGGTCCAAGCAAGTTGGGTTGAGGTTGACACAGTTATAGAAAGTCAGTCATAAGGCTTGGTTTCCATACCCTTTCCCACTATGCAGTCTTTTGAAGCAGGCACAATTGCATGGGTTGTTTTAGGGCTAACTCAGCCCTTCTGTATCCCACCCTTGTGCTGCTGTGTTCAACCAGTTAGTTCAAAGTTTATCTCAATCCATGTTGGATTTAAGTATCTTTGAGAAAATGCCCTTTTCTTTGTCACGTATTATTAGGTTTGTCTCTGCCCTTGTACCTTTTTGAGGCTGCTGCTGTTTTTATCTCTTCTCTTGCTCCCTCTGCAGAAGGAGGTGGAAGTTCAAACAGAAAGGATAATAAATAAACCAAAGGAACAAAATGGAATTCAAGGCACATTGCCTTTTGGGATTCAGAGTGTGTCAAGCTGAGAGGTGCTTGAGAATGGAGAGGAGAGCAGGAAACAATTGCGCCCTGGAATATTTGGGGAAATTGTTGTCTCTGTGCTTATACATCTGCGCCAACAGATTATGTGCTTAAATTTTTATTTTTTCTCATCGGCTCAGCCAGCGATGGTAGTATTAGAGTTGCTCTGTAGCAGTTCATGGGCAAGATTAGCACTGTGTGTGTGTGTAGAGTCTCTATAAGTAAAGGAATAAAGGGTATGTGAAGGGTGTTTGGATGAAGCCCAATAACGCATCCTCTGCAAGATATTGCCACAGAGGAAGGCATGGCATAGTATCATGGGATGGAAGGATTGTTATATTGCCCTATACAGCTTGAAAAACACTTAGCATAAGTCATATTTGTATAGTGGTTATGTTCTGTCCTATGCAACCCTTATTCCAACAATTGGGAAACATGAATCTTGTGTGAATGTCTTGGTGGGTTGAAAGCTTTGTCTCCTTTGCAAGAAGGTATATTAATGGCAGTCACAATATTTTGGAGGTCAGTGGATCTGAGGCTTGCAGCCCTTAATAACAGTAACTTTACTTATGAAAAAGAATCTAGGTCAAAGATCTGTTCCCTAAATAACAAGTCTTTCTCTTCTGATAAGTCCTACATTTTGTGGAGTCCCACTTCAAGCATGTTATCGCATTCATTTGCACATCCAAACTTCCTTCCTCTTGGTTCCCATCAACTCTCTGTGCTGCGCTGGATGTGTTGCTTTTAAAACAGAGGAGTAGTTCACCAGCTGAAACATATCCGGTTATTACCTCAGGCCTTCTGCGATCATCTGTCCTCTCACCTCTAGGCATACTTAAACCATTCTTTCTCTGTGCTCAAACAGGGAGGAAGAAGATGAATGTCATTCAGTCTGAATTTTCAAGCAAACTGACCGAATACTCACCTCACCAAATTGTATGCAGATCAGAATGTTGCTGTTTGGATTTTTTTGCACTTTCCCAAATTTTGCAATGCAGTTCCCAGCTCCAAAACTGTCCCAAAGGTGTGGGTGTGCGTTTTAGTACAAAATGCATTCAGACACTGAGATGAAAGGCAAATAGAACTGCAAATTTTCATGGAGTTACCTGACTTAGATCTTCTGTTAAAACAATACAGTTTTAAAACCTGTCTTCAGTTGTTGTTGCTGCTGCTTTTGTACAGTTTGGAAAACTATTTGACATGCTGTTCTGTGGTATATTTGTAAATTGCCTTGGCACACATGTGAAACTACTTTGAGAGCTGTTTTTTTTTTTTGTTTGTTTGTTTTCCAATCAAGATGCATTTAGATTTTGTGAAATAAATAATAAATAAAAGGCAATTCAGAATTTTTATGATGGTTATGATTCAGAGCAGACTCATAAGCATAGCTGCCCGCCCATGAGCCGGAATGAAGCAGCTGCCTCAGGCGGCAAAAGTTCAAGTGGGGCGCTCCGCCTGCCCCACCATTTCCACTGCCATCAGAATGCCCCCTCTCGCTGGGAGCATTCCAGCACATGGCACTGCCGTTTGCCTTCCCTGCTCCTGTGGCAGAGAAGACAAGTGCCATCTTGTGGAATGCCCCTCTCTTGCTCATCTTACCCACCCCTGAGGCAGAAAAGACAAGCATGAAAGCATTGTGGAACATTCCCCCTCTTGTTGAGTTTGGTGAAGAGGTGGTTGGGGATGACGACGTTCTGGCACACACTGGAGGTGGGGACACGAAGCAACACATTCCCATTTCTCCTCAGGTGGCAGAGCAGGTGCTCGTAAGTGAAGTTTGGAAAGCTTGTCACGGGCTGAAAATAGGCACTTTGGCATATCCCTATCCTGATGCCATGTGATCTTCTGTTTTCCATCTGTCTTGATATTCAGTACAAACTCTGGGGTGTTGGCTCTTCCCAAGCATTTCTTCCTTTCTCCTCTTACTTCTTAAGAACTTGAGAAGAACCTGATGGACCAGGCCAATGGTCCTTCTAATACAGCATCTTTTCTCACTGTGGATAGCCAGATTCCTGTTTTTGTACTCTTCAAATAGCCTTGTCCTTGCAACGCCAAGATTCTCAGCTGCCCAAAGCTTTCATGCTCTGCACTTGTTCTCTTTACCCCCTCCTTTTGCCTGGTACTCTGCTCACCCAATCACTTCTCAGATACCCCCCCCCAAAAAAACCACCCCTCACCTGCTCTGTGAATGCGTTGGCTTAACCCTATCACATTTGCCCAACTGTACCCTATTATTATTATTATTATTATTATTATTATTTATTAACCAAGCCTATGTGTGTGCAACTGCCTTTTCTCTGTTTTCCTAGGCTACCCTAGTCTCTTTCCCCTCCCTCTTTTGTATCCCCTCTAGTTAAAACTTTCATTTTCAAGCTCTTTGTGGCCAGGAACCTCTCCTTGCTGATGTTACTCCTGCAGAGGTCCATTAACTCTATGGTGCTGTGTTAATAGACAATTTATTATAATTATGAGTGGAAAGGGTAGCTGGAAAGAGTTGGACTGAGTTGAGAAGGGGAAGAGAGAAAGTGTGTCTCCCTCCCCATCTCTAGTGAAAAAGAGACGAAAGATCTCTAAATCTCTGTAATTGGTACCCAGATACTCCAGTGATGAGTGCCTTAGAAATGTATCTGCAGTAATAATCTAATATCTCTGTGTTAGGGCTCTAAGGAAATCTAATAATACCAATGCTTTGCCTAATCGAGAGATCCTTTCATCCCTGAGATAGAGCGGCAGGAGATAAAGATGTAGCAAGAGCTACTTCAAGTCGTAAGCTTCCCCTGTCCCATTAATGGTTGATCTCAAGGTGTTTTTTATAGCCATTGAATAATTAAAGAGCAGTTAGAGACTTGAGTCCTCCAAGGAAGCAGCCCCGGCTTTAATGGCCTACATTGCTTCCTGGGCAGCTTCAGAATCTTGGCTGTTTACTGCAGTGACGAGGTCTCCCCCTACCACCACAGCCATTCCAAGGCAGGCCGACATGTGTGCGAAGAAGAGAGGATGGGAACTGGAATGAACCGTTCTTCAGGCAGACTTTGGGTCCCCCCTGTTCCATTTGACACGAAATGGTTCCGTACTGCGAGGCGTTGTTGCGAGTTTGCAGTTGACAAGGAATTAATCTGTCATCAAAACAGGTTGCAAGCCAAGCTGTGCTTGTGATTTTTTTAAAAAAATGCTTTTTTTTAATTATCCAAGGCAATTTCTGTGCCACTTAATATATATAGAAATCTCTAAGCAACAGCAAAAAACCAAACAAACAGTCAATTCACAGATGCACTGTAAAACCATCAGTACGTACTACTGAAGTTTGGGATCCGTCTGTCTCAGGAGACAATGGAGGAATGCACCTTTGGGAGTGAAGTAAGAAAGTCTGGTAATATGCAAGTTGTGGGCTGTATCCAGCTCACCTCTACTCAGAGTAGACCCATTGAGATTAATAGAATAGAGTTAGCCATGCCATTTGATTCCAGTGGGTCTGGTGAGCATGACAGGTGTTGAGCAGAATCCATTGAGATGGAGTACTGGATGAAGCATTGAGCATCGTGGAAATCTGACCTTTTCTTAAAAAAAGAATGTTTCTAGTTTTAAGATCATAAAAAGGGGGGAACTAAAGCATGTAGGCCAGTGCTAGCCCAGGACATTTTGCTGCCCAAGGCAAAAAACAAGATGGCACCCACTCCCTACTTCATGCGGATTAGACTCCCTCAGAAGGACTCACCTTTATTGGAGGTTTTTAAGTGGAGCTTGAATGGCCATCAGTCAAGGATTATTTAGCTGTGATTCCTGCATTGCAGGGGGTTGGACTAGATGACCCTTTGTGTCCCTTTACGATTCTATGACTCCCCTTTAAAATTGATTCGGTTGCATCTTTGTGTGCCTCCGATTGTATAATTAAAATAGTATAAATGAATTATGTAATTGTTAAATACTAATGCAGCATTTATTCTCTCTCTTTAAAATTCTGCATTCATGTTTCCTAGCACTTATTGCTGACACACAGACTTTGGGATGGGAGATGAATTTGATTTGGTTTGCATTTTAATGCAAACCTCACAAATCCACACTTCCTGAAGGGATATAAGAAATGTGGCAAACAGAACTGAAGATGGTATAAATAAGAAACCAAAAGTGGCACAGTTCTGCATTCTTGTATTTTCTCTACAGAAAAATAGTTTTGAAAGAATTCTGGAAACTTACTGAGCTTTCAAACTTCAGTTTGAATTCTGGAAAATTGCTGAACTGGTGCAGAAAACCCCTTGCCCTCTCTCAAATTAGCTCCTCTTTCCAGAACTGTTTCAAGCTTTGTTCCCTTTTGAAGCAGTTTTGAGGACTGTAGGGTGGCCAGAAGTTGTAACCAGAAGTGGCTCACTAGGTAGAGCAGAAGCACTCCAATGGCTTCTGGGCAGATGGATTGCTCTTGCTTGCCTGGAGGAAGAGAGGGAGGAGCAAGGGATTAGGCAGATTGGCATGGTGCAAACACAATGCAAGCCTCCCCACCAGTGTGTTTGCACAACACTGACATCCCCATTCCCTTCTCCCTTCCCACTTCCTGTCAGCAATAGCACCCCATCAGCTGGGATCCTAGCATAGCGACTGCATCCTGCCCGGTGAGCCATTTATTTATTTATAAAAGTATTTGAGTATATATGTGCAGTTTACAGCAATAAAACCATACAATAACACTGTAAAAAAGTTAAAAACTTGCTGCAAAAGTTTTGAAATTCCATCCCACTGTGCAAATCACAGTGATCACTGTGAATTTCTCATGCAAACTTATGTAATATCAAAATAGGGTCTGTGAGATTTTCTGGTGGAGCCAATCAGAAGCCTTTCCATGAAACTGACTTGTGTGTGTGCGCGCGCGCGCGTGCACAGTTAATTGTAGGATGCATCGTTTTCTACGTGACCCACTGTCAAGCATTTGCTTGCGCAAAGTGATGTTTATAGCTATTAATTTAATTTTGAAATGGAACTTCTGACCTGGCAAAGGGTTGGCGCCAGGGCAGCTCTCTGGCTGTGAGAAGCAGTTGCCTCCAGAGGACTCTCACAGTTGTGGAAAACATTGCATTTCAAATTGATTTGCTGTCTTGTTTACTTCACAGGTCATAGTGGCTAATTAAAAATGCAGAAATGGAGGCTTATCTCTGTTGGCAACTTCTCCCAAAATTTCCCCTGGAAACCTCCTTTATGGTGACCTCCTAACTGTCCTGTCTCCTCATTGTTGGTCTCTGCTCCCCTAAGGGAAAATGTATTGCTAGACTCCTGGAAATTTGACTGTTGATTGCAACAGTTTCTGACTCCTCCTACCACGACCACACCCCATTGAACCTTGGTTACAAATATTGCTTAATGGGATCCTTATTAGCCTGCAAAACATAATGCTTCTTTGTGATAAATCCCAGTGGAAGAAGGCTTGGAAGTGACAGAGGGCAGTGAGAAGAAAGCGTGGCATGGGGAGTGGAGTTACGCTCCACAAGAGTTTGTTTGTTTATTGAATTGATATCCAACCTTTTCCCTCAAGGGGCTCAAGGAGATGTACATAGTTCTCTCCTTCCCCTTGTTTAATCCCCACAACAACCCTGTGAGGTAGGTTAGCCTCAGTCAAAAAGCCACAGTTCCTTAATGCAACTGGTACTGCAGTTTGAGAAGAGCATTAGAAAGTGCTAGAGTTGCAATCAGTATGTGTGTGTTTCTATATATCTATATATCTATGAGAGAGAATCCCATTAAAGAGAAAGGAGCATTTAGCCCTGTCCTCCCTCCTTGTTTCTGTGTCCAATCCACCTGCCTTCTGGAGCAGAAGAGTCATTATAGCAACAGTTCCTTGCAGCCTCTCGGAGTCTCTCACAACATCTGCAGAGGAGGGCGACAGTTCCATCTCCCAGGCTCAGCAAGAGATAAAAAGGCTCAGCGTGGCAGGGGCTCAGCTGGCCAGAGCGCCAGAAGGCTGGATGCCGAAGCCTCCTAATTAATGTCAGACCGAGAAACACACCTTTTCTGCAGCCATAAAGAGCATTTGGGAAAGCTGGGTGGCGGATTGGTCTTCAATACGAGGCTAACAGGACCATCTGCTTCCCTATCAGTGGTGCACCTTGGAAGTTGGAGAAAAGAACATCAGAGGAGCAGGAGGTATAGGAAGGGAGGCAGTGGGGGCAGTCCACCCCAGGTGTCATCCTTGGGGGGTGTGACAAAATCCCCCCTGGGTGGATTGCCGCGCCTCCCCCTGGGTGCCAATCACCACGCCAATCACTCCCAATGGGTGCCGATCGCCCCCCTGGGCACCAATTGCATCCCGCCCCTATGGGTGGTTTGCCCCAGATGCCTGAGAGGCTTCCCCTGCCGCTGCAGAGGAGCTTTGCTGCATCATCTGGACCAGCATTCTGTTCCCACAGTTGCAACCAGATGCCTGTGGAAACCTGCAAGCAGAGCCTGAATACATCAGGATGTTCCCCACCTGCAATTCCCAGCAGTGGGTCTCTGACAGTAGAAGTAGATCTGAGAGCTTAAGGCTACTGCGTCCCTCTGCACACATCATGGAGTTTCTTCTGCTCTTCTCTAGCCTCTGCTCATCTCTCCCTTTTGGGATTGCCATTCACATTAAGAAGTAAATGATTCGCATGCCCTGGCTCTCCTGTCGGGTGCCTGCACCTAAAAGTGAATGATCAAGAGGCAGTGTAATGTTTAGTGGGTGACAGGCTGTGGAGCGAGCGAGAAGTGTGTTGCTCAATAGCGCCTGGGGGTGCAGATGGAAGGGTCAGTGCTGCCGCAGCAGGAAGAGTTTAATGGGCTTCTGCTTTCTAGGAACGGAACAGTCTTGCAGGCTGCCTTGTTGCCTTTGCACACTCGAACAAAGGCTTTCACCTGCAAACAAGAGCCATGAATGTATGAAAAGGTTGTGTCTCCTCAATTAGCAATCAAGGGGCTCCTATTAACCGAGAGCTGAGCTTCACGATCTGCCGAATCACATTGAGCCACTTTTGCTGAGTTGTGTGGTTTTTGGACCACAGATGGAGGATGACAAGTTATTGTATATGGAAAGGAAGTGGGAGGGAATAGGCAGAAGCTTCCTGAATAGCATATCAGGGTTCTAACCTAACCATCCTCTTTCTTTCTGATGTTCAGCCTGTGAGGGCTTTGTATATGTAGCCACAATTGGAACCACTCAGAGGAAGCTATTAGCAGACCGGGAATGTGTGCGTGTTAGGGGTCAAAACCCTGAAGGGGACCCCCAGAACATCCCAATGATATTCAGTGGCCATGAACCACTAACTGTTGCTTCAAAAACCAGCAAGGATGATGGTGATGGAAGTGGCTAGGGTCCTGAATAGGAAGCAATCCATGCAACGTTATAGATTGTATTCAAAGTGCATCCAGCGCAGAATAGGCCCATTGAAACTGTTGACATGATTAACTTGTGTGCATTAATTTCATAAGTGTACAAGTGCTTAGTTTTGGAACAACCTTTAGTCAAAGGGCCCACATGCACTGCAATTATGCCCCCCCTTGCATTTTTTTAAAAAAATATAACACATGCATGCAAATATAAGATATCACTTCCTGGTACAAAGCCACTTCCGAGCTTGGGAGGAGGTGGGGTTGCGGGCCCACCCCCTCCCACACCCGCAGGGGCTGGCCTTTAGCCCCCGCGAGAACGAGGGAATCCCCGGGCGTAACTGCGACCCTGCCCGCCAATCGGCAGGCTGGGGAGGTGTGGCCTAGCCCATTTAAGGCCAGGCGCGCCTGAGGACCGCGCTCTTTGCCCCGTTCAGCTGCCCAGTTTTTTGACCCGGTTTTTTGTCTGTCGGCTTTTCTGCCCTCAGTTCCTTTTACAGCACCACCTTTGGGGAGCGTCTCTGCATTGGTGTTTTGCTCCCAAGCTACATCGGAGTTGCTGGGACGTCCAGGCAATCTCACCTGATCGTCCGGCGGCTGGCTAAGTACTTTGGTGTGGGGGGGTGGTTTTTGTAATTTAATCAGGCAATCCCCCTTTTGCGAGCCGGGTATCTGCGGGGCTGTGGATCTTGCTAGACTAATTTTCCAGGCAGGGAGGTTTAAATCGGTCCCTGCTTTAAGCCGTGCGTGCAGCGTCCCTGCTCATTACGCATCTGCTAGGACCTTGTCCGGGTGTGGGGAAGGTCCTCAATAAGGGTGAATTCGTCAGTGGGGAGGCTGCCTTTGTGATCACGTAGCTTGGAGTATTCCCCCCCCCCAGCCTCTTTATTTCTCCAGCCTCTTTATTTCTACTCTAAATCTAGCTTTGCTTGATTAGCGGTTAGGCATTGGCAGGGGTAATTGTTATGCAAATGAAGGCAGGGGTAATTGTTATGCAAATGAAGGGGGAAAGAACGTCATCACCTTCTCCCAATGAAAAAGGGTAGTCCGGTAAAGGACTCCGGGGGGCGTTGCCTTGTCCGAGGTGAGGGCCTCTGGCATGCCCTCGAGCGGTGACACCCATGGGATCCTAGTTGGCATACTTCAACAGGACTCCCACGGCTGGTGGATAACCCTTCCTGGGCTCCATGACGGGTAGTCGATAGGAGCCAATGCCTAAGGCCAATACCTTCCAATTCCTGTAATCAATAAAGTTGTGGCCTTTTACGCCCATTAACCTTAAATAATGTGTCTGGTGTTTTTATTTCACATGGGGGGAAGGGACTTGCCATGCAAAGCCACTTCCGAGCTTGGGAGGAGGTGGGGTTGCAGGGCCACCCCCTCCCACACCCGCGGGGGCTGGCCTTTAGCCCCCGCGAGAACGAAGGAATCCCCGGGCATGACTGCGACCCTGCCCGCCAACCGGCGGGCTGGGGAGGCATGGCCTAGCCCATTTAAGGCCAGGCGCACCCGGGGACCGCCCTCTTTGCCCCATTCAGCTGCCCGGTTTTCCCATCCCACCCACCCTTTAGGCTTAGCTAGCTTTGACCTTGCTATGGACTTTGGTTGGTCACCGCAAGGGGCCTGGTAGGAATTTTTCCACTTGGCGCACTTCCAGCCATTTGGTAGCAAAACGTCACAACTTCCGCGGTATTGGCGGTTAGGCATTGGCAGGGGTAATTGTTATGCAAATGAAGGGGAAAGAATGCCATCACCTTCCCCCAATGAAAAAGGGTAGTCCGGTAAAGGACTCCGGGGGGCATTGCCATGTCGGAAACCTAGGGAGGTGAGGGCCTCCGGCATGCCCCCGAGCAGTGACACCTTTGGGATCCTAGTTGGTGTACTTCAACAGGACTCCCACGACTGGTGGATAACCCTTCCCGGTCTCCATGCCGGGTAGTCGATAGGAGCCAATGCCTAAGACCGATACCTTCCAATTCCTGTAATCAATAAAGTTGTGGCCTTTTACGCCCATTAACCTTAAATAATGTGTCCAGTGTTTTGATTTCACATGGGGGGGAGGGGACTTGCCACGCAACTGGACTTCTCCGCGACCCTTCCCCTCTTCAGAGAGGTGGGATCAATTCAGATGGTCCGCCCCCGTCACTTAATGGGTCCAAATGATTTCCAGAGAGCGGTAGGGGATGTTTTATCCCATGTTGATGGCCTTTTAGCTGATTCCCCCCTGGCCCGCTGGAATGTGGAGTTAACCAGGGCTATTGACTGTTTGGCTCTGACGCACCCTCTCCAACTGCATGGAGCCCAGACAGCCCTGTGGTTTTCCAGGTATCTGAGGGCAATGAAACAATCGCTGGAGACCATGGAAATATGCACCTTCAGGGATAAAGTCAAACTATAGGAGATTTACAGTGCCTGCTGTGGCTGTAGAGACCAATACAGGAGAGACAGGTTTTATTGCAGGTGGGGATACCTTCCAACATGGCATTTCTTCTTTCTGCAGTCCTCCCAGCAGTCATTCCTCCTCTGGTCACTGCTATGGATACACATCTCTGTCTGTCTCAGGCAATGCAGTATATATGATGGTGATGATTCCCAGCATTCCAAAGTTATCCCATCAAACCCTTGTCAGCCTGATTCCCATGCAACACTAACCTGTGATTTATAACCTGTGGTTAAGTAAACTATGTTTAAATTTGATCACCTGGCCCAAACCATTTGATCACCATGGAACAAACACCACTTGCAAGCCATAGTTTATTGCTGGTTTATAAATTTCAGCCTCTCTTAGCCATGATTTAATGCAGTGCTTCCTTAAACTTGGGTCTCCAGCTCTTTTTTGACTACAGTTCCCACCATCCCTGACCATTGGTTCTGCTAGCTAGGGATGATGGGAGTTGTAGTCCAAAAAACAGCTTGAAGACCCATGTTTGGGGAAACCCTGGTTTAATGCTCCATGCAAACCAGGCTATAATAACCCTTTATTATAATCTCCATATAGCAGATTCCGTCCACCCCACATGTCTGAAAAGCAATGGTTTCCCTGACGGCATCTGATGAGTTTGTGGCAGAGGAATAATCATAGGGAGATTTTGCAATCCCCTAGGGAGGAGAACACAAGCACCACAGCAGCCACTTGCAATTATTACTATTGAGGCAGCCAAAGATACCCACGAGAATTTCTCTAAAACGCCCACTTTAATGTCCTTTCTTTCTTTCCCCTTACCTTTGAGATTGTGTTGCCACATCTTAAAAGCATTAAGATAGTCGGTTCTCTCCATTTCCTCATCTGTCTTTCCCCTTCCCACACCTCTTTCCCCTGCAGCCAAACCCAGCAGCCTAGAATCGGTGCTGGGGGCATCTGCTTGATACCAGCTTTGTCCAAAGCTGATGCGAAATGCACAGTCTGTTAGTGCTGAGCTGCATACTAATCGCTCCAGAGCTCTCAGGGAGGAGAAGTGGATGGAGCCAGACTGCAGCTTCTGGCTAGCCACAATTGATTTATCACCAGGTCTACTGATGAATGTGTGAGAAAATGCTATCGGTGATAAAATGGAAAGCCCATAATTAAAGTAGCAGCTTTCAGTTTTTAAACGCCATTCATGTGGTTTACTCTCCTGTGGATATCCCCCCTTCTCCTCCTACTCCCCCCTGTCTACCTTTCAGAGAAATTTTGCAAACTGAAGATGTTCAGCTCCATGAGTGGTGATAAATAGGCCTAAAAACAATGACCCTGTGGCATGGAGGTCAAATGTGCCCCCAGAGCTGTTTGCGTGGCCTTGGGACCCTCCCCAGGCTACAACACTCCCCAGATCATGCTCTCTTGTCTCCAGGCCACATTCTTCAGCAGCCTGGGAGGTTGCCCAGAAAGGAAAGCGGCCCTGGGACTGAAAATGATAAGGACAAAATGGCACCAATTCATGCCCCACCCCAAATCCCATGTAGTGTAGCTGATCAGACTTGTGCACAGGAGCACATGAAACTGCCTTATACCAAGTCATTCTATTGATACATCTAGTTTTATATTGTCTACACCAGTGTTTCCCAAACTTGGGTCTCCAAGTATTTTTGGACTACAGTTCCCATCATCCCTGACCACTCTTCCTTTTAACTAAGGATAATGGGAGTTGTAGTCCAAAAACAGCTGGAGACCCAAGTTTGGGAAACACTGTCTTGGAGTGAAGTCTGAGCTTGGAACTAGATTAACTTCCTTCAGCCTTGTTGGGATACAGTCCCCATCATCCCTCACTGTTGACTGTGATGACTGGGGCTGATCGTGGTGCATCTGGAAGGTGGATGTTTGAGGTAGATGTTTCCTCAGACGTGGGGCTGGGGCTGCTCTCTGATACCACTCCTACTTTTGGATATGAAGCTAGTGATGTAATGTGACATCCCTCCTAAAAATCCTTTGTTATCAAGAATATGGAGCAAGGATCAAGGAAACGTAAAGAAATTCCCCATGACAACAGCAAAGGGCACTGGTGTTTATCAATGACAGCCCTATATTTTGGGGTGATGCCTAGATCTCTCGCTCACTCCAAAAGAGAATTAGATAAAGACCCGATAGATCAGGGATGGGGAACTTTTCGCCCTCCAGTGGTACAACTCCTACCAGACCCAACAAGCATGGTCAATGGCTTGGGCTGATGGGAGTTGTATTCAGAAGCACCAAGTTATGCTGCAGATGTGGGAGCAGTGGTGGTTAAGAGTTACTTCACATGTGCAAATTCACATTGCAACTTCAGGAGCAGCTGGGGCTTCCTTCTACAGCAGCAGGAGGAGGAGGAGCTGGCCACAGAAGCCACACCGAGCTCAGCTCTGTGCTCGACCTATTCCACCCCCTGATCATTTGGAACATTGAGGGGGGCAGCCCCTCAAAAAAATTATTGGGGGCCAACATAGCTTGGCCCCCATGAGATGGCATCCCTGATTATACTTCAACAACATTTGGAGAGTCAGTGGTTCTCGATGCCTGTGCTAGATCTTAGACCCTCTTGGGCTGCTATTTCCCAACACAGATCTGATAAAGCAGGTTGGAAACAGTCTAAGGTGGCAGAGGTAGCTGTGAACAGTAAGCCAATTTCTAGAGATTCCAGATCTTTGAGGAAGGCAGTGCTGTGATCTCAGGGACAGCTACCGACCCACTGCATGTGGGGTTTAGTGGCGCTTGTGACTCTGTCTCCATCCAGTTGTGTATCTGTGTACCAACTTGCATGGAGACATTTGATGGTGCGAAATGGAACCAGGTTGGTGTCATGAAGGACAGGGAAAGCCAGCAATGTTTTTAGCTCAGATGGGTTCATCCTGACTGGAGGCAAATTAGCCACAGTTTTAGCCTAAGCTACAAAATCCCCTGGAGCTATTTTTGTCCTCGGGGCTTGCCAGGCCAGGCTCTGGACCCAATCATCACATGGTAAATATCTTGTTCAATATCTGCCTTGCCTCAAATTGCTGGGAGCAGGGGTTGTAAGCCTGCTTCCCCACTATAAAAGAAAATACACATGGAAACTAGATGGCTTTGTTTAAATACATTAAATCCTGTGACAATCATCCATCTGGAGTTTAAGGTGGTCATGTTGTCATGAGTTGTATTGGAGAAATGAGAGAAAAATTGTAGTTCTCAAAAAGGCTTAAGGATTGCAATAGCCACAACCTGAGGTCTCCAACCTTGTTGGGGCACTAGAACTATGTGGCATTTGGAGAAGGTGTTTGAGGTGCCAGTCACAAAATGGCTGCCAGTGTGCTTGTAGCATAACACAAAATGGCTGCCATGGGGCCTAGTAGAAAATGGCTACCTTGGGGGCACGAGAAATGACTGCCACATCTAAAAGAGTGGAAGGAAACAAAGGACTACATATTGGTATGGGGGCATCCGCTCCCCTGATCTGCTGCCTCAGAAATGGGGGGGAAAGGTACCTGCATGAACAATCACTGCCCTTGCTCTGAGAGAGAAGCTCTTTGTACCTCCCCTTGGTTCAGAAAGGACAGGAGTGGGGGTCAGCATGCAATCCTGACATCCAATGAAATGTGGGCATGTTAAAGCAGGGCATGGTTAATATTGGAGAGGCTGAGCAAGTGCAAACAGGAATTGAGCAGGAAAAGCAATCAATCTCAGCTGCATTATGGATTTTTGAAGAGCTATTTACCGAGACCTTTTCTAAGCACCCTAGGAGTTACTCATGAGCACACTGGTGCCCACGGACACTGTGTTGGAAACCCTTGTTGTGTGTCTGGGTCCATTGCATTGATTTGAGCTGCGTGCTCCACGCTCACTATGGAGAAGCTGCCGTGTAGAAACTATTTTTGCTGGCTTTTCTGTGGCTGGCATAAATGAGAAACCAACTCTCTGCGCTGTTTGCACAGGTGTCATTTCATAGAAAAAAGAAATTCTCAGCAAGGTTTGATGCTCACTTTTTTGTGTGTGTTCCAGATTAAACTGTGACAAAAAGAGAATAAGAGATGTTGATGCATTGTAGAACTATTTGTCCCTGTTGGTTGTTAATATCTCTTAACAAAGCAACATGATCAACACAGAACAATCTGTCACACTTCTCTCTTTTCAAACACAAGGAACTATGCATCTAATGTTGCAAAACCAGCACACAGGCATGTTTAATTATAATCTCATTCCCAATGTTCAGTGCGGGGTGTTGAAGGAACTGGACTGGAGGAAGAGGTTGATTTCTTTCATGGACACAAATCACCCCATGGATGAGATAAGCAACAGGTGCAGGGTCATCCAAGTCAGTTGCTATGGTAGTGGCCCAATGCTGACTATATAAGTAATGAAGGCATGTCAGCTCAGTAGTCAGTGCTGCATCTTGAATTGCTGGAGCAACAGAGATATTTTGACACATATATATCCATATCTGTATCTGCAATGTCTACAAGCTGTATGTATATATCAGTATCTGGAACTGTATTACTGAAACCTAATCTTCTGCAGCAGCAAGCTATTTGGACCTTAAACTTCCTCTGTGGGGTGATTGGAACTGGGAGCAACTTCTGTTAAGTGGGTGTCTCACCTTAGATTCCCAATATGGGGTAATTAATTTGAACAATGGGCAGCACTGAAGAAGCAGGCTTTGCTTCAGCCAACCTGCCATATTTAGAATGCTATAGAGTGTTCACCATGCATGGAGTTGCATGCATTGAGGTCCATCCATGGCTGGTGCCCATTGGGATTGGCAGGGCAGAAGGCAGGCAGACCAACAGCAAGTGGTGCCATGGCCAGTGGCAGGTAGAACCAGCTAACTCTGGACTTGTCCCATCCTCCGCCCTGCTGATTTCTACAAAGGCAACACTGAGGCAACATTCACACTACACATTACAGCTCTAGGGTAGCACTTTAATCAGACATGGCTTTCCCCAAAGTATTCTGAGAGCTGTTAGTTGTTAAGGGTGCTGGGGGTTGTTAGGAGACCCAGGGCTACAATTTCCAAAGCTACCCAGGCAGAGGGATTGTCAGTTAAACCCCCTATGGGAATTGTACATGCCTGTCAACCAGCCCTAGACTGAATGCCAGAAAAGGTCAACCAAAATAGTCACCTTGTGCATTCAGTAGAACCAGTGAGATGGACAAGAATTTAGGTGTGGAAGAATGTCAGTAGTTGGAGCCATGGCAAGTGGGGTAGAATGGATCTTGCCTTGTTCTGATCACCATACACAGTCTTTTTCTGGTTCTTACTTCCCATATCCTATGATGGAGCTTAACCTTCTGCTATATTTTCCTCTTTCCCCCAATTTGATTGATTGATTTTTGGCATAGTGGGTTAATGAGAGATAGTGATGCTCATGACACACTAAACTAACATTTAATGAATTGATTGACATCCCAAAGATCTGGCTTGGTACAAATTCCTGGTAGCAGTTAATGTTGATGAGGGAGAGATTAAAATCAATAGGTAATGAATACAGCATGTCATCTTTTAAAAAATGCATGCCATACTCAGAAATGGGTCAGGGAACCCTCTCTATATTCTTTAGAGTGCCCATGCTTTGTTTTGTCCCAGGGGGAAGGAGGAGGCAGCGGATGGGGGAATTTATTGATCCACATAAAGAGAATTTATTTGCCAGACGTCCCTATGCAAAGCAAATTGCTTTGGTTTTGCAATTTTCAGGTTGTTGCTTCTTTTAACTCGATAGCAGAAAAATAAAGCATGTCATGCCATTTGAATCATAATAGCTACAAATTCACTCCTGTGAATGAATGGATAGGCTTATTTAGCAAATAGATACAAGATGCCTGTCTACTTATGAATACACACACGGCTATTTCGGCTGGCGGAGGAGGCAATTGAGAGAAAGTGTATAGATTTGGCTTTGAACTCCAGAGACTATTCCATGATGCAGCCCCCACTGCATCCTTTGAGTGCTACATCTAGATTACTTCCTCCCCCCCCCCACACCCCTCAGAGAGATCTATCTGTGTTTCGGTGGGAACAGCACCACCTTGGCCATTTATATGAAGGAGGAACAGCATGATGTCCAGAGGTAGCTTATGAATGGCTGGGGTGACATACAGTTATTGCTGGACTTCGTAATCTCTTGGTTTGGAGGATGAAACTCAACAGGTCATTATGCTTGCCTGAAGTGCATGGTGACAACCATGACTCCATTATTGCTTCTGTCACTTAGATTTTAATGCACTTTGAATTCGGCTCCTTACTCTGCTTGCTATCCATTTCCAACCCATTCCCCAACCCCACTTGTCTTGTTGATGTTTTAACAATGGTTGTCCTCCACATCATAACACCCACCCACACCAGTTTGGGTCACATTAGGTTGTTCCAGGTCAATTTATTTCCTGGATTGGGAGAATAACTCAGTTTATACAGAGACAAATCAATAAGAACTGGTCTGGGAATGGGTTGTCCATCACTAGGCACAGAACATGACCAGGACTAGAGTTGGGTAGAAGTTTAGTGTAGAACTCTCCCAGCTTTGCATGCCAAGCTGCCCACTTCTCAAGAGTTCTCTGAGAGAGCTCAGAAAACCTGAGCTAATTGCAAGATTTATCTGAGAAGATGTTGCCCATCACTATTCAAAATTCAAATCTAACTTATTTTCAAGGTTTAATCATCACTTGAGAGCTGCATTAGGGCTTGTTCTTCACAATGTAGTTTGTTTCTAAATTGCTTTGTACCACCAGCCAATGAATTCTTCTTTTCAGACACTTACATTTTATTGAATGATAGGGATATTGACTGTAGATATTTCATGGAAAACCCCACTCCTACCCCCCAATAAAATCATTGATTTTAACTGTGCAACAGCATCCTCCTGACTAGAGCAGCAAGTTTCTGAATAGAAGCTTGAGAGAAAAAGGAGGGGGGACCTCTTACAGCATTGTAGGCAATGCATTTTACAAGCAACCCAGTTCCACAGAATGGAGAATAAATATGCAATAGTCCTTGGAACAACAGCCTGAGTTGATGCTCTTTAGCAAGCTGGTTGGTACCTAAGGAAATGAAAATGAGCAACAGCAAGTCCATCAGCCTCTTAAACAAGGACCAGTGGTAAGGAACAGCGCATCACCATGAGCTACAGCAAGCTAGTCATCACTTTCTGCGTAAAACACTGGGCCCTTGTCAGTGCTTAAATTCAGGATCATTGAAACAAAAAGAGATTATGAAGAGCTCCAAAAGGACCTCTCCAAATTGAAAGAATGGGCAGTAAAATGGCAAAGGCAATTCAGTGTAAACAAGCGTAAAGTGATGCATATTGGCGTAATTTTTCTCTCTTAATTTCACATATTTGCTCACAGGGTCTGAACTGGCATGGCTGGACCAGGAATGAGACCCTTCATCATAGTAGTGGATTCAGTGTGTAGCAACAGTGAAAAAGGCACTGCTAGGATAGGAAAATAAAATTCCTGATAGTGGCATACAATGCTAGTATACAAATGTATGTGATCACATTTGGAATACAGTGGTACCTCGGGTTAAGTACTTAGTAATTAGTTCCGGAGGTCCGTACTTAACCTGAAACTGTTCTTAACCTGAAGCACCACTTTAGCTAATGGGGCCTCCTGCTGCCGCCACGCCACCGGAACACGATTTCTGTTCTCATCCTGAAGCAAAGTTCTTAACCCGAGGTAATATTTGTGGGTTAGCAGAGTCTGTAACCTGAAGCGTATGTAACCCGAGGTACCACTGTACTAGAATTTTGATCACCTCACCTCAAGAAGGATATTGTAGAGTTAGAAAAGAGGCAGAAAACTGCAACCAAATTGATCGAGGCGGTGGAACAACTTTTCGGTTTAGAGAAAATGCAAGCAAGAGGTCACATGAAAGAAGTTAATAAAATCATGTATGGCATGGAGAAAGTGGATAGAAAAAAGCTTTTCTACCTCTCTCGTAACACTAGAACTTGTGGGCATCTAATGAAGCAGAATGTTGGAGGATGCAGGACAGATAAAAGGAAGGACCTCTTCATGCCATGCATAGTTACATTGTGAAACTGGCTCCCACAAGAGGCAGTGATGGTCACCAATTTGATGGCTTTCAAAGAGTCAAAGGGGGACACAGGTGGCGATGTGGGTTAAACCACTGAGCCTAGGACTTGCCGATCAGAAGGTCAGCGGTTCGAATCCCCATGACGGGGTGAGCTCCCATTGTTCGGTCCCTGCTCCTGCCAACCTAGCAGTTCGAAAGCACGTCAGAGTGCAAGTAGCTAAATAGGTACCGCTCCAGCGGGAAGGTAAACGGCGTTTCCGTGTGCTGCTCTGGTTCGCCAGAAGCTGCTTAGTCATGCTGGCCACATGACCTGGAAGCTGTACGCCGGCTCCCTCGGCCAATAAAGCGAGATGAGCGCCGCAACCCCAGAGTCCACCGCAACTGGACCTAATGGTCAGGGGTCCCTTTACCTTTACCTAAAGAGTCAAAGACCAATTCATGGAGGAGAGGGTTCTCGATAGCTACTAGCTGCAGTGACTACACTCTGCCTCCACCGTTGCAAGTAGCAATACTTCTGAATACCAGTTGCCAGAAACCACATAAGGGTAGAGTGCTTTTGTGCTCTAATCCCGCTTGCAGGTTTCCCATGGGCATCTGATTGACTACTGTGGGAACAGGAAGCTGGCTTGGCCCAGCAAGCTTTTCTTACACTATTAAATAACAGGCAACAGTGTAGGTTGCCGTAATTAAAAACAGAAACCCCACCTCAGCCTGGCTCTAATTTTAGCTCCATTATGCCCTTTCCACCTAAATGAGTAGCCAATGAGGCTGTCTGCTCCATCCATACTGGTCCATTCATACTAAAATGTCAGCACCGCTTGGAAAGTTCTGCTGTTGCAAAAAACACACATTTGCTTTGGGAGATAAATGCCGTGCGTGTGTGATCCTGCACATCAACAGAGTGGAATTGATCACAGAAATAAGAGGAAATTAGGTTGTTTCACCCTGCTTACTGGTGTGGAAAGTAGGACCTGGTTCAAGCACTTCACCAGGGAGAAATTTGTAGTGTGGAGTTTGGGTGAAGAGTGACTTCAAGCCAATGGGAGTCTTGAGGCCCCTGATAGCACTTCAGGAAACAATCAGAACCTCACAACTCAGTCTGGATGGCGTCCACCCGAGGTTCATTTCAAAGGCAGTATTGTGCCGCTACTGGGCTATTTGATCTGCAGGGGATGGAAGCTGTCTTCCGTTGACAAGTCTATTCCTTCCACAGGTGTTCATTCTCCCTCTCCCGCTACACAACAGGTATGTCCCGCCAGCCAATGTCATGGAGGCCAGAAGAAGCAATCTCAGGAAGGCGCAGGCATTTCAATTAACTGCCAAGATGGACGGTATTCCCCCCCCCCCGGGCATCTGTACATCTCTCTTCCTTTTCTTTCCCCGGCCGTCAGGATGCATTGTATTATAAATAACAATACGCAGTCCTCCGATTCAAAGGCTGTAATTGAAACTCTTTTCATTTTGCTGACATTGGCAAAAAGCCCCGCTGAGTGAATTACGACACGTGTATATAATTTGGGTGACATGTGGAGGCAGCCCACTTCTTATAATTAAAAGTGTGTGTTTTTGCTTTGAGCTTTTGTTGGTCCCTTTTGTGGGACTGTCACAGGGAAAGGACTCCAAAAGGGGCTGGGAGAAATTGCCGCTCTCCAGAGCTGAGACAAAATTGGCTCTCGAAAAATTATCTGCTGTGGGCATTTATTTCGTGCCGGAAATCTCTCCAGCTCTTCTCTCATCACTCACATCATCTGGGTGAATATTCACCAAGGTGAGTATTCAATTAAGTTTTGCTCCAGAGTCGTTCCCTTGAAATTAACAAGCCTAAATTAGTAATATCTACCAACTTCAGTGGGTCTACTCTTGGATAGAAATAGCACTGGAAACAACCCCAAACATTTGACATTTGTTTGTGTGAGAGAGGGGGATCTTTGGGGCTGATAAGACTTCAAGCAGGGAACATCTCAGGCACATGGTCTGTTAATACCTGCTAGTTATGATTGTTATATGGTCCAATGTCAGGGTCCACTATGCTGCAGAAATCTTGTGCGAGTCCATTCCACTGTCAAACAGCTCTTACTGTCAGAAAGTTCTTCCTGATGTTTAGTCAGAATCTTCTTTCTTATAGCTTATAAATTTGATCCTTCCCATGGTGGCAGCTAAGAAACAGATAAAAAAGAAGAGTTCCTACCAAGTCTTTTATTCAAGATTCACAAAGACATAGCAATGTCACCTCTCTTAAATAATGGTGTTGCTCCCAGTAAAGTCCCATCCTCTCTCTCTCTCTCCTATTCTACATCATCCCTGCACCGGCTGATCTGTGCTCTCTGCCTCTGAGCTTTCTGTTCTGCTACTTTCAACGCACGCCAGCTTCTAGGAGAAGGGGGGTCAGGAATGCTGTCTAATGATAACATGTCAGCCAGCTGCTCCAGCTCTGCTGCTTCCCCCTCCTCCTCTTCCATTACCTCCCAGCTTTGCCTTTCTTCTGTCTCAGAGTCATGACCTTCTGCAAGCCATCTTTGTAATTCTATACTGCCCTCCTCTCCTCTGCCCTCCACCATTCCTCCTCCGATGTCCAGTCACTTTAATCCATTGCTTAAAGCCCTAGTCCCTGCAGCAAGAAAAAACAAGCTTGGTCCATCCTTAATGTGACAGAGCTTTAGATATCAGAAGATGGCTGTTGTATCTCCTCTCAGTCTTCTCTTTCCTAGCCTAAACATACTCAGCTCCCTCAACCACTCCTCATAAGGATTGGTCTCCAGACCCTTTATCATCTTGGCTACTGGGGGGGGGGGATTTTTCGTTGTATTGCATGCATTCAACAAATGCATCCCATCAGTTCAAGGAGACTACTCACTCCCACCTTACACCCCCTAAATATGTTCTAGAAATTCCTCCAACCCTCCAGGTCAGATTTTGGGAGGGTGCAGGGGGGAGGGGAGGGGAGTTCCACTGTGTACACGAAAATCTTTATGCTGACACAACATGTTAAGAGCATAAGAGGCGTTTGCTGGATCAGGCCAGTCCAACATCCTGTTCTCACAGTGGCCAACCAGATGCCCCAAATAGGAAACCCACAAACAGGATTTGAGCACAAGAGCACTCCCCCTCCCTTTGGTTGCCAAAAACTGGCATTCAGAAGCATCGCTGCCTCTAGAAAATAGCTGTAATGGCTAGTAACCATTTATAGCCCTTTTCTCCATGAATTTGTCTAATCCTCTTTGAAAGCCATCTAGGTTGGTGGCTATCATTGCCACCTGTGTGAGAGAATTCCATAGCTTAACTATTCACTGTTTGAAGAAGTAGTTTCCTTAGTTGGATACCAGCCATTTGTATCCTGCGTATCATTCAGAGATGTACCAGCAAACACTAACCTATGCTCCACACATTGAGCCTCTGGCCCAAATCTCAGGGTGGGAGAATTGGATAAGATGCTAATTTTGTACAGGTGGTCTCTGGAACAGGGACAAGTTGAGAGCTAGATGGAAAATCCTGTGGGATGGGGTCGGGGTGGTGGATTTGGCCTCATTTCCGTTCTCTGCCCTGTGACATTTTCACTCCTACACATTTTGTGCACCTGATATTTATCAGAATGTGATACTCGTCATGTAATGGTGTTTTAGTTTGTGAAGGAGTATTTGACAGCAAACAGATTATAACTTTTCATAATCAATGCCTGTCAAAACAATCAAGAGCTGCCTTCAAATTTGGACTTGAAATTTTGCGATAAAATTCAAATTTACATTTAGAATGATATTTTTGAGTTTGAAATGTCACATGCAAAATAACCGGTGCGGCAGTGTTTTGTCAGTTAGTTAGATGAAACGTCAACAAATCGTATCAAAACCTGTCCTTGATTAGCTGATCAGAAGATTTCCTTTAAAAAAAGAAAGAAAGGAGAAATAAAAATACTTTCCTTCAAAATAACTGCAGGAGACAGGAGCAGTTGCCCCTTCTGTCTCCTCTAAGATGGTTCCTGCAGTGTGTAATTTTTTGTTATATTTCAGCATGCTTCAAAACTATTGTCTTTACTTGGATATTAAATCGGCATACATTTGCCTATTGACTGATCAATCCATTGGCTATGACTCTCTTGTGAGTAATTGACTAAGGCTTCTTTAACAAGGTCCTGTTTAGAATTCAAGTGGCGAGATTGGGGAATACTGTACATTTCAAACATTAGCAGTATTTGGGTGCAACAAACTTGGGAAGGCAGAATAGGGCTCAGCCACACTTACTTTCCCCCCATGCTTTCAGTCCGTGTGCTTTTCCTTTTCTTTCCCCCTGCCACTTACCCCAGAAAAACTCATTTAGGAGAGCTGAAGGGGGGGGGGGGAATTGCATCTAGCATCCCATGCAGTGATCAAACCTGTAACCTTTGTGTTATTAGCACCATTCTCTAACCAACTGAGCTATCCAGGCTATATGGAAGGCTTTCTTCAATCACATCCCCGCCCAGCATCAGAGGTGAATCAGGTTGGACCCAAAGGGAACCCATATGCACCCAGCCACCCCAGTGCTGGTATGGGTCTCTGCCTCCCTCTCTTGCTCTAGGAAGGAAGGAGGTGACGAGTCTAATCAAACTGATGGTAGGTCAAAGGATTGGCCAGGTGGGTTGGTTTGCTGGTTAGTGTCACCAACAGCAGGCATGCCCCTCCCCACAAAATATTATGTTGCACCTATTCCCAGCCCCAGGGGGAGGCAGGGTTCCTCTCTGGGAATCAGGCTATTTGCATGGTCTCAGTATGTCATAGTTTGCCTTACTATGATGTTCAAACCAGGCCGCTCTGTGCTTTTACCAAACACGCACCACTTCCCTAAGAACAGACAGTTCATTTGCCATGGCAGTCTACCTCTGACTTTTTAAATATTTGAGACAAAAACAATAAGAGAGGCTGTCTGATCTCCTTCATGCCTGGCTTTTGATTTTTCCCAGAGGCATCTTGTTTGTCAGAATGCTAGAAGAGATGGCTCTTCAGTCTGGTCCAGTGAGGTGATATTTTGATGTCTCCTTGCATTTTGGTGTTAATGTACCACCAGCATGTGTGACAAGAGACAACTAGGCACCCTGCCTGCAAGATGACCTGATCAAAAGAAAAGATTTCTCAAACTTTGTCTTATACATAACGGTTTCACAAACATAATTATATAGATGCACAGGAGAAAAACAACAACCTAACAATATCAGTAAATTAAATGTAATAAACCAGATAAATGTGTTGCGTCTGTGGAAATATGCACTCTGTTCTGCCAGCATTCAACAGTTCCCATCCACTCAGAAATGTGTTTTTCTCGCTATCTTCCTCCTCATATTATCACATAATTGGTTAATTTAGACATAACTGTGCAATCATCAACTTTACTTTCCCATTCCTCAATGGTAGGGATTATTAACGTCCTCCATCTTTTCTCTCCCCCCCCCCCCCGGCACAGCATGTTCTAGCTGATGCCAACATATACATGATTATGGTTTGATAATTCACTAGCAAATTCCTTGCAGAAGTTAATGGCAACAATAAAGGGCCCAATTCCAGCTTCACGCGTGCTATTTTGCTTGTTCTTGCTCTTGGTAGTTGTCTAGCAATGGGGTTTACAGAATAAGATGCTTCACATCCACCTGGCAAGGACCACCTGGTGAGGCTGGCTTGTAGCTCCTGCTCCATCTCAGTTGTTGTTGTTGTTTGTTGTTATAAGCTGTGTTTATATCCCACCTCTTTCTGCAAGGAGCTCAATGTGGTATACATTGTTTCTCCCCCCCCCCTTTAATTCCCACAACAACCCTGTGAAATGCACATCTTGATAGCAGCATATATGTGAAGTAGGTTAGGCTGAGCGGCAGTGACTGGCCCAAGGGTCAAGCTTCATGGCTTGAATGGGGGTTTGAACTCTGGTCTCACCGGTTCTAGTCCAATACTCTAACTACTACACCACACTGGTCTGTGCATGGATGTCTCCAAAGTCTAGTCCATGCTTCATGTCCAGTTTTTTCCTGTTGGAAGGTACTGCATCTTCATCAGGTGGGGGATGAAAAAATCAGTCAATTTCAGCTTCTGACATTTCTAGTCTTAAATTTGGTTCTTCATTCATCACCATTTTAGAGCAAATCTACACATTCTGGTATGCAGTCTCTTCAAAGTTCACATTGTTACAAACAACTTCCTCTCATACGATGTGTTTTTATATGCTGTTTTCAAGATGTGCATTTTTTTTTCATGTACGCTTGCTCCTAACATGTGCGTCTGTGTACACATTGGTTGGTTGGAGAACTGAATTGCAAGATTCGGAGACATGTGAATTTTGCAGGATAATTGTGTTTTGATTTCATTAGTTTCACAAGCGTGGATTAGGTAATTTCTTGCTAAAATGCAGACAAGATTGGATTTCTTCCCCCATCCCTAGCCATCAGATGAACTAGAAAGAGAAGTGAAGCTTCCTGCAGAATGGAGAAGGAAAGAGGAAGCTAGGCTTCAAACAATGCCTTTATTTCCCTTTCGTCATCTCCCCCCCCCCCCCCGAATGGTCCAATTCCATTTTTATTGATGCCCTGTTGCCCTGTGTGGATTTGATTTCCCCCAGACTCCATCTCCAAGGTTTATACAGACACCATTCCATCCTCCTCGAACCCACTTTGTGTCACTACTTTTTTATTATCTTAAACATCCATTATTTAGAAACTGCTGGAGCCTGGAAACCAATTTTCATGCTTATTTCAGAAGTGTTTGCAGCACCTAGACAGTTATGTATGGGCTACACATAAACCAAACCGCAAGAGAATCGAGTAGGCCATGCCTGACTGTCCTGCAGGCACAAGTGTAAATCAGAGTAGCTGTCTGCCACTAGCTCGCATGGAGTGCTTTACGCTCCTATCAAAAAGGCCACTGAGACACTCAGAAGGGAGAAAGGTCTGCAGAACCTTTCTTATGGGGCCAAAACAATAGCCATCAATATAGCAGATTAAATCACATTACTTTGCATTCTGCCTTTCCTCCATGAAGCTCACAGTGTTGTAAATAATCCCCCCCCAAAAAAAAAAACATCTTTGCAACAACCCTATGGGGTAGGTTAGGTTGAGAGACAGTGACTAGCCCCAGGTCAGCCAGTGAGCTTTGCGCTTGAGTAAGGTTATGAAACAGGGCCTCTTCAGCCCTGGGTTGTACATTTACAGCTCTACTGAGACACGTCCAAATCATACCTGCACTGTCTTCGCTGAGCTCCTTTGCATGCATGTTTAAGTGGTTATCTTTGGCTTCCTTCACATTCTATGAGAGTTGAGTGAATTCATACAGCCCCTCAAGGGTAAAATTAAAGCACAACAGCATATCTATCATCACCCAACCATTGCACCAACTAGTGGTTTTGTTTTGTTTTCTGCAGTGCAAAACTATAGAATGTAAGAATGGTTGAATTCAGTCAGAGTAGTGCTGTAGGTAGTATACTCCAGGACCCTGTTTTCAAAATCAGCCAGCTGGCTAGATGCCTCTGAGGGGCTCTCAAACAAGGTCTGTCCTGGATGGGAAGAGAGGGCCTTCTGTGGATATTCATCCCTGTCATATGAGACTTAGGTACCCTTCCATGCATGGATGCTACATTCATTGCTATTGGACATCAATAAAACTTTCCTCCCATGAATTGGAAAAGAGCTGCTTTGCATGCAGACAATCCCAGGTTCAGTCCCCACGTTCTCCCAGTAGAGCTCTGAGTTTCTCCCTGCCTGAAATCCTGGAGAATCACTGCCAATCTGTGCAGAAAATGCAGAGCTAGATGGACAAATGGTCTGAGTTGATACAAGGCAATGATTCTGGCCTAATCTTTTCTTTTTTTAGGCCATTACCACCTCAGTTGCATACCCTCCAACATTTCTCTGATGAAATAGGGACGTCCTATTCCATCTTCATCTTCATCATTATCATTTTATTATTTATTCCCCACCCATCTGACTGGATTGCCCCAGCCACTCTGGCCAGCTTGCAACATATATAAGAACATAGTAAAACATTATTATTATTATTATTATTATTATTAAAAACCCTTCCCTGTACAGGGCTGCCTTCAGATGTCTTCTGAAGGTTGTATAGTCACTTATCTCCTTGGCTCAGGGATCCCATAACTTCATACCCTCCAACATTTCGCCAATGGAAATAAGGACGTCCTATGGAAAAGCAGGACATTCCAGGATCAAATCAGAAGCCAGGATATCTTCTGTAAATCCAGGGCTGTTCTTGGAAAATAGGGACACTTGAAAGGTGTGCAGTTGGATAATAAGAATAAGAATAATAAATTTATTATTTGGCTGGGTTTTCCCAGGCTGGGTTTTCCGAGGCAGTCTGGGCGGCTTCCAACAAAGATTTAAATTACATTAAATTGCAGTTGGTGGGCTGCAGTGAATTATAGAATTGATCCTCCCGAGTGTAGTTGGACTCTAGCTCCCATCAGCCCCAGCCATCATGGCCAATGGCCAGGAGTGGAATAAAGTGGGAACTCAACAGTGCCTACAGGGTCACATATTCCACTGCCCTTAGGTCTTGCTTCATCATCATTAAGGAATTTGCAAAATGTGCTTTGGTAGCATTTCCCTTATGCAACAGGGGACACTAGGGGACATTGGTTAGGAACCCAGGACGCTGCTTTATACATAGTCCAGGCCGTGGGTTCCCCTAACTCAGTATACCAACTGGCAGCAGCTCTGCAGAGACAGAGTTTTCTTGCTGCCCTACCTGGAGATGTTGGGGATGAGACCTTCCGCAAAGCAGGTGATCTAGCCCTGATCCACCGCTCTCCCCTGTCAACTCTTTGCACAAACAATCTGCACGACTGGATGCCTGGTGCCCAATGTTCCTTCCTGATAAATGTCATCGTTTGTGTAATAATCTGGAAAGGACAGAAGTCACGCTTCCCCTTGCCTTACGCCAGCGGCTGTTAAGCATCTCTGCCTGCTGTGCCTGCCTTTGCACAGTGTGGGAGAGGGTTCCTGGGGGCTGAGATTGCCCCCTCCCCTCCTTATCTCCCCACAAGGCATTATGCCTCCTGTCAGATCCTTGTCACATAATACTAATGTGCAGTGTGTTAGGGGACTGGGTCTCCGCACTTGCAAGGCCCCAGGAGAGATTTGCCACATCGTAGGGTACACTTGATTTGCTTTGGCAACCTGTGGAGCCAAACATGCCGTGAGCTGTCTCAGGGGTGTGTGTGTGGTGGTGGTATCATGAGCGAGGCCTAGTCTCATGAGACAGGCTGCGGTCCTGACTTGACCTGTGTGTGGTTCTTTGGCTTCTAGCCCTGTGATAGAGTCATGAGTTCAGATCTTTTTTATCCAATGTAGCACTGGGGGTGTGTCCCATCAGTGCAATACAGTGGTACCTCGGGTTAAGTACTTAATTCGTTCTGGAGGTCCGTACTTAACCTGAAACTGTTCTTAACCTGAAGCACCACTTTAGCTAATGGGGCCTCCTCCTGCTGCTACACCACCGGAGCCCAATTTCTGTTCTTATCCTGAAGCAAAGTTCTTAACCTGAAGCACTATTTCTGGGTTAGCAGAGTGTGTAACCTGAAGCGTATGTAACCTGAAGAGTATGTAACCTGAGGTACCACTGTAATTTATGCTTGCTTGATGGAATGTCCACCCACTTTTCTCTCTCCAAGTCTGCTTCAGAGGGTTGGAGAAGATCCAGGGGGCGGAGCAAGGTGGGGGCGGAGCATTTCCGATGGGGGTGACATTCAGCGCACTGTCCACCCACAACGCCCACCTACCCTGAGCCATTGGGGGAAGGGAGGGAGCTGCGCCACTTTTCCGGTGGCCTTCCCCCTTCGTTTTGACAGCCCCGTGCTCCCGGGCTGCTGGGGGAGGCATGCAGGGAGGGAGAAGACAGGAAGAAGGAAGGTAAGCAAAGGAAGGTGGAGGGAAGGAGAGAAGCAGGAGCTCCCTCAACTCAGGACCCAAACCCTGTAACCCCCCGAAAAGCTAAACAACTTTTGCCAACCCTCCCCTAAAAAATCTCAACAACTCTTGGCAATGAAAATGCGTAGATCACAGCCAGTCTTTTTATACTGCAAGTAGATCTCAGTCTCTTGGAAGTCCAACTAGATTTCAATGTGGTGGGGGTGACAAGAAATTTTCCACACTGGGTACCACCTGACCTTGCTACGCCACTGAGAAGATCCAAGAACACATTGGGGGGTGCACAGGGGAAGAAAGGGGGGAATCTCATTGCACAGGCTTAAATCCTTGCACTGATGGGACATATACTTAGCACTATGTTGGATACAAGCCTTAGGCTTTGCTGTCCTTCTAGAAAGGAATCTGGGTATTGCTGTTGTTAAAATTCAAGGTTAATACAGTGGTACCTCGGGTTAAGTACTTAATTCACACCGGAGGTCCATTCTTAACCTGAAACTGTTCTTAACCTGAAGCACCACTTTAGCTAATGGGGCCTCCTGCTGCTGCCATGCCACCGGAGTACGATTTCTGTTCTCATCCTGAAGCAAAGTTCTTAACCCGAGGTAATATTTCTGGGTTAGCGGAGTCTGTAACCTGAAGCATATGTAACCCGAGGTACCACTGTAGAGCTATCAATATTAGCCAGACTGGTTAAATGAAACAACAATAGTCACAGGGAGTCTATCTGCAGTTTAGTAGCTGGAGTGTTTGGCTAGAACCTGAGATACCAGAGTTCAAATCCCTTTTCAGGCTAACCTACCTCACAGGGTTGTTGTGAGGGGAAAAATGGAGAGGGGGAGAACATTATATTCTACCTTTGGTGACTTGGAAGAAGAGTAGGATATAAATGAATGAATGAACCAGACAGCTTAGTTGGTTAGAGTGTGGTGCTGATAATGCCAAGGTTACAGGTTTGATCCCTGAATGGGGCAGCTGCATATTCCTGAATTGCAGGTGGTTGGACTAGATGATCTTCAGGGTCCCTTCCAACTCTATGGTTCTATGAATGAATGAATGAATGAATGAATGAATGAATGAATACTAGATACTGAGTAGGAGGGAAATGAGTATCCATGGCTTACTATACTCACTGGGAAAACTGCAGTGTTTGCATATGTATGGGCAGTCTAAAAAATAAAATCCTCTGCGTCATATAAACTAAGTTCTACTTGGTGTAGACCCATAGATATTAATGAACCAAATTTAGCAATGTCTATTCATTTCAATGGGTCTGAGTAGTGACAGGGATTGGGCACAACCATTGGGGAGAAGTTTAAGGAATTGGAGGTCTGCAGGATGTGTGTGTGCTTCCTTGCAGCTGCTGGAACCACAATGGCATTCAAAAGATTTCTGCTGCTCAGTTCTTTGGCCATTTTTCTACCTGTCCTTACATTACCTCTGACATCCTCCCTCCCCCCGCTCCTCCCCCAGGAAAAACACACACATCAAAAGATTTATAGATCTGTTTAATGGGGAACAATGAACAATTAAGCCAGACCTTAATGCTTCAGGTTTGGTCTGAGGTCGCTGATATATAATATATGTGTGTAATTGTTATATAAAGGGAGCTTTCCCTCTGCTTATGTTTTGCCGGGAGTCGTAAGAATGCCTTCACATTCTTCATGGGCACAAGACCCCTGCTGGAACTGCAGTTTTCTCTCTCCAAATGCATGGAGGCACATGCCCCTCCCCTTCCCCTCAGTCCTGAAATAAACAACAAGGCTATCCATTTTTTGTCCCTCAAGGTCCTGAGACAACAACTTTGCTCATGATCAGAGGTTTGCGCAGGCTTCAGAAGATGAAAACATATTGTGGGAACAGAGAGGCGCACAAAGTCTCTCCATAAATTAAAGTGCAAGTATAAGAACAGTTGAAGCTACATTTCATCATGTCAGAGTAGTGGTCCACCTAGGTCAGTACTGTCCACACTGACCAGCAGGGGATTTCAGGCAGGCATGACCCTCCCTGGAGATGCAAAGGATTGAATCTGAGACCTTCTGCCTGCAATGCAGGTAATCTGCTACTGAGTTAGAACCTCAGTTCCTCACCAGCACTAGAAGGCAAGTGGAGGAAAACACTGAATGCCAAGGCATCCCTGGAATGGGCAGGGAGGAGTTACTCCACTTAAAGAGTTCCTTTGGGTGAGCTGCCTTATTTCTGCTAGCAAAATGCAAATTGAGCAACAAAGATCTACTTTTACAAGGTAATCAAATGATAATTGAAGGTGCTTTTAAATGCAGAACGATGGGCAATTAAGAACCTGGAACCACTTCCTGCTTGCCTGCACTTAAACATCCTGAGTGAATATGCAATGCCTTTGTTTTACAAGGAGAGTGTCTGGGTGTGAAATCCCCCCGAAATGGGACCAATCTGCATCTTTCTCCTGCCACAGGAGCATATTGCCTTGACACTCTGCTTTTGGCCACTATCAGGAACAAGATAGCAGCTGAGATGGAGCTCTTGACCTCATCTAGGAGGGTTCCTCTCTAAGCCATGAGGCAAACGCTTTTGGGAGGAAGAATGGAGCCCAAAACCAGGGTTCTTTCCTCTGGATGGTTTTAAAAGAGGATTTCAAAGAGGAATTCATGGAAGGGATGGCTGTCAGTGACTAATAGGCATGATGGTTGTTGTGCTCTTCTGCCTCCATTGCTGGAGGCAGCAATGCTTCTGATTACCAGCTGCTGGAAGCCCAAGGGGTGAGAGAGCTTCTGCTTGTGTGTTTCCCACAGGCTTCTGGTTGGCCACTGTGATAAGAGGTTGCCGGGGTGGATGGGCCATTGGCAAGTGGTGGTCCTAGTGTGGAGCAGAGCACAATGTGCCTTCAGCAGCCGGCTTCTCCTTCTCATCCTGCCGTAGAGGGGAAGGAAGGTCGAAGCAGCCTCCTGCTGGTGTTGGTGCCAAGAGGAGGCAAAGGACGAGTCTCCAGCTACTGAGCCTCATGGCTGTGTGATCAGCTCCACCCCCAGCTCCTCCTGACATCCTGACGTCACACACGTGATGTCGGGACATCAGGACATAACACGTTTCAACGTTGCCCCCACCCCCATCACTTTCACAAGCTGGTGCCTCTGGCTCTTAACAATCAGAATGTTTTGTTTAATGTTTAGTCAGATTCTCCTTTCTTGTAATTTGAATCCATCTGTTTGGGTCTTCTGCTCTGGGAGAGCAGAAAACAAATTGGCTGCATCTTCCATCCCCACCGCCTTCTGAGGAGAGTTGGAAGGAGAGTTCACCACCTTCTCCACAGATAAAAAACAAGCAAAGAGAGAGGCTCTAACCAGTTTTCCCTGCTGTATTTGTTTTCTATTTGCATTGATTTTTTCCCCCCTAAAGGTGGAGAAGCATCCAAAAACTGTATCCTCTCATCCGCCCCCGGCAACCTGAAGTGGTACCATTCATTATTCATCTTAGGACTCTTATCCCATCATTCTGCTGCAGGTGTCGATCCACCCTACTTTCTTAAGCTACACTTGACTTGACCTAGACAATTTTTCCTGCAAAACTTGAGAAAGAAGTGTTCCACCCAGCTCTGTGGTTTTGTTTCATGAAGCTGACAGAGCAAAGTCACAGATACCCTCATAATGACATGCAATTCTCCCAATGATCATGCTAACAGCTTCTTACCGTGACTGGTAGAAATATTATAATCACTGGTACACAAAGGGACACTGAGGCACAGTTCATTGGGTCTTTTCTTCTGCTTCTTCCTTAACCGTCTCCCATGACTGGATGCTCAGTTCATGACACCCACCCATGCAGAAGGCTGGCCATGTAAATACAGGATTGGGGAGTGGGGGAGATGCCATCATTCAAATTCCCCCCACGTTCCGGGGAGTTAATTCATTCCAGTAAATCATCCAAAATAATTTGCAGCAAATATCAATTTCCTCTGTGAACATGAAGCTGGCTGCACGGGAGACGACACAGCTCCCTAACTCTCCTGATCTGAGGCAACCCTCTGCCTGTGGAATAAACAGGAGAGACAGATTCCTATTCCCGCTCCTTCTCTGCTCCCTCAGGGCTGTCTGGGTAGAGGGAGGCTCACTGGGCTTTTAAATGTACTTTAAAAACTGGGATGCAAAGGAAAGGAGGTGGTGATGCAAGCCTAATTTGCTGCCTGTGTTCCGATAAGTGTCCTCTTTGCTAATGAAGAGCAGGGATGGCACACACAAAATCACCCTGTTTTGTTTGTGTGTGGTGGCTGCTTTTGTTCATTTTAGTGTTTCTCTCCCCTCCTTTTTGGTTTTTAACAAGCTTGCATCCTTGAGATGCTAAGTGCCAGGATCCTATATACTAATAGCAAATAGTAACGAATGAGAAAAGCCTTTCTGGTTTGCATTTTAATGTGAACCTCCCTAATTCACATTTCCTGGCCAACACAGGAACCAAAGCACAGCTGTCCTTTGAAATCCATGCCGCTCCAGGTTTTCGCAATGGAGTTCTTCAGTCACACTCACACACAAATGCATATAAAGACTGGGTGTATTTGTGAAAATAGTGTGCAAAAAAATGCATTCTATTGGGGCGGAGGTGGGGGCTGCTTGTAGGAATGCATATATTGGGCAACACTGCAAACCAAAAACCAAGGGGAAATGTGTGTGAAAATGCATACACATTTTTGGTGCGGTCTCAGCAAATAGATGTGGAAATGTTGCAAAATAAACTCAAGTCTGGGGAAATGAGCAACTGTAATAGAGTGTTCCATCTCAGTAGTGGGCAGTGTGGTGGGGTGGACATCTTTACCAGACCTCCTGCCCTGCACACACCCCATGAAGGAGGACAAACGGCCTGTGCTTCAATTCTTTATTGTAACAGCACACACTTAAAGCAGCTCCTAAGGTGCACTGAATACAACATGCACCTATGCTTCTAGCAGCTACATAGCTGGCATGAACGTTCCAAGCTTGTGCCCTGGCTGGACAGTTGAAGCAGCAGTGGGACCACACACCCCTCCCGGGCTTAAGTAGCCTTGTTTGATGGAATGTGGGCAAGCAACCAATGACTTTTCCTACATGGAAGTTGCCTCTGCACTTGCCTCTTCAAGCCACTCCTGGATTTAGGAAATGGTGGGGCACGGGGCAGCAGGGAATTACAGTAAGCCCCACACCTAAGCAGCCTCTTCCTCTGCTTCCACAACTTCTGACTGTTCCAACTCTTCTGCTTCCACCAGCCCTGGCTCCTGCCTCGTAGGTGCCACAAACCTCCATAAATCGCTGGGTCAGCCTCTGCCCTGCTGCCTCCGCCACACAGTCATCAGAGCCCTGCTAGTCCCTATTGCCTCCTAGCTGGTGAGTCATTGCTGCTTCCTAGGAGAGAGGGAAGGGGAGGCAGCAGACAGGCCATGTGTTGCCAACATAATAGCAGAGGCAGTTTGATGCTCTTGGTGGTGTGTTTGCACTGTGCCACCCTCCTTGCCACCTCCTCACCTCTTCACCCATGCTTACATCAGCCACTCAGTTGCTGGGAGGTCAGGAAAGCGCCTTTGCCTCATCACACTGTCAACTACTAGTCCATCCCGAATAACAAACCCATTTTCCAGTGGCCAATCCTTATATCACTTTCCACACAGAAGATGGAGATGTTAGTGGAAGTCGTGGAACCCTCAAGGTTTGCAGAAGTACAAAAATATGAGTGGGGGCAATGAGACTTAAAGAGCATGAGCCCAGAAGCAGAGTAGGAGGGCAACAGTAGTCATATTCACTTTTGCTCCCCAGTAACAGGTGTGCTACTGTGTTTGAACACAGATGTTCCGTAAAGTTATCCAAAGTGCCCTGCAGGTGCCACTGCCTCTCACCTGCACAGGATGTCTTACTGGGAATTGAGAGCAGGCAAATGACCTCTCCCACACAGCAGGCAAAATTGGTAAGACCAGACTTGCCCTCTGAAAGTTGCTTAAGTCGAAATATCAAGATGAACCTGAATAGTCCTCCTCGGAGTAAATGACTGCAGAATGTCCAGCGGAGTGCCAAGGGTTTTTGATCAGTCGGCATTTCCTCCCCCCCCCCCTTTCACAGTGGCAAAGTGCTGAGTGGTCCGTAGGTGTACCCTTTAAAACGACAAGAAGTGCCTCTTGAAAATCTCCCAGCTTTAGACCCTTGCAGTTTAATGGGGGAGATCGTGGTGGAATGGATTTTGCTCCGAGGACTGCTGTATTAGAAATGCAGGTGGCAGCCGACAACGGGCAGAGATAAGCAATTTACTTCTGCACAAAGCCGGTCACTAGCAGAGACAGCAGTGGTGTGTTAAACATAGATGAGAACTGGCACTGCAAACAGGAACAGAGTGCTGATTATTCCCTCCCCCCTGTCCTGCATTCTCCTCTCTGTTGGACGCATTGATCCTGCCCATGCCACCTCCCACCACGAGAAAGATGGTGCACTTAATGCTGCTCTTTATCCAGCTGTGATATCAATGGCTACTAGCCACAATGGCTATGTTCTACCTCCATTGCCTGAGTCTATATGCCTATATGCTGAAAACTGCAAGTGAGGAGAGCACTGTTGCATTCTGGTTCTGCTTGCGGGCTTCCCCACAGACATCTGCTTGGTCCCTGTGAGAAGAAGAGGGTGGCGGATTAGATGGACTACTGGCCTAATCCAGCAGGACTCTTCTTATCTCCTTAAATTCTGGCAGTTTTTCCTCCGTTAGGCGTTGACTGGCTTGGCCCACTGCATCCTCTTCCAGAAGGCTTTTCAGGCTGTCAGCATCTGGCCAAAGCCATTTCTTAGAAGTGAGTTGCTCCTCCTGCTGTTTCAGGAGAATGTTGCAAGCAATGGAGACTAATCCCATTAGAGTGGCTATAGAATCATAGAATGGGAAGGGACCCCATGGGTCATCTAGTCCAACCCCCTGCAATGCAGAAATCACAGTAAAGAATTCCTGACAGATGGCCATCCAACATTGGTTGAAAAACCTCTGATGGAGGAGATTCTATCACCTTATGAGGTACTCTGTTCCACTGTTGAACAGCTCTTGACACCAGAAAGTAGGGAGATGCCCCATCCACCTCAGTCTGCCATCAGCCAGCCCCAGGTGTGTACAAATTGTATTGTATTTTATTGCATTGTATCACGTTGTTTCGTATCACATTATTATATTAGGGGGAAGTGTGCATAAAATGCATGGTTTCATGAAAATGATGTACAAAGTTGCATACAGAAACTCACTGAATTGGGGAAAATAATCTTTGGAATTTGCTGCCATGAAATGAAGTGACAGCCACCATCTTGCCTTGCCTGTCTTCCAATGGGGTTAAATAAATTCACAGAGGATTGTAAGGCTATCAGTGGCTACTAGCCATGAAGCAGAGATAGCATGTCTCTGAGTACCAGTTGCTGTGGAGCACAACTTGGGAGAGAGAGAGAAGGCTGTTTGACTAAAGTCCTACTTATGGATTCCCTTAAAGGTAAATGGACCCCTGACCATTAGGTCCAGTCGTGACCGACTCTGGGGTTGTGGCGCTCATCTCGCTTTATTGGCCGAGGGAGTGGGCATACAACTTCCGGGTCATGTGGCCAGCATGACTAAGCCGCTTCTGGCGAACTAGAGCAGTGCACGAAAATGCCGCTTACCTTCCCGCTGGAGCAGTACCTATTTATCTACTTGCACTTTGATGTGCTTTCAAACTGCTAGGTTGGCAGGAGCAGGGACCGAGCAATGGGAGCTCACCCCGTCACGGGGATTTAAACTGCCAACCTTCTGATCGCCAAGTCCTAGGCTCTGTGGTTTAACCCACAGTGCCACCTACGTCCATTATGGATTCCCTTAGGAAGGGCATAATCGAATGCACAGCTACATCTCGAGCCACACGTATGTGTGGATGGTGTGGATCAAGTCAGTTCATAGCAGACTTTGCAAAGATCACATTCCTTAGACATCCCTAATCACAGGGTCCAACTGCATGACAGTTTAACCAAAACTAGTCAGACCTAGCTGAACTCCTTTCAGATTACACAAGGGCCTTCTGTCAGCTTCCGCACCACTGATTTCTTGCATAAAAGTGGGCATGAGTAAATATCTCTTGTTTGGAAAGAAAATTGCACAGACAACCATTTATTTTCTTGCTCTGCCCTGTTGGGAGGACAGATAAAGGAGACAGCAGCAACAGGGAGGCTATATATTTCATAGGAAGAATAGGTGAAGCCGGCCGTCCTCGCTTCTTCCAAATGGAATCTCTCTCTGTAACACAATATTCTATTTGTCTTCCTCGTTTCAGCACCTTCTTTATTCAGACTAGCAGAAATAAATAAAAACGGCCTCTTGTTATTCTCAGCAATGCATGATCCTTTCTCTGAATGCACACCCAGCTAACAGGCCCATTGGGCATTGTTTTACGCTTGTATCCAATGGTGACTGCACTGACAGAAGAAGCTTACTCTTGTGCAAGTCAAGGCAGTGGGGGATGGCCCATTAGGGCTATTGAGGCTATTGAGGCACTGCCCCATAAACCTCATTCTGCCCTCAACCAGCTCCTGCCTGTCTGTCTTTTTGCTTATAGCCAGTTCAGGGGGCAGCCCTGCCTGTCAACTTCCTCCTCCGTAGTTTCAGTGTCTGGTCCTTGTAGAATTCAGCAGAGGGAAAAACAAGCATCAGGTGGCTCGGCCTGTCATTGGCTCTGGCGCCACCTACTGTTGGACTCCCTACCAGTCCCAATGGGAACCAGCCACTGCTGAGCATAGGAACCAATTCCTAGGGGTTGAGATCCCTTTGCTCCCCCAAAAATATTTGATGGGTCCAGCACACACACACACACACCGGTTGATGGGCATTGCCATTCAAATGCTGTGAATGTGATCAATTATGCAGGGTGGCACCCCTGCTGCTGAGTCAGGCACCCAATATTTGCTGGTCCCTACTAGAGAGTCCAACTGCTGCTGAGTGCCCCCAAAAGATGTTCCTGAGTGCAGAGGGCTACAGTTAAATGAAAATGGGATGCTGTGCTGTGTATGGACACAGACATTTTCTGCTAGTGCAATGAGGTGGCATCTGTAGCTCTCCATACAGTGCTGGACTACAACTCCCATCACTCCTGACAGTTGGCTACACTGGATGATGGGGACAGGAGTCCAACAGTATCTGGAAGGCCTGAGATTTCCCATCCCTGTCATAGTGCAAAGCCAACACTCACTACAGCTCAGGGTTTTCTTGTAACCTGTGCTGTAACTGGGAGGTGGGTGTTCCCAGCATCAACACCTTTGTCACTGTTGCCTCACCTTCCCCTTCCCCTGATCTAGCCCTAGCTCAGTACTGCATTCCCTCCAACATTTCTCCAATTAAAATAGGGGTGTCCTAAGGAAAAGCGGTACATTCCAAAATCAAATCATCAAAACTTCTGTAAATCCAGGGCTTTTTCCTGGAAAATAGGGACACTTGGAGGGTCTGCTCCTGTCCACTTTGACTGTCAGTCTTTCCCACCATATTCTACCCAATTGCTGCTTTAAAAAAAAAAAAAAATCAGAGGTGCAAAGGACTGCACCTGGGAACTCCTTTATGCAAAGCATGCATCACACACACCCTTCCACTCAGCTCTGGTCCTTCTCCTCTTCATGTACCCCTGGCTGCACCCCTAGTTTAGCAGCAGTCATGATGATTAGGAGACAATGCTTCCCATTGAGCCTGATGTCTGCGTGATGGCAGCTCTGTGGCAGGATATATTCTTGTTAATTGGCTTGCAAACAGCTTAAGCCAGTGATGGCCAAACTTGGCCCTCCAGCTGTTTTGGGACTACAACTCCCATCACCCCAGTGGTCAGGGATGATGGGAATTGTAGTCCCCAAACAGCTGGAAGGCCAAGTTTGGCCATCACTGGCTTAAGCCATTTCACTTATTTTGTCATATGAACTAGAACCATTTTTGTTCTATTTTAAATGAAAGCAAGAGTTCTCGGGATCTTGCCCATGCTATTGGATTCTGTGCCAGATGCCCTGTTTGGAAGCTACTTCATACTGAGTCAGGTTTTTGGTCCAGGGTTTCAGGCACAGATCTTTGCACATCCCTACCTGGAAATGTTGCTGGGGATTGAACATGGGACCTTCTGCATGCACAGCAGATGCTCTCCCACTGAGCTATGGCTCTTTTTCGAGAGCACAGTTATATCAGCGAGCCCTTGGCTATGGCATATGGGGCAAAGACGAAATGATGCCAAAGCTGCAGGGGGCTTTGAGTTCATTGAGTCTCCTGGGAGCTTTTTTGTTCAGCTTCCACCTACGTGGCCATCAAAGTGTGACTGAGCAACATCACTTTGAGCTCTGTGTTCAAAGCAAGCCAAAGCCTCAAAGCAAAAGTCGGGGTGAAATGGTTGCTTTTCATCCATTTGCCATTGAACTTTGGTACAAGGTGTTTTTTTGCTAGACTGATAGGACAGATATAATGAATGGCATGGAAAAGACGAATCTCAGACTTAGTCTGTCTGTCCTGACTTGGAAAGCTCTTAATTGAAGTGATGCACATTAAAGTTTAAAGCGATGCACATTTAAGTTTGTGGAACTCATTGCCACAAGATGGTTCCAGATTCAAATGTCTTAACACATTGGAACTGCTATATACAGTGGTACCTCAGGTTATATACGCTTCAGGTTACATACACTTCAGGTTACAGACTCCGCTAACCCAGAAATAGTACCGTACCTTGGATTAAGAACTTTGTTTCAGGATGAGAACATAAATCGTGGGGGGGGGGGAGTGGCAGCAGCTGGAGGCCCCATTAGCTAAACTGGTGCTTCAGGTTAAGAACAGTTTCAGGTTAAGAATGGACCTCCAGAACGAATTAAGTATGTAACCAGAGGTACCACTGTAATGGAAATGCGCACAGTGGTGGAAAGATCAGGGTTGGACACTGGCGAATGTCAGATCACTGTAAGTCTAAAATAGACCAGTTCACGAATGAATGTTTCCTATGTACTAATTCGTCACACTTTGATTTGACTCAACATGTGACAATTCACAACTGAATATGTGAATATGATTCCTTGGAAATGTGTTGAGGGTTCAGTGGAAATGAGGTGACACCAAGGTTCTGTTGGTGGTGGCTGATTTGGGATGGGTTGTTCTACCTTGCAAGTTAGCACCTGATGCTGCAGTCATCAAGTGAGGGTAATATATGTGAAAATTCTCCTTTGGGAAGGGCTGTAGTTCACAAGGATAGTGAATGATCCAAGGGTGAATTTTCCATATTTGTGAGAAAACCCAGGGAGCCACTGTCAGTCTGTGGAGACAATGTGCTGATGGTCTGACTCAGTTTAAGGCAGTTTTCCGTGTTCCTGTGTCCTGTTGCCATTTGCAGTTCTTCTTAGAAATAAATAAAAATAGCCTGTATGTATACCCTTCCCCCCCTTTTTTGCAGCATGATACTCTGAGTTACGCACAACCCTGGAAACAGCAAATCCTAAAATACTCATCAAATCATGAAATGCACCAATATTAAAAATGCACAAAGCAAACATCTCACAATTACAGTTTACAGTTGATGGCATTTAAAGCGTGAAACAGCTTTGAGTGAGGAGGAAAGCTTGACTGATCTGGGGGGGGGGATTATGTTGAAGCTCATTTTCCTCTGCAGGCCCCAGAATGGTTGCAACAAAGTGGTTTTGAGGGTCTGCTTTGATGCAAAGAGGAGAGAGAGCTCAAATTAGGTGTAAAGTTTTATTCCTTTTCTTTTTTCCTGGAGAATACCTAAGAGCTCTTGCTTCAGTCCACAGTGTGTTCTGGGTAAATGGCTCTCCCCCTTCCCTTTTCTCATTATTATTGTAGCACGCTGCTCTTAATTGCATAATTCAACATTTTTAAAGGGTATTTGGATGTAATTTAGATGCTTCATTGGATGGTGTTTGAAAGAAGTGGAGAATTAAATTTAGGGGGGGGGCACACGAGAAAATTAGTATCCTTTTTTAAAAAAATAGTGATTGAGAGACTTGCTAAGGCGGGCGAGGAGACCAAGACTGGTTGGTAGAGAAGATGGGTGAATGGTCTGGTGCTGTGGAAGAAATTCCCCTTGGGGGTTCAAGTATGAAGACTCAGACCAAATTCCCAGCCAGTAATGTGTCACAGGAAAAAGTTCCAAGACTCTGTGAGGGCATTTCCATTAGGCAAAACGTATGTCATGTTTGCTCTACATCTTTTAACCAACCACGTTCTGCCACCCCATCACCCCACCACCTCACAATCAATCACAGTCCATAAAATCCAACTTACACAACCCCCTTTTTTACTGTACACGCAGAACCCTCCTTGTACCTTATATGGATTTATTTTTCACTTCAGCAGTCAGCCATTAATTTCCGCTTTAACTGGTGCTTCCCAGTGTTGTAGTCAGATCATATTATTGTGTATTTGACACTGGCTTCCACCTTGGTGCTCATGTGAAAACACATACACAAAGGATGTGTGAAGGCAGTGCCGGACTGACATATAAGCTAAACAAGCTATAGCTTAGGGCCCCACCCAAAATTTCACTATTAATATACTTCTTCTTAATTGTATTTCAGTTCAACAATTACTTTGATAAAATACATATTTTGTTATGTGGAAATGGCTTTAGATACATATCCATAAATTACCATCTAGTATATATTGACAGGGGTCAATATATTTTGTGACAATTTGTTGTTGACAAAGCACAGCTGGACATATAGAGGGCCCCATTACCTTCAGTAGCTTAAGGCCTCATCAAACCTCAATCCAGCCCTGTGTGAAGGGCCTCATTAATTCTTACTCACTGTTCTGCCTTTATTCTGTCTGCAACAATTTGAGCATAGGTAAATGCATCTGCCCCTGTTCTTCGCCTTATCTTTTAGCCTTGGGAATGGATCCCTGCCACAAGAGTCCAAGGAAGCAATCACATCTGAGGCTGCCCACTGCAGCTCTGATTGATTCACTGTTCTCCTAATGAGCCACCAGGACTACTGGATCATTTTGCTGTGTTGTCGCATCAGATGTGATTGTTTCATTCAGTCGTTCTGGTTGCAGGGAGGCAGCAGAATTCACCACCCTGAGAGGAGGCTGCTCCATTGTCCTTCTGCATGTGTCCTGTTCTGGGCTTGCCTCTTTTCCGTGAAGAGGCATGCTTCTCCAGGCACAGAGTGGCTGGACTGTTCTGCAACCTGCCAGTTCTTCCCAGTGCCCATTCTTAACATAGACAAGGTTCAATGGGTGGGTGGCATATGCCTCCGTTTCTAACTTTTTAAAGAGTTCTTCTGATAGCAGGAGTTTGGGAGCCACTGGGCATGGTGCTCTTTGGAGAGGTAACTGCAAGGTGAAAGGAAGTGGCTTTTTATTTTTGTTTTGTGATCTCGGACATAAATTTTCGAGATTGAGCATCCTGCTCCCCCTGCTTTCTTCTCCTGCCGCCTGCTTCCATCTGATCTGTTTAATGCAAGCAGCACCTTTTCATCTGATTGCAATCTATTACTGATTGAGAGACAGAAATTTTGCCTGCAATGGAGCTGGGGGAGAGATGCGTTTAACCCTTCTAATCTTGCCTCTTTCTCTCTCCGTCCTTCCTCCTCCCTTTCTTAGAATGTAAGTTCACAAAAGAGACCTTTTGATCAAAATCAAAGAGAATTAATGGGAAAAGTCTTTAAAAAACAACAACAACAACAACAACCCTAAACTAAATCTAAGAATCTCACCCTGTGGCCCACATCCCCCTTGATCCACTGGCTTTAAAATACATCAAAAAACCCATTTTAAACCAGGAATTAAAATACAGTTTGCCCTGACAGCAGTCCAGTGATCAGCATCATTTGCACTTTAGCTTCAAAGGCCTTTCTGAATAAGGCCTGTCTTAGCCTGCCAGCAGAAAGATAGCAAAGAGGGAGCCAGTTTGACCTCTCCTGGGAGGGAATTCCACAATCTGGGAGCAGCCAATCAAAAGACTCAATCTCATGTCACCACCACATACCCTCCAAGTGTCTGAGAAGTACAAAAGCTATTCCAGCTCCTGTTTTGATCCCGGAATGCTCCTAACAGTGCTGTCACCGTCAAGCTAAGGAAGGAAGCTAAGTTGACAGAGCATCCTATTGCCTCTCTGTGGCCTCTCCATGGCTGCTGCTGCCAGTCTCCTCCCTTGGACACTTCATAGCAGCTGCTGGAGGGCGGGTGAGGAGGAGGAGAAGAGGCTGCCACTGCTGAGGCCCTGCTCTGTGTGACAAATTGGGCTCTGATGGGCATGGGGAGCGCAGGGCCACCCTGGGCAGGAAGAAAGGGGGAACAGAATAGAATGAAAGGAGTCTTTTCTTTTTTTTTTTTTTGCTTTAAAAAAGAAATGCTTTGTGAGTCCGTGTCTAATCTTGCCCCTTTCTAAAATTGATTTACTGGTGTTTTTTCTTTTTCTTTTTGCAAATCTACCAGAAAAATCAAATCGGGATTAAGGAGTTTTCTCAGGACAGCGGAGGATGTGTGCTTTGTTTCCCGTTGGTGTAGTGGTTGTGGAATTCTCTGAGGGGGGCAGGGGGCATAACATGGGGGGGGGTCAAGGAGGGTCAGTTGGGGAAAGTGAGAAATGTCTCTATTTTCACCTGGGGGATGTTGGAGGGCATGCCACCAACCCGTGTCTCCAATGTTGGTGGGACCGAGAAAAGTTCTACAGGAACCTGCTAGTCAATGCCATGGCTGCCAGCAATTCACAGAAGGAAACAAGGATGGAATTGTAGACTAGTAATATGCAGCCCACTTGGTTAGAGCGTGGTGCTGATAATGCCAAGGTTGCAGGTTTGATCTCCATATGGGACAGCTACATATCCCTGCATTGCAGGGAGTTGGACTAGATGATCCTCAGGGTCCCTTCCAACTCTACAATTACCTGATATGTTCACACCAAGGTTCATTGGCACAGGAAGGCAATTTTGGGTAGGGTCAGAGCCAAATGTGTGTGGAGCCAACCCCCTTCTTCCTCCACTAACCCTCCTTCTTCCATTATTTCCCCCTCTCCCTTTCTGCCACTCCTTCTCTCTCCTTCTCCTTCCCAAGATGAAGTGTAGTTTGCTCTTGCCAGAGGTCTGACTTTGCAGAAGGCTGAGTCCTGCAGGTTGCTCACCCCTGGTTTATTGCGTGGGTCAGAACCATGCACATCCCAACACACCCCACCCGTGCACTATTTCATGTTGCTGGGAACCTGCTGGATGCATTGATTCTGCAGTAGCCTGTCTTGCACTGATTTAAAAGCAAAGAGCATCTGTGTGAGTGTTACTTCTGGTTAACGATTCCTCTCAGGACAATTTTGTTTCAAAATGAGCCTTGGTGGCTGCAGTGGCTGCGCAGTGGCAAATTGTCTACCACAAGATACCTTTGTACATTCACGTGCATTTATTTGGGGTACGGCTGGGACAGAACATCTCCATGCTGCTTGGAGGTTTCACTGTCTTGGGGCAAGGGGGCGGAAGGTTGGACAACAGCAAAATCCCCCCCTGCCCCCGCCCCCGCCAACTGAGATCTGGGTTTCCCTGGGCAAATATCAGGAATTGAAGGCCATCCCCTGTAAAACAGAGAGAGACAGAGAGGAGAGCGAGAGCGAGAGCGAGAGCGAGAGAGAGAGAGAGGAGACCCCGGCATGTATGTGACCTGCTTTCAGTAGGCATCTCTAGCCTCTGCCTATCTAGATAACGTTGCAGTTTACATGCATTGATCATTTTGAAGAAACCTGTGCAGGGGTTTTAATGTCTTGCAAATTGCTTTTTTCTTCTCTGCAATTTACATCCGCGATTGCATCGAGCATATTTAGGAGCTTTCCAAGACGCCACAAACAATGACAAATCTCTTCTGAAAACATTATTCCACTGCAGTAAATTTGACAAAGGGGAGCAGAGGGGGGAAATATTACTTGGCTCCTTCCCCCTTTCCTGAATTATCATGGCTCTGATCACCTCCTAACTCTTACAAAGCAACTGGTGCTTTTGCATAATATGTCCCAATAGGGGGCACAATATGGAATGACAGCACCCCCTGTGGGACCCCCTGCTTGCAGGACTTCTGGTGTGCACAGGCTGAAATTCTGTGGCTGGGTGATTAATGCAGAAGGCCTCAGGTCCAATCTCCAGGTAGAGCTGAGAGAAGATCCTGCCTGAAATCCTGGATAGGTGCTGCTAGTCAGTGTAGACCAGGCATAGGCAAACTCAGCCCTCCAGATGTTTTGAGACTACAACTCCCATCATCCCTAGCTAACAGGACCAGTGGTCAGGCATGATGGGAGCTGTAGCCCCAAAACATCTGGAGGGCCGAGTTTGCCTATGCCTGGTGTAGACAGCACTGAGCTAAATGAACAAACAGTCTTTCTCACTATAAGGTAGCTTCTTAATGGTCCTGCAATTGCAATGACTGGTGGGTTTTGATGAAAGAGAGACAGTGCAACCAGGTCCTAGGCATGGATGGTTTCTCAGTACAGGTTGGCATGGACAGGTCCATCTACCTTTTTCACATGTGGTTTGTTAAGGGGGAGAAAAGAACAATAACAAAAATGACATTTACTCAGATTATAGCTGGATGTCAGTTCTGGCTGAAGCCTGCAGCCTGGATAGCACCTAAAATAGCCTCATTAGAATGCTACCTCCACCATACTGCATCTCAAGACTATGGTTTGTACTGAATATGGTAGGTACAAACCACTGTTGAACAATGGGTTTCCACTAGTGCAACAGTTTCATTGTGCGACATTAAAACTCACCTGTCCACTAGCGCAATACCTGTTGCTTGTGTGGACAGAGAAATTTGGCTACAGCTCTATAACTAGATGCAGACATCAGCCAACTTTTTTTTTACTCTCCCACCCCCCTTCCTTTATTTACCATTGCCAGATGAAGTAAGCCCAAAAACTCACCTTGCAAATGCACTCTGACTCCTGGGATCCTTGTCCCCTGAAGCTGAGCAATAACACAAAGTATAAACCAATATTTAGAGAGGCATATGCTCAAACATAATTGATAATCTCTTAATTGTTTGCACAACTGGGGACAGTCTATACATTTGCCCTTTGTTAAAATACATAATCTACACCAGCACCTGATATTTGTAGTTCACTTTTCACATAAATTGCCATCAGACTCCACTTACTAATTCCCTTTGATCGTTATCTCTATTCTTTAGCATTGCTGCTCATTTAATCAGGCTTAACTGTTCACAAATCTTTCTAACGATATCTTGTTTAGTAGGTCTGTGGGTATTTTTCTATACTCTGGCATATAATAGCCTTGCAGTGTTTAAGAGATCTAGAATCGGGATCTTGTGTGGTTGCAGGATTCAACTCTTAGCATAGCTTAGTAAGCAGATCAAAGGGTCTAGTGGAATTTCAACTTGCAAACATTATCTTATTATTTCAACCACATTTACCAATACTGCTTTGCTTTGTCACACCTTTACCATATATATATATATATATTGGGGGGGCAATACAATAATTTCACAATACAATGCAATTTTGCATGCTATTTTCACAAACAGGTGCATTTTTATGTCCCTAGCAAACACATTTGTATACATAATATTTGGTTGGAGAACTGTATCACAAAATTTGGAGAAGTTCAATTTCCCCCTCTTGTTCTTCCGTGCTCTTAAGTAAGAGCTGGTGTTGTGGTGTTTTGGGATGGGAGCCTGACAGCACGTAACTTTTAAGAACTTATTTGCATGGGTGCTTGAAAGCAGAACTATCCCTTTAGAAAGGGGCTCCTGACATAGTTCCTCTGTGTGAGAGCTGTTATGTTGGACCTTTGCACAGAGGCAGGTTTGGCTCCCCCATTGCTGACTTAGCATCAAAACGCAGTCACAATCCCTCTGACTCAGCATTACCATTAAGAGGAGCTAGATTTACTGATGACTTCCCCACCCCCCACCCCATGTTCAGAGGCAAGAGAGTGACTGCCAGTGGTTGCCCAGGAAGGAGATTTAAAACTCGAGAAGGGGACCATGAACAAAAAGATGTGGGGAGGGCAGGGCCTGTGTGAAGATTCTTTGCAGACCTTTGAGGAAATATTTCTCCTCTCATTCTGCATTATCGGGGTCTTCCAGAGATGCCACAAAATGGCCAGCGATTGAACATCTTGCCCATGTGATTATTTCATTAGCAATGTTAATTCCGCCAGGCTGGAAGCTTTCCTTGTGTTTGCATATTCATGGGCCTCCTCCTCCGCTCATTCGTATTCTGCTGGTGCTGCCTCCGGACACACTGTGAGCAAATCTGCCTGGGTGTCAGAAAGGCAGCTCTGTGAAGCAGCCACAGCGGGTGCGTGTCTGGATGGGAGGACATGGATGAACAGGGAACCTTTTGTTTGCTTCCATTATCCACCCTCCCCAGCCCCCTTAAGGGATGTTCTAGCCCCCAAGTGAAAAGCAATATCCATAATGTGCACCTACCCTGCCACAGAGAGAGCTGCGTGATCAAATGAAATGCCCCCTCAGATCGCCTCTCATTGGCTTTTCCGAAATTGAAAACCACAAGGTATCTCCAAGAGGCCAATTGAGCTCTGAGCTCTGCTAGGGGTGAGGCGTCTGAGCAATCTATGCAGCAAGAGGAACTCCTTGCCATTGTTCTCTGGCAAGTCACCAGGCTGTCACAGGTTTGATAAAGCCCGAGATTCCAACTGGAAAATGTCAAATAGCTCCAAACAGATTAAGGCATTGTGGAAGCATCAGCACCTAGCCTCTCTGATGTTTATCTCTTCTGCATCCTGATGCTGTGAGCGCTGAAGCTAAGAGATGAGTGTGCCGCACAGCTCTGGGCTTTGGGTACCAAACTGAACCTGCCACTTGGGTGGCATGACACAGGTGGGGCAGAGTTGCTCTACCCCACATATCTCTATAATGCAGGAATAGCCAATGTGGTGCATTTCAAATGCCATTGGACTCCCAACTCCTATCATTCTCAGCCATCACAGCTAGCAGTGAGGGATGATGGGAGTTGTAGTCCAATAACACCCAGAGGGCACCATAGTGGAGGCACCCGCTATAGGGCCACAAGCTCTATTTCCCTGGCATTGCTTGACAACTAAATAACAGAGTTTGAAAAATGAAGTCCAAGCAAGCCTCATTTGCACTGGAACCTCTGGGCTGTGACCTGCTATGGTCAGATCCTGGATTCCTGGGACACCCTCACATCAAGCTGTCTCTGCCCCTGCCCCCACCCATCACCCGGCCAGGCCACCTTTGCTTTGGAAGATCAGTGTAGGGAACAGTGACAAAGTTTTGCTGGTCAGCGCTAATAATTATTATTCTCCTCCTCCTCCCTTTCATTCACTTATTCTGTTGAAGGTTTGCCAGTTTGCATAAAAGAATCAAGGAAGTCATAAATCAATCTCAAGAGCTTCTGTTCCCTTTGGAGGGGAGGATAATAATAACAACCCTAAACAAAACTAGCTTACCATCAGGCGAAAGGAATTCCTAATGACAAACTTGGCTTTGCTGAGGACACCCGGGGCTTCAGGAAAACAAGATTAAGTTTGCAGTGCCCAGACTCTATTACTCCATATATTACTGTAGGCTGCTGGACTTGATGGTTCCTACAGGTGGAAATATCACCCTATGAAAAAGTGAAGGCAGATAATAAAGCTCAGTGGCTCGGGGGATTGTGAATTGTGTATGGAATGTATTGCACTTTTTATAGCTGGGTAACCTTTAGTGAGGGTGGCAGGGATCTGCTCTGGTGATTGCCGTCGGTGAGATGCCCACCATTGTTCCTTAGGGAGAGGGGGAGACATAGACTTTGCAGGGACCCTGGGTCTGTGCAATAGGTTCCAATGTGTGCTCTAAACAGAGAGGGGCATTGTGCTCATTTGAGGAATTCTTAGTCAAAACTGGGTCACTCGCTGTCAGGAGGCAGAGAAAGGATAAGTTCCCATCCATGCAGCAGTGCCCCTACACCCCACCGAGCTGTGTGTAAATAGACTCTTGAATTTCTCCAACCTTTGTGGGTAGATAAATAGGGGGTGTAATTTCCCAAAAAATTCTCCAAGGGGAGTATAAGTACCTCAGAGATTTCTCAGGGGTGGTGCCCACAATTAGTACATATCCTTTCATTCTCTGTCCCCTAGCATTTTATTGGTCACTGAAAATGGCAAGAGTAAGCAGAACTGGTCAACATTTTGCATAAGAACATAATAAAAGCATTGCTGGGTCAGGCCAATGGCCCTTCTGATCCAGCATGCTGTTCTCACTGTAGCCAAGCAGATGCCTGTGTGAAACCCACAAGCAGGATTCAAGCACAAGAGCCCTCTCCCCTCCTGTGGTTTCCAGCAACTGGTATTCAGAAGCATTTCTGCCTCCAGCTGTGGAGGCAGAGCAATGCCTAGTAGCCATCAATAGCCCTGTGCTGGTCCCGGGGGAAGGTACCGTGGGTGTAAGCAGAGTCCACACGAAGAGGGGCGAGGTCCAAGACGGGGAGCCGGGCGGGGAACAGGTACGCTGGAACAGGAGGCCGAGCTGGGAACTGGAACACCGGATAGTCAGGAACAGGAGGCCAAGCAGGGATCAGGAACACAGGAAGGTCCAAAGCCAACAACGACGTTGCTCCCGCAACCTGGGGCCAGGCTGACTGGGCTTTTATCCTCTTCTAAGGCCGGGGGCGGTCCCGACCCCCAGGAGCCCCGCCTCCTCTGGCCTTAAGGCGAGCACTCCTCCTGGGGGCAACCAGTTCCCTTCGCCTCTCTGCCCTAAGCCTCTGCAGATCAGGAGAGGCCGAAGGGTTACTGGGCCCTGGAGGAGGCTCACCTGTGGCCACTGAGTCGTCAAGCCCCTCTGGGGCCAGAAGGGCTTCACCTGGGGCCAGCTCCTGATGCTCTGTCACAGGTGCAGGCTCTTCAGCATCTAGGCCTTGCCCCAGTTCAGCCGGCCCTGGAGGCGGGGACTCCTGTGCAGGCTGGGATTCCTCTGGTTCATCCTCTGAATCGGAATCCCAGGCCATCCCCCCATCCCCCCTCCCAGGCCCCCCCCTCAACCGAGGGTCCGGACCCGGCTTGCCGGGGTACGTCGCATGGAACTCTCGGAGGCAGGCAGGTGCGTGGACGTTGGCCGCTGGTTCCCAGGAACGGTCCTCCGGTCCATACCCCTTCCAGTCAATGAGATACTGCAGCTTTCCCCTGCGGTATCGGGAGTCCAGGATGCGTTCCACCTCATACTCAGGCTCTCCCTGAACCAACATTGGCTGCGGACGGGGACGGTTCGGGTGGAACTCGTCGGGTGGGGCCACCGGACTCAGCAGGGACCTGTGGAAGACCGGGTGAACCTTCAGGGTTGCGGGTAACCGGAGACGGAATGCTACAGGAGAGACTTGGTCCACGATAGGGAACGGGCCGGTGAAGCGGGCGTCCAACTTCCGCGAAGGTCGAGAGGGGTGGAGGTGGCGAGTGGAGAGCCAAACCAGGTCACCGACGCGAAGTTCCGGCCCCACCTGGCGGTGGCGGTCGGCCTGGGCTTTGTACGCTTCCTTGGCCTGGTGCAGTTGCTCCACCAAAAGCTGTTGCTGGGACTGGAGCTCTTGAAGCCACTCCGTCACCGCCGGGACCGCGGATGTCGGCAGCACATCTGGAAACAGCCGTGGATGATAACCGTAACTGGCCTGGAACGGGGTCTGCTGGGTGGATGCATTCACCGCGTTGTTGTAGGCGAACTCCGCCAATGCCAGGTGGTCGACCCAGTCATCCTGCTGGTAGCTGCAGTAACACCGGAGGTACTGCTCCAGCACCGCGTTCGCCCGTTCCGTCTGGCCATCGGTCTGTGGGTGGTAGGCTGACGAGAGGCAGACCTCTGTCCCGAGGGTCTGGTGTAATGCTCGCCAGAACCGGGATGTGAACTGAACGCCCCGGTCGGACACCACGCGCTCTGGTAGGCCATGCAGGCGGAAGACATGCTGAAGGTACAGCTGAGCGGTTTCCTTGGCTGTGGGTACAGATGGGCAGGGGGTGCAGTGCACCATCTTGGTGAAATGGTCGGAGAACACTAGAAGGCAGGTACAGCCACGAGACGGGGGTAAGTCCACTACAAAGTCCAACGAAACCGTGTGCCAAGGGCGCGGTGGAACTGGCAATGGCTGAAGTAGGCCGGGGGGTCGCCCGGTAGGACCCTTGGCGCGCCGGCAGACATCACAACCAGCAACGTAGCGAGCCACGTCGGCCTTCAGGCGGGGCCACCAAAACTCACGACTGACCAGATGGGTGGTCCGATACCGTCCAAAGTGCCCCGCTGCTGGGGCATCATGGGCCATCCGGAGAACCTCCAGCCGCAGTGGCCCTGGCGGGATGTACAGACGGCCGTGGTGCAGCAGAAGGCCCTGATGCAGGACCAGCCCCGGATACTGTGGGCTGGACCCTTCAGCCAGCTCCCGGAGTCGTTCCTGGGCCCAAGCGTCGACCCGCTGCTGTTCCCGCACCCGAGCCTGCAGTGGTTCCGCCTCCTGGGTGGCCAGGAACGCAGCTGGAGGTAGGATCGTGGTGGGTTCTGCTTGCTGTACCGTGTCTGCGTTGTCTTCAGGTTTCCGGGACAGGGCATCTGCCTTCTGGTTCTGAGAGCTAGGGATATAGCGGATCCGGAACTGGAACCGGGAAAAGAACAACGCCCACCGGATCTGTCTTTGGTTCAGCTTGCGGGTGGTCTGGAGGTACTCCAGATTCCGGTGGTCGGTTCTCACCTCCACCGGATGTCGTGCCCCCTCAAGATGGTGGCGCCAGACCTCAAAGGCCACCTTGATGGCCAGTAGTTCCCGCTCCCACACAGTATAGTTACGCTCCGCTGGTAGGAGCTGGCGGGAATAGAAGGCACAGGGCAAGAGTGGCGCTTCAGGTCCATTCTGTTGAGACAAGACGGCACCGAGAGCCGTACTGGAGGCGTCGGTCTCCACCACAAAGGGTCGAGAGGGGTCAGGATGTTGTAAGATCGGCGCCCTCTGGAAACAGGCCTTCAACCCCTGGAACGCCTCCTCTGCCTCCTCGTCCCAGGAAAACGGCGTCTTTGGGCGCAGTAGCCGGGTCAACGGGGTGGTGCGATGAGCATAATCTGCGATGAAGGTCCGGTAGTAGTTGGCGAACCCCAGGAAACGCTGTAGGTCCTTGCGGTTCCGGGGTGCCGCCCATTCTCGAACCGCTGCCACCTTCCCAGGGTCCATCTACACCCCATCTGGAGAGAGCCGGTGACCAAGGAAGTCCACAGTCCGCTGATGGAACTCGCACTTGCTGAGCTTTGCGTACAAACGGTGCTCACGCAAGCGCTGCAGCACGGTCCGGACATGTCCCTCATGGCGAGCCGGGTCACGGGAGTAAACCAGTATGTCATCCAAGTACACCACCACGTACTTGTCTAACAAATCCTGGAACACGTGGTTGATGTAGCGTTGGAACACAGCAGGCGCGTTGCATAAACCAAAAGGCATAACCAAGTATTCGAACTGCCCGTACCGGGTCCCAAACGCTGTCTTCCACTCATCCCCGGCTCGGATCCGAATCAAGTTGTAGGCCCCCCGGAGGTCCAGCTTGGTGAACACCTGTGCCCCTTGCACCCGCTCCAGCAACTCCGAAATAAGGGGCAAGGGGTACCGGTCTGGGATGGTGATTTTGTTCAGGGCTCGGTAATCATGGCAAGGACGGAGTTCCCCACATTTCTTCTTAACAAAGAGCACTGGTGCCGCAGTAGGCGAGGTGGAAGGCCTAATGAACCCACGCTCCAGGTTCTTGCGCAAGAAGTCCTGCAAAGCCTCGCGCTCTGGCTCTGTTAGAGAGTATAAGCGACTCACCGGTAGGGGCGCTCCGGGCTGGAGGTCTATGCCGCAGTCAAAAGACCGATGCGGCGGCAGCTGGTCTGCCCCCCGTTCCTCGAACACGTCTTGGTAGTCCCGGTACACGGCTGGGAGCGTGGGTGCTGCCTCCTCCGTGGGTGCGGCCGCTAGCATCTGCGACTGAGCATGGGAACATGGATCTGGGAAGTGTACGGTCCGTTTGACCCAGTCAATCTGAACGTTGTGAGCCTCTAGCCAGTCCATTCCGAGCACCAGGGGGAACCGGGGCATGGAGGCAATGTCCAAGGTTCGCATCTCCCGGTGCTGCTGGAGACACAGGACCAAGGGCTGGGTCTCCCGAGTGACGGCACCCGAACGCAGGAGCCGTCCGTCAATTGCCTCCACCTGTACCGGTTCTGGTTTGTTCTGAAGTGGCACCTGATGATGCGCGGCAAAGGCAGCGTCCATATAGGAGCGGGTTGCCCCCGAATCTACCAAAGCGTGGGTAAGAATCCAGGGCCCACCTGGAGGGTAGAGACGCACCGGTACCATGAGATGTCGCAATTCTACTGGTGAGGGCCCTTCTTGCATGGTTTGGGACCCCACATTGCTAGGGCCTTCGGCTACCGAGGTTGGCGGTTTCCCTGTGACTGGTAGCTTCTCAGGACAGGAACGGGCGTAATGTCCACCCCCACCGCAGTAAAGGCACAGGTTCCCCTCCCGACGCCGCGACTTCTCCGAGGGGGAGAGCCGAGGTCGCGCAGCCCCGAGCGGCGTTGGCTCGACTGGCAACTCGGCTGTGGGCGTGGACCTGCTGGGAAGGACTGGCGCCAGGAGTCGGGAGTGCTGGCGGTCCCGGGTCTGGCGACGGTCCTCCAACCGATCGTCTATCTGCAGGCTCCGCTGAATGAGGGTATCCAGTGTGGTGGGACGATCCATCATGGCCAACTGGTCCAGTATCTCGTCCGACAGTCCCTCAAGATACTGGTCCCGTAGTGCAGAGTCATTCCAAGACAAGTCTTGTGCCAACAGCCGAAATTCTGTGGCGTAGGCGGCGGCTGTGGACTTGTCCTGTCTCAACCGACGAATCGCCCGATTGGCTTGGCTCTCCTTCAGTGGGTTACCAAACGCAGTCTCTAAGTGGTTACAAAACCCCACATAGTCCGTTAGCAAAGGAGAGTCTTGCCGGAGCAGTGGCAAAGCCCACTTGGCCGCCTGGTCCTTTAACAAACTGATTAAAAAATGCACCTTGGTGCGGTCGTCAGGGAAGTTCCGGGCTCGCCCCTGAATGTACAACTTGGCCTGGGCGAGGAACATGGGAAAACTGGCCTGGGTCCCATCAAATTTCTCTGGCAAGGCCACTGGGTACTTGCCTGGAGCTAGGGCGTCGGCCCCAGGATCTGGAAAGGCTTCCAACCGCTGCTGAAGCGCCGCAACCACATCGCTTAGCTGCTGAACGGTGTGGGTCAAGGCCTGGTTTTCCTGGGCCAATGCCACCAGCGCAGCCGCCTGGTCAGCCATGGCCTCTGGCTCTTCCCGAACGCACCCCAACGAAGGGGGAGTGCGGGTGTGGCGGGAGCAAACTGTGCTGGTCCCGGGGGAAGGTACCGTGGGTGTAAGCAGAGTCCACACGAAGAGGGGCGAGGTCCAAGACGGGGAGCCGGGCGGGGAACAGGTACGCTGGAACAGGAGGCCGAGCTGGGAACTGGAACACCGGATAGTCAGGAACAGGAGGCCAAGCAGGGATCAGGAACACAGGAAGGTCCAAAGCCAACAACGACGTTGCTCCCGCAACCTGGGGCCAGGCTGACTGGGCTTTTATCCTCTTCTAAGGCCGGGGGCGGTCCCGACCCCCAGGAGCCCCGCCTCCTCTGGCCTTAAGGCGAGCACTCCTCCTGGGGGCAACCAGTTCCCTTCGCCTCTCTGCCCTAAGCCTCTGCAGATCAGGAGAGGCCGAAGGGTTACTGGGCCCTGGAGGAGGCTCACCTGTGGCCACTGAGTCGTCAAGCCCCTCTGGGGCCAGAAGGGCTTCACCTGGGGCCAGCTCCTGATGCTCTGTCACAGGTGCAGGCTCTTCAGCATCTAGGCCTTGCCCCAGTTCAGCCGGCCCTGGAGGCGGGGACTCCTGTGCAGGCTGGGATTCCTCTGGTTCATCCTCTGAATCGGAATCCCAGGCCATCACAAGCCCTCTCCTCCAACCCGCACAGTGCTCTGGGACTAGCGTCACCCAAGGACATTTTGTGGGGGTGGCCAGATGGAAGATGTTCTGAGAAATTTCTGCAAAGTGCTCCATTTCCCCCCTTTTTTCAAAAAAGTGGCTTACAACTTCATTTCAAATTATAGCAACATTGCAATGACTTAGGAAGTTTTAAAAGATCTTTTGAAATTAATTCCACAGAGATTCTAAGGATAAAACCACCACCCAAAAATAGAACCAAGAGATGCACAATATATCCAAAGAGATCCAAAGGCCGCTGAGAAGACATTGGTCCATTATACATCACGAGCAATGAGGCCTGCTGGACATTAGAAGAACTGAGTGTTCTGTTTCAGTGTAACTGAGGGTGCTCAGGGTGATGACATTTGGCCAGCAAAATAACATCCAGTAAATTTCAGCTCAGCTTAGCATCTACCCACAAACAGCATTATGCCCACCCCCAGAAAACTGGATGGTAGCCATTGCATGTGTATGGGGCAAAGTAAAGAAATGTACTAAACACACTTTTGGGAATGAGGGATAAACTTGCAAAGTTTATGGGGTAGAACGGGTTTTGCCATTGGGTCAACAGTCTTGATAATTCCTACCCGTTTACTTGGTTTCATAGAATGTGATTGGGGCATCTGGAATTCGGGCCTTGTACTATGTTCATGCATATTATTATGGCTATTTAAAATTAAGCCCTGGATTGTCCACCTTGGTCACACCAGAGTGTGACAAAGGGATGGAATGCCAAAACTCCAATTCTACCCTAGTTTCTGAAGGACTTATGGGAGCATCACTAAAATTGATCTGGGACTTTCCCTGCCCTTTGTTGGGCTCTAACCATATGTATGGTCTTTCCTGGTCATGAGATAATAATAATAAATAGTTATGGGTTTTCCCAGTAAAATGGCCTGACTCATCCCTCACCGCAAAGAGGTCCAGCTGGGATTGGTAATTTAAAGCCATTTCTGCACGTCCACTCAGCAGTGCCTTTAATCCCCAGACGGAGGAGGCAAACTCGTTAGCACAGGAGGCAATAAATCTCGGTGAGCTCATGAACTATTTACAGCAGTGCTGAGTAAGCCATCCGCCATTATATATCAATTCCTCCACTGTCCTCTTAGTTTGCCTTTTGTGAACTCCAAAGACAAAAACTTGTGAGAAACTCCTGGGGTCTTGGTTCCAGAGCAGAGGTTAGAGGACCTGTGGCTCAGTAGGTGTCACTGGGATCCAAACTAATCATTAGCCCCAGCCATCTTGACAAGTGGTCAGGGATGATGGGAGCCTTACAACATCTGTAGGGCCATAGGTCCCATCTATTTTTCAAGGACAAGAGTCCCATATCCAAATACTTCTTTGTGGGGTTATTGAAAGATGGGGTGAGGGACTCCAGAGCTTGATCTAAAAGATCTTTGTCTGACAGTGTAATCTTTGGTGTGTCTACTCAGAAGGAAGCACTGAGTTTAATGGAGCATACTTCCAAGTAAGTGCACAATAAGAATGGGCAACCTTTTGCCCCTGAGAGACTTATTTGGCAGTAGATGGGCAGTCAGGGGCCATACCAGTTCATAGGACAACTATTTCTATTATTACTGCTGCATTGTACATATTAATCACCTTTAAAAAACACCACACCAAGACAATCCCACATACTGCTAGGTGGGAAAGCCTCCCAGAACAGAAATGACTTCAAGAGTTGCCAGAGAATGCAGATGTGTGTCTATCTCCACAGAATAGGGACAGCCACACGAAAAGCTCTGCTCTGACTAACTGCAGAGAGGGCTTCTGAGATATTTGGAACTTGCAGGAGAGACTTTCCCACAGAATAGAGTGATCTACAGGTGTATAGGGGATAAAGCTGTCTCTGTAGTAAATAATGGATGGCAGGGACTGGGCTGGTGGTGAGTGGGAGCATCCACACATGCATTTATTCATGCACACTCATTTTCTCTCTCTCGCACACACAAACATGGCTACACCTCTCTTCTCCTTGTTCCTTCCTGCCCATTTAAACCAAGCACCTCCCAGGCAGCCGAACAGCTCTTGCACAGGCTGAGAGGAGTGTGGGCAAGACAGTGTGAAGGTGTCACAGCTAAAATGGTCACTGTTTCTTTAATGCTTAAAAAAGCTGGGTCAGCATGAGTCAGCAGCCTGCACTGGGTTGTATATATAGAGTGAGAAATGTTAGGTTGGGTTGGTTGGTTGGTTAGTGAAAGCTGGTAGTGTTGATGTATGTACAGTTGGTCAGTCACTTTTGCAGAAAGACTTTTAAGAATAAAAGCAGAAAGTACTCTGCAAGGATACTTTTCTCGTGGACTCTTTTATGCCGACAAGGGTCTGAGGACCAGGCTGAGGCAACAAATGGAGGTCAGAACCCTTTCTTTCTTTTTTACAAACACTGACAGAAGGGATAGCTCTCCCCTGTCTCCTTCTACCCACCAAGCATTCTCTCCTTCTACCCACCAAGCACCTGTTTGATAGATGAGGGAACTGAGTATGCATGGGCAGGATGGGGCCCAGCTTTGCCAGGCAGCAAAATTCAGGGCCAGGAGAAAAGCCCTTCCTCACACAGCATGTAGTTAAACTAGGGAACTCGCTCCCACAGGAGGCAACAAGGACCACAAATTTGGATTTGCTTTCAAAGAAGATTGGACAAATCCACGGAAGCGAAGGCTTTTGTGTTTGAAAATGCTTTCCCCATGTACCTAGGAAATTAGTTTTGAACAACCCCTGGATAGGACCGGCTCCTTTTTTCTTCTTTTACATTATTTTTTTTGGCTTGGGTCAACAAACACAGAGGGTGAAGAATTGGATTAAATATACCGAGGCTTTGATTCTGTAAATTGCAAGGTGCAGATCTTCCTCATTTGACTGAAAGGAAACAGCAGCAACAACGAGTACCCAAAAACCGAGCTGGATTTTCCATTGCCTCTGGAAATGCGCCTCAAACAAACTCTCCAGCCGCCTGTTTAATTCCCTCAGCACAGCTGTGTTCAAGTCGCTTCGCCGCTGCGCTGTCAGTCCAACCTGTTCTTTTCAAAAGTATTTTGTCATGGGGCTTATGGACCAAGGACACTCATTGCCTAAGGCTTTATATCTAGCAGTTTGATCTCTTGAGTTGTGTGGGGGGGAGGGCCATAAAGCTGCGGCGCCAGTACCCATGAGCCTCTCTAATTCCACGGAGAGGACCCAGGTTATTCCTCTGCCGGGAGTACTAATAGGATTCTAATAGGTTGGCAAATGGGATTTTTTACAACTGCCATTCTGCAGTTACTGAGACGGTGTGTCACTGGGACAACCCTATAAATCCAACCGGCCCGCTCCCCAGAGATCGAACCGGGGGAGGGGGGGACTGAAAGCGAAGAGATGACATGGAAAATGGAGAAACATTAAGTGTCTGGTGCTATGAGGAAGACACATTGATGCCCTAGAAAGAAAGACTTCAATCACTTGCCTTTGAGACGATGGGTATTAGTGATGTTATCTGGGTTGCCTGCTTTATCATGGGCTGTGGGGAGCGGCATGGCTGCATTGGGGGTTCCTTTCTCAGTCTCTCTGGGGACCTGGTGCCCCTTTCCACCTCTAATGCACTTAGGAGAAAGTACAGGGGACTAAGAGTGGCCACAACACAGAAAAAAACAAGTCTCCTTGCTACGACACAACAGCCAACACGTTGGAAGGCATAGCTTATATCATTAGAACCCACATCTGTAACATGTTCCACATCCATAAACCAAGACTAGGACTGGGCAAACATGCCAATTTCAAATTATCTCTGCTTATCATTTTACCTATCATAAGTTCAGTTCTCTACATTTCCACATAATCAGTTTTCCCGCACAAATTTCTCCTGATAGCCACATTTTTATATTCATTTTTTGCCTAAAATACAAGTTTTTGCAAGCATTTTCCTCTAATGGAATGCATTTTGCATCATGCTTACACAGATGATATGTTTCACCCTGGTGTTTGTGTATGTGTATGTGCACATGGGATTGCTTAGTTAAGTCATATATTTTTTATTTTTTTAAAAAAATATTTATTAAAGTTTTTAAATATAAATGCACAAATAATAAACAATCTTACTTCTATCACAAACATAGTTTCATCACTTCTTTGGACTCCCTCACGTCTCCCGCTCCCATTTACATCGTTAAAAGTTTTTCCCAAACAAATTATCAACTTGTTTACAAATCTCATGTCCAGTCATTCAATTATGATCTAGCAATTCTTCCAAAAAATTTTATATTTTCTTTAATCTCACTTATCATCAAATTTTAATTCTAATTTAGTGGTGGCCGATTTTTTATAATCTAGCATCCTTCTTAACATTCAGCCAAATTACAATATTTTTGTAGATACATCTTAAATTTCTTCCAGTCTTCCTCCATCTTCTCTTCTCCCAGGTCTCGGATTCTGCCAGTCATCTCGGCCAGTTGCATATAGTCCATCAGCTGCATCTGCCACTCTTCCAGTGTGGGTAGATCTTGAGTTTTCCAGTTTTTTGCGATGAGTATCCTTGCTGCCGTTGTTGCGTACATGCTTAGTTAAGTCATATAACTCAGTTGGTAGAGCATGAGACTCTTAATTTCAGGGTTGGGGGTTTGGGCCCCACTTTGGGTGAAAGATCCCTGCATTGCAGGGGCTTGGGCTGGGTGACCCTTATGGTCCCTTCCAACTCCCCAGGTCTTTGATTCTACGTATGCTACTTGACTGTAGAACTGCATTACAAAATTCACAGATGTGTGAATTTCAAAGGATGATCAGATTTCGCTTTGCCTACTGATTCAGCCAGTGAATTAAGTAGGTTTGCTTTTAAAGGCGAATTGAACTGAATTTCTTCCCTATTCCAAGCTACGAGCCACTGACTTTTGTGTAATGGGTGTAGTTGTATTATCCAATCCCATTGAAAGTCATATTGGGAATCATTCAATTGAAATTTGAGGTATAAATCTTCTGAAAAAATGAGTGATTGCTCTCTCCTAAGAACATAAGAAGAACCTGCTGGATTGGGGCAATGGCCCATCTAGTCCAACACCCTGTTCTCTCATTGGTCAACCAGTTGCCTATGGGAAACCTGCAAGCAGGACCTGAGTCAAACAGGACTCTCTGCTCCTATTCCATAGAATTCTATGCTTCTGTGGATGGCTATTCTTCACGGATGCTTTAGCTGATATACCTGCATTGCAGGGGGTTGGGCCAGATGACCCTCCTAACTCTACAATTCTATGATTCAGTGATTCCTGTGATTTCCAGCAACTGCTTTCAAAAACATTTCTGCCTCCAATTGTCAAAGCAGACCATAGCCATCATGGCTTAGTAGCATTGTGTAGTTCTATAATTACATTGAATTGTGTCCATTTGTTTGGACCCTTTTCCCTGGGTTATCTTTCCATTTTAAACGCAAGTGGCTTACGGATCCATAAGTTTAAAATAACAATGAACCAATAAATGGAAGAATAAAGCAGCATCACAGAAAAATGCCAGCATAAAAGCCATCATTCTTTCAATGGTGAGCTTAGAAATGTAGGGTGGCCTCAGGGCAAAGCTGAAGTGACAGTAGTGATGGCACCAGGTAATCTTCCATAGGATAGAGATGGGGGAGAAATGTGTTCACTTTAAATTTTAATGTGAATCTACTAAATTTGCATCATTTCCTGATCCAATATGCAAACTGAAACTTTCCTCTCTTTCTAAATTTGCCCTGCTCTGAGTTTCACCATAAAGAATGCATAGCAACATGTGCATAATTAGTGAACATTGCTTTCAATAATCCATATGCTGAACAAAATTGCATATAAAGTTATGTATATTCGGAGGGATTTGCCTGGAAATTTCTACAAATTCCCATGTGGCTCTTTTCTTTTTATTTAAAAAATAAATCACCATCATCTTCATACATTTGCAGAGATGAGGCAATCTAAGCTTAATATTGAAAAACACAAGAAACAAAAATTTACAGATTAGTTGCTACCTCCTCTGGGGAAAGACTTGCAAAGCTAAGGTGCCACTACAGAGAAGGCCCTCTGTCCATCTAACCTCTGATAACAGAGGAAGTTAGAGAAGGGCTTCTGGTGCTGATCTCAGAGACAGATTTGTATGCAGTAGGAGTTGGGAGGGTGGAGCAGCAGTACTTACTGGGTCTCCTATCGGCAGCATCACTGCAAATTACTGGGAGGAAAAGTGGGAGGATCAAGGTGGCAGCAAATGCACCATGGGGAGCACTGGATTGGTTCTGCAGGGGAGCACTGGATTGGTTCTGCAGGTGCACCACATCAACCTCCTCGCCACGTTGCCCCTCTCGCTCTCCTTCCTGTTAATTCATAGTGATGCTGGCAATGGGAGATCAGGTCAGCATGGCTGCCCCACCGGCTACTTCTCCTTGTATGGCTTCTTTTGCATGAGGCGTTGGTGAGTTGGTTGCTAGGCAGTGTGCTGTGGATGAAATGCTACGAGAGAAGCCCACTCCTTCCAGCTTTTGTATCATCCGTCCTTTGTTCCTTTGCCTAAAGCAGAAGCTTATGAAATGCTAAATGTCAAACTGAAGGGCACTGTGCACCTGAGTTCAGCGTGGAGAGACTCACTTTGCGGTGCAGCAAGTAGCAGAGATGCTGATATGGTGAAACTGTCTTTCTGATGCTGAAGTGGGGATATACATTCTCCGCTACTTGACAGAGGAAAATAGATTCCCTGGCTTTACATTAAGTGAGAGGTACCTTGTAAAGCAGTGAGCAAGCAAAATCCCAGGGAGCCTCTTACATGGAGGTGCGCTGACCTTTCAAAGGGCATTAATTTGAATTTCCAGTCCACCTGATCTGCAAGACTGGAGGGGTCAAGAAGAGTTTCAAAAATGGTGGGCTTGAAGGAATGCAAATTGTTCCCAGGTAAGACCACATTTTGTTGAATATTTTGGGACAGAAGAAAGCTTCACACATCACATCTGTAAACTACAGAATTTCCTGTGGTGGGGTAGTGGTGGCCACCAACCCCAATGGCTTTAAAAGAGCGTTAGACAAATTCGTAGGCTGCCAACAGCTCTGAGCCACAATGGCCATGTTCTTCCTCTGCTAAGAGAGGGCGTATGCCTCTGAATACCAGTTGCTGAGATTCAAAGGTTGTCAGAATGCTTCTGCATTCAGGTCCTGCTTATGCGCTTCTCATAGGCATCTGGTTGGCCAATTTGAGAGCAGAATGCTGGTCTAGATGGGCCATTGGCTTGATCCAGCATTTTCTTCTTACATTCTTATATAGGAACAAAACACGGTTTGTGAAACACCACCCCAATGGCAAATTGTGGTAACTTCAGTGTAGCTGGGCTGTGATGATGTGACTCAAACAACAGGGTAGGTTACTTTTCCTATTGAAATTTAGGAGGAGGCAGTCTGAAGCTGACTCACTTCCATTGCCACAGCACATGTGGAATGCCAGATTTTAAGATGTTTAATTCTGTTAGGTATGAGCAAGCCATAGAAACATAGAATTGTAGAGTTGGAGGGGACGTCAAGGATCATCTAGTCATTTTGCTTTTGGTCCATGCACATTTCACATGTGTTCATTCCTAAGTACATCCCATTCTGTTTTGGCATTAATCTGATTTGTTCCTCTGTTAAAAAATATGCCAATAAACAAACAAACAAACAAACAAACAAACAAACATGTAAATAAATAAAGACTGGATGACCCTCAGGGTCCCTTTGAATTCTGCAATTCTATGATTCTAAAACAAAATCTTATTTTAAAAAAAATAATTACAAAATAGGCATTTAAATAGAATCAATCGCCTATCTAAATATATTCTATCCTAAAATATGCTTTAAAAATATTTTGGTACATTGGAGTTGGGATGGAGCTTGGAATTGCACTGCAACATTCTGAAAGGTACTAAAAGGTACTAAATCCAAAGGATAATTAATTATGTTCTGATCTGTGTCTTAATCCAGGAGGTTCAAATTAGGTTGGATAGATAGAGAATGAGGAATGAAAGTAATTTTCCTCCATCCTTCATTTCCCTGTGAGATCTTTCAAATCTTTCTCTTGTGTCCAATGTGTCACTGTCTCAAGCCAGTCACTGTCTCAAGCCAGTCACTGTCTCAAACCAGTGACTGCAGCAGCAGAACCCAAGAGCCTCACTCTTTGTGCTGCTGTGAGATCATCATTGCACTTGTTGCCAGTTGTGAAGATAGCCAAAAGGTAGTAAGCGCCATTGGGCTTCCAATAGCTTATGTATACCTGTTAATTTTTGCCCTGTCTTCCTGAGTTCAGGCCTGCTCACCTGCTTGACAGGCTCCCTGGCTACTTACCACCCTGCTCCCAGCCCTGACATTTCCAGGGTTTGAAATGGGGTGCATGTGTGGGTTGTGGGGTCAGGAAGATCCTGTGTACAATGAAACAGGTACAGCTCCAAGTGAATGGTATGTCCTATGCACAATACAGGAGGAGCATGGAGGGATAATTCTTGGGCCCAAGAGTTGTCCCCATTCTTAATGCACTGTTTTGCTTTCATGGAGAAATAACATCAAAACTAGGCTCCCAGAGACTTGAGTTTTTGTGCTCTCTTGGCTGCAGTGCAACTGACAATAAATCAGCATTCCTCTGGCAAACTGAAAACAGCACTAACAAAGACCTTATGATGCTGTTCTCTAGCCCCTGATTGGTAAAATGTAACATCCACAAGTAAAACTTCTTGTGACTTGAGGGCAGAAGCAGTCAAACCTTCCACAAGTGGGGAGGAGGGGAAAAAACTTCAGCCTCACTTTACTTGGTTAGCACCTGACTCAACTGCTCAAGCCATAAATATTGTATTGCTGTATCCAATCTCAGTTTTGGATTGATTTTTCTCCAAGCCTGATCACAGTAAGCCCGAATGATAGGATTATTGTTCGGAGCAATCACTGCCCAGCAATTCCTTCCAGCTGCTTCCACATGCTGGCAAATAGACAGCTCCCAGTTCCATTTTGCAAGCAGTGGGACATCTGTGGGCTTGCTTTTTTTTATTGTGCTCACCTGTAAATTGATATGGTACAGAAAACAGTTTGAGAGGATGAATTGGAGGCTCCCAGTCTAAAGTGTCCTTAGGTCTTGTGGGAGGGCTGACTCCTCTATAGATCCTTATGGAACTTGTGCTAGGTAAGGGCCCATCAGGTTTGACTGGCAGAGAAAGGGATGGAGGGGGAAGTGTTCAGAATGCAGAGACCAGGTAGCTAAGTTCATAGAGTTGATTGAAACTCACTAGTGCTTAAAGATCTAGTTTTTATCTTTAAAGTCCTAAACCAGGGATAAGGCACACACAGGCTGCTGGCCTGATGATGCCCACAGCAAAACTTCTTAAAGGGATTTGGCTTGTGGGTTAGGGGAGGTGGTACCCTCCCAACCATTGGTGGTTGAACGGAAAGGGCCATAATGTTGTGCAAAGTGCAATTGCAGCTTCTGACTCTGCAAAAAAAGATCAAAGCAGAGAGGAAAACTTCTGAGCAGATTTGTGTTTTGCATTCCTCACAAATGTATCATGCCTTTTGCAATTGCATGGATGCAATTTTGGGGGGATTCAATAGCAATTTGAAGTTAAAGGTTTGAGCAACTGCGAGGCAGGACTTGCTGTTCAGCTGTGCATCAGTCTTTTATTTGCATTCTTCTGTTGTCATTACTGAGCGCTTTTGCTGTTTGCGCAGTCAGAACAGGTAAGGGCGTTGGTCGGAAGATCCTTTCCGTCTCCTTCAAAATGTGCAAAGACAAAGAAAGTTTATGGAGAAAATGGAAGGTGAAATTTGAGGGGAGTTATTAAGAAGTAAATATCTGCATCTATTTCTGTGTATGCTCCTGTGTTTGTTAAGGGTTTGTGATTGTGTGTGTACCTGCCCCCCCCAAACACTTTGAATCTGGCTCCACCCACTGCTGGAATGCATTCACTCTAAGCAATTTCTGGCTGTAGTATTGTGCCCCCCAACTCAGTTGTCTGCCCTGAACAACCTAGGCTTGGGCTCCTCAAAGGACATCCTTCTCTTATTAGTTATGTGAACCTAACTACATGTTAAGAAACTCGGTAGAGGCCCAAATTTGAGTGTCCCATTTTTTGAGGTGAGGTGGTTGGCTGCTGGAGAGAGAGTACTTTTGGTTGTGACATTGAATAATCTCTCTGCCGACAGAGTAATCCAGTGCACATCTATAGCCAGTGTGTCACTTTTACCTCTGTTCATCCATAAGTCTGTGCCATTCCATTTCCATATTATTTTGCATTTTATCTTTAAACCCATTTTCTCTCAAAATACATACATTTAAGCTATTCTTTTTTATCATCTTATGACTGTGTCAGAACTAGGGGTGGAGGAGAATTTCATTCAGTGCACAGAGAGCTTAACCCAAGTTCTAATACATTGATTGGAGCATATTTATATTTTAGATTTTGCTCTTCTCCCAATTTTTCCATGTATTTTTGGGCTTAAAGGCATAAAAATGTTATAGTGAGATGAAATACATTTAGAGTGTGTACACTGAGATAAAATACACACAGTTATTTTGGGATAAAAAACATATTGAAATATAGGTCCATAAATAGGATGGAATGGACTTGTGAATGAACACACGTGAAGCTGACATGGACTGGAATGAATTTATTAATGAGCATGTGGGAAATAGAGACACACTGGAAATGGGCTGGTCTTTCCATCCTATTCTGAGCATTCATTGAGCAGAAACTGCAAGTTGTTAAGTGAGCCCTAAACTTCACATTACTCTGGAAGGTATGAATGAGGTCAATTCCTATCAGAGTTGACAAAGATCGAATTTCTCAAGTATCTCTATCCCTCTCTGGATATACTCAACAGTGACTTACCCATCTTATATTGACAGAGTGATTGATTTTGAAAAGTTTTTATACACCTCCCTCTTGCAAAACATCAGATCGGTGTAGCAACATTAAAATAATCCCTTTAAAGGCAACAGAGAACAATCATTCTAATTACTGGCTACAGTTTTTCCCAAATAAAAACAATAGCATAGGTCTCCATCTCTGAAACCCTTAGTTGCTGCCTGGTACATCAACCACCATAGACATACTCCTAGCCTAGTGATCCTCCAGAGAGCTCCTCTCCCACTCAGAAGCCTGGCCCAAGGCAATGTGGTTTGTTATTTGCGGGGTCCACTGCAGACGTCTAGCTAAGCAAATGCTTGCCAGTTCTGGCTTGAGCGTTTTTCGAATTTTGGAATCTGGAATCAGCACCAGGCTCAAAATGAAGAGAGGCAATATCACCCTTCCTCCAGCAAAGCACTTTAGAAGAAATGTATGTATATGGCATTTCCTCAGCATTTTCACTCCAGCAGACACATTGGCTTTCTGCACCTGGCATTCATTTGGCCCTCACCACCTGTCAGAAGCTGTTTAGGCTTCTAAATGCCTCCTTCTTGGAAAGTCACTCCCATCCCAGAGGCCTCAGTCGCCTGGTTTTGAGAACATAAACAACAGTCTTTGCCGAGGCTCCAAATTAAATCAAAATCTAAACACCTGAGCTAATGGGCAACTTGGCTGAAAGGAGCTGGCACCTGGAGCTCAGTATTGCTCCTCCCTTAATGGATTAATGCAAAGGAACCTCAGCATGTTGTGAAATTCCTTTTTAAAAAATATTCCTGCTTTTCAGGTTTATGCATTTCCCTAATTTTACAATCATTTTAACACTTCAAAACTTGACTTCCTTCCCCCTCTTTCTGCAGTTCCTTAAATTTATTTTTAATACCTTCTGCATGTCCGAATTAACATAATTTACTCATTTATTCATCTACTTTAAATGTATACTCTTACAAAACTGCAGGTTATTACAATAATCCTGCCAATGTTCTTATCTGTTTGCAATTTGTCTGTAAATATTGAATAAACCACCTCCATTCTTTTATGAAAAGTTTGTTATCTTGATTTCTTATTCTTCCGGTAAGTTTTGCCATTTCTGCACATTCCATAAGTTTTTCTATCCATTCTTCCTTTGCTGGGACTTCTGCTTCTTTCCATTTTGGGGCGAGTGACATTCTTGCCGGCACGTTGCGAAATTCCTCATTGCTTCAGATTTCTTTCTCCTCTCTTGCAATGCTTAATGGTTCTGTCCACTGCTGCCCTCTTGGAGGACATTCCCTTTGTCAAAACTCTGAGTGTGTGGTGCATTGTGTGTGCGTGCTTGTTTATGTATGTTCGGAGGCAGTAGTTCCAAGAAGTGATTTCCAAGCTCAAGTAGCAACCCCAGATGAATTGGAATATTCTGAAACAGCCACAGCTATGGAGGGATGCTGCCTGGATTTCACTATTATGCAAGGTGCACTTGAATGGCACTTGAGAGATCTGGGTTTGGCCCCATGGGACCTTTTACATAAGTCTGCTTCTCGCACTGCAAGGTTACTAAATTATACTCAGGGCTATGCACTCTCACACACAGATTCAGAGCAAAACTCACGGAAGACTAACTTTGATGTAGTGAACAAAAGTATTGTACAGAGATTTGATTGCATCGTTGCAGAAACGGGAATGCTTTGCTAAGGCGGGGGGGGGGGTCCAAAAAGGAGGAGAGAAATGAGGCTATAGGCATATCAGGAGCAAGCAGAATCAGTTGTAGAAAGTATGAACTCACCTCCCTGAGAGCTGCAATTACTCTAATAGAGCCATAACTGCCTGCTGTACATGCTTCATTATTCTACTGTTGCTCTTCATATGTTTTGCAAAGTTTAAGGGTACCTCTCCCCCCCAAAAAAAATTCATCCCTTATTGCCAAGAGATAGTAGCAAAATGAAGACAAAAGAGTGTACACAGTAGAATGGGCCACAGTTGCCAATTGTGCCCACCATCTCACCTATAGAGAATGCCGTGATGAGACAAAGGCTGGAGAACAAGTTATCGAAGGTTGCCAACCATGCATTATTTTAGAAGAATGGACAGCATGTGTGCCAAATAATTGGTATTCTGGTTTGAAAAGCCAGTAAATAAGCCAGATTCTTCCAGGCTCCATCTGTAACCCGCTTCACTGAGCCAATGTTGAACAGCGGCTAATCTCTGCCATGAGAGGGAAGGAAAACTTTCTGTTCTGCTGTAGGGGACCTCCCACTCCTCAATCATTTCATGTGGGGGTGAGGATGAAAATTGGGGTAGGGCGTGGCTTGGAAGAGGAGGGCATGGCTTCAGGGGAGCGCTGGGGCCTTTATGAAGAGGTCAGGCAAGCCAGATTGGGTCCACAGTTTGCAAGTTAGCCTTCCCTGGGTAATAGAGCGCCAAGGAGAACAGGTTCAAATACATGCTCAATCACAAATCTCATCAGTGACCTCACACTCCCTCAACCTAACTTACTTCATGGAATTGTTTGGAAAATAAAAGGTAGGACCTGAGATCTGAGCTTTTTTCTTTTTTTTAAGGAAAGGACACTCTTTTCCCTCCTCCTCCTCCGTTCATGTCTCAAGCCCCCATGATTTATTTTTTTAATCAGTACATGGCAATTGTAGAGTAGTCAGATTGCTGCTAGTCCTTCCAATCATGGTGCTATCAGAATCTGTAACCAAATGCTCCCTTTCCTACTTGATTTCAGTGTCTGTATCTACTGCATTAACAAGGGATGCCCATGGGGAACTGCTAAATGGCAAGAGCTTACAGTGTGGAAAAGATCCTTGATGTCTTTCTCAAAGCCCCAGGCTATTTCTTGGCTCTTTACAGCCACCCCTATTCCAGTACAGCCCTTCTGTGCTTGGGGCAGACAGAGTGTTGGATCCAGGACTCGGAGTGATGGGAGTTCCAGCTTTCTGGTGTTTCTCAAAGGGTCCCTGGTTGCATTGGGCGGGGAGGGGGGCAGTGCTAACTCTACTTTCAGAGACAGGAACCACCAAGTGCTAACATTGTGAGGCACAGACCAATGTATATTTAATCACCTGTCATCGAGGGACAATTCTCAGCAGCACAGCAGCTCGTAAGGAGGAAAAAAGTCTGGGTTGCTCAGCCACTTATGAATGGACAGGAGCCAATGAATTTGTAGGTCAGAAGTGCATCCCTTGCTGCACAAAACTTAACCTTATATTACCATGCACCAATTAATCTAGAATTATGGTCACTACTGATTCCCATTGCAGTTCGCCTTTTGCTCAAAGCATGCACTGAAAGGGCAGGAAAATAATCACACACTTATGCTTCATTTTTACCACTTTGGATGCAGGCAGGATGAAAGAAGGAGAAGTTGAAATGTCCTCCACACATCCATGTTACATGAGTTTGAGCACTGGAAGAGTAAATCACAGGAGGAGGCAGAATCCTGATGTGATCATGCAATCACATCAAGATTCCTTTTTAGGCTGATTTAATCAGCACCCATATGCACATCAGTGTGCACCTGCAATTTGCATGTAATACATATAGGGGGGTGGAAGATTGCAGCAAGTTGTCTTCATTGCAATTCCAAAGTTAATTTTAGAAGTTCCCCATATTAACCCCAAAGGTAGGTGGGACTGAGTGTGAAGCAGAATGAAGTCATGGAAGAAGAAGAAGAAGAAGAAGAAGAAGAAGAAGAAGAAGAAGAAGAAGAAGAAGAGGAGGAGGAGTTTGGATTTGATATCCCGCCTTTCACTCCCCTTCAGAAGTCTCAAAGCGGCTAACATTCTCCTTTCCCTTCCTCCCCCACAACAAACACTCTGTGAGGTGAGTGGGGCTGAGAGACTTCAGAGAAGTGTGACTGGCCCAAGGTCACCCAGCAGCTGCATGTGGAGGAGCGGAGATGCATACCCGGTTCCCCAGATTACGTGTCTCCCGCTCTTAACCACTACACCACACTGGCTCTACCACACTGGAAATAATAATTGAACGGAATGAGGAAAGTCTGCTCATCCCTGATGTACTGAGGTTACACCTGTTACTTCAGAGACTCTCCAAATCATGAAGACAAAGAGTCTGGTCCATCCACTCCTGTTAAGTCTTCTGTATCTGCCAAGGACCACAGGTTAGGTCATTAACCTGTGGCCTGCCTGATGTTGTTAGACTCTGCCAGCCTGGCCAATGGTGAAATGGGAGATGATGACCCTTGGAGGGCCATCGCTTAGCCATTCCTGTGTTACAGCATTTGGGGAAGATGCTAGTGACCATATTTTGCATTTGGCTACAAAAGGCAGGGCAACCTTTCTTCCCTTGCAATGTTAGTGTGTATGAAATGTATAGCACTCTGTCATTAGAAACATGCAATCCCACTCACATGGATTTCTGGGCATTTCCTCCTAATTGCTCAAAAATCTTAGTGTACAGTATTCTCTGTCATTTTAATATCATCAGTCATATTATCCCCACATTTCAGATTTCATCCTATTGTACTTCCCTGTGTTAGGAAGCAGCCACAAGGCTGATCAAATGCTTCAAGCGTCTCCCTGTCCTGTGGTCTTCACCAACCCTTTGAGCAAACAGGTGGATTTTCACCCATGCATTGAAACTAGGAATAATTGCCCAAAGGTGAGACACAGAACATGGAATAGTTTTCAGATGTTACCTTAATAATATTATATAACCTGCTATAGGGTCATTTTCTACCACTGTGAACATCGCAACCGTATCAAAAATCAGATGCCCTTATTGCCGCACCCTAGTGACTCTACTCTGCATTCAGAGATGCTGTTTCCATGTCTCATCCTATATCGTTCCACCAACAAACTCAGATGTGTTTTCAGGCATATACAATCCTATACTGAAGCCAATCTTCCACTGAACAGGTGAGCTGCCTGTGCCACGAAATTATCCCAATAAAAGAGTACTTTGTTGAGCAGCCCTCTTGGGCAACACTTATTTGCTGCTCCAACTCTGCTTAAATTTACTTCCCTCCACGCTCTTTTTATTTACCACACAAAGCTTTGCTCTCTTTCCTGATGCTTTTAGGAGATATTATATCACTCAAATTTATAGCCTTCTTCAGGCAGCCTATCTTTTTTCACACAACGCTGAGGGATTTCCTCCCCCCCTTAAGCCAACAACTGAAGTTAGCTTGAGTGTTTCAGGGTTTGCCCATTGTCAGGGAGCAAGAACTGTGGTAGCAATATCCTTTGGATTGATCATATATGTCCCTACAATTTTCTGCTCCAAGGCCCAGAAAAACAGCTTGTAGCAAAAGCCCCTGCTGTCTAGGGGAAAAGAAAAGAAAAAACACATTGAAGAAAGGAGATGGGAATGCAGAAGGATTCAGGGGAAAAATGAAAATAAAAGATCTCACTTCAATAAGGACACTAATGCAGACTGCAGCCCAGATGGTCCCACCTTCAAAAGAGACCTCTTCCTTGTTGGAGAAAGCAAATGGTAACAACATATTAAGAGAAGAATTTTCAGCAGATCAAGAAGCCATGAATACTTCCAATGGGAACAAAACTGACAGAACTTAACTCAAGGCTTGATGCTTTAATAGAAATAGCTACAGCCACAAAAGAATTAAGACAAATCCATGACAAAAAGATTAAAAAAAATATGTAGATATATGCAACAGTCTTGATGATACAGAAAATGGAAGTAAGATAATTTATTTTTGTTTTGCTTTTTTGTTTTTATGGAGAGGGAGTGGAAGAGAATGATCTTGAGCAACTCATTGCTTCATGGCTTGGATCACTGCTTCCAGTCCTCATAATCTCTGCTGATAATTTTGAATGGACACAGAGCACTTGAGCCCAGACTGCAGGAGGGAGCTCTGTCTCACCATTATATAATGGTGTGGAACAAACTGAGGAACCTAATATCCACAAGTTATTTAAAAACAGCCCTGTTATGGTGATACAGGATCTGGCTTCTGAAACACTTTTAAAAAGGGGGAAGGAATCTGCGTGCTTGTATGATTAAACTGCAAAATGCTGGAATTAAATATCACTGAGGCTTCCCCTTCCGTCTATTGTCATGAGAGGATCAACCCGGTTCACAGCAACAGACTGGAAGCAACAGATCCTCTCAACACTCTCAGAATCAACCTGCCTCTGGAATGGCAGCAAGGAGGCAACGGAGGAAGAACACACCGAACTTTCTGATGGAGGTTGGGAGTATGCAAACAGGAAGCTGGTAGTGATTCATACTGGCACCTCACCATCTTGCTGGAGGGGCTGTCCCACTCAGTACATATCACTTCATGTGGTGGGAATGTGCAAGAATCCAGCCTTTCTGGAATCTGATATTTCAAGAAATAAAACCACAAAACAACAATTGGAAGACAACCCAGAATTAGATTTATTAAATATATTTCAAGACAACAACCTGGATTTACATAATAAAGAATTAATAAGCCATTTAATACAAGATGTGAGATGCAACATAACTAGACAGTGGAAAGACCTTTTCCGGCACCCGTGATAGGCAATTGATACATAACAGCTCCCCTTGAGAGATTGACAAATAAACTATGGCTGACATGTGGACAGATCAAGAAAGATGGCTTTACCCTAGTGTGGTATAATTTCTTAACATATGCCAGTATTCCAGAAAATGAACAATCAATCAACATTTGGCTCAATCCGGTTGATTTAAATGTAAGTGTAAATGTAAATTATTATCTTCACTTTGAACACTCCTCCCACGTTTATCAATAGACCAATACTTTATATTGTTTCACTGGTAACATAAAGAGGGAAAATGACTATTACTCATACTTAATCTAAACATAATCACAAGGGCTCCTGATCAGGTGGTGGTGTGTTATTTGTGTACTCTGTTGTATCCTGTTTCATCTTTGCTTTTGTTTAAACCAATTCATGATTCAAGAGCTTATACATTTACCACTAATAATGAACTGCATGTGAATCACGTATTCACATATGTAGTAAGACATTCAGACAGCCAGTAAGGTTGCCAGTAGTATGGTTTGATCTATGGTGAAACACTGCAAGTCATTGCACAAACTGTTGTGTGTATTGCAGTGTTTCAAAACCTGCATGATGATGGTCTTCTGCTTTTGAGCAAGGGAATTATGGACAGTAGCCCAGGTCTATGCCTTTGAACAGGGAACAGTGCCCTCTTTAACATGCATAATGCAATCGTCTATATGGAAATAGGGGAAAGATGAAATCCTATTAGTTCAGATTCACGTATTTGCTTTGCAAATGAAGGCCCTCAACATATGATCTCCCAGGATGCCTGGCTTGCCCGGATGCCCTGCCACCAGCAAGGACACTGAGAGCAGCTGCCAGGCTCTGCTGCCCAATGGGCTTCTGGGAATAACTTGGTTCCAGTTCAGATCCTCTTTCAAATTGAATGGGCATCCTAAAGAGACAACTCCAAAATGGAGCTTATTTTTATAGATGCACAGAATGTTGCAACAAATAAATAAGTGCAAACACTCTCACTTAAATCATAACTTTCTGTGTTATTTCTCTTTTGGATAGAGCTTGTGCAAAATTCACTACTCTGTTTGTAGTCAGAGAAATTAAGGAGTGTGTCACTAAATTTATCCAGGGGGAGGAAAATTCAACAACAGTTTTATTAGGGTTGGGGCAAAAGTTGCTGCAAGTTGCATATTTGTCTGTGGTCAGGAAGGGAAATTGGTCCAGGGACTACAATGGATATTATTCATTCGTGCTGTTATCCCACACTTTCCAGTGCGTTTTCATATCATTTTCCTTATTGCAAAAAAGTCACGGGGTTTGTGCATTGTGCAAGAGCACCAAATCAACTGTAATTGCACCATCTGAATTTGCAGGTGTGTGGTTGCATCCCACCTGAAGGTAACAACCGTCAGGAAGCACCCTAGGGAAGGAGAGAAATTAATACCTTGTCCCTTTTTCTAGCGGAGCCTCGTTGAATATTCTCCTGCCTTGTCATGTAACAGGAGAGGGAAAAAAGTTCGTGGCATTGGGATTATAAGTGAACAAATGGCCTTTGCGCCTTATCGAGTGCCTCTGCTCTGCTTGGGCATTTAATCACCTGCAAAAGCCATTTATGGCCTCGTATACTCCTCTTCTATGAACATTAGCTCTTAAATGCCCAGCATAATTAAAGGTGAAACGGCAGTGGCTGCGCTGGGCTTCCTATCCAAAGAAGGATAACAGATGAGGTAGGAGTTCTGATGGAGTTCAAGGTGAGCGCCGTAAAGCCTCTTTTCTGCCTGTGTCAGGGACATTATTTTAAGAATGTATAATTCTGCTCTCGGAAAAAATTGAGGCTGGCTCAAATAATAATTCAGAGTTAATGAACTTAGAGTTATGGCCCTGGATCCAAGTTTTCCCTCTATGCCTCCTTCCGTAGCCAATTTGGCTTGTCAGTTGTTGGAGGAGGGTATTGAAATGACAAAAAAGGTTTGCAGAGAAATTATTGAAGCCTGGTTCTTTTCCGCTTTCCGTTATTTTACAATATTTTATTTTATTTTTTTAAGACAGAGGAGTTAAATCATATGATGAGTTTGGAAATAATCTACCGGGTCTCTTGTTCAAGACCTTTCACATTAGCATTGAGACAGGGAATAGCTTGCTGTTGGCTCGAAGTTAATGCTAAATGATAGTACGAATATTAGCCCCAGTTAGCATCAGTGCCTGGCAACTGTTGAGTCTTAAGCAAATCACAGCTAAGGAGAAGAGGAGAATATCTGGAATGGCCCGTGCCCTCCAAGGATCTGCATTGGAGCTAATTGTTATTTAACTGAAGGTGACTAGCAGGTTCGGCTCACTGGGTGGGGTGGAGCAGCTATGCTACCTCCCTGGCAGGTGGGTCACTGCTGCATACCAAGAGGAGCGAGGTGGCAGGCACGTTGGTGCAGTGCAAATGCACCAGCAGGAGCACTGCTCTGCTGGTGCCATGCACCTCACCTACCTTCCCACTGCTTCACCCTTCCCATTAATCACCAGCAGCACCCCCAGTCAGCTGGCTAGCATAGGAGTTCAGCCCTACCCTGTAAGTCCATCTGCCATTCACTCTCAGCTAGAGAACAATTAACTCCTCTCTTTTAATCATTTACTGGTCCATAAGTTGAACTTTGCTCTTCTCCTGAAACTGTCACATTTCATTAGAAGACTTTGGCAATGGACTCTGGCCATCAAGATGCACAGTGTCCTCTGTATCACCCCTACTGACGTGTTTGTGGATACTGCAACATAAAAACATATTTTATTATGGGGGCTGAAGGGACCTGGGACCCTATGAGTTGGTGCCTATGGGAGTGGGGAAGCTGTTGCTAGACTGCAACTCCCATCATCCCAGACCATTGGTCATCTTGGCTGGGGCTGATGGGAACTGGAGTCCAGAAAAAAGGGCCAGGGGTTCTTTATACATGAACTAGAGTTTACACAAACCACAGTTCTTGGAGTTCAAATGTGACTGACAACTGTGGCTTGCTTAAAATCTTCTGATGGCTTCCTCTTGCACAGGGGAGCATGCGAGCCTTAGGCTTGCCATGACCATATCTGAACCAGGCCGAAAGAGCCTCTTTGCAGAAGCGATGTTGACTCTTTCTCTGCACTGTATATCCTTAATACTGAAGCGGTTCTCAGCTTCACCATTTCATCAGTTTCTGCAAGAAAGGCAACTTGGCTAGCTGGCCTGCTATTTGCCGGTGTGATGTGTACATCGCTGACAGATCCTTTAAAAAAGGTTATCACTTAGCATTTTAGTCACACATCTTGCAGATCATTTTCAGAATCATGACCTGTTTCTGGATATTCTGGGAGCGGAGAGGGAGTTAAATCAGTCAGCTAAACAATTTATGGTTAATTGTTTGTTCAGCTTCACTTGTTTCTGGGCCCTGGTAGGTCCCACCTGGAGTCAGGGAGAAATTGGTTTCTCCATTAGCTTTTCCCAGCACTCTGTCCCTTTTATTGAGTGTTTTTCTAAAGGTAGGTAGGTTCACTTTAGATTGAATTTCAGGCTTGGCTGATCTTGCAGGAAAAGCAACCTCCATAAATATGGTTGCAGGTGCTCTTGATGTGGAGAATGCTGGTGTCTGGGCTTGGAAAACAGGTCAATGGGTCATCTTTGCAGCAGGCCTTTCAGAGCAGGAGCAGATTACACTGGTTAGTGGGAGAGTTTTCAAAACTGAGGTAAACCACAGGGTTTTGAACCTTCCTCACATCATAAGTAGTGCTAAGCAAGCTCTGACTACCATCAACAGAGTGTGGGAGCACCACACCTCTGAATCAGAGGTCCAATCTGTGCAAATTAGTGCATTGCTGAATCCTGCCCACTACAAAAGAGGCCTATTTTCTTTCTTGCCACCTTCACAGGGAGAGGGAGAAATTTGCAAGAAATTTTGTCGGATAAGGCAGCGTTGTGCATACCTAATAAACTCAAGAAGGTTGCAGAGGGACCTGGTTTTGATTTGGGGGTTGTTACTTTTTAATAAGCGCAACTGTGATTTCTGAAAGCCCTGTGCTCACTCACAGTGGCCAACCCAGAGTGACCACGTGAAGTTGTGTGATTGAAATGTCATACCAGGAAAGCTGGAAGCAGGTATGCATGGAGCTCTGTGCCAGTATGAATGCACACATGACCTTTATAAAACATGACTGCTGAGCAGGGAGGTTTGGGCAGGCTGTAGCTGGGATATTCCTTAGCCATTTCATTCTGTTCATAAGGTAAACATAGCTCCCATCCTGTGAAGTTCTACCTCCCTCTCATTTATACAAACATATTCACTTCAGCCCTCTCCTCAATAGAGAGCCAATGTGGTATAGTGGTTGGAATGTTGGACTAGGACCTGGGAGACCAGGGTTCAAATTCCCACTTGGCGCAGAAGCCCATTTGGTGAACTTAGGCCAGTCACTGTTAGAATAGAATAGAATAGAATAGAATAGAATAGAATAGAATAGAATAGAATAGAATAGAATCATAGAGTTGGAAGGGACCCTGAGGATCATCTAGTCCAACCCCCTGCAATGCAGGAATATGCAGCTGTCCCTTATGGGGATCGAACCTGCAACCTTGCTGTTGCCAGCACCACGCTCTAACCAATTGAGCCATTCTGTTGGGAACTGTCTCTCAGCCTATCCTACCTCACAGGGTTGTTGGTATTACATAAGTATGGCAGGGGAACCATTTATGCCACCTTGAACTTCTTGGAAGAAAAAAATGGGATACAAATGGAATAAATAAATAAAATAGTAAAAAAAAAGCCAAAAAAACAAAACCTTTAGACATGTATTTATTTATCTACCACCCTTTGCGCAAGCCACAGGCTTTTGCAACAGACTTTTTACGATGAAACAAAACAGCATAAAACGAATGCATAAAATCTATTCTTTAACAAGCACAGTCTTTAAAATAAACAGCACAGCAACTCACCAAATGATGATTACTGTCTCTCAGCGCCTTTGGGCACAGACCTGGGACAGCAGACTCTGGAGGAAGATGGTGAGGCAGATGGGGTGGAATGGGGAGAGGAGGCTGAGACAGCAGAGGGAAGCCTGTCTGAGGAAAGCCCTTCCCCGTCAGATGGCCATATTGGAACAGAAGTCCCAGCATCTTCTTCCCGCCCTGTTGGGAAAGGTGGTCTGTCAGAGGCTGGAGAGAGCTCAGAGCTGTGGATGGGTGGCACTGATCAGGATTCAGGCAAGGAGATGGGTCTGTTGTTGTCTCCTAGACCTAGGCAATGCTTTCTCCAGTGGGAACAGACACACCCACCCTGACAGAGTGTGCTTCTGCAGATTAGGTGATCTTGCAAGGCTAACTGTGATAAGTCAGACATGTGGCCTACTTTGGCTATAAAGCTTGCTTGGTGGGCATGAGAACTTAATGACTCGCACCTTGTTTTGAACTTGATGCCCTGATCTTGAACATTGGATTATGGCCTTGCTCCTATCCTGGTTCGCTCCTCCACCATATTTGTAGGATCTTTGAGGCTGAGTTAGCTCTTGCCCTCTGTATCGTACTCTGCTTTAATAAAGGTCTTCTCTTACTCCTCAGGAAGAGCCACTGCTCTCACGTTTGCTGCTGTGGGAGCCAGAACAATTATTAATAGCAGCAGCAGCAACAACAACAAATCCATTTGCTTACTCAGGTTTCTTTCCCTCTAAACATCCGTCGAAAAAGGTGTGCAGTTCAGCACAGCCTAATGCAAAGAGTGGCTGAGTCACCGATTGTTAAGAGACCACAATTCCCATTGCAGAGCTAAACTTCTGAGAGTGGTTTAGCAGCCAGTCCTTCTTTCCAGGGAACTCTGGGAATTGCAGCTCTGGGAGGGGAATAGTAACAACTCTCAGCACCCTGAACAAACTGCAGTTCCCAGAATTCTTTGGGAGAAGCCATGGTTGTTTGAAGTAGTGGGATACTGCTAATGCCAACGGGGCCTTAGAGAGAGCAGGGGACACCAAATACTCTAAATATATGCATTTCCTCCCTAGTTTCAACCTAATCATGTGTAGTGTGTGTTTCTGTGCATGTATACATGCACACTCCTGCACACACATTGCACCAGAGATAGACAATCTCTAGAATGTTGTGGGCTGCAGTTCTCATAATCCCTTACCATTGACTATGCTGATTGGTCCAATAACATCTAAAGGATAACATGTTTGGTACCCCTCCAAACTAGTCCTTTTTTCTCACTCTTGTTGTAGTTGCTTTTCTTCCCCTACTGAATTCATGTTCCATTAAATAAACACCCCCCTTAGATTCCTCTGAACCCTTCAGACCAAGTAAATTATTACTATTATTATTATTATTATTATTATTATTATTATTATTATTATAAATATTTTTTTCAGACCTATTAAATTCTAAAAGCTCAGATGACCAGAAGCTCAAGAAAGTGAGAACCCTGATTCCATAGGCCTGAATGGGCAATGTATTAACTGGGAAACATGGAGAAATTTTGTAACACTGATGGAAGTCCTATGAGATGTCAACAAAGCGGAGAACTTTGCAGTGGCATATTTAGCTTAAACCTGCTCCTTACAGTCAGCGGGTATGAATCTCTTCCGAAAGTTCAATTGGAAGTGAATAAGAAATTGTATGATGAAGAAGATTGTCTCCGAAGCCTGCCTGATGTCTTCCTCTTGTGTGTGGACAGGAATGGTATAACCAAATAAAGATCCACATGCTTTAGACAAAGAACAGACTTTGCTAATAGCATATAGGATTATAAAGAGACAATGAAGAGGAAAGTTGCTAGTGATTTTGTCAAGAATAATTAGATGCTTATTTTCTGCACACGCGCCATCGTTTTGCTTGCTTAGGAACAAAACCAATACCACCAAAGATTAGGCCAATGACCCATTGGCTTTTTATCTAAGGTCTTGGCAGCAAGCCGTTTCAAAAACGCCATTAAGGGTTGCTAGAGATCATCCTTCCTACAAAAGATTTTTCTTCCTGACTTCCATCAATTACTCATTGGCCAAGGCACTGAAGCATGATGGTTTATAGCTCTTCTGACATTTCCCCCCGTTATCCTATGTAATGTAATTATCAATGTTCTCATTAGCTATATAAATGCCTAATCCTTTCTTTGAATTCTGCTAAGCTCTTGGTCTCAATGATATCTAGTGGTGGCAAGGTTAATTATGTGTTGTGTATGAAAGGGAAACTCATTGTATTGGCCTCAAAAGTGCTGTCTTTCCATTTCTTTCCATCGTCTTTGTTCTAGCATTAAAAAGGAGTTGGTTAGGTTTGTCCTTGCCAAAGCATATCTTTTGGGTGTTTATGCGATGAACAATATGCTGATCCATTGATGCGGACTTTGAAAAGATATCACTCATAGTGAGTAAAATGGCTGCCTCTGTGTGTAGGGGGGAGGAAGTGGTGGTGAACATTCAGAGAAAAATGTGCAAAGCTGTCTTTTTTCTGTGAGAGGGGAGAAAGCTATCAGGAATGTACCGTACTTTTCTGTGTATAACACACCCCCATGTATTGGGGACTTAAATTTCAGAAAATGGGGGGAGATGGCAAAAAATTGTTGAGCTTTTTTGGGGGGAGGGATTACCAAGGGTTGTTTTGAGCTTTTTTAAGGGGAAATGATAAAAATTGCTTACCCTCACACGTCGCAAAATCCGCCTCCCATCTGTCCCCTCACCACCTGAAGCTGCCAATGGCCCGCCCAATTGCCGCAGCATCAGCCAATCAACACCACACATTTACGCACCAACCAATAACATACGCAAGAGCTGCTGACAGCCGCAGCAGCAACCAAGGGTGGGGGGGACAAGTCTTATACAGTGGTACCTCAGGTTAAGAACCTAATTCGTTCCGGAGGTCCAGTCTTAACCTGAAACTGTTCTTAACCTGAAGCACCACTTTAGCTAATGGGACCTCCCGCAGCCGCCGCACAATTTCTGTTCTCATCGTGAAGCAAAGTTCTTAACCTGAGGTACTATTTCTGGGTTAGCGGAGTCTGTAACCTGAAGCGTCTGTAACCCGAGGTACCACTGTACATGGAAAAGTATGGTAATCAGAAAAATGTCTCCTGGTAAATGTAAAAACCTTAGAAGAGCCTGCTGGATCAAGCCAATGACCCATCATCCTGTTCTCACAGTGGCCAACCAGATCCCTGAGGGAGAGCAGCATGCAGGATTTGAGCACAAGATCCCTCTCCCCTCCTGTGGTTTCCAACAGCTCATGTGTTTCAGAAGCATTACTGCCTGCAACTATGGAAGCAGAGCATAACCATTGCCTAATCCTTTTTAAAAGCCATTTAGGTTGGTAGCCATCACCGCCTCCTGTGGGAGGGAGTTCCATAGATTAACTATGTGCTGTGTGAAAAAGTACTAAACGCTGTAGAATGCAAACCCTTTCCCCAATAACCGAGGCAGCTTTCTTCCTCTGCCAGTCACTGCACCCATCAGATAAATTAAGACTACATCTTTTTAAAGTAAAGCTGTTCTGAAAATTAAGTGAATGACTCCATTAGAAGCTGCCTCTTAATTGTTGTTTAATACAAGTTGAATTTCTGAGCCATTTAGGTGAAAAATGATGGTTTTTGTCAGCAAGGAAAATCTAGTTGGGGGGTGGATCTCCCCGTGGGACATAATCTCATTTTATTTTTTTAGAAAAAAGGTGAAAAAGAAGAAAACATTCACCCCCTTTAACTCAGAGCTGGTGTTTGAAGTAATAAGATAATATTTCATATGTGTGAGCGTTCATTGGTACTTCACCAAACTGAACAAGATTGAGATCTTCAATATTATAAATGTCAAGTCAATTGAACAGGAAAGCCATATCCTGACTTAATAGCTTGGGGAAATTTTCCTGGTCTCATATCTATTTTCCTTCTGGAAAAAAATAATAATTAAGTAAGACAATGGCATGCCCTGCAGATTCATTATGTGGACAAATCTTAACATCACACTGTTTACTATATTTTGCTTCGTGCTGACTGTGTGTAGACTCATAAATCTCATGATTAAAAAGCATGGGACGTCAAGGGAGCGTGGAGAAAAACCTAGCATATTGTGGGAAGCTCTCTGTTGAAGATGCACCAAATACATCAGAATGTAATGGTTATAATTGTTATTTTAACAAAGGAGGATTCTTATCTGGCAAATGGTTGTCCTCTTTTGAAAGAGTTGAAAGTGAAGTGAGAATTAAACGTGATGCTACTCTAGTTAAGCATTACATGTATATTATTAGCAACTTTTATTATTGTGATTATGATTAATTGCATTTATATCCCACCTTTTCCTCCAAGGAGCTCAAGGTTGCATGCATGGTTCTCCCCTTCCTCACTCAATCTTCTCTACAACCCTGTGAGGTAGGTCAGTCTGAGAGACAGTGACACCCCCACACATCATTTCAAGTGCAGGAAGGAAAGAGTCTGAACCCGTTCACATTTATTTTATTTTATTTTTTTGCATCTGATGATCTGAAACCTGTGGATGCTCATCTGCAAAAGCATTAATTCTTTATTATTCTTATTCTTATTTTGCTTAGGGAGCAAAACAACCACATTATTTTGTGGTGCAACATCCTACACTTTCTCACTGTAGACCGTATTTTCCTAACACATCAGCAAGTCAACCTGCTAGCTAGATACTTAACAGTCCTATAAATGTGATGGCACTTAGTGTAATCCACACTGCCTGCATTTTTGAAAAGACAACATCCAAATCAACACTCTCCTAGTCCTCCCACAACACTCCTTATGCTATTTGCCATGTGTGTGAGAGAGCCAGCTATGGATGGAGTACTCCATTGGGCAATTATGGGTGGTCTCTGTGGCCTTTTGGAAGTGAAACAGTGGCAGCGGATGGACTCCATTAAAGCCATGCAGAAGACGTGTGTTCGTTGTAAGCATTTTATTCTGCTAATGCTATTAACCAGTGTTGTGTGAATGATGCTCCCAGAGGCAGTGCTGGTTGGGAAACCCTAACTTCCATTTCGATTTGGCATGTGGCTTTCAATCGGGGCGGGAACTTCTGACATAGGGCTCAGATTTGGCTGCCTCTGGGCTTGCCTATTCAGCGCTGGGAGTTCTGCTCAGACTACATCACATGCTCAGGCTAGCCCTCCTTTTCCCCAGGCAGCATCCCACACTGGCCCACCTCCACACCCTCCTGCAATGGTTTTAAACATTGGCTGGGATGTGGCTTTGATATCTGGCAATGTCTCTTGCTTGCTTGCTTGCCTGCTTGGATGGAAGGGTGTGTGTTGTTTGTGTGTGTTTATAAATCTCTTCTTTTGCAAGCCTGCTATGTAGCCTACCAGACAAAACCAAGAACCACATCTGGTGCTCCTCCTATTGTTGCCTCTGGAATTTTGCCCACAAGGGTTGGTGGCCCACAGATTGAACTGGGTCCCTCAATCTTTGCTTTCAACAAGGTCTCCCAGGGTGAGAGACTGGGAGAAGAAGTAGGCTCCCAGGTGGGAGATGGGAGAGTATGTGGATAAATGACAAGATATCTATGATATAAATATGGTAAAGGGCCCTACAGGTATTTCCCCCCCCCCTTCTCTCTTTTTTTGTTTTTTCTCTCTTGTTTTTTCATCTTTGGGTTTGTTTGTTTTCAAAAAATATTATTGTTCTGTAGACTAGTTTGTTTCTTATTTTATCTCAAACATTATCAGGAACACACAGACACACACACACAGAGAGAGAGACACTGCTTTCAACAAACACGTAGATGAAAGAGACTTTAAAAAGCCATTGCAAAGTAAATTAAACTTCTGCAAATGAGGGCCATTCCTGTAGCTTCCCTACCCTCTTGCCTGTTTCCATTCACTCCAAGAGGTGGAGGAATTTGCAAATGGCAGGAGCATGGGGCTTGGTCACCCTCCAGGCCAGTCTCCTGTCTTCCCCAAGACTGGAGAGAGCTGCTGTACTCATGTCCTGCTTATGGACTTCCTACAGGCAATGGTCAATGAGAGAACAGAATGCTAGACCAAATTGACCTTTGGGTTGGTTCCAGCAGGGTTCTTCTTATGTTCTTACAACTGAGCAAAGATCTATGTTTTGGAACTTCATCACTGGGCAGCCAGCAACTGGTAGTATTTACATATATTCTCCAGAAAAGAGCCTCTGACTCACAGGGGATTTAAAGAGAATCTGGAGGGTTGGTGTGAGATTAAATGTCTGAAAATTTTCAAAGAAAGCCAAGGCAGACTTACACAGCTGGTTGGAATAAGAGAAAATCACTTCATCTTTCTCCTATAGTCATCCTTTGCTGTTCCTTGCGTTACAGTGGCTTTCAACCTAGTTGTGTGTGTGTTTGGACTTTCACTCACACAACACATAACCAGCTCCCAATTCTGGTACATACAGAAGCCATTCAGTACCGTTTTTAGCAACAGAAGGTACGTGATTGAGCAAGAAGCAGATGGGGAGTCATTACACAACAGGCATCCCATCACTTTGAATTAAGGCAGGAAGTTTTAAAAGCTGCCCTGTGATGGGGTGAAATGGGATCAGGCAATTATAGGCAGAAGGAATCCTGTTTTAACACAAGGACTGGGTTCCACAATCAATTCCAGCTCTGTGATTCTATCCTGAGACTTGAGGAAGCTCTACATTTCAATAAGAGGAAACATTCCCATTGTTTCACTTTTGCTTTGTTTCTCCTCTATTCTTAAGTGGTGATTTTGAATAATACTGGCCGGCTTGTGAAATCAAAGCAACAACTGCATTTTATATTAGATGGTGGCCAATAAGTGATTAGTGCTAGGAGAGTGTGAATTCTTCTGTGTCCAGGTCCTAGGTGATTACTATGGGGTCCAGGTCAGTCTGCCCAGAGAACTGTCAAATAAAAATTTCATCTCTCTTGGATGAAGAATTAACGGTAAGCTTAGTGCAAAGACAGAATGTAACCTATTGGCATGCAGTTCCTAAGGAGTGTATTCTTTGGGAAGAAAAATGGTTCTCCTCCTTTTCCCTGCATGGTTATTCTATTTTATTTTTTTAGTTCCTTTGATGACCATTTGATGAATGCTTTTACATCTGAGATTTTTGATAGTGGCTTTGTATCTCTGTACATCTTTGCCAGGGGTAGGGCAGTGAGGTTGATTCATGCAAATTGAAGATTCTGTGCCCACCCTTCCTGGTAAACCATGTGAGAGATCAGAGGCGACAGCAACTGAGCTCCTGCAGGTATTCATCTCCTGCCCACCTTTGCAGGCTGCACTTCAGGTGTGTGGAGGAATTCATAATATCTCTTTACCACAGGAGGCTACCCGAAACTATCTGCGATGGGTTGTCAGATTTCTTGCTTAACAATTCCCCTCCCTCCTTCTTAGAAGTAGAGTGGGGTGGGGTGAGTGGGTGGGAGAGAGCTGAGGAAATAATCTTTTTACATTTCAATCTGCGTCATTTTCAAGCAGGCCGATAAGCGGAAGCTGACATTTCTATAACCCGCCTTATCTCTAATTGACTTAACACAGAGGCAGGCTCTAATCCTCGTGTGCACAGGAGCCTTGGAATGAGGAAGATGAGGGCAATTGATTTCCAGCTTTTTAATTAAGAGCCTGTTGTTTCTTAAAAAAAAAGAAAAAAGCAATGCAGAACGGCCTGGGTGGAGAGGCTGGCAGTGTGTTTGTATTCCCAGGTAGGCTTCCCACCTTGTTCATTGAGCTACTTCCTGACAGATGGACTGGCACTGCAGATGATTGCAAGAACTTCACTTCCATTTAATAGGGAATCAAACCTTTTCACTTTTGAGGTCCACTTGGAATTCCCAATGTGTCTGAAAGACCATTTCCCCCAAGACCTTGGGATGGATAGATCTGTCATAAGAACCTAAGTACACAAAAGAGCCCTGCTGGACCAGTTCAGTGGCCTTTCTTCTCCAGCATCCTGTTCTCACAGTGGCCAACCAGATGCCTTCTGTGGAAAACCTGCAAACAAGACATAAGCACAGGAGAACACTTCTTTCTTGTGCTTTCCATCACCTGGCATTCAGAAGCATTGCTGACCTCAGCTGTGGAAGTAGAGCATGTCCATTATGGCTATCGACCACCAATAGCCTTCTCCCCCATGAATAATAATAATAATAATAATAATATTTGTTTGTTTGCCCGCCCAGCCACTCTGGGCAACTTCCAACAAAATATTAAAAATACAATAAAACATCAAACATTAAAAACCTCCCTAAACAGGGCTGCCTTCAGATGTCTTCTAAAAGTCGGATAGTTGTTTATTTCCTTGACATCTGATGGGAGGGAGTTCCACAGGGTGGGTGCCACTACCGAGAAGGCCCTCTGCCTGGTTCCCTGTAACCTCATTTCTCACAATGAGGGAACCACCAGAAGGCCCTTGGCAGTGGACCTCAGTGTCCAGGCTGAATGATTGGGGTGGAGACGCTCCTTCAGGTATACAGGACCGAGGCCGTTTAGGGCTTTAAATGTCAGCACCAACACTTTGAATTGTGCTCGGAAACATACTGGGAGCCAATGTAGTTCTTTCAGGACCGGTGTTATGTGGTCTCAGCAGCCACTCTCAGTCACCAGTCTAGCTGCTGCATTATTGTCTGAACCTCTTTTAAAGCCATCTAGGTTGGTGGCCATCACTGTCTTGTGGGAGAGAGTTCCACAGTTTAACCGTGCTGTATGAAGTTCTTTATTTTATCTGTCCTGAATTTTCCAACATTCAGTTGTTAGGTTTGGTTTCTCATTTCACACACTCACACAGCATCTTATATTCAGCTCTTTGCATTTGCGCAGCAATACGTGGATTTCTTTTTAAGAATATATATAGAAATGAAATAAAATCCTCATGAAAATTCATCACCATTTGTGTGTTCCTTTTTCGCCTTTTAAAAACATCTCTTTGCAATTGGGACTAATGCACACATTCTTTTGCAAGCAATTTCCCCTGATATAATCCACTGCTGTATGCTATGTTCACTGATATATGTGTTTTCATGAACCATTTTCCTTAACGTATACATTTTTGTAAGTATTGTTTCGTTGTGGAACTGAATCGGAAAAAAACAACGCTATGGAAGTGTAGATTTAAATGGGTAGCTCTGTATTGGTTCACATGTTGGACCAAACATTGTGCCTTAGGCAGTTTCTCATCACAATGCAAACAAAAGCAAATTCCCCTTCCATCCCCATCTATGCCTGACTTATATGTGGGGCTGATACAGCCACAGCTGTCAATGACAGGTGTTGCAGTGTGCTCCTGCTCTGCAAGCAGGGCTTAAGAACATAAGAGCCTGCTGTATCAGGCCAATGAACCACCTAGTCCAGCATTCTGTTCTCACAGTACCTCTGGGAAGCCCTGTAGGCTCTGAACACAAGAACCCCCTTCCCTCCTGTGGTTTCCAGCAACTGATATTCAGAAGCTTTCTGCTTCTGACTGTGGAGGCAGAGCATAGACGTCATGGCTAGTAGCCATCAATAGTTTTATCCTCCATGAATTTGTCTAATCCTCTTTTAAAAATATCCAAGTTGGCCAATGATGCCTCCTGTAACAGTGAGTTCCATAGTTTAACTATGCACTGTGTGCTTATAGTGGTACCTCTGGTTACATACTTAATTCATTCTGGAGGTCCGTTCTTAACCTGAAACTGTTCTTAACCTAAGGTACCACTTTAGCTAATGGGGCCTCCTGCTGCTGCCACGCCGCCAGAGCACAATTTCTGTTCTCATCCTGAAGCAAAGTTCTTAACCCGAGGTACTATTTCTGGGTTAGTGGAGTCTGTAACCTGAAGCGTATGTAACCTGAAGCGAATGTAACGCGAGGTACCACTGTATTTGTATCCGTCTTGAATCTTTCAACATTCAGTTTCATCGACAAGCTTATAATGGATCTTTCCTTCCTTCCTTCCTTCCTTCCTTCCTTCCTTCCTTCCTTCCTTCCTTCCTTCCTCTCTCTCTCTCTCTCTCTCTCTCTCTCTCTCTCTCTCTCCTAGATATTCAAATTAGTAGTGTTTGTTTCAATCACTAGGGAGCCCATATGGGCGAGGGCTCTTCTAGCTCCCTCTTTTTAGTATTAACACATTGCAAACATGTTAACTAAATCATGAATAAATCCATTTTAGACACACTGAATTCTGCAAAGCCTGTGGCTGGTCACTGCTGGAAACAGCAACGATCCAGCAGAGCTCTTCTTATGTTCTGATGAATAACAAATATCTAATGTAAACCTCCCCAGGTTACTGTCACATTTCTAATAGACTGTTAATAGTATGAACGTATTAAGAAGTCCCTGTTCCTTGAAAGTGCATGTTGAGTTCTTATCATCCCAGTCCTAATGTAAAATAAACTAGTCTTGTTTTCTTCACATGGTGTGTCAGTTCCTTCAGACCTAAAGGAACAAAGAATCGAGCTCAGGAGATTCTTAGACAAGTGACAGCAATTGTACTACCCAATTCCTTTTGGTTTGTGTTGTGATTGAAGGACTCGCCTCTCCTCAGTGAGCAGGGCTACTCTGCAAGTACAATTATTTGTGTACAAGTTGAGAGGGACATCCATTTGCATCTGGAAGTACACCTTTGTATTTCTCCATACACTCATATGCATATAAACATGGTTCACAAATGGCATTCTTATATGCCACCCCAAGCTCCAAACTCCAAGAGACTCCAGGGCTCCCAGGCGCTTACGCAGAGTTTGCTTCCCTTAGAATGAAGGTCAGCAGAGATTGTTGTGTCTTCAGTATATACGGTTTTATTTACACATATGCACAACCTTAACATAAAATGGATGAAATCGAAGCATCAGCACCTGAAAAGATTCTGCTTCTCCATTAGTCACAGCTTTGGATCCAGCACAGAACAAACATGTCACTGTTTCTCCACCTTCCAAACTGTTTGCAAGGCTAGATCTACACAGATATATATATATATATATATATATATATATATATATATATATTGCTTTGAAAATACTCTGCAAAAAAAACAACAACCCAGTTGCAAAGCTCATAATATCATTGAGTTGTGATTTCAGCTTTACAGTGCCATCTGGTGTCACAGTGTTATAACCCAGTTATAATGCTGTATTTTGACTAATGTAGCTGAGTCCCAGCTTCCATGCACCTCTCTGGCTATTGTTCTAGCAGCAAGGTAAGGGGAGTTGGAGGAAAGACCCACCTATTAACCTGGGAGACACAATCACACCATTGTAGCTCATGTGACCTCACTCGTTTTTGAGGATGCTGATGAGGACACTTAAATGTTTAGGGAATGTTTAGGGAAGCTTTTAATGTTTGATGCATTGCTGTATTTTAATATTTTGTTGGAAGCCGCACAGAGTGGCTGGGGAGGCCAGATGGGCGGGGTATAAATTATTATTATTATTATTAGGCCAACTTAGGTCATAGTGTTACAAAGAAACTTGTCTGACCAGTTCAGAAACCTCCTCCATTTGATTCCAACCCTCAGTGGGCACAAGACCCCAAGTGCTAGAAGGGGTTCAGGGCATCATTCAGACCAGGGTGGCCCAACTTTTCATAACAAGTGGTCTGCAAGAATACTTTGAAATGAAACCCGTAGGAGCAAGGTCAAAATTTGAGGGCCCCCCCCCCAGCTTACCAGAATTTGCAGGCTTACCAGAATCAATAAAGGCTACCAAATTGCAAAGAAATATGTTCCTGGGTGACAGCTCCTGGATGCTATCTTTTAGACCCTAGGTCCACGAGAATCAATTCCACAACAATGACAAAGGCCTGGTGTATGTTGTCACCTATTTATTAATTAGTCCTCGCCACAATGATTTTATTAAATTAGCTTATAATGCGACATTTTTCCACCTTCGCCGCATCAAGCAGTTGGTCCCTTACCTTTCCCGCCCCGACCTGGCCACAGTGATCCATGTGACGGTCATCTCCAGGCTTGACTACTGTAATTCGCTCTACGCGGGGCTGCCCTTGAAGCTGTCCCAGAAACTCCAGCGGGTGCAGAATGCTGCAGCGAGACTCCTCACGGGGCCTCTGCCATGGGAGCATATTCACCCAGTGCTTTTCAAGCTGCACTGGCTCCCGGTGGAGTACAGGATCAGATTTAAGGTGCTGCTTTTGACCTTTAAAGCCCTTCACGCCCTAGGACCCTCGTACCTACGGGACCGCCTCTCCCGGTATGCCCCACGGAGAGCCTCAAGGTCCATAAATAGCAATACCCTTGTGGTCCCGGGCCCTAAGGAAGTTAGATTGGCTTCAACCAGAGCCAGGGCCTTTTCAACTCTGGCTCCGGTCTGGTGGGACGCTCTGCCTCACGAGACCAGGGCCCTGCAGGATCTGATTTCTTTCTGCAGGGCCTGTAAGACAGAGTTGTTCTGCCTGGCCTTTGGCTTGGAGCCAATTTGATTCCCTCCCTCTCTATCTTTTTTCTTTTCCTTCTTCTTCTGCGATGAGGCTACATTTTAATATTTTAATGTTTCATTATTTTAATGTTGTATTTTTTTAATTTTGTTTTTAAGTTGTAATAATTTAACTTGGTTTTATTATTGCTTGTAAGCCGCTCTGGGGAAGGTGGGGTATAAATAAAAAATTATTATTATTATTATTATTATTATTATTATTATTATTATTATTGGCTGCATATGACATAATTGTCAACTTAACAGCTTTCCCAGATGTCATAACTGCAGTGTGCTAAGCAGGATTCCTGTAAATGGGGGTGAGGGTGGGGGTGGGGAGGAAGATACCCACCTCAACACACAGCAAAATCTTGTGACAGCTCACCTACAGCCACAAAACTCTGGTGTCATTTATAATGGTCAGCTTCAATATCAGCTTTCTTGCTCATAGAAAAGCGGCCTTTAACATATGTTTGATAGATGACGTTGGTTAAGTGTTAAGAGATTGCTAGGATAGACTTCGGCATGTTTGTTTCTGTTAAATTCAGCTTTGATTTTAACTCAGTTATTTTCTAAAAGGAACACAATTAGAATCTGATGTTATATGTATTTGTTAATCGTATCCAGCCAGCCCACTTGCAAAAGCAATTTCAAGCCCTGTGTTCTTGTGATTATATTCAGTGCCCCCACTTTTCTATCTGATCTGGGGAGGGGGGGGGCAAATTGGCAAAACTTTATCCAGCAAATAGACATATTATGTGCTTTAATTGTATTCTTTCTTTTCCTTCCAATGACTGCAGTGAGGGCTGTGAAACCTCCTCTCCCCTGCAGTGCCCTCCAGCTGTTTTTGGACTACAACTCTTATCAGCCCCAAACAGCACAGTTCTGCTGCCTGAAGCTGATGGGAATTGTAGTCCAAAACATCTGGAAGGCACCAGTTTCAGGCACACGGCCCTAAAAGATGACCCAGAGCCATCATTAATTTCACAAAGGAGCCGCTACGGGAAATTGCCGAGAACAGGTCGTTTTCCAGCTCTGCAGATTTTTAGATCAAGACAGCACAGTGTTTCCGAGTGGAGATCATCACGAAGCTTTAAGTTAGTTTTGGATTGCTACATGTATCTGTCTTTTCCAGGGGGCTTTGTACTTCTAAGAGATGGAGCTCAATGAGGCTGCAAATCCATGTGCAATTGTACACCTAGTTGCCTTTTTTAAAAAGAGTTCCCCCCCCCTCCACATGCACACAGGTTTATGATTTTAATCTGCACAAAAATGCAGACTTGTTCGAGTCTCACTGTTTAATAGTGATAATTTTAGGACAGAACTCACTGCAGGGGGCAGCTAGTTAGAAGGTAATAAATAGGACTGTTTTAGAAAATGGCTGTAACTAATTGAGAGAGGATTTTCTTTGTGTGCAGAAGGTCCTAAATTCAATCCCTGGAACACCCAGGAAAGAACCTTGCCTGAAACCTTGGAGAGCTATGGCCGATCAGAACTAGATGGGCCAAAGGTCTCATGCAGGCTGTGTTCACATGGCAGTATGTTCCATTTGCCTAATGTTACCCTAACTTATTTTTTTGGCATTAAATTTGAGCCTTCATACAATGTAAAAGCCCCTACCAGAAATCTGGTATAAGTTTAGTGATGATTTCTGTGTTCATTGCTTCCAGAAAAAGTCCATTTGCAGCCCCATTAACCCAGAAAATCACAGAAGTAAAGTGATGAAATTTGGGGCAGTGTACTGGCATACAATTCGTTCCTGCTGCTTTCATGGGGGAATTGTGGGTGAACAGAAGCAGGCATGTGCGAAGAGGGTGGGGGATTAGCAACCTTGTCCAATGACGTTTGTTGTTCTCAGCCTGTTGTCTTATCAAGGAAAACTTACAAAAGACAATGTACAGGTGGTACTTGACACCCTGCAAACTGGTAAAAAATTATTTAAAAGGGTCCAAGTTATTCAGGAAATGTCAAGAGGTACAGTGGTACCTCGGGTTACAGACACTTCAGGTTACAGACTCTGCTAACCCAGAAATAGTACCTTGGGTTAAGAACTTTGCTTAAGGATGAGAACAGAAATCACATGGCGGCAGCACGGTGGCAGAGGGAGGCCCCATTAGCTAAAGTGGGACCTCAGGTTAAGAACAGTTTCAGGTTAAGAACGGACCTCCAGAACAAATTAAGTTCTTAACCCAAGGTACCACTGTAGAAGGAACTCTGATGCATATGTGGTGACCATGAAAATATGCTAGAGAGCACTGGGAAATGATTCATATAGAATTGAAAAAGATCTTTACCTTTACATTTCCCAAAAGACCTGTGGCCTTCCTACTAGGGATAATAAGCAATGATATCCCAAAGAAGGCACTCAACCTCTTCATATACCCAACTGCTGCAGCTAGAATAGTTTATGCGGAAACATGGAAAGACAAAGAAATACCAACGAAAGAAATATGGCAGAGTAAATTGACCGAATATACAGAATTAGCAATGACGACGGAGAAAACAAGAAACGAAGATGAAACACAGGTAAGAGAAGAGTGGAAGTCTTTTGGAGAATATCTCAGGAGATTATAACACGCAATTTAACCTGCAAGTAGGGGTAACCATATGAGCAGCAGTTAGTCTTAAATAAAGGAAACACATGAGATAGTATAACAGGGAAGTATAACAGGATATGAAGCGGAATAAGGTTTGCATCCAGTCAGGATTCAGGCCTCATCATGGGACTGAAACTGCCTTGGTCGCACTGGTTGATGATCTCCGGCGGGCTAGGGACAAAGGTGAGAGCTGTTTGCTAGTTCTGCTGGATCTCTCATCAACCATAACATCCTTCTGGACCGTCTTGAGGGGCTGGGAGCTGGGGGCACTGTCATACAGTGGTTCCGCTCCTTCCTCCTGGGCTGTGTTCAGAAAGTGGTGGTGGGGGATTAGTGTTCAGACCCCTGGGCTTTCACTTGTGGGGTGCCTCAGGGTTCTGTCCTCTCCCCCATGCTTTTCAACATTTACATGCAGCCGCTGGGAGAGATCATCAGGAGGTTTGGGCTGGGTGTTCATCAGTATGCGGATGATACCCAGCTCTACCTCTCTTTTAAATCAGAACCAGTGAAGGCGGTGAAGGTCCTGTGTGAGTGTCTGGAGGCGATTGGAGGATGGATGGCGGCTAACAGATTGAAGTTGAATCCTGACAAGACAGAAGTACTGTTTTTGGGGGACAGGAGGCGGGAAGGTGTGGAGGATTCCCTGGTCCTGAATGGGGTAACTGTGCCCCTGAAGGACCAGGTGCACAGCCTGGGAGTCATTTTGGACTCACAGCTGTCCATGGAGGCACAGGTCAAATCTGTATCCAGGGCAGCTGTTTACCAGCTCCATCTGGTACGTAGGCTGAGACCCTACCTGCCCGCGGACTGTCTCGCCAGAGTGGTGTATGCTCTGGTTATATCCCGCTTGGACTACTGCAATGCGCTCTACGTGGGGCTACCTTTGAAGGTGACCCGGAAACTACAACTAATCCAGAATGCGGCAGCTAGACTGGTGACTGGGAGCAGCTGCCGAGACCACATAACACCGGTCTTGAAAGACCTACATTGGCCCCCAGTACGTTTCCGAGCACAATTCAAAGTGTTGGTGCTGACCTTTAAAGCCCTAAACCAGTGTTTCCCAACCTTGTGCCTCCAGCTGTTTTTGAACTACAACTCCCATCATCCCTGACTAACAAGACCAGTGGCAAGGGATGATGGGAATTGTAGTCCAAAAACAGCTGGAGGCACAAGGTTGGGAAACACTGCCCTAAACGGCCTCGGTCCAGTATATCTGAAGGAGCGTCTCCTCCCCCATCGTTCTGCCAAGGGCCTTCTGGCGGTTCCCTCACTGCGAGAGGCCAAGTTACAGGGAACCAGGCAGAGGGCCTTCTCGGTAGTGGCGCCCACCCTGTGGAACGCCCTCCCATCAGATGTCAAAGCGATAAACAACTACCTGACATTCAGAAGACAGCTGAAGGAAGCCCTGTTCAGGGAAGTTTTTAATATGTGACATTTTAGTGTATTTTTCATCTTTGTTGGAAGCCGCCCAGAGTGGCTGGGGAAACCCAGCCAGATGGGCGGGGTACAAATAATTTATTATTATTATTATTATTATTATTATTATTATTATTATTATTATTATTAATATTAAAGACCATGGAGAGATGGACTGGGAAGTCCTAAGGGAAGTGATATGTGATGCACAATGTATCATGTATGTAATTTGTGGAAAATGGATGTGTGTGTGTTGTGTCACACCATGTCCACTGTTGTGAATGAAAATTAGCAGGTTGTGCTGGTATATCAATTGAAAAGCCACAGTTCTATGACTCAACAGGTACTGCAGTGTGCAAGAAATGTTAGAAAACAGGACAGGAGCACTAGCATTATAATCAGGAAAACTAATATTCCCTATCTCTAAATGCACCCTCAGTATAATACAACTTTCTATATCCCCATGAAATATTCTGCATCCTAGTGCCTGTTAAGACTTTCTGGTATCTGGGTCTACTAGGAAGCCCATGATGTTTGATACAGTGCAGGCATCCCAACGTACATGAAGGCAGAGATATCATTGGGAATAAAGTTAGAAATTTTGCATTTCCTTAGGTGACCCACGAGGGACAAACTTAAACGGTTGTCCTCAGTTCTGCAAAGTTTAAGGAATGCTGAGTTACGCTGTCAGAGTCACAGCCCCAAATGTACAGCTAAATATTGGCTGCCAAATTGGTGCTTCCATTTGCTGCCCTGTTTAATGGACTTAACGGGTGTGCATTTAAGTGTCAGCCTCTCAGTAGAGAGGGTTGTTTATGTAGCACTTAGGAACATCTTACAAGGTAATGGGTCGTGCAGAAGGCATTGGGATAATTGGTAAAATGCCTCCAAATAGATTAAATACACATCTGGATGGATGCAACAAGAAGTTTCTTTTCCCTTGAAAAAGTAGACATTTTAGCTCAAATTTCAAACTTTTCTCCTGAAATTCTGTGTGTGGAATTTCTTGAGTTGAATAATTTCAAACTCCATTTTTACTAGGCCACTGCTGGCTGCTAACACATCCCTAAGCTGGGCAGAAGTTTCCTGGGCTTTGGGAAGGAGGCGCCAGGTTTTAATTCTTTAATACAGTGGTACCTTGGTTCTAAAACAGCCTAGTTCATGAACTGCTTAGAACCTGAATGTCGTAAACCTGGAAGTGAACGTATCAGGTTTTTTTAAAAAAATTGGAAGTTGAAAGTGTTCTGAGCTTTCATTTTTAATGTTGCTCTTCCGTTTTTAGAGGGGGGGGGGAGAGAGAGAGATTGTGCTGATTGGGGCCGTGGGGAGAAACGTTTGAGAGGTAGTTTTTCAACAGCCTGGAACAGATTAATCCATTTTGCATTACTTTCTATGGGAAAGCACGCCTTGGTTTTGGAATGCTTTGGTTTTGGAATGGACTTCCGGAACAAATCAAGTTTGAGAACCAAGGTACCACTGTACTCAAATTTACCAGGGACATTTAGGGACTAGCCTATTCCCCCAGTCCACTGACTGATCTCATGCCACTGCTGCCTTTCCTTTTCTGCAAAACACATTGTCTTCCAACTCTCATATTACATAAACTTTTAGGGCTTTTATGAATAGTGGAGAAATTTGCCTCCATTATCATTTAAATGTGATCTTCCCAAACTTGCACTTACCAAGACGAACCAAAACACAGGCGTTCTGTTAAATTTGCCCTTCTCCAAATTTTGCAGCGCACTTCTCTGGCCAAATAATGTCTACAAAAATGCTCATACTCATGTAAAGTGTGCAAAAATGCATATATTAGTGAAAATTGAAAACAACATACAAAAAAATGTATTACATGAGGGGAAATGGCTTTACTAAAGTGTGTATATTAGACAAAATTACATACAAGTGTGTTTATTAGGAGAAAATTGCACTAAAACGCTGATGAATTTCATAAGAATTCCCCTCCCCCCTAAATTGCAAACTGATGTGGGAGTGTGGAGAACTGAAGATTTGAAAAATGGGAAATTGAGAGAAAATGAAATGGAAAGATCTGCCCATCCTTTGTAGCTTTATTGGGGGTACCGCTTTGTTGCTGTGAAGATGCAGTTTTTGCTCTGAGATGTTGAGGCAGCAGAAATGGGTTGTTGCAGCTCTCCTTTCCCCTACAATCAACAAAAGGCAGCTGCCATTGAATCTCCAGTGGGAGTGTGACCTTTTAGGCAAATCCAACTTGGGATGAGCCTATCGCTGGGCCACAGTATGCAGAAGTAACACAGGGAGCAAACATGATGTCTCGACAATCCAATGAGGAACACACAGCCCCTGCTTAGAAACGGCTCTTCCTTAGAAGAGGAGAACTTGGGAATGAAAGTGTTGGAGAAGCAAAGCAGTGAGCTGACAGTGAGGAACTGCCACAGACTGCAGATGAGCCTTGGGGAAGGAGCATCGGGCTGGAACCAATCAGGCAATAAATACCAAGGTGAAGGGGGAAAAAAGATTTCCTGGCTCCTCATCTCCCTGACTGCTTTTGCCCCTTCTCTGAGTGCTTTGAACACTCACTGCTCCTTAGAGAGAGACACAGCCAGGGAGGAAAGAATTGTGTAAGCAATTGGGGGAGTGTGCAAGACAGTGAAGGGGAAATGGACACAGAGAAGGTGTTTTAGGCATGCACGCACGCATGCACACACACACACACCTGCCTGCAAATTTATGCAGTCCTCCACTTTTTATTTTTAAGTGAAAAGCTCCCTTGTCCCTTCAAAACAAGCTTGGTGGTTATGCAGTTTAAGGCTGCACACACACACTACATTTAAAGCACATTCAAAGCACATTCCCACCCCCAAAGCTGCTGGCATAGGGCTGGGCCCCTTAAATGTTGAGGGGGCAGAGACTGAGCATGGAGTAGTTCAGTGGCTGGCTCCTCCTTAGTGTGAGAAAGGAAGCCATGCTCTGGGCTCAATGCTTGGCCTCCTCCCGATTGTGGGACATCACGTGCACTGGGTGCATGACATCACACATATGTGACATGCTCCTGTCTCCCCCCCCCCCCATCTTGGGTACAAGATGGCACCTCTGCTGGGCCCTGTAGTATGTTAAGTGTTGCAAGGAATTGTAACTATGTGAATGATAAAATACATTTCACAGAATTCTTTGTGGCAAAGAATATGCTTCGAATGTGCTTTAGATTTATAGTGTGTATTCAGCCTTAGTGGGGCTTCCTTCCTTCCTTTTTAAGGGGAAGAAAAGATATAAAAAAAAAAATACTAGGGCAAAGGAGAATGCTATCTTGCAGCTTAATCCAAACCCAATATCTGCCAAGATGAGCAAATTTGGAATAGGCAGATATCTGATTGAGCTGCCCCACACCCACTGAAACCAGTAAGAAATTCTCATGCCCTGAGAATGAGGCAGAAAAATGGAAGCCTCTTTTACAGGGGAAGTATTTGGGGGGGGGGACTGGAGGACAGGCTTTGTCCCAGCACTGTCATATCTCCCCTTTGTCTTTGTCCTCCACATCCTTGACCACATGTGCCCCAGCTGCCAATTAAACCAAATGGCTTGGATGACTTTGCTGATGAGCATCTGTGACATCATCAGACAGCATGCCATGTGATGTCATTCACCAGGCACATGTGGGCCACTGCGGTCAACAGGATTACTCAGAAGTGTGGGCAAGTGAAGCCAAAATGGAGGTATGGGCAAGCAAGCAAAGGAAGAGGGAGGAAATTGGAGACGAGGAGAAGGGCATTACATTGGCGCAGGTGTGTCAGCCACAGTGCTGAAAACCAGCCTGAATCAGAGGCGTTCTTCAAACACCAGCACAAAAACAAGGCAAATTCTTTCCACTCTCAGCTTTATTCCTCATTCTGTATGTTGTGTTGTCAAAACACTATGCTGGAGCCCCTTAAACGGTGCGAGCCTATGGAGGGGGGACCGACAGCTGTTCATTGCCAAGTGATTTCTCTTCCATTTTAAGGCACTTGCCCTCCATACACAGAGCCCTGGGAAATGCCTCCAAAAATAAAAATAGAGAACACTTGCCATAAATGAAGGACAATCGAGTAGCTTTTATTATAAAAATAAAATAAAAAATGAGGGGCACAGAGACTTCTAGGAGATGCAAAACTGAATAGATTAGCCTTGCCGCCACCAGAATTGCTTCTGCTTTTGTGCTGCGTCTGAGATTCCGGGGAATTGGAAGCAAACACCACACTGCATTTTTTTAAAAATTCTATGGCTCAGTGGTGGGGAGAGAAAATGTTCACTGTTGACGCTAACTATAGGGTACATCTGGCAGCAGAAACCAAATGGCGTGTCAATAACATCTATGGCTCCGTCACAATGGTTCTTAAGTGCATCCTTTGACACAGGCTCTCGCTTCCCGGTACCATGAAACCCTGCGCTGTAATTTCTAATAGTAATAGGCAGTTTAGAGGCAGGTGGCTCTGAACAACTCTCAACATTGCACGGAAGGTAAAGTTTTTTCTTTCTTTCTCGCCTCACCTTGGCAAATTTATTGACTTAAAATGTATTTGCACAGGTGCCTACCCTTCTGCTAGGCTTGAAAGCACACACTTCACTTGCTCGTTTCCTTTTACAGCATCACTGTTGCTCCTTGTTTTTGTAGACTGTGATTCTTCCGTTTTTGTAGACCATAATCCTTTGTATTTGTTTTTACTGGGTCGTTTCAGATTGGAGGATAATCGCTCGCCTATGGTGAGCAAGAGCCACTGCCAAGTGAGCAGGGAAGGAAGGCTTCATAGACAGGAATGTTTTATTTCTCCTCTCTCTCCCCCTTTCATGCTGTCAAAATGCCACAAATATCTAATGTGAATGTGTCATGCTGTGGATCTCTGTAGGCCACTGCACACCACAGAGTCCATAACTTTACCCCAGCCTACTTAAAGAAATGCAGCTATGACGGCAGGGGGTGAAGGCCGGGCAGCAGCAGTGGTGGTGGTGGTGGGAGGCAGGGTAGCAGCAGGGGAGGGTGCAGAGACCGAGCACCCACCCAAAAAAAATGTGTGGGAGCCCGGGCACCCAGGACCCCCTGAAGTTGGTGCCAGTGTTGTGATAACAGAGTGCTGTGCTAAAGATACCTTTGGTCTGATTTCTTCCTTCAGAAATAAATCTCCGAACCTTGCAATGGCTAATCTAGTCTAAGGTTACCAGAATCCGGGGATACAATACAGTACAGTACAGTACAATTCATAAATAAATAACTACATGTTCGAGACATTGAAGCTGCAGCGATGGTGGTGGCAGAGGGGCGGCCGCCACCTTGACCTCAACTGCCATGTTTCCCCTTCTTCTGAGTCTTCTATCTCCTTTTTCCATGAGCCTGGGCAGCCCCTGAGTTGTTGGTTCTTCGGTAGTGGTGGTGGTGGTGGGGAAGCGGTGCACGTTGGGTCAGGCATGGAAGGCGGAGAAGGAGGGCCAAGAGTGGCAGTGACGGCAGCGAGGCTCAGGCAGCATGATGCCTCCCTTCCCATCGGAGCAGCCCCAATTGCATTCCTACTTGCGTGCAAGCAGGAGAGGGCGGGGATCCCTCAGCTGGTAAGAGAGGCTTCCCGTTGCCTAACTGAGAGATCCCTGCCCCCTCCTGCTTGCACACAAGCTCTGATAGGCAGCATGAAGCCTCCCTTCACAGTTTAGTTGCTGGGGTCAGGGAAGCTGGAAGCAGCCCGGAAGCTGCATCTTAGAGCCCCTGCACCACCATCCTACTTCTAAGCAGCTCCTGAAGCCAGCCAGGGCCAACTGCTCCGGGCTGCTGAGAGACTGCCACTGATGCATTTCCTGGGGACATTAGACAAAATCCAGGGACATTCTGGGGATGAAATTTGTCCGGGGACTTATTTGTAAATCCAGCGACTGTCCCCAGGAAACAAGGATGTCTGGTAACCCTAATCTAGTCTCAGGCTGGCAAACAGTGTACTACTCTATCCCTGTTAAGTAGTCCTTTCCCCTTCCTTGCCAGTCAAATAATTCCATTTGTTTCTCTCCAAAATCCAAAATGCCAGCCGCTGTCAACAGAGACGGATCATCAGGATGAGCCACTGCTCCCATTGCCACGTCAAAGCTCATCTCCCTTAAAAACCGCCCTGCCAAGGTCTTACTTAAGCGAAGCCTTTTGAGAGACATGTTCCGCACCAGCGTGTGGTGCTTGCAGCCAAATCCTTCGATTTGAAAAGACTTTCAATTTGGAAAATAAAAAAGGCTTGGAATCCACAGGCTAATTATCAGAGTAGCTTCTGCAACGCCTCCTCCCCACCAAAAAAACAAAAACAAAACCCACCCCAGAGCAAAAGAGGAAGAATGCTCTTCCTTTTAAATAGTGTGTTCTGAGGCATCCAGCTGCAGTAGCATCTTGGTCTTGATCGCCTCCCTCCCCCCGAAGACTTTGTTTCTCTCTTTCTCTCAACTCAGTCAATTGCATCTATATTCTGTGTAGATTTTCCTAGTGATGAATTTACATTGGGTTTTCAGCCGCTTTGGTAAAGGGAACAGTGGCGCCGCAATTGGGTTCCTGGCAGGGGAGCGGAGGCCGTGAGCGTGGCTGCTTGATAGTCCGTAAACAGCAGGCTATTTTGCCGGAGGAAGAAAGACACCTGTCGCTTTGATGGGCCGGCAGTAACACGGAGGCCATAAGGAATTCATGAAGGCAGCGGAGGACGGAAAGCCGCTCATTGCCATTTGAGGCTGCTGTGCACTTTCTGTTGGCAAGAGACAGTGGAGTCTCTCTCCCGCCCCCCTTTCCATGGCTTTCTGGATTTCCATATTTATTACCTGTTTTCTGCCGGAGGGCGTGGGGGTGGGCAAAACGTTTTGCAGTTAGAAGGCCTAAGCTGGGTGGATGCGAGTTTTTAAGGGATGCACCATAAGCTATTTGTGCATCTTTAGAAGGCTGCTATCGTTTGTTGGCAGGTAATTGAAGAGGAGTGTGTGTGTGTGTGTGTGTGTGTGTGTGCTGCTCCATTTTCAAATTGTCAGCTCAATGAACCCCAGAGAAAAAGCAGTGCATGGTAGCAGCACTGGGGCAGACATGAAACCAAGGGTAGGTCTTCACTATGGATTTTCCAACCATTTTCAAACATGCCATTGTTCCCGTGCATGTAGTAAAATGATCAAATTCATTCTCACAATGTGTAATAATGGCCACCTGTTTGGATGGCTTTAGGAACACAGGGAACTGTCCTTTTCTCCCTCTCTTGTAACACTAAAGCTGGTGGGCTTCCAATGAAGCTGAATGTTGGAAGGTTCAGGACAGATAAAAGGAACGACTTCTTCACACAACACTGAGTTAACCTATGGAACTCACTTCCACAGGAGGCAGTGATGGCCACCAACTTGGATGGCTTTAAAAGAGGATTAAACAAATTCAAGAAGGCGGCAGCTGTTGGTGGATACTCAGTGTAGACCTATTGAAATTAATTGAAAATAATGAAAATAAGTTAGGCATGCACATTAAATTCAGTGGGTCTACTCTGAATAGGACTAGCCTTGGCAGCAATCTTGAGCCTGAAATGTAGGATAAACTTTGTAGGCTGCTGCCATCTAGCTCATCATTAGGCAGCCACAACAACCTTGACTCTCTGAATGGAAAAAGTACCCCCAATACTATATGGGGAGCAAAATGGTAACAGCTTGTAGCCAGGGGAAATGTGGGTGGGCAGTGAGCAAAAGACAGAAGATGCATGGCTATAATTATATGGCGAAATGGAATGTATCTTAAGGAATTAAAATGTCTATAGCATTTAAAAAGAAGAAAATGCTTTGAGAGAGAGAGAGCAAAAGCATAAATAGGATGGCATTTTGTATTGGCTTGGATGTTAAATGAGGCAATGGTTCTTCAGAATGATTTGGTTACATAAAGCTTTGTTTAGTCCCATTTTGAAATGGAGCACCGGGTCTTACCTGGCTAGACAGGGAGACCAGCAGCAGCTGGATCAAACAATGCATGGAGTGGGTTTCTGTGGCACCATACTCCCTCATTCATGCATTCTTGGAACGTGGAGGGTCCTTCTTGAAGAAGGGCCTTGTCTAGATTCAACCTACGAGTACAGGAATTGGTTAGCTGAGCTGGGAAATGGGCAAGTCTTTTGGATGAGGGTGAAGAGCTGCGTTCCTGGGATACATCAGCACTGCTGAGATTTCTGGAGCTGCAGGACTCAAAGGGGCTGGGAGGAGATGTGATTCCATAGGTGCGCAAGGTTCTGGGTTCTCACATTTGGGCAGGCATCCCCAAACTCAGCCCTCCAGCTCTTTTGGGACTACAACTCCCATCATCCCTAGCTAACAGGACCAGTGGTCAGGGATGATGGGAATTGTAGTCCCAAAACTGCTGGAGGGCCGAGTTTGAGGATGCCTGCATTAGGGAATTGCCATGCAGAGGGGCTGGCGGAGAAAGCAGCTCACCAAGGCAAACCCTCATTTGTTAAGCACGTTCACCATGATAATAGGATCTTTGATCACCCAGTTGCATAAATCACCACCATCCAGCCTCTAAGTCAATTCATATTTCTGCAGTTCGTTAGCAGCTCAGGAGGAAATTGCATTTATTATAATTGCCTCTAATTGCACCAGATTAGTGATTACAATTATTGATGGCAGCTGATTATTCATTAAGCTTCAAATCAATTCTCCTGCTTCCTCATTATCCCAAACAGTAACTCTGATGAGGCGAGCAGTCTGGAATAGTCCAGGACCAGCCTTCTTCCAGGAAGCCCAAATTGTGGCAATATAAATGCCTTTCTAAAATTGGCACTTGGAGCGCGACTGAGGTCCTAACTTGACAATGGTGGCCGCTTGCCGACGCTCCGGCAAAGAACAAATTTAGCATCCCACTCGGATCCCATTCACGTCATTTGAAAGTCTCTCTGCCAGAGATCGTTTCTGCTAGCATCCTCTACAGTGACTTTCTCAACAAATGTCATCTGTGTGGGACTTCGGAAGCTTCTCATAGAGACATCACTGCTCAATTTTTAAAAACTAAGATAACAGTGACACTGACAGGCGCCAAACCGATTTATCCTCACCGCGCATCTAAAAACAATCCCAAAAGACTGTAGGTGGATTTGCATACTGTAGCAGATGCATGAATACTGCCCCAAATGGCAGAAAATTCTTTGATGCACAATCTTTCTTGTAACTTGAATCCATTGGTACGGGTCCTACCCCCCAGAGCGGGAGAAAACAAGCTTGCTGCATCGTTGGTGTGAAAGGGTGTAAATTCATTGATTTGTAGCTGAACTATTGTGTACACAGACTCTAAATTAACTGAGCATTACTTGTGAATAACTATATGTGTACAGATTGTATACACAGTCAAACAGATTGTACACTCATTGAATATAATGTGTTAACCCCCCTTTATGATAACCCTGTGAGGTTGGGAGGTGGACTGAAGCCCACTACTGTATATCCATAAGATTCCTGATTGACCATAATGCCCTCAGTTGGTAATGTTTGGACATCTTTGTTCCGGGAAGAGAATTCAATATGCAGCCCCCTGCTCAATGGTAAACTACACCACCCACCCCTGAAATAATAACATGTGGATTTGTGTAGGAAGAGCAGAGCAGGAAATGTTTCCAGTGGGGTGAAGCAAAATGTTGTTGTAGTTAGATTAGAGGATGGTATGTTTATACCTCCCCATGCTGGGTTTCCACTATGTGGTTCCAAGCTGTAGGGCATAGCATCACTCTGGGAAACAAAGTTGTCTATTCTGATCATTGATCTCACTCAGTTTCCTTCCACCAGGTTGGGGGATTGAGGTGGGATGAAAGTTCAATTTGCCCTCAAGAGTTGTTAACACAGTAGCAGGAACTTCTAACCCTTTCCTTTACAGCAGGGGTGGCCAACTCCCAAGAGACTGTGATCTACTCACAGAGTTAAAGACTGGTAGTGATCTACCCCCTTTTGGGAGGTCCAGTTCAAAGTTGTTGGGCTTTTTTTAGGAAGGAGGAAGGCCCTTTTGCGGTGCAGGGCAAAAATATTTTTTTAAAAAAATATTTATTAAAATTTTCCTGAATAATACATTGTATAACAAAAAGAAAAAACAACAACAAAAATACAACAAAGAAAAATAAAAAAACTAAAAACACATAGAATTTCCCTTTACTTATTTTCTTTTAACTTATTTTCCGGACCTCCTCATACCTCCCTTTCTTATATTCCAATTCAAATTATTAATTCAGCAAATCCTCACCAAAAAATATTGAGCTTTTTTAGGGGAACCAAACTTGTTGAGCTTCTTTGGGCGGAGCCAGTGATCTACCACAGACGTCTAGTGATCTACCTGTTGGATGTGCCTGCTTTATCAGCCTCTCTCTCCCCTTCTCTCCCCTCCCCATCTCTCGCCCAGTCTACAGCTGTTTATCACTTTGCTCTCAGGGCTGTGCCATCTCTCCATCACTGGCCTTTGAGAGAGGGAAATTAGGTTCTCAATTACTGCAAGTGACAAAGGAGGTGGAGGTTGATTAGCTAATTGGGCGGAGTGTATCCTACATCCAGACAGCTGTGCAAATTGCTAGAAGGCAACTGGGCACCCAAGACAGAAAGCTCCCTCTGCCTCACTGTCTCTTCCCTCCCTTTCTTTCCCCTGTGCATGCATTGAAATGCACAGACAAAAAACATGCTGCTTTGTTTTCTCTCTCTCTGGACTTGTCCGGGCAAATACTGGGGCAGTTCATGCCACATCCTGGGTGATGCCCCAGATCTGGGTTCCTCCATGATCTGGAACCAGAGGTGCCATCAGGGCAGGACATGGAGGCAAAAGTTCTCAAAGCATGCCCTTACTTGCACCCGTTATCCTAGTATATGCTTTTTAAAAAAAAAAAAAAACAACAACTTGGCAACATTCAGAGATATGAAGATTTTGAAGGACAGCTGTGCTTTGGTTCATTTATTGTTTGGAAAGTGTGAATTAGGTATGCTCCTTCTCTGAAATCTGAACTGAAACAAATGTATGCCTCCATCTCAACTCCTCCTGCTGCCTCCTCCAGAACCCCATGTTCCCTATGTTGCTTGCTTTTCATATTGGGGCTCCTTTCTTTCTGCACCCAGATGTTATGGGAACTGTGAACAGATAGCCTTAGCTTATCTAGTTAGGCACAATTGTGTATCTGAATTAGGTATCTGAAGAAGTGTGCATGCACACGAAAGCTCATAACAAACTTAGTTGGTCTCTAAGGTGCTACTGGAAGGAATTTTTTTATTTTGTTTTGACTACGGCAGACCACCATGGCTATCTACCTTTAACTAGTTAGGCACAGTACATTTGTCTCACCTTTGGCTGGTGCGGGTGTGAAAGGTGATCACTGTAAAATGGGAATGAAGCAGGCAATGGGAAATGATGGAGCAAGGGCCCTTGAGAGTCTGTTGCCAGAAGGCCCATATTGATTTGGAGGCAACCCTGGGACCTATCCAAGGTGGATGAAGAACAGGATAGATTGATGTGTGTAGGGCCGGCCCTACTAATAGACAGAATGAGCTAGCTGCCCAAGCATCAGATATTGGGGCAATGGTGGCAGCTTCCCCCTTGGCCATTCCTTCTGAACCTCTGGTCCAGGGACAGGGAACATTTTCAGTCCATGGTCCACATTCCCTTCTGGGCAACCTTATTTGGGGAGTGGTGTAGTGGGTGGGTCTAGAGCCAAAGGTAGGTGGAGCAAGGAACATACGTTTTGCTTTTGCACAGTGGATTGCTTGTGCACACACTCTCCCACAATGCTCTCTGTTCTGCATCCAACCAAGTAAGGAGCATGCTCAGCAGAATTGAAGGACACATTCCAGCCAGGAGAAAAGAGGATGCACAGCAGATCCAATGAGGTGTATGTAGGGCTTACGAGGGTATGTGGTCTGTGGAGAGTTCTGAGGTCCACATGGAGAGGGTGGATAACTGTGTGTGCCCCCCCAGGCCCAAGGTTCCTCATCCCTGCCCTAGTCATTCTTTCCTCCTCTGGAGAACAGAACTGTGTGTGCATCTCATAAGCTAGGTTGCTGTCCTAGGCTTCTGCTCTCAGGTGTGCTGGAAACAATGTCCACTTTCCAGTGCTGAAGTCTGTTCTACTCCTCATGATGATGAGGTGCCATCTTTTGTAGTAAAATATCCTAGGCCAGCCCTGGATGTGCATCAATGTCTGGGGGCCATGAGAAGGTTTGGCAGAGCAAGTTCATAAGAATATAATATGGCCCATCTCGTTGAGCATCCTGTTCCACAGTGGCTAACCAGATACCTGTGGGAAACCCACAAGCAGGATTCAAGCACAAGAGCACTGTCCAGGGGTCAGCAAACTTTTTCAGCAGGGGGGCGGTTCACTGTCCCTCAGACCTTGTGGGGGGCCGGACTATATTTTAAAAAATAATAAAAATGAACGAATTCCTATGCCCCACAAATAACCCAGAGATGCATTTTAAATAAAAGGGCACATTCTACCCGTGTAAAAACACGCTGATTCCCAGACCATCTGTGGGCTGGATTTAGAAGGTGATTGGGCTGGATCCGGCCCCTGGGCCTTAGTGCACTGTCCCTACCTTGGTTTCCAGCAACTGGTAATCAGAAACAATCCTGACTGTGGAGGCAGAACACAGCCGTCATGGCTAGTAGCCATCAACAGCCCTCTCCTCCACGAATTTGTCTAATCCTTTTTAAAAGTCATCTTGGTTGGTGGCCATCACTGCCTCCTGTGGGAGAGTTCCATAGTTTAACTGTGCACTGCGTGAAAAAGTGCTTTCTCAGGCACCTTTAATAAGTAAACTGTTCGATTGCAGCAAACTATAACACCCCACCCCCACTCCGCAGCTTAAATTCAATGATACCCATGCAAGTGAGGCTCATGGCTTGAGTTCCTTCCCTCCATGAAGACTGTTTTTTGAAGAGGGGGAAAAAACCCTAATGCTTTAGCATCAATCCATCCCCCCCACAATCTCGTTCTCCAGCAGTGGGGATTTAATTGTCAAAAGTGAGAACCGATCCCAGGAGCTCAGCCATAATCACACTACGTTCTCATAACCATATTCTGCCTCTTCAGCCATTTCCAGTGGGAGAGCAGAGAGCAAGTATGATGTGCGCATCAGTCAAGGAATCAATTGTCACAAAAGGGCGACGCAGCAAAATGGGGGTGAGGGAAATCATTAACTGGGTATTAAATTTAACCCCCTCCCCCCAAAAATATTATATTTAAGAAATACTCTGGATAAATAGCCTGCCTAAAGACACTACTACTGCCTTGGTACACAAGCCCTAATGGAATAACTCATTTGCTGCTTTTTCCAGCATTCCACCTGCCCCCACACCTCAGTACCTTTATTTTTCCACGTGTGCCAAGGGAAATTTCGAGCGATTTATAACTTATTTAGGAAATCAATCTCTCTTGGCAGGCAGGCAGAAGCTCATTCCGAGAGTTTTGAAGCAAACATAGTTAAATGTTATCTCCCTCGCTGAGCCACTTATCTTGGGAATGAAAGGACAGCTTATGGCTGGGGTATTCCATGCAGAATGGGCTTTCCTTCCCTCCTCCTGGATGGGGGCTTAAATCTTTTCCTCTGCTAAGCACTTGATGTATGGAACTTCTGGAAACTTTAGCTCTCTGTGTTGCGTTGTTTGGAAGGTGCTCCTGGTCGAAGGTCTCCAAGTTGCATTTAGTCACCTTTATAACTTAGGTTGCTCTTGAAAGTTACAACTGCCTATAGGGCTAGACTCGGGGAAAGGACTCCCACCAGCTCTACCAGCATGGCCGGTCATCAAGGATGATGGGAGTTATAGTCCAGCAACATTCGGAGCGTCACAGGCTTCCCTATGTAATAATCACTCCCCAATATTCCACCTCTGCCTCACGCTAGATTGGTGAATAGCTAAAACCTAGGGTGGGGCTATGCTGATGAAGGGATGGAGTTATACAGATTGGAGAGGTTCCAGTTGTTAATGGGAGCTCCTCCACATGTCTGGTTTGTTGACCATTTGTCCTGATTTGCTTGCACAAAGCTTATGCAGCAGTTAGATTATATCTGGTCTTTCCTGAGTATTCATTCTGATATGTTTGCAGGGAGGTTATACAACAAAAAGCTTGCATCGTACATTCATCCTGATTTTCTTGTGGGTTGCTTATCATCTCATCATCATCATCACTTGAATCTGACTTTTTTTCCTCCGAGGAGCTCCAGGTGGCATACACAGTTCTCCTCTTCCTCCTCATTTAACCCCTCACCCCCCAAAAAAACAACCCTATGAGGTAGATTATTCTGAGAGGAAAAGCAGTATAAAATACAATGACATCATTCAAAAAAGGCTCAGGAAAACAAAAGGTCCCAGTTATGCATTTAAAGCACTATATTGCCTTTTTAAACAGCTATGGCTTCCCCTAAAGAATTCTGGAAGCTGTTAAAGATGCTGAGAGTTTTTTAGAAGCCCCCATGTTCCCAGAGTTCCATGGGAGGAGGGATTCATTGTTAAAACACACACACACACAGAGAGAGAGAGAGAGAGAGAGAGAGAGAGAGAGAGAGAGAGAAAGGAGATAAAATAGGCATTTAGAAGCCTGCATCATATGAGTTTTGAATGGATGATTTAGTCTGGCCAGCTTTGATTCATGCCATTTCCTCTAATCGGGGAGTGCATTGGCATATTCCTCTAAGGATCAGTTGTTAGTCAATTACTAGACAGTTCTGAAATGTCTACCCTCATTATCCAGAATTGAAGCACCTGTAATGAGCTTTCACAGGAAAATGTGGCTCTGATGATCCTATGGGGTATACGCGTAGACAAGTGGGACCTGCACTAAAACAGTGCAGTAGGACTTGCTCTCGTCAAGAGTTCCAACCAGCTATTACCTCTAGCAATACTCCATTATATTGCCCCACCCCAGTTATCTCTTTTTTTAAAAAATAATAATAATAATATTTATTACCTTTTCCAACAATTTAAACACTACAAAAAATAAAAACCATACAATACAATACAGTACAATACAATACAATACAACACAACACAACACAACACAACACAACACAACACAACACAACACAACACAACACAACACAATACAATACAATACAATACAATACAATACAATACAATACAATACAAAAAAACCTATACATTACACTAACAAAACACTAACATTAAACTAACAAAACAAACCAAACACAATTTAAAACACATCAAATAATTTCAATATCTTATCTTTCATTCCCTTATTTCCGCGACCTCCTCACACCTCCCTTTTTGTATTCCACTTCTATTAATTTTTTCAGCAATTCCTTTCCATCTTCCTCTATTTTTAATCCTATAATTATCTTAACACATTCTAAGCTTATTTTCCCTTTAATACTCTATTAATCTATTTACCCTTAATTCCTTATAACATTTCTACTAAAGCCATATAACTTCATTCCAACATTTTTCTAACATTCATTAATTTTACAGTATTTCCGTAAATAGTCTTTAAACTTTTTCCAGTCTTCTTCCACCGACTCTTCTCCCTGGTCTCGGATTCTGCCAGTCATTTCCGCCAATTCCATGTAGTCCATCAACTTCATCTGCCATTCTTCCCAGGTGGGTAGATCTTGTGTCTTCCAATATTTTGCGATGAGTATTCTTGCTGCTGTTGTTGCATACGTAAAAAATGTTCTATCCTTCTTTGGCACCAGTTGCCCGACGATGCCCAGGAAAAAGGCCTCTGGTTTCTTCAGGAAGGTATATTTAAATACCTATTTCATTTCTTTATAAATCATCTCCCAGAATGTCTTAATACTTGGGCATGTCCACCAAAGGTGAAAGAATGTACCTTCAATCTCATTACATTTCCAACATTTATTATCGGGCAAATGGTAAATTTTTGCAAGCTTGACTGGTGTCATGTACCACCTGTAAATCATTTTCATTAAGTTTTCTCTTAGGGCATTACATGGCGTAAATTTCATACCTGTGGTCCATAACTGTTCCCAGTCAGCCATCATTATGTTATGTCCACAGTTATCTCTTTCCCTCCCCAACAGATTTCAAATTTCCTGTGCCTAGGGATAATAGTTTTTTATTTTATTTTTATTTTTTAATGTGATTCTGCAAACCTTGGTTTTCACCCAGGTTCACCAAGACCTCCCTTTTATGGACGGGTGGTGGCATTTTGCTTACAAAATGTTTGGCACTCATTCCCAAACAACATTCGTAACAGGAACGATAAGCTAGTTCCCTAATATTTTCTCTAACTCCAACTAAGAACCTAACCTGGGGTGGACCCATGGTAACAGCCATACCCAAAAGAATCCCAATACAGTCATACCTCGGGTTCAATGCGCTTCGGGTTGAGCACGTTCGAGTTGCGCTCCGTGGCAACCCGGAAGTAACGGAGCATGTTACTTCCAGGTTTTGCTGATTGTGCATGCGCAGACACTCAAAATGGTGTCACGTGCATGCGCAGAAGCAGATAAAAGCGACGTGCGCGTGCGCAGATGTGCCGTCGCTAGTTACATTTGCTTCTAGATGCAAACAGGGCTCCAGAACGGATCCTGTTTGTATCTAAAGGTACCACTGTAGCTGTAGTTTACCCCTCACAGAGCTAGAACTCTTAGCAAACTACAGTTCCCAATATTATTTGGGGCTGAACATGTGCCTTAAATGTGTTTTGCACATATGGTGTGAATGAAACCTATGGAGACAGCAGTGGGCTTGATTTTTAGTTGATGGGCTCACTAAGGACGTGGAAGGTTAACTTCTACCCCATCTTGTCCTGAGTGCTGCTCTCAATTTCCTCCAGTATATCAGAACCCACCTGAGATATGTTGCTAATCTTACTGAGATTATTTTGATGAACTTTGCAGTTACTCATCTCTCTTAGGAAGCACAGCCCAATTTGCTATGAACTTTCAGCGCCAACTCTAGTTATTGGTTGGTTGCATGAAGCTTGGAGTCGGCCGCTTTCTCCGACTTGCCTTGATGGGTGTCATCATAATATCCATTTTCTGTTTCTTGGAGCTGCCCAAAGCCTGGATGTCTTCCTTTGTGTAAACAGATTTGCCTCTGTTTTGATCTGCATGGTTTCATGTCCAGCCTAGTGTGGCCTTGAATTTGTTACGACTCCTTTCCACAATCATAAATCAGCCCAGCCTCCTGTGAAGCCTTTTCATTTCTCTTAGCGAAGCTGAACTGAGTAGAAGGTGGCATGTTTGCTGGGAATAGGAAAGGTATACAACACTTCAAATAACTACAGAGAAACACACCTAGCTGCCACTGGGAATCCACCATCTCTGAGTCTGTTTGGTGGTTATTAAAACATGTGACAGAGGAAGTTCCATAGCTGAAACTTTTGTGCAATCTGTACTTTGGCTTCTGCTATGTTGGCAGGCTGGTTCCTTGGAGGAGAGGTGCACTAAAGAATTTTGTGGTCAGGATGGCAATGAAGCATCTGATAGTGATTGGCTGAACTGCTTGGATATCACAGAGGACAGGGACAAATGCAAGGGTCTCTGTTGTGGGCTAAGCTGTTATGATCACTGAGTGAGACAGAATGTTCTAAAGGGAGAAGTAGGGGTCTGAGAAAGTGAAAAGGGAGAGTCATAAAAGAGCAGGATTGGAAGAGGTATATGGGGGGCTTTAAATAATATGGTGGGATGGAGAAATGCAGGAGAGGAGAGAGCTGGTGCCCTCAGACCCTGCTAGTGGGCTTCCCACAGGCTTCTGGGTGGTCCCTGAGAGAACAGGATGCTGGACTAGATGGACCATGGGCCTGATTCAGTTCGCTGTTCTGACTGCACACTTTCCCTATGGTGTACTTAGTTTAATGGTTATTCTGCCCCTGCAGAACAGAAAGGTCCATAAACACCAGGAGTCTGAGACCCCTACCAGTCAAAGAATCATGGAATTGTAGCATTGTAAGGGACCTAAAAGGGCAGCCAGCCCAACCCCCTGCAATGCAGTCAAACTGCATACCCTCAAACATTTATCTGACAAAAATAGGCATGTCCTATTCCATACCCTCCAACATTTCTCTGATGGAAATAGGGATGCCCTAAGAAAAAGCAGGGGACACAGGTGGTGCTGTGGGTTAAACCACAGAACCTAGGACTTGCCAATCAGAAGGTCAGCGGTTCGAATCCCCGCGACGGGGTGAGCTCCCATTGCTCTGTCCCAGCTCCTGCCAACCTAGCAGTTTGAAAGCACGTCAAAGTGCAAGTAGATAAATAGGTACCGCTCTGGTGGGAAGGTAAACGATGTTTCCGTGCGCTGCTCTGGTTTGCCAGAAGCAGCTTAGTCATGCTGGCCACATGACCCAGAAGCTGTACACCAGCTCAGTTGGCCAATAAAGTGAGATGAGTGCAGCAACCCCAGAGTCGGCCATGACTGGACCTAATGGTCAGGGGTCCCTTTACCTTTTTAAGGAAAAGCAGGACATTCTAGGATCAAATTGGAAACCAGGACGGCTTCTGTAAATCCAGGACTGTCCCTGTAAAATAGGGACACTTGGAGGGTCTGATAACTGAACTCATGGAGCAGAGCAAAACTTTCAAAGTTTCAATGGGTCAGGGGATGGCTGGCACGGGCTGGAGATTGTGGTTATTTGTAGTGAAAAAGGAATCTGAATAACAATATTGGCACACCTGTCTCAGTAAATGAGTTTGCCTGCATCCTCCCCATGAGCCAAGCCCTTTAGAATGGTCTCTGATGCTCCCCTGAAAACAAGGCCGTTCAGTGATGCAGGGCACCGGGAAGGAATGATACAGCACACTTGCGGCTGGGAACGACAGGCCTTGTCATCCTGACTTATGATGGATGAGAGAAGGGCCTATTTCTCATCCATGGCAGAGGGAGGTGAAGTGTAAAGAAGGATGCATCTAGTGTCTCAGGACAATTCATCTTTGCGCTGGGTTCACTCAGAAAGACAGTGGAGCTTAGAGAGGGGAAGCAAAGCAGAGAAGCAACCAGGGAAGAGATGGGGAAAAAATTCATTATGTGCAGTATAATCTCAGGGGGAAATGGCAAAATGTCAGCAATGCCAGAGATTGGAGGAAAAGTGGGTGGTGGTGAGGAGAGGGTCTGTTTCTCTCTCTCTCTCTCTCTCTCTCTCTCTATATATATATATATATATATATATGCACATTAACTGGTAGTATTTGTCAGCTGTTAAACCAGCCATGGAGTGAGAGAAGAATGGGAAACGGCTGGATTTTGTTGCATCTTCGAGAAAATCTTTTCTCCGGCAGGCGTCATATAAAGAGAAAGTGTACAAAGGGCTTTGCATAGCAGATGTGCAAGACTGCCTGCGAAATATTGGCAGGAAGTGCAATCCTTCTCATTAGCCCGTGGAGAGGCTGGACGAAGGAAAAAGCACCTGACGGTGTCATTTTCAAGGTGATGGAAAGGTGGCATTTTTTCCTTGTTTTGTTTGGGGGTGTTTTTTTGCACACCACTGTGCTCCATCTTTACAAAGCATCTCTTAGCTGCTCTGTTCCTTCAAATGTCATGTACCACTTTATTAGATAGGGTGAGGGAGGCATGGGGGTGGGAGAGGCTTCTGCTTCTGAAAATGCTAAGAGACTCAGGAAAATACAGGTGATGCAAAAAGGACTCTTTGGGTCCTTCCACCGCCCCCTCAAATAGGAGCTGCTCTGACTACCTGCTGGTTGGTGGGGCTATGCCTCATTTGCTCTAATGAACCAGCATCTACTATATCTATGTGTGTCTAAGTCCCAGTACCTTCTGTGGGTCTTACTATCAGGTAAGTATGTATAAGATTGCAGCCTTGCTTCATTTTTTAAAAAGGAAAAAAAAAAATCAGAGCTGGCTGCTCTGACATCTTCACTCAAGCACACCTAAAATCGATGGCACTGCAGCTGTTCTTTTGCTGCACTTTTCACTCAAAACCCAAAAGGTGTTTGGTTTGCCTTAAGTGGCCATTTATGAAGAAGCTATTACCTAAAATAGGGACGGGCTTATGAACAAGCAACAGGTTCATGAACAATGCTCTTGGATCAATGAAAGGAAGAAGAAGCGGGGACTACTTCTGCAAGCTGTGCAGTCTGTGTCATTTCACAAACAGTGCACCAACTTTCGTACTGGCATTGAATGGGGTCTGAGGGAATGCACAATTAAGCCCTCATCTCCAAATGTGCAACATTTGAAAACCAGTCCCGTGATTTTATGTAAATTGGCATGTGGGGGGGGGGTCCAGTGATTCAATTACCAAAACAGTGCTCAGCTGAGCAAAGTGAAACAGTGATTTGGAGTTGTGAAAAACTGCCTTTGAATGAGAAGGATGTGTAGGGCTGGCCCTACAATTAGGAAGAATGGGGTGGCTGCCTGGGAGGCAGGCAGCAAATATGAGGAATTAGATGGGACAGAGACACGATGCCATATATTGCAAATTGTTTTGGCATGTCTCATGGGGAGCAATTCATAATGAAATTAAATGTTGCTGCTGCTGCTTCTTCTACTGCTACTACTTATATGCAGCCTGCCCTGCCTCCTTTAAGGTGTGGTGCAGGATGCTGTCCCATCCCCACTGTCAAAGTAAGATCAAACCCTTAAGCTGGATCTAGAAACATTAAAAAAAAAACTTTTCTGGGAAATGTGTTGTAATCTTTATAAAGGGACATCATGTTGGTGAAAGCTGGGACTCCACATCACCATCTAGTGTCACAGTGTTATAACACATATAAAGCGCTTTTTCTTTACTAATGTAGCTGAGACCTTAGTTCCCTTGGCAGGGGTCAGCAAAGTTTTTCAGCAGGGGGCTGGTCCACTGTCCCTCAGACCTTGTGGGGGGCCGGACTATATTTTGAAGAAAAAATAATGAACAAATTCCTATGCCCCACAAATAACCAGAGATGCATTTTAAATAAAAGCACACATTCTACTCATGTAAAAACATGCTGATTCCCGGACCGTCCACAGGCCAGATTTAGAAGGCAATTGGGCCAGATCTGGTGCCCGGGCCTTAGTTAGCCTACCCATCCCATGGCTTCTGTATATGGGAGGGCATGACCTCATCCTTTGCTTCAGGTAGCAAAATGTTTTTGCCTTGATTCTGTGCAATTTGCTGTACCACACTAATGTGCAATGATGGGCCAGAAAATGTGAACATCTGGTCAGTGCACAAACTGCATATTCCCTTTGACACACACACACACTCAAAGGTTTATTCAGATGTGGGGAATTTGTTTTTCTGATTATAATGCAAATGCTTCTGTCCTATTCTGTAAGGTTTCTTTTGTGCCACAATACCTGTTGCATCATGGAATGGTGGCTTTTTGATCCACATACTGGCATGTTGTATTAAATTTCATTCATGCCAGTGGATAAGGTATGACACAACAAGGAACAACATTGGGCAATGTGGCTACTCCCCCCCTCCTTCCACACATCTGTGCTTCTGTTCCCCCATAAAAATGTCAGGAAAAACTGTATGCTGGTATACCAACTCAAATTGTGTCACTTTGCTGCCATGATTTTCTGGATTATGGGCACTGCAAATGGAGTTTTACAAAATCTAATAACATGGAAATGAGTGTTAAACATGCACTATATTCCATCAGTTTTCTGTAAGTGACTTTTACATAATGTGAATGCTCAAATATATTGTGGAAATTAACCGTTAGGGAAATGTCCAAGCAATGGAATAAACTGCCATGCGAAATCAGCCTAAGCCTCCCAGATTTGTCATGTCATTGGTGAAATGGGAATGCTTTTTATGCACAGCAATATAGTTTCAAGTCTTCTGAAAGCCTGTTCAATCTGGCCAGTGGCATGTTGGACCTGAATATATGTAGGGACTGGAGATCAACTTTTTGCTCAGCCATGGATTTGCTGCCTTGGCTTGGGGTAGGTTTCTGCATCCCAGTCTGTTCCCTTGGTGTCAGAAGGGAATAGCAAAGTCGTACTTCACAGGGTGGGTTGTGAGAATGAATGAGCAGAGGATTGTAAAACACTCCGCCCATAATTCAGTCAAAGTGGAGCATTTTAAGTCTCATTGATTTCAGTGCAATAGATTTCAGCACGTGCGTGATTCTTTCTTTGAAATTATTCAGACTCAAACGTGTGTCTGAGCCATGCCCTGAAGAAGTAAGAAGAATAATCTTTCTGGAAGCATCACACAGAATGTGTCTGTTTCAGTTTTCAGATACAAATCTGTATGTGTAAAACTTTATTTCTTACCAAATTCCATGTGGGCTCCATGTTAGAACATCTGATTTGCATGCAGAAAATCCCAAATTCAATCCCTGGCATCTCCAGGTAGGACTGGGAATGACACTAACAATCAGTGTAGACAGTAATGAGCTACATAGGCCAACTGTCTGATGGTGCAAGGCAACTGCCTATGTTTCTGGAGCATAAAGAGTCCTTGCCTTGATGCCAGGAAATTTTATTCCCCTTCCGAGTTTTAGTTAATGTGTTAAAACTGAACAGTTTTTCTTGCGATAAACTGAAGGTATCTTGTGATCTCCTGTTGGGAAGCCCATATCATGGCTACAAAATCATGGATTGTTCTTATCAGACCAGCTCATCACTAAAGGAGGGAGGGAGGGGGAGAGAGGGCAAGGGTTGAACGAGATAATAAAGAACAATCTATTAAAGTGGACTCAGTAAGATGGGTCTCCCCAAACAATCACATTAGAACTGCAGTTTGTCACAGAGAATCTCTGTGTTTTATCGCACAAGGTTCTGGTATGAATTTGCCTTGAGGCATTAGTAGATCATCACAACAGCAGTGAAATGGTGAGAGGGTGAATCAGAGGCTGCTTCACACTGTACTGTTTCTGCAGTGCACACTTAAATATGTAAAGTGTGACTATGAAGCATTTGTGTTTGCCTGCATGGGTATTTTATGCATGCATTCGTCAGGAACCCATGGTTGACTGTGGCTTCCAGTTGACTGCACACAACCTTGTGTCAGGCCTGCTGTTCCCAACACATTATGTGTGAAGTGACCACAGGCTGAAGCATGGATAACTTCTGACTATAATGGGTATGGCCCCCTCCCTCCCTGCTTTCTGTTTCCTTTTCTCAAGCTATCTGGTAGAATGCCTGGAGAAAGTTCAGGGTGCTCTTCCAAAAGCACAGAGGAGCTCACAACTCAGCCTTCCTCTTAAGGGAATCAATCTCCCTCTTAAGGGAATGGGTTTGCTGGTGACAAGAGAGGTTTTGTAGCCTCTTCTTAAGTGGTCCGGATGCACCTGAGTATGCTCAAGCATGCCATTTTCCAAACTGGTTGTAGCTGGTCAGCAATCCTAATTCAGAGTGCAAGCCCAAACCGTTGTTTCCTGCTTTGAATGTAACAGCAAACTATGGTTTGCTGCAAACTAGGGAGTGCCTAATTAAGTGATGAGAGCTGGAAGGACAGAGGACAGAGCATGTGGGCTTCACTCACTATCATATAATGCCAAACCATGGGTTGGTGTTACATTTGGACTGACCCAGCTTGTGTGTGCTACGAGGGCTTGCAGCAGAGAACCTTTACAGGGACCACTTCTGCCAGAGGAAAACACTGCAGCCCCATATCTCTCCTGCTCTCCTGCTTGTGATCTAATCTTACCCAATGACTGTGGAGAAAGGGAAGCGTAGAGCAACTGCTTTGCAGTGTAGGAGGTCCCAGGTTTCGTCCTTGACGACTCCAGATAGCACTGGGAATGTCTCCTGTCTGAAACCCTGGAGAGCTGCTGCCAGTCAGCATAGATGGAACTGAGCTATGTGGACCATTGGTCTGACTCTGCTCATAGCTGAGCTGGTACCGCACGTGACTCTTAATTTTAGGGTCACGGGTTTGAGCCCTGTGTTGAGCAAAAGATTCCTGCATTGCAGGGGATTGGACTAGATCCCTGGTGGCCCCTTCCAACTCTACAATTCTATGATTCTATGACTTGATATAAGCCAGGTCCCTGTGCTCTTATTAGTTAAGACAGTGGCGTAGAGTGGTTTGCCAGTGCCCGGGCTGGGCAGGCACATTGTAAGGGGTGGGGTACAGAGGATAAATGGAGCCCACCACCCCAGTCCAGCCTTTGCCGCCAATACCACTGGAGCGACGCTAGCCCTCTGCTGCTTTGCGAGGCTGGGACCTTATTTGGATGATTCACCTGGCAAATCATTCAGATCAGATCCCAGCCTCTCAAAATGGCATGGGGCTGGCAGGGCAGCATAAGCAGCACACACCCACACCCCGAAAAATGTGCCTCAGGCCATTGCCCCGGCAGCTCCCCGCCCCCCAGCTACTCCCCTGGCTTAAGAATTCTTAGTTATTTAGGACTCTGAGTTGGTGAAGAGGTGAAAAGTTGATGGCTATCTGCTCCCTCATTTTTTTTTAATGCTATTGTTTTTAGGCACTATAAAAGACTGCCTGCTGGGAAAGGCTGGTGTCCCATGTGGATTCTTGCCCGCTTGCTGCCAGCTTCCCAAAGAGAATGGTGGGTGTTACAAATTGTCAGTGCCTGAGGATCCTGAATTTGGAGCTGTTCTATTATGCCTCCTGTAAAGATCCTGGGAAATCTCTGAACCCAACTGTCGTGCCAGACATCTTGTTTTCCTTCCCTCAGTAGAAACTATCTGGGCTTTACAGGACCTCATGTGACAACAATAAATAGCAGTGGCATTTAAGAATGATTGAGCTGTGATTGCCAAGGGCTAGCAACTCCGAGCAATATATGTGACAGCACCTTTAGTGCTGCAAGCTAGGGAGAGACAGAAACAGAGAAGGAGGGAGTGGGGGGCTAAATGCTTGGATCTCCTGCATGCCAAGGTAGGCCTGATGGTTGGGGCCTGATGCCAAGGTTTTAGAAGAATCCACTTTCAAATGGGGTTAATTGACTATGAAAAGAACCAGCTTCAACAGCTTCCAGAAAAGACAACATACTTGGGTGTTTCCAGAGCAGCCGTGATGAGGCAAAAGCATGGTAGCAGTAACTTCCTGCTCTCTTGCTCCCTTGAATGGCATGGATTTGGGTGATGGCAGCAGGGCAGTGCTGTGCAGTGTCTAGGGAACATTTGCTTTGACCCTAGGAGGCACTGTTTGAAAGACAGCCTAACCTATGGACAGGCTGGAGGGCAAAGGCTTACGTCACCCCAGTGATATGGGAACTGATTGAACTTGACTGTGCCACATACCTAGAATTGTGGAATTGTGGGGCTGAAAGGGACACCGAGGGTCATCCAACCCCCTGCAATGCAGGGAAACACAGCCTAATAATTCCCAAGATATGGCCATCCAACCTCTCCTTAAAAAGAGAGTTTTTTGTCAGATCTGTGAGGATTTGCTTCTGTCCGACACCCAGATGGGGGCTAGGGCCATAACACTCCTCAAGCAGTGACCCCTTGTGGGTACCCGTATTTGATCTGGGTCATAGCCCCCGTCCCCAAGGTGTGGTTTACCCTTAGATACAGTCCCAGCAGATGGGTGGGAGTTAAATAAATGGCTTCACCCAATGCCTATGCCCAATACCCACATCCAAAAAAGTTGTGGCATGCTGCTGTGTCTGGTCTGGTTACTTCATTACACAGCGAGTGACTTGGTGACTTGGTGACAGGATGCTGAACTAGATGGGCCATTGGCTTGACCCAGGAACATGTTCTTATGTTCTTATGATAGGGTGTTGAGGGTCTCTGAATGGGGGGATATTGTGCAAAATATCCTATGTGACTTTGGTTTTTTTAAAAAATAGGAGGAGAAATTTCTTGTGACACAGGATCCACTTTCCACCTGGAAGTGTCTGACTCTGGAGCCAGGCTTCTGAAAGTCTTGAATGTTTTCCCAACTTCATGTGAGTTGAAGTGAGTGAAAAGGTTCACACTCCTTGGGGTGCAGGACCTCTGCTGGCTGCTTGCACGGGAGTAGCCAAAATGGCTCTTTGTATTGATCTTTATTGTGGGCACAGTGTGGATCCAAGTGTTCTCTAAGAGCAAGCTTTTCTTCCCTGCCTGTTCTGCTAATTGAGCTCTTTGATGCCAAAGCCTGATACAAAGGGATCTTGGAGGATACCCCCCTCCCCCCTTTTCACACCCTGTTAAAATTGCTGGATCACTTTAAAAATTGATTAATGCATCCCTTTTGGGATGAAACAGCTAGGCAAAGATCTCCGGCTGCCTCTCCTTTTGCCTGTGTTTTGTTTTTATTTAAGCCGCGATCTAAAGCAAAGATGAAGGAGAGGCTTTTACAGCCTGCGGCTCCTTGTTTGCGGATTATTTTCTAAAGATGCTCCGCAGAATATCAATTGCCTCTGGATTAGAAGTACTGCCAGGTAGTTCAGCTTTTGCTCAGAAGAGACTTTAGAAGTCAGCACAGTCCCTCGGCAAAGCCATGCTGGGTTGGGCTTTTGGTGCAATGGGCACTCAAGGACAGTATTCAAGAATGAGCTGCTTCCACAATGGGCTCCTAATTGGTGAAAGTGAAAGGGAAGTGGAGAGATCAGAGCAGCATGGAGGGGCAACCAGAGATGCATGGGGGGAGGGGCTCCACACAGTTGAGCCTCAGATGCAGTATATGATAGATTACATGTGGTAGGCTGGGTCAACAATCATATAGAACAGTGATGTCCAACCGGTCGACGACGATTGACAGGTACATTCCCTGGAGATCACAGTTGATTGCAGGATACTTTTTGATCTCTGAATTATAAAAACTGTTGAATGAATGTCTCTGTCCCCCGCCCCCTCGCTCTGTCCTTCCGTTGAGTAATTTGTGCACTATTTTCTCGTATGTTGCTGACTCGTATGTTCTCGTATGTTGTGGATACATTAGTTGGCTTTAGTGCTGCACTCTGGCCTTTCCCCCTAGAAAAAGCTCAACAGCTCTTGTCTCCCCCCCTAAAAAAAGCTCTGAAACTCTGGCCTCTCCCCCTAAAAGAAGCAGAACAGCTGTTGGTAGATCGCTGCCAGTTTTTTTTTAATACTGGGAGTAGATCGCAGTCTCTTGGGAGTTGGACATGCCTGATATAGAACAATATATTCCAAGTGTCGTTAGGAGGTCCAGGACCAGAAAGCCAGTGGTAGCTCAGGTCTCCCATCTATGGGCGATCATTTGATACCTGTCAAATAAGGCTAAACTGGCCTCAGTGGCACAGAGTGTCTTCCAACAGCTTCAGCTGCTCAGCTTTGACAGGGGTAGTGTGAATTCTGTTGTCTATGATCTGGTAACCACTAGGTTAGATTAATGTAATGTGTTATACATGGGGCTGCCTTTGAAGACAGTTCAGAAATTGCAGCTGGGGCCAAGTTGCTCACTGGGGAAAGATGGTCTGAGCACATTACAGTAATCCTGCCCCAACTGCACTGGCTGCTAATTTGTTTCCAGGCTCACTTCAACATGTTTGTTTTGACCTATAAAGTCTTATGTAGCTCAGGACCCCACAAGGACCTCCTCTCCCAATATGAACCAACCAAGATCTTGCAATTATCATCTGAGGCCCTTCTTCATCTGCCCCCTCCATGGTAGATTCGGGGAGTGGCAGCACAATCAAGTTCAAGCAGTAGCTGTCTGCTCATGGAACACTCTTGCCGGGGAGGCTAACCTGCCCCTATTGTTGCATAGCTTTAGGTGCCAGGCAAAAATATTTATTTTTTTGTCAGGTCAGGCCTTTGGATTTTAATTATCTATGTCCTTTTTTCATGGGTGGGATGTTTTAATGTTGTTGTTTTTTAAATTGTCTTTTTAGCTTTATTTTTTTAATGCTATGGCAAAGAATCAACTAAAATGTTTAAAATGTTGGTGCTGACCTTTAAAGCCCTAAACGGCCTCGGTCCTGTATACCTGAAGGAGCGTCTCCACCCCCATCGTTCAGCCCGGACACTGAGATCCAGCGCCGAGGGCCTTCTGGCGGTTCCCTCATTGCGAGAAGTGAGGCTACAGGGAACCAGACAGAGGGCCTTCTCGGTAGTGGCGCCCGCCCTGTGGAACGCCCTCCCATCAGATGTCAAAGAGATAAAGAATTACCTGATGTTCAGAAGACATCTTAAGGCAGCCCTGTTCAGGGATGTTTTTAATATGTAATGCTGTATTGTTTTTAATACTGATTGGGAGCCGCCCAGAGTGGCTGGGGAAACTCAGCCAGATGGGCGGGGTATAAATAAATTATTATTATTATTATTATTATTATTATTATTATTATTATTATTATAAAATATAATAACAATAACTGCAGCCTCAAGGGATGGCTTGCAAGTGTGAATGAGGCATCAACACTCTAAGACTTCAGACTAAACACTGCTAGGTAATCAGCAACAGCATCATCAATTTATTTGTATGATGTATCTTTGCCATCACCATTAACCTCCTCATTTCAAGCACAATGCTTTTCACTGGAGTCAGTCCACACCTTCAGATCCCAGTGATGGAGTAACTTGGAAGAGAGAAGGCATCAAATGATGTTTAAGCATGAGTGTATCAGCCGTATTCTGTTAGCCAAGATCCTGAAGTCTTGTTTGAAAGATAGAACTTTTTTAATATTTAAAGAACAGGCAAATCTCATTTCAGATTATAAAGTTGGTTTTTCAAAAGCTTTGAAGCGGCTGCGCATGACACCCTCAAATTCCTTCTAATTTGGTAGAGTACAGCCAGGAAGGTTCATGTGATCAAGGAAGTGCTCTCAGAGAGAATTTGCAGAGCCCAATCAGTGGGAAAGAAAAGGCTCAGCTTCTTTTTTTTTGGAAGGAGGGGGATAGATCAGTCGGAACCCTTCAGCTGATGAATGAGGGGGTGGACTTGCTCAGAATAAAAACCAGCCCTTGAGGAAGAGCCATCATCCAGCAACCTAACTAGGAAAAAGGCCACATCGAAGTTCCTTCTCTCCACCCAAGAGTTGTCTCTTTCAAAAGTGGGGTCTCTTTCAAAATATCCTTAATCATTTCTCCAATTGGCATCATTGGGAAGAAGATGGCAATCAGGACTTTGAACAGGAGGAGAGATTTCATATGTATAGAAAAGGGGTGTGCATCAGCTCTGGGAAAGGAATTGGGGTGATTCGGGGAAGGTTTCCAAGTCAGATTTCAAGTCAGGAAAGGAACGGCCTAAGATTTTGAGTGGCTCTGCGGCCTTGGCTGCCCCCCCAATATAAAACACACAATCAGCTATTCCCCCACCCCAAAACAAAACCAAGCTGTAGATGTGGTCTTGTAACATATTATTTTCAAGTCTGTTTTCACATCATGAGGCTAACTGTATTCAATATTCAATACATATACCTGTATCTGTCTTGGAAGACTACAGATTATGCTTGTTATCTGTTTACATTTTTCAACGAAGTTTGTCCAAATCAAAAAATAAAGCAACAACAACAAGCCGACTGGAGAAATGCCCAGAGCTTGAGAGGGGAGGGGGAAGGAGTGTGTGTGTGTATCTTTTATTTTGATGGGCTAATCTAGCTTTTAATCAGTGGATTATTTTCCCAGACTGCTCCAATCACATTGATTTAGGGGAAACGATTAAAAACTGTTTACCACATGCCAGGGGCAGATTTATGGCTGTGTGAAGAATGTGCATGCCCTGGGCATTCACAGCTGAGCAGGTGCCATCTCAAAGCCCGGTAAGAGAGGTGCTGAGCTCTGGGAAGAAGGTGCAAAGCTCTGATAGGCCCCTAGAGTCCCCCTTCCACCTTCCCTAATAATAATAATAATAATAATAATAATAATAATAATAATAATAATAATAATAATAATTTATTTATACCCCGTCCATCTGGCTGGGTTTCCCCAGCCACTCTGGGTGGCTTCCAACAAAACACTAAAATACAATAACCTATTAAACATTAAAAGCTTCCCTAAACAGGGCTGCCTTCAGATGTCTTCTAAAAGTTTGGTAATTATTTTTCTCTTTGACATCTGGTGGGAGGGTGTTCCACAGGGCAGGTGCCACTACTGAGAAGGCCCTCTGCCTGGTTCCCTGTAACTTGGCTTCTTGCAGTGAGGGAACTGCCAGAAGGCCCTCGGCACTGGACCTCAGTGTCCGGGCAGAACAATGGAGGTGGAGACACTCCTTCAGAGCCCATACACCTCCTTCCCTAAGCCAGGTGCCTCCTTCCCCACTTTTGGGAAGCCAGTGTGAGGGCTGGGGCTGGGGGCACCAAATTTTGGGCTCACATATGGCACCAATATACCCAAGTCCACCACTGTACATGAATCTATGCTTTCCCCTGTGCAATTCAATGACCAAATCTCAACTGAATCCCCACAATCCATTGGGAAGAGAAGAGGCAGAAGCTTACCCTACACACCAATAGCCCTTGGGGTAACATTTTATCCTATCCTGTTTTATCTCATTAATTGATGGAGAATGGGGGGGGGGCAGTGCAGGAGGAGGAACAAGAAACCATTTCAGCTAAGCCCTAGTCCTGAGTGAAGAATGGTTTTGCTATGGAAGCCTAGAGATCTGGTAGGAAATGGTTGTATGCATTTTCTATTGCTGGGGCATGTGGAAGGAGTGGAAGGAGACCTGTACTTGAATGAAAAATCATGGTTAAACTCAGACCAGAGCTGGGAGTGTGACGCATGACATTTCAAGCTATTAAGTCAATCTCCTTGTTTTGGAGACAGCCCTATGCGGATATACAAAACATATTTCAAATTGAAATGGATAGGCAAAAATCATGAAATTGATTAGACAAAGTCACAGGGCATGAGGCTATATTCCAATATTCCATCTCCACAGTATGCCTCTGAATACCAGTTGGAGTGAATGACAAGTGGGCAGAGAACGGTTGAGCACATGTCCTGCTTCCCCATGGCATGTGGTTGGCCATTGTGAGAAGGGGATGATGTGCTAAATGACATGATCCATCTGGGCTCTTCTTAGGTTCTTAGAGGGAGACCAGCAGCCTGCTGATCTTCTGATTGTCAGCAATCAGGAGACACTCTCAACAAGCTCCCCTTTGTTTTATAATTAGAAGACAAATCAAGGACTTGCGTGGTGAAGTGCAGTATTTTTCTTTTCCCCGTGCATTACGGGTGTTAAGCTCTGGAAATTTAACGACGTACGTTATATGCAATCTGTTATAATGATGTGAGGTGTATGTGCCTGGTTGTTGGTTTCACTTTGATTTGTTGTCGACAACTTGCATTTTTGTGTGTGATTTGAGTGAGTTGTTGTGTCTAGATTTGCAGTCTCGTTCTCTGATTGCTGACGTGCATATAGCATAGTCTTTCTCCTCTGCAAATGCTTAGGGGCCAGGATCCAATTTTCAGCAGCCCATGCAAACTGGCAACCTAGTATTTTGTGAGCCCGTGATTCCTGCTTATGAATGGAGAAGAAATCTGCTCAGTTCAAGATGTAAACCTACCTAATTCACCTTTCCGACAAAACGGCCCTCCTTCAAAATTTGCATTTCCCCGAATTTTGTGATGCAATTTCCAAACTGAAAGAAACATGCACAAAAAAGCTAATGTTAGTGAAAAGAACATTTAAAGTAACAGGTAAGGGGAAATTACTTGCAAAAATGTGTACATTGGGGAAAAATGCTTACAAATAAACTTACATTAGGAGAAAAATATACAAAGATGCATACAAAATTTATTGTAGCCTTTTAAAAGGAAAAATGGCAAACTGTTGCAGAAATAGTGGAGCATGAAGTTTGGAAACTGGAATAACCATGGAATCATAGAATTGTAGAGTTGGAAGGGACCGTAAGGGTCATCTAGTCCAACCCCCTGCAATGCACGGATCTCAACTAAAGCATCCATGACAGATGACCATCCAACCTCTCCTTACAAACTTCCAATTAAGGGTGGACATCTTCATCCATCCTTATTCCTGACCAGTAGTTAGAAATCATAGGCATGGCCAGTGCTCCCAGGTGACAACAGTGAAGCAGCTTCCTGGAACCCAACAGTGCTTGAAGAATCCATGAAGCTATGCCTTGGACTGAGTGAGAGCCTTAATCCATTCTCTCCTTTTACTCCAAGTTCTCTACAGACCAGTGGGGATGGTACAATTACCTGTTGCCGAAATGAGGATCCTCGTACTATCCAGGCTGTGTACCAGGTGTCAAGATCACCGGATGTCTCAGAACCAAGAACTCATAAAAACCTGGAGTCAGTCCTGATCACAGATTCAATTTATACTTATTTCTAAATCCCCCTTTGACTCAATTTGTGATCAGATTATTTCCATGGTATATGTTTGGCCTGGAACATCACTGTTTAAATTGCCTCTCTCAAGAAACAAAACAACCACCCAAAAACCCATAAAATGTGCGGGTTTCCAGATGTTTGCTCTTTTTTCAAATATCTGTAGCTCATCTGATAACACTATTGTGAATTAATGGCCTGTTTACTCCTTTAACTTCCATCTTAATGATTTTTTTCCCTGGGAAAAAATAAAAGCTACTGTAATTATATCATGTAAGTGCAGGATTTTATTGCAGCTTAAGTTATCCAACAAGCAGTTGCAATTAGTTTATCCAGGTAAATATTCTGGTCATGTTTTTCCTCTCTCATTTTAATATGAAAACAACATGCTGGTTGCTATTAAGTTGTCCACATTGCTGATGGTTAGCAGATGAGCATCAAGTATTCCAAAAGACTGCAGTCCCCACAAACTCATTACGATGAGATTTGCAGAGTAAGTTGGCTGCCTGTGTGTTCCAGTGAGAGGAGTTAACTCTTTAAATATATATATATATCTGTATCTATATGGGCCACATTTGTCTAGATCTACTTTTTCATGGAATATTTCCCTTCCATATATATTTGGTAATTCTGTATAAAATTGAATATTTTCCAGAAGGAAGGGGCCTGGAAGACTGTATCGTCCCATATGTACAAACCTGCCCAGGCTCTGAGATCTTTAGGGGAGGATACTGGCACTGTGGTCTAAACCACAGAGCCCAGCGCTTGCCAATCAGAAGGTCGGCAGTTCGAATCCCCACAATGGGGTGAGCTCCCACTGCTCCTGCCAACCTAGCAGTTCGAAAGCACATCAAAGTGCAAGTAGATAAATAGGTACTACTCCAGCGGGAAGGTAAATGGCGTTTCCGTGCACTGCTCTGGTTCACCAGAAGCAGCTTAGTCATGCTGGCCACTTGACCCGGAAGCTGTACACTGGCTCCCTCAGCCAATAAAGTGAGATGAGCGCCGCAACCCCAGAGTCGGCCACGACTGGACCTAATGGTCAGGGGTCCCTTTACATTTACCTTACTCTCTCAGTTCTGCCAATCTTCACTGGCATGCTTGATGGGGACGCAGGAGAAGGTTTCCTCAGTGGCTGCTCCCAGACTTTATTATTATTTATTAAATTTGTATACCACCCTCCATCCATAGATCCATGGGCAGTTCACATCAGAAAAAAAGACAAAATGAGAATACAAAACACATAATAACAAGAACAAACCAATAACCCAAAAACACATTTTAAAAGCCACAGAATTATAATCAGCCTGATACCTGGCTGAAGAGAATCGTTTTCTCCTGGCGCCTAAAGATTTGTAATGAAGGTGCCGGGGAGCCTCCCCGTGGAGAGCATTCCACAAAAGGGGAGCCACTGCAGAAAAGGCCTGTTCTCTTGTTGCCACCCTCCAGACCTCTTATTGTTTTGTCCTCTCATTTGTTTCTTTAGAATTCCCACATGGGAACAAAAAATGTAGCATGCTGGGTAAGGCCAATGGCCCATCTAGTCCAACACCCTCTCATCAAGTTGGACTAGATGTGGGAAACCTGCAAGGGGACCTTTAGAACAAGAGCGCTCTCCGCCAATCAGCCCTGCAAATAACTCCTCTTTCCCTCTCCCCTGCCTTCCTATTGCCACCTTCCTCAGCTGGATGCGGAAGATGAGTGAGGAGCAGCGTCCTCAACTCTCTTCCCTGCGCCCTGCGCACACATCTTCTGCACTGTCAATCACTGACCTGGGCTGGCAGCTGGAATTGCGAGTCCCCTTGTTTACAATGCATTGTAATTGCAGACATAGGCTCAGCTGTCACTTGTGATTTTATCTCGTCCTGTTTTGCCGGCGCCTGTGCTCCCCTAGGTGTCAGGCAGCTGCCCTTGCAAGCAGCACTTTTGGCAGGAAGTGTGCCCCTCCACTGAGTAGAAAAAGAAAAAGCCCAGATAGCTTTTGCCCTTTGCCCCCCCCCACCATTCCTCCTCCTCCTCCGCTGTGTGGAAGACTGAGCAGCAACAGGCAAGATCGGGCTTGATATCCTCTTTTGCATCTCGCTTCCACTGCCACAAAGGCTCCATGCATTGCAGTGGTTCCTCTGCTGGGGGTGACTCTGCTCCTTCCTCTCCCTGACTTTCTTTTTGGCATTGTTATATTTAAATGTTTAAAAATAGCATGTGCTGGACGTGAAATATGAATCCCCCCTAATGAGGAAATCAAGAGACTTCTATGCTTGCTGTAATGGGTTCTTCCATACATGTGTAGGGTATGAAAAGCAATAATGAGACACAGTATTATTATTATTATTATTATTATTATTATCTGGTGCAGAACACCACATAGGCACTCTCCTCCATTTTCTCCAGAGGCAGACAGATGCCAACAATCGTACAGAAGTACAGATGGGATTTGAGCCTGTTACCATTCTGTGCACCTGATAGGAATTGGAGAGAAACATTGCAGGTTAAGGCATCAATGGTCCCCAAACCATTTTTGGGCCACTACCCACATGGTTCCATAAACTCATCTCCAGTGCCCTATTCTACTGCATAAAAGCATTGTTCAGAATGGTGGTTTGTGTGACCCACTAAGTAAGATAAATAAAATTTGCATTGACTCTGGCACCACCTCCTGATAATGACGATGCCAAAGAGTTGGGCCCACAGAACTGAATGCACAGCTCCCAGAGGATGCAATCTGTGTGGCTGAGCCACAGAGGGCCACTAATACAAGGATAGTACCCCACCATCCTATTCTGCAAGGCTGAAGAACCTGAGACACACACCTGAAACCATTCATGGAAGCTGTTTCAGACAGCAAAATAACTCAGACAGGTTATGATTGATTCCCTTGCTACAGAATCTGGAGGTTCTATCTGGGAATCAAACATCTCAGGAATCTTGAAGAGTACAAGAACAGTTTCACTATAACTAGATAAGTTCATCAGGGACAGTTATGTGCATCCATTAGTAAAACAGTGTTCCAATTCTGGTTGTGAAAAGTCAGTCAATTCCCAATTCTTGAGTCCTTTTCGTGCTCTGCCAGATTCCGTCATGCCTCTCCCAGGATACACATAAAGCAAAGTCTGCATGTGGTCATTTTCCTCTGGCTCTTCCTGAATACCCTGTGATTTGGTTTGATTTAAGCCTTCTCTTGGTCAAATCCATTTGAATATTGATCCTTTTGAGTTTCCGGCTGTCTACTTAACTTGTCTTATTTATTGATGGCAGATGTCCACTAGGGTGATGGGTCCCACTTTCCTGAATATTGGGTCTGACAAGTTTCTATGTGGTCATAGGCTGATTGATAACAATTAAGCACTGTCGCTTCAATTATCTGGAATGTATCCTACAAACCCTTCCTCCTCTGTTAATCATATAGATCTCTTTCACACTTTTTTGAGCATGGTCCAAATGATATTATTTGTGCTGTGTTCCCAGCATCAAAGCCCATCAGATGATGTCACCCTTGTGTGCCTCTGACATTGTGTTAAGAATTTGGCATGTTGCACCTTTTCAATTAACTCCATCAATCAAGTCATCATTACTTGGTTCAAGTTGTTGTACCTCCATTTAATTGGCACTGCCCTTTTCTCAATGTCTGGGAATGAATGTCAATCAAATGATGGGGAGAAGAGCATCTTTTCAGGGCTGGATAAAGTCATGCTTTAGAGCAGGCATGTCCAACTCCCAAGAGACTGCGATCTACTCCCAGTATAAAAAAACCTGGCAGTGATCTGCTCATTGGCAAGAGTTGTCGAGCTTTTTTGGGGGAGCATTGCCCAGAATTGTAGAGCTTTTTTAAGGGGGGAGTGCCCAGAGTTGTTCAGCTTTTGTGACGTGGGGGGGAGTGCCCAATGTTTTTGCATGCATAACATAACAAGTTTAATCCTTGGCATTACTCCCAGTTGAAAGGATCAGGAAGCAGAAGGAGGAGTGAAACCTGGAGAGTTACTGTGAGTGGACAGTGTGGGGCTAAGATGGACAAGCAGTCTGACCTTTGGGATGGAGGAGTAAATAGTTTGGTCCACACAAGAGTGGAGAGGGCTGCTGTTGCCCTCAGGTCCTGCCTGTGGGCTCCCCTTCAGCATCTGATTGACCCCTGTGAGAACATGATGCTAGACCTGACCCAGCAGACTTTTTTATGTTCTTAAAAAGCCTTTATAACTGACTTGGATGAAGGAATTGAGGGGATGTTCATCAAATCTGCAGATGACATCAAACTGGGAGGAGTAGCTAATGCCGAAGAAGACAGAATTAAAAATGCCCTGAATAGACTGAAGAAATGGGCCCAATCTAAGAAAATGAATTTCAATATGGACAAATGTAAGCTTCTGCACTTAGGCAGGAAGAACCAGATGCACAGATATAAGGTGGGGGACACCTGGCTTACTAGCAGAACACGTGAAAAGGATCTAAGGGTCTTCATGGACCACAAGTTTAACATGAGTCAACAGTGTGATGCAGCAGCAAAAAGAAAAAAAGCTAATACTATTCCAGGCTGCATCAGCAGAAGTATAGTGTCCAGATCAAGGGGAGTCATAGTACCACTCTATTCTGCCTTGGTCAGAATATCTTTGTGCACTTTGTACCCCTTGACATTTGATTATTGAGGCAGCTGCCTCATTGTACCTCATGTTAGAGCCAGCCCTGGATGGGGAGAACTTTCATACACCTGGCAGGCCACAATGCATGACTTATGCATTGAAAGGTGTGCAGGCTAGACTTTAGGAATTCCACAGAAGAATAGAGTTTTGAACCTCAAATATACAATTCCAAGCTTAAGTCCCCCCCCCCCACATATAGAGCAATTTCCTTTTGCTCTCTCCTGATCATTACAACTGATTGAAACCTCTTTCATTCATGCCTCGCTCTCCCTCAAACCCCTTCCAAACTGTAGTGGATTCTCACTGCCGTGTTTTCGTACCATTTGTGCTTTGGTACTTTGGGTTGTTGGGCAAAGTGATTGTCTGCAAATAGCTTGTAATTGGTTTATAAAACCCAAATTCACTGACTCTGAAGAGGCAGTGGGGCAGGAGGAGACAGAATAAGTGTCTGCTTTCAGAGCAAATTGGCAGGAGGAGAAATTGCTTTTGGAGCCACAGGAAATGGCAGCTTGAGTAAAACTAATCCCTCCCTTCTCCACGAGACTGCAAGCAACTTCTGAAACTCCCACAATGAGAAAAAAAAAAAAAAAGCATCACACTTGCAGAGGATATACAAAGTGGTGGTGGGGGTGTTATTTCCAGAAGTGATTTCCTAGGGGGCTTTCGAGATTTAGATGGGCTCTTCTTCAGGACAATAGAACTGCAGCTGCCAGACCAAGGCATATAAGAGGAGCTTCAGGGTAAACAAATGCTTCTCCTCCTCCTTTTCCTCCTAAGGGTTGGTCCAAGGGGGAAAAAAGGGTGTAATAGAAAGGAGAATTCCACGATGCCAAAATCCAAAATGGGGGCAAGTACTCTTTGGTGAAGGAATCTCAGCAGAGATTTGAAATCACAAAATATGCAACAAAGTAAAGCATGGAAATATAGGCTGTTAGACCTTTAAAATATGTCTTTCCAAGTGAGTTCCAAAATAGTCCCATCTTCCCCCAGCATAGGAAAAAGACCACACGTTTCAGTTTCGTACAGTTCTATGACTCTATGACTTACAAACTCTTCAAAGGATTGGTTCATGTGTTTTTCCATACAACAGGCAGTAAAATCTGGTTTAATTACAAAGTGGTGAAAGTTCCTAAATTATTGGTGTAGGGACACAATTATTGGTATAGAGTTCATCAAGTAGACTAAAAGGGGGAACAATAGGCTTGATTTTTCATTTCCTTCTAAGGTAAGGGAAGTGGACACAGCTAAGCCAGGCAGGACAGCTTACTCTATGGTATTAACTCCCTCATGCATTATTTGGACATAAGCAAGTTTCTTATATGAGACAGGTTATCCCACAATAAGAACATAATAAGAGCCTGGTGGACCAAGCCAATGGCCCATCTAGTCCATCATCCTGTTCTCATAGTGGCCAGCCAGATGGCTGTGGAAAACCCACAAGCAGGATTCAAGAATGAGTATATTCTCCCAGCAACTGGTAATTGCAGTTTCCAGCAACTGGTATTCAGAAACATTACAGCCTGTGACTGTGGAGACAGAGCATAACATCATGGCTAGAAGTCATTGACAGACCACTCCTCCATGTCTAACCCGAATTGGTTGCCATCACTGCCTCCTGTGGGAGCAAGATCCATAGTTTAACTATGTTCTGCATGAAGAAGTCCTTTCTTTTATCTGTCCCAATTCTTCCAACACTCAGCTTCATTGGATGTCCATGAGTTTTAGTGAGAGAGGGGAAAAAACTCCAAGTGCCAGAGAGGTGCCTGGATGGCTTGAGGTACCTCACTCCTGATGTAGACCATGGACCATTTGAGGTATGTTCTTCTGCACAATAGAAGGGCGGCTGGATTTTTGACCTTCCCAACTCCGATTCTGCTATAATCTATACTCCAACATATTTGGATGGTGGTTCAGACCTGTCAGGTGAAAACTCTCCTGTCTGACAAATTGATGTATTGAGGGGAGAGGAATGTCAAACACTTTGGCAAGAGGTGAATTGCTTGAGTGGCTCTTCAAGCCATGAAACTGCAGAGAGCTGATTTATGGGCCTGCCTTGTGTGCGCTACCCTCTCCTTCCGCCCACTTGCCTTCATGTTGCTTAAAAAGCAGCCTAGCTATAACCAACCACCTGCAGCAGCAAATTCAGGCTGGCAATAAAGGTTGCCTGGTTGTTTCTTGTTGCCAGTTTAATATTTAGTGTGAAAATTTAATGTCCTCCTTTAGAGTCCAAAGACTCTCAAACCAGTATAGATTTGCACTTTGCTCTTGCAGATGATAAATAGGCACCGCATTATTTTTTAAAGATCGGCTGCAGTAAAACTAGGGATGGTTGAATTCCCCAGGGTATTTGATCTTTACAAATTCTGATACAGATGGACACAATCTAAACCTCCGGAACCAAGGTGTGGATCAGAACTTAACCACCCACTGGCTATAGCATACCCTCCAATATTTCTCAGATGAAAATAGGGACACCATAAGAAAAAGCGGAACATTCCAAGATCAAATCAGAAATCGGGAAAGCTTCTGTAAATCTAGGACTGTCCCTGGAAAATAGGGACAGTTGGAGGGTCTGCTATATGCACTTTCTGTTCTGTTCTGTTCTGTTCTGACCCACTTGAAAATATTCAAAGTTCCCAGTGAAGAGGAATTGGTTGTAAAACTCCTCTTTGGATTGTCGCTCTGGGAGGGAATAGGTGTCTTCTAACAACTCTCACCACTTTTAATAAACTAAAGCTCCCATAATTCCTTGGGAGGAGCCATGACTGTCTAAAGTGGTATCATAGTGTTTGAAATGTATGGCGTGAATGAATGTCTAAGGCCAGCCTTACCTGTTAAAAATATTTTCTCTGGCCTGTCCCAGCTCTCCTCTTCTTTAAACTCCTGCCGCTTTCAGAACACAGTTAAAGCAATAAGCCTAGCCATTGAGCTTGTTGAGTCACAGGAATGACTCAGCATCTCTCTTACTTACTGGAAATTATTAATAAGCCTCCCGAGAACTGTACATCCCTCCCCTCCTTTCTTATATGGTATCTTCAGCACGCTTTCCTGGGAACGGAGCAGGTTGGAAGTGCAGTTGTGTCGGGGTGGGTGGGTTGTACGGGGAGACACCTTGCTGTTTAATAAATTATAGAAAAGCTTCATAAAATGTCTGGCAAGAGCATTCCTCATGCAGAAAATGTTAACGGAATAACACGAGATGAATAATAGAAAAGGGTTATTGAAAAATTCATAATTTTGAGGCACAGAGAAGGGCGACTCCTATACAGTCTGTATTTTCTGGTGGAAAAGTGATTAAAATATATATTATTTGCCTTTTCTGTAGCCAATGTATTATTGAGTGGGAACCAGTATGGTATTTGGGAAGGAGTAGGTGTTTCGGGGTGTGAGATAATCCATTTCATTCCATTTAGAAGCAAAAACAACAGAAAATAGGGGCGGGATAGGGTAAGGGGCCTCCTTGCGGGTGCTTTTGTGTTCAAGCATTTTAATCGGCCATTTGGAAATAAAACGAGAAAGAGAGATTTTAATTACGGCCCCCTGCCTCCCAGAAGCAATGTTCACTCATTCCCTTGCTTGTTGTTTCCATGACTGTTGCTGGGAAAATGCAGTAAAACACTCTCTTTGCCTTTTATGCAGCACTTTGGTACAGAGAAAGCAACTTGATGTACAAAGCCGACATTCAAGAAAACAAAGGTGTTGGGGGATAAGGGTGCTGGGCGTTGCGCATGGAAGAGCTCTACCCAAGGCCTATCTAATCCAGCATCCTGTTGTCATAACAGCCATGCAGATGGCTGTGGGAAGCCCAGAGGTAGGGCATGTGCGCAACAGACCTCTCTTGCTTGCGATCCCCAGCATGTTGTATTTAGAGGCATTCTGCTGTTGATAACTAGAGGTAACATACCTGTCATCATCAGCAGTAGTTATGTTAGCCTTATGCCATAACCTCCAACACATCGAGGTGAAAAATCAGAATGCACATCTTCCTGGGATGCGCTCCAAAGCAAGTCACGTGACCCGCATGGGATCGTGGCCCCGAAAGAAGTGTTTACGTGTGAAAAAACAGGATGCCCCACTAGAACAGCTGCTCTTTCCTTTCCAATCCCGTCCTGGTTCTAGGAGACAGCAGGCTGAGGTGGTGGTGGGGATTCAGGTCACACACCCCTTGCCTGGATAGCCTCTTCCTCTTCCGCTTCTTTTTAAAATCTATTTTTTATTGATCCTTGTCGAAGGATATACAAAAGTTCATACCCAATACAAAGTACCTTTTAATAATAGAGTGGTACTTTGAGTTACAGACGCTTCAGGTTACAGACGCTTCAGGTTACAGATTCTGCTAACCCAGAAATAGTACATCGGGTTAAGAACTTTGCTTCAGGATGAGAGCAGAAATCATGCTCTGGTGGTGCGGCAGCAGCAGGAGGCCCCATTTAGCTAAAGTGGTGCTTCAGGTTAAGAACGGACCTCCAGAACGAATTAAGTTCTTAACCTGAGGTACCACTGTATACCAGAATGAAAAGAATGTTTTAAAAATCTAATCTAAAAAGGAACCAGTGGTGTTGCGTCCTTCACTGGTGCCCGGGGCACATGCACATGTATAGGTGCATGCTCTGTCCACTATAAATTGGATGTCAACTCTCTTAATCTTGCTTCCTTCTCCTCTTCCTTCACTGAGTGTGGAGGGTAAGCAAAACCTGCCACGCTGGCCCAACCCTCTCCGCCACCACTGGGCTGGTGCAGGGTATGGAGAGTTCACGTGGAAGTGCTGTGCTGACCTCCTGACTGCACGGGGGGAGCCTGGCCACCTGACACAGCTCAAGGCAGGCACATCCCCCCAATGATGGTTGGGTGGCCATTCAGTGTGGGGGCTGGGGGTGCGACGGCAAGGCCAGGTTGGGCTTCAGGGCCCAGAGACCCCTGGTGAGGATCCCTGCATGGGGATACCTGTCACACACCCCATCAAAATCATGTGCCTGGGACTATGCCCTCCCACACTGCACTCCTGAAAGGAACAGAAACAGAAAAAAAAAGGAAAAGAGGGTAAGGAAGGGAAAGAGAAAGAGAGAGAGAGAAAGAAAAGAAAATGAAGAAGACAAAAAGATTTCTGGCTCTCCCTCTTCCTCTGCTTCTAACACATCCTGTGCTTGCCTCTCCGCCTCTGGCTGCTCCGACCCTTCTTGTTTTCCCCTCCCTGGCTCCTTCCTTGCAATATCACCTAACCCCATAAATCACTAGTCCACCCTCCTGGATCAGTCCCTGACCCCCTGCATCTGCCCTGCCAGTCTCATTTTTACAATCTTATGCTCAGTTTCTCATATTTCTGCATCAGTTTACGATTGATTTACGCTTTGATTTTTTTTTTAAGTAATGGAAATTCATTTTCTAATACACCATTTTTTTGCAAGAATTCTCCCTAATATGATGCATGCAGATATATGCATCTTGTTCATTTTCTACATGCTTTTTGTACACACATCTTGGTTGGAGAACTGCACTGAAAAATTTGGAGACGTGCCAATTTGGAGACGTGCCAATTTCAAATCACATATTTTGCCAGGTAGTGCAAATTAGACATGCATCAAACTGAATTTCTCTGCCATGCTGAGGCACAAGTATTATTATTTTTAGTATGTATAAAGTGGAAAGGGTTTGCCTGTTTTTGGTGGAACAGGGAAAGATTTGTATAGAGGGCTGGACAGATATACGTGGGCTTTGAAAAAAAAAAGCGGAAAAAATAAGATTGCAATAAGCACTCATCACCCTTTGAAAGAGACCAGCTCTGATTAAAATCCAATTAAAAATCTGCATTTCAACATCTGTGCTTAATGAATTAATCAATGAGTGATGCCAATTAATAGGTTCTTTCAGGGCTAATCTGAATATGGCTGTACTGATGACAGTGGACACTGGCCTGGTCATGTTGTTTGTTAGATGTGTCTAAAGGAAGCAGGAGGAGGAGGAGGAAGCAAGTTTAAGATAGTTGACACATTCAGTGGTGACCACAGGAAGGATGATATGTGGAAAGAATTTGAGCAACCATTGCCCATATATTTCTATGGAGGTATCAGTCCTGACTGCAGAATACATTGCCTTGACCATGTAACCACTTGCAATTTATAGTGAAAGGTTGCAGTTTAAGGGTAGAGTATGCAGAAGCTCCCAGATTCAATCCCCAACAACTCCAAGTTGTTGCTTGCTCATCATTGTTCTCCTTCTGGGACACAGGAATGCAGTGAAGACCAATGGCAATGAGGAAGACCAGAAGCAGCTTTGGGAATCAGAGGCCTCACATGATCAGCAATGGGCTCTCATTAGAAGTGTGCCAACATTGCCAAATGCCTGATGATGCCAACTCCGGGACCCAGGTTTATGTCTTTCACAGACCCCTGAGAGATCCATCTCCTGTAGGATCCATGGCAGCAGTATGGTCTCTTGTGGTCTCTTGTCTGTGGAGCTGCTGCTCCTTAGAGAAGTCACAAGCGTGTTGGCACTCTGTGCGGTCTAGGGTTGTAAAACACCCAGGATTGGTGCAAAGTTCCCAAGTCTGCCTGCCCACTGTCAGGTGGCAGGGGGAGGGCTTCACTCTCGGGTGGGCAAAGGTACCTTCCCTACCCAGGCTCCCTATGCAGATGAGGAGAAATCTTGTCACTTCACCTGGACCTGGGAGCACCCCCTTGTGTGCGCTAAGGTTTCTATCTTAATTTCCAAGCAGTGACACATTTGCTGATTTGTGAAGCTTTGTGCTTCTTATTTGAATGGCATGCTGTGGTTGCTGCTTAATGTGCCATGCTTAATCACATCATCAGGACCTGCCTGATGACATCGGTTCCCCTTCAACTGTGACATCACCAAGGCCCACCCCTAGGACAACACCAGAGGCTGCCCCCAGGTCTCAGGTGTGGGCCCTGAAATCCCAGGGTCTGGGCTGCTCCTGATGGTCAATATCGTGGAGTCACAATCAGAATGAATCTGTGAGCAGGGGTAGACTTTGGTCTTTAAAATCTCAGTAGCACCCTGTGTATGACCAAAAGTTGGCACACCCCCTCCCCCACCTCTTGCTTTCTCTTCTCCTCAATTCATTTTGTCATAGTTTTGACTCCCTGTGGCACCCTCTAGGCTTGGTGCCCAGTGTGGGGGAACCAGTTACAATGCCCTAAATCTGCCTCTCCAGTGCAGTCCAAGTTCTCCCCACAAATGTGTATCATCCATTTATAGGTGAGATGGGAAAGCTGTAAAATCCAGGTGGGGGTATGTGTGTGTAAAAGAGAGCTAAGCTGTTCCCGGCCTCTAGCAACACCAGCCACTAACAACCATGCTTGCTCCTGCCTGTGAGCAGTCCTATTCTGGATCCTGTTTTGTGGCCACAGCAGAATGTGATGGAATATTGAATGCATGAGAAACAACACCAGCCAGCTTGTCTTATACACAGATATGTGTGGCATGCAGAACAAAAAAACAAAAACAAAACTGTTCTGTGCTGAGGGCAAAATTCAAGGCAGACTCACAGTCCATGCTTGGAATAATAAAAGGCTGGACACAGCTTCTAAATTCTCTCCTTTCCCTTTTCTTTCCAGTACAATGCTAAGCCAGCTTTCTCCTCCCTGCCTGCATCACACACACACCCTCCCCACCTGCCCCTGGTACCCATCCTGTAGGATCTAAATTAAAATCTCTTATCATTTCCCCAATAATCCCCCTTTGATGCCCTGAATGCTGCATACTCTGTCCTTGTACAAAACTTTGGAGAGCTTTTGAACAGCCGAAACGGCTCTCCGTACTCAGCCTCATAGAGGATGCTGGTCGCGGCGAGTCCCTGCAGGAGCTGCTGATCAAAGCCTGGCAGCCTGAGGAAGCTTTATGAGGTTACGAGTGGAATTACTCTCGAGAGCGGCTAAGAAGGCCTTTCAGCCACTGGCACGTGCTCCCCGTGGCACCTCCTGACCAACAGGGAGAGCAAAGCATTCTCTCCCCTTCTTTGTATGGCTAATTGTTGCTATATCTTTCCAGTACACTTGGCAGCTACTGCTGCCACTGTTCTTTTCTGGCTGCCAGTTATGTGTTATAACATTTATAATGGTCTCTGTTTTATGGAGGGTGTCGGCACTGTGATAGTCCCTCCCCAGCTGTTAACAAGAACGGTTTCCAGCGTGGTTTTGCTCTGCATGCCTTACAGAATATAGCACCAACGTTACAGGACGCTACCTACCCTGGGTGTAAATTACCATGGAATAGTGGGCATGTTGGGTGTTGTGTCGATTACTGTGGAATAACGGGCAAGCTTAGTGCTGCACTCGCAAGATTAGGATGCAGTTTGGTACTGGGTAAGCATACTTGCTGATCCGCCTAATACAGGCATAGGCAAACTCGGCCCTCCAGATGTTTGGGGACTACAACTCCCATGATCCCTGACCACTGGTCCTGTTAGCTAGGGATGATGGGAGTTTTAGGCCAAAAACATCTGGAGGTCAGATGCCTGGCCTAATACAAGGATAGCCAAAAGGGTCCCCTCTGGATGTTGCTGGACCAGAGTCACATTCACACAATACATTTAAAGTGTTGTGATAGCAGTCCAGACTAGAGCTTTCCGAACTTTTCATGTCGGTGACACACTTTTCAGACATGCATCATTTTGCGATGCAGTAGTTCAGTTTTATTAGCAAGCCAGAGGTTAAACTCACCCCTTTCCAGCCCTAGGAGGAGGGGGGGCATTTGCACGACACACCTACACACTGCAGCCTATCTGCTAACAGTTTGGAAAGCTCTGCTGTAGACAGCCAGAGCTTTCCTCCAATAATCCTAGGAGCTGTAGCTTGTTCAAAGTGCAGAGAGTTGCTTGGAGAGCCTTATATTCCCCTCACCGTGCAAACACGTTGGGAATGTGGGCTTGGGACAACACACATTTGATTGAAATTATACCCTGCCATGTGATACCCCAAATCCTCCTGACACATCCCATATGGAAGGCACAGCTCCTGACAGTTGTAAGTTGCCCATGACTCACTTCCATAAAGCAGCATGCACAACACTCAAGCCTGGTAGACCTTCATCTTGGTATTGGACGTTAGCATCACATTTTCCCATGCCCTTTTGGAGAGGTGAGCCACTGCCGTAGCTGCCTTGCCAATACACTTGTCCAGCACAGCATTGGTGGAGAGATTGCTGGTTATGGTGGAAGCCAGGGAGACAAAATTGCCTACAACCTCAAGCGTGTGGTCAGCAGTGCTGATACATGGCGTGCTGGTGACATCCTGACCCAGGATGTTGGTCTTCATCAGGCTGTTGGGAACTCCTTGCAGGCTTGGGCAAAACAGTTGATGAGTCTCTGTAGAGCTTCCTCAGAGTGTGCTGTCAAAGCTGTGTCATCTAGTTAAACCATGGGATTTGCTCCCACAGCAATGGCCACCAACCTAGAGGGGTTTAAAAGAGAATTAGACAAATTTGTGGAGAGGACTATTGATGGCTGCTAGCGATGATAACTGTGTTCTGCATCCACAGCTGGAAGCATCAATGCTTCTGAATACCAGTTGCTGGAAACCACAGGTGAGGAGAGGGCTCTTGTGCTCAAATGCTGTTGGCTGGTCACCGATCTGGTTGGTCACTGGGAGAACAGGATGCTGGACTAGAAGGGCCATTGACCTGATCCGGTAGACTCTTTTTATGTTCTTATATTCTGTGCATTGGCCAAATAATGAGGCAAATTGCGGGGAGTTAAAGCACATTGTTAATAATCCCTGAGTCCAATTGGGAACCCCATGAAGTTTCTCTCTTTCAGTCTTCTTCTTCTTCTTCCTTCTTCTTTTGCGTCTATTCCCTTTATATATCTATGTTACTTTAGGTCTGTGGGCTTTCAAGAACTGAGGCTCTCAAAAGTGTTGCCCCCAAAGCCCTTTGAAAGTTCTGGATAGCTTTTGTTGTTGCTGTTGTTAAAGCACAGCTGCAAATGGTTTATTTTTAAAAAGTGTATATGGGGGGGGGGATGTGCATAGCAAGACATATATTAATGAAAATAAAATACAAGAATGTATATATTAGAGGAGGCAAAAATCATTTCACAATTAATTTTTTTCACAAAATTTTTATACCACTTGATTGTAAAGCCAACCAACCAACCACAAAGTGGTTACATTTGAAAATGTATATATTAGGAGAAGAGTGCCCTTAAATTCTGACAATTTTTTTGTGAGAACTGCTCTTAAAAAATCACAATCATGCAAAAATGTGGTGAGACATATTTAATCAGCCAATCAGTTTTATTGCACATAGCCAAAGGCTGCCACAATGTACACAGAATCATTCAACAATTAAAAGAAAATATACTGAATATTTAAGATTGGAATGAAATGAGGAACTCCATCCCTAAGTACATCATACCCTCCAAGTGTCCCTATTTCCCTGGGACAGTCCCAGATTAACAGAAGCCATCCTAGTTTCTTATCTGATCCTGGAATGTCCCATTTTTTCCTAGAATGTTCCTATTTTCATCGGAGAAATATTGGAGGCTATGGGTACACTTAAGCCCTGCTGAATGTAGTGGGACTTGCTTCCAAGTAAACACGCACAGGATTGCAGTTCTAGAAGCTTCTTGGTCTTAGTTTATCTGCCAGCGAAGTGCTCTTCATCCTTCTCCTGTGCCTAAAGTCCTGTAATCTGTTGGAGGTCCCTAATCTGCTTTGGAGGACAATGCAGATAGACTATCAAACCACTTTCTGAAACTCCCCACACCTGTGCTTTCCACAGAGGTATCCGTGCGTCCCTTCCCGGGGGCCTTGCCTCATAATTGTGCTGATGGGCTTCTGTTATCAAGCCGGCAGCCCCGCCTAGAACATGCGAGGCAATATAAATGCTAATTGTGCTCTCCAAAGCTGATCTCTAATCAAATGATATCTGTAATATCTGAGAGAACAATTTGAGGAGGAGGTAGCAATTGCTCTTGTCCCTGACATCCAGGCTCCCCTTTGGGAACTTGGCAAAACTGATTGTGTGAGCAGTGGGTAAAAACAAGCCCATAAGGAGCTGGCAGGAGTTTAGTAATGGCCTGATAGCTTGCAATGAAGCAGCTGAATAGACAACTGTGCCCAGGAGGTCTCTTGGCAGCCTGTCTGTCCAGGTGATAAAAAATGAAAATGCTAAGGGAGGTAGGCTTAGCATAAAATCCAGAGGAGGTGGTAGGAAAATAGAAAGACCAGGTTTTTCTTTTTCTTTTTTAATGATTCAAAAAGGGCAATTGGTGTATTTCCGTGCTCTCGACCACGTTTCCACCCTCTCCCCCGATGTTTCCCTGTGTAACAGCAAATGGCTTTTGATTTTGAAACAAATTGACCTTGAAATAAGTTCCAGGATCTGCATTCCCCACACCCCCCAAACTCCTATCATTCTAGCCTGTGTACATGTGAAAACACATTGCTCATTTTAGAAGAGCAAAAAAACCACACACTTGAAACACACACACTAAGGATGTTGGAGAATTCTGGCAGGAACAGGAGTGGAAATTGCCAATATTTGCTTATTCCCCCTATGTCGGGAATGGAAATCAATCCAGCGAATACAATCGGAATTCTCTGCAGCTTCTGCTTTCTGTCTGGAAATGATGTGTAATTGATTACGCTCCAGCCCTATTTGCATTGCATTTCCTTTGCATTGAAATCAGTGGGGCAGAATCACATCATGACAATGCAATAGTCGTAAGTAGCCAAAGATGAGTGAGCTGAATAATGTTGGTTTTTTCGCTGAAGATGAGCAGCAGTGGAAAAGAAACAGTGCTGCATGCAGAACAGGAGATGATGCCTTCTTGTATCTCTATCATAGAGGCAGACACACAGTCCATTCTTCTCAGGGCTCATAATGGAAGGAATGAGGGAAGGTGGCCAGGTAGACAAGCAAGTAATTCTCAAGAACAAGAAAAGAGCTAGCATGATACAATAACTTAGTTAATGAATTATAGGCTCTGGGTGAGCCATGAACAATTCTGTGGTCTCTCCACTGAGAACGAGCTCAAGGGTTGTAGCCAGGGAAGGCTGGCCCATTAGGGTGAATAGGTCATTGCCCCACCAACTTTAGGCCAGCTTGCCTACCTCTCAAGTAGACCAGGAGATGGCACTGGCTGTCAACATCAGTCACAAGTGTTGCCCTTGTAGAAATCAGAAGGGAGAAGGGTGGAGGCAAAACTAGAATTAGTTAATTCTACCTGGTATTGATTCTGATGCCACTTACTGTTTGGTCTCCCTTCCTTCGACTCTTCCACTTCCAATGTGCATCAGCCACCACTGGTTGTGGCTTAGTGGTAGAGCTCATGCTTTGCCAAGTTGAATCCTAGGTATCTGTAGATAGGAATATCTCTTCCTTGAAACCCTGGATAGCAGATACCGGCCATTTTAGACCAGTGGTATGGAACCTGTGTCCCTCCCAAAGATGTTGACCTGCAAATCCCATCATCCCTGAACATTGGCCACATTGGCTGAGGCTCATGGGAGTTGGAGTCCAACAACATCTGGAGGGTAAGTTTAGTGATATGGGGTATATGAGATGGTGCAACTCAAGCACACATACCAATGCTTTGTTCGTTCACAAACACACCTTGCTTCACTGTGGGGGTCTGGGGGCCATAGCTTTACTCAGCATAGACCCACCCATAGAAGTTAATTGTCATGGCTAGCTTAGGTTCATGGATTTCAGCGGGCCTGCTCTAATTGGTTGAAGACAACCAATTTTGCTTCTAATCCACCCTGCTGAGAAGCAGGAAAGACAGTTAAGGGTGTAAGATGGATTTGATTCCATTATCTGGATTGCATTCTCCAATGTTGGCTCCAAGCTTGAGATGGCTCTTTGGTAGTACACCCACTGTGGGAGCCCATTTTTCAGTCACTCTGCCTTTTTACTGCTGTTATTGCTAACTGCTGCTCTTTGTCAGTGAGCCCTCTGCTGGGGCACAGATGCCTGACATTAAAGACCACTGGTGCCAGCCCTGAATCCATCAGCTGGTCAGTCTGCTTCCTGGTCAGTCATCCAATACTGGTGCAGTCAATGTAGCAATTTGAGCACCATTTCAGGCTTGAGTGCTTCCTTCGTTGGTTTTGCAGAGGGTCATTTAGCTCTGAAAATTGGGAGATATAATATATATGAACAGACTGCCTTTATTATTATTATTTGGCTTATCTCTCTGGTCTTTCCTTCTGTGATGGTTTTGGACTTCCCTGGCTGGTTCTACTGAGGTGATGCTTGAAATGGAAAAGCATCTTTGGGTGACCAAATCCAAAAGGATATGGGGATCCTGTGCCCATAACAAAAAGTCAGTATAAAAGTGGAATTTCAGCAGCTGCAGCTATCCTCCCCACCCTTGTATAATTTATCCTATAAAAAAGATCCACCTTGCCCTTTCTACATTCTGAACTGGTACAGTCTGCTTGACTTATTCAGGCCTGTACCACTTATTCAGGCCTGTTCTATCTTTGGGCCAGACTTAAAAGGGTTAATTTCCTGCAGAGCTACAAAGTGCTGGTTTGGGTCAGACTTGGGGGTGGGGAGATGTTGGCCTTCCCAGTCAGGGCAGACTAGTTTTTTTTTTTTTTTTACCATGGGTTATAAAATAAATATGTGAGCTCCTTTTTAGCTTACACAAACCCCTCCCTACACTAACACTATGCAACAGAACAAAAGAACAACAACACCCCATCTCCCTCCCTCCCTCTCACAATCCTCTCTTTCCCCTCAACTGCAAGATGTCTATGATAAAAGTGTCTCTCACTACATGTAAAAGAACTGTGGAAAAGGCTATGAATTGAAAGTGGAAATGACATGCACTTTCCCTCATTTGTCTGTTTTGTAACTCAAGAAAATCTTTAATAAAAAACTATTTTTTAGGAAATGTATATTTGTACCTATTCAGAATATTAATATTCTAATTACTAATAGGAGGAGGAGTGGAGGAGGAGTTTGGATTTGATATCCCGCTTTATCACTACCCTAAGGAGTCTCAAAGCGGCTAACAATCTCCTTTCCCTTCCTCCCCCACAACAAACACTCTGTGAGGTGAGTGGGGCTGAGAGACTTCAGAGAAGTGTGACTGGCCCAAGGTCACCCAGCAGCTGCATGTGGAGGAGCGGAGACTCGAACCCGGTTCCCCAGATTACGAGACTACCGCTCTTAACCACTACAGTACACCACACTGGCTCTCAATGTATATATCAATATATATCAATGTATATATATATCAATGTATATATATATCAATGTATATATCAATGTATATATCAATGTAATATATCAATATAATATATCAATGTAATATATCAATGTAATATCAATGTAATATGTAATATGTAATGTATATATCAATGTAATATCAGTAATATAAGCACCCCTACAATTATTGCTGAACTAGCCATATGCTTTAAATGTTAACCTTGTATGTGCAATACAACACAGTGTATATTGCACCTGAACTTGGTTGCAGTTACCTGGCGTTCACTTACAAAAATGTACAAATGCAGAAAAAGGTGAGGCTATGCTGTCATACTATCAAAGCACAGACATGAAAGTTCATATACAGTTGGAAATGCTCAGAAATACTTGGGTTTGTGGCACTAGTTTGCAAGCGGTTATTCAGAATCATTTGTGCATTGAGTATGAAATCTATATTTTCTTAATAATTGCATAAAACATGCAAAACAGTTGAGCCCTGGGCCCTCTCCCTGATTGACGAGTCCCAGTAATTTGTATTGGTCTCCCCCTTACCATTGTTGGCCCTGATTGCTTACAGTCTCGTAGTGTAACCCACTTCATGTGGATTGATCTCCCTCTACTTGCCATTTAAATGCTTCTGGTGATGTGAGAGTTAATCCCCAGATCTCTGTAGATGCTGGACAAAGCTTGCTTAATTTTTTTAGCAACTGTTTCCCTGCTTCCCCCCCCCCCCTCTTTTGAGGGTACAGAAGAGGTCACATCTAATTAGTGATTTCTTTATTGCATATCAAGTTCATTGTGCTTTTTTCCCTCCCCCTTAGAAAAGCTTTGATGCTCTTTTGATAGACTCCTGGTGCCTTTATGATGAGGCCTAGGTGCTTGTAATAGAGGGCATGTTAAACCTCCATCTCTTAGTTAATGTAATTTTGCTTTCTTTGTGTGTCTTTTTTTCTAATCCAGTAGGGAAAAAAAACCACCTTAATGAACTCTGCATTAATCGCCTATGTCAAATCCTTACGCTAACAAGCAAATGAAATCAAACAGGCTCCCCCAGGGAGTAGTGGCAAGTCAACACACCATCCATTAAAATGGTAATTTTGCATTTTCCACCAAGACGGCTGTCTGTCGCTTCATGCCCCCATGCCTCTTGTTAATGCTTTGGTCTTTTAAATTACGGCATTAGGAATATACACAAACATTCATGTGTACCACCCAGCCTTTATATTTGTCTTGGCGAGAGGTCACCTATACCAACGGGTGCATGAGGGGGGCTTGGGAAAGTTGCAAATGAGATATAGGACCTTTCCGGTTTCCGAGACAGCTGTATTTCCATTACTGGGAGTTCTCTGTCCTCAAACAATAATGTGAAAATGTGAGTTTGTTAATAGTTTTTGAAAATGAGAGAAAAGTACAAGTCACTTGTGCTGCCAATGTTATAATGGTAGGCTTTTTAAAAAAGGGTTGTGCTGGATAATTTCCCATTTGCATTTTGGGGTGGTAAACACAGATGGAGGGAGTAGAAATATTTTCTGAAAAGCACTTTAGTTGTTCAGCTTTTGTGTATCCTGTTCAACGGAACTGTCCAACCAAAGCTGCTATTTTATCACCACCACCCTTTGCCAGTAATTTCTGGCCAGTGATGAACCATGTACCTGCAGCCTCCTGTTGATTTTCCTCCCAGATTAGACCCTGGCTCCTCCTGATCAGACTGATCATGGGCTTCTCTTTGGCAGGAAGGGCTTGCAAAACAAAATCTACCTGAGCTCTTGGGTTTTTGGTTTTGAGCCTTGCTCCTGACTCCTAGGTAGGCTTTGTCCTCTTATTATGAATGTTCTCCAGTCTTGACTCCTTGCTCATTCTCTGACCCTGCAGCTGAAATGAACTGGCAGAACTACGGGGAGGAGGATCCCAGTGAAGGGTGTAGCTGGGACTGGGACACATTGGGGCAAGCTGGGGATGGGGAAGGAGAGGTTGGTGTTGGAAGTGCTCATAGGGTGACAGTGGATGATGAGGGGCTGGGGGTCAGTGCACAGGAACCAGAGTAGCAGGACCCATCACCAGAGCCAGAGGGGCCCCTGTCTCCATGAGCACGGTGGGCTCTGAGGCGTAGGGAGCAATGGGTGGGGTGCTCCAGGAGACTGAGGCAGGGAAGGGCCCACAGTCCAGTTTTGTAACTGGCCAGGTGGGGCTCACTAGCTCTGGGAAGAGGTGCCCAACTGGAGTAGGCTTGGAACAGGTCAGGGTCACATGCCTCATCAAGCCCAGATGCTGCAATCAGCATGCAATATAGAAAAGCGCAGCAGAGCTGAGGTACTGTGTCTGCTCAACTGCCCATGTTGATGGACCTCAGCTTGGATGCTCCAGGATCTTTATGGGACTGTGCTTTGGACTTTGGATTGACCCTGGACTGGGGACTTGACATACTAACTTGTCACCAGGTATGCCAGGGGTTCAGCATAGCCTCCTTTGATGCTGATTGGCCTTGGGACCTGCTTTCCAGCTCCTGGCTGTCTCCAGAAGGTTGACCATGGCCAAGCCCTGATACACTCTCACTCACACATACCCATAGGTTATCGCTCCTTCCTGCTTCCTGGATATGATACAGTTGAGCTGGTATGCCTCTAAATACTAGTTGCTGGAGAACAGTGATGGTTGGTACCCATTGAGCTTGGTAAGGTGGAAAGCAGTGAGCCCAACAGTAGGTGGTGTCAGAGCGAATGGCAGGGAGGGTCGACTATTTCTAGTTTTGTCCCTACCCTCTTCCTCCTCTCTGCTGAGTTCTATAAGGGGCAACACTGAGACTACAAAGGAGAAAGTGGGAAGCCAGGGCCAACCTCCTCAGCTGGTTGTAGGTAGGAAGATCAAGCTGATGGTGGCTGGCTGAGAACAGATGAGGGTTGGTGGGGCAGTGCATCATTTGCCCTAATGGACCAGCCACCACTGCTGGAGACTATGAGCAGGAGGACTATTGTGTTCATTCCCCACTTAAACATCTGGTTAGTGATTGTGGGTACAGAATGCTGGGTGATGGGATTTTTAGCCTGATTCAGCAAGGCTCTTATGAACAAGATTGAGTCACTATGGTAATTAGCCAATCAGACTTGGATATGTGATGATGATGTCATGGAGGACACATGAAGGGGACGGAGAGAGAGAACAAGAGAAGACCCTTTTAGGTGAACCCTTTTTTGCGCACAGTAGCGGGGAGAGGGGACACGTGTAGCGCTGTGGTCTAAATCACTGAGCCTAGGGCTTGCTGATCAGAAGGTTGGCGGTTCGAATCCCTGCGATGGGGTGAGCTCCCATTGCTTGGTCCTTGCTCCTGCCAATCTAGCAGTTCAAAAGCATGCCAAACTGCAAGTAGATAAATAGATACCGCTCTGGTGGGAAGGTAAACAGTGTTTCCGTGCACTGCTCTGGTTCACCAGAAGCAGCCTAGTCATGCTGGCTACATGACCCGGAAGCTGTACGCCTGCTCCCTCGACCAGTAAGGCAAGATGAGCGCCGTAACCCCAGAGTCGTCTGTGACTGGACGCAATGATCAGGGCCCCTTTTACCTTTACCTTTTAGTGGGGAGAGAGATAATTAAATAGAAGGGGACATTTTTTGGACATTCCTGAAAAACAGTGAGTAGTGTTGACTCATCCCTAATTATTTATTATAGCTTAGATACTGGATCGCCACAGGGATATCTCTTCGTTTGCATCTATTTTGAGACACATTTCTATGAGTAAAGATGTCATCTAGAGATGCAGCTTGTATTTCATTCACTGGCCTAATTTAGAAAGAAAGCTTTAAGATGTCACCGAGCAGAAGCAATGGCATGTGATGAGTTATGCAGCAGGGTGCAAAGGTACAATTTCAAGTTTGCTGTGTGTTGTCAAAGGAACTAGCAGGGAATTAAGTTTGTGAAACTGCAAAATTAAGGCTGTGTGATTCTGCTCTTTGGAGAGATGAGGCTGAATCGGAAATCCCCTGGCATAGCAGTTGCAATTTCTTAGGCAAGTTTCTAAGCCATGTGATCATGGAAAATCACTTCTAATACTGTCTGCAAGAGGCTCAGGAACCAAGTGGGGATGATCCGATGCTAATCCACCCTGCAAATTCAGGATAAAAATCAAAATACTAAGTACTGGCAAGCTGCAACTAAAGATTCAGCTAGCTTTTTCGAATTAGGACCTGTCTTTGTGCTAGAAAGTCCCTCCTCTAAGTTGAGTCTCAAGGCAGACAGGTAGCCTTTGTTAAGGGAATTGTTTGGAATGTTTTCTGAATGGCTGATGGCAATGGACTTTGACAGAGACCCCTCTTAAGCTTCCAACATGTCCACAGGAGTTCCACCTAAAAGTACTGAATTGCTAAATGCTCCCCAGTTTTACTAGTGGTGAGAAGCTCTTGGGGCAGAGTTACCAGGTTTATAGAGGAATCTGACCTCCTGATCCACCATAGGAGCTAACTCCTAGGGTCTATGGGGGCTTCGGCCCCCACAATAAAATATTTGAGGGGGCCTGGCACCCACAAAGTTGATTGGCATTCCGTTTCAAATCATGTGTGTGCACTGCATCATGTGATCGATGATGCAGGGCTTCCCTGGGCACCCACAATATTTTGGCACCCTATGATCCACCATGCTGGAGGGGGTTAGGGCAATGGACTCCAGCCTTCATTCAGTGTAGGAGCCATTGGTTGGTTGTGTAGTGGTCAGAGTTTGGGCCACTCTAGCAGGTGGGTGGGGCAACCCACAATTCAGTCATCTGGCACCATATTTAGGTCAGGTTCAATACATTTCTGACCATTGCTGCAACAGAGGAATCGGGAGCACACTCTGAAGCTGAGGTTTTAATTGGGCTGGAGGCTCCTCAGCACTGGGCTCCTGAGTAGCAGTAGCAAATAATGATAAACAGCTCAGAATGACTTTCACATTAAAATGAATAAAAGCATCAAATAAGTAACAGACAAGACATAGTACTAAAGGAGGCCACAAAAAGAACACAGAAAATATAGGGATGTTTCCAACTAAGTTCTACTCAAGGTAGACCCACTGTAATTAATGAATGAATGTGAGTAATGTCCATTAATGTTAACTGGTACTCTGAATACAACCAGAATTGCATGAAACCCATAATTTCACAGTGGCATCACAGATTGCCTTAGCAGCCCAACAAGGTACCTGGTTACATTTTTTAAAAAAAAGTGATGCCAAATTCACCCAAGTATTGCTGGCAGAGCCAGTTCTGACCAAATCCCAAATGTCTATATGTACATAAACCAGCATATGTTACTTTTTCTTCCCCACCCCCGAGAGATTTCTTTCCAAGCAGGGGCAAGAGAAGGACCCCATAAAGCTGTCTTCCCTCTTTCCTGTCCAGGCATGATACAAATCCAGCTTGATGTTCCCACTGGGAAAATTGCCAACGGAGCTAGTGCAAGAGGCAGGACTGCAGAATAAGGATTGATGGTAGGGCATCTTTCAAGTAAATGGTATCTCCAAACACTTTCCAGAGTTAAATGATACAAGACGGCGGATAATATATGGTGTAAGTTACAGAAAAAAGTGGCGTGAAGATATTGCACAGAGAATAAATTAAAGCCTTCCTCCAGGAGGGGGAAAAATAATCCATAACGGGTAGCAAGTTAGCAGGGAAACTGCAGCAAGGCATGGGGGATGTCACACAGAGGAGATGGAGAACCAGCCAGGAACAATCTTTACTGGCCCTATGTATTTTTCCCCCATCCAAGAAAGATGACCAGATGCAAAGTTTGTATAGAAAACAGAGTTTAGTCAACTTTCCCCACCTGTATGGTTGGTTGAGGAATTTTGTATTTGTGAGCTCTAAAAGGAACTCACTTGATCTCGCCTCCCAGACAGAGGTGCAAATCAGGATGCAGCTACCCTTCAGATTTTGCATTTCTTCAAATATTCCAACAGGTCTCGGCTTGAGTATCAAAATGCATTTCTCTGCATTAAAATATGTGTTTTAAAATATGCATTTCTGGCTATATTTTATATCGGAATACATGTTTCTAAACTTCTGTTTGCACGTGTTTAAATTGTGGGGAGGATTTCAGGAGAAATGGGTGCGTGGAGGCTCTCCATTTGACCTATCCCTCCCAAACACAGGGCTATTCCACAATCAGCTGCCTTGGGGGAAGGATTATGATGGCTTTGATTATGTTAATATTATTAATTGTGTGCTTTTTTAAAATGTGGTTTTAATGGGTGGTATTCAACAAAATTCTACTCAGAGAAGACCCACTGCAATTAATGCCCCCCCCCCCCGCCAAGTTCTCAATTTTTACTGATTTCAGTATTCTGGTGTCTCAACTCAAAAAGAATATTGTAGAGTTGGAAAAAGTCCAGAAAGGTGAAACCCAAATGTTCAAGGTGATGGAACAACTCCCCTAAGAGGGAAGCATTTGGGGCTTTTTAGATTAGAGAAAATGTGAATGAAAGGGGATATAATGGAAGTTTATAAAATTATGCATGACATAGAGAAAGGGAGTGAAGATTCTCACCCCACTTCTCTCATAACGTTCAAACACAGACACCCAATGAAACTGAATTTTTGGAAGATTCCGGATAGATAAAATAAATTCATTCCCAGTGCATATTTAAACTCGCTTCCATAGGAGGCAGCAATGGATGGCCTTAAGAGAGGATGGACATATTAATGGAGGAGAAAGCTACTAAGCTTTGATGTCTATGCTCTGCCTCCACAGACAGAGGCAGCTGCTGGAAACTGCGGGAGAGGAGAGTGTTATTGTGCTTGAGTTGTGCTTGTGGGTTTCCCACAGACATCTGGTTGGCCACTGTGAGAACAAGATGGTCCATTGGCCTGATCCAGCAGGCTCTTATGTTCTTAATGGGTCTACTCTGAGTATGAGTTGTATTTGATACAGCCTGAGGTTTCTCATTAAGCTGCTTTGGAAAGATGGTCATTCTGAAAGGCAGGATATAAATAACTGTAAAATATAAATAAATTTGGATGTGCAGATTTTGGGAAAACATTTTTTTTAGAAAAACATTTTTTTCGATGAGATCCATTTAAAAATGCACATTTAATTGTGTATTGTTATGCACATTTCCATATGGTTTTGTTAAAAAACAAACATCAATGCAGAAATTATTGGGAATATGCAAGTGGATGAAGACACAGGAAGCTGTCTTTAACTGAGTCAGGCCACTGGTCCATCTTGCTCTGTGTTGTCTACACCGATTTGCAGCTGCTGTTCAGGATTTCAGAGTGGATCTCTCCCATCCTTAGCTTGAGCTGCTCTTGCTTGCACCTGGGATGTTTATCATGTAAAACAGATGTTTTAGCACTGAGCCACAGTCCTTCTGTCCCATACAAAAGTGCCACAGACAAGAAATAGATGGAGGAATTTATTCCTGCTCTCAGTCTCCTAGGGGTGCTTTTCATTCACAAAAAGCTTGGGAGACTGTTATGCATTACCAGTTTGCCCCTTCGAAAGGTTGAGGAGGTTATCGTTTTTTGTGAGAGCCAATGCAGTGTAGTGGTTAGAGTGTCAGACTAGGACCTGAAAGACCCAGGTTCAAATCCCCATTCAGCCTGGAGCTCACTGGGTGACCATGGCCCAGTCACATTCCCCCAGCATAACCTACCTCACAGGGCTGTTGTGAGGATAAAATTGGAGAGGGGTGTGCGCGCCACCATCTTGAGCTCTTTGGAAAAACGGTGGGATATAAATACAACAATAAATAAACAAAATATTACATTTACATCCCAGTTTCCTCCAAGGAGTTTAAGGCAGCACACACAGTTTTTCCCTTCCCCATTTTGTCCTCACAACAACCCTGCAAAGTAGGTTATGCTGAGAGAGTATTGCTGGCCCAAGGTCACCCAGAGAGTTTTGTGCAAAATATCTTTACAGGCTAATTGTGCAGAGGAAGTGTTGTGGGGAAAAAGAGGAACATCTTGTTCCTCACTTCAACAGCCACATGTCTGCTTCCTCAAGTTTGCAAATCACTCTCTGAAAATACAGATGACTCTTCCCATCAATGCATCTTTGAAAACTCAAGTCATCTGTTTGTGCTTTCCTAATTCCCGCTTTCCCTTCTGATAAGATAACGAGATGTGAATGTTCAGTGTGTTGACAAGCTGCTGTCCTACAGCGGGAGAGAGCCCCAGAGTTCTCCGAAGCTGAGAGCGGAGATTAATTAATGCTAAAAGACAGCGCTTGATGTGGCAATGAAATCTCGATTATAATAATCTCTAATTATCTTGTAGCACAACCGCCTTGTCACTTCCAGGTGTCTTTCAGCTACTCTTTCACCCCCAACCCAAGCCTAAAAAGAAATCTGATTCGTTTGAAATTATTTGCTAACATTGATTGGAATGATCCCCAGTGATACATCCACCCTCTTAAGAGAAACAAGTGTCTAGGTGATGTGAACTGGGAGAGACTTTGGAGGGTTGATCTACCTAGTCACAAAAAGGCGTAAGATGCTATTCTCCCGGCTGGTACCACATCAGAGTGGAGGCAGCCATGATGATGTCAAAACCACCTGTGGATTCACAGCTGTTAAGTAGTATGTCGGGGGGGGGGAAGCATTGTTTCAGTTTGGTCTTATTTCTGATCTTCTAGTTTTTACAGTAAGAGGGGTGGGGGCATTCAAACTATGAAATCAAATAGTTGGAAGCCTTGTAGGATGTTTTGCTCAATGGAGAAACTGCAGAGCTAGAGCCTCCTGAACAGATCATAGAAACACAGGATTGCAGAGTTGGCAATCCTGCAATGCAACCTCCTGCAGTGCAGGAACAACAGCTAAAGACTGTTATCTAGTCTTTGCTAGAGGACGCCCACCCAAAGAACATCCAGTTGTTTACCATCAAGTTGTTTCTCCTAACAGTCAATCAAGATTTACCCTCGAGTAACATAATCCCAATGGGACACAGGTGGCGCTGTGGGTTAAACCACAGAGCCTAGGACTTGTCGATCAGAAGGTCGGTGGTTCGAATCCCTGCAACGGGGTGAGCTCCCGTTGCTCGGTCCCTGCTCCTGCCAACCTAGTAGTTCAAAAGCACATCAAAGTGCAAGTAGATAAATAGGTACCGCTCTGGCGGGAAGGTAAATGGCATTTCTGTGTGCTGCTCTGGTTCACCAGAAGTGGCTTAGTCATGCTGGCCACATGATCCAGAAGCTGTATGCCAGCTCCCTCGGCCAGTAAAGTGAGATGAGCACCACAACCCCAGAGTCGGTCACGACTGGACCTAATCGTCAGGGGTCCCTTTACCTTTTAACACAATCCCATCGGATCTGGTCCTGCCTTCCTGGGAGCAGCAGAGAACATTTCACCTCTTCTGTTTGGCAGTCCTTCAGGTATCTGAAGAAAGCTAAGGAAGAAGAGGGTGGACTTCTCTGATGCTGTTGCTTTATTGAGCTCAGCCTTGGGTCCCACTTCCCTAAGGGCTCATATCCACATTTACCTTTTGCCCCACACTTTCTAGGCACAAGTCCACACTTTAAAGCAGCACTTTCTCCATGAAAACTTGCTCTTTAAAGCTAAATCAAGCAAACAGCAATTCGGTTTTTCAGCGAATTGCTGTTTGTTCTGATTCAGCAGTAAAGAGCAGGGGGGTTTTGTGGGAGAATTGCTGCTTTAAAGCATGGACTTGTGCCTAGAAACATAGCACAAAAGGAAGTCTAGATGATCCCCAACTCCCTGTATTAACCAGAACATTCACAAATTTGGAATCAACACATGTGCACTGGGCTACAGCTTTTACTTCCTTCTGCTCACTTGTGCACATTAAAAGTGCACAGGTTTCCACTGAGAAGACACACACACACACACATTGTAAAAGTTCATTTTAAAATAGTTCATTCATGGTTTGAGACTCTTCTTATGCAGTGTCCTGCAGTTCCCATGCAATGATAAAATACCACACACTATCAAGCTGCAGCCAACTGCAAGGCTTCAAGATTGCATTTTTGAAGTGTTGCATTGATACAGATAACTAAAAGTACACAATGCTGGGTTGCTGCACATGGTTGCTTTTGAATCTGTGTGATTAACTGAAAATAGAAACTTTCTCCTAGAAGTGCTAGACGGATAAGCCACACCCAAACTTTTTGAGCTCTAAGAAGCTTCAGAACAAAGGTAGCATGTCCTGAGCGATACTTTATGGTGAGGACCATATTGCTTAAAAAAAAAAAAAATGCCTTTCTTAGCCAACCCGACTAACCCTAGACCTTGGAAGACAGTCTGCATGTTGCGCCTTGCAAGTCAATGAATAGATCAGAAGCTATTTCAGATGAAGGAATTTGAACAAGTTGCAGGACCAAAGGGTCTCATGAAAAATTGAGCTGAGATTTCATGATGGGTTAATAGGCTACTATTTTGGCTTTAAAGTGTGCGTTGCTGAGATGAGACCAGATTAATGAGGGGGACTCTGAGAACGTTAACCTCTCTTGTTGAACAAAAGCATTCACTGCATAGGACTGGCTCATTTGCCCCAGTTTCATTCCAGCATTCCTTGTGCTGGTCGCCAGACACCAGACTAGAGCGGAAATGCTCCATCAGTCTGGGGCAGAAGACATTTTAGAAGGAGATTTATTCAAGAGAGTAGAATCTTAGCAAGATCAATACAGCAGAGGTGAGTTTTCGTCTTAAAATTGGTTCTATTGAGATCTGAACTGAAGGTTCTTTAATAATTTTTTTTGCCTTGAGCTGAAGGATTCCCAACACCTTGTTTCCTCCACTCATTTACCTTTCTCTACTGTCACCTATATCTGTGAACCTGTCCACAGCAATCGCACCTAAGGGGTACTAATTTTCTCTTCTTCGTTGAAGTTCCTTCCTGCTCCGAGCATTTCCTGCTTCTGCTTTTGCTCTGCTTGTGCCATCCTGAAACCAGGAAGCAGAGGGAGGAAGTCCAGTGGTACCTTGGGTTAAGAACTTAATTCATTCCAGAGGTCCATTCTTAACCTGAAACTGTTCTTAACCTGAGGTACCACTTTAGCTAATGGGGCCCCCTGCTGCTGCCGTGCTGCCGCCACACGATTTCTGTTCACATCCTGAAGCAAAGTTCTTAACCCGAGGTACTATTTCTGGGTTAGTGGAGTCTGTAACCTGAAGAGTCTGTAACCTGAGGTACCACTGTACCACTTATTGCCCTCACCCTGGTGTCGCCTGCTGGAAAGCAGGACGTAAACTCTCCTCTGATTTGATTCTTCCCTTGCACTGTAGTTTAAATGTCTGCTTGCCTGATGGAGTTATCTCCCCTCTCCTCTCCCTGCCTGCTGCTCTGGGGGTTCCACAAGCTACTGAGCCAATTTGGAGTATATGTGGGGGGGGGGGAGGAAGAGGTGGGTACACCTTGCACAAGCAGAAGTCCTTATGCGGTCTTCCACTAGTAGGACCAATTAGTTGAATCCAGCCTGTTGTTGTTGCTGCTGTTGTTAAATGTGGCTATCAAGAGTAGTGCAACCAACCAATGTGAGATCCAGTCCTAGTTTAGGTCAACATCTCCCTTGTAGGTTGCCAAGATACAGAAGTAAATAGAGATCACCCACAATTGCAGCCTATGTTCAGCTTCTAAGCCTTAGACTTCCCTTCTCTTTCAGGAAAGGGCTCTAAGCAAGGGCAACGCGAGCTGAATCCTTACTGGAAAGCCAATATACAGAGTTATATATAAATAGAGGTCAGATTTTCAGACATGCTTTATGACCCCAGGCAATCCTCTTTCATTATATTGTGCCCAAGCTCTTTATCTGCCCTTAAAAATCTAAGTCTCAGATGTGTAGGCTATATTTTCCTCTGCATTTTCTTTCTCTTTGGAAATTGACAAAGAGCCAGGAGCCTGTGGAACCAAATGCTTTTAGTTCGAAAACAAATCTTTTGGTTGGGTTGAAAACCTGTTGCTCACTACGGTGACCTTGTCCCAAGGAAGCTACATAGCTCAACTTTCAGCCTTGAACACTCCCATTGCCAGTTTTATGCTCCTGCTTGTTTGAACCTGGTCAAATTCGGGTACTGCCTTCCCCAGAATCTCAGGCTCTCCATTTCCTATTTGTGTATCCAAGAATGTAGTCAGTATGCCTCTGAGTACTGGTTGTTGGGATTTGGAAGCGAGATGAGTGCTGCTGTGCTCAGGTCCTCTTTGTAGGCTTCCCACGGGCATTTGGTTGACCACTGTGAGAACAGGATGCTGGACTAGATGGGCCACTGGTCTGATGAAGCAGGGCTCTTCTTCAGAATGCAAACTATCTTGAGACCCCTTAAACATCAATGCTATCTTTGTAACTTACCATGATGGCTATGTTTTACCTCCAATGTTGGAGGTAATATGCCCCTGAATACCAGTTGGTAGGAACCAAAAGTGGGGAGAGTTCTGTGGCATTCAGGTTCCATTTGTGGGCTTCCCATGGACATCTGATTGGCCACTGTCAGGGGCAAATCTAATATGAAACTAATGAAGCTTAAACTTCAGGGCCCCCAATTCCTGAGTCTTTGGTTTACATTGCTTAATTTTGGGGGGTCTAGTAGACCCAATTTGAGTCACTCAACTCAAATTGATTATTTTGTTGTTGTATATATTTCAACAACCCCAAAACTGGAGAGTCAGTAGCACGGATGTTGTAAAAGTATGATGATCTGTCATGGATCATCCCCACTGAAGAATATAACAGTGGTTACCCAGACCTCATTGCTGGTTGCAAAGGACCCCCCATGACAATTAAAGCTCCAGGGTCCCAAAAATGTAGATCCACTACTGGCCACTGTAAGAATCAGTTATTGGACTAGATGGGTCTTTTGTCTGATCCAGCAGGGCTCTTATGTTCCTATGATATTTAAAGGAGTGCAGATTTAAAACACCCCACATCTTAGTATTGAGACTGCCAAAGAGAGAAAATTCTAGGGGTATGTGTAATGTTCATAGTTGAATCTGTTAGTATGCCACCTTGTGTCATCACATGTACAAGGCATGTATCGTCCTTGATCACATGTTACTCCTCCTTAGGGCAAAACTATGCAGAAAGGAGTGGAGCAGTGGTTTAAGTCCTGCCCCCAGCAATGCATTTCTGAGAGGTGACATTGTAGCCATCTTTGAATACCTAAAGGACTGACATGTGGAAGATGGGAAAAGCTTGCTGTCTGCTGCTCTGGAGCAGGACCCAAAGCAATGGATTCACATTACAAGAAAAGAGATTCCAACTAAATATTAGATGTCAGGGGTTGGGAAGAGGAGGAGGAGTGGTGGAGACCTCATCCCTATCCTGACCTTTCCAGGGAGGAGGAGGAAGACAGTATAGATTTACAACAGTGGTTTGCAGGAGATCACAGCTCAGAGGCAGATGAGGGGAAAAGTTGGGAAATAATGGGAGAGGAGCAGGCAGAGCCAAAGCAGTAGCTGGCTTTAACATTGTCACTAGAAAGCATTCCAGACCCACCACCTCCCAGAACCCGGCGATCCTTAAAAGTAGGAGAGCAAAGAGCTCAAAGACAGAGGGCATGTAGCAGCACCCGTAGAGATGCTGATGCTGATGACAAGTGAGGAGGTGCGAGAGAAGGTGGAGATTTACTTGGGACATATACTGGGTTCTATAGCCTCTCTCTGTAAATAAACTTTTCCTTGTCTTTATACTTTTCTGGGCAACCAGCCGGGAGCTGCTGACAGCACCCTGACAAGAATAACTTTCTGGTGGGAAGAACTCTTCAATATTGGAATGGACTACTTCAGAAGGTCATGGAGTCTTCTTCATTGGAGGTTTTCAAACAGAAGTTGAATGGCCATCTGTCAGGGAATCTTTAGTTGTGATTTCTGCATTGCAGAGGGTTGGACTGGACTCTTGGGGCTCTTCCTAACTTTACAACCCTACAATTCTATGAATGAAAACAACAGCAATAGATGTGATGCTAGAGGTGGAGCATGCCCCCATTTCTGCCTCAATATATTTTTACCTTCCCATGTATAACACATGAGCAGGAGTAAAAACAAAAGCATAGATAGACTTTTCATGATAGGATCATGATAGGATTTTCAAAATGGTTTTATGACACACTGCCGTCATTGAACACATGCATACATGTTCTTCTTCTTCTTCTTTCTCTTCTTCTTTGGCAATCACTCATAGCCGAGTAAGATTGTCTTCCATAGACACGGTTTTAACAATGAGTCCTTAAGTGACTGTGCATATATGCTTGTGAAACATGGACCACTTATAAACACCATCTCCAACTCCTTGAAAGATTCTATACATGTTAAACACTATTGCACGCATAATACTCATTACTCCCTTGTTTTTGTTTGAAAAATCATCCCTGTCTTTTGGCCATGCTGGCCAGGGCTGATGGAACTGGAGACCAAGAACAGTGGGAGGACACAGGTAAGCCCTTCTGGGGAGGTGATATGGAAAGAAGCATATGAAAGCCTGTGCCAATTGGAGAACCAACTGACTCTCCCTAAAACCACCCTGATGGCATTGATTTCAGCCTCTCAGGTGGGCAGGAGGAGAAGAGAGAGCTTCTCTTCTAGCAGATAGCCCTGACAAAATCCTGGGTAATAATGTTGGGTGTGTGTGTGTGTGTGTGTGTGTGTGCGCGCGCGCGCACTAAATCGAAGTTGCGCACCCAGGCATCCAGAAGGCACATGAATAATTGCTTTCTCTTCTCGTTGGGGAATTGTGACGAGAGTCTCTGACGCCTTAAATCATATTTATCTGTTTAAAATTGCTCTTGCCAACAGGAGCCCAAGAGAGGAAGTGGCTTGCATTCTGAGGCGCTGCCCCTGTGGAGTGGCCACAGCGTGCTTGCAATACAGAGGCATGATTTGCATTCTGTTTGCTCCATCTAGCAGTGCATAAAGGGAGCTTCATTTCTTCCCCGGCATCTCGTTGTGTTTGAAAGGAAAGGCTACGCGGCTGCAAAAGGTCTTACTAGGGGAATAGGAGAGGCACAAGGCAGGTTTCGCCATGCAAGGGCTGGGATGACAGGTTGCACTTGCCTTCTCTGTGCATTGTACTTGGCAACTTCTGGAAATGGAGACCCTTGAAATGAAAACAAAAAAAAAGGGTGCCTTTATCTGCTTTCGGTATCACCAGTTCTGTAACTGCATGCATGTTGCGGATAATATGAAACTATTCTTTATGCCAATGCAGTGGGCTCCACGAATTGCATACATTGAGCCCACTCACTGTTCTTTGTGAAAGTGACTGAAGCTGTCCAAAAAAAGGAGGAGGAGAAGCTTATTGTTAGTTATTTTTTTTTTGGGGGGGGATGCTGGTCTATAAGGAAGAGCGCTGTACAGCATGTGCTTTGCACACAAAATATCCCATTTGCAATCACTGTCATCTCCAGGTAGGGCTGAGAAAGACCTGGAGTTCTGTAGAACTGCTACCAGTCAGTGCAGACAATGTCGTGTAGTGGTTAGAGTCCTGCCTTAAGATCTGGGAGACCAGTGTTCAAATCCTCACTCAGCCACGAAGCCCACTGGGTGACCTCAGACCAGCCACCCTCAGCCTAGCCTACCTCACAGGATTGTTCTGAGGATAAGACAGAGAGGAAGAAGAACCATGAACGGCACCTTGAGCTCCTGCAAGGAAAAGGTGGTATAAAAATATAATAAAAAAGTAAATAAATAGGTATATGGATGAAGGCTCTGACCGTATAAGGCAGCTTCCTGTGTTGGTTTCTGTAGCTTTGACTTGCTCCCTCACGTAGTTGTAGCTATTTCATCATGTAGTGAAATCTGGTAGGCATAATGTCATCCTTCATGATCCCTGATTGGTTGGGATCACCAATATGACTTCACTCAGGTTCCCTCTGCATCATGTAGTCAAGGCTGCTCGGCTATGGGAACAATGGCTGCTTCATTATGTGATCCCTGGTTGACTGGAATCCCTTGTGGGGCTGAGGTAGGCAGGAGCTGCCTGTTGCATCACAAACCCTGTCATCTGTAAATGAGACCCACAAAGTGTTTAACCAGATGGTATGCTAGGGTGGCTGAATTCTTCATTCCGTACTGCAGTTCCTTAATCTGGATAAGTGAGATGATTTTTTTTTTTTTTACAGGTTTTCAGACTAATAAACCTGAAATATTCTATGCATCTAAATGAGTTGCTGTCCTGTGTTCCTGAGACTGATTTAAATCCCATGCCATATCTGCTGCAGGGGGGGGCAGTGTGAGGGAAGGAGGCTGATGGGCAAGATACAAAACAGAACCATTCAAAGTCAAGTGTAACAAAAGTGGCCTTTTAAATGTGTGATCAGATTTGTGGCTTTGCAAAGAAACAGTGAGACCAAAAGCAAAAAAAAAACCCACCACCCCTCTTGTGTGCTGTTTTTGAGTTTGCAGATCTGTTTGCAAATGAGGCTGGGAGCTCTCTGGGTATAAAAGTGGATGCTTGGCAAATCCTATTTCACTTCGCCAGTGAGCTGCAAAAGTATTGGATAATGGGTTATGTGTTGTAGATCTGTTTGATTGCATTGTGTTGCAAAGTGGGAATTGTTTTGCAACATAGATTCTTAATCACTGAGGCATCTATGATTGCGTCGAAAATTGGTTGAAATTGAAAGTTAACTATACTGCAGACGGCTTATTCTAGTGTATAATTGAAAATAAATTCTAATAACTCCTCTTGAAAAGAGCTGCCAAGAGGACTTACTAATACAACCTCCTTCCTCTACACCCTTTATTCCCCCACCCCCGTGAGTTTCCCTTATGCATAGAGTAGCAATGGGAAAGGGGCTCATAAAGCAGAACACAGCATGACATGTTCTGAACGGAAGCTGACTCAGTGAGCTTGCGAGCTCCTGTTCTCTCCCTCTCTCCATCCTTGATGAGGAAAACCCTGGTGGGTTCCCAGGGAATTCTGGGAATTGTAGGTCTGGGAGGGGAACAGGGGTCTCTTGGCTCCCAGAATTCTTTGGGAGAAACTTTGACTGTTCAAAGTGGTATCATTGTGCTTTAAATATATGGTGTGAAGGTGACCTAAGAGGAATAAGAGTTGTAGTTCCTCCACTTTCCCCACAAATATTCTTCCCTTTTGACAACAGAAACCAATTTTCTGCCACTTTCCTGGTGGTGGGGCAGAAGCATCTCGGAAACTTTTCAGGCGGGGGTTGATCCTTACTTTTCTGAGGAGATTGATGCTTCCATTCCTGGCTCTCACCATGAAGTCTAGCTAGCAGGAAGTTGTGAGAGGGAGCCATAGTCCACTTCCTGCCACCCACAGTTCCCATAATGCCTTGGGTACAGTGTGACATGACACTGCAGCACCCTCAGGGCATTCCAGGAAGTGTGGGTAACAGGAAAGTACAGAGAAATCTGTGCTACAATGAATGTGATTTTTATTTACAAGTTAAAATAGCAAGGAGGAATGGGGGGGGGACGACCTTGGCCATCTCATGAGATTAAATAAGGTAAGGTAAAGGTACCCCTGCCCGTACGGGCCAGTCTTGACAGACTCTAGGGTTGTGCGCTCATCTCACTCTAGAGGCCAGGAGCCAGCGCTGTCCGCAGACACTTCCGGGTCATGTGGCCAGCGTGACGAAGCTGCTCCGGCGAACCGGCACCAGAGCAGCACACGGAAACGCCGTTTACCTTCCCACTGTAAAGCGGTACCTATTTATCTACTTGCATTTAAGAGTGCTTTCAAACTGCTAGGTGGGCAGGAGCTGGGACCGAAAGACGGGAGCTCACCCCGCCGTGGGGATTCGAACCGCCGACCATGCGATCGGCAAGTCCTAGGCGCTGAGGTTTTACCCACAGCACCACCCACGTCCCTAAATAAGGTAACCCTCTCCAAAAAAAATCAGAGAAATTTCTTTCTGCCATGATTTTTCAGGAGAGCTTAATTTTTTCAGGAAAGTTTAAGCTTGCCCCCAAACTTCCAGTGTGTGGCCAAAATAGAAATTATCAGCATCACTCTAAAAGTTGTAAGTTCCTTTAAACTGTTATTAATATTGTGTTTTAATGTTGTAACCCACCCTGGGACCTTAGAACGTAAGAACAACTCTGAAGGATCAAGCCAGTGGCCCATCTAGTCCAGCATCCTGCTCTCACAATGGCCTACCAGGTACTCCAGTGCGAAACCCACAAGCAAGATTTGAGCGCTAGAGGACCTTCCCCACCTCTGGCTTCCAGCAATTGGTTTTCAGAAGCATTGCTTCCTCTGACTGTGGAGCCAGAGCATAGCAGTCTTGGCCATTGACAGCCCTTACCAGAGATGCCAACAAGCACTGAAGATTGAGGGGAACGGGTTGCACGTGTGACCTTGAGTTACACTTCAGGAGGAGCCAGGGAACAAAGCTGAACACAGTGGCTTGCAGCTCTTCCTCTCTTGTGCTTGGCAAGGGTGAGGAGGAACCAGCCACTCAAGCCATGCTGAGCTCCGCGCTCAGCCTCCTCCGCCCCTGACAGTAGGAAACATTGGGTAGGGGGTTAAAAATGCTCGGCCTCTTGGAACTGGCGCATCTGGCCCTTACAGTGAAGGGCAGGTTATTAATTATAATAACAGAACAAGGATGGAGAACCAGATTTTGCTGGAATACAATTCCTATCATCCCTGACCATTGGCTTGGGTGGCTCCCCATCCCTGCTCTAGAATAAACATTTCATACCAACCTAGCTAACTTCCATCCCACTGTGCAAACCTCTTCTTCCTATGGTGGCATTTACCTTTTGCAATTCTGAATTCATTTTTTTTGCTCCATCAACAGGTCTGGTAGAAGCATGCAATTGATGCTCTTGTCTTGCATCTCCTGCTGACTGTCAGAGTTTGTGTGTTCATTGCATCCCTCCCCCCCCTCCCTTCCCTTCCTTCCCTTGTTCTGAGCCATCATTTCCCCTGAACTGGAGCCAAGTATCAGCAGACAGCCCTGGAAACAGATAAGATGCATACCTTGGATCAGGAGAGAATTATTGCATTGTTTTCCCAAGGAGGCAGCCAGAGAGATTGGGGTCTTGTTTGCTGAATATTTCAGCTCTTTTGAGGAGCATTTGTGGCCCATTCTTCATATTCCTGGTAGAGACTGCTGAACGAGCAAAAAAGGAGAAGATCTTGCTTTATTCTCCCATGATCTAAGCACAAGGTGGAGAGAGGTGGGATGATGACAGGGGGAAGACACCAGCAGAATGAAAAGGCAAATTTTTAACCACTGAAAGGGAATGCATTTTTAAAATCCACATTGGAGCCCTAACCTGCAGAGCTTGCTAGTATAAAACAAAGTGGAGGCCAAACGCTTCCCAAAATTGCAGAGAGGGAAAGGGAGAAATACATGCTAGTACTACAGATTACTTATGGACTCATTCACACTTACCTTTTCCCCACACTTTCTAAGCATAGGTTCGTGTTTTAAAGTGCTGTATCCGAGCAGTTTTTTATTTTATTTTGTTTGCCCCGGTGCTTTCCCTGTGAAAACTCTGTCTTTAACTCTGAAGCAGAACAAAAGACAATTCAGGTTTTGAGCAGATCATCATTTGTTCTGATTCAGCAGTAAAGAGTGGGTTTTCATGGGGAAAGCACTGGAGGGGGTAGCACTCTTACTTATTTTGCCAAACCTTTATTAGGCATTACAGTGGTACCTCTGGATGTGAACGGGATCTGTTCCAGAGCCCTGTTTGCATCCTGAAGTGAACACAACCCATGTCTGCGCGTCTGTGGGTCACGATTTGCCACTTCTGCACATGCATGTGATGTTATTTTGACCGTCTGTGCATGTGCGAGCGGCAAAACCCAGAAGTAACGTGCTCCATTACTTCTGGGTTGCCGCAGTGCGCAACCTGAAAATACTCATCCCGAAGCTACTTTAACCCAAGGTATGACTGTACAAGTATAGGCCATCATAAAACATCCATATAAAAAGAATTACAACACCATATTTTTCACACTATAAGACGCACCAGACCATAAGACGCACCTAGTTTTTGGAGGAGGAAAACAAGAGAAAAAAAATTCCGAATCTCAGAAGCCAGAACAGCAAGAGGGATTGCTGCACAGCAAAAGCAGTGATCCCTCTTCCTGTTCTGGCTTCTGGGATAGCTGCACAGCCTGCATTCACTCCATAAGATGCACACACATTTCCCCTTACTTTTTAGGAGGGAAAAAGTGAGTTTTATAGAGCAAAAAATACGGTATATAGAAATAAACAGCCGTGTTCCGCTAAATAGTGCCATTCACCACTCAGCTCCTTTGCAGTTACTTCCGGGTTGATGGAATCTGATATTTTAATTGTGTCATGATGTGAGAATAGCCAAAAAAGGGGATAGCACACATTTGCGTAGCTGGTTGTACAATGAAAAGTAGAAAAGGATATGTTCTACTGCGTCTGGCACATTTAAAGAACATCTGCAATGTCTATCATTTCTGGGGCTGTTTAAATATCTGCCCTTGACAAAAGCTGAGGGGGGAATGTTCAGTTGGGCTGACATAAAGGCCCTACGTTGGACTGGAATTATTAATTTTGAGATAGTATATGTGCTGCCAAAGCGAGTACAAGTACTTAAATATGTCTCCAATGCTACAATACGCCTCGAAACTGGATTCATAAGAATCGAGGCCAGAGTGCGGCTCGCAACTCTTAATTTTTGGCTGAGACTAGCCTCTCTTCTGAACAGCCTTCCTTCCTTGACTACCAAAGACGATTTCCAATCGATATGGAAATGAGCAGTGGATAATATAATAACAATTCTAGGATTCAATCCACAGTTCTTACTTAACATGGGGAACAAACAAGCCAAAAACATTATTAAACAGTGTGTAGTAGACATAGAACAACAGGCAGACCTAGCCAGGTCCCCGAAATTTTTAGTTAGTGAAACTTGAAGATACTTGACTTCCCAAATGCCATACATAGCTACTCTTGAAATACCAAAACAACGAAGGGCTTTCACCTAGGCCCATTATCAGGCCCTCCCTTCAGCAGTTCAGGAAGGCCATTACAGTGGTACCTCGGGTTAAGTACTTAATTCGTTCCAGAAGTCCGTACTTAACCTGAAACTGTTCTTAACCTGAAGCACCACTTTAGCTAATGGGGCCTCCTGTTGCTGCCGCGCCACCAGAGCATGATTTCTGTTCTCATCCTGAAGCAAAGTTCTTAACCTGAAGCACTATTTCTGGGTTAGCGGAGTCTGTAACCTGAAGCGTATGTAACCCGAGGTACCACTGTATAGGAAGATACCATATGAGGAGAGGAAATGTCCATGTGGCTCTGGGCAGCAGGAAACAATGGAGCATGCCCATCTTCACTGCTAGTATTACATAGACATTTGAGCCAGGTTTATCCAGGCCATCCTATATAAGTTCCCTGGGCATTCAGAACAACACTACATCTCCCTATTACTACAGGACGAAAGCCCAGAAGTCACATATTCAGTCGCCAGATTTTGCGCTGCCATGGTAGATAGAAAGATGATCTATGCTACAAATCAGTCCTAAATAGAAGGTCCATATTGTTAGATCCATACTTCTGAAGCCCCACCCCATACAGCTGTTCTTTTTTAACTGATCTCCTTTAAATTTTCCTTATTGGTTATTATTCATTCATTACCTACGCTTAATCAAGTATTCTATGTCTATGTTTTAATCTATGTTTGGTTCTTGTTCCCAGTTAATTTAATAATTATCCGCTTAGAGATATTGTTATGCTATTTATTTAGATGTTTTGCTTATGCTGGTCTGTGACCGTAATAAAGTAAATTCAATTCAATAATTTTGAGATACAGTATAAGTGACTCTGTCATCTGTTGTATTCAAACCATAGAACTTGGGGAAACAAATTTTATTTACAGCTGGCTTGATGTTTTGTTTTTAGTGTCCCTTAATCTGGTTTGAATTTTGCAATAAATATATTGCTCACTTGAATTATACAAGGGTTCCAAGTCAGTACCGATAGACCTGATTTTGCTATGCAAGGGTTGGAACTACAGTGGTACCTCAGGTTACAGACATTTCAGGTTACAGACGCTTCAGGTTACAGACTCCGCTAACCCAGAAATAGTACTTCGGGTTAAGAACTTTGCTTCAGGATGAGAACAGAAATCGTTGCTCTGGCGTCGTGGTAGCAGCGGGAGGCCCCATTAGCTAAAGTGGTGCTTCAGGTTAAGAACAGTTTCAGGTTAAGAATGGACCTCCAGAATGAATTAAGTTCTTAACCCAAGGTACCACTGTATCTGGATTTATAAGAGTCCTTAAGTAAGTCAGAGAGCACTCAGACACAGCACTTTAAACTGAGGAGCTATGCCTAGAAACATGCCACAAAAGAAAGTCTGGACAAGCCCTGTTTTCTTGTCTGCTAAAAATAATCATATGCTAGCTTTTAAGGCTGTAAACTTCAAATTAATCATTTAGATCTGCCAACTTAAAACCTTTTGGCTGACTATGTTGACATTGGGCTGGCACCTTCACCATACTCTTTTCAGCACATGCTAAAAATAGTTTTTGTTTGTTTAGGCAAGCCGACCCAGACATGCAGAATGTTGACATGTGTTTTAATCTGGTATGGGCTTTTTTTTTTTTTTAGCTTATTGTTGATTTTAATAACTTTTTAAAGGAAATTTTAGGAAATAAATCTAAACAAAGAAGGGCCACCAATTATTGGACAACAGGTTTCATATCTATGTACAGTAACTATCTGTCTGTCTGCCATCTGTCTATAGAGAATAATAGAAATGTAGAGTTGGATGGGACCAAAAGGGCAATCTAGTCCAACCCTCTGCAAATAGAAACCATAACTAAAGAATATATCTATATAAAATTATTTGGACTGCAGTTGCCAAATTATTTGGCAAACCAGTAGCAGCCAGCGAGGCGGGACAGGACTGTGTTGTTGGCCAATCTTCTGAATACAGGACAACTCTTCTGGTTACCAAGAAGAAGAGAGAGAAGGCGCTGGGGAGTTTGGTATGGCACAGATACAGCATTTGGATACCCCTGCACTCACACTGCACCAAGGTCTCTGCTGCCTTGCTCTTCCACCTGCCCCTATTGGTAACCAGCAGTGATGTGCTGTGCTCAGAAGCTAGGTCAGCAGTGCAGTCCCCACCCTGTGCTGGCTTGCAGGCTATTACTGTGACAAAGGGTTAAAGCCCTTGCCCTCTATGTCTGGATCCCAATCCTGATGGGAGGCTCTGTTTGTGCCATTTGTATTGGGGTTGGGGAAAGTTCCATTGCAGTGAATGGAAGTTTTCTCTCTCTCTCTTTGCAATGCAAATTGCAGGGTAATGTGTATGTACAGATGGTGTGTGTGTGTGTGTGTGTGTGTGTGTGTGTGAGAGAGAGAGAGAGAGAGAGAGAGAGAGAGAGAAGAAAAAACTGCTGATGGCCAACATCTAAATTTATGCCTGTTATGACACATCACTTCAGAATTAAGAAATTCTGCTTTTTGCTTCAGAACGCCTCTGTTTACTCAACTGCAAATTGATGCTGCAAGTTTAACCAATTAATTAATCAATCAACTATCTAACAACATGTTTATTCAGAAGTATGTCCCACTTCTGTTCAATTAGGCTTTCTTCCTAGTAAGTATGTTTAGGATTGCTGCCTGAAACCCATAAGATTAATCAATTAACAGTGTATGACTGCACAGTTAAGACTGTCTTCCTATCCTTACTTAGTTGTCAGTAAAACAATTGAACTATGCGGGATGCACTTTAAACAATGCATTCATAGAACTGTGCTGCATAGCTGCAATCCCATGCATGCTTATCTAGAAATCTTCCCTTAAATACAATGGGATTCACATCGCATTGCATAATATTGCTCTATGGGAATACATAAAATTGTACTATAAAATTTTGTTATTGGGTGCTAATTCTTAGGATGCCAGTAGATTCACATGCATAGCACTATGAAATATGAAATACAGCATTTGGGGAACTCAGATTTCAGCATAGCAACTGGGGCAAGAGTCACAGCAAGGTTTAAAGGCCTGCTCTTGGCTACAATCAATATTAAATTGCAAAAACATGGATCTCCTTCCTTATACCTGAAGCAGTATTAGCAACAAAAGTCAGGCTGCTCCCTCTCCCATTATTTTTGGAAGGAAAGAGAGTTGCATATTTGATAAAAATATGGGCATATACAACAGAATATACTGATTTATTAAAATTTGGTGTCTTGCTATTGGAACCTAAGAAGAGCCTGCTGGATCAGGCCAATGGCCCATCTAGTCCAGTGTCCTGTTCTCAAGTTGGCCAACGTTCAAGCAAGACCTGAGCACAAGAATACTCTCCCCTCCTGTGACTTCCTGTAACTGGTAAATTAGAACAGCCTTCCTGTCCTAAATCAGCACCCACAAGACAATTCACATTCATAATAAAGTGAGAAATAAAGCAACATATCAAAAAAGAGTGGAAACGATAGCAAACACAGAAGAAATTAAAATATCCAAGGATGATCAAGCAGTCCACCACCTTCTGAGGGAGTCTATTCCACTGTTAAACAGTCCTTGTCATTAGAAAGTTCTTCCTGGTGTTTAGTTGGAATTTCTTTCCTTGTAACTTGAAGCTAATGGTTTTGGGTCCTACCCTTCAGAGCAGGAGAAAAAAGCTTGTTTCGTCTTCCATGTGCTACAGCAGTTTAGATATTTGAAGATGGCTCTCATATACTATCTCAGGCTCCTCTTTTCCAGACTAAACATGCTCAACTCCCTCAACTTTTCTGCATAAGTCTTGGTTTCCAGATCACCTCTGCCAGTCAACCAGCCACAAATCCACATATGAAAAGATTGCATTAAACTGCTGGTGAATTTTCACGAAGACTTTTAAAACAACAACAACAAAGAAACAAAACTGATGCAGAAATGTGGGAAAGTGACAACTTTTGAAAAAGAGAGAAACAGGGGAAACTAAATTGTCCATCCCTAACTCAGCCACACCCAGCTTTCCTTTGTAGGGAAAATGAGGGATGTAGTTAATGGTGCCATTGTTGTGTTAATAACTGGCTTACTCACTGTTACTCAACGGGTAGTTAATCTGGAACACACAGAGCTCAGATGAAACCAGGTATGTTTCTGGAACTAATGGAAGACAATTCAAGTCTGCAGTTAACTTAAATACCCATCTGCTTACATCCCAGGAGCCTATAAATTTCAATGGATAATTAGTAGCTGCCACACAGGAAGCAACAGGACATTGCATGTGTTCGCTTGAGTTCTGATTCGCCATCCGTCACTCTCTATGATTAGGACCAGCTCTGTCATGGAGACAGTCTAGGCATCTTAGCTCCAAGAATTCTTCCTGCCTCTTCAATGGAAATATCTGAGAGAGAGAGTTACAGAGCACACTTTTATCTGTTTTTTTACATAGGAAGCTGTCTTACACTGAGTCAGATTCTTGGTCCTTCTAGTTCAGCGTTGTTGACACTGATTGGTAGCTGCTCTACATGTTTTCAGGCAGGGGCATTCCTGGAAATCCTAGGGATTGATGGAACTTGAGACCTCCTGCATGCAAAGTAGATGCTCTACTGCTAAGCTACAGTTCTTTCCTTTAAGTGCACCCCTATAGGTAAAATGTGGGATCTAATTTCTGTTAATGATGATGCTCCAGATCCCTGGGGCTCAGCTTAGCTAATGGGGACCACAGTGTAGTGTGCCATTAAATCACAGCAGTTTTAAAAATGAAATGTGTGTCATGGTCAACCCTTCATCATTAAAGATGCCTACAGGCAGTGACCATTTTGGGTGGGGGTATCATTACGCCAGTGGGATGTGGGTGGCGCTGTGGGTTAAACCACAGAGCCTAGGACTTGCCGATCAGAAGGTCAGTGGTTCAAATCCCCGCGACGGGGTGAGCTCCCATTGCTCAGTCCCTGCTTCTGCCAACCTAGCAGTTCAAAAGCACGCCAAAGTGCAAGTAGGTAAATAGGTACCGTTCCGGCGGAAGGTAAACGGCGTTTCTGTGTGCTGCTCTGGTTCACCAGAAGTGGCTTAGTCATGCTGGCCACATGACCCGGAAGCTGTATGCTGGCTCCCTCGGCCAATAAAGCGAGATGAGCGCTGCAACCCCAGAGTCGGCCACGACTAGACCTAATGGTCAGGGGTCCTTTTACCTTTACCTATCATTACGCCACACCACTACCCCATTCTTTCTTCTTCCAGATCCAAAAGAACCCACACGTCAGGGACAGCACATCATTTGGACATGCCAAAAACAGTTGCTGCCTGGACTCAAAAGGAAGCCCCCAGGAATTCAATGGGACTGGCCCTCTGCATACTTAGGGTATCTTGAATAATTTTTCCCAGGAGTAAACCCACTGGTGTCAGTCAGGATTGCTCCTAAGCAAGTGTGCCTCTGATGACCCATGTATTTAATTACTATAGTGATTTTCTACAGAATAGGGCAGTAAATAAAACATGGAGATTGCAAAATTTCAGAATGTTAATGCAAGCCGGGGGAAAAATATCTGTATTTTATCTGAAACGTGTGACTAAGTGCCAGGAGGAAGTTCTTGTGCTCAAATCCTGCTTGCAGGCTTCTCTTGGCCATCTGGTTGGCCAGTGTGAGAGCAGGATTCTGTGTTTGTTTGTTTTTTTAAAAAAAATATTTATTAAAGTTTTCAAGATTAATACATTGTAACAGAAAAAAAGAAAAAAAACCAGAGATACAAAAATACAAAAAATAAAAACAATTTAAAAACAAGGAAAAACAAAAAAGAACACGTATAAATTCCATTTACATATTTTTTTTTACCTTACTTTCCAGACCACCTCATACCACCCTTTCTTATATTTCAATTCAAATTGTTTGTTCAGCAAATCCTCACCATTAAGTCTTTTACTTATTTCAAATCCTTATTTTCTATCTCTTAAGCATTACAGCTGAAAACCACTTAGTTGCTATCCAACATCACTCTAGCATTCCTTAATTTTACAGTGTTTCTGCAAATAGTCTTTAAACTTCTTCCAGTCTTCTTCCACCGACTCTTTTCCCTGTTCTCAGATTCTGCCGGTCATTTCTGCCAATCCCATGTAATCAATCATCTTCATCTGCCATTCTTCCAAAGTGGGTAGATCTTGTGTCTTCCAATATTTTGCGATGAGCATTCTTGCTGCTGTTGTTGCATACATAAAGACGGTTCTATCCTTCTTTGGCACCAATTGGCCGACCATGCCCAGGAGAAAGGCCTCTGGTTTCTTCAAGAAGGTATACTTAAATACCTTTTTCATTTCATTATAAATCATTTCCCAGAAAGCCTTAATCCTTGGGCACGTCCACCAAAGGTGAAAGAATGTACCTTCAGTCTCTTTACATTTCCAACATTTATTGTCAGGCAAATGATAGATTTTTGCAAGCTTGACTGGGGTCATGTACCACCTATAAATCATTTTCATAATATTCTCTCTTAAGGTGAGAGCAGGATTCTGAACTAGATGGGCCACTGGCCTGGTGTTCTTGGGTTCGGAAGATGATGGGAGCTGTGTGTCCAGCAATTTTTGGAAGCTCACAGGTTCCACAGCCTTGAAGATAGTTGCTGGCAGGTGCACCCTCTCCTCAGTCTCATCCTGAACAGCTTCATTGCCTACATTAGGCAGAAGAGCTCTTGGCAGGCACTAAAAATGCAGATGACATCCAGCTTCAAGGTTCTTTCTCTGCCTTCTCCAAACCCCTTGAGGCCTGCATACAGCTGACCCTTACACCTTGCTCTCAGCCATGGAATTCATTATATATGATGAGCATAGATTTAAAGTACGGGTGGCCAAAGATCTATATTCTCAGGAGACACTACCCAACAGATGTCTGCACTTTGCCACACAGCCTCTTGTGTGCCCAGACTCGGAAATAATTTGGAAGAGGGAGAGGGATTGTTACACGTATCTGTCATTTATTTAAGGGTTTGTTGTTCATTTCTTTTAATCCTGCTCTTTGGCTGGGGGGGGGGGGAATCCCAGAGCTCTTTTAAAATGTCATTAATAGATGGGCCCTGGCCTCAGGCTTATGATCTAAAAGACATGGCATGAAAGGAAAGGGGATGTGGAGGGAGGAGGGGAAAAGGCTAACACTAGCCTTGGTTCTTAGTTCCAATATTCTTACAATGACTAGTTGGATTTGGAAGAGTAAAAGAACAGAGGTAGCCAACATTTGTTGGTGTCTCGAGCTGATGCAGAGAGAGGCCTGCAATCCTATTCTACTATTATAGTTTTGTGTTTTAAATGTGGTCTCCATTGCCCCCCCCCCATTTATCTTTGTTTCTTATTACGGTGGTACCTTGGGTTAAGAACGTAATTCGTTTTGGACGTCCGTTCTTAACCTGAAACTGTTCTTAACCTGAGGTACCACTTTAGCTAATGGGGCCTCCTCCTGCTGCTGTGCCACCGCCACACGATTTCTGTTCTCATCTTGAAGCAAAGTTATTAACTCGAGTTACTTTTTCTCGGTTAGCGGAGTCTGTAACCTGAAGCATCTGTAACCCAAGATACCACTGTATTCTATATTGTATTTTTAAATATTTTGTTGTAATACTTTGTTTATTGATGGGTGGCTATATCAGTTGTAGTAATAATAATACATTACCACTGTCTCCATTTGGGGTCATTTTGTCTGATGGCAAACTCCTCTGGGTGTCTCAGCAGAGGAATCTGGTTACAGGCATGACCCCTCCACAGTCAGCCGGTGGCACAATTAGAAGAGGACTGGCCAGTGGAGCTTGGAGGCAAGAAAGAGGCAAGAGTGGCAGGAGGAGGAAAAAGGAAGGGAGTGAGGAAGGAGGCAGAAGGAAAAGTAGAATATAGAGAGAGGAAGGCGGAAGGCAGGCAGATGGACCAACAGAGGAGGAGGAGAGGTGGAGAGGAGGTGGAGTAGAGCAGACCTGACCCCAGTGGCCCTGGAGGAAGTCACTGGTGGCAAGAAAAAGCAAGCTTTTTGAGTTTCTGGTCCATGGTCTCTGTCCACTTTGGAGGCACCGATACATCTCTTTGCCAAGGGCCGGAGTGAAGGGGACACTGATACAGGTCCTTACCATGGGCACCAGGGAGCCTAAGTATGCCTCTTTCTACAACTGATATGGAACTCCCAGCTTCTGATTGGCTTTCTTCCTCCTCTGCCTTTCTAACTGCAAGGGAAATGGGTCTAATGATGCTGCCTCCACAGCAGGGGAAGTGAGACTTAATTAGCCCATGTTTTGAAAGCAGTTTTGGGCTCTGCAGGTGAAAGCAGGAGTCGAGCGTCAAGCCTCCTTATTTGCATTCTTATTGCCTGGCATCATCTGCAGGGAGAAAGTGTCAGAACAGCTGTTATGTCAAATTACCTTCCTCTCGTAACTGGGAATGGGGGGGTATCATAGCTGTCATCCTGTGAAAGGCTGAAGGAGCCCAACATTTTCTTGCATATTCCGTTCTCATCTAATGCTTGCTCTCTCTCTCTCTCTCTCTCTCTCTCGTGATATTAACCGGCTAACCAGCAGTATCAAGCTCAGAGGTGAACTTAAGATGAGCAGATCCCTTCAGACAGCCTATTACACAGGCCTGTTAGCAGAGATGAACTGGAAAGGGCAGGGGCTGCTGCAAGCGGATGCAATGGAGAGGCGTTAGTGCAAGTGGGAAAGGCGATAGGCAGCTTGGAGGGGGAAAGGGATTGAGGAAGATTGGAACAGCAGAGAGATGAGAGGCTCTAGCCAGGCTGTGTTATACATGCACAGAGGACTGTGTAGGAGCTAGGGATGGGTGAATCTGTCCATTTTGATTTCTCTCGGTTTCTCATTCGCGCCCCCTCCCCTTTTAAGTTCAGTTCCTCACATTTTCACATCAGCTTACAGGGAGGGGTGGTGGAATTAAAAAGCCCAAAGCATCAGCATAGTGCAAATTTATCCTCTAATGTGCACAGGCTGGCCTCCAATTTTACGTCATATGCACATTTTTGCAAAGGAATGTCCCCTCCCCAAATAATCATAGCTGTCAACTTTTCCCTTTTTTTAAGGAAAATTCCCTTATTCTGAATAGGATTCATCGCAAGAAAAGGGAAAAGATGACAGCTATGCAAATAATGGATTTTTGTATGTTTGTTCATCTGAGAACAGCATTGCAAAATTTGGAGAAGGGCTTGAATCCTGTCTGCAGATTTCCTATAAGCATCTTGCTTGGTCACTGTGAGAACAGGATGCTGGACTATTTTCCTGATCCCGCAGGATCTTCCGAGGTTCTCGTGTTCTTAGATTGCACTTGGTTTTGAGATCAAGTGCTGAGACTTGCCTCACCCCTCCTTTTTTTTTTTTTTTTTTGAATGAAAATCTCCCCAAACTGTGCTGCAAGGTTGCACTGGGAACTCCATGCCACAGGCAGCCTGGTTGGCAGGCTTGTTGGTGACATAGAATTTTGGGAGCTTTTATTGCCCTTGTTGGTTCCCATCATGTTTGTTTATGCTGCAGACAGACTGCAGTCAGCTTTAATTTGGGTTTGTGAGGTTTTAATTATATGCTTCAACTTTCACTGAATCCATTTTGGCACAGAGAAGGCTGGAATAAAGCTGCCACTTTTACTTCCTTTGTTTACTTTCACTTTAATTTATACACCACTCATTGATTTTCTTGCTGGGCAAGGAAGTGTACTTCCCCCGAGTGGCTTAAAAAGAGGTATAGAAAATACATGCTTGTTTGTTTGTTGGTTGGTTTTTTGTTGTTATAAAAAGGAACAATAAAGCGAGAAACAAAACTCAGAGATAAAGAAAAATCAGCATGAAGCATAAAACTGATCAGATGCCATGAAAATGGGTCATAAAAGCATTATTAAATAGGAAAGTCTTAATCATTTGCCTGAACCAAGGCAGGGAAGGAACCAGCCAAGACTCCTTTAGCAAGTGAGTCCCAAAGAGCTAGACTCACAGTGGTGAAAGCTCTCTGACTGGTTGCCAGGAGCACTGACTTGCCCCCCACACATTGAGGGGGCCCAGTGTCATGTGACCTGTCTCTCACTGCCCAACACACCAATACTGGGGGGGGGGGATTCAATCCCCTGCCCACAAATATTAAGGGGGCCAAAGCCCTTTCCACCCCCTATAGTTAGCAACCCTGCTAGTTGCAGTCTATGGCCTATTAAGAATGTGGGAGCACTCATAACTGACCTCTGTGTGTGTACACGATAGAGGTTTCTATAACTACACGTGGCCTGAAGAAAATGGATAGGAAACTTTAATCCTTCCCATAAAATACTGTACCTCAGCTGGGGTCCCCAGATTCTGCATGCAGATATGAACCCTGTTCCCTGGATTAGATCACTGCTGGGAAAGAATAAAGGTAAAGGTAAAGGGACCCCTGACCATTAGGTCCAGTCGTGACCGACTCTGGGGTTGCAGCGCTCATCTCGCTTTATTGGCCGAGGGAGCCAGCATACAGCTTCCGGGTCATGTGGCCAGCATGACTAAGCCACTTCTGGTGAACCAGAGCAGCGCACGGAAACGCCGTTTACCTTCCCGCCGGAGCAGTACCTATTTATCTACTTGCAATTTGATGTGCTTTCAAACTGCTAGGTTGGCAGGAGCAGGGACCAAGCAACAGGAGCTCACACCGTCGCGGGGATTCGAACCTCCGACCTTCTGATTGGCAAGTCCTAGGCTCTGTGGTTTAACCCACAGCGCCACCCGCTGGGAAAGAATAGTAGTTGCCAAATGCATGGTTGAGATACTGTGATTTTCTGATGCAACCCCCCCTGCCCCTTGTGTGTGTGCACTGTACACATGCTCCACCTTCTGAATAATCCTTAACTGGAAACCTTTCATATATGCAAAACGTGAGCTATAATCGTACCTGATACCCCCCCACGCCCTTGCTATTGCCTCTCGCATTGTCTTATTTTAGGATCAATACAGCAACAATAATCTCAGGCAGTTTCCCGCCACCCAAAAAAAGTTCACGATGGTTAAAGCTAAATTTGGTCGCATACTTTCCCAAATGTTCACGATGGATGACTCTTGCTCAAGGGTGTAGTTAATGCTGTATCCGTCACCTTACAACACCCACAATTCCATACCGCTGGCCATTCTGGCAGGGGTTGATGGGAACTGTAGTCCAAAGGGCATCAAAATGGCTATCCCTGGTGCCGCGATTAGGATGTCAGGGCTAAGATTCAGATGACCCCAGTTCAAATCTTCACATAGCTGCAAAACTCACTGTGTGAATCTGGGACGGTCAGTACCTCTCAGCCTCAGTGTGGCCTACCACACAGGATTGTTACCAGAAGAAAAACTCTGTATGCTCCCTCGAGTGTACTGGAGGAACCAATTCCTTAAATCCCATTTCCCATGAGCAGGACTGTGAAGACTGGCAGCTCAGACCAGTCTGCTATAAGAAACTCTTATTGCGGCAGGCTTTTGAAACATAATGGCTTCTTAATTAAGCCAAGTGACAGTTTTATTTCCTGGAACCCATTTCCAGAGTTCAATTTTATTTCTATGCAGAATTAATATTTTGCACTTAGAAATAATAACAGACAACAGGGAGACGGATGGGACCAGGGTCGTATCTCTGCTCCCATTAAGGAAGCCCTCTTGCTGTCGTCGGTAGTTTCAGCGATCGGTACTCAATTTCCAGTGCTTGTTCGGCAGAAAAGAAGGCATGAATCAATATAATTAAAACAGTGCTGTTGAGGCCAAATTAAGAGAAGATGATTATGTCAGCACAATGGGTCTCTTCCAACTTGCGCGTCAGGACACGTACACAACCATGATACACTCCTTTGAAAAATATGTTTTAAAAATCCTGATTCATTAATCCATGATTGCTACTTCTCTTTGGGTCTGTACTCAATGCCACGAAGGTTTATGATACAGAATGAGCATTCCATGCATAAAAACTGCTTTGAGAGTGGGGAAGGTGGAACTGAGCCAGGGAGGTGTTGCAGATAGTGGGTTGGATTTGGGCCAGGGAATCCCAGGGTCCCTGTAGGGATGGAGGATAAATTTGTAAGGTCTGCATTTTAAAGTGCCCTGATCTAATACATCTATAGGTCTGATTGGAATGCACCTGTCAATCACTTCTCCTACTTTTGCAGTCCAGTTTCAGTTAAAAACAATACACAGAGAAATGTGCGAATTGCTAGAAAAATACACATAAAATGCATATTTTTAGGGGGAAATATGTCTGGTACCAGTGCTGAGTGTTCCTTTATCAGGTTTGGAGGTTTTGCTGTATCTTGTATGTTATGATTCTAATCTTGGGAGTGAGTGAATCATAGTAGTTCTATACACTCCAGGGTATAGAATATTATTGAGTGTGAGTGGTTTTTGCATGAGTGCTTGGTAAAAGTAATGCTTCAAGCATTGAATGGCTGTGGGTGGCCATATGAAATGGAAGGTAAGTGGGATTGGATGAATAACTGTATGAATGTTGTGTTGTTTGACTCCTTTCTAATGCTATCTGGTTTTATGTGTTTTATGGATATGGATATCGTTCATGAATTTTGACATGATCATGTTTGTACTTCTGCATAAGTGTTTACCTTTTGTAAACCACTTCAAAACCTTTTAGATTATAAGTAGCATATAAATGGAAATATAAGTAATAAATATAATACTTTAGGGGGAAATGCACTGAAAAGCCTACACAAATGTGGATTTCGGGGGAAGAATGGATGCAAAATGTGTATAGCTTTTTGAGTGTGCGTGCATTTTAAACAAGGAAAGAAGTTTGAGTGCATGTAAAACTGATAGGGAATGGAAATAGGCTGATACATCATCCTAGGTCTCTGATGTTAGGGAATGGAACTGGATGTGGAGGCTTAAGCTGGTGCCTAAACAATACCAGGCAGAGGTACTCCATTGTTGACACTGCAAGGGCAGAAGACCAATGTCCTTACTACAGCATAGGTGAGTAACCTTTTCTGGCCAGCAGGTCAGATCCTTATTTCTCCACACCTGGAGGGTCCTTACGACATCAAATGACACTATGCTTTGAAGCCCTGAATTATGGGACTTCAAAGCCCTGCCCTGTGCTTTGAAGTGCCAGAGGTTGGGGCTTCAAAGTGCGGGGGGGGGGGGCTGTTTAGAAGCCTTTTTGCCAAGAGCCCCAAGCTGCTCTTAAACTTACCAGTTCAGTGCTAGGGGCCACATACCACTGGTGGTAAGGGTTAGATGCAAAAGCGGGCAGAGAAATGTCACCTTTGTACAGTAAATTACATCCCAGCCATGCTAAAGCCAGACATTTCTACACACATACTAACCTCAAGGAGCATGTGGACTGGGGAGAGCCCTGAGGACCAATTAGAGAGGCTTCAAGGGTCACATTTATTTTAGGACCACAACCATAGCCTGATCATTTGTGGTAAGGAGAGCCTGTAAGCAGATGCAGGGCCAGGTAACTCACTTACCTTGGTTCTATCTAAAGAGAATGGGAGCCCCCCAAAATATTGACCACATATGGATAACTTATCTAGCTGCACCTTTCACAGAAATAAATTTACAGAATCGCGTAGCCATTCATCATGTGCCATGCATTATACCTGAGTCAGATCCAGCTCCTATAATTTCACATACATATCAGAAACCCATGAACAAAAATTGTTCAGTTTTAGTTTGAAGGTTTAATGCCTGTGCATGTAAATTAGATGTACTGACCTTTTATAGTGTGTGTGGCTTGTCTTCTGGGACATACCAAGGAAGGGAGACAGCTGTTGGGTAACAAGACTTATTATTCACTGTCCTTCCTACCATGCACCTATGTTTACACATTCCCCAAATCAGGGCAAAGGGCCCACAGTTTAAATCTGGAGCTGCTTAAAATGCACACCCCATTATGATAGCTCTAGGTCTTGGAGATGGAATGGGATGTGACCTCATCAGAGGAGGACCTCATCATGAACCCAGGAGCAGCCGGAATCAAACCCCTGATATTATACCTCAAGGCCATAGACCCCAGACCCTTAGTATTCCCCAGCTGGTATCACTCCTTGGCTCTGAACACACCCACAATGGCTGCTGTGGTCTCAGTGACAGTGACAGCAGCAAATTAAAGTTCAGTGTCAATGCTGCAGTGCTCACATGGTAGCACAAGACTGAGTTTATTTAGAGCAGTTTACAGCAATAATACAAAAAAATACAATGTAAACCATATTAAAAGTTAAAAAAACAGACATCAAATAACCATTGTGGAAAGATGCATTCTTAATTACATGTGTAGGTTTGGTGGAATAGAAACGTTTTCAGCAGGTCTTTAAAAGCTGGCATGGAAGGCAGCTGCTTAATAATAGTGGTAATAATAGTCGTAATTTATTGTTGTTGTCGTCATATTTATTATTAAATTCCGCCCTTCTGACTGGGTTGCCCCAGCCACTCTGGGTAGCATCCAACAAAATATAAAAACACAAAAAACCTCAAATATTAGAACAAAAAACAAAACAAAAACCCTCTAACAGGAGGGAGGCTTATTGGCAGAGCATTCCACAGGACTGAGCCAATTGCACTAAAGGCTCAGTTTCTTGTTGTCAAATGAGTCTCACCAACTCAGGGAAAAACAAATGCTGCTCCTGCAGGTCACCTCAGTGATGAGCTGGGATGTTATAAGGGTTCAAGTGATCCTTGAGATACCTTGCACCTAAGTTGCCCAGGGCTTTGTAAGTTAACTCAAGAGTTCTACTCAAAACTCTACTAGTACTCCTTGAGAGATGACTCAGCCAGGCTGGTTATGTAAATTCTTAGTTGCTGCCTGGAAGCTGCTTCCTAAAACTCCACACACCTGCTCTTAGCCTGAGAGTCTTCTGGACAGCTCCTCTTCAGGTTAGCTCAGCATTACAGCATTTGCCCAAGAGCCCCTGCCTATCATGTCGAGAGCAAATTGACCTCAAGAGCAATGTTGTTTAGGGACTAGCTGTCTGGAAGAGGACAAGAAGCAAAATTATTCTCTGGTTTAGATTAAAATCCAAGCCATGGAAGAATTTTGGGATCATAATATTTACCCTATATATGAAGCAAACATTAAGAGCTCCTGAAATGCATACTCCCGAGCCCAGTAAAGCAATCCTTGATAACCTCTCTAACCTCAAGGCAGTGCCAGATAGGATAAGGAATGGAGAGAAGAGAAATGAGAAAAGGCTAAAGAAAGCACTAACAGCTTTGAGTTAAGAGATCATTTTTAAATGTAACTTCTGGTGCATAGTGTGCCTTATAAGAGCTACATCTGGGAAATCAGACATGGCAAGATGAACTTGGTGAAAGATGATCTCTAGAAGTGCATGTAAATGAAAAAAGGACCTGGCCTGGTTCCCCCCTCTCTGATTTAAGAATCTTTTACCCAAGTTGATACATGGCATCTGAGACTGAACTGCCAATGGGCTGCAGGGATTTGGAATACACTGAGACAGTTCATTTCTGTACGTAAATCGTTAAACTGTGAAGATGGAGGCAATATGAAGGTCACCCTTCTCTTCCTTGCACATTCCTGCACAGACACATAGACACCCTGCCCTGCCCAAGGAACAATCGTGCCTGACACATTCCTAACAGATTAGCTCATATGAAAGAACACCGCCTACAGTTATCCAGATTATGCGGAGCATCTCAGGCACAGTCCAAGGGAGAACCAGGGTGCACTGTGTTGCAGGTGGTCAGAGGTCAAGCAGCAAGCTAAATGGGATAAACACAAATGCCTCAAGCAAATGAGGTTGTGTGCAAAATGAGCCACCAGCCTGTTGATGCTGCAAGCATAAGGACCCTGGATGCAGGCAGCTGGTGTATTGAGAGAAATGAATGGAATTGCAGCACTGCTAGGGATAGGGGGAGAATTTGTTGTGTCCAATTATTATTTATTTGTTTTACAGTAGTACCTCGGGTTAAGAACTTAATTTGTTTTGGAGGCCCGTTCTTAACCTGAAACTGTTCTTAACCTGAGGTACCACTTTAGCTAATGGGGCCTTCCACTGCCACCACTGCACAATTTGTTTTTATCCTGAAGCAAAGTTCTTAACCTGAGGTACTATTTCTGGGTTAGCGGAGTCTTTAACCTGAAGAGTCTGTAACCTGAGGTACCACTGTATTTCACGAAATTGTCCTGATCCCCTAGCCTACCTGGCAGACAGACAGTGTGCCAAGACAAAGTTCTAAGTCCAGAAGCCAATCTACACAAGCAAAGTCAAAAAATCAGGAAACACAGTCCAGTGTCAGTGTAAGCAGAGGCAGAGCTAGCTGCTCTGGCACCCGGAATGGCACACATGCTGTGCACCTGGGGGTGAGGCAAGCATCCCATGGGGTGGGGCGGCAATATCACCCCCCTCAGGGATGACACCCAGGGTGGACTGCACCATCCGCACGCCTTTCCTCTGCCAGTGAGTCCAAGTATGCCAAGATAGGAGTTCAGCAGTCAGGATACGGTCCAGAGTCAATCTCAAAGTAGAAACCCATGACGGTCCAAGGAGAATCCCATGTGAAGTCCCTCAACATGGGCAGTTGAGCAGACACAGCACCTCAGCTCTGCTGCTGCCTTATACTGTGTCTTCTGACTGCATCACCTGGGTTTGATGAGGCATGTGACCTTCACCTGTTCTCAGTTTGCCCCAGCTGAGGAATCACTTGCCTCCTTCCCTACCTGGCCAGCTTGTGAACTAGGCTGCAGGCCCTGGCCTGCCTCTGCTTCCTGGAGTTCCCTGCCTGCTTCTTCTTATGTCTTAGGACCCGCTGTGTTCATGGCAATGGGGGCCTCTCTGGCTCTGGCGATGGGTCCTGCTGCTTGACTTCCTGTGCACTAGCTCCTGTCCCCTCATCATCCTCTGTCACCCTGTGAGTATTATCTACACGAACCAGTGGCTCCCCACCCCCAGCTTGTTCCCGTGTGACCCACTTCCAGCTGCACCCCTCGTCTCTTCCTCCTCTTCGAAGTCCTGCCAGTTCATGACAAATATATATATATATATATACTGCTTGATTGTAATAAGAAAAAAACCTTGCAAAGCAGTTTACAAAAATAATAAAACAATAAATTTATTGGCAAAAAAACTTTTAGAAGCGCTCTATATATCCTCATGGATCAGAATGCAACTCCCAGCTGAATTACACACTTCTTCATATTTTGCCATTCAGTGTCAGTGCAGAAAAAGTGCTCACCAAGAAGATTCTCTCAAGCACCCCTGTCCTTCACATGGTGGCAAGACTATCAGCAGGGCCTTTCCTACTAATCCTAATACAGGAGGTGATTGATGCAGGAGGAAGCAGTAAATGAAACTGCATGTGACAGAGGCCTCCAAATCAGAGATATTTTTGAGACAGGAAAGGGATGCTAAAACAAATTACAAAATAAAAAAATTCCTTCCAGTAGCACCTTAAAGACCAACTGAGTTAGTTCTAACTCAGTTGGTCTTTAAGGTGCTACTGGAAGGAATTTTTTTATTTTGTTTTGACCATGGCAGACCAACACGGCTACCTATCTGTAACTAAAACAAATTACAGTTTAATTTTTAAAAAGTTAACCGTCAGTGACAATAGCCAATAAGTTTGAGAGTGCTTACCTCTGCATCAAATTGCAACAACTATAACCATGAAAGGCTATTCTTCAACTTCTTTCTCATTCCCTACCAGGGTCAACATAGTTTCAGAAAATAAGCATGCAGTTTGCTGATTAAAATCTCACCTCACTGATTAATCAACTAAACTCCAGTTGATTAATTTGGTGATTAAACTGAAAGGAGATTGCAGCTGTAAACCTTTTTTCCGTCTCTTGGAATATGAATTCGAATCATTCTGTTGTCACAAGGAATAGACAATTTGGAAGAAATTGCATGTTGGACTCCCGCACTCCCCCCATCACTACCACACTCTTGTGTTTTGAGCCAGGTCATCATGCTCTGAATCTAAACACAGGGTGATCAGCCAGTATCTCTTTTACGTAGATACACACACACACACACACACACACACACACACAGAGAGAGAGACAGAGAGAGAGAGAGAGAGAGAGAGAGAGAGAGAGAGAGTGCTCTATACAAGGTTGATGACACCCTTTAAGCCCATTGCTCTGAGCTACGATCTAAGTAACAAAAGCTGACCTTAAATTTGTGATTAATTACAGTTGAAGGGAAATTGCAGGGAGATCTCGAGCAAGCCAAACTCTGTGAGCACTGAACCTGCTTAAATCTGTGATTAAACTCTGCTTGCGTCACACTGTTTGCATGGGGCTCTTAATCACCCATGTGTTCTCTGGGTGGTCTGAATGAAGGGCAAATGTTTCCTCAATGCCAGGCTACCAGGGGAAGTTATGCAATGCTGGATTTTGCTAGGGAGAGGCTTTATCTGATGAGCTGGACACGCTCACCCAGAAACTCCCAGTTCACCTTAGGGGCGGTTCCTGCCATGTGTTAAGAGCTAAGCCAGTAAGTGGCTTTACGTGTGTGCACAAAATCAGCAGCAGCTCAGATGGGTGGGCCACAAATAGGATGGATTAAGCCTGATTGGGAAGCCAAAAATAACCCTTCTTGATGTTGAATGGGGACATCCCAGAAGAGCAGAGACAGCTATGACCTGAAAGGAGAGTTTGAAGCCCTTTGCCACCGCCTCGGCTTTTGTGGGAATGAGTCAGTGGGAGGAGCCCAAACATCCATCAACCACTGCTCATCAAAAATCTGGGCCATATTAAAGTTTAGTTGCTATGCAGGGACACAATATATGAACAGACATCCCTTACCCCACAAATCATAGTGGTGAGAATATCATTGTTATTTCTGTATACGTTTTGATCTGAAAACTCTGAGGTTAACACAGAGCTACTTGAGGTTCGGTCTTTCATCTCTAATCCAGATGGAAACCTTTATTGCTTTTGCACTTGACTGTTCGATTTGTAGCATCATTAGCTTCACTCTGGTCCAGCAGTTCTATTTTCAAAGGCAGCCCAGAGGGTGCGGAGGGACGGGGGAGAGAATTGGCCCAAAGCAGTCTCAACCGGCCCATGTCCATGACAGATAAAGAGATCAAATATGCACAGTCCTGAGATGTGGGAGCTCAAATATCCCAGCTGTCATGCAATGGTGTGGCAATGGAGAATAGGAGCCAAGCAATGTGATAGGTGAGATGTTCGTGTGAAGCACAGCATGTTGTGCAATCGATCTCTTTATCTACATTGGCTCCTGGTATGTTTCTGAGCACATTTCAAAGTGTTTAAAGCCCCAAACAGCCCCAGCCCTGTATCCCTGAAGGAGCACCACTACCCCCATTGTTTAGCCCAGGATATGATCAATCTTCTTTCCTTGTGGGATAGCATCCAGCTCTGATGGCCTTTTGGTGGTTCCCTCACAGTGAGAAGTGAAGTTACAGGGAAACAGGCAGAGGACCTTCTCAGTAGTGGTGTATGCCCTGTGGAATGTCCTCTGATCAGATGTCAAACAGATAAACAACTACACAACTTTCCCAAGACTTCTGAAGGCAGCTCTGTATTGGGAAGTTTTTTATGTTTGACATTTCACTGTTTTTATTAAACGAAGCCGCCCAGAGTAACTGGGGCAACCCAGTCAGATGGGTGGGTTATTGAGGCTGATTCAGCATGCTGGCTAAAGTTGAATATGTTGATACATTTATTTCAGAAGAATTTGGTAGGATCAGGACTCTTTAGAGCAGGCATGGCCAAAGTTGGCCCCCCAGCCACGCCACTTTGGGACTACAATTCCCATCATCCCTGACCACTGCTCCTGTTAGCTAGGGATGATGGGTGTTGTAGTCCTAAAACAGCTGGAGGGCCAAGTTTGGCCATGCCTGCTTTAGAGCATGGAGCAGTCACACCTCATTGTGATTGTGACCATAATTTGCTTCTGCAGTCCCCACCAAAAGAAACACACATGCCAGTTTGGATATGCCCATGTTAAAAATTGCCATACTCATTTTACAAATCACTGATGGGTGCCAAGTGCCGAATTCTGTTATTTGCCCCCCACTATCATTTCCCTGCAACCTCCACAGCTAAGTAAGTTCACAAAAGCACTTACTTTGGTGATGGGACCATAGAGGGGCTCTCAGGATATGATCAATCTTCCTTCCTTGTGGGATAGCATTTCTCTCTCTCTGTCTCTTTTTCCTTACAAGATCTTGAGAGCTCCATAATTCATAATCCTGCAATGTGGGGGCTGATAATTGCCACCTAATCACTGGAGAAACAAGGCTGAAATATACTGAAATAAGCCATAAAACTCATTACAAGATAACAAGATTCTATCTATTCTCAGAGGTCGCTTTAAAGCTGTGCAGGTCAGGGAGCTAATCACCTCATTCGGTGGAAGCAATGGAGAGTAGGGGCTGCTCTGGTCTCATTTGTTCAGCTCCCAGGTCTGCAGCTGGTGCTGATGGAGAAAGGAAGAAGATCTTGATGGATTGCCAACTCCCAGTTTGAAAAATGTAGACCTTTTGGATGGGGGCTGTAGGGATGGGAGAGCAATTCAGGTTGGTTTGCATTTTAATGCAAATATATACCCAAGTTTCAATTCTCAAAACAATGCATGAATCAGTCATAGCTCAATGGTAGAGCACATGTTTTATATTAATAAGGTCTCTGGTTCAATCTCAGGTAGGGATGGGAAGGACTTCTGCCTGAAACTCTGGAGAGCTGGGAGGGGTATAGCTTAGCAGTTGAGCATATACTTTGAATGCTGGAGGTCTCAGGTTCACTTTCTGGCATCTCCAGGTAGGGAAGGCAAAGACTTCAGCCTGGAACCCAAGGCAAGCTGCTGCCAGTCAGTGCTGGCAATTATGAGACTAGAAGTCTGACTCAGTGTAGGGCAGCTTCCTTGGAAAGGCAGCTATGCTTTGTAATTCGCTCATCTTTGAATTTTGCGATTAAGTTTTTGAATCAAAAACTGGGTACAAAAATGTATGTATTGGGGTAAAGTGTGCATAATAGTGCAGGCATTAGAGAAAAAATAACACGCATAAATGAATTGTGTTAGGGGGGAATTATTGCAAAAAATATTATTGCAAACACACGAGGAAAGGGGCCAACTAAACGTGAGATTGGGGTGGGGGGGAAGAAACTGAGAAAAACTGAAATTGACAGATACATCCATCTCTAGAGGGCAGAAGTAGAATTATGATGAGTTAGGGACAAAATCAGAAAGAGGCTCAATAAACCCACTGGTACTGCAAAATGGTTCACTTACAGTTCAAACTAAATGCCAGCTGTCCAATTTTCATTGCCTATTTTATTTTTTCTTTAATTAATTTATATTCTATCATTCAAAATATGCTATCTTTCCACAGTGGTTTAAAACATTTAAGAACAATTTGAAACCATATAAAATATTAAAGAAAACTATTAATCATAGCAGCAGTAAAACCTTTCACATCTCCTAAATCCAATTCCATTTCACCAAGTCCTAACAATATATATATATATTCTAGATCTGTCCTCAGTTGGGAGCTGATCCAATAACCTGCTTCTGATATCTTAATCCTAAGGATTATACTAACATCCAATATAAATATGGATCTTGCTGTAGTTCTGCGTTTAAATAACCAGCTCATTTTCCAGCCAATGTTAGAGGGGATGTAATTTGGAGTGTATGGGAGCAAAAATATTCAGCACCTAAATATTTATTTAAAAATTTATATTTTCTTGACCCAAGCAGAGGTTCTGCAGAGTGGCTAGTGCAATATCTAATACCAAAATGTAAGTTCAAACATAATAGACAACGAGAAAACACAACCAATATTAATTCATTAAAAGCAACATGTAAAGCTCATAGAAAATAACCCAATAAAATAACTAGGGCACATAACTCTGCAAATTCAGGGAACATTCCAGCCATGGATGCAGAGCATTGCCACCATAGCTGGTAGCCACTGATAACCCTCACCTCCATGAATTTGTCTAATCCTCTTTTAAAAGCACCCAAGTTGGTGATCATCACTGCCTCCCATGGGGGTGAGTTCCATAGTTTAACTATGCTCTGTGAAAAGAACTACAGCACAGCTAGAACAATGGCATAGCATGGGGGGCACGGGTGCAAAATTGTTAGGAACGCAAAATTTCAACACTCGGTGCTCAGTGCCGGATTTACGTAGAAGCCAATCAAGCTATAGCTTAGGGCCCGACTCTCTTGGGGGCCCCCCAAAAAAAAATCAAAGGGGAAAAAAATCCTGGATGTACATTTCCAAAATATAAGTTCAACAATTGCTTTGATAAAATACATATTTTGTTATGTGCAAATGGCTTTAGATACCTATTAGGTCCATAAATTAACATATAGCATATATTTAACACACAAAAACCGTGACAATTTGTTGTTGACAAAGGACAGCTGGACATATAAAGGACCCAATTACCTTCAGTAGCTGAGGGCCCCATCAAACCTAAATACGGTGCTTCTTTCCCTGAGCTCCATTAAAAATGGCTTCTCCATGAGAACCAGGAAGTGACCTCTCCAGACAACGGAATGACTCTTCTTTTCCTATTTCTGCAGATGTGATCACCTGAGTGACGCAGATGCTGTTAGGCAGTTGAATGTGCATGTGTATTCCATCCATTTCCCTCCCACCCACCCCCTGCATGCTACCCTGGGCACTGGCAACCCACGCTATGCTCCTGAGCTGGAATGCCTTTTCTTTGCAAAAGGTCTATTCACACATGCTGTACTTCTCAAGGAATGCCTGAGTGTGTATATTTAGGGGGTGTGTGAGAGAGAGAATGTGCACCAAGCACCCTCTGTTTTGCCTTTATTTGTTGGAACGTAGGCATGTTTGCCAGCGGGTATAGCTTCCACACTCCATTCTCGCTTTCGCTAATATTACCCTGGCCAGCAGGATCCCCACATTTAACTATAGCTGCAGGAGAGCACTTACCAGAAAGCAATTTCATTCTCTCTTGCCAGAGGTACGTGGATGAATCCCAGGCATATAAAAGTCAATCTGCCTTCAGCTCCCAAGACTGCCTTGCTCCCCAGATCAGGCTTTCTCAAGCAGCCAGGCGGGGGGCTGTCAGTTCTGATAGCATCTGCGGTTTTTCTTCATTTAGTGATCTGTAAAAAATTAATGATTGTTAGCATGCTGTAAGTACAGGCTGTATGTGCAGGTCTGCAGCACTTCACACCTCCCTAGCTGAGCACAATAGTGATGGGGACGGAAGGGGAGATGAAGGGTGCAAGGGTAGAGAAACGTCCCGCCAAACCCCGAGGAATCTTTGTGAAATGTCAGCAATTCTGGGATTCTTTTGAAGGGTCATTGTGTTCTGCAGGAGGTTTGCAGGAAGGCCAAATGAGAAGTGGTGAAGTAAGAAAGCTTGTTTCTTTCTGCTGCTGCCATTGCCTCTTGGAAGCAGACGGCTCCATGCCTGAGCTTGCAATTTCTCACTCCCTAATCTGGAAGATATAGATTGCATCACTGGTTGTTTCCTCTGGACCAGAGATAGAAAATGTGTTCAGTGTAGCATTTCCACAGTATCTCAGCAATGTAAACGAGTGGTTCCTCCTTGGGCTAAGCTTTGAGAGGAGCCAAAGAAATGCCTCTATAAAAATGCTGTATAATAGTCACAAACAGAAAACCTTTGCCACGGAACTATGTGCTTATTGTTTAATCCTGTTCCTTTGCAACTGCCATCTCAGCTAAGACATCCAAAAGCCATGCTATGGCTACTGGTGCTTCCCTATGCAGTAAGGGGATCTTGGGCATCTATGTCCTTGCTTTGCAGTTGTTACACCAACATCAACCCTTCTTCCTACTTTTCTGAGCTTGTCAAAAATCCCTTTTTGTCTCCTGCTCGCATACCTGGAACACTCCCTTGCCTCAATTGGAAATGGCAGTCAACCCCAATATCGTAGGACCTCCAGAAGTCACTCGATATATTTTAAAGGGGGGAAGGAGATGCTACTAGTTGGTCCTTAGCATCCTGTTTTACGAGAGGCCGCATGTGATAAGTATGTAATGACTGTGAAATGACAGGCTGTAAAGCTCTGAAAGGAGGCGATCCATTCAGTTGCCACTTTTAAGTATCATCAAGTCAGGTCATTGAGCAAGAGGCCAAAAGTTTGAATGCCTTAATGGAGGTGGGTGTGGAGCCTGCAGCATCAATCAGTGCAAGGAAGGACAGTGGAGCGAGAGAACATGCATGGCAGACAAGTCTGCAGGCAGGAGATTGGCTTGAGCTATTCCTGTATTTGCCACTGATGCATGGCATGGCCTTGGTCTGGTCATTTGCTGCCCTGCCTTGTTTACTGTTTGAGGAATAAAATATATATCGAGACTGGGGTTCTAAAATGCTTTTCATGAATGGACACGTATAAATTTCTCTAGCACTGCTACTGGCTGCATGACACCTTCCCTTTGATGAGAATTTACATCCACCCTTTGATCAACTACTATAATTCTTTGGAAGGTTGTTTGTCTGTCCTCTATGCATCGGACACTCCTTGTTCTGGCAAAATTTGGTTACACTCTTTAAAAAGACTCAATAAACCATAGCTCATGAAAAGGGTTGTGTTTATTCAAATGTAACAGCATAGAAGATCTGCAAACAACTAAATACTCATAATCACCTGAGTGAAAAGTTAGTCTGTGCAAGGAAGTTGTCTAAGGAGGGAAGGATCTGGTCTCTCTTCACTATGCTGAGTTTCCACCTGTGGCCCTGCAGCCAATAATTGAAGGAATTATTCCTCCTTGCTATGAGAAGATGTGATTAGCCAAAAAGTGTTTTTTGTTTTTTTTAAAAAGTTGGGGAGTTTCTATCTCCAAGCCCCCAAGATCATTCAGAGAATTCTATTGAGCATTTATCCAGCAACATCCGAAACCGTTCCAAAGTTAATATGCAGGAACAGTTAATTACCGGGGTTTGCAATTTCCTTGTCATTTCAAAGCAGCTGCGTGGGTGTTTTCTTACCTTGTTGCATCCAGTGATTCTGCAAGCTGAACAAATTAGAACCATGCAAAGGCCTGGAAACCTGGTCCTGAAATAGGCTGTAACCTCCACCAAATGCTGGGGGAAGGCCCTGGGTCAGAGCGGCAACCCAAACTTCCTTTAAAATAAAAGCCAGAGCTGTGCCTGGCTGTGCATACTTGGGTCTCGGAGCGTTCTTTGGGAACAAGAATGGAATAATGGAATGAAATATCTGCTTGTGTGACTGGCAGGCAGTAGGAACCTTCCAGATCGATCAGATTTGGTGTAACTCCTAGGAACTTGGAATTCCGTCCTTGCCTGGTCCACGGAGACTACAGGCACTAGTTCTGATACCAGATCATCCAAGTGTCCCTATTTTCTAGGGACAGCCCTGGATTTACAGAAGCCATTCTGGTTTCTGATTTGATCCCAAAATGTCCCACTTTTCCTTAGGACATTCCTATTTTCATGGGAGAAATGTTGGATCCAAGGCGATAAGTATACAATCTTTGGATGACATCTGAAGGCAGCCCTGTATAGGGAAGTTTTGAAATGTTTAATGTTTTATTGTGTGTGTGTGTGTGTGTGTGTATGTATATATATATATATGAATTCACCCAGAGTCGCTGGGGCAAATGAGTCAGATGGATACTATTGAATAGGACATCTCTGTTTTCATCAGAAAAATATTGGAGGGTATGTGATACAGGATGTGTTCCCTGAGCAGCATGGGACATTTGAATACTACTGCTCTAAATCGGGAATGGAGAAACCTGTGACCCTACTATGTGTCTGGACTACAACTTTCATTGTCCCTGGCCATTGGCCATGTTGTTTGGGGGTGATGGGAGTTGTAGTCCGATAACATACGGAAGGGTTCCAGGTTCCCTATGTCTAGATTAAGCCATTGTTGAGTGTCAGCATCTCATTGTGCATGTTTGTGTGCATGTAAAAAGGTTGAAACAATACCAGCAGAGCACATGTCCTGTTTATCCTTCTAAGCTGGAAATACCAGCACTGCAGTGTTAGCTGAATCTGGCCAGGGTTTGCTGGCAAGCCTGGGTTTGTTTGTCTACTTAAATAGCTGTGTCTGTGGTTTCAAATAACACATTGGTGGTGAGCAGAAAGGAATGTCGTGCCGCCTTGTCAATTGGGTTTGTGTCCCTCTGCCTGGTTGGAGATGTTTTGGAGGCCCGCTGCTTCTTTTCTTCCCGTCTTTAATTCTCGATTCTTTTGCACAATGGGCTGGCGAGAGCCTTCTGGCTTTTAGCGATGGAGATTCCCCACAGGTGCATAACGCGCTGCTTTGCCCAATGTGAAAATCAATAAATATGCTCACTGCAAAAAGGAGGTGGGGGGAACAAATCTAATACACAGAAAAACTCAATATGAGGCAATGAGGGGAAAGTAAAAGCACTCCTCTAGGGGATAATGGTTTGAAATGGAGGTCTGAGAAAATGGTGATTAAAAAAAAAAAAAGAATTTTCCTGTGGAACTAAGTCTGTGTCAGGTGTAGCAGAACAAAGAGCATTGAGGGGCAGCTACTGGCTTCTTAAGACCCTGATTCCATCTTGCAGGAGGAAAAAGGGGTTAGTGTGAAGTGTTAGGGTTTAGTGTTATGGAGTGCCAACATGATACCCTTCTGATGTTTTTGATTATAAATTCCATCAGCTCTAGCCAGCTGGGCCAGTGCTCAGGGATGATGGGAATTGTAGTCCAAAACATCTGGAGGGAATCACATTGACTGCATCTGGCAAACTGGTTATTCAGGCAGGTGCAATAATTGTTTAATGCAGCAATCCTAAACCTATTGCCTGGATGGAAGGCCCAATGAGTTCTAAGCATATAACTGTGCTGTAAAATAATCCCCCCCCCAAACCCCTTAGATTAATAATATTTAAGAATTTTTTCAAGGTTTGCAAGATTATAATGTTTTTGTTGTTGCCTGAATTACTTTTTTTTTTTTTTTGTATGTTGCTTTGAAATGTTTGGATATAAAGCAACGAAGAGATCCAGTTTATTACTAAATAAACATTTGGGGGGGGGGGAGGTGTTAGGAATTTGAAGCAAAACGACACACTGTTATTGCTGACATTTTCACAGTGATTCCAACATGCCTCTTTTTGGAAACTCTCCAGTACTCCTTCGAATTGCACTTATTCTCAGCTCAATCAAATGTTATTGTTGAAACCCATAAAGCTTGAGAAAACCAGAAAGGAAAACAAACACAAGAAGAGCCCTGCTGGATCAGACCAAAGGCTCAAACTGCCCAACATCCTGTCTCCCACAGTGGCCAATCAGATGCCAATGAGAAAGAGAGAAAATATGAGGGCAATAGCCATTTCCTGCTGTTGCTCCCTGGCGATGGGTAGTCAGAGGCATAATGGCTCTGTTCCTAGAGGTGATATATTCGATATAGCCTTCATGGCTGTGTTTTCAAAGAAGTGCAACTTATTCTTACTCTCAGTTGCCCTCAGTTACCCCCAGTTGCATCTTTGGGAAGTCAAGTCTGATTTACTATGTAGCACTGTGATGTCATATAGTTCTTTGCGGGATCCCTGATTGATTATCATCACCCGTGCAATTAATCCAGGAAATCAGAGGAAGGACCAGAAGCCAGAGTAAACAACCATCTTAAACAGCTTGTAAGAAGCAAATACCTTTTTTGGGGGGGAGGGTATTTCTACTCTGCTGAAATTGCCCAGTTTTATCCAGAAATTGAAACTTGGGAATAGCAGCATGGATCTAGTCAAAGTAAAATAACCCCCTAATGAAAGAAAACCACAATAGATTTCTGTGTAAAAAAGAAAATTTGGCCCAATGCACCTTCCACCGCCATAGTTTTACATTTCTGTAAGAAGCTTCACTTTCAGAGTTCCCATTCCAAGAGACTCTTAAAGGTGCAACCACCCTTGTGCATTAAAAAACTGATCTGCCTGCCAGCTACAATACTTTTCCAGCTCTGGCAGTTCCAAAGCCTTGCATAAAAATAGGAAGCAAAGGGTTAATCTCCTTAAAAATTGCTTCTGTTATTATTAAAAAATTGAGGGCGAGAGAACCTCTTCAGTTGAAACTGATTAGGAGCAGTTGAGCTGTCACCAGTCTTGATTTTATGATAGTCCTATAAAGAGCAGCCGGTAATTCATTGAAACAGACTTTGGTTTTGCACTGCTATGAACTAGGGTTGCATATCAAATAGGAGACTCTTCCATTAAGTTTCTGTGCTTGGGTCCTTCCCTTTCCAAGGTATGAGAGATTTGGGGACTTGTGTCCAACCAGCCAGATTGCAGTGTTAGCGGCGGAGGAGAAATTCTCCTGCATTTTAACGTTAACCATCCTAACTTGCCGGTCCTAGACTTAGATGTAGATTGGAAGGCAGGTTATTTATGCATTTAAGGCATGTATACGCGGCTTAATCATTTGCATATCTAATTACTATGGACTTATTGTTTTAAAAATGCAGTTTTGGTTCAAAAAATACACCCCAAGGTGCACATTCCCAGAAAAAAGTAAGGGAAAGCAGTGCTCTTTTTTTTTTAGGGGTACTCAAGGGTATGCAGTACAAGCACCTCTTTGTTTGTTGTTGTTAAAGAGTGTGGCACTTACTGTAACAACTTCATGGGTTGGATTTAGATTTGATGAGGCTCTAAGCTACTGAAGGTAACTGGGCCCTTTATATGTCCAACAGACTTCCGGAATGGATTAAGTTTGAGAACCAAGGTACCATTGCATAGAGAAATGAGCAAACCAGTGATATTCTAGGGAGAAGGCTAGCAGGCGGGGCCCATTACTTACATCTTAGGAGCCTACACAATACAAAATACTGTTGCAGTATGTAGGTTTTATTTTATTTGTTTTTTATCTTATATTTTGGAAATATAAATCCAGTTTTTTCCCCTTTTGGGGGGAGGGGGGCAAGACAGTGGAGCCCTAAGCTATAGCTTGTTTAGCTTATACGTAAATTCCAAATTGATGGAATGTACTAGCACCAATTTTTCTAGAAAAAAGCACTGCGGGAAAGCATATAGGAATGGATATTTTAAGCGAAGAATGTGTACAAAATATATACTGCAGGGGAAAATGAATACAATTTAAACATTGGGCCAGATTCTACTAACTGGCCCTGCTAGTGAAAGCCTGTGCAATGACTTCTGTTAGTGGAATGGGGCTTTTCCCAACCTGCACCCCCAAATGAGCTCAGGATGTATGGGGATGTTCTGAAGAACCACCAGACACTGGTGGAGGAAGAGGAGTGTGTGGGGAGCGCACTGCCCCCGGTGGGGTGCCATCGCAGCTGCCCCACCCCGTGCTGGGTGCCACGCCCCCACAGGCAGCATGCCATGCGCCCAGGATGTGTGCCACGCCCCTGGGACGCCCACCAACCCTGCCCCTGCCTGCTCTCTGCCCCCTGGTGCTGGAGCATGAAGCTCCGCCACTGCCCCCAGAACAATGCACAGGGAGAGGAGAGGAGAGAGACCGTTTCATCGAGCAAGGAGAGGTGCTTTTACAGACAGAAGGTTTGTAACAGTGTGGCCTTGAATTCCTCCCAATGTTCCTTTAGTACCGTATTTTTCGCTCCATAAGACACACCTGACCATAAGACGCACCTATTTTTTAGAAGGGGGATGCAAGAAAAGAAATATTATTTAAAAGGAGCGCTGAGCAGAGCCTGTATGCATCCCAGGCTCCCTTTCATGAGCCGCGTGGAGCATGTGTGCGGCATTTGCGGGCTTTTCCCCAAGGAGGGAGAAGGGCAGCCGTTGCCCTTCTCCCTCCTCAGGGAAAAGCCCCCAAGAGCCACACACACACTCCGCGCTGCTCTTGGGGGCTTTTCTGGGAGGTGGGGGAAGGGACAGAGCATGGCTAAGCCAAAAGCTAGAACAGCGAGAGGAAGCGCAGTGATCCCTCTTGCTGTTCGGGCTTCTGGGATAGCTGTGTAGCCTGCATTCACTCCATAAGAAGCACACACATTTCCCCTTACTTTTTAGGAGGGAAAAAGTGTGTCTTATAGAGCGAAAAAAAAGGATAAAAGAAAGAAAGTGCAAGAAAGTGTGGGTCACAGAATCATAGAGTCGGAAGGGACCCTGAGGAACATCTGGTCCAACCCCCTGCAATGCAAGAGTATGCAGCTGTTCCATACGGGGATCAAACTTGCAATCTTGTCATTATCAGCGCCATGCTCTAACCAACAGAGCTATCCAGGATGAACCAATGGGATGGAACAGACTCTCATGTGAAACTGACACAGAACTGAAATTGGCTGATCCAGCCACCCCTAACAGAGAGTAGCTCTGGCCTAGCCAGCACGTGTATGAGGGACAGAAGAACATCCCAACAATCTCTCTGAAGAGCTGTGGTTGTTAATCTGGTTCCTGAGCAGGCAATAATGTGTAGGCCTTTCCGACTCTCTGAAGTTGGGCAATGGCCTGCTTTTGGGGAAGGTGAGAAGGCATGGCAGGAAACACTCCTGTGCAAAAAGTACATTTTAATCTTCCAGATAGTCTCTTTGGGGAAATCTTGTCCATCATTTTAATTCACTGCAACTGGACTGGACCTAGCTCTGTGGCAATGTGCTTTGAATTAGCTGAAGTCTGCATGCTCGCGTGGCGGAAAGGTACTAATAATGCTGCATAACCTTGTCTGTAAGCTACTCTGCTGAACTTGATATTATCTCCGCCAGTGTCTATATACCAAGTGCAGATTTCCTCTGTGGCCTTGAGCAAATTGCTAAATGCAGCTCTAGTGCGTGGGCTTCATTTTTTCTGCAGAAGGGGACTGGATTTCCCCCTAACGACCACTGACACCTCACGGGTTGAAAATTTAAAGCTCTCTTTTGCAAAAAAAGGAAAAGCAGGGTAATGAGAAGAAGACTCCGATTGGATTGCCTCTCCAATATATTTTATTTTATTTATTGCATGTATATATCACCTTTTTCTCCAAGGAGCTTGGGGGGGGGATACATGGTTCTCCCCTCCTCATTTAATCCTTACAACAACCCTGCACGTTAGGTTAGGGTAAGAGGCAGTGACTGGCCCGAAGTCACACCCAGGGAGCATAATGGCCGAGTGGGGATTTGAACCCTGGTCTTCCAGGTCATACCTGACATTCTAACCACTAAATATTCTCATTTGGCCTGTGCCGTGATTTGGGCCAAACTAACCCCCTAAAAAGGAAGAGCCTGCTGGATCAGACCAATGGCTCATCTAGGTCAGTCTCCTGTTCTCACAGTGGCCAATTGGATGACAATGGAAAGCCCAAAGCAGGACATGAACCCAACAGCACGCTTCTTACATCATATGGCATCAGCTGTGGGTCAGATAAACCTTCAGGGCTTAACAGAAAAGGGAAGATTAGGAGTGAGAAAGCAAGTGCACTCCCAATTCTTTCTTCCTTTACAGTCCAGCTTGAATTTACCTGAGTCATGTGACATGCATATGGGAGAATTTTGAATCCAGCTGGTTCCCTATCTGATAGGGAGAAATGCCAAGTGAGACCATCCCTACAGAGAGTTGCCTAGCCTCTACCTGAAGACTTCTGCTTGTGCACCACCAAGAAGGTGGCTCATTTCAGTGATCTTCTGCACCCATCTTGGCTGTTTACAGTTGTCCTAGCTCAGGGATGAAGTGTGCGTGGCCCTCCAGATGTTGTTAGACACCAACTCCCATCAGCCCCAGCCAGCATGACCAGTCATCAAGAATTCTGGGAGCTGGAGTCTAACAACATCTCGAGGACTGCAGATCCCCCAGTCCTAGCTGATCCTGTGTCCCAGCTTTGATCTCCTTCGGCCCAAACCCCCTTTGCCCTGTTTTCACCCCAAGCAACCAAAGGCAAAGACCTTTTGCTGTTCTTTACTCACCCTGAGATGTGTGTAAGAGAAGTCTCCATTCTAATTCCCCCAAAACAATGATGGCTCATCTTCATTTGTGTCCTCCATACAGCGAACACCTGGCAGTTCCCTTTGTTTTTTGTTTTTGAGTCTCTCTGATGTACTTTTCTCTGCCCCACTCTCTTGACCTCCTCTCTCCAGGGATGAACAAGAAGGGTGTCGGTATAATGGAAACAAAAAAGAGGGATAATGAAGGGAATGTTTGGCCTTGGGAAATGAGTTTTGAAGAGTAAAGGATTTCATCAAAAAGTGACGGGGATGCAGGGAAAATTGTCGTCATTGTTGCAATTTCAAAGCTTGATGTTGACCTGATTTCAAAGGAACTCGTGTTAATGCTTTGCTTTCCTCTCCCCCCCTCCCCTTTTCTCTCTTTCAGGTAAGTGACATTTTATTCTGCTCATCCCTACGGCAGAGTTCTGCGCAGGTTATCCATATTTTTCTTCTTAAAGTGGCAAAAATAAAAACTTAGAATGAAACATTTGCTGTGAGAAAGCAAAGCAAAGCAGAGAGGACGATCAGGAGGAAAGAGGTGGATCCACAAAGGATGGCTCAGGTAGGCATCACCTTAACAAGAGATTTCACTGTTGTTGTGGTTCCTTTGAGGAAGGACTTTTGAAGGAGATGTTCCTAGAACTGGTGGAAAGTGCCTTTCTTTACGGTTAGTGTTACTCGTTTTTTTTTTTATTAAAAATTTGAGGAGGGGTTCAAGGAGAGGTGTTTGAAACGGATATCCCAGTTGTTTTGGATGCTCTGTTCTGCGAAGCAGAGACAGAGCAGGTGGATGGGACTTGAGTGTTGAGTTGTTCTGTAGCTCCGATAGAGGAATGAATGGCCATTGTTCAAGGAAGCCTTCACCAACTCAGTGCCTTGCAGACATTTTGGATGACGATTCCCATTGGCCCCCAGCCATCACAGTCATGCTGCCTGGGGATGATGGGAGTTGTAGTCCCCAAACATCGGGAGGACACCAAGTTTGCAAAGGCTCATCCCAGGTCTTTGTGATGTGCTTCTTGCTCAGCATTTTTGGAGGAATATATTTGCGCCCATGTTGTTAATGTTTGCTAATACACTGGATCTTTTCTTTCCATACCTCTAAGGACTTTTTGTAACTGCGCTCATTGGTGTGTGTGGGTGTGTGTTTTACCTGCTGAAATGGCAATGTAATGGCAATGATTTCCTTACAAGAGTTTATGAGCATCACACTCAAATGACCACAATAAATGAAAGCTGTTAACAGATTTTATGTAGCTATTCGTGCAATAGTCACATTTATGAATGGTGAGAGTGGGATGGTAAAAATGGGTAACATTCCAGAATTCAAGAGAGCTTGAAAAGGTAATTTGGTGATCAGCGTTTTTGACCACGGCGATGGGTTCTTGTTCTGTTTTGCAACATGTTTGTTAGCTGCAGCAACCGCTGTTCACTATCACAATATTTGTTGTCACAAAAAGTTGTTCCTTTTCTATGCCATTGCACTGAAACAACAAGCTGTTGATATCCTTGCAAACTGTGTAGGATCTAAGAGGCAATAAATAATGCACTTCACCCATGAAACAGGGTATGTATAATGGTAGGAATTAACTGAGGGCAGAATAAACAAGGAGCCAATCCAGTGCTCCCACAGGAACGGCATCAAGACAAAGAGAATTTCAATAAGATGTTCTGGGAAATAATAAAGAACTAGGGAGTTTCAGGGTTAGCCCATGCATTTAGCATCCTTTTCAGTTTTGTCCATTTTGTGACCCTAAACTTCAGCTTAATGTTGCACTGTCAAAGCAGAAGGAAAGTTCCTTAGCACACTGGTTAATTATCCTATCTCACTACCTTCTGCTATGTTTATTCAGTTCTATCTCCACCAAAAACCCGGGCCATTGCTAACAGGCAGCTTTAATTCTGCAGCTGAACATAGTTTAACTTCTCACACAATGGATGGGAAGTCAAATAACAACTGAGGTGGGCAAACCCTCATGCAACAAGGATGTCTCATTTGCAATCTGGTCCCCTCTCTGTCGATCATGCCCCCCACCCCCAATTGTCATAAAATAAATTGTCATTCTGGTAATCGCTGGTGGGCAAGTGGAATGAAGCCCAGGGATGGATTTTTCCAGACTTTGGTGCCAGGTGTGGCATTGACTGGGGACGAACGAGGTCTGTCATTTTTATTTGAAATCCAAAAGAGAGCCTGTGGCAGGGGCCCTCAAGACATCAAGTTTATACACAGCCATTCTGCTGACCATTACAACCAAAAACAAACAAGCACTTTAATTCTCCATGGATGCAGATGGGGCTGGAGTGTTTGCTTGTTGAGAAGAGAGACCAGGCCCTTACTTCCAGATTTTCATTCTGTTTGTTTTCAAATAAATAAAATGATAAGGACTGGAGATTTGCAGGGACCTGCTGTTGCTCGGGTGTTGCTTGAAGTATTATTGGAAGGTTTTATGGATTATAGTGATACGTCTAATTTTCTATTCTTCGCTACCTTGTGAGAAATGTTCTAAAAGGTTCTAAAAGGTGGGAAATGATGGGTTTGCATCCAGCTAACAATCCAACTAACAATCACTCACAGCAAACCCATTAGAATGAATGTAACTAAGTTCAAGCCCATGAACTCTGATGCATCTGCTCTGAGTGGGATGAGCATTTGATGCAGCCTTAAACGGATGAAGTAAATAAATAAATAAACCCTGCTGGGATAGGGGAACAGCCTCTTTATGTCTGGGCAATGGGGCTGTTGAGTGGGGGCAGTGAGTACTTAATTCCATGCCCTTAAAGCATTGTCCAAAAAGGGGGGGGGGTGCATTGCCGAAAAGAGGAGATATAGATGGTGCAGGTTTATATAAAAGATGCATGTGCTAAATTGTAGGCACAGGTGCAAATTTAGAAACACAACACCTCTCAATACCAATTTGCTGCTTGGCCAGGTTCAAGATTCTTGTGTTAATTCCTAAAGCGCCAAACAGCTTGGACCCAAAGTCCCTCAAGGACCACCTGATCCCTAATACTCTACCTCGATCACCTTGATCCTCTGATGGGGTACATCTGTTGGTTCCCCACACGCTGCAGGTTCAGGTGCTCTTCATTAGGGACTGAGGCTTTCGCTTGAGTGACCTGTGAAACTTCCTGCTTGTAGAGATTTGGCAGGAACCAAACCTGACAACTTTCAAGCACCTCTTTAAAATGGTACCTTTTAGACAGGCCTTTACAATATGAGTTTTCTTTCTCATAGAATCATAGAGTTGGAAAAGACCACAAGGGCCATCGAGTCCAACCCCCTGCCAAGCAGGAAACACCGTCAGAGCACTCCTGACATATGGTTGTCAAGCCTCTGCTTAAAGACCTCCAAAGAAGGAGACTCCACCACACTCCTTGGCAGCAAATTCCACTGTCGAACAGCTCTTACTGTCAGGAAGTTCTTCCTAATGTTTAGGTGGAATCTTCTTTCTTGTAGTTTGGAGCCATTGCTCCGTGTCCACTTCTCTGGAGCAGCAGAAAACAACCTTTCTCCCTCCTCTATGTGACATCCTTTTATATATTTGAACATGGCTATCATATCACCCCTTAACCTCCTCTTCTCCAGGCTAGACATGCCCAGCTCCCTTAGCCGTTTCTCATAAGGCATCGTTTCCAGGCCTTTGACCATTTTGGTTGCCCTCCTCTGGACAGGTTCCAGTTTGTCAGTGTCCTTCTTGAACTGTGGTGCCCAGAACTGGACACAGTACTCCAGGTGAGGTCTGACCAGAGCAGAATACAGTGGCACTATTACTTCCCTTGATCTAGATGCTATACTCCTATTGATGCAGCCCAGAATTGCATTGGCTTTTTTAGCTGCCGCGTTACACTGTTGGCTCATGTCAAGTTCTCTTTAGCCAACCGGTATCTATTGTGGTTTTTTTATGTTTCTATTTGTGTTTTACAGATATTGATTGATTGATTTTACTGTAGCTTTGTTGCCAGCCACCTTGATATATGTTTTGAACATTAAAATCAGAAGTATTCAGATGGGGGGGGGGGAGAGACCTCTTGCCATAGGGCAAGAGGCAGTGACCTGTGCCTGGCACAGTCTGCTATGGCTGGGCAACTTCAGGGTCCCTCTTCCGTTCATCCCATTTTATCTTTAAGCCAGACTTGGACTGGGCAGCCCTTCAAATGGGTGACTTCTTCCACTAGAGGAGTGTACTCTGTAAAGTAGGACATTCAACCACCCTTGTTGTTGAGACTCCTGAGATGTTTTCATATAAACCACTGCAATATGTTGCTATATGAAGTAGAATGAAAATAACAATGGTGGTGGTGATGGCAATGCCACTTAACTGTAACTCCTATAATCCCTGACCATTGGCACGCTGGTTGGACTGATGGAGTCCTACAATATATTAAGAGCAATGGGATCCCCATCTCACTAGGGCTGGATGATATATCGATATACCGTCCAAAACCAGTTTGAAGTCCATATTGTGAGACCGGTTTCATAATATATGACCTGGCAATATATTGTGAATTATGTGTGTGTGTGTGCATGGGCTCATGCACTATGCAAAAAGCGGGATGCGGGGAATACCATTAAGCCAGCCAATGCCTCTACATAGCTCCATCTTTATTTCAGACATCGTGATATATCGGTAGATTGTGATGTTTAAGTGGTGATATGTTGCAATGTTGAAAACCAGCCCTACATCTCACCACTGAGGGATGTTGTACAAAAAAGCAAAGCGTGCTCCCTAAATTTTGCTCCAGAATGCATAACACCAAGGAAGTAAGGTTGATTTTGATAGATTTTGCATGGGTTTGGGGCATCCCAAACTGGGAAATGTGCAGTTGCATACAGGTTATGGCTGGCTTCGTTTGGCTTTCTTGACTGAACATCCCCTTGACATTTCCATTCCCCAGAATGCTCCTAGAATTTTTCCATTTCCTAAAAGACATGCATCTTTGCCAGCTTTTCAGCCTGTGGCCTCTTGCCTCAGTGCTTCTGGTCAGCCTGGATAGCTCAGTTGGTTAAAGCATGGTGCTGATAATGCCAAGGTTGGAGGTTTGATCCCAGTATGGGACAGCCACCTAGGAGTTGGACTAGATGATCCTCATGGTCTCCTCCCTACTCTACAATTCTCCAATTCTAGGATTCTAAGTGTTTGCAGTCACAGTGACAAACTCCTCTGGCAAAACTTTTCCTTTCTCCTTCTCCTTCCGGTCAAAATCCTCCCTGCATCCTGAGCTGAATCTTGCTTGGCAAAGGCTCTCACTTAAGCAGGTGTTGTGTTTGCAGTGTGTAAAGAAATCAAAGTCAAAACCACCACCCCAGAGGGGGGCAGCTGAGCCGCATCGCAAGACGAAAGAACGGCACGTATTTGTGGCAAATATTTAGACAGTCCCGAGGCTCTGTTGAAATGAAGTGTCAGCTGTTAATAGCAGATACCATTGGGGAGAAGCCGTGTTACAAGATGTTGCTGCCATGTACTGATTAGAGAGGGGAGACTGACATTCTGAACTGCCCCCATGGGGGAGGGGGGGCTTCCTACAAATACATGCTTGAGAGGAGGGACTGTGTGCGTGTGTGATTTTCAGAATCTCGCTCTTTCCCCTTAGGAACATCACATACACTTTAGAGACTTTGCCCATTGCATCCTTTTTGATAGGGATAGAGGAGAAATTTGATTCTGTTCCCATTTAAAGGCCAGCCTACATAATCTGCAGTTCCCCAACAATATGTGAACCAAGCCACAGCCATTCTAAAAACCATACTTCTCTGAAAATTTCCATTCAATCCTCCAGCCACGTAACATGCGCAGAAATGCATGCAATTTATATATTTTTATTATTATAATTTATCAAAATTTATATACTGCTTGATTACAACAAATCCTCTAAGCGGTTTACAAGTAATTTGAATGAACAATAATAACAAGTAGTTGGAGCGTTTGAAAGAACAATTAAAATCAGCATCAATGTGGCTGGCTTGCCTAAATAATCGTGTTTTAACCAGACACTGGAAAGATGGCAGCAAATGTGATACCCTGGTATCAATAGGCAGGGAGTTCCAATGTGCAAGTGCTGCCACACTAAGAGACACATTCACTGCAAGTTTGGACAGGTTTTGTGTGGTGACTGTAACAGTGCCATTTCCAGTTATCAAAGCAGTTGAGTGGGCATGTATGGGGTAAGGCAATCCAACAAGAAAACTGGTAATAATTCATACATTCAGGAAATCAACATACAACTATGCATCATATATGGGGAAGATGCTTTTCAAAAATGTGTAGATTAGTCAGAACTGCATACATTTTTTTAAAAAAGTACACTAGTCGAAACTGTGTGTTGGGAAATACAGTTCCTAGATGGCAAGATTTGCCTGAGCCAAATCTAACCATAACTGGAGAAATGAGATACAAGTTTCTGGTAAAGTGTTAGATTCCTGTTCATGCGCTGTAAGGGGCACGGGAGATACAATACCTGGATGACAGATCTCTGCAAGGAAACACAAGGTCTCCAAATCAGATTATCCTAACAAAGGAGGAGCTTCCAATTAGCTCAACAGGCAGTCCTGTTTGCTATGGAAGGGGAGATGACTGGTTTAATTTGGGTCAATGACGAATCCTTTGCAAACGAGACTTTAATCTTCCATTTGGTGTTCACTCAGTTGGAAACCTTTATGTTTCCTAAACCCTCTGTGTTGTGCTTTGCTATAAAATATATAAACACAGACACACATACAAAGAGATGCATTTTTTTCAGAAACAGCAATTCCCCTAAACCATGTGCTGTGAACTAACAGCTAGGGTGCTGCAAGAAATAAGTAACTAAAGGATCACTGTAGTCCCTTTTCGGTATTTGTTTATTGATTATAGCATTTCCATCTGATCTTTCCTCCAGGGAGCTCAACAGGGTGTATGTAGCTCTCTTCCTCCCCATTTTATCCTCACAACAACTTTGTAAGGTAGATCAGGCTGAGAACCTGGAACCAGCCCAAGGTCACCCATGAGCTCCATGGCCAACTGGGGATGTTGAATCCTGGTCTCCAAATGAAGTAGGACTTTTCCTGGTCCTGCCCCTAGAGTTGCAAGTCTACTCTGCTCCACACATTGGCTGAAGCTGGCTGTGCCTCTACCAGGGGGCTCCATTTCCTAGAGATCACCCTTCCCGGGGCCATAAAGCAAGGGATGTGACTCTTACCTTTTTTACACTAAGGCTGCACTCCAGCCATGCAAATGCCAAAACAGGGACGCCTTCAGATGTCTTCTAAAAGTCTGTTAGTTGTTTTTCTCTTTGACATCTGGTGGGAGGGTGTTCCACAGGGTGGGTGCCACTACTGAGAAGGCCCTATCTATATCTATATCTATATCTATATCTATATCTATATCTATATCTATATCTATATCTATATCTATATCTATATCTATATCTATATCTATAATCTCTATCTCTATCTCTATCTCTATCTCTATCTCTATCTCTATCTCTATCTCTATCTCTATCTCTATCTCTATCTCTATCTCTATCGCTATCTCTATCTCTATCTCTATCTCTATCTCTATATCTAATTGTAAGGCTGTCATCACGCAGCCCTCATTGGAGGATCTGCAGTGCCTCATCCTAACCCTGGCTTTGCAAGATGTTATAGTGAGGGAGAAGAGTAAATAAGAAAGCAGGTTTTAAAATGGCAGATACTATGAAGGAGCTGTGAAGAGATGGGAGGCTTGGGTGAAGTGTAAAGGGAAGGGTTGGGGTTGGCAACAGGGGTGGGGTATAGTATTTGTTAGGTCAGGAAACATTTGCAGAGGTGACACGGTAAGGTAAAGGACCCCTGACCATTAGGTCCAGTCGTGGCCGACTCTGGGGTTGCGGCGCTCATCTCGCTTTATTGGCCGAGGGAGCTGGCATGCAGCTTCCGGGTCATGTGGCCAGCATGACTAAGCCGCTTCTGGCAAACCAGAGCAGTGCATGGAAACGCCGTTTACCTTCCCGCCGGAGCGGTACCTATTTATCTACTTGCACTTTGACATGCTTTCGAACTGCTAGGTTGGCAGGAGCAGGGACCGAGCAATGGGAGCTCACCCCGTCACGGGGATTCGAACCACCGACCTTCTGATCGGAAAGTCCTAGGCTCTGTGGTTTAACCTGCAGCACCACCCGCGGTAAACAGCAATTATTTACTGGTTGAAACAACACCAGGGGTTCTAGTGAGGAGAGGGTAGGTGAGGTTGGCATGCAGCGTGAGCAGGGGCAACAGCCCCTGGTATTTATACATTTGCTTTGTGCTGTCCATATTTTTAAAAACAGAGGCTGCAAAGGAAAAGGAAAAGGCTCTGAATTCCAAAGCAACACCATCCTGAATGCTGCAAAATGTTGTGCAAGCATTTGAGCTTTTTAGAACCCATTAAAATCACCATTTAAAACAGCAGTCATCAAGAGTGCGAACACAGCACAAAACAAGGTGTCCTATCAAAGGGAGAGGCTAACACAGCTTCAGCAGCATTCATTTAGCAGAGGAAGGCACAAAAACAATCCTTGCAGAGCTAAAAACAAAACAACACAAAAGGCATTATTCTCAGACCAAAGTGAAAGGCAGAGGCTGGAAATACTAAAATATTTTTTTAAGTGTGAGAAAATAAAATTAAAAAAACAAAGTGGGTCTTTGTCTAGTGATGAAAAGTCATAGCTCTCTACCCTGGCTTTTGATGCCTGGGATGTATATTGTTTAGGATCCACCAATTTCTGTAAATGGTTTTAATCTGGTTTTAACACTGACTTTTAACATTATGTTTTAATTGTTGTAACCCCAGCCTGATTGGAGAGCAGGCTGTGGCTGCCAAGAGTGGCTGGGGCAACCCAGTCAGATGGGCGGCATATAAGTAATGAAATTGTTGTTGTTGTTATCAGTAGCAGTAGGTGTCAGACAATCCACTCTGAAGAGGGCATTCCATAACTGGGGGGCCACCACTGAAAAGTCCTATTTGTATGAATAGCACTTCATGTGCCCAACTTATCTAAAGTATGCCTGCCTTTGCATGATTCAGGCCTCTCACCTTGACTCTCATCAGCCTTCAATCTCCCCTGAAATTTTGATGCTGAAGAATCACTATCTCTTCCTCGGAGGAGGTTGCCTGTTGCCTCTCTGTTGCTACTCAGGGTTTAACTCCTTCCATCCAGGATGCACACTCTCATGAGCACTTCACTCAAAAACACAGCAGTCAGGCGTCCTTTGCCAGCAGGTTCTTCTCAGTTTTAGATACCCCAGAGGTGGTTGCTTCCCACTCCAAGTGTGAAGGTTTGGAGGAGGCTGGAGCTCTCATTTCTCCCTTGTAGTGATGATGTCATTGCTGCGCACCAATGTCTAGAGGCAAGAGTACCTAGGAGCACTTTACATTATCCTTCATGCTTCACAGTGTGAAAGATGTACCAAGCAAGACTCCTAGGAATGTGTGTGCAAGGACTGAGCAATATCAAGTGATACCCCACTATTTCTCCTCCCCAAAGCACAGGGTGGCAACAAATGTTTGCTGCATCATCTAGGATCGCTGGGGGTCACTGGGAACTGTAGCATCCCTGAGATACTGGGAGCCACGGAAAGATTACATCCCAGAAAAACTGGGAGTCATGGGAAAGGTGGCATCCCTGGGACATGGGGGAACCTGGGGGATATGGGTTTAAAATGCAGATGGAGGGGAAGCTGAAAGAAAGCTGACAGAAAAACTCCTTTGCATAACACATTTCAGAATAAAGACCGTTAATGTTCTTTTTTACGAAATAAAAAATAAATAAAAGTGATATAATGATCTTTCTGTAGGGGATTTTTTATTTTATTTTTTGTATTTTAAAAAAAACAAACCAGTACTTTATTCCTCCCTGGAGAATGTGCCCAAAGTAGAAATATAGGTTTTATTTTTACATTTCCTTCCCTAATTACCCTTGTCTTTGTTTCCTGGCCATTCCCGCCTACCTCTTTCTGCCCTCCTGTCAAGCCATCGCAATATATGATTATTGTAATTACATTATGGAGGCCAATAGCATTGTCCCAACCAAAAGCAGTAATCAGTGTAATTTAAAAGCATTTAATTCTCCAAAGTCGGTTTCTGACTTTGTCTCCTCAGGTAGTTAGACCCACCACCACTATGCATGAATGTTTCACATTTATCTTTATTCAAATGCATTCTGGGTTCCTTTCTTTCTGAAACCCACCTTCGGTTTTTTATCACAGCCTATTCAGAGGCTTGAAAAGGCATGTTCAGGTTTGGATTTCCCTGCTTAAGTTTGAACACTTATTTATAATTTTTCATCTCCTACCTTTTGCCCCATGAAGTACCTTGTGATGCCCATAGGGTTGCCCAGTGTCTCTTATCCAGGAAGTAACTAGATTGAGATATGCTTAGCTTCAGGAAGGTTCTTGCATCAAGTGCCTTCAGGCTTTACTTCAACTGTGCAACGTGCTGTGGATATACAGTTGATGGGGCCAACACGGAACTCAGTTTATGAGGCCCTCAACAATTTCCCTCCAGGATGCTTCAAGGATTGCCCAATTCCTTATATCCCTGCCCAATCACTAAGGACTTCAAGGAAGTCACTGTTAGTGGCATGCAGATTTTGCCTGGGCTGGTCAGGACATTGACAGATCAGTGCTTCCCACACAAACGTACAGATCACTTCCATTTTGCTAATCTTCCCATAACCCTTTTTGGTCTCCCCTTGCAATTCATTCATGGTTCTGCTTCAGAACAAATTAATTTCAAATTTTGCATTAGATGAAATCCAGCGACAGCCTGGAGATGGGAGGGAAAACCATCGGAGCTCATCTTATTGAAAGAGTTTTGGTTTCCTTTGAAATATCTCCACTTTTCCACCTGGGGAGAATCCCCCACATTCAATCCAGGTGAAATTGTCATGGCAACTCCAGCAGCTGCAGCCTGTTTCCTCTCCACCTTAAATCCTTCGACGGATCTGTGTTTGGATCTGATTTGGGAGCTCCACCAGCTCCTAGGTAGTTCTGATGTACACTGGCCAGGAAATGCAGTGACTCAGATTCCTTGGGGGAATACTTTTGCCACAGTTGAGCCTCAAATTCATTATTCAATAGCAGTCATATATACTTCTTCCAGCCCCACTTCCCCTTCCTCTTCATTCTTCACTCATAGCAGAGTTGGGTTGAGGTTCTTTTCTGTTATTACTTTTGCTTCAAACTCTCCTTTTCCGTTCACCTGTGCACCACAGCAGGCTGTGCCATTATAGCGTCACACACTGGGCAAATTCATATGCTAGCCTGCACATAATGCATGATAATAAGACCCAATGGAAACGAGCTGCACATTTTTCCCTTCCCACTGAGACCCTGCAAATGAGTTGTATCTGTGTTTCTAAACGATCTTTGTACTGTGACTGTGGATGCCAGCAAGCCCTGCTTAGCATTACTGCTTGCACTGGTGTGTTCCTGTAATGTTTAATTCTGCTTGAGCTTGCAGTAGACCCACCTGGGAGACACAGCCCTTTACATATGGATTTACTAGCTCCGACCTGCTTAAAATGCCGACCTCGCAAGGGGATCAACTCTGTTTGCTTTTGTGAATGTTTTTGCTTTGGTTCGCCTTTGGGTTGGATCTCCATGCATTATGCCATGAAAGCCTATATGGACGTCGCTCAGACTATGTATAGGAGAGGAAAAGCTGACCTTGGGGGTCACGTGCCATGAAGGTTAAGTAGCCCTTTAGGGATGGAGATGCCTCTGAGCTAGGTAACTACTACTGTTGATGAGGAATCAGCTTCATCTTTCAGTTGCCAGATACGGCAAAGGGTCAAGGAGGAAAGGTCAGAAGTGCCCCGGTTACACAAAGGTCTCATATCAAGGGCTCTGAGAGTGGGAGCCGCAGAAACAGGGATAGCTTGGAAGGCTTTGGACATGTCAAACTGAAGCTGTGCTTTGATGAGTCCATAGCGTTGTACTGATGTGTACCCTTCCTAAGCAGCCAAATGGAGGCCTGAGTGTGTGTTACTGCAGGAATTCCTGGACATGAGAACTGAATGTGACCACTGCTACATACCTGATCAACAATGGAAGCCACTTTGGATTCGGATCACAAGGCTTCTGGAGTTGTAGTGGCAGGACCTCCAAGTCCTTGTGTGAGATGCCGGTGGGAAACCTGAAGGCATCTCAGAAGCATTACTGCCTCTAACCATGGACGTAAAGCAGTGCCATTACAGCTAGTATCTGCTGCCAACAGCCTTATCCACCAGCTTGGATGGCTTGAAAAGATAATTAGACAAATGCATGAGGGATAAGGACATGGGTAGGCAAACTAAGGCCCGGTGGCCGGATCCGGCCCAATCACCTTCTAAATCTGGCCTGCGGACGGTCTGGGAATGGGCGTGTTTTTACATGAGTAGAATATGTCTTTTTATTTAAAATGCATCTCTGGGTTATTTGTGGAGCATAGGAATTTGTTCATCGCCCCCCCCCAAAAAATATATATATATATAATCCGGCCCCCTACAAGGTCGGAGGGTCAGTGGACTGCCCCCCTGCTGAAAAGGTTTGCCGACCCCTGGATAAGGCTATCAGTGGCTGCTAGCTATGATGGCAACGCTCTGCCTCCATGGTTGGAGGCAGTAGTAGTTCTGAATACCACCGATAACTTCTGAAAACCAGTTGCTGGAAACCACAGGAGGAAAGAGTGTTCTTGTGCTCATGCCCCGCTTGTGGGGTTCCCATTGAGGCATCTGGTTGTCCACTGTGAAAACAGGATGCTGAGCTCGATGGGCCATTGGTCTGATCCAGCAAGCTCTACTTATATTCTTTTGTGTCCCTGGGATGAACTGGCCAAAAATGTACCCCCTTCTAAGATGGCAGTATTGCAGGCCATGAGGGGAAGACCTTGGATGTGGGGGCTGAATGAGACCCTCTGTGCCTTTCTATTTGACCTTTGTGGAGGAAAAACTCCAAGCCGCACACCCTTCTTCCCAGATCTCAACAATCACTGACTTTGGTTTTCACACCCTCCTAGAGTGCTTTTACCTGATTGGTGTGTACCTTTGGACTCTGATAATGCCTCTTGCTTGCCTGATGCCAAGTGGTGCAGGTAGAAACTAATCTGCTGCTAGACCATGCCACCCCAATCTTCACCTGAACAGTGCACAAGACTTCAGGGGTTGCAGGTACTTACTTAGGGCCTGTGTTTCTTTTGGGTAATAAGGCACAGTGCAGACTGTGGTGCCTTTATACTATATGGTTTATTTACACACATCTACAACCTGCACCTAGATTAAGGGATTGCAGAACAGTCATATCCTGTGAGGGTCTGGCTTCCCTCTTAAGGGCACCACTGGATTCAGAGGACAGCATAAAACCATTATTTGTTTATCTTAGTTCCAGCCTGTCATCCCCAGCTCACATGGAGATCTTTTCCTTCTTGCTAACCAACTCCATTGACCTCCCCCCATTCTAGGTCATTCAGAGTTGAAACTCTAAACATGGACTTTGCCTTTGCCCTCCAGAACACAACAAAGAAGGGGTCCCACACTTGCTTGCCTGGCAGTCTTGCCCTCTGATAGTTTTCTTGATGGGCTATCACCAGCCTTTGTCCCCTTGCTAATGGCCCATCCAGGTAGCTCTGCAGAGCTGGCTTGGCTCTTTAGCATAACTAAATTCAGGGGGTTTCCATGTTTGGCAAAGTTCAAACCAACCTTGATTAAGTCTAATTTTTAATATATCCAGGAATTATGGGGAATCTGCCTCCCCACAAACCCATAACATTATTTGAGACTACTGTACAAAGGGAAACTTCACAGTAATTGCTTCACCCATAAGAATACGAAGAAGGAGTAAAACAATGTGTAGAAAGGACAACCCCATAAAAAACCTGCGATTAAAAAAAAAATATTGCTAATATTGAATAGCTTTTGCATACTCAGGAATCAAAAGTTTTGTGTCTCTCTTGTAGGAAATGTATACCTTTTGTGCATTCAGCAATTTCCATTTGGCTCTTGATAGGGTGCCAAGAAGGGAATGCATCCCTCAGGGCAAAAAAAGGTTCCTCCCCACTGCTGTATTGCTTTGGAAACAATAATGACACAAAAACTATTTTATACTGAGTGAGACCACTGATCCTTCCAGCCCAGCACAATCCATTTTGCCTAGAGCACAGTGCCTCTCTCAAGTTTCAACCAAGTCTTCCCTCATTCCGGTGCTTGAAAACCTTGTGGCTGGAGTTGCCCAGGATTGAACCCGGGACCAAGCACCGAGCTATGGATACTCCAAGCTCTGTCTGTTTATAATGGATGGATCTTGGCTGGCTGGTGATGGGAACAGGGAGTTCTTCATTTCGATCCAGAGGCAATCTGCTGATCTTTGCCTGCCCTTCAGATGCCATCCAGTTGGATTTGAAATCATTAATTATCCCACGCACATACTGAATCAATTTCTCTTGTTTGGAGGAGTGGGATTTGTCTCCTGAACATAATCATATTTTCTTTCTGCTCCAGCCCTGTGAGTGATTGCTGATTTTGGAGGAGGTGGAGACATTTGTATTGTCTGGGGCTCCCTCCATCACAATGGACCTGTACATCAGCATTAGTGGGGCGGCAGTAAGTGACGGCAAAATACTGAAACGGGTGGGGATGACAGTAAAGCAAAGGGTCATGTTGGACAACAGACAAAGCACTGCATAAGGATATATGAAGAATAAACTGTGGAGGCATGATTCCATCACAGAGTTCTGACAAGTGAATAAATCCCATGGAGGAATATGGCTTGGCTGTATATTATAGGTAGGAATGTAGTGGTTCTTCATAAATATCCCCTAAAAAGTACTAGGATTTTCAAAGATAAATACAAAGATTGTGAAGACAACAACACCACCCCAAAAACAATTTCCAAGAGTCTGTGAAAACTGAAAGTGACAGTAATCACCAGCTCATTAACCAAGTCCTTTGAACTGCAAAGAATAATCAATTATGCAATGTAAGCTGACAAATATATGAATCATATACTTGCAAAGTTGGAAGCTACCCCCTAAGGACATCTAGTCTAACCCCTGCAATGAACGGAGCACCAGTAAAGGAAGTGTGTGTGTGAATTAAAATAACAGCAATCCAATAGAAACATCCAGCAAAGGAAATCACACTTGTCATTGTGAAAAGTTGGGAACACAGATTTGAAACATGGCCAGAGTTTAGACAGACAACAGTTTCGCAAATTCCATATTCTGAAATAATGAGATGGAGGATTTTTGTTGTTGTTATTATTATTATTATTATTATTGATGAACCTCATAAAACCATTCCATTTCAAAAATGGGTCTCTCTTTGTTAACCCTCTTAATGCTTTTAATTTTTGAAAAAGCTTTTCTTTGAATGCCAACCTATGACTTGCATTCCCAGGAGTGACAATTGCGTATTTGCCTCGGAGGGAAAGTGTCCTGCGTATGCGGACAGGTTTCTGAAGAGTTGCAAAAGGAAATCAAAAACAGGGGCCAATTGTGCAAGATGTCATGCTGTTAAGCCAATTGTGCAGGATGGAAAAGTGTATGGTAAAATATTCAGTGGAATACTAAGAGACCTTGTGAAATACTAAGCTGCAACCTGAATTGGAAATGGCAATGTGCAGTGCACCATTAACAAGCCAATACTGACTTGCTCAGGAGTTAGTATGAGAAACAATGATGAGCACTGTAGGATGTTGGACTAGATGCCCCTTTGTGTCCCTTCCTGCAATTCTGTGATTCCATAAAAAGGCTGACACTTGTGCAATTCAGGTTGCTCAGGAATCTGAATGGGAAATGGTGATGACTGAACTGTCAATCATCCAAAAGGATAATAAGCAAAAGGCCTAATTTGAAAGCTGCATCCTTTTGAAAAGGCGGTATCCACGTTTGCAGATAAGAGCCCATCATGCAACAATGCTTTCAGGTGAGGCACAAATGCCCACAGAAATTGATGGGAGAGTTTTGCAAATCCTAATTGCATAGATTTATGAAAGGGAAGCCCTGCGGACCAATGGATCTGCCAGTCCGTAAAGCTGCATAGCTGCTCTCCAAGCAGCAAATGGGCTTATTACTTCCAAGGTAGTTCACGATCCAATTTGGCTCTCCTGTTTGGACTCAGGGGCTTTTCACAGCCTTAACCAGGAGTGTAAACCCCAATTAAATATGTGGCCAGGTGGTTTAAGGGAAAGAGACAATGGGCAGATGCTTACATTATTCCTTCTTCCTTCCTTCCTTCTTGTGGACCATCTGATTACATGTGAGAATGAGTGTGGTTAGAATGGTTAGAATGCTGGACTAGGTCCTGGGACAGACCAGGGTTCAAATCCCCACTCAGCTACTACTGTATGACCCTTGGGCGAGTTATTGCCTCTCAGCCTAACCTACCTCACAAGGTTTGTTTTGGGGATTCATTGGGGAGGGGTAGAACTACCTTGTAGGCCATCTTGAACTCCCTCAAGGGAAAAAAAGGTGATATAAATGCAATAAATAAATAAATGAATGTAGGGTTTCAAACCCTGATTAAATATGTGAATGGGCAGAGAGGAGGGGAGAAGGCAGTGTTGGGGGTAAGATTCTCTGCTTGCACTGTCTCCTCTTCTCTCTTCCTTGCCACTTGATTTATTCACCACCACCTGTTTAAACAGCACTGGATTGATCTAGATCAGGGGTCAACAACCTTTTTCAGCCATGGGCCAGTCCATTGTCTCTCAGACCATGTGGTGGGCCGGACTATATTTTGAAAAAAAAATAATTGAATGAATTCCTATGCCCCACAAATAACCCCGAGATGCATTTTAAATAAAAGGACACATTCTACTCATGTAAAAACACAAGGCAGGCTCCACAAATAACCCAGAGATGCATTTTAAATAAAAGTACACATTCTACTCATGTAAAAACATGTTGATTCCCGGACCGTCCACGGGCCGGATTTAGAAGGCGATTGGGCCGGATCCAGCCCACGGGCCTTAGTTTGCCTACCCATGTTCTACTGCATTGATATGGCTCAGACCTCAGAGTATGAACAGTGAAAGGCTTCCGTTGTCTTCCACAGTCCCCTTGCTCACCAGTAGGTGGCCAAGTATGGCACAAAACGAGACTTGCGTTCTGAGCCGAGCCCCATCCCTCCATCTCCATATGAAAACCTTTGGTTTTGGACAAGCTCAGACCCAGAAAAGGAGAGAAGGGAATTAAATTAATGAACACAATTTCTCCCTGTCATTGAACTCTGACTAATGAGTCTATTTCTGGGTAATAAGAAGGAGCAGGAAGTGACAAGGCGCTGTAATGAATTAGTGGCCCAGAACCTCGTTAGTCAGAATAATCTCTCCACAAAAGATAAATGATGCAAACATTAATTATGGAGCTGGTGCAGAAATGCATCACAATTCCCCCCTCCCCCCATAAACCCCAAATCTCCATAATCCTTACATGGATAGGAGCCACCTTAGAAGTGGTAAGATGTGCAAATCGTTGCAGTTTGGTTCAAGGTTCAGGGCTGGTTGAACACAGGGAGTAGCCATAGGTCAGGAAGGCGGAACCTTTTTCAGACTGAGGACCGCATTCCTTTCCAGGCAAGCTTCCAAGGGCCACATGCCAATGGTGGGCGGGACCAGAAGAAAAATGGGTGGAGTTATGAATGCACATTTTACCCTTGTGCAGTAGGCTAGTTTCTAAAAATACTCACACACCCCTCTCCATCTTCCATCCAGACAAGCAAGTGGGGTATTATCAGACGTTAAGGAAACATTCCCAAGGAATGGACAAAGCAGTCTATTTCTGATCCTTATCACTTTGACAGGCTCCATAATCCGTTCCTTCCCATTTTCACATTCATCTGCAAGATTCATTGCAAACATAGCCTTGCGTTAGGGTTCCCATATTTTGAAGAGCAAAAAAGAGGACACATTTGCCGACTTCTACTTTTAACTATGGATCGCTATGACAACTCTCGTTTTACATACCCATGAAAAAGAGGATGTGTCCTGGGAAAAGGGGACACATGGTCCCTCATTTAAATATGTATTTAAATATGCATTTAAACTATACATATCCAAGTGTGTTTTCTCCCCAAATACTCATTTTTAAGTGTGTTTTGATATATAGTTTTCTGAGCCAAGGGCTGCACTGGAATATTTAGGATGTGTGAAAACCAGTGGATGTCTAATTCTCACATTAGCCCCGTAGGCATGGATTGAGTCAATTTGAGCTGGGATTTGCAAAGATTGAATTCCTCCGGCACCCTAAATCAAATCATCTATGCATTTATTTAAATGTCACCTCTTAAGTGCAGCAAAGCCATGCTCCAGGGATAGGGAAAATCAGTCCCAGGGGCCACATGTGGCCCTCCAGGCCTCTCTCTCTGGCCCTGGGAACAAACCCCGGGCCACACTCCTCATCAGTCTCACTTCACGGCCTCCTTGGGTGTTTCTGTCTGTCTAGATTGTGTCTGATAGTGCTTCTTGCTTGCCTGAATGGAGGCTAGAGAGGGGCGAGTCAAGTAACACGTTTTGCCTCACCCACTTTTGCTCCTGGCTCCTCCCACCCCATCACATGGCCCTCAGAAGGTTGTCCTGATGGGAAACGTGGCCCATGAGCTGGAAAAAAACCTTCTCCACCCATGCTGTACTACGCTGAACCCATTTGACACTGCTGCCAATGTGAGCCAAGTCAAATACGTATGTTGGATGAGTGTCAAAGCCCTACAAGTCTAGAAAGGGACCCTGACGCTCTGAAGTGGGCAAAGCTGGAAACTCAACAGGATGGAGAGAGTAATAAAAAGCAGCCCTCACTCACTTCCTCTCCCTTCCCAGCTGGCAAGTTCGCTTCAGTGCCCTGCCTACCGTATTAAGGCTGCCTGCCCCTGTTTCTTCCTCTCTCCTCCTTTGTTGTTTCTTATAACAGGCGGCTTCAAAGAGCCAACGAGTGGTACTTGGTCACAGCTGCTCCTCCGCCTTCCAGGTACAATTATTTTACAATGCACCTTTATTTGGCACAGTGCCTCCCTCACTTTTCCTTTTGCAAAAGAGTGCGTGTGAGAGAGAAATGCAAGCAATATGGGGAAATGCTTTCTATGCTTGTGGAAGTGGGGTGGGTGCTAAGAAGTGCAGAGGAGAAAGGGAATGGGAAAAAAGGGAAAGACCAACTGGGTGGATTTGCATTGGGGGGAATGATGTATTTTAGAGCCTGCCTTTCCAACTGTAATGTTCACAAGAACATAAGAAGAGTCATGCTGGATCAGGCCAGTGGCCCATCTAGTCCAGCATCCTGCTCTCACAATTGTCAACCAGATGCCTGAAGGAAGTCACAAACAGGATCTGAGCACAAAAACACCTCTCGCCTCCTGTGGTTTCAAGCACCTGAAATTCAGAGGCGTTACTTTCTCCAGCCATGGAGTCAGAGCTAAGCATCATGGCTAGAAGTCATCAATAGTCCTCTCCTCCATGAATTTGCCTAATTCTCTTTTAAAGTCATCTTAGTTGCTTGCCATCACTGCTTCCCGGGGGAGTGAATTCCTTAGTTTAATGATGAATAAGCACTTTCTTTTATCTGTCCCTTTGCTCAAGGGATCTAACAGCATTGGAGATGCCATGGAAGGGGTCGTAGCTCAGGGGCAGAGCATCTGCTTGGCATGTAGAAGGCCCCAGATTTAGTCTTCAACAGCATCTTCAGCTGGGCCAGAGAGAGAGAGAGAGAGAGAGAGAGAGAGAGAGAGAATCCTGGGTCCGATCCTGGTGAGGTACTACAAGTCAGCGTGAACAACACTGAGATCAACCTTGGGTAGTAGTAGTACTACTACTAATAGTAGTAGTAGCAATAATAATAATAAATTTATTTATACCTCACCCACTCTGTGTGGCTTCCAGCAAAATATTTAAATACAACAATTCATCAAATATTAAAAGCTTCCTTAAACAGGGCTGCCTTCAGATGTCTTCTAAAAGTCAGATAGTTGTTTATTTCTTTGACATCTGATGGGAGGGATTTCCACAGCGTGGGCACCACCACCGAGAAGGCCCTCTGCCTAGTTCCCTGTAACTTGGTTTCTCGCAGTGAGGGAACCACCAGAAGGCCCTCAGTGCTCAGTGCTGGACCTCAGTGTCCAGGCAGAATGATGGGGGTGGAGATGCTCCTTCAGGGATACTGGGCCATGGCTGTTTAGGGTTTCAAAGGTCAGCACCAACACTTTGAATTGTGCCCAGAAACGATCTCTCTGGACCGGTGTTATGTGGTCTTGGTTGGCCACTCCCAGTCACCAGTCTAGCTGCCGCATTCTGGATAGAAAATGGAGAGAAATGGCAGGACACCAATCAATGCTTGGGAGGGGACAAAGGAGAAGTTTTGTAGCTGGCTAGTCAGCCTGTGAAGGGAAATGGCAAGAAGTGGTGGGAAGCTGATTTGTAATTTTAGAGGAATGAAGTTGAGAGGGGCAATGTGGTTAGCAATTGTGGGGGAGCAATGATTAGAAGCAGCAGGCAGGCTGCCACTTCAGATTCTAAGCAAACTGGTCAGAACTTACAGGAGGAACAACAATAAACAGAAGCCCAGGGCCATGTAAAGCAATAGCTGGTTATCATTTTTCATACAATTTCCATTCTACCCTGTATTTGCTGCATGCAAAACCATTTCTGTCTTACTTTCACCCAAACCTACCTTATTCATATTGCTGTCCCATGGGGCAAAAAAAAATGTAATTAATATAATTTATGCAATAGATTATGCAAATTACATAAAGTGTGTAAGTTATATTGGCATTATATTATTCCACCCCGTTATTGCAAGGCAAATGTGTGGGATGTAATCATTTGCGGACTGGAAGCAACAACAACTGCTAATTCTGATGGCAGTGCTGTTCTGTTCTGCTTTTGTCAGACCACACTTGGAGTACTGTGCCAATTTCTGGGCCTTACAATTTAAGAAGAATATTGGTAAGATGGAACATGTGCGGAGGATGGCGACCAAGATGATAAAGGGTCTGGGATCCAAGCCTTATGAGGAACGGTTGATGATGTTGAGTATGTTTAGCCTGGAGAAGAGGAGACTGAGAGGAGATATGATAGCCATCTTCAAATATCTAAGGAGCTGTCACCTGGAAGATGGAGTGAGCTTGATTTCTTCTGCTCCAGAGGATAGAACCTGAACCAATGGCTTCAAAATATAGGAAAGGTGATTCTGACTAAACATCAGGAAAAAAAACTTTCTGATGGTAAGAGGTGTTTGACAGTGGAATGGACTCCCTCCGAAGGTGGTTGACTCTCCTTTATTGCAGGTTTTAAAGAAGAGCTTGGATGGCCATCTGTCATGAATGCTTTCAGTTGAGATTCCTGCATTGCAAGGGGTTGGACTAGATGACCCTCAGGGTCCCTTCCAACTCTACAATTCTATGATTGTATTCACTGGACTGATTTCTGTTCCAGGCACAAGATGAATAAGCAAACATGGGTAATATATGATTGTGTTAGAATTCTCCAACATCCCCACTGATCAGCACTTTGAAAAGAGTAAGATGTGCACTTATGCATATCTGCTGGCTAATAAAAAAAACATTTTTTGTGTGTGTGCGTGTGTGTAATATATATTACACACACACATACATATATAATCTGCTTTTGCAGTGTAGTAGCATTTTTGTAGAGATGGAAATACCTACAGAAATAATTGGGAAGGTATTTTTTTGCACATCTCTTCAGGGAAAGTTTTACTCAGGCATATGAGCCACACGTGTTTGTCATCTTCTGCATACTTATTAACCCCTCCCCCTTTCTGAGTGACACACTCTTAACAGGGGGAAGATGGGGGCAGAGAAAGAGCAAGAAACAATTAATAAGGAATAATTTCTAATCTTCACTGATTCCACAGTTTGCTGGAGCTGTAATGAGCTCTCTATCATATCATTAAATTTATGTTGTGCTCTGCAATGATAATCATCCAAAGAGTACAATGGTGGTGGTGGGGGGGGGGGTCCCCACATTCGAAATTTTATACTATGATATCATATTTTCCCTAGGCACTCATGTTGGAGAATAGAGCAAGTCAGCATTCAGTTGGAAGATAAATTATTGTTGTTGTTTTAAATGCTTGAACAATTACATTGCAAAGAACAATCCAACATTTGATGTCATCTAGCTGTTGGGTCCCTTTGCATTTATACTGAAACGCCACTTGCACGTGTCTCTCATGGGTTTTTCAAACTACAAGCACATCAACCTTAGGCAGCATATGGTGCTCTGTATGTTCTTTCTGGCTAAGGAGAGAGCAATTAAGGCCTCTTCTCTACAGCAGTAGGTATTCTCTGCCCCCCCCCCCCCAAGGTAAGGTACACACTGGAGATAGGGAGACTTGTCTGACGGAGAACTGTTATCCAATGCTTGAAACTCACTTCAAGGTCTTTTGAGCATTAAGAACATAAGAAGAGCCTGCTGGATCAGGCCAAAGAGGACCCATCTAGTCCAGCATTCTGCTCTCACAGTGGCCAACCAGATGTGTTATGTACTGAGTTGAGTAGGATCCAAAAAGCAGCAGTCTGATTGGTCCTAGAACAATAGGGTCCAGAATGCAGCAGTCTAATTGGTCCGCAGGAGCCACCCAATCCAGCTCCAGGTGGAAGTGAATCTGCAACCTGATTGGCCTACAGGAGAATCCCAGAATTAGCCAATCACGTGCGACCCATTGTGTAAATAATGCATATAAAGCAGATATTTTGGGGAACTTTCGTTCCTCACTACTATGAGCTGAATAAAGAGCATGAAATCCACACTCTACTCTGAGTATATTTCACATGCCTGTGGGAAACCTGCAGGCAGGACCTGAGCACATGAGCCCTCTCCCCTCTTGTGGCTTCCAGAAACAGGTATTCAGAAGCATTACTGCCTCTGACCTGTCTATAGGGATACTTGAGAAGTGGAACAGTTTTGGAGGCGAGCTTGGGAGAAGCCTTTCAGAACATTATGCTGAATGATGCTTACGTAAACGCATAGTGTAATGTTCTCTGTTTAAGTGATGAGCAGGTCAGAGGAGCTGGAAAAGTAATTGTTTATTATAGATTGTACAACAGGTATTCTAGCTCCTTTCCCACTTTGCTTCTTGCCCTGCCTCTTGCCTGGGCCTGTCCTCCTAAACTAGTTATGGGAGGTGTCCTTAAATAGACTTATAGTTTCAAGATACTGCAGAGGCCATCTGGTCCAACTATCTGATGAATGCAGGAGCTTCACTACTACAACATCCCTGAGAGGTGGAGATCCAGCCTCTTCTTAATTTTATAATGCATCGATCAGGCTTCCTCAACCTCGGCCCTCCAGATGTTTTGAGACTGCAATTCCTATCATCCCTGACCACTGGTCCTGCTAGCTAGGGATCATGGGAGTTGTAGGCCAAAAACATCTGGAGGGCCAAGGTTGAGGAAGCGTGGCATAGATTTATCCTTCTTATGAATGTATTCGTTGAATAACTTTCATATTATGAGAAATCATCAGTGTAAGGTTCATTCAGTTGCCAGGGTTCATTGGAGGTTTCTAAATGGGTTGAATGTCTGTCTGCCAGGGACTTTTTGCTATGGCTCCTGCATTGCAGGGTGTTGAACTGGATGACACCCCCCCTCCCTGGGACCCTTTCAACTCTACAATTCTGATGTGGGGATTCATGATTAAGTTGAACTATCCAGCTCTTGTAGCAGGTTATGTGTGCCAGCAAGGAGAGACCCATGTTAGCTTACCCTATGCAGGTGGAGGCTGATAAATCGGGTCCTCCCTTAAAGAGGGCATGTGTTGCGGTGAGACCTGGCAACCAAACCCTGAGTTGTGGGTAGGTATGATTTGATAGCCGCAACACCCGATTGGTAGGTCCCTCGTTGCTGGGTTTAATCAGGCCAATGGGATGCAGGCTAAATAGATCAAGGGACCTATATATACTTTTGCATGTGACCCAGAGCTTCCTATTTTGGTGTGTGCATCGGAACAACCACCCACCTCTCCCTACTTTTAGGGCTGTGCGCTTGACCTTGCTATGCCGTCGTGTGTCGTCTGTCGTTGGGACAGGGGCATGGCAGGAATTTCCCCCACTTGGCTGATTGGCTGGTGCCATTTGGGTTTCGCCTGCCGCGTAGCAAATCGTCACATCTTGTAAGGTTGCAGATAGGCTCTGGTTCAGGTGATAGGGATAGGATGGGAGAATGCTCTCAGCATCCCTATGTGAAGGGTATTCCATTAAAGGAATCCAGGGACTCAATGGTTTGGTCAACCCTGTGAGGGGGTTGTGCCCATGCCTGTGTCCGGGGGGGGGGGGCATTTGGTTGGTGGATATAGCCTGTTTCCAGCTTTCCGCCTATCTGGGTGTTCACCCTAGGCTGACCTATGCTGGTGCCCTGGGTCAGCGCTACCTGCAATGGTGCAGGGAGCTAGTTGAACCAGAGCCTATGCAACCACTCACTTGCTGTAATCAACAAAGTTGTAGCCTAAATTCTGCCAAAAATCAAACCAACACCTGAGTCTTGTGTTTATTTAAGGGGGAGGTTTAAAGGTTTGAACACGCAATATAGAAATATACCTCTGTTTAGTATGTTGGGCAAGCCCAAGAGAGAGAGAATCAAAAGTCCTCGATTTTAAAACCATGTGCTGATGCGGAGATTTCACAACCTCTAACAAGGAAAGTGTCTTGGACACAGTCAGCAGGCGGTGGGGGTGGGAATTTTCAAGGAAGGAGAATGTTATTCTTCCATTCTTTTTCAGCTTTTTCAGCTTGTTGGTGCCAGAGGCAAAACAGGAGAGGTGGCCTGAGGGAGTTGGGAAAAAGGGTTGTCAAAGGAAGAACAGATGAGGGTGGGAACAATCTCTAGAAGACAATAGAATCATAGAATTTTAAAGTTGGAAGGGACCCTGAGGGTTATCTAGTCCAACCCTCTGCAATGCAGGAATCTCAACGGAAAGCATCCATGACAGATGGGCATCTAACCTCTGCTTAAAAACCTCCAGTGAAAGAGAGAGCACGGCCTCCCCTGTTAAAGAGCTCTTACTGTCAGAAAGTCTTTCCTGATGCTTAGATGGAATCTCCGTCCTTGCAACATGAAGCCATTGGTTTGGGTCCTGCCCTCCGGAGCAGGAGAAAACAAGCTTGTCCCCAGAAGCACTTTCTATGAGATCTGGGAAGAAAATAAGTTGTTTTAAAAAAATAAATCTGTTTTATCACCTTGATACTCATGACCTCATTGAAAATAAATATACACAGAACAAACACAAAAGAAACTAGGAATTGCATAAAAATGGGAAAGGGGGGGGTGAGTGTTGGGAACATCGGGGTTGTTGCGGCCTCTGGTGGCACGTGATGGAACTGCATCCTTCCTAGTACTGTATGTGCAATTGGTGATTCAAATTGCTTCCCAAATGGTCCCCTAGGAGGAAGCCGCCTCTGTGTGCTGGCAATTCTACCTCTGTAGGTGTAAGTGTGATTAAGCTTAAGGATGTAGTATGCACACCTCCTTCCTTTTCTTGCATATCCAATAGTTCCACAAAAATCTCCCTCATTCCTGTTTCTCATTTCTGAGCTTTGCTTCTGCTTGGTTTTGAAAATAGTCAGGGAGGGCACCATTCTCCACCTCCCTGCCTCTTTGCTGATGCCAGTGAATTTAGGGAGGAAGAGTTTCAGGGATTTGCAGGAAGCCAGGTTGAACATCAGGTAACTTGCAATGGTGTAACCAGAAAACTCGTGTGGTGTAGCGGTTAGATTGTTGAACTCAGACTTGGGAGATCAGGATCTATTATTCTTATTCTTATTCTTATTCTTATTCTTATTCTTATTCTTATTCTTATTCTTATTTACTTATGCCAGGCCTCCCCAGCCACTCTGGGTGGCTCTCAACAAAATATTAAAAACACAATAAAACATCAAATATTAAAAACTTCCTTAAACAGGGCTGCCTGCAGATGTTTCTGTTTTGAATGTAGAAGGTCCCATGTAAGGCAAGAACTAGAAGACACTTGTGCCTGCAACCCTGGAGAGCCACTGCCATCAGTGTAGTCACTAATGAGCTAGATGGACCAAAGGTCTGAATCAGTGATAATGTTCATATGCTGGAGTATGTAATCAGTGCAACTGTGTTTGCAAATAGCTGAGCTGAATAGTTGAGCTGTGCCCTCATTCACATGTTCATGTTTAACATGCAATACATGTCCCATCTGTGTACGTAGGTACACCCTTTTTCACAAGACTTCCACAAGTTGCACTGAAACAGATTCACATGTACAGAGGTTTGTGTGAAAGCACGTACCCTTGCTGATTCGTACAGCTCAGCTATTGTGTTCACAGATTGTACACTTGTTATTGTCACATTGGAACAACTGGACGAGTGTACATCTCGACCGTTTGTGTGCACAGGCATACAATGCATTGTACATGCATTGAATGAAATGCGTGAAGACCTCTGCAAACACTTGTACGTGTGTAGAGACAACTTCTACCTTTGCCTGGTTTAATGTGTGAGCAACCATGGATAATGCAGCTTCCCATGTTCCTTACATACTCCTCTCTGTAATTACCTGCATATAACTCTTTGCTGTTTGGGGTATTTCCTTCATCAGCTGACCTAGTAAAGATATGTTGTGATTGTCCACAAAATATGATTCAATTTCTAGGGATAACACAGAAATTAGATAAACCATCGAGCCAGGCTGTTTTCTCTGTGTTTCCTTTGGCAAATCAGTTCCATCCTGCATCAGATTAGATAACAGGAGGAACAGAAGTTGTAAAAATTGTTTTCCATTTAGCCTTGAATTTGTTCTTTTGTGCTATTACATTGACTGAAGATTCCCTAGCTAGATGGATAGAGCTGACTGTCAACTTCCATAATCATAAGGAGGAAGGTGACAAGTTGCTCATTAACTCACTTACTGTCACGATCAGCACTTGACAGTGTAGATCAAATCAGGTGTGAAATGAATACTAGGTGCTATGGGTGAATTTTTCTGCCAGATAGGTTTAATGCGCTGCCCATTGTTACTGAAAGAAAACTTGGCTGGTATAGAATGTGGCTGTCAGGAGCTGCTGGAACCTGGGTGTGGCTGCCCCATGTGGCGAATCCGTGAACTGCAGTTGGCAGGACTTTCTGGACTGACTCCACCCACTTGGGGTAATCTTTGGGTCCTTCTAGGCAGGAAGGAGTATGGAGGACTTCTTTCTTAGCTGTGCTTTGCTTTGAACATAGGATGAGGCCAGTGGCCCATCAAGACCAGCATCCTGTTCTTACAGTGGCCAATGGGAAACCCACAAGCGGGAATCAAGCACAAGTGCCGTCTCTGCTCCTGTGGTTTCCAGAAACTGGTATTCAGAAGCACTGCTACCTCCAACAGTGGAGGCAGAACATAACCATCATGACTAGTAGCCATCAATAGTCCTCTCCTCCCATGAATTTGTCAGCAAGTCTTTCTGAGCCCTGGCTGCATAGCACTGTGATAGCATCAAACTGGCCACATGATCCCTGAATGGATGGAACACATTCAGAGCAAGGAGGACAGTTTTGAACAGGAACAGGAACAAAATGGTGCCCCACGTCCACCAAAGCATGGAGGGCGGAGGGGCTTTTGGAGAACATTTTGAATTCTCTTTTCACACTGAAAACATTTTGCCCATGAAAGTTCAGAACAGCAATGAGCAGGGATTTCCAAGACTGGTTTTTTTGCAACTGATAATTTAAAAAGTTTGAGTGAAAGCAGGGAGGGGGGATCCCTCTGGGTGAAAATTTCCTGTGCCAAGTTCTTTGTGTGTGTGTGTGTGAATCTGCAGCCAATGAGAGTTCCTGGCAAGAGCTTCCAATTGCCTCCATCCAAAGCTAGAGGGCACCTTCCCTTTTATCACTGCAAATCGACCAAAGCCCCTATTTGCCATCTGTGTTGGGGTAGTTAAGGGTGTGAATCAGTGCTTAACGTGCAACGTTCTTTAAAGGTAATGAAGTTTTCCAGGAAATGTGTGCTGCCAGCTCTCTTTTTTTGCAATTGCTCCCCGCCCCGCCACCCCTCTTAATGAGTATGCAGATGTATGTTAATAGACTGGTCTCCAAGCACAACTCGGTGACCTTCTGATTTTTATTTATTTATTAACTCGACAAAGTCATTTCAATTAGAATAATAAATTAATTAGCTCTCACTGATGCAGAGGCTTCCCTGTCAGCCCAGGTGGGAAGAATTTCAGTGTGCTTGTCTTGCGATGGAGAAATCAACATTGTGGATAGAAGTGATCCCCAGTTTGGCTATGCTAGGTCTTCAAAGCCATCTTTGAACAGGGATGATGCTCAGGTGGAAAGGTTGTTGTTGTTTTTAAAAGCTTTTAACATTACGGTTGGGTTATATCATAATGATGATAACAGCTACCTCACTTTGATTTTATTTGTACAATATCAACAGTGCTTGCCACTATTCACAGCACATTTTTTTTTTTTTTAAGTTCACAGGATTGCTCCAAGAAGCTTCCAGGTGAATTTAAATTTAGGTTTAATTGCTTTAGAAATTGGTCGGGAATCATGAAAGTGATCGTATATACTTTGCCACCCCAAATCTGGGTGTCATATTCAACCTGGGGCATTTTTCTGGAAACAAGTGAAGATACCTGTGAAATAGGATGGAGATTAGAAAAACGGATGGGAACAACTGGCAACAAAGATTCGAAAATTAGAGTGGCTTGGCATGACTTACAATTTTCATTAAGACCAATGACTCATCATGGTCACATGGCTTCTACCAAAGAATTATGGGGAGTGTAGTTTACTGCTCACAGAATTCCAAGTGCCCTTAGCAAACTACAGTTCCCTGGATTCTAGGGGAAGCCATGTGATGCGACCTTAATCCAGCATCCTGGTCTCACAATGGCCAACCAGATGCCTATAGGAAGCCCACAAGCCAAACCTCAGTACAACTGCACTCACCAATTGTGATTCCCACGAACTGATATTCAGAAGAATTACTGTTTCCAGCTGTGGAGGTAGAGAATAGCCATTATTGCTAGATGTCACTGGTAGCCATACTCCACATTTCTGTCTGTGGACATGAAAGGATCTTTCAAAATTAATAGTAATGAAGTGTCTTAAAGGTGAGCATCTCAACAGGGTCCAGGTAAACTGAGTCATAAATATGGGGAGGTTGGGGAAACTTGGGCTGTTTGATCATAATACACTGTTTTCTAGTGTTGACATCTTTTCCCTGTCCTTTCTTATAGAGATCGTGCAAATACTAGTTTTCTCCTTCTTGTATTCTTGCTCTCCTTACAATTGCCTCCTATTGCAATGGCCCCTTCTGACTCCCAAGAGAGAGGTAGTTTATTCAAGCATCAGGGACATCCAGTGTCAATATCCCAGCCAAGACTAAAGTGCCTGGAGCCATCTAGGAAGAGCAGACCAGGGCCACCTCAGATTCTTCTGGATAGGATGATGTCTTTATGTTCCTTGACAGCAAGATGCTCCTGAGATTTCCTAGCAGATAGTGGCCTGAAAGGCAGGACTGAAGCATCTAAACGGCTGTTTGGTGCTTTAAAAACACCTCTTTTCAATTATAGCACCATTATAGACTGAATAAATCATTGCGCAGTGCTGGGTTTTTTTACTTCCAGATAAATGCTTGGTATTTTGTTTTCCTGAAAATCAAATATTGCAAGGTGTTTGTATGTTTATTTAAATGCTATCATGAATACCATATTCTCTTATCCTGTTCAGTGTTCTCCAACCCTCACCTTTTTGGGGGGGTAAAGGTAAAGGTACCCCTGCCCGTACGGGCCAGTCGTGTCCGACTCTAGGGTTGTGCGCCCATCTCACTTAAGAGGCCGTGGGTCAGCGCTGTCCGGAGACACTTCCGGGTCACGTGGCCAGCGTGACTAAGCTGCTCTGGCGAGCCAGCACCAGCGCAGCACATGGAAATGCCATTTTACCTTCCCACTATAAAGCGGTACCTATTTATCTAATTGCAGTTAAGGGTGCTTTCGAACTGCTGGGTTGGCAGGAGCAGGAACCGAGCAACAGGAGCTCACCCCGCCGTGGGGATTCGAACCACTGACCTTCTGATTGGCAAGTCCTAGGCTCTGTGGTTTAACCCACAACGCCACCCGCGTCCCAAATGTCATTATATGCCTATATGAATACAGCAATAGTTCTGAAGATAAGCAGCATTCCTTCCTTGCTTGCATAGGGTTCCCATTTGTGCATTGTCAGAAAAAGAGGAATAACATCACCCCAAAGAGTGCACCAGTTCTACAAACACAAATTTACGTTCATCGATGCAATTGCAGAAACGTTTACTGTAACCACAGAAATACTTCAATTTAAACATAAATGCATCACACCATAATTTGTCACACTTATTGTTCATGTGATATGTCATGAGCTGTGCCGTGCGCAATTTTGTCAGAAAGTGGCATGCAAATTGACAAATGATGATGTTGGAGGAATAAGACCTGGGTGCTTGCTCAGTCTGCTGACCAGGTGCTCACTGTTGATGGAAAACATCAAGACCTCTGCTGCATGGTCCTTTATCTTTGAAATGGACTTGGGCTGGAGAGGCCTTCAAGCAGAGGACTGTCCTCTGTACAGTAGAACACAAGAGAGCATCAATGCATGTTGCATCTCAGAAGAGGCTTTTCATTCTGTATGAGAGAGAAGAGTGAGAGGCTTTTCTAAGAAGATGTGTGCGAGGGGACCTTTTCCACGGCCACAGCCCTGTTGTGGAATTCTCTCCCACCAGAGGTTAATCTGGTCCTTCCAGTTTTTTGTTCCTGCCACAAGACGGGCATCATTTTTTATTTTATTTTTTGGTAGCCTTGGTTATAGTGACTAGTAGGACACTGAGGACTGTGGTTAACTTGACATGGAGGAGGATGTTATCGCTCCCAGCCAGTTTGGGCGTTTGAAACCCTGCACTTAGCAGGATTTCCTCTTGTGTGTTGATCACATGACCATCGATAAACAGTAACAGCATTGAAGTAATGCACTGTTTTAAATATTTGTAGATGTGTGGAAGTTGAGGGATTCACTAGCTCAGTAGTGTTCAAATGGTAATCCCAGGAATCTTGGAAGCTTCTCAAGGGTTCTTTAATGAAAAGATCAATAATACCAGACAAGCATCTCTAAAAGACAGCTTAGCTGCCATTATTGATCTTCCTTTACAATCAGGGGCGGCCCAAGACGCTTTACTGCCTGGGGTGAAGGATAAGATGGTTCCTCCCTCCTCCCTCCATGCTTGCTTGAAAACTCACTGCTAGGTTGTTTTCTCCTCATCTTCTGATTACAGATAGGTAGCCGTGTTGGTCTGCCATAGTCAAAACAAAATTTAAAAATTCCTTCCAGTAGCACCTTAAAGACCAACTAAGTTAGTTCTAGGTATGAGCTTTCGTGTGCATGCACACTTCTTCAGATACACATCTGAAGAAGTATCTGAAGAAGTGTGCATGCACACGAAAGCTCATACTTAGTATCTGTATCTGAGGAAGTGTGCATGCACACAAAAGCTCATACTTAGTATCTGTATCTGAAGAAGTGTGCATGCACACGAAAGCTCATACCTAGAACTAACTTAGTTGGTCTTTAAGGTGCTACTGGAAGGATTTTTTTTAATTTTGTCTCATCTTCTGAGTGTAAGAAAGTTGAGTGGCCTGACGCTACATGCTGTCATTGTAAATGATGCAATATCCTGCTCCTCTCCATCACGCACACACACGCACACGAACACGCATACAGTGAGCTTCCCAAAAGGGAGGAAGAAGCAGCTGGAGACAGAGATGCAGTATCTCCTGCCGCTTAATTCCATCTTGAGATGTACTGAAGTTAAAGCAAGGTAAAGACGTCTTCGCCCGGGAGGTGTGCTAGGTGTGCTAATGGATGGAGCCAACCTAACATCCCAGGCTGACCCACTTGCTAAATGGAAGAAAGCAATTTCTGCAGTGAGATCAATAGTTCCAAAAAGGATCCATCAAGCCGCTGAGACATGCAAAATTCAGGACAGAGAGTTAGGGGGCCCCACCTGAACTTTGGATGGGCTTATCCACAGTTATCTTTCCCATCATGCTTTCTGGAGCTTTTCTACTCTTTAAAGTTGAATTGGAGCAAATGGCAATGGGGGGGGGGATTGAATTGCTGTTTCTTGCACTTCAGCTTTTAAAAGTGCATATTCATGAGGAAAGTTCCAGGGCAAAACAAAGAGCTCTCGGACAGAGACCAGGGAAGCCCAGATTTGTGCCTGGAAAGAGTGGGGCAAAATGTATGTGTGGATAAGAAGAAGAAGAGTTTGAACTTGATATCCCGCCTTTCACTCCCCTTAAGGAGTCTCAAAGTGGTTCACAATCTTCTTTCCCTTCTCCCCTGCAACAAACACTTTGTGAGGTGAGTGAGGCTGAGAGACTTCAGAGAAGTGTGACTGGCCCAAGGTCACCCAGCAGCTGCATGTGGAGGAGCAGGGAAGCGAACCCGGTTCACCAGATTACGAGTCCACCACTCTTGACCACTACACCTAAGTCCTAAGCCAGGATCTAGACTCAAAAGTAAGCCTAGCTTCAGGTAGTGGTGGTGGTGGGACCATCAGTAGTAATTGCAGGGGGGAAATAGTGAGTCCCGGAAGGGCTAAGCAGCCCCTGTCTCCTTTTGCTGATTCTTGCCTACAAATGCCCCTCTCATCACTGCATCAACAATACCCTGGGACGCTTAGGTTTTTTTTGGGGGGTCTCCCTTGCTGGGCTCCCAAATGCTGAGTCCTGACCCAATTTCCTCCTCTTTTGCTTATAAGCACTGTCCATTTTGGCAGGCTTGCCTCCCACCGGGTTGCCCAGAGGCTGAAAGGCAGCCAGCAAACAGAATTTCAAACTTTTATTGGCATATTGGGCTCCTCTGATGAAAAGATAAATTGGCTCCTCATGGTATTTTGGTGTTTTAATCATATTTTTAATTAGCCAGAGGGCATCATTAGCCTCAGTGGAAACAATGGTTTGATCCATCTCTCCTGGCATGAGTCTGTACTCAGCTGTGCTCTTTGAACCCCAGATAAAAGGGATGGAAGGTGTTCTCCTCCTCCTTCTCTACACTGACTCTTGTTACAGGTCCCGGAAGGCCAAATATCCCTCAGAAAGTGAATACCTAGGAGGCCTCCTAAAGAGCTGAGTTCCAGGGCACTGAGTAAATCAGTGGCAAAACAGTTTGCTACAAATGAATGTTTCCCCATTAAGGGAAATTCTCTTTTTAATGCAGATCATTTCCAAAGGACAGAAGTCAGGGGGAAAAACTTCCTATGAAAAAACTTAACATGTATTTTGTCCTTGTATGTATATTTAAATTGCCATTTGTCCTATGTAAACATCCTGAAGCTACATAATGTGTTAAACCATGGATAGGGAACCTGGGACCCTCCAGATGTTGTTGGACTCCAACTCCCATCAACTTCAGTCAACGTGGTCAATAGTCAGCTATGATGGGAGTTGTAGTTATGGATGGGTTAATAGCCAGGTGCACTGACCCCACTGCACCACTGGGGGACATGGGTGAATCTATCCGTATTGGTTTCTCTCGGGTTCTTGTTTTTCTAGTCTCAAATTCAGTTCTCCATATGACAAGCTGTTGCCTCACCCAATCAGGAGACACACAACGTACATCCATCAGGGGATCTTGTGCCCCTGACGCTTCCACAGGAATTCATGGGAACTCAACACTTGTGGGAAATCCCAGCCACTCAATACTCACAGTGGCTGTTTCCTTGACAAAAGCCAAACAATGAGAGACTTCTATAGGAACTGGGAGGTTTCTGAGACTGGTACACTTGGCTTTAGCAGTTTCCATCAGGCCGCCCATTAGCATGCAATTAATCCCAGTTTTATCAAACAAAATGATTTCCTTTATTGTTATTATTTTAAAATATCAGCACCAGAAACGGTTTATCAGTTCCTTGTAATGAACATCCAGAGGCACTAGATGTCATTGTTTTCCTTTCTTAAAAAGTTTAGCTGTCATTTGCAAAGGAGATGGTGCAGACCAAATGCAATGGAACCTCAGGCTTAGGAATTGCTCCAGAGACCGTGTGCAGATAGTCACTTTCTTTGGGGACTTAGACGCTGTATTTCTGAGCTGTCATTGTCTGCGGTACACATACTGCAACACTGATTTTCTGTTTCCTTCTAGCCAGCCACGCTTTGGGAGGTTTTTATAGCATGTTGGGCAGGGCCTAGAAAAAGCCAAAAATAGCATCTCTGGATGAAAGAAGGGAAAGCTGCAATAGACCTAGGCAGGTTTTGATGGGCAAAGAGTACTAAATAGAAACATAGGAGGCTCTCTTTTTTTGTCTTACACTAAATCAGACCACTGACTGGTAGTGACTGTCCAAGGTTTCAGACAGGAGCCTTTTCCCAACCCGATCTGGAGATGCCAGAGCTTGAAACTGGGACCTTCTGCATGCCAAGCACATGTTCTCCCATTGAGCTACAGACTTTCCCCCATGGATGCATATTGATGAGGTATAGAGTGGTAATGATTAACCAAGAAAGACATATCAGGGTCATAAGGGATACCTCAACGAAACCAACAATACTCTCTTGTGATACGAGAACTTGGGGTCCTCCAGTGAAGCTGAATGTTGGACAGTTCTGGACAGAAAAGAAGAAGGTATTTCTTCACATAGAGTTTGCAGTTTCTCCCCTAATTTGGGGAAACACACTCTTTTTAGTTGCTGGCTTTTGACTTTGCTGCTGGCTCTCACAATATATAGTAGAGGCTTGAGTAGCTTACAGTCTAGGATCTGACACTGGGGAAGCAGCCGAGAAAGACAAAGGAAGTGGAGGCAGGGTTAAATGAGAAAAAGAATGTGGGATTGTTTCAGTTCCACATATTTAGGATTAGCTACAGGCTAAATTGCAGTAAGAAAGAGGTATAATAGAAATTGTAGAGTTAGAAGGTATCCCAGGGTCTAGTGCAACCCTCTGCAATGCAGGAATCATAGCTCAAGAATCCCTGACAGATGGCCAGACAACCTCTGTTTAAGAACCTCCAGGAAAGGAGAACCCACCACTTTCTGAGGGAGTCAAACTAGTCTTCCCATCAGAAAGTTCTTCCCAGTGTTTAGTCAGAATCTCCTTTCTTGTAATTGGCAGCCAGCATGATGTGTTGTTGACCTACAGCTCCCACCACCCCTGATCTTTGGCCATGCTGGCTGGGGCTGCTGGGAGTTGTGGTCCAACAACATTAGGAGGGTGCCATCTTGACGTCCACTGCTGTAGAGGAACTAGGAGGTTGGGGAAGTGCCTTCATAGAAATGAAGCAACAGAGGCGCCTTCATGATCTCCATGTGGATTTTCAGAGGTTTCTATTAGTCAATCTGTTCTGGTTTCTGCCCATCATAGAAAATGGAATATTAGAATGCAAGAAATGCACCCACCCCTCTACACACAAAAACTGAACAAAAACCTTTCACTTAAAGATACTTAATACATGAGCAGCACTTGACATTTATGAAAGGTATACAAACATTAATTCATGAAGTGTTCAGGTGAAGTAGTGAAGTACGGGGCTGGACATGCCGTTGCAGCCTAAGTCTGAGCCCAAAGTGACTGCTGTTAAGTAGTTGATGATGTGAAGTGCTCTTGATGTCTCACGAAGTCCATCAGGTCATCTTTTCACAATTCCAAGCTCACCTGGGAAGGGAGCCCTCTCCTTTAAATACATGTTCACACCTATCTAGGGACACTTCATACAGCATTTGCAGAGAAGTAGTTGGAAAATATGTGCTGTGCTGTGTGTGCGTGTCTTGGAAATAGCCCCTTTCCATTCCTGAAAGCAAGGTCTGCGATGACCAATTCAGGCTGCCTATGGAAGATGTAGTTTGCAATAGCCCTTGGAAGAACCATGTCTCGCACCTCACACACGAACACCGGGCTTCATGTACCCTGGCAGGCTGCTACTCAGTGAGCCAAGGCAATGAAGAAGGATGGAAGAAAGAGACAAAGCAAACCTCCCTCTTCACATCTTCTGCGATGACAATTGCTTCCGCTGCAGCTTACCAGCTATGGGAAGGAAAGTGGGGCGGTTGTCCAATAGGAGGAGCTGACTGGAAGAAGTGACTTGTTTTTTTGAGCCTTGGATTGGCTTGGAAAATTTGACCAACAACCTTCCTGATTTGGGCCCACATTCCCTTCCAGTCAGCCTTCCAGTGGCCACGTGCTAATGGGGGGGGGGGTGGACCCATGGGCAAAAGTGGGCAGAGCACCAAAAGTGAATTTTACCTTTGTATGGTAAAAGTATGGTCTTCTCTGTTCTAAGCAGCACTGGTGATGTTTGTGGCCCAGGGGAAATCCTAAGGCTCAGATAAAGAGGTCTGAAGGTCCATATTCAGCTCCCTAGACTAAAGTTCCCCACTGCTGCCCTTGATGGACTTAGTTTTTATTCATACTACTATGGGTTTATGAAGCTAGTTCTTTCACAACCACACCACCTCCAGCACTGAAGATGGAATATAGACATTGTGGGTAGCAACTAGCAATGGTTTTATTCTCTATGAATTTGTCAAATCATACAGATAGCTCAGTTGGTGAAGTCTGAGTCTTAACCTCAGGGTTGTGGGTTTGAGCCCCATGTTGGGTGAAAGATTCCTGCCTTGCTGGGACATAGACTAGATGACCATTGTCATTTCTATGCATTCTACTACCTTAAGAAGAGCTCTGCTGGATCAGCCAGAGGCTGTTAGGAATCGCAAGTGGGGAGACTGTTGCTGCTGACCTCTGATAGCCATCTGGTTGGCTGCTGCGAAAACAGTATGCTGGACAAGTTGGGCATTGGCTTGATCCAGCAGGCTTGCACTAATGCATGATTCACACTGTCAGTCATCCTCTTTTCTCTGTGTGCATTTCCACAATTTAATACCGCCTCCGTCAGTTTTAATACCTCCTTGCATAATAAACCTGGGCCCATCTTCCCTTGCCAATTTCCCTCTTTCTCTGGAGAGATCTTAAATTTAGCACGCGGCAAGTTATGAGTAGGAGAGGCACTAGGTGGCAGAAAAGAGCCGCACAAAGCCTTGGCCTCCATTCCATAGCGTCTCTCTTACCCGTATCATCATCGCTGCTAAGGACTTAGAACAAAAGAGATAAGTTGGGGGTAACAAAATTTATTTGAGCGCAGTTCCAGAGTGGAGCACTAACTCTTCCTCTAACCTTCGCTGTCCTCAATCCAAGAGACAGCATGCGCGGCAGTGGCAGAATTATGGGTTTATTTGGGGCCTCTCACTCTTCCATCAAGACTCCCTCTCTCCCCTTTCCTATCTGTGTTGATGCATTAATGCTATAGCTTTGAGAGCATAAATGCAGGATGAGCTCGTGAGGTTGTCTCTGGCTTCCGCATCTACACTCGTATGGCCTGCTTAGTAAAGAGGAGATAGCTGCTGTGGAAAGGTGATTGGAGTCCATGGAACTGATGGGGGGGGGGAGGGATGCAGAATTTCTTTGTGGTCCTTAACGGTGGTAGAATTCTGGACCAGTCTGCAAGAGTAAACTCCACACAGTGCCAAGGCAGAGCAGGTCAGGTCTATATTTTATTGCATAATAGGCCAACTTGCTCACAAGGGTGCTGTCTTGGGACCAACATGCCATATGACCTATCTAGGGAGGGCTGTAGCTCATCGGTACAGACAGTCCTGGGTTCAGTCCAGAACATCTCCAGGTATGGCCAGCAATGTCCCCAACCTGAACCCACAGAGAGCTGCTGGTGGTCAGTGTAGACAATACTTCAAATACAAGATTCTTTCAGCTAGAGGAGACTTCCCTCTATATATTAGGGCACAGGGCCAGCCTAGGGTGTTCTTGCAAGACCTGGAATGATTGAGAGCCTTCATATTGGCTGTCAGTTTCAGTCTCCAGTGTGTCAACCTCCTCTCCCCAGCAGTATCATAAGAGGTCTCTGAGGCCTGAAAGGAAGCGATGACCCATCCAACTGAAGGCTTTTCATGAGACTTCTATTAGAACAATAAATAAATTGCAAACTGATGTAGAAATGGAGTGAACCAAACTTCAGACTGGAAAAATAATGACCCACCTATGTGAACCAGGCATTTGTGATTCACAAAATATAATGTCAGTGCTTTTTTTTGGGGGGGGGGGTAACTCAAGGGTACACAGTATCAGTGTTAAAAGTGTGGCATTTACTGTAAAACTTCATAGAGAGTATCGGCACCTCCCCCCATTTTTTTAAAAAAAGCACTGGATAATGTGATAAATTGTGGCTATGTTCTACCTCCATGATCAGAGGCTGCCTGGCTCTGAGGATGATTGCTGGGAATCACATAAATAATAAATACATAAATACTTGTTTATTTTTTCTCGGTAACTTGACACCTTTTATACCTAACAGGAAGGCTTCTGCTTTTTTAACAAATGTACTTTTAAACATTTTTTTTTAATTCATTATAAATTATCTCCCAGAAAGCCTTTACTTTATCACATACCCACCACATGTGATAAAGAGTACCTTCCCTCTTTTTACATTTCCAGCAAACATTTGAACTAGTTTTGTACATCTTTGCCATTTTACTTGGTGTTAAGTACCAACGATAAATCATTTTCATATAATTTCAATGAACAGCATGCAGTAAATTTAATATCTTCTTTCCATAATTTCTCCCAATCTTTTAATTGTATACTATATCCAAAATCCCTCGCCCAGTGTATCATTACCGCTTTTATTTCTTCAACCTTTGTATGCTGTTCCAACAACAATTTATGCCTTTTTGACAGCGATTTGACATTACAGTGGTACCTCAGGTTAAGTACTTAATTCGTTCCTGAGGTCCGTAGTTAACCTGAAACTGTTCTTAACCTGAAGCACCACTTTAGCTAATGGGGCCTCCCGCTGCCGCTGCGCCACCGGAGCACGATTTCTGTTCTCAACCTGAAGCAAAGTTCTTAACCTGAAGCACTATTTCTGGGTTAGCGGAGTCTGTAACCTGAAGCGTATGTAACCTGAAGCATATGTAACCCAAGATACCACTGTATTGTCTAACAAATCATATTCAAACTGTGATCTTTTAGTATCAAAACCCTTTCTCTTATCTATGTTTAAAAGTATCATTAACTTGATGGTACTGTAACCAATCTGTCATTGCATCTTTTACTTCTTCAATTTTTAAAAATTTTAATTGATCGTCTACCTCCATCAATAATTCCCTGTATGTGGCCCATGTACCTTTCATATTTGCTTTTTAAAGAGATGTTGCTTCGAGGGGTGAGAACCACCAGGGTGTTTTCCATTCCAGCAGACTTTTGTATCTATCCCATACCTCATATATTGATTTTCTTAATATGTGGTTCAGGAATCCTTTATTGTACTTTAACCTTCTCATACCATAAATATGTGTGCCACCCGAACCTGTAGGGGGCAGCTGTTTTAATATTAAATGTGTGCATAGATACGCATGAACTTTCACAGAGTCTGCCTGTCTGCCTGTCTCTCTCTCTCTCTCTCTCTCTCTTTCCCTCACTGTCCAATAATAAAGTTACAGCACAGTGCCTGGGAACATTGCATGAGAGCTTTATCCTTATGCACTGGAGAGTAAACGTTCCAGGCCATTAAGTGCCAGCTGAAACCTACTTTGTCTTTGCACAGTGGCACGGCACAAAAGCTCTTCATCGTGAAAATTCTCAGCGCTCACCCAGGGAAGGAAGCTTTAGGTTTCAAACACACACATATGCAAGAATGTGCAAGAGGGAATGGAGACGAGAGGAAGGCTGGGGCTGGGGACTGTAGGTGTAGCAGAAAAGGAAATGCAGCTAGCGGGGAAGAATGGTATATCAGAAAGTGGCAGGATTGGAAACAATTGGAAACAAAAATTGCTACTGAAGCTTTGGGGAACATTTGTCTGTGTGCTCAAAGTAAATTGTTTCAAAACTTGAAGCAGCGTTGGAATTTGGTACGCCAAGACATTCCAGGAAAGGAACATTTCGTTTGAGAAATCCAGGGACACACCTGATGATGCAATCTGGAAGGAAAAGGATCAGTGGGGAGCATTTTGAGTTGATTTACAAAAGAAGTCACAGAGATAAACTTGAATTTGTACCAATCCACTTATCCCTCCAGCAACCCCCCCCCCCGACGGCAGTTCTTGAGATGATGCTTCCGACATATTTTGATTGAAAGACTTAAATATCAAGGGATATTGTTGCTGTTCACATCCCAGAGTATAAAAAGACACATGTATTTGCATATATTACGAATTTAAAGGTACTTTTTAAATGGCTCATTGTGTAGTGCTGAGGCTGTGCTAAAGAGGCCCATCTGGATACCAGCTTAACACAAGCCTGGTAGCAACACCTCATGGATAATTCGCTGGCGATACCAGCTGGTAAGCAAAACATCGTTTTTGTTTTATTTGAGGTGATGGCAGAGCTCCGGAGAGAACATTATAATTTCAAGGTGAACAATGTGACCTTCTTGCTCCTGTTTCAGTTCCTGGAAACCTGTCACTTGTGAGAATGTGTGCTGTTCAGAATTACTGTGAAGACTCTCCCCACATCCATGCACAAGGCTTTCATTCTCATGGGGAGAGAATGCCAGAGCATTGCTTTTGTGTGAAAGAGCTATCGAGTCTCACTATCAAATATAGGTAGGAAAAGGTGTATTATTATTATTATAGCAGGGGATCTCTCAGTTGTGAGGGTGAAGAACCTTTGGCTTGCAGGTCAGGCTTGGCCCACCACTGGTCCCAGTTTTGCTTATGAGGCTGTTTCCCCCCAAACCACCTGCCTTAGAGATAGAGACAGTGTCAACTGTGCAACTGAGTCCCCCATGGGTGGAGAGGAATGGCAATGTCAGGGAACTGCCATCGGAGCCAGAGGAGGAGGGAGGGCTCCAGAGGGATGCTGGAGAGCGTCCCAGGAGGGAGAGAGGCAGCCCATCTGCGGGGGAAGGAAATCAGCGTAGCACCAGTGGAGAAGGGGGGCAGATAGGGGAATCGGTGAGGAGGCTCCATGACTCCTCGCCGGAGACCAGCGGGGAGAGCACGGGTCCTTCACTGCCCACACCCTCCTTGCGCAGAAGGCTTCCGCGCAGGGAGAGTAGGAGGAGACTAGGCGTCAAAGAACTTCTTTGCTGGAAGAAGTTCAAGAAACGCCCACTGACGGATTCTGCCAGCGATTGAGACAGCCACGGATGAGTGGCTTTCTGGACAGAAAGGATTCACCCAGGTAACTCAGCCAGGTGTGGCGACGACTTACGCACAAGCAACCACTAGAACCATTACAGGCAACTTCTGCCAAATAATAAAATAAAAATGCTGGAGAATATTCAAAGTCGATTGTGCAAAGTGACACTGTCCTTTTTGCTGACAGAAAGAGAAAAAATTGCTAAGTGTCTTCTAAAGCAACAGGGACGCGGGTGGTGCTGTGGGTTAAACCACAGAGCCTAGGAGTTGCCGTACAGAAGGTTGGTGGTTCAAATCCCTGTGACAGGGTGAGCTCCTGTTACTCGGTTTCTGCTCCTGCCAACCTAGCAGTTTGAAAGCACACCAAAGTTCAAGTAGATAAATAGGTACTGCTCCAGCCGGAAGGTAAACGGTGTTTCCGTGTGTTGGTCTAGTTCACCAGAAGCGGCTTAGTCATGCTGGCCACATGACCCGGAAGCTGTACGCCAGCTCCCTCGGCCAATAAAGTGAGATGAGCGCTGCAACCCTAGAGTCTGCCACGACTGGACCTAATGGTCAGGGGTCCCTTTACATTTTACTTCTAAAGCAGTAGTTCCCAAATGTCCCCCCCCTCCCGCCTTAGCTCTATAAACTCATCCCCAGTGCCCCTTACCCAACCCTATAGAAAGCATTATCTGGGATAGCAGTTTCCACAACCCATTACAGAAGATAATAACACAAATTCAAAACAGAAACAATTCATTGCACATTTATTGAAAAAATGAACTACAATTATTTGGTTTAATTAATTCAACAAAACTGATGAGCTTTTCAATGTCCAGTAGAGCATGAGACTCTTAATCTCAAGGTCATGGGTTTGAGACTTAAATTGGGCAAAAGATTCCTTCATTGCAGGGGGTTGGACTATATAGCCTTTCCAGCTCCACAATTTTATGATTCTATGAGTATACGATAGTCATTTACACCTCCTGCCCTCCCCTGCTGCCCCTTTGCCTTTTAGCCCCCTCCCCTAGGCAATTCCACTGACCCATAGCAGCTTTTGGGACAAGATAAGGCTTTGGCTAGGTAAGAAGTCCCTCTCCTTCCCTCGCCCCTTAGCTATTTCTCACCTTTCTCTGCCTGGCTTCTGCATCTGCATACCTGTTAAACTAGGGTTGCACCTTCTTTCAAACAGTTTCTCCATCTACAGCTGGCACCTCAGGCATCCTTCTTCCCCCAGCCCCTGGCCCCCTCCCTTCTCTCTCTCTCTTTTTCTCTTTCTTTCTCTTTTGCTACCTTCAAGTTGGCTGGTTCTGCTGCAGCTGCTTATCCTCCTGGTGCCAAGTCAGTGAGGAGTTTGCTACACACTGAACCGCAGCGAGCCACCGAAGCAGAAACGTGGAGAGTGAAGGCTTGAGAATAATCAGAGATGCCCTTGCAGGGAGACTGGGCCGTGTGTGGATTGCTTGTCTGCTCAGATATCCATCATTCAGGCCAGGCACATCTCCATTCATAGTCTATTACACTTTCCAACTCACTCAGCCTATCTGCTTCCAACAAACCTCAGGCTAGGACCACCAACTCTGTTTCTGCTACCCACCATGTCCTTCCTTCCTACTATTCCGGGTGCAGTTCAGGATAAACGTCAGGGCCACTCTTGGGGGTGTTTGAGAGTAGAACCTGGATCTCAAACTGGAGGGGGACCCCTGGGCTTGCTTCACAGCTGAAGTCTGTAGATTACCAATTGCTCTGAAGGGATGTTCAAAGAGGCCATTAGGTCTGTTTTTAAATGATCTGAACTGATTCGCTCTTCCCTAAATCGCAGCATTTGGTTCTTTCACACTTTGAGTTATGTGCTCTTGGATCTTCTTGTCTATAAAAAATGTGTAGTTTACTTTGGAACGCATACAGAAAAGCACATTTTAGGACAAACTACATATATAAATATAAGCATTTTTGCTAAACAACAAAAAATTACATATCCAAGGGTAAAATGCATAAAACATTGGGTCCCCCTTGGGTCTCTCTATTTGTTTAAGCAGAATGATGGAGGGGTGCAGTGGAATAGTCCTACAAATGAATGTGTAAACTGGAAACAGACTGATGTGCCTTCAGAAAAAGGGCAAGTGACAGAGGGCATAGAAGTATATAAAATTACGTGTGATGTGGAGAAAGCAGGCAGAGGGAAGTTTTTCCTCCCTTTCTCATAATGCTGGAGCTCAGGGCCAGCCAGCAAAGCTGAATGTTGGAAGATTCAAGAGGGAATAAAAGAGGAAGGTTTTCAAACACCACATAGTTAAACTATGGATGTTTGCTCCCGCAACATACATACCCTCCAAGTGCCCCGATCTTCCAGGGAGAGAGTCCTGGAATTATGAAAGCCATCCTGCCTTCTGTCCCTATTTCCCCACCAATGCCGCCACGAGCTTTGGGAGGAGGATGAGCTGGTGGTTGTCCCAAGATGTAGCTGTGAGAGAACACCCTGTTGCCTGTCCATGGCATCTCCCTGGCTGCTGCTGTTGACTTCCTCCTTTGGGCAGCTAGAAAGTGGGCAAGGAGGAGGAGAGGCTGAGGCCACTGAGGCCTGGGTGACACACCGGCTCTGAGGGGCAGCAGAAGGCAGGACTGCCCTGGGTGGGAAGAAAGTGGGAGCAGAGCAGAGCATAAGGGATGTTGGAGGGTATGGCCATATAGTGATGGCCTCCAATTTGGATGGCCTTGAAAAGAATTTTAGACAAATTCATGGAAGATATAGCTACCAGTGGCTGCTAGCCATGATAGTTATGTTCTGCCTTCACTGTTGGAGACAGCAGGCCTCTGAATACCCATTTCAAGGATTTGTAGGTGGAGAGAATGGTTGTTGCACTCAGGTCTTGCTTGCAGGCTCCCTGTAAATATCAGGTTGGCCACTGTGAGAAAAAGATGTCGGACGAGATTGGCTCCAGCAGGACTCTTCTCAGGTTCTTATAGACCTTTTTGCAAATAAATACAGCACATGAATAAGCAAAGGAATTCCAATATGATCAATATGGATAATCAACATAAGTGTGGGTGGGTTGTGTGTCAGTGATGTTCCTGTCATGTCCCCTGTGATGGGAAGAGGGGAGCTGCAAAGTCAAAACAAATGGTGGATTCCTTTGCATAAAAGGCTCAAGGTCTACTGCATTAACATACGCTGTACATTATTCTGTATATTTAATTCAACAGGCTGCACAGAGGTAGCCTTAAAGGCACAGTAATAGGCAGCCCTGAATGAGGACGTAGGTATCTAGGAAGCTGTCAGCTGCATTATGCAGGGGTCAGGGACACCAGTCTCTAATCATTAGCAAAGAGAAGATTAACAAGGGGACTCATTGAGGGTTTGCAGATTTATGAAGGAAACTGAGCAGATTGCTGCCGTTGAAGCCTTTTTGAGTCATGTCAGATTAGGAGAACGAGCGGGCAGCAATCGAAGCTGAGGCACTGCAAAGCAGGTGGGTGGGATCCCACCCACCCACCCGCCTTCCTACAGGGCAGATTAGTTAATCTGTAGCAGCACTGACTAGCAAAGGCAGCCGGAGAGGCAATCAGTGTAAATAGCTTTAAGATGAAGCCTGGCTGGTAATTAGAGGAAACAAATGGTATGTCATCTAAATGGTGACTCAGCACAATGGCAGTGGCACCCGCTTGTTTCCATGCTTGGCTCCTGGTCATGCAAAGCCCTTTCAACATCTGTAATCTGGAGAGGAAGTATTAGCAGGGGGGCAATTCAAGGAGGGGCCAGAGAGGGCTATTGATGACTCCTAGCCATAATGGCTACACAGTTGTACCTCAGGTTAAGTACTTAATTCGTTCTGGAGGTCCGTATTTAACCTGAAACTGTTCTTAACCTGAAGTACCACTTTAGCTAATGGGGCCTCCTGCTGCCACCGCACTGCCAGACCATGATTTCTGTTCTCATCTTGAAGCAAAGTTCTTAACCCAAGGTACTATTTCTGGGTTAGTGGAGTCTGTAACCTGAAGCCTATGTAACCTGAAGCATATGTAACCTGAGGTACCACTGTACTCTGCTTTCACAGTGGGAGGCAGCAATGCTTCGGAATATGAGTTCTGGAAACTGCAGGAGGGAAGACTGCTTGGATCCTGTGTGTGGGTTTCCCACAGGCATCCGGTTGGCCACTGTAAGAACAGGATGAGTTCTGGACTGGATGGGCCATTGGCCTGATCCAGCAGGCACTTTTTATGTGTTCTCGATGGTGGAGTATGGACTTTTTTTTTTTTGAAGGGGGTGTTACGAGAGCTAAAAATGTCAGATAATTATGGCAAAACTGGGAAAGGAAGTTGTCATGGCTGCCATTCGACTGAAATGGAGATCAGTCAAGTGGATGCAACTGGTGTTTCTTCACATCACTGTATTGGTTGTTTTAATCTGTTACCTTTTTTGCAGTGCTTTGGTGTTTACTTTGCTTTGAAATGGATGTAAGACTTGTAACTTAACAGAATTGCAACTTCTATCACTCACATTAAACAGCGTGCAGGGTCCAGGGAGTTTAATAGTGTTGCATTTGACAGAAGCCAAACTGCTGCACAACAGAAACATTGCTGATTGTAACAGGCATAGGTAGGAACAAAAATGGCTGCCTTCTTACACCTCTAAAGAGTTCAAGTACTGTAGTATGCTCACTCATCAAGTAGGATGAAGGCTCATGAGCAACACTGACACATGCACAGCCTTTGCTTGCCTTGATGTTGCAAGCACTAGGGCTGCCTCTCCTGTTCCCTGATCCTAGGGCCAGTAACTTAACTTGGGACACTAGAAGGAGGCAAGTAGAAGGTGGTTTGTCCAGGTGGGCTGTCTTTGCCTGCTAAGTACAGGACCACAACTACTTTAGATATCCTTCATCCTAGCAGAAATGTTACCTGTATCGGCATTCTTCCCAGATATCCCAGGACTGGTGGACCAGGTGAGCAGGTAGGTACTCTTGCCCGAACACTTTGCACACAGAAAGTCCCAGTTTTAATTCCAGGCATGTGTGGTTAAAAGGATCCCATGTGGCTGGGAAACTAGAGGGACACTGACAGCAAGAGCAGAGCACAGTTCCTACAGTCGGTGGACTGTAATGGGGGGAGTGATGTAGACAGCTGTGGCATAAAGAGGGTTTCAGTGCAATTTTTCTTAGGTATTTAGGTTTGTTGTATTAGATAAAAGATTATATTGGCTCAGGATCAGTAGCAATAACTTTGTGGGTGGAGGGGAAAACAGTAGATATTTTGGTTGCCAAGGTGCTTGTAATAGACAAGCTGCTTTGCATATGCAAGTTCACTTCATGATCAAAGCATGAAATAGTGCCTTGCATATGTGAGTGAGCTATCACAGAGGAAATGGAGATAAGCAACTCACCTTGACCTATCAATAGATGAAACTGTCAGTTCTGCTTTCTCCATTTCTCATTCTTTTCATCTTAAGTTTTGTTTATCACACTCTGCATCAGTTTGTGATATATATATATTTTCAAATTAGAAAACAAATTCTCAGCATTTTAATTTGAAATTATCTTAAAATGCACATATCTGCATGCAGTTTCCCCTACATACAAGGTGTTTTCATTTGTTGCTTTCACAAATACTTTCCCTGAACACACGCATTTTTATGCACATTTGTGTGGGGGCGGGGTGGAAACCTGCATTGCAAAAATTGGAGATGCATGATTTTTTAAGGATAATGGTTTTTAATTTGGCTGTTTTAGGAAGCAGGCACCAAGTAAGTCCACATTCAAATATGACATGAACTGAATTTGTCCCATGTCTTGATCTTGAAAAATATGGACCAATCCTATACATGCTTACACGGGAGGAGGTAAGCTGAATACAATAGGATTGCATTGTTAACCATTGCAGCACACTGCGTTTGCAACCTAAGGGCTAAACTAAACATTCTCTAGACATGAAGAGTGTTTCTTAGTCTCTTGGTTTTTCTTTCTAAATTACAGCCACATGGTGGTGGTGGCAGTGGTCCTTACAGGGAGCATAGCTCATGTAAAATGGTGGCTCATACCTCTCCTTCTCATTACAATCAGAACCACCATCCCTAACCTGTATGAGCCTTAGGGAAGAAATCTCCATTGGTGCCAAGAGGGATTGTTCCCTAAGGCTTCTAACTATGCTTGAGGGTTTGGGTCTGATTCTGCAGGGAAGGGAAGAGGTAAGTCCTCTTTCCTTGCATGCTGTGCACCCTTTAAGAATTCACCCCCATGCATACCTCTCATGGAGGAACACAATAGCAGGATGCGTAGCTTCATGCGTAGCAAATGTCTAGTTTGGCCTTGGCAGAGCAGTTGCCTGCAGTTTTGTTTTCATTCCTGATGCCTTCCTCCAATTTTCCAAGAAACCTTTTTTTTTAAAAAAAATAAAATAATATATATATATTAAAAGAAAGAGGAACAACAGCAAAAAGCAAAACAAATATCTCACACAAACAAAACTCCTTCGCTTGTGAAAAATGTCACCTTCATACTCATGCTGATCCCAGTGCTGAGCAAATGTGTCTGCCTGGGTGACCACTTGGCAGATGGCAACCTCAGCTGGGACAGAGTGAAATATCAGCTGGAAGCCTTGCAGGGAGGGGGAAGCAAAGTGAGACAATAATAAAAATGAAACCCGTGGCTTCTCAGAGCTGGAGCCAATACCTTTTAAAAAGTGTATATATAAAGGTGATGATAGATAGATAGATAGATAGATAGATAGATAGAGATATAGATAGATAGATATATGGGGCATCCATCAGGGGAGAAGGATGGGTTCAAAAGAGGACAGCTGTTGTTTGAGGATCCTTTTGCAGCTTGGGAATGTGTGTGAGATGATGGCACAGTAGCCCAGTTGTGTGATATTTTGTTTCAATTAGAGTTGGGTTATATCAGGAATGGGGAACTCATAGTCCTCCAGATGTTACTGAACTACATCTCCCATCATTCCTGGTCATTTGCCATGCTGACAAGGGCTCATGGGTGTTGAAATCCAGCTACAGTGCCTGTCCTGTTTTGGAATATTTGGTGTTAGGAGGGCCAACAAATAAAGGAAAAAAAAATAAAAAAGCAGTAGGGTGCTGTTTTATACTTAGTCAAATCATGGGTCCATCAAGTCCAGTATTGTGTACATTTAACTGGAAGCAGTTCTCCAGAGTTTTAGGCAGGAGCTTTTACCAGCCCCACCTGGAGACACCAGGGATTGAACCTGGAACTTAGACGTTCTATCACTGAGCTATGGTCCTTTCCTAACGCACCACTGTAATGCAAGTTTGAATGGCTAGTAGCCTTGCTTTTCCTTCCCTTACCATGGGTGCTCCCTTCCATGGCCTTCCTTGGGTAATTTTCTATGATTCACAGCATTTTGGCACTTGTTAGCTGGACAGATGGAAGGAAAGACAGTGAGTGAGGAGAAACTGTTTTTTAATTACTTCCTGGAAGAGTTTGCCAACAGACACTCTCTCTTTCTCTCTCTCTCTCTCTCTCTCTCTCTCTCTCTCTCTCTCTCTCTCTCTCTCCCCCCCCCCCCCACCCACCCACACCTTCCCAGTTGTTCTTGCCTGTCCCCCTGGCTTACTGTGGCTTCCTTTGTAATTGATTAGGAGCAGAGAGCAGCGGAGGAGAAGCCGTGATTGGGTTGGGGAGCCCAGCTGCAGCTGCCACAGCATTGCCACTTCCCTGGTGACAGCCTGCAAAATCACAGCCAGTGTGAGAAAGGGAGCTTGGCAGTTGCAGCTTCTTCTCACCTCTCATCATGCCATCTGAGGAGTCTCCCTGCAGAAACCCAGCAGCCTCTGCACGGTGGTGTTTCTGTCTCTCATGCACACCCCCCCCCTCAACCCTTTATTTTTTGGCAGACTTGCCTCTTAACACTGCATGAGAGATCAGGAGACAAAATTATGAAGGCATGGGTTAAACACACACACACATCCTTTTCTCCCTTCCTCTCTCTCTTTAAATGTGTTCCATTTCTTTACTGTGTTTTGCTCTAAATTTCACTTTACATATGCTTTTTGGTTCTTCAAAATAGCCCTCCTTTCTTTGAATCTTCCTGGTATTCTTCTTCTTATTATTCTATACCCACCCTTCACCATAAGGTCCCAGGGTGGGCTGCAATATAAAAAACACAAGTTCAACAACCGTGTTAGGTAGGTAGTGACATAGCATGGGTTGCCAGCACCCCGGGCAAGGTGCAAAAGCAGGGTAGCATCACCATGGGGAAGGGCGATGGCATGTGGCCATGCATCTTCCTCCCCTGTTTTTAGTGCAGCCTCTGAGATTACTCACGTGGTCCAAGGCCTGGCCACAACACCGCCCACCAAGGAAGGTGAGCAGACCTACTGATAGCCCTCTCCTCCATGAATTTGTCTAATCCTCTTTTAAAGTCACCCGACTGGTGGCCACCCCTGTTTCTTTGTAGGAGCAATTTCCACAGCTGCATGAGGGAGTACTATCTTCAAGCAGTGGAGAGGGTACAGAGTCAATGAAATAGCACCCCCACGTCCATTACTTTTAATATTTTGTTGCCACTAATGTGACATCAGTATATCTCTCCCCTTGCCCCCCTGTTTTGCCTTGCTCCGAGGGAGGGAAGAGGAACCTTAGAGGAAGGCATCCTTGGGATAGATGGCCTAAGAGAGTGTTAGTACTTCCACCACTTTTCTGGGGCAGCTAGACATTCAGTTTTGAAATTAGTTAAAAGTTTAAATCTGCGACGTCACTGTGATACTTCTACTTTCTTATTTATCCCTCTGTTATTTTCCATTTCTGCCGACAGCCTTCAGTTTTATCCTCCCCTTGCTGACAGATGATTTCACCGTTGGCATGATCTTATTAACATTCCCTTCCACAAACCTCCGCTGGTGTACCTTTCTTCCCCTCTTCTCCATCACATAAAAGCGTTACGTTATACCCTCAGATTCCCACACTGCATCTTCTTCATTTGATGGTGAGCCAGTCGGGTCTCCTGGGATCAGCGCTCTGTCTAATATTGCGTGACTGGCCTTGTTCTCGCTCCATCAACTCGCAGGAGTTGGGACATGCCGAGACAGCAGGGAGCCTGAGTCTGTTTGGTGCAATAGAAGTAGAATCCCTGTGTGTTCTTCTGAGATTCCCCATTTCATAGAATCATCGAATCGTAGAGTTGCAAGGTGCCCTCAAGAGTGAGCTAGTTCAACCCCCTCAGTGCAGGAATCACAGATGGCCATCCAATGAAGGAGAGTCCACCACTTTCCAAGGTAGTCTATTCCACTATCAATCAGCTCTTGCCCTCAGAGTTATTCCTAATGTTTACTTGAAATCTCCTTTCTTGCTATTCGAATCCATTGGTTTGGATTCAGCAGAAAGCAGGCTTGTTCCATGTGGCAGCCCTTCAGATAGTTGAAGATGGCTATCATATAACCTCTCATAAGGGCTAAGGAATTCTGGGTCAAGGCCATCTCCCAATTTTCTGGTCAGGAATTGTTGCCAAGCAAGATGGATCAGTACTGTTAGGTAGGGATTGGGAGAAGTCTCAATCAGTTTGCATTTAAAGGGAAACCCACCTAATTTCTGCTTTCCAAACCACACAGAAACTGAAACAGCCACCCTTTTAAACCCATATTATTTGAGATTTTGTAATGCAGTTCTCTAGTCAGGGTATGTGTGCAACAATGCAGGTTCTCAACCTGTGGGTCCCCAGATGTTGTTGGACTACAACTCCCATCATCCCTAACCATTGATCATGTTGGCTAGGAATGATGGGAGTTGTAGTCCAACAACATCTGGGGACACACAGGTTGAGAAACACTGTAACTAGGGTATAGTGTTCATCAAAATGCCCGTGTTAGCCAAAATAACCTGTGAAAATGTATTATGTGAGGGGAACTTGCTCTGCAAAAATGTGAAAATAAATAAATGAAATTGATCCACAACAATAAACTGGGAGTTGCTTTCTTGTCAGCAGGCTAAAATTTAAGGGTATCAGATTGGATCAGTTCACTGCAAAAACAGTCTGAATGAATCCCTGTCCCTACTCGGAAAACTGCTTTGAAATCTGAGCATGTGTGCTTTGGGAAGACAAGGCCGATAGCTTGACTGCGTATCTTTGAAGACTAGTGGCTTATAAACTCATCAAACTTTCCTTCCCTAAATTCCTCATGTCACGCTCCCCCTTGTAGCTGATTGAGAAGTGCAAGGAGAGTGGGGGCAGGGACCCACAAGCTGCTGGGTGCGTCAAAAGATGGGAGCATAAAGCAATCAAAGTTGTTTTACTCTCCCCACGTCCCTCCGATGTGAGCTGGTGATTGCCAGGTGCAGAGGCATCTAAAAAAAGACTCCAATGCTCCCTTCGTTTATTTTTAATAAAGTGACAGATGAAAAAGGTTCATTTAAGCGCTGGTCTGTACAAATCAATGATAGCAGCTGTCCTTCCCACAAAGAAAGCTTGATGCAAAGGTAGCAGCTGGCGGGGTGCGTCAGAGGTGCCAGGGGCAGCTGGGTTGGTGCCCCTCCACCCGGAAGCGGCACATTGACATCAAGGTTCTAAAGAGAGGAGATGACTCAGTTGGGGAGCCATTGGGTTGGCTATGGCACCTTTGCTGAACTGAGGCCAACTTGAGCTGGCTTTGCGGTGCACGAGGCCTGTGAGAATTGAACACACTTTTTTGACCTATGCCAACTGTTTGGATGGGGTGGACCTCACCAAAAGCTTATCCATCTACTCATGCATCTACCCATGCATTATACTTAAGTTTTTTCACTGCTCATTGTGACTTTGGGGTTTTGTCATTTGTTGTTCACTGTTTGCTTTGTTTTTGACTGAAATTATATCAGTTGCTTCGTATGGTAGCCAGAGACCCTTATGAGTGAAGCACATAATGCAAAATAATGGATTCAAATGAGAAATGAGATTCCGACTAAATGTTAGGAAGAACTTTCTGATAGCGAGAGCTGCTTAACAGTGGAATGGACTACACAGGAAGGTGGTGGTTTCTCCTTCATTGGAGCTTTTTAATCAAAGGTTGGATGGTCATCTGTCAGGCATTCTTTAGCTGTGATTCCTGCATTTCAGGAAGTTGGACTAGATAACCCTCAGGGTCCCTAACAACTCTACCATTCTATGATTCTACAAGCATCTTAAGGAAACAAACATGCTTTGAGATGCTGTGGTCATTACTTTGGGAAATATCACATTGACTTTGTGGCCTTGGATATGCAGGTTTTGCCATGGATGCATTCTAGATGGTCTTAGACAATTGGTCTCAATCTCGAAGTGGTGGCAGAATCCATTATGTATCTTCATGCAAGATTTATGGGTGCAAAGATGCCCTGCTTGAGGTCTTCTCAGTGCTACTCAAGATCTTTGTATCTTTGTAACTAGAGATATTAACAATGAAGTTGAGAACTTTCTCCAGTTGTGCTTTATTTATTTGATTCATACCCAAGGAAGTGCCTCTTTCCATACCAGGGTGGGGGGATATGAACCCCAATTTCTCTGGTTTCTATCCAACATTTTTAAGTGCTGCATCACTCTGACTACCTTAGCACACTCTAGTATCATTGCAATAGAGAAAATCTGAATAGTCTATGTCCAAAGGCGGGGAAATTTTCCCAGTCCAAGGGCCACACTGTCTTCTGGGCAACCTTCTGGGGGGGGGGGGACATTCAAGTCCTGGGCAGGGCCAGAGGCAAATATTGGGGGGGGGAGAGAAACAAAGGCAAATCTTGCCGTTGTGAAGTTGGCTAATTTCTACACACTCACACAACGCTCTCTATCCTCCTTTTAGGGAAACAAGAGGGAATATCAGAGTTAAGGGTCATATCCAAGCCATGCAAAAGTGGCTTTAAAGAAGAGCTGGTGGGACCACGGCCTGGAGAGAGTCTCAAGGGCCAGATAGAGATGCTTCAGAGGCCTGTATGTGGTCCCTTGGCCTGAGCTTCCACATTCCTGGTATTTACGAATAGACTACGTATGAGTCATAGAGGCACCCTGTAGCCAAGACTCAGGTTTGTTTGTTTTTTAATTTTGTGCCTGCCTATGCCCCCAAGACAGACTGCTCAAAAGCTTACACATCTTCTATTGCATTTGTTTTTTGGGTAAAGGAGAGCTTTGTTTGTTTCGTAGAGTTTTTTCTCCCTGGCATCTTTTGCAAGCGATGTGCTCTCCCTAGGAAATTGCATATACTTTTTATATACCCAGCTAACACATCCACACCAGTTAATTAAAGAACCAATGCCCAGGTGAAACCATGCCTGGATTGTGGGGGCTGAATAAGGACTTAATAGCTGTTGTATATCTTGAGACATGTAACCAACCATAGATGGCCTCAGAAGCCTCAATCCAGAAGAAGCACTGGGATGGGATGGGGAATGATCGATAGTTATTTATTAAAGGTGGAATAGCTACCTTGTTAATTTTAAATTAAAGGCCTAGCTGGGAGATTGACAAGGCTTGATTTAAAGTATTAAAGAGTTAGCTGGCACACTGTGTGCCAGGAATCTTAAAAAACTGCTTATCTTAGCCCATTGTCGGCTGCCGAGCCTTGCGTCAGGGGCCTTTGAAACACCTGCAACTTCTCCTCTGATGTGCTGACTAAGGCCCGTGTGCCAGTGTTTCCTGAGGAAATAAAAAGCATTAAAGACCCAGCAGAAGGCTCCCTATAAATTATAAATCAGAACTTTATTGCCGGGGCCATCAGAGTCTGTGGCAGCAAAAGTCTCTCTCTGTGTTTGTGTGTGTGTTGGGGTGTGTGGGGAAGCTGGTAGCCTGTTGTGGCTGCCTGCCTGGATTTAAGAGAGTGTATACAAAAAGCACATCATTTTGTTTTTCCTCCGTATGTACAAGCAGAGATGCCTGGCAATGCTAGTCAGACATAACAATCAAAGCATATGTGGAAAGTGAGAAATAGGGGCGATAGAAGGACTGCTAAGCTCTCTGCTCTGCTGCCCCCAGTGGTTAGACAATTGAAGACCCTCCAAGTGACCCTATTTTCTAGGAACAGTCCTGCATTTACAGAAGCCGTTTCAGTTTCTGATTTCATGGAATCATGGAATTGCAAAGTTTGAAGGGACCACAATTTGATCCTGGAATGTCCTGTTTTCCCTTAGGAAGTCCCTATTTTCATCTGAGAAATGCTGGAGGGTGTTGGAGTTATGCAACCCCTGAGCCAAGGAGATAATTATACAACCTTTAGAAGATATCTGAAGTTTTTTTAATGTTTTATTATGTTTTTATATATAGAGTGTTTTATTATGTTTTTATATAGAGAGTTTTTATATATAGAGTGGCTGAGGCAACCCAGTCAGATGGGTGGGCTGCAATTATTATTATTATTATTATTATTATTATTATTATTATTATTATTATTTAGCACATCCTTATTTTCATCAGAGAAATATTGGAGGATATGCAATTGGTGCTGCAGTTCTGGCTTTGGGGTGACTACACCCACCTTGGCAGCCCACTGGCTTTGTGGGGGGCAGGGGTTGAAACTATGAAGCTATTAATGAATTTAAGAACCAGAAATGTGTTTGTAAATTAGGTGGGGGCTGCAACTCTGGGCTGAGTGAAATGCAAGATCTACATGTTGATAACCACAGGCATCACTGTCAAGATCATGTATCCTCTAGCAGTTTATCTCAAGACATGCTTATCTCCTAAGAAAGGGAGAGGAGAAAAGGAGGAACAGAAGATCCTGTTTCTCAGCCTTGTTATTGCGAAGTGTAAAAATTTCTACTCTCACCATGTGTATCTCTTTGCGCTACGTCACAGTGAATGTGAAGTAGAAATAGCAGTGTGTTTCAACTCTTGGGGTCTAACTTGCATCATCCACATGGTGAGAGTAAGTTAGAACACATTGCAATGCTTTAATAAATAAACATCCCATTTGACTGGCAACTGGAGTCTGAACCTTATTGGCCATCCAGGCTTGAACCCATAAAGTATTGCATATTGAACCCCCATATTTTCCCCAACAGCTTCTTCTGACCTGGTCAGGGTCTGAAAGGTTCCTAGCTGGACTTGGTCTTGGTCTCGGCAGCCAGCCTTGACCTTTTCTACTTGGCTTCTATGCCAGTCTAAATAATTATTGCTCCTCCTCTGTCTGCCTTTGGGATGTTTCTCAGGCCCTGCCTGGGGCCTGTTACTACAGAGGCTCCCAACAAGTTTCTGGTTAGTCAGGCTTTATTCAGTAAAGTGATACAGGGCAGAGTCCAGAGAATCTGTGAGAACTTTCTATTATGACACACACTATATAGGACAACTATACACCATCTTGGTTGTTTTATGTTCTTCCCCAATCTCCCCATCACCCCACTATCTCTTTATCCAAACCACAGTCCTTGGAAATACTCACCCAATTATTTTTACTGTACATGCAGAGCCCTGCTTGTACTTTATATGGATTTTCTCCCCACTCTAATATTCAGTTAGGTTCCTCCTATCTGGTTCTCACAAGTTTTATGATCAGGCCACAGTCTTACAAAGCCATTTCCGAGCTTGGGAGGAGAGGGGGTTGCAGGCTACCCCCTCCCACACACGTGGGGGCTGGCCTTTTGCCCCTGTGAGATCCAGGGAATCCCTGGGCATGCCTTCGACCTGGCCCGCTAATCGGCGGGCTGGGGAGGCGTGGCCTAGCCTACTTAAGGCCAGGCACGCCCAGGGACCGCCCTCTTTCCCCTTTCCAGCTGAGTGGTTTTCCCATCCCACCCACCCTTAGGCTTAGCTAGCTATGACCTTGCTATGGACTCCGGTTGGTCGCCGCAAGGGGCCTGGTAGGAATTTTTCCAATTTGGCGCACTCTCAGCCTTTTGGTTTTTTCGCCTACCTCGTAGCAAACATCACAACTTCCGCGGTATTGGCGGTTAGGCATTGGCAGGGGTTAATTGTTATGCAAATGAATGGGGGGAAGGAAGCACCATCACCTTCCCCCAAGAAAAAGGGTAGTCCGGTAGAGGACTCTGGGGGGCGTTGCCTTGTCCGAAACCTAGGGAGGTAAGGGCCTCCGGCGCGCCCCCGAGCGGTGACACCCGTGGGATCCTAGTTGGCGTACTTCAACAGGACTCCCACGGCTTGCGGATAACCCTTCCCGGTCTCCATGCCATGTAGTCGATAGGAGCCAATGCCTAAGGCCAATACCTTTCAATTCTGTAATCAATAAAGTTGTGGCCTTTTTATGCCCATTAACCTTAAATAATGTGTCCAGCGTCTTCATTTCACATGGGGGAGGGGACTTGCCACGCAAAGTGAAACTGGCCTTACTGATAATGGGTTTTACAGAATTTCCACAGTAGCAGGCAATGTGGCAACCCCACTCTCCCAATGATTTTGAACTACAACCTCCATCATCCTTGACCATTGACCATGCTGGTTGGAGCTGATAGATGCTGCAGTGCACTGACACCTGGAGAGCACCACATTGGTACACCTGATCCTGATGTCCTACTGTCCAGCACCTAAAAAAAAAATTGGGTAGTTAGGAGGAACACCACTGGTCTTGTATTGCATCAATACATTGGTCCATCTATCTCAGTATTGTCTACACTGATTGACAGTGACTCTTGAGGATTTCAGGCTATGGTCTCTCCCACTCCAACCTGGATCCACCAGGAATAGAATCTGAGACCTTCTGAGTGCAAGGCAGATGTTCTCCTGCTGAGTTGCAGAGCTCCCCAACTTGCCAGCTATGAGTGCTCTGGGAGAGACTGAGCAAGATGGGTTGCATTGTAATTCTTGATTTCCAGACAACCAACTTTCCTATTCAGAGACCTGAATCTTTAAAGCCATATATATTATACAAAATAAGGCAATCTCAGGCACCTTTGCATAATATACATTGGACAGCAGCATTTAAGGGATATTTATTGGTTTTATGGTCATTACCACAATCATCTACTATATACAAACTGGATAAAATCACATTATCAACAATGTTTCTTTGAGGTCTTTTTTAGAGACAAGTAATGTATATATAACATCTCTGGGATTCACAGAATTAAAATCAATACATGTTTTCTTCCTGCAGATTTAAAGGAGCAGATTGTAATCAATAGGTTATATAACATCTCTACAATCTCCTAAATTAATCTTAGGAAACATTTTCTGCAACTTTGGGATGTCCACTGCAAATCATGGTAACTCTTATTCATAACAAATATCTCTTCCTTGGATAATAGCAATAAAATTGTTTTGGTCGTGGGACAAGGAGTCTTTAATCAAGGCAATATCATATCATATCATTTTGAATTTTTCCTCCTCCCCTTAAAATCATGTGTGCAGATGGGCAGATTTTGCTTGTATTTCAAATTGTTGTGAAATGCTATAGCCTCTAGTTTTGAGGTGTGAGTGCCTCAAAACTGTTCACATAGCCAAAATGGCACCACTACAGGCTTGGGGGGCTCCCAAGGTTTGCGGTCACACCACAGATCTTCAGAGACAAATACTCAAAAGAGTTACTTGAGAACTGAGTGTAATTGCTGGCCATTGAAAGCTGAGTGGTTTTGGGGGGGAGGGGGCAAAAAGCAGGTGGGTGAAAGAATAGAATAGACTGTCGTGGAGGAGGGCAGAACTCACTGAATGGACCAGCAAACAGAATAAGTCCAACATTTGATTGCAAGCCCCCCTTGCAAATACCAAATGTCACTGTCACCTCTCAGTGCTCAAAGGGAAGATGGCACTACATACTTCTTTTTGGTCTATATCATGACAAAAGACCTGAAGTCTAACAGGTGTAGGAGTCAAATGCATAGATCGATGCATACATAGATAACAATTGTATAAATCCCAGCAACAGACAAATCTGACAATTTTGGTTTATCTCAGTTCCTCCCCCCCCCCCCCGCCCCCAACCTTAAGTTCAGTTCTCTACCTTTCCACATCAGTTTGCTATTCTTTTGAGGGGAATCAGCATTTTCATTCAATTTTCTCCTAATATACACATATTTGCATGCCATTCTACCCATTATGAATATTTCTGCCGTGCAATTTTCTCTACTATAATGCATTTTTGTATGCTATCTTCACAACTGAATGGATTTTTAATGCACACGTTACCCCAGTATATGCATCTTTGTACACATTATGTGGACAGAGAACTGCCTTGCAAAATTCAGAAAGCTGTAGATTTCAAAGGCTGGCTGTGTTTTGGTGTGTGTATTATTTCGGACACTGCATTATTTCAGACACTGAATTTTTCCTGTGTTCCTAATAAATACCTAGGGTTTTTGTTTTCTTGTCTGGGAAATAGTTCTTCAGTGGGGGACAGAAGTGAGGGAAATCACACCTGTCTACTGCAGTCTTTTTGATCACTTTCATGAAAACAATCTACTAACCTAGTCATAGGGCAGTTTCCCCCCTGCCCATATGGGGCAAACTGTGGCTGGGGTGGGAGTATTGGGATTTTGATTGGGGAAACAACACAAAGGGGAAAGTTTAAAATAACCCCTCCCCATAGTCCCTGCTCCAATTAATTTTGTGATCTTCATGGCTGCAACTCATTAAAAAAAGCACACCAAGAGAACCAATCCCACATAATGCAGTCCAGCCCTGAAGTAAAAGCCAGACCTATGCTCGTCTGCTATGCAAGGCTAATAATATATCTATCATCTATCTATCTATCTATCTATCTATCTATCTATCTATCTATCTATCATCTATCTATCTATCATGTATCTATCTATCATCTATCATCTATCTATCTCTGGCAGCATTTGAACCTATGCCTTTAGGAAGCCCTGAGCTTCCAAATCCTGGTACCCAGAACCACTGAGAATCACAATGTTGGGCTGCATTTTTATTGTTTGTATATATAGGTGCTGAAGGCTAAGATGTGGTTTTGAGTTCCTTATCCAGGACCATTAAAAGCTCCCTGTGCCAGCAGCATGACTTGAATAAGCTCAGCATTCCTCCAGGAGAAAAAGAAAAGACAGTCCTTAACTGCTACTGTTTATCCCTTTCATTTTCAGTTCATTATATGCAGCTTCAAACACAGACGACATTCACCTAGGTCCGTTAATGGAAAATAAAGATCACTGCCAGAGGCACCAATTGTTCCCATCCCCTGCACATAGAATTTTTGTGCACTGTGCATGCACATGTGTTTCATGTGTGCGTTGCAATCTATTTCATTTTCTTTCTGATCTGGGAAAGGCAACTGGAGGAGAATTGGCCCTGTGGCACAGGGGAATCATCGCCTTTATGAAAGTGACCCCCAGAAAGCAGGGAAAGTTGAGTTTCCCTCCTGACCCCCAGATAAGGAATGTGAACAGCTTTCACCTTGATTTTCACAAACGTTTCCACACTGCTATCCCTGTGATCTTGGATGCTCAAGGCAAGCTGTGCATGTATGGGATTCTAGCTTCCCCCACCAACACACACATCCTATGAAAAAAGTATTTATCAAAACTAATGGGGATGCTTGAGAAATTTCATGTCTGCAAATTCTGATGCATAGTGAACTGACTTGTAAGTAGGGCTGGGGGATGATTTCAATTTAGTTTTCATTTAAAGCCAAATTTAGCAAATTTGCACTTTTCCAAAACAATATGAGGACAGAAGCAAAGATTAGAATAGCTGTGGCTTAGTGGCAGAGTACCTGTTTTTCATGCAGAGGAACCTGGCATATCTAGGTAGGGTTTGAACTAACTCTTGGCTGTAAACCTGAATAGCTGCAGCTGTTCAGTGCAAATAATTGTGTGTTGCATAGACCAATGGTCTGACTCAGGGCTTATCCACACTTAGCTTAAACAACTTAGCTTAAAATTCAGGGCTGTGCCTGGAAAGAGCAGGGCAAAAGTGTGGATAAGCCCTCAGTATAAGACAGCTTTCTGGGTTTTGGGTAGAAAGCCCAGCTTTCCTTTGTTTTTACACTGTGGGCTTCCCATTCAAATGTATCTGCAAGGCTTCCCTGTGCTGTCTTCCAATGAATTAATTGCTCACTGCCCCAACACCCAGATATTCCCTCTCTTTTCTTGATGTAAGAGAAATCTTGCTGCAGGCCTGTGCTCGGAGCCCTGTTAGAAAGCTGTATAAAACCCTAATTAATAAATATGTTAGGTTAGCAACACCTGCTTGAAGTGACAGTTCAGCTGAAGACAGCACATTTCCCCATGTGTCTATCAGACCCATGCGATCGGTTTGTGTGTACATGTAGGTCTATTAATCACAGGACCCTATTTATTCTTCCAAGTAGTCATTGAGATGTCAAACAGTGCTTTAACCACTTTCTCTCTCTTTTCTTAATGTTGGTCTTGGGGAGGGGGCTTTTTCATGCAGGCACCGGGTATGTTTCAGGATGTGGTTTGTGAAGCTGTGTGCGGATCAAATTAGCCAAACCACCGTGATGACTTTCATCAAATTAAAGTGGCATCTGAACGACAGCTGCAGATAAATGGATGATATCGTTGAAACACCAGGGGGTGGTTTACTCACAGCTTCTACAAAGTGGTAAACACGATGTCTGAGAGATGCCTTGGGGAGGAACCCAGAGCTAACCAAAAGCCACAGTTGTGTCAAAAGGATCTGATAGCCAGCAGCTCTGTTTGCATTTCAAACCACTGTTGTGATTTGGGATTTATATTTCTCTCCCTCCCCCCCCCCCAAGTCTTGCTAGAGGCAACGTTTTCTCTGGCTGGGGTTTACGAGATGAATGCATTTCCCCCCATTTATTTAAGATACTTATTTTTTAAAAATTGGATCAGCTAAATAAGCAAATATAGTTTAGCTGCTTTCAGGACCCCGGAGGTGAAAAACCATTGCAGATTACACTCTCATTCCCCTTCCACTCTACCCCCCCCCATTGATCTCCAAAGTAACTGTATTTTACATGCTGACCCTGTTTAGTTTATCCTATTAGAAACCATCACTAAACAGATAAACTCATGGCTCTGTGGGTGTTTGGATTTCTGTAGTATTACTGTATCCTCTTTGGTTGTGTATTCAATGCATAAAGGAGAGATTTCCTGAATATGGTTCAGCAAAACTCTCCCAGGTGTGATGACATTTTGTGCAGTACCCCTTTTATCCACCAAGGGTGGGGAAACTTGTGAACAGCAACTCGTCCCTGATCATTGGCTGTGCTGGTTGGGTTAATGGGACTAGCCGTTCAACATCTAGAGGATGGCAAGCTCCCCGTCCATTCTTCAGTTTTCCAAGATCATAACTGTAGAACCTGGTTAACAGATCAAGAGGCACCAGTGGATTAGGGGTCACTAGAATCTTGGCAGTATTTTCTGGGTTGGAGTACCCAAGAAGGTGTGACTTCTGGAGCAGACTAGGCAAGACTTGCAGATTCTGAACAGTCTCAATTCTGCTGAGTAAATGTTTTGCAACCATCTCTTATGGAGATCTCTCTAGGTTTATAGTTACTTCTTGGTTGCCCCTGAATTTTAAATTTTGGCAGCTTTCTTACAAAGGAACACTTCTTTTATTCCTGCAATTTTCAGACCAATTGCTCACAAATCATTCTGGAAGATTAAGTGGCTCCTTTTTTTATTACCCCAAAATTGTAATGTCTACTTCTGTGGGAAAACTACTATAGCTGTCATTGTGAAATGTGGCAAGACTCATTCTCTACTAAGGGGCAACATTGCCTTCAGATTCCATCCAGTCATGCCTCAAAATAAAAAGAACCATTTACCCATAATTTGACAGATTTTACCAGCATTGAATGGGCTACCATGACTGAAAATTTCATCCACTTCTGTCCATTGTTCAGCCCAGACACTGAGGTCAAGCTCTGAGGGCCTTCTGGCAGTTCCCTTACTGCAAGAGGTGAGGTTACAGGGAACCAGGCAGAGGGCCTTCTTGATAGTGGTGCCCTTCCTGTGGAACACCCTTCCATCAGATGTCAAGGAGATAAAGAACTACACAACTTTTAGAAGACATCAGCAAGGCATCTGGAAGCTTTTTTATGTTTGATGCTTTACTGTGTTTGATGTTTTAATTTGTTGGAAGCTGCCCAGAATGGCTTGGGAAACCCAGCCTGACGGGTGGGGTATAAATAAAAATATATTATTATCATTATTTCTTATGGCTGCCCTTGTAGAAAAACAGCTGCAGCTATCCATCTGAAATTAGGCAGCAAAAGGGACAACCACATCTGCAAAGTTTGTCCAATTCTGGTCAAATATAAAAAAGAGACTGTTCCCTTTTTTTGGAGTTCTCTAATTCAAATACCTTTCAAAATATTTGCCTATAATTTGCTAGGATTTATCCATTCCAGAACAGTTACTATGACTGCACATTTTATCTATTCCTATTATAAGGATGGAAATTGTTTGTTTTTTTCCTTCCCCAGTACTGAAGGCGATGGGGGATGAGCAGCTTAAGAAGCACCTATGACTGAGGCAGGCTGTTCTCCAAAATGCCAAATCAAAGACCAAATCCAATCTTGTACTCAATGCACATTCAGTGACTACTGGCAAGAATGACTATGCTCTGTCTCCAGGAGTTGGAGGTGTTATGCCTCTGAATACATGTTGCTGAAAACACAGAAGGGAAAAGTGCTCATGTGCTCAGCTTCCCAAAAATATCTGGGCAGCCATTGTGAGAACTGAATGATGGACTTGGTGGTTCATTGACCTTGTCCAGCAGGCACTTCATATGTTCCAGAATCCAGAAGTTGGAGGGTACCCCAAGGGTCATCTAGTCCAACCCCCTGCAATGCAGGAATCTCAGCTAAAGCACCCATGACAGATGGTCATCCAAACTCTGCTTAAAATATACAATGAAGGAGAGTCTACCACCTCCAGAGGAAGACCATTCGTTCCACTGTTGAACAGTTCTGACTGGTGGAAAATTCTTCCTGATTTTTAGTCAATTCTACCCTGTGGAGCAGGATAAAACAAGCTTGCTCTACCCAGGGGCATCTTACTCATAGAGACTAATGGTGCTTGGCGCCAGGGTGCCAAGTTCTGGAGGGTGCCAGGGAAGAGGCGGAGGCTGGACGCAGCACCTCCCAGCATCAGGTCACCACCCTTGCCCGCCTCCGCCATGCCCGAAGCAGCGCCGTGCCCAGAACCTCCGTCTGCCATGGCCACCGCGGCGCAAAGCAGCCAGCTGAGCTGGGAGGTGCCACATCCAGCCTCTGCTTCTTCCCTGCCGGAGGAGCTGCCCTCCAGCCGCTGCACGCCTCCTCCAGCCCCGCCAGCAGCGCCGTCCTCCCTAAAAGAGGTTGACAACTCTGGGAAATGGGGGGGGGGAGGGAGCTTTGCACCATGGCACTAGATATGCCTAAGATGGCCCTGGCTCTATCTTTCATGTGCCTGCCTTTGAAGAAGGCTCTCATATCGCCTCTCAGTCTCCTCTTATCCAGGCTAAACATGTCCAGCTCCTTCAACCATTCCTCATAAGGCTTGGTTTCCAGACCCTTGATCATCTTGGTTGCCCTCCTGTGCACATGTTCCGGCTTGTCAATATCCTTCATAAACGGTTGTGCCCAGAACTGGACACAGGACTCCAGGTGTGGTCTGACCACACCTGGTCCTTGATCTAGACACTGTACTTTGATTGATTCAGTCTATAAGATATTCGTCAGCTCTTAATTTTTGCAGACTTCTTCTACTGCTCAAGTCAAGATCAACTAATATCAAATTTACACTTCTAGATGAATAACCTCTCTTTTCTATGCCTGTTCTCAGACACATGGAAATTGCAAATTGGATGGAAAGTATTTTGCCTTGAGGACATCTCTGCTAGTAATTAATAAGAGCAGTGATGAGCAACACTAACTAATTGTGTTGATGGCTATGACCATGAATTACTACTATTGCAATTATCAGAGTCATTATTATTATTACAGCAAATCACCACTATTGCTATCCTTGTTTTAAATTTCAGGGTGAGAATCTGGTCATGGTGGAACATGTCCTGGCCCCAGAGCATGTCCATCTTAATAGGTGTGGTGCTCAGCACAATCCGCTTAGATCAGGATATTATTGCAGCACTGCTTCTGATATGTGAGAAAAGCAAGAAATATACCTTTTTTAAAAGAAAGAAAGAAAGAAAGAAAGAAAGAAAGAAAGAAAGAAAGAAAGAAAGAAAGAAAGAAACCTTTTTTAAAAGTAAGAATGAATAATGGAAGGATGGTATACCAAGTTGTTTCCCTATTGCAGAATTACTTTAATAACACAACCGCAATATTTAAAGTGAGTTTGAGGGTTCCTCAATAGTGTGGCCACTTATACATTTCCAACCACAGTGCAACCTTTTGCAATTTGTAGGTAAGGAGGCAGTTTGGAGAATGAGCATTGGTAGGACAACAGAACATCTGGTTGCCTTAAGAAATCCTCTAGAGTTAGATCGTGCAGCTGCACAGGCTATCTTCTAAGGGTGGAGTGGACATTTTCATCCTGAAGGCTGCATTCCCTAGCAGGCCTCTTTTCAGAGGGAGGGGGTCACATCCTAGTGGTGGGTGAGGCAATGAATCTGATGGTTATCTTTGTACGGTCCTGTGCAGCCACACACACACCAGCAGTTTCTCCATTCAAACAAGCATTGTTACTGTTCATGGGCATGTTGATGCCAGGGGAATGGCCATAGCTCAGTGGCAGAGCTCTTGCCTTGCATGTAGAAGGTCCCAGGTTCAATTCCCCAGCATCTTCAGGTAGGGCTGGGAGAGATTCCTACCTGAAATCCTGGAGAGCCACTGCCAGTCAGTGTAGATCATGTGAGCTGGATGGACCAATGGTCTCACTCAGTGAAAGCCAATGTTCATGAGGCAAAACCAACAAACAAAAAACCTAGAGCAGTGACTTGAGGAGTGTGGTTTGAGGAGATGGTCTAGCCTGGGGGCCAGAGAGAGCAGCCTAGAGGACCACATTTGGCCCCAAGGCCTGAGATTCCCCACCTCTGCTCTAGTCTTACCTTCAGCTGAATGCATGAAGTTCAGGAACGGGGAGAGAGTTTGTGTGAGCTTGATGCCTCCACCGATTTGTGAATTGGGCTAAAGTTGCAGTTGTAACTATGTGAGTCTGAACTTCCCTCGATTTATTGCCTTGCTGAACTTTCAATATGTCAAAAGAACGACAACAGAGGTGTCAACCACCCTCCAATTTGGCCTTTCTGAACATCACTGCCCTACTAGAACTAAAGGCCCCAATGAGGCTTTCTCTCTCATTAATTCACCCCATGCAATGACATTGTTCAGGCTACCAGCATATCGAGTACGAAAGAGCATAGCGGGAAACGTAAATTACATTCGTAAAAGGAAGAGGCCTCCTTTCGCCCCTAAACAGCGACCTGCTCAGTGAGCCAACAAACATTGATAACTTGGCAGATGTTGAAATCCAGCATTTGCTTTTATGATGAAAGTATATTTGCTACTAAAAGATGCCCTTGGGAGATGCTGTTTTCCGAGTAAAATGATGGCAATTAGCATGGTTTCGTAGGTCAGGTGGAAACTTGCCACTTCCTAGATTTCTTTCCATAAAACAGAATGGTTCTGATTTTATTCATAGGTCTTCCATCAAAATGGGGAGGCTGTCTTATAGGAAATCAAATTGTTAGCCTGTCTACCTCAGTATTGTCCACACTAACTAGGAGCAGGACCTCAGGCTACTAGCCATGATGGCTATGGTCTGCCTCCACAGTTGGAGGCATCAAGGCTTCTGAATACCAGTTGCTGGAAACCATAGGAGAGTGCTCTTGTGCTTAGGTCCTGCTTATGGGTTTCCCAGTGAGAACAGGATGCTGGAGTAGATGGGCCATTTGCTTGATCCATCAGGACATTTCTGATATGCTTAGTTTTAACTAACTCTACCTACCTGTTGACGGTGGGGACCAACCTTCAAAGGGCCACAGGCCAGTGGTAGGTGAGGCTGTAGGCAAGCATGTAAATGTTAGCGTAGTACAGGAGACCACACACATATTCATCTCTCTCTTCCAATCCAGGCAAGGTAGACAAAGAATCCAAGAACATATTCCACACATTTCAAGGACACATTCTTCAATTAAAAACAATGGCTAAGCATAGCTGCACTTATTCATATTCTGTTAATCTTCCTTTCCCCATTTTTCTTAGAGAGGAGTCATTCTTACCTGCTATTGGTGAAACTAAGGAGTCTCATTTGTAGCAGCCATCTCTTACCCTAAGGATTCCTTCCCTCCACCCCAGTTTGTTTGCCTCTGTCTCAGAATGCAGATCTATATGTGCTGCGAGCCAGGGGTAGCTACATGCTTTTGAGCTACAACTCCCATCATTCCTCACCACTAGCTATGCTGCCTAGGACTGATTGGACTTGTAGTTCAACAGCAGCTGGAGGGTTACAGGTTCCTTCCCCTACCATAGGCAGCTGACCGCTGGTGTAGTTGCATCTCACCATTCACTCTTGGGAAATGGTCATTTGCATTCCTGCCAAGGCAGGCTAAAGTGTCACAGTGAAAGTCAGTTTTAAAACAACAGGAAGAACAGAGTGAGCAAATCGACCCAGGAATGGAAAGTTATCTAAACTGCCTCAATAAATGCAATTACTCCAAGTTGGTGGGTGGAACTGGCAGGCGGTGGAAATCTTTTTTTCTTTTTTTTTTTAGTCTTTACTCTGGAGTAGTGACTTTGAAGTCAATGGGATTACTCCCGATGAGATAATTTGCATCTTGTTGCCTGCAGAGCATTCTTGAAGCCATCAGCAAGTGCATCATAAATCCCATTGAGGCAAATGTGATTTATGAGCCTGAGAGGAGCTTTGGAGTGTCTGCTTTGCTTCTCTCCAATCAATCAAATCACTCCCTGCTTCCTCCCACATCTCTGCCACCACCTTGGAATACTAGAACCCAATCAGTGAGTGCTATCATTCTCAAGCATCAATTTATTGACTTTGAAACAGGCTGGGAATGAATGCTTTTAGTCTATCCAGTGGTAATGATATTCGCTGTGACTTATTACATTTATACCTGCAGTGATTTTCCCCCCTTCTTCTTCTTCTTCTTCTTCTTCTTCTTCTAATTTTGCACGTTTACATCCTGCCCATCCTCCCAGAGATCTTGCTTTGATGTAGGAAGATTCATAGCTGAGTGGGGGTCCAAAATGAGGTGCCATGGTCCAAGTCTAACTATTACAGCAACACTCTGCCACTTTGCCCAGCGATTGCATACTTTTGCTCTGTGTTACATTGCAACACCTGAAGGAAAGGCATGTTATAAATGTGATGTCGCTGTCGCTTCACCCTGGCTCAAGCCAGTGGGAAACAGTGGGAATAACCTTCTGACAGGAAGAGTTGTTTGACAGTGGCTACCTTGGAAGATGGTGGCCTCTCCTCCACCAGAGGCTTTTAAGCTGAGGTTGGATGGATGTTTCTCAGAGATTATTTAGCTGTGATTCCTGCATTGTAGGGGGCTATACTAGATGACCCTCCCAGCCCCACAGTTTGCTGATTCTTCTTTTCTATGAATAAAATGTACCTGCAGCTCAAGTGGTTTCGAAATGGCTGCAGCACAGGGCACCAGAAGTTTTTGGGAACTCTGGAAAGTTCTCGTACCTGAAACAGAAAGGGTTCCCAGGTGCGAGCACACACAGTTTTTAGTCTGCTCTGGAACCGAGAATGAACACTTGTCTTTCCTGCACTCTGCCACCCCCTTCAACCTTTTTCTGGACATCCCTTTTTTGTGTGTTATAAAGTGTATCGGGTGTTAAAGGCTTTCTTTTTGCTCCTTATTTGATTTGGCCTCAAGAGCTCCCCAAAGAGAATCAAACATTGTTTTAGTTCCAGCCTGTAGAAGAAGGAAGAAGATTAATAGATTTGTGCTGGTGCTCAGTTCGTGTGGGTATATATGTGTGTGCGGGCAAATGAGCAAGTGTGTCCATCTCTCTTTAAAACATTACCCCTTTCGGAGTCAAATCAGGAAGTGCTTTTCAATGCTTTCTAATGTTGCAAAGAAAGTTCCCCATGGCTTGTGAAAAATATCTGTCAGAAATATTAATCCTCTTCCCGGCACGCTCAAGTCCTGGGGGCTGCAAGATTTTCCATCGCTTTCCCATCCGACCCGACCCTATTTACTTTCTGTTGTTAAATGGTTTCCTTTTGATCTCCAAATTAATTTCTTGATGGAAAAGAAATATATGAGTGTGAGGGTCTCAGCAGATGTTGTCTTCCAGCTAAGTTTTAATTATAATCCATTTGAACCACCTCCTTGCCCCCACTGCATCTGAACTCAGTCCTACGTTTGTCAGTTTTAATTCTCTCACACATGGTCCTGAAATGCATCGGGAAACAGAGGCCTACCAAACCAACAACAGCTAGATTACACTTTTTAGGACTGTTCACACATTGCATTCTTCAAGTGTACAGTCATATGATGTTGCATTACACTAGGAGTGAAAGGCATTTTCACTAGGAGTGAAAGGCCCAAGTGGTGTATTACTTCCTAGCTCTACAGGCCGGTAGAGGGTGGAGCAAGAGGCAAAGGCAAGTGGGACGCAGATTTAAACTTCACTTTTGTACAGTAAGCTGGTTTTACACATCCTCACACTCCCCTCTTTATACCCTATCCTGACAAGATAGAACCATTATTTTTGTAGACTGCTTTGAGGTTTTGTGACAAGTGGTGTATATGTTTTGTGAAATAAATGAAATTAAATCACCGGAACTCAAGGATACATTCCAGTTAGGCAAAATTGTTTGGGCCAGCAGGGCCAGCAAAGGGTGAGTTCCTTTTCATGATAGAGTGGTATGCAGTTATAGATAGTAAATGTTTTGTAAGAAGCTTCACCAAATAGAAAGATCATAGGACTGAACAGTTGAAAGAGCAGAAGTTTGCACGTTGATTTGAAAATCGCCAGACTTTTCTCTGCTGGCTTTAAGTTTAGATACAAACAAAATGGCTGACCTGATCTCAAGATGAGAAGCTTTAAACTTAGATTAAATGAGAACACCGAGGAAGTCAATCCTACTTTGTCTTATTTGTTGCTACTTCTGAAAAAAATGTGGTGATGGAAAAGGAGAGGTATATGGCTAGTTTTTTGTGTGGCAAGTCTTTCACCCTCTGCATGTTCCCATTTTTCAGGGGTAAATTGGGCATGACGGACCTCAAAGAGGTTTGTGGTGTCAGGAAGATAAATGAGGTTGCAAATTAGAGAAGCTTCGATGCTATGACAAAAATAAGTGTCCTTTTTGTGTATGTATATCAGCCTACCCCAAAGTGATGGCTCATGATAGTTTGGTAGCAGAATGGCTACTAGGCGGCATGCCTGTGGGTGCTCTGCCAGCCACGACCCTGTAAGGAATTGTTGTATGGTTGCAGTTCACAAATTATATGCCCAGGGCTGTTATTAAACATTTGCATCAACGGCTACTAGCAGAGCTGGCCTAGGCATTACGCAGGGTGAGGCCAGTGCCTCAGGCAGCGGAAGCCTGGAAGACAGCATGCCTGTGGGTGCCCTGCCAGCCCTGCCACCTCCTCCAGTGGTGAAGAAGCACCACCGCCATTGGCACCAATCTTGAGCAAGATCTCACCCCACATCACAAAAGATCGGCACAATCTTGCCTGAAATAGGCACCGATGGTGGTGGCACCTCTCTGCTAGTGGCAGATGCAGCAGAGCATGCAGCAGTGGTAGGGCATGCAGTGGCAGAAGAAGGTGGGTGGCAGCAGAAGTGATGGCAGGAGCAGGGCAGGACAGCACTTCCTGTTTTGCCACAAACAGCGAAACAGAGTGCGCTGTCCCTCTCTACTAGCCATGGTGGCTATGTTCTGCCTTCACAGCTGGAGACAATGATGCAGTGGCGTAGCGTGGGTTGTCAGCACCCGGGGCAAGGCAAGTAATTTGCGCCCCCTAACCCATGGATTTGCGCCCCCAACCCGTGGATTTGCGCCCCCTAACCCGTGGATTTGCCCTAACCCCAGATGTTGCGCCCGGTGCGGCCGGCCCCCCCTGCACCCCCCACGCTACGCCACTGCAATGATGCTTCTGAATACCAGTTGCTGGAAGCCACAGGAGGGGAGAGGTCTCTTGTGCTCAGGTCCTGCTTGTGGACTTCCTGTAGGCATCTGGTTAACGGCTGTGTGAGCAGGATGCTGGACTAGATGGGCCACTGGCCTGATCCAGCAGGCTCTTCTTATGATCTAACATAGTTGTGCTTTGTGTGATATGGTCCTGAGTCACAAATATTCATCAAGGAAAAAAACCACCCATGCCTGTTCAGTGTTGCAAACTAGAAAAATACCAGCAGAACAGGAAACACTCAAATCCACCAAGCAATGACCCATCAATCTTTGGAAAGGTGTGCCTTCCTACAGCCTTCTCTTCTTTTCTCTGCAGACCTCCTTTTCTACTCATTTCTTCCCCCATGGCCCTTTTCTCACTTTATTTTTTTCTTCTTCTTCGTCCTCCATAAAGTAGCAGAGAGCTTGGGGCAGTCAATTTCAAAGCAGTGGGCTGTGAAAAGCTGTTAGAATAATAGTTTATTGACCCTGGATGTGGCAGCTGGAGCTGAGGGCAGGCACAACTCTTAGCAAAACTTAATCGCCACAAAGGAGGTTTGATAATCTTTGATCGTTTTTGTGACCTTTGGGGGGCAGTTAGACTGAGGAGGAGAAACCAAACATTTGAAGCCCAGGTGGAATGCAAGCATTCACTAGTTCCCTGCATGCTTTAAGAAATTTCCCAGATAAAAATGATATATCTTAGACAGTAGTGTAGTGGCAAATGCAGAAGTGCCGACTCCATGCCCATCACAATCATGCCTCTTCACAGCCACACAACCTTCTAAGATGATGCAACCTTCTAAGACTATGCAGTGGTGTAGCATGGGGGGGGGGGTCACATGGGCTGTGGCCCCGGGCACAAAATTTGTTGGGGGCGCAAAATTTCAAACCCAGGTGTTGCCACAATACAGCTATGCGCTTCTATTGTTGGGCTCTGTTGAAAACAGCTTCTCCATTACAACCAGGAAGTGACCTCTCCAGACAACAGATTGACTCTTCTTTTCATCTCTATGTCTGTTACCTCCTGGGTGATATGGACACCTTAGGCAGCTGAATGGGCATGCGTACTCTGTCTGTTTCCATCCCTTCCACCCCCCCCCTCTGTGTGGCCTGGGCTCTGGGAACTCATGCAGATCTCTACACATTTCAAGTTTCGCTATTGTTTGTGACAGCATATTGAAAGCTTGAGAATGTGTCAAGGCTGGGTGCTTCTTCCCTTTGATGGCCTTCCTAGCAGTTTAAAGGTCCACAGTATTCTTTGCACTTCCAGTTAAAATCTATTTCCAGGAATCACCACCACTGCCACCATCTGCAAGGATAAATGCCAGTCTTGAGCTCACTGGTGGAGGAACGAGGAGCAAATTATCAGAATGGTATCATTATGCATGATGTGTGTGTGGAAAAGGCCTGTGTGTGTGTGTGAGAGAGAGAGAGAGAGAGTGAGAGAGACCTGTGGAAAAGGTCTCTCTCTCTCTCTCTCTCTCTCTCTCTCTCTCTCTCTCTCTCTCTCTCTGTGTGTGTGTGTGTGTGTAAAAGGCCTGGAGACAGCATACAATGGCAGTGTAAATCACTGTATGAAATGCATCTCTTGGTGTGGATCAGTGGCTGCCCACAATTTCATCGGTGCCCAACTTCACAACCCAACAGGCAAAACTAAAAATAACCTTTCCAGTCCACAGTAAAAATGAATTTATTTGTAATTCACTTTCCAGGTATGCTCTGTTACAGATCTGGGCTCTCAGAGGTTTAGTTGTATGTGCTAGATATATTCTCTCTTTTCTTAAAGGCAGGAAGGGAGGGGGGGTGAGGAGGAAGCACTTCATTTCACCTTTACAGATTTATTACAGCTTCTCTGGAACAGGTACTTGCCGTAGGTATTTCTTGGTGGAAATGAGTAGAGATTATTGGGGGGAACTCCTGAAGCCAGTAACCTTGCCAAATGATGTATGGTCTTTGGCAAGTGGAGGAGAGGGAGGGGGAGAGAGAGACGTTCCCTCTGGAGAGAACGCCAAGCGAGGAAGTGTATTAAAAAATTAAATAAAATTAATTGTTTAAATTATTAACAGCAGTGAAGAATGCTGCCCAGCCTTTGCATAATAGTATATATAGCAAAGCTGAGTATGCTACATTGCTAGCTAACTACTAGTCATATAATGCTAATTAATTCACGGATAGTTATTTTTTACATTTATGGGTGGTGGTGGGGTTGTTCCTTATAAATATATGAACACTTTTAAAAACATAACTTCTGAAAGGGAAAGGGAATAATTCATGTAAAGCTGAGCCCTTGGCTCCCTCGTTGGTAATTAAAAGAAAGGGTTCTTCTTTTCTAGTCATCTGTAGCACTATTAGGGGGGAAACACTATTCTTGAAACCTTCTCATAAGAACATAAGAAGAATCTGCTGGATCAGGCCAATGGCCCATCTAGGCCAGCATCCTGTTCTCACAGTGGCCAACCAGATGCCTGTGGGAAGCAGGAGCCAAGCACAAGATCCCTCTCTTCTCCTGTGGTTCCCAGCAACTGGTATTCAGAAACCTTGCTGTCTCCAGAAAATCACCACCATGGCTAATAGCCATTGATAGCCCTCTTCTCTTCCATTAATTTGTCTAATCTTCTTTGAAAGCCATCCAAGTTGGTGGCCATCACTGCCTCCCGTGGGAGCAAGCCAGTTCCCTGGGAAAAACGATTGACCATTAAGCCACTCTAAGAATTGTAACTCTGTGAGATAGGTGTGGGTGGGGGCTCCTAATGACTCTCAACACCTTAACAAACTCCAGTTCCCAGGATTCTTTGGGGGAAGCAATGCCTGTTTAAAGCAGTATAATATTACCTTAAATGTAATGTGTAGGTATGGCTAGTGTGTGTCATTGTGCGCAGTCACAGAAAAGGACCACAGGCATTCTAGGTCCTTGCAGCGCATGAGCCTCTGTCTGCTCACATCACATACCGTACATCATAACAATGATAGGAATTTTGAAACTCTCTCTGTGTGTTGATGTGTGTGAAAAGTAAGAGAATAATCAGAAGCAGCGTTAACTGCCGGAGCCTTTTTATGCCATCTTGCAATATAAACAGAGGTGTGTGTGTGTGTGTGGAGGAGTATTAAGAGAGCATCATGTGCAATCACAGACAGCAGTCAGACAATAAGGCAAACAGATACACATCTTTGCAATGCAAAAACCAGGGCAGAAGGAGGGGTGGGGGTGGGGGAACAACAAGCTCAAGATAGATGGAACAAGGCAGGTTTATCGTCAACTTAAATGCAGGAGAACAGGTGCAGAGAGGAGGGAGCAAGGAGGGGGGTGGAGAGTGAAAAGTAGCAGTGATTGTGTTGCAAAGCTATGGAGCTGTCTCAGCACAACTGCATGCTTTGCACATCTGTATTCTCAGAAGACCATTTCATGCATTATCCGTGTGATGGGAGAGCCATGCAATGACTGGGCATGGAGGGGGCACACCGCAAGTATCTGCACCAACTTTGGGCATGCCCCTAGCCCTGCTCCTTGGAGACCACCCATTGCTGTTACTTCTAGAAAAGCCACTTCCGCCTTAAGGAGGAGGTGGGGTTGCGGGCTTCACAGCCCCTTCATGTGTGCCAGGTGGGAGGCTGGCCCTGTGCAATTGGGGAATTCTCAGTTGCGTCACTCCCCTAGCTGGCCAATAGGGTTGGTCCAGGGGTGTGGCCTGCCCCATAAAGGCAGGACACAGCCGGGGATCTCCCTCTTTGTCCGCCTTCCAGCTGCTCCAAAAGTACCACTGTAATAGAATTGTACAGTTGGAAGCGATTCTGAGTATCATCTAGTCCAAACACCTACAAAGGCACATGGTCATCCAAGCTCTGCTTAAAACCCTCCAGTGAAGGAGAGTCCAACACCTTCTGATTGAGTCTGTCTCGCATCCAAACAGTTCTTACCAGCAAGAAGTTCTTTCTGAGGCTGGGTAAGGGGCACACAGAACAGGCAGTTAGGTTTTGGCACAGAAACTGCTTTGGTTGCCTCTCCTCTGTCAGGAGGGAACCTGAGAAAATGTGTCCCTGTTAATTCTCCTCAACCTCTCAGCAGCTTTCTATACTAATGACTATTAACTCCTTCCAATGGAGAAATAGCTTTATTGAGGAATGTTTGGGCAGATAGCGTCATTACATAGTTTAAGCACTAGATGGCATTAAACTTAGGATGTTTTCGCATGGCACATAATTCCATTTTTATGACTTTCCCTTTACTGTTAAGAGCCATGTAGCTTTCACATGGCATAAAACCCATTTCTGGAACTATAGAGAAATGTAGGACTTCGCCACACTCCCACTTGTCCTGTGCCTAGAAAGTACGGGCCTGAGTGGTTTCCCACTTGTCTCACATTTTCTAGGCGTGGATCTGAGCAGTTCTGCATTTGCCTCACAACTCCCCCCTGGAAAGCTTTCCTCTGAATGAACCTGCGAATGGCAGTCGACAGAAAACCTGATTGCAGTTTATTCTGATTCAGTGGTAAAGACTGATAAAGGTTTTCCTGGGGGAAAATGGCAGGGCCAAAGGAGATGACGATGAGACCATAGTGCAAGTTCAGTGCTTGCTTCTGTATTTTTGCTTCCAGAAAACATTGGTTCAGAAATGATATGGAAATGAATGCCAAATTTGCACTGTAGTTTTTGGAAGTGGCTTTTACATCATGTAAAAGCTCAAATTCAATGTGGAAATTAACAGTTTAGGGAAACATCACGGAAATGGAATAAAGTGCCATGTGAACAAATCATATCCTTTGCGTGAGTGGAATAAAGAGATTTCTCTGTTTTTGTTGAAGAGGGAAAATGGAGTGTTTACATAGTTTGCTGACTCCTCTGTTCTCTAAACCTTGCATGATAGAGAAGTGATTTGTTTGCCATTCCTTCTCCCCCCCCACCTCCTCCGCACCAAGTTATAGGTCCTTTAACTGAAACGTCTACTCTTCCCTTAATCTGCTGGAGACCCATCCCTCATAAGGATATGGTTCCCCTGAGTCCTAGCACCCTCATCACAGCTCTAGTGAAGGTGACACTGGGCTCCTGGTGATGACACAAGCAGCTCTGTAATCTGATAGCAGGGATTTTAGTCAGGCATCCCCAACCTGCAGCCCTCCAGATGTTTTGGCCTACAACTCCTATGATCCCTAGCTAACAGGACCAGTGGTCAGGGATGATGGGAATTGTAATCCAAAACATCTGGAGGAGTGACGGTTGGGGATGCCTGATTTTAGTGAAACACTAAACAGGTTTAACATGGGTAGCAAAATAATAAAAGCCCAAGTCTTGTCCCATTTTTTCCCTTGGCCAGTGGAAGGGATGGGGAACCTGTGGCCTACCAGATGTTGTTGGATGCTAACTCCAGTAATCCCTAGCCAGTACAGCCAATGGTTAGGGATGATGGGAGCTGGAGCTCAAGAAGATCTGTCTGGCTTCAGATCCCACATTCCTCACCTATGGAGTGCTCCTTGTTTCCTTCTTCTTTCATTTATTTACCAAAAGGGAGTACCCGTTGTTGCCCAGGAATTTGTAGGAAAAAAATAAATACTGGGGGTTTTGTTGTTGTTTTTTAATGGCTAGTGTAACTATTGTGAGTTTGGACCCATCACACCAAAAAAAGTGCCGAAGTCATATTTTGGACTTCCATCTTGAATCAAAATGGTGCCCAGAATCGAATTTGGTGATGATATCTTGAGAGGCAACTGAACCTATAAAGAACAGGTGTATGGACAGACAAACTATGTTGTTGACCTTATTTGATTCCATTTATGAATTACTTCCCAGAAAATATTTCGCAGTAATGAACATCAACAATAAAAACAATTCCATATACAAAAATTCACCACAGAAGAAGACTGTTGAAAAAGGGAGATTTTCAGCAGGTGCTCAGAAATCAGCAGAGGCAAGTTCCTGCCTGTAATGGCAGGGAGTTCCAAAGTTTAGACGCCAACATGCGAAAGGCCCATTCCTATGTTGTCTTTCACAGACTTTCTAATAAGATGGCGCTCTTTCCAATACCTCTCTTCCTTCCCACTCTCACAAGCCCACAATCCTGTCCTCCCACTCTTAGCTTCTTCTTTGCTAGATTTTACGCCGGCAAAACTCTTCCCAAGACGAGGCATATCCATGATGACAGGCCCAGCCAGACTCTGCCATGTCATCATGAGCAAGCAGCTGTGGAACGAAATTGCATTCTGTCAACACAGCCTGGAGAGCCCCTTCCCGTCCCGCCCCCCGCCCTGATGCCTACCTGTCTCTTCCAGTTATCTGTGACAGCCAGCAAACATGTCAGCTTTTACAAGGGAGGCAAGAGGAGAGCCATGTCCCTGAAGCTCTCCGCTGGGACTCTGCTGAGAGGAGCCGGCAGCGTTTCAGTCAGGGGCTGACCAAATGGCCCCCGGACAAAGGCAGCCCAGTTCCTTGGCAAGGATTACCCAGGAAGTGATCATTCTCTGAAACCAACACCAGCATCAGTGATAATAAAGACCCTCTTTGCAATTTGATTTTTTTAAAGGACTTACTAAATCACGTCCAACTTCCCTTGAAGTTCTTCTGATGTTTTGCCTGTGCAGGAACCTTCAATGCTACTTTGACATTTGACTTTAGAGAAAGTGGCAGCTATGGAAAAACACTGGTCCAAAGATGATATGTGTAGACTAAATCTGTAAAGATGAACCAATTAGAAGTAAGATTGACAATGGATAGATAATGAACAGGATAGTGACACAATGTAAAACATACACTAAGTTATAAGAAGTCGAGTTGTGGTGGAGGGAAGCCACACAGGTGTATATTATTGTCTTTATTATTTTGAGGTACGCAGGATTTGATTCTGTTGATTTGTAATTGTAAAGTTGTGTATTTATAGTTATTCTTTTGTGATCAATAAACAGATGAAAAAGAAAAAAAAGAAAAAAGAAAGTGGCAGCTACACTTGAGATGGCTCCTGAAACAGAAGCAAAAACACCCTTCTGAGTGTCCCTTAGTGGATTGCAAATAGAATCCAGGCATCCTTTGAATTTTTCAGATATTTGATGGATATTCTCCAAATTGGGGGTGAGGGACCTTTTTCAACCCAAGAGCCACATGCCATTCTGGGCAGCCTTCCAAGGGCCACATGCCAGTGGTGTAGGTGGCAAACATGGGTGAAGCAGTGAACATGAGTTTTGCAGGAGGCTAGTTTTTGTTCACAGTTTCATACGAACCCCTCCAGATCGTCCATCCAGGAAGACAAGAGGCATTATTAAAGTTCATGCATGCATTCCAGCCAGGCAAAAATACTTGAGATGTGAAGTAAGGCCGGGGAGGAGTGTGGCCTGGGGAGCATCCCAAGGGCCTGAAACTTCCCACATTTGGCCCTCAGGCCTGAGTTTCCCCACTCCTGCTTCAAATCATTACTCCCTCTATTTCCAGTGTGCAGTCTTCCAATGTACATTGCTTAATGTGGCCAAAACAGCAGCACCCAGGCACAAGGAGCAGGTGTCAGCAGACTTGGGGGAATCCAAAGGTTGGTGGTTGCTCTTTTTCTGTGCTACCCTATAAAAACCAGGTTCTCAGAGCCTGTGAAAGAACTAGCCCTCCCATATTACAAATATTATAATTGTAGGCATTGATATTTTACTTTGTAAAGAAAAAGGGCTCTATCTATCTATCATCTATCTATCTATCTATCTATCTATCTATCTATCTATCTATCTATCTATCTTTCTATCTATCATCTATCTATATATATCTGCTCCAGGAGTTGCAAGCAAGGTCCAAGTCAGCAGGCTCCTCCAGAGTCATCTTTCTCCTACCTCAAAGGCAGCCATGCTGAAAACTTGCAGTGCTGTGTTTCCATTATACACTATGCCCCAGTTGTGGAGCCACCTGAGTTTTCCTGCTAGCATCGTGTTTGCATTTTCATGAGGTTTAATTTTCCCCGTGAAAGTTGGCGTTTTGAGGGGCAGAGGAGAAGATGTACACAGAGATATACTCTGCTTTCTGCATGTTCCTGATCCTTCATGATGTTCGCAGACATTTCCCTCTCCCCACACTGCATCATGGAACATATATGGCATACATTCGTAAAAATAGCATACCAAAAACTGTGTTATATTAGGGGGAAATGGCAAAGAAGAAGAAGAAATGTATTAGGCAAAATTGAATACAAGAAAGTGAATTCTAGGAGATGCTGACAAGTTTTCGTGAGGACTGATTCATTTATTTATTTATTTAAGTGCAAACAGTTGCGGAAAGGTGGAGCACTGATGACTGGATAAATGAGAAACTGAAACAAACCTAAATAGTTCCATCCAGTGGTGAGGCCCAAATGTTGGGGGTACAGAGTGTATGTTGAGGGGGCAGCTGACACATGGGGAAGGGAATGGGGCTCAACCCTGGCCCTGATCACAGGGCAAGAACTGGGACATTGTGCTTCCTGCTCCTCAAAACACACGTAGAGACCAGCATGATATGGCCATAAAACATGTGCTTTCCCTTGGTGGCACTTAGCAATAGCAGAGCACATGAGGGAGATTAATATGCCGGAAAACTGATCATCTTCAGCGTGGGAGTTCCGTGGCATGCTGATCCCTGAACGGATTTATTGACTTGTGCAACTAACGTGGAGTTGCCAGCTTCCCCTCCCTTGCCCATCCTCAGGCAGCTTTCTGCTGTCATGGGGAAATGGGGGAGGCTGCCATCTAGGTGTTAATGAAAAACCTAAATAATTCTTGTAACAGGAAGCCATCATCTGAAAAACAGGAGCTAATTTTGAATTATTAAGGAGCCCCATCATCAGCTCTCTGTGGAAAGGAGAAGAAGGGAGGAGGGGAGGAGAAAATTGCTGTTTGGGAAGTCCAATTATTTCTCAACTGTAGACAGTTCTTATTAACTTGGGCAGAAAATTAATTAGTCTAATTAGAAAGCCTCATTGTAATTCAGGGAAGAGTTATGAGTGGTGTGTGTGTATGTTGGTGTACAGAGGGCAAATGAACAGCAATGGTGATGGGACAGGAAAAAGAAATGGCAGAGGTGGAAATTATCTTATTAGAATGCGGACGTCCCTTCGGTCAAGGTGGAAAGAATGGGGTTGGTTTGCTTTTCAGGCCTTGTGATTTCTTTCTTTCTTTTGGAATTTGAGGTTTATATGAACCCCAGCACAACATTCTGTATAGCTCATAGTGCTGATAACCCCAAGGTTGCAAGTTCAATCCCTGTATGTATTCCTGCATTGCAGGGGTTGGACAAGATGATGGTCCTCATGGTCCCTTCCAACTCTACAATTCTATGATTCTTTGATTCATTTGGAGTGAGAAATACCAGGGAGATGAGCAAGAAGGTTCCATTGGCTCTTGGATCCCATTCTATTTTGCTTTTCACTGGTCATGCTGCTTTTGAACAGGACCCAAGCTCACCTCCCATCTCCAGTGGTGTCCTGCCATTTTAAGTTACCCAAAATGTGACATCCAGCCCATTGATCAATGAAATGTATTGATCTGATAAAATTTGCCGCCTTCCCCACAGGACTCTTCCTCCGGACCAGAGACACTGGTGTTGAGGCCTGAAGCAGAACAGGGTGAAGGTACTGCTATGTGAAGATGCAAGGTTGGAAGTGCCATGCATTTATACTAATCTGGAAGGTCACTGCTCCTGTCACAAACAGTGTTGCTAGATCTCTAGCCATTTGCACCTGAACAAGTATTTAAGAGTTGAGGACATACCATCCATGGTAGCTCACAAGCCTCGGGACCCAGCCTTAGCTCATGAGTTTCCTGGTCCAAGCCCTGAAATCACTGATAGGAGAGGAATACCACTGATGGCATGATGACTATGCTGTGCCCCCACAGCTGGAGGGGGCAATGATTCTGAATACCAGTTGATGGAAAGCACTGGATGGGAGAGTGCTCTTGGTCCTGCTTGTAGGTTTCCCATAGGCATCTGGTTGGCTGCTGTGAGAGCAGAGTGTTGGACTAGATGTGCCATTGGCCTGATCCAGCAGGGCTCCTCTTACATTCTTAGGCTGATAGCTTGTGTGAGAGTTGGCTGTGAAGAAAGTTCTTACAAGAGGCCCTCCTTCCCTACATTTGATGGACATGTCACATTTTGCAATCTTCCTTCCCTTTCTTTCTTTCTGAACCACCTGCTGTTCCATCCTTGAGCAAACGCAAGATGCTGAGGAGTACCTGCCAACGTCCCTTTAATAAAATATAGGACATCTGTTCTTTTCAGCCGAGGCTGCACATCTTTCATCCGTTGTGCAAAGATTGCAAAAGGCACGATTCCCCCCCCCCATCTGGGAGGAGAGGGGTGTGCAAGAGAGAGTAAAAGAAGCACATGCCCCTTCCTGATGCTGGTTGGATTAGATGCCAGCAGAGGACTGAGCAAACGGCATCAGGGATGATGGGGCTGACATCTCTGTAGGCAGCAAAGAGAGCAGTAGAAAGGAAGTTCCTTGCCACCACCCTTCTCCTCTGCCTCACTTCTCCTGTGATGTCTTTGCTTCCCTCAAAGCCTTCCGTCTCAAATGCACAGTGCCAGCAACCGTCTGTTCCTCTTAGGAGGAGGTGGTTACGCTCATCAGATGTGTTTATTTCAGCTTTTGATCGCATTTTCCCTAAGGCTTCCCCATTCCCCAGTCTCTTCCTCTCTCGTTCTCTCCCTCTCTCTCTCTCTCTCTCTCTCTCTCTCTCTCTCTTTCCCTAATAAACAGAGGGTGCAGAGAGAAGCCCTCCCCAGGCACTGGCATGGGAATGTGACTTGGCAGCTTTTGCTGAGGAAGCAGAGAGGGAATCACCTTCTGGGTGCCCTCAGCAATTGTGGGCTTGTCTTCCATGCAATCTGTCAGCAGCACAAGAAAATGCACTAAGTCCACCTCCTCATAGAAAGGAAAATTAGCATTTTCAAGATTACAAAGCAAAGGAAAAAGAATGGACCAGGAGGTGGGGGGGGGGGAGGAGAATAATAAGGAAAGGTTGGGGGAAAGAAATTAAGCCGTAACCATTTTATCCCATCATTAATAACTTATTATCTGGCAATGTACTAATCATATTGTCACCCAAGCGTCTTCTCCAATAAAATTCAAATGTATTGCGTTACTTGCTTTCTAAAATTGGAACGATTGGATATAGCATGATCAACTAAATTTATAAATTATTAATTACTATTAATAAATAAATTAATAAGTTAATTCACAGGCTGAATCAACCAACCAACACCCCCCCCCGCGCTTTACACTGGGCTGTGGCGTGTGTGAGAATTGGACAAAAACATCCTGGGTTGTGGAAAATTCCCTTTGGGGGTTCAGTATGGAGCCCCAATTCCCAATTAATCAGACTCATGGTCCCTTCCAACTCTACAATTCTATGACTCTATGATTCTAAGAGTCTCCCACCCACTAGTCTAGTTAATAAAGTATCCTCAAGTCCCAGATGGCTTTGCCCACCCAAGCAGGCCACTGGCTCATCACTGTTGGTATGGGCTTCCTGCTTGAGCGAGACCTTGCATAAGGAAAAATCCCTTCCTTGTTCTGGCAAATCCATGTTTATTTTGGGACATGCCTTTGATCCTGCTTCTCTCATGACTCCAGCTTCTTACCCCTCAGTTCTGGAACACTGCATAGACCCATGATACTGACTCCTTGGCTCAATTCCTGGCTTCTGGTTTTTGCCTCCTGATGCATTTTGACCAGCTTACCTATTGCCCAGTCCTGGTGGGAGGAATCAAGGCAATCACCATAAGATTCTAAGATGGTGTTTTAACTGTGTACTGGGAAACATGTATCAGGGTTATGGCACTTCCTTTTTAGCCCAAGGGCCATCTTTGCTTCTGGACACCCAGGAGGCACATGCCAGAGGTGGGGGGAGCCTGAGGCAAAAGGAGGAGCTACAAATGTAAATGATGGCCAAGAGGGACCACATTTGGCCCTGGGCCTGAGGTCCCCCATCACATACACATACTGAACAAAGATGCTGATCCTGTTTCCCTGCTCTCCTGTCATCATACACATAACACTGCACACTGCTTGTCTTCCTTTGTAAGAAACATTATTATTCTGATATAGAAATAACAACAATAAGAAGGGAACACACTGTTATGATCGCTGTGACCTTCTGCCCTGTGCTCTCCCTCGAAAACGTTTCTGGAATTGTAACACAGTGCCAGCTTCACTGTTGAAAGATTGCTTCTGGTTGATCTATAATTTACAAAATGCACTCAGATTGGTTCTTGATGGGAGAAAGTGTTTTATATGGGTTTTTTTTTATCTTCTCAGAGTGGTGGGGGGAAAAGTAGCTTTTAAAATGTTGATTATTATTCTTTCTGGTTGCTTTTTTTAACTTGCTAATTGTGACTAGAAGATAATTTAAAATTTTGTTGATGCCTCCGTGCTAGGCACTGTGATTTGAAGAGTGCAAAACATTAGATTTTTTTTTTTTTTTAATGGATAGACCTTGTAAGAGGAGGGGGAAAGTGTCATTGATATTTCTTTAGAGTTCCATGTTGGGGAAATGTTTCTTCTTCAAGGGCTGCTTGCTGGTGGTGGTCATGACCTGCATGTCCCCTTACAAGCATATACAGTGGTACCTCGGGTTACAGACGCTTCAGGTTACAGACTCCACTAACCCAGAAATAGTACCCTGGGTTAAGAACTTTGCTTCAGGATGAGAACAGAAATCGTGCTCCGGTGGCATGGCGGCAGTGGTTCTTCAGGTTAAGAACAGTTTCAGGTTAAGAACGGACCTCCAGAACAAATTAAATTCTTAACCCGAGGTACCACTGTAAACACATACAGTCTTCCCCTCTCAGACATACACACAGAGAGAGCAGGGGTGAGCAGCCTTCTCCCCACTCAGTCCCAGACTTCCTCACACACAGACTCCCCTTCACTCACTTTCTCACTCACTCGCTGACTCACACACTTATACTCTTGTTTCTACGCATCCTTCTGCACGTCTGGGCAGGATTTCACCCTTCACCTGGCACACTGAGATCCCATCATGCCCCCACCTGCTGCCCAGCTGACTGGTGCACTCCCTCAGTTGCTCCTAGTCAATCAGCTGGGCCGAGGTTGGGCATTGTGCAGCTGCTTTTGTTCCCCAGCTTCTTGGCAATGGAAGAATTCTGGGAGCTGTAGTTTGTTAAGGATGCTAGGACACCCTCCCAGAGCTACAGTTCCCAGAATTCCCTGAGAAGAGGGATTGATTGTTAAACCACTCTGTGGATTGTGGCTCTGGGGAGGGAGTAGGGGTCTCCTAACAACTCTCAGGATTCTTAACTAACTCCAGTTCCCAAAATACTTTGGGGGAAGCCACAGCTTTTTAAAGTGGTGTCTTACTGTTTAAATGCATGGTGTGACTCTGGCCCCAATCATTATGCCTCTTCCCTTGCTTCCAGCCACATGGGTGATCTAATGTTTCTCACACAAATACATGCAGAAATTTTGTTATTTTGTCAGCAGCTGAAGGTTTAATCTCTATCTGCTTGAGGAAAATATGAAGGAAGGCAACAGTAATGAAGAAAAGTATGATTAACAAAACAGATTACAGTAATATATTGCACTATAACAGAAAGAAGCATCCACATAATGCTCGGATTGTCCTTGAGATGCTTTTCTCAGTTAAAGAAACAAACGATGAAACTAACATGTGACTTAGATGCCCAATCACAGTTAATAAATGCAGTTTGCAAAACAGGCCTTGACCTCACTATAACCCATTAAAGCATCTGCCGCAGTAGCCTTCAGTAAACAAGGAGAACCCATTTGCCTTTCATATACAAATGACAAGAGCTAACTATTAAATGATCATTTAAAAAAAAAAAAAAAGATATGTTTTTCTGTAGCCGGAGATCATATCCATTTATATTCCGCTGGGATTGAGTCTCAGCAATATCCAGCAAAGAGGCAAGTGTGGATTGGAAGGTCAGTCCTTCAGTAAATCTATGCAAGTTACTAGTCCACATCCCCCCCCCCCAGGTTGCTTGGTTGTATATTGGTATGTTTTTAATCTTCTGTTGTAGCTCACTGATGACCTGAAAGAAAGGTGGGGGGGGGGGAATCAACTCATCACCAAGCAGAAACTTCCTACCTTATTCACCTAGAGGCATTTCTTGCCAGACACAGGCTACTTCCATGCCTATCCAAGCCACATAGCCACACAAAGAATGGCTTTGGAGTCAGGACTTCCCTGACTACACCTGTTGTTCAAGTAAATGGCCCACACGGAGCTGTCCAAGGTCCTGAACTCCATCCTGCCTTAGATAGAATACCTTAGGCTAGTTTATAGCGGGTTTAGGGCTATTGTCAAATGCTCTCACCGGTATGTCACATGTTTGCAAGGGGTGTATTGCAGAAGGCATTTTACTCTTTTATTGGGAAGGGGAATTAAAAATCATTATATTAGTTCACTGGGGAGAAGATGACGCATCATGTTATTGCTACCATCTTTACTGCAGCCTCCTTCCTTTTCCTGCCTTCTTTGTCCATAGAAAGGGAGGTAGTGATTGATATAGCCATGTAGCCAGCTGGTGAACACAGCTCAGGTTGCTGCTGCTGCTGCTGCTGCTGCTGTGGCCACTCAATAAGTTAATCCCTTGCCTCCTTCCCAGATTTGAGAACAGGGCTGGACCAAAATAGTTACCCTACATTCATAACCTTTGCAAAACCTAAGGTACAATTTGGGTTTTTTTTATGGTGGGGACAGATATTCTGGGATACAAACTTTGTTTTGTAGTGACAGCAGAGAGGTGGGTTGTTGTTGTTGTTTTTAAAAAAATCTGTCTAAAACAATATAATTTTATTTCGCCACCACCACAAAGCAGCAGTGGAGCATCTCTCAGCAGCTGCTAAGCATTTGCATAGCAGTCTCTTTCCAGACGGTGCCATTTTGTTCTCATGTCTTCACTCATGAGTCCATTCCATCCTGCTTCTGCTGAAAATTTCAAACTGTAGGTTGCCTCTAGGAAAAGGAGAGAGCACATGGCTTGTGGAAAGCAAGGGAGAGCCCATGAGCCTTTGTAGCCAGCCAGGCTTACACATGTGTTTGAAACGCCCCTTAGCTGAATTCATTGTAATTCAAAGATTTCAATGTGAGCTCTTCTGCCACAGTCATTCTAAGTATGTATACATTTATGACACAGACATTTAGGGTGCATTTGTTGTTGGGTCACCTTTTATTCTCGTTTCTCTCTTTTTTCCTTTTGTAGTACCTGCTGTCTCCCTTTCATCTGTGGAACCACTGATAAGACCGGGTGTTTATGCCATGGAGAATTTGCATGATTTAAGTCTACCTGCATTTTTACATTCAAAATACTTGAATAAGTATTAAGTATTAAGATTTTTGGGGGGGGAGAGGAAAAGCATATTTAGGATTCCTGTGTGTTTGTGAGAACATCCTGTAAGAACGGTAAGATCTTGAGCAACCTGTTCTCCAGCCAGGCAGAGTTGATACTCGGCTTCTTAAATGCCTTGTTTAAATAATGCTTCAATCCACCAGGCCCTAATTTTTAAAACCACTCTAACACATTTCTGCTCAGCAATGTCCCTGTATACCCAGCCTCTTCTCACGACAGTTTGATGGCCCGGGTGCCTGGATGATAGTAATTGGCTGGATGTCTAGGTGCTCCATCATCGTCCCCTCCCCTGCTCAGTCACAAGAGGATTTCAAGTGCAATTTTCCCTCGCACATCAAACAGCAATTTTCCTTGCTGAAATCACAACCTGTGAAAACTCTGTCCTAATCAAATCTATCAAGCCCCATTTAGGAGCAGACTCCTGTCTGTTTATCAGGGAAATGGAGTTGAAATTGGCCCCTCTAATGGAATCCCAGCTGCCCACCATAATCTACCAGCACAAACGGTTGAATTAATGGCCTTGCCCGCTGTGAGCATTGCAGAGTTGGGCGCTTTATTCCAGTGGCAGGAAATTGCCATAATTTCTGGCTGGCAATACTCTTAAGAGACACTAACTATGTTTTTTTTAAGGCAGTTGGGGAGGGGGAGGAGGGGTCACACACTTCAAAATTAGCCCTGCCCTGACATTCAAGTATGCTCTTGTTATCATGACAACACCTTTTATATCAAGCAACAAGCCAAAGCAAATGTCAGGCTAAGTGACCTGCTTTGAATTCTCTCTGCTTGGTCCTGCAAGCTGAATTCTCAGCAAATTGCTTGATACACCACCATTTCTGTTGCTCTGAGGCCTAATAATAATAATAATAATAATAATAATAATAATAATAATAATAAATTTATTTATTTATATCCCGCCCTCCCCAGCCAAAGCCGGGCTCAGGGCCTCCTAATAATAATAATAATAATAATAATAATAACAATAGTAATAATAATAAATTTTACTTATATCCCGCCCTCCCCAGCCGAAGCTGGGCTCCCTATATTCCCTAATATAGGGAAAGCTAAGAGAAGGGGTGGGTTAGGCTTCCTTACCATGGCACCCTCCAGGAGTTATGAACTTCCAGGTCCTATCAGCTGCAGCCAGCATGACCAATGAGAGTCATAGACCCACAAGATCTGAAGAGTAGTGGGTTGGGGAAAGCTGACCTAGGAAATGAAAGCTGGAAGAAGTGGAGCCTAGGAAAGTAGGCCATTAGAGAAGGCAGTAGGTCAAGAGAAGGTGGATGGATGGTGCAAGATCATAACAAAAACCTTGCTGGGTTAGATTTAAGTTGCATCTAGTGCAGCATTCTATTTCCCACAGTGGTAAGCCAGATAATTCAGCAGGGACTCAAAGTCAACTGTCCTCACCTACTGTTGCCACCCAGCAATTGGAATTCAACAGGATGCAACCTCTGAACATCCAGGTGTCATGGCTAATAGCCCTTGATAGATCTGTTCTCTGCCATGAATTTGTTTAAAGCCACCCAAACTAATTTCTGTCACTTGAACTTGTGCCAATAGAAAAGGGAGTGGTTCTGGAGGAGCATAGAAGGCTAAATCAGAAGCCTAATTCCGATGGAAGAGCAAACCAAAATATGAGCCTGCAGAAGTCTCAGCCATGGACATGCTCCTCACTTACCTCATTCCCGCTGAAAAGGAAGGCCATTTCCTATTTCATCCAAGCTTGTCTTATTGGTTGGGGGAGGACAGATCAACCTGGTTTATTTTTATGTCTGAAGTTGGTCTCAGAATGTCAGGGGAACTGGGAGACAGGGCAAAGAGCTTCAGAGGCAGGAAAAGTTGAACTTCCCTTTTGAAGCAGCCAGCTTTGGCTGCAGGTTTCTAGACAGATTGCAAAGAGTTGGCAGGTGCTACATCACTGCAGGAGGCAGTCATGGCCATGAACTTGGATGGCTGTAAAAGAGGATTGGGAAAATTCTTGAAGGAGAGGGTTAGCAATGACTACTAGACATGCAGACGGTGCTCTACCTTCACAATCAGTGGCATGATTCTGAATACCAGTTTATGGAAGCCTTAGCAGGGGAGCATGCTTTTGAGCTGGAGTCCTGCTTATGGGCTTCCCATTGGGGCATCTGGTTTTCCACTGTGTGAACAGGATGCTGGCCTAGATGATCCACTGGCCTGATGAGAAAGGCTCTTCTTATGTTCTTATGCTATAAAATGTTCTATAAGCACCATCTCCATTCCCCAAGTTCCTCTGAAATGCAGCTTGGCGTTGCTAGCAACCGAAGAGACAGCCTCCTTGACCCTGAACTCCTTGAATGAAATGTGTTGATGAGCTGCTTTGAGGCAGATCCCTTGCAAGATGAATTGACCTTTTTTAAAAGGGATCAGCAATGTCATGAGAAGTCAACAAAGGGAAAGGTAGTGGCGGCAGTTTTTTTTGTTTTTTGTTTTTTGTTTTTTTAAATCTCATAAGAGAGGTAAGGAGGCCAGTAGTGAAATGGGAATGAAATTAAAAGCAGATATTAATAGCTGTATTAAATGATATTTATCTGACCTCTTTTCGCATGATCCTTTTAATGATAACCCAAAAGCTGTTAATGCCCTTGCTCCTCTCACTGCTCTCTGTCAAACTGTATGGTTTTCATTAGGGAGGAGAAGCCTTTTGCTTTCCTTACTAGCCCCAGGAGGATGAAGTTGCAGGTCACACTCAAGCTTTGTCAGTCGATAAAAGGTGGTACAGCAAATGATGATGATTTTGGCAGCTGGAACCACCATGTAAATTGGACCAGAGTGGCGTAATGACAGAACCAGGTCAGATGGGTGGATGAAAGAAACTAAGTATCCCAGTGGATGACTTGGAAAATCTGCCAGCATTGGTCAGTGCTTACTTTCATCAGAAGCCATGAAGAATAGATCTGGGAATGCCCTGCTCCCTGTGTAAATGCCCCATGTGTGAGTCACACAAACATATGTATGCAGCTTAGAGCATCTTCCTAATACTGAAGTAGTCGTTGACTCCAGATTCCACCTCTCCAGCCAGGAATTAGACCCTTCCAGAGAGCAAGTCCAATAAATCACTTCCGGTTTGGCTGGATCCTTGCTGGAGAAACAAAGCCTTTTTGGAATGGGTGCTTTCCTGGCTCAACTCATCAGCTTTGGTTCCATTTAACTCTAGACTATTCATTCCTAGCTCCTGACCCACCTCTGACAACAACCAAAAGCTGAGCCCTGCCAAAATTTTAAGGTCAACATTTGAATGGTCATTCTCTGCCCACACAGAACTTCAACCCCAGGACTCTCTAGTTAGTAGGATCAGGTAGGAAGTGATGAAGGGCCTCCATCTGAGTCCGCAGAGCACTATTGCCAGTGCCAAGAGATAGTACAGGGCTGCATGAGACGACAGACGAGCCTGTTGAATCAGGCCGATGGTTCATCTACACCAACATCCTGTTCTCATAGTGGCCAACCAGGTGCCTGTAGGAACCCTGCAAGCAGGATAGGAACAGAACAGAAGTCTGTACACTTGTGACTCCCAACAACTAATATTCAGAGGCACATTGCCTTCAACAGTGGAAGTGGAACAAAGCCATCATGGCTGGGAGCTCTTGATAGCTTTGTCTTCCAGAAACTTGTCTAACCCTTTGTGAAATCCACCCAAGTTGGTGGACACCCCAGACCATGTCTTATGTCACACTTCTCTGCCCTAGTGTCCTCCATATGTTCTGGACTGCAACTCCCATCAGCCCCAGCCAGCATTACCAATAGTCAAGTGTGGTGGGATTTGTAGTCCAAAGATATCTGCGAGATCAGGTAAGGCTGTCTGGCTCAGTATAAGGCAGGTTCTCTTGTTCCATATGGGGTTGCTAGAGATATCAGAAACTTTGTTATCAGTTGAGGCAGGCTTCAGTTCACCTGGAACAGGCTGATTCTGAGACCGTTTTGTGTCCTTGATCACATCTGCTCCAAAGGGCTCTGTGTGATGAGTGAGTACAACAGGTTGGGGAATGCTCTCAATGTGGGTGACCTTTGAAACAGTGATGGAGAGAACAAAGGGGCAGGAATGATTTTTGCATATGTGGAAGCCACAGGGATGCCATGTTGTTTCTGAGCAGATATGACTCAGCCGAGGCTCATAATTGGAGTGTATGGACCTCCCCCGCCACCCCTTCCACTCTGCCTGATGGGATCCTGCAGCATTCAAATGCAAAATACGCATTAGCCTTTGTGTGTTGACGGGGCCTTTGAGGATGAGAGAAGAACTGAGAGACGTGTGAAAGTGGCAGGGGTTTCAACCATAATCTGTGTGCAAAGCTGACTCAGTCCTTTTCCAACTTCTAAGAGGGTTTCTGATATGGAAAGCAAAAGGGAGGCTAAGAAGAACTTTTTTCCCATTGCAGTTTCAATGCAATAAAAGTGTTTTTGCTCACAGCTTGGACCTTGTCTGATGAGATGCACAGCAGGTGGTCCTGTGGTCCTGTGTGCCTTTATCTTTTCATTGTCTGCGATGGCACAGTTCACAGAGATGAGAAATGTTGGCTAAATTGGCATCTAAACTGGCCTGCGTATTTAAGCTATTCTATTTGCCCCCCTCTTAGCCTTTCCATAGTGAGAAACATTGGCTGCTTCCGTCAGTGAAACTGGCAGTGTTAAAGGTGTCACCAAATACCTGCTCCACATTTGTAGGAATTTGATATTTTAGTGTGCCTTCAACTGTGCTCTTTTCACTGCATGCTAAACAAAAACAAAACATTTTTGTTTAGGCAAAGCATCTTCAGACAGCTGTGTAAAAGCCCTATAATGGTATTACTGCATTCAGAGAACTGCAAAATCTGTAGAACATTAGCTTCTGACTTGCAAATTGGTCAGGGAGAAGAGAAGATTCCAGCCATTTTGACTTGGAATTGACTTGGATTGAATTTCTAAAGCGTTCTTGCTGAGGACCATCCCCTGAACTCTGCATCTTCCTTCCTCTGCATCCTGTTATGACAGCTGCCAGCAATCTGCTCCTGGCTTCCATGCATCCTTATAATAATGCCGAGAAGGATTTATGTGTGCATAGCATCAAGCTGGTGAGTGGAATTAGGGCAACATCAGCCTCCAGAGACATCAAACAAAACAGGCCACGGTGGAAAGTTAGGAAATGGGCTGTACAATTTAATATGTAACAGTGGCCTCTGCTCCCTCTCACACTGGAACCCACAAATGGCCACTAAGAATCCAGTGGCTATTTACCATAGAATAAAGGCTTTCATTGCCTTTGAAGTTCCCAAGCAGTAGAGTTCTGGAACTTCAGTGAGCATCTGAATAGCACCGTGGTGGAAGTAGAGAAGCTGAGGTGCACTTTGGCACTCAGTGGCTAATTCAGGGCTGCTGTTCAGCCCAGGTAGCAAGTTGCCCCTTTGGAAGAGGAAGAGAGCAGGATCCTAGCATTATGGAAGGCTGCAAGTCAAAATAGATCCTAAAGATCAGAGGTTCCCAAAGTGGATGGTACTGCCCTGTGGAACGGTGGGATTACCTATGTGGATGCTAAGAGGCAAGGGGATGGCAGCAGAGGTGCTGGAGGTGTAAATCACTATCAGACTTCGAAAAGCTGGCATCACTGGATCAAATTCAACTAATTTATTGAATTAAACTAAGTTGTTTTAATTGGATTTTGAATAAATGGGCATTCAGTTGTTACTGTTATTGTTACTGGCCTTTATTGGCATAAGTTTAAAGAGAGCCAGTGTGATGTAGTGGTTAAGAGCGGTGGACTCATAATCTGGTGAACTGGGTTTGATTCCCCGCTCCTCCACTTGCAGCTGCTGGGTGACCTTGGGCTAGTCACACTTCTCTGAAGTCTCTCAGCCCCACTCACCTCACAGAGTGTTTGTTGTGGGGGAGGAACGGAAAGGAGATTGTTAGCCACTTTGAGACTCCTTAGGGTAGTGATAAAGCGGGATATCAAATCCAAACTCTTCTTCTTCTTAAAATCATACAAAGTCATCCAAATACATTAATAATACAAACACATACAATGTATTAAAGGCTAGATTGCCACCATTGAATAAATCAGGAAACTTTAGATTTAGCGAAACAGTTGTTACTGTTTCACATTTCATTCTTAATAATGCTTTTTACAGGGTAGGGTAGGGAGCCATGGGGATGAGTTTATAGAAACTTTGGGAAACATTGCTAAAGATTCACTTGTCACAAGGAATATCCTATGAATAGTTTACACACACATTATATGTACAATTAACTTTCTCATCTATAAAACTGTTGCTATAGGCAGGCATCTTGCCATAAAAGTGAAGTCATTTTATGGGTCGCTGTCATTTAGCAATAAGGACCAGGAAGGCCAATCAAAGTCATACTTTTTAATTACAATCCTACTTATCCATAATCACAAGCATAGCACAGAATCATGGAATTGTAGAGTTGGAAGGCACCACAAGCATCAGCAGGTCCACCCTCTGCAGTGCAGCAATCTTTGGCCCAGCGTGGGGCTCAAACCCACAACCCTGAAATTAAGATTCTCATGCTCTACTGACTGAGGTAACCTAGTTGCTTATTGCAATAAACTTGGAGATTTTAGGGCTGAGTAATAAGTTGTCTGGATGGTTTGTTCATTGTCTTGCCTGGAACTATTAGCACTGGGGGCCAGAAGGATGCAGCATCCTCCAACCTCTAAGTAGGATAGAATAGGCAAGACATTTGCCTTCCAAATGCTCTGTCTTGTAGGCAGACTTGCAGCCTTTAGAGCAGAGGACCCATGGCTTTAACAGCTCCATAGCATGTTGACACCAAGCAACAAATCACTTTTGTTTTGATTTCTCCCTTTCAAGCCACCTGACATATTCCTGTGGCTTCTCCTTCCATTCCCTCACTGTGTTGTCTTGTTCAGTACAGAATTTCATATTCTAAGCTCCTTGAGAGCTGCCCTCAGCCTTTTCTACCTATTGGGGGTGGGCATTTGGGAAGAAAGACTTTGGCAATCTCACCCACCACCGCATCCAATGTGTTTTGACTATACACATAAGTTGAGGACTCACTGTATAATAACAGTGCTGTGTAAGTCAAGGAAAGTTATTGGACTCCAACTCCTATCATGCCTAATCACTGGCCGTGCTGCCTTGGACACTGCTACTAGAAGCAATAAAAATGGCAGTCATAATATATTCCAGAAAGGGTAGCCATGTGTGACAACAATATATGTCTATGTATTGTAATAATCATGTAGATGTGCATTGCTGCAGCTTTCTGAATTACTGCAGAATGCCTGCACTTCAATACACAACCAGTTTCTTGCAGCTTTTAACAGCTGCAATAGACAGAAGTCAACAATGGAAAAAGGATTATTAATGATTTCCACATTGCAGATAAAAGACAAAGGGGACATTTTTCCCCCATTGTAGTACAAAGGAGGCTCCTCTTGCTGCTCCCATTAATTTCATTATGCTAAATTGATTGCACATCATACTTTACGTTTTGTTATCATATCTGTCAGTCTGTCATTCATTTCAATCAGGATGATGGCATCTCAAATATCTGTCAGTTGAAAGGATTTAGACAGCCCCACTCCAGAGGAAAGGGGCAATAGGCAGGCTGAAGCCTTGTGGTGTGTGAGAGAGATCCATAAACCTTTTTTCTCCCAACCAACCTCACCATGCTGAGTAGCATCCTTCATGAAATTTAGCTAAACAGCTACACAGGTCAGATTGAATTAATAATAAAACCATATATTTATATTTATATATTTTTAAAATCCACTAAACTTTCTCACACCAACAGTTTTCCAATAGTTTGTCCTTTTCCTTAATGTCAGTAAAGAAAGAGGTCCATAATTTGGACATTTATTTAAAAGGGGCCATATTAGATCTATTATATCAATAGCTGTGGATGACTTCTCCTCCTTCCTTTCTTCTTTTTAGTCAGGATGCTTGAGGAATTTGCAGGTGCTGTTATGAAATAGCTTGAGCCACATCTCCTGGTCATGATGACCCCAAATTTGTCTCCCATCATTGAGAGAGGGTTCAGAGTGGGAGAAGGAATTTCCCTTAGGGTCAGCCACTGACCCTAAGGAATCATTTACACAGGTTTTTGTCCCTTATTCTGGAGAGAATTTGGCATATTTGTGGCTACTTTTTGCTCATCTTTCTAATGGGGAGAGTTGAATTTAGACCTGCCTTTTTATAGAGTTTATAGATGTATTTTTAGGTTTTTTTCCCCCTGGTTGTTATACTAGGTTTTAATATTTGTTTATTTGACTTTGTGAGTTTCTTTGGGTCACTTTGTGTGTGTGTGTGTGTGTGTGTGTGTGTGTGTGTGTGTGTGTGTGTAAAGTGACCAAATCAGGTTTCTCTGGATTTATGTCTGCTCCAATTTAGCACTAAAGAGCAGGTTATCGGGGGGGGGGGGGAGCAGCATGGCAAAGATGAAACCAATCAGGTTGTGCCTAGAAATCACGTGACAAGCAAGAAACTGCTCATTTCGGGACAAGTGTGGTTGAACCCTCTGTTGGGGAGTATGAGTGCATTATTTTTTTCAGTGATGAGGCTTCTCCCACAGAAGGAGGAGTTTGTTACTCAGATAGAGCGACAGCTCCTATTTAAGGCTCAACCTGAGCTTGGCTGTTGTTGAAACAACATCTGAGCTCTGCTTTTAATGTGTCTCCAGTTTGATCCCTGTTTAGAGCTGTCCAGAGTGCCATTGAACCTTAAAACCCTTACCTCGCCTCAACCTAGACCTAGACTTCATTGTACCTTCCCTTGCTGTCTTTATCCAAACTTGAGCTCTTTCCATGGGTCAGAAAAGCCCTGAGGCTGTTGCTTGAAATAGAGAATTCCCTGGCTAAAAGGTGGATCAGAATTTAGTTGTCCATTGGCTTTTTCACTGTTAAAATGCAGCACTTGGATAAATTAAATTTAGAAATGCATAGTTCAAGAGGATGAGAGTTGTTTTTTTTAAAAGAGTAGTTTAAAATATATACGGCAATGCAAATGTCATTGTGGATGTTAAAAATAAATTGTGCAGAGGAGCGCAGAAGCAGGGCATAATGAACTTATGGGTGAGGACTTGCAAGAGTGTCATGGGCTGATACACCCATCCCTAGGAATCAGCCGCCCACCTACACACCTTTCCATCTTTAATGTGATGAAAACAGCTGGCTGTAACTAAATGGTACGTGCCCTTTGATAATCATGTTATCCTGTACAAGGTGCTCTATCATTAAAGGATAACACATGATTACTTTGCTTTACAAATCCTCTCTGGCACAGGTGACATTGGGATTACAGTTAGGATCCACTAAATGTAATTACATGGTAATCCACTGGGACCTGAGCAAGGCACTCTGCGATTGCAAATCTCTGGACCTCCTGGATGCCACAATATTTTGACTACTGCTTTTCAAGGGTTTTCTGGTGATGGGTGGAAAGGAATGGGAGGCAGTTTTACAGATCTGCCTGCCACATTTTAGCACAAAGGCAAGTTTGGCGTATACAGTTAATGGAATTGTATTGTCCACAGAACTTCCTCAGTGTTGAAAAGGGAGTCTCTGCTACAGATTGTGTCCTTTCTTGCTAGCCTTCAGATGCCGAGCAGCCAGCTGGGTTTGCTGCTAAACAATGGCCTTTATCCAACAAACATCTACTCAGAGTAGACCTATTAAAATTAATGAACCTCAGTTAGCTATCCCCATTAATTTCAATAGTTTTACTTGGAGTATGACTGGCACTGGATACAACCAACTGAGTTTAGCCCTTTGTTGTTACTGCATATGAAGAATGAATGAATTCTGTGCTGTGGAGCTATGATGTGCTAGGATAAGGGATGCCTCTTTAAAAATAAGCTGAAACTCTCCAAAACCCTCTAAGGAGCAAGAGGAGAAGCCAGCAGTTTTCTGATGTTTAAGAAGTGATAGATGAGGTGCAGCTTTGAGCTCAGTGGCAGAGAACATGTTTTGAGCACAGAAGATCCTGGGTTCAATCCCTGGGTCTGTTGTTGAAAGAAACCAGGAGCAGATACTGGGGCGGAACCCTCCTAGCCAGAGAAGAAAATGCTGGGTTGGGTGGGCAGATAGTCTTGCCTGTATAATGTCACTTCCCATGCTTCTCCTGAAATGATGTATGGAGCCTTCCTATAAGCAAAAGCAGAAGGTTGAGCTGTCGGGATTTTGAAGCCCCATAATAGACATTTGGAGAGGTGTTCCCTCATTCTTTATAATGTGGCTTGCCCTGAGTGTTGAGTGTGCAGTAGAAATGGCCCCATTTCAGATGTCTGACCTCCCTTCAGCATCCTCCCCCAGCCTGGCCCCTCCTAGCATCCTCCACATGGTTGTGAAGATGGCAATTCCCATCAGTCCCAGCCAGCATGGCCAATGTCCGGGGATGATGGGAGTTGTGGTCCAGTGACATCTGAAAGCCACCATGCTGGAAGAGGTTGCTCAAAAGAGTTCAGACAGTTTCTCAAAGGTGATGGCATCATGATGTCCATGCTAGTCTCTTCCTGAATTTGGAACTTCAAGCAGAGGTAGGAAATACTTCAGAGAATCATTACTGGAGTTGCTTTTGCATTTAGTGTGAAAACACATTCTTAAGGGGAGGGGAGCAGCTTTTCCGCCCTCCCACCCACACATACTGATTCTGGATCATGACAGAGGAATAAATCATATCCCTATTCCCCACCCATAACTGGAACTAAAACATAGCAAGGCAAATGTACAGGCTGAACCCACAGACCCATCACCTCGGTTTCAGGGCCAAACAATTTCCCCTCGCTTAGATTGCTTGTGTGAATGCACAAATCTTTTATTATTTTTATTTTTGGTTGATTTATTGTCTCTCTGCATTCATCGCTCTTCTTTAAATTAAAACTCCTTCCAGATGGGGTCTCAGACACAGATTTATAGATCCGCAATAAAACCTCACTCATAACCTGTACAGCTGCCCATTCATCTTGTGTTAAGGAAAGGCACAGAACTGTGTGAATGTCCCAAGAATGAAAGCGAAGAACTTACTTCTTTCCAATTTTCTCTCTCCCTTGTCCCACATTGGCCTCTGACTCAGTGCAGTTGTTGACCCCATGGCTCTAGAACAGGCTTCACCCAAGTGGAGCTCTCCATAATCTTTGGACTACAATTGGCTGAGGCTGGTGGGAGCTATAGTCTGAAACCTCAGATTGGTGAAACCTGCCCCCAGAAGGTTGGTTATTTGAGGATGTGGATTAATCATTATGAAATCAATGCAAGGCAACCTGCAAAAGTGGATGTCCAATGATGAGTACCTGTCACCTCCTACGTAGCCTATGGGAAGAGTTGCCACCTTTGGTTGGGCAAAATACAGGACAGAGTGGGCAAAATAAAGATCAGGTCAAGGGGTGGGGATTGGGGGGTACACATGCTATCATGACATAACCCCCCCACCCATTTCCTGGAGCTAAGTCCAGGTGCTAATTGTTGATGGGGCAACTTCAAGGTTCCCTCTGCTCTCCTTTCTTAGGGTTCTTTGTTTTCAAAAGTAGCCTTAGGCTAGACAGCCCTTCAGATAGAGGATGCCTTCAAACAGAGGATTGCCCTCTGTAAATTAGGACACTGCAAAATAGGACACATATATGAAACAAAATTAGAATGAGGGCAATGTGTCCCGCCATCACACTGGCATCCTGTGGGTAACAAATGTAAGGGCAGGGGTTGAGTGACTATTCAAACAGTAGCATCCACAGTGGGCCAGATGAGCAGGGACTCAGCTATACAGCTGCAAATAAAATGTTTTAAGTGTGTTTTAAGTGCATTTACACAGAGGGTCTAGATTCCACCCAGGTCTCCTGATCACAGACTTCCCTGCTATGGTGAGGCGCTCTGTATTTCTATTTAAATTACAGTCATACCTTGTGATGCGTCCGTTTCATGTTGCGTCTTTTTGTGTTACATCCCGTGGCAACCTGGAAGTACTAGAACTGGTTACTTCTGGGTTTCGCTGCTCATTCATGTGCAGAAGCGCTAAATCATACTTCGCACATGCACAGAAGCGCTAAATCACATTGCGTGTGCAGATGTGGCACTTCTGGATGCGAACGCTTTGAGTTGCGGACGTGCCTGCAGGACAGATTACATCTGCAACTCAAGGTTCCACTGTATGCATCTCTTTCTGGTGATGCATAAGTGTGACCATCCAATTGAGATGCCATCGTATAGCCAATGCGATTTGGTTACATGGTGACATCTCAAGCCAGCGACAACAATAATTATTGCCCTCACTCCAGCATCTTGCAGGTTTTTGAAAATGTTATATAGAAGCAAGAAGTGTGATTACAACTCTTCAAGGACCAGAAACACACATCAGAGGTGGTAGCAGTGGGAGAAGGAGAACAATAGGATGGTTTTCTGTGCAACTTTCAAACACCCATGTCTATCAATCTCCTTTTATTAGCCAAGAATATCCTTGCTTATGAGGGAACAATTCAGCGATGGGCTAATGGATACGAAACAGCTGATCAGTGGAACCAGTGGCAATGACAGATTAGTCCAGCCTTTACCCGAATAAAAGGGGTTTCTAAAATAGGGGTGGTGGCTGGAGATGGGCAGGGCATCAGTTTTTGGAGGGGACAAATCACCGTTCATCACCGTAATCAGAAAGCTTGCCCGCAAAGGTTTTAATCACTGCACAGGGAGATGGAATGAAGAGCAACTTTATGGTTTACAGTGAGCAGACTGACACAGCTGATGGATGTCAAATATGTCATGATGTATATTGTAGTTGGGAGATTTAATGGCATAACTCCATCGCCGGCTTAGAAGAGAGGCACGGCAGAGCCGGCAAGTGATGGATGGACTCATTTACATGTAAAATTGCCAGTGGCGCCGACAGTGCTGGTATGTGGAAGGGAGATAAGAGGAGATGCACTGAGGTTGGCCCCATTCCTAGTTTGGGAGCATCTCATCCCCAGCAGTTTGGAAAGCATGTAGACTTACCAAAGTTGGCTTTGTCGGCGTGCGAGCTCATTGGTGTGCAAACAGCCTGTATACAGGGAAGTGATAGAGCTCATGCATTGAGTGCAGAAGGTTCCCCGATGCAGCCCTTACAGTTTCTGCTTAAAAGATGCTCAGGTAGTCGGGCCTTTGCCTGAGATCTGCTCCCAATCTGAGGAGACAACACTCAGTCAATGGAACAATGACTCAGCATAAGGCACTTTGAAATTCTATTAGGGATGGGGAAGGAATTCAATTCAGTTCACTGTTAAAGGTGAACTTACCAAAACACAGCCATTCTTTGAAACCTGATGGCAGTTGGAGTCCAATAATGCCAAGAGGGTCCCAAGTGCCGCAGCCCTGGTGTAAATAATAAATTCTCACCAGCATCGTTCTTTCATTCTCTGAACGCCATTTGCTTTCAAAGAAGAAAAAGCAGGACAATGCTGAGCTGGCGAGGCTCATTCCAGATCCTCCAAGGTTCACTATTTTCCAGGGACAGTCCTGGATTTACAGAAGCCATCCCAGTTTCTGATTTGATCCCAAATGTCTAGACATCCCTATTTTCATCAGAGAAATATATATATATAATATTTAATGTTTTATTGTGTTTTTATATATGTTGGAAGCCGTCCAGAGTGGTTGGGGCAACCCAGTCAGATGGGTGAGGTATAAATAATGTTGTTGTTGCTGTTGTTGTTGAATAGAACATTCCTATTTTCATCAGAGAAATGTTGGAGGGTATGCCATTCTCCAAAAGTTTCAGGTCCTCAGTGCTACGAGACTATCCAATCCCTCCCTCCACCAAACTCAGCTGATAATTATCGTCTTTGCCTGCCATCTGACAAAGCACTGTGATATATTTATCCCTGGTAAAAACTGATGCACTCACTTGGCCTGCTATCGTCTCTGCAAGTTTTAATGAGATTAGAGAAGGAAAAGAAAATGTATTTTCTTCTACCCACTCCCCCCCCCCCGCATGGATGCACACACAGAGAGAGGGAGGGAGAGAAAAGACTATGCAGGAATGATAGGGTGGTTTTAAAGGAACCCCTGTTACCTTCTGGTGCTTACTTACATGCTGTTGACTTTGCTTGCTGTCTCCTTTTGCCCCCCCCCCCCGGCCGATTCCCATCTTCATTTCAGCTGACATGACAGTCAACCGAAGGGTCTAAATTGGGATATTTTTCAGAGGCAGGTTGACTAAGCACTGAGTGAGCTGACCCTGATATAAATGCTTAAGAGGCTTTGCAGCGGATTAAGTGGCTGTATTTTAATCTTGCCGCCTTCGTGGGGATGTGTTGAGGGTTCCAGCACGCAGCCTGCCTCCGTGCATTTGGCAGCCTCCTTCCTTCCCGCTCCTCTCTCTTTGAAATGTGTGGCCGGGGGGGGGGGGGAGGCAAAGATTTGCCTTCTAGGAATAGGTTTGAATCGCCAGCCTCCCCATTTCTCTCCAGATACAAATCTAACATTTAAAGCCATCCAGCCAGGGTGTCGCCTAGATTGATGACCCAACTCGCAGCTTGTTGGATAGCATACAAATACATAATGGCTGCAAATTAATTCAAGATCCCGTGATGCTGATGAGTATTTGCTTCAGTAGGGATGTAATGAGGATAATCTGTATATTTCTTGGAGCAGCCTTCCCTTACAGTTGACTTTGGACTACAGCTCCCATGCTCCCAGCCAGCGTTGCCAACAAGGATGAGGGAAGTGAAAGGCCGACAGCATCTAGAGTGCACTAGGTCAAGGGAGGCTTCTTTTGAGCACGTTCTGTGACCACAATTTTTGTTGTGGCAGGAGAGACTAAGTGATATGCCTCTCATGTCTAATTCAGGCATGGCTGAGCCCATACATGGTTTGGGATAGAGTTGGATGGCTCTGTCAATTTCAGTTTCTCTCCATTTCTTTCTCTCTTTGTCAGAACTTCAGTTCATTACATTTCAGAATCAGTTTGCATTTTTTTAAGGCTTGCCAAACATAAGTCAACATTTTTGTGCACATTTCTTTCATGTAATTGGGCTTGGTATACCTATTTTTGCAAGACATTTCCCTGAAAAGAATGTATTTTGAAATAATATTTGCAATGTTTATGGCCATGTATGGCACACACATGGGACGCGGGTGGCGCTGTGTGTTAAACCACAGAGCCTAGGACTTGCTGATCAGAAGGTCGGCGGTTCGAATCCCCATGACGGGGTGAGCTCCCGTTGCTCGGTCCCTGCTCCTGCCAACCCAGCAGTTCAAAAGCACATCAAACTGCAAGTAGATAACTAGGTACCGCTCTGGCAGGAAGGTAAATGGCATTTCTGTGTGCTGCTCTGGTTCACCAGAAGCAGCTTAATCATGATAGCCACATGACTCGGAAGCTGTACGCTGGCTCCCTTGGCCAATAAAGCGAGATGAGCACAGCAACCCCAGAGTCGGCCACAACTAGACCTAATAGTCAGGGGTCCCTTTACCTTTACCTATGGCACACAAACACACACATATAGGAGCCAACGCCTAGGGGCCAAGGTCCCTTTATCCCCCCCAAAAAAAAATTTGAGGGGACTGCCCCCTATGTTGATGGGCATTGCCATTCAGATGGTGTGTGTGTGCTATATCATGTAATCAATTACGTGGGGTGGAGTTACTTGCCCCCCCCCAATATTTTATTCAAGTTGGCACCCCTGCACACAAACATGAAAAAAATTGGAGAAATGTGAATTTTGAAGGAAGGCTGTATTTTGGTCTGTGTATTGGTTCACAAAATAGATAAATTAGGTAGGTTCACATAAAAATGTAGCTGAAATTAATCTCTCTCCCCCCCCCCCCCAGGTTTCATTATACAGTAGTAAGGGAAACCTGAGTGAAGTCAGACTTGCACTCTGGAACTTGCACTCTGGACTTTTGATTTTGAAAATAAAGAACTACAGTACAGGGTGTGATCCCATGGTCAGAAATACTCAAAGAGAAGGAAGTCAAAAAATGGATGGGAATTTCTTAAAGGTGACATATTGACATGTTCAGCCAAACACACTTAGAGTCCTGCTTCAGATCTCCCACCAATCTTCTGTGCAAGAAGGTTGAGGAAGGAGAGGTGGGGCTAATCAATTTGGTGCCACACACCACCCTTGCCATACAGAACTAAAATAAATAAACTCCTGGAAGGGCTTTTGTGCTTTAAGGAACACTTTGCACATTGTCTTGTCTTGCTGAGGAACCTTAATAATCAACAGTGGAATTCCTATCTGCTGCCCATGATACGTTTCAAGGTCACGTTTCAAGGTCACGTTTTAAGGTGTAGACTTATTTTATACTTGGCAACACAGCTTCCCCATGTGAAATGCACATGCTCAAAACTCCCTTGTGACTCTAGAGATGAGATTTTCAAGTAGAAGTGGAATGGCCATCTGGCAAGGTATGCTTGTGATTCTTACATTGGACTGGTTGGACTGGGTGACTCTTGGATGTATTTTCTAACTACAGTCCTATGATTCCATGATCACTTATCTCCTTGAATAATTTCTCCTACTCTCCCAAGGAACCACAGAAAAAACACACTACTAGGCCGCCATTTGCAAAACAAAAGCATTTATTTAAAGTCCAGGACATTCTCAAATGGATTCTGCTCTGAATATACGGATCTCAGTTTCCTGCAACAATTAATAACTATGTGTTGTGTGCAGAGAGGTTTCCCTAGGCAATGGGAATTGTGGCACGATGACAAGTAACTCCGATTTACTTATTTAATAGTCACAGTAGGCTGAGTTCTCAACCAGAGTAAAAACCACTCAATCTTTCCGTATTTGGCAATGTTGCACCGAATGCTACAGCGTGGAACATTCCTGATATAAAAGAAGTGAAATGTAGGGCATATCCACACTCTTATAATACTTTTTACAGTCATGACATTCCCTAGAGCATCCTGGGAAATGTAGTTTGTTAAGGGTGCTGAGATTTGTTAGGAGGCCCCTATTCTCCTCACAGAACTACAATTTCCAGAGTTCCCTGGGAGAGGGACTGACCGACTTGTGTTTGCCTGTGAGTTTTCATATGTTGTGACTACCTAATCCCTTGGGGGGAAAAGCCTGTGTTCACCCTAATGGAGATCCAGGTCCCTCTCTCTCTTTTCAAGAGAGTCCAGCCCCATGGAATGGAGGGGGGGGGACACATACACACAGGACAAATCCTGTGTGGACAATACTGAGCTATTATTTATTCCTTCATTGCATTTATAGCCTGTCTTTTTCTCCATGGAGTTCAAAGCGGCTTACGTGGTTCTCTCCCTCCTCACGTAATGCTCACAACAACCATGTGAGGTAGGTTAGGCTGGGTGTGACTGGCTCAACATCACCCAGTCAGCTTCATGGCCGAGTGGGGATTTGAATCCTGGTCTCCCAGGTTCTAGTCCAATGTTCCAACCACTGCACCACACTGCTTAGAATCAAACCTTTTTCAAAGAGGGCCAGATTTGATGAAGTGAATGTGCGTGAGGGCCAACCAAAATTGTTGAGCTTTTTGCTTTTTTTAAGATTGAAGCTTTTAGGACTGAAGTTGCTGTGCTTTTTAAAAGACATATACTGCCACAGGGGCCGGATTAAATTGATCGGTGGGCCGGATTAGGCCCCCAAAACGGACTTCAGACATGCCTGGCTTAGATGAACGAATCACCTGTTTCAGTATAGGGCAGCTTTCTCTGTCCTCTTGGGAGACCAGCTGATTACCACTTATTTTCTTAGTCCCTACATCCAGCGCACCATGTCTCTCCCTGTGTATCATTTGAACATCACCAGCCTTTAGACTTCCCTAAGACACCAAGACTATTTTTGTTTGCGTCTTTTAATTATCATTTCCTTCCTTGGCTAGCAACCCCATGAGGGAGACGGCAGCTGTGTTAATGGGATTATGTGGACTGTTTGCTGATGTACACTGTTTCCGCGTCTTTCTTGCTACCTTTGAATTTCACCCAGATAATTGATTTCTGTCTCTTCCTTGGTCCTTGTCTTACTGGCTGAGGGCGTCAGCTGTCCCATCTTTTTGTTCCTGTTCCTGAATGACAAAGCCTTTTACAAGGCAACCAAGACAAAGCAACTGTTGCATCACTCACTTTTCTTATTAACTAACAGGGAATTGAAGTTGGCTTGAAGCCTGCTGAGAGATATAATAACATAAGCATCAGCTTGGGAGCAAAATGTGTCCTTTATAGGTCTGAGCCCAAAGGGAGGGGCTTGTTTATGTGCAGGAGCTTTTTTCCAGCTGCAAAAAATGTCAATTTTCAGTATTATTATTTTGTTTCAAATAAACCTGTGGGAAGGAGGTTGTGAAGAAGGGTAAAAATATTTGTCCACTCAGAGGGAGGGGAAGAAGCATTGCCTTCTCTCAGAATTTGGTTTAGAATTTCATTGCATAGTTGGAAGCCAGGAGTTTTTAGGAGATCCCTCAGAGAGCTACAGTTTCTGGAGTGGTTTAACAACCAGCCTCTTTTCCCAGGAAGAACTGAGAATTGCAGCTCTGTGAGGGCAATGGGAGTCTCCTAGCAACTCTCAGCACCCTTAACAAACTGTAGCTCCCAGAATTCTTTGGGGGAAGCTATGGCCGTTCCAAGTGACATTATAATGCTTTAAATGTACGGTGTGAATGTGGCCTTGGTTTTCTTATTCTCAGTTTTCTTATTCCCAGAATCACTCCTTTCCTGTCACGGCATGTAATACCTCCAGTCAGCCAATAGGAGGCAGTCAGAGTTTAAGAGCAGGCATCCCCAAACTCAGCCCTCCAGATGTTTTGGGACTGCGATTCCCATCATCCTTGACCACTGGTCCTGTTAGATAGGGATGATGGGAGTTGTAGTCCCAAAACAGCTGGAGGGCCGAGTTTGGGGGTGCCTGTTCTAGAGGGACCATGGGAAAATAGGCCTCTCCAGTCTAGAAGTACCTTTCACCTTGACATGAGCCTTGTTGCCACGGCAACTCACCCAGGTTCCTTGATGTCCTCCTAAATCACTGGACATCCGTCCTGTGGCTGACCAGTGCCTCCCTGCCCTCGATTTCTGTTTCTCTAATCTTGATTTCTACATCTATCTGCCTTCTGTCTCTGCCTGTTTCTTTATTCTCCATCCCTCCCTCCCGAGGCTATTATGCCGCTCGTATGAATGAATGATTGCTAAAAGAGAAGAATAAAATTGTTTAATAAAGAAAGAAAGAGCTGGCAACGTCTTCTGTGCACCAATGTGTAAAATGTACAGTAATAAAGCACACCACACTAAATGAATTATGGTGTGAGGGGGAAAAAAACACAAATTACTGATTTGTCAAATGCTATTAGCATTTGCATCTGTAGAAAGAACTGGAATCCATGTCTGATGGCTTCTCTCCCTCACCCTCCTCTCTCTCTCTCCTTTCTTCTTCTTTTGTGAAGCAAATATTGGCTACTTGTAACAGCTGGGTTTCCCCCCCTTTTTTTCCTTGTTGGAGTCTTGAATGAATAACGGAAAAGAATGGGGGGAGGGGTGGAAAGAAAAAGAAGCAAGACACTCTCCCCCCAGAACCGTTTTTCACAGTGTCAGGGTATCAAGGTAATGTGTTACTTTTTGTGTGAACTTCAGATGGGTTCCTCTGTGTGAGTGAAAGTCTCATTTCCTCTGACTAGATTAATGATCTCTTATTCCATGAGCAAAAGGAGATGGAGGAGAATGAAAACCGGGAGGGATGTAGCCACGAAACCCTCACAGAGAATTTATTTGCTACTGGGGGGGGGGGGGCTGGATGGATGGATGGGAGCCAGTCTAGGAAGAACAATTTAACCCCAGGGAGTGGGGGTGAGGAAACCTTTTTAGCCTGAGGGACACATTCCCTCATGTGGCAACCATCTAGGGGCCACCTCCTGGTGGTTGGAAGGGACGGAGTTGAAAAAATGGACAGAATAATGGATATTTTCAAATATGCTCAAATGAAAATGTATCAGTCAACTGATTTCTGTTCTCATCCTGAAGCAAAGTTCTTAACCTGAAGCACTATTTGTGGGTTAGCGGAGTCTGTAACCTGAAGCATCTGTAACCTGAGGTACCACTGTATTTTCAATGCTTGGAAAAATGCTGAAAAGGTAGAGGCATTTTTCAGCACTATCGAAAAGAAAAGAAAAGAAAAGAAAAGAAAAGAGAAGAAAGGAAAGGAAAAAGGAAAGGGAAGGGAAGGGAAGGGAAGGGAAAGGGAAAGGGAAAGGGAAAGGGAAAGGGAAAGGGAAAGGGAAAGGGAAAGGAAAGGAAAGGAAAGGAAAGGAAAGGAAAGGAAAGGAAAGGAAAGACCCTGCTGGATCAAGCCAGTGCCCCATCTAGTCCAGCATTCTGTTTTCGCAGTGACCAACAAGATGCCTGTGGGAAACTAGCAAGCAGGATTCAAACACTCTCCCCTCTTGTGGTTTCCTGCAACTGGTATTCAGAAGCATTGCTGCCTCCAGCAGTGGAGGCAGAGCATAGACATAATGGCTAGTAGCCATCAATAGCCTTCTCCTCCATGCATTTGTGTAATCCTTTTAAAAAGCCATCCAGGTTAGTGGCCATCACCGTGGGAACAAGTTCCATAGTTTAACTATGGTTTAACTATGTGCTGCTGGGTGTTGGCCTCCCATACTCTCCCTTGGCAAGAGGAGGATTCAAAGCTTCTCTTTGCACAGCTGAATGAAGAATGAAATAGCCGGCTTGGACTTTGAAGCTAAAACTCTCAAACAAGTCACGGTTTCTTCTCCACAGCTCCAAATACTCTCTAAGATATTGAGATGCCTCCATGGAGATTGACCACAAATGCAGTGGGGGGAGAGAGGAGTGAGCAGTTGAATACTTTGACTTGGCTGAATAATTCTATAATTTATCATACTTGGGGATTATACATCCCACACATAGAGATGCAATTAAACCAATAATATTTTAGGCTGGGAACAGCTCGGCAAGTGGAGGGCCTCACATTCAGTTTAGCATGAAATTAAATTTACACTCATTTGACACAATTCTGACCGTTCCTCCAGTGTGAAACCTCCCTTCTTCTTCATAATGAGAGCTAATTTAGCATACTGGATGAGAACATGAGCCATGAGCTAGAAAGGTTCCCGGGCCACCTCAGCCGCAAACTAATCGCAAGCCACCACCTCTCTTCTTCACCACCCTCCTCTATCTGCAATATGCACCCATTTAATACATTTATTTCCCATCTTTCCAACAAGTTGCCCAAGGCTACTCCTATCCCTGCTCAGCTGTGAATTTCACTGGGTGGCTTTGAGACAGACACACTGGTTCCTTATTAAATTGTAGAGATTGCCCAGGCTCTCAGGGACATTGCCTTTCTAGAAGTAGAATCTGCCACTATAGTGCCAGAATTCTATGAATGTGCAGAGAACATAAGGAAGGACATATAGTTGGCTGAGAACTCAGCTCCCCCATCCTTAAACTTTCAAAACCAGGAGGTGTTTGTATTAAAAAAAAAATGTGGATATGCATATTACTTATGAGTGCTAGCTGTGTCCCCCCCCCCCCATAGCTTTGCCTAAGAATATTCCTGTTTTCTGTGTACGTATTTTGCTTTGGGGTGCAAGGAAACTGAATTTGTAGGCAAAGGATGCCTTGTTTACCTTGTCATGTCAGCTATTTGTCCCAGCTTCTTCCCTGGGGTCAATTTATTTCTAATTTCCTAAATGACTCCTAAGTGGTAGCAAAAAAAAATATTAAAAAAATACTCAGGACTTTCACTAGCGACTTCTTATTTAAAGTAAATAATTGCTTAAAGACAGAGTAATTGATTGACGAAATGCTTTAGTGGACTCATTAATTAGACAGAGTCCTATAATTTCTTATTAACTGCTGCCTAATAAATTAATTGCATGATTAGCAAAGATGGACTTCAGATACGATGCTTAGAATTACAGCTGAAATCTAAAGAGGCTCAAAGTGAACTGTTTGGAGTAGGGACATAATTTTCTCAAGATCTCAATGCTGAGTTTGCCTACATGGTTTTTTTTCTTCTTCCTGATTTCTATCTCACTCCTTAATCTTGATGAGAAGTGAGATTTCTCACCCCTCAGTCTTGTTAAAACTATGAACAATTTTCTCATATTAAATGCACCATGATACATATAGGAGTATGTGCATGCTAAAGTATTTGTTGCTCTTCCTACTTTTGCCTCTGGTCCCTCTGGCCACTAGCATCTGGCTCCTGGAAGGTTGCAGAGAAGATGTCACCCTTGAGCTGAAACACATTGCCCAGTCCAGGTGTTTAAGTTAGCTGCAACTTGAAACAAAGTGAAATTTAGCTATCTGGAGCTTTTGGATCAGATTGTACCAAGGATCAGGAAATACTATCCTTGTCCAACCAGGACAGGATGTCCTCATTACTCATAATTCCTTGGTTTTATAAGAGCCAGGTTGGAATTACTTGAGGATGTGCAAGCCCTTTAGTGTCTAGAACAGGAGTTCTCAAACTGTGTTCTGCAGACCTCTGGTGATCCACAAACTTCTTTTGAGTGGTCTGTGATGTGTCTGTAAAACTGCAACTAAAAACCATTCTGATCCTAGCTCAATGTGTTACAACTTCTACAATGGGCAGAAAGACTGTAACTGGTCTACCAAGACCCTCAGCGGGGGAAACTTTGGGAACCACTTGTCTAGAGGCATGCTCTAACCCAGGGATAGGGAACCTATGACACTCCAGATATTGTTGATCTACATCTCACCTCATCCCCAACCACAGGTTGCACTGGCTGCGTGGTTGGTGGGAGTTGGAGTTGAACAGCCTCTGGAAAGCCATGGGTTGCTCATCCCTGCTCTAACCTGTTGCTAATCTATCTCTCTTCCTGCCACCCCCTTTCTCTCCTTTCTCACTCCTTGCCACTCACATAAAATGAGGGTGTGTGCTACATGTGGCCTTCAGGCTGCCAGCAGCTGACCCACAAACAAGGATCTAAAGTTTATGCGAGCAGCCCTTCAAACTGATACAGAAGCACATGTCAAGGGGATGGCTTTGGGCATTGCCAGCATGCAGCTTAAGGGAATGGCCATGGGCTTAATACAAGGCTTTATATTAAACAAAAATAAATTTCCTCCTAATGCAGGTTTTCAGACAGGTTGTCCTAATATATTAACTTCTGTCTGTGTTTTGAATAGTCAATTTCACGGTGAAATGAGTTCTTAATAATATATTTACCACCTGGGAAAAAGTCTCCCAGCCATCTGGAAAGGAATTGGGGTGGGGGTGGGAAATAGTACCTTGAAGTGGAGACTGGATTTTATTTATATATTTATTTTATCGAGGCACACATGTGCACGCACACATACTTGGCTTCCAACCATTCCTCCTTTTAATTGATAACATGACATGCTTGTAAACGCCTGTAAATTCTACAGTGGAGTTCTGATCTTCAAAAATCGTGACCTCCCGCCTGCAAAGAGAAATATGAACAGCCCAATGACACTTGTTTGAAAACTGATTAGGAAAGGTGGTTTTGCAACAGCCTATAAATTCCTTAGCAAGCTGCTCTCAACCTTCACAGTTGGAGGCAGTGTGCTTCCGAATACCAGGGAGGGGAAAGTGATATTGTACTCAAGTCCCTGTGAGAACAGGATACTGGACTAGATGGGCTATGGAGCAAGGTTGGTTGATTGTTGTAGCACCATGGACAGCACCAAGGAAGCAGCTTTCTCTACAAGAGTTGGAAGTAAACTGAGGCCACATGTGCCTCTGCCACCACCCCCTTTGTGAGAGCTAGAGTCTCTTAAAGGGCCAATGCTCTGGTTTGAAGGGGGGCATTTATCCTGCATTCCTTGGCCTCCCACCTGGTTTGCTCCCTGTGCAGTGAGGTAATGTGAGAGGCATTCAGTTCCTAAGACCCAGTGAAGGCACCTAAAAGAGTCCTGGCTCCACTTGTACAGACTCTGTGATACCTGGTTCAGTGGATTCCTGCCCACCAGTCTCTAACTCAATGGGTCCCCTGATTAGCAGCATCATGCTCAGATCCAGGAACCCACCATGGCTCCTTAACCAGTGACACTGTAGCCTCTGACTTGGGATCCTGGTTACTGCTGAACTCTGGGGTCATGTTCTCAAAGTAGACTAGAAATCCAGAAATCGTTGGTTCTGATTCCCGGAATCCATGCATTGCTCAGTAGAGTTCAATAGGATTTCCAATGGAGCTCATGGAATCTGGCAGCTTCCACGATGATTTTGAACACAATGTTTTGGACCAGGAAGAGAGAGCCTCAAGCACCCATTGGTACCAGCCGCTCATCATTGCTGCAAATGCATGCATTTACTTTATGGGAAGAGATATCATTAAGTGTGTCCTCATCAGCTGCATTTAATATCCTTTGCAGGTCACCTGTGTCACACACAAATGAGTATATTTGCTACATTTTGTTCTGTGGACTGTGCTTACGGAGCTATCAGCACAATAAATTGCCCTAGGCATGTTTGTTCATGTCATTACAGTCTGAGGAATTGGCAGTTTTCGTTCTGTACAATCTCTTATTTGCTGCCTAAATAATCCCTGCCAGTGTTTCCTCTTTAATCTAGGGTCGGGGAAAACTTTGGACCATTTGGAACACCAGACTGGTGTACTTTCTATGAACTTTGTTGGAATGGTTCCATGCAAGGGAATCTGGTTTTGAAGGTGAGAGGGTGGGGGAGACTAGATGAAACATTAGGGAGAATACTGTACTTTTCCATCTGTAAGACGCCCCCATGTATAAGGCAACCACTATTTTTGGGGACTCAAATTTAAGAAAATGGGGGGGGGGGAGAGAGAGATGGCACAGAGTTGTTGAGCTTACCCAGGGTTGTGGAGCTTTTTTTAAAGGGCGGATTGCCGAAAATCGCTCACCTGCATTCGTTGCTAAATTCGCCTCCTGTCTGTTCCATCGCCAGCAGAAGCTGCCAATCACCCACCCAACTGCTGGAGCATCAGCCAGTCAACACCACCCATTTATGCAGCAACCAGTAACATGTACAATAGTCACTGACAGCCTCGCCAGCAACCAATCAAAGGTCCACCCTATGCACAACCCATGTATAAGACAACCCCTACTTTTTAGCATGATTTTTCAAGAAAACAACATAGTCTTATACACAGAAAACTGCAGTAATTCCCCACTGAATTTATGAGAAGGTGGATGAATGTGTCAGTTCAAGGCTTTTGTGTTGACTCATAAAGTTCTGAACACCTTGGGTCTGGGACTGACCTACATGTTTCAGAGGCCTGACTGGCCTAAACTAGAAGCTGAACACTTAGAGTCCTTGGTCCCATGCTGTGGAATACTCTTCCAAAAGAGATTTGACAGAGATTTTCTACTGAAGACCATTTTATGCTAGCAAGCCTGTACCATTGTTTAAAGCAAGCCTGTACAATTGCCAGTCATTTTGAGGATTGCTTTGAACTGCTTTTAATTCTGATTTGTTGTATATGTCTTGTTGCCCACCACCCTGATATTTTATGAAGTAGCGATATATAAATGTTTTTTTTTAATTTTTATGAATGAATAACCCAATACCCTTGAGCCTCAGATCAAGAGCTACCTGACTCCTAATGTTGCCATTTCCATCCCAGCAACATACTTCTGGATGCTGTTGGGAGCAGGTATCATATATCTGGAAACAACTGCAATATCACTGAGCTAAAATTTCAGCTCTGAAATGCAGAGATGTAGCATGGCCATCAATCTCTTCCTAGCAGCCCATGAGCTATCAGATGTTAGCATCAAGTGGAAAAAGACGGTTGCAAAGGCGTTCAGTTGGTGGAACAGTAGAGATGTTTTCTGGACCAATAAACACTTCCTAGTATTGGTCCCAGACCAATGGCCAGATAACATCTGATCCCTGATTAAATATGCCCTTCAGTTAGCATCCCAGCACAGACTTTGAGATAAACACACAGGGAGATTAAGTGTGGTCCAGAGCTTGTGAGTTTACAGCTCGGAAAGCTTCCAAAAGAGATTTGGGCAGTTTGTCCAATTTTTATTGCTTTTGCCTAAATAAAAAAAGTAATAAAATATTATATTTTTTCTGTTGATGCTTTGCTTCCTGCTTCCCCGCTCCCCATTAAAAGAAAGTTGCTGATCCTGGATTTACTGATAAGAGGGAAAAGTCAGCCATGCATTTTTAAGATGACAACTTTAATCCTAAACATACTTAGCAGGCAGTGATGCCCAGTGGAACTTACTTCTTAGTAAATGTGCTTAGGACCAGCAACTTTGTTAAAACTGTAAATATGCATCTGGGTTAAGACAGTATTCCCTCTGTGTGTTTTCTAAGCACAGAAAACATCTCAACATACATTGCCTCACTGTTCCTTACAACAGCCCTTTGTGGTAGGCCAGTATTCTTATCCCCTCAGTAGCTGAGGGTGAGAGATGGCAAATTGACTACAGCAATCTAGCAAGTTCGGGAATGAAGCTACAATTTTATTGTGAACCTCACAGCTCAATCTCCTACCACTGTGCTAAATTGCAGCCTGCATTTCTGGCTATTCTTCTCTAGCAATTTGCTCTCAAACTGCAGTTTTTAACCTGAGCAATAGTGGCCAGAAATTAGGGGTGGTGCTGTTGTTGAACTAAAATGAGGTTCAAATAAATTGTGGATGGGGAAAGTTGAATTACACAAAACTGTTATTTTTGTGTGTGTGTGCGTGTGTGTGTGTATATATAGATTCATAGATGCAAGGCAGTTGGGGGACGTACACAGTGAAGAACGGTGCTGCATACCTGGAAAATCACAACTAGGGAGAGTGCTGCTGCACACTGGCTTCCCATAGTAGGTTTGCCACTTTGAGAACAGGATGATGGTCTAGATGGGCCCCCACTGGTGTGATTCAGCAGCCGGGCTCTTCTTCCACTTATAGTTGGGTGCTGATGCATTAAGGTTAAATGCCCTTGCAAAGAAATAAGCAAACTGGAAGCCAGATTTGGAGAAGCACGTAATCCAATTGATAGCTCCATATTTTGCCCACATAGAAGTCCAAGACTGGTGAATTAGTTCAGTGTGCTTCAAAATGAGAAGCGGGTTAATTAATGGACCTAAGGAAGGGATGGGCAACCTAAGGCCCATGGGCCACAAGTGGCCCATGGGGGTAATTTAACCGGCCCATGACCCACCCCTGAACCGAGCCACCTGCTCGGCGAGCCCCTGTGCACTGTGCTAAACCGGCACAGCGCAGTGCGGGGACTCCTTTCCGTGGTGCTGGAAATTGTGTCTCCGCAGATGCAGATGCCAGAAATTGTGGTTGCCCATGATCCAGCCCACGGAGGGATCTCCACTGGAGTGAACCTGCCCAGGCGAGGTAAACCTTGCCGACCCCTGACCTAAGGCCAGCTCCACACCATATATTTGAAGTATGGCTCCTCCCCTCCCCCCCCCCCCCGGGAACTGCAGGAACTGTAGCTTAATGGGTTGTGAGGGTTAGGAGACACCTTACATAGCTGCTCTTCCCAGCACCATTAACAAACTACAGTTCTCAGCATACTTTGTAGAGGTAAGTGGGGAGCAATGCCTAGCCATGTGGTATGAAAGTGCTTGAAAATGTTTGGTGTGGCTGTGACTTGAATTAGCCATGTCTGGTAATTTCAAGGGGTCTATTTCTGAGTCTGGCTAGCATTGGATATAGCCCTTTATACTGCAAGCTTTGAGGGAAGCTTGTCAGCTGTGGCTTATTTTCTTTTCCAAGCTTCCACAAAATTTCCGGATAAGCTTCCACAAAATCCCAGGATTCCCTGGATTTCACTTAAAAACCCCACAGCTTAGACTGAAAGAAGAGGCCTTCAGTTTGTCTGCAGTTCAAGGTTGTTATAGGTACCCCCCCCCCACTCCTTTTGAGTATGATGCTGCCGCACACTAGTTTGGTGGTGTGTGTGTATGGTGTGTGTGTGTTTCCCCCTTCCCTCCTCTTTAATAATCTGAAAGGTCAGAATGTTTTAAATTGAAACCGTCTCTATTCACAGTCCATTTTCCATAAGTCATTTTACTACTGATGTGACATGATATCAATAATAATACGGTTTCTTGCTGCCTGCTACAGTAGTTTATGGAAAGGAGTTTCAGAAAACATATTATTATAGAGAATAATGTATGGGCTGTGGGGAGACAAGGAAATAATTGCACGGAGAGGTCTTGGGAGCATCGTAAAACCAGGAGTGGAGCTGCCTTGGTCTCTGGTGTCACAAGGTCCCCAAGACTAAACTAATACTTAATAAATCACCACAGCCCATTACGCTTTATGGGTTTGCATTTTTATTCCCGGGAGCGGCAACAATGCGGAGGGTCAGGTGGCGATGCAAACCAGGCTGTTTGGAGAGAAGCGGGGTTGTGGTCTTTTCTCGTGGGAGCGCCCCCATGTTTTGGGTCATGACCCTCAAAGCAGATAAATTCATCGGGTGTCGTTTTCTGCAGCAATCACGTGTTGAATTTCTTTGCCGTGTGGAAACAACATACAAATGCATCGTATTAGGGGAAATTGCTTTGTGAAAATCTGCATTATTAGGAGAAATTGCATATGTACATGTGTGTATCAGGAGAAATTCACACTCAAATGCTGATGAAATTTTCAAGAGGTCTCTCTTTCTCCCCTCTCGCCTTTTAATTGCAAACTAGTGGGATAATGTGGAGAACAGATTTTTTTTTTAAAAAAAACAAGAGACTGGAATTGACAGATTCACGCATTCATTTCTTCTGGTAGGACTGCTGAGTAAAACTGCTTCCTGTGACAACAGAGAGCTGCTGCCATTCAGTGTAGACCATACTATTATACCATTGCTTTGATTCAGTTTAAGATCAGTGATGGCCAAACTTGGCCCTGCAGCTGTTTTGGGACCACAACTCCCATCATCCCTAGCTAACAGGACCAGTGGTCAGGGATGATGGGAATTGTAGTCCCCAAACAGCTGGAGGACCAAGTTTGGCCATCACTGGTTTACCTGTAAGGTATCTTCCTGTGCTCTACAGAGTGGGACACATGGCTGGGTTTTCTTCCCCCTCAGCCTCAACCACACTACTTTTTCTTTCTCCCTTTGATGAAAAAGAAAAGAAAAGAAACAAAATTGCGAGGAGAAACACAGCAGAGCCCTTTCTGCTCAGCTGCTCGCTATCTACCCCTCTCTGCAGGCTTTGGATCATTGTCGGCTTTGGATCATGGCTGTGTTGCCTTCATTTCACAGCAAATGTTTTCGAGTGGGGGAAGCTTTGTGTTCTCCCTTCAAGGCCATGCTTTTCACACCTACTTCCAGATGAAAAGGCTGCTTCCTTCACTGATGCCTGTCTTGCCTTCATCCTCTGTAGTTTCTTCTGGAGAGAAAGAGAACAACTTTAGGAGGCAAGAGCTCTGGGCTGATGCTTCACAGAAGAGCTCTTCAGCCAACTTGCTCAAGAGCACTTAATGGACGTGGCCTTTCGAGCCAAGAGAGGATGGCTTGCATAGACAGTTGCCGAACTGTGTGAATTAATTGACTGATCAAACCAAGTTGTTAGGCTCTTAGTTCTTGGCACCTAGTAAACAAGAGAGAGAGAGAGAGAGAGAGAGAGAGAGAGAGAGAGAGAGAGGATGACACTACAGGCACCATGCTTCAGGCTAAAAGTGTCCTAAATAATGTCTTCCATTTTAAATGCTTGTGGAAATGCTGAAAGAAAGAGAGGCATTTTTCAGTGCTATCAAAAAGAACATAAGAAAAGCCTGCTGGCTAGTCCAGCATTCTGTTCTCACAGTGGACAACCACATGCCCCAATGGGAAACCCACAAGCAGGACACAAGCACAAGAGCACTGTCCCCTTGTGTGGCTTCCAGCAACTGATCGTCAGAACAATTGCTGTCTCCAACCTCCTGCTTGTGGGTTTCCTATTGGGGGATCTGGTCAGCCAATGTAAGACCAGGATGCTGGACTAGACGAGCTATTGGCCTGATCCAGCTGGCTCTTCTTATGTCCTTAATCCAATTAAGTACTATGAAAGGGTAATATCTGGAGTTCTCTAACACAGAAAACAAGAGGGGGATACAGAATATTCATCGTTGTCCCCCTGCCAGTCCAGCAGATTTTCTATTTCTCTTCCCACTACCCAAATTCTTTGGAGCGGCTACATTATTCCTGGCTGGAAGCCACCATGCCCTTGTCGCAGAGATGACGGCTGGCAGAAGGAGCAAGTGTCCCAGCGGGAGTCCTCGGCGCGCACTCTGCTATAACCTGCTGATGTGGCTCCCTACGGATCCATGAGCTCTGTGCAAAAGGCAGTCATGGTGCGCTTTGAAGCTTGAAGCCTTGAGAATTTCAAACAAGCGGGGACAAGCAGATGATCTATGGAAAATGAATATCTAACAGGACTAAAAATTGCTCTTGACATCACCATTAACTCTTCCCTTCCCCCCTCCCCCAAGCCCAGTTTTGCCCAAGCTGATTCTGTTGACTTTCATCCCCGTCCACATTTTAGCACACTTTGAACTCTTTAAAATGCACTCTCACCCATGAATACACGCCCCGTCCCCCCACTTCTCATTTCAGTTGAAATGTGACTCTTGTTATCTTTTCTTCTTTGAAATGCTTTTATAATGCTATTTTATGTGACATTCTCTCTGCGGAAAATAGGGAAGCACAGTTTGGAAGTAAGCTGAGCTGAAGCGTGCGGGGAACTCCACGAGCCCCCTGCCATTCTCCCAGCAGGGTGGATGGGAATGAATGGCGGCGAGTTCTTCATGGGATAATCTTCAAAATGGGTATGGATCGAATTGGAGCTGTGGAGCATGTGGGCTTCCAGGACTGCCCACCAGGTCTCACCCGCTGCCCAAACCCAGAGATGTAGGGGTTTGGGATTGTGGTGGGGTGTTGCCGTCAAAGACCTGTTAATATTTCTTCAGCTGGGTCCCTGTCTCCAGCATCCTAAAACCTTCCAGTTGGCATGAAAAGGAAGCCTTCTAGCCATGGAGAAGAAGTCTTCTCCCCCTTTGTGCTGATTGGAGCCAATGAGAGTGAAAAGAGGTGAAGCAGCTTCTGAGGATTGGCTCCTAGGGTCAACTCTGGAGAAGGTGTATGGGAAGAACACCAATGAATTGTTCTGTATGCTAAGTGGCTGTGAATGTCACAAAAGGACCCTGAACTTCTGAATTTGCCACTGTGCTGCTGCCCCCTTTCCCAAGGCCACACCCCTCCCTGGCCCTGCTCCACACCCTCCAGTGCTTTTGATTGGCTGGAATGTGTCCTCTTGCTTCCTTGGGTGGAGGATGGGGAAATGTGTGTGCCAAGAAACCTCTGACTTTTGTGTGGCTAGAATGTAGACTAATGTACAAAGGGTAAACGTCATGTCCATTCCTCTGCTCTCTTTTCCCACCACTTGAATCGGGCCCCCTGATTGCACATTGCTCAGGAGGCAATGTGGTCCTTGGGCTGAAAACAGTTCCCCGGCCCTGGTATAAATTGTAAGCACCAATACAGATGGGAGAGTCCACTTTCTGTATATCAAAACTGCTTGGTGTGTAGAACAGTATAATGGGGTTATGTTTATGCTGGGATTCTAAGTGAACACAGACGCAGTAGAGAATATGGGACTGGGTGCAGGAATCAGAACTCTGTGGATCTTAACTTTAATCAAATTCAGTTTCTAGCCCTCAAGACTGTAGAGAAAATGCTTTAAAGCCATGCATGTGAGAAACATGAAGTACAGAGGAGTGGCTGAATAAGGTTCCGCATGGTCTTTCCTTCCACATATAGATCCAGGCCCCACCCCATAACTAGCAAGTGCAGAATCAATTGTGCAAATGGTTAGTATTCATGGTGTAGTGGTGGAAGTTCTGGACTAAGACCTGGGAGACCAGGATTCAAAGTTCCACTTGGCCACAAAACTTTTGCCGGGTGATTTTGGGCCAGTTACTGCCTCTCAGCCTAACCTACCTCACAGGGCTGCTGTGAGGATTAAATAAGGAAGGGGAGAACCATGTATTCCACCTTGAGCTCCTGTGGCGGGGGTTAGGTGGGATATAAATGAAATAAATAATCATAATAAATAAATCATAATCCATGTTGGGTTGTGACTTCTTAGCATTAGGTGGAACCCACAAGCTGGACTTGAGCACAGGAGCCCCCCCCCACCCTGTGATTTCCAACAACTGGTATTCAAAGTATTCCTGCAACCATGGAATCAACTCCTAGCCATTGTGGCTAGTTGTCAGGCTTTGGGGAATCAGCTTCCTCCCCCGTGGCAGTAAATAAGAAGAGATCAAACAAAAGGAACGTCTTACCAGTTAGATTCTTTAATAATCACAGTGAGAGATAAAATAACACGTCTACATAGAAATGGCGGTGCTCCCAATTAAGGCTCCCTCCCTCCGCCCCATCACTATTAATCCACGTCACTCCTCCATCTTGTAATCTGAGTTTGTACTCTCTGTGCTTTCTATTCTAATACTTTCTGAGCTCTCTGTGTCTTTGGAGAAGGGGGGGATGAATGTTGTCCCACGACTGTGAATCTGTTAACCCTCTCTCTTCCGCTGTTTCTTCTCCTAGCTGTTCCCCATCCAGTATTTCCCAGCTTCTGCCTTCTGAACTATGCCCCTCAGCAAACTCCTATTCCAAATCTATACTGTCCTCCTGCTCCTGGGAAGATTCAGGATCAGGATCAGGAAGAGGGGGTGGCTCCCACCATTGTTCCTCAGTGCAGCTCTCCTCAGCACGGTCCCTGACACTAGTAGCCATTGATAGCCTTATTGTATCTTCAATGAATTTGCCAGTCTTCTTTTAGAACCAACCAACCTCCATTCATAATTCATTGTGACTTTCAAGTCACCCTATTTCAGGATGTGGGAGAAATGAACTGGCTAATAAATGCACTCCCAGCAGTCAGGAGCCTTTGGGACCTCAGAATGGCAAACACCCCCCCCCCCGATCTTCCTCTGCCTACAGCTGTCTCTGGCTCCCAGTCTTCCATGCTCATTACTTCAGCCCTCTTCAACCTGTCTCCATCACTTCTTGTTTTTCTCCCTACCCCTCCCCTTTTCCTCCTTAATTTGTTCGCCATGAAACAACAACCCAACAACTTGATAGATTTTCTGATAACCTTCCTTACGGTCTCCCTGGGTTATATTATGCTTTAATAACATTTAAGCCAATCTGCCTGATGCTGTTGTAAAGGTCAATTAAATTCACCCTAAAAAATTCCACTCCTGGCTCATTATACATTTGGAAGATGAATTAGGAGCACAAGCTGCCGCCCCAGAGGTTCCTGATATTTCACTAATGAATATGGCTTAGAGATTGCTGGGGGACAAAACGTAAAAAGAAAAAAAGAAAGGAAGAAAGGTTTCTGGCACCAAGACAGCCCAGGACAGTTATTGGATGCAGGAGGGAGGGAGATGCAACATGGAACACGCAGGTGAAACACTGTTTGCTCAGGAAGAGGTTATGGAGAGGAAGGAGTTACGGATTGCCTCTTGCAGCCAATTACTGCTCACAGAAGAGATGCAAAGCCCAGGTCTCAACAAAGCAGAATTAGGGATGCCCTGCTGGGCTGCTCTCCAGCCGCACGCATCTCTGGTGCCAGCAGGGGTCATGGCTGAGAGACAAGCCTGGTTGTCATCCTTAGCTTTATGGGAACCAATTGTAGAGGCACCCTGCTGTGAGTTGATGGGGAAAGATCTCTCCAGGGTCCTTTTTGCATTAACAAGGGTGACGTTCCTGGAACCACATCATGTGGGTGCAGATGAGCCAGAGTTCATTTCTAAGGGAGTTTTGGTCAAACGCTGGGTGCCGTTTTGTTGAAGAAATGCTGATAAATAAAATCAACTATTTCTGACCTGATAGTTACCGGTGCTCTTTTGTGGTTGGATAATAACTTCTTGCAGAATTTCATCTCGATGGACCTGTGACATGTGCTGAGCTGTGCACTGAAGAGGATCAAGGAATGAGGACCAGATTAGTTCCACCAGAACAAATTCATTTCCCTCCCCCCCCCCCACCACAACTGGTTTTTTTTTTCTACTGCTCTTCCTCCAGGTTGGGAGCTCCAATCAATGAACAATATGATTAAAGCCATCAACACAAATTAATTCACAACACAATTTAAACCTCTAGAACCACTGCAACCCCTCACCTCCCATGTATGAACATGAGGTCACTCAGCAATTAATTCCCAAAACCACAAATGAGTAAGACTTCAGCTAGCATTAAAAGTATCAGTATTGGAGGGCACAACTGTCTTTCCTTGGAGACGCGGTTTCCAAAGTCTGAGGGTCACACCACTGAGAAGTTTCTGTCTCATGGAACTGCCGCCCCCAAGTTACCCCAATTGGTGGCACCAACAGCAGGGCCTCCCCAGTTGACTCAGCGATGGAACTCACTGACATTCAGCACTGTTTGTATCCCGAAAAGGTGGACAGAAATATATGTAAATTGGCTGGGTAATTTGGAAAATTGTTCACTATTCATTTGAAGGCAAATTGTGCATGATGGTTCCAGAGATCAAGGAGCTGGTTTTTGCCTATGTTTGCATACAATCGGATGTCATTTTGAATCAAGATGGCAGACTCATTATTTCAGAACTGCTCTGATTTTAACCACTGATTTCAAAGCTGCACAGATTTTTTCGGGGGTGCCTCTCAGTGCCAGGCATTGTCCAAAGTTGCTAGCGAGAAATAAATCAAGTGCCGAATCTCCCCAAAGGGATTCCAATGTTTACGCATTCGTGCTTGCTCCGTGTTGCGGTTGCTGCCGTGATTTTAAAGAATTGGCTCTGTGCTGTGCTCCTCCTTCGCTTCCCAAATGGACAAGATGTTGCCACTTTCCATAGGCGTTTTTGCCAAGCCTCAGTGGTGGCTGCATGTTCTCTGGCAGGGAGCTGGGTCCCTTTGGCAGCAGGCAAAACTTTTTATCGATGACTAAATAGATTGTAATTGAGAACCAAACAAAAGAGAGGACAGAGGGCCAAGCGATGGGTCCGCAGGTGACTCGGAAGCCCAATGAAATGTGCACTAATTGAGGCTGCGTCCTGCATTGATTCTGCCTGAGTGAAAGCAGGCACATCTGCTGCCCAGATGGTGAGCAGGACTTTGGCTGGCATCAGAGAATATCCAAGTGAGTTGGGCAAGGGTGGCTCTTTTCTCCCCTCCCCAAATCCACGTACAGTCAGATTTGTCTGGGTTAGTGCAGTATGGTGCTGTGATATCAATTATTAGCATATCAGTGATTTAACTGGCAAATTAGCCCTTGAAATTCCGAGCCACGTGGCCTCTCCCTCTGTCATATGCCAGTCTTGCAGTCTGGTTGATGCATTCTCAGCGAGGCTGAAAAGATGGGGAGGGACTGTAGCTCAGTGACCACACCATCTGCTCTGCAAATGGAAGGTGCCAGGTTCCAACCCCAGCAGCATCTCCAAGTAGGGTTGGGTGAGACTTCTGCCTGAAATCACAGGGACCCACAGATGGTCAGTGTAGACCAGTGTTTCCCAAACTTGGGTCTCCAGCTGTTTTTGGACTACAACTCCCATCAGCCCAAGCCAGCATGGCCAGTGACCAGGGATGATGGGAGCTGGAATCAAACAAATGTGAAAGACACCCCCCTACACACACACACACTGTTTGAAAATATTTAGCTGGCTAAACTCCTGTCCTTTCGCGACTAATTGAGAATCACTGAATCAAATGTACGGTAAATAGATTTTCAAGTACTAAAGCATGAAAAGCTTTTTGTGGCAATAAAGAAAGTAATTTACATTTTGCTACTAAGGCTATTACTATGGCTGGATCTAGACACATTTTTTTTTTTTTAAAAAAAAAGTGTCAGGAAAATGCGTTGTAAAGCTCATAATGGGAAATCATGTTGCCAGAGGATCGAACTCTGCAGTGCCATCTGGTGTCACAGTGTTAATACACATTTTAAACACTTAAAAAAATCCTCAAAAACTAATGTAGCTGAGCCCTAAGTCTATCAATGGCTACTACTCATGATAGCTGTATGCTACTTCCAGGATCAGAAGCACCACCCTCTAAATACCACTTGCTGGAGAACATGAATGGGAGAGAGCAGTGCTGCTCTCCTCTCCTGCTTTTGGACTTCCTAAAAGTATCTAACTGGCCACTGTGGGAAACAGGGTGCTGAACTAGAGAAGCCTTTGCTCCAGTTCTCCAGATAATATAAATATAAATATAAATATAAATATAAATATAAATATAAATATAAATATAAATATAAATATAAATATAAATATAAATATAAATATAAATATAAATATAAATATAAATATAAATATAAATATAAATATAAATATATACCCCGACCATCTGGCTGGGTTTCCCCAGCCACTCTGGGCGGCTTCCAGCAGGATATTAAAAACACAGTAAAAGATCAAACAGTAAAAACTTCCCTAAACAGGGTTGCCTTCAGATGTCTTTTAAAAGTCAGATAGTTGCTTATTTCTTTGACATCTGGTTGGGAGGGCATTCCACAGGGCGGGCACCACTCTGCCTAGTTCCCTGTAACTTCACTTCTCACAGTGAGGGAACCACCAGAAGGCCCTCAGAGCTGAACCTCAGTGTCTGGGCAGAACGATGGGGGTGGAGACGCTCCTTCAGGTACACTGGGCCAGCACCAACACTTTGACTTACTGATATTGAATTATTCTTACTGATAGAAGGAAAGAATTAAGATCATACCCCTACTTCACAGCTTAATCTTACAGACATTTACTCAGAAGTAAACCACTGAGCCTAGGGCTTGCCGATCAGAAGGTCAGCGGTTCGAATCCCTGCAATGGGGTGAGCTCCCGTTGCTCAGTCCCAGCTCCTGCCAACCTAGCAGTTTGAAAGCACGTCAAACTGCAAGTAGATAAATAGGTACTGCTCCGGTGGGAAGGTAAATGGTGTTTATGTGCACTGCTCTGGTTTTGCCAGAAGCGGCTTAGTCATGCTGGCCACACGATCCGGAAAAACGTTGGCTCCCTTGGCCAGTAAAGCGAGATGAGCGCCACAACCGGACTTAACTGTCAGGGGTTCTTTATCTTTACCTTTTAAGTTCCACTGAGACTTACTTCCAAGTAAATGTGCATGGGATTGCTGCTTTGTTGCAGCACACAAACATAGGTGTGTTTACTCAGAGGTAAATCCTACAGTGTTCAATGGGACTTTCTCCCAGGAACATTTGCATTGACAGCAAATTTACACTTCCACTGTTCCTATGCTTCTGAATATCAGTTGCTGGAAACTGCAGGTGGGCAAAGTGTTCTTGCACTCAGGTCCTGCTTGTGGGCTTCCAGGAAACAGCTGGTCAACCGTTGTGAGAACAGGATGTTGGACTAGATGGGCCACTGGCCTCATCCAGCAGGACTGTTCTGACATTCTTAAGATTAATCTACCAATCAAACCATTAATCTTTGAGGCTAATCAAGTGGCTTGACCATGGTGGACATTACTGGGAGACTGAAGGATTCTCTGAATGATTTTGGAGTGGTTCATATTAAATGATCAGACATAAGGCTTGGGGCATGGGAGGACTTGACTGTGATTTATGGGAACTGTGATCACTGCTGCTATCTGGGACACCGAAAAGCATGTGACTTGGCCTCCAGCATCCTGTGACCGGCTCCAGAGGGATCTTCCAAGGCTACCAGGAATGAGGCTCAGATTGTTTTCCATTGATGAAAGCATGAATTGCACAGAGAACTTGGCAGCTGAAAAAAGAAATCTAATTTAAGAGCTCAGAATGAGCCCAGGTGCTCTGTCCAACCCTCAGAAATGGGAACATTACATGTATCCTGGAATTCAGAGAAAGCTTATGCAGAATAAATTTTGTTATCCCAGAAAAACTGGCAATTGTGTATTCATAATCAATGGCAAGGATCTGGTTCATCCAGTGCAAATTTTGAAGGACAGTCAAGTATCAGTTCATATAGAGTGGTAAGAAGCTTTTAGTTAGAGCCAAGTAATAGGAGGTGTTCATATAAGACTATGCATGGTGTAAAGAAAGTGGATAGAGAAACATTTTCTCCCTCCAAATATCAAAAACTCAAGCACATCCAAGGAAGCTGAGAGTTGGAAGATCAGGCAAAAGAAAAGACATATTCACACAGCACATAGTTAAACTAAGAGGCAGTGATGGAGACAGACAGGCTTCTTTGGCTTCAACAGAGGATTGGACAAATTTATGGAGAATAATGCTATCAGTGACACCATGGCCATGTTCTGGCTCCACTTTTGGAGACAGTCATGCTTTTGAATGCCAGTTGCTGCAAGCCACAGAAGTAGGGAGAATTCCCTTGTGTTCAGGTTCTGCTTGCAAGGTTTGTGTATGCATCTGATCTGCCACTGTGAAAACAGGATAGTAGACTTTAGTCTGATCCAGCAGGGCTCTTCTTAAGACCTCATGTCAAATTCCAATTAAGTAGGTGTGCATTAAATGGTGAACCAATCTGAATTTCTGCTCCCATTCCTAAACCTGGCCTCTCTCTCTTGCTGCCTGCAGTTTCTCCTATCCTGTGTCCATGACTGCTCCATCAGCCATGTCCTTCCTGCCTCCCTTGGGAGCAAAAAGTTGGCTTCTTCAACCACTCTGCTGTCAGCTACAGTTTCTAGACTCCGCTGCCCTTCGTGCCTAGAACCATTTGAATTCACACAGAGAAAGACACACACACAGTTCAAACTAGCATACACACACTGTTTGACCTTGAGATCCAACTTCTCTGCACATTTTTGGGTGGTGGCGGTTGTGGCGAAATGGGAGTCTGTAAACAGAGGTTGGGTAGCCATGAATCGGGGATCCTTTAGTTGTGATTTATGCATTGCAGGGATTAGATTAGACGACCCTTAGGGTCCCTTCCAACTCTGCAATCCTATAATTCTATGACTGTCCAGCCCAGTGCCTCATATCACCCTTATCTCCCCACCAAACTAAAGGCCCACCCTTGTGCGTCATTTGAACAGACAGGGTTTCTCTCCCAAGGCTGAATACTGCTTATTACTACTTTTAATTCCACCCCGACCCACCCGCCATTTATCAGGACCTCTGGGCAGGTCAGAAGTTACAGAAAGGTTATTTGCTGAGTGATGGATATTGATGTCCTTTGCTGGTGGCCCTGACCCTGTCAATTTCATGGTGTCCCTCTTTAGTTACACTTTTTCCTAGCAGTTTTAAACTGCCAGACACCCCCGCAATTGACCTTTTTAATGGGCACAGCTTGCCTCATCAGTTTTCCCCTTTTGGAGGCAGCCAGATCTATTCCTCAGTGAGTATGATTTTAAATGAAACTCTGGATGGTGGCTGGTGGCTTTGCAGCACTAGCGACGTCATTTCGAGAAAGGGTTCTGAAGAGCCAATTTTAGTATCAAGGTTAAGAGAAGGAGCTATGGGCTTAGAAGACCCAGGATTGGGGGCATAGCTGTCAACTTTTCCCTTTTCTTGCGAGGAATCCTATTTGGAATAAGGGAATTTCCCTTAAAAAAAAGGAAAATGTTGACAGCTATGAATGGGGGTGCAGGAATCTGCCAATTCCAGTCCCCCCTTTTTAAACTCTTAAATTCAGCTCTTCAATTTCCTTATTATTATTTTTTTAAGTCCTCATAAAAATTAATCAGCATTTTAGCATGGTTTTCTCAGAATACACACAATGTATGCAATATGCACATTCATGCAGAGCAATTCCCTCTAATACAATATGTTTTATCTGCTATTTTCACATACATGGAAGATTCAGGACAGATAAAAGAAGTTGTTCTTCATGCAGTGCATAGTTAAACTATGAAACTCCCTCCCACCAGAGGCAGTGATGGCCACAAAGTTGGATGGCTTTAAAAGAGGATTAGACAATTTCATGGAGGAGAAGGCTATTGATGGCTACTAGCCAGGATGGCTACGTTCTGCCTTCACAGCTGGAGGCAGCAATGCTTCTGAATACCACTTGCTGGCAATCACAGGAGGAGAGAGGGCTCTTGTGCTCGAATCCTGCTTGCTGGTTTCCCAGGGTTGGCCACTGTGAGAACAGGATGCTGGACTAGATGGGTCAGTGGCCTGATCTAGCCAAGCTCTTCTTATGTTGTGAAGAACTGTTTCACCTGTTCTGAATCTTCCAACATTGAGTTTCATTGCATTGTCCCAATGATGTTGTAGAGATCAAATTCCTGGCAGAGGGCCTTTTGAGATCTGCAGCCAAAAATGTTCAAATCCAGACGCTTCCTCGAGACTGATTATCAATCCCCACATGCTGTTTTGCTCAGATGTACTTACCACCTAATACCTGTAATTTGCTCTGAAGTTAACTCAGTCTCCTGTTTGCTTACCTTACTGAAGCCAGCAGGGCTGCTGCGTTGCTTTCTTTGTCTCCTTTGAATCCATATGTCTGGCATCGATCTGTTATTGCTTTTCTATCTTTCTTATCCTCTGAGAAAATTATTTTTTTAAAACAAAACAAGTTTTCTAAAAAAAAAAACCTTAAAAAGACGAGACCACATATATTTTCTTGCACCCACCCCAAATACATTGCATGCATTTGTCCCATCCTCACTGATTAAATGCCGTGACATGCATCAGTGTCATGTTACGACAGGAATCTTGTAATAACCTGCAATCTTATAGGAGTATATATTTAAAGCAGATGAATAAATGTGTAAATTAAGTTAATTTGGAATATGCAGGGAATATTTTTTTAAAAAAATTAAGGAACTGCAGAAAGAGGGGGGAGGAAGTAGAGTTTTGAAATGTTAAAATGATCGTAAAATTATTGAAATGTATAAAACTGAAAATCATAAATAAATTTTACATCAAAAGCAGATGATCTATCACTGATCTATGACCCTTTCCTGATACCAGCCTCCTTGGCAAAAACAGATGGCAACAAAGGTTTTCTTTTTGAAAAATGTTTTGTGTTACACCTTGCCTTGTATGAATAAAACAAGGCAGTTATGGCCTGTTTATTCGTCTTATCTGTTCTATCTATGCTTTCATTATAAAAATCCAATAAAAAGTTACACACACACAAAATGCTTCAGCCCCCTAATGGGTTGTTGTTTTTATTTTTATTAGGTATTTTGTGGTCTTGATTTTATTCTGTGAACTGCTCTGAGACCCCTAGGTATAGGGCGGTATATAAATTCAATACATAATAATAATATATCCCACCTTTCTTCACTGGACCTCACCAGTCCCCCACTCCATATGTTATCTCACAACAACCCTGTGAGGTAGGTTTGGTTGAAAGAGTGTGACTGGCCCATGCTAAATCACCTTTATGGCTGAGTGGGGATCTGAACTTTGAGGTGTGTCGTGTCCCCACCCCCAGTTCTAGCCTGTCACTCTATAACCATTTCCCTACACTGTTCCTCTGTTTCTAATGTAGTATTTGTCACCCATATGTAGGCTCTGGTGCTCTGCCTCATGAGAACCTCATGCTCAACTCAGCAGTTCCAGGTGCTTGGACCATAACATATTGCTGTGCCCAAACTCCTTTCCTTTTTTAATGCACTGTTCGTAAAACCGGTTGCAGAAACTGCTGAAGCCATAACCTAGCTCTGTTTATGGAGGCAGCAGCAGATCAGCCTCTCTGCCATCTTTGCTTCTGTCCCCAACACGGCCAGAGGAATTTTTTTTTACGAGCCATAATTAAACAGGAATTGCCCTGTATTCACCCTTGCTGGCTGGGAGACAAGGCTTTAAGGGCCAGGCGGTTGGGTTATTGTGGCACGTTTGTGGAGGGTTTGTCCCTGTCTAAATGATCTTTAATAGGACCGTGAATCAGTGCAGATGATGTGACAGTCCTGGTGTGAACAAAACCTGGCTGGCGGCTTGAATGCGCTTGGCTTGCGTCTGAGGTGGCAGCGGTGGAAATATGTCCTGTTCTGATAAGATTCCTGGCTGGCTACCATGTGCTGACCTGGTGGGTTCTGGGCCTCATCGAAAGGGCAGGCTGAGTAGAACCTTCCTGATTTATTTATTTATGGATTTATTTATTTTCTAGTTGGTTGGCGACATGTTTTCTGCCTGATGATGGGGAACCTTGAGGTCCTGCAGTGGAACTCAGGGATTCCACATCCCGCTGTGGGGGTTGCCGGGACGGAAGTAAAAGCACATTTTGTGGTGATTTTAGGAGACAGTGTAAGCAACACTATGGGGCAGAATGCGGGGCTTGAAAGAAGGGTGCTGGTTTCATGAGAAAGCCCTACCCTGTCCGTTACTTATTTTGTAAAATGTACCGGTATATGTAAAATATAAAAACAAACCCCTCAAAGTGGTTTACAAAAGAGGTAAAATGATAAAACTGTCAGTAAGAGCAATTCATTCAAGACTTTCAAAAAGTTAAAGTTAACAACAGACTAAAAACAGATTAAAACTCACCACAGCTTTCTAAACATCAGAGCAGGCTTATTTTCACTCACACACACAAATGTTTTTAGCAGGCACCGAAAAGAGTGCAGTGAATGTGCCTGCCTCATTCCAAAGTGTAGGTGCTGCCACCTTAACAAATGAGTTACAGTGGTACCTCGGGTTAAGAAGTTAATTCCTTCTGGAGGTCCGTTCCTAACCTGAAACTGTTCTTAAACTGAAGCACCAGTTTATCTAATGGGGCCTCCCGTTGCCACCACACCACCGCTGCACGATTTCTGTTCTCATCCTGAAGCAAAGTTCTTAACCCGAGGTACTATTTCTGGGTTAGCGGAGTCTGTAACCTGAAGCATCTGTAACCTGAAGCGTCTGTAACCCGAGGTACCACTGCAATGTGAATGTGGAATGGGTTTTATGTGGCTCCTGTAATAATGCCTGTTCTGCTGGTTGCATGGGCATATATGGGCTAAGATGATGCCAAACTTATCCCAAGCTATTAAGGGCTTTATATACTAACTCCTTGAACTTGGACCAGCAGTAAATCAGCAACTAGTGCAGATCTTTGAGCACGGGTGTTATATGCCAACAAGGCCTCCCTCCTGTCAGCAATTGTGCTGCAGCACTCTGCTGCAGCTGCCTTGTCCTTAGACTTGCTGGGATCCTAATGTACATATTTAACTTACATGTGAATCTGTCTAGCAATTGGCAACTCCATTGAGGCAGATTCCCCTCTGTTTAGGGATTTTTTAATTTATTATTTCAATCCTGTAAACTTAACTTGAGATCATAAAAATGAAGAAGGAAAAAACCAAGATTGACAGTTACCTCTATGCCTCCCTCTATGTTTGCAGATCCTATTGTGGATTCAAACTCAGGATATATTATTAAACGTACACCATTTATCAAGGAGCCTGTCAAAAGACTTAAGAATGGGAGCTTTGACTGCGAAACACAGGTTTGCTGAGCATTCTGGCAAGAGAAAAATCTGCGTAGGAAAGCGTACCCCCCACCCTTTCTCCCAATAACTATAAAAATCTAAGGGACCCTTAAATAATTGGGGAGGGGAGCAGAACAGGCAATTAATAATCTGGAGTTTGATGGCTATAGTGCTAGGAGCAAGGCAGGTAACATGATTTATGGCTCGGCTTTGTCTGATGTCTTCAACTCAAAGGCAAGCAAAACTATTTACCTTCTGATGGATATACAGCCAGTATACAGGCAGTGTTGGAGCAGGGAGAGGATGGGACAAGCCATCCCTCTGTGGGTTTGGCTCTGCAAAATTGTAAAGCTGCCCATAGAAATAGAGAACTTGGGAGACCAAGGTTCAAACCCTCACTCAGCCATGAAGCTCACTGGGTGACCTTGTGGGCCACTCACTGCCTCTCAGCCTAACCTACCTCACAGGGTTGTTGTGAGGAATAAATAGGGGGGGGGGATATGTATGCCACCTTGAGTGTCATGGAGAAAAAAGTGGGGTATAAATGTGCAAAATAAATAAACCCATGTTATTTCTCAACAGAAGTGCTTTCTGTGCAACACATGTGACACACGACTCGCCTTCTCCTCTGCCTGCCATTAGATGGCTTTTAAGTGTTTTTTCCCCTTAAATTATATTGCTCCGCACTTCTCAGAAATGAACCAAAGCAAGCTAATGACATCCATAAAGCAAATCACGGCAGGGAAGGTGGTGGGTTGTGTCAGGAGGGAGAAATCCACTCCCCCCCCCCGACAAAAAAAGAGAAAGAAATCACTCTCTCGTTCTCATCTCTTTCAAATGCCAAGAGAAAATGTCAAAGAAACGGCTTTCTTGGAAATAACTCCAAAGTTCAAATAAATTGTCAAACATAATTTGTCAATTGGGTCTTCCCAGCAGGATGGTAACTCCTGTGTATATTAGCTATTACGACACATTCCTGCTTTCTGTATCCACCATTTGCTGCTAGGCAGAGGAAATAAATATGTCTCCTTCCAGCTTTTTGCACAAAGTTAGAGGGCACTTTCCAAAATAAGTAGGGAGTGGCATCCACCAGTTCTGTGCTATGCACAACATAGGAAACCAATCCTGGCCACAGAGGATGCTGTGCACCCAAAGGTGTATTCAGTTGATTCAAAAGAGCCCAGGTGAGCATCACAATTTGGATGGTGATGCATCTCCAAAAGCACAATTGCATGCCCTTGAGCATGTGAATATCCATGCTGCAGTTTGCACATTTTCCATGCTGGATTTATTTTCTTTATTTCAACCTCTTGATTGTAAAACAAACAAAAAAAGCAAAAACTCAATGCAGTTTATGAAGAAAGGGTAAAACAATAAAAAATCAAGTAACCATTTTAAGCATTCAAAAAATCAAAATCAACATTAGACTAAAAACAGATTAAAATGTGCATCAACGTTCTAAGCATCTGAGCAGGCTTGCCTAAAGAAAAATGTTCTCAGGACTTTAATGAAAAGAGTACAGTCGTACCTCAAATCTCAAATGCTCCCAAACAAATCAGCTTCCGAATGATTGAAACCTGGATTTGAGTGTTCCGGTTTCTGAACAATTTTCGGAAGCCGAATGTCCAGCACGACTTCCAGTTGGCTACAGGATGCTCCTGCAGCCAATCAGAAGTCGCGCCTTGGTTTTTGAACAGTTCCAGGAGTCAAACGGACTCCTGGAACACATTCTGTCTGACAACCAGGTACGACTGTACAGTGAATATCAAGGGGGAGGGAGTTCCAAAATATAGGTGCTATCACACCAAAAGATTGAGTTGTTACAAATGGGGAATGGATATTTAGGTAGTACCTGTAACTTTGCCAGTTCTGCAGATGGAGGCAGTTGGGGGGAGAGGGGGCAAGGCGATCTCACAGGTAAACTAGTCCCAAGTTGTTAAGGGCTTTATATGGTAATAGTAAGACCTTGAATTTGCCCCAGTAGCAAATCAGCAACCAGGTCAGAGCTCTGAGCACATGTATTATATTCAGACAAGGTCTCACCACTATTAGCAATCATGCTGCAGTATTCCTGACCCTCCAAGCATCCCAATTTCCCAGGGTCACCCCTAATCCCAGTTTCTGATTTGATTAGGATGTCCCTATTTTCATTGGAAAAATGTTGGAGGGTATGGAGTTATCCGACCCCTGAGCCGTCTGAAGGCAATTCTATATAGGGAAGTATAATGTTTTATTATGTTTTCATATATGTTGGAAGCCGTCCAGAGTGGCTGGGGCATCCCCATAAGATGTATGGGGTATAAATAGTAAAATTATCATTATGAAATGGGACGTCCATATTTTTATTGGAGAAATGTTTCCGGATCAAGCACAAGGGAAGCCCCACATGGAGCGCGTTTCAGTAATCCAGCCTTCAAGTAAGCAGTGCATGAACTACTGTGGATGAGGATGATGCTACTTCAGATACTGTACCTGTTTTCTAAATTCAGCTCAGCTGGTGGATAGATTCTCTCACAGCACAACTTGATTTGCCCCTAGGTGACTTTTTGATTAATTCTAAGCACTCCAAAGCAACAGTGAGAAATCATTGGCAGTATAACTGGGTTTCAACCCTTTACAGAGTCTCTTCATTTGCCTCTCTTTAAACACTTTACAGACAAATTTATAACCCGGAATCATAAAGCCTGACTTATTGCTTGTCTTGATGACAATATTTAATAACTCATGTATGCTTTATTGCATCACTTTTAATGCCCTGGTATGGAATGTTAGAGAGGTTTTTCATCCTCCATATCAACTGGTAAAAGGTCTTGCTTTGTTCTGAAAGCAGATTTGTATAGTAATATAGAAAGGCGGTATACAAATTAAAAGTGAAATGAAATGAAATTTGGTCTGTGCATAAGAGCTAATCTGTGTAGGGTTCACAAGAATCCAGTCCAAACACTGTGATGGCTTTCTGAATCAATTGTTTTCTTACTCAAAACGTGCACAGTTGTGTTTTATTTCCTCAAGGCAGTATTCAGAATCCAAACGGTATGTGCTTAAAAATGTAATCCAAGTTACTGTATAGGGAGGAAAATTTAAAAAAAAAAATTAAGTAGGAAAGTCTAAAGTAGTGATGGAGGAGAAATTTAATTCTGTTCACATGTAAGAGTGGGCCTACCAAATTTGTGGTTTCTGAAGCAAGACACAAACTGAAACACTGCTTCAAAATTTATACGTCTTCAGTTTTTGCAGCGCAGTTCTCAAACCAAGTAATATGTAGAGAAATGCACATACCTATGGTAAAGCATACATAAAAATGCATGTATTAGTGAAAATAAAATGCAAACACTGTATTATATTTAGGGAAATTGTGTTGCAAAATTGTTTCTATTAAGCAAAACTGCATACAAAAAAAATTGTGTATATTGGAAGAAAGAGCTGATAAGTTTTCACGAGCTTAATATTGGAAAAATGATAAGCCAGGAGAAACCAGAACTGCCAGATTTCACCCATCTTTAGTCCAAACCCTTCCTCTCTATTCCAGGGATGCTAGAGGAATGTGATCATTGCAAATTCTGAGATGAGCCGGCCTGATCTTGCTTGCTTGGACTAAGGGGCAGATGGGAATGAGTTATCTACCAGATTCCGTGACACAGTTCCCAGCAGTTTGAATGCTTCAAAATGAACACTGGGCATATTTAAATTTGTGTTGTGAGATAAACCAGTGGGTTTTTTTGAGCCAGATTGCACTGGAGCTTAGCTCCAGTACCTTTTCTTTTTTTAACACCCCCCCCCCCCCACTATCTATCTATCTATCATCTATCTATCTAAAATCCAACTCTGTCTGTCCCTTTCCCAAGTGCCATGTTGGCCATTCTGAGAGCCTTGAGTTGCCACTGCCACTCCTGTCGGGGGGGGGGGAGCTGTGGGGGCGAGGGGTGGTGAGAGGGCACTTCTGGCACCCTTTTAAAAGAAAAAAGTGCTGGTTAAACACATGTTTGAATGCTACTGAAATATGTATGAATTGTGTGCTCTGAGAGTCCTTTTAAAAAGAGCAATAGAACTCCACCACTGACACACATATTCCCCACAAACTTCACTGCCACCCCCCAGGATCCCAGTGATTTTGGCAATGGCCATAATAAGAATAACAGCAAGAAAGTCAGGACAGTCCCTCAGATCAGTACCCTGATGGGCAGTCCCTGGGGATACCCAAGGGCATGCAGTATCGCCCCCCCCCCAATGTTTAAACAGTGGCACTTACTGTCTAGGATGTTTTGTCCACCCTAAATCTTCTAACATTAAGTTTCATTGCATGTCCATCAGCTCTAGTGTGATGAGAGAGGGAGAAAAGCTATACAGTATCTGCTTTCTCCATACCATGCAGCGCATGTACCCTTCAACATTTCTCCAGTGAAACTAGGGGCATCCTCTTCTACATCAATAAGCTGTGCCCGTGTTTGATCTCCCACACACAAAGATGATGACATACATATTTACACTAGTCACCTTGAGCCCATTGCAACCTCTCTGCCTCACCTACCTCACAGGGTTGATGGGAAGAAAAATGATGTGAGGGAAGGGAGTGTGCGCAACACCTTCCACAGATAAATGGCCTGAAATAAAATTGTAGCTGTAAGCTGCCTTGAGTCCCTGTCAGGGGAAAAGGTGGGAAACAACAACAACAAATGATCAGGAACATACCAGAGAATAAATCCTGTTGAACTCAGTGGGACTCATTTCTGAATAAAAATGTTTCGGATTACAGTGTAAGGCGGCACCCTCTTGACCCAGTTACCTGGGAGTAGGCATCAGTGGCGTAGCGTGGGGGGTGCAGGGGGGGCCGGGCGCACCGGGCCCAACATCTGGGGGTTAGGGTTGGGGGGCACAAATCCACGGGTTAGGGGCGCAAATTACTTGCCTTGCCCCGGGTGCTGACAACCCACGCTACACCACTGGTAGGCATCACTGAATGCAGCAGGACTTGCTTCTGAGTAGACAGTGTCAGGCTCCATTTACAATAAAGGAATAAACATTTCCCGCATTTCCTAGGAAGTGGCTGGCTGTGGAAGGATTGCAATTAAAGAATGTAAAGCAGAGTTGTGACCTTTTCCTTCAAAATTATAGGAAGGACTTTGTATGCCAGCTTTTCCATTTCCTTCATTTGGTGCAGGTATTTTATTTTCACTATAAACAGGTCTCTGCTTTTTAACCTAAACACACACACCTCACTTTTAATTGTTCTCTGATACAGGGAAGGGAGGAAAAGGGGGAAATGGAACATTCCGGGATCAAATCAGAAAGCAGTATGCCTTCTATAATTCTGGGACTGTACCTGGAAAATCGGGACACTTGGAGGGTATGCATGCCTAACTTTATAAACTTCTATAAACTTATGGACAGATATTGGTGGTGTTGGGAGCAGGGATATAGTAGCTTTTAGATGCACAATTGTGTTTGTGTGTGTGAAAGAGCGTGGATCAGAGAGAAAAAGAGAGAAGCTCATTAAGCCCACCCTGTTGAACACTGCATCATTGCCTATTATGTACCTTTCTCCTCTTTCCCCCCATTACCCACCTTTCCCCCCTTCCCTTTTGAGCATGAATAGAGATGAAAGCCCTTGAAAAAGTATGTGGCGTTTATCAGGAAACCAGCTCTCATTGCAAAAACGGCTGACAAACGCCACCTCTGCCCTAACACAAAGCACGCCTTGCCCTATCAAAGGGCTGACGGGCAGTCACCTTGATGAGGAAATAGTGAGGCGGTGAGCACCTGCTGTTCTATCACGGGCCTTGTGGCAAGATGTCAGCCACCTGTGCGGCTGTGGCAGCGGAAGCCCTCCCCACCTCACACAGAAGAGCAAGGCAGGCTGCGGGCTGCAACAAGGGAGCTTGGAATGTACTGAACTGTGGCAGAAAGCATGTTACGAGGACACTGAAAAGAACAGGAGAGGCCAATTTGCATGTCCAGAACAGAGTCTGGGGCTGGCAACCATTCCTGGAAGCCTTTTCAGTGTGTCTGAGCAGAACTCTTTCTTTGCTTGTTTTCCCCATTTTTTTTGACAGGTTCTACCCATCCACCTTGGCAGGTAACAGCAGTGCAGCCAGGTGAGGAGAAGGGTAATCGGGATATGAGACAGGTCAGCGTGGTTCCAAACAAGAGATAAGGCAGGGGAGCCGGACCTGAGCTGGCAATGGGAGGGGGCGTTACGAAGGAGAATGGCCACACAGCTTAGGACGTTGCCATATGATCAGTCCATCTATTGTCAACACGAGCTGGCAGCAGCTCTCCTGGGTTTTAGGCAGGCATCTCTGCCACACAGAACCTGGGATATTCTGTGTGCAGAGCATGTGCTCTGCCGGTGAGTTGCACCCTTCTTCTGCATCCCAGATGGAAAAGCTCATGCTGTACAAGAGTATGAACCATTGGGGCTCCAACCAACATCCAGTCCATCCCCTGCAGTGTGGGATGAAAAGTATTAGAATGGAAGGTATAGTGGAGACGTCCCATCATGAGTGTTCAAATAGGACTCAACACCAAGTCTAGTCAGCTTCCAACGAGCCATGGAGGGTACCATGGAGGACATAGGCGCCAAGTCCCAGGGACCCTGGATACCATGGCTCCCACAACATTTTTCATGAGGAGGCCGGACACTCACAAAGTGTGGCATGGCCATGCATGCATACCACAGGACATATTCACGCTACATCATCACACACTCTGGCATGTGCGCACTATGTCACCATGCCTGCTACATGCCGATGCTGCTGATGGAGGATAAAGGCTCTTCATGGCTGCTAGCCATGATGGCTGTCCAAGAGGCAGCAAAGCTTCTGAATAACAGTTGCTGGAAACTGCAGGAGGGCAGAGGGCTCTTGGGCTCAAGTTCTACTTGTGGGTTTCCCACTGGGGCATTTTAGGATTGCCATATTTGAAACAGTGAAAATAAGGACATATTGTTGAGCTCTTTTTTATAGTTTTGCCCAGAGTTGTTGAGCTTTTTGGGCAAATTTGCAAAAATATATTCAGTTTTTGACCTATTTTTTATGGGGAAATTGTGCTATCAATATGGCTTCAGTTGCGATGAGAGGAGGCTGAACTAGATGTGCCTTTGGCCTGATCCAGCAGGCTATTTTTTGTTTTGTTTTTCTATTCTTATGTCATCTTCTTCTTTGTCTCAGGCACAAAAATGTATTGAGTGAGTGTTGATTTCTGGCTTATAGGCAGAAGAGTGAGGTGAATGGTTCTATATTTTCTGATTCCCTGACTGGAAAGGTTCCTTCCTCCATTTGGACTACATAGTGAGATGAGATTCCTGGTGATATTTCTTTTCAGATCCACCTTTGCTCTGTTTGAAAGTGTCCAATCTGGAACAGAGTGCAGTACATGCAGGGCTGGGTTAAGCATTGAACAAAATAAGCACATTCTTAGGGAATCAAGGGTAGGGGGTGCACCACAGAAATTGTCCATTGCTGGACTAGCAACTCCACTTTTCAGTTTGCAAATTCTAAGACAAAATCTGTCTATATTAAAGCATGAAGGCACAAGATTCAGCTGTAAATTAGCAAGCAAATTGTTTGTATCAAGGAATAAAGTGGAAGTTTACAAAAGTAAACATTATTTTCCAGCGTAGTAGGTTTTGTTTCATTTCAAAAAATAAAATTTCATTTTATGGTTTATTATTGTTTATATTTTGAATTAGACATATGGAGGGGGAACCAAAGTGCTCTGGGCACTTTAAAGGTCTTAGTCTGGCCCTGAGTAGCTGTTGGCTGTGAGAGGTGGCAAGAGGCAAAGTTATCCTCTGATAGTCCAGAAAGAGCATGGCATGGAATTTCTGTGCATGCTTGCTGTGATCACTTCTGCTTTGCACTAAAGCAAAATTATAGTTGAAGGAAAGAGAGAAGGAAAGAGGACTCGTGGGAGCTTTGATGGCAGCCTATAAATGCCTTCAAGGCAACATTATAAATGAAGGAATTGTTGGCCCTCTCAGAAGGTGCTGGGACAAGGAGCGATGGCTCAGAGGTGTGGATGGCAAAGTTTTTACTTGGATGCTTCTCAGCAGTAAGAAAAAGTGGGCAGCAGATTCGACTCTCCAGGGATGCATAGGAGATACTTGGAATGTCAGGAGTTCAGGAATGTGTTAAACAGAATGTTAGCAGAAAAGATGAATGGCATAATCTTTGCAAAATGCAGAAGGTTAACCCGCTGACCTGAACCACTTCCTCCCCCCACCTTCCTGGCTTTCCAGCCTGTGTGATTCTACAATAAATTCTACTTAAGCCGTTTAACAGCAGGCGCTTAGCGGCTGGACTTAATGGGCACTGTCCAGAGAAGATGAGGTGCTCTCGAGTCCCATTGAAATCATCGAGTCTCGAGTGCCCTTGATTTCAGTAGGGTCTTAAAGAGGCCTAACGTTCTCCCTGGATTGTGAGCACTGTCCAGGAAAACTCACTTCTTGTCTGTAGTTCAACAGATTCATAATCAGGAATAAATCTTAAACAAATTAAATGATTCTTACTGACAAGTCATCATCATTTGGTTCAGTCTCGGCTATCGGCATTAAAATAGCATCAATATCTTATTTTAATTTAAGACATAACCTGGTTCATTTTAGCTCTGAGTTTTAAGGGGATTTGGGGCATAAAAATGGTCTTGCCAGATCAGACAAAGGGGCATCTGTCATCTATAATTTTCTTGGCAGCAGCAGCCAATATGGTTCAGGCCAAACTGAGCATTGTTTGTGAAGAGGTACATTATCTCTATACAACACGGCTATACAACAGGGATAACAACTCCCATATTCCTTGAGCACAGGCTGTGCTGACTGGGGCTGATGGGAGTTGGAGTCCAATAACATCCCAGAAAAATGCTGCTAGTTTTACCGAAACAATTGTGAGATGTGCTGTACAGTATTTCTATATAAATTAAAGTAACTATTTTTACAACTGCATCTAGTCCTGTAAATTAGCATATGTAAATTTTAAGTAAACCTGTGGCTTCTTTTGTGTGCTCTTTTGTGATGGGTTTCCTCTTTTTTGATTGTGTAAAAGCTGCCACCATTCTCTGTGATAATGCAATATGAAAACTCCTGTGCATAAATCTGGAGACATCGTCCTCTTACCAAGTGGGACTTAAAAAACAAAACAAAACAAAACAAAAGAGCAACTATTGACTCTAGGGATTGGGGAGAAACAAGTTTTAGTTCACATTTAAAGGGAAACCCACCTAATTTGTAGTTTTTGAAACAAGACACAAAATGAAACATACTGATTCTTCAAGATTTGCACTTCTCTGAATTTTGCAGTTCTCCAGACAAGTAAAGTGTGTAAAAATGAGTATACTGGGGTGAAGTGTGCAAATCAACACATAATGAAAATAATGTAATAGGTAAAATTGTCTAAAATGTTTGTATTAGGAGAAATTTGAACTAAATTGCTGATGAATTCTCATAAGAAGAAGAAGAAGAGTTTGGATTTGATATCCCGCCTTTCACTCCCTTTTTAAGGAGTCTCAAAGCGGCTAACATTCTCCTTTCCCTTCCTCCCCCATAACACCTCTGTGAGGTGAGTGGGGCTGAGAGACTTCAAAGAAGTGTGACTGGCCCAAGGTCACCCAGCAGCTGCATGTGGAGGAGCGGAGACGCGAACCCGGTTCCCCAGATTACGAGACTACCGCTCTTAACCACTACACCACACTGGCTCTCCAGGACTTTTAACTTAAAAAATAATAATAATAACCTGCAAACTGATGTGGAAATACAGAGATTGGAAAAAACAAACAAGAAACAGAGAGAAACAAAAATTGACAGATTCGCCCTTTGCTGATTGATTCAAAAATATTGAAAGAGTTTCCAGATGGCAGAATCAAGTAAGACACAGAGTTGTTTATGCTTTTCGTAATTTACTTTATTGCTCAACATGGCAGCTGTATAAAAGAAAACACAAGACAATTACCTTGTATTTAAAAAACAACAAGAAGAAAGAAAGAAATATCAGAGCAAAAATCTTGACTCTCCTTCTCAGAGATTGCTGTCCCTTTCTGCTGGCCTCAGAGACACCTGAAAATGCTCTCATGTTTTGCATCTCAAGAGAAAGAGATGGTGCACAGATTGTTTTGGAGAAGGATAATTCAGAGACTGCAATCATACTGCAGAAAGCAATGGAGATGGAGAGTGGTATGACTTCTAGGTGATTATCATTCCCCCAACTGCTTCTTGTCAAGCATCCAGTCTAATTTTTGGACATCTTCAGACCGATTGGAGCTCTGTCCTGAATTCTCTTGGGAAGAGCTTACGTTACGGTCCACTGAATGCCCTTTGTCAAGCAGCTTTCCCTAACATTCTTTAAGGCTTGATTTTATGTTCCAATGTGTTATCCAGCAGCTTCTTAATGAAGGGATTGAAATTCTTTCGCCGCAGGGCAATGAACTGACCTCTAACGACTGGTGGCTAGGAAAGACAGTTTTCCGGAGGGCAGGTTGCCCCTGAATCTGCCAGCTCCTTGTGTGCTCCAAAGCAGCAGCTGGCCAAGGCCACCGTTGGTGACAGGATATTGGACCACATGGATGGTTTGTCTGATCCAGTTTGGCAACCTGTGTTTTGCTAATTATACTCAGCAGGCCAGCCTCGTCTGGTAGGATATGGATTCTTAACGTGAACTAGCAGTTCAACAGCAAGCTTCCACAATGGCTGAGAGATGGCTGCCCCCCAATGTCTTCTGAAGAGTGAGCTTTGAAAAGAGGGACATCTGGAGAGGAGCCACATGGGGCCAAAGGTCAATCCTACTGAAAAACTTTGGGCAATATTTGTCTGGGAGCTGTTACATGCAATGGATTATGGATCTGCTATAGCTGTTAAGGAATGGTTTCCTTACTCCTTACTCCAAAGCCACATTGGACATTCAAAAATAAAATAAAATATTTATTCATTCATACATTCAGTTTCTATTTTGCCCTAAATCATATATGATCTCAGGGCAGGTTAAAATACAAAGCATATTACTGTAAACAGGACTTTTAAAAAAACCCATAGTTAAAAACTCCAGTGCTGTCAAGGAAACAGCATGAATGTTCATATTTTCACAGTGGCTACCTATGCTCAGAGACTGAGCAAAGAGGTGAGTCTTTACAGTGTGTCTTCAGAAATGTGTGTCTGAGGCACATTTGAGGGAAGGGAGTTCCATACATGAGGTGCCACCACAGGGAAAGCCCTGTTAACATTTCTTGTAAATGTCCGGGGGGGGGGATGGTTCAGCCTCTTTGCATTGCTTGTTAGCAAAGCCAGTCTCCTCACAGATGGAAGGCGAGTTAGTAAGTAAATGTGCATTTCAATTGTATCCCACCGGACTGCAGGCAGTGAAAGTTCACATGATAAAATGCTCCTCCACAAAGAAGACTCCTACATGGGTTCATCTGCAATCCTCTTGATCAGATGTTCCTGAATCAGCCTGATTATGACTATGAGAAGATGGTTAGAGGGAGCACCCAACCACCATCACTTCCTTGTTCCCTCTCCAAACTTGGGCATCCAATCTTCCTGTAAGTGTGTTCAGGGCAGGCCAAGTGACTTATGCCAGTAGACTGGTGGCCTTCTCATGAAGATTCCACCCACCTGCTGATAGTTTAAGTTAATAGACCCTCCAGCTTCACCTGATTTGAGCACAATGTATTTGTTAGTCTAAACTGAGACAATGGCAGGGAAAGAAGTTGGTGCTGATGGGGAATAGCAGAATTCTATTCTAATCAGACTGCATTTGCACGCATGCCTATCACCTTGCAGCAAACATTGTTACAGTGCAAGGGGGAATGGCCTCTCATTGGATTAGTGGGGGAAAGGAATTGTCCGTACTGAAGCTTGACTGAATTAGAGACTGACTAGATGAATGTCATAGTGTGTTGGGGTTTGGCTCTTCGGCTAACCACGTCCGTGCACCAAGGTCAGAGGAAAAGAAGAAACTCACGGTTTAATAAGGTCCCTGGAAACGGCTATGATGGAGTAGTGGTATGTCAGATACTCTGATTTCATTAGTCAAATATATTCCACTATTTCCTAGACACAATGATGTCTGTTTTCTCATATGAATACATATGGATTTGCTCCTACAAAATGCAGAGATGGGCACAAATGTGGACTGTTTTGAAAGAGGATGAGATAAATTCATGGATGAGGAAGAGGTTAACAGTGGCAACCAACCCTGATGGCTATGTTCTAGCTCCACGACTGGAGGCCTCTGAATACCAGCTGCTATCACCCTCCCAAAACTATAATCCCAAGGGTTCCATTTAAAGAGAGGTTGATTGTTGAACTATTCTGGGAATTGTAGCTGTAGGAGAGGAACAAGTATCTTCTTATGACTCTCAGCACCCTTAACAAATTCAGCTCTCAGAATTCATTGGGGGGAGCCATGACTGTGCCATGTGGCATCATAGTACTTTAAATGTATGGTGCGAAGGTTGCCTCAGTTATGGATGGGTATGCAGGAGGGATTTGATTCAGTTGACAATGACTGGTGAACCTACCTAATTCACCATTTCTGATACAACAGGTGAAACAACAGCTCCCATAATTCTTTGGGGGAAGCCATGATGGTTCAAAGTGGTATCACAGTGCTTTAAAGGCATGGCGTAAATATGACCACAATCTGGAGTATCTGGAGTCCCACAGGTGTCCTATCACAGGTCTACACTGACTAGTGGTGGCTTTCCACAGTTCCAGGCAAGTGTGTTTCCTGACGAAACCTGGAGATTTCAGGGACTGAACTGGGGACCTTCTGCTTGCAACACATGTTACCCAGCACTGAGCTACATCCCTCTATCAACAGTTTGGAATGAGGCTCACTAGGAGGCGAAAGAGCAGGCTGTGCAAAGTGTAGCATTTTCATGTTCATGCATATGCATGGGCATAGGAGATGAGAGGCAGCCATCCTCCGCTTAAAAAAATTAACTTCTACAGACACTGAGGAGGGCAAGGAACCTGGAGAATAACAAGTCTGGCAGCCCATACTACCAACATTTTAAAAAAGGCATCCCTCAATGCCAAAACTGGGGACAAAACAGGGACAGTGATTTACCAGGGAAAGATACCAGAGAACAGGGACTGTCTACAGGATAATAGGAGCATGTGTGATCACTTTAGAGAAAAAAGAACTCAGCCAAACAATTTACAACAGGGAAGGGAAGTGCTTTGCTAAATTCATGCTCGTTGCACTTGCTGTGCTTTTACCCCATTGGTTGCTTCTGCTTATCACTGCCATTTTCCTTTCTTTCTGCCCTCATTGCCCTTGGCTTCATTTGCTGTCACTGTCCTTGGCTTCATTTGTCCGCTCTACCATTTAGTTTGATTGGCTCCAGCAACACTTGTGGTTTACTCTATGACAGTGGCAGCCAAACTCTGCCCTCCAGCTATTTTGGGACTACAATTCCCATCATCCCTGACCACTGGTCCTGTTAGCTAGGGATGATGGGAGTTGTAGTTCCAAAACAGTTGGAGGGCCAAGTTTGGCCATCACTGCTCTATGAGCATTTGATGCTCTATGAGGATGGTGATTGTAACACTGTGACATCAGGTGTGGTTTAGGATGCTGCCTTATGTGGCTACTGGGAGACTTAAATAAGACTTTGTGGTTTGACATTCACTTTACCATGAGATGTTTAAATTGTGTGGTTGGTTTTATTTACACCGCTTTGTGCTTGGTAGAAAAAAATGACACAGAAATAAGTAAATATTTCTGAATAAATAGATAAGGGAAACAACCTTGCCTTGCATCATAGTATCATAGAGCTGTAGAGTTGGAAGGTCCCCCAAGGGCCATCTTGTCCAACCACTTGCAATGCAGGAATCCCTGACAGATGGCCACCCAACCTCACTTTAGAAACCTCCAATGAAGGAGAGTCCACTACCTTCCAAGAAAGTGCAGACCATTGTTAAACAGCTCTTAGTATCAGGAAGTTCTTCCTACTGTTTAGTCAGAATCTTCTTTCTTGCAATTTGAATCCATTGGTTTGGGTCTTACCATCTGAAGCAGCAGAAAACAAGCTTGCTCCTGTAATGTGAAAGCCCTTCAGATATCTGAAGATGACTATGATATGAGGAACCTCCAGATTTGCCTGCCAGGCTCCTCATTTGCCCTACTAGGCCTTTAACCCCAAAGCATGTCTGCCTGTCCCACAGCTGACACCATGCTATGACATCAACTGACATCATCAGCTGATGAGCGAGGAGTTTGATCCTGCTTTCTGTAGGGGGACTTGCTGGCTCACCCAAACCCCACAGAAAGCAGGATTAAACTCGCTTGGCAGCAGCTGATACATAGGAAGTTTCATTCTGCTTGGTTGTTGTCTTCATCACCCCCATGGACCAACTTTGACAGGTGAATGGGACCACCCGCCTGTCAATACTGGCCGGCGAGGTGAGGAAAGATAGAGACCTGGCCCCACCAGGCCAAAACCCCTGCTTTACATAATAGACTTTGTAGGAAGAACCAGCCATTATTTGCAAACTTGAAAATTCCCCATGCACCAGCCTCCTCGAAATGTCACGCTGGCATTTAGCAAGTCAAGATTTGTTTTTTTTATTTATTTTTATTTCCTGAAAGTGTATTTTGTATTATGAGGAGCAAACACACATCGGCTGTTTATTGACTTCTCTCTGTCTATTCCCCCAGGAAAACAATAAATAAAAATATAATATAATGCAACTGAAGACTGGAAAAAAAAATGGCCAAAAAATAAGGGGTGGGGGTGGGGGCTTCTACAGATTTGATGCTAGCACCAAAAGGCTTGTTTTGAACTAGACTGAATATCACCAACCTTCCCAACACTTTCCCAGGGGCACTTGTAGAATTGTAGAGTTGGAAAAGGCTCTAAGATCAATCTAGTCCAACCCCCTGCAAGGCAGGATTTACAGCTAAAGGCTCTCTGACAGCTAGCCATCCAACCTCCTTTTGAAAACCTCCAACGAAGGAGAGTAAACCACGTCCTGAGGTAGTCCGTTCCAATGTTGAACAGCACTTGCTATCAGAAAGTTATTCCTAATGTTTAGTCAGAATCTCCTTTCTTGTAATATGAATCCTACCATCGGGAGCAGCAGAAAACAAGCTTGCTCCATCTTCCATACAGCAGCCCTGCAGATAGTTGAAGATGGCTATCATGTGACCCCTCAATCTTCTTTTCTCCAGGCCAAACATCCCCAGTCCCTTCAAGCAGGCAGGGCCCACCCCCCTCATAAAGAAACATTAACTACCTGCCTTGCCCATCCAGCTGCCTCCTCCCTGCTGGTTTTTATCAACCAAGAGGGACAAGTTTCCAGATGGGTCCAAGCACCTTGTCCACATTCTTCAGCTTTACTTACTGAAACTCATCCAGCCCAACATAATTAGACAGTGTTCTGGACACCCCAGACAATACAATACAATACAATACAATACAATACAATACAATACAATACAATACAATACAATACAATACAATACAATACAATACAATACAATACAATACAATACAATACAATACGGTCAGTGCAGTAAATTGGTTTACAGCATATTTGAGTTTCTAGCTGCTTTGGACTACAGCTCCCATCATCTCTGACTACTGGTCCTGGTAGCTAAGGATGATGGGAGCTGTAGTCCAAAAGCAGTTGGAGACCCAAGGTTGGGAAATGTTCATTTAGAGAGTCAGACAAGGACCCGAGAGACCACAGATCAGACCACAGTGAGCCCTTAAGCTCACTGAGCAGCATTGAGGGCCAGTCACCTTCTTTCTGTCTGACCCACCTCACAGAGTTGTGAGGAGAAAATGGGGAGGAAGAAATTTATGCATACAACCTTGAGTCTCTGAAAGGAAACACTGAGATACTGGATATGTGTAATTAATTAACTAATTCAGCCTGTGGGAAGCAAAAGTCTCTAGAAGGTGCAACATGTTATATAGTGAGGGGGCCCATTGGACCTCAACTAAATGTGAGTTCTGTAAAACTGGGCCCACAATACTGAACGTACAACTCCTGGTGGATCCAAGCTGTGCATTTGAGCCATGAGGGACCAATAACAGTGACCCCACTCCCAGGACATTGGTGATCAGGTAGGGATATAATGAAACAGGCAATCTTTGCAGAATCCAAGTTAAAAAGGCACAAGTTGTTAAGCACACATTCTCCCCAGAGGAGGCATTCAAGGTGGAAGAAGGACTGAGGAACCTGGGGACTTGAAGGCCAGATAGGGAGGATAGGGGTGGGGACATTTGGCCCCTGGGCTTGAGGTTCCCTACCTCTCTGCGAGTGACTGTGTAATAGTGCAGAACTGTTCATCCAGTACAACTTGGGTCAAGAAGTGTAACTTGATTATTATTGTGATTCTCCACTTGGGATGTTCATTCGGCGCTTAAAATGATTTCCACAATGATAAATGATTTGCCCAAGCTACCTTAATTAAATACCCCCCAAAGCAGTGCCTGGTTCGAAATTCTGTTGTCTCTCTCTTTCTAATCTGCTAATTAATCGGTTAAAAGCAAGACTGTCAACATGATATTTACACAAGGACTGTTGGTCATTTTATTTGAAACCAGAGAGGAGGTGGAGAGAGGAATTATTTGTTCAATATACTGGAGAGTTTAAAGTGAGAATTACATGCCGGCTGGTAGTATTAATCTGTTTCAAATCTGTTTCATTCTCTGGCTTGGGACTGACACTCTGTATAGGCAAACGAGTGCCCCAAAGCCATTTTCTGAGCTTGGGATCTGTGCAGCCATCATCATTGTCTCTGTCTTGCCAGCTGGACTGGCCATGGTCTCCAGTCCGAGATCTTGGATCGCATACCTCCCTGGTGTAAGTCTATTGACTTCAATTAAGACACACCAGGGAGACTTTTGGACTGCTCCATTTGCTAACTGTGTGCCAGTGGCAGTGGAACGGGTTCATGAAAGCTGGCAAGTGGGATGCTGGCAAAAGGCTTTGACAGTCCAATTCTGCAGGAGAAGGATGACTTTTAACTCCTCTCTTCTTCATTCAAGCAGCCTGCCAAGAAACTTCAGGGTTCCTGGACCAGAGTTAGGCTTAGCTTGCACCAAGGTCCCCAAACTGTTCCTGGGCTGAACCTGTTAGTTTGTAGAGTTCTATACAAACACACACAAACACTTCCCTCCATAGAGAAAATAGCCACATGGATGAGAAGGTATGTTCATAGGCTAGCCTGATCCCTGGCATATAGTTTGTACATATAATTAGTAGTGTAGCCGGGGGGGGGGGGCAGAGGCCCCAGGCACAAAATTCTGAGAGGAGCACAACCAGGTGCCCCCATGACAGGCTCCCTCATTGAGGCCACATAACTGAGCTTCTGCCACCTTTTGGAGCTGTGAGGAGGCAAGTTGCACCAGGACCAGGCCTTCAGGTCTTGGATGCACGCCTCCACCCCAACTGCCCAGTCCGCCAGGGGGGCATAACACTTGCCTTGCCCTGGGTTCCAGCAACCCACGTTACATCACTGCATGCAATGATTTCTCCCCCTGTGTTGTTAGAGGAACATTCAAATGTGTCTTCCCATAAACACTTTTGAATGGTACAGCACAGACACAACTATATTTCATAACCCTACTAAGCAGGCTGCAACCTTGAGCAAATGGACTGGTGTTGGATAAATGGCTGCTTGATCCTTACCAAGGAGGAGAAAAGGTACAGGGGGTGTGCATCTTTCCCCTTACAGTGGAAATGCAGCTTGAGTGCAAAAAATCGCCCAGGTGAGAGAAGTGAAGCAGCCTTTTTCTCCCTGCTCCAGCAAATGTCCCATGCAGGATTGCAGCCTTCCATGGATGCTCTCATATATATTTGCATGCAACTGTTTTGCCCCGAAAACTATGTACTCCTTACAGAGGACAACATCTGAAGTGTGAATTCTGAAAGAACATAAGGGGGATTTACAAGCCGCCCCAGGCAACTGCCTCCATGTGTGGATATATGGGATCACCTCTGCTAAGATTCTGTTTCTGCTGACATTTTTAGAACAGAGCTGAATTGGTTTGCCCCCCCCAAAAAATCCTTAATTCCTATTTTGCAAAGTTTGATGCTCAGTATTCTCCAGCTTGTGGGATGCGGGTGGCACTGTGGGTTAAACCACAGAGCCTAGGACTTGTTGATCATAAGGTCGGCAGTTCGAATCCCCGCGACAGGGTGAGCTCCCATTGCTCGGTCCCTGCTCCTGCCAACCTAGCAGTTTGAAAGCACGTCAAAGTGCAAGTAGATAAATAGGTACCGCTCTGGCGGGAAGGTAAACTGTGTTTCCATGCACTGCTCTGGTTTGCCAGAAGCTGCTTAGTCATGCTGGCCACATGACCCGGAAGCTGTACGCCAGCTCCCTTGGCCAATAAAGCGAGATGAGCGCCACAACCCCAGAGTCAGTCACGACTGGACCTATTGGTCAGGGGTCCCTTTACCTTTACCTTTATTCTCCAGCTATTCTGCAACTGCTTGTATCTCGGCTGAATAGGTGATACTTTGCATCCTAGGATGTCTGATTTTCAACACTGGATCATCAACAGTTGCTATTTGATAATGCCTGGCATATGGTGCTGCTTAACAGTGGGTAGCTGACATGCTATGGTAACTGACTGCAATAGTATGTAGTACCTGTTCACAAATTACTACCTGTGAGAAAGATTGTTTTTATGACTGGATGTGAAATAATGTTGTATCCAGCTTCATTGGACCCCTAGAATAGGCTGTGGGGTTTTTTTTAAATAACAGAAGAGAGCTCAAATCTTTGAGTTCCATTATTCTCCACCCCACCTCTTTGGTTCCTGAAGAGGCAGCAGTAGCTGAGAGAGAGAATTCTGTTTGCCTCAGTGAGAAGAGGAATAAATGTTTTGAGGCTTGGCAGATACAGGTTAGAATTGAAGAGTGCCTCCCTTTTCTTGCCCTATTACTGTCTTTATCTTTCTGAAGTGAGTTGCATCCAAGACTGCTTCCTGCCTTTCATCTTCCTAACCACAGATTTTTGCCAGTCATTCTCTCCCAGCCCAAACTTCCATTTTAATTTTTGTATGGCGTTTCCAAAGGACACTCTCTCAAAGAAGGTGTGTGTGTGTGTGTGTGTGTGTTAATAAGAGGAATGGAGGAATGGATTAATTTCAGTTTCTCTCAGGCCACATTCAAACTATACATTTAAAGCCCTATGATACCATTTTAAGTAGCAGTGATCCTGGGGAGTGTAGTTTGTTATGGGTGTACAGAGCTGCAATTCCCAGAATTCTCTGCGAAGATGGATTTATTGCTAAACCACTCTGATCTCTTAACAACTCTCAGCACCCTTAACAAACCACACTTCCCAGAATTCTTTGGGCAAAACCATGGCTGCTCAAAGTGGTATCACAGTACAGTGCTAACCCAGAAATAGTGCTTCAGGTTAAGATCGTTGCTTCAGGATGAGAACAGAAATCGGGCTTTGGCGGAGCGGCAGCAGCAGGAGGCCCCATTAGCTAAAGTGGTGCTTCAGGTTAAGAACAGTTTCAGGTTAAGTACGGACTTCCAGAACGAATTCAGTACTTAACCTGAGGTACCACTGTACTTTAAATGTATGCTGTGAATGTGGCTTCAGTTTCTCATTATTCCAATCTAAAGTTCAGTTATTTCCATATCAGTTTGTGCATATTTATTTATTTATTTATGTCCTTGTGAAACTTCATCAGCATTTAAGAGCTAAGTCTCCTAATGTCACATTTCTTTATGCAATTTTCCCCAATATACACACTTTGTAGAGCAAGTTTCTCTAATGTAGTACATTTCCGTTTGCTTTTGTTCACTAAGCTATGCATTCTTATTCACACTTCCTCCCAGTATACACATTTATACACATTACTTGGATGAACTGCTCTGCAAAATTCAGAAAAGTGTGAATTTCAAAGAGTGGCTTTGTTTTGGTTCAATTGCAAGGTTCAATTCCATCTAGCAACTAACCCGTCATAATTATTCCTTCTAATAGCAAACACAAGTGCTTGTGTATCAATTAGTTTTAAAGCCAAACATGGGCCCCTGAAAAATAGGAAGGAAGCATTTGCGTACTCTGCTGAACCCTCAGGTATGCAGAAGTACGATCCATTTTTTAAAACCCATTTTTAAAAAACCCATCAGAAACAACCCCATATTCATGGAATGTCAAATGTCTGGTGAAAAAGAAAAATGGAACACCAACCAAGGAGAGCAAATTAGCACACTTGAGCTCTTCACAGCTTATAATCTCCGGAACTCTGAACCGGAGAACTCCAGTTAGGGGGTGAGGAATCACAACCACATTTTATTGTGGGTCCTGCTTGTTTTTTCCTCTAATTAAAACATTAAAGTGTAATCAATGACTGGCTCGCAACAACTCTCTAGGGTAACAGGGAGATATTTCCAAGAATAGCTTCTTGGAAATCTTTAAGTGAACATGCTGAAAACTGAAACCAGGACTGTTAATATGGAAATTAGGGTGTTTAGAACTCACCTGTCCCCCAAGAGATTTAGCTCGTATTAGCCAAACTCATTAGGGTGGCGCTGTGGGTTATACCACAGAGCCTAGGACTTGCCAATCAGAAGGTCGGCTGTTCATATCCCCATGACGGGGTGAGCTCCCGTGGCTCAGCCCCTGCTCCTGCCAACCTAGCAGTTCGAAAGCACGTCAAAGTGCAAGTAGATAAATAGGGACCGCTCCGGCGGGAAGGTAAACAGTGTTTCCGTGTGCTGCTCTGGTTTGCCAGAAGCAGCTTAGTCATGCTGGCCACATGACCCGGAAGCTGTCTGTGGACAAACGCTGGCTCCCTCGGCCTACAGAGCAAGATGAGTGCGCAACCCCAGAGTCGGTCATGACTGGACCTAATGGTCAGGGGTCCCTTTACCTTTACTTTTAGCCAAACTCATATTAGTCAAACTCAGGCAATTCTCTTATGCAGGAACCACATTAGAAACACCCTAATGTGGTTTGGTCCACATTAGACCAATTAGTAGACCAATTAGTCCAACTAGCTCAGCATTGCTTACACTGACTGGTAGCAGCTCTCTGGTGTTTCAAGAATGGAATCTCTCTCACCCTGGAAGAAGATGTTGGGGATTGAACCTGGGATCTTATGCATGAAAAGACATGTGCTCTACCACTGAGCCACAGTTCTGTTTTGACAAGCACACACATTTTTGCAAGCAATTGCCCATAGTATAATGCATTTTGGTAAGTTATTTTCACTAATATATTCCATTTCATGCACACAGTTCCCCAGTGAATGCATTTTTATAAACACTGTCTAGTTCTGTTTTGGTCCTCCTACTGTTTAGGAAAGTGCATATTTGATAGATACCAGTGGAATCAAATTTATCACTCATCCCTATGGGGGATGGGGCAGTGATCTCTACCATGCCTTAGGGCAGCAGGTGAGCTTCAGGTAATGTAGAGCAGCTCATGTGGTCCATAAAGCCTTTTTCTCCAACACCTCTCTGCCGCCTCCTAGCACCTGCTGCCTGAGGCATTTGCCTCAGTTGGTCAACTAGTAGGGCCAGCACCGGATCCTGATTATTCAGTGCTGATGGGAGACTGATGATGTCCACCTGCAATTTAACTTCCACACCCAGGTAGGGCCATGCGGGACCCTCCTGAGAAACTTCAAGAGACTCAGCTTCCCTTAAAACTCACCAGAACTTGCAAATTTGTGCTGAGATTCGGTGTTTGTTAAAAGTTGGAGGCCATGCAAAATTGAGAAAGCATAATCTGTAGCACCGAGCTAAGTTTAGCCTATAGTTCTAGCAACATAAGTGGATCCTGCTAGGTCAGGCCAAAAGGGGCCCATATAATGGCAACATCCATTCTCACAGTGGCCAACCAATAGTATACCCCACAAGTGTCCTGGAAAAAGTGGGACATCTGGTTTTTTTCCTGCAAAGCATGGCGGCCATTTGGGGTGCCATGATCTCGCTCAGGATACACGACTCATGCAAGGACATGGACAAAAAAATGCACATCATAGTTTTGGGACTCAACATGTTAAAGGATATGCAGTAAGCAGAATTCAAGCACAAGAGTATTCTCTCCTCCTGTGGTTTACAACAACTGGAACCTAGTGTCTAGTGTCATTAGAGTATGCTGGGTCCCTTTAGAGCAGCGGTTCTCAACCTGTGGGTCCCCAGATGTTGTTGGACTACAACTCTCATCATCCCTGAGTTCTGGCCTTGCTAGCTAGGGGTGATGGGAGTTGTAGTTCAACAACATCTGGGGACCCACAGGTTGAGAAAGGTTTCTTTAGAGAAACTATTAGATGTCTTTATAGTACCGCAGCCACTTACCTTCCCATCCCTTCACCTTGAGGACCTCTATTCCAGTATGCACACTGCTTGACTTAAACTGACACATTTCTCACTGAACTTTTTCACACAATAGGTTCAAAGTGAAACCTAATTATAAGGAAACCTCCATCTCATTTTGCATAGCTTTGATGCCCTTGTATGTGGCGCATTCATTTATCACACAGACCCGGGGGGGGGCAAGCTGTGCTCGAGTCCATCTCCCAGTGCTGGAAATCACAGCTTCAGACCCTTGCCCAAAAGACACAGACTTTAAGCCACACCCAAACCCCTGGATTCCTTTTCAAAGCCTGGGAAACTCTACAAAGAGCCACTAACAGGACTAACAGGGGTGCATGATGGTGTGTACCATAGCACCCTTCTTGAACCTGGTGACCTCCAGATTCTCTGAATATTTCCATCATCTCTGACCACAAGAAAGGACTGTAAGGAACTATCTCAGTGAACTAGACATTGAACTTCAGCTCCCCATCAGCTCCATCCAGCATGACCCATGGTCAGGGATGATGGGAGTTGTGGTTGGGCAACATCTGTATGGTCAGAGATTCCCCACCCCTAAGCTGGACAATTCTGCCAGTCCAGTACCAGCTACTCTGTAGGATCTAAGGAACAGGGTCTTTCCCAGCATGGCAAGTTCAGATCCTCTGCACTATTCAGACTATCTTCTAGCACACCATGGATGTACACTAGCAGTGGTTGGGGGAGTGGTATCATGGTGGCAAGTCTACCACAACCAACACACATTCTCCTACACATCCAGAAAGAGGGACTAATGGTTAAAACCATTCTGGGAATTAGAGCTCTCGCCAGAGACTAGGGGGTCTCCTAACAACTCTCAGCACTCTTAATAAGCTTCAGTTCCAACAATCCTCTGAGGGAAGGTGTGACTGTTGAAAGTGGCACGAGGGTGCTTTAAACATATAATACAGATGGGACCTATTAGATTGTTCCAATCTTAAATTCAGTTCCCAAACCTTAGGGTTGCTCTGTTTCAAACAGTGAAAATCTAGACAGAAAAGTTGTTGAGAGCATTTTTTAAGTTTTGTCCAAATTTCAAATCTTGTTATGTTAAGCTCGTATTTTGCACAATTTGTATATGGTGTCTGTTTGATAATGTGTGGTTTGCTATGCCTAATAAAGGATAACTATTTAAATTTTGTGCAAAGTTGTTGCGCTTCTTGGGCAAAATTATTCTTTAAAAAATGCCAGTGGTACTGACTGCCGTATTCCAGATATATCCAGGAAAGTCCATACATATGGCACGCCTACCACACCTGCACATCAGTTTGCATTTTTAAAGAAGTCCTAATGAAAATTCACCAGTTTTTTAGTGTATTTTTTTTCCTAATATGAAAGTGCTTGTGTGCAATTTTGCCTAATATATTTTTTTCCCAAAACAATTTTCCATTATTCAATGCATTTTTGTCTGGCATTATCACTTAGATATGCATTTTTATGCACACTTTGCCCTAGTCCATGACTTTTGGAACACATTTATTGACTGGAATACTTCTAATAATCAGTGTTGTTGTTTTTTCTAGAAAAATAGTGCTGGTACTGACCATGAAGTTGTTACAGGAAGTGCCACCCTTTTTGACAACAAAAAAAAAGAGGTGCTGTTCTGCGTACCCTTGAGTATCCCTTGAAGAAAAAGCACTGATAATAATATTTTTATTATTTGAACCCTCCCATCTGACTGGCAGAAAGTTTCAAAGGGTTGTTGCATTTCAGTTTGTGTTTTGTTTGAGAAAGTGCAAATTAGGTCAGTTTTACCTTGAAATGTGCAGGGAATCAAATTTTTCCCTCCCTTCCCTACTCAGGAGAAGAAGTGCCTTTTTTGTTATGTAAAAGCACCCTGTACAGTGATGCTGCAAATAGAGAAGCAATAATACTTTTGCAGCCCTCCTGTTGCTTCCTACAATAGTTCACATTCCTATCTTGCTCAGGCATCCCTGCTCACTGAAACGAGCAACCCATCAATCATGGTAATATATAAGATGATTATAAGATGCTAATAGGAGTTCAGTGGAGACACCCTTCCTCCTTGGAAAGCAGTTGTGAATGGGAATTTCCTCATTTCAGAGGCTGTAGCTTTGTGGGATTCAAAGGCACTCACCTCTTCTCCTCACCCACTGGCGCTCTGGGAATGGCAGCCTGATCGCTTGGCTATGTTATTATTTAGCCCAGCAGTGTTAATTAGCTGGGTTAATTAGCAAATGTCTTCTGTGGCAAGGAAATCCTGGCTTGATGCTCCCCACATGGTGCTAAAATAATAACAATACTGAACTGCATATGTAACCGAGGGCTGGATAAGAGAAGGTAGACGTTTCAGTGGGGTGTGTCAAGGATGGTCACCAAAAGGTCCTTGCTCTTCTGCACCAGATTGGTAGCAGGTGGACCAGCCAAGTTTTTAACCTGGCAGACACCTTCTGCATGAAGTGAGGAGGCACCACAAAATATGTGTACTGCTATTGACATGTAGAGCAGGTGTTGACATGCAGAGTATTTCATGAGGTCAATCTGGGCCTTCTGCAACATAGATTGATTGATTAAGATCAACTGTGCCCTGCCATTTGGCCAGAAAAGGCTCCCATGCAATCAATTAAAGCAAGTCACTCTCTGCTTGCAAGCTTGCAGTGTAGACAAAAGAGGAAAAGAAGGACAGGGAATGAAGAGGAAAAAATAAAATGCAAGTACCAGCTCTTAAGAGTAGCTCTTGTATGATCAGAAGTGAAAGAAGCAACTTCAGGACAAGAGGAGCCTGATGGAACAAGTTCTTTTTGTTGTTTCTCTCAGCTTGCTGGAACAGCTGCCACCAGGTGTAATGCAGTGAGTTTTGTGATATTTCTCTGTTATAACATGGGCTTTCGTGTGCACATAACCCAGTTCAGACACAGAAGGTATGTAGTTTGCTACACCAGGACTGGCAACTGATAGCAAGGGAGTCAAGGCTACTCTGGGTCACCTGTTTATTGAACATTCATCCTGATTTGTTTGTGCAAAGCTTTCACAGAAGTTAAATGGCGTCCTGTCTTTCATGAGCATCTGTTCTGATTTATTTCTGGGATAGTTATATGGCAATGAGCACTCATCTTGAGTTCATCCTGATTTCCTAGAGGGGTGTTTACATGCCTTTTTGTCAATCATTCACCCATAAAGGTAAAGGGACCACTGACCATTAGGTCCAGTCGTGGCCGACTCTGGGGTTGTGGCACTCATCTTGCTTTAATGTCCGAGAGAACAGCTGTACAGCTTCTGGGTCATGTGGCCAGCATGACTAAGCCGCTTCTGGCGAACCAGAGCTGTGCACGGAAACACCGTTTACCTTCCCGCTGGAGCGGTACCTATTTATCTATTTGCACTTTGATGTGCTTTCGAACTGCTAGGTTGGCAGGAGCAGGGACTGAGCAATGGGAGCTCACCCCATCGTGGGGATTCGAACCGTCGACCTTCTGATCAGCAAGTCCTAGGCTCTGTGCTTTAACCCACAGCGCCACCCGCGTCCCTATCATTCACCCATACAACACATTTAAATACATTTCTCCATCACTTTCCAAACTGCAAAATGTATTTTTCTTAATTTGTTGTTGTTGCGTTCTGGTAGCAGAGTGCTTTCACCCCCTTTTTTTGTTTGGTTGCATTTATGTCCCACCTTTTCTCTAAGGAGTACAAGTTGGCATATATGGTTCTCCTTCTCCACATTTAATCTTTGCAAGGCTGTTAGGCTGAGAGACAGTGACTGGGCCAAGGACACCCAGTGGGCTTCATGGCTGAGTGGAGATTTAAACTCTGGTCTACCAGGTTCTAGTCTGACATTCTAACCACTGCACCATGGTTGCTCAACTGGTATGTGGTTGAATCTCTACTGCAAAATACTGATAGCCTGGAGGCAATCTCAGTCTTTGACTTGGCCCAGGAACCTGGCCATAGAATAATAGAATCACAGCATTCTAGTCCAACCCCCTGCAATGTAGGAATCTTTTACTCAACATAGGGCAGGAACCCACAACCCTGAGCAGGAGAGAGTCTTCTGCTCTACCAACTGAGCTGTCATGCCAATTGACTAAGCCTGGCCAAATCAGAAATATGTCCTTCCTGCCGTACTTCTGACCCCTGGATCCATTTCTAGTAACAGACAGCTGAGGATCTAATGAGACAGCAGGTTCCAATTACCTATCAAAACCATTTTGGTATGCAGAGCAAGCAGTGTCTAAGCTAGTGGATCTTGGTTAGAGAGTAGACTTTACTACTTGCAAACACACACTAAGAAAATACCGTATATTTCACTCTATAAGACGCACCAGACCATAAGGCGCACCTAGTTTTTGGAGGAGGAAAACAAGAAGAAGAAAAATCTGAATCTCAGAAGCCAGAACAGCAAGAGAGATTGCTGCACAGTGAAAGCAGCAATCCCTCTTGCTGTTCTGGCTTCTGTGATAACTGTGCAGCCTGCATTTGCTCCATAAGATGCACACACATTTCCCCTTACTTTTTAGGAGGGAAAAGGTGAGTCTTATAGAGCAAAAAATACGGTAAATAGCCTAGAGAAGAACAAGGCAGCCATGCTTGCTCCTTTGTTCTCTAGGATAGTTAAAGAGGACCTCTCATGTTGCAGCTTGAGAGATTAGTGTGAGGAGGAGGAGGAGGAGGAAGTTGTAAGCAGGAGGCAACCTGGGAATATCAGTCTAACATCAGAGTGGTAGAGAAGTAAGCTGATAGGTTAAAGATACAGGGATAATCTGGGAACCTGGAGGTCCCTGACTCTTTTAACCCATGAAAGACTCCTCTTTTGCAAGCTGAGTTGCACCCAAGCTTCCAACAGAAGGCCTGGATTCAGGTAGAGCTGCTGATTGCCCCAGCCTATCCCTAGCCCTTAGAGAAAGATTTTCTCGATGGTACTCAGTGCTCTCTTCAAGTACAGAACATCTTGTTATGCAGCTTAATAGAAAGGTGCTATTTTGGTGATGGTCCTCTCCTTTTCAGGAGCGTTTATGTTTACATGGTAACCAGCTTCCCTTTGTTAAACATGGTTACGATGGCAGAGACATTCTGCTCTCGTTGTGCTTCGACCAAGGATTCATTTGATCATACAGTTAAGGATGGTCAATAAGCCTAAATCTATCCCATTTCAGTTTCTGTGGTGCTCAGTCTTGGGTCCTGTCCTTCTTGTATTGAATGGGCTTTCTGAAATAATGCGCAAAGAAGCCAGCATAAAACCTGCACTTTTGTTGCACATGTTTCCTTATGTGAAATATATACTTGAAATAAATGTGCGGTTTTTTACACTTTTGAATGAGTGGGGGTAGGTTATATTTGTTAACTATTTCTCTTATCATATTTATACATTGAGACATTGTAAAAACGAAACAAAACTTCAAAGTGGTTTACAAAACACAGATAAAACGATAGCATTATCAGTAAGGGGGGGGGAACAATAGCAAATTTAATACTTTCAAAAAGTTAAAATAGCAATAGACTAAAAACAGATTAAAGCTCCCATCAGTTTTCTAAACATCTGGATAGGCTTGCCTAAACAAAACAGCACTAGAGTGTAGGTACTGCCATATTAACAGTTTCCCATTCTGCTCAATCTCAAACTTCTAACAGTGCTGATTCCACTGATTAAAGTGGTCAAGTGGGCATAATACAGGGTTAAGGTGATCACACAGGTAAACTGGTTGTAAGTTGTTATGTACTAATCATAACACTTTTAACTTGGCCAGGTAGCAAATCGGCAACCAATGCAGATCTCTGAGCAGAAGTGTTGTATGCTGTCAGCAACCATGCACTAACTGCAGCTTCTGGATGAAGTTGGTAGCCACAGATAGCCATCTCCTTCATAAATTTGTCTAATCTTCTTTTAAGCCTCTCCCCACCCCCCACCAAAGTTGGTCGCCATCACTCTTCCATCTCTGTTTTCTGTTTTACATCTTTGCGAGGTTTCTGGTACGTCACTCAAACCCTGAGCCTCATGGAGAGTATAAAAGGGGGCATTGTCACTTGAACTCTCGGGTGTTAGAGGAAAGCAGAGGTTTTGCTGTCAAGAAGCACATTAGCAGAAAGGAAAGTTAACTGTATTTGCCATGGGAGGAGGGAAATGCCCTTTTTATAGTGCTTTATTAGCATGTAGGGAACATGGTAATAACACTTTGCAGGGGGCATAAAAGCAGCTCGGAGACAAGAAATGTCATTCAGCTTGAAAGAAATAGACCCACCCCCCCAATTTGTAATTTTCAGCTAGGCTGCTTTGCAAGCTCCAGAAATGTAGTGCCTTCCCATGCATTAAACAGAACGAAAGGGGGAAATGGCGGATTTCAAGTTGCTGGAGGGTGGGCAGTGGTATTATTATTTTATTTTATTATTATAATGTTTTACCCACCCTTCACCCTAAGGGTGTGTTGCAACAATTAAAAAACGTCATTAATATTAAAATACAGCATTTAATGGTGTGAAACAACTTACAATCACAAAAATAAGGTGAGTCCTAAAAACATACACCTCAGGTGTCAAAGGACCAGGTGTCAGATGCAACTCTGTGGGGAGGGAGTTTCACAGCTTAGAGGCCACCACAGTTAAGGCCTTCTCCTGCCTGCCACACAAGCTTCTGACGGGAGAAGAACTACCAAGAGGGCATCCTCCACCAGTCATAGCACCAGAGATGGTATGTAGGGAAGGAGGCAGACTTTCAGGTATTGGGGGCCAGAGTCATATAGGGCTTTAAACACTAGGGGTTCATCCACATTTCTGCTTTCCCCACCTCCTCCTTACTGCTGAATTGGAGCAAATATCAATTGAGTTTCCCATGGACTGATGTTTGCTCCAGTTCAGATATAAAGGGTTTTCCTGGAGAAAACAGCAGAGCAATCAGAAAACTGTTCAGAGGTGCTTTCTAGGCATGGGACAAGGAGATTGTGTACACGTCCTAAGGTGAGCACCTTGAATTGAAACGAACCAGCAACAAGTGCAGCTGTTTTAATATGGCGTTTATGCAAGAATCCTGGAGAGCAACTGCCTATCAGTGTAGCGAATACAGAGCTAAACAGATCAGCAATCTGACTTGGTATAGTGCAGCTTGTTGTGCTCTTTCTGCATGCACAGCACATGCTCCTCTGCTGAGCCTGTGCCTGCATATTGAGATATGACTGCCCTTCTGGGATGAAAAGCATAAACAGAAGTTGGCCACAAGATGGCCCCATTCACGTCATACATTGAAAACACTGTGATACAACTTTAAACAGCCCTGGCTTTCCCCAAAGAATTCTGGGAGCTGTAGTTTGCTAAGGCTGCTGGGGGTTGTTAGGAGACCCTTTTTCTTCCAGCCAGAGCTACAGTTCTGGAGTTCCCTGGAAAGGATTGTTAAACCATTCTAGGAACTGGAGTTCTGTGAGTGGCGTGGAGGTCTTCTAGTCACCTTAAAAACTCCAGCTCCCAAGATTCTTCGGGGGAAGCAATGACTGCTTGAAGTTGTATTATAGTACTTTAAATGTATGATGTGGCCAGTACTGGCACTGTACTCCAGGCACACCTGACTGGCAAGTAGATGGCCAAGCAAGATTGATCAAAATGGCTTTGCTATCTCGTGATTTATTTCTGGCATTATGTCCCCCCCCCTCTCTCTCTCTCCCCCTGTGTGTGTGTGTGTGTGTGTGTGTGTGTGTGTGTATCTGGTAGCATTCACTAGGCTGGGAGTTCTTCCCTGTAATGAGCATGCCCACTTGTTGACTCTGCCAAGCTGTAACTAGGTGAACATCAGTAAAAACATTTTCAGCTTTTCAAGCACAGTGAGATTTCTCGGCTTTGCACGCTGCTTTGGAGAGAGGAGGGGCATGGGGGGGGGGAAGTGGCTTGGTCTCTGTAGGCATTTTTTCTCATTACAAGGGGAAATGCCAATGTGGTGACAAATATTAATGAGATTCAAGAGAGAATCGTTTCTTTTCAATCAGCCTTTGTTTGCAATCAGGGGGACAATGCTATTTCCAAGCCTAAGGGAGGCGGCTTCCTTTCACTGCTCGGTTGTGTTTGGAAGGCTGCAAACGGGAGGATGCTGTTCAGGAATGAGAAGAAAGGGGAAAGAGGAAAACCAAGCTGTGATCGTGGTTATTAATTCCTGTGCCAACCCTCCTTTGCTGCTATACTTTTAACAGTGGCGTGATCTGCAGACCTTTGCTGGCCATGGTGGCAGAGCTTGATGGTGTCCACAGTTGCAGGCAGAAAGGCTGCTGAATACCAGTTGATGGAAACCACAGGAGGGAAGAGTTGTTCTTGTGCATGAAGACTGCTTGGGGGTTCCCCACAGGCATCCAGTTGGCCACTGTGAAAACCAGACTGTCTAGCAGACAGGCCCAGACCATAAGACAAATGGGATCTGCCCCACCAACCTTGGTCTACCCTCAGCCAGCCCTCACTTTCCCTGCCTTCTTACTTACAACTAGTCCAAGAGTTGGCACTGGAGGAGAGAAGGCTGCTAGCCAAGAAGGCTATACTCTGCCTCCATGATCAGAGTCAGTAATGTTTCCGAATACCAGATACAGGAAGCCACAGGAAGGTTAGAGTGCTCCTGTGCTCAGGTCCTGCTTGCAGGTTTTCCACAAGAAGGACAGGATCCTGAGCTAGATGGGCCATTGGCCTGATCCAGCAGGCTCTTCTTATGTTCTTGCCCTGAGCCACACCTGCATTAAAGTCCTCCACTGAAGACTGCAAAGTCCCAGGGTCCTTATATCTCATAATTCATATCAATTCATACATGGACAAAGGAACAGGGCTTAGTAGGTATCATGAGTGATCACATCTGTTGAGTTTTGTTGTATTTTCCCCCTTTTTTGAAAGTTGAATGAATTGTCTTGCAGCAAAGTTTGTAGAGCCACTCTCCGCAAGGTTCCAGTTTCTGTGCACCTTTTCGCCTTCTTTTATTTGCTTTTTCCACTAAATATTCATCAGTAACATTTAAGACAAAGGCAGGAGATAATTACAAGGGGAGAGGGTTTTTTTGAGATATTAAAGGTTAACAGAATTCTTGGCATTTGTGCCTTGTCAATTTCCATGTAATTATGCTCAATTCCCAGAATTCAGAGGCAACTCTGCCTGTTAACGCTCAGCGATGGATGGTACCCCGGGAATTTAATTTATGAGATCATTTCTCAAAATTTTCAGATTCAAGCCAAGCATCTCTCTTAATAGTGCTGCTCCTATTAATATTATTCTTGGTCGGGGGAATGCTGTGAGGGTCAGTATGACTGGCAACCAAATCAAAAATGGATTCATTAATAGAGTAGTTCAGCTCACTGTAGTTACTTAAGAATGAGTGTTTTGGTTAACCCTTCGTCCTATGGAATCAAATCATTCTTTACCTTGAAAGATGAACATCTAACAGTCTTGACAGCTGATATGAAGGAATATCTCAGCGTACATTCAGGCAACCATCTTTCATTGACCATGTGATTTTCAATTATTATTCAAAGCAGTCATGCATAATATCCATCACACATTGGCATTCTTGGTGACTAGTTTTTGAAGGCAGGCAGGCAAGACTGGTCAATAAGTGAGAAATGTGCACTGAGGTCCTAGGCAGACAGAATATCATCAGAATTGAATTGTAGAGATCTTGAAGGAGCACAGAGCTGCAGGCAGAGAAGCAGTTCAGAGGACACATAAACATGCAGGGTTAGTTGAACCCCCATTCAATGGATGCTTTAAGAGTGGGTACAAAGCAGGTGTGGCCAATATGGTGCCCCCCAGAGGTTTTTGGACTTCAGAGTAGCCTATGGTCAGGGATGGTGTGAGTTGTAGCCAGACAATATTGGGGGGATGTCACATTGGCTATCCCTGTTCAAATGCAAGGGCAACCAACATGGCGACCTCCAGAAGTTTGTGGACTACAACTCCCATCAGCCTCAGTAAGCATGGCCCATAGAAGGGAGTTGTCCAGCAAGAACTGCAGAAAACCACTTTGGCTTTCCCTGGTGTAAAGGAAGCTTGAGGAAATGGAATTCTGAACCAATCAAAACAGGAGGGCGACAAAGAGCCTTTGCTCTGATTGGAAGTCACTTGGTTGCACAATTTAGTCCCCCTCAATGGATGGCTGGGAATGGTGCCCCCCCCCCCCCCGCCGCCAGCCTCCCTACATTTTCAAAGCCAGTGGATCTGTGGTTCTGATCATATGTGGCATGTCTTGTAGAGGATCCAAAAGAAGCATCCCCTTTCCATTTCAAGCTTGATCCAAGCATTTCACAAACACCTTACCTGCCTCCCCTGAAAATACTTTAGGTAAAAGTTGTGGTCTGGCTCTGTACCAGCTCACCGAAGTCACTTTTTATTCCCTCCCTCTATACAAATGTATGCTTATTAGAATTCTGGATTTGATTGTTAAAGCCTTAGGTTAATGCAATATGCATACGAAATGCTAAGAGATGACTGATGGGACAGCCTTCCTTTATCTGACATCGTCAGCTATCCTTATTCTGATCAAATGCAGATCGGGGGGGGGGGAGTGGTGCAGGGGTGTGGACTGGGCGAGTTTCATTTTTCAAAGTGTTAACATAACAAAGCCACTTCACAATCAGTGCAACAGATTTCTGTTGGATTCCTTCCTCTCTCTCTCTCTCTCTCTCTCTTTTAAAGTAATATTGATTTGAACCAAGGACAGCAAAGATCAATTCTGTTTAATAACTTCCCTTGTGCCAGCGTGACTCGGGACATCTGAGCCACCCAGGATCTGCTTTCCACCCCACCTTTGAATCTATATATGAATATTTAAAGATTAAGCCCCATGCGCATCTGTGGCACTGTGTGCATGATAATTATGTTGACTTTGCAGAGTATACCTAAAAGACTGGGACAGAAATGAAAGCGTCCTCGCCCCCCACCTGTGTGCCAGTCTGCTATTGATAAGGAACTGAAATGTGATTTGCAAAAAAGAGAGAGAGAGAGGCTTCAGTGCAAAAGATGTAGAATCATAGAATTGTGGAGTTGAAAGGTACCATAAGGGTCATCTACTCCAACCCCTTGCAATGCAAAAATCACAGCTAATGAATCCTTAACAGATGGCCATCCAATGAGGCTGGTGAGAATAGAGAACATGCTGTGCTAGATTGTTGTGTTTGGTTTTTGCCATGCACGACACTTTCTGAGCAGGAGCCATCTATTTGAACAATGGAAGTTTCTTAATTAACAATTCTAAATTCACACCAAGTGTGTGCATGTGTGTGCATGAGAGATCATTTGCCATTATAGAGGTTGCATGCATTTATAAAATCATCTGATTGCAGCGCTGTAGGGACCCCTAGGGTTATCTACTATAAACCTCCTGAAATGCAGGAATCACAGCTAAATAATTCCTAACAGATGGCTATCCTAGGGTTGCCATCTTTCAAAAAAGTAAAAAATGGCTAGGACACCCCAAATGTTGTTGAACTTTTTTTAGGAAGAACCCACCAGAAAGTTCTTCCTAATGTTTAGTTGGAATCTCCTCTCTTATAATTTAAATCCATTGGTTTGGATCCTATCCTCTAAAGCAGCAGAAAACAAGATTGCCCATTCTTTCATGTGGCAGCCCTTCAGATATTTAAAGGTGGCTATCATGTCACCTCTCAATTTTCTCTTCTTCATGATCAACATTCCCAACTCCCTCCACCATTCCTCATAAGACCTGCTTTAGTAGAAGTAGTAAATGGAGAACTAAAATGGGAACTAGGCTTCCAGCAGATGGCCTTGATTTGCTTGCACAAAGCTTGCATGGAGGTTACACCATGGCCAATGTTTCTTGAGCATTTGTTCTGATTTGTTTGTGGGGAGGTTCTACTACCCTGTGCAATGTGCACTGAAAAGTAAGTGTGTTTGAAGCTTTTCATGGAGGTTGTCATTCATGCAAATAGTTCTGAGACGACGACAGTGTTGGTTCTGTTGTCGTTAATGCCCTGAAGAGAAGAGAAGGCTTCACTTCCTCCCTCATGGGGGGGGGGGTGCGTGACCTAGCTGAGTCTAGGAATCTACGTCTGTGGTCTTAACCCCTTCATGCACTTAGTAGCATCCATGCATAGTTATGTTTGGCTGCAATCTGCCACAATTAATACAACAACAGCACACTTTGCAATTCTAGGAAAGGGCAGCCAGGAGAGCTTTATTTCAAGCAGAGAGGCTCTGCAGCTCACTAGTAGACTAGATGCTTCCTGTCCATGAGGTGCTAGCTATAAGAATGTCCCTAAAACAGGCATAGGCAAACTCGGCCCTCCAGATGTTTTGGGACTACAACTCCCATCATCTCAGACCACTGGTCCTCTTAGCTAGGGATGATGGGAGTTGTAGTCCCAAAACTTCTGGAGGGCCGAGTTTGCCTATGCCTGCTCTAAAGGCAGGCCTGGTAGGTAGGAACCATCCCTGTCTGCAGTCCTATAGAGCTGCCACCAGTTCTGAGTAGATAATTCTGGCTTAGGAGGGACCACTGGTCTAACCAGAAGACAGCTTCATGGGTTTAGCTGAAAGATTGCAGGTTTCCCAGATGCACAGCCTGTCATCTTCCCCTCCCTCTTCGCTTTCCAGCAGTGTCTTTCCTGCCCACAGTGGCAAGGCAGAGAAGGGAAACGGGATGACAGGTTCACAAAGATGTGGGGCAATATTATTCGAGAGTGGTGGGTGGGAGGGAAATGGTATGGCTCAGCGAACGCCAAGCTCAACTGGTGCATATCATTAATGTTAGCCTCTCTCTGCCATCGCCCCCAATTTCATTTCAGTTGCTGCTCTGTATGGTTCTCTCCTCTAGTTGGAGAGATTTTGCTGTGCACTTTGATCTAGGCGAACGGAAGTCAGAACCTGAGATGAGAACTGTCACCTTGTTTCGTTAGCATCAGCTGGATCAGTGGTTTTGCCATAAACAGCCTGTGTGTGTGGAAGGGTTCATGACATTTTCTGACATGGAGGTCTATCAGCCTACTCTCTCTCCTCTGCTTGATATTAGAGCTCCTTTCTCCCCCACAGACACTCTGCTAGTTTGCTCTTGTTCTGTCAGCGCTAAACTGAAGTGCTACACAAAGTGTTTATTTCATGCGCTATGGTTTCCTGGAAACATTATTAGCAATAAAAAGCAGCTGCTTCCCCCCTTTCCCCCCTCCCTTGCTAGGGTGAACTACTAGACCAAACTGGAGAAACAATTGGCAAGAGGGGAGGGCGGCACTCCTGCAGCTGAGAGCCAGTGTATCCTTGTGGTGCGTGAGAGCTGTGAAGTGCAAAATTCACTTCACCTGTGAACTCAGCAGGCTGGCTAAGTCTAGGGATGAGGAAGAGATTTGAATCTGTTCACATTTAAAGGTAAACCGACTGAATCCACACTGTATATGTGAACCGCAACACAATAATGCTTTGAAACTCATACTTTTCTCCTTCCTTGGAGGTTTCTTGGAACTGGACTCTCCTTTCTTGGAGGTTTTTAAGCAGAGCTTGGATGGCCATTTGTCCTGGATGCTTTAGCTGAGAATCCTGCATTTCAGGGGGTTGGACTAGATGACCCTTGGGTCCCTTCCAGCTCTAAGATTTTATGGTTCTACGAATTTTGCAATGCAAGCATACAGGCAAGTAGCATGTACAAAAATGCATACACTGGGACAAAATGTGCATAAAAATGCATATAGCAGTAAATATGACTTGAAAAATGCAGTCTTGTGGAAATTTGCAGTGATGCACCTATTTGGCAAAATTGCACACACATAAATTGCCTATTAGAGATTCACACTAAGATGCTGCTGAATCTTCATAAGGACTTTTTTTTAAAAAACGATTTTATCAAAGTAAATCAAAGTGATATAATAAAAATAACAAAAAAGCATCTCAAGATATCAGGAAGAAACTTAAAATGGGGATGGTAGAGTAAGACCATTAGGAAAGCCAAATTTCATGTTGTACTGTGGCGAGAGAATGCTGTGTGTGTGTCTGTGTGTGTTGTATGTAAAACAAAATTCCACCAAACAGCAAACAATATTTCAGGGTCCTCCAATCCTTTGGCAACACACAAGTTATTTTTTTTTTTTTTCAGTTAATGCAAAATGCCACACCAGAGCAAATGTTGCAACTGTAAGGTTTTCTCTTGGGGGGCAACAGAGCACTTTCTGGGGATGTTAAAAAACTGCTCAGCAATGTGGAAATGTGTAGAATGGCACTTAAGTTTTGAAAAATGAGAAACAGAAAGGGATTGAAATTGTCAAACTTGCCTTTTTCCTAGTCTGAATGTAACACTACTGACTTTGTAAACATTGGTCTTACTTCTACATTGTCCTCCCTCGTCTCACTTTTCCTGTTCTCTTCTCACTTACCAGCTTCAGCATAGAGACACTCACTTATTCAAGATAGGACACTCTATTTCTGGGGTAGCCAACGTGGTACCCTCCTAGATGTGGTTGGACTCCTTGCAAAACAAAAATTAAAAAAAATAAATAGAAATTCCCATTAGCCTGGTCAGGTAATGGCAAAAGAGCAAGGGACCTTGCTCTAGTTTAATGTCACAGGAACATTGGAAGCTGCCCAATACCAGTGCGGCACTGTATGTTTTCCCACCTCCACTTTAGAGGGATTTGCAACTACCCTGTGACTAATGGTTACATCCAATGCTCCCAAAAGCTGGAAACTGTGGAAGCAAACCATGTGTGAAGGAGCAGCAGCCTGCATTGTGCAGGATCAGATCCTCCCACTAAACAGTGGGAGGATGTGATCCTGTGTGGTGCTGGTAATCCACCCCCCGCCCCCCCAAAACCTTTTCCAAATCCTATTTTAATTGTATGTTGACATAGGATTTAAAAACACTTTATCACGTAGCCCTTCCCCAAAAAGTGTTTTGGAGATGGATCCAGGGTGGGGTAGGTGGTCACTTGGGCAGCAGAGGGTGAACTGGCCTGATCCAGGGTCTTCAGGGAGACAGGGGGGTCCATGCATAGCCCTGTTGAATCCCCCTGTGATCACTTGGTAGATTTTAACAGCTGCTTAATATTTTCTAACAAATGACTGATTTCCAGATCCACAACCTTCCCAATGCTACTCTTTGCTGTATGGGAAATTTTATTCCAATGATCTGTCATATATGATCTGCCACACACACGTAATGGTAAGGTGCTGTGGTCTGTACCACTGAGCCACTTGGGCTTACCGATCAGAAGGTCAGCAGTTCAAACCCCCACGACAGAGTGAGCTCCCGTTGCTCTGTCCCAGCTCCTGCCAACCTTGCAGTTCGAAAGCACGCCAGTGCAAGTAGATACCTTCCCGCTCCGGTGGGAAGGTAAACAGCATTTCTGTGCACTCTGGCTTACGCCATGGTGTTCCATTGTGCCAGAAGCAGTTTAGTTCTGCTGGCCACAAGACCCGGAAAGCTGTTAGAAACCCCATAGTCGCCTTTGACTGGACTTAACTGTCCAGGGGTCCTTTATCTTTACCTAAATATAGGTACACTTTACGTACACACACTTTAGATGTACCCAAAGTATCCTCTGCCATTGTTTCCCCTGAAAAAACAGTGCTGATTGTGCACATAATTATGGAGTTTAAAAACAATGCAAGAAGCTCCGTCAATCCCCCAATAAAGACGCTGTTAATATTTAACGGGCATTTATTTAAACTTACAGTAAGTGTCCCATTAAATTTAAATTAACTGTCCATTTGGGAACCTTCCCCTAAAGCCTAACTGGAACTTCTCTGCTTCTGATCCCTCTCGCACATGTACTTTATACTGGGCGCCTAGTCATAAAAATGAACATTCAATTTGCCCTTTAAAGCCTAGCGATTTGGGGGCTGGTTTCGTCTGCGCTCTGCTCTCATTTTCTTTATTGCATGGGTAACGAATTTAACACTTTCCCTACTAAGAGCCTTTTGCTTATTACTCACCGCGGTAATGGGAACCAAAGCAGTTAGGCACTCTGAATGCATAGTGTTTTCTTTCTTATAATTCTGGGTTTCGTTCCATGGCATATGCCCAGTTGGATTGGCAGCAGTTGAACAATACGCACCTTTGCTCAGCAAATAGCTGCTTTTGTCAGAGAACTGTTTAGAGAAGGGAGGTGGGGGAACAGAGGCCAGCAGGTGAGATGAGCTCATTCATTATAAATGGAGGGCATTGGAGCCCATTCAACAAATGGCGTGATTGTGATATCATTAATACCGTTAAAAAACCCCATCCAACAAAGTGAGCCTTGTGCATGTCAAAACCCCATTAATGTGCCAATCATTTTGCTGTTTTCGTTGTTGGCAACAAAAGGGAGAAATGGAGTGCTTGAACAGGAAGCAGAATGTTCTGGACCTCTGTTGAATTGTCTGGAACTTCCTGGGTTTTCTTAGGCTTCATTCAGACAGCACTGTATCCCATTTTCCTGACCTGGTAACTTCCACATTTTATGTAATCTTTCACACAAAGTTACAGCCGTTTCTGAAAATCTAGCAGCTGTTTGGTGATCACTACTGTGTTATTTGCTTCTGGGGGGCAGTGGGACAGGGGAATCTGTATGTAGCCCAGAAAATTGTGGGAATTTTATACTGTAATTGCATATTAGTAATAGTGGGGGATGGTCCATTAGAGTGTATGGGACACAGCCTCAGTGACCTTGGTTTGCCCTCAGTGAGCCCCTGATCTACCTACCTTATAACCAGTCCAAAGAGGGGTTCTGCCCATCAACTTCCTCCTCCTTAGTCTCAATGTTGTTCTTGTAGAAATCATCAGAGGGGAGGATGCAGACAAAACTAAAATAAGTTGGCTCTGCCTGTCATTGATTCAGGCTCCCCCTGTTGTTGGTCTCCCTCCTATCCACCCTAACAGTTCCAATGAGACAAGCAACTGCTTCCCCTATTTTATCCTTAATCTTTCTCCTATGGGGAATCAATTGGTGTTTGTTTGCTTAGGTCATTGGTGTGAGTTGCATTCTGCAGGGTCCAGTGTCCTCCCATAGTCTCTAGCATTTAAGTGGGGAGTTCTTTCCTGAGAAAATTCAACCCAGGCCCTCCCAATCAGAATAAGGATGCTATCAATGTGTGTCCCTATTTTCACCCATGAAGCACAGGAAGGAATAATGTGGACCCAGAGGCAGAGGATGACTAGACCTTTGGACCCTGTTGTGAACACCCAGATGTTTAAACCTGGCCATGTTGACCTTGTATACATAGGCTTGCTTCCTCCAGCCATATGTTGTGTAGCATCAGACCCTACCTGTGGTTGGCCACTCTACTTTTGCTGCCTGCCAGGCAAGGGGGTCCTTTAGCCTTGTTAGAAAGCAGGAAATGGCTCACTTGCTCTTTGAAGCCTGCTACTCTGTCCTCTGCATAGCCCAGGACTGTCAGGGTTTTCATTTACAGTGGTACCTCGGGTTACATAGGCTTCAGGTTACAGACTCCGCTAACCCAGAAATAGTGCTTCAGATTAAAAACTTTGCTTCAGGATGAGAACAGAAATGGTGCAGCGGTGGTGCGGCGGCAGCAGGAGGCCCCATTAGCTAAAGTGGTGCTTTAGGTTAAGAACAGTTTCAGGTTAAGAACAGACCTCCGGAATGAATTAAGTACTTAACCCGAGGTACCACTGTACTGTGACTTGCTCTTTTGTAAATGGGTTAGTTTGAACAAACACTGTTTCCTCTTTTGGAACGGGTGCCAGGCTCTGAGCCTCGCTCCCCTGCTCTGCCAGAAACCTTCCTTGTTGCTGATATTTTTCCTTCTTTTCTCCTGCTTTTCTGCCAGACAACATAAGAAGTTCTCTCTCCACCCCCACTCTCTCTCACACATGCACCGCACCCCAGCACCTTCACAGCTGGACTCAGCTGCCAGCTTCTCCCCTGAAGCTGTTGTATAATTTAAACCCCCCGTGATTTCTTTTTCTCTCTCCTTTTTTTTTTTTTTGAAAAAAAAATGCACGCGCGCGTGTTTATTGTGTTTATTGTCTATAGATATTTTTAAAACCTGAAGCAATTACAGCTGTCAGGGACAAGACGAGCTGTGACAGGCTGATTTATGTATACATTGTACAGATGCAAACGGGAAGGTAGAAGGGAGGAGGGAGGGAGCCCAGGAAGTAGAGCAGGGAGCCCGGCGGAGTCTTGGAGCATTCCAGCAATGCACGTGCGTTAAATTGCATCAAGCCATCAAAGAGCATGTATGATTTCCAGAGGAGAGCTTGGGTTTTCTCTTCCACTGTGAAAGGAAGGGTGCAGTTCAAAAATGATTTGGCCCACAAATGTTAGGCTGGATTTGGACAACTGGTCGCTTGCCTTTGCCCTTACTAGTTAAAACTGGAAGTGTCCACCCAGGTGGCATAGAACTCTTGCTACGAGTTGGTTTTGTAGCCTAGAAACTCTCTGTCATAAGAACAAAAAGAAGATCCCTGCTGGATTAAGCCAATAGCTATTCTCACAGAGGCCAAGCAGAGGCCTCTTCTGGGAAAGCTGCAATCAAGATTTGAGCACAAGAGTGCTCTCCCATCCCTACGCAGGACACTGAGAATATATAGGACATTGAGTTCCTTGGAGAAAAGGTGGTGTATAAATTTAATTAAGAACAACTAGAGAATTGTTACATGTGTAAGTAAGTAATTTCCCCATGATGTGATCACATATAGATCAATGTGTCATTTCCCCCCCTTCTACTCTCCTCAGTTAAGGATGGAGTAGAGTAGAATAGAGGGCACAGAAGAGGTGTGGGGAACCTTTGGCCCTCCAAATGTTGCTGAACTACAACTCCTATCATCCCTAGTCATTGGCCATGCTTGCTAGGGAGTTGTAGTGCAGCAACATTTGGAGGGCCAAAAACATACCTTCCAAGTTACTTGGAAAAAACAGGACATCCCGTTTTCCTGTACCAGATCTTGGCTGTGATTTTGGGTTTCCCCCTTTCTCTCATGCTGTACTCTCACCCCCCCCCCCCCCGAAGAACCTTTCTGGGGGCTAGAGAAAGGTGTGGATCATGTGACTCCCCCGGGAGCTCATCTCAAAAAATGCACATCCCAGTTTTGCATCAGAAAAAGTTAGAAGGTATGCAAAGATTCCCTACACCTGGCATAGAATGTCACAAAATAAGAAGCTGCCTTATACTGCATCAGACCAATTGTCTAGTGAATTCATTCATGTCTACACTGACTGGCAGTGACTCATCAGAACTGCAGACAGGGAGTCTCTCCGAATCCTGCCTGGAGATGGTTGGGATTGAACCTTGGGCTCCATGCCTGCAAGGCAGATGTTCTCCCATTGAATGGGGGCATCTCCCAAATGAGGCCTTCATTTCAAAACTAATCCTATATGAGAGTTCTTTAAATGCTAGTGCTACATCCATAAGGTTCATCTCTGCGCACTGGATCAGAACAGGGTTCGGAGGCAACCAAGAAACCTGAGCACAAGAGAACCTGCTGTCGTCTCTCTGTTGTGCTGATGGGGGACTTACGGAGTCTGCTGAGTGCTGCACTGCAGACACAATCAATAAAGCTCATACTTTATGTACCTCATTACCGCTTCCCGTTGGTTTAAAGAGCTTCCAGTAACCTGGAACAGAGCACCACGTGTCCTGGGAAGACGTAGGCAAGATGAGTGTGTGTGTTAATGTTGAATGATAGAGCACAAAAGTTTTATACACTGTCAACAAGCCGGCATGCCCCAAGGCAGGTTCTTCAACACATTGATCCAACGTATGAAGAGGAGCCTGCTGGATCATGCCTAAGGGGGACCCAGCTAGTCCCTCATCCTGTCATCACAATGGCTAGCTAGATGCCTGTGGGAAACCAGCAAGCCTGATTTGAGCACAAGAGCCAGCTTCCACATGTGGTATTCAGAAGCATTGCTGCCTCTCAGCTGTGGAGGCAGAGGACGGCCATCATGTCTAGTAGCCATCAATAGCTCCCAGTCCCCATGAATTTGTATTTAAAGTCACCTAGGTTGGTGGACATCACTGTCTCTTGTGGGAGTGAGTCCATAGATTAACTAGGCACTATGTGAAAAAGTGCTTTCTTTTGTCTTCAATCTTCCAGCATTCAGCTTTCAGCTTCAACTTGCTGCACACAAACCTGTCTTTCATGTGGTCAGGCCATTCAGATCCCAGGCTCTCAAAGCAGCTTGGGAAGGGCAGTGTGAGAAGGATGCCATGCACCCTTCAATTGCAGCCTCGCCCCTGAGGGGCTGGGATTGAAGGGCACATGGCTGTTGTGTCCTTTTCATGTTGCCCTCCCCAGCCTCGCAAAGCTGGTCTGGCTTGGGGAGGAGCTGTCCACCTTCGCAAAGCGGCTTGGGGCTGGTGTCACCAGCATGCAGCAGGCTGCTTTTGCCCTCCACACCCCCGCCCCAGCTGTGTGTGTGTGCGTCCACTAGGTGCAGTTAAAGCACTCTCCGCTGTCGACTCCAATGGCTCACCTAGTCCAGCATCCTGTACTCACTGTGACCAACCAGATGCCTGTAGGAAACCCACTAACAGGACCTGAGCACTAGAGCCCTCTCCCCTACTGTGGCTTCTGACAACTAGCAAACTGGAAGAAGTGAGATGGACAGTCTGGGCTCGTAGCTGATTGTTAGTTGCTGAACTGAGCACACTGCAGCGTTCTGGCCAATAGAGGGGGTGCTGTCCTTTCCTTTATTACAGACATCCCTAGCTAACAGCTAGCACCTGGCTGAAGAAGAAAAATGCTGGAAATGTTTGCTGTGTTTCAAGCTTTGTGAAGATCAGAGAGCTTTCCAAATCCACTGTCTGTCTGTCTGGGACTAAGTTTTATACATTACCCTCAAGGTGGTTTCTCATTTAAAATGCTATAATCAAAGATCCAACAGACAAAACAGGGGAATTCTCCTGGTGGCCGCTTTCAGAACTGATGTCATCGGCTTCCAGTCCTGGACTCCTCCCTGTTTTACTGCTTCTGGGGGAATGGGAGTGGGGTGCCTTAGCTGAATAATCAATGTTTGCTGGAAGTAGCAGATGGCATCAGTCAGCTCTTTCTATATGCGCTTCTAGATAGGTATACATCAAAATGCCAGCACCTCTGAATGCCCCTTAACGGTATTAAGCCACCATCAGGAAGCCTTCCTGTCCAGTGGAGACTGACCCATTACGGTCAGTGGGACACTGCCCCACCAACCTCGGTCAGCCCCTGCCTGCATGCCATCTTACTTAGAACCTGCCCCAGGGGGTGATACTACTTGTTAGTTTGCTCCTTCTTCTCTAGGCTCTGGTGTTGCCCTTGTAGTATTAAACAGGAAGGACAATGGGAACAAAACTAATATTAGTTGACACTGCCTGTCATTGGATGTGGTTCAAAGTGCCATTGCCTTTGGCTTCACCTACTGTTAGCCTCCCTAAGGTACACCCTGCCAGTTCCAAAGGGCACAAGCCACCACTGCTGCACCACAATATAACCTGTGCATACATACTGTTGCCTTGATTTACCTTCTGGCATAAGGTTATCAGATTTTTTTCAATGAATCTGGGGGCACTTTAATTACTACCTGTTTGGGCAGCGATGATGGTAGCAGAGGGGCAGCCGCTGCCTTGACCTCAGCCACCATGTTTCCCCTTCCTCTGAGGCTTCTATCTTCTTTCTCCATGAACCTGGGAGCTCCTGAGTTGTTGGTTCTTTGGTGGTGGTGGGGAAGCAGTGCACAGTGGGTCAAGCATGGAAGGCAGAGAAGGAGGGCTGAGAGCGGCGGCAGCAGTGAGGCTCAGGCAGCGCAATTCTTCTCTTTCGATCGGAGCAGCCCCAATCCCATTCCTACTTGTGTGCAAGCAGGAGGGGGTGGGGATCCCTCAGCTGGGAAGCGAGGCTTCCCGCTGCCTTTCGGAGGGAAAGTGGAGGCAGCCTTGAAGCTGCATCTTAGAGTCCCTGCACCGCCATCATATGGGGACTTCCAAGCAGGCCCTGAAGCCAGCCAGAGCCAACTGCTCCGGGCTGCTGAGACTGCCGCTGCTGTGTTTCCCGGGGACATTAGATGAAATCCGGGGACATTCCGGGGATGGAATTTGTCAAAATCTGGAGAATGTCCCTGGGAAATGGGGACGTCTGATAACCCTATTCTGGCAGTTGTTCATTCACGCTCTAGTCTCTAAACCTTAATCTTCAAGGTGGGGGTGATGAGAAAGTGTGATATAAAGTTCAATGGTCAAGACCACTCAGTGGGCGGCAGTTACATGAAAGACAGGTCCTTCAATTCCCCTTCCTCCTTTTCCTCGTTTCAACTTGTAATGTTCTATAAGAAAATTATAATAGTGCACCAACAGCATTTTCGATTGAATTCCAGCTTATGCTTCCTTTCTTCCCAACCCACACCTGCTCACCATGCCCAAATCTGCTTTGCACACCTGGCTGCACAACGCAAAGCTTCAATTGTATTGAGCCCCTCAAGCAAAATCAGCATAAAATGAGGATCTATTTATTTTTTCCAGTCCGGGGGGGGGGGGAGAGAATGTTCTGGCTATTGGGGAAGTCCTATGAAGCCAGGTGGGGAGTATGGGGTGTTAAGGGAAGGGGATTGCCTCTGGTCATGCTCCTTCTGGGGTAGTATGTCCACCTTTGGTCCCTACCCTGCACTCAGCTCTCACCTGTGACTCCTAGAATCTGTCAGCATGTGACAATAGCAGCACCCCAGGAAATGGCTTCTATTGGCTGGCTAAACCAGGTGAGGGTAGTCAATGAGTCACAAACCCCTGGTGGGTTAGGGATTTCCCCCGCATGTGAAGATAGACTCCAGCGGATTGAGCGGACAAGACCAATAGTGGGTCCAATGTCAAGAAGGTGCTTTCTGCACATATTGTAGAGGGAAGTGAAGGGCAGATGGGGCTCGTCAACCTGGGAAGGAAGCCCATCTAGGAGAAGGAAAACTCTGGCCTTAAACCTCCACTGCCTTGCAGTGATGCACATTCATGAGAAAGGCTTCAGGAGTAAACCCCAAGGAAAAAGCCATACCTGCTGCCTTGACATCTTCAGGAGAATAAAAGTCCTCCTGGCAGCTCCTGCTGCCAAGATGGTGCCATATGTATTGTTCTTCTTTCCTTTGGACCACGTCAGCAAGGTTGAGAAGGAAGTCTTGTACACACACTGCCATACACACTGCCCAGGTTTATGTTAAACCCTGGAGGAGTCACTTCAGTGCTGCTAAGCAGTGGTTTGACTTCACCCCTGGAGATAAACTCCTTTGTCTCTCAACAAAGGAGGCTATAATCTGCCCATTTGGAAAAACTCCCCAAACTCTGTTGACAAAAGAAAACTCACCGTCCAAAGTGCCAATTGAAAATAGCATTCTCTCTAGTGGTCCTGATATTGCAAGGATAGTTCCTTACCTATCGCTTTGACCCTATTTTGCTTCTTGGGGAGGTAGCAATAATTCTAGTTTCTGCCCCTTCCTGTGTATCTACAAATTGCGTCTTGATGCATGCATGCATGCATGCATGCAAACAGTGATAGCTCTTGGTAACTGGGGACATGAGGCAGGGCAGATAATGGTAGGCATACAGTGGCAGGGTGGGGGTCAACAAATGAGGAACCAATGGGCCTTAAGAGGTGGGATAACTATGCTGCTTGCATTTTTGGATGGGGTGTGAATGTGTGGGAGAGGGAGAGGGAGAGAGACTATGGATTCTCCTCCACAATAGCTATGAGGCTGTCATGATGAGCTTCTGCACTTCAGAATCTACCGCTAGATTACTGTTTAGAAAACAGTGCTGAACAGGCTATTGCAAAATAAATGAACAGCTGGCAGAGAAAATTCTTCAGCAAGCAATGAGTAATAAAAAGTGTATGCTAGGTTGGCGGTGGATTTAGATAGCTATCCTTGCTGTGAGCACAGGGGCATTCCGACCGCACATTTTCCTCTCTGCAGTAATGCACTTAAGTCATTTAAGGCTGCATGCACACCATACATTTAAAGCATATATGCCTTCCCTCAAAGAATCATGGGAACTGTAGTTTATCCCTTGCAGGACTATGATCCCAGCACCCTTAAAAAAATAGAGTTCGCAGGATTATTTGGGGGAAGCCATGTTCTTTAAATGTATGGGGCAGATGCTGACAAGGGTGCAGGGCATGCCATGGATTACGAGAGAGTCAACTAAGCATTATTGGCCCCCTTAAAAATTACAGTTCCCCACATTCTCTGTGGTAAGGCATGTGCTTTAAATCTATAATGCATAAGCAGCCTAGATGCTGAATTTAATGGCCTGACAAGGTGGGAGGTCATTTTTAGAGGTATAATGTATATTTCTTCACTTAAAAAATAAAGTAAGCTAGCACTTCTGACTTTGAGACCCCTTTTGCCCATTCTTCAAATTGACATTTGCCCCAAAGTCCTGCACCTGTCGCAGACCCTCCAAGTGTCCCTGTTTTCCAGGGACAGTCTCAGATTTACAGAAACTGTCCCGGTTTCTGATTTGATCCTGGAATGTCCTGCTTTTCTGTAGGACATCTCTATTTTCATCAGAAAAATGTTGGAGGGTATGGAATTATGCGACTCTTGAGCCAAGGAAATAAGTAAGTGGTACCTCAGGTTACAGACACTTCAGGTTATAGACTCTGCTAACCCAGAAATAGTACCTTGGGTTAAGAACTTTGCTTCAGGATGAGAACAGAAATCATGTGGCGGTGGTGAGGCGGCAGTGGGAGGCCCCATTAGCTAAAGTGGTACCTCAGGTTAAGAACAGTTTCAGGTTAAGAACAGACCTCCAGAATGAATTAAGTTCTTACCTGAGGTACCACTGTAACTATAAGCCTTCAGAAGACACCTGAAGGCAGTCCTGCATAGGGAAGGTTTTTGAAGTTTAATGTTTTATTATGTTTTTATAAATATTGGAAGCTACCCAGAGTGGCTGGGGCAACCCGGTCAGATGGGTGAGGTATAAATAAAATAATAGTAACAAGAACAATCATGTTTCCATTTGATCCTTAGGACTCTGCCCAGACCACCTCCCTCCCCAGCCACACCCCTTACTGCTCTTGCTGCACTTCCTCCCTGAATGTTTTTGCCTGGCTGGAATGTGTCTAGCAATGCTTCTTGCTTGCCTGTTGCACAGAGGTAGAAAATTTGCATTAATTGCACCATCCCCATTAGCCTCTGGCCCTGCCCTCTTCTGGCATGCAGCTCCCAGAAGCCTGCACAGAAGGATTGCAGACCCCTCAGGCTGCAAAATGTTCTACACCCCTGTTAGAATGAAATATTGGCTTCCAGATGGGAATGATTGCTTTACAACTCTGCTTAGAACTACTGGACTGTGCAACGTTGATTCCCAACCCCCTTCTCTCTCTCCCCCCCTCGCCCACTAGACCATGAGAAGACAAAACAAAACCTCTCCATGCTTTATTCTCCCAGGCTCTTAATCCACATTCTTTCACAAGTGCTAAAGCCACGCACTCAGTAATCTTAAAAAGAGATTGGAAAGTGAGGAAATAAACAGGCTTGGAAAGAAATCCCCTCCTCTTGTGACCCATCAGCACAAGCAATAATAATAAAGCTTTATTATTTTATAGAGTGTCTTCTCTGCCTGGCGTATCTCAGAATGCTTGAGATTAAATAGCACAGTTAGCGAATTAAATAATAGTTTGCCGAGTATTGGATGACTCAGGGGATTAGTAATGGGGCTATGGATCCTTTCACATCTAGGTCACCAGTTTGGAATCCAACTCGTGTTGGTTGCAATTTTTAATAAGGTGGGAGATGGCTGATAGCCAGCAGGTGCCCGACGTGCGTGGAATTGCGGACTCCTGGGTGCAAAGGAGTGGGTGCATTTTCCAAAGCCTCCCTTTTAGCTATGGAAATGGCTGGGAGTTAGGGACTAACCTGCAAAGGAAACAAAAGAAGACCTTGGTTGTTGTTGTTGTTTCCCCCTGTAGGGTTCCTTTACTTGCTGTAAACCTAGGGTGGGAACCTCAGGCAAATGCTGCCCTCTGGACCTCTCTCACTGGCCCTCAGAATTCTCCCTGGGTTACACCCATCCCTGGCCCTGCTTTGTACCTCAAGAGTTTTAGTCTGGCTGGAATGTGCCCTTGAATTCCGATCCTTTGCCTTGCTTGCCTGGACAGAAGATGGAGAGGGGTGTGTGTGCAGGGCCATAGCTAGGGGGTGGTAAGGTGAGCCCCCGCCAGGGGCGCAGGTGAGGAGGGGGCACAAAATTGACTAAAAATATGTCCATAAATATGTCTATAAATAAAAATATCAATTATTGCCTCATAAGAAAATAGAGGGTGAATTGAATGGGTGGAGGGGGTGGGGTTTGGAGGAGAGGCAGAAATAATAAGTCCATGGCTAGGGGCGCAATCTGGAAGGTTCTGCCAGGGGCACAAGATCACCTACCTACGGTTCTGTGTGTGAGTATGTGTAGACTGTAAAACATGCATTCAGCGCCCCACCCACTTTTGTGTCTGGTCCTGCCCACCATTTTCCTTTGGCCCTCAGAATGTTGCCTACAAGAGAATGTGGCCCTCAGGCTGAGAAAGGTACCCCTTGCCTGCTGTCAACAATGTGAACAGCTTTCATTCCTACCTCCATCCTTCCACACACTGAGAGAATTGAGGAATACTTTTCAGTGGCTATCAGCTAAATTGAACCTCCACGTTCAGGGGCAGTGTTGCTGTGCATACAAGATGTCAAGGAACCTTGCCTTCATGCCCTGCCTGTAAGCTTCTGAGGAGAATCTCACCAGGATAGCTATGTTCTATCTCTTTGGTTGGGGGCAGTGAATACCAGTTGCTGGAAAGTGGAGAAGGGGAGAGTTGCTCTTGTGCTCAGGTTCGACTTGCAGATTTCCTGTGGGCATCTGGTTGGCCATTGTGAGAACAGGATGCTGGGTAGCTCAGCTGGGAGAGCATGAGACTCTCAATCTCAGGGTTGTGGGTTGAGCCCCATGTTGGGCGAAAGATTCCTGCATTGTGGTCCCTTCCAACTCTACAATTCTGTGAGTAGATGGGCCATTGGCCTGAGCCAGCAGGCTGTTCTTATGGATGGCCAGTGTTGGGAACATCATGCCACTTTAGACAAGCTGCACCTGGATCCTCTCCCCAGGATACTCCATTGCATTCTGTGGTCATTCCTCACTGGTCTATCTTCTGTGTGTGTTTTTTCATCAAGGGAATTGCTTCCTTAATGATTTCTACACACACACACACACACACACACACACACACACACACACGAAGTTTCCTTTTTTAGTATTCTGTAAACTTTGCCGTTCTCCGCAGCCTAGATTGACTGTATGCTCAGGTTAAAGATAATAGGTTGCATCCATGGTAGTGCTAAGCAAGCTTCCCATCAGTGCAAGTCTTTCTGCCTCTGCCCCAACCCCACATCTGTTTTGGAGTCCCCCCCCCCAAACCTTCCAGAGCAGATTTGAGGAGGGCATGGGGAGTGCATAGGAGGAGGGAAAGGGCTGGAGCCTAATTGCAACAGTGGAAATCCTTGTACTGAAACACATTAGTTGGATACCACCCAAAGAACCCTAAGTAGGGAGGGAACAGGGCCCTTGAAGCTTCCCATGAGTGGCACCTCGAGAGTAGATTATGCAAGCACAGAGCTCACCTGGTCACAGTGATCCCAACTTTAGTGACACGTGTTGCATTTATATTTATATTTTTTTAAAATGCATCTATGTATATAAATTGACATGAACATTTTATGAAAAATTATGTTGGGTTGCTGGTGCATTTCCTCTTCTTTAATTTTCTTTATTATAACACCTTTTCATGCAAGGAGCTCTAAGTGGTTATACATGGTTCTCACCTCCCCTGTTTTATCTTCACAACAACCCTGTGAGGTAGGTAAGGATGAGAGACTGCCACTGGCCCAAGCCAGTCACCCAGCCAGCTTCAGGGCTGAGTGGAGATTGGAATCTGTCCCAGAACTACAGTTCCCTCAGTTTCATGAGAAGGGGGGTGGATTGTTTAACAACCCTAGGATTTGTAGCTCTGGGAGGGGAACAGGAGGTCTCCTAACAGCTCTCAGCCCCTTTAACAAACTACAGTCCTCAGGAATTGTAACCATCACAGTGATTTAAATGTGTGGTGTGATTGTGGCCTGAAGCCTAGATGGACTCACGGGGGAGCTGATCCTGATCTGAGCCAAATGACTGAGCATTTAGTATGAGAGAGAAAAGCATCTTAGATTGATTTTGTGGCACCTGGAAAGGCTGCCAAAGACGAGTGAAATGTATGGCTCTGGCGGCTGGGCCAAGGGAAGGGTAAGTCAAGGGGGCTGCTGTCTCCTGAAGCTTGCCTTTGCCGCTCTCTCTTCAAGATAAAGGACTCAAATCCCCCGGGACTGTTTATGTCTTGCACTTTCTACCAGCAGGCGATTATATATAGAAATAATAATTCAGTTAGCAAAGAAGCAGAGAGTGTAAGAGTTGCTACTTATAGACAAATGGGATGCTGTTGAGTTGTAAGATAGGAAAGCTTCTAACTGAGCTGGCTGCCTTTGGCAGCAGGCAGGCTAGGAAGAGGGAAACGAAACACTCATTGGTTGTTGCTATTTTCAGGTGAGATTCAATCACAAAGTGGAAATTTTGGGTTGAACAATTAAGGTTGATTCAGGACTCTTGTACAACAACACCAATTCCCCTCCACTCCCCCAAATCAGACTTTTGTGGTAAGGAAAGGGGTGGGAAAATGCACTGGAAAGATCATATTCAATCCATGCAACATTGTCTAACCTCTGCACAAATAAGAGTGAATGGTCAGTAAAGTAGCTGACTCTGTCTATCTTCCTGCAAACATATCAAGATGAATGGTCAGTAAACAGGTCACCTAGAAGCACTCAGTGCTGGAAATGATTGCACCCAGCTCTTGTTGTAGAAGAGTTGACTTCCAGCAGCCAGTGACTTTCTTAGCTGTGAATCATGCCTCAGTTTCTCACTCTGTAAAGTGGCCAGAATAGCAATGCAGGGGGGGTGCCTATCATCATCTGCTGGCAAGGTGGAGTAAACAATGTGAGCTGTGTCTGCCCATACATGTTGCTAACTGTGAACTAGCTGCAATATAGAATTATTGAATTGTAGAATTGGAAGAGACCATGTAGAGTTGAGAGGGACAAGGAGGGTTATCAAGCTACCTGCAATGTAGGAGTCACACCAAAGAAATTCCTAGCAAGATGGCTGTCCTACCTCTGTTTAAAAAACGTATTTGTAGGTGGCGTACCCCAGTGGTGGCATCTATGGTATGGAATAGCCTCCCCAAAGCAGCCCAGGAGATACCATCCATATAATCTTTTTTTGCTCTAGATGAACATGTCCTTTCTCTTCATCCAGGTCATTAAAAAAAACAAACCCTTTTGTGTTTTCTTTTAACTGGGCCTCTCAGTTGGTTAGAGTGTGATGCTGACAATGTCAAGGTTTTTGGTTTGATCCCTGTATGGGCCAGGTGTGTTGCTGGGGGTTGGACTACATGATCCTCAGGGTGCCTTCCAACTCTAGAATTCCACAATTCTGTGGTTTGTATTTTGTTGTATATCTGAGGGAGAGCGAAAAGTTTTCCATGCTGCTTCTGCTGCTCTGTATTGTACTTTTAATATTGCAGTTTTGTTCTTTTCACTGGTATGCCCAGAGAACATATGTGGTTGGCTGACCATACAATGTACGTAGCAAATAAGTTTCCCAGCTGTAGGGTAGTAGCAAAAAGCAAGGTGTGTAGCGTCAACACCTTTTTCAAGGCATCTGGCATGGAACAGAAAATGCCTGGCAGTTTCAGCTGTGTTTCTTTCCATCATGCTCATAATGTATCTAGTGATTCTTTGAGTGCTCTGGGCATTTTCCTATTAACAGTAATCTTCATATTATTAATTTACATATTTATTTGCTTTATTACCCATCCTTCAGCATCAGGTCCCAGTTCAGGTTGCAACAATGAAAAATTAAACATTAAAGGGGTTGAAACAAGTTACAGGAATAGGGAAGACCTGTAAGGTAGAATTATTATTATTATTACTATTATTATTCAAGACTTTTAGACAGCTATCCTTTAGTAGAGAAACACAGGGTGTGATATAAAATAACATCATATGCAAAACAACTATTAGAATAACTAGCCATCATTATTCCCATACTTCAGGCTGGGCAAACTGAGGCCTGAGAAAAAGAGTGGCTTGCCTCCAGCAGGTTTATCATCCAAACAGGATTTCTACCTCACTCTCCCTGCACTTTAGCCTCTGCGCCACTCCATCCTCACCCTGCATTATCCACTTCGAGAGCGGATGGAGGCAGTCAGGGAGGAAAGCCCAGGGTTCAAATAAAAATCCACCAAGTTGGCTGGATGCCACTCTGGACTCACTCACCCTCCACCCTCACCCCCGTCAGACCTCGGGATAGTAGGTCGCAGTGCCAACAGCTCCGCGGCCGCCTGTAAAGAAAAATGCAGGACTCGAATACTACACACACACACACACACACACACACACACACACACACAGCGAGCTAGTTGTTTGGGAGCGGGCCCGCAAGGGTTAAGAAGCCCCCCCCCCCTCCGGCGTCCCAAGGTGCACCCGCCGGCGCCGCGAGGGTTAAAAGCAAGGAGAGTCCCCCCCATCCCCGGTGTCCTTGGCTGAGATTAATGTGCTAAGTCTGCGCTCCTGAGCGGCGCTGCCTGTGCCGCGGAGCCCAAGTGCTGGTCAGCGATGATGGAGTTGCTGCCATGACAACCCCTGCAAGCCGATGCGTGTGTGTGCTCCGGAGAGCCGGCGCGAGAGGCTGCGATTCGGTAGAGAAGGAGATGCGCCCAGCCAGGAGGCAGAGCGCATCCGGGATGCTGAACCTAGCCCTGGTCCAGGCAGCAGCAGCAGCAGCAACAGCCGGCACCGCCAGCTTTGCCATGCCTTTCCTCGCAGCCTCCCTTCGCTGAGCGGCGGCGAGGAGCACAGCTGAGCCGGAAAGAGGCTCTTATCCGCTCCCGACCACGAGCCGCAGCGCCGGGCGGCAGCGGCCGGACCTTCCCTTCCATCCTGCCTTGTGGCACCGTCGGAGCTTTTGGAGCAGGAGGCCTCTCGCTTCTCCCTCTGAGATTACTCCGGGGGTGCTCCCCCCCCTCTTCGCCCCACCCATTCCCCGAGTTCTTCTGCGGCGAGTTTTATTTTTTGGAACTCCGGCCGGAGGGGCCGCTCTGGAGCGTGTCGCCTTGCGCGGCTGCGGAGCGCCGGCTGTGCCCTACCGCGCCGGAGCGCAGCGCACTTCCTCCAGCAAAGTGAGATGCACGAACTCTTGATCGGAAGCTCTGGTTTGTGAGGCGCGCAGCAACTTGGCCACCTTGGGGGGGCCACTTCTTCTTCCTCCCTGGGACTCCGCTGGATGCCTTTCGGGAGGCTCGGATCTCTAAAGCTGCAAACCCAAAAACTGGATTTCTAAAGGCTCCGCCGCCCTCTCCCTCCTCATCGTCACTTTCTCTCCTCCCCTTCTGTGCCCACACTTGGCACCGCGAGGTGTCCCTGTCAAACCAATCTCCATCCATCTCTCTGGTTGTTTTAATAAATATATATATATCTTTGCCTTGAGGAAAGCCCAGGATGGGGGTCGGTGGGTGCTTAGTCCTGCCCTGGCGGTGCCTGGTCGTCCTGTGTCTCAGGCTCCTCTTCCTTGTGCCCGCAGGAGTGCCAGTGCGCAGCGGAGATACCACCTTCCCCAAGGCGATGGACAACGTGACCGTCCGGCAAGGGGAGAGCGCCACCCTCAGGTAGGAGCAGAGACTCTTCTTCTTCTTCTTTTTTACTCCGGGACAGAGCTGGTGATAATAGGTGGTCAGCGGCTTATGTGCTATAGGTTTTACGCTCGGGTGTTGGCTGAGATTCTGGGAGGCTTGGTGGACGCACCAGGATGCATGGGATTTTGGGGTGCACTTTGGTTTCAGTCCCTGGCTCTGACAGCTCTGTGCATCAAGAGAACTGGTGTGCAGCTGTGGGTGTGGATGAGGCTGGAGAAATGCCTGGCACACTGCACATTGAGAGGGTTACACTATAGAAGGAAGGAGGTGTGGCTGGCAGGGGGAAGCTCCTTCTAGGAGAAATAGGATGGATAGTCTGTTTCATGGCTGTAAAGAAACATGCCCCCTGTTTCTGTGTTTTTTGCCTCTTTGCCACTCTGGCAAAGGTTAGCTTTCCAGTGTGTGTGTCGCCCCTCCTTGGCTTGAAGAAATTTCTTAAAAGGTGGTGATGTTTTAAAGGCTGTTGGGACACTGCTATGCTTGGTCTCCCCCTGCTGTTGTTTGGGGTTTTTTTTGGGGGGGGGAATGATGGTGGGTCGCATGTGTGTTACTGGGGCAGCTTAGTCTGATCAGTGCACCAAAACCTAATCTAGTTTTGCAAGAGTTTGTGCCTGTCTCAGAACAATGCTTTTTGAAAACCAAAATAAAAAAGTTATTGCTTATGCAGCTTACTGGTCTCTGCTTAGCCCTTGGTGGTGATGCCACAATACTCTTGTGATGAAATGCGGTGGGATGGGGAGACAGGAGGGGTGATATTTTCCAATAATGGGGAGGAATAACACTTTGGAGAGAGGTTGGGGAAGAACAGCCATGTTGCAGCTTTGAACCCTTTTGAGATCTGGTGTCATTTTCCTTCTCGTGAACCGAGTGGAGTCGACAGTGTGATGTGCTTATACAGCGGAAGGTGGAGGAGCTTGATGCACAAATTGAGAATATTGCTCCACAATAGCACATATGGAAGGAACTCTATTCCCACACTACCAATCCCACATCATGCTGCTTCAACTCTCACAGCTTTCTCAATGTGTGTGTGTGTTTGTGTGTGTGTAGGGGAGGGGGGTTGTTAGGGTAATGAGGGTGTTGAAAACTCTGTCGGTTTCTTACCAAGAATCACAACTTCATTGCAATGCACGAAAGATACTGAGATAGATGGAACAATGGACTGCAGCTTCTTGGGCTCCCCCCACATCAACTGTGGGGCAATATTAAAATGTTTGCAGCAGGACTGGGGTGGGTGAGAAGAGGCACAGCAGTTGCACCCTATCTAACTGTATCTAACTGCGTCATCAATATATATATATATATATATATATATATATATATATATATATATAGCTTTCCCCCCCTTTTCCTTTCCTTGGTTGCAAACTCATTATCCTCTCCTTATTTTGGTCTGATGGTTGAGTGTGATGGCTCATTGACTTCTCCCAGGCATATGATCCCAGGTGGAATTTATGCAAGAAGACATATGCTGGGAAGCACCAGGGGTCAGAATGTGGCTATCATGGAGAGGTGTAGCAAAGAAATCAGCCTTATGAAGGTGAGATCACAAGGCTGTGGTGTCCTGCTGGTGGGTCCCAGTCAACCAATGGCAAATCAGAGCTCTGAGGAAAAAAGCCATACCCTGGTTAGGTTTACATTTGCAGTTCTCTCAACTTTGAATCAAGCAAATGGGCTGCAGAAGTCAATGTGAGAGAGTCAAAACACACACACACAGAGAGAGAGAGAGAGAGAGAGAGAGAGAGAGAAAGCGCAAGCGCACTAGTGTGATATATTGACTAGTATTGGGAAAACCTGTGTTCAAATCCCTGCTGAGTCTCAAAACTCATCTACTTTGCAGGGTTGTTGTGCAGAAGAATGTGGAGAGGAGAGGACACATTTCCCTTAGTTCCTTGGAGGACGGGTGGGATAAATATGTAATAAATAAGGAAACATCAGTGACATGTTCTTTGGTTATGTCCTGGTTAGATGGCTGCAGTGTGTTCAACAGGTGGCTATTCTTGAAGATTATTTGGAAACTGCAGTTGATACAGAATGTGGTTACTAAAACTCTTGGAGATATTGTACCTCCATATTCCGTTACACATTTCACTGTACCAGTAACAGTGGCTGCCTGTTTTCTCCATGTCCAATTCAAGATGCTAGTTTTAGCTTTTAATGCCCTAAGGAGCTTGGGACTGGGTTAGCTGAAAGACCACCAGCATCCAGATGGCCCTGCCTGTGCATTGAGATCAGCATCTGGATAGGGGTTAGATGGCATGTAACAAGGACAGGGCCTTTTCAGTGGTGGCCCTGCCCTTTTGGAACTCCATCCCCTACCAAATACATCCCCAGGGGAGAGAAACTCTGGTCACATCTGCACCATACATTTAAATCACAGGGCTTTGCCCCAAAGAATCCTGGGAACTCTAGTATGTTAAGTTTGCTGAGAATGGTACCTCTGTGAGGCGTAAAGCTCCCAGAATTCACTGGGGAAGCCACATGCTTTAAATGTGCTTTAAAAATATGATGTGGGTGTGACTTCTGCTTGCCATCCGGTTTGTGTTTATTTCCATCTCCCTTGTTCCACCCTCAAGCTTTTTATAAGGAATCTGCTTCCAGAAGAACCTTAAGAGCACTTTTGGGTTGAGGCATAAAATATATGTTCTTGTTTTTGCTAAGTATCAATATCATCAGCTTTCAGGCTTATTGGGTATCATTGCAGCTATTGGTCAACTTGGTTCCCACTTAAATTGTGATGTTTGTTAAATATAATGATAATTGCAATTTATTATTTTTAGTAGTATGTTGCAATGTTGTTCCTCTTTTTGTTCTACATTGTTATTTTTTGTTCTACATTGTTATTTCTTGTTTCATTACACATGCTAAAGCTATTTTTGGTCATGTGCACACTATCCCTTGCTTTTTCCTGCAGGACTAATTGCAGTCGTTAACGATCGTTAACAGTCGTCAACAGGCTTACCATACCCATTGAGCCAATCACCCATCTCCTACCACCCTTCTGAGAAATACCCCACCCCACCCTCCCACTATATATAAGGGTCTGGTGACTTCTGCTTCAGTGTATCTGAAGAAGTGTGCATGCACATGAAAGCTTATACCAGAACAAACTTAGTTGGTCTAAAAGGTGCTACTGGAGAATTTGTTATTTATTTTTATGTGTATTTCAACTTGGTCAGACCAACACAGCTACTTGCTTGAATCTATTCTTATTTCATGTACTACTGAATTGGAGCTGTTTTGTATGTGAACTGCTGTTGAGCATGGAGGCATTTCTGTTAACTGTGATATATACATAAATTAACTATGTCTATATGGCTGGTGGTTTTTAAGAAAACTCTGGAGACATTTTTATTCCAGCCTGCTATGATTAATTATTTTGCTACGCTTGAAGAATTTTAGCTGCCGCTGATTTTAATTTTTTTCTTCAATTAATGGTTAAATTATAACTGTTTTTGTTGTTCTAAAACTTTATGTAAGTTGCCCCGAGAAGGCGATGTGCCTTAAAAGATGGGTTAGAAGCCTTTAAGAACATAGGAACAGTTCTGCTGGACCATCCCAAAGACCCATCTAGTCCACCATCTTGTTCTCACCGTAGCTGAACTGATGCTATTGGCCTATGGCAGTGATGTAGCGTGAGTTGCCAGTGCCCGGGGCCATGCGGAGGCAGGTGGATAAGTGAGAAAGACTTAGACGGAATATGCATGTGCATCCAACTGCCTAACAGTGTCCGTGTTATGCAGGAGATCACAGTCATGGAGATAAGAAAAGAATAGTCATTCCATTGTCTGGATAGATCACTTCCTGGTTCTTGAGGAGAAGCCGTTTTCAATGGAGTGACAGAAGTGCACAGCTACATTGAGACAGCACCGGGTGTTGAAATTTTGCACCCCTTAACAATTTTGCACCTGTGGCAACCGCCCCTGTGCTCCTTTCCACCCCATCCCACTGGCCTATGGTGTCAATTGGGTTTCTGTCATATCCCCCAATTCTATTTAACATTTACCTGAAACAGCTAGGAGATGCTGTCAAGAGTTTTGGAGTTCAGTGTCACCAGTATGGTCAGTTAAAAGTCAGATAAGGGAACCAGGGATTCAGCCTGTGCTGAATAGAGTTGCACTCCACTGAAAACTCACGTTTGCAAGTTGGACGTACTCCTCGGTTCAGTCTAGATGCCCAGGTTTTGGCAGTGGCCATGAGTGTGCTTGTACATTTGAAGCAAGGGCACTAGCTGTGCAAATTCTTGGAGGTGTCTGATCCAGCCATGGAGCGACATGCCTTGGTTGTACACCCTGTTTGGATTATTGTAACATGCTCTATGTGGGACTGTCATTGGAAAGTGTTTGGAAACTTCAGCAGGTCCAAGTTGCTGCAGTCAGATTGCTTACTGGAGCCAGTTACAGGGAGAACTTCCTGTGACTACAGCCCCTCTGGCTACTGGTCTGTTTCTGGGCACAATTCAAAGTGTAAAGTTATGGCCTGCAAATCCAAACATAGCTTGTGTCCAGGCTATCTGAAGCACAATTTTCTCCACATATGAGCCTGCTTGGGCTTTCAGGTCTTCTGGAGAGGCCTTTCTTTGGGTCCTACCACCTTTGCAGGCACATTTGGTGGGGACACAAGAGAGGGCAGGCCATTCTCAGTGACTGCTCTCAGACTGTGGACTTCCCTTCCACAGGAAGCCAGCCTGGACCCCTCTGTGCTTTCCCTTCTCCAGCAGGTAAAGACTTTTTTGTTCCAATAGACATTGGCCACTAACTGGCTGTTGTGGCAGGGGCTTCTGTGGATGTTATACTTTGTGTTTGTTTGTGCCCTTTTAAATGGTCTTTAGTGTTTTCAGTGCTATTTTTAATAGGGTTACTTGCTTTAAAAAATATTTACATTTATTGTGTGCTTTTATAGTTGTATCTGATTTGAGCTTCCTTGGGTTGTACACTGGGGTGAAGGTGAGATATAAAATGAGTAAATAAATAAATCTGCAAGCAACAGCACCCTCCCCACTGGAATACCCTCCAATACCATCTACTGCAACCCACCATACCCTCCACTCCAACAGTGGAGGCAGAGTATAGTCATCATGGCTAGTAGCCTTTACTAGACTTAATACTCCATGAATTTGTGTAATCCTCTTAGAAGAATATACTCCAAATCAGAGCTCTACGAGTTTGTTGAATCCTCTTTTTAAGTGATCCAAGTTAGTAGGCATCATCCCCTCTTGTGGGAGCTATTGCTTAACCATGTGCTGTGTGAAGAAGTGCTTTTTTTATCCCCCCTGAATCTTCCAACATTCAGCTTTTTTGGATGCCCAAGAGCTCTAATATTATGATTCAGGAAGCAAAGCTCTTTTCAACCCACTTTTTCCATACCATTCATAATGGTACACCCTTTCACCATCTCTCCTGTTATTTGCCTTTTCTCCAAACTAAAAATAAAATAAAAATCTCAAATGTTGCAGCCTTTCCTGATTTTCTATAAGTAAATGTTTCCCTGCTGAAAGACACCTCTGTTTTTCCACACCATTGCCTGGCCTCCTTTCCTTCCACTGTTAGCCATTGCTGAAAGCTGTGCTCAAAAACAAGTCATGCCAGACGAATCTCATTTCTTTTTTTGATAGGGTTACCAGTTGGTGGATCAGGGGAATGGTGTGGACATAGTGTATCTTGATTTCAGTTAGGCTACCTCAGAAGTTGATGGGCTCTCCTTCATTGGAAGTTTTTAAGTAGAGGTTGGATGACCATCTGTTATGGATGCTTTAGTTGAGATTCCTGTATTTCAGGGGGTTGGACTCACTTCTGAGTTTTGTCAATAGCTTTTTTTAATTCAAAATACTCTTTAAGACATTTCATCCACCTTGGATTTACTGTGGTTACTGTGCACACAGAATAACCAAGTTGTGTTTTAATCCTCCAAAGTTTGCCTAGTACCTAGCAGGAACACAAGTCTCCATTTGGCCTCAGTCTGACCCCACCTGGAGTCCTCTGTTCATTTCTGGGCACCATAGTTTAAGAAAGATATTGACAAGTTGGAATGTGTGCAGAGGAGGGTGCCCAAGACGATCAAGAGTCTTGACATCTCTCCCAACCCTGCAGTTCTATTATACCAGCCAGTTTCCCTTAAGAACAAAGATATCACACAGGAGTGTGCATTACTGTTGATGTCCCAGGAATAGTTCCAGTCAGTTGTAATATTGTCTGGCCGAAATTCTATATATCTCACCTGTTGCGAGAATTGGAGAATGAAAAGCCAGGCAGGGGTAGGGGGCAGAATTTAACTGAGCCATTTTTGTGGTTGGTGCACAGACATGAGATGTCATATTGTACGCCATTCATGCCTGTGCACCAAAATATCATATGTGTGCATGGTTTTACTGCATTCATAGCACAGAATGCACAATGCACTGTGCAAGAAGCAGATATGCATTCTGCTGTCACACATAGCTCCTCCCCTTTATCAAGGAAGCAGTTAGGAGGGCTGCATCAGTGAGCCATTCCCAGGGTGTGGTGAGAGCTGAGTGCAGGTTGGGTGTCAAAGGTGGACAAACTACCTCAGAAGGACGTGTGACACACCAGAAGTACTCCTCTTCCCCTAACATGCCATACATCCCCGTGTAGTAATGGTGACCATAGTTCTATAAACTGGGAGTCATCCCTTTGCCTTCTGAGAAAGGCTGTCATTCTGGGCAGAACACCTCCTTTGCATATAAAGGGTTGCAGGTCCAGTCCCTGGCATCTCCAAGTACAGCTGGGGAAGTCAGGAATCTTTTCTGAGACATCAGAGAGCCATCAGTCTGTAGACAACACTTAAGTAGGTGGATCAATGGTCTGAGGCAACACGAGGCAGCTCTGAGCTTCCTATGTTTCAGAGATGGATCTTGGAAAGTTGACCTCCAGAAATTCTGGAAGTATCACCCTTTGTGTTCAAGAGTTACATCTGCCTCAGTGTAAGGCTGTTTCCTGAAGTCCACTGGAGACTTGGGCCCCAATTGCACTATATGCTTGAAGAGTCATGGCTTACCCCTGAAGCATCCTAGGAGCTGTAGCTTGGCTACCCCAAGGAATCCTGGGAACTAGGTGTTGAGAGTTGTCAGGAGACCTCATTCCCCTCACACAGCTACAGTTCCCAGAGTTCCCTAGGAGGAAGGATGGACTGTTAAACCACTCTGGGAATTCTTGCCCTCTGAGAAGACTAGAGGTCTCCTAACAACTCTCAACATGCCCTTTTTATAATAAAATGCTTTTTACTTCTTTCAGGTAAGAATACAGCAAAAGAAGATAACAGCTAGCACGTTCCCATCCATGCCCACCCCCCAGAAGTGCAGAGATCAGGGTGATAAAACACAACAGTAGAACAGCGCCCTTAACAAACTACAGTTCCCAGGATTCCTTGGGGGAAGCCATGCCTGTTCCAAGTGGCACGGCAGTGTTTTAAATGCATAGTGCAGATGGGGCCCTGCTGCTGTGTTAGCCTGGATAGGATATGGTCGAACACAGAATAATTTGCTAATATGAGGCAGCCCTTTGGGGACATCTCCTGATTAGTTTCTTCCTACCTTTCACTCCTGCATTCCCATTTCCTTCCCTGCCCTGACTTATTCCCTGTGTTCTTGTCCAACCATCGGAATCCTTGTTATCGGATCTGTATTCATGTTCCTTTCCAGGGTTCAGGCTCGTGGCTCGCGGCTCCTATGAAATATTCATCTCATTTTGATGTTCGTAAAGTTCAGTGCCTGATATTTTTCATCCTCTGAAATTATTTATTTCAGAGCTCTGGACTATAAAAATATCACTCTGACCTGCTTCCCTCCTCCTCCTCTCCCCCCTCCTTAACTTTCCTGGGGATTACGGCATTTTGAAGAGGCCTGGCATTTCTCGCGGTGGATGAGTTCTTTGCTTTCTGATGAGAGACCGCCCATGTGCACACAAGACCATGTACAGGAGTCAGGGGGCTTGCGCGCCACTGGAAATATGCTGGAAGCAAAATTTGTCCTCTGTGGCATGCTGCAAACAGTCCACCTTCACACCCAACATTTAAAACACATTTATACCTCTTTGCCACCACTCCCCCCCCAAAAAAAATCCAGGGAACTATAGCTCACTGCAACAGAGCTACAATTCCCAGCACCCCCTAGCAAATTACAGTCTCCAGGATTCTTTGGCTGGAAGCCATGTGCTTTGAATGGGTGGTGTGGATGTGAGTCCAGTCAATGTGTGCCTCAGTCCACTTTCACACAATACATTTAAAGAGCCATGGTACCACTAGGCTTCCCCCAAAGACCTCTGGGAGTTGTTAAGGGTGCTGATAGCTGCGAGGAGCCCCTCTTCCACTGACAGAGCTGTGCTTCTCAGAGTTCTTGTGAAGGAGAATGGACTGTTAAACCACTCTGGAAATCATAGCTCTGTGAGGAGAATAGGGGTCTCCTAACAACTCTCAGTGCCTTTAACAAGCACTGAGAGTTCTTTGGGTGTTGCAAGGGGCATCATAACACTTTAAATGGATGGTACAAACGTGGCCTGAATCCCAGGCCAATGCTTGTGGTTGTCTCATGACAACTTGAAGTGGCTTAGGGGTTGTCACCCTGTAGACAATCTTCTCATCTCTCCCCAGCTATTGTCTATCAGTGAAATGGTTGTAGCCCTTGGCAACATCCCAGTTGGATTACTGTTACACATTATACATGAGATGCCTTGGAAGCTTTGATTGGTGCCAAACCCAGCTGTCAGAATTTTTTCTGGTTGCTTCAGTCTTCAGAGAAATACACTTGTCTGTGCCTGAGCCTAGATAAAGGTTAGGGAGCCAAATTCCTGAAGCGTCAGCTCTCCCAGTCCCAGCCTACCTTTTTCCGCGGAGGCCCAACTCCTACCACCTTCCTTATTTGGTGTGTGCTACCAATATAGGTTTAGAAGCAGGTGTAGCAGGGAATGGATGCAATTCCCCTCATCTTCTCTCCCTGCCAAACAAGGAGGCAATTGGCATTGTTATTTATGAGAACCAGTGATGGTGCAGCAGTTAGTGTCGGACTAGGGCCTCGGAGGCCAGGGTTCAAATTCCCACTCGGCCATGAAGCTCACTGGGTGTCCTTGGGTGAGTCATTCACTCTCAGCCTTACCTATTTCACTGGGGGGGGGGTGAAGATAAAATTGAGAGCTCATTGCAGGAAAGGTGAGATACAAATGCAATAATTAAATAAATACAGATTGCCCTCCTCGTCTTCTCAACAATCCTGGGAGGTAGCCTAGGCTGAGATGAGGGGATTGGTCCAAGGCTACCCAGTGAACATCATGCCCAGGCCAGAGATTCTGGGTCTCATCCTGGGCAGGGCTGTGACCCAGCTGCACAAACTCTGCCTTTTTCAAAGCTGAAAGAACCGGCAGGTCGGCTGGCCAAAGTGGCACCATGGCTGTGGTTGTTACTTAAATGCAAAATACTTTACAATGCTATGGAACACCTGTCTTCTCAGAAATTCTTACAGCCACCCTGTAAGGAAGGCTAGTATTATTACTGGGCTTGTGTTGCAAATGCAGAGCTGTGTCTGCAAGCTAGCAGCATGTTGGTGATCACCTAATCAATTGAGACCTTAGGCAGCAGTCTAACCAGTAACTTTGTGGCCAGTGGAAGCACATTATTATCTCAGCTTAACCAACCTCACAGGGTTGTTGATGCAGGGGTGAATGAGGGAGGGAAAACCATGTATGCTACCTTGAGCATATTGGAGAAAAATGCAATCAATCAATCAATCAATCAATCAATTAATAAGAATTTTATTTGCTGGGGTGGGGGACAGATTACACTCTGTGCATAACAGCCTGGTTGGTTGCACAAGTACAGAGTAGTATTGGGCTTTCAAAGCTTAATCTTGAGTATATTAACGATTGGGCCTTTAAATCCTAACTTAGGAACCCTGCCTTCCAACCTCCTCTATGTCCCCTTTGCAAAGCAGGCTGATGTTATATGTGATGTTATATGGGAGTTATATGTGGGATGTCACCTTGGAGAATGCTGCCATTGAGATGTATTAGGAGTGCTGGTTATTGACCTCTTCTCCTGACCCCAAAGTCGTAGTCTCTTGATTTGGCAGCCTTGGAAATGCTGACTAATGGTGAGGTGGAGGAAGAGTTCTAAAGGTGGCTTAGGCTGCATTCTCACATTAATTTATTCCATTTCCCTAACTGTGAATTTCCGTATTATATTTGAGCTTCCATGTGATGCAAAAGCCACTTCTGGAAACCCAGGGGAAGTGTTCATTTCTGTTTTGATTGGTTCCAGAAAGAATCACTTTGCAACCCCATCAATACTGAAAATCGTGGGAGTAAAAAATTGGTGTGGTATCCTCAAATCGTGGGGGAAACAGAAGCAGGCAGGTGCAGAAAGGGTTGGGTGATAGCGGTGACATTTATTGCTGTGTCATACCATGCCCACTGGTCTGAATTAGTGTGATGTGTTGGTATAGCAGTCAAAAAGCCACAGTTTCATAATGCAACAGGTACTGCAGCATGAAAAGAACATCAGAAAACAGGACAGACGTGTAGCATCAGTAACACTAACACAGAATTCCTCATGTCTGAATCCATTTGAAATGAGGCACCTTTCTATGCAGCTGTTGTAGAGGCTGGAGATTTGGAAAGGTTTGTCTAAGGCTTTTTATTTTTTAAAGCTCAACTTCTGTGTTGACTGGTCTGCTTGATATTTGGCAGCATTGCAGCACCGCTTGGTTTGTGATGTGCCTTGATATGCGCAAGAGGATACGATCCCAGCTGAGTCTTTATTGACCCATCCACTATTAAAGTGAACTGGCTGGCATTTTAATTGCTCGTGCATGAAGATCAATTGCCAGTGAGATTTGGGAATAGAGTTACACCCTGTTGGCAGCCGCCCATCATATATACCAATATAGCAAACTCATTCTCAGAGTGCCTATTTTTATGTAGGCAAAATGGCACCACCCATGAAGAAGAGGGATGCATCAACTTACTTGGGAGGAAGCCCTGAAGTTTGCAAAAGTGCCCCCACCAAAAAAGAACCCTAAGGAAACATTCCTAAAGAGACAAACACAGAGAGAGAAGGAGAGGGATATTCCACATACTGATCTTGCTCTTCCTGCTTTTGGTGCATATGGGGCAAGGATAACTTTTAATTTAGTTTCGGACTTTGTGTGTGACCCTTTGCTACCTGTCTGACTTGGTGTACATGCTTTTGAGTTGCTGGCTTATGAGTCAATGGACACAGTAGGTGGAGCAATAACTTGTGCCTGTTGAATCCGCAATCTGAACAGAAAAGTGTCTGGCTTCTTTCCATTTACCCAGGCTTCCTTTTAATTGCACATTCACAATGGCTTGTGCTCACAGTGGTATTGGGGCAGTTATATGCAACCCCACTTTCAGCACTGTTTGTGCCTGCAAAAGTTACAGGCTGAACTTTGCATCCAATCCTATTGGAATCCTGCAACTTTTCATACCATAAATGTCCTAGGGTATGTATCTCGTTGTCCAGTTTTGTTGCTCTCTTGTCATCTGGCTGGGCAACTCTTGCACAATAATTCAGAGCTGAAACTGTTACAGATGCCACATAATATTAATTCTGCATGTATAAGAAAACAGTCTTTTAGTGTGGTGGCATCTACACTTCAGAAGAACGTGGGGCAGAGCAAGCTTAAATCACTACCTCTTCCCATTGGGCGAAATCGCCCATCAGGCCATAATATCCTCCTCTGAGGGAGATACCTCTTCTTCCAGGGGAGGAGGGGTGTGGCAAATTCTCCCCCCTAAAAAAATAAATATGGTAGGAAGGGCATTCTGCATGTATAAGAAAGCAATCTTTTAGTGTGGTGACACCTATAGTACAGTTCAGAACTACCTGCCGGTTGATATCAGGCAGGCTGCCCTGCTAAAAACATTTGTGTTTAGGAAAGCCTCCTCAGATATCTAGAATGCTGATAAGTTTTTAGTTTATTGCTGGTTTATTTTAGTTTTTTGGAATGTATTCAAGTGTTTTTGTTTTTTTGTTTTGCTAATAATTTCATTGCTTCTTTCTTTTCGTAAACAGTGTTAAGGTACAGTGGCACCTCAGGTTACATACGCTTCAGGTTACATATGCTTCAGGTTACAGACTCTGCTAACCCAGAAATAGTACCTCAGGTTAAGAACTTTGCTTCAGGATGAGAACAGAAATTGCGTGGTGGTGGCGCAGCAGGCCCCATTAGCTAAAGTGGTGCTTCAGGTTAAGAACAGTTTCAGGTTAAGAAAGGACCTCTGGAATGAATTAAGTACTTAACCCGAGGTACCACTGTATGGGTTTTGTTTTTTGTTTTGCTTTTTTTACATTCAAGCAATATATAAATGTCATGAAATAAATAAGCACACAAATAGCTAAATATATAATCACCCGGGTAGCACAGCAGAAGAACTCATCAAACAGAATGCTGTGTGGCTGCTCCAGAATAAATCCACCACTAATTCACTGCTACTGCATCAGTGAAACCCACAAAATCCCTCTTTTTTCTTCCCACTGGGAGTTAAATCTGGATCCAATGCAGGAAGAGTTCCACCTTCCTCTGACTCCCCACAGAAGGCAATAATTGCTAGCGGTAGGAACTATTGGTATTCAAGGATCTTTCCAGGAGTGTGCTTTGCCATCCCATCTGCATGGAGTTAATTCACCTCCTCTTGCTCCCTGCTTCTTTGGAACTAAAACTGGATGAGCTTCCAGTTCACTTTGAGGTCCTCATTTCAAATGAGTCCGGGGAGCACCTGGCATAGTTAGTGGAGGGCATTGTGCAAGTGAAGATTGCCAGCAGCAGCTCCAAATCTCTCAGTTCGCTGTCTGTCTGAAGCACACATTTTCCTTTCTTTTCTTACTACTACTTCTTGCAAAAAAAGAGAGAGAGAGAAGAGTTTATTGCTAAAGTGGAAAGTCAGCAGAACTGAGAGGCGAGGGCGAAAAGAGTGGCGGAGATGGAACCGGTCTGAAGAGAAAAGATTGTGATATGCATGGATTTCTTTTTTTATATAAAGCAATTTCTCTCTGTGTAAAGCTCAGGCCCTTGTAGCTGGGCCAGTCAGATGTTTCTCTTTATAGCTCTCCTGATAGAAGCATGGGTTGATGCAGAATGGTCTCTGTTTCAAGTCCCTGCTAAATGAAAGAGGTGGGAACCCAGGGCAGGATTCTGTGTCGATCTTGAATAGGTACTGTTGTGTCTTTGAACTATTTGTGTAGATGCAGATGAAGGAGGTGGAGGAAGGGCACCCTCTCTCTCTGAGGCACAAAAAACTTCTGCTTCTCTCTTGGCTGTCATTGAAGAAGTAGGAGGCTTCTGGAATTAGAAACACATTGGCTGTTGGTGGGTGTCTACAGCAGAACTCTGGTGCCTCAGTTGTCATTATTTACAACTTGGCCTTTGAGTCAACTGAGGGATTGCCTTGTCCTGACAATCAACACAGCCGAGTTGGACAGGAAGGTGTTTCTAGGAGGGGAGGGGAGGGTTGTTGGCCAAGGATTGCCCATCTAGTTACACTGATAGCCCTTGGCACCACTATCCTGGCCTTGTACTGTAAGATCTTGCCCAGAATACCCAATGCAAACTATTTTCTTTCTGCTATCCAGCCAGTGTTAAGCACCTTTATGTAAGCTCTGTTGAGTTTAGTGTGGGAGCAAGCTAGGTGTGTACTTTAGGCAGCAATGCTCAGCCCACTTACCTAGAAGTAAGCCCATGCCTTCCAACATCTTTCCAGTCCTAAATAATGGTGATGATGATGATGATGATGATGATGATGATGATAATAAAATAAATAAATACTTTTTAAACCCCTCCTATCTGACTGGGCTGCCCCAGCCACTCTGGGTGGTTTCCAACACATATAAAAACATAACAAAACATTAAACATTTAATAAAAAAAAACTTCCCTGTACATACAGGAAATATATCCAACCCCTAAGCCCAACTGCTTTCAGATGGCTCAAGGGTTGGAAAACTCCATACCCTCCAAAGTTTCTCCAATGAAAATAGGGATGACCTCAGGAAAAGCAGTACATTCTGGGATCAAATCAGAAACTAGGAGCTTCTGAAAATCTGGGATGGTCCCTGGTAAATAGAGACACTTGGAGGGTCTGAAAGCCCCATTAAACTCAATTGGACTTGTATTTTGGGTCTATGGACCTCAATAAAGCTGAGAGAGAGAGAGAGAGAGAGAGAGAGAGAGAGAGAGATACCTTCCAACATTTCTGTGTTGAAAATAGGGATGTCCCATTCCATAATGATAATTTTACTATTTATACCGTACACATCTTACTGGATTGCCCCAACCACTCTGGGCAGCTTCCAACATACATATATACACACACACACACACACACACTGGTACCTCGGGATACATACGCTTCAGGTTACAGACGCTTCAGGTTACAGACTCCGCTAACCCAGAAATAGTACCTCGGGTTAAGAACTTTGCTTCAGGATGAGAACAGAAATTGTGCTCCAGCGGTGCGGCAGCAGTAGGAGGCTCCATTAGCTAAAGTGGTGCTTCAGGTTAAGAATGGTTTCAGGTTAAGAATGGACCTCCGGAATGAATTAAGTACTTAACCTGAGGTATCACCATATATATATATATATATATATATATATATATATATATATATATAATAACATAATAAAACCTTTTTTAAAAAACCTTCCCTATACAGGATTGCCTTCAGACAGGAGTCAGATAACTCCATACCCTCCAACATTTGCCCAATGAAAATAGGGACATCCCAAAGGAAAGCGGGACATTCTGGAATCAAATCAGAAACTGGGATGACTTCTCTAAATCAGGGATGTCCCTGGAAAATAGGGACACTTGGAGGGTCTGAGAGAATTAGACTTGAGTAGACATCTATCGGATGGCATTGTTACTCTTAATTGAGCAGGACTGAAAGTATTTAATATCAGTTGGATATCTAGAAAGCCTCCCCACCCCACTCCCCCACTTCAGGTTATGTGAAAGGTATGGATCTTGACACGTTAACCTAGCCTAAGCTTTCATCCTTATAAGTAAGTTGATTTAAATCAGTGGGATGGACTTCCAAGAAAATGTGCTTAGTGAGGATTAGGCTGGGAGGCTGCTATCCCAAGCCCACTCAACTCTGTAAGAATAAGCCCCATTGAATGTGGTGGGGCTTCTTTTGAAGTAAGCATGTTTAAGACTGTAATGATGTCTGCCTCAAATAAGGAACACTGTTCCTAAGGGATCTGAGAAAAGCAGGGTGTGCTGTAACAGACGAGGAAGTTACTTGATAGACCTTAAACCCGATGTCTTGATTGACACTAAGAAGCGATTAGAAATAATCCAATGTGAATCTTCTAGAGATAATTCAGCCTCTCTGCGTGTTGCAGGATGGGAACAGATGGCAATGACTCTGGGGCAAGCATAAGGTGTGCATGAACGAGAATCCACAAAAGTTGCTCAGAGCAATTTTAGGCCTGGGCCAAGCCTGTTGGGTTGGTGGCTGTGATGTGCTCAGTTGGCTAAGATGCCAAAGAGGAGACAGTGTTGCCCATTTCCACACATGGCTAAGGACAGAGTAAATGCAGGTAGAAATAGATTCCAGCAGGAGCAGCTGGTGAAATATTACATCCCACCCCAACCCTCAAAATAAGAGATTTTGACCAGCTCATCTATGCTTCCAACCATAAACGGCCTGAACACCTGCGTCTCTTTTATCAGGCACATGCAGAGCCCAGGATGGCTCCAAAAACACACTCATCCATTTGGATTTTGGAGTGTAGTTTTGTGTAACATTTGCTCCCCCCTCCTGTCTGACTGCCTGGGCATCCTTCGCTGAGGACATTTTAGGCCTGATAGCTTTGAGGAAAGTTCTGCATTGCTGCCTCTGTTCCAGCATAAATTCTCGTTTTCAGTGACGAGGAAGAAATCCACCTGAAAACAACACAGATAATCGAGAGCAACTTCTCAAATTCAGAACTGAAGTGTTTCATCATTCAGAGACCCAATAATAAATTAGGAGCAAGGAGGTTTTGAGTGGTATCCAATGAAGTACTTCAGCTAGTGCAAGGATTTCCTCTTGTTCAATGGGAGTCCTCCACCTTTTCCTCTTCCCGTAAGCCCTGCACATCTCCCCAGAATAAATGCCGGGTGTGCCGGGGGAGAAGGAGGGCAAGTGTGATTGCACAGCTAAAAGTCTTCTAATAGAACTACTTTCTTAGTTCTCCCCTCCCCTCCCCCCTTTTAAAAAGACACAAATAGAGTTTAGTTTGAGTTAGGCCTAGTTGCTAGCTTTGATTGCTGGTGCTGCTGTCATGTAAAGATTACAGTAAGAATTGTTGCAAAGCTGTTTTACCTTGGAAAAACAATGCTTTTGTGGCCAGGTCTCCATCATGGGTTTCTAGGGGAGCAGTTTATTCATCATGATTTGTTTGTACAGCCTTTTTTGGGAAGGTTAGAAACACTACTGAGTGACTGCTGAGCACTCAGTCTGATTTGTTTACAGAGTGGTGAGAAAATGCCACATCAAGAAATGGTCATCTCACACTTTTGAATGCAATGGTTCCCTGTTGGTGGTCCACAAACCACAGGGGGTCCACACAACCCACCCAGGGGGTCCAAGGCACCATTCACATAACAAAAACTAATAGAGATATCAAAATTTTCAGTAGTAGGGGGTCCATGACATGACTTTTGAAACATAGGGGGTCTGCAGTGCTTAGCTAATTGGGAACCACTGTTGTAATGCATTTTCTTTCTTTCTTTCTTTTGTATATAATTTTTATTAAGTTTTCTGTTTTACAATTTAAAATACTCAATTTAAATCAGTGACTTCCCTTCTTCTCTTTCCATGGTTCATTTTACATACCATAAATCCCTGCATATTTTACAAAAACTATACCATTCAGTATTCCATTATTGCATCCACCAAAACTTGTTTACACTGTTGAATTTGTCTTAATGCTGCTGTTGTTTTCAGCTGTACACAGTTATTTCCCATATATTCAATAAATGTTTTCCAGTCTTCTTTAAACATATGTTCTTCTTGTTCTCTTATTCTATATGTTAACTCTGCGAGTTGTGCATAGTCTGTCAATTTAAGTGGCCATTCTTCTTTAGTTGGGACCTCGCTCATTTTCCATTTTGGGGCTAACAAAACGTGGGCTGCAGTAGTAGCATACATAAATAACCTTTTTTGACACCTGGGAATTTCAGTCTGAATTATCCCCAATGGAAAGGACTCTGGTTATTTTGGGGGAAGTACTTTTAAACATTTTTTTCAATTCATTATGGATCATTTCCCAATACTCTTTTACCCCTTTTACATGTCCGCCACACATGAAAGAACGTTCCCTTCACCTCTTTGCATCTCCAGCACTTATCTGACTCAGTCTTATACATCTTGCAATGCAATTTCCTGTCACTTTCCCTTACGACAAAAAAGGCTGATTTGATTCTGTCCTTTCCCTGGGAAGTGAGTTTGATGTGCAAGAGTGTGAAATCAACATTCATTGTGCAACCTGAATTTGCCAGTGCATTATTGAATCCCACCCCAAAATAGTGACAGTCTGGAAGAACCCCAGGAGCTCTGAAGCTTAATATCAGCTGGACGTGCGATGGTTGAGAAGCAAGGGCCGGGCCGCAACCCTTCCATGGCATGCATTAGGTGGGACTGTTCCCCTCTGCTTGTACTCTGGAGAAGACAGTACCCCAAAACATGTACAGAATCTCTATCACTGGGTATCCAAAGCAACCTCTAATATAATATAGCTAGGTGTAGAAGATAGGAACTGTGACTACGAACCAGCTCTAATATAATAAATCTAGGAAGGGGAAACTGGTTCTTAGTCACAGAATGACACAGTGAGTAGACCGAAGAGGTAGAATTCTGGGCTGAAGTTGAGGAGGGTTATGCTTTTCATTGTTCCTCTCTGTGAAAAATCCCTGCATGTAAGTAAACTACCATTTGTGAGTGATGTGCTTAATATAGCCATCTCCCCGATATTTATATATTTAAAATATTTCTTGCTCACACTTCACTGCTAAAAACAATCCCAGAGTGGGTTGCAATCAAATGCAATAAACATACATAATACAGCGATCAGATAATAAAAGTGCCAGACCATGAAACACTAACAGAAACAATTAATCATCATAATAGGAAACTCGGAGACCAATAGCTCACCCCAAGGCCTGGCTAAATCAGTAGGTCTTTAATTGGTGCTGGATGCTCCTAAGAGGCAGCACTGTATGTATTTGGGAAGGGAGAGAATTCCGGGGTTGGGGTGCCTGTACTGAGGCAGCCCTCCCACATCATTGCACATTGCATTTCAGGCTGATGCAAAACCATCAGGAGGGCATACTCCCCCAGGAGATCCCCAGGCAGGTGTCCATGGCAACACTATCTAGGTTGAAGCCAGCCTCTCCCAACCTGGTGCCCTCCAGCTATTTGGGGATGCAACTTCCATCAGTTTCAACCAGCATGGGCACTTTGGACCACAGCTTCCACTGCTTGCTGGGGCTAATGGGAGTTGTAGTCCAAAGTATCTGGGTGTCGGGAAGCAAGAGAAGGCTCCCTTAAGCTTGCTTAGGGCTTTGTATGCCAAATCAAGGATCTTGAATTCAGTTTGGTAGCCTAACGGGAGTTGCTACAATTCCATACCCTCCAACGTTTCTCCAATGAAAATAGGCACATCTTGTTCCATCATCATCATCATCATCATCATCATCATCATCATCATCATCATCATTTTATTATTTATATCCTGCCTATCTGCCTGGGTGGGTTGCCCAAGCCACTCTGGGCGGCTTCCAGCATATCTAAAACATAATAAAACATTAATATTTTTTAATAAAAACTTGCATATACAGGGCTGCCTTCATATGTCTTCTAAAGGTTGTATAGTTACTTATTTCCTGCACTCAAGGGTTGCATAACTGCATACCTTTTGATATTTATCTGATGAAAATAGGGACATCCTAAGGAAAAGCCGGACATTCTGGGATCAAATCAGAAACCAGGATGACCTCAGTAAATCCCGGACAGTCCCTGGGAAATAGGGACACTTGGAGGATTTGATGTGATATGTATTTAGTAAAGGTAAAGGTAAAGGGACCCCTGATCATTAGGTCCAGTCGCAGACGACTCTGGGGTTGCAGTGCTCATCTCGCTTTACTGGCCAAGGGAGCTGGCATACAGCTTCCAGGTCATGTGGCCAGCATGACTGAGCCGCTTCTGGCGAACCAGAGCAGCACACGGAAACGCCATTTACCTTCCCGCCGGAGTGGTACTTATTTATCTACTTGCACTTTGACGTGCTTTCAAACTGCTAGGTTGGCAGGAGCAGAGACCGAGCAACGGGCGCTCACAAGCAGTTCTCAAACTTTTAGAATAAAAAATATTGATAAGAAATTGATTGAATAACAAAAAGAAACAACTCCTAGCAGTACTTGATTTATAACACAGACCACAGCTACTTTATAATATGATCATTGAACATCCAGAAAGTATAAAACAATGCAGCTACTGAAGGACATGAATTATTGCTACACACTTGATACTATTGCTCTCATTTTGAAAACATCTCTATCCATATTCTGCAAATAATAAAAAGAGAGACTTTGATACTATACTGCACTGAAATGTTTAAATGCTTATTTGAATATCCTTGAATTTTCTCGCCACACTTCCTATCCTCTCCTGCCATGCCAGTGTGGTACGCCACACCCTTTGAGAGCCACTCCAGTAGCCTATCTGAAACAACAGTCATGCTATGGCACCCTGCAGAAATACTAGCTTTCTTCATGCAGGGAGTTTTTGTATAGTGACGTGCCCCCCTCCCACCTGCATTCTGAAGTGGTACAGTCCAAAATGATTGCTTGCTTGATTGCATTTGCTTGTTGCCCCATAACCCTAGATCCTCTGGGTGACGTTAAGCTATTTGAAAGAATCTTTAAAATGTAAAATCTATAGAATACAATCAAATAAAATATAAAAAGCCAGTGAAACACTGAGCAGAATCGGAACAGAGATTATGGATGATGCCAGCAACCAGGCCTCCTCCAGGAAATCAAAACAAACCTTGTAAGAGTTTAAGTACAATTATCATAGAAAATGAAGACGATCGAACATTTGAATGATGTGAAATGATGCTAACATAAGTTAATGTATTTAATGTAAAAACATGTTAAGAGGATGGTCAAAGGCCTAAGAGAATGTTGCATTGGCCCGAATATAAGCCGTACCTGAAAAAGCCACATCTTTAAAATTCAAAGGGGGGGGGGAGAGAGAGACAATACCCGAATATAAGCCATTCCCTTAAATTCCGCAGGCATTCACACCCGTTCCGTTTTACCGTATGTCTATTTCAGCAGCAATATCGTAAAAGCCAATTTTTGTAAGGTCATGAATTGAAGCCACACTTTAACTTTTCACGGTCAGAATTTGGGGGGGGGGGAGGGAGTGAGGCTTATATTCAGGCCAATACGGTAATATTAAAAGTCTTTGGTGTCTGAAGGACAGTACTGTAAGCACCATCCTCTCCAGGGAGAGTTTCCATAACTGTGATTTGTTTGTTTGTTTGTTTGGATTTATATCCCACCTTCAAGGAGCTCAAGGTGACATAGATGCCTTTCTCCCACTCCCCATTTAATCCTCACAACAACCCTGTGAGGTAGGATAGGCTGAGCGGCAGCCCAAGGTCACTCAGTGAGCTTCATGGCCATGTGGGGATTCGAACCCTAGTGTCCGAGGGTCCTAGACTGTCACCCCAACCACTATACCCCCATTGGCTCTCATTCCATAACTGAGATGCCAACCCCCCCCCAAAAAAAGCTCTGTCCCTCAGAGCTATGCTCCATTTATATCTCTTTGAACATATTGCGTTATTTCATTTTTGTTATTCCACCTTGTCTCTTGAAACCTTCCTGGATCTGTGATGAAAGGGAAGCATAGGTATCTTTTAAATAAAGGGTTTGACTTCCCAGCTGGGGCTGCAGATCCATTCATGTTACAAATTAGGCATGGGATGCAAGCAGATGACCCGAAAGCCACTCAAAGTAAAGGCACGGTGGTCCTACCTATTGCTAGTAAATTGTGATTTTTCGTGCATTGCTCTTGGTATGAATCCTGATGCACTTTAAAAAACAACAACAACAACAGCAGAAACAAACACCTTCCATTGATGTTGAGACAAACAAGTCCTGAGTAAAGATCTAAGCTAGGTTTCTGAAAGAAACACTAAGGGGGTTCATAAGGTATACTTTGAAAGTAGGCGAGATTTATCGCTTGGTTACTTAAATTCACAATTTTTCAACCTTTAAAAAAATCAGTCTGTGTAGGTGGATTGAGCTGGCTTTGTTAAACTGACTCCCCGTGGTTAGAGATGGGAGATAGATTGAAATGTGTACTGAATTAAATTTATCAGACTTGTGCTTTCCAAAACAATATGTAGACTGAAATGCAGCTGTCCTTTAAAATTTGCACATATCCAATTTTTGCATTGCAGTTTTCCAACCATTGTTTCAACCATTGCTTGTGTTTGGGGGAAGTGTGCTTAAAAATGAAGATATCAGTGAAAATGACATACAAAAATGCATCGTGTTAGGGAGAATTGCATGCAGAAATATGTGCATTAATCAAAATTGTATATACAAATATGCTTATTGGGAGAAATATGGACTAAAACTGATGAATTTGATGATTTTTTTTAAAAAAAAGTTTCCAAATTGCTGCAAAATGTAGACAACTGAACTTAAATTGCAAAAATGAGAAACTGAGAACTGAAATGGGCAGATCTTTCCATGCCTACCTATGGCAGGGTTGGGCAAAAGGATCAGGAACTATTAGAAAGATCTCTGGGTGTTTTGAGGTAGATTGGCATCTAGATAGGTAGATTGGGAGATTCTAACTATAGGAACAACAAACATGACTTTCCCCTCCTAAATTAGGCTGAGGAAATAAAGAAATAAAGAAAGCTGACCAGGACTGAAGTTCAGTTGGTGCTGGAAAGGAAAACAAATTTGTACGTTTGGAATGTATTCAGAGTCATTCTGGTCTTCAATTCTAACAATACCTCTTTTGCCCCAAGCTCTGGTTGCTTGAACTTGAGGTTCAATCATGACACATTATATCTACTCCTGCCTTCTAGGGGCAGCAGAGGACAAGCCTTTGTTCTTTTCAATGGTGCAGCACTTCAGGTAAATAGAGGCATTTATTTTATTTTATTTTTTTATGAATTTGTATACCACCCTATACCCGCAGGTATCAAGACAGTTATCATGCCCCTGTCAGTCTTCTCCAGGCTAAAGGTCCTGAAGTCCCTTAACCTTTCCTCATAGGTGGAGATGTTGGAGAAGAGATTACCAATATTAGCTTATTTCTCCCATGTGTGGAATGGAAATCAGTCCCATGAATTTGATAGGCATTTGCTTATTATTATTTTGCAATGGAATGAATGAGATGGATTATACATACAGTCGTACCTTGGAAGTTGAAGGGAATCAGTTCCGGAAGTCCATTCGACTTCCAAAACTTTAGAAAACCAAAGCGTGGCTTCTGATTGGCTGCAGGAAGCCGCAGAAGCCCCATCGGATGTTCGGCTTCCCAAAATAGTTTGCAAACCAGAACAGTCATTTCTGGGTTTGCAATGTTCTGGAGCTAAAACATTCGGGAATTAAGATGTTTGACTTCCAAGGTTCAACTGTAATGATAAATCAAGCCATTTTGTAACAATGGACAGCAAGACATATAATGTACTTTTGGGCAGAAGGTGAACTGCAGCAGAATGGAAACAGTGTTGCATCAGACATGATGGAATGGAGAATGAGGCCTCCTTACATTCATGCTCCTAGCGCTTGTTTTCTGTACCACTGACCATCTTCTTCTCTGGCCCTTTTCCAGTTTTCAGACATCTTGTTAAAAGTGCAGATGTTGCTGTACTTCTTTTTATGCGATCACAGCTGAAGCTCCCCTGTTCTGGGGTCTCTGCTGGAGCCCAGCGCTTGAATACACTCAGATGAGCCAAGCAATGGCCAGCAGACCTCTGTGTAAACAGCTCTTCCGGATTAGCATTGAGTGACAGCTTGCAGAACAGCTTCTAACAAGTGCTGTGTTGACTCCATTTTAAAGCTTGGCGTCCCTGCGCAGCCTTGGAGAGCGTCCGTCGTAGGTTCAGGGCCTGCAGGTGTGGAAATGCAAATGCAATCCAAGAAGCAGAGATTTGTTAAAGGGGAACTTTAAAACAAACAAAAGCAGAGGAGGCAAGAGGGTGATCTATGGAGAGGAGTCGGCTCCGCTGTGTTAGCAAAACAGGGGGGATGTCAGCCTTTCCTACTAAGTTCTCCCTCTGCAGCGCCAACTGTCAGTAATTTAACTAACGTTTCGTAAATAAATGTGGCATTCGGACAGCTGTCACCGTGCCGGCTGTAAACACTCCTTTTGTCACGGAAAACTGGCAGCGCCACATGGTTTACCCTGGAAATGCAGGCCCCCTCTGCCAGTTGGCTCTTGGACCCAGGGCTGTCAGGGAAAACACATGGAGACCAATGAACTGCAGTAGTGGCTGATGGCGGCTGATGGTGTGAAGGTTGTGTTTTCCTCCCGTGGAAAATAAATAGGGGCGCTAAGTGAAACTCCATGTTTTATCTGGGAATCAGGAGCTCATTTTGAAACTCGCACACAGAAAAATCTAAAGAGGAAGCAGGGAACAAGCCCAGGGGGCTGATCCTAATGCATAGAAGCTCGTCCTGCTGATGGTATTGCTGTTGGGTGCTATCAAGAGACAAGGTCTTCTTCTGCATAACCTGTCTGCTGGTTAAGGAGCTGCGGTGATCAGCTGGAGTTACCAGAGTTGCTTGGAGGACTCCACAACATTCAGTTTAATGAGCCTGGATGGCTGGTGGTTACTGGCTAGGACAAACCCTGGATCATCTTTCCCTTTGGTTCTCTTGGTTTCTCTTTTTTTTCCCAATCTTAAATTCAGTTCTCTACATTTTGCAGCATTTTGCAGGTGGTTTGTTTTTAAGGAACATCCTCATGAAAATTCATCAGCATTTTAGTTCAAAATACTTCAAATAAACCCATTTGTGCATGCAGTTTTGACTAGTTCACTTTTTAACTTTTTTTTTTTTTTTTGCAAGCCATTTCTCCTAATACTGTGCATTTTGGAATATTTTTTTTCACTGATTTATTCATTTCCACGCACCCTTTGAACTCAGTATAATATCCTCCAAAATTCCACATAGGAAAAACAGGACGCACATCTTTCGTGATTGGATTGCTGTGCAAATCATAATCATGTGACGTGCAGGAACATGTCTCTCCAAAACACACATATTTGGGGGCCACGCTAAAGGGTGACAAAGTGACTGCTGTAGGTTGCACTCAAGGGTGGCAGAGAAAGATAAAGACCTAGATCTAAGACATCCATTTCCTTAGCCAACACCCCACTTTTATCCTCCTTTCTTCCCCCCCTCTGTGCACCTTCACATGCCCCCCTCCTTCTTTTCACACCCCAAACAATTGTCATCCCAACTTACACCCCCCCACACACAACTTAACCCTTCCCCATGAATATGCCTTGAAGTGAATATACAGGGCTTGAAGTGAATGGCAGACAAGAAGGCTGTTGGTGTTGGGAATAAGAGGAGAGAGATTCTCACCAGCTCAGTGTCACAACCCCGTCAGTGACGCTTGACTGAAGAAACCCAGAAGTAAGCTTAGAACAAGCAGTGGTACCCAGGCAAGAGCATGCTCCTTGACATTACACCAGCGCCCAATGAGCCAGATGACTTGCACAAGAGCATGGCCCCCAAAACAGGTGTCTTTGGGGACTCTGCTGTTGTGGGAGCCAAAATGGGACATCTTGAGATCCAAACAGAAGCTGGGATGTCCCACTTTAACTTGCATCACAAGTTATGAGTTCAATACAATCACCTTTAAATGAGAACTGAGTTGAATTTATCTCCTACCCTAGTTCAGACTTTGAAGGGATTGAGACTTATTTTGCACTTTTATTGGTGAATCCTCTGGCACAGACTGTGGTGGCATGGAACAGTTAAGTTCATTCCAGTTTCTTGATGTAAAAGGCTTTTGGAATGTTAGCAATAGCGCTTCTATGAGGGAAGGCAAAGTTGTATTTTGGCTGGGTTTCAAACCTCAGCCAGGCCCTGGTTTCAGCAAAAGGAGCAGCTGCACAGATAGGGTGGCCAGTTATGGAGCACTAAAAAAGAGGAAGTGCACTCATATGCAGGAAATGCTTCCAATGGCTGCTGGAATTGTCAGGTGCACATGCAATGACACAATATTTCTTTTCACCATGGAAGGATAACTGATAATGTTTTCAAGGTGGCAAATGAAAAGCCTGATTGCTTGGAGGCTTGGCAAGGGCAGAAGGCTAGTCAGATGACACCACCACAGCTCTTCACCCATTGTGCCTTCAGCCTAACAAAATTCTTATAACACCCCCAGCTTTGATTGATCCTATGCTTGGGTCATGTCAAAGAGACATACATCTGGTACAGTTCAGCAGCACCCAAAATCACCAGATGCAAAGGATGGGTGACCCCATCCCCTCATGTGGTGAGCCTGTCTACCACCCAAATTATTGTAACTTTGATGTACAGATGTCATTTCATTTTCCAGTGTTTCAATTTCAGCAGCTGTGGGTTGCAATCAAGATCAATTAAAATCAGAGAGACTTTTGCTAATGACTTTGAAGGGATGCGCCTTGCACCCATAATGATCTTTTGAGCATAAATGGATGTGCGCCTTCGGAATACATCTGACCCCTTTCGCTCTGCCCCAGCCTCTAAAAATCCATAACTGCTCCAGACTTCCCTTGTTGCAAAGAAGTTTAGAGAGGCAGGCGAGGACATACAAGGAGACAGGTGGATCTGTTTGGCTATTACAACCAACTTCCTCTGAGCTTGGCTCCCAGCCTCGCTTTGCATTCTGTCCACGCCTGAGGTCGGAACTGGTGGAGATTGACTGAGTGTGTGTATATACACCTTGTACACAGCTAATGAATTGGGATGGATACAGTTAAGAGGCAGAGTCACTCAGGCAGGTTGCCCTGAGAGAGATGCAGGATGCAGATAAAGCGAGGGATGGGGGAGTTTGTGCAGGCTGAGGCAATGGATTTTGCAAAAGATAGATGTGGAGAAGCAGAGAAGCAATGCAGTCATCCAGTAGGGATTGGGGGGGGGGGATTGACTATTTTTTTTTGGCAAATGTTTTCACCCCTCCTTCTTTTTAATTACTCTATCATCAGGGCTCTTGCAGGTATAACAATTTAGTCCAGTAAATCCTCAAGCCAACACCCCTCATGCCCTATATTTATATATCATCAGTACTACCCCAGCTAATCTCAAGAAGCAAAGGGAAAGCCCAGATACATCAAGCCCACGGGACCCAGTGCTGCCACTGCTCCACTATAGCCCAGCAGGATCTCCCCTCTCCCATGAATGGTGAGCTGTGCTATGCCATTTTCCAGAAGCTGCACGACATTATAGCCCTATGAGGCAGGAGGCATTGCAAATGGATATGTCCAGCCTGACTTGAGATGTGCATCTGTTCCAGCCAGACTGAGAGCTTTGCAGACACTGAACAGGGCTTGGCCTGAGGCTGACCTTGAGCAAGAATCAATGGAGAAGGACCATAGCTCAGGGGCAGGCTCAACCACTGGCATCTCAGGGTAGGGCTAGGAGAAACCCATGTCTGAAACCCTGGATAACTGCTGCCAGTCAGTGTAGACAGTACTGGGCTAGAATGAATATTAGCCAGACTTGGCATAACGCAGCTGTACCTAACTGATTTCTGTTTTCCTTCTAGTTGCACTGTGTTTCCTTTGCATTGCAATGAATGGGGTGGAATATATTGGGGGGGGGGACGGACTATGCCATAATGTAATGACATGATTTACATAATTAATTACATCATTAAAAACGTAACTTATGTAATTTCACCACAGCAGGCAGCTAGACGAATAATGTCGGTTTTGGCAAGAGATGACATGCAGCGCAATGGGAATGGTGCTGCATGCAATGAATTTAGGATGGGATGGGAAATGATTGCTTCTTACACCCCAAGTCCTGAGGGCTCCCCCTTGTAACTGTGCTTTAGGTGGGTCTGTGGTGGGTTCCTAGAGGCCACCTCCAACAGATCCCCATCTATGGAGGGCAGGGTATGGTGCTACACACCTGGTGTCCCTTCCTCCAGAAAAGGGTTGAGCACATACAATGATGTTATGGTTCCAAGGGGTTGCTCGAGAGCAAGCAGGCAAATACCTCCCTGCTCGGCTGTGAAGCCTTGCTTTTGATGCCAAAATAAACTTTATCTGTCCAGAGTGCCACTCTCCCATGGCTGGCTCATTCACTTGCAGAATCTGTGAGTGGGCGGTCCTTAAACCTTCCCCAGCAAAGTAATTTCTTGACGCCCAGTCTGCGCCTCCCCTCTCGGCGCGAAAGTTTACTGCGCAAGGAGGGCGTGGGTAACGGAGGACCTCTCTCCTCCCCGCTTTGCCCAGGCAAGGTGTCCTGGCACTGCCTCTCCTCCTCCGAGCTCTGAAGCTCCTCTCCACTGGAGGTGTGGATACTCTCCTCCACTAAGGAGGAGCTGCTTCCCACGATCTTTGGGGGCTCTCTGTAATCCATCCGGCTTTTCCCCTCTCCCCCCTGAACCGATGGCAGTTCCCTGACAGATGATATTGCGCCAAGTGAGAGATCCCATTTAGGAAGAGGCCAAAACCTGCATATGCCTTGTGCTTTGGGGGGCTATTGTTGACCTTGATGTAAGTCAGAGCAACCAAGCACTTCGCTAGGTAGATATTGGAAGATCAAAGCCATTCCTTGATGATAATGGAGAGAGATAAAGAGAGAGTGCAACTGGGCTGGCTTCTGAATTCATGAAATTCTACTTTCCCAAAGTTTTCTCTTAAACTTCCAGCAAAAGAGAGAGAGAACATCAGTGCCAGAAGAAACTCAAGCAAGCGAGGAGAGGATGCATTAGCTCTCAAGCTAACAGCATGCGCCTCTCCTATTATTTTCTCCCCCTCCTTAGCCTTTGAAACAGAACAATGGCCTGGAGCCTTCTCGGCAGATGGACAATGTGTGCGCCTTAACCACTTAACAGCCATTAGCCTAATTTTACGTATTGGAGCCAAATTAAATAATAAGTAAGAGGCTATGAAAAGCTGGTTTGGAGGCTGTGTTACTGCCTTTCACTTGATAACCCTCCTCATAAACAGATGCTCCCTCTCTACCCTGTTAACCTTGCCTTGAAAGTGCGGGGGGGGGAGGGGGTGTGCCTTTTTCTCCTCTTTGACAAGGGAGACGGCTGCAGGGTTTTGTTTTTGTTTTTTTGCAGGAGGGAGGCAACTTCATTCTTTGGAGGTGAGAAGAGAAATTGTCTTAACCCAGAAGATCTTATCTGTTGACATCTCCTCCACTCTCCCTCTTTCTCTCTCTGCCTCTCCTGTCTCATTCCCCTCTTCCATGCAACTGTGCGAGGTGATAAAGAGCAAGCGAGAGCCGCACTCTTGTCCAAGCTGGTTTATATATGCCAAATGAGTCATCTTGCTCAGCAAAACCCAGCTGTACCTGCTGGGGGATGCTGTGACCACCCGGAGCTAGTTCTGTGGCCTTGTTTCCAAATCGGATGTTAATGGAAGCGAGCGGCAGAGGGAATAGCTTGGAATGGATGGAAACAGTTGACAGTCGCTCCTGCCTCTCTCCCCTCAACACCCAATTTGTTTCCTTCAGTTCATCAACCCAAGCTTTTCTCCTTGACCCAGTAAAATATATTCTTCTTCCCTATGGGGATTGAGATGTTAAGGGTGCTTCCTGATTAGGGGCATAAATTATTTATTTACTTCTATCTCACAACTTTTATATGCCACTTGATTGTAAGAAAACCTCAGTGCGGTTTACAAAAATAGCAAAACAATAAAGTTATCAGTTAAAAGATAGTTAAAAACAGTGCTTTTTGGGGGTGCAGGGGTACGCACACTCCTAAACATTTTGTGAATCTATGTACTTTTGTCCATTTACTGTATTTATTTTTCCCAGTTTGAACTATAAAATGGTGGTTTTCTTGAGTCAAAATGAGAGTACCCCTAAACATTTTTTTTAAGAAAAACAGCAACCACTGGTTAAAAACAACCATTTGAAACATTCAAAATTAATTAAAATCAAAAGTAATCTAAAAACCTGATTAAAATACAGGTCAGGGGTGGCTTTTCTAGACCAAAATGCTTTTATCATGCACTGAAAAGAGTACAGTAAAGAACCTTCCCGGTGTCAATAAGCAGGGAGTTTCAAAGTGTGGGTGTTGTTCTTACAAATGTAGAAGAAGTGCAGTAGTACCTCCGGTTACGTAACCCTCTGGTTACATAAACTTCAGGATGCGAAAGCGGCAAACCCAGAAGTATTTGACCGGGTTTGACTGCACGTATATGCGCAGAAGCAGTCTACCGCCTTGCACACATACACAGAAGCGGTCCTCAGGTTGCAGAAACCTTGGGATCCGACCAGACCTCCAGAATGGATTCCATCTGCACCCGGAAGTACCACTGTATTTTGTGGCTCCTGTAAGGTCACAATCCTATGTGCATTGATGTTTGGCAGGGCCCCCTTGGCCACAATGGGACTTACGTCTGAGTAAGGCTGTCTAGGATTGCACTGCACAGATGCTTTCATAAGTGATCCTCTGAGCTTCATGGTTGAGTGAGGATTTGAACTCTGGTCTCCCAGGTCCTAGTCTGACACTCTAACCCCTCTGCCACATTGGCTCATTTATAATGGCTAACTAGGCTCTAGTTATGCACTACTTGAGTTAATCGCTCTTTTCTTGATCACTGTAGCATCAGATCACTTTGCTCAATTCCTTGGGTCTCATTATGGCAACGTTATTTCATTGCCCAGGTCTCTGGTTGCATTTATTGAAAGCAGTAATGAGGAAATGGCTTGACTTACAGAGCTCAGATCTTTAATATTTGCAGAATGGTTTGGAAGGCAAACTGAAGAAACTTGTCCAGAACAAGAAAGATCCTTGTGGGCTAAAATAAATGAATCTTCCTTGTTTTCACAGCAATAGACAATGGCCACTTCCAGATGACATGTTTATCAAGCGATTTGTTTGTTTATCATGATTTGCTTGCAGAGAGATTGGACCGTGTATGTTATTTATTGAACATTCATTCTGATTTGTTTGTGGGGAGGTTAGACAATGTTTCATCAACCAAATGTCTCTCAGACTTTCCAGAGCATTTCCCTGTTCATTTCCTTACTGCAAAAAGTCTGATCTTTGGAGACACAGTTTTGTTGGGCAAAAGTGCCATTTTCATGACCCAACCAGCATTTGCTGAAAAGTCATTGAATCCCAACACAGCCAACCTTCCAAATTTGCATTTCTACAAATTTTGCACTGTAGTTCTCCAGCCAAATAATGTGTCTAAAATACAGGTACTAGGGCAAAGCATGCATAAAATGCCTGTGTTAGTGAAAACAACAAACAAATATGCCTTGCGAAGAAAGTGTAGTAGAGATTTTTTTGAAACATTAAGTGCTTTTAAATAAGGAAATAGATTGGGCAACAGTGTGAGCAAATATGTGTGTATTGGGAGAAATTTGCACCAGAATGCTGCTGACTTTTCACGGGGAGCTACGTTTAGTGTGTTTAATTGCAAACTGATGTGGAAATGTAGCAAACTGAATTAAAGATTAGAAAAATGAGAAACTGAAATTGACAAATTTGCCCATCTATAATGGGTATTTCATAGCTGCAAATGGGTGAGGGGGATATCTCTGACCGTATGAAAATTCTGCTTCCTCTATTCCCTAATTATTCTCTTCCTTCCTTCCTTCCTTCCTTCCTTCCTTCCTTCCTTCCTTCCTTCCTTCCTTTCCTTCTTTCTTTCTTTCCTTCTCTCTCTCTCTCTCTCTCTCTCTCTCTCTCTCTCTCTCTCTCTCTCTCTCTCTCTCTGGTCTGGAAGTAAAGTCTGAAAGTGCTATTTGTTTTCCTTCTGCTTGCACTTGTGTATGAGAGAGAAATGGTGCTTGGAGGCCTTGGGAGCCTTTGCAAACAACCTCTTTTTACATGGCAGGGCACTCAGCTGGCTTGCACTTACCGACCGCCAGTAATTTAGGAGCAAGGGCAGCTGTTCTCTGGAGAGCTCCTTTGCCAATGTCTGTGACATTTCAGACTTGTCTTGGAGACAGCAAATAGAGCAGTTGGCAGTACAATGGCTGCAAAGTCATGCACTTGACCTGCCGGTCCCAATAACACTTGCTAGGGCAGGTTTACTTGGAGTGCGGGGGAAAGAGAGGAGGGGAGAAGGTCAAGTAGACAAGAGGGTCGTCGTTGTAAGCACATCCCACTGACTGCATCGTCCAAACTCAGCCAGCTCTTTTCCATTGCAAAAGGGGTTGCCATCACTTTAGTGGGAGAAAGAGACTGATGCTCAGTGGTAGACCACAGAAAGCCCCAGGTTAAATTACTGGCATCTCCAGGTTGTTGTTTTTTAATGAGCAGGTTGAAGTAGATCCTGGAGAGCAGCTGCAAGTCAGAGCTGGCAATACTGGGCAATAAGAACAATCCACAAATGACATGCAACTGATTCCCCCCCCCTTTTGCATTGAAATGAATGGGGTGAAGGAATGCGGTTTATTTATTGTTTCATAAAATTTATACAGGGATGCGGGTGGCGCTGTGGGTTAAACCACAGAGCCTAGGACTTGCCGATCAGAAGGTTGGCAGTTCGAATCCCCACAGCGGGGTGAGCTCCCATTGCTCGGTCCCTGCTCCTGCCAACCTAGCAGTTTGAAAGCACATCAAAGTACAGGTAGATAAATAGGTACCGCTCTGGCGGGAAGGTAAACGGCGTTTCCATGTGCTGCTCTGGTTCACCAGAAGCGGCTTAGTCATGCTGGCCACATGACCCGGAAGCTGTATGCCGGCTCCCTCGGCCAATAAAGCGAGATGAGCACCGCAACCCCAGAGTCGGCCACGACTGGACCTAATGGTCAGGGGTCCCTTTACCTTTACCTTTTAAAATTTATACACCACTTGACTATAAATGTCAAAACACTTCAAAGCAGTTTACAAAGAGAATAAAACAATAAACTTATCAGTACAAACAGATCCCATACACCATGGATAGGCAAACTAAGGCTTGGGGGCCGGATCCAGCCAAATTGCCTTCTAAATCCTGCTCGCAGACTGTCTGGGAATCAGCATGTTTTTACATGAGTAGAATGTGTGCTTTTATTTAAAGCATCTCTGGGTTATTTGTGAGGCATAGGAATTCATTCATTTTCCCCCTCCAAAATATAGTCTGGCCCCCCACAAGGTCTGAGGGACAGTAGATCGGCCCTCTGCTGAAAAAAATTGCTGACCCCTGTAGCGTACACTGTCTCCATTACCCTGCTGTTTGAGAGCCTCCTGTTGCTCTCTCTGTTTTCAGAGGTGCACTTCACAAGCATATCTAACCTCCACAGTGTCAATAAGATATTCAGGGATGGTTTTGTTGCCCCTGCTGCCACATCTGTTTCTGCAGCTCTGTCCCCTGACCCATGCCCTTTCTGCATCTCATTTTCAGGCAGAACCTAGTAAACCTGCTGGCTAGTTTTGGGAGAGGGTAGTAAAATACAGGAGGACAAGGCAGGGAAGGGATATGAGGGCTTTGTGGAGCAAACAGGCCATCCATCAATGTATTGATCATCTGGGAGGCCCCTTGTTTGGTTAAGCCAGTTTAGATAGCCAGAAGGTTCTCAGCCAAGTGCCTGATCTAGGGAAGTATACATAGCAAAGGAGACAAAAGTGCCCCCTCCCTTTGGGGAGTCTCCTTGCTGCCACTTCCATAGCAATGGTAGGGTATGCAGACTATAAATATTGGGTGATGCTTCAAGGCCAGCTCTAGGGCCAAGTGTTTGCCTGCACCCCATGATCTTTTGTTGTGCCTGCATGATGATTTGCAGTAATGATGGTATTGGGGTGGCTATACATCATGCCGTTTTCAAAACTTGTTTGCAAAAGTTTTGGGGTGGACATCTTACTGTGGTCAGTGCATGCCCTGTAACATCTTGCTGAAATATGGAAACTTTATTTTTAACCACAAATGTTCCAGGTGTGTGCTTGTTTTTGAACCACTTCTGTTGTGTTATAGTGCAAGTGTTGCCCCTCCAGTTGGAAAACGTGCGCTAAAACTGAGGCAGCATTGCAGAACGATGAATAAAGTAGAATGATGTGTGGACGCTACAATATAAATACATAGCTGGTGCACTCTTATTGCAGAACACACACACACCAGGTAGCATGTGCAAAAATGCAGATATTGGGATTAAAGTGTGAAGAAAGATGTATACGTTGGTAAAAATAACTTGCAAAAATTGGATTCAAGTTTGGAAATTTGCTTTGCAAAATTGTGCATGCAAAATTGCATACAAATTGTGTAAATTCACACTAAAATGTTGATGAATTTTCATGTGGGGTTTTTTATCTAAAAAATTACTTGGAAGCATGAAGAACTGAACTTGACTGGAAAAAATAAGGGAAACTGAAACTGACTGATTTGACCATTGCTCTTCACATGTAAGGCAGTAAGACTAGGGAAGAGAAAACGAGGCGGAGTCTTTGTGAAGGCGGAGATAAAGCAGAATGGAGGGGATAAATGAGACTGTCAGAAGAGAGTGCTCAAAAAGAATTGAAAAAGAACATCACTCCCATTTTTAAAAAGTATAAAGAACCCAACATGCTAGTAGCACCATTGCAAAATTATAAAAATAAAAGTAATACCTGGATGATTCTGATGGAAGAATACTTCATTAAAAAAAAAAATATTTTGGTGTTTTTCTTCTTCTTGGAAAGGGACAAAAAAGACAGCAGGAACCTCACCCCCACCAGCACCTCCCCCCCAAAAAAAATTGGCTTTCAAAATTCCAGGAATGTACCAAAAAAAGCCCTCTATCCTGACATGTTGAGTTCCACTCCAGTAAACGTATCTGTGTAACTGAACCTCAGAATCTATGTCAGACTTTGGCAGAGGCAGATTCAGTCAGCATCCTCAGATCAGACATAGGGAAGCAAGCAAGCAGCCTCTAGAGATATGCAGAGAGACCAAGGTATGTGTTAGAACTGTATAAGTCCTGGCCACTGCCTTGGATTGCATCCAGAAGGAGGCACCCAATGAATATGGAATGCCATGTCAGATCTCAGAGCTGTGAAGTGCATTCTTTTGAAATACTGTGACGAATGAAGTCAGGAGGCCCAATTCCCAAAGTTCCTTATATAGAGAACTTAAAAGGCAAAAGCGAGTGAGTGTCCAGGGAGCAGGTGGGTAGAGAGAAGAAATGCCAGGGGCAGATGCTTAGAGCTCTGCAGGCGTCTGAATTGCTGCATCCTGGAACACTCTCATAGAACAATATGCCAAAGTTTCGCAGGAGGAAGCCTTGCAAGGTGTCCAGATTCTTCTCACCATTCTGGCCTGCTGCTCCAATTTAGGCATTCTGACCTCCCTTCTGCTGTCCTGGATGCACACTTGGTCCAAAATATCAACTCCTTTCTCCAGCCAGGCACTGGGGAACAGGACTGGGAGGGGGAAGAGGTGAGCTTCAGTAGCCAAAGCACATGGCCTTGGATTTGATGCCAGTTATTAAAGAATTGTGCATTCAACTTTAGGGCATAATAAGAACTTGCTGGATCAGGCCAATGGCCAATCTCCCAACATTCAGCTTCATTGGAAGCCCACAAGTTTTAATGTTATGTGAGAAGAAGAAAAAACATTTCCCTAGCAACTTGCCATGCATAATTTTATAAGATTCTTTCATATAGCCTCTTTTTGCTTTTTCTCTTAACTAAAAAGTCCCAAACGCTGTATCCTTTCTTCATCAGGGATTCCTTCCACCCCCCTTAATCATTTTGTTTGCCCTTTTCTGAACCTTGCTATATCTTTTGGTGATAGTTTGCCTTACCATTAAAAGGTAAAGGGACCCCTGACCATTAGGTCCAGTCGTGTCTGACTCTGGGGTTGCTGCACTCATCTCGCTTTATTGGCCGAGGGAGCCGGCGTACAGCTTCCGGGTCATGTGGCCAGCATGACTAAGCTGCTTCTGGCGAACCAGTGCAGCACACAGAAACACCGTTTACCTTCCCGCTGGAGCGGTACCTATTTATCTACTTGCACTTTGATGTGCTTTCAAAGTGCTAGGTTGGCGGGAGCTGGGACCAAGCAACGGGAGCTCACTCCATCGCGGGGATTCGAACCACCAACCTTCTGATTGGCAAGTCCTAGGCTCTGTGGTTTAACCCACAGCGCCACCCATACCTTACCCAGTCAGGGGCAGGGAACTTTTGGACCACATTGTCTCATGGGCAAGCTTTTGGGGGCACCATACCAATGTTGAGTGGGGACAGAGGCAAAAGTGGGTGGAGCAACAGTTGCAGCTTTTTGCATGGTTGGAATGTAGCCCACTGTAAATCAGAGGTTTCTAAGTACACATCTGTACTAGCCTTATCACAGTTCAAAGATGCATTAAAGGCTGGGAGAATTACTCAAAGAGGGCACAGAACAGTCCCATTAAGGGGTGACACAAGGAACGGTATGTGGCCTGGGGAGAATCGGTGCATTTGGGTGCTTGCAGCAGGGGTAGCCAACGATACTCTCCAGATACCGGGCCCATCAACCCCAACCAGCATGGCCAATGGTCACAGATAATGGGAACTGCCATCCAACAACAGTTCTCGTGGGTACCACATACGCTACCCTGGCCTTAGAATATCAGATCCAGACTGTGAAGGTCTATTTTCAAATTGCCACCTAGTCTCAATCAAGAATGGGTGTTCTGGTCCATTTCCATTACATTCGGTTTCTCATTTTTTCCAATCTTAAGTTCAGTTTTCTACATTTCCACACCAGTTTGCAAATTTCATACCAACGGTACATAATGACTGGCAGCAGCTCTCTGTGGTTTCAGCTGGGGTGGGGTGGGGTCTCCCCCATCCTTGCCGGGAAATTCCGGGAATTTAACCTGGGACCTTCTGCATGCAAAAGCATTGTCTTAGACCCCTCACAGGTATTGAATGGCAAAGAGGTGCGTGGTTGTTTCCTTCTCCCTCTCGGCAACCAGCCGAGAAGCTTTTCGCTGCTCTAGGTTAAATGCTGGATCTCTAATGGGGAATGCATTTGTTACATCACCAGCATATACTTCCCTTGGACGCCTTCCATGGCGATTTGGGATGCTACCAAGTCCTGTGCTTAGAAGCTGACACTACCTCTGCTACAAGCTGTAAGCAGACACTTAAGGCTTTAATGATTGAAAATTTCAGGGTTAGCCAGGATTCTGTTTAATTCTCACCAAGCTGACCTGCTGGCCTGGTTTTCAGTACAGGGATATGTGCAAGTGTGGCAGCTGCTGGAGAAGATCTAAAGCTACCGGCGTGCTGTACATCAACATAAAGTAGAGTGCATGATATGTGAGCCACAGCTCAAACGCAGTCATGCCACTGTTTATCCAGGCACCACAAATGTTTGGATTGTTATGCTGAATAATTCTGCACCATATGCATATGTATGAAAGGCTGTACCCTCAGTTAATTCACTACAGTTGAATATGCACTGATGGAATATTCCTATTATTTTTTTATCGACATAATTTCAACCTAAAGGGGACTGTTGGCTACCACTGCAATCCACGTGATTGCTATTAATCGAGAGGAGCACCACACCTCATTTGAGCCTGCCTGTGGTCAGGGCTGGAGTTGTGGCTGAATCTTTCAGGCAGGCAAACCGTCAGGGCTAGCCCAAAATGTTTTGCTACCTGAGCGAAGGGGCTAAATGGCACTCCTTCTGCATTCCACATGCAGAAGCTGTTCCACACTGGCAGTGGGACACCTGAGCATAAAAAGAGTTTGCTGGTACTGGAACAAACTAGCAGTCCATCAAGTCCACCATCATGTTCTCACAGTGGCCAATCAGATGCCCTAAAGCTAGTTAGAGGGTGCAGGGCAGGTCATGTGACACATACACAACATTGCCACCACTTCCTGAATCTGCTGCTTGGGGCAGCTGCCTGAACCTCCCTGGTGGTGGGGCCAGCCCTGAAGTACGTCCTCATTGGAGAGGCAGGCCATGGGAACTAAAGTAAAGCATATATGAAGTGGACACAATGATAAGCCAATACTCTCATGTGAGTAATGTGATAGCAGCTTAATATTGATGCTGAAAACAACTTGCTCAAGTATGAGGAGCTAGGTGGGAATTTTGGGGGCCAGGTGAATGCCCATTGGCCCCTTTTGTCCCAGGACAACAATCAAGTCCATAAGGGATAATAGATTCCATGCAGTCCTACTCTTTAACGCTTGGACTACTGCAGCACACTCTACATGGGACTACCTCTGAAGGTGACTCAAAAACTACAACTAATCCAGAATGTGGCAGCTAGACTGGTGACTGAGAGTGGCCACTGGGACCATATAACACCACTCCTGAAAGACCTACATTGGCTCCCTGAACGTTTCCAGACACAATTCAAAGTGTCAATGCTGACCTTTAAAGCCCTAAAGGGCCTCGGCCCTGTGTATTTGAGGGAGTGTCTCCACCCCTGTCATTCAGCCTGGATACTGAGATCTAACTCTGAGGGCCTTCTGGTGGTTCCCTCATTGCGAGAAGTGAGGTTACAGGGAACCAGGCAGAGGGCCTTCTCGGTAGTGGCGCCCGCCCTATGGAATGCCCTGCCATCAGATGTTAAGGAGGTAAGTAACTATACAACCCTTTAAAGACAACTGAAGGCAGCCCTGCATATGGGAATTTATTATATCTGATGTTTAATTATGTTTCTATATATGCTGGAAGCTGCCCAGAGTGGCTGTCAGAAGGACAGGGTATTATTATTATTATTATTATTCCAACTAGAGATGTACAAAACCATCAAGTACAATCCTTTATAGCACAGTTCCATAACTACACAAATAAAAGGGACACACACACATACATACATACAAACAAACAAACACATGCACAACACACATAACATGCCTGGGATAGCTCAGTTAGTAGAGCTTGAGACTAAATCTCAAGGTTGTGAGTTTTAGCCCCACATTGGGCAAAAAGATTGCTGAATTGCAAGGGGTTGGACTACATGACCCTCTTGGTCCCTTCCACCTTTACAATTCTATGATGAGGCTTACTTATTGAATTTATATCCCACACTTGCTCTCAAAGGAGCCCGGGATGGCAAACAGATCCAAAATTTTAAAAACTCACATTTTAAACAGTTAATGTATTCTCAGTGTTTTCCTTTTCTTTAAAATTGCAGAAAGGAGATAATTAATCCCCATTGACTCAGATTGCCTCATTCCAGATATACATCTCTGGAAGTGTAGCAGATTCTGACATTTTGAGTTCTGCTCCAGTAATTGTATCCAGTAAAAAGGAATGTCAAAATCTGAGGTGGAAACCATAAGAGGCAGGTTCTGGAAATCTGTAGGAATTCATAGGCACCTGAGCTGCATTAGTTTCTCCTTCTGGGAGCTATCCTGGCATAAGAGATAGCCGCACCTGATATATGATTACAGCCAAACTTGAGTAGGGGCTTGAGTTGTTAGTGATTTCAGTTCATTACCTGCTTCACCATCAGGTCCCATTGTTACAACAATTAAAATATTCAGTGTGAAAATTGCACATGATCAAAACAGATTGCAGTTACAAGAATAGGCTGGGTCCTGAAAGCACATATCTCAGGTGTCAAAAAGGAGGGTAAAGAGGCGCATCTCTACCATATGGTGAACACTATAGAATGAAGGTTCCAAATGCACCTCTGTGGGGAGGGAATTAACCCAGGAGATTCACAGAGCACACCCTCTCCTGGGCTGCCGACACCACCCAAACTCCCGAGTGGTGCACATTTATTCAAAACCCAGTTAAAACCGTTTAGTTTAATTATTCGACCAAATAGATGAACTTGATGTCATTATACCCAGTGATATTTTTCTAGGGAAAGCGAGGCCATACCTCACCATGAACTAACTCATGGTTCTCTTATAATGGCAATGGAGCCTACCTGAGAGGTGCCAAAACTGAATTCCAGTGAGTTCCAGCTGGAAAAAAAAGTCTGGGTTATACCCAGTGCTTTTTTTCTTTAAAAATGCTTAGGGATACTCTCATTTTGACTCAAGAAAATCACCATTTTATAGTTCAAATCGTGAAAAATAAATACAGTGGATGCTCGGGTTGCAAACGTGATCCATGCAGGAGGCATGTTCACAATCCACAGTGTTCACAACCCGCAGCACCATGTCTATGCACCCACAGGTCATGATTCGGTGCATTTGTGCATGTGAAAAGAGCGAGTTAGTGTTTCTGCGCATGCGCGAGTGCTGGAATCCAGAAATGACCCGTTCTCATATTTCTGGGTTTGCACAACCCGAAAACACACAACGTGAAGCGTCTGTAACCTGAGGTATGACTGTACAGTAAATGGACAAAAGTACAAAGATTCACAAAATGTTTAGGGGTATGCATCCCCCTGCGTCCCCTCAGGAAAAAAAGCACTGGTTCTACCAGCTTTTCAAAGTCTAATAGTCATTTGCACCTGAAGGGCCTCCCCTGCCACCCCCTTGCCCCTTAGAACCCCCAGGTAACCCCCTCACACCCAGGGGGCACTACCTCCCGCTTTAGGAACCACCAGTTTCAAGAAGGCCTGCCAGCGTTCTCCAGGTTACAAGGTCAATCGAACACATTTTACAAGGCTGCCATCAGTGTTTTTGATTAAAAGAGGAGCAAATGTCCAGTGATTGGCAGCCTGCCAGAAATACCTTGCTCCAGGACTCCGGTAGAGTGTGCAGAGTTTATAACTAACTTTCCCTTCGTCAACCGGGAGTGTCTTGATCTGGGAGGATATTAGAATCTGGAAATGGAAGAGCAGGGATGCCGGGGGCATCATGCTTGATTGCTTTCCTGATTGGTATTGGAAGGGGGGGGAAAAATGCATTAGAGAGAGAATGTTTGATTTAAAGAGCGCTCAAACGCCGACTCCGTCTCTGTTTGTTTCCCCCCCCTTTTTTTTCTTAGCCAAAGCCTTGTAAAAATTTTATGAAGCATTAATGGTTCAGAGATTTCTCCCTCTCTCAAGTAAATTTTATGAGGCCAATGTCACCCGCCCACCCCCACCTCACTCCTCACATATCTGACCCAATTTAGCACTCTTAAGAAGCCTAGGACGTGGGTCACATTGAGATGGCTTCTTGAGGTTTTCCCACTGGAACGACACAGAGAGATAGAGGGGAGGGGCAAGAGTCTATTCCCTGTAGTGCCACACAGAGTTAAATTAGATTGAATCTCCTTGCATGGTTAAGGACTGGGGAGTCTCTGCAGCGGGGGCGGTGAAGGAAGAGAGCAGACATGGGGGAAATGGAGGTAAACAGATAAGGTTATTAAAACTGCATTTCATAAATTAAGCGCTGACCCTGAGCACTCCCACAGCCTTTTCCCACTCCACTCGCAGTGGAAAAAACCCAATTAGTTTTGCAGAAAACGAACATGGAAAAGAGACAGCTTAGCACTGTTCTCTGTTCATAATGGCTTCCTTGGTAACATGCATCAAAGTGACAAATTGATCACTTGTGAATAAACAGCAAGACATCATTCCTCCCTTCCCATGCTGCATGATCTGATTTGAACAGAGGTCACAGAAGCATGTCACTAGTAGAGAAAATCTAAGTTCACATGCACAGCTGCAGTTCACTGAAACTAGACAACGCCTCCTGCTGAATCATTGGCAAAGAGAGTTCCTTGCTTGAGGCAGGGCCATAGCTAGGACTGTAAGAAGGCAGCGTTTTTCATTCCGACCTATATTCATCATAACCAGCACCCTTTCCATTCCACTGCAGTTCAGTTTCCACCAAATGCAAAGTCATTAGTCTCACTGTCTGCTGCTTAATGCAAGTTATGTAGCTATTGACATAACATACATTCATTTCAGTGTAAAAGAAATGTCAAAACATTTAAAAAGTCATTGATGACATATTGTTTACAGACTTTGATGAACCAACAAGCAGCATGTGAATGAATTCCCATTGCATTTGCCTGACTGATTTAAGTTCTTGACTACACACGAACATACGCATTGCAGCAATTTCTGCTTCCTTATATATTTTCACGAGAATTCTCTGATATCCCTAGTCTGAAGTATTATTGGAACTGCTCTGGGTAGCAATGGGTTACAAGGTTTCATTGAAATAAGGTGTTTTAATTTATGTCAACAACTCAGTCTAAACCTCCATGGTTTTCCATTCTCTGGAAAGTTTCAGTAGTTTGTTTCTTGGTGAATTATTATTATTATTATTATTATTATTATTATTATTATTAGTTGTATACAACCCTCCATTCAAAGATCTCAAAGCATAAAAATACAGAATAAAACAAAAAAGTACATAATAAAAACAAGAACAAGAACAAACAAAACCAATAACACCCCACTTCCATCATACAGTGATGATCAGGATTATATAGGGGTGTGTGGGATGAGAATAGCATATGCCAAATAGATCTCTGATTCATTCCTAGTTGCCATAGTTTCATGCCCTTGTGAACAGGTTACTAACATAATGTGCATTGGGCTGCCCTTGTTGACTGCTCAGAAGCTTCAGCAAGTGGAATACACAGAATGTGGAACAAAATGTTTGCCTAAAATTGCCCTTGGTTTGATCTGGCATACATGGTATTTATGTTTTAATAATTTAGCTCATGTCCTGGCATCTTTTTTATCAGCTTCAGAAATACCCAATTCCATCCATGCTCCTAATAACGTTTTAAGCTTCCTTATCAAATACTAAATCAGAGAAGGGGAACCTCTGGCTGTTGTATTCCAGCTCTCATCACTTATGACCATTGTGGATGTTGGGGTTTGGAGGCTAGCAATGTCTGGAGGATCACAGGTCTTCCCCCATCCTTTATTTAGGACTTGACGAGGAAACTTAAGACATCATTAGGCCATCATTAGGTGGGCTGGAATATTTCTGAAGCTGTTAGAAAGTATACCAGGACATGAGCCCGTAGTGTAGGCCAGACATATTGCTAATGACTTCAAGCCTAATTTCCAAAGACAAGGTAGTTTGGTTGTAGGACATAATGGCAAATTATGCCTTTCTTCTTCTTCTTTTCTTCAGGGGGTTTCAGACTCTTAATGCTCTCTGTCTTGGTTGTGCTAGCTGCGATCTCAGCAGCAAAAGACATTTGAATTATTTAAGGCTATAGGAAGACATGTAAAGCCATTAGGACAAGACATAGCTCCCATGAGACGCTAAAGACTTTTCTACTCCACCCTAAAGAAACAAAACAGAAAATCTCTGGTCTTCAACCACTATAGTGATGAAAGACACTGAATTAAGGATGTCATGGGACATGTGAAGAGGTAATGAAAATAGGTCAACTACTTTAAGCAGAAAGCTGCACTTGTCACACTTGTCTTCAGTAGCTTTGACTTCTGAATTCCCTGGTGGGGTAGAGAAAGGAACGCTAAATTATAATTGGGAGTAAGGAGAGCAGAAAAGGGAATTAGAAATCTTAATGCCTTAAAACAGGGTGGGGAGGTCTGTAATAAAAGGTATCCCAGGGTCCCTCCAGACATTTGTTTTGTTGTTCACTCATGATAGCGTGTGCTTTGATGGTATCAGGGCTTTATAAGGGATCCCACTTTTAGTGATATTTTTGCACTGATCAGCATTCCTACTGTCCCATGCCTTCAGCTAATTTGTAAGTTTCATGATTTCATTCACACGGGTGACCAAGGGAAATGTCCTTTCATAGGGCTCCTTGGAGTTCTGGAGCTCTGCTGAAAACTCTAGTTTATTTGCATTCTGTGATTTTTATTCTAATGTTGAATGACCCCCTTATTTCCATTTGATGACTCCTGTGTTTATTCCAGTAGTGAGGAGAAAGGCTATCACTGGCAACTAATTATAACGGCTGGGAGCTACAGTACCTTTGTCACTGGAGGCAGTGTACCTCTTAATATTAGCAGCTGAAGACAGGCCCAGACAGGGGGGAGGGCATATGGGCCACTTGGCCCGGGCCTCCGATTCCAAAGGGGGCCTCGGTCACCATATTCACAATCACAGGGGATGCACTGGGGCGAACGTGGAGGCACAAAGGCGGCGGTGGTGGGTGGATTCCCTGGGGCCATGGCTGGCAGCATGAGAGAAAAGTTTCCCCGGCGTCCAGGGTGGGGCCTGCGATCGGCTCTGCAGAGGAGCGCGGAAAGGGCACCGGGTGGGTGGAGGCAACCAAGGCTCCAGTAGCCAGGGCACTGCAAATGTGATGGTGGACCATGTTTTCATGCTGTTAAAAGTTGGTGAGCTTTAGTTTGAAATCTTGTTTGCCAAAAATTAAAACCACACGTACCTTAAAGATAAGTGTGTTGCCTTTCTTATCACTATTTTTTAAAAACATAATAATGAAAAATTGATGAAGATGTGGCCATTTGTTTAAAATTTTGTTGACTAGGCCAGGAATATTATTTACGCCCGAGTACATATAGCTCAATGAGGATAAAAATTGGTGGGAACCATGTTTTTTAAAGAAATAGTGGCTTATGAGAAATAGTGGCCTTCTCATAAGCATACATCTTTTTTTAAGAGTAGAATAAGAAGTCGGAGAAGTTTTAATTATAATTATAATTTAATTATAAATAATAGTCAAAGTTGTCTACTTAAAAATAGATTTTAAATACATTATTGAACTATTAAAATTGTATAATACATTTTAAAATGAATAATGTATTTATTGTAAAATGTATTTAAAATTATAATACACTACAGTGGTACCTCGGGTTACATACGCTTCAGGTTACAGACTCCGCTAACCCAGAAATAGTGTTTCAGATTAAGAACTTTGCTTCAGGATGAGAACAGAAATTGGGCTCAGGCAGCACGGCGGCAGCAGGAGGCTCCATTAGCTAAAGTGGTGCTTCAGGTTAAGAACAGTTTCAGGTTAAGAACGGACCTCCGGAACAAATTAAGTACTTAACCCGAGGTACCACTGTATTAAAAAATTATGTTATATACTTACTTATTTATAAGACTTCAGTTACCCCCAGGGTGAAAAAAAGGGGGGGCACATTACGTACCGGGCCCAGGCCTCTGCCTAGCTCTGCAAGGCCCTGGCTGGAGATCACAGGTCTTGCGAACATAAGAAGAACCTGCTGGAACAGATCAATAGCCCATCAAGACCAGCATCCTCTTCCCACAGTGGCCAACCAGTTGCCCCAAAGCAAAACCCATAAGCAGGGATTGAGCAGAAGAGCTGTGGTTTCCAGCAACTGGTATTCAGAGACATTGCTGCCTCCAACTGTGAAGGTAGAACATAGTCATTATGGCTAGTGGCCATTGATAGCCCTCTCTTTCATGCATTTGTCTAACCCTCTTTTAAAGCCATAACGTTTGGTGGCCATCACTGCCTCCCTTGGGAACAAGTTCCACAGTTGAACTCTGTGCTATGTGAAGAAGGGATTTATTTTATGCACCCTGAATCTTCCACAAGCTCTAGCAGTGGCGGACCTTGGGATCTCAAATTTCAGCAGCGTGCCCTTTATGACACCAGAATTTGGCACTCCCTGGTGCTCACAGTCCATTCTAAATAATAGTTGCAGCACCCCATGTGGAGCCCAGTGGTTCCTCACCCAGTGCGACCGAACTGGTTGTGCTCCCCTAAATCCACCTCTGGCCTGTTATGAAAGAGGGGGAGTTGCTGTTGTACTTATGGGCTTCCCATGAGTATCTGGTTGGCCACCGTGAGAACAGGATGCTGGACTAGATGGGCCTTTGACCTGATTCGGGAGGATGCTACTTTTGCAGGTGAAGAAGGCAGCAACATTTCCTTTGTTCCGTTGGCCTAGTTAAGAACAAACTTTCCGTTCTTCAAGGCTTTAGCAGTGGATTTTATTACTGCTGATGGTATCGTATAGCAATATACTTTAAAATCTTCTCTAAGATGTGGAACATTTTTATTTAATTATACATTTTATCACTGTCTGTTTCTTTCGATTCTCCCCCAATTTGTTTTTATTGTGAGTTGCTTTGGATTTTTTCTTTAAAATAAAAATGCAGCATGAAGTGGGTTTAAATAGATGCACTTGAAATCCAAAAAAGAAGTTAAATGAAAAGCTTAAAAAAATCTATGTTTTCAAAAAATTGCTCAACTTAGACATGCGGAGAGCTAGGAAACTGGTCCAGCTTCTATATTACCTAGGCATTGATCAAAGCAGATAACTCTGCCTTTTGGAGAGGAAAAAAAAGCACTTGATTTACTCTAAGTGAATTCCTTTTAATTTTGCTTTTAACCTGTATTGACTTGGCATTATAGACGCAAGTGAAATCAAAGAAGATAGTCCATCTTTTTCTTTCTTTTTTCTTTTGCTAAACCCTGCATTTCTTTAGTGTCCATTAAAAGGAGAGAGATTGCAGCATGCTGGGCATCAAAGGACTTCCTCTCTCATTCCAGCTGTTTGTCCCAAATTAGAACCAAACTACACATTCAGAAATATTGGCCAGGATTCAAAGAACCCCTTCCATGTACCTAAAGCATTTTCACAAGGAGAAATTGCTGATTTCTGACTGCACATCCACACATTATAATACCCCTCAACTGTCCCAATTAAAAAAAAAACCCTTATGTTTTGGGGTGCCATGAGATCACAACCCCAAAAGACGTGTGTCTTTCACGATCTCGCATGGCTCCGGGAGACATGTGGCCTGGCTTTCCACAATATGTTGGAGAGTATGTTATATAGAATGCAGGATCAGGCCAAAGGCCCACCTAGTCCTGCATTCTCACAATGGTCAGATGCCCCAGTGGGAAGCCTACAACCAGGTTTCTAGCACAAGAGCACTCTCCCCTTCCAGAGGCGGATTTAGGGGAGTATGACTGATTCAGGGGCACCACAGGGGATACCACAATTATTATTTTGAATTTGGTGTCGCACAGGGTGCTGCTAAAATTCAAGACCCCCAAGGTCTGCCATTGTCCCTCCTGTGGCTTTCAGAAACTGGTATTCAGGAGCATTACTGCCTGTGGACAGTTATCATGACTAGTAGCCACTGATAGCCCTCTCCTCCATTGATTTATATAATCCCCTTTTAAAGCCATACTAGTTGGTGGCTAACACTGCCTCTTGTGAGAGTGAGATCCATAGTTTAATGATGTGGTACATGAAGAAGTCCTTCCTTTCATCCATCCTGAAACTTCCAACATGGCAATCCATGGATCCCACCACCTTATGGAGCAGGTTTTGTTCTTGGTATGGGGCATGGAATCCAGATACCTCTGAGAAGTCCACACGAAGCACCAGAGTACAATAGTGGAGGCAGAGCATAGCTATTGTGGCTTGTAGCCATTGATAGACTACTCCTCCGTTAATCTGTCCAGTCCTTTTTAAGCCACCCAGCTTGATGCCCATCATCACCTCCTGTGGAAGTAAGTTCCATAGTTTAACTATGTAAGGTCCAGTATTGGCCGACTCTGGGGTTGCGGCACTCATCTCACTTTATTGGCCGAGGCAGCCGGCGTACAGCTTCCAGATCATGTGGCCAGCATGACTAAGCCACTTCTGGTGAACCAGAGCAGCACACAGAAACACCATTTACCTTCCTGCCGGTGCGGTACCTATTTATCTACTTGCACTTTGATGTGCTTTCGAACTGCTAGGTTGGCAGGAGAAGGGACTGAGCAACAGGAGCTCGCCCCGTCGCGGGGATTCGAACCGCCAACCTTCTGATCGGCAAGTCCTAGGCTCTGTGGTTTAACCCACAGCGCCACCCGCGTCCCTTCGTTTAACTATGTACCACATGTTAAACTATGCACTTCACTTCCACATCCAATTTGGCAGCCATCGCTATCATTTGTGGGAGTAGATGCCATAGTTTAACTATGTGCTGTGCAAAGAAGTGTGAAGATTGTGCCACTGCAGAGGGGGGGGAATGATATCATAAAGGCGTTGCTTTTGAAAAAGCCAACAAAAGTCATTAAGCTAGCCTATAGCCTGCTGTGTTATTTTTCTATGTGCAGAGGTGAGATGGGGAAGGAAGTTCAAAGAAGTGATTGCGTGGAGCATTGCACTACATTTCATTTCTAAATATGGGTTCTTGGAAGGTTTTATACTATAGAATTATCTGTTCTTGTAGCCCACCTTTGAATAGTCGGTTCATCATTGAGCCTCAATCAAAGCATAAGCACAAGTTTTGATTTGAGGAAATTGCTACAGTTTTGATCCTGTGAGAGTCGACATTAATGAGCAGCGGATGACGCTACATTGTTCTTCTCACTTGAAAGCCAATCCACATGACCCACCTCATTCTCTTTCTCTCTCTCCTCCAATTTCTCTGTAAAGTTTCTCTTTAATCTTCAAAGAGATCTCTGAACACCCCATTTAAATGATAGCATCTGAGTGCTAGCAAGTAATCATAGACTTTCCCCCCAAAGCAGGTGTTATTGTCTTCACCATGAAAACAACAGGTGAAAATGAACCTCACCATCCCACTGCTGGCTCAAATGCTCAAATGCTCTGTGATGGGTAGAAACAAGTCCAGGCCTAAACAAACAGTTGGGGGAGGGGCAGTTCTTCCACTTTGAAAGCTCTTGCAGATGATCATTGCTTGCGCATAGCTTATGATGAGGTTAGATTACATCCTGCCTTTCTTGAGCATGATTTGTTTGTGGGAAGGTTTTGTGACAGTGACCCTACATTCATTCTGATTTGCTTGTGGGATGTTCATACTTCTTCCCATTAGTAATTCGGACATCCGACACTTTGCATTGAATTCCCCTGCCATTTTCTAAATTGTACAAAGGCCGCTTCTTAAAAAAAAAGTTATTTAATCCACTTCAGTTGCACAAACCCCAAGTTCCAGGATGCACTAAAAGCCCTCCTGCAAATTAGCAACAGCCTGGAAGTACCCTTTGGCAGCTACTGGTGGTAGGAAGTTACCTGAACCATTGGTCTATAATTTCTGGTATTCTCCTGAAATGTGCACCTGCAGAAAAGTATCAGGTGTGATCTCAATCACAGGATACCATTTGGAGACCAGTATCCTTAACCAGTCATGCCCCCACCCCAATGTACACATATGCACAAAGATTCTGAGCCAAACTGTGCAACCACACCCCAGCCTGAAATTTTGGAGATTGTTGTCCTGTAAATTTGGCAGGGGTCTCTTAAGAGGAAAAAATAATAATCTAAGATCTCTCAACCATCCTACAATGCCCAAACCGCAGAAGTGATTTACAGGTTATTTATATTTTGAGGAGTAGACATTAAGGAAGGAGGAGAAGTTTGGTGTGATTCATATTTTAATACGTGCACTTCCTGAAATAACATACAAACTGAAATTGTTGTTCTTTGAAACTCGCCGTGAAGCTAGCATATAACAATATTTTATATTGGGAAATTACTTTGGGGAAATGTGTATATTAGGAAAAATTCACACTGAAACGCAAGTGAATTTTCAGGAGATTTTTTTTTTTTTAAAAAAAAAACAACAACAACAACTAATGTGCAAATGTGGAGAACTGAAATCTGGGGGGAAATGAGAAACAGAGAAAATGAAATTGACAGATTCAACCATCCCTAGCAGACATGCACAAAACCCCTAATGTGTTGATGTGGATAGTATTGCCTGAAGTTAGAAAGTCTGAAAGCCACTAGCTTTTGTGTAAAACCCACCTCAGCTCCATCTTTGTGTAGGTTTTAGCAGGCTAGTGTTTTTCCCTAGAGGTCGTCCACGTTTCAGGGGCTGGATATTCAGTTAGTCATTTGTGCAAGAGCCCGAGATGTGCTTGGGGACCCCTTAAGAATGAAAAGTGTATGTAAGTGGAAGATGACTTTAATTACAGCCTGAACAGGAATTAGAGTATTCTTTGTCAGAACAATGCTCCAATTACAGCATTTGTTGTCAGAACAATACACCACAGGGGAAGAAAAAGAACCCGCGAGTTGGCCAAGAATGCAAGGAAGAGACAGGGTGAGGAGAGAGGTCTTTCCCATTGCTAGGATTCCATTCCCACTATGCAGGAGGCGCTTTTGATTTATTGCAATTGTAAAAATATCCCTGATGGCAATATCAAAACATGTGGAACATTAGAATAATATGTGTGGTGTTGCATTTGATATATGAGAGGCAATCGGTTCTGACATTTGCCGTCAATCATAGGAGGAGGAAGTAGATAACTAAATATGATCTGGGCTGCTTCTCACCTCTCTCTCTCTCACACACACAAACACGCTCAAATACATACACACTTCCATCAGAGAGCAAACGTTCAGGCATGAACCGCAAAGCAGGGGTGGGGAATCTTAGGCCGGCGGGCCTGGTGTGGCCTTCCAGGCTTCTCTGGGACTCTCTGGGACTCTTCCCCAGGGTACACACCCTCCTTCATCAATTTTACCTGGCTGCAATATGTTTTTGGAGGGACGCGGGTGGCACTGTGGGTTAAACCACAGAGCCTAGGACTTGCTGATCAGAAGGTTTGAATCCCCGCGACGGGGTGAGCTCCCGTTGTTTAGTCCCTGCTCCTGCCAATCTAGCAGTTCGAAAGCACATCAAAGTGTAAGTAGATAAATAGATACCACTCTGTAGGGAAGGTAAACGGCGTTTCCGTGTGCTGCTCTGGTTCACCAGAAGCGGCTTAGTCATGCTGGCCTCATGACCCGGAAGCTGTACACCGGCTCCCTCGGCCAATAAAGTAAGATGAGCGCCGCAACCCCAGAGTCGGTCACGACTGGACCTAATGGTCAGGGGTCCCTTTACCTTTACCTTTAATATGCTTTTGAACTCCGATAATGCTTCTTGTTTGCTCAGAGGGAAAGTAAAGAAGCATGTGGGAGCATATGTGGAAACACCATGCTTTCCAAAGGTAAAATTCATATTGGTTGTCCTGCCTACTTTTTTGCCTCTGGCCATGTTCCCCACTGACATGTGGCCCCTGGAAGGAATGTGTGTCTTGTGATGCAAAAAGTTTTCCAATTCTAGTGTAAGAGGCATGGGGCAACAAGTTGTGCTCACCACCACCACTCAATATCCCTGTGTGGCTCGGCCTTAGCCCCCACTGAATCAGACCATATTTTGATTACATTTTATAGGATCACTGGGGGGGGGGGGGATAAAGCGTGTTCTCCTTCATGGAGAGCACGTGTTGCGGTGGGGTCTGCTGAGCCACCCCTCTGTTACCAGGCAGGGTCTCTAAAATGTTTAAATACTCTGCACGCAGCCTGGAGCTTTCTCTTTGCTGCGTGCAACGGATCACCCGCCCACCCGCCCTTAAGGGGTTGTTGCATTGACCTTGCTATGCCTGTCATGGGGTCATCTGCTGTTGGGGCAGGGGCCTGGTAGGAATTTTGTCCATCTGGCTGATCGGCTGGGCCATTTGGTTTTTGCCTACTGCGTAGCAAATCATCACAACTTGTAAGGTTGCGGTTAGGCATTGGTTATAAATTGGTGGAGGAGGGGTTAGGATAGGCTGGGCCTGCCCCTCCATTGTTGCTGCAGAAAGGGAATTCTGTTAAAGGAATCCTGGGGCTTGCCATCTTTTCGTCCAATCCCTGGAATGGGACTAGGGCCGGCAAGCCTTCGGGGAGCATGCGGATGAAAATTGAGGGTCTGTGACTCAGCTCCATTTCTCCCCGACTTGTTTTCCTGCACTGTCTTTCGGTGGTGCCCGGAAGTCAGTTCTGTCCCCAGGCGGGGGGACAGATAGTCTTAACCAATGCCTAAACAACCACTCACGGTTTTGTATTTAAATAAAGTTGTGGCCAAAATTATGCCAAAAACCTTAAACAAAAATTAAGTGTGAGTTGTGAGTTATTTGGGGGGTGGCTTGGGGACCTCAACACGCAAATAGGGCTTGTTATTGTTGTTGTTGCTGCTGCTGTTGTTGTTATAATTGGCCCAAGTGGCCAATGGGCTACCACTTGCCCAGTCCTGGAACAAAGGAGCAGGGATTGGTTCCATTCCTGCCAGGCTGATCCTTCCTTTCAACGTGGATGAATCACATCACTCCCCTTTCCACGAGTTTAATTCATTTGTAGCAGACACGAAATAACTAAAGCTTGCCTTGGAGAAATGAGTGTTGCGAGCCTTTAATTAATGTTTGTAAAACACTTGACGATCCTTTGATAATAGATGCCTTAGAAGAGCAAAGTAGCACCATTATTAACGGCATCATAAAAATAATATTTACACAGCCTCCGTAACTCAGCCTGCCCTGTGCTAACTCTTGGAGGAAAATCAGCCCTTGTTAAATGATGGGAGGGTTTTTTGTTTTGTCTTTTAATGGGGGAAAAGAGAAGGGAAGGGAAGAAATTCAGAGCCTTGATTTCCAACCCTTTGCCATGGGTTTTTAGAGGCTCTTGTGCGTTAAAGCCTTTTGTCCATACCAAGTTGGATTAGTGAAACATCCCGCATGCTCTCAGATGGCAATTTTGTGTATTGGGTGTGTCCCCTCTACCACCCATGCTGGCCTTTGGCAGCTGTGTGCTCAGCTGCATTCTCATTCCATGATGAAAGATGAATATAGCCACTTCACCCTAAGCAAAATAAAATGGTAGGGCCATAGCTCAGCAACATTAAGGCACCTAAAGTAAAGGTAAAGGGACCCCTGACCATTAGGTCCAGTCATGGCTGACTCTGGGGTTGCGGCGCTCATCTCACTTTATTGGCCGAGGGAGCCAGTGTACAGCTTCCTGGTCATGTGGCCAGCATGACTAAGCCACTTCTGGTGAACCAGAGCAGCGCACGGAAACGCCATTTACCTTCCCGCCGGAGCGGTACCTATTTATCTACTTGCACTTTGACATGCTTTCGAACTGCTAGGTTGGCAGGAGCAGGGACTGAGTAACAGGAGCTCACCCCGTCGCAGGGATTTGAACCGCTGACCTTCTCATCGGCAAGTCCTAGGTCTGTGGTTTAACCCACAGCACCACCCGTGTCCCTTAAGGCACCTACTTCCATGCAGAAGGTCCGAAATTCAATCTCCAGTGGCATATCCAGTTAGGGCTGGGACACATTCCCTGCCTGAAACCCTGCCTGAAACCCTCCTAGTCATGGTAGACAATACTGAGTTAGATAGACCAATGGCCTGACTTGATCCTAGTTTGGTCCGGGGGGGGAGAGGGAGAGTCATTGGTTTTTAGTGTGATGTTGCTGAGCAGAGATGGGTAAGCTCTGCTCCACTCTCATCAGACTGGCTTGGAAGAGGGTTGCAGATCTCAAAGGATGTGCTCTATGGGGAGCTGGCACTAGGCCTGTTGGCAAACCAACTCTGTGTTACAAAGATGTCTGCAAGCATGACATGAAGGCTGGCAATATTAACTCTGCTGTGCAGGAACCCCTTGCAGGCAACTGCATTGCTTGGAGAGAGACAGGTTGTGTATCCATGGCAGGCAGTGTGCAGAGGAGGAATGACCGCCGGGAGGAGCGCAGAGTGAAGAAATGCCATGGCGCACCTGTAACAGCAACCTACCTCGCAAGGTTGATATGGGGATTAAATGAGGAGATGAACCTTGTGTGTCACTTGGGGTCCTGGGGGGGGAGGGGGGATATTAATGCAATAAATAATTAAATAGCCTGATAAAGGTTTAAAACCCAAATTAAACTTCTGCTCCTTCACAAATACTCTTCGATCACATATATTCAGGGTTTAATGTCCCCCCCCCCATATTACCAGACTGTCCCCCTTTTGACAACACTGGATAGCTCTGAGTTGACCGAATCAGACCCTGGGCAATCTGGGGATACCTCAACCTGATCCTACCAAATCCCAGGTCACCCCAAATTAGACTGATTTGTTTCAGGATAGAGAAATTGACCTGATATTGTGCATGACCCTAGTAGTTAGAACTGGGGCAGTGTGAGTCAGGATTTGCCCAGGAGAGTTGGATCTCATACTCTCCAAGATGCTGCCAAGTGAAATCGGGATGCATGTCTTCCAGGGCTCTGGTCCCACATGAGTCACAGCCTCCCAAAACATGCATCTTTGGGGGCTGTACTCTTGTGGGAGCCAAAATGGGACATTCTGGGAGCTGAGGTGGCTTCTGTAAATCCAGAATGTTCCACCTAAAGGAAGAGAGTTGACAGATATTGGATCTTCTTGGGCATCGTGGAATCTCACTCCCACCCAGAATTCACCAAACTCTTCACCCTGGCTTTGGGACCAAGGATAAGAAACTAACTGCCATTTGTGGGCATTTTGTAGGGCTGTTAAATGTCCAATAACACTTGGCTATGTGTTGGGAGCAATGCAGCGGCCCAAGTATTGATTTGGGGTTGCAGCCAGCTCAGCCCAGACTGGCCTGGAAGTCATAGGCTAGAGATGCTTCTCTGATTGCTTGTCTTGAAATGTGTCAGATCTGATTTAGTGAAATCCTATTTCTGGAATAGGTATCATTACTGAGACTAGGGGAGGGGGGCACCAGCAGTAATATCATACAGCTGCCTCTTTCAGTTGCACCACTCAGAGTTAAGTGGAGTTAGGGAAACATTAAACCAGAGAGTGGTGTTGGTTATAAAAAAAGATGCAGCAAAATAATGTAATTAGCAGCTGGGTGACATAACAAATACCAACGATTTGGGCCCTTTCATTCGTTGTTATGCAAAACCCCACCTTATAGCGTGCGTACGTGCACACCCACACCCACACATGTTAGCTTATTTATTTCATAAAATCTAAACACCACTGGATTGTAAAAAACAACAACCCTCAAAACAGTTTACAAAAAAAGATAAAACAATTTAAAGGGGGGGGAATTGAGCTGTACTTGACAGTATTCAAAAGTCAAAATACTAAAACAGATTAAAATTCACATCAGCAGGCTTATTTAAAAATAAAAAAATAGCATATATCAATAGTCAGGAAGCTCCAAAGTGTAGGTGCTGCCATGTAAATGTACATTCTCTAACATGTTGTGGCAGAAAACCGTGATGCCCGTCTTCTGGGGCTGTTTTTCTGCATGAATCACATGACCCCTGTGAGAGCATGGTCCCCCAAAATGGGATGGCCTGATTTTAAACAAGACAGTTGAAGATATGTAAATGCTCAAGTTTTTGCAAATGTTGAATGGGTATTATGTGGCACCTATAGCAAGGCCATTTCCACCGATCAAAGCAGTCGAATGTGGGCACATGTGGGTTAGGGTGATATCTTATCGCCATTGCCAGTAGCTTTAAAAATTAGGAGCTTGTTAAAGATCTTTTCTTGCTAGTGGCACATTTCTTGCTAGAAACTCACACAGCACTGAAGAGTGGGGTGAGTTTGGGAGGAAGTATCAAAGAAGAAGACCTTACAGGTGTGTGTGTGTGTGTGTGTGTGTGTGTGTGTGTGTGTGAAGCCAAATTAATCAAGGCGAGTCTTAGAACAAGAGGAGAAGCTGAGCTTACCTTTCGACAAGGAATATTCTCTGGATCAGCCAGCTTAGGCTCCCTGTTTGCTGAAAGAAGCCCTTGCAGAATTGGTTCCAAGCAGGGAGGGAGTGCCCCTCTTCCTATTCCTGGATCCTCGAAAGAGGGTGCCTGAACCCCTTCCTTTTCTGCTGTTAAGTAGGGGATTTACACCCTGCTATTTGCAGAAAGAAAAAAGAAACGGGGGGGGGGAGAGAAACACCTTCTGGGCTCAAGGGACTGCTGCTGGAATGAGGGATAAGATAAGAGAAGGGTAGATCAGTAGATAAACATAATGGATAAAGCCTGCCCAGTGAATGAGAGACACAGAGAGAAATGCTTAGGATTAAGTTCCCTAATGATAAATCACAGCCATGTTTCTTATTGTTCGGCATTCACAGGCAAGTGGGCCGTGGAGAATGCTCAGTGTCCCTTTGCCAGAAGCAAGGTCAGGTAGCTTTCAAGGGCAAGGCCCAAATTTCTCCCCACTGTGTCCTCCCCACCCTGCTTTCCAAGGGGAGTTCAAATTATGGAATTGGTGGGTCAGGAAGATGAGGATGACAACGCAGATCATTTCCCAATAAGCTCAAAGCAGTGGACATTGGTGTCCTGCCTTCCATTTGTTCCTCATGACACCCCTGTGACCTAGGCCAGCTGAGAACTGGGGACAGCTGTGGTTGTTGTTTTCTGTGGTGGTGGTGGGCAGTCGGAGCAGCACTGTGCACCTGCTGCTTACCAAGAGGGAAGGACAAACCAGGGATAGCTCAGTGCAGGGCAGTCATTGTGGCAAAGCCACTCTTGCATTCCTGCCCAGTGACTGCTGCTGTGAACTTCATGGCTCCTGGAGACTAAGTGGAGCTGGTGAGGGGATGCAGTCTGGGCAGACTTCTGCAAGCTGGATGGAGAGGTCTCAAGGATTGCATTTGGCCTCCAGGCCTGAGGTGGGAATTGTAGCTGTGGGAGGGAAATAGGGGTCTCCTAATGATTCTCAACAACACTGAGGAGAACATTCTGATGGTAAGAGCTGTTCAACAGTGGAACAGACTACTTCAAAGGGTGGGGTAGTGTCCTTCATTCTGGGCTTTTAAACAGAGGTTGGATGGCCATCTGTCAGCAACTCTTTAGCTGTGATTCCTGCATTGCAGGGCATTAGACCAGATGTCTTTGGAGCCCCTTCCAATTCCATGCTTCTATGGTTTAGTGAGAGAGAGCAAGTGAAGGCAATGTAAATGAACAAGTCAAAAATACCCCCACACCCTACTGGGTTAAAATAAAATAAAATAAATGGGAGTTGTTTGATATAACATATATTTACAATACACTTTCATATATCGTGTGGTTCATTTCTCACTGTTAGGGTTGCCATCATTTTTACAAGCCCTGCACCTGAGTCTTTAATAGCAGCTGGACACAAAAATTAAGCTTCCTCCCATCATTTATCTTCATGCCAAGAAACAGCTCCAGCTGCCAAATTAAAGAAAACCCCTGTTGATTTCCACTCCTTAAAAAAACCCACAAGAAATAAGCAGGGGATTTATTTCCCCAACAACAGAAACAAAAACATTTTCCCCTCCTTTTTTCAGCATATGATACCTCTGGAAGATTCTGGCATAACAAGTTCAAGCAGAAGCTCAGCGTCCAGGGGAAAATCTGGCACGGTGAGGTTTTGTAAGAATTGCTAGTAAACTTCTGGGATTATATCTGGATTTCAAAAGAACTGATTTTGTAACAAACATCCTGGTCATGGCAGGGAGTCAAGTCACAGCCTACAGTTTGATTCTCGGAGAGGTTGTGGCAAAGGTTTCACATCGCCCTGGGCAAAAAGAGGGTCTTGAATTGTGACTCTTCTCATAAGAAAAGAAACAATGGGAATGTAAATGCAAATAAGTAATAAGCACCCCCTTTGTGGTTGGTCTGTGCTGTTGTACTTCTGCACCGGACCTGGTTCAGCTAATTGCATGATTCTGTCAGCTTCATTCTGGCTTCTAGTCACTTACTCAGATTGCCTGGAATTAGACCTGTAACGTCATGTCATATTGTCAATTTGAGGCTGCTTCTTGCAGCTATTATGGAAATAATCACTCTATATGTGTGAATGTGCAAATACTTACAAAATGGATAAGGTGCCAGCGGATGGCACCGGAGGATTGGAGACACAGGCTCCTTTTTGTTTGCTTTCTTTTTAGCTTTGCAAGGTTGACAGGAATGTGCATATGGCTTTATGAAAATGACATATTGGCACGCCTGATGCCCTTCACGGGTGTTAGTGTGGTTTTTTCACCTGTTCATAAAACCTGGGTGCTTGTACATACCTTGCAACTGGGTCAGTGGGGGGCAAGAATCAACTCCTGCTTTTAAGAAATCCCACCGGGGGGGGGGAGAGACACACCCTGTGTTAATTCACTTTTAAGAGATTTCAGACACACACACACACACACACACACACACACACACACACATATATAGAACTTTTTTACACAGCACATAATGAACTATACCCACAGGAGGCAGGGATGGCCACAAATTGGGATACTTTTAAAATTGTTGTTGTTGCTGTTGTTGTTTAGTCGTGTCTGACTCTTCATGACCCCATGGACCAGAGCATGCCAGGCACTCCTGTCTTCCACTGCCTCCCACAGTTTGGTCAAACTCATGCTGGTAGCTTCAAGAACACTGTCCAACCATCTTGTCCTCTGTCGTCCCTTTCTCCTTGTGCCCTCCATCTTTCCCAACATCAGGGTCTTTTCCAGGGAGTCATCTCTTCTCATGAGGTGGCCAAAGTATTGGAGCCTCAGTTTCACGATCTCTCCTTCCAGTGAGCACTCAGGGCTGATTTCCTTCAGAATGGATAGGTTTGATCTTCTTGCTGTCCATGGGACTCTCAAGAGTCTCCTCCAGCACCATAATTCAAAAGCATCAATTCTTCGGCAATCAGCCTTCTTTATGGTCCAGCTCTCACTTCCATACATCACTACTGGGAAAACCATAGCTTTAACTATACGGACCTTTGTTGGCAAGGTGATGTCATGGATCACTTTTAAAATAGGATTAGACAACTTCATGGAGGAGAGGACTGTATAGATACTGACCATGATGGAGATTATGCTCTGCCTCCTCAGATGCAGGCAGCGGTGCTTTTTGTGTGTGAATCGTATTCACCAGTGCAGAGTATTGACACCTATTTTTTGCTGCCCAGGGGAACCATTGTTTGCTGGTACCCATTTTTATCATGATAAGAGACCCAGCACGTAACTTTTTATCCAAAAGGCACTGAAATAGTGTTATTTTAAATTGTTTCTATGTCATTTTATTAGTGTGAGCCACCTTGGGCTCCCCTTGAGGAGGGGTGTGTGTTATAAATTTTGTATGTATGAATGTATGAATGGCTGAATGAATCAATGAATGAATGAATTACTTGCCTCTTGCCTAAGCAGATTCAAGCTTGGGACTGCTGTCTACACACTAGCTATTCCTGCTTCTCTCAACAACACATGCTTCAGTTGTCAAAACAAAATGGGAGTGAGATGCAGATCCTGCCTGTGTGTGTGTTTTCCTGTTGCTTGATTTGTTTTTCTTTAACCAAGGAAAATGGGTTGGCCAATTCCACCACTGCGGCCCACTTCTCTATTCCCCTAGTGCCTTGAACTGGAAGCTGATTGTGAGAATGTTAATTCTAGAGAGTAGAAAGCAGGGTAGAGAACGAGGGAAGAGGACAGGGCAGAGGACAATCATCCTCCCTCCTGTGTTATGAAGATTTTAGATACACAGTTTTGATAAAAGCTTGCAAGGACTGAATTTGCTATCAAGCCTAATGTAGCATGACAGATTTTTGTCTGAGCTTGCAAAGGATCACATTTGCAGCTCCTGTGAGGCGGGGAAGTGAGCTCAATAGGCTATTTTCCACATCCATGCTCTGTTCAGGAACAAAAAAAGAAAAAAAGAAAGGGAAAAGGAGACAATTGTTGTGTTTCATTTATTGCAAAGGGTGGGGGGGGAGAGACACCACCTTCTGTTTTAAAATGGTGTAACTGATTACTTCCTTTCATGGAGCAGGTAATGCTTTGGAAACAGGGGCGCCTGGCTGATAGGGCAGAGTACGAGTTAGCAAGTTGAGCGGGACATGTCTGGAACCAACTGGGCAGCAGTTTGCAATTATTAAACATTCCTGTAGGGTCTCTGTGGATGGAACAGGGACCAAAAACATGGGCCTGCAATCATATGCTTATGATAAAGAGCTCTGGCTGAGCGAGTTGTCTCGATTGCACTGGGGCCACATTCATATCTTGCGTTTAAAGTATTATGATACTAAGGAAGGAAGGAAGAACTTCTGATAGATCCTCCAAGTTTCCTTGTTTTCCAGGGACAGTCCCTGATTTACAGAAGCTGTCCTGGTTTCTGTTTGATCCATCAGAAATGTTGGAGAGTATGGCGTTATCACCCCCTCGAGCCATCTGAAGGCAGTTCTGTATAGGGTTTTTCAATGTTTAATGTTTAATTTTGTTTTTATATATGTTGGAAGCTGCCCAGAGTGGCTGGGTCAACCCAGTCAGATGGATGGGATATTATTATTGTTGTTTTTGTTGAATTGGTAAAGGTAAAGGGACCCCTGACCATTAGGTCCAGTCGTGGCCGACTCTGGCGTTGCAGCGCTCATCTCGCTTTACTGGCCGAGGGAGCTGGTGTATAGCTTCCGGGTCATGTTGTGGCCAGCATAACTAAGCCGCTTCTGGCAAACCAGAGCAGCACACGGAAATGCCGTTTACCTTCCTGCTGAAGTGGTACCTATTTATCTACTTGCACTTTGATGTGCTTTCGAACTGCTAAGTTGGCAGGAGCTGGGACCGAGGAACAGGAGCTCACCCCGTCGCGGGGATTCAAACCGCCAACCTTCTGATCGGCAAGTCCTAGGCTCTGTGGTTTAACCCACAGCACCATCTACATCCCTTTTGTTGAATAGGATGTCCCTATTTCCATCAGAGAAATGTTGGAAGGTATTCCTCATGCAGCACATATTTAACCTAGGGAGCTGACTCCCACAGAAGGCAGTGATGGCTACCAACCTAGGTGACTTTAAAAGAGGATTAGACAAATTTGTGGAGAACAAGGTGATCAATAGCCATGATGGCTACCTCTGCCAGGTTGCTGGACTAGATGAGCCATTGGCCTGATCTAGCAGGTGCTTTTTATGTTCAAAGAATCCTGGAAGCTGTAGTTTTTTAAAGGGATTAACTGTTAAACCACTGGGGAAGTTGTAGCTCTGGGAGAGGAATAGGGGGCCACCTACCATCTCTCTGCACCCTTAATCTGTAGCTCTTTGGGGAAGCCAAGGCTGTTTAAAGTGGTATCATATCACTTTAAATGTATAGTGTAAATGTGGCTTGTGTCTTCTTCTTCTGCCAAGTTACCGGTGGGTGGAGTCACAGCCTATGATGGGTGGAGCCAGAAACATAAGTGTTCCTGATTAGCTAATCCATTATAAACACCTTTGTGCTTCAGTTTTCACCTCAGATTGGAGTTTTCTAACCTATGCATGCCTACCCAGAAGGAAGAACCATTGGGTTTGATTGGATTACTCTACAACAAAATTCAGAATTCAATAACATCTGGAGAGCCACATCTTGACTACCTCTGATTTTGATTGTCTTTTTTTAGTTGCAGCTATAGTAATAATGGGAAGCGGAGTCTGCGTGGAAATGGTTTGCTACAGGCTGTGTCTCTCCATTGTTGGTCTAACGTGGGAGACAGCTGGAGGACATGTTTCAACTGCACGACAGAAATCAGTTTGTAAAAAAAGCGAGAGGGAACTATGGCTAATGGCCATGTCTGTCCTGAGCAGCCCAATTAGCAATATTGCTTTGCTGGTATATTAGCACATTGTACATTCAAGCTCTCGTTCCGATAGCAGAATTATAGAACTGCTCCGAGAGCCCTTTTCTGCTGAGTTGACATTTGTAAGGTTTTGCCTTGCTAAAGCAAATAAACCTGCTTATGGTAATGATCAAATGTATACTGGAGGCCTGATGGGATTGTTTGTTTATTGGTTGATTTTGGGCGCTGCTTGTTGATAATGGCAAGATGCAAGGAGTGATTTGCGCCTCTTGGATGTCCAGATTAGTTGATCAGAGGAGAGGGATTCTGATGAGGGCTAATTCACATCAACATGCTCAACAGCTGTTGTGAGCAGGATCCCTAATATTTGCCTGAGTCAATCAGCTACCATGGAATAACCACTGCAGAAAACAATGTATTTCCTACTGACTGATGTAAATGAAGTAGCAAAAAAGTTTGCATGTTTGGCTGCAGGTTGCTAAACAGTTGATTGTTCAGCAGGTGTACATTTTTGTGTAAGCCTAGTAATGTGGGGTTGTCACTAAAGCTAGCACTACTCAGAGTAGACCCATTAAAATTAATAAATAGGACTCGCCTAGGCCCATTCATTTCCAATGGTCTCTTCCAAGTAAAACGTTGTTGATTCAACCCTAAGTACAGCATCTTCAGAACAACAAAATCATCTTGACTTCTCTTAAAATATTGTTTTCCCAAAGTTTATTACTTCATATGCTTCTCCTTCCCTGCCACCTCCCTACCCCAATACATTTTACATATAATTCTTTCCTTTATGTTACTCCGTGACTGTATTCAGACATCATGCTTAATTACTGTCTGGGAAGACTAACCTTCCCCCAGACTTAGACTCTCACTCCACCCTTTCCTTTCTCCTTGTTGACTGGGAGGGAAAATTCAGAAACGTCTACTTCCACATGTAGTCAACCATGGTTTGTTCTGCTTTCTATGGCTAACTTTGTGATTTATAGTTAAAACAATGTGAACTTCAAATTGTGGCTTCTGAAGCTGGTATATGGCTATTTTACTGTTAACTATGGCTACAGGTTGGGATGACATGGTAAAACACAGTTAATAAGAAATGGAAGCAAAAAGCTGCGCAGAAGGAGGAAAGCAGGTGGAGAAGCCCAGAAAGAGGCTAGGTTCATTCACATCTCTCAAAACCATAGTTTAGTGTGATATCCAAACACAGCCAGTGTGTGGAAGTCCTGTAGCTCACTGGTAGAAGGTCTTAGGTTCAATCCCTAGCATGCAGAAGGTCTTAGGTTCAATCCCTAGCATTTCCAGGTAAGCTGGGAGAGTCTTCTACCTGAAACCCTGAAGAGCTGCTGCTATGTAGCATCAGGTCTATGTAGATCAGGGATCCCCAAATTTTGGAAACAGTCTCCAGTTGTTTTTAGACTGCAGTTCCCATCATCCCTGACTACTGTTCCTGCTAGCTAGGGATCATGGGAGCTGTAGTCCAAAAACAGCTGAAGACCCAAGTTTGGGAAACCCTGGTGTAGACATTACTGAGGGAGGTGGATCAATGGTCTGATTCAATATAAAGTGGCTTCCTAGGATTCTGTTGTGGAATGACATATTGTGTTTTTTTCAGGATTGTGTATTACCAGCGCCAATATAACAACTCTGATTTTTTAAATAAAAAAACCCCATTGGTATTTGCCTAAAATTAGCTGTTTCCACAAAGATTTCTTGCCAACAAACTCATTCATTAAAATATTAATGGAAAGCAAACACGAAAAGAAGGGGGAAACACAGCTGACGCAAATTTGTTTTAAAAGAGCAAACAAGTATCCTCTGAAAATTTTCCCTATTATTCATCCAGGTCTAGGGAGAGAGTGGGGGAAGCCACCAAACAGTTCTTCAAAGATTAACAGTTGCAGTATTTTGAGATAAGCCTCATAATGGAAGAGTTTGGGATAGGTTTGTAGATGCTTATAAGCTTTGTGAGGTAGGTTGGTGAATTTTGGGAGGGCATTTCTTTCACAATCAGAAGTTTAAGAGCTAAAGCTTACCCTTTTACTGCACCTCCATGCTAGGAAGAACTTCATCTACTAGGTTCCTGCCTGTAATCCAAATATATTTCAGAAAAGGGACTTTGGCAGTATGCTGCTTGATGACAGGGTCTACCTGAACGAAAGAGGTGTGTTTGGCTTCTTTGCCATACAGCTTACAGCAAATGCTGAAGACACAATTCTTTACCCTAGCCTTTGACACTTGAGGTGGGTGTTTTCAAGGCTGGTTTTATTCTGTGGTTGTAATATGTTTTAACTGTTTTAAGTTTTTAATTACTGTAACCTGCTCTGGGACCTGCTGGTGAAGGAGGGTTAATAAATGTTACAACATTTCTAGGAGTATGGAGTGCTACCATAGATCCTTTGACACCCCCCTCCCCCCGGTCAAAGAGAGTGTCACCTTCATAATATGAATACACTGCTTCTCTTCTGTGGCATAGCTGCCAACATCTCTTCAATGAAAATAGGGACGTACTATAACAACAACAACAACTTTATTTATATCCTGCCCTTCTGACTGGTTGCCCCAACCACTCTGAGCAGCTTCTAACACATATAAAAACATTAAACATTAAAAAACTTCCCCATACAGAGAAGCCTCCGTGTGTCTTCTAAAGCTTGTGTAGTTACTTATCTCCTTGGCTCAGAGGTTGCAAAACTTCATACCCTCCAACATTTCTGCAATGAAAATAGGGACGTCCTAAGGAAAAGCGGGACATTCTGGGATCAAATCAGAAACCTAGATGGCTTTTTAAAATCCAGGACTGGTCCTGGAAAACAGGGGCATTTAGAGGGTATGCTGTGGGACCTGGAAAATTACCCCATTTCCCCCTGTTGCCCAATATGGCTGACTCAGAGGCCATAATCAGGAAGAAGAGAACCCCAGAAACCAAACAACACACCCCAGACCTCTCTATCTGGCCCAGAGGACTCTTATTAGCTATTTGTCAGGTTTGCAGATGCTTGTCCTCCACCATCCATTTCATTTGAGAAAGAAGGCAGAGGGCAAGAAAATACATTTTTTCCCTTTTTTCATAATAGAGAAATCATTCACTTTCATTAGCATCACAACTGATGGTATAAAGGGGTCAATAGTATCCATAAGTTTTGTTGTTGTTGTTTACTTTTAAAACTTGTATTTTTTAAAAAAAGTTTGTGACCCAGAACAACTATTGGATCTCCCCCTCCAATCATAGCTACCATTTTGTGCAAAATGTTTGTGTGTGATTTTTGCTGAGGTAGCCCTTGCCTTGGTCAGCTGTGTAATTATGAGGGAGTTTTCATCTGTAGGTTTGTTTAAATGTCTCCCTGGTGTGTACAAGTCCAGAACCAAGAAAGACAAATCCTCTCTGTTCCTTTCTCCTTAAATGATACCCTGGATATGTCTTCTGGGGTATTTTTCCAGTTTGTTCAGTGTTACCGGGCATTTTTTCTCCCTGGACTCCACCTGTGTTATTTAAGTGACTTTGTGGACAAAGGCTCCTCCCTTTGAGTTCCTTTGAGCTCCTCTTCCCCCTCTCCACCTGTACATTTTGTGTAGTAAGAAATGCAGAGGCTATGCAGCCCTTGTTGGCTGTTTTATTCCCATACGTAACATTAAGCTAATGTTCATGTAAATAAATACAACCTTAAAAACACACAACCTTGAAAAACAATGGCTCTGACTGATAAAGCTTTATGGATTCTTCCATTCTTCCATCTGGCTCATAAATAACACTTCCTTTAAAGTGTTTGGATAACCTTTTGCTCTCTAGACATTGTTGGACTTCAGTTCCCACTGCTTCAGACCACTGGCCATGTTAGCTGAGGCTGATAGGAGTTGGAGTCCAACAATATATTGAGGACCATAGGTTCAGCACCCCTGCTTTTAGACATAATCTCACCCCTCTGCTGCCCAAGCAACTCTCTCAACCAGGGATGGGGGAGAAATTTGACTCAGTTCACATTTAAAGGTGGTCCCACCTAATTCACACTTTCCGAAAAGCTATGTGAACTGAAATAAACACAACCATCCTTTGACATTCACATGTCTCTGAACTTTGCAATGCAACCCTCCACCAAGCAATATGTACAGAATGGCATCTACTAGGGTACAGTCTCTACACAAATGCATATATGTGCAAAGATAGCATGTGGAAATGTTTGGGGAAATTATTTTGCCAAAAGAAATGTGGGTATTAGGCAAGACTGCATACAAATAAGGTTAAATGTGCAATAAAATGCTTCTGAATTTTCACGACTTTTAAAACAAAGAAAACACACACAAACTGATGTGGAAATATGGATAACTGGGTTTAAGATTGTTAAAAAATGATAATGAGAATAATTGAAACTACAATTAACAGATTCACATAACCCTGCTTTTGACCTAGAGAGAGTCTACCTGTGCGTAGGCATAGGTTAGTCTTTGCTGCCTGAGGAAACATGCCAAAGGATCCATCAGTATTTTTAATTCAGAAAATTAATTCAAGGAAGTGCATTTTGTTAAATAAAAAGAGGGAGAGATTTTGTGTGTGTGTTTCTGTTTATCCATCCATCCATCCATCCAGCAACCTGGATGCGAGTGTGGATTCTGCCTGCTCTAATCATGGATTATTGCAACTGCGGTACTGATTATATGCAGAACCCCCCTGCCGTTGTCTCTTCTTTTCTCTATTGCCACCCCTTTCAGTTCTTCATAGCCTAAAAAATGCATCTCATGAGGATAAAGAGTGATAAAATGCATGGCAGGCTGTAGAATTTAGTTTTTATTTAGGAAATGCCTAAAAGAATATGGATGAATAAAGGTGTCTGCCTGCCTCTAACTTTTAAGCACATTTGAATTGTGCTTGTGTCATGGGGTCAGAATCCTGCATAGGCATGATAGGCCTGTAAATCACTTCACTAACCCTGCCCCCCCCCATGCTAGCTACTGATCATGTGTCTCTCCCCCTGTACCCCATTGCTGGATTAGTAGCAATAAACATGGATGGAATTGGTGGTCCCTCAGGGACAGACTGTGAAGAGGGGGGAGGCAGTTGACCGCATTGTTACGCTAGGCCTTGTAAACCTGCAAGACCATTTAGGCTTTTAATATGGACTAGTCCTCTCTCTCCCTCTCTGTTTCTGTCTCCTTCTCTCTCTTTCATTGCAGGCCAGGCTGCTGCACAGTTTTACAGGGTCATAAACGCCCTGACAGGAGTCATAAACGCCTCCAATTGCACCACACATAGCCATGGAGTATATTTTAAGGGCCCCTGAGTTTTCATTTTGCAGCTTTTATGGGGGCTCGTAAAAACCTCAGCGAGGCGTGGCTTCTGATTGGCCTGTCGGTGCGAAGGTAGTTAAAATTACGGCCACAGACAAATTGTTCTAGTCCGAATATATCAGAAGTTTTGCATGCGATGGGAGGGAGGAGGCAGCGTTCTGCCCCTGCGGTGCCCCCATGTGCCCTGGCTCATGGATGACCCCCCCTCGGCCTCCTCAGAAGCTTGCAAGGACACCTGCAAAAGGGTCACCTCCCCTCTAGGCAACCCCGAGGAGCAAGGATTAATTGAAGCCTCAGCTCAACCCTAAAGGGATGGCGACTATTTTTTTAATCATCATGGGAAAGGCTCCCAGCTCAGAGGCAGAGTGTATGTTTTGCATGTGCAATGCCCACAGACTGAATCCCTGACATCTTTAGTAGTTAAAGGATGTAGCTTAACAAGATTGGGAAAGACCCTAAGTGGCCTTAGTACAAGGGCCAGTGTGCTGTTGTGCTTAAAGTGTTGGACTAGGGTCTGGGATAGAGCCAGGTTCAAATTGCCACTTGGCCATGGTGTTCACCTGGTAACAATAGGCCAATCCCTGCTTTTCATCCTAGCCTACCTCACAGTGTTGTTGTGAGGATTAAATGAAGAGAGGGGAGAAGCATTCACGCCACCTGAATCTCCTTTGTGGGAAAGGTGGGATAGCAATGCAAAATAAATGAATAAATCAGATATTTGGTCCATCTGGCTCAGTATTGCTTACCCTCCAATATTTACCTGATGAAAATAGGGATGTCCTATGGAAACGCAGGACGTTTCGAAATCAAATCAGAAACTGGGATGGCTTCTGTAAATCTAGAACTGTCCCTGGGGAAAAAGGGACACTTGGAGGGTGTGGTATTGTCCACATTGGCTGGCAGCAACTTTGCAGGATTTTGGTGTCTTCCAGTCCTGCATAGAAATGTCAGGGATTTGAGCTTCTGAATGTGAAGCACCTGCTCTGCCTATGACCTCAGGAAATTTTTGCCAGTCAGAGAAGACCACACTGGGTTGGTGAAGAAATTGCCTGCTTGAGTGCTAGTTGGCTTTGTGTGTGTGTGTGTTTTTTTTTTTTTTAAAATAAACACTGTTTTTATACTGCCATATCAAAAAATATCATAAAATACCCTTGGAAGGAGGATTGATTGTTAAACCACTCTGGAAACTATAGCTCTGGAAAAGGAACAGGATCCTTAACTAATTAAAATTCACAGGAATCTTTGCGGGGGGCAGGGGCACCAACTACAGGGGGCTCTGGGTGCTTGAGCACACCACAGGGCCGCTGACACAACATCCGGTGCCTCACGAAGCACCGGAAGTCATGTCCGAGGCCTCGCAAGACCTCAGAGATGCTGTCCAAGGCATTGCAAGACCTTGGAACCCGACTTCCGGTACCACTGGAAGTCAGGTTTTGAGGCCAGGGTGTGTGTGTAACACCATGATGTCACATCACAATGTGACATCATGAAATCACGGGCACCGGGCACCCATAAGCTAGGGCCCAAGTCGGCTCCCTTGGCAGGGGGGAGGGAGCCATGCCTGTTTAATTTTATATCATAGTGCTCTAAATGCATAGTACAAATGTGGTCTTTGCCTTTTTTAGGGTTTCCCCACCTGTCTCTCCTTCTGCCTGATGCCCCACCCACTAACAGTCCCAGATTTCACTGCTCTGTCCAACCTAAGTTGCAGTAACCCTGTGGCTTCCTCAACCTAATTTGGCCAGTGCCGAAATCCTCCTTGGCCAAATCCTGCACAGAACCTCTCATTTCTACAGCTGTTATTTCTGCAACCTAAAGAAGCACTGTGGGAATTGAGGTCTGTACAGGTAGAGAGAGTGTGTATCTGTGTGGGGGGGGGGAGAGGTCAGCATGTCTAATTCTTTCATTACCCAGTTTTCGAATCAGCTTATCACAGCTGGCTACAGGGTGTTGTTGTTTCTTTAAAATACCAATATTGTGGTTTTTATTATTATTGTGCATCAGATGTAGTTATCCTCCTTTTGTCTACCTGCAGCTTCATATGCTAATTATATAAACTACGGCTGATCAAAGCATTTGTAAAAGAGAAAACTACCTCTTTATCCTTTTTGTTGCTCCTTCAACCCATTTGAAAAGGTCCCCCCTCCCTGCCTTTTATCAGACGGCATTTTCTTTTGACTATCCATACTTGACTTCTCATCCCCGCCACCTTTCTTCTCACAGGTTGCAACTGGCATGTATATGTATCTCTCGCACTCCATCTATCTGCTTCCCCGTCTGCCTTAATCTTTCTCTCTTCTCTTTTGGCTTGTTCATTTTAAATCAGTGGTTCAGGAGATGCAGACGATCCAGGATTTATACCTGTGTCTTATTTACCTGCCACCAGCATGTGGGACAATCCTTACAAAGCCTTAATCCTGCCTTCTGCTTTCATTGCCGGAGCTTAGCTTTACAGGATGTGAAGTGAAAAAAACAAATTGTCTCTGACCATGTGCAGAATGTCTTGCATGGCTGGGCCATCAAACTTCATTAAGATGTTGGATAATATTATCCCACTCTTCCACTCTTCCACACACATGCACACATACACATAGTCGTACCTTGGAAGTCGAATGTAATCCGTTCTGGATGTCCATTTGACTTACAAAACGTTTGCAAACCAAAACCCGGCTTTTGATTGGCTGCAGGAGCATCCGGACATTCAGCTTTTGAAAATTGTTCAAAAACCTGAACACTCACTTCCGGTTTTCAAGTTTTCAATCTGCCGGCAATCAAGGTACAACTGTGTGTGTGTGTGTGTGTGTGTGTGTGTGTGTTTGTGTGTGTATAAAACCAACATTTTACTATACTATGGATTTCTCCTAACACACATGTCTCTGTATGCATTTTTGCCTATATACACACTCTGCAAAGTGAGTTCCCCTAATTTCCTCAAATTTTGTACATTTTCTTTAATATATGCAGATCTAGGCATTTCGGTACACATTACTTGACTGGAGAAAATGCCCTGCAAAGTTCAGAGAAGTGCGAATTTTGAAGGATGGCTGTTTCCGTTTGCATATTTTTTGGGAAAGTGTGAATTAAACAGCTTCAACTCTAAATGTGAACTGAGTTGAATTTCTTCCCCTTCCCTATAAGTGATATATAAGAATCATTTTGTTTGAAGAGCACTTGTCCGGTAAGGCCGCTTAGTCATTTTATACTGAAAACCCTTTTTCCCCCCATGGAGGCAATTTCCCAAACATGCTGGCACCAAGAATTTAAACCAAATGGGCCTGCATTTTCACTGTCAGGCAATTTCCAGTCGAGCTGTGATAATAAATGATGGCATTAAATCTTTATGCAATATGTTTTTTGAGCTCGTCAGGAAACAAACCTGGCAAGGACAATCTTGGATCAGGATTGACAGGGTGTCTTGTAATTCTGCTAATCTTCAGACGAATGATAAAACGATCTTTCTGCTCCGCAACCCTGCTAGCAACACGGTTGAGGGTATTTTATATACACGGTATATTTTAAGCAGGGTGTAGCTACACAGCTACTTTCAAGTTCTCTCTTTAATTTGGGACGAGACGGCCTTCAGAGCAGAATTTATGACCCACAGGCAGTCAAGATTCAGGTTGCATTTGCCATCTTGTATCTATTTCCCACGATGCAAGAAGATTAGTTGAGGCCTTGGGCTGCTTCACGTTGTATCTTGCCTCTTTCCTACTCACCACCCTCCTGCCTCTTCTGCAGATTCTTCTATTGCCAAGAGCACCCTTCTCTGGTTCTGTACCATCCAGTCTCAGCCAGACCCCATCATATGGCAGAAATACATCATTGAAGATGTGCAATGGGATAGTCACTGTGAAATGGAAATAGATAGATATAGATAGATAGGTTTTATTTTGATTTCCTTCATCCCTTCCTTTTCTCTTTCCCCTTGTCTGTCATGTTTAGTTCTTAGATTGCAAGCCTGTGATTCCATGATTGTCTTATTTTTACTGTATCTAAGCCACGCTGGGGGCACTTTTTGCTGAAGAGTAGAATATAAAAATGTGATAGGTAGATTGATAGATGATAGATGACAGATAAATAGATAGATGATGATGATAGATGATAGATAGATAGATAGATAGATAGATAGATAGATGATAGATAGATAGATAGATAGATAGATAGATAGATAGACAGACAGACAGACAGACAGATAGAATATGGGGTTGTTGAAGGATTAGAAACAAAAGCAGCGACAAATTCCTTGATACCCAAGAGATGAGGTCTTGAAAGAGGAAGCCATTACGTAAAGGCAGCTCACAATGATTGGCAAGAGGACAGCCAAGGTGAAACATCAAATGAAATACAACCCACCTGCTGCACCACCATGCCCACACCCCAGCCATGGTGCATTGTCACAAAATCCCATGCTAGCTACACATGCATTTGTCACAATTGATAGCAGTCGGCTGGGTGGCATTCAGTTATTGTTTTCTTCTGAAAGACGCTGCTCGAAAGCAAATTGTATTGTAGCAGCGGGAGCATCAATGAGAATATGGAAAGATCATAGCAGTTCAAACCTTGTGAAGCTCTGGCTTTTGTGAATTTTCACTTAGCCAGAGACGGGTGGAGGAGGCGAGGATGAATGCAGTCACGTTTCTTACCCTTTGGGGTGCGCGGAGGGTGTCTTTGCAGAAACTGCAGAAAGGATTGTAGAAACCTAAGAGCTACACTTTCTGCTACAGGATCCAAGCCAGCCTTTTCTACCTAGTGTCCTCCAGAGATTTGGACAACAACTCCCACAGCTATGCCAGCAGGGGCTGATGGGAGTTATAGTTCAAAACTTCTGGAGGCCACTAGTCTGGCCAAAGCTAATCTAAGCAGTGGGGTCCTTTTCTCAGTATATTTTTAACCTGCTTTCAGAAGGGACCTTCATCTAGTATACTTCCCATATGCCACATAAAACATAACAATTCTGCAAGAAGCTGTAAGATACTAGGGGAACATATAAGGGGTGGACAAATAGGTCTGTTTCTGATTTATCTCACTTTTGCCTGTGTTAACCTGTAAGCTTCTGCATTAAGGAAATAAGACAGCTTTTTGCATGTCTGCCTCCCCCTGAAATAATACAATCAGTTGAGATGGAAAGAGGCCTGCCTATTTTGCAGAGGGAAAACTGGATGCTTGAGCATTCATCCTTATTTGTTTCCTGGGAGATCAAACGTTGTAGGCTATTTAATAAGAATTCATTCTGATTTGTTTACAGGGAGGTTAGGTGATGTGTCAAAGCAAGAGTTACCTGACATTTTCCAGTGCATTTGCCTCTCATTTTCCTTATCACAAAAAGTCTGAGCTATGGAGAGCAAGTAGGTTTGTTGAGCAATACCTCTCCATCAACTACAATTGTGCAACCTGATTTATCCAGCATGTGACTGAATCCCACCCTGGAAATAGTAGCCATCTACTGTGTTGGTGAAGGGACTCAGGTGGCGCTGTGGGTTAAACCACAGAGCCTAGGACTTCCCGATCAGAAGGTCGGCAGTTCGAATCCCCGGGATGGGGTGAGCTTCCATTGCTCGGTCCCTGCTCCTGCCAACCTAGCAGTTCGAAAGCATGCCAGTGCAAGTAGATAAATAGGTACCACTCCAGCAGGAAGGTAAGCGGCGTTTCTGTGTGCTGCTCTGGTTCGCCAGAAGCAGCTTAGTCATGCTGGCCACATGACCTGGAAGCTGTACGCCGGCTCCCTTGGCCAATAAAGCGAGATGAGCGCCACAACCCCAGAGTCGGCCACGACTGGACCTAATGGTCCGGGGTCCCTTTACCTTTACTGTGTTGGTGTCACAGGAAAATGGCTAGAAAGACACTGTATCGTAGTGTCAGCTCACTCCCATCTGTTTCCCACCCCTTTGCCTGTGATGTTGAAGAGGCCTAGTTCTACTGGAGCAGCTGACTGTCTTTTGAAGGAGAGCTTGTTAATTTGGTAACTATTAGCATTTGTGCTTGTTTGACCAATGTTCATGAATCATCTCATGCTCCGAGGCATTAACTTAGCCTGCAGGGGGAGAGGAAAAATTCTTCCTTGCCTTGGTGCTAATGTTTCTTCCAGGCACAACTTTGTCTTTCCCCTCTTTTGCACAATCAATAACCGGTAAGTAACTGCTGCTAATCTGCTCTGGTACAGACCGATTATCGGATTGGAATAATTCTGAGTGTTCCTGGTGGAAACTGTTTCAAGACAGATTTAAGCGTAAGCCATAAGGTGATCGGCCAGAGAGGCTCAGACGAAAAGGAAATATAGATCAAAGAGAAGCAAGCGAGACCATGCTGTTAATGCTCCTTGGTAGAGTATCTCTGATTTATGCCTACTCACATCTCTCCCCATAAATGTCATTTCATTTATATGGCTCACCTGCAGCCTTGCAGAGCATCACATCCTCTAAGCCCCTTGCGCAGCCAATACATTGGCTCACTTTCCACTTGCCTGTCTCTAATTTGGCAGAAGGCTTCTGAACTGAGACTAATGTATATTGGTGCGCTCTCTCTCTCTCTCTCTCTCTCTCTCTCTCTTGAATAATTAGCAATTTCTCTCCCCATGTGTTCCTGCTCTTTTTGTATTTATTTACAACTGAAACATGATTTGTACAGATCCAATTACAGCAGGAGCAGAGATTCATGGATCTCCTCTGTGGTGTCTTTTGGATTTTTTAGTTCCCTCTCTGGCAGAGATCAATATGTCTATGTCTTCACCTCTAGGGTCCATTCCACCGAAGCAGGAAGTTTAAAGGTGAATTTAGAGGTTCCTGTTCAAGGGAGAGAGACCTTCAAGTGAATTTTGACGGCAGTAGTAATCATGATATTCTGTGGGGAAGTTCTCCAGACACCTCCCTCTGTCTTCCAGCAGAGTTAAGGAGCAAAGGTGTAAATTGGTTGAGCCTCTGTAACCCTCTTAGCTTTTTTAGTGTATGAAGTAGCTCCAAGTCTGAAGGATGCTACGAAGCTGTGCACCTCCTTAATGAACTGTAAGCGTTGGGGGTGCTTACTTTCCCTGTCCATTCAACCGAAATGGCAGTGTGATGAGACACAAAGCTACTGCACAAACCTTATACAGATTGGAGTGTTTCTCTCTTCTGGGCTTTTGATCACTGCCACACACTGCCACACACACTGCCACACAGAAAGGTATTCTTTCACTGCCTGCATTCTCCTAGTACAATAACATTAACATGATCAGCGGCATTTTCATGATCCTTCCTGTGTTCCAAACTATTCCACCAGACCTCATGAAATCAGGTGAAACCTGCATTAAAAGATGTACACTCAAGAGCAGTAGAACTGTTTAAGCAATTGCAAGACTACAAACTCCATCATGCAGTGCAACCTAAAGGGAAATATGCATATGCTGAGATATCCAGGACCTTTAATTGAAGTAAGCCATTGATGGCTTTAAAGGAATGCCAAAATAAATAGGAATAGTTAAAAGCAGACAATGTGCCCCCCCCCTCTGATTCTGCTTAAGGCTAGGATACTGAAGTGGAAATTAAATCATTGATGCATGAACTTCACCCTACTACTGAGAAGAAGTATGGCACATGCAAAATGCCCTTTGTCAGTTAGTTAGTTAATAGTATTTTTATGCTTCCCAATAATAGTCTTATCTGGGTGGCTTACAACACTGAAATATCAAAGTACAGTGAGTTTCAACCAGCAGTCAATAAAATACTAAAAGAGCAATGCAAAAAATAGCAGCAGCTGCCAGTGAAACTGAAAGGAGAATTGGGCAGAATTGGACAGGTGTATTCCAAGTCAGTTCCCAGTTGTTCCTGTTCTTCTTTGCAGGGGTGACTTCAAAAGAAATTGAAGGGGGGGTGCAAAGGAAAATGGTTTGCCACTATGCCTTGAATTCAAGCCAAGGATGGCCTCCTTAGTCTTCCTTTGCAGACAAAACTGGGCACTTTGGGTAACAGAAAAAGACACGAAAAATTTTAAAGTGCCAACTTTTGGCTTCAAAAGCAGAATCTGGGTGACATGTGAGTGTGCACCTGACTTCTTCATTTTAGCCACAGCTTGAATTTTTAAGCCATAGGCTGAACTTCTCCATGGCAGATATCATATATAATATCAGGCCAGGAACAGGTATCTTTTGTTTGCCCAAAATGGCAAGTTTCCACCTAACAATTGTGCTTGTATTTTCTAATGCCTGATCAGTTTCAGAACCTGAATCACAATGACTACGTACCCTCACTCATACTCTCTCTGAAGCTGTCTGTTTCCATGGGGATGGTATTGGAAGTGAGTGACAACCATCAGCAGCATTGTTAAGTCCTCTTGTAAAAAAAATATCCGGAGTCACTGGATGATAGTGACAGGTGTCCTATTTTGTCTCCAGCAAGCTGTCAGTCCTTGAGAGCTCTCTGATCTTCCAGTGGATTCAAAGTGACACACTGGAGCCCTCCTGCCACCAGGTTGGTGGCTCCATCAAATGAAGAGAGAAGTTTTACAAACTTTTCTCCTGCTCCTTCTCCACCAAGAGGTGTAAGGAACATGAGTCATTCCAGGTGAACTTTAGCTGAAAGGAAAAAGCACTGAGAAGAAAAGCACTGAGAAATCCAACATCCTGATCTCACATTGGCCAACCAGATGCCCTAATGGGAACTCAAGCAGGACCTGAGCACAAGAGCCTTCCCCTTTCCTGTGGTTTCCATAAGAAGAGCCTGCTGGATCAGGCCAATTGTCCATCTGCTCCAGCATCCTATTTTCACAGTAGCCAATCAGATGCCTATGAGAAGTTCATAAGGGGGTCCTGCACCCTCCTCATCTGTATGTATTTCCCAGCAAATCATATGCAGAGTCATGCTGTCTCTGACAAGGGAGGCAAAATGTTGTCTTTCAACCTCAAAAGTTTTGGAGAATTCTGGAGGGTCATGAAGAATCTTCAGCAAATCCCCTCCTCAATTTTGATCCAATCCAGAATGTCTAAATATTGTTCTAACAAGCCACACCCATCCCATTACTTGCATGCTTTATTTTATTCATTTTGTAAAATTTATATACCACTTTGTATAGATATAGATTCTGATATAGATACAGATCTATGAATCCACAATGCTAAGACCCAGCATTGGAAAATGTGTCTCAAGGCTGACATTCAGCTCTGCTTTTATAACATTTTGAGAGGTAAGCTTTGAGCACGGCCCTGAGGTCAGTGATATTGTTCTTTACCCATCCTTCTGTGCACTTGTACATACAGTAGATGCCTAATGTCAGGCTTGGAAAATGTTGCATTTTAAATCTTAATTTCCTGGAAGACTGATTAACATGTAACAGTACTCCAGTTGCCTACTGGAATAGATAGTGCTCAGAGCTCTGGATCCAGGATTATTTCCCAATTTATCCTTTGCAACCATTGAGTCACTGGCTGTGCAGGGGCTCCTGCTCACAGCAGAATTGCTGTTTTCACACTGTGGGAGGAGTTCAACAGGTGAAGCTCTTTCTAGGGCACTTTGTGTCAGCAGGCTGAGGAGAAGCTGCATTTGTTGAACTGGGTGAGAGAAGTTTACAGCTGTCTTTTCATCCGATGTGATTTGAGGGGGTGAAACAGTGAGAGAGCCTCTAAGATGCAGCTGCATGACTTTATGGCAGAAGTGCTTAAATGCAATATTCCGTGTTTCTCTCCAAGCCTGCAGGAGAATGGATCTTTTCAGTCTATAGTCCTGAGCTCACATTGTACAATGGCGCAGGAGCAGCCCAGACTCTAAAGTAATTGTTCTCTTGTTCAACAATTGCTGCTTCCGAGTCTAGCCCCAGCTACGAGGCTCCTAAAACCCACTGATCAAAAGCACTGGGGAATATGCACGTTTTCCCGATGACAATGGCAGCAGGATTCAGGGGAAGTGTGGCTCAGGCCTTTCATGATTTTCAAAGTTGCAATTCAAGTGCTCTTAAGACCTTCAGCTGGCGATAATTGGATTTGTAAGACAGTGCAACATGTGATAAAAGTGCCCCCGTTGGACAGGATCCCAGTTTTCTTCTATCATTTCCATTAATGTGATAAATGTCGCTGTCTCAACTGATCGGGCCATGTTGGATAATCAGATTGGAACTGGCTTTGACTTGTTCAGTTCAGTGGTGGAATGGAGCTCAGGGTGGACTGTCCTTCCTCATGCATGTGACATGAATGACATGGGAGCTGGAAAAGGGGGGAAATGCAGTGATATTTTTTTTAATAGAAAATAAAAATTGGTGCTCTGGACATGCATTGCTCTCATGGCTGTGTTAGGGTTGTGAATTTCTTTTATTGCCTTAGATTCTGCATGCTGGGGCATGGGTGGCAGTCTTGAGCAGATGTCGGTAAACTTTTCCACTGGTGTGCCGGATCACCTGCACTGCTCTTTCTCCGCTGGCTTTTGGAGCCATGGCGGGCAGGGGGTGGTGGTCTGCAGTTGCCTATTGGTGGCTGCGTCCTGGAAGTCAGTCCCCGTGCGGAGCAACTGGTGCAGCGTGGGGACTGACTGAGCAGGTGGCAATGGCTTCCTATCCTGCAGCCAATAGGAAACCATTGCTGTGCTGGTTGCTCCACGCAGGGACTGACTTCTGGGACATAGTCACCGCTTCCTATTGGCTGCAGACACCTCCCCCCCCCCCCATGGCTACGAAAGCTGCTTTTCCTCCACTCCTGTGCGGGGACTAACCGAGCAGGCGACAAGGGCTGGGGGCCGGTTTAACAACCCCCTCGGGCTGTATCTGGCCCGCAGTGCATAGTTTGCCAACCCCTGGTCTTGAGTATGGAGGGGCAAATCTGTTGATTTCATTTTTGTTCACACTCTCAGATTTCAAATGTGAAGTTCAGGCCCCCACATTTCCATATCAGTTTGCAATTTCAGTGTGTGTGTGTTATACTTTTCATTGCGAAAATTTATTAGCAGTGTTGTGGAAACCAATACCCACATTCAGATTTACCCTAAAACTTATTTTTATTCAAGTGCTTGGAGACTCTTCTGACCTTATGAGGGTCATTGGGACTCTGAGAGCATGCAGGATCCAACAAATATTTATGTATGATTTGAAACGAAAGCAACAGATTTGCGTCCACAAACTTACAAAGGAAAAGTACAAGCAAGTTTTGTCATGTTTCAATGTTTCTAAATAAAACTGGTCACAGCTTTGCACAGCAACTTTTGCAAAGTGTTTGCTCTTGCAAGCAAGTTCTGGTCACTCTGTTTCTTCTTTTTTTGTTTTTTAAACTAGGGCAGAGTTCCTGTCTTAAATCCCTTAATCCTAAACCAAATTTATTGATTCCTCTCACAGTGGTTTAGTGCAAATTGTACCCAAATATACACATTTTTGCAAACAAATTTCCCTACTGCAATGCAGTTTCGTATGTTATTTTAACTAGTATGTGAAAATGTAATAGAGGAAACTGTGCCTCTAGGAGACACATTTTTGGTCATTGCGGGTGTGGGGTTGAGACAAGGCTAGATACCTGCACCACAAAATTCTGAAAAGTGAGAATTTCAAACAGTAGTTCAGTTTGCACATACTGTTTCAGAAAGTGCAAATTAGGCTTGCATTAAAATGTGTACTGAACATTTGTGCATCTGAGAAATGGGAGGACAGGCTTCAGCATAGTACTGCCATTGCTGACTATCTTGGGTCACTCACAACTTGCTGTGCACCTCTAGGAAACTGAGAAGAGGGATAAGAGCACCTTGCATTGCCTCCTTATGAATGAAGGAAGGAGTCAATAACTCCTGACCTTGCCAGGGTTTCTTTTCCAGTCTCTCCACTCACTGTTTGCCATGGGATGCAGAACAGCCACACACACACACACACACACACCACCACCACCACCACCAAATAAACATTGCCCAGAAGAAATAAATTGTTTTGTCTTCTCACAAAAGTTGCCTGATGACTCATCTGAGGAGGAGCCTCCAAATTCAGAGGAAATCAGAGGGTGAAATTGTTTTCTCCCCAAGGGAACTGGCCTTGTGCTTCAGTGAGTTCTGGAGCTTCAAGCTCTAGTTTGGGCGAGCATGGGTCATATCTTGCGTGTCGAGGTCCCCAAGCCACCCCCCAAATAACTCACAATGCACACTTAATTTTTGTTTAAGGCTTTTGGCATAATTTTGGCCACAACTTTATTTAAATACAAAACCGCGAGTGGTAGTTTAGGCATTGGTTAAGACTATCTGTCCCCCCGCCTGGGGACAGAACTGACTTCCGGGCACCACCGAAAGACAGTGCATGGGAAAGCAAGTTGGGGAGAAATGGAGCTGAGTCACAGACCCTCAATTCTCATCCGCATGCTCCCCGAAGGCTTGCCGGCTCTAGTCCCATTCCAGGGATTGGACAAAAAGATGGCAAGCCCCAGGATTCCTTTAACGGAATTCCTTTTTCGCAGCAACCATGGAGGGGCAGGCCCAGCCTATCCTAACCCCTCCTCCACCAATTTATAACCAATGCCTAACCACAACCTTACAAGTTGTGACGATTTGCTACGCAGTAGGCAAAAACCAAATGGCCCAGCCAATCAGCCAGATGGACAAAATTCCTACCAGGCCCCTGCCCCAACGGCAGACAACCCCATGACAGGCATAGCAAGGTCAATGCAACAACCCCTTACTCAAGGGCGGGTGGGCAGGTGATCCGTTGCACGCAGCAAAGAGAAAGCTCCAGGCTGCATGCAGAGTATTTAAACATTTTACCCCTCCCACCAAAATTGCAACATAACTTTTACCCCAGCAACACAGTGAACCAATCACTTCCCCAGGCCATCTTTAGAGACCCTGCCTGGTAACAGAGGGGTGGCTCAGCAGACCCCACCGCAACACGTGCTCTCCATGAAGGAGAACACGCTATATGTGAAATCCCTGTGCATTCCCACCCCAAATTCCTCTGAAAATGCACCTATTCAAAATTACGTTAAATCTAGCAAGAGAGAGAGAGTTCCTCATCCTTTGTCTTTATGCAGTTGTGCACCTTTAAACCCAAAACAGGACTTGGAGGGGTGCGGAGTTTGAGCAAAAAGGTGTCATGTTTGTGCCAGCTAATGAAACCTCTCTTAATTAAACTGATAGCAAACAAATACAGGCTATTCAAACTACAGCTGGGATGCACAAGTACAATTTGGAACTGAGCAGCTGTGAAATTGGACCTCTCAGGCACAGCTGGGGCTGAAAGAGCAAACTCTGGGGTGGATGGGTGAGGCAGGGAGAACCTCAGAGGAAACAGCTCTGAGAGGGAGTTGGATGTGTGACTCATCTCCAATTCCTATTTTCTTATGGGGCAGCTTCTGAACACTGGATGCATTGTATGGATTTTGCACATTGCGCAAGCCTGCAGCTTAGATACCTCATCCTCAAAACATAATCCCCCATTTTACAGCTAGTGGATCAAAACATCAGGATTTGTGGCTAAGTTGGGGATCCTGGTGTCCACCAGATACTGATGTGTGGGAGATTTGCTAGTTAGTATGCGAAGGGGTTGAGGGCCACAGAGTTCTAAATTGATAGAGTAGGCTCTGTGCCCTCTTCTCCTAAGAGGGAAGAAGCAAGGCTTGTTTCCCACTCATTTATCTCTCCCTCAACATATATCTCTGTCTCAGACATACGTCTGAGACTGCCTGACTGTATTTTTTGACCCTGCATTTTATTGCTGCTTCGGACAATTCAGGACTGTAAGTAAAGTATATTTTAAACTTACTTCAGTGTGTGATTTGGTTCTCTGCATGTGGGTAAAAGAGGGCAACTGTCTCAAGTACCCGGAACATATTAAAAGAAGGTTTAGAAGCCTATTTCTGTGCTTCACTAAATAAGCTTCATGACTGGATTTAAACTCTGCTATTGTGACACTGTGCTACTGAGGCTCTTTATGTGTAAGCCCGTTATTTTTTTTTGAAAAAAATAACAGGCAACAGCTGTTTTTCCTTTATTTTGCTAACACACACACACACACACACACACACACACACACACACACACACGGGTCTATAGATTATTAAATATAATTGATATATCCTCTAACCAATACCCATCATAATGGACTACAGCTTCTATTGTCCCTGTCCACCAGTCATGCTGGCTGGAACTGATGGGAGTTTGCAGTCTGGCAGCTTTTGGAGGGCCATAGGTTTTTCCTCCCTGAACTACAGTTTCCATTCAGGAGCATAGAATCACAGAATTGCAGAGTTGGAAGGGACCAAAAGGGTCATCTATTCCAACCCCCTGCAATAAAGGAATAACAGCTAAAGAATCCCTGACAGATGGCCAGCCAACCTCTGTTTAAAAACCCGTAATGAGGGATAGTACCCCACCTTTCGAGGTAGTCCTTTCCACTGTCAAGCAGTTCTTAACATCAGAAAGTTTCCCAGATAAATTTGAATCCATTGATTTGTGCCCTCCCCTCAGCAGCACCAAACAACAAGCTTCCATGTGACAGCCATTCATAATAAGGCACCATGTGAGAGCCCAAATTTGGTGCCCCTAAATGGATCTTCTCAGTTTCTTTCTCAGCTCAGCACCCTGTGTGAGGGAACCTTCCATGAGGCCCTAAATCTGGTGCTGTCATCCCTTATGCTAGCTGGGGCTGGTGGGAGTTGGAGTCCAACAAAATCTGCACCCTTCTACCCGGTGACAGCTCCCAGGATTCTTTGTGGGGAGATACAACAGTTCAGCAAGCATAACATATTCAGCTATGCCTGTATTTTAGATCTGCCCTTAGAGTTTGGGCAGAGTCACATCCCACAGATTAGTTTTGCCAAGTTTGCAAGAAATAGAAAAGTCCTTGAGAAGCCATCTGAATGGAAGGCACTATATAAATGTGAGATGGTTATTGCTATTATCACCATCATCACCATCAGCATTATTATCATTAGACCCCCTCCGTTACAGGCCAGCTGTTTACTTTGCTGCAAGGAAGTTCTTTCAGGAAGAGAACGGTGCCCGCTGCTAGGGACGGCAGCCAAAGCACCCCTGTCATGCTGAGACCCAGTTTTGTAAATGTTATTTCTATTCTTCATTGCTTTCCTGGTGTGCCCTTTTCCAATAGCCTTGATTGCCTGCCTATTTCATTTTGGGAAGTCAGGGGTTTGTGCTCTTCTCTGATTGCTTTGATCTACACAAAAGGGGGAACCCTGCCAGCATCAACCAAGAGAGTAATAATAGTAATAAAAAAAGACCCGTAGGTTCTCACCAGCCACAGCACTGATGACGAAGTTGAACTCGGAGAGGTTTAAACCAGAGGCGGAAGTTCCCAATGGAAACAATGGGGAGTAAGCTCGCCATTGCTCACATCGTCCTAATGGAGGTGGAGGGAAGAGGATAAATGAGGCTGGCAGCATTGTCCTTCTTAACGGGGCATTGATTTGGGTCCAAGAATGGTCTAATTTTCCAAACGAGGACCCGCCAAACCACTCAGAAAGGAAACTGTGCTGGTGAGACCTCATGGGTTGGATGCAACCAAGTGCATCTCAAAGTTACAGGAAGTGAGCTTCATGTTCCATGAAGTTGGGAGCAGCAGTAATTCCTAGTAGCTACCTCTAGCCTCATAACACTAGAGCTCATGAACATCCAGTGAAGCTGAATGTTGGTAGATTCTGGACAAATACATGAAAGCACTTCTTTGTGGAGCACATAGTTAAACTATGGATCTCAAGTAAGACTTGCCAGAGAGGGGAATGACCAGTGATGCTCCTGCAGGTGATCTCAGTAATCAAGCAGGGATACTGTATCAGGGTTCAGGTGATCCTGGACATGCCCTGGACCTAGGTTGTCCAGGGCTTGCTTTCTAAAACTTTTTTAAAAAAAAATCATCAACAACATCAACAAAACAACAACCCAGAAATCTACAAGTCACAGCTGTGCAAAGGTACCATTGCAGCTTCCACCAGCCAGACTTCCTGGACTGGCTTGGGACTAACATCTAGTGATGGGCCCGTGGCAAAATCTGTGTTGAACCAGTCTGCCAAGGGATAAAAATTCTGTTCCTGTTCTATGTGAGTGGACCAACCTGTGTGGAGCTTTGAAAAAACTTTTTTCTCTGTCTGGTGGGATTTTATTGAATACATTTAAAAACAAAACAAAACCACTTCTCTCTTCCACAAGTCTCTAAAAAAAATCAGAATCAGTAATATCTAATTGTCTGGAAAAAAAATATGCAATATGGAACCCTTTATTCTTGGTACTCCTTGTGGTTTCAGTGATAGGTTTATGTATCCCTTGCAAATCATGTGCACCACAATTCCCTCATTTCTTAAGATGGGACTCTTCACTTCCCTGACTGTATCTCATCGCAAATATTGGAATAACCAGCTTTTTATCTTCTTGTCAATGTAACATTCCATGCCAGCTTTGGTTTGGTTGTTACAAAGTGTTTGTCTCAAGAAGTTTTATGGGTAATAAATAAATAAATCTGCACACAATTCTTTTCTTGACATAAAAACATACGCCAAACGAGACACGTAAGAGGTAGTCTGAGTTATGGGTGATTGTGAGACAGTCCACAAGTTGCCTGCCTGTCTTCTGTCATTGCTTTTTAAAAAATAAATCGGCACCTAAGAGCAGCTGGCTAGTGAGCAAGCAAGTGGTCCTTGCCACCATGCACTTTGGAATCAATGTAGCAAGTCCCAGGAGCAATGAGCCTTGATGACACGATGTCATTCTCAGCAGGAATTTCAAGTGTGCCTTGTCTTAACTAACTAACTAACTAACTAATTGATTGATTAATTAATTAATTAATTTCTATCCTGGCCATCCTCCCAAAGGAGGACAACAACAAAGTAGCAGAACAGTACAGTGAAAAACTTAATAAAATTAAACATATTTAAAATGTTAAAAAAACATATGGACCATCTTGAAATATTTAAAATATTTACATTGTTTTCAGTCTTACACATTTTACATTTTAGGGGTGGGGATAGAATGCAAATTAGGTACAGTGTAGATTAAAAGATAAAACGTTCTCTCTGAGAGCAACAGCAAACACTGTCGTGACCCGTTCTCCAGGCAGGATGCATCCCGTAAGCTTTGACTCAGAGCAGACTCCCTGAAATGAATTGATCTAAGTTAGCCATGTCTGCTAATTTCAATGGATCTACTCTGAGGGGGACTAGCACTGGATGCAACTCAGTGTGCCTGGTGGCAAGAGCCCTCCCCTCAACTAGCAGCTAAAATTCCTTTTGTTAAAAGAAGGAGTAAAGGCAGACCTCAGACCACCACAAATACCTATCTATATACAAGTGAGAATCTACAGGGCATAGATTCCAGAGCGACCCCTTGTATTGACATGCTGGATCAGGTGTCTCCACCTCAGAAGCATGTTGGACGAACACCACCCCAAGACATTGCATCACATCCCTCAGCCTTGAATTCTAGGAAGCACTTCCTGGTGAGACCCTGTAAGGTGAATGGTAACTCCTTTCTGGGGGGGAAAAAGAGATGAAATGGCTTGTAGAATAATAGAAAGGGTACACCTAAACACTCATTAGCTACCTCAGTCATGGAGTACGCATGAGACAAACCTCAGCCATGAGAATTTCCCCAACATTTGATTATTTTCAAATGCATTTTTTTACTCTCTCATTAATTGATGGAAAATGGTAAAACAAACAAACAAACAACAAAAACAACAGAAAGAAATTGGAAGAAATGTTCAACACAGCACAAATTTAGTTCCACCCTTAACCAAGTCTCAAAGAGTTCAGTCATAGAACATCTGCTTTGCATGCAAAATTCCCGGGTTCAATCCCAGGTATCTCCAAGCTTCTTTTCTCCTGCTCTAGAGGGTAGGACTTGAATCAATGGCTTCAATTTACCAGAAAGGAGATTCCAACTAAATCATGTCGAAAAACTTTGTGACAGTAAGAGCGGTTTGTCATCCTCCAGATGTGGTTGACTCTCTTTCCTTAGAGGTTTTTAAGCAGAGGTTGGGTGGCCATCTGTCATGGATGCTTTAGCTGAGATTCCTGCATTGCAAGGGGTTGGACTAGATGACCCGCAGGATCCCTTCCAACTCTACAATTCTATGATTCCAGGTAGGGCTGGGACCCAGGAAAGCTGCTGCCAGTCTGTATAGACAAGATTGAGCTAGACAGACCAATGTTCCTAATTTCTCCAAACACCGGGTGCATGTGATTCCTTCACTGCAGGGGGTTGGATTAGATGACCCCTGGGGAAACTTTCCAGTTCTGTGATTCTATCACATATTGGGATATAGCTATTGCAGCCTCCTGAGTGTCCCTATGACATGTCTCATTTTGTATGACAGTCCTGGGATGCAGTAGGCATTGTGACTCTCCGATTGCTGCAGCATTGCCTAAGAGATAACATCAGTGGTGAGTAGGAAGTTATCAGAGGATAACGATTTCCAGCTGCTAGATAAGTACCCAGTAAAGTAGAGATACTTATTTTCAAAGCAGGAGACATTGATCCTATGACAACATACTTCATTGCCCAAGAATCTGACACTCTTCATCCTGAATGATGGGAGGAAGATAAAGAGAAGAAGACATTTATGGCTATAGCAAAAGTGACAATTTATTCTGATGCCGTGGCGGCCGATGCTTGCTTTTGATGATTTGGACAATTATAACCCCCTCCCGATTCTGCTCTGAAGATGAGAGCTCCTGATTCATGGAAGTTTAATTTTTCAATCAACAAATAGCTCTGATGGTTCAATCGGGGCACTTTCTCTGGATCTTGCAGTGCCAAGTCAGAGAATTTACTCTTTCACAGGAATAAGTGTGAACTCAAGCTTGATGGATAATAATAGGCTATCACTGATGCTATGGGTGCTTAGCAAGCTGTCCGGAACTGACTCACATGGCTGGTTCCTTTATATGTTTGCAGGAGATTTGGGTAGATTGCAATGATATTTCCCTGATCAAGACGTATTGCATCATGGAAGCAGAGATGGCGAGGGGTCCTGACTGATGGGGCTAGGAGGGTGATTGCTTCACCATCTCTTCACATAAGAATTCAGGCATTCAAAACTGAATATGAGACAGTGGAAGCAAAGGGCTGTATTTGTTTGCGCTCTTGATAAAGTGCAAGCCTGTGTATTCAGAATTAAGCCCCATTGAGTTAAATGAGGAAGTGTATGGGACTGCAGATTCTACCCTGAAAGGACTGGGCTGTCAGACATAGAATTTAGGAGACATCTAAGTTTCCTGGACAAGGTGTAACAGAGAAAGTGTTCATCTGATGGTCTTTAAGAAGCCACAAGTAACTGTTCTTCTTTGCAGCCCCTACGAAGAAGTCCAAACTTTGAATTGCAGGAGAGGGAGGCCAAATTCATTCTGGTGGTTTACTTTTGAGGTGTGTGTTGTCTGTTTACCTGTAAGTTATATATTTCTCAAGATCTGCCTCTGACAGTGTGAGCATATGTGCATCTCTAGTCAGATGTAAGCCCCACTGAAATTTACCCTTAGGGAGGCATGCATAAGAGAGCAGATTAAGCGAACTCTAAAATATTCTATGGACAACAAATTAAAAGGCGACTGGTGAAGTACTGAAGTTCAGTTTTTTCCTTTGACTTTAGGGGGTTGCTCTATTGTAATGACCTTTGCAGTATGGTCAGGATCAGGCTGGGGATGGCAGACTCTGATGAAGAAACCGGGGAAGGGGCTGCATGCTAGGAACTCGGGTTGGAGGGGGGAATCTTCCATTTCCACCCTGACTTTGGTTGCTTAGAAAGGGGGTGCAAGGATGCTAGCTCTCCCCTTAGACCTTCCTGCAGGGCACAGGGTCTAATAGAGGCTTTGGGTATGGACTGGGCTCCCAAAAAAATTCAAATCAAAGGGCCATGCCCCTCAAGTTATGTGCTGTCTTTGCACGGCCCCGGGCCCCATCAATCTCAGGAGGAGCAACCACTGAGAAGGTCCTGTCCTGTTTCCCCAGCAAGCACACCTGCGAGGCTAGCAGGATTGAGAGAAGGGCCTCCCCCACAAAAAAATAATAATCTCAGAACCTTTGTATGGGAGAAAACAGTCCTTCAGATAGCCTGCACCCAAGAGCCCCCCAAAAGCTGGTGACAGCCCCACTGTAGCCTTGATTCCAGGTTGCCTCCTCTTCTCTTGCTATTCTCTCTATCTTTAAGAGTTGCGTGTTGCAATTGTGCTAAGTGCCATAATGACCCAGTACAGAATGCAGATTTCTCCCACTTGGAACGTCCAAGATTAGTCCTCTAACTGCCCAGAGTGTTGATCAGGCTTCTGCACGTACGTGATCTGTGTTCAGCAGACCAGATGTCCAAAGCCAGCTGCTTTTGTTCATTGTTAGCCCCTCACACAAACTATTGGAAATGGAGGCCTAATTTGCAGAGCAATTCCATGTCCTTCTGTGGATTTCAGAAAGTCATCATTGGTGTGTCATTCCTTCTTTGCAAAATGGCATTTCCAAAATGTACATGCAATTTACAAAAACAACAAAACAGCAAAACCCAGCATCATGCCAGGTGTTGCAAACAATCAGATATCGGCAGTATGAACACACACACACACACACACACACACACACACACACACACACACAGAAATACAATGGGGAAATGTGTTAGCTTGTTGGTGGAGCTACATCCTTTGCATCCAGAAAGTCCAATGTCCAATCCTAGGTATTTGTAAGTAACACTAGCAAAAACTTCTGCCTAAAAGCAGGAGTACTTTAGTTCCACCCTTGGCCAAGGCGGGTGCAGGTGTTGAGAAAGGGCCATAGTTCAGTGGCAGAGGAGGTATCAGATTCAGTCCTTGCCATATCCAAGTATGACCTGTCTAAACCTGAATCTGGTCAGATTCTTTTGTTCAATATCATGCAAATGCATAGTCCTGATCAAGGGAAGTAATAGTACTGGCCACTGTGAGAACAGGATGCTGGACTAGATGAGCCCCTGGCTTGATCCAGCAGGGATCTTCTGATGTACCAAAAGAGAGCTCAGCTTGGGGCCCTTTCTGACCACACACATCCATTCATTCTCTTGGCCTATCCAAGAATAGAGGACCCACAACCAGTGGCGTAGCGTGGGGGGTGCAGGGGGGGCCAACCGCACCGGGCGCAACATCTGGGGGTTAGGGTTAGGGGGCGCAAATCCACGGGTTAGGGGGCGCAAATTACTTGCCTTGCCCTGGGTGCTGACAACCCACGCTACGCCACTGCCCACAACATCCCACCCATTTCTCCAGCCAACTCTCCTGTGAGCATTCACCTAGTGACTCAATAACAAAGTATAATTGTTGTGTAACTACAGAACAAAGCACAGGCGCTTATCACACCTGTGAATTGCAGCTGGGTCCTGTAATTGTAAGAATTGCCAAGCACCCTCCTGCCGATTAATTGCTTTCAATTAAATCTACATGAAAACACACAGAGTTGCTCCAAGTGACCCATAGGAGTGGGCAAATAATGTTCCTCTTATTCTGCTGCTGCCTCGCTTTTTATCCAAGTCAAGTAAAAGTACCCCTTAAACTTTTGTTCCTTTAATGGGCGCGTGTGCCTCTGCAGTCAAGAGGGGAACAGTCTTTGAGCTTGCTTTTTCTCTCGTGTTTTATACTTCTTGCGGAAACGAGGGAGATCTGTTGTAAAATGCCCCCTTTCACCACCTAAAGAATATTGCAGAAATTGGGCCTGCTTTTCTGCAACTGCACACCTGGAGGCTTCGATCCAAGCTTTTGTAGAGGCTGCCTCTTGATTGCAGCAATTCACTGCCGTTCCATCCTGCCCACTTGGCTCCTCCATGGTCCTTAGAGTGTTCATCAGAGTCGAGGGTAGGCTCCTTTCTCACACCACCACAGAGGTACTTAAGTCATTATTTCTAGCCATTTATAGTTACTCACTGCATTGAGTTTAACACTCTGCTTTACCAGGCTTTAAATGGCTACTTAGGGCTTGGAATGTCTTTGTCATTTTTTTTATTTTTTGGGGGAAAAATGTGCCCGTGTGTTTTCTTCCACATATCTGGCCTAGGAAAGAGCATTGTTGATTTGCCATTATTAAATTATTATTTCTTAGATTTCCCCCCCCTTACTTGCCCATAAAAGAAATGATATTCAAAGCATATTTTGGCATTAACAGAACTAACAATTGTTGCTATCATTAAATAATAACTTTCATCATCAACATCAACAAAACCATTTCTGCTTTTCTCGAAGCTGCTCCACAATAAGTAAATGAAAATGTTAAATCATGACGGTAGTTGTAAATAAAATGTACCCTCCCCCTACAAAAAAAATACATTACGATCCCATAATATACAAAAGCAGTGAAGAATACTAAATTGGAGGCAATATGTTTCTGAATACCACTTGCTGGAATCCACAGGAGAGAGAGTGTTGCTCTTGTAGTTAGGTCCTGCTTGCGGTGGCCACTGTGAGAACAGGATGCTGGACCAGATGGGTCATCAGGCTGATCCAGCAGGCTTTTCTTATTTCTTACTCCTCCTCCAAAATTATGTGGGAATTTTGAGGTGAATTTGCAGGTTCCGATTTGAGCAAAATAGTGTTTCAATTAGACTTGTCATATTTACAGTCATAAGGTAAAAGTAAAGGGACCCCTGACCATTAGGTCCAATCGTGGCTGACTCTGGGGTTGCTGCGCTCATCTCGCTTTATCGGCCGAGGAGGCTGGCGTACAGCTTCCAGGTCATGTGGCCAGCATGACTAAGCCACCTCTGGTGAACCAGAGCAGCGCACGGAAATGCCGTTTACCTTCCTGCTGGAGTGGTACCTATTTATCTACTTGCACTGGCGTGCTTTCGAACTGCTAGGTTGGCAGGAGCAGGGACCGAGCAACAGGAGCTCACCCTGTCACGGGGATTCAAACCGCCGACCTTCTGATTGGCAAGTCCTAGGCTCTGTGGTGTAACCCACAGCACCACCCGCGTCCCTATTTACAGTCATACCTCAGGTTAAAGTAGCTTTGGGTTAAATCTTTTCAGGATGCATCCTGCAGTGAGCCGGAAGTAACGGAATGGGTTACTTCTGGGTTTCGCCACTCGCGCATGTGCAGACCCTCAAAATTACGTCACACACATGCACAGAAGTGGCGAATCATGACCTGTGCATGCACAGATGTGCAGGTGCGGGTTGCGTTCTGCTCAGGATGCGAACAGGGCTCCGGAACAGATCCCGTTCACATCCAGAGGTACCACTGTATCAGGATTGATAGATTTTTGGGGGGCGGGGGTGTCTATGCATTCCTCCTAGGAAGCTACTGTTTTCTTAGTCCATCAGCTGTGTGTGGCAACCCCAGAGGGCATCAGTCACTTACCTCTGCTCCCCTTGAAACTGGAGATTCTGCAGCAAGGATCACCAGTGGAGAAAACTAAGTGCCTCTCTGTCTGGGCTCTGTCTCAAAAGCTGGTAGTCCTTACAGCACAAAGTGAACCAAACACATATGCAAACAATGGACACCCTACACATGGGCATCTGGCACAGTAAACACAACTGTGAGCTGAGCATTGCTGGACTTCTCTCATCTTGGAGAGTGTCCCTCACACATTGTCACTTGCTTTCTCAAGGGCAACACACTCTTTAAGAAAAAGAAAGAGGTGTTACACTCATAAGAACATGACATATGAGCATAAGGGCTGGTGGCCCATCTAGTCCAGCATCTGTTCTCACAGTGGCCAACCAGATGCCTCTGAGAAGCCTGCAAGCTTGACCTGAGAACAACAGCACTCTCCCCCCTCTTGTAGCTTTCAGCAACTGGTATTGGGAGGCATAAAGCCTCTGACAGTTGAAGCAGAAGATAGCCAGCATGCCTAGTAGTCTTTGAGAGCCCTCTCCATGAATTTGTCTAATCCTTTTTTAGAGCCATCCAAGGTTATGACCATCACTGCCTCCTGTGGGAGTGAGTTCCACAGTTTAACTGTGCATTGCTTCAGGAAACCTTGCTTCAGGTCCTTGGCCAACTATGGACTTAGCTGTTGGATGTGGGCAGGTCACTTCCTCTCGCTCCTACAGTTGTATCTGATGCTAGCCATCTTTGGAGTAGTCCCATTGAGATCATTAGAGCTGGGTGACTTTGGTCCATTTATTTCAATAGGTCCACACTGAGTAGAAGTTAGATGGACACAACCCTTTCTTCCTATTTATGAAATGGGAACAATGGAGACACAGATCTCAGTCGGAAGAGTCTGGCTGGGTGGAGTGCTAACTTCCCAGCAGGTGGTTTGCTGTTACTAATATTTTATTTTGTTATATATTAAATTTGTACACGTACTGCCCTATACCCGTAAATCTCAGGACAGTTCACAATATAAAATCACAATATAAAAAACACAAAACACATAACCAAAACAAAAACAAAGATAACCCAATTACCACCACCCCTTCAATGACACATTTTAAAAGGGCATCAGATGTCAATCAGCCCAAGACCTGGTTAAATAGGAATAATAATAATAATAATAATAATAATAATAATAATAATAATACAGTGGTACCTCGGGTTACATATGCTTCAGGTTACACACTCCGCTAACCCAGAAATAGTGCTTCGGGTTAAGAACTTTGCTTCAGGATAAGAACAGAAATCGGGCTCCGGTGGCGCGGCAGCAGCAGGAGGCCCCATTAGCTAAAGTGGTGCTTCAGGTTAAGAACAGTTTCAGGTTAAGAACGGACCTCCAGAACAAATTAAGTACTTAACCCGAGGTACCACTGTAAGTTTTTGTTATTGTTAATGCCCCACCCATCTGGCTGGGTTCCCCCGTCACTCTGGGCAGCTCCCAACAGAATATTATTATTAATAAGAAGAAAGCAACAAAACATCAAACATTAAAAACTTCCCTAAATAGGGCTGCCTTCAGGAATGTTTTGCCCGGCACCTAAAGCTGTATAATGAAGGCACCAGCCAAACCTCCCTGGGGAGACCATTCCACAGATGGGGAGCCACTGCGGAAAAGGCCTGCCCTTGTGTTGCCACCCTCTGGACCTGTCATGGAAGAGGCACATGATGAAGAGCCTCAGAAGATGGTCTTAGGATTCAGGTAGGGACAAAGCAGCAGGGAGGACAGCATGGTGCACAAGTTCCTGATTGGTTCTGCTGGTGTGTTTGCATCATGTTAAATCATACCAAGAATGTTTCGCCCCTGTCTCTTTTGGTAAGCAACAGTGACTCACCTGCTGGAAAACCAGACTCAGAGTCTCCGCCCCACCCAGCAAGCCGCTTCTGATCTCACATTGTTGTGATCAGGGTGACGATTATCAAGTGTGATGTATGTTAAAAGCATTGGAGAAATTGTTAATAAGCTCCAGTTATCTTCTGTTTGCACTCATCACTTAGGAGTCCATTGCTGTTAAATGATTTGCCCGTTGACTTGCAGGCAGGTCTTCCGTCATCTGTTCAAGTGCTACATTCTTCTTAGGATTGTCTGGCATTGTTGGTCTCCCCACCCCCGCTTCTTTTAAATTTGCAAGAACTGATATTTATAATTTACCACCTAGGGCTTTATAATTAATATTTGCGTGAAGCTCTAGGAGATGTCTTGCATGTGAAAACGTGCTATAAAAATAAAACTATCTTGGTAGCAGTGGGGAGAGATTGTTTTCACAGTTTCCTCAAGCTGATGCCACTGTATCCGGGTGTCAAAATCACCTTGTAGAATTGCAAGCTAGATCAGCGAGAAGCTTGTTTGTCCAAAGTTTGCTTTTTCTTTGGGTGACAATGACCTTCAGCTTGGCTATCATGTTTTGTTTCATTTTTTACATGCATTTATCAAAGTGATTCCTCCCCACCCCACACCCGCCCAAATTGACTCATAGTTTGGTCCCAGAAGTGGAATCTAGGAAGCTGACTGACACCAGACCAAACAATTGTCTATTTATTTATTTATTTATTTATTTATTTATTTATTTATTTATTTATAATATCATGCTTTACAGCCCCTAGAGACTCTGAAAGCAGCTTACAGATTCACAAATAGAGTACAGAAACAGAAATTACATGGTGTCCATTACGGGATGGATGGTTCTGTCAATTTCAATTCTCTCACATTCTCATCCCCTCCCCCCACAAAAAAATATTAAATTCAGTTCTCTAAATCATTTTTTAAAAAGACTCCTAAGGTTTGTCAGCATTTTTGTGTGGATTTCTGAATTTTTTTTGCAAATCAATTTCCCCTTCTCTCCCAATCTTTCTGCTGGAGCCTGATGCAATTAATGGCTGCTTGGGAAACTCCTGGCTGCTCTGTATAGCCAGGGAGGGGGTCTTTGCCCTTTCCATTGGAGCGGCTTTCCCTCTGTGGTAGGTGGGCTTCCTTCTTCAAGCAGAGGTGAGAGCATCAGAGTTGGACCCGGACAATATAAAAACATAAAACTAGACAGTAAAGCCATAAACTGTTAAAAGCAATTTAAAGCCCCCCTCCCCACAAAAAAGCAGAAACAAATACCAGCCTTAACCTACCTCACAGGATTGGTGCTGTGGATATTCATTGAGGAGTGGTGAGAACAATGTATACCAGCATAAGCCCCTTAGAGAAAAAGGGTGGGATATAATTACAGTCCTTTTTTTCAGCTGGAACTCACCGGAACTCTGTTCCAGTGCCTCTCAAGTGGGCACTGTTGCCATTCTATGAGGAGGTGTTCATGGTGATTTCCAGCACCTCTTTTCCTAGAAAAAATTGTGCTGGATACAAATGCAATATAGATGAGTAAGAAATAGTAGCACAGGTGCTGTCTGATGGGTTAATCTGCCGTGGGCCAGGGTGTGCAGGTCTGTGGACAAGCAGTTTACAAGCATGGAAGGGTCCCTCCCCACAGCGAATACCTGCCGCCGTCCTTGTGATTCTGCCTCGGTGTGCATGTGAGCATATTATTTAATTCCATTATGTGCTGGAATCGCCTTAATGCCTTTCTGATTTGTTACTCTTCCTTTGTTTCTCCCCTCACGTCTGCTTTGAACTCCACCCGCCTGCCCCCCCCCCTTCCCATCTCCCGGCGCGCTCTAATTATAAGGTAGCTCTTATGTAACTAATATGTACAGGTAATATTGTGATCATATGTAGAGAGAGCCATATGGTCCTCGGCAGTCACTTCCGATGCTGTTAAAGCCACCGAAGCGGATAAACTCCGTGTCCGTGCAGAAAGTAATTGCACAAAACTAATTTGTGTTTGCATACAGAACCAAAATTAACTATGTAAATAAGCAGAGCCGTAGACTAAATATTATAGCAGGGTGGGAGGGATGGGGGAGGGCAACCAGGGGGAGGAACAACTTCATAACAGCCAAAGGTACTCGGGTGAAAATTGAAACATTTAATAATGTGCGGAAGAAGCTCATCATGCCGCAGACGGCTGTCAGGCTGTGTCAGGAAATAAATCCTCCCTAAAACTCCTTTCCTCACCTCTTTCTCAGATATGAGGCCTCTTTCTCTGAAGAGCCACATTATTCTAATGCTGTGTGTTTTGCTAGGAGAGATAGAGGCTTAGCTCTGGTGTCATTAGGGGGAAGACCTTGTTGCCTTTAGAACAAGCTGAATAATAAGAACAGGCATAGGCAAACTCAGCCCTCCAGATGTTTTGAGAGTACAATTCCCATCATCCCTGACCATTGGTCCTGTTAGCTAGGGATGATGGGAGTTGTAGTCCCAAAACATCTGGAGGGCCGAGTTTGTCTATGCCTGAATAAGAACATAAGGTGAGTCCTCCTGGATTAGGCCAATGGCCCATCCAGCCCAGCATCCTATTCTCACCCATTGGGTGGTTCAAATATGGAGGCTCACCCCAAATAATGTCTCATTAATCAGCCATTATTATTACTGGAGAGAGTTTAAAGAAAATATACACCATCTTAGTTGTTTGTCTCCTAATCCAATCTCCTTCTGCCACCCCAGCACCCCACCATCTCTCATCAAACCACAGTCCTTGAAAACACTTACTCATCCCATTTTTCACTCTATGTATCAGAATCCTCCTTGTACTTCCTTGTATCTGGAGCTTTCCCCCCTCCAGTTTAAGATCCAGTCATTAGGTTCCTCCTAAACTGGTTCTTCAGGACATGGGTGGCGCTGTGGGTTAAACCACAGAGCCTAGGGCTTGCCAATCAGAAGGTTGGTGGTTTGAATCCCCGCAATGGGGTGAGCTCTCGTTGCTCAGTCCCTGCTCCTGCCAACCTAGCATTTCAAAAGCACGTCAAAGTGCAAGTAGATAAATGGTACCACTCTGGTGGGAAGGTAAACGGCATTTCCATGCGCTGCTCTGGTTCGCCAAAAGTGGCTTGGTCATGCTGGCTACATGACCCGGAAGCTGTACGCTGGCTCCCTCGGCCAATAAAGCAAGATGAGTGCCGCAACCCCAGAGTCGGCCACGACTGGACCTAATGGTCAGGGTTCCCTTGTTACGATATGGATGCAATGCAGCTGCAAAGTGCTAGCTTGAAAAGTAAACATAATGGGAATGTTGGGACTGCCCGTGGGAATCAGAGGGACAGTCTATTCACAGTGCGAAGTACCGGAATTAGCTCAGAGTGTAATATGAGCTCTTCCGTTTATTCCTATCCAGGACGTGTTTGTCACTAGACTGCTGGAGCTTGAAGAGAGCAGTCATGTTTTTGTAATTCTGCAAAGACAGAAATAAAGGCATGTAAATACATTTCTGTCTATCTCTTTCCCCTGCCCGGGGGGGGCGGGCAGGAAAGAGGGGTGTGTTCTTCTCACGCTGAGAAGGATCGCCTATCGAGACCTCGCCTGGATCTTGCTGGGGAATGCAGCCAGGGAGGTCAACAGGGAATCATGCCGGGTACCTGGGAGAGTTGCCAGTTTCTCCTGATAAGGCTTGATTCCCGACATCCCTTTACCTTAAACTGGTTCTTACCAATTTAAGGTAAAGTTGCATTATTTGTATATGTGGCATTGGCTTCACTGATAACAAGTGTAACTGAAATGGCACATCAAGACCCTTCCGCAAGGGACCCCAATTTGCCTCACAGTTGGGGATGCACACAAACTTGTACCCCCCCCCCCGCCTGCCACCTGCTTACCCCTTTTGCCTCCATTTCATCCTAAATTAGCCCAGAGTTTACCTTTGTGAAAATATCCGTAAAACACTTACCATGTTCACAGATGGAGGAGCCTCGCAAAAGTGCAGCCATTATTGTGATTATTAATTATATCCATGAAATGAAGCAGCAGATTTCGTCTCTTTTAGGTGGAAAAAAGGAAAAACCCTCAGAGTTTTTAAGAAGACTAACATAACCATAATTGATGTTTGCGGGAAACAGATGGGGAATGAGAGGGGAGGATGGTTCAAGGATAAGACTTTTCTTTTGAGGCTTTATGGAATCAGCCTAAGAAAGATACATTAATTGATGAAATAGATGCAGGGGTAAGGGAACAGATGGGGCCCATATAGCCAGAAATTGCATTTCTTTGTGTGCATTTTTACAACTTGCACTTCAGAAGAACATCACAAGGGCCCGCCTAATTCACAAAGGCACATCAGCACAGTTTTATCGGTAAGAACCCCGAACGCATCTGATCCAAAGTACTTTGCCCCAGGTTAGACAGATCATGCCATCTAATCAGTTTAGGATGTCAGCTTTGGCTTTGGAGTATCTGAGCATAAGGATTTGGGCCTAATGATGGCTGGCTATTTCTCTCCAGGCAGATAGAGCTGTACTAATAGATGAAGATGTTGAGCTGTGCCAGAAAGCCTCCCAATTTCAGCTTTTTGAGCATAATGTTAGTTTGAAAGGGCAATGTTGTTCCCCAAAAGTCTTCAGTGATGGAGACAGTCCCTTTTTATGACGGAAGCAGACACTGCTTCCTGTCACTGCTGTGACTTCAGCACCTCCTCCACCCTTTCTAGATGGAATTGGCTGCTCCTGCTGCCTGCATTGCTCAGGCGAGTGATCTCAGCTCCTGTACTGTAGTGAACATGATGAAGAATCATAGAATGGTAGAGTTGGAAGGGCCCCAAGGGTCCTCTAGTCCAATTTCCTGCAATGCAGGAATCTCAACTAGATCATACATGACGGTTGGCCATCCAACCTCTGCTTTAAAACGTCCAAGGAAAGAGAGTCCACCACCTCTCGTGGGAGTCCATTCCACTGTTGGAAAGCTCTCACTACTGGAAAGTTCTTCCTGATGTTTACTCAGAATCTCCTTTCTTATAACTTGAATCCATTGGTTCGGGTCCTAGCCTCCATAGCAGGAGAAAACAAGTTTACAATATTTTCCATAGGGCAGTGAGATGGCACAGGACCTCCTTTGTGGAGACATCATGCCTAGGAAACATGGACCTGAAGCAGTTTGGCAGCAGAGGACCCCCCCCCCCCGGATGAAGAAAGTGATTCTTCCCTTCTGCTTTAAAAAGCCAGCCCTCTTCTGTTTCTGCGTACATCACACCATCCATTCATTGTTTGTGAGGCTTAGCAAAGAAGTGAACCCACTCTGCCCTTGTATGTTTCTCTCCTGGCTTGTCCGCCACCCTATATATCTTTTTTTTTTTTTTTTTTTTTCCCTGAGCCACTGTGGTGTAATATGTTAACAGAAAGGTCTGCTTGATGTTTCATTTCCAGGATAGATTGTTTGCTCAAATGGGTAATCCTTCAGGCTTCCTTTCCTTCTATGATGCATCACTGAAGAAGTTAATAATAAGAGTTTGGAATGGCAATTTTAGGGATGCTTCAACCTCCTCTGCCTTAATAGACTGTTCCTTGTGACCATGTAAAAGCTTGCCCATGTGGTTTTCTGCTTAATGAGTGTATTGTTTGTTTCTTTACGTCTACCACCAAGATGCTTTGCTTGTGTGCAGACTTGCATGAGTCACCATAGGGCTGGCTTAACCAAAAAGTTGAGTATGTGGTAGAACAGCGAAACATGTTCTGGGAAATCTTGGGCTTCCAGAATGAACAGGTCCTTTATTTTATAATACACTCTTCAACAAAAAGGGTTGAGTGTCAAAGCCCCCAAGGCACCCCCATGAGAATAAAGACACAAGGACACAGAATTTTAGGTTAATGTTAATTGGCAAAATTTAGGCCACAACTTTATTGGTTACAGAATGTGAGCATTATTGGCTTAGGCATTGGCATCAACAGACTATATCTGACTCCTGCCCACTTGCAGGGAGTCTGGTAAGGGTGAAGCACCAGTAGAGGGAGCCCCGCCGATGTGGATCAACTCGAGCATCCCCTGAGTTCCCACTGGGGTCTGGCATGGCCCTAGCCCCTCCCTGGGCTTCAGACGAAATCCATACCCCCAGATTCCTTTAACAGAATACCCTTAAGCATGGAGGTGCAGGTGATGGCCGCACCTCCCCTCTCCCACACATTGCTATCCCAATGCCTAACCGTCACATGAGCCCAAAGGGAAAAGGAAAGGAAGAGGGAAATCAAAAAATCAGGTACCAATTTCTAAACAGTAGCTTCTGTAATGACAAGCTGTCACAGTTCAGGGGCAGGAGGTACCTAATGCACCTCCAGCAAATGTGATGGAATGAGTCTTGCTTCCACCTCTTCCAGTTTGATGTAAGAGCCATATCCATTGTCCTTCCCATTTTTGCCTTTGGCTCTGCCCACCACTGCTCCCATGAATCCTGGAAGATCCTCCACAAAGAAATACAGCCCTCAGGCTAAATTCCTTCCAGTAGCACCTTAGAGACCAACTAAGTTTGTTATTGGCATGAGCTTTCATGTGCATGCACACTTCTTCAGATGCATGCACACAAAAGCTCATACCAATAACAAACTTAGTTGGTCTCTAAGGTGCTACTGGAAGGATTTATTATTATTATTATTTTGTTTCGACTACGGCAGACCAACACGGCTACCTACCTGTAACTAGCTCTCAGGCTGAAAATGTTTCCTTGCCTTTGTGGTATAGTGGTTAAGAGCAGTGGACTCGTAATCTGGTGGACCGGGTTCACTTCCCCGCTCCTCCACATGCAGCTGCTGGGTGACCTTGGGCTAGTCACACTTCTTTGAAGTCTCTCAGCCCCACTCACCTCACAGGGTGTTTGTTGTAGGGGAGGAAGGGAAAGGAGATTGTTAGCCGCTTTGAGACTCCTTTGGGTAGTGATAAAGCAGGATATCAAATCCAAACTCTTCTTCTCCTTGCCTTTTGTGCTGAGAACTGGTTTAAGGCAGCTAAGGGAGCAGGTCCTCTCACTTGTGATCTAACACAGGTAAGTGAGTGCTTGCCTCTTTCTGGTTTTGTGTATCAGGGTGAGAAAGTGCCAGGCAGGGGCACATAATGTGGCACATGGGTCAGGCAGCTGTGGTGCCCCGAAGTATTTAATAGCAAATAGATTCAGTAGGTATTTTGAAACACAGAAGGAGGGCTTTGCTTGTCGTTGAAATCCGGCCTGCGACCCCCCCCCCACACACACATAGGAGCCAACTCCTAAGGGCCAAGTGGTCTTCGTCCTCCCTAAAATATTTGAGGGCCCCCCAATGTTGATGGGCATTGCCATTCAAATGGTGTGTGTGCACTGTGTCATGTGATCAATTATGTGAGGAGGGGTTTACCTGCCTCCTATTTTATTCAAGTTGGCACTCCTGTTCCTTCAAATATATGTCTAGGATTTTCCAACCATTATCGAACCTTCATCTTTGAGCTCCAGTGTCAACTTTCTGGACTTTCCGGCTTCTGCAGCTGTGGTTGACTTTCTCTCTGCTTCTGCTTCTGATTGAATGTCTTGGAAACAGTAATCAGGAGAAGGGGGGGGCGGGGAATAGAAGCCGAGTGGGCGATGAACCTCCCGCTTGATAGACACATCCCAAAATGTAGCTCCCGGCAGGCTTTAGAATCTAAAATCACTTCAAATGCATTCTGAATTACCATGAGCATATTTAGACAGAACTATATTTCATCTCAGGGCATTAATGTACTGACTCCTGGTTTGGGGGTTTTTTTGTGTTGGTTTTTTTTTTTTTTTCCTTCCTCTACAAACATTTCCTGCCACACAAAGAAGGGTAATCAGAAAACCCGATGTCTAAAAGGTTGTTTTGCAAGTGGGAAACAGCGAGAGAGCCTGAAATTTAGAAAGTTATAGCAGACCACAGTGAGGTGGAAAATGCAATGTTTTGTTCACGGGCAAAGAGAACTGCAGGAATGACGAGCCAGTTCAAATGTTGAGGTACCACTGAATTTCACTTAACTGAGATAATGTGGCAGGGTTTTGAGGGAGTGCAGAGAAGTCCGGCTGTGTTTGGTCAGGATGGGGGGGGGTTAATTTGTGATATGTTCATGTGAACTTACATAGGAACATTGGAAGTTGCTGTATACCGAGTCAAACCATTGGTGCACCTAGCTTGATGTTGTTTACACTGATGGTCAGCAGTTCTCCAGGATTAGGTAAAGGGACGCCTGACCATTAGTTCCAGTCACGGACGACTCTGGGTTGCGGTGCTCTTCTCGCTTTATTGGCCAAGGGAGCTGGTGTACAGCTTCCAGGTCATGTGGGGATTGAACCTGGGACTCTGCATGCAAACCAAGTTCTCTACCACTGAGCTACGGCCCTTCCCCATATTTGCAGTTCCCAAACCAATACATGAACCAAAACATGGGTATCCATGGGTATCATGTCACCACATTTTGTGATGTAGTTTTCCAAAACAAGGAAGTGTATATTAAAGAAAATTGTGCAGAAAATATTTATCCATTGGAAAAAAAATAACATTATATTGAAAGAAAGGGCTTTCAAAAAATGCGTCAATGAGGCAAATTTCATGCAATGCTTAATCTATTAGGAGAACATTTTGTACATGTATGGATTTTCATGGCTTTGTTTGCTTATTAGAGTTCTTGCCCACCCTTGGCCATAAGGTACCGGTGTAGATTAGGACAATAAGATATGCAATGATAAAACAAGGAGAAGGTAAAATTCAAAACACTTCCATTTATAGGACAATTTGAACCAAAAGAGTTGAAAATAAAAATAAAACCGATGCAGAATTCAATTCCCCAGAATTTTTTTTTTTTTTTGGGGGGGGAGAGAAAGTAGGAAAAACTGAACTTGACAAATATGTGCATTCCCAGGATTTGTAAGGAAAGTCAAAAGAATTTAGATAAGATTAGTGAAATATATGTGTTTGCACTTTGCAGTCATTTCCTGGGACCCACCAAAAACATTAGTGCAGGTTTGTTAGTTCAGCTACATGCTGTTGGTGTTGCTTCGCCCCCTGCCCCCAGCTTTAATGCCCTTTTGAAATTCTGAGGAAGTACCTTAAATGTGAGTTGCCAAGAAATTTCACATTGAATAATTTGGAGGTCCCTGCTTGTGAGAAGCATTATCTGATTGCAGGGACACACAGGGATAATTCCTATAAGATTGGTGACATTTCTCAGAGCTTATACATCTCCTTAGGATGGCATCTGAATTGTATGTTAATCTCAGACTGCATACAGAAGCACACTGGCCCAAAAGCACCCTGAGCTCAAAATTTAACATGAATTGTGCTTGATGTAAAGCTTTCTGCATTCTGGTTTACATCAGTATGGGATCAATGCTTTACTGATTAACAGTATCTGATATGTTTGGGTGCTAATTCTATAGACAACAAACCCTAGCCCTGTAGAGCACAGCTGAATGAGGTACAGTCCCTGAGGGGGTAGAAGGGGCTGTGTAATTTTAATCTGACCCCCCAGAATCCAAACTGGACTTGTAGTTTTGGGTAGTCACAGTCGCCAAAATGACCAACGCAGGAGCACCCAAGATGTGCTCTGAGCAGCTGTTGGACTTAAGCAACTTACTGCTGTGGGTCTAGTACTTGCTTCCACTGTGTATAATGATGTGACCACCCACTTTGAATAATGGGTGAGCCTTTCATATGACTCTGATTAATGACTTATACAAAGGAATATCAAAGTTGCTGCCACAATAGAAATAGAATGTAGGTCGCCAGATGTCCCCTGTGAGTTTGCAAAACTAAGCAGTGTTCTTCCTCCCTCCTGGACTTTAAAGAGGGTTTGGATATGGCCATCTGTCATGTATGATCTAGTTGAGATTCCTGCGTTGCGGGGGATTGGACTAGATGACCCTCGGGATCCCTTCCAACTCTACAGTTCTATGATTCATCAAGATCAAAGTTTGCATCAAATTTAGAAGACAGTGTACCCCCCATTATGCTGCACAGAGATTATGTGCTAAAATAGCTTCCCTTACTTATTGCAAAGCTAAGAGATTGTGAAGCAATGCCCCCTTTGGGGAGGAGAAAATGGCCATTGCTTATTTACATATGTCAAATCATTTCAATGCAAGCACATTTTAAATTAGCATTTGAATAGCACCAAGTTTGAGTGGAACAGTGAACATCTGATTTAAATCAGGCCGCAAGATAACGCTAGTTCAGGCCTCTCCCTTGTAAGGCTCGTCCGACATAGGAAATCCAGTCTGTATCAGCTCTGAGGAACTTAAGCAGCTCCTGCTATTTTAAAAGTATTGTTATGAGTTTGTGGGTGCTAGACCTCTCTAAATTGCTGGATCCTGTAAGTGTTAGAATTTAATCAAGGCTTGGGGTGCTAAACTGTGTGCTACACTTCTAATCCCTTTACCCAGCAAGTGTTAAAAGGTAATTAAGCCAGCCTAGCTTCCTGTATTGAAGTGATCGCCTGAAATAATGGGGCTATAAATAAAGGTTTATAGAATTGGAAGTGACCACAAAAGTCATCTAATGGTCTCCTTGCAAGGCAGGAATATTTTGCCCACCGTGGGGCTCAAACCCACAACCCTGAGATTAAGAATCTTGTGCTCTACCGACTGAGCTGTCCTTAAATCCAAGGAATTTAGGGGGAAGTCAAATATTTTTGAGTGATGTCAAACTAATCTGGGTGATTTCACACTGGGTGAATGACAACTGTGGTGTTAATAGATATCCCAAACAAAGGAGCACTCGTGCTTAACAAATGGTCTTTAATAAAACAATTTTTTCTCTTTGCATCCTTCTCGTCACCTTAGATGATTGCTTGGAAACCCGAGTGGTTGGATAAGATTAGTGAAGTGTTTAGGCATCTATTTTTGGCACAAATTAAATTATTCTTTCCATGTTATTTATGAGACCATTTGAAGATAATGGTGCTTAAAGAGATGCATTATGTTTTAGGGGGTTTCAATACAATTATGTTTTGGTCTCTCTTGAAGTCAAACTCAAGATGTGCTTGGCTCCATGTCAGCAGATGCTGATTCTGGAAAGGATGTTAAGAAGAGGGAGGGTGTGTGATGTTTTAATTTACATAGATTACATGGCGATAGTTTGGAAGAACTTGCAGTAGAAATCATATCAGTAGAAGGACGATCTACAGCTCAGTGGTAGAGCACTTGCTTTGTGTGCAGAAGGTCTCACACCCAATCCCCAGCATCTCCAGGTACGACTGGGAATCTCTGTTGTCTGAGGTCCTGGATAGGCCACTGCCTGTCACTGTAGACAATACTGGGCCAAATGGACTGTTGTTCTGACTTGCTATAAGGCAACTTCCTTTGTTGGTGCATAACAAACCATAGGGCTTTTTGGCCTTAGGCAGAAGGAAGGGTGTTACTCCTACTCTGCACCTTCTCTTTTTATGGATTCCTGGCAAACCCACAGAGACTGTTCCTCTTTGTTCCTCTATTTCACACAAGGCTCTTCACTTGTACTCCTTTCGTGCCTCTGCTTTCTTGCTTATGAGTAAATACCCTCCAACCCTAAACAGCCTTGGCCCAGTATACCTGAAGGAGTGTTTCCACTCCCATCGTTCTGCCCGGACACTGAGGTCCAGTGCTGAGGGCCTTCTGGTGGTTCCCTCACTGCGAGAAGTGAGGTTACAGGGAACCAGGCAGTGGACCTTCTTGGTAGTGGTGCCCACCCTGTGGAATGCCCTCCCATCAGATGTCAAGGAAATAAACAACTATCCGACTTTTAGAAGACAACTGAAGGCAACCCTGTATAGGGAAGTTTTTAATGTTTGGTCTTTTATTGTGTTCTTAATATCCTCTTGGAAGCCACCCAGAGTGGCTGTGGAAGCCTGGCCAGATGGGTGGGGTATAGTTAAATGATGATGATGATGATGATGATATTAACATTCCTCAGGTGAAAATAGGGACATTTCCCACTCTCCACCAACTGACCCTCCTCGCCCCCGATTTTTGCCCCACCCCCTGCCCTGCAGAATATTTCCTGTCTGAAGAAGTGTGACTTCCACCATCAACAGGACACAGCACACATGCCCTCCACCATCCTGAGAAAACCCCTTAATCCTGATTTTATTTTGTTTTGTTCTTTGGTAGATTTGCAAAATGAAAAAGACACACCAATAAATAAATTTTAGAAAGGGGCAAGATTAGATGTGGACACACAAAGCATGCCTCCTCCTCTTCTTCTTCTTCTTCTTCTTCTTCTTCTTCTTCTTCTTCTTCTAGAAAACCAAGACTCCTTGAGCTCCACTCTGCCCCCTCTTTCTTCCTGCCCAGGAAGGCCCTGCCCTTTGCCTGTCCCTCAGAGCCAGCTTGTCATGTGGGGCTGCTCCTTGGGGGTGGCCGCTTCTCCTCCACTCTGCCTGCTTTTCAGGCTCTTACACCAGAGCATTCTTCGGCTTATAAATAACAGGCCTCTCTTCAGTTCAAGAAAACCAGTCAATGAAAGAAGCCAACTGCCCCTGTCTCCAGGGCAAGGCTGCTAATTCCTCTGTGGCTGTTCTTGTGGTTTGGCCCTCTGCCTTTTCCTCATGCCCTTCTTTGACATGGGAGGGCTTTGCACATGAAAGGTTTCAACAAGGTGAGCGATAACCCTTGCACCTCCATGCATTATTTGTTGCACATTGTAGGAACCATTATCTAGTTGTTGTTTACAAAACTATCTATCTATCTATCTATCTATCTATCTATCTATCTATCTATCTATCGATCTATCATCTATCTATGTATATAAAAAATATGGGGGTTGTTGGGTTGTTGTTTTTATTTTGGTTATATACTTTGTGGCTTTATATTTTGATTTTATTCTGTGAACCGCTCTGAGACCTCCGGGTATAGGGTGGTATATAAATTCAATACATTATTATTATTACAGTGGAACCTAGGTTCTCGAACATAATCGGTTTGACTTACTTCTGGGTTTTCGGCGTTCGGAAGCTGAAATGTTCAAGTACCAAGGCATTCAAGAACCAAGGTTTTTTTTATAAAAAACCCCAGCAGGTTATACTTCAACAGTGTTTCTCCCTTTTGGTGGGGCATTTCCACACACACCCCTCTCTCTTACTTATGTTGATTCACAAACCACTTTTCAATCCAGGAAGGTCCCCAAGGCAGCTTATGTCAAATAAGAAAATGCATTGAAATTGATCCTCTTTCCATCCCTTCTAACATAGTATTGGTCTGGGAGATTTGTGTGAATAGTTTTCTTTTCATCCTAGGCCTCTAGGGAGCTGCCAATGTCTCACAACCATATATTGCATGTAGGCAGGACAGCCCACAAATGTTCTTATGTGCCATGTGCTTTTGTGGACTTAGCAGCCAAACCCAGGCATCTCTGGAACTCAGTTCTCACATCATCTTCTTTCTTTCTTTCTTTTTCATCCTAATGTGTGAGACTGTTCCTCTCTCTACACACCATTTTGTGCGTATAGCTTCAGCGAGAAATCAGGGGTTTAATTCATATGAATTACTTCCGGGACCGGTAATTGAAGTTTTCTTGCATAGTGTGAAGTATTATTGTGATAAAATGTGTCTGGGAGAAACAAAATGGGATTCATTGCAAGAACTGGGGTTATAAAACAGAAGGAAAATGAGATAAAGGGACCTGTCACCTCCCACAGCATGGTGGCAAAGAGAGAAGGAAGGCAAGGCAGAAAATGAGGGGGAGACATTTTTAAGCATAAGTGTTCAGGGAATGGGATACAGTCCATTCAGCGTTGTTCTTCCCCTCTCTCGCTCTCTCTTTCCTGCATCATTCACCCGAGACACAGTGTTTATATGTTTGGAAGGAATTTTAATGACCAACCCCTACACTAATGTCATAACATGTGATTGAACTGAATTGCATGATACCATAATGCCATTACACAAATCTATGGCGTGATCACATTTGGTATACAGTGTACAGTTCTGGTCACCTCACCTCACAAAGGATATGGTAGAATTTGGAAATGCTTCAGAAAAGGGCAACCAAGTAGATCAAGGTGATGGAGCGATTCCCCATGAAAACAAGTTTCAGTTTGGGGGACTTTTTGGTTTGGGGAAAAGGCAGTTTGATAGAAGTTTGTAAAACAATGCACAGCATAAACACTTTAGCCTAGATGAAAAGCATCAATGAACTTTAATAATGCTTGTCTAGATGAACAGAGATGTGTATGTGAGTGCCTATGACACAGAGGTACTGTGTACTGTACTAGTCTATTGTACAAAGTGTAAAAAAAATGTGCATTTATTGATGCACCCACTTTTGCTTTGTTATGGAAATTACGGGGGGGGGGGCACATCTTTAAAGTTAAATATTACAAATATTATACCTGAATGTATCCTTTCAACTTGACAGCTCAGGGAAGTTACCTAGCTTTTAAAATAATATAAAATCATCTCCTTTCCCAGTTTCCTCCATTCCAAAGCTATTTTCCCCTTGAAAAGGGACTCCAGGAAGTTCCCAGAGGTGACAATTGCTGGGCTCATTGTTAGCCAAAGGAAGCCAAATCTCATCACCTGACTCGCCTCAGGCTCCAGACATGCAAAGGAACTTCTATTGTACTTTTGGGTGGTGGGTACTTAAGACATATTTGTCTATGCTAATCTTATATCTGAGTCTTGCCTTGCCATGTCTGCTTATGCTAATCTTGTACCAAGTACTTGTCTGGACCTGTTTGCCAAGGTTAACCCCTCCCCTTTTGTGACATGTCAGTGATGTAGCAATGATGTAGCAATGATGCTGTACGAACTGTATTCTGGGATATGGTGGGAAAGTTTTTAAAGTTTTTGTCACCCCATCCTCGGGGTTCAAATTTGCTCTTTGAACCTGTTGCGCAATAAACTTTGGTCTACAGCTATTTGCTCCGGTTGGTGGTGGGACTCCTTCCTTTATTCTGCAGGGACCTGCGGGCTCTGCCCGACGAGCTGGGTGACTGAGCAGCCTCGCACCTAGATTTTTCCTTAACAGCTTCTAGCCCACCCGCCACTGACAGGTGGCCCGCAGAACATTTCCCAGGAGGTAATGCAGACCTCAGGTCAAAAATGTTTCCTAACCCTACGTTAGAACATAGTAATGACATGTTGATGTTTGTGGTATTTGTATACCGCCCCCTAAACATATACCTTCTGGGTGGCTTGCAACTTTGTTTAGTGAAAAGTAATTAATTGCCTAAGAACATACGATGAGCTGGCTGAGTCAGGCCAATAGGAATTCTTCAAGCAGGATTTGAGCACAAGAGTTTTCTCCCCTCCTGTGGTTTCCAGCAACTGGTATTCAGAAACATTGCTGCCTCTGATCATGGAGGAAGAACATAGACATTATTGCTAGTAGCCATCAATAGTCATCTCCTATTTGTCTAATCCAGGGCTTCCCAAACTTGGGTCCCCAGCTGTTTTAGGACTACAGTTCCCATCATCCCTGACCACTTGTCCTGCTAGCTTAGGGATGATGAGAGTTGAAGTCCAACAACAGCTAGAGACCCAAATTTGGGAAACCCTGGTGATCGTCTGTTTAAGCTGTCCAGGTTGGTGGTCATCACTGCCTTCCGTAAAGGGGAGCGGTTCCATAGTTTAACTGTGCTGCATGAAGAAGTACTTTCTTTTATCTGTTCTGAATCTTCTAACAGAATTATATTATTATAATATATGTAAAAATGATAGCAGGCAAGGAGATTGTCACAGGCTGGTGATCAAATACTGATGACCAACTGGCTGTATCTCAAATCTGATTTCGGATGTTCAGGTGGCATCTGGCTTCAGAATCGAGAGACTGTCAGGAGGAAGGGCAGGGAGGCAGCAAATGTGTTGCATTGTTAATTTTGCCTTCCTCCCATATGCCCTGAGCAATCACGCCAGAAAGGAGGACAGACCTTATCTCTCCACTTACTTGCATGTGGTTGCAATGAGACTGCAAGATAGTCTGTTCCTTCAGAGATTTAACAGAACAATTTGTTTTCCCTTCTGCTGAGACATCCTGAGCCTCCAAGTTTAAGGTGGAACCCGCTCCTATAACCCAGGAATAAGCACAGGGAGGTTGGGGAAGAGGGGAAAGCTGCATCCAAGGTACAGTCAGCTTTGGGATGATGATGATGATAATTACAGGTAGGTAGCCATGTTGGTCTGCCGTTGTTGAAATAAAATAAATAAAATAAAATAAAATAAAATAAAATAAAATTTTCCTTCCAGTAGCACCTTAGAGACCAACTAAGTTAGTTATCGGTACAGTGGTACCTCGGGTTAAGAGCTTAATTCGTTCCAGAGGTCCATTCTTAACCTGAAACTGTTCTTAACCTGAAGCACCACTTTAGCTAATGGGGCCTCTCGTTGCCGCTGCACCGCTGCCATGCAATTTCTGTTCTCACCCTGAAGCAAAGTTCTTAACCCGAGGTACTATTTCTGGGTTAGCAGAGTCTGTAACCTGAAGCGTCTGAAACCTGAAGCCGTTGTTGAAATAAAATAAATAAAATAAAATAAAATAAAATTTTCCTTCCAGTAGCACCTTAGAGACCAACTAAGTTAGTTATCGGTACAGTGGTACCTCGGGTTAAGAGCTTAATTCGTTCCAGAGGTCCATTCTTAACCTGAAACTGTTCTTAACCTGAAGCACCACTTTAGCTAATGGGGCCTCTCGTTGCCGCTGCACCGCTGCCATGCAATTTCTGTTCTCACCCTGAAGCAAAGTTCTTAACCCGAGGTACTATTTCTGGGTTAGCAGAGTCTGTAACCTGAAGCGTCTGAAACCTGAAGCCGTTGTTGAAATAAAATAAATAAAATAAAATAAAATAAAATTTTCCTTCCAGTAGCACCTTAGAGACCAACTAAGTTAGTTATCGGTACAGTGGTACCTCGGGTTAAGAGCTTAATTCGTTCCAGAGGTCCATTCTTAACCTGAAACTGTTCTTAACCTGAAGCACCACTTTAGCTAATGGGGCCTCTCGTTGCCGCTGCACCGCTGCCATGCAATTTCTGTTCTCACCCTGAAGCAAAGTTCTTAACCCGAGGTACTATTTCTGGGTTAGCAGAGTCTGTAACCTGAAGCGTCTGAAACCTGAAGCGTCTGAAACCCGAGGTACCACTGTATGAACTTTCGTGTGCATGCACATTCTTCAGATACACTGAAACAGAAGTCACCAGACCCTTATATATAGTGAGAGGGTAGGGTGGGGTTTTTCTCAGAAGGGTGGTGGGAATGGGTGATTGGCTGATAGGTGTGGTAAACCTGTTGATAACTGTTAAAGACTGCAATTGGTCTTACAGGAAAAAGCAAGGGGTGAGAAGGCTAAAAATAGCTTTATCATGTATAATGAGATAAGAATCCAATGTCTCTATTCAGACCAGGTCTCTCCATGGTTATAAGTTTGGTAATAAGTTGCAATTTGGCAACTTCTCTTTCCAGTCTATTTCTGAAATTCTTTCCAGTCTATTTCTGAAATTCTTTTGTAGTAAGATGATGATGATAGGCTTGCAGACTCTGTAAAATTTGTATAGACACTTGGAGAATCAGTGGTCTTTCATTTGGTGACCTTGGCAATTATCAGCACTGCTGGAGATCTTTATTGCTTCCTTCCTTCATGCTTGAGGTCAATTTTTACTGATGTTAATGGGATACATTTTTTGATGACCTCATTGGTCTGGGAGCTGGTGGCCGGTGCTGTGTAAGGAGGGGCAAGTCTGTCAGTTTTGGTTTCTTGCCATTTCTCAGTTTTCCAAGTTCACTTCTCCACAGTTCCACATCAGTTTGCAAAGTCTTTATTTATTTATTTATTTATTTATTTATTTTAAGTCATGGAACTATGTTGGCAATTTAGTGCACATTTCTCCTAATATAGATGTTTTCTTGCACGTAACTTTGCCTAATAATTGCAAAGCAATTTCCCCTAATATAATTCATGTTTGTATTATTTCTATTTATTTCAATGCAAACAAAATTAACAAAATGTATGTGCCACTTTATTGCAGTAAAACCTCTAAGTGGCTTGCAAGAAATATTAAAATTACCAATAAAAACATTTTAAAACAATTTAAAAAACTTTTTCAAATAATTAAAATTAACAGTAAATGAAAACACATCAGTGTCCACATGTCTGCTTAGGCTTGCCTAAACAGATACATTTTAAGCTCACGCCAAAAAAGTGTTCTGTAAAGGTGCCTGCCTGATTTCAATAGGCAGGGAGTTCCAAAGTGTGGGTGCTCCCACACTGAAAGATCAGTTTCTAACAACTGTGGAATGAGTATTATTTGTCACCTGTAGGACTGCCGATTCTGCAGACTGAAGCGGTCAATCTGTTTTCACTAAAATATGCATTTTGATGCTCACTTTGTCTTGCTGTACGCATTTGTGAATCAAAGTATATGCTATATTCTCTTCTGTATTTTGATATCGGCTGCATTTATGCTTGGATTATTTTATTGTAAGATGCTTTGTACCTTTTGGGTGGGAGAGGGAAGCAACCTAATGGATAGATAGATGGATAATAGATAGATAGATGGATAGAGAGCCAGTGTGGTGTATGGTTAAGAGCGATAGACCCGTAATCTGGTGAACCGGGTTTGCGTCTCCGCTCCTCCACATGCAGCTGCTGGGTGACCTTGGGCCAGTCACACTTCTCTGAAGTCTCTCAGCCCCACTCACCTCACAGAGTGTTTGTTGTGGGGGAGAAAGGGAAAGGAGAATGTTAGCCGCTTTGAGACTCCTTTGGGTAGTGATAAAACAGGATATCAAATCCAAACGCTTCTAGATAGAGGCCATGACGTTGATTGGGTAAAAAAAAGGAAATAAGCCCAAACTGGAGAGCTGCCATTTCCAGGAACTTCTTATGGAGTCCTGCTGCAGAAGAGGGTGGGCAGTGGAAAGAGTGGGGAGAAGAATTAATTCTGCTGGAGTGGCTCTCCAGCGAAAGAGGAGGTGGAGAAAACAACTTCTTAAAAAGCAAGTGGAATGTCCCCTCCTAGCCTGCAAAACTTGGAGTGAACAACCAATTGACTCCTCCGCTCAGAAGCTTATTTCTTGCTCTTCAGCCCTCCCTGCCTCTTCTCTCTTCCAAAATGTTCCAAAAATCTATCACTCTTCTGGCATGAAAAGGGCTAGGAGCTTCTCCCCATTCCTCTCGTACCACTGATAAGCATGACAGGACATGGGGAACCAGGGATGGGATTCATATTTCGAAGTGTTTGAAATGCCATTTACATGTTGCCAGGTGCTGTGAATTTTGATTAGCTCTGGCAGGGACGTTGCTGAGCAGGGGGCTGGGGTGGAGGAAAAAGAAAGAGCCTTGTGTATTGTTGCCTTCATATCTGATGCAAATCAAACAAAAGGGCACGTTTTGAACCTTTGGCTCCTTAAGATCTGGCCAAGGAAGAAGGAGAAGGAGACGAAGGAACAAAGGCAACAATAAGGCGCCGGTCCTGATTAGGACTCGCAGCACGGCAGCAGTGGGGGAAATCTCAAAGCTGTGTAGTATCCACAAGGGACGGGAAAGGAATTAAAGGGAAATTTGTCATTCTGAGCATTTTCTTTCTCTTTCATTGGACTTCTGTGAGATGGTTCAAGTAGCCTCCTTTAAGCCAGATGGGTGTTCCTTTGTAGGAGCCAGCGGGTTTTATGAGGTTGCTTTTTGTTCTTCTTGCAAACGCTGTTTTCTTGCTCTATTTTCCAACTTCCTTCTACAGGAATAACCAGATTTTTGTTCCCACACACATGCCGGAAAGGGAATCATCCTGGCCAGCACATTGCGTTTCTTCCACACCGATCAAGATCCAGGCTGCATATGCAGCATGCATTTAAAGCACATTGCTTTCCCTGAAAATAATCATGGGAACTGTAGTTTGCACCTCATACAGCTACAAATCCCAGCACCATTAACAAACTGCACTTCCCAGGAAGTAATCTGCTTTGAATACGTATGCAGCCCTGGATTTCTGACTCCCAAAGCATCCCGTTTACATGAAAGATTGTAAAAAGAGTTACAGCTAATTTGCCCTCCGATGCTACAACAATCTGTGATTCCCCACATTCAAATCAAAAGGGGGGGGGAAGCATCTTTGTTTGCTGCTAGAGATAGATGTTGCCAACAAACGGCATATCTGAATATATGTTTTTGAGATCACTGAGGGGGAAAGAAGTGACCTGACGTGGAAGATGTTTCACAGCCAACTTACACCACCTCCCCAAAAACAAATGAGAATAGCTTTTGAATGGGGAGCAATAGCTTTTGCCTGTGCTTCTAAATAAGGAACAGTGCACAGTTACCAGGCACCCTGTGCAATAGCGGACACATCACAGCAATTTAGGAACTTTGTAATAATTCCCATTAGCAAGAAAACTATATGCCAGCAGGTAAGGGTCCCAAGCACAGGATGCCAGGCAGCATCCAGGAAGGCAGAAACAGCTGTGGAAATCAATAGGAAGGTTTTAAGTTCCTGCAGCATCACATTACCTAGGAGGAAGCATCACTTTGATGGGGACAGCAGCTGCCTCTGCATTTCAATGAAGGATGCCACTGCATGGCAACACATTTTGTTTGGGCCTCATTTTGGGTACACCTGAAATGGTACGCTTGGGAATTACATTGCTCTGCCACCTTGTGGGATGTGAATCTTTGTCAGCGGAGAGGCTGGTGCCCTGTGCTCATCAAGGTGCCTGCCAGGTACTGGGTACGTGAGGCTGTCTGTGCAAAACAGTCGGCATCCGGCATCCTCTCTGACAATGCAGACTGGGCTGATTGACAGTGACAACTTCCCCGGTGCACCATTAGCTGCAGCGCTGCCAGACGGCCTGTGCTCACTTGATCTCTGTGTTTGCCATCTCTGCCGCATGGAAGGCAGCGGGGTTGTTTTAGAGGTGTTCACGCTCCGTACCGATGCTGGGCTAATTACTGGCAACTGGTTCACTAGGCAGGCCTTCCAGGCTCCCAAGATAATGGCAAGAGAGGCAGGGAATTACTGAATGTCCTTTTCTTATTTTAAAGGGTGGACCGCTGCCACCAGCATTCCAGAGCATCACGTACCGGTGCAGCTCAGTGTATGTGAAATATTCTGTGCTTCCTGCTGACTATAATGGGAAAGAGAGAGAGAGATGAGAATCCCTCATGGATTCTGATCCACTTCTGCCATTGTTTCTAAAAGCATCACTATGGAGTTCAATGGAACTTACAGTCCAATCCTATGAGCGCTTACTGAAATGCAACTCCTATTGATTGAAAAGAGATCTGCAGCCCTATCCTATGTATGTTTACTCTATGTATGTATGTGTGATTTTGGCTGAAATCAGCGCTTGCTTCTGTGGGGCTGCTGTGTTGGGGACTTCGGTCGCCTGAGGCAGCCGTCTCAGTCCGTCTAATGGCAGAGCCGGCTCTGATTATTATTGTATAATTATAAGATTATTGTATAATTGTAGAAGGTTGTGTAATCTTAGGAGGGGTGTGGCTATGAGGTGGTGTGGCTGTGACTATTACAAAGGGACCCTGCACTTCTGAATTTGCCAATGCACTAGGTTGCTAGTGTAGGTTGTTGTGAAGAAGACAATACTTGCAGTGCCTTGCACTCTGGGGAAGACTTGGTCATGAGCATATTGGAGCCAGCTGCCCACTCAGAGCTCCACTAAAAGCAAGTGGGTTGGGGATTTGCTTTTAAAAACCGGACAGAGCTTTATCGGTCAATTAATCAGGATGGATAATGAGTAAATTAAAGGGCAGAGTCAAGAGAGGTTGCCAGATAGAAAACCAATATGTGCAGGTTGAAAATGTATGCTGCAGTTGGGGCTCGGGGGAGGAACCCTGTCATCCCCCCCCCCCCAGGACTGCATTGAAGAGCAGAATCTAGGGTGAGGATGGCATGGGCCATGAAAGGATAATAATCACAATAATGATGATAAAGTTTTTATTTCTGTCCCACCCGTCTGACATGGAGTTGACTCAGACCATTGCTGCACATAGCTTGGCACTGTGTACACCAGCAAACAATGGCTCTAGGGGGTTTTAAGCAGGGGGCAGTCCCATCCATACTTGGAGGTGCCAGCAATTGAACTTGGGACCTTCTACATGCAAAGCAGATGCTCAAACACTGAGCTAAGATTCCCACCAGACTCCAGAGATTTAATCAATTCTAGGTAGGATTCTAGGTGGAGTTTTAGTGTGTTGTATGTGCTATGTTTTCATTGTCTCACAGCCATCCAGTATTCCCTCAGCACGACTTGTTTGAAGCTCATTCTGATTCCTTCCCCAGAAACATCCCCTTTCAAGTGATGGCTTTTTTCCCATCACAAATGCCTTCCCCTGGAGAGCAGGTGGCATCTTCCAGTATCCCACACCACCAAATTTCATTATACACTGTGTGTGGGACCATTTCTAGGTGACTTGCTCACCCTAGCTGCTTTAGGCATCACTTGAGAAGGCAGCAAAAGTGTGTGCCGTTTCTCTGGAAAACAAACACACAAACAAATGGCCTCCGAAATGATTTCGCATGCAGGAAGGAAAGGAAACTTGGAGGAAGTGTTTCCTTCTGTCCTATTCGTGACGGATTTTTCTCTGTGTGCATATTCCATACAAACCATTAAATAATTTCAAACCTCTGCATTGTCTGAGCTAGCATCCTTTTGGCCATTTGGTTCAATTTAGAAGAGGTTCTGGCGGTTAAGGCTTAAGAGAATAGTTCATTTGTAAATGCCTGAAGTCAGTTTTAAAAGAAAGCGGCTCACTGATAACAGTGAATACTGGCAGCCACTCATTTTTACCTCACCTAAGAGGGATTTGCAGGTTTATGCATTGTTTCAAAAGCCTACCCAACCTGTTTCACCAAGGGGTTAGAGTGGGACAAAATACAATGTTTTACCATTAATAATAATAATAATACCTCCCTTCACCCAAAGATCCCAGGGAAGGTTACAACATTAAAATACATTACAGTGGTACCTCGGGTTACATACATTTTGGGTTACATACGCTTCAGGTTACAGACTCCGCTAACCCAGAAATAGTACCTCAGGTTAAGAACTTTGCTTCAGGATGAGAACAGAAATTGTGCTCCGGCAGCACAGCAGTAGGCCCCATTAGCTAAAGTGGTGCTTCAGGTTAAGAACAGTTTCAGATTAAGAATGGACCTCCGGAACGAATTAAGTACGTAACCAGAGGTACCACTGTATTAAAAACAAAAGCAACTTACAATCACAAAAATAATGTGGGTCCTTGTGAGAACAAAGTCTCTTTCAAATCACACCCAATTGCTTCAAGCTAGCAAGAAAACACTGGAACACACCATAAGAGAAAGAGGGATCACGGAATTGTAGAATTGGAAGGCGCCTCAAGAGTTATCTAGTCCAGTCTCCTACAATGTAGGAATCTTTCACCCAATGTGGGGCTCAAACTCAGAACCCTGAAATTAAGAGCCCTGTGTTCTACCAACTGAGCTATATTTCAGTATTTATCACTGCAATACCATCTTTTTACTTCCTGGTAGGATTCCTGTCCCTTTAACACAATAGACAGAAATTCAGGAGGCCAGCACTTCCCAGGCACAGAGATGCAACGACAGAGAGCTTTACTGATTGAATTTCTGCCTGGCACTCATATTGTTAGCCTTGCAGCCTCAAGGTGTTGCACAAGTTTCCCCTCTTTTGACTACCAAGTGCACATTCCTGTTTGATCCTATCCTCCCCCCCCCTCTCTCCACCCATCTCTCTTCCCCACCAATTTTCCATGTGTTGCACTACTTTTGTTTTTTTTTCCCTGAGCAGCGGGCCAAGAATCATTGTGTTTGCAGGAAGTCTCATTACAGAGCACAGTGTGTTCTTCTGCCCTCTCGCACCGCGCCGCATACGGACAGGGCCACACACTGCGTTCCCCCCTGCCGACAGCAAGCTGCTATGGCACCAGATTTGCTGGCGGCTTATAGCTTCAGTCAGCATTTGCTGCTAATGAACCCGCTTGCTTCCTCCTGGAGAGGTTTAGAGAGCCATAATCACACCCTGTGGCTGCGCACTGTGGCTTTGGGGCTGGGAGGTGGCTGAGTTAAGGAGCTGGAGGGAGAGAATCTGCGAGAGCCAGGTAAATACACCTGTCATATGGCTGCTGTTGTTGTTCCAGGTGCCCTTCTTGAACACAAAAAACTGCTCAGGGAGTTCTAAAGATCCTGCACCCCACACCTAATTGTCCTTTATTCCTGAAGGCATATACTGAAGCAATTATCGCCTATTCTTGCTTTTGCACTAAAACTGAGTAAGAAATCAACCTTTGACAATGGCGGCACTCACACTTTGAACTTCTTGCCTATTGACATCAAGCAGGCAGACTCCTTCACTGCACTCTTATCAGCACCTGGCTGCAGGACTCAGTGGAAATCACCATCATCATTTACCCACCTTTCACTCTTAAGGACCCAGGATGGGTTGCAACATTAACACATAATGTTAAAAAAGTTTAAAACAACTGATAATTATTAAAAAAAAATAATAATAAGATGGGTCTTCAAAATATACAAATCAAGCCAATCTAGACATGTAGAATATTGACATCTGTTTTAATCTGGTTTTTAGCTTATTGTTGTTTTTAATTATTTTTTATTTTTTAAATTGCTATTTGTAATGGTATTGTTGTGGGGTTTTTTTTGCTGACAATGTTACTGTTTTCTTCTTTTTGTAAAGCGCATTTGTATATCACAAGTGGCATATAAATCTTGAGAAGTAAAAAAATATATACTTGTGCCAATGTTGTTGCTGTTGTTTCAATACTTGGTTTTTCATTGCTGGCCTTTCTCACCATTTACCGTATTTTTCGCTCTATAAGACGCACCAGACCACAAGACACACCTAGTTTTTGGAGGAGGTAAACAAGAAAAAAAATATTCTGAATCTCAGAAGCTGGAACAGCAAGAGGGATCGCTGCACAGTGAAAGCAGCAATCCCTCTTGCTGTTCTGGCTTCTGGGATAGCTGTGCAGCCTGCATTCGCTTCATAAGACACACACACATTTCCCCTTACTTTTTAGGAGGGAAAAAGTGAGTCTTATAGAGCAAAAAATACGGTAGAACATGCATACCAATAGGTTTATGGTGTGTAACCATGTTGCTTTTAAGCACTGGAGAGAGAACTTTAGAAATACATCAACACCCCCCCCCCCAAAAAAAAAGAAATGCCACAAGAAATTGGTAGAATCACAGTATTCCAATCTGGAGAGTGGGGTGGTGGCCAGTGGATTTTTCATCAGGGGGGTTGCTGAATCAATGCCCTTTCAGAATGGGTTTCAGATCTTAAATCCTGGCCTCAGGACTCAGTGGAAATCTGTTGTTTTCTCACTGGTGCTGCTGGTTTTGGCAGACTTCTGGAGCACCGCGGCTGCCCATTGCCCACTGGGCCCTCTTCCCCAAACGAAGTATGATAATACCAGCACTAGGGATGAAGGGGGAATCTGTTTTAAATATATTTATACATGGAATTTGATGCTTATGGTGATACAACCAAAATTTGCCTGCCTTGGGCCACTCATGTACTTTCTTTCTTTTTAACCAACTAATTATATGCATAAAATACATACAAAACACTCGAAGCCCCATGCAGTACTATATTTCCGCAGCACAATTTCCTAAGTATCAATATATAATTACTATTTTCACACAGTTGGGTGCAACATTATGCGTATCTGTTTCTGTGCTGACTGCTTTAGGAAACCTGGAATGCACGTGCATAGAAGACACAGAGAACATGACATGTTTAATATTGTGTACAATCGTGTGTTTAATAATGTATGCAGTATGCATGGACTGTTTGGTATTTTTAGCAGAAGCATTTTTTTTTTAAAAAAAACCAACCCCTCACATTTCTTTGAGATAAAGGAGTGAGACAGGAATTAGAAAATACTTGTGCAGATATGTTGGACATCAAGATTTTCAGGAAAACCCACTGTCAGGGACTGGCTAGATGAGAAGGAATGGTGGAAACCACCTGACCAAGAGCCTCCCAGGCAGCAGCGGAGGAAGGTGCTTGGGCACCTGGGGCAGCACACCCAGAGGCGGGGCGAGGGTGGGGTGCACCGCAGGGCCTCCAGAGTCTGGCTGCCTCCTCTGTCTCAGCCGCCCTACACCTGGGGGGAAGGCAGCAGGCAGACCGTTTGGGCAGAGCAGAGCCTGCGCTTGCCCAAGCCAGCATGTCTCTCCCAGGAGAGATGCGTGACTCGGGCACACTGCAGGTCCCGTGGTGAGTACCGCCCACCAGGCATTTTGTCACCCCCCTCAGTGGTGACACCCGGGGTGGACCGCCCCCACCGGGCCCCCTTCCTCCACCACTGCTCCCAGGGAAAGCATAGAGCAGGCATAGGCAACCTCGGCCATCCAGATGTTTGGGGACTACAATTCCCATCATCCCTGATCACTGGTCCTGTTAGCTAGGGATCATGGGAGTTGTAGGCCAAAAACATCTGGAGGGCCGAGGTTGCCTACGCCTGGTGTAGAGGAAGAAGATATGGAGCCGAGCTCTTGGTGGTGGACAACCGGACACATCCCATGTCAGAGGATTATTAGCAAGGAGAGCTGATAAGGTTGCTACACAGAAAGCTCTGTGGTTGCGGGATCTGGTTGCAAGAATGGGAAGTGACGGAGATAACTCAGGGGGAAGTAGGAGGAAAACTTAATTGGGAGCATCTTCACTCCGAGAATGGCTGCTTTATTCTTTTTCTGTGATCATTAAACACTCTTAAACTGGTAAGGGACTCTAATTGCTTTTTTCTGGTGATGCACGGCCAAGGGGGGAGGGGAGAAAGCTGTTTCCCCGATGCCTGACACGTCAGAAGAGAGGAAGAGCTGGGAGGTACTGGAAAAGGCAGAAACAAGCAGGTGCCCCAGCATGGAGCAAAGGCAGGAGTCAGCAGCTTCATCACAAGCTCCTCTTGATGGTGTGTCTGTTGACAAACTGCCAGCTCCTCCTCCCACTCCCAGAACAAGGTGTTTACTTCACATAACAGAGCAGAGAGCAAAGCAGAGATGGAGGGGGTCCCTTGGGACTCTCCGTAGACAGAGGGAGGGGCCTGACACAGAGGGAATAGAATGAAGTGGGAGGTGCAAGATAGTCTGAGCAACAGCGCACTATGAGGGAGCATATCTCATGAGTCTCCCTATGTTTCCTGTTTGATTCCTTAATGGAACTACTAACTGCAAGTTAGCTGCTGTGGCCTTGTCTTTTTCTGATCTACGCTGAACAGTGCAACGTGCCAGTGCTGCCATGACACCCACCCTTAATCGGTTCACTACTTCCATGCAGGATGTCCATGTAGCCCACTCTTCTGGAGTGTCATGAGTTTCCTACTCCACGCTGGCAAAGCTCTTCTATGGACAGAGCTGCAGATTTGCTGCAAAAAAAAATTATTTGCAGAAGCAGACGACACCTCTAGAGCACACATTTGTGGAGAGCCCTCAGCTAACACGTTTTTGTCCCAGCGTGCAACTGACACCCTAAAACCAGACCAAGCAGATATGTTTTGAAGCCCATATGTAAGTGCTTTCCTTAATGGAAGCCAGAGACCAGACACCAGTCCCAGGGGTCCATCTGTCAAGCACAAGGAGGTGGTTAATGGCTGCCGAACAGCTGCCACAATGATGCATTGAGCATTGGCCAGTCTCTATATATGTTTTTTAGAAGAACCTTGCTCACATTTTTTTCCTGGGCATGGCAGCTTTTTCCATTGCAGTGTTACTGCCTTGCTTGCTGTGACTTCTCAGTGTGCTGAAGTGTCATTGTCTTTTCTAAAGGGGAGGGGGTCTCAGCTGTTTCTATGGCAAATCTGAAACAAATTGGACAGAGTTGCAGAAGCAACATGAGGGATTTAGTGTGTGAATCTGCCATTGTTTTTTAAAAGACACCAGCCTGCAGATTGTTTCTTTCTTTCTCAGAGTTTAATTTTAAGAAAATATTGATTCCAAACATCTCTTGATGTGTAATTTGTAATTTTCTTGGTGGAAAAAGTCAGGTTTCCTTATGTCTTCCTGCCCCACACCAGCCAGTCTTCTTATGGTTGGTGGTGATACTTCCTCCACCAACTTCCTGTGAGCTGCTCCCCCTGTTGGCATAGTACTGTAGTCTATTCCAACCACTAGCTGCTGAGACACCCAAAGAAAAAGGAACAAGGAATGAGCAAGAGAAGCATGAGCTTAGAAACTAGAAACAAATGGGGGGGGGGCTTTCCAAATCAGGGATAGTTTTGGCCTAGATGAGCCATTGGTTTGTTTCAGTTGTATACTAGGTGGACATCAATGGAGAGAGCATTCCACAGTTGGGCAGCCACAACTGGAAGGGCCTAATAACAATTATTATTATTATTATTATTATTATTATTATTATTATTATTATTATTATTACCCTGCCCATATGGCTGCGTTTCCCCAGCCACTCTTTTCCTTGTTGCCACCATCCAAACCTCTCTCAGAAGAGGCTTCTGGGGGAGGTCCTCAGGTGAATATTGAACATTTATTTTGGGAGAGATGCTCAGAAAAATACTGTTCAGGAGGTTCCCTACTTCAGAATTTTATACACACACACCATTTTTTCTAGGGTAACAGTGGAGGGTGCCTGAGACAGGCAACCAGGGAGTGTGACTTTGCACACTGTGCTTTTCCCACTCGTGCTGCTTTTACACTTGAGTAGAATGCCTGAAGAGGGCTTATATCCCATCTCTTTGTTGGTATTTCAGTAGCTGGCTAAAATCTGCCTCTTTGGGGAGGTGCTGAGTGTTGGTTGAAGGGGATTGAATTTTGCTTATTTTCAGCTACTTCGGCTGCTACAGATATCATTACGGATTTTTTTATTTTTTTTTAATGTAGCTGTTTTAATGACTGTTGTTACTGTGTTAAACTATTTTGCTGTTTTGGCTTTATTGGTATTTTAAATTGTTAGGTGCTGCTACAACAGTGGAGAATGGAGCCTGGAAATTTTTGAATGACTACACCTAATAATGAATTTTAAGAGGCAATCTGTGCCACATGAGGGCTGGAAGAAAAGGACTCGGGCAACTGCAGAGGAATAATTCGGCATTTAAAAGGCCAATACGACAATTCCAAAAACAAAGCGGCGTCAAAGGAGGCTGCTTCTGAAGGTGTCCCACTGACTTAAGGATCCTTCAAAATTCTGGTTAATGCAACAGAATCTCTGAGTCATCAGCCTGCCAGTGTCACGAGGAGGGGTTTTTTATTTGTCTAAAATATGCCATTGATTTGTTTGGGTTGCCTGAGTCGGTGTGGTCTTGTTAAGTCAATGCAAGCTGAGCCCTTTCTGTATACACAGTAATTACCATGTTATAATGTATTATGTTGAGTGTTCATGTGAGCTTTTTGTATGCTTCTGAGCGCTATAAGACTTTGAGGGGGGAAGGGATCCAAGTGATTGCAGTGATTTGGAAGAAATGGGAATCTGTTATATTCATGTATTTATTTATTTCACCCCACCTTTCCTCCAAGGGGCTCAAGGTAGCATCCACATGTCTCTCTGCTTCATTTTGTTCCCCTAACCCTGCTCTACTGAAAGATGGTAGCTGGACTACTGTGGCTCACAGGTAACATGGAAAAGAAACATGGCAGGGAAACAGGCTCCACAAACCAAGCATTCTCCCCAGGGATGGACAGATTGGCCTATTTCAACTCTGTATCACTTCCACATATGTTCAATCGTAAATCTGCTCCATCCTGCTTGCGGTTTTTGAGCCTGTCAGAAACAAAACAACACCGAACAATAACGCATGTCTAAATACATTCAGTCTTAAAATATGTATTTTTATTTTTTATTTTAGCTGAAAATTGAGCTGCAAATTTAAGAATTAGCAAAAATGGCTGTCTCTTGTTTGTCGTTATCCCATTCCCAGGGCATCCATTTTTGTTTTGTTTCAGGGGTTCACCATTCAACCACTGAAATAGTTTTGGGCTGGAATGATAGGGTTTTCAATCTCAGTACAGTGGTACCTCGGGTTAAGTACTTAATTAGTTCCGGAGGTCCGTTCTTAACCTGAAACTGTTCTTAACCTGAAGCACCACTTTAGCTAATGGGGCCTCCTGCTGTCGCCATGCCACCGGAGCATGATTTCTGATCCTGAAGCAAAGTTCTTAACCCAAGGTACTATTCCTAAGTTAGCGGGGTCTGTAACCTGAAGTGTATGTAACCTGAAGCGTATGTAACCCGAAGTACCACTGTACATGATGGCTTCTAGTCTCCTATGTCACCCTTTTACTTTTCCTTTCTTTTTACATACACACACACACACACACACACACAGCAACTGACTTTGCACGTAGATCTGGCAGGGCAGCAGAAGCACTAGAGCTCTGAGACAGCCTCTGGGAGGAGAGAACTGCAACAGGAGCTGTGAAAGCTCCATCGTGCTTCTGCCATGCCCCTAAAGTTGGTGACTTAAAAACAGAAGAAGATCCCATAGACATGAAAAGGAATAGGTCTAAAAGGGAATAAAGAAACATAATGTTGCTATTGTGATTATTAACATTTGCATACCACTGAATGCCAAAGTAGGCTTCTAAGCAGTTTACATGTATACAAGCCTTTTGAACAAGCATTAAAATATAAGCATCCATAATTAAAACACACAATAAAACACAGCAGTGGTAGCTGGTGCCCATTGGGGACTGGTAGGCTGTAAGGCAGGGAACTTAACAGTAAGGGGAGCCAGAACCAATGACAGGCAGAGCCAACTAGCCCACACTTCCGTTTGCCCCCTGCTTTCTAGGCATGGGTCTGAAAGGTTTTTTGTTTTTGGCACATTCCCTGGGAAACCCCACTGCTTACTGCTCAGTTGGAGTAAACATGAATTGGATTTCCAGTGCGTTCCCAGAGATTCATTCCTCATGTGCTGATTAGGGAGCAGCCACAGGGTATGATAACAGGACAATAGATTTGGACAAGATGATCAATAATCTGGAAAGCATGAGAAACGGTTGGAGGAATAGGGAATGCTTAGCGTGAAGAAGAGAAGACCGAGAGGTGAGATGATAACCATCTTCAAATATCTGATGGGCTGTCACCTGGAAGATGGAGCAAGCTTGCTTTCTCCTGCTCCAGAGGGTAGGACCCAAACCAATGGCTCAAATAAGAAGAAAGAAGATTCTGACTAAACATTAGGGCCAACTTTCTGATGGTAAGAGCTCTCCAACCATGGAACAGACAACCTTGGAAGGTGGTGGACTCTCCTTCCTTTGAGGTTTTCAAGCAGAGGTTGGATGGCTATCTGTCAGGCATGTTTTAGCTGTGATTTCTGCATTTCATGAGTTGGGCTATGTGGCCATTGGAGTCCTAACTATGAATCTGTTATTCTAGGGGAGGGGGTTGCCTGTCAGCCTTTAAGGCGGAATCTACAGCCTTCATTTCCTGCACATTTGACAGGGCTGGTCTAATACAGCACAGAGGAATCCAGATACCAACTCTAAAGCATTCATTCCCCCCCTCCCATATAGAAGGCAGAGTCAAAAACAAGCTATTTCCAACTGAAATTTTGCCATGATGACAAAGCCATGCATTCCCCCTCCTCTCTTTTTTTATCCTACCAACACATTGCTTTCAGAAACACTGCTTTGCTCTTTGAAGAATCAGAAGACTGTGTGCTGTGCTTCACCCACACACTTGTGGTTTTTTTTTTGTTTTTTTTTTTGGTGTGTGTGTGTTTTTTGTATGTGTTTGTGTGTGTGTGTGCGCGCCTATGTGCTTGGTTTGAAAGCGCCGGGCCAAAGCAGTGAGTCAATGTGAGTGTTTGTTGGCAAAGCGGCTCTGGAAGATGTGCACATATTTCTCTGTTCCTGTTGTACAAAACAAGACAATGGAGAGCAGGTTTTATAGCACAGAGAATCCATTCATTCCAGCTTCTGGTGTGTCCCCCCCCCCAAACACTTTCTTTCTGCCTCCTCTCAGAGACAAAAGATGGTCACTCTTACATGGTTTCCTTCTCATAATAGTAGAATGAAGTTGACTGGCAGCAGATCAGGACAAACAAGAGGGAAGTCATTCACACACAGATGTAAGGCAGCAATTCTAAGTAAACCCCCTACTGAGTACAGCAAGGCTTACTTCTGAGTAATAGTGCAGAATTTGCTCCTGTGAGGCAGTGCAATGACTTTTTTTTTAAGTAGTGGAGAAATTTGTAGTGGGTAGGTATGTCAGCAGCTACAAGGCATACTGGCTGAATGGGGGATTCTTGAGTTTATTGGGTTGTTCTTGTTTTTATTTTATCATGTATTTTATGTTTTTATATTGTGATTTTATATTGTGAACCATTTGAGACCTGCAGGTATAGGGCAGTGTACTACTACTACTACTACTACTAATAATAATAATAAAAACTTCAGACACATTTATTCATATTTTCCCCATAAAATGCATACACCGCTTGATTATTAAAAAAAAAAAAACCCCAAGCAAACTTCAAGGCAGTTTGCAAAAAAAAGGATAAAACAATACAATGATGAATAAGAATTGACAATAACTCAAAACTTTCAAAAAGTTAAAATGACATCAGTTTTAAATGCATCAACTTTCTAAATATCACGGTAGGCTTGTCTAAACGTAAAATGGTTTTAGCAGGTGCCGAAAAGAGTACAGTGAAGGCACCTGCCGGATGTCTGTAGGCAGGGAGTTCCAAAGTGTATGTGCTGCCACAGTAACTGATTGAATTCTTACCAATGCAGAACGGGTACTATGTGGCACCTGTAACAGGGCCAGTTTTGCTGATTGAAGCTGTCAAGTGGGAATGTGTGGGGCAAGGCAAACCTATAGGTAAGTAACTGAATATGAGGCACTAAGGATAAAAACAGAGGAGGCGGTTGCCTCTGTGCCCAGTTTCCAAGCTTCCAGAGACATATGGGTGGCAGATTTTTCCATTGCAATACTTCAGCTTGAATGTAACTAAGACTACCATTCTAGCCCCATTGGGATTTACGTACTTCCAAGCTGATCAGGATTACAGCCCTCACCCTGTTACCATGCAAGGTGACCCAGCGAGGTGATTTTGCATGTCTGACTTGCTCCAAGTGTAGTACGATCTCTCCTTCAACCACTCCCTGCAGACTACCCAGCTGGTCTGAGCAAATGACATACAGAGCTGCAATTTGAGCTTAGCCCCAAGTGTCTGGCCACACTTGTTCTTCACTAACTGAATTGACCTTGTCTACATCCATGAATTCAGATGTGGCATTCCTATATCTTTCATTTATTTTTATTTATTAAAAAATGCTTGTATACTTCAGTGTCAGAAAAATACTTCAAAGTAAGTTACAGCAACGTAAACATAAAACCATACAATGAAACAATTAAAAGTTAAAATCAAACATCAATTAACCATTTTGAAGGGGTGTATTCTTAACTGCCTGTGTAAGCTTGGCGGAATAGGAAAGTTTTCAGCCAGAATTTAAAAGTTGGACCAGAAGCCCCCTGCTTAATTTCCAGTGGCAGAGAGTTCCACAGGACTGGGCCAGTGATACTAAAGGCTCTGTTCCTTGTTGTCAAATGGGTCTCGCTAAGTTGGGGAATGACCAACGACACTCCTGCAGATGGTCTCAGTGACTGAGCTGGGATATAAGGGGTTCAGGTGATCCCTGAGGTCTGTACCTAAGTTGTTCAGGGCTTAGTACATTAATATAAGGACCTTCAACCTGGCTTGTTAGCAAGTGGGTTATGCCAGTGCACATGCATTTCTGACACGTCTCCTGTGTAAATGCAGCTCCATTTTTTGTGGCTGTCACTTAAACCTGGCATGGTGGAGCTGAGAAGTAAACACCACTTAATCAATAGGCCAGCATCTCCCCAGGAGATGAGGGACAGCAGAAACCATGTGCAGTGCTCCACAGCACCCCCTGCTGGGTGCATTACAGTAATTTGCAGCACCGTTTCTCTCCCCCATCCACCCAGGTTTCCTCCATCCCCGCTACTGCTTCGGCATAAGAAAAAGAATGAGAAGCCTGGGATCTGTATAGTCTATTAAAAACTCAGGAGGAAACAGTCAATGTTAGCCGAAGGGGGAAAGGACGAAACTGGCAGGGGGAAGAGAAAAAACACCATTTCCAGAGATGGCTAAGAAAGTAGCAAATTAAATCCTGAGAATTCAGTGTCTTGTTTGGAAGCACTTCTTTTCAAACATGTGAAAAAAGAGAGAGGAAGTAACGGGAATTTTCTTGAGCCTCTGGTACCCATCCTTTTAAATGCCTGCAACCTGCAAGGCTACTAAGGATTGCTAGATATTTCTGTATGCCACTAACTGATTAATCACCGGGGCACTTTGAACCAGTTTCTGTGCAGGGATCGACAGACCCTGATTATACAGCTATAGGGACTGATGCTGCACATGAACCTATTCCTTTTTTGTGCCCGAAGAATACTCTGAGCCTGGAACATGCACAGCCCATAGTAACTCATCAGGCTAGATCCCCTGACAGTGCTGTCAGCGAGTGCCAGACTTGCTCGGTCCCCCCTCTCTCTTTACAGGACTGTGGTGCTGAAGGAGTGTGGAGTGTGTGTGTGTGAACTTCACTTCCACTTGACTTGGCCTTTTGTCACGCGGGGATATGCTTTATCAGTGTAACAGAGGGTGCCCTAATTGGCTAAGAACCAGCCCTGAAATGTCACTGTAAGATTTATATCTCTGAGCAACTTCTCCAGCATGGGCTACTGGATAATGGCTTGCAGAGGGAAGGAATCTCAGGTGATCATCAACTTTAGCTTCCCCATCTGCCTCCTGCTTTCTTTCTTCCCCCCTCTGTTTGCTCTTCTTGATTCTTGAAGCCTAAAGGAACAGTGCGATCCTATATGCTTCTATTCAGAATTAAGCCCTACCAAGTTCAGTTAGACTTCTTCTCACGTTATAAGAGTGCAGGGTTCCAGCCTAAGTTACTTTCCCCCAACCCAGGGCAGGTGGGGAAACACTCTTCTCTTTGCGTCATTCATCCAGCAGTCAAATGGCAAGTGTGGCTGTAAGATGCTTCTTGCCTGAAGAGGGCTTGGTGGGGTATGTACTGAGCGGAAGAGTCAGTTCAGACTCTGATGTGTGGGCTTTGGATAACAGCACAATTAGGTCAGATGTGCTTTGGGGTTCACCTTGGGTTCTGAGCCTGCTTCAGAAGAATTAAGTGAGGCAAGGACCTTGAAGATCAAACAAGACTGACCACCATGGTCCCTTGAGGACAAACTCTTCTGTTCACTATGAAGAGGGGCTACCTGTGACAAAAGGGGTTGGTGGGATCAGGTAGAATCTGAAGGAAAGAGGGGAAAGCCAGACAACAGTGGAGATGCTAAATAACCAGAGGTATGGTAACCCACATTTTGCACCCCATGACAGAAAGAGTAGTCTTTGTGGGCAGAGGCAATGATTATGAGCCAATCTGACCTTGACCTTGTATGCTGAGTGATGCAAAGCTGGATGCTCTTGGAGATAATTGTGCAAAACAGGTGGAGGATCCTATTCTTAAAGGATGTAGATGATTGTTGATTTGGTTGCCCATGGATGTGATGCTTGTCAGAAGCAGAGTTTAGTTCTGGTGAGGAAAAAGTGATGGCTGAATGCTCATGTTGCAAAATGGCAAAGAGATATGATGCAGAGATAGGCATTAACATACACCCAGAACTCTTGTTCCTCCCAGACACTGAAGTCAAGGTTGTCTCCTATCAACAAGGATCTTTGCTTTGCTGTGCTTCTAAGAGCCTACTGGTGTTGCACGGTCACCTGTAGAGTGAGTCAAAGGGAGCCAAGGGGTTAGGGTGGACTGAGCACTGGGGGTGACAATGTGGATATTGCATGAGGGACATCAGAGCCAGTAGCCACAGTTGAAGTTGCAGTACCAATGTGGGAAGTAGTAGTGAAATCAGCACATTATCTGCTTGCAACATGGAGGCCCAGTTGCACAGTTCTGCGAGTTTATGCAGCATAGTGGGACATCTGCACCAGCAGATCCTGCTTCTGCCATGATTCATGTAGGTGGCCTTATCCAGGCCACTTCTTCTTGGTATTGCCTCTGCATGTGCAACACAGGGATATATGTGCTACATTGCCTTGCATCTCAATAAGGATTATTGAGATGAAGCTAGTGATGTGATTTGAAAACTCTTAAGGTGCACAGTATTCCTGTAAGCACATCATTGTGGCCATATGAAACCCAACCCCATCTTTGTTTCCAAGGCAAGTGATCCCTTTCCCAATACTGCAGAGAGGCAACTGTGTTTTGCATTGTCATCTGGCTGTGTTTCAGATCCACCTTATTGGTACGCACAAGGAAAACTGTAAAATGTGCATTCGCTGTGATGAATTAATGTGTACAAATGAGCAACAGCTCATTTCTTCCTCCTCCCTCTTGGAAAGAGGCCCACTTTTATCTGCGCTCAAGGAATGCAGCCACTTTGACCGACTTCTGTTACAATACATTGTCTAAGAACCAACTATTACTGAATCTGAAACTCTGGCATTGCATGTTCGTCCACTTGGCCCTGATTTAGGCAATCCTGAATTAGCTACGCCTTACTGAGGTTGCTATAGTCAGTCAATATCTCCCCCCAACAAGATCCCCCCTCCCTCCTCTTCTTCCCTTCTCCAAGTGCAGCAACAGTATTGATCTTTCTGGTCAGTTACATAAAGACCATCTGCATTAATCTGATTTAATGGGGATTTAGCTGGCATCAGAGCAAACCTGTTGCTGTTCTAATCTCATTTCAGAAACACACCGATGTTTTTAAATACCATTTTTTTCCACAATTTCTTTGTCTTCCTGCCTCCCCTGGCCATATATCAAATCCATTTTGATCAGAAGACGCTTCTGGCTGCTTTTACTTTATCTCCCTGGTTTCTCCATCTACTTCTCCTCTGAGCCATTATACCCTGCTGCAGGATGTTGTCTTTGGGATTGACTGAACTATGAACCACAAAAACCGCAATACATTTTAAACTCCATTACAAAACCAGACTCGCTTCATTATATAAGTGGTAGTGAAATGCCTGACAGGAGTAGCCTGTGGGCATTGGAAAGCAGGAGATGTATGCAGTGGAGCTCCCAGGTACAGCTAGGCTCTCAATGCCTGTTGCTGGGTGGGAATTGCAGGTGGGGAGAATGCTATGGCATGGAGAAAGGAGATAGAGAAAAGTCTCTCTCTCTCCCCCCCATAGCACTAGTCAAGGGTTAGCAAACCTTTTCAGCAGGGGCCCGGTCCACTATCCCTCAGACCTTGTGGGGGGCTGGACTATATTTTTTGGGGGGAGGGATGAACAAATTCCTATGCTCCACAAATAACCCAGAGGTGCATTTTAAATAAAAACACACATTCTACTCCTGTAAAAACACACTGATTCGTGGACCGTCTGCGAGCCGGATTTAGAAGGCAATTGGGCTGGATCCGGCCCCCGGGACTTAGTTTGCCTACCCATGCACTAGATCTTGTGGACACCCAATGGTGGGAGATTCAGGACAGACAAAAGGAAGGATTTTTTCACTCAGCACATAGTTAAACTCTGGAACTCACTCCCACTGGAGGCAATGATGCTACCATCTTGGATGCCTTTAAAAGAGGATTAGATACATTAGGCTGTCAATGTCTAATGGCTATGATGGAAGCTATGCTACCTCTACAGTTGGAGGCAGTCATGAATGCTAGTTGCTGGAAACCACAGAAGGGGAGAGTGGTCTTGTTTGGCTCCTGCCTGCAGGCATCTACAGCCTTAACACTTGGCCACATTATTTTATTTATTATGTTTCTATCCTGCTTTCGCTCCCAGGGGCAAACATGGGGTTCCCCACCACCACCACTTTAACCTCACAACAGCTCTGTGGACTTGAGTTAAGCTGGGATGTAGAGATAGTTCCAAGGTCACCTGGAGAGCTTCATGGCTGAGTAAGGATTTGAAACTGGGTCTGACCAGTCTTCATCCACCACTCCAAACACTACATGGCGCTGGCTGCACACTCCCATAGAGAAGCTCTCCTGTGCACTGGAAACTGCAGGAATTAATCTTGTATCCAGACATGCTTTCATCTCCCCAACCATATAATTCTTAAACTATCTTGCAGCATGATTCCTAGGCTCATATGCAAAAATATCTCATGTGGCACAGAGGAATTAAAATTTCAGCAATGCAGGGGGATATATGGGAGTTGGTCATTTCTTTTCTTGTCTTGCACCCACAAAACCTCCCATTTCCATTGTTTGGCGCTTTCTTCCACCCACTCTTCCTCCTCCTCTTTCTGAGTTCTGTCCATTTCCACTCCTGTCTCCAGCATGTTTATTTCCCCCATAATCCCGCAGCAGACTTTGCAAATATAGATCCCATATTTCTGACGACGAACAGGCACACAACAGGGGTTTGTAATATGTGTTCGTATTATTTTGTGCTGTTTTAACATACAGGCATGCCAGTTCCAATTCTGGAATGTTTATACATTATGAAGCAGGCACCAGAAAGCATAAAAGAAAACTTCAACTCCCTTTAATATTATTGCACATCAAGACAATAAGTTTTAGTCTTCCCTCCCCTCCCCCCTTTTAACAAGATGTACATATAGAAAGATAATTCAGCTAGCAGTCTTGAGTATTCCGGCTCCCTTATCTGCAAGCTGTTTTGGCTGAGAATGCTGCATATACGTTACTTCCCGCAGTGAAAAGGAGGAACTTGGGGGGCGGGGAGAATCAAGTGCCTTTCAGTTGTTGCTGGAAACTGACTCCCAGCAGCTCCAGCCAGCATGACCAATGGTCAGGAAAGAGGCAACAATAGTTCAGCAACATCTGGAGGGCCACACTTCCCCCATTGATTCTCAGTAGCCATTCAGCTCTGGCATGAATGTTGCAGCCCCTCTTCTCCCCACCCACCCAGAATCAGGGCTGATCACAGAGGCTGGAATTGCTATCCACCCATGATTCCACCTTAGATGGCCAATAGGGCCCTGGTTTCCCTCTGCCGAGGTGACAGCAGCTGGTCCATCCAGCATTGGAAAACAATTGGGCAGGGATGGTGGAGAAAGGACCTATTCTTTAGAGTGAGGTGTGGTGGGCCAGAGCAGGCATCCCCAAACTTGGCCCTCCAGATGTTTTGGGACTACAATTTCCATCATCCATGACCACTGGTCCTGTTAGTTAGGGATGATGGGAGTTGTAGTCTCAAAACATCTGGAAGGCCGAGTTTGGGGATTCCTGGTCCAGAGAGTCCTCTAGCTGCATTTAGCAGCAGCTGTGCTCCATGGTGGGCTAGCTAGTGAGTTGGTGGATGAGTGGGCAACAGGACATCTGCAACAGATGCTACATCCACCAGCACTGTTCCTAAGGGTGCATCATGAAGACAAGATTGGAGGTGCTGTTTCTGGATCAGGTCTGCATTCCTCCTTGCTGCTCAAAATAGCTGTGGTGGGTGAGTGGCATGGCCACAGTACAGTGGCATCAGAATGCAGCCTTGTGGGTAGCTACTGGGGCGGGAGGCAATTTGCCAGCCAGCTAGATCTGTCGCCTGAAGCAGTTTCCTCATTCTTGCAGTACAGCTGCATGTTCAGTGAGGCATAAGAACCTGAGTAGAATCTGCTGGATTAGGTTAATGGCCAGCCAATTACTCCAGCATCCTCTTCTCACAGTGGCTAACCTATGGGAAATCCACAAGCAGGACTCAAGCACAAGAACACTCTCTTCTCCAATGGTTTACAGCAACTGGTATTCAGAAGCATTTCTGCCTCCCACCTCAGAGGCCATTGATAGCCCTCTCCTCTGTGAATTTGCCTAATCTTCTTTTAAAGCCATCTAGGTTGGTGGCCATCACTGCCTTCAGTGGGAGCGAGTTCCATAATTTAACCATGTGCTGCATGAAGGACTTTATTTTATCTGTCTTGAATCTTCCAATGTTCAGCTTCATTGGATGTCCCTGAGTGGCACTGTTCTCTATCTGCTTTCTCCACTCCCTGCATCACCTCTTATTCACTTTTTCTCTAACTAAAAAGTCCCAAACATTGCAAATCCACATCAGAGCACAATGGGTTAGTGATGCTCTTTCATAATTTGAAGGCACCTTAGATGGTCAATGCTGGACTGGGCAGAAAATCAGTCTAATGCTGCAGAGTTTTTCCTATGTTCTTCTGCAGCTGTCATTCTCGTCAGGAGTTTGTTGGTGTTCTAATCACTCCCATTTTTCAGACAAGGAAAGTGAAAAACAGAGGGAAAGGTCCCCTAAGCTAGGATCTCCCAAGCCTAGAAATCCAACACAGGTCCTCTTCATTTCAGCCTACAGCATCTGTTCTATGTCATCACCCGCCTCCCTCATCCTTTGCTCAGGTGGTTGCACTCCAGATTGCTTTAACTACTCCTTATGATCACAGAGGAAGCTTCACCACCCGTTAGTGCCACCAGTCGATTGGAGAGAGGAGGAAATTGAAGCCAATGTAGGGCAGATTTTAATTTGCTGAATGACTGGATATGTAGTTACTGCAGCATACTACAGCCAGCAATGCTTATATCCCTTGCACAGCTGGATTGCTGTCCTGACAGCAGGGAACACAGCACTGTTTTATCCCGGTACTGAAACAATGCTAATACACAGTCATTTCCTTCTCTTCCTCTCCTGGAATAAATTTGGGATTGGCAACAGTTGGGCATGGATGGCAGGTGCTCTCAGAATAGCATTCATGCAGATGAGATTAGAAAGAGCTTTGCAAGAGATGGGATGCTTCATCAAGCCAGATTTCCCCCTCAAAGCTCAACTCTTCTGTAAGCTGTTTCCTTTACCAATGAAGGTTTCAGTTACCTGTGTAAGATAATAGACACACACACACACACACACACACACACACACACACCCCAACACCAACCTTGAGTTTCACAAGTTAACTGTGTGTTCTGCTAGGCAATACTTCCTTTTGTCTCCTGCTAAACCTATTGCTGGTCATATGTGTGTTGGATGAACTTGCATTTTAATTTTTGTTTATTTATTAAATTTACACCCCACTTTTCTCTCTCTCCAAGGAGCTCAAAGGAGGTGTACAAAACTTTCCCCCTCTTCATTTTATGCTCTCAACAATGTTGTGAGATAGGTTAGGCTGAGAGATAGTGACCAGTAAGAGGTCGACTAGTGAGCTTAATAGCTGAGTGAGGATTGGAATCCTGGTCTCCCAGGTCCTAGTCCAACACTCTAACCACTACACCACCACTGGCTCTCTTATGAGAAAAGGAAGGAAGAGAGGGAAAAGTGTGTGAGAGCAAGAGATAGAGACACACACAAAAAGAATCCCTCTCCCTGTTGATACATTTATAAATCTGTTTTGCCCTCTCTTAGTGTTGTTGTTTCCTTTTGCTGAAGCTTAACCAAGAACAATATCTCTTTCGTTTGTTATTCTAAACCTAGCATGATGCTCATCCACTTAGAGAACAGAGAATGTTTAAGAGGTAGAGTGGGAGGTATTTAGTTGTTTCTGTAACACAGTGGAGGGGAATCTTTTTCTCTCAAGGACCACATTCCCTCTGAGGTAATCTGTTTGTGAGAGAGAGGGGGGGAAAGGGATGAGTATCCCCAGAGCTGCAAGCCAACCATCTCTCTCTTCTCTCTCTCTCTCTCTCTCTCTCTCTCTCTCTCTCTCTCTCCACACACACACACACACACATTTTCCCTGTCTCCTTCCCCCTTCCTACAGTGTCAATGGAGTACTGGAGGCACAGATGCCAAGTTGTGCCCAACATTATGGATCCTGGGGCAGTATCCCATCAGGCCACGCCATGTCAGGGCAACATCCCTTCAGGCCTCCTCTGGGGCAACATCCCTCCAGAGCCCTGTCCCAGCAGACATTGGGGCAATGTAGAACCTTCAGCCCCTGAGAGATCTGAACTGACCACTTGCAGAGGGCTCTCTCCTACCATCACTCCATGCATTTCAGTTTCCCCCTTCTTCTCTCATTGACTTTTGGAGTTTTATTTTTCATGCTTAATTTAATGTATGTTTGTGTTTATTTGTTTTAAATAATTGATAAGTTTCCTTGAGTTGCTGTGGCAAAGAAGTGACTTATAGATTTAATAAATAATAATAACAGCACACCTTATAGCAAGTCAGGATGCTTCTCCATCTAGCACAGAATTGTCTGCTCAGGGGCACCTATCCAGGGATTCAGTCTTTCCCAACATCAAATTGAATCATAGAATTGTAGAGTTGGAAGGGAAACCAAGGGTCATCTAGTCTAAGCACCAACAAGATGCCAGGGATTAAACCCAGGGTTTTCTATAGATATGCAGTACTAGCCACAAAATTCAGTTGAGGCCCCAATTCAGCACTTTGAAAAACATCCTTTCTCAGCATGAGAGCTTTTCATAGGCCGTCTGAATTAGCTCAACTTCCATCTGAGTTGACTTTCCCCATTCCCACCCCCACTAAAAAAATAAGGATTGGCAAACTTGCCCCTGTTTGAACTTGTAATTTTCTGACTATTTATCAAAACTTAAAAGCATAATCTCAGCCAAGTGTTCACAATTTTTCTGAGATCTGGGAGCCATATTCATTTTTCTCATTCTAGCATAGAGCCAAGGTCACCCCACAATCTCTTGTATCCAAACCCCACTCTGTTTAATACCAGGTAGTTAATTCTGTAGATAAAGTTAACCAGCTAAACCGACTGGCATGAAACATCAGAGTAGCTTACCGTCATATTTTCATGCCTACCCTTGTGTTATTTGTTCACAAAGATGGATAACCCTCTAACAGATTGGAAATAGCACTGCTGCCTTTAGGATGCTCCCCTCTGATTTATTTAATAAGCAAAATCCTCTTTCACCACCATTTGGTTCACACAGTGAGGACGACCAACACAACGTAAATGAACGGATATTATCAGCCACTCTTTCACTGCCAGATGGCAAGGTCTTATGCTTCTGAATTAATCTGTGTCATCAGTTATGCTGGTTTAATGATTTCTTGACAATTAGCAGTGTTAATTAGCAGATAATTCTATCAGTCTTTTCTGTAGATGAGACACAACTTTCCACTTTTTGAACCTCAAAAGATATAAAACTAGGAATGTATGTAATGTCCTTGAGAAATATTGATCGAAACATATTTTGCTCTGCAGAAGGTTCCTTGGATGTTTGTCTTGATGTAGAACTTCCTAATTTTCCACCCAAGTTTGCTTTGCATGTTGAATATATTTGCTGGGAACTATTTGTTGACTTTGCAACCAGTCTCTCAGTGATCTGTCCATGGTCCTGACCGGGCAAAGCTGACTCAGACAGGGCTCCAGCATGGAACAAGATATATTTCCTTGCCCACTGCAACTCTTCCAATTATAGTCTAAAATAACTGCTGTTCCAGTTTTCTATTCTTTGCTCATTGTACCCTGAAACTATCTTTCATGCAACCTTGGAGAGGCCACACCTCAGCAGTAGAGTGTTTTATATGCATGATGAAGGTTTCATGACAACTCCATATGCTTTCTCTGCCTGAGGCCCTGGAGATCCCCTTCCAGAAAGAGTAGACCAAGTGTGGAAGGCTTTTTGCCTACCCAAGCTTTAAGGGGCCATGTGCCAATGATGGGCAGGACTAGAGGCAAAAGAAGGCAGAGTGACAAATGAGAAATTTGACCTTTGGATGGTAGGCTAGCTTCCATGCACTCACACTGTCCTCCATCCAGCCAACTAAGAACCATGATCAGAGTGAAAACCATGAACCCCTGGCAAGATTCATCTAAATAATATCCATTAGCCATCAGATTCTACCCACTGGTTGCTTTCCAACTCTATAGATCCCCTAGGAAAAATACTGCTCTCTCCAGGTACCTGTGTGTTCCACACAAATAGGTTCTGGGTTTCTTCCCACACTCTGGAACAGATTTGGAGAGGGTGCATGGATGTGTGGGACGAGGAGGAAGAGGGGAAAGCACAAGCAGAAATCATTATAGGAATGGATCTGTTTAGTTGAGGACCACCAAATGATTTTTCTGGCACACTAATTTTGTACATCTGAAGCAAATTTCTGATCTCTAGTCGGTTCTGTATGTTGTTGAGCCAGTGTGGTGCAGTAGTTAGAGTGTCAGGCTAGGACCTTGGAGACCAGGGCTCAAATCCCTATTCTCACTGGGTGACCTTGGGCCAGTCACTGCGTCTCAGCCTGACCTACCTCACAGGGTTGTTGTGAGAGTAAAATGGGGAGAGAGAGAACCATGTACATCATGTACAGAGAGAAGGAGAAGAAGAGACAGAGACAGAGACAGAGACAGAGACAGAAGGAAATTGTACTCAGCTCACCCAGTGTGGACTTTAACCTGTCTCTCTTTGACCCTACTCCAGTTCTCTAACCATTGTGCCACTTTAGTTTCTCGTGGCACCAGGGGTAACCAATGTGGTGAGCTCCATATGTTGTTGGACTCCAGTTCCCATCAGTCTCAGCCAGCATGGTCAGTGGTCAGGAATAATGAGCGCTGCAGTCTAGAAACATCTGGAGCGTAACACATTGACTAGCCCTGCCATTCAGTCCTGGTAATGCAAAAATGATGGTGTGATGGAGCTTGATCTCAAAGTAAAGGAAGCATGATGCTATGTTGAGTTGCCTTGTTTTCATTGCAGTCTTCCTAGCATCCGGTTAATGTCCAGACACCTGAGCTTCTATGCTTTCTGATACACTCTGTGGGTGTGATGCATGTGCCTGTCTTATCTAGCAAAGGGGGAGCCAGCACAGGAAGGCAGCCATTCTGCATGCTACAGAGCTATTAGGCTCCAGGTGTTCATATATAGATGCTGCCTTTTTCTTTTGGCAGTAAACTAGCTATTTGGCTTCGTTGCTTGTTCCCCTCCTGAACCTCTCTTTTAGTATGGTTATTCTGTCTCTCCCCCTCCCCCAACCGCCCCACAAGTTGCTATGGAAACTATGAAAGATGGAGAAATGGAAGCACCAGGGCAGCTTAAAGATATGCCACATCAACTGCCCGCTCCCCCAGTTCACTTGAAGATTATTGCACAGAATGATTATTGTGGTTGTCAGCTAACACCTCCCACCCCAGGTACTCCTGCAGGTTGCTGGGTCAAAGGAAGATGGAAAGATTTCCATTGCAGTTATTTGCTACAAGCAGGTTCCAGGCTGGATGGAATGCACAGCTTTGAGCAATTAGAGGGCTGTTGTAATGACAGCCCCATCACATCAATGGATGAACAGGCTGGAGACAAATTTCAGCTACTTTGTTGGTGATGGCAAGGGGTAGCTCTAGAATACAGCTGGGCTATGGTACATCTTGGGATAGTTGGGGATGATGTGTTGTTGTTGATGGCAGCAACGATGTTTAGCATTATATAGCAATTTTGCTAAGTGGTTCTCATGCATTAGTAATCTTTACAACAGCCCTTGAATTTCTGTTTTTGCTTTTAAGCTGCCTAGCGCACCATTTGGTGGGAAGGTGGGATAGAAATTTAACAAACAAACCATTTAGCCCATTATTACTTCCACTGTGTTGCAGAAGAGGGGGAAGCCAGGGGAGAGGGGCTTGTTGTCGAAAGAGATGTAGCTCAGCGATAGCTACATCTGTCTGCATGCAGGAAGTCCCAGGTTCAATCCCCAGGACCTCTTGGGAGAGTCAAGAAAGATCCATTTCTTATAGAGCAATCTGAGCCCTAAACTGTCAGCATAGGGCTTGACAGAGCCTTTCTGCTCATGCAGGCAGGGGCAGGCGAACTACACTGATTCACTGTACCGGCTCCCAGGTTGGTGCAGTGAAGAGACCCAGGTCAGGCCACTTGATGTAATGCGACAGCAGTACAGCCAGAATCACAGAATGGTGGAATTGGAAGGGACACCAAGGTTCATCTAGTCCAACCCCCTGCAATGCAGGAATGCAGCGGGTAGTTTTCCAGCCCAGCTCTGCCCTCTCCCAACCATGAAACATCATGATTTGGAGATTTTCAGCTGGCTAAAAAGGGAGGACTAGGCAGAGGAGCACCTCTGCCTCATCACAGCTCCTACAGACCTGTAGAATGGGGGTTTGGATTTCCACCCTAAGCCCTGGAGAGCTGCTGACAGGCAATACAGCCAATGCAGACTTTAATGCACCAATGGTCTGGCCTGGCTTCCAATTTCACTAAGGCCTCTTACTGCATACTTAGTGGTGGTGATATCTGAGCAGTGGATTTCTTGGGTCATAGGCTGATGCTCTTGGGTGGCCATTCCTCTATGCTGTCATCAATAGAGAACAAACTGGCCGTCTCTCTTGAAGACCCATGCCATTATTATTTAAAGAGTGCTGTTACCACGCATGCATGGGGCATTGCATAATCCTGAGGATTATGCATTTGTTGTATTTAGGTTCCACGTTTTCCTTCAAGGAGCTCAAGGTGGCATGCAGGGTCCTCCCCTTCTCATTTAATCCCTACAACAACCCTGAGGAAGGCTAGGTTGAGAGGCAGTGATTGGTCCAAGGACACCCAGTGAGCTTCATGGCAGAGTGGGGCTTCGACCTCCGGTCTCCCAGGTCCATCCCTCTTAACCACAACACCATACTGTACAGCTGATTCTTTAAGAAAAGAACATAGTGAGAGATGAGAGTAGTGGATAATATTTCAAAGTGCATTTACATGTATTAAAGGTGGATCATAGCTGGCAATAAGAATTAGTGGGGAAAACCCAATAAAAAGTGGGTTTTGATGGGAAAGGAGCCAGGGGACTTCTAGCAACTCTCAATACTTAAGAAACTACAGTTCCCAGAATTCATGGTGGGGGGGGGGAGTCATGTCAGTTAAAACTGGTATCACAGTTCTTTACATTCATGGTGCAAATGTGGTCCAGGTAAGGTCTCCTAATTTGAGCTGAAAAGGGGTTAGAAATGATGGCTGAGAGGAATGCCCTTAAGTTAAGAGATTACCTTAGCTGGAGTTGACAACAGTTGCTTGTTTATAATTGTAACTCTCTCTGTGCTCACATTATTAGGATAGGCAACAATTTGCTGAAATAAATAAATGAATCTTTCTTTAAAAAGTATATCTATAACAAAGAGTCTTATGTCATCTTAAAGTCTAAGCATTTATCATGGCATGAGTAGTCTCATTAAAACTTGTACCATAATAATTCTGTATGGTTGTTGTTGTTTTTTAAAAGATGCCATAAGACTTTGTGTCACTGCTGCTGCTCACTACTCAAATGTACCCTTACCTTTGACCCTAAACCAATAAATGTGTGTTGCTTTGTGTGTTCATAGTGTGTATGTGTTCTATAACTTGTTCTCCCCTTGGCCTTTCCAGCATGGAGAGCATTTTGCAGGCGCATTACCAGCATAGCAGAGTTTGCCCTAATTGGCCAAGGATTGGTTGTGAAATGTCAGGGAAAGATTTATTTTCCAATGCAGTCTCTCCAGGTACTAATTTTTCTGTGGCTCTCTGGATAATGGCTGCTGCACACAATAGCCCAGAGACCCTAATCAGAATCTGGGGCTATAATTGGGTTGAAGGGATTTAAAAATCATTAAAGCCACATTCAGGAAGGGGAATAAAAATGGACACCCATCCCCTTCTCCTTTTTCCCTTCCTAGCCCCCCAAAGACTGAGTGATTCACTTTGCATTTAATGAGAGTCTCCCACTGTATGACTTATTATATTCCAGTAATTGTGTTTCAAGCGGCACAGTCCCGTGAGGGGGGTCTTCTCCTGAATCCATAACTCAGGTCCTACCAAGCTGATGGATTTCTAACTCGATGAGCAACCACAAAATCCACAAGCTGCTAGAGGCAGCTGTAAGCACTGTGAGGTCTTGACTCCCACGATATGCCCAAGCCTTCCTTCTTCTCATTACAGGAGTTCCCAGTATGGTGGTCACATGTCCTGCTCTACATAGGGAAGTCCTTGAGTCTATTTGAAGGTCTCTCAGAGGATACTCTTCTCTTTGAAGGACCAAGCGCCAAAATCATAAGGGAGAGCAGAAGGGGCCTTGGAGGCACTCATCAATAGCTATCAGCACCTAGATAGTGGACTGAGCAGGTGCATACACCATGTGGTCACAGTCCTCCCCGCTATGATGAGATGCCTTGGAGAAGAGCTGTGGCTCAGTGATAGAGCATCTGCTTTGTATATGGAAGGTCCAAGGCTTGCTCCCTGGCATTTCCAAGTAGAGCAGGAGGACTCTCTTGCTTGAAACCCTGGAAAGCCTCTGCCAGTCCATGTCAGTAATGCTGAGTGACACAGAGATTGCTTGAGTGGATTGGATCCCTATTTTATTTTTTATTAAGGTTCATTTGTACTTCTTTAAAGCTTGGGGTTCTTCTGAGCCTGCTGATGCATCCCCCTTGTTTCTCAGTGGTTCTGTATGGTTCCTGTCTTATCGACACTCAGCCACTTGAGTTTGCCATTAGCAGGAGTGATGGTGAATCAGCCACACGCTTAACCCTCCAATTATATGAACAAGTAGCAATCATACGTTGAAAGCAAAGCCACAGTATATGGACGTCTTAATAACAATGGAACTGCATGCAGCTCCACTGCCTTTATTGAATATTTTGAAATATAATAAGTGGAATGGGAAAATTACATATCCTATAAAGCATACTTCCGATATGGAGCAGAGCAGCAAAAAGTTTTTAATCTGGCAATGGATTTAAAATCCTTTAAAGCCTTGTAAAAGATTTCTTAAAGGTCATTTGGAGAGTCCTTGTCAGTTTCCGTATTTGATTATTACTTTGTATTCTGTTTACAAAGCATCAAAGTTATATGCTAACAATAAAATAAAGTATAAAATCAAATCCTTTAAAGACAGTGTTGGGGTGTGGGGGTGTGTATGTGTGTATTCTAGCATTATAGGAAAGAAATTGGATTGTATCCAATGTGTAGTCCTACTCAGAACAGACTTGTTGAAATAAATAGATATGGCTAACTTAGGTTCATTGGTTTCAGTGGCTCTACTCTGAATAGAGGTTAGTTGGATATGGCCCAATGCCTGCTGATGTTGGCTTATACAAAAGGTTGGCCAAAGAAGAACCTGTTGCATCAGGCCAGTGGTCCATCCAGTCCAGTATCCTGTTCTCCCAGTGGCCAACCAGATGTCCGTAGGAAGCCTGCAAACAGGACCTGAGTCTGGCAGCCTTCTCCACTCTTGCAGTTCCCAGCATTTGGTATTCAGAAACATTATTGCCTCTGACAGTGGAAGTAGAATACAGCTATCATGGCTGGCAGTCATTGATATCCTAATCCTCCATGACTATCTAATCCTTCTTTAAAGCCATCCAGGTTGGTGCCAGCCATGCTGTTCTATGGGAGTGAATTCCATCTGTTAACTCTGTGCTGTGCGAAGAAGTACATTTTAAGTGCTCTTAACGCACGTGAGCAAACCGTGGGGACACACGTCACTCCTAAAGGGAAACTTGTTGCACCATAGCTGTTTGACAATGCAATGGACCACCTCAGAAGAAGGTGGTGGGTGTTCCTCCGTTGCAGGGCTTTTAAACAGAGGTTGGATGGCTGTCTGTCAGGGATTCTTCAGCTGCAACTCCTGCATTGATGGGGGCTGGACTAGATGGCCCTTGGGGGTCCCTTGCAGCTCGGCAATTCTGTGGCATTAACAGTTCATAGAACCAGCATCACACCCAAATGCTCTCAGCCCAAAACTGACGCTTAAGGCAGGGCCCAACGTTTTCTCTCTTCTCAGAGAAATCATCTTGTGACCCACATTTAAATGGGCCTTTGCTCCTGTACTTCAAAAGTGCAGTGATTATTAACTAGACATCCTTATCTAACTGGCTGTTCCACAAGCTCAGGACTTAACTTCCCAGGGGCTGTACAAAGCATTGTTAAATTCCTTAAAAGCCCGTTGAGAGGGTGCACCGAGCAAATGACGTCAGGAGTCCCACCGATTGTGGCGGAAATATGTCTAGGTTTAATTGCCAAGGATTGTTTTTTGTCTCCTGTACAAAAGCAGCAAATCCCCTGAAGCTGGTCAGGACCACAGCTGTTTACGGCGAACAGAGGCTTGTTGCTTATCTCCTTGTAGCAACCTGTCTCTGGGAGATCACGGCTTAATTAACTTGTGCGTTATCGAGGCTGAAATTGTACAGACGTTGCAAAAGAAAAGAAGAAGATTTTTTTTTTTTTTGAAAAACAGGAAAAGAACCTGAAACAAACAAATAAATAAATAAGTGGAATATAAAAGGAGGGGGAACGGAATTACGAGACCTCAGCAACAAAGCACCGGCAGCTCTGTAGAGAGGCGAACACAGACAGCTCTCATAGCTCCAGACAGAGTGAAAATACTTTTTTGTTAGTTCTGGGGGGTGAAAGGAGGAAGATAAGTTGGTCCTATGAGTGATTTTGAGCCCTTGTTCTCATTTTCCGATGTGGACTTTGAGGGCCGTGTGGAAGGGCCTGTAGGGAAAACCTTCTTTGTGGCTGGTGAAAGGGCATCCCTTGCAGAGCGGGCAGGGCCATGCAGGAGCATAAGAACATCAGAAGATCCTGTTGGATCTGGCCCATGGCCTACCTAGTCCATAATCCTGTTCTCACACTGGCCAACCAGATGCCTGTGAAAAACCCACAAGCAGGACCCGAGCACAAGAAGCCCCCGGGGGTAGAGATGGCAGAGGTCAGGTGTCAGGAGGTGGAGTCAGGCATAGGTCAGCAATAAAACAATAAAGCACCTGATGTCAGTGAAGTTAACTCTTTATTCAAAGAAACCAAGGCAGAACAGGTCTAGTGGTCACAGCAACCTTCCCGGTAGGTCTTGCTCCCAATGTAGCAGTTGCAAGGAGTTCAGGTCCCTGCCTGCCTACCGCTATCTAAGCCCCCCCCCCCAGTTCCTCCCCCAGCAGCCTAAGGATTTGTTGTCTTGTCTCTCAGTGTTCCTTCCACTTCTTTTTTCTGCATGTTCTGGAATACCAGGAGGAGGGGAGCTGGTCAGTGCAGGAGAGGAATTCCTCAGCCTGCCTCATCTTTGTCTCCTGGACCCCCTCCTCTCCTGCCTCTGAGTCTGGACTGCCCTCTGCCAGAGCTTATTCCTGCTCACTAAACCCTGTTGCCTTTTCACCTCCCAGCATCTTCTCCTCTGAGTCTTCTCCCTCTTCTCCCTCTGACCCCTCATTGTCACCCACCATCAATCCCCTGGCTGTGAGCCTTCTTCCCCTGGGGATTACCCTGAGGATTCCCCAGCTGGTGCCTCCTACCACTTCTCTGCATCCAGCCAGTCCATCTGACAAAGAAATCAAGAAGCAATGAAGTCACCTAAGGATAAGGAAAACTAGGCAGCTTCCAAGCCAGGGATGGGGAGTTTCAGACCCTGGGGGTCAAATGTGGACCTCTAAAGCATCTCTAGCTGGCCCTTGGGACTCTTCCACCCCATTCTCCTATGCCAGCCACTCCTCAGAAACAAGCCATCCCCAGCCCTGCCTTGCACCCTTTTTGAATGTTTATGCCTAGATGGAAATATATCCCTGAACTCCTTTTGTGGCCTGGATGGAGAACAGAGAAGCATGCATTAAATGCCCCCAAGGGCGCACCCAGTGAGCTTCATAGCCAAGTGACCATTTGAACCCTGATCTCCAAGGTTTAGGTCCATTACGCTAACCACTACACCACATTGCCTCTCCAACTATGTATTCGTTTGTTGCCTGAAATCCTGCAGCTACTGTTGGGGTTGAGGTTGACACCATTTGAATTTGGCCCCAGTTCAGGGTCATGCATTCACTGCTTGCCAAATGCAGAAAATAATTTGTCCTCCTTAGTTTCCAGCAAATGATGTTTGAAGGTGTCCGGGTTTCTGCTGAGACTAAATGAGAGGGAATTTGCTGCAGGGATTTTTTATTGCAAAGCGGCGTTTGGAGCCAAATGTACTGAGTCACTTAGAGAAAGCAGAGAATAAAAATATGACAACCTTTCCCCATTCATCTCTCAAAGTGCTATAGTTGAAAGCAGGTGAGTCAATCACATTTTTTTTAAAGAGGAACATCCATTTGTATCTAGAGTATTTTAATAAATATCGAGTCTTTTCAGGAAACATTTTCTTTTATAAAAAACAAAAAACCACCATAAACCTTTCATTGTATGCCAGTTCCATGTCACATCCAGCTTTTTCTCTCTTATTTTTCCTGATGGAAATGTTAACATTATAATTAGCACGTTTTGTTCCTTCAAAAGCATTGTCAAATGGATAATGGTCTGCCCCTCCATAGTACGGTGGTGGCAGTTATTCTGCTTTCCCTTTCTGACAACCACCAAGGTTGAGAAACAGAAGAAGCACCAAATAAGGATTCAAATAAATAAATAAACCCATAATTTATTTATTTTGTAATATTTATGCAGCACTTGACTGTAAGAAGAAGAAGAAGAAGCATCAAAGCGATTTACCAAAAGAATAAGATGATAAAATGATTGGTTAAAAGCATTTTTTTAAAAAGAACTATTTTATTTCATAGAATCAGAGAACTTTAGAGTTGAGAGAGGTCCAAAAGTTCATCCAGTACAATTTCTTGCAATGCAGAATTCCATTTCTAATTAAAAAAATTAAAAAATGTATATAAATAATATGTATATAGCTATAAACTAAAAAAAAAACAAACCACCATAATCAACAGTCTTCATTCTTACTAATAATGTTGTTGCTTTATTCTTTTTGTAAACCACTTTTAGGTTTGTTTGTTTTTTGTAATCAGGCAGTATATTTTTTTTTAATGAAATAAGTAAATAAAATGTGATGCCTATGGGCTGTATTGAGTGCTAGACATAAGCTCCCTCAGATCCAGTTCTGGTACTGTACTGTGAGCAGAAGTTAGTTGGAACACAGCCCTTTGTTATTAAAATGCTGATTATCTTTTGATGCATTGAAATTATTTACTGGCCACTCTTTCACTGGGGCTCTCAGAGGGGCTTAGAAACAAAAAACAAAAAACAACCCACTAATGTGCAATAAATATCAAACATAGCAGGCCCTGGCAGCCAAGAAATGCCACTCTGCAGCCAGCCTTTATTATGCCAATACAAAAGGGGGGGGGTGTTTAACCCTTTAGATGCAGCCGATGTTTTATGGCGGAGCTCCCTTGCAAGAACTACTTGCAAGAACTGTGGTATTTGGCTGATATGTAAGGAGTTCTTCCCTTGCTCCATAGGAGTTACATTGCTCCTGACAATGTCCTTACAGCTTGGTCTCATAACCAAAAGGAATGACATTAGTTGCCATTTCTGACCATAGCTGTGCAGGGGAGGGATCACTGTGAGCCGGTGTGGTATAGCAGTTAAGAGTGTTGGACTAGGACCTAGGAGACCAAGGTTCAAATCCCCAGTCCGCCATTGAAGCTCACCGGATGACCTCAGGCCAGTGACTACCTCTCAGCCTAACCTTCCTCACAGGGTTGCTGTGAGGGCAAAATGAGGTCATTGGAAGAAAGGTGGTACATAAACTTAAAAAATAAAATAGAATATATCAAACCCACTATGATAGCCTTCTCACTTTGAGGAGGCACTGCTAGCCAATGGGATGCGTGCTCTTCTGTGTAGGTCTGGCTGCTGCGTGATGTCTTGGGGCATCTATTTTTGCTATGCTCCTGACTCCTGGTAGATTCACACATTGCGGAGATTTGGGCAGAATGTGCTTGTGTGAAGGGTTGCATATGCACAGGGCTAGTGAACCAGCATGAGTTTGGGAAATCTGGCTTTGTTTCATTTTGGAAAGTTTCTTTGTTAAGGCGAGCAGCAAAGACATTCTTGGGAAACTGCATGCAGCATGCCTTAAATATGGCACTTACACAGTGCTATAAATAGTATACAACTTAACCTGCACATACCCATTTGCTAAAGAACACAGCCCCCCACAGAATTCCCAAACAAGCACCAGGCTTTTGTAGGAGACATTTCTTGACACACAAAATCACCTGCGGTGTAAAACTAGGTATTATAGATACAAGCCAACTGAAGTGAATGTCCATGCCTGCTGCTTTTGTGTGTGTGTTCAGTGAAATCGTGTTGCCCATAATCTTAATGTTTAGCAAACCTTCCTGCTACATATCCACATTGCTCAGATTAACAGCATGAAATGAGCACAAAAACGTTTTCTTTTTAAATAAATAAACAGTGCAAAAGTAGGATAGTTTATAAAGGCAACGACCAATTAACGTGTGAACGGAAGACGCGTGGTCGCACAGTCACGCACAGCGCCAAACCAAGAAGTGACCAAAAATGTAACAAAACGCATCACTAAAAGGAGAGAATAGGGACATGGTGGGGGGCAGGGGGGACGTAATGGGGTGGGGCACTCATACATCAAGCGGGTTTTCTCTGCATTGACGTTTGTTCTGACTCAGCAGTAAACATTGGGTTTTTCCGGGGAAAGTGGTGAGACAAAAGAAAAAAAACCTCTCAGATCTGTGCATAGAATTCTCAGGACAAATAAAACTTTGTAAAATTATGCTTGGCATGGAGAAAGTGGATAGAGAAAAGCCCCCCCCCCCCGCACATAACATTAGAGCTTGTGAATATCCAATGAAATGGAATGTTGGAAGATCCTGGAGAGACAAAAGGAAGGAGTTGAAACAAAATACAGTGGTACCTTGTGTTACGGACGCTTCAGGTTACATACACTTCAGGTTACAGACTCTGCTAACCCAGAAATAGTACTTCGGGTTAAGAACTTTGCTTCAGGATGAGAACAGAAATTGTGCTCCAGCGGTGCGGCAGCAGCGGGACGCCCCATTAGCTAAAGTGGTGCTTCAGGTTAAGAACAGTTTCAGGTTAAGAACGGACCTCCGGAACGAATTAAGTATGTAACCAGAGGTACCACTGTAACAAACTTAGTTGGTCTCTAAGGTGCTACTGGAAGGAATTTTTTTATTTTGTTTCCACTACGGCAGACCAACATGGCTACCTACCTGTAAAAGGAAGGGGTGTTTCACTCAGTTCAGAGGTAAAACTATGGAACCTGCTCCCAAAGGAGGCAGTGAGAGATACCAACTTGGATGGCTTACAAAGAGGATTAGACAACTTGGATGGCTTACAAAGAGGATTAGACAAATTCATGGAGGACTATTGATGGTTATGCAGCTGATGCTCTGCCTCTACAGTAATGGAGGGGTGCTCAGCTCCTGCTTGGGGATTTCCAACAGGCATCCAGTTGGGCACTGTGAGAAGGGGATGCTGAACTAGATGGGCCACTTGCCTGATCCAGCATACTCTTTACTTACCATATTTTATTTCATAAAATTTATACACTACTTGATTAGCCTGGATATCATAGTTTGTCAGTGCATGGTGCCGATGACATTAAGGTTGCAGGTTCGATCCTGGTATGAGACAGCTACATATTCCTTCATTGTAGGGGGTTGGCGTAGATGATTCTCAGGGTTCCTTCCAAGTTTATGATTTTATGATTCTGTGATTGTTCCTCAAAGTGGTTTACAAAAACTATATTATGTTCTTATGTTTATGCGTCTACAACTTAAGGGAAATGCCACAATAAACCAGTATGAGAGCTACCCTTCTCAGCACTGGGATATGCACAGTGCTTGCTAGGCCAGAGCCAGCTTTGACTTCAATTTTGCTGTAATGGTTCTATGGGGTTGCTCGTGCGTAAATCGGCGCCACACCTGGCTGGGTTGCCTGAGTGAACCCTTTCTGTCCGGACAGCCACTCACCCATGGCTGTCTCAATCGCTGGCAGAATCCGTCAGTGGGCGTTTCTTGAACTTCTTCCAGCAAAGAAGCTCTTTGACGCCTAGTCTCCGCCTACTCTCCCTGCGTGGAAGCCTTCTGCGCAGGGAGGGTGTGGGCAGCGGAGGACCCGTGCTCTCCCCACTGGTCCCCGGCGAGGAGTCATGGAGCCACCTCGCCGATTCCCCCATCTGCCCCCCTTCTCCACTAGTGCTACGCTGATTTCCTTCCCCAGAAGATGGGCTGCTTCTCTCCCTCCTGGGACGCTCTCTGGAATCCCTCTGGAGCCCTCTCTCTCCCTCTGACTCCGATGGCAGTTCCCTGACATTTGCTCCCTGTGGTTTACAAGGGAATGAGCCCTGCCATCATGTTCATGGCAGAATGCCCCTCCATCCCAGTTACGGGTGCTTGGATATACAATGTGCAGGTGTTGGTGTGTTAAACTAAAATATGGTCTCCCCACATTCCTTCTCCATGCTGCATTGCCAATTTGGACAGCGGAGGCTGTACATTCCTCTTGGCTCAGGTAGCTTGTATATAATGCAAATTGGCTTTGCAGAAGAATAGGCTGGGGCACCAGTGCCAGAGGTTTTTTTTATTATATTTTTCATATAATTATCTCTTTTCTCCCTCTCCTCCTGGTGGCACAGCAGCAACAGATGCTTCTATAGATGACCCCAAAAACCTAAATGTGGAAGCTGCCCCTTCCACCATCCAGCGTCAGATTCAGCTCCTCTGGCTGATGGCTTTGACAGGCGGGTTTGCTCTGGCACTTTCTCATTTCTAGTTTGGAGCTGGCATGCCACAGGTCTGTGGGGTCCACAGCGGCTCAGAATAAAGTTTAGATCCAGGCTGTGGATTATTCTTGGAGCAGCCCAATCTCCCTCTGCTACGATGGTGGTATTTCATATCGACAGCTCCGCTCCGGCTTGCAGCTGCGGAGCTGCTAACCTTGAACCTCACATGGATAATTATTTTGAAGGCACCGATAGCAGCTCCATAGTTAAGGCTTTATTGAGATTTGTGCTCAAAGCAGGGCTGAAATCCCCCAGCTTCACACTTTAATGATTGAATTCAGTCTCCGGATTTGGCACCATGTCTGCACAGAGGAAAATTGATATTTGTCTGCTCCTTTCAGAGTTAAATTATTGACTAACTTTCTTTCTGGAGGAAATATCTAAGAAAGTTCCTTGTGGGAACTCTGTACCCCTTTGTTCCTTGCATTTCCCTGGGTTCTTTGGCACGGATATCCACAACCCTCTACTGAAACCCATCTGCCCCCCACCGGAAAAAAGAGCAAATATTTATAGGAACGTATTTGGAATAATAACATGAATGTACACTCAGTTGCAATCTGTGTGATGGAGCAGAGATTCAATGAGATTAGTACCTCTGCACGTTATTTACACGGGGGGGGGGTGACCTCAAGGTCAGGGCTGTATGGACTCACAAGTGGAGCCAATCTGGTGCATCCACCATTGCAGCCATGTAGCCCCAACCTGGCCGCCACCTGAACTGCAGTCCCAGGTAAGTACACTGCAGAGCTATCAGCGTTGAGCTTCAGCCCACCACAAGGGGAGGGAGGTTATTTTTAGAGCTATATTAGGTCTGGTAGGAGGCACCAGGAAGCACCACCCCGGTCTGACACACAGATCTCTAGATGCCCTGCCCTTTCATTCAGATGGGGGTGAGTGGGCTCATCACAAGTAGGGGTAGGAGAGAAATTACATTCAGCCAGCATGTGAACGTGAATCTACTTCATTCACACCTTCTGAAGTGATGTGAGAACTGAAATACAGCCGTGCTTTTAAATTTTCACTTCTCCGAATTTTGCAGTGCAGTTCTCCAGCTAGGTAATGTGTACAAAATGGCATTTGCTGGGATAAAGTGTGCATATCAATGCGTATATGTTGCAGTGAAGATAAGATGCACAGATGCATTATATTAGGAGAATTGCTTAGCCAAAAAAGGTGCAAATTAGGCTATATGTGTGCATATAAAGAACAGGATAAATTCACACTAAAATGCTGGTGAATTTCCACAAGGAAATGCGGAGAACTGAACCTAAGCCTGGAAAAATTAGCAAGGGAGAGAAATCCAAACTGACAATTTAACCCATCACTCACAGATTCCTTTTCTCAATGGACTTTACTTCATGCCACTGACTTGTGTTGGCTGAATCTAAGTCTGGGGGGAAAAGGAGAGGGGTATCTCAGACCAGTGTGTTCTCTTGCAACATTGCCAGGAAGTCCCTCTCTAAGGGTGGAACTTCCCTGCCTCTCTGGGATGGTCACCCTCCTTCTCCCTGCTCCATTCATTGCTTCAACCCTATGTTTAGTTATATGTCCTGGAATTCCGCAGTGCAAACTCGCATCACAACTGCTTCACATCACTGTAGGCATGCCTAGTTTAGGTGTGATTGATTATGCTGCAAAGATGCTAGTTACTCCCTGCTTCCTCATCATTGTGGTGCTTTACATCTAGAATCACAGAATTTTAGAACTGGAAGGGCCCAATGGTCATTTAGTCCAACCCCCTGCCATGCAGGAATCTCAACACATGGTCCCCCTTCCTATTCAAGCTCATACTGATTAGCTTTGCAAAAGTGCTAGCTGTTTTACTGCTGCAGTGCTAGGAAGGGATGAATGATCTCTGACAGATGCCCACCCAACCCCCTGGAAACAGAGGCCTGGAGTGCAATGATTCATGTCCTGAAAGAAAGAAATGTCACTCCTTATTATCGAGGCAAAGGTGGTTTATGATGTAGGATTCCAATACTACCGTGCTTATTAAAGAATACACTGGATATTAACAGCAATCAGAAGTTCAGTGGCAGCTATGGAACAATGAATGTGCCAACAAGCTTTCGGCTGTGTGGTGATGACTATAATGTCGATTTTGTTCTAAGACTGCCATTCTCTAAGAAAGATCAGCATCCTTAGATTTTGTAGGGAAAGAAGCATTTGTTAAGTATAAATAATGCAGACTGTGGGCTATGTGTGATGTAAATCAGAGTCATTCTGCTGAAAGTTGATGCTTGAATGTTGAATGTGACTGTGAAACTCCCTCCCTCTAGCAGATTGCCTGTTCGTTTTTATTGTGAATGGAGTCAGTAGTACTGGAAGCAGATGAGAGTTGCAGTCAGATTCTGCTCCAAATGGAATTCAGTGTCAGATGGTGGGAGGACATGGCCTAGAGGACATAGGAAGCAAAGAACTTTCTTAATTGCATCACACTAGTGTGGCGCTGTGGGAGACACAGGTGGCGCTGTGGGTTAAACCACAGAGCCTAGGACTTGCTGATCAGAAAGTTGGCATTTCGAATCCCCGCGATGGGGTGAGCTTCTGTTGCTCAGTCCCTGCTCCTGCCAACCTAGCACTTTGAAAGCACATCAAAGTGCAAGTAGACAAATAGGTACCACTCCAGCAGGAAGGTAAACGGTGTTTCCATGCGCTGCTCTGGTTCGCCAGAAGCGGCTTAGTCATGCTGGCCACATGACCCAGAAGCTGTACGCCAGCTCCCTCGGCCAATAAAGCGAGATGAGCGCCACAACCCCAGAATCGGCCATGACTGGACCTAATGCTCAGGGGTCCCTTTACCTTTTACCTAGTGTGGAATCTGCAGTCATCTGCACAAGGGTGAGGCGAATATGAGTGCTAAACTTGGGAAGTCCCTGGGGTCAACCGTGGAAAAAATGTGCTCATGTCAACTCTCATATGGCACAAAAGTAAACATGATGCTGCAGAAGATTAAGATTGCTTTCAGGGTGTAGCTTGGGGGGGGGGGCATGACCCCAGGAGCACAATTTTAAGGATGTGCAAACCAGGAACCCTCACACAGGTGCCGGCTCCCACAGGAATCCCCATCCCTGCCAGACACATCCTGGCAGGCCCCAACCCCAGCTCCCCATCCTTCCTTACCTGCCACCGGGGGTCTCTGGGACATGGAGCCTGACATGGCCTGGCCATGCCACTGTGCCCCTGGCCTCTTGACTGACTGGCAACCTAGCCAGGTATTGCTCCTTGCTTGGCGCGCTCCCAGAATGGTGAGCAGGCATGGATGGAGGGAGGCAGGCAAGGGGTGACCCCAGCATGGCCTGGTCTGGCGCTCCTCTCCATGGATGTCAGGGGGATTCACCCACCAAGGGCCTCATTGACCGGGCAGGCTGCCCCCTGGGTAGGCAGCCCCATGCAGCCCCACTTGGCTTCAGTGAGGGGGCACTCTGCTGGTATTGGTGGTGAGAGATGGGCTGGGATGGTGGGCTCTGTTCACCCTCCACATGCCCCGGGCACCAGCCAACGCCACTACGCCACTGAGTTGCTTATCAATGCATTGGACTGTAGTTTAGTGGCAGAACACCTGCTTTACACGAAGAAAAATTTTTCATGTGAATCTTAATAAGACACAAAAATAAGGATACAAAAATCAGTATCAATAAGAGCAGCACCCCCCCCCCCGAAAAAATAACCTAAAGAATGCCACAAGCCATCAGCCCCAGCCAGTACAAACAATGGTAGGTGATTATGTGGACTGTGGTCTAACAGCATCTGGCTTCCCCTGTTCTATGGAGAAGCTCTTCTCCTCTGCTACAAACTCTTCAGTATAATCTTTCTAGCAGTCCAAGGAGAAGATATCAGAGCCCTTGATGTCCCAGAACTCTTCTTCCTATGAAGGCGTTTCTAACTCTGCAACCTAGGTCTTGACAACAGAGGTCAAATGAAAGTTTCCAAAAGCTGTAATAACACAGGGCAGTGATGATGGTGGTAGAAATAATCAATCACCTAAAAGAGCCCACATTGGCATTTGGATGGGTTAGGATGGAGCCGCACACATTTCCATAGTCATCTGGCACCGTGAGGGAACTTTGTGTTGAACTGAGCTGGAGAACAAATGGTTCCCCATTACTTATGCGCTTCCTGAAGCTTGAAACAATTGCCATTATCCCACATAATATTGCATGACCTACATTTTTACTTGAAAGCCTCCAGCTAATAATTAGTTTGAATTTCGATTTATAAATAAACACATTCATATTCCAGGTTGTGTGAGTGTTGGTTTTTCTTTTAACATCACAATAGAAACCAATTCCCTTCTCCCTCTCTTTTGTTCTACTTTTGTTTCTGCCAAGTGTGGATGGGGGGCAATGAGAGTCCAGGGAAATTTTTTTTGCTGGTGTGGCTGAAAGGAGAAAAAGGAGGGTTTTTGGATATAATGAGACCGCTGGGCATTATCCTGGAAAACGTCAGGAGCCCCAAGCACTTGGGAGGCTCGCACCATCTGGATAAATAGGGTTAAGCTCCCTTTTGGCAGCCGTTAGATGGCTCGCTATGGTTGGGCAGCTTGGCTTGCTCCAGAGGAGCTGAAGATTAGTAAACAAAAGTACCTAACAGAAGGTACCCAGGTTGGTCAGCTTTCCCAAAGTGGCCTTGGCAGACCACATGGCTTGTGTGCCTAGCTGTCCATCTCTGCTCACATTTACTCAGGCATTGGAGACAGGGAAGCACTGAAAAGATGTTGGCATAGAAATTTGGCGCAGGAAGCATATCACCTTGAACACTTGTACCTGTGTGGAGCTGTTGGCTCTCTGTTGCTCCCCTGTGTGGAGAACCACTGAACTGCAGGTGGAAGCCTTTTTAGTGATAAATCTCCAGGCCCTGGACTGACTTCAGCTTCTCAGGCTGGTCATTGCTTTCCTGGACAGAAAGGAGCATAAAAATTAAGAAGAACTTCTTGATGGTAAGAGCTGTTCAACAGTGGAATGGACTCCCTACGAAGGTGGTGGACTGGAGTTTTCAAAGCAGAGATTGGATAGCCATCTGTCAGGGAATCTTTAGTTGTAGTTCTTCATTGCAGGGCATCACACTAGATGACCCCTTGAGTTTTCTCCAACTCTACAACTCTATGATTCCAACTTAACGTTGCTCTCTGTTACGGAAATAATGGGGGGTGGGCACATCTTTACAGTTGTTAAATGTTAAAAATATTATGCCAGAATGTATCTTTTTGACTTGACAGCTTATGGAAGATACCTAGCTTTATAAATCATATGAAATCAACCCCTTTGCCAATTTCCTCCATTCCAATGCCATTTTGCCCTTGGAAAAATGACTCTTTTCCCTGCCACTTCCCACCATAATCCCTCAGACACATACACTCCTTCCATCCCAGGAAATGCCCAGAAGTGACAATTGCCAAGGGAAGCCAAAACTCATCACAGGCCTTGCCTTGGGGTCCAGACATGCTAAGGAAGTTCTATTGTATTTTGGATGGTGGACACTTAAGGGGTGTTGCCTATGTTAATCTTATACTTGGGTCTTGCCCTGACATGTTTGCCTTGTATAACCCTCCCCTTTCTGATGTTTTATTGATGTAGCAATGATGTATCGATGATGCTGTACGAACTGTATTCTAGGATATGGTAGGAAAGTTTTAAAAGTCAATGTCGCCCCATGCTCAGGGTTCACTCACTGCTGTTTGAACCTGTTGTGCAACAATAAAGGATCTAAGTCTACTGACTGCTGTTTTGCTCCAAATTGCTTGGCTGGAATTTCCTTCTTTTACTGACCGCATGGACCCACAGGGGACTTGTACCCCATGAGCTGGGCTGTTGAGTAGTCTCTCAACCCAGAATTTTCCTTATCATCTGGAAACAAGGTCTTCCTGGACTCTGGTGGGTTCATTTTTGTTCCTAGCTTTCCCCTAAATCCTGCCTCCTTGTTTGTCCTGCATTTTGCTCCTGGACCAGCAGTGGGCATCCTGTAGACCTCCAGATTTTTTTTTTATTCCAACTGCCATGAGCTCCAGATAGCATGCTTAGTGACTAGGGATGCTGGGAGTTGTAGTCCATCAACATCTAAGGACCACAAATTCACAATCCCAGTCCTAGATCATGTCCATTAGGTTTGCTCTCTGATCTCGATTCATTCATTCAGTGCTACCAGTACTGGTTTGTTCCACAACTTCTGTTTGCTGTCTTCTGTCTGACTGTTACCAATGATCCACTCTTGGGCGGGGTACAAATAAATTATTATTATTATTATTATTATTATTATTATTATATAAAATACATACATACATACATTCCAGGCATATTTCCCCTGAATATACATTGCATATAGATTTTCCAATGTATCCAAAGCACGTTTTGTATGCATTTGCACCAAAAGCACATATTGTGTGTGTGTGTGTGTGTGTGTGTGTGTGTGTGTGTGTGTTTAAAAAATGAGAACTGCATCACAGAATGCAGATAAGTGCTCCATCCAAAGGCTATGTGTTCTGATCCCCTGTATTATCCTGGGAGGTGCACATTTAGTTGGTTTGCTTAATGGAGGAGATGAAATTCTCCTCCATTCCTAGCTCCCAACATTTCAGTAAGAAATTGTTCAGGGGTTCCAGGATTGTGGCAGAATGGTATTTGTTTTTTCTGTTAGCAGTGGAAGAGTGTGCCTTCAGGGGTAAAGTCAAACCATTGGAGAGTTGCAGTGCCTGCTGTGGCTGTAGAGACTGATACAGGAGAGACATGTTATATTGCAGGTGGGGCAGATGAAAGCATCCAGTTTTGCTGCTACAGGTGCACCAGGGCATTTATTCTCTGTGTTTAAATTTATGCTTAGAATGCCTACGGGAGGAGGTTTTCACTGTGGCTCCTTGCAAATTTTCTAAGATTTCAAATCTAGGTGAGCAGTCATATGCCTTGCCTGCATATTCCATTCTCCCCTTCCTTACCCGCCCTCATCCCACGCAGTTAAGAATCAGTGTATATGGAAATCCCTGTTTAATACCTACAGAATTCATTTCCAAATACCATCCCTGCATTGGCATTTTGCAGCCAGATTCAGATGGAGGAGTTCTGTGTAAAAGGATATCACTTCCTCTTAAATCCCATCGGCCTTTCCATAGGGGTTTATTGTGGGCAGAATAACTCCAGGTGCTGTTTTTATTCCGACAAATGCCAAATCCTTTTTTTCTTTAAATTTGCTAAGCTAGTTGCCTCAGTAATCTTCTGTGGTAGCAAGCTTTTTTCTTTCCGCAGGCTAGATAGCCACTGTGTACATTTTCTTTATTCCCTCCACATAGTATGTCTCATATATATAAAGAAAGAAAGCTCTTTTTAAAGACTCAGAACCCCGTGGTTTTTGATGGCGGAGGTGGAGAGTCTTTTTCTCCCTGTAGTCATCCAGCTCTTTAGAAAAAACATTTTTTTAGGGAAGTAGAGGATTGAATGCTCTTTGTTTTCACATCAAACAGCCCAATTCTAGGAACTGCTTTGCTGCAAGAACAGCTCAAGGGGTCAAGCAGCAAAATCTACCCCACTGCTAGAACAGAATCCTGTCACTGGTGCTACTACTGGGACCACTTTTCACCCAATTCTTCTGCCTGGTGCACCGTGCGTAAGCCAAAGGAGCCCTTGGTCCAAATCACACCTCTGGCATGAACTTGCGAGGTTGCCGTAGCTAAGCCACCACTCTTAGCCTCAGCTTTCCATCCACAGTATGGCATTAAATGTACTGATTTACTTCAGAGGCTTGCCACAAATGCTTCAAACATTTTAATCCATGGCATACGTGTTAGAAATCATTCATATTATTAGCTCCCGCCTCTTGCACGGGATCCTAAGAGACAACTGGAGTGGCAGGCACCCATGATTTGGGTAGATTTAGGGAGCTTGCAGACAGCCTGTTTATTGAGCATTCATCCTGATTTGTTTGCAGCAAGTTTATATGGCATTGTGTCAAGCCAGTGATACCCCATATTTCACAGTGTGTTTGCTAACCAATGTCCTTATCACAGAAAGCCCAGATGGGTTCTCTCTTTTTGGGGGCGGGGAGCGGGTTTGTTGCTCAAGAAGTCCAAGTCTACTTAAATTGTACAGCCTGAATTTGCCTGTGTGTGACGGAATCCAGGGCCAGCTCAGGATGTGTTGTTGCTGGAGGCAGAGCCACCCACTGAAGCTGCCACCTCCCAAAGGGAATGCAGCAGAGTGGAGGATGCAATCCCGTCACTAGTGTCAAAATCAGATCCAGCTGTGGGCAGCACTGATTTCTGCCCATAGACTAGGGAGCGGATGCTATCTGGTCCTTTGCCTCTGGCAAAATGGATTGGGTTGGGCCTGTCCTCTTTCAAACCTCTTAACACAGGGGCAGGGAAACAAGGGTGAGGCTGGGATCAAAGGGCACATGGCATCCTTCTCACACCACCCTCCCCTGTGCCACTTTGCAGGGCTGGGATCCTTCCAGCCTCACAAAGCAGCTTGGGGCTGCTGTCACTCTGGCTGCTGCGGCTGGGCTGGCATCTGGCAGGCTCCCTTCGCCATTTGCCCTCCGAGTCCTGCGACCTGCCCCCCACCACACACATGCATGTGCTCCAGGCACCATGAAAACCTGCTCTGCCGCTGTCTAACTGGTAATCTTCAAGGGGTCATATGCAGTGGTTTGTGTGGCTGGACATACAGCACTCTCCAGCCACCATCCAGAAGAAGTGGCATGCCTTATTTCAGTTCAATCACACATTTCAGCCAGGTAAAATCACTGGCAGGGGGTGGTACAAAGCAGAGCCAGGGAGCACACGGCTTCAGCAGAGACCTGGGAGCTGAATAGTGAGGCCTGGAGGGGCACATTTATTCCCCCCGGGGCCTGAGGTTCCCTGCTATTCCTCTATGATAATTTTTGCCACAAAGTTTCTGACTTTGGACTGGGTGTACAAGTAGGTCAGACTCTGCATGGAATCATTCTTCATTAGCATAAGTTGCCTCCTCTGGATTAAAGGGGGTGGGACTGAGTATGCACAGCACATAGGCTGGACCCCTAAATTCTAAAGCCAGCACAGGGCAACTTGGGAAAAAAATGCTGTCGATTTATGGACTCTCCACCCAAACAACCATACACAGCTTACTTGGACATGGAATAATAAACGGATTGGTGAGGTTTGTCTCGCCAACAAAGCTAATGAACTCCTATTTCACCCAGCCATGCAGTGAGGAAAACAAACAGGAGCAAATTGAGTCTGGTCCTGGCAAGCGGTTGCTGCAAGATGGGGAGAGAAGGACAATGTCTTGTCTCTCCAATCACAACTGTATCCCAGGGGCCTGAAGGAGCAAGGCCTGGACATGATGCATGTGCTGCAGTAATAAGACATTTGCCGGAGTTTAAAGATCTCTGTGCTCCAGTCCGGATGCATACATATGAAACGATCAAAGTTTTCTGTGACTCCAGAGGAGCGGGCGGCTAATCAGATGTGAGCCTCGGGCATTGCTCAGTGCTGATTGTGCATGGAAACAAATGGCTCTTCTGCTTGCCTCTTTAAAGGATTCCAGAGATAATCCAGCTGGTTTGCCATCCAGGAACACGAGGATCTGATTTCCTAATGGTCCCTCCCCCCTCTCTTCATTTCAGGGAAGAGCTTGGGAAGCAGGGACTGAAACAGATAGTGTGTTTGTGATTCACCTTAACGTCATTTTTTGCATTTACCTTTAATTAACTTCTTTCCCCTCTTTCATTTGTTTCCTGCTTGGGGCAGACAGGCAGACCCTGCCTATGGTAGCTACTTGATCCAGGCTAGGCTAGAACTTTTCTCCCCCAGTGTTATAGATATCTAGATGATAGATGATAGATTAGATAGATAGATAGATAGATAGATAGATAGATAGATAGATGATAGATGATAGATGATAGATGATAGATAGATAGATACTGTAGATTATAGATAGATACTGTCCATTGATGGCAGCATACCAATTGCCAACATTCATGGCTAGTATTTTAAACAGAGAATTAATACATTGTGTTAGTTATTACATTGAATTTGAGGTAGGGGTTAATGGCATGCTACAGCTGTGATATGCATTTTGTCACATGTAGCTGCTTGTACTGAATGGCTGTTGTCCATCTAGCAGACCATATTTCTTGGTGCAGGAACTGCTTTTTGCTGAGATAGATCCTTGGTCCATCTAACTCCGCCTCCCCCAAAGTTTTGGACACCAGGTCCCATTAGCTCCAGCCAGTTATTTATTTAACTCCTGGATTTTTGGAAACATTTATATCCCACCTTTCTTCCAACCTGAAACGGCATACATTTGGTTCCCAAGAGGTCACCCATCCAGCCACTGCTCAGACCCATTGCCTGCTTAGCTCCAGCAGAGTGGTGATCTCATGCACCTTCAGGCAACCCCTTGGAACCAACAATATGGCTGATGGTATGGCCAATGGCCAGGGATTATGGGAACTGTAGTCCAGCAACATCTGGAGGACATGAGATTGGGGAAGGTTGCTCTAGCTCAATATTGTCTACACTGACTGGCAGGCGCAATCCAGGGTCTTAGCTAGGACCCTTTCCGAGCCTGACTTGGAGATGCTGAGGTTTGAACCTGGGTCCATCTACATACAAAGCAGGTGCTTTAGATTTGATCTATGGCTCTTCCTCCTGTATGCTTAGTGATAGTCATAATCTGTTGTGACTGTAATTCTGGATCCTTAGTTCTCCTGTCAAGTTTTCCTGGATTGGCTCCACCTTCCAGTCCTTTCAACAGAGCCCCACAGCTGAAAAAGGTCTCATTGTGTTTTGTTTTCTTGATAAGTTATGGCACCTTTCACAGTGACTCAACTTCCCCTGGTTTTCCCTCACCACTTTCATGTCATTCCTTAACAAGTTTCTGATCACTGGAGGTATCTTTAATGTATTTGAATGTATTTGATCACCAACAAATCTTGCTCTCTCATCCTCAGATAAAATATTAAATCAGGCCAAGCTTTTGAAAAAAAAAACCCTCCTCTCCCTCCAAATATTACACTAGAGTAACTAAAACCTCTCTCTTTTAATGATCACGAACATCAGAGTTCCCACCCCAGCATCTTCTCTTTCAAAGAAAGAGGAAATGGAAAGAAAAGGTAGCACCGTATCGTCCTATAGACACAGCTTCAAAGCCATAGCTATAAAGGATACATTTTCAAAGGGCTGAGTTGATTCAGTGGAAGATGGACCACCAAAGTCTTTTTGACAACATGCTCCCAAGATGGTAGAAACCTGTTGCTTCCCACAGCAGAGTTATTATTGTTCTGCTTAAAACAAATACTGCAATTGTCCTTCTTTAGAGGGAACTACAATAACATTTGCTTTGCCATCAGTTTAGTAGAATTTTTAAAAAGTCACATGATGTATGGCAGGGATCACCAACCCTGCCCCTTCAATAAACCCTGCAAAAGGCATCAGGGAATATCCTATCAAAACACCACAATGCACAAGAGACCTTTCCGTACTAACTCAGTCTCTCCTACATTAAACAATACCCCTTGAAACATGATGGTGTTTCATTCTGAAATCATCTCTCTGTAAGCAAGTGTGGTCGTGTTTGACGTCAGGTCCATGCCCCTTTCTCCTCGTTTAGATGTGGCACCCATTTAGGGTCATGCCACACACCCAAAAACACCTCTTTTAGTGACTGGTTCCCACAGCACTTTCTCAACAGTCCAGATGTGCCAACTCCCCTACAAAGCTTGGGACTCCGTAGTGTGCAGTGTTAAAAACGACGAATAGCAGGGCGGCCTTTCAGGAGCTAGGGTAATTTTTCTGCCTCTTGAGGCTGCAACTGCACTATTCAGTTAAAGTAGTACCCTACCACTTTAAGCAGCCTTGGATTACCCCCAAAGCATCCTGGGAAATGCAGTTTGTTAAGGGTGCTGAATGTTTTTAGCAGACCCCTCACGGAGGTACAATTCTGTCAGTTCCCTGGGAAAGAGGGACTGGTTGTTAAGGCAGCCTGAGAACTGTAGATCTGGCGAAGGGAAAAGGGAGTCTCCTAACACTCAGCACCTTTAATAAACTACACTTCCCATTTTTCTTTGAGGGAAGCCACAACTTTTTAAAGTGGTTTGATACTGTTTTAAATTTATAATGCTGATGGGGCTTGGAGTGTTTTGGTGTGGTCCCCCAGGCTCTGAACTCCTGGCTTTCGCCCCTGAGTCTTTAACTTCTGGAGTACAGTTCTTGGGATAACAGACACTGCCTTAATCACTGTGTAGTAAGTAGGGATGGATTAATTTCTCAGTATTGGCTCCTCGCCTAAACATTGACATCTACTCACCCTATTTCTGTATCCCTTTGCAATTTATTACTATTAGAAGCCTGCAGGAAAATTTGTCTGCCTATTGTGTACATTTCTCCCATATGTATATGTATTATTTATTTGTTTATTTGCAAACCATTTCCCTTAACATGATGTTGTTTTGTGCATAATGTTCAGTAATGTATGTACCTTCATGCACACCTTTTGGTTGGAGAGCAGCACCGCCAAATTTACAAAAAATTACAAAAGAGCTAGCTATGTTTTGGTTCACCTTTTTGGTTCAGGAGGTGCAAATTAAGTAGATTTGCACAGAATGCAAATGGAAGGTACTTATCCCCCCTCCCAATCCCCAAAGGAAGGCAATGCAAAACTGACAAGCGGCTTCTTTAAATTAACTGTGCAGCCCTTCCCAAAACATCTCCAGACTTCCTTCCTCTCGGCTAACTCAACCGAGTTTGTGACAACTTCATGCTCAATTAATCAGGTTGTATGAACTTTTGCTAGTGAAACTTCCCCGCCCCCACCCTTCCTCTCTCCCCTTTGCTTTCTGCAATCTCATGAGTGGTACCAGCTGGTTAGAAATGCTGCTGGGAGAAAAGCATTGAGTCCCATGCTGGGAAACATAAGGGGTGAACAGAACATAAATAACGTGAGAGAGTTAAAAAAAAAAAGAGAACAGAGAAGAACAGAGGGAGGCAGAAATGTGAAGTGGCCCTTTAAGCTGGGAGCCTCGAGAGCCCAAAGCCCAAGGAACGTTCCCTCAAGTATTCAAATGAGATTGCAGCCTCAGATTGGTATGCATTAGGCTGGTCTCAATGAAAATTAACATGTAATTGCTTCAAATGAAGTAAGTGAGGAGGTAATCTGTTCTTAAATTGGATTCACAGGATTTTGTGGTACCATAATGCAGCTGTGAAATGAAATATATTTTGAGGATGATGTCCTCAAGGGGAGAGGGGAGGGAGAGATGTCAGAGGGTGGAGGATTCCCCCTCCCTTCACCTTTCGTTAGCACTGATTTCTAAACAAGGGGTAGCTGGGAAGAAGACAGGCCAGCAAAAGCCCCTAAGACAGGCATGGCCAAACATGACCCTCCAGCTGTTTTGGGACTACAACTCCCATCATCCCTAGCTAACAGGACCAGTGATCAGGGATGATGGGAATTGTAGTCCCAAAACATGGCCATGCCTGCCCTAAGAGAACCTAAGAAGAGCCAGCTGCTTCAGGCCAACAGCTCATCTAGTATTGCAGCCTGTTCTCACCCTGGTCCAGGGGTCACCAACCTAAGACCCATGGGCCTGAAGCAGCCCACAGAGGTCTTTTGACCAGCCCACAATTCCCTCCCCGAACCAAGTTGCCCGCTCGTGCACTCTGCTAAACCAGCGCAGTGTGGCACAGGGACTTGCTTCTGTGTCACCGAAAATTGTGTGTGTGCACGCAATCTGGCCCACAGAGGGATCTCCACAGGACTGATCTGGCCCAGGCAAGATAAACCTTGCTGACCCCTGCCCTGGTCAATGAGATGCTAATGGGAAACCTGCAAGCAAAATTCAAGCACAAGAACACTGTTTCCTCCTGCAATTTCTAGAAACGTGGAGGCAGAACATAGCCCATGAATTTGTCCAATCCTCTTTTAAAGCCATTCAACATGGTGCCCATCACTGCCTCCTGTGGGAGTTAGTTCCATAGTTTAAACCTCTTAAACTAATACCAAGGAATCTTTGATCTGCCTTGACCATCACAGCTGGTATACGCTGGTGTCCTGCTCCACCTGTTCTGTTGTAGAACTTCCTTTGCTGTGGTTGAATGAACATGAGTCTTTGCCAAGTGGTAACATCCCATGGTATGCATATAACACCACTTGCTTGTATCACCCTACCAAGTGGGTGAGGAGAATCATATCACTCGCCTGATTCTCCAGACTTCTCATCAGGTGCTAAAGGAATGTGGGGAGACTCTCCTGGCCATTTGGCACAGGAGAGATGTTGTGTACCTGGAGATGATGGGGATTGAACCTGGGAGCTTCTGCACCAAGGCAGATGATCTACCATTGGGCTACAGCCAGTGTGGTGTAGTGGTTAAGAGCGGTGGACTCGTAATCTGGGGAACCAGGTTCACGTCTCTGCTCCTCCACATTCAGCTGCTGGGCGACCTTGGGCTAGTCACACTTCTCTGAAGTCTCTCAGCCCCACTCACCTCACAGAGTGTTTGTTGTGGGGGAGGAAGGGAAAGGAGAATGTGAGCTACTTTGAGACTCCTTCAGGTAGTGATGAAGCCAGATATCAAATCCAAACTACTCCTCCTCCTCCTCTTCCTCCTCTTCCATTTAAGGCAAACTTACACATATCACCCTAGTATGTGTGTGGTTCTTCTAATGAAATGAATGCCCACCTTCTGGGAAGGGTCATCAAGAAAGGGCCTTTAGAAGAAGGTTAAAACTCCCTCTCCCTAGTCTTACCAACCTCTTGCATGGAGAGTTTGCCAGTTCTGGACTTCCAGCAGAAGAGCCAGTGAGGTAGACAGCACCCACTGCTTGACTGATGCATTTCATTCTCTGAATCCCAAGTAGGGATTGCTAATCACCCTGCTGCAAACTTCTGCACTAATATTTGCTTCCCTCAAATTTCCATGGTGGTTGGTCAATCAATGTCCGCCCCCCTCCACCCCCAAAGCAGGAACATCCAAATTTGATTGCCTTTCAGGCACAATTGGGCTGCGTCTCTAGTTGCTGCGTTTACAAACACAAATTCTTTTTCTTTTTTGCAACTCAGGTGAGCGTAAGCCTCACAGCGGGGTCAAGGTGAGACTGAATTAACCGATGCATGCAAATATTTGGAGGAAGGCAAAGGAGAGAAGGAGAAATGTATCAGCATTGACTGGGGAGGAGGCTCAGGTGTAGAACACACACGATAAATATTATCGGTACTAATGGGACATGCGCAGGCAGATACCACGGGAGTCAAAATCAAACAGGAGGGACCTGAGGGGACGGATGTCCCTGGCACTCAGCCATCTGCTACCTGATCTCTCTGCTATATCTCAAATCCCTACATCCCTCTGCTCTTTTGGATGCCAGAGATTGGTATTAATGCAGACCCCGCTGATTTAAATAATAACTCCCTTTGTTTGCACACTTTGTGCTGATGTTCTCCCACTGCGCATGTGTTGACTAGTTCCAGCTGCATGTGTGATAAGAGATAATGGACCGTGCAACCTGGACTCAGGTCCCTGGGTGGATCTCTCTGAGGCTACTTTTGTTAGCACGATACCAGGGATGTTTCTCCGCTGTCCCTGGAGAGCCACACAGCCATGAATCCAAAATAAGTGGATTAAAAAAGGGAAGTCAATCAAACAACGGGGCAGCTGTGGAGGTGGCTGAATGTGTGCAGGACTCAGGTGGCCCAGATTTATTTTCTTTTAATTTCTTTTATACCCAATAGCAAACTAAGATTATGTTAGTCATTCTCTGCTATATCCAGCTCTTAAAATGAGGATTTTCTCTTTGGTTGCCTAACAGTATAGATTACATCCAGGGCTACTCAGCTTAGACCCATTGAAATCAAAAGGCACAAGTAAGTTCATTGCTTTCAATGGGTCTACTTTGAGTATAGTCAGAATTGGGTACAGCCCCCAATCCCCCTTCCCTTGCCTCTGTATTTTTCTTCATTTGAGCCCCCAGAAATTTGATTTGAGCTCCAGAGATCTACAGTTACAGTGAAATGATAATAAAGGGGAGTGTCTCTCACTAATGGTTCCTAGAATCATAGAATCATAGAGTTGGAAGAGACCACAAGGGTCATCGAGTCCAATCCCCTGCCAAGCAGGAAACACCATCAGGGCACTCCTGACATATGGTTGTCAAGCCTCTGCTTAAAGACCTCCAAAGAAGGAGACTCCACCACATTCCTTGGCAGCAAATTCCACTGTCAAACAGCTCTTACTGTCAGGAAGTTCTTCCTAATGTTTAGGTGGAATCTTCTTGTAGTTTGGATCCATTGCTCCGTGTCCGCTTCTCTGGAGCAGCAGAAAACAACCTTTCTCCCTCCTCTATGTGACATCCTTTTATATATTTGAACATGGCTATCATATCACCCCTTAACCTCCTCTTCTCCAGGCTAAACATGCCCAGCTCCCTTAGCCGTTCCTCATAAGGCATCGTTTCCAGGCCTTTGACCATTCTGGTTGCCCTCCTCTGGACACGTTCCAGTTTGTCAGTGTCCTTCTTGAACTGTGGTGCCCAGAACTGGACACAGTACTCCAGGTGAGGTCTGACCAGAGCAGAATACAGTGGCACTATTACTTCCCTTGATCTAGATGCTATACTCCTATTGATGCAGCCCAGAATTGCATTGGCTTTTTTAGCTGCTGCGTCACACTGTTGGCTCATGTCAAGTTTGTGGTCAACCAAGACTCCTAGATCCTTTTCACATGTACTGCTCTCAAGCCAGGTGTCACCCATCTTGTATTTGTGCCTCTCATTTTTTTTGCCCAAGTGCAATACTTTACATTTCTCCCTGTTAAAATTCATCTTGTTTGTTTTGGCCCAGTTCTCTAATCTGTCAAGGTCATTCTGAAGTGTGATCCTGTCCTCTGGGGTGTTAGCCACACCTCCCAGTTTGGTGTCATCTGCAAATTTGATCAGGATGCCCTTGAGTCCATCATCCAAGTTGTTGATAAAGATGTTGAATAAGACCGGGCCCAAGACAGAACCCTGTGGCACCCCACTAGTCACTCTTCTCCAGGATGAAGAGGAACCATTGATGAGCACCCTTTGGGTTCGGTCAGTCAGCCAGTTACAAATCCACTGAGTGGTAGCATAGTCGACTGCATTTTACCAGCTTCTTTACAAGAATATCATGGGGCACCTTGTCAAATGCCTTGCTGAAATCAAGGTAGGCTACATCCACTGTGTTCCCTTCATCTACCAGGCTTGTAATTCTGTCAAAAAACGAGATCAGGTTAGTCTGACATGACTTATTTTTCAGAAATCCATGCTGACTATTGGTGATCACAGCATTCCTTTCTAGGTGCTCACAGACTGTTTGCTTAATGACCTGCTCCAGAATCTTCCCTGGTATTGATGTCAGACTGACTGGGCGGTAATTATTTGGGTCCTCTCTTTTCCCCTTTTTGAAAATAGGGACAACATTTGCCCTCCTCCAGTCTGCCGGGACTTCGCCTGTTCTCCAGGAATTCTCAAAGATGACTGCCAGTGGTTCTGAGATCACATCTGCCAGTTCATCATCCTGGGAAAAAGTGGGGTGCCGCAGGGTTCTATCCTGGGCCCATGGCTCTTCAACATCTTTACAAATGACTTGGATGAAGGAATTGAAGGGATGCTGATCCAATTTGCAGGTGACACCAAACTGGGATGAGTAACTAATGCCATCAAAGACAGAATCAGGATTCAATATGACCTTAACAGATTGGAGTACTGGGCCAAAACTAACAAAATGAATTTCAGTAGGGACAAACCAGATTTTTTTTTGGGGGGGGGGGACGACACCTGGCTTGGTTGTAGTACATGTGAAAAGGATCTTGGGTCTTAGTAGACCACAAGCTTAATATGGGCCAAAAATGTGATGCAGCAGCAACAGAAAAAGAGAAAGAAAGAGAGAGAAAGCTAATGCTATTCTAGGCTGTATCAACAGAAATATATAATCAAGGGAATTAATAGTATTGCTTTGTTCTGCCTTGGTCAGACCACACCTGAAATACTGTGTCCAGTTCAGGATGCCACAGTTTAAGAAGGATATTGACAAGCTGAAACATGAGCAAAGAAGGGTGACCAAGATGATAAAGGGTTTGGAAACCAAGCTTTATGAGGAATGGTTGAGAGAGTTGTGTATGTTCAGCCTTGAAAAGAGGAGAATGAGAGGAGACGTGAGAGCCCTCTTCAAATATTTAAAGGGCTGTCACATGGAAGAGGGAGCATGCTTGTTTTCTCCTGCTCTGGAGGGTAAGGCATAAACCAATGGATTCACATTACAAGAAATAAGATTCTAACTGAAGATCAGGAATAACTTTCTGACAGCATGAGCTGGTAGATAGAGGAACAGATTGTCATGAGAGAAGGTGGACTCTCCTTCCTTGAGCTTTTTAAACAGAATTTGGATGGCTATCTGTCATGTAAGATGTAGTTGAGATTCCTGCATTGCAGGGGGTTGGACTAGGTGATGCTCAGGGTCCCTTCCAACTCTACAGTTCTGTGATTTAAAGCATGTGTAGAGTTTATTCTCCATGGCATCTACAGTATCTCTAGGGCCAGGATCTTAACTCCAACAGCATAAAGTGACAGCCGATGGAGTATAGCAGATAGAGCACTGAACCTGAACCACTGAGCTTTGAATCCCTGCTCAGAATGCATGCTGATTCCTCCTTGATCTTCACAACAACCCTGTGAGGTAGATCAGGTGATTTACAACTATACTAATATTCTTTTTTTCTGAATGCAGCTGACACATACCTTCTTTCTATCTTGCTCTGAAAGTGCTCTTCCAGCCTTACATACAATAATTCTTACTTTTCTGGCTCTGAATAAATCTATTCAGGATTTATTTATTGGGGAGTGGGAGGGGAAATCCCACCATTTGGGCTGGTGATTTCCCACTATGTAATAAATTGGATGCATCACTCTTGAGCATGGCAGTTACCAAGCTCTGTATCTAGTAAAAACAGTCTCCACCCCTGGATGTTCTGAGATAAGGTGGGTTGATTTCATTTGCAAACCATTAAGTGTTAAGTGTTAACAAAGCAAAAATGGAAAGTATTTGGGTACCCAGTTCATGGTTGAAAAAGAATTTGGCACTCATTGAAACATTGGTTGCAGAAAACAAAGCATGAAGGGAGACGGACCATTACCTTCTGCTAAGAGGAATGAAACATGAGCATTTATTGCCAACAACCTTGACATATCAGAGGTTATGCTGATGAGAGCTGGTGTGTATCAGGTACTACAGTATATGCAATGCAATAATATGTTAAAATAGCCTTTTGAGTTCTGCAAAATGATTTTACATGTTAAATTCAGGGGAGCAGGAAGATTTCTGTGGAAACCCCAATAAATCATATTCTAAGAATTAGAGTCGAGCCAAAATGACTCATATGGTGTGTACTTGTGTGTGAGGGAGATAACATTTTTGTTAGTGCCAAAATACTTCATTTTAGAGAGATCCCCCCCAAAAAAAAAACTTTTTGGGAGGGAAATGAAATGAAACTCCATTTTTGTCAGTGCCAGAAACTACCTCCCCATTTCAGTGGCCTTCCCATATACTTGCATCTTAACAAGAAAACCAAACAATACACCACTTTGTTTACCTTGCCCTCCTCCTCCAGTGCCCTCCTTTACCCATCAAATAAAATTGTGGTGCTATCCTGATTGGATGGGTTAAACTGACTAATCCAATAAGAAGAAAGAAATAGCAGCTGTGGGAGAGACTGATGTTGACACAGGATGGGGAGGAGTGTTGAGTTATTATTTTAAAATTGAGAGGAACTTTTTACTTTACTCCTCCTTCACTGTCTGCACATGCTTTCCAGAAGCAATGTTCCAGAGCACTTTAACAATCAATCCTTCTTCACAGAGAATTATGGGAATTGCAGCTCTGGGAAGGGAATGGGGGGGTCTCCTAATGACTCTCAGCACCCTTAACAAGCTGCAGCCCCAGCATCCTTTGGGGGAAGAAGTCATGTTTAAAGTGGCATTGTTGTGCTTTAAATGTATGGTGTGAATGCGGCCAATGACACATTGCAGAATAAACCTAGGGGGGAACTGTAGAGGGGCCCTAGGAGTTGGGAAAGGAGTGACATGAGCCCACATGCCTTGGAGGAGGGGGAAGCTGGAAAAGCCTGTGCAGAGAGGACTTTCCTTGGCCCAGATGGGCTGATCCCTGCCTCACGACCCAGCTGTGCCACCTTCCTCACCCCCTCCCTCTTCTGACTGATTTCCCGCCACCGATTCCCATGACTCATCCATCAAGGTTGAGAATATGTTGAGCTCCTTAGCCAGTGCTTCTTTTGAAAGGACTTAATCTCCCACTGCTCAGAAGCTCTCCAATTTCAGGGCCTGTCAAGAAGCAGCTCAGAATTAGATTCCTAATGCCGCATGTCGCACAAGCGCACACAGTCGTGCATGCACTATATGGGAAGGCAAGCACAAGGAGTGGGTGTCCCAGGCTCCCTCTGCCTGCGGCACCAAAAGCCTTTGCCCATCTCTCTGCTTTACAGGCTTTGCATCGAGCAAATCCAGGGCAGGCAGGCAGTGCAGTTGCTCAGCAAAGGACAGGAAGGGGGCTTTCCCCTGTACCACTGCATGCTGAACCCCAAGTTTGCCCTTTCATCCATTCACTTCCCAGGAAGAAAAAGGAATGGTTGTTGCTGTTAAAACCCAGGATTCCTGCCTTTTGATTCTTACAGCAACATGATCCTTACAGCCTTAAGCATGAGACATTTGCATTTAAAAAAAAATGCAACCTGAGATTTGGTTCTTACAAGCTGGATGTCTGAGCTTCAGTTAGGGGCTGTGGAGGAATCCTAGGAGCCGAGGAAGCTGCATTAAAGGAGATCAGACACTTTGTCCATCTGGTATTGCTTGTTCTGACTGGCTGGTATAAATGATGAGCTCCAGGGCTGATCAGGATGGCAACTGTAATGCCCAGCTTGTGGCATCGTCCCACTGACCACCGCAAACCCACACCTGAAGCTGCTATCAGATCTGATTGGGAAGCTTCCATTGTCACCAGTGGAAACATTTCTCCTGGGACTGATAATGGTTTTGGGAGCAGGATTTTCATTTGGACTGTGGCAAGGGGGAACGTGTTAACCCCATCCTTCCCATGCATCACTGTCCCAATCTTGATTTTGGTTACTATTTAGTATTTACTATTTAGATTTTGAATACTTCTGTATATTATGTGCCTTAACATGATTAAGAAGACATGAAGTTTGTTCCTGTGGCAAATAGGTTTTCCATATAACACGCTGCCTGAGATTATTTCCACTAAAATACCATATTGGATAAATTTTGGGTTGGATTTGCAAACCTATTAAATTCGAACTTCTCAAAACAATGCAGAACCTGGGCTTTAGCTTTTTTTTGTAATTTGGGATTCTTCCAATGTTGTGATACATTCTACATGAAATGTACAAAAAAATGGGTATATTAAGGGGAAGTGTGCAAAAAAATACATCCATAGCTGAAAACGACAAGCAAAAATACATTATATTGGGGAAATTGCTTGCAAAATGTGTATATTCGAATATGCTGGTGTTTAGTGACGTTCTATAAAAACGGTTTGCAAACTGATGTGCAAATTTATTGTGTGAACAGAACTTGTGACTGGGAAACTGAGAAAAAAAATGAAATTGACAAATCTCTATCCCTGAGCTGGAGGTACCAGGGATTGAACCCGTGACCTTTTGCATCCAGGGTTATGGTTTGCCACTGAGCTAAGGAAACCCCATCTGTAGGTTTGGGATCTTGGAGTATTCTTGAACCTGAAGACACACTAGCTAAATGAACTTCATTAGGTCTTTGGGAACTGACTTAGCTTTCCTTGAATATTTTCATGATTGAGCAGCAACTCAAGCAGGATATGGGGTGCATGAACTCTCTTCCCAAAAAACATTTCTGAATAATGCTAGTGTCCCACAGCAATCCTCAGAATTTTTATTATTATTACTATTATTCCAAACAGAAAACTTTGAAATTGCCTGTAAGTTTGCTTTGGGTGGCAATGGAAACTCATAAGTCACTCTCATCTTTTTCTTTTCTTTTTGAATCATTTCCTCCCCTATTCCCCCTGTGCCATTTCTCTCCACTTTTGCATTTCATTTTGTACATGTGGCGTTGAAGCGGTTACCTGCTCCTGAGGGTCATCACTGTATATCACCCAGGTATCAGCTGGAGGACCGTCTGCCTCTGCCAACGCAGAGCTGTCAGTGGATTTTACAGCTTCATCTAAATTTCCAAGTTTGCAGCAAGGACAAAGGGGAGTGCTGAGGTGTCTAACGACAGGAGAGGGAGAGGAGGGAGCTGTGTTGAAGATCCCATGAGCTTTTCACCAAGGAGACGTGTGAAGGGCAAAGGCAAGATCACTTCCACCCTGCCAGGTGACTCTATTCCCCCCCTCACCTGTGCCCATGGGCCAGTTTCGTTTCTCAAGGCTTTGGTTACTGTGAGATGGCAGGCAGGCTATTACAGCAACTTAACCAAAGTCAGAACCTGTCAGCGAGACCTTGGCTGTGTTGAGGGAATGGATGGAACAATTCAGCACAGTGGAACATCGGAAGCTGTCTTATCCCATGTCAGACCATTAGTCCATCTAGCTCAGTATTGTCTGTAGATTCCAGTGAAGCCATTGATGCACAAACAACACCCAGCTCGCTACCCAGAAGTGATGGTGCCTCGTATTAACTTCTCTTTCATTGCATGATGGGAACTGGGCTGGGATTTCACCTCTGGTGAAGGCCTTGTGGACTTGATGCAGGAAGGGGGGGCATTTTTTTGGGTGCAATTTGAAGAAAGCTTGTCATCTCCCCACCCACCCTCCAAAAAAGATTTTGACCTCCTCTCCTGAATTGCAATGAGAACAGCAATCAGAGGGCTAATTTTGCTTTGCTCTTTCCCCGGGCCTGATTAATATTATTCATTCCCTCTGTGTCCTGCTGGGTTTGAAACATGTTCCATAGCCCAACTTCTGCAGGTGATTTGCATAAGAGGCAACAGCACACCAGGAGGAAGCATCTCTTGCACTTTGATCATTTGGTGCCCCACCCTTTCCCCTCCCCCTCACTTCATTCATTTGTGGGGAAATTGGGGCGTATGCAGGAAGGGGAAAGGAGCTGAGGAACTCTGTGTCAAAGGCGCTAAGGCTTGGCTGGGAGCCTTGTGATCATATTCTGCATCTGGAGTTTGACTTGGTCTCTTAAGGGAGATGAGGTGTGCTCAGGGCTCAGGGTCATCTTCAGGTGAGGAAGGGAATAACAGCGTATGGCTTGGGCCAGTGTGTCTTAGAATCATAGAATTGCAGTAGAAAGGATTCAGAGGACCATCTAGTCTAATCTCCTGCAATGCAGCTGTCCCATCTGGGGATTGAACCTGCAGTCTTGGCATTATCAGCACCACGCTCTAACCAACTGGTCTTGTAGGCAGTATAAATAATAATAAACAGAAGAAGAACCTGCTGGACTGGGCTAGTGACCCATCTAGTCCAGTATCCTGTTCACACAGTGGCCAACCACTTATTTATTATTTATTGTTAAGGAGCCCAGAGTGGCAAACAGATACACAATCTAGAAGCAAAAGCACTCTAAAACATTTAAAACATTCTAAAACCATTACAATCAAAAACATCTAAAAGCGGTTTCAGTTAAAAACATTCAAAAGGCAATTATGTTTAAAAACATTCTTCTACCTGATGATCCCTGGGTTGCATGGAACAGTGTAATTGAGCCACGAAACGTCTGGATAAATAAGCTTGTTTTCATATTCTGCCTTGCGGTTAATAATGATGGAGACAGGCACACCTCACTAGGAATGGCATTCCACAACTCGGGAACCAACACAGAAAAGGCCCTGTCATGGGTCAGTGCCAACTGGGCAGCCTTCTAGTGATGGTACCAACAACAAGACCTCACTTGTCTATTGCAAGGGGCAAGATGGTTGGTAGGTTGTTGATGGTCTCACATGCAGGATCTGAGTGAATGCTACCCACTTGGGATTCCCAGCAACAGGCATTCAATCAATCATTATCAATCATTTTCTTTGTATGTCGCCTTTCCAGATTTAAAACCACACTCAGTTCAGAGGCACACAGCCAATGGCACTTATATACCCCTCTATCCAGAGAAGCAAGAGACAATATCAGAGTTCAAGGACACATTCCAGCCAGGCAGAAATCCCTGAAAAAATCCTCACAAGGGAACTGAGTGGCACCAGTAGTGGTTGCACCCTGGGTAAATGGTGTGTGTGTGTTGTAGAGAATCCCACGTACCAGAGAGAGAAGCTTGAGAGGCAAAAGTCATTATCTGGGCCTGAGATTATTCACTCCCTGGAACAGGGTATTTCAGGGATTGCTTCTGTGCTATATGCTCCTACCACACTGGCACTTTCTGAAACAAGATGTTAACTGAAACCCAGTCATCCTTTGAAGTTTGCTGTTCTCCGAATTTTGCAACACAGTTCTCCCACCATGCAATGTGTCCCAAAAATGCATATACTAGGCTGAAATCTGTATGAAATGCATATACTGCTGAAAATAACATACACAAACACATTATAATGAAGGAAATTGTTTTGCAAAAAGATGAACATATTGGAGAACTTCAACCTGCTGGTGAATGTTCATAAGGATTTAAGACGAACCAGTGTGGAAATGGGGATAGCTGAATTTAAGTTTGGAAAAGTGAGAAAGGGAAACTGAATCAGACAGGTTCATTCACCTTGCTCTGACCAGGGCTCTGTGGGCAGTGACCTTGGATCAGGCCTTCTCAGTAGTGATATCGCAGCTCTAGGCTTGACGGCCTGATGCCTCATCCTGTGAATTTATGTGCCAGCCTACAACCATTTCATTTGACCCGCTTCATTTCAAAAGTGGGTTGTTTTGTTTTGTTCTCAAATTGCTTTTAGTGGTTTATTGTTCTGCTACTGCTGCTTACTCTTTTGCTTTTAAGAAATGTCAGGCTTTTATGACATTTATGTTTCTTGGTAATTTTGGTACATTTCATTTTATTTTGAATGTGTCTGCCACCGTGCAATATAAGCATGTTGAATGGCAGAATAAAAACACTGTAAGAAAATAAACAAAATGATCTTACCGGGATTATATGTCCATCACTTCCTCAGACTGGTTCCCTCCTTCTGCAACATGGGGTTAATAATACTGGCCTGCCCCTGCAAGGCTGTTGTAAAAATGGGCGAGACAATGTATGTGAATGCTGTTTGTTAAAGCAGTGCAATCTTATTATGTTTACTCATAAGTAAGTTCCACGTAGGATTCTGTACCAACTGGTCCACTGCTGCCTGCGTGGAAGTTGCTAAGTGTGATGGATCTGTAGGTCTAGCAGGACCCAGATTGACAGGAGCCCCTCACTTGATATCCTGTTAGCTAAGGCCATACATGGATATCACAACCAGTTAGACTAAATTCCCAGATCTGCCTTCACTGAGCAACAGAAAAGAATGCATTTACTGTCTCCATCTGATCCACTGAAATGCAGAAGGAGAATGGCACAATGGAATGGGAGAACAAATGACCTATATCTAAACTGGCTGATCAAACTGAGTGGCTACCTCCAAAGCCTTTCAGTATTGTTGTAGTTTTTTTCCCCCGGGGGTTATTCTGGATGATGCCCTGAGTCCCTTCCAGTTCTTGGTATTTGGTACCCAGTGAATGTTCAGATCTAATGGAGGGTTCAGTTGTTGAACTGGTCAGATAGTGACCATACCTGGCCAGTTAAGTGTCCTCAGCAGCATCCCAAACGAGGGAGTCAGGTTGAGAGAGCTACAGTTAAGTGACAGTGCCCTCCAGGCTAATGGGTGCCCCCATCACCTGGCTGGTAGATAAAAGGACAATAGCCAATGCAGTGTGTGAGAGCTGAGCTAAGGAGCAGAATGGAAGCTGGATACACAGAGACCTGCTTGCTCTGTGCTGGATCCAAGGCTGCAACTAATGGAGAAGCAAGATCTGTTGGGGACCTAATGCTGTGAGGCCTTCCTCCATCCCATGCTCAGGTTGTATACATGTGAAAATAAAGCCACATATCCTTAAGACACCAGGAGCCTGAACCCGTGCAAGTACTTGGAATCCCTGGAGTCTCTTGCTTTTTGGAGTTTGGGGCAGCATGTAACACCATATTGTTTCGTTCTTAAAAACCGTTGTTCAGTTAGGGAAGCTTTCTATAGAAATTTCTAAAGAATGAGCAAGACCTGTTAGAGTCGTCTTCTGTAACACTTTGTTCCTCTTCCTGGACTGACTTGACTCTCTTGCGAGTGACTTTTCTCCTTTTATTTCCCGACGCAAAACACTACTTGTTGGCCTTTCTCTCGCTTTCTCCTCGTTGCCATGGCTCTGCAGAAGGATGTTTTTTTTTTATGATTGTACCTCTATCTTTGTCTGTGCATGTGAGTGTGTGCCTCCCCCTGTGTGTGTGTGTGTAAAAAGACTTCGAGATTCCTAGAGTTCAGCATAACAAGGGCCGATTCTAAGCTTGCTGTTGTTTGCATCGTCACAGCTGCCAAAGGCAGTGAGGTCTAGGGGATTGGGGAGCGAGGCGAGAGGCACAGTACTCGCTGAGCTGTTTTGAGCTCATCCTGTCAGGAAAGGCAAGGATCAGGCGGCGGTAGCCTTGAAGCGGAGGAACGCAAGCGGGTGCGCCAACAGAGCTCTTGGAAAGATTTGCGCGCATAAGGTGGTTAAGGGGAGCTGGAATCCTGCACCCAGTTTAATGCACAGCTAAGTCCTGCTGGAAGAAATGGGATTTGTATGCTGCATGGAAGCTGACAGCAGGATTTGAGCCGGCAGGAGTGAGCCAAAAATAAAAGGGGGAGGTGAGGAAACGGGGGGGGGGAGAGAAAGAGAAGGAAGCAGACCCTGCAACCTTCTGTAGCTGGTTGATTTGGTGTTGTGGCCCCACTTGGAGCACACAAAATGCAAAGAAAGACACCTCCCCTTGAAATTAGGCATGATTGTTCTCAAGGAGGGTTTGCGACATGTCAGGGTTCTTGATGCATTTCCTGCCTGTCCCTTTTTAAACAGCAGTGATTGCAAACCAACCAGTCTTTTCCTGAATGTTATCCTTTTGGCCAGTTGCCACAACCGGAGATTGATGATTGGAAGTGTTTGCATATGTAAAAGATTGCGTCTTGTGAATGCAGGTGGATCCGTTAACTAGCAAGGACCCTAATTCTGCAGTCTGGTTGTAGCCAAGGTACAGAACATCATAGTCTAAAGCATACCTAGGGCAACTTTGTGTGGAAAAGGGCTCCTGTCACACCCATCAAAGGCTGTTCAGTACCTCTCTTTGGCAGCATATTTTCAGTGTCAAGAAACTAAAGACTGAAACAGTGCAAATGTATGACTGTTCCTCTGAGCATATGAAAAGTGTATTTTCTTCATTGTTGGAGAGAGTCTCCATATACCAGGACTTAAGAGGAAGTTATGGCCAATCAAATGATGTTCTTTGTCACCTGTGTATTTATGCATTCACCTTTGCTTCGATTGGCAGAACTGGCACTGTTACAGGTACCACCTAATAACCCTTCCACGTTTGCAAGAGCTCCATCTTTTAGTTTGGCAGCACCTACACTTTGGAACTCCCTGCCTCTTGATATCAGGCATGTGCCTTCACTATACTCTTTTCACTACCTTCTAAAAACATCCTTGTTTTGGCAAGCCTACCCAGATGTTGAGAAAGTTGATGTGGGTTTTAATTCGCTTTTAGTCTATTGCTATTTTAATGTTTTGAAACTTTAAATTGTTTTATTGATAATTTGATTGTTTTATCTTTTTGTAAACCTCTTTGAGGTGTGGTTTTTGTTGTTGTTGTTGTTGTTGTTGTTGTTGTTGTTGTTGTTGTTGTTGTTGTTGTTGTTGTTTTACAACCAAACAGTGTGTACATTTTACGAAATAAGTAAATAAAATAAATTTAAGCATTTACATACTGTTTTTGGTTTGTCCAGGATTTCTATGTGGTTTGCCAAAAAATGGAAAAGGAAGACAACAATGAAAACATATCAAGCAACTCAGTCCCCATTCAAACTAAACTGGGCATCATGTCTTTTGCTCAAAGTGAAGCATAGAGGATCCCTGTGACTGAAACCTTGGGCTACTATCCTTCTGGGGACAGTAAAAACTAACCCTTGTGTTGGTGCTTAACTCTGGAGCTTTAAGAAGAGATTGTGACCGGTGTGGGGTGGGCATCCTGGCTCTGTGCATCTTGGGGCCTTGAGGAGCATCTCCATGTGATAAGGGGAGATTGTGTGACCAGACGCTGTGAAGGGTGAAAACACTTATTTCACTGCATCGTCATGCGTTGCCTGTGCCCCGCTGCCTTTCAAAAGCACTTAAATGCCCATTTGATGGAGGGAATGGTTGGATTACACACTGTCTGCCTCCATTATTGTCCACAGGTCCCCAGACCTCAGCATTTCACAAAGGTCAGGCATGAGGAGAAGGGGAGAGAGAAGGGGAACTCGAAAGAGATTTTTTTCTTAAATCCTTCTCACTGGCATGAGAAACTTCCCACCTCTTTCCTTTCACAGTCAGAAATATATCGTAACGACATATCTCTCCATCTCTACAAACCCTGTTCTTAAATTGTTGCGCTAGCTGTCAATTCATTTCCAGAAGCATTTTAAGGATATATATATATATATATATATAAAAAAATCCTATCACTGCTACTTTGAGAGGGCACCTCCTTGCTATATTTTCCTGCTTGGCAGGGGGTTGGACTTGATGGCCCTTGTGGTCGCTTCCAACTCTATGATTCTATGATATTCTCCTTGTATCCCCAGAGGCTCCCCACACATGAACTCATTTCCCTGGATTTGTGTTGAAATCACTGAGTCTGCTTAGCCAAGTCCCCAGCAGCCCTGTATAGGGAAGTTTGTGATGTTTGAGTTTATATACTGTACTGTGTTTAATTTGTTGCAAGCCACCCGGAGTGGCTGGGGCAACGCAGTCGAATGGGCAGTGTGTGTGTATATGTGTGTGTGTGTGTGTGTGTGTGTGTGTGTGTGTGTGTATGCACACTCTTCCTATCCATGGTAGTTGTGCATCTGTGTATTGTTTATACATACTTGGTGTTCATGGTTCGTGATCTTCCAGGACACTGTGCTGTGCCATTCCTATTGAAAAGAATGGGAACTGTGCAAGGCTGAGTCTCAATTAAGCACCGCTATTAAGCAAGGCCTTGTAGTATCCTGGAAATGTTGATGTGCCTCTTTCCTAAATGGTGGGGGACTTGCCTTGGTTCATTGACTGCAGCAATCTGATGTGCGGTCCATTAGCTCTACTTGTGTTGGGTGACATCTGTATAATATTTGGTGATCCATCAGTTGGGAACCCAGGAATCAGCTTGTATCACAACCACTGTTAAAAAAAGAAGATGTCGACGACGACGTAATGGAGTAAGCAGTGGACGGAATACAAACACTCTGTCTTTAGCGTGAGCAGGTTTTACGTTTGGACATTATCCCCCATCATTGGCCTTTTAACATCGCTCTTCCTCTGAGTTATGAGGGCTGTTAAACATAAAGCATGCTTTAAAGGGAGCCTCTTCTCGGCCAGCTTTCTTGCTGGAGGGGGGTTGGTGGTGCTGTCAAAATGAGATGCCTTGGCGGCATGCGCTGCCTCCGTTTAATAGTGCCATTCAAGATTTGGGATCAAGGACAAGTGAGAAATCCAAAATGCGTCAGATAAAGCGCTCATGAAATGAGGTTGCAAAGTGGTTGATATGCAAGTGAGGAAATCTGGAAAAAAAATGTGCTGGGGATTGCAGTACATTGAATGTGACTGGAAACAGCTGGAAATTGACAAAAAAAAATCCCCCAGTCCCACCTCTGATTGGGAACATGAAAGTTCCAATTCAGATCTCGGTGCTTTGGAGTGACGTGAAATAAACTGTCACTGGAAATGTTGACGTCCTGGATGTTTTATTATTGTTGTTGTTTAATTGGATTGTATGGAAATGAGATTTCTGTATATTTTATGTTGACGCGATATGCACTGAATCTAACAGTGCCAGAGGAAAGGAGGATGGTGGTTTCAAATAAGTCTTTATTCTATCCAATCTACTCATATCATTCCTGAGCTTTGGCCATGTTGGCAGGGGCTGGTGGGAACTGGAACCCAACACCATCTGATGGGCCACAGCTTCCTCATCCCTGCTGTTGAGGAACTGTCAGCCTTAGCTACCCAGCATACTTAGGATTGTGTTGCACAACCCACAAAGTTCAGCAGGGTATCTCCCTAGTAAGTGTGGATTTATGGGTAAGGGAAATTGCTCAGTGGTGGGGCATCTCCTTTAAATTCAGGTGGTCTCAGTTTCAATCCCTGGTTTATCTCCAGATAAACCTGAGAATGACACTCTGTCTGAAATCTGGATAGGTGCTGCCAGTCAGAGCAGACAGCTAGATGGACCAATGGTCTAATCTGGTATAAGGTAACTTCCTAGATTTCTGTAATTAGAATGCAGACCTGTTTTGAAAACTTTTCAAATATATATAGAAGATTTTTTTGAACTATTTATGAGATTTATTACCTATCCTTCACCATAAGATCCATAAGATACAAGGGTGAGTTACAACAAAGGATGGTCTGAGAAATTCAGTTCAGCTCACATCTGAAAGTGCACCTATCTAATTTGTACTATCCAGCAGGGTATGCGAACCAAAATCCAGCCATTCTTTAAAATTCACATTTCTCTGAATTTTGCAGTGCAGTTCTCCAGCCAAGTAATGTGTACAGAAATGCTTAGGCTGAAGCGTGCATATGGATATATGAATTCATATATAAGTGAACGTAACAAACAAAATGCCTTTGCAAAGAATTATGTGTTAGGCAACATTGCATTCAGGAATGTGTAGGTGAGGATAAATTCACACTACCAAGCTGATAAATTTTCACGAGGAATTGTGTGGGTTTTTTTGTCTTAAATCACAAACTGATGTGGAAATGTGGAGAACTGAACTAAGTCTGGAAAAATGAGAAACTGAGAGGGACCGAAATTGGCAGATTCACCCGCCCCTGGTTACAAGAGTATAATAAAAGCTAAAGGGACTGTTATGATATGGATGCAACGCGACCGCGAGCAGCAGGTGGCTTGGAAGCAAAACATAATGGGAATGTTGGAACTGTTCCGTGGGAACAGAGGGAGGGTCTATTTTCAGTGCAAAGCACCGGAATTAGCTCAGAGTGTAATATGACCTGTACAGGAAGTACAGGAGGTGGAGTTTTCACTCTCTTCTGATGGACTCTGATGAGAGCAGACGTGTTTTCTCTGTAATGCTGCAAAGACAGAAATAAAGGCATGTAAATACATTTCTGTCTCTCTCTCTTTCCCCCTACCTGGGAGGGGGGGGGAAGAGCGGTGTGTTCTTCTCACGTTGAGGAGGATCGCCGATCGCGACCTAGCCTGCATCTGCCGGGGAATGCAGACAGGGAGGTCACCAGGAGATCGTGCCGGGTGCCTGGAGAGTGGCCAGTTTCTCCTGATATGGCAGATTTCCTAACAGGGACCCCTGACCATGAGGTCCAGTCATGGCCGACTCTGGGGTTGCGGTGCTCATCTCACTTTATTGGCCGAGGGAGCCGGCGTATAGCTTCCGGGTCATGTGGCCAGCATGACTAAGAGGCTTCTGGTGAACCAGAGCAGTGCACAGGAACGCTGTTTACCTTCCCACCCGAGCAGTACCTATTTATCTACTTGCACTTTGATGTGCTTTCGAACTGCTAGGTTGGCAGGAGCAGGGACCGAGCAACAGGAGCTCACCCCGTCGCGGGGATCTGAACCGCCGACCTTCTGATCAGCAAGTCCTAGGCTCTGTGGTTTAACCCACAGCACCACCCATGTCAATACACAGTTTTAAATGCAGTCAGTCTTCAGTTTATACAACAGTTCAAATCCAGGGGTCCACATGCAAAAGCAAAAATGAATAACATGTGGAAAACCCCTGAATCTCCACCCCGTTTGACCATCCCTTCCTGTCCAGGGCAGGACATACCCTCTGTCTCACTTACTGGGCTCTGAGAAGGTTGCGTGAAAGCCCTGGCATGACCTCCTCAGAGTCCTGTAAGCAAGGTGGAGGGCTCAAAAAGCTCTTTCTGCAGCAGGCTTTCTCTAGTTTCCATTTATTTATTTATTAGCTGTGCATCTAAGGTTGCTATCACATAGATAAATTGCAGGTTCGCTGTACATAGTACATACACAAGTAAAATTATCCTAACCAGAACAGAACAGTATAAAGCCAATATGAGAGGTAGCTTCCACAGAACTCTCCAAGGTACATCTTTAACATACAGAAACAGCTGTACAATGAGGTATCTGGGTGCACCTCTGTGGGGAGGAGGTTCCACAATTGGGGGGAGGGTTGTCACAGAGAAAGCCCTCTCCCAACCCACCATTCCCTGCACTTCTGAGGGTGGTGGAACAACCAAGATTGCACCCCTCCTCCCTTCTGATCTTAGCACCAGAGAGGGTTGGTGGGGATGGAGGTTTTCTTTCAGATGTTTGGAGCCTAATTTGTACAGAACAGAAAGTTCAGGGGAAAGTTGCATGAACTTTCGAAGAAGCAAGAACTGCAGAGAAGTTAGTGGCGGATGCTGGCAGTGACCATGCATGGGGAAAATTAAGGGAATGGGCTGGAGGCTTTGAGATGGCCAGGGAAGGGTGGGCGATCTTCCTTGAAAATGGTTTCTGGGTACCAAAGGGGCAGCTTAACAAGAGCTTGAAGGTGTGTGCTTCTGAAATAATTGATATTCTTTCCTTTGGAGGAGTGCCAGAATGGATCTGAGGGTTAAGGTTAAAATTTTTAGATGGAGGAAGATGTCCAGAGTGCAGCCCTTGGATCCAAGTAAAGTGCTGACATCTCCCTCTTGGGAGAATGGAGGTGCTGGCTCTGAGAAAATGCTTCTCACAGCAAAGCTAAAAAAAGGAGAAAAGGGAAGGGGGGGAAAGGCACAGTGTCGGAAATCATATAAAACAGCCTCTCAAAAGGCCCACATGCTGGTGATGACCATCTCTGCCCCTTTCTCTTTCTGAATCCAGGTGCATTGTGGATAACCGAGTGACCCGGGTAGCCTGGCTCAACCGCAGCAGCATTCTCTATGCTGGCAATGACAAGTGGTGTTTGGATCCGCGAGTGGAGCTAATCGCCAACACCAAGACTGACTATGCCATCCGGATAAACGAGGTGGACGTGTATGATGAGGGGCCCTACACCTGCTCCGTGCAGACGGACAATCACCCCAAGACTTCGCGGGTCCATCTCATCGTGCAAGGTAGGGGCTCAGGGAAGCCTGAGAGTTTTGTGCGAAAAGTGAGTTTCTAGTCCTCATGTTCTTGAAGGTGCGAAAGCATAAAAATCATGAAGAATAATCAACCCATGTAATATCTTCGCTCCAGAACAGAAGCCTTCATGTTTTACTTCCCTGCTCCTTAGTTTTGCTGCTCTTAATTTTGACTGTGCAAAATATAAAGTTGTTTGCCTAGTTGAAGGGCATGGTGGCTTGGATTGTGCAGGCTGAAAAAAAAAAGTGCGTGTGTGAGAGGGGGGTGTGGGGATCTGTCCATTTTAGTTTCTTATTCTCCCATTGTAGGTTCAGTTCTCCACATTAACACATCAGTTGGTGATTTTTTAAAAAAATAGAAATCCTTGTGAAAATCCATTAGCATTTTGGTGCGAATTTCTCCTAAGATGTACTCCTAATAGTACACAATTTTGCCTAATATATGCACATTTCTGCAAAGCAATTTCACCCATTATTGTGCATTTTGATGTGTTATTTGCACTAATGCATGCGCATCTTACCCTAGGATATGCATGTTTGCTGCATTGCCAAAATCTGTTGAAGTGCAAATTTTGAAGGGCGGCTGGTTTTCAATTCACCTATTGATTCAGAAAGTGTGAATTAGGTTGGTTCGCCTTTAAATGGCAACTCAATTGCATTTCTCCCCCATCCTTGCTGGGGAGTGAGGGGGACGTGTGATGTCTGTGAATTGCTGCACTCTTAGTGCACTAGTGGGGCTTCTGGGCAAGAATTAATGTTGCGGGGGATTCTAATCCATTTGCCATCAGCCATCTCTCTAGGATTTGGCTGGAAGCCATCTTAGCATGACACAGTAGCTTGACTATTGGAATCTCATCTTGGGCTAATTTTCAAATGCTGATGGGTGTATTGATTTGGAAACAAGCTGGGTTAAGAAAGGCATTGGTCTTGTACACCAAGCCGACCTGAGCTAATCCGCTGTCGATATGTTGGGGCTGAGCGTTATTGACAGACTAATGAATAGGAGACCAAAAATAAAAAAAAAATAAAGAATAAATTCCAGGACTCTTTTTCTCTTCTTTTTCTTCCTCTTAAAGCAATCAAGGAAAAATAAATAGAGCTGGCGCTCCCCTCCCTTCGCCATCTCCACTGCCCATGAAACAACCCAAAATCAAAGAGAGGGATGCATTTTCTGTTTATCTTGCAAACTTTTATTACCTGTCCAGATTTCTTAAATCAAAGTCAATCACATGGAGGGGGGAAAATGTTGAAGCTGCAATCAAGCAGCTGAGGAGGTGTAATTATATTGGATCCATCCTCAAGCTGGTGCCTTGTTTCCTGACCCCAGCCCTTGATATCTTCTGGTATTTAAAATCAATCTTGCCTGTTTGCAGTGGTTGTTTTCTCTTAATTTCATCCTGTTTTCTGGAAGGAAGACATCTGGTTTCCTCAAGAAGGGAATACATAATGGCAGCTAAAGATTTGCAGCTCGCATGGGGAAGCTTTCGCTGGCTGTATTGCTTCTGGGCAACCTTCTCTGGGATACCTGCCAGTCATGGACAGGGCCAGAGGCAAAAGTGGGTGGAGAAACTAACGTAACTATTATTTTTGTACAGTTCGATATTTTCTACAAAAATTCACATGACCCTCTCTACATACCCTCCAACTTTTCTCCAGTGAAAACAGGGACATCTTATTCCATAGTAGTAGTAGTAGTAGTAGTAGTAGTAATTGTATTATTTATACCCCACCCATCTGACTGGGTTGCCCCAGCCACTCTGGGTGGCTACCAACATATATAAAAACATAAGAAAACATTTTTAAAAAACTTACCTATGCAGGGTTGCCTTCAGATGTCTTCTAAAGGTTGTACAGTGGTACCTCAGGTTACAGATGCTTCAGGTTACAGACTCCACTAACCCAGAAATAGTACCTCGGTGTCAGGGGTTCAGGGAGAGAGGCGCAGATGAGGGAGGAGACAGAGAGCGAGGGGGAAGGATTCCAGGGTGACGAGGAAGAGGACGACAATGACCCAAGATTGTCCATGAGTCCGTCCAGTGAATCGGAGGACTCCCAAAAGGGAGCCCCTCTGGTCAAGCCAAGGGGAGCTAGAGGGGGAAGCAGTCAGGAGCAGGGAAACAAAGGGGGAACCCCCAGTGGGAGTTGGAGATCGGGACCGGCTGCTCCGCCGGAACGGAGTGAAGGGGGTGGAGTGACCAGTGTGTCAGAAAGAGCAGAACAGGAAGCAGAGAGGGGAAGGAGATCAGGGCAAGACGTCCTGCCGGAAGGGGAGGAAAGTAGTATCGAGGGCAGTGTAACTGTCGAAGGGAAGGTCAGGAGCAACGTACGCGCGCCAAGTTCAAAATGGGAGGCGCGCGGAAGTGAAGAGAGTCCTGGGGAGGAGCCTGGTCCCAAAGCCCGAAGGAGGGGGGAGGAGGCGCCAGAGGATTCAGCCTCTGGAGAGTCCCGAAGGGAGAGAACACAGGGGGGCAGAAAGACCCTGTGGAAAAGGAAAGAGAGGAAGAGGTGGACCAGTACAAGCCTCTTAAACTGGTGTAGAGGCGGGACTGACTCAGAGGGGACTTCAGCGGTCTAAGCGTAACAGACGTAGAGTCACGGAGCTCGGCTGTGAAGTTAAGAATGTTCTTCAATAAAAACTTTTGTACATAAGCCGGACTGGACTTTGGTCTCTTGTGAGCTGGGACCACGGGTGACTCTGACACTCGGGTTAAGAACTTTGCTTCAGGATGAGAATAGAAATTGTGCTCCGGCGGTGCAGCAGCAGCGGGAGGACCCATTAGCTAAAGTGGTGCTTCAGGTTAAGAACAGTTTCAAGTTAAGAACAGACCTCCAGAACGAATAAAGTCCCTGTAACAAAGCTACAGGGAACCAGGCAGAGGGCCTTCTCGGTAGTGGTGCCCGCCCTGTGGAACGCCCTCCCACCAGATGTCAAAGCGATAAATAACTACCTGACATTCAGAAGACATCTTAAGGCAGCCCTGTTCCGGGAAGTTTTTAATGTGTGATATTTTAGTGTATTTTTGGTTTCTTGGAAGCTGCCCAGAGTAGCTGGGGAGGCCCAGCCAGATGGGCGGGGTACAAATAATAAATTATTATTATTATTATTATTATTATTATTATTATTATTATTATTATTATTATTAACCTGAGGTACCGCTGTATAGCTACTTATCTCCTTGGCTCAGGGGTCGCATAACTCCATACCCTCCAACATTTCTCCAATGAAAATAGGGATGTCCTAAGTAATAGCAGGACATTCTGGGACCAAATCAGAAACCAGGATGGCTTCTGTAAATCTTCTGTCCCTGGAAAATAGGGACCTACGGGGAGTCTGGTCTCTATCCTCCATCCAAGCAAGTAAGAAAAATGATCAGAGTTCAAGGACCCAAAATCTCTCAAAGATTGGGAAGGAGGCTGTGAAGAAGCACCAGTGAGTTGTGTGGCCTGGGGAGAGAGGGTGGCTAGGAAGTATCTTGAAGGCCAGATAGAGAGACTTGAAGGGTCACATTCATGCCTCACACCTGAGGTTCTTCTGCTTTACAGGATATTGCTATGTTAAGAGATGATGTGTCCTGCTATCCAACCTGGAAGTCTCTCTTAACTGTCTTGGAAGTGAATATTTGGAATTTGGAGTATTTGCAGTTCTGCAAGTGTTTGTGGGTGTTTAAAGGCTGGTCAATGAACTGTTATCATCTCTTGAGCAGATTGAGGGAGATATGGAAGAAGGCAATAAGTTATTACTCTATGAATTGATAATAATAATAATAATAATAATAATAATAATAATAATAATAATAATGCCACAGTAGTGGCCTGTGGGCAGGTATGGAAGAAAGCACATGCTGCAACAGTTCACAAAGGAAAATAGGACTATGCTTGTAAAATACTCCAGGGTTCATTTCAAAAATCACCCCTAGCACATCCACCTCCTCTTATGGATTGCTGAAGTTTTTGCTCTGTGTCTTTTTCTAAAATTGAACTTATCTTTGATCTTTTCCTCCATGGAGCTCAAGATAGCGTACATGTTTCTTCCTCCCTTTCCTCTCTTAATTCCCAGAAACACTTTGAGGTAGGTTAAGCTGAGAGGCAGTTATTGGCCTCCAAAATCACCCAGTGAGCTTCATGTCCAGGAAGGGATTTGAACTCCGGACTCCCAGATCCTCATCTGACACTCAAACCACTCACTCCATCATCCTGGTTCTCTTGTAAATGGATGCAACATACTTTTCAGTAGTCTGTCCTGCAATCACTTCTAAATAATGGTGTTTGTTCTTTTTAGTTAAAGATATACTAGAAGAGAAACAAAATTGTCTGATAATATGCTTTCACTTTTTCCAAATATATACCTCTCCATCTGCAGTGTAGGAAATGACAGGCTGTGCACCGCATGATTCTCTAATGTCTATGAGCGGGCATTTATGGCTGAGCTGAAATTCTCACCACCACCACTGCCCCCCCCCCCCCGCCAAATTCCACAGACCCATTTGTGAGTCTTCAAATTTGGGAGACACTCCAGCTATTTGCAGCTATGAGCTGAGTTTTTGAGAAGTGTCACAGAACTCAGCAACACTCATGCTGGCTGCTCACAGCTTGCAATCCACACTTAGAGTCTGCTCACATGGGCTAATGTCAAGCCAGATTTCCCACTGCCTGTGCTTTGCTGTGTCATTGACGCATGTGTGTGTGTGTGTCCGTCTCTAAATGCAGAACATTACATTTATCCAGTGTTCCAGCCCATGAAGATTATTCTTAATATTGATTCCATCATTTAGTCTGTTAGATATGCCTCCCGACTTTGTGTCTTCTGCAGATTTGAGAAGCAACCACTCCACTGCAGACCTTCTTCCAGTTTGACTCAGAGCCATTAAGATGCATTTGTTGGATGTGGTTGCTCGACCATCTAACAATAGTGTTGTCCAGCCCACATTTTACCATCTTGTCAACCAAGTTGCCATGGGAGACCTGATAAAACGTGTTTCTGAAACAGAGATATAATAGATATATGGAGTTCCTGACTACCTGGACCATTAACTTTTCCAGGCTAAAGGTAAAGGGACCCCTGACCATTAGGTCCAGTCATGGACGACTCTGGGGTTGTGGCGCTCATCTCGCTTTATTGGCTGAGGGAGGCAGTGTACAGCTTCCAGGTCATGTGGGCAGCATGACTAAGCCACTTCTGGCGAACCAGAGCAGCACGGAAACATCGTTTACCTTCCCGCCGGAGTAGTACCTATTTATCTACTTGCACTCTGACGTGCTTTTGAATTGCTAGGTTGGCAGGAGCAGGTACCGATCAACGGGAGCTCACCCCATTGCGGGGATTCGAACCGCCAACCTTCTGATCGGCAAGCCCTAGGCTCTGTGGTTTAGACCACAGCACCACTCGCGTCCCTTTTCCAGGCTAGTAACTGCCAAATAGGAGATAAAGTTGCCCTGGCATTATAAACACCTGCTGGCATGTAGTAATCAAGGCATTGTTTTCTAGATGCCCATTTGCCTACAGGTCAGGAGTGATGGAGGGGGAGAGGTGACTCAGTGTGTCTGGGCTCTTGGCAGCAGCAGCATCACTGCTGCTTACTGGGAGGTAGAGGGCAGGGAAGCAGGGAGCTCAGCACTCTGCTGGTGCACTAGTAGAAATGTGGGTTTGACTGAACCCACACACTGTCAACTTTTCCCACTCCTCCTAGTAACTAGCAGCACCACCCCTGCCAGCAATCCATTTTTAGATAGATTTTATTAAAGTCTGAAAAAGAATATAAAGATTATCAATTTTTTATCATGTATGAAAAACTAATCTAAATAAAAACACAAATATAAAAAGAGAGAGAGAAAGGGAAAAGCAAGCAAGCAAGCCAGAGAAAAAGAGAACTTGATATTCTTCATCTGTCAGCTATATGTAGAAAATTATTTAATGCACCCACTCCAAGATGGTATCCAACAAATCCACTTTATCTTCAGTCCTTAAGCCCAGATATCATCAGCTGATTTATTCCATGCAAAAAGTCTATAAGGGGTTTCCACTGCCAGCAATCCAGCTGCATGGAGGTACCCGGTCCTGACGGTTGCTCCTGACACAGATTATCTGCTTAAAAATCTCATCCAGAATTTTGTCCAGCATTGGCATCAGACTGAGAAGCTTGTCATTGCCCAAATCTGCCTTTTGCCCTCTTCTAAAAACTGGGGCAAAATTCCCATCTGTAGTTGTCTGCCATCTCACCCATTTTCCAAGAATTCTCAAAGATTGCAGTCAGTGGCTTTGAAACATCTGAAGGATGATTCAGCACCCTACAGAATCATAGAATCACAGAATTGTAGAGTTGGGACCCCAAGGGTCATCTAGTCCAACCCCCTGCATTGCAGGAATCTCAGCTAAAGCATCCATGACAGATGGCCATCCATGATGTAATTCACCTGGTTTTGGAGAGTTGAGGCTGTGGCCAGCTCCCACCCATTTCTTCATCCAACCAGCCCATGTCTTTTTCAAGGCTTTGTTCACCTTCTACAAGCTCATTTTGATCATTGAAATGCTTTTTCATCTCTGCATTGCCTCTTGCCTTTTTATTTTATTTTATTTGTTAGGGGTGGGCAAAGTGCTGAGGTTAACCACCTGTCTGTATGGAATTGACTTCCAGCATAATATGTGGAGCCATTGAAGGCAAATTATGGGCCCAGGTGGTCACACACCTAAAGCAAAAGGCAGAAAGGTAATGGGGATCCATTCCACAGAGCTCTCCGTAGCATCCTTCCCTCAGGGATAGGAAAGGGCCTTTGGGCAAATTCCTGCAAGTGAGATAATGAGGGGGACCCTCAACAAGCAATTAAATTCTGCCCTGGGGCTTGCAGCATTTCCTCTGGGGATGAGGCTCCAAGGACAGGGAGTTCTTCCCCTGTATATGTATCCATCCTATTTTCTTTAGAGTCCCAGTGATGGCAGGACTGATAGAAATTCTGCCCATGTAGCTGGGTGAACATGTCACATGATTTTACCCTTTCAACTCTTATAAGACACTAAGGCAGCAATCCTGTATCCAGTTACCTTGGGGCACAGGTAGAAGGAAGTTTTTGTCTCTTTCTGGTCCATGTCAGTTTTGCATGTGTCTATCCACAAGTCTTATCTGCCCTGTTCCACACTAATCTGTGATTATTATTATTATTTATTCCTGCAATAATTTGTACCAAGGAGTACCAAGAATAAAAGGCTCTATATTACATCAATAAAATTCTTTCCAGCCAGTTAGCTGTTTCTTATCCCAAATGTCTTGAGACCAAATTTCATCACATGGCATGATTCATGAAAATGTTGGGGAAATTATAGCACAAAGATTCCCCCAGCTTTCTGGATTATTGAGGGTTTCTAAAAGGAATTAACATGGAAATGAGCACTAAACTAGATTCTGCTAGATTTCCAGGAGTAACTTTTAAATCTTGTGAAAGATCACATAAAATGCAGAAATTATCAGGTAAGGAAATGTTGGGGAAATGGAACAAAATGCTGTCTGAACGCAGGCTTAATATTCTAGCATCCAAGAACCCCAGCCCACCTCTCACCTGGGCTAGTGCAGACCCTGGCTGTCATCCAAAGGGCCCTGGTGCCCTCCATTATCAGGGGCACCAGCAGCCAATAACCACCATTCCATATTCACCCATCAAACAACATGCATTCATCCAGGCTTGGGGCATAAGCAAGGTCTCAGGGGGTGGTACCTTCCCCACATTGGTGACCCTCAAAGCACCCCCCTCCCATGCTGGCACACTCTGCCTTTTAGGTTGTTCCATTTCAGGGATAGCAACTGGCTATGCCCTGCAGCCATTGGCTGTGCTTCATGTGTGATGTCACATAATATTTACAACAACCCCATGATATTGCATCAGTAATATATGTAAGTCTGAAAGAGTGGAACTTTTGCAAAGGGTGTGGAGGTCAATTTGTCTTGCAAAAGTGCCACACAGAACCTAAGTACGGGTGAAGTAGTACTTTTTTGACAGGAAGGCGGAGTGAGCAGCCAAGGGATTTTTGGAGGGGGGAAAAGTCAGGGAGGGAGAGAGGGAGTTGTATAGAAAACCAATGGGGCACAAATGCTATTGAGATAGACAAATAGGGTCTCCAACAAAACAAACTGCTTGGAGCAGTGATTGTTGTTTAAGTGGATTCAATGAACCAATCGATTCAAATTACAAGCAAGGAAATTCCGAATTTTATAAGAGTAAGAGCTGTTTGACAGTGGAATGGACTACCTTGGAAGGTGGGTGAGCTCTCCTTTGTTGGAGATTTTTAAACTGACATTGGATGACCACCTGTCAGGGATGTTTTAGCTGTCATTCCTACATTGCAAGCAGTTGGGCTAGATGACCCTTGGAGTCCCTTCCAGCCCTACAATCCTATGATGATTGGCTCCTCCTTGACTTGCACATTTGCTTATTGACAGTTTGCCTGTGTTGGCATCCTTAGACCCGATCCTGCTTCCCTGATGTAGCTGAGACAACCAATGCCCAGAAAGCAGAGAATAAGCAAAATACAGAGTCCCCCCAAATCCACCAAAGTTACTGGATTCTGAGCTTGAAAAAGGCGTACGCGCTCTTCTTGGGTAGTTTCCCCACACCCTCCACCTGCAGAATGTTTAGGATGCATGGAAGGCTGTTCCCAGGGTCAATAGAATAGAAACAAAAGGAGAAACGATTGTATTTGTATTTGTAATGCTCCCCAACACATTCTCGGTGCCTTGTGAGATGCATTAAAGGAAGTCCGCCTTATCTCAGGGCTGGAAATGGACTTTGTGAAGGACTCTGGGCACCCCCTGGAGTTTAATCTCACTTAGACACGTGAATTTGCATGATAGAAAATTGTGGAATTCTAGCATGAGATGCTGGTAAGAGGAGGGGTGCATAAAAAAGGAGAAAAGAACCTGGGAGGATATTTGTGCTTTCTGGCTTCTTATCGGTTTCCCTGGCCCTGACCCTATCTGGATCTTTCCTTTGTGGCCGAGGAAACTAATCACCCCGCCCCTTTTGTTTCCTCCAAATGAGTTTTCCCACTCCTTCTGTGCCCTGAGTTAATCTCTAAATCCTGGCCATTGTTTGATAGTTAATTACCTGTCTGCTTTGGTGGCACAACTGTGCCGCTCAGGTGAAGAGACAAAACTCTAAAATCTTAGCCACTTGCTGAAATAGGATGAAGCAGAAGCAAGCGAGAGGCAGGCTCCATCTTGTGTGCAGCGCAGCAGACACAGCTGCTGAAGGGTAGAGTTAGCTGCACATCTCTGAGGGGCTTCCCCTGGCATGGTGTGTGCTCTGTAGGTATTTCAGATTTCTTGTGGTGCACACGATGAGTCAATTTCTCTTTTCGTTACCTCTGTTAATTTTAAATATATATTTTCATTTCGTAACATTTGTGATGCTTTGCTCCTGTGGGATCATCATGTGGCACATGGATGTAGGAGGTCCTGAGTTCAAATCCCTGTATCTCCAGTGAAAAAGTAGGCAATACTGTCATGAAAGGACCAGTGGTGTAACTTGGCTGAAAGCAGCATTATACTCACGCGACAGAATTGGGTAGGGGGTTGGACTGTATTGCTTCAGACTACTCACCCTTCCCACAAAATGCAAAATTTTCAAACCATGGTTTTGAAGGAATGTGCTGCTTGGGGAAGCTTTACCCCAAAGAGTCTCACCTCCCACCTACGGAGTGCATTTTCAGCACCAGGTAAAGATAATAATTTTTTTTAACCTGGTGCTTTTAACGTCAGCATTATGCTGTTTTTAAATGTGATTGTTTGAATTTGTGGAACTTGTTGGGCTTTGTGGCTTGCTATGGTTTTTGGATTTCCTCTCTGATTTAAGGTGATGGTTTTGGCATTTTGGAAGATTTTAAGTTATTGGGTTTGGGGTTTTTAAAAAAAAACAAAATAATTATAATTATAATTTGGCAACCCTCAGAATTCCTTTGATGCTCTGCCTAAGTAGGAATCTTCAATTTGCCATGAATTCTGCTGAGGCAGTTGGATATTTATTTAATTATTTGCAGAAATTAGCAATGGGTATCCCCTCACTGTCTTCCCTCTCCTCACTTTGCATCTTTGAATCCACTATCTGTTGTAACAACCAAGTGCCTTCATCTGATGGCTGCTTGTGCACTTCCGAGAGAGATTCGGTATCAGCTGTCTAAGTCAGTTTTCTGAATGACTTCCCACAGATGTCCCCATGTTGAGCAGCGCCACCTTCACCTGCTGCCTCCCATCTTTTCAGCTTAACCTATGTAATTTCTGGGTCCCTGGCAGTTGCTGACTTCATCCTTCTGTCTTTGTGAGCCCCTGCTGCTGTTCCTGCTATTTGAAGCCCCCTCTGTGTCTCTATACAAAGCTGGGGAGAGGGAGGGAGGGCAAAAAATTTGCATCCATTGAACAGGAGATGCTGCAAGCAGCTCTCCCTGAAAGCATGACAGAAGCCAAAGGGGAAATAAGTATCTGTCACATATGGGGTCTTTTATTATGTCTTTGAATATCCATTGCTGGAAACCACAGGAGTGGAGAGCGCTCTTGTGCTCAGGTCTGGCTAGCAGTTTTTCTACAGACATCTGGTTGGCCACTGTGAGGATAGGAGGCTCAACTAGATGGGTGATCGGCCTGTTCCAGAAAGCAATTCTTACATTATTATTTTGCCTGGTCTGCTTTCCTGCCCCATGTCTTCTTGCCCTTAGCTCTCCCCAACCTCCATTCATCTGCAATTTCTGTTTCCAACTTGCACCCTAACAAGTACCTCCATTCTGTGGAGTGGCTAGGACTCTTCCAAGCTTCATGCTTGACCATAGGGCATAAGGTAAAGGTAAAGGGACCTCTGACCATTAGTCCAGTGCGGCGCTCATCTCGCTTTATTGGCCGAGAGAGTCGGCGTACAGCTTCCGGGTCATGTGGCCAGCATGTGGCCAGCATGACTAAGCCACTTCTGGCAAACCAGAGCAGCGCACAGAAATACCATTTACCTTCCCGCCGGAACCGTACCTATTTATCTACTTGCACTTTGATGTGCTTTCGAACTGCTAGGGTGGCAGGAGCAGGGACTGAGCAACAGGAGCTCACCCCATTGTAGTACCGCATTAACCCCCCCCCAAAAAAGAAGCAACAGGATCACCCAAAGCATAGGCTGCTGGATCAGGCTAAAGGCCCCATCCTTTTCTTACCATGCCCAAGCAGATGCCTCTGGGAATCCCACAAGCTGGCCCCATGCTCCCCTTACTTGTGACTCCCAACAACTGGTAATTACAGGCATGGAGACAGAACAAAGTGACTAGTAGCCATTGATGCCCTTATTTTTCCATGAATGTGTCTAATTGTCTTTTTAAACCATCCAAATTGGTGGCCATCACTGCCCCTTGTGGGAGTGAGTTCCAGAGTTTAACTATACACTGAACAAATCATTGAACTGTAGTCTGCAGTACAGGAATCGCAGCTGAAGTCCAAATGAAAAGTAGTGCTTTATTTTCCCTGTTCTGAATCTTCCATCAAAACAATTTTTGGGTGCTCTCTTCTTGTAAGGCACTGAGCTGTTAGGTATGCGTTCAAACCACCCACTGCACATAACATACATTGATGCTGGTGCTGCCACATTTGAGAATCTCCCTGGAGACTAAACTGCTACCTTTCATTTAAGCAGTCTTCTCCTGCAGTAGCAGGACAGAGCGCATCCTGAGGGTGTGCCTCTTTTGATAACGCTGCCTCTGTTGGATTTGCACATCACACTTCTTAGTAGAGTATAAGCTGTTGTTCTGTTCATTCTTTCATCTTAACGGGTTTGTGGTATGTGTCTGGCTGTGCAACTCCAAGATATGTGTCATGTGTTGTGAAAGGCAAGCTAGTGGAAGGGGTCAGGGGGAAAGGTCAACATCAGCCCTCATGAACCATGTGCCACTCTAAGTGGCTATTCCTTCAGCACTGAGGTATATTAACAACAACAACAAATAAATATTTATATCCTGCCCCAGCCACTCTGGGCAGCTTCCAACACATAAAGGTAAAGGTAAAGGTACCCCTGCCCGTACGGGCCAGTCTTGACAGACTCTAGGGTTGTGCGCTCATCTCACTCTAGAGGCCGGGAGCCAGCGCTGTCCGCAGACACTTCTGGGTCACGTGGCCAGCGTGACGAAACTGCTCCGGCGAACCGGCACCAGAGCAGCACACGGAACGTTGTTTACCTTCCCGCTAGAAAGCGGTACCTATTTATCTACTTGCACTTAATTGTGCTTTCGAACTGCTAGGTGGGCAGGAGCTGGGAACGAACAACGGGTGCTCACTCCGCCGCAAGGGATTCAAACCGCCGACCATGCGATCGGCAAGTCCTAGGCACTGAGGTTTTACCCACAGTGCCACCCGTGTTCCAACACATAAAAACATAATAAAACATCAAACATTTAAAATTTCCCTTTACAAGGCTGCCTTCAGATGTCGTCTAAAAGCTATGTAGTTCTTTATCTCCTTGACATCTGATGGGAGGGCACCACTGCCAAGAAGGCCCTCTGCCTGGTTCCTGGTAACTTAACTTCTCATGGTAAGGGAAGTACCAGAAGGCCCTTGGAGCTGGACCTCAGAGATCAAGTGATCACTGTCATCCCCCCATGCCATCCACTGCTGAAGAACTGGTTGTGACACATAGAATGACATCAAATGGGACATCCATGTCATGATATTCTTGTTAAATTCCTGATGAAATTGCACGACCCAGTTGTTACTTCCTGTGTTCATCCTACATGGTAGAATTTCTTCCTGATCAATTTTAAGACTAACTAAGGATCTTCAACAGAAAAAGATCTGCAGGAGAGCCAGGGAGTGGTGGTGTAAGTTTTGCAATTAAAATTCCTTTGCATTTTTTGCTAAGATTTGCCTAAGTGGTATGGCACCAGCCCAGGACTAGGTGGTCAGACATCACAGGCAGCCTTCAATGTTGACCCTCCATTCCACACACACACACACACACACACACACATCCAAGTCACTTTTACACTCTGGCAATCAACATCTGTGCATTGGCGATAATAATCTTGGCCCGACTCACAGCAGGTTTAATTATCTAATATCTGCAAAGTGCTTTGAAAATGGAAAGTGCTAAGTGTTATTATTAATTAGCAATTACCTAGCCTGAGGTTGGGGAAGGGAGGAGACAGAAAGTACAGAAAGCTGGGGTGGCAATGGCCATTCTGTGGTGTTCCTGGCCTGGAATACTGATAAGACATTTGTGTGTGTGTGTGTGTGTGTGTGTGTGTGTGAGAGAGAGAGAGAGAGAGAGAGAGAGAGAGAGAGAGAGAGAGATTATATACAGGGTTTATTACACTGCTTATGGCTGACAAGAGATGGCTGTGACAAGATACACAAAGCAGTGTCACTAGAAGATCCTGCCAAATCAGGCCAGTGGCCAGCCAGATGTCCAACTGGGAAGCCTGCAACCAGGACCCAGCACAGGAGTCTCTCCTGCAGTTCCCAGCATTGAGAAGCATTGCTGACCCCAACTGTGGAGGCAAAATATAGTCAGTTTGTCCAGTCCTCCCTTAAAGTCACACAGGTTGATGGCCATCACTACATTCTGTGAGAGCCGTTGGACAGTGGAATGGTCTCCCTCGGGAAGTTGTGGACTCTCCTTCCTTGGAGGTTTTTAAGGAGAGGTTGGGTGGCCATCTGCCATGGATGCTTTAGCTGAGATTTCTGCATTGGATTACATGATCCTCAGGGTCCCTTCCAACTCTACAATGCTATGATTCTAAATTCCATCATTTGAGATGTAGGGTGTTATACAAATTTAATACATATAAACATGTGATGTGTGAAGAAGTACGATGTTTTATCTGCCCTAAATCTCCCAACATTACAAGCAAGGGGATATTTTGTCCAGCTGTGTTGAACCAAAGATGAAATGTTCTGGCAGGCCTGCAAGTGCCATCTTTTCCCAAAACTAATTGGAAGTTTTTACAAGAATGAACTCATATACGTTTATATTCACTTGCTTTGATATATGCTAATTGACTTGCTTTGATGCTGCACTTATCTGTGGACCTTGGGATGCTGGTCTCTTGGCCCAGAATGGGAAGCTATCTGTAAGCTTTGAATTGATGAACTGGTGAACTGATGGGAGTCTGGCCCAACTGATTTATGCTGCTCTGTGTATAAAGAATGTGCAAATGTTTGCTCAGCATGACGACCTCTCCCTGTTGTAGTGTCCATGCCATGTCTGTAACAGCAGTGGGATCCAGCAGGATAACTTACTGTAAGTTTGCTCCTCCTTATAATAAAGCTATAGATTGATCACTCCAGTGTTTAGACATCCTTCTTTGGTATCCCTACACCAAACCACTCCCAGAAGGCCACCTTTGGGTCAGTGGATTGCAATGCCTTCTCCAACTTCCTTTCTCTCTCTGTGCAACAATCACACACCTTAATAACTCAGATACTATTTTGCAAAATAATGTTTCTTAATATACTTGTGCAATATTACTATATAATATGGATGGTTATTATCTTGATTATTAGAATGAATGTATGTATGTGGGGGGGGGTGACACTTCTTTCACAGTGTCCCTATTTTCCAGGGATGTCCCTGATTTAGAGATGCCATCCTGGTTTCTGATTTGATCCTGGAATGATCTGATTTGATCCTGGAATGATCCTTTTCCTTAGGAAATGCCCCCATTTTCATCAGAGGAATGTTGGAGGGAATGCTTTCAGCGAGATTGCACCATTCCAACATGGAAGTCCTCCTGGGCACTGTGATAGATGGAGGGATGCATCGGTGTGCTTGGACCTGCCCTGCGTCATGTGCCCTGCGTCAATGCAGCTTGAGTAATAACAGTTTTAAAACACGACTGCGCTGAATCAGTGCTGAAGCCAGAGGAATGACTTGCTGCACAAAATCGCAAGCCTCCATCTCACTTGAGCTGTAGAAGAAGCTCACTTAATCATAAACTACTGAATTTTCCCCTTGTGCTTGCATAATACAGTTTGTCACACATAACAAACCAGTGGGATGGAGGAGACTTTGGCAGCAAAGGGTAATGGTGCTGCTGCCAGTGCTGAGTCGCATCCGTTCTCCTTGTCAAATGCAGTTTGCAGCAGCCTCCAGGGGAGGGAGTTGTTGCTGCTGCTAATCTCTCACCAGCATCTGGGTTTTTTTTTTCCTCTGTGTGTGTTTGTATATATATTGCTCTCCTTTATTAACCGTCACTGGCTGGTATTTGCTGATTTTCTTCTTCAATCATAGCCAGAGCATGAGGTGAGGCACAGCATGGAAAAATGGCTTGGAGCTTGGTGGTAGTGCAAATGGTGACATGCAAAAAGTCCTCAAATCTCCATTTATTTTATTGTTAACAAAGGAATCACAGGTAACATGGCTGGGAGAGACCTGCCTAATACTTAGGAGAGCTAATGCTACTCATAGCTGATAATGGTGAGCTAGATGAGTCAAAAAGGGTGGATTAATAGAGTTTCCAAAAGTTTGTGATGATGCGTCAGAGCCTCGGGCAGCTCCTTAAAGTTTGCTAAGTGAGGCCAGCCCTGTCGTGCAACAGGGTGAAGCAGATTGCTTCAGGTGCCCTGGGGATGGAGAATAGATTACTGTATTATGTTCTGTGTGGGGCTGCCTGTGAAGCTGCAGCTTGTGCAGAGTGCCATGGTTAGGTTGCTAGGTGCAGCTCCCTACCACAAAGAAATCATAACCCTTTTTAAAGGCATTGCACTGGATGCCAATTGGCTACTGGGCCAAGACAGCTCAAATCGGGGAGACCTTTCTGCTGTGGCCACCACCTCTCAGAGGGAAAAGGGACAGCAACAGCAACAGAAACAGAGCTACGCCTCCATCTCAGAGTGCTTGTGCCTTGAGAATGATGCTAGTGAACTGGCAGCAAACATTCCAGATCAACACATGCCTAAGGCAAATAAGGAGTTCCAGACCTAGCTTGTTTGAGACACAGTGCAGTCTGAGTTGGATAACTGACCCATGGAGAGCTTGGTAGGCACCAGATCCTGCTGAGTAGACTGGATGGCCATTGCTATTCCTCCAGTTCTATGACTCCTGACCACTGACTGCCCCAGTCTTCTGACATTTCCTGCTATAAGGACATACAAAGAGCCCTGTTGGATCAGGTCAAAGGTTCATCAAGTCCAGCATCCACATCTCACAGTGTTCAACCAGATGCCTGTGGGAAGCCAGCAAGCAGGACCTGAGAACCACAACACCTCTCCCCACTTGAAGTTACCAATCTAAAGCACCTCTGCCTGGTTGGTGCTGGCTATCAAAGCAGCCCTGCCATTGCCTTCTGATCCTGACCTGCTGTTTCACTCATGGGACTCTCCTAGGCACCCATCATTACTGATTACAGTGTCCAGAAGCTTTCTATTAAAGAAGCTCTGTGATTGCAATTCTCTGCCTGTTCTTTAATTTAAAAAAATCTCTGGATACCCAAAATTGGAATCAATGAGACCCAAATTCCTGCTGTGTGCCAGCCCTTCAGGACCGTCTGGTATCGGATCTGTGCTGCCAACTCTGTCTCCTCTGGGAGCGACATGTTTGAAAACGGTGCACCAGCCTCATCTGCCGTTCAATGTTTTTCTCCATCATTTGCTTTATTAAATATTGATTTTCTGTTGCATTATTAAACCTTAAGTCTTGAGCATAAATCTAATCTTTTATTTTAATCCGTCTCTTCTTTTCCCGTCCCTCTTGCCCTTACTGGTCTTTAGATGTGCTTTCCCCATGCTTTTCCCCTGTTGGGTTCTTAGGTGGCAGGAAGGGCAGATGCTCTTTCACAAAGCAGGATCTTCAGTGGAAGTTGCCACATCAGTAACTGCTACATCATCTCCATCCATTGTGGGGGAATATATTATTCATAATAACAGCAGGAAGTTTACCGAGCAAATAAAATTCCCCAGCTAGCTTAAGGCCAAGCTACCCATAACACCAAATTCACATATAGCTCCCTCTTCATTTCAGTGTATTTTGGAGATAGGTTTGGCCCCAGACTGAGGCAACTTTCTCAGCAACAGATGCTGGGAAGGGGGGGCAGCATTCTCCTCTTAGTGAAGGACAGAGTTGTGTGTGTCACAATTAGTCAGTTTCTGCATGTAGAAGCACCATCAGTCTCCTCAGGCAGCAAAATGTCTTGGATCAGCTCTGTTTGGAGAGCACGAAATTCACCCTTTCCTTGAAAAATCTTACCCTTTATCCATATCTTGTTTTCTGGATGTATGTTCACTTCACAAATTAATTTGTTATGCCTTTGCAGACTACTCTGAAATGACAATTGGACCAAAACAGAATTGCTGCCAAATGGTTTACTAGAACAGGCTGAACATAACATGTTTCATCAAACCATTGGCTGCCAGTCCATTTCCAAGCATCATCATCATCATCATCATCATCATCATCATCATCATTATAAAAAACACTGTTGGTTTTAATTCAGGCTTGGCAGAAGGTGTGGCCTAGTCAACACTTTTGGAAGGCTGGGGTGAATACCACCCCCTAAAGATCAGAGGGGTGTATCTGAACATCTCACTGTGCGTGTACTGTGCTTACTAATGCTTACAGTTTACAAGGTGTCCAGTGTTCTCTCTTTCATTTAATACACCAAAGTGGTGTATTAATACAATGCAAGTGGTCTGCTGTAGTGGTTAGACTGCCAGAATGAAACCTGGAAGGCCAGAGTTCAAATCCCCATTCAGCCATGAAGCTTACAGGATGACATGGCACCTGTCACTATTTCTTAACCTACCTTTCAGAGTTGTTGTGAAAATATGGAGGGAAAGAGGGCAGAAACCATGTTCACCACTTTGGAGGAAATGGAGTTCACTGGCTGAAAGGTTGGATATGTATGTTCTAGGCAAGCCAGGGTATAGAAAACTATTGGGGGAGAAAGCAATTGGGGAATAGGTTTCAGGGGGGAAACTGGCTTTCAGAGGAAGAGTTCAGCACTCTACATTGTCTCTTTTCCTCTGCAAATTGCCCTGTCCAGACAAGGGGAAGGGCTGACTGGAAGAAGGACCATACCTCAATGGCAGAACATCAGTTTCACATATAAAAGGTTCCTTGTTCAATCCCTGGAATTTCCAGGTGGGGCTGGGAACTTCCCCTATCTAACCCCCCCCACACACACACACACCGCTGCTGCTAGGGAAGGCCCAAAGCTCAGTGGTACCTTTCATGCAGATGGTGCCATATTCAGTCACTGGCATCTCCAGGTGGGCCCTGTAGAGCTGCTGCCAGTTGGTGTGTAGATCACTAGAGCTAGATGGTCCAGTGGTTTGATTCAGTGCAAGGCAGGTTCCCATGTTCATTTTACAGTCCTGAAGGCCCATCAAGCTAACATCACACAGTCTGCAGCTCAGAATACACAGCTTGGCATTTAGGCTGTCATATTGCATTTGTTTCAAGGACATTAAGGGATGTAGGAGACAGTACTGTGGGGGGGGGGAGAGAGAGAGACATGAATTAGCCTTTGATGTTTTCTCTTAAATGCTTCTCTTGGTACTACACCAGGTGTGGCAGGCACTTTTAAATACCCAACCCCCTTTTCCAAAATAAGCCAAGACTCGGGAGTTGCCAAAAAAAAAAAAAAAAAGGAATAGAGGTGGGGAGAAACTGCGAGAAGCCACAGACTGGCTGGCTCTCTGCCTGCCATTGGCTGGGAGAGAGGAGAGTTTGAACACATGGAGACTGGTATGTGGACGATAGTCAAGGTGGATTGAGCTGACCTCTCTCGGCTGGGCTGTGATTGCTCTCCCTTTCCTATCTGAAAGCTGCATATGTGCTCCCTGCACTGAGGACTGGCACTGCCAGGAGCCAGGTGCCTGAACATGCTTCCAGAGCCAAACTGAGAGCATGAACACAGATTAAAGTCATTTTTATAATAAAAAGGGGGAGAAAGGAAGAGGCCGCCTGGCAGCGTTGATCAGGGGAGGGGGGGGGAGAGGGGAAGTTTGCAAGCTGCCTTTGAATGACTGATGAAAGGCAAACCTTGACAAATTTGTGGAGGAGAGGGCTATGGATGGCTACTAGCCATTATGGCTATGCTCTGCCTCCACAAACAGAGGCAGAAATGCTTCTGAATACCAGTTGCTGGAAACCACAGGGAGGAGACTACTCTTGTGCTTGAATCCTGCTTGCTGGTTCCCATGGGCAACTGTTCAGCCACTGTGAGAACAGGATGCTGGACTAGGATGGGTCATTGCCCTGGTCCAGCAGGCTCTTCTAATGTTCTTGGGACTTCTGGCTGCCTAGACCTCATACCTTTCTCTGTCTGTCCTCTGCATGTTTTACTGCATGTTGCACTCTTGTACATTGCAGAATCTTGATACAACAGAGAATACAGTCACATTCAGATTGGCTTTTGTCTGTTTCTTACAATCTCTTATCAGTGCACATTTCTATGTTGGGAGGGCAGGGGCTAGGGAGACACCGAGGAACTAGAGGTTGTGCCAGATCATACATGCTCTGAGTTCAAAATTAGTTGTTGAGATTTTCCTAGTTGCACTGGAACTCAGGGCATGTGGAAGACAATGCAGAGTGGGAACAGGGAGGACTCTGTTCATCCCCGAAGGTCTGACATCTTCCTACTCCTTGTTTCGAAACAAAGATACTGTGGGCTAAGTTGAGTAAGTGTAACATGCATTATTTGTGGCTGCTAAGCTGTAAGAGTCCTCTGACTTACCTTAAACATGCATGCTTTTATAGTTGTTCTTCAGGCAAGTAATTGGTATAGTACATTATCCAAAGTGCTAAAGAGAGATGTAAGGCAGTTGCAGAGTCTTCTGTTGTACCCCCCCCCCCGCATGCTTGGGTTGCATGACAGTTCTGGTCTACTTCCTCCCTATGTCCTAAACCATGGGGTACCTGGCAGTAAGTCCTGCTGGAGTTCCAATGGCAGATGCTAGTGTGCAGTCTGGCAGGCCAACTAATCCAAAGTCAGGACAGGTTTTCACCTCTGCAGCCGATCCAAGGGTCAGGGCACCTAGAGGTCAGTCCCACACACAGAAAGTCCCGAAGAACATCCAAGCCATGCTCCAACCAACATGGGAAGCTGGAACAGACACAGTACCACAGCTCTGCTTCTCCTTTATAGTTTGCATGCTGTTTTCAGCATCTGAGCTTGATGAGGCATGTGACCCTCACCTGTTCTGAGCCTACTGCAGCTGAAAAATCACACACCTCCTCCCAGAGCTGCTGAGCCCTACATGGGCACCTAGTGAGCTGAGCTGTGGGCTCTTGCCTGCCTCAGCCTCCCAGAGCACCCCTCTTGCTTTTCCCTACGCCTCAGAGTCTGCCGTGTTCATTGAGACAGGCGCCCCTCTGGCTCTGGTGATGAGTCCTGCTGCTCTAGTTCCTGTGCACAGACCCCTATCCCCTCACCATCCTAAATCACCCCATGAGTATTTCCTACACCAACCTCTCCTTCCCCACCCCCAGCTTGCCCTGGTGTGTCCCAGTCCCAGGTAAACCCTTTGCTGTGATCCTCTTCCTCTTCCTCCTCCTCCCTGTCATCCTGCCAGTTCATTACACTCAACTTGTCCCTCTCTCCTTCCTCTAATTTGATCTGGATGATCTGACCCTTCAGTCTTCTCTTTTGCTTGCAGGTGTTTTGAGTTTATTTTATTTTGCTCACGGCACCCCCCCCCCTCCATTTGGCAGCACCTGTCTGAAATGTTATATTTTGCTCCTTCAGCTGTGGGGCTGTGTAATTGATGGCCTTGCCACAGTCTCGGAGCCTAGCATTAAAACCTCCCTTGCTGCGGTTCCAGCACAGAGTTCATTACTTCTTGAAAAGCTTCATGCCTGTTTGTGCTCAAATTATGGCTATTCGGGAGAAAGGAGACTATTGTCAGATGCAGAGAGAAAGGGAAGGCAAAAGCTTGAACTGAACTGGTCTAGAGATCACTGGAATTCTGCATAGTTCTCTTGGAAACAAATACTTCACTGTAAAGGAGCCTTTCTGTTTTGCTCTGTTGAATTCTGCTCTGCATAACTTGGGTTCTGCCCAGGGGCAGAGATTGTTCTGCTAATTGCTTGCAGTGTGGTGGATTGCTGGGGAAGTTTTCTCCTGACACCCTGGTGGTAATGCGGTAATATTTGCACTCTGATCTCTGGAGAGTAAGAGTAATGGATAGGAGGGATGGGCCAGCCTTAATGTTAGGCAGGGCTGTCCCCACCATTGCACAGAGTGAGGCAGTAACCTTAGGCAAGAGAAGCTGGAGGTGGGGAGTAGGAGTATGTCTCTGGAAGACAGAGCTGTTTCTATAGACTTGCCCTGTGTTCTCAAATTAGACTGCTGTCTGCAGGTATAGTTGAGGATGCTGTCCCATTGCCAACGTTGAAGTAAAATTCAACTGCCTGTCTAGTTGGCTTCTGAGCATGATATTTGGGGTTGTGTGTGCAAGCACCAAATAGGCCTTTACCACAGGAAGCAAAATGTCTTGGGTATGCCCTGTTAGCTCACTATATGCTAGAGCTACCATAGAAAACCTCTGGTAAAGTAAAATTGCAACAAATGCAGAGACTTGACAATGAAATCAAAACATCTGAATAATTTCACAAGTCGCCAAAATAGGTGAAGAGTTGTACAATCCACAACACAAAAATCAATTGAAAGCTTTTCTGTGGACAGATACTTTAAAAGTTGTCTTTCTTTCTTTCTTTCTTTCTTTCTTTCTTTCTTTCTTTGCAAAAATGGGTGTAATAAATTCTGCATTTATAGGACACAATATCTTCAGATTCATTCCACACACATTTTTATTATTATTATTTTGTGATTAAGTAATTGAGGAAATATTCAGTGCAGCTACTCAGTCTACTATGGGTTTTTTGTTTTTTGTTTTTTTTTAATAGCTTTGGAGGTGTGTGGTGGTGGGGAATCCATCCCACAAGCTATTAATAGTGCTGAATTTCTAAAACAAGTGGTGCCAGCCTTAATTCTTCCTTCCAGCCATCCTCTCTGAACTGCAAGCTCCTACTTGTGGTGCCTGCTATGGACTCAGTGGCAATGGGTTCACTCTCTGTATGTGGCCAGGGGCACTCTTTTAACCCACATGCCCAAGAACACCACTCCAAAACCAGGATGCAAGACCAAAGACTGATCTATAGCTAAGATCATTTGAGCCTCTCCTTCAAGGGTGTGGGAAGACTGAGGAGTGTGAGAGGACTGAGTTCCTTTCAGTTGTTGATTCTGTTTTTATGGCATATTTTAGTCATCCATTCACTTATTTATAAGAGCATTTATATGCCACAAGCTCATTCAAAATAATAATAAGATCAGGGTGGTGTACAATGAAATCAGTAAACCATCATAACATTATAAAGTCATGAAATGCAGAAGAAATGACCAATGCTAAATCATATTAATTCTCTTAAAAAAAAAAACTTCTTAGTGAAACAAAAAATTGCTTTCAGCATCAGGGGATCACTGTGTTTGTGATTTCCTTCTCTAATCCAAAGAGAAATGAGAAAGATAAATTGGGCTGGAGATCTCTCTAGTTCACAGGCCACTGATGGATTTGGTCAGGATCGAAATGTAATTGCACCCCAGAGTGGGTGATTTTTGCTTACTTATTTATCACTGCCTTTTAAGGCCAAAGCACTTGAGTTCTGTCCTTTTGTTTTTCCGCCAGGCTCCTTCCACCCCTCCTGCTCCCATAGCTTTTCAGCATTTAAGACGCAGCAACAGCAAAGTGATTACCAGGCTTTGAGATGCTGTGACACTTCCCTGCCAAAAAGTAATTGATTTATTAAAGATATTACAATACGTGCACGGCTTGACATAAGATGTTCCTTTGAACTTGCTCACTATAAAATCTCGAGGGAGTCTCTTTAGTTTCAGCACCACAGACAGCAGAGCCTCCTTATCCCGACCTCCCTTCCCCATCACCCGGCTTTCAATCCAATTTCATTTTCAATACTGCAAGTAAATATCTCAGCAAGATGACTATAGTCCAGTGACCGCAGTGCAATCCAATTTAATAACATTTAAAAATTCAAAGTGATCGTTAGCTGGATGGAAATGTATAATTTCACACCCAAGTCTGCCTTGGGGGGGAAGGAGGGGGGAAGAGAGCAACGAAAGGGAGGGGGGAAAGAAAGGATGGATAAAGAGAACAGAGACAAATGAACTAGATAAAAAAAAATTGGAAAAGTAACTTAATTAAAAGTACAGGAACTAAGTTAAAACAATAATGATTTATACACCCCATAGTTTCTTTCTTTCTTTCTTTTTTAAAGGGGGGAATAAAACAGAAAGAAACCCACTGTAAACAATCTTCATAATGATCAGGAGGATCAATAGTAAGAAGGAGGCCAGCATGAATTTTTTCCCCAAACAACTAGCAGGAAACAAAGAGGAGATGTCACAGCTGATAGAAAGTAACATTCCCAAACCAAGGGTGACATGTGGGAGAAGGGTAAAGATTTAAGAACATGAGTACATTCTTTCAATGAATATTTACTTGCAATTGCATTGGCTATCCCCCTGCCTAAGTAATATTTTAACTGGGGTGTGCTAACAATAAAAGATGTGGAAGCATCAAACTGTAACTGTAAAACAGCAACAAATCCATTTCACAAGGCTATCAGCAGCTACTAGCTGTGATGGCTAGGTTCTCCCTCCTAGTTTCTCCTTACTGTCAGAGACAGTAAGCATCTGAATGCCACTTGCTGGGAATCACAAATGGGGAGAGCACTGATATTCTTAGGTCCTGTCTGCAGACTTCCCATAGGCTTCTGACTGGCCACTGACAGTATGCTGGGCTAGCTAGATGATCCTTTGGCTCTCCAGCAGGGCTCTCTTTATGCTCTTATACTTCTGCAGGAGTGAGTCAGAAGTACCAGGTCTGAGCACTTTTTCTTCTCTCCCTTCCCCTTCAGTCAGCAGCACATTGTGTCTGGTGCACCACGAAGCACCTGGGCATAGCACAATGGAGAGAAGAGTCCTCCCTGCCTCCTATAGAAAGATCCTGTGATTCCCAAGGTCCCTAGAACACCACTGTGTATCTTTGATGTAAAGGTAACATATTCACTGAAGGGCTGTTAGTGGATGGAGAAAGCAATGGCTGGGGCACAGCTTGCATTATACAATACATGGCCAGTTGAAGTAGAGTTATGTTCCAGTAACTCATAACAGTTGTGTCCTGCATTGTTTTTGCTCTGCTAGAACACTGAAGTGACATCTCTGGGACACAAACCTGGGCAGTGTGTATGGAGGTCCTGGGCTGCCCTGATGACAAAGCCTCCTTCTCAGCCTCCCTGATGTGGTCCAAAGAAAAGAAGAGCAATAAATTTGGCACAAGATGGGCTTCTGGAGTTGCCGGAAGGAGGCATACAGACGCCATCCAAGTGCCTTAGGGACTCCACTCTGGATTTATGTAGGGCTTACTCCTTAGCCTTTTCTTCTCCCAAAGATGTCCCACAAGGCAGTGGGTATGAATAAAGTAAAAACATATGAAAACATACACCCACGTTCTGCAAATAAATACAATGAAAGCAAATGAATAAATATCACTAAATTGGGATTGTAGGCTGGTTTGTTTTGAGTTGCAACATATATCCATAGAAATCCAGAATCTGATGGGTGAGCAGTATGCCATAAACTCCTACAATAAGCCTCTAGGCCAGGGTTAGGGAACCTCAAGCCCAAAGATTAAATGCAGTCATTCTGGCCTCTTTGTCTGGCACTTGGGACTCTCCCCTGGGCAATATCACCTTCCCAGCCACACAGCCTCTTTCCATAGACCACACTCCTAACAGATCCTGTTTTCCACCCTCTTTGAGTGTTTTGCCTGAAATGTGTTCTGATCATGCTTTTTGGCTTTCTGGATACAGGACAAGAGGGTGTGTAGAATTATGCATAGAAACTAGCCTACTATACAGTGATGCATTGATTGCTCTGCCCACATTTGCCTCTGGTTCCACCCACTAGGCTGTGCCAGAAGGAAAATGCACTGATATTGATTTTTATATATTAGTAACTTTGTAATAATGTCACATTTTTATATGTAACTGTGAATTTTGCTAATATTTTGTTTAAGTTGTCTGCTGCTGCTTCAGGTTCTTGCACACTGCTTAGAGATATTTTTACTATATTAAGCAATATAGAAATTAAATAATCAATCAACTGGCAGGATGCTCGAGGAAGGCTTCCCAGTAGGGAATGCAGACCTTGAGTTAAAAGTTTCTGTACTCATGTTATAGGTTAAAACACAAGAGTTACAACAATGTCAACATTGCCAAAACAGAAGTCACAACCAGACCTCTACAGTCCCAGAACAATGCTCATTATCATAAGGCAATGCCTGACACCCAGAAGGTCTCTGGTTCATGACCTGGTCTCAGTGTGAAATGATAGAAATGAAACAAGGTTTAAATCTGAGTGGAGTTGTCTTGTTTGAAGAACAAGAAAAAGATGAATAGATCTGTGCCCTGGCCTTCATTGCAATGCTCTTTATTTGATTTGGTTAGCAGAGGGGGGGGGGGGGGAGGTCATCAATGGATGAGTGACCTATTCAGTATTATTTTTTTTTAAAGTTGCATTGTTCACACAAGATCATCCCATTTTATCCTCACAACTTCCCTGTGAGATAGATTGGATGGAGGGGAGAATGCCTGGTCCAAGGTCACCCAGTAAGCTTCATTTTTACTGCAGGTTGCAGTCCTAGTCTCCCTCACTTCAAGTTGAGTGGGGAGAAAGTAGCACAACTCCTCTGGAATACAGTGGTACCTCACAAGACGAATGCCTCGTAAGACGAAAAACTTGCAAGATGAAAGAGTTTTTCGTTTTTTGAGTTGCTTCGCAAGACGAATTTCCCTATGGGCTTGCTTCACAAGACGGAAACATCTTAGAATCATAGAATCATAGAATCATAGAGTTGGAAGAGACCACAAGGGCCATCGAGTCCAACCCCCTGCCAAGCAGGAAACACCATCAGAGCACTCCTGACATATGGTTGTCAAGCCTCTGCTTAAAGACCTCCAAAGAAGGAGACTCCACCACACTCCTTGGCAGCAAATTCCACTGTTGAACAGCTCTTACTGTCAGGAAGTTCTTCCTAATGTTTAGGTGGAATCTTTTTTCTTGTAGTTTGGAACCATTGCTCCGTGTCCGCTTCTCTGGAGCAGCAGAAAACAACCTTTCTCCCTCCTCTATGTGATATCCTTTTATATATTTGAACATGGCTATCATATCACCCCTTAACCTCCTCTTCTCCAGGCTAAACATGCCCAGCTCCCTTAGCCGTTCTTCATAAGGCATCGTTTCCAGGCCTTTGACCATTTTGGTTGCCCTCCTCTGGACACGTTCCAGTTTGTCAGTGTCCTTCTTGAACTGTGGTGCCCAGAACTGGACACAGTACTCCAGGTGAGGTCTGACCAGAGCAGAATACAGTTGCACTATTACTTCCCTTGATCTAGATGCTATACTCCTATTGATGCAGCCCAGAATTGCATTGGCTTTTTTAGCTGCCGCGTCACACTGTTGGCTCATGTCAAGTTTGTGGTCAACCAAGACTCCTAGATCCTTTTCACATGTACTGCTCTCAAGCCAGGTGTCACCCATCTTGTATTTGTGCCTCTCATTTTTTTTGCCCAAGTGCAATACTTTACATTTCTCCCTGTTAAAATTCATCTTGTTTGTTTTGGCCCAGTTCTCTAATCTGTCAAGGTCGTTTTGAAGTGTGATCCTGTCCTCTGGGGTGTTAGCCACCCCTCCCAGTTTGGTGTCATCTGCAAATTTGATCAGGATGCCCTTGAGTCCATCATCCAAGTCGTTGATAAAGATGTTGAATAAGACTGGGCCCAAGACAGAACCCTGTGGCACCCCACTAGTCACTCTTCTCCAGGATGAAGAGGAACCATTGATGAGCACCCTTTGGGTTCGGTCAGTCAGCCAGTTACAAATCCACTGAGTGGTAGCATAGTCAAGACCACATTTTACCAGCTTCTTTACAAGAATATCATGGGGCACCTTGTCAAATGCCTTGCTGAAATCAAGGTAGACTACATCCACTGCGTTCTCTTCATCTACCAGGCTTGTAATTCTGTCAAAAAACGAGATCAGGTTAGTCTGACATGACTTATTTTTCAGAAATCCATGCTGACTATTGGTGATCACAGCATTCCTTTCTAGGTGCTCACAGACTGTTTGCTTAATGATCTGCTCCAGAATCTTCCCTGGTATTGATGTCAGACTGACTGGGCGGTAATTATTTGGGTCCTCTCTTTTCCCCTTTTTGAAAATAGGGACAACATTTGCCCTCCTCCAGTCTGCCGGGACTTCGCCTGTTCTCCAGGAATTCTCGAAGATGACTGCCAGTGGTTCTGAGATCACATCTGCCAGTTCTTTTAATACTCTTGGATGCAGCTCATCTGGCCCTGGAGACTTGAATACATCTAAACTAGCCAAGTATTCTTGTACTATCTCCTTAGTTATTCTGGGCTGTGTTTCCTCTGCTGAATCATTTGTTCCAAATTCTTCAGGTCAGGCATTGTTTTCTTTATCGGAGAAGACTGAGGCAAAGAAGGCATTGAGGAGTTCAGCCCTTTCTGTGTCCCCTGTTTGCATTACACCATCTTCTCCTCTGAGTGACCTCACTGTTTCTTTGTTCTTCCTTTTGCTACGAACATACCCATAAAAGCCTTTTTTGTTGCTTTTAACCTCTCTAGCAAGCCTGTGTTCATTCTGTGCTTTAGCTTTTCTGACTTTGTGTCTACACGTGCTGGCTATTTGTTTGAATTCCTCTTTGGTGGTTTCCCCCCTTTTCCATTTTTTGTACACATCCTTTTTTAATCTTAACTCAGTTAAAAGTTCTTTAGATAGCCACCCTGGCTTCTTTAGGCACCTTCCATGTTTCCGTCTCATTGGTATTGCCTGAAGTTGTGCTTTTACTATCTCCCTCTTAACAAACTCCCAGCCATCATGAACTCCCTTTCCTTTTAATATTACTGTCCATGGGATCTCACCCAGCACTTCCCTAAGTTTTATAAAGTCGGCTTTCCTAAAGTCAAGAAATTGAGTCCTAGTATGCTTGGCTGCTCCTTTCCGCTGTATAGTAAACTTCAGAAGAGCATGATCACTCGCGCCTAATGATCCTTCCACTTCTACCCCACTAACCAGGTCATCAACATTGGTTAGGACCAGATCTAAAATGGCTGTTCCTCTTGTTGCTTCTCCCACTTTCTGGACAATGAAGTTGTCTGCAAGGCCAGTGAGGAATCTGTTTGACCTTATGCTCTTGGCTGAGTTTGACATCCAGCAAATATCCGGGTAATTGAAGTCCCCCATTACTACTATCTCCCTTCCTTTTGCATGCTTGGCCATCTGTTCCAGGAAGGCATCATCTATGTCCTCCGTTTGGCTTGGGGATCTATAGTAAACTCCCACAATGAGGTCCCTGTTATTCTTTTCTCCCTTAATTTTGACCCAAATGCTCTCACTTTGGCTTTGAGGTTCTAAATCTTGGATCTCTTCACAGGTATACACATCCCTGACATATAACGCCACTCCTCCTCCTTTCTTGTCTGGTCTGTTTCTCTGAAATAGATTGTAACCCTCCATTATTACATTCCAGTCGTGGGACTTATCCCACCAGGTTTCAGTGATGCCTATTATGTCATATTTAGTTTGCTGTACCAAGAGCTCAAGCTCATCTTGTTTATTACCCATGCTTTGTGCATTAGTGTACAGACATTGAAGTCCATTAATCATTCCCCCGTGTCTCTTATTTAAGGATTTTTTCCTCCCACCACTAGGTCTGTGTGCTGTTTGCTCCATTTGGTCTATGACATTTGGATGATCATCTTCATCAATTGATAGACTCCTACCTTCAGGAGCACTGTCTTCCTCCCCCACATTAGTCAGTTTAAAGCCCTCCTGATGAGGTTTCTGAGATTTTTGGCAAAAACATTCCTCCCAACCTTTGTGAGGTGCAGCCCATCTCTTGCCAGAAGTCCATCTTCAAGAAACTGCAGTCCGTGATCTAAGAATCCAAACCGTTCCTGTTTACACCATTTGCGAAGCCAGCTGTTCACTTCCACTATTTTTCTCTCTCTCCCTGGGCCACGTCGTTCAACTGGGAGGACAGATGAGATGACAATTTGTGCATTTAATTGCTTCAATTTCCTGCCCAGAGCCTCATAGTCTCTTTTGATCTTCTGGAGGCTATTGCTTGCAGTGTCATTGGTTCCCACATGAACCAAGAGGAAGGGGTATTTGTCAGTGGGTTTTATGATTCCTTGCAGTCATTCAGTTACATCTTGGATCTTAGCCCCAGGGAGACAGCACACTTCCCGAGACATCTTGTCAGGCCCACAGATCACTGCTTCTGTTCCCCTCAGTAGGGAATCCCCTATCACCACTACACGCCTCCTCTTAGGTTTGGTCGGGGTTCTTCCGTGATCTGTCCGTTCCAAGGTCGCCTGCACATTCTCTGAGGACTGACTTTGTTGCTCGTCTTCATATACCTGATCGACTGTAACGAGGGAGAGATCCTCAAATGGAGTCTGCTCTTCGTCTTCCATTCTAGGGGAGAGGACCTCAAAGCGATTGTGTATTTCTAAACAATCAGAGCGAACCCTGGGCCTCCTACTTCTTTGAGTCACGTTTCTCCATATATCTGGCTCCTGTGTTGGTGAACTAGCCTCCTTCTCAGGGGAGTCCCCTGTCTCCTCCTTGGTGGAGACGGTGTGCTCTGTTGCTTCCAAGAAGAGCTCCAGCTCTCTAATTCTTTGGAGCGTAGACACACGTTCTTCCAGTTGCTGGACTTTGTCTTTTAAGAGGGCAAAGTTTGTTTCCTTTGTCTTGCAAGTTTGTTTCCTTTTTCTTAAAACCGTGCATTCAGGGGGTGCAGTTGCAACTTGGCTTCGAGGAGCAACTCATAGCACGCGGTGTGGTAGCCTTTTTTGACGTTTTTGAAGACTTTGGTGATTTTTGAAGCTTTTCCAAAGTCCGTGCTTCGCAAGATGAAAAAATCGCCAGACAAAAAAACCTCGCAGAACGAATTAATTTTGTCTTGCGAGGTACCACTGTATTGTATTTGGTTCTTGTCACTACGATTTAAGATGGGCATTGACAACCTGGGAAGTGTCCAATGAAGGATATATTGGATAGTGAGTGGTTTGGAAACAGCCCTATAAGGAATAGTCCCAAGATCTGAGTACACTTAGCGTGGAGAAGAGAAAAGTTTAAGGGGAGATAGGATAGTAACTTCAAATATCTATAGGGCTATCCTATAGACAATGGAGCAAATGTTCTCTCTTCCTCCAGAGGGATGGACTAGACTCAGTTAGTGGAAATTTCTGTGCATTGAGCCCCATCACAAGATAGTAACCCCAATAAGATCAGGACTGTAAACTGCAGCATTTTCCTATCAGACACAGACATCTGTTGGCACACATTTTTCATTGATAAGCCTATATGAGCATAAACGGAGATCTTGCTTTTCTGACAACCATCTCCAGACAGCATCTTGTCATTTCTAATTTTGCTTTGGAAATTGAACAAATGTTGTCACATTAGGATATATCTGACACCAGACCCATGTGCCTTTTATGCAAACAGTGCACAAGAGGCATTTAGCAACACCTCTCTGGTGCATTTCCCCCCACTCTTGGCTGTGATGCTGAACAAACACCTTGCCCAGACCATGCTAAATTTGACCAAGAGAAGGGGGTGTGGCCCAATTTGCTTTGCATACAAATGGTCCCAGGGTCCATCCCTGGCACCTTGCTGTAGGACTGGGTATGTCCCCTACCTGAAGTTGCTTCCAGGCAATCTGTTTATTTATCCTTCATCCTGATTAGTTTCCAGGGAGTTTAGACATTAGCTGCTTACTGAGCATTTATTTCAATGTGCTTGTAGGGTGGTTACACAGGGCTGCTGTAAGCCAGTGTTATTCTACACTTCCCAGTGCATTTTCCCACCTGTTTCTTTATTGCAAAAAAATAAAATAAAAATGATATTTTGGAAAAGCAGATTTGCTGCTCAACGCCTCCAAAACCATTTTTTTAAATAATATTTTTATTAAGTTTATGAAATACAGAAAAAAAGAATAAAAAACAGATATAGAAAATAAAATAGAGAAGTTGCAAATTTCCATGATCCTTTTTTTCAGCAAATCCAATGGACTTCCCCGCATCTTCCTAACCCTGCGTTCTCTGTGATACAAAACATCAGCAATTTGTTAACTTATTTCAAAACTTATTGTATCTTTCATTTTATCATGTTATCTAGTTTCCAAAGTGTTGTAACCCACATCTTATACGTTTTAGCTTAAACATAATAAAGTTATTTCATTATTCCACCTCTGACTTCTTGTACCTTAATTTCCATTTCATTAATTTACAATTGCTGAAGCTAGAGTTTCCTAAAAAGTGCATTTTTTAACATTCATACAACTTATAATGTTTTTTCAAATAGTCTTTAAAATTTTCCCAGTCTTCCTCGATTGTTTCTTCTCCCAAGTCTCGGATTCTGCCAGTCATTTCGGCCAGTTCCATGTAGTCCATCAACTGCGTCTGCCATTCCTCCAGCGTGGGTAAATCTTGTGTCTTCCAATGCTTAGCAATCAGGATCCTTGCTGCTGTGGTAGCATACATAAAAAAAGTTCTATCTTTCTTAAGTACTCTCTGGTCCACAATGCCCAGAAGAAAGGCCTCCGGTTTCTTAGGTAAGGTAAATCTAAGTACCTTTTTTAGTTCATTATGAATCATCTCCCAAAAGGCCTTCACTTTCGGGCAAGTCCACCAGAGGTGAAAGAATGTCCCTTCCGCCTCTTTACATTTCCAACATTTATTGTCAGACAGGTGATATATCTTAGCAAGTTTGACTGGGGTCATGTACCACCGGTATATCATTTTCATAATATTTTCCTTCAAGGCACTACATGCCGTAAATTTCATTCCGGTGTTCCATAACCTTTCCCAGTCTTCAAACATAATGTTGTGCCCCAAGTCCTGCGCCCATTTTATCATGGCGGATTTGACTGTCTCGTCCTGTGTATTCCATTTAAGCAGCAAGTTATACATTCTCGAAAGTAGTTTATTTTTTGGCTCTAACAGTTCTGTCTCTAATTTCGATTTTTCCACCTGGAATCCAACCTTTTTGTCCACTTTAAAAACCTCCTGGATTTGAGCATAGTGCAACCAATCTCGCACCTTGTTTTTTAATTTTTCCAAGCTCAGCAACCTCCAATTGTCTCCAATTTTTTCAATTATTTCCCAATATTTAGGCCAGTAGGCTTCCATGTTAAGTCTCTTACGTGCCTTGGCCTCCACCGGTGAGAGCCACCTCGGAGTCTTACTCTCCAATAAGTCCTTATATTTTGTCCAGACCATCAAAATTGTTATTCTGACAATATGGTTTTTAAACAATTTGTGAACTTTAACCTTGTCATACCACAAATATGCATGCCACCCAAAAGCATTATCAAACCCTTCCAGATCTAGGACATCAGTGTTTTCCAATAAGATCCAATCTTTCAACCAGCAGAAGGCTGCAGATTCATAATATAACCTCAAGTCTGGCAGGGCAAATCCCCCTCTTTCTTTCGCATCAGTTAGTATTTTAAACTTTATTCGGGGCTTTTTGCCCTGCCAAACAAACTTGGAAATATCCTTCTGCCACTTTCCAAAACATTCCACTTTGTCCACGATCTGTAGGGCCTGGAACAGAAATAACATTTTCGGCAATACATTCATCTTTATAGCTGCTATTCGGCCCAACAAGGAAAGTTTCAATCTTGACCATATTTCCAAGTCTCTTTTGATTTCTGACCAACATTTCTCATAATTATCTTTAAACAAATTCAAATTTTTGGAGGTCAGATTCACCCCTAGGTATTTTACTTTTTAAACCACATTTAATTCTGTTTCTTTCAGGAACTCATCTGTTTCTGTAGTTGTCAAATTTTTTGCTAGAACCTTAGTTTTTTGCTTGTTCAGCTTAAATCCCGCCACCCGACCAAAGTCAGAAATTAATTCTAACACTCTTTTAGTACTAGAGACTGGCTCCTGTAATGTTAATACCAAGTCGTCTGCAAAAGCTTTCAGATTATATTGTTTCACTCCGACCTCAATTCCTTGTACAGACCGGTCCTTTCTAATCATGTTCAATAGCACCTCCAGAACTGAAATGAACAATAGTGGGGATAGGGGGCACCCCTGTCGTGTCCCTTTTTCAATTTTAAACCCCTCTGTCACCACATTGTTTACTATCAGCTTAGCTTTTTGTTCTGAGTAAATTGCCTCTATTCCATTTTCAAACCCCCGCCCCACTCCCATCCCTTCCAAATTTTTCTTCATGAACATCCAAGAAATGTTGTCAAAAGCTTTCTCCGCATCAATAAAGATTAAAACCGCTCTAGTATTAAGATTTGTTTGTAGAAGTTCCAAAATGTCAATAGTGTTTCTTGTATTATCAAACAAATGCCTACCGGGGAGAAAGCCAGCCTGGTCCTTATGGATCACTTCATTAAGTACTTTTTAAAACCTACTTGCCAAAATATCCGCAAAAATTTTGTAATCCACGTTTAGGAGTGAGATGGGGCGGTAGTTCTTAAGCTGGGTCTTTTCAGTTTCTTGTTTAGGTATCAATGTGATGAAAGCTTCTTTCCACGTCTCCGGTGCCTTCCTCCCCTCCATAATCTGATTGCAAACCTCCAACAGAGGTTGTATCAAATAGTCCTTCAAAACCTTATAGTATTTGGAGGTAAGTCCATCAGGGCCTGGTGATTTGCCTAATTGAAGGTTCTGAATGGCACTTTCAATTTCTTGCTGAGTAATATTACTATTCAGGGTAGTTCTCATTTCCTGAGTTATTTTTTGTAATCCATTAGTTTTAAGGAATTGATCCACCTCAAAGTCTTTCTGTGGCCCTTGTGAATAAAGTTCTTTGAAATATCTCTGGAAACACTTTCTAATTTCCTCGGGTTTCTGAACCATTCTCCCTTCAATCTCTAGATTTGTAACTGTATTAAGTTTTTGTCTCTTTTTCAACTGCCATGCTAGCAGTTTCCCACACTTGTTTGCTGATTCAAAGGATCTTTGTTTCATTTGTTTAATTTTCCATTCCACCTCTTGATTTATCAATTTTGAATATTGTGCCTGGAAAAAATTCACTTCTCTCAGCACTTCCTTCGACTTGGGCCTAGATCTTAATTTTTTCTCTCCTTCTCTTATTTTCTCCAATATCTTCTCCTTCTTTTCATTCCAGAACTTTTTCTTAATCGTATTTTGTTGTATTAGAAACCCTCTCATAACTGCTTTACTTGCGTCCCAGATTGTTCTTTTTTCCACAGTGGTATTTAAATTTATCTCAAAATAGTCCTTTAAAGTTTTTTGGGCCTTCTTAACAATCTCCTGATCCCTTAATAGGGTGTCATTCATTTTCCATCTAAAGGATCCGGTTATGTTTAGTCTCAGTTCCACTTTCAATGCATTATGGTCGGAGCAGGTTTTTGGGCAGATTTCCACTTTTCTAGTCTTAGGTGCCAGTCCTCTAGTTATCCATATTTGGTCAATTCGTGTCCATGTCAGATGAGCTTCAGAAAAGAAAGTTCCTTCTTTTCCTAGGGGGTTCTTAACCCTCCATATGTCAATTAAGTCCATGTTGTCAGTCATTTCAAAAAAAGTTTTAGGTAGTCTGCCATCTTTTGTTATGTTAGCACTTTGCGACTTATCCATGTTTACAGATACGACCCCATTCATATCACCCAACATAATGATGTTGTTATAGTCTAAGTAGTCCAGCATAATCTCATGCAGCTTCCTAAAGAATTCCGATTTTCCTTCATTTGGAGCATATATTCCTAATATCAAAAATTTTTCTCCTTGTGTCTGAATTTCAATCGCCAAAATTCTGCCATGTTCATCTTTAAATAAAAATTTCGGTGACAGGCTCTCCTTTGCATATATCACCACTCCTCTTTTCTTGACTTTATCCGAAGAAATAAATTCTTGGCCTAATCTTTTATTAATTAACACTTTTCTGTGGAGCCTTGTCACATGTGTTTCTTGCAAGCAAATAATGTCCAATTGTTCTTTTTTCAAAATATGAAATACTTTTCTTCTTTTTTCCGGAGAGTTTCCGCCATTTATATTCCAGCTGAGAAGCTGCAGAGACATCCTGGTTTAATTGGTGGGTCTTACAATGGGGTGTCTAGGTTTTCCTCCGATCCCGGAGGTGGTGGTGCTGGTCCAGATCCAGACGGTGTAGGTTTTGGTGGTGGTCCCGATGGTGGTGGTGGCCAAGAAGCTGCAGCTCCTTTTTGGAGGTCCTCCTCATGGTCGTGTAGGAACTTCTGCTGATCCTCAGGTGTTTTGATTCTTACTTTCCTTCCTTTATAGGTAAATGATAGTCCTTGTGGGAACTCCCACCTATAAGGAATTGCATTGTGTCTTAACAATTTGGTCAGGTCTGTGTAAGTGGTCCTAACATCCAATAGATGTTTGGGTATATCTCTGTAGATTTCAGCCTTTTTACCTTCTATCTCCAAAGATTTTTTAAAATGTAGGCCTAATATCTTATCTCTTTCCTCTCTTGTTCTCAAAATAACCAAACAGTCTCTGGCCTTATCTTTCTTTACCGATCTTCCCAGTCTAAAGGCCGTCACGATTTTAAAATCTTTGTCTTCCTCAATTCCCCAGAATTTGGAAAATAGAAGTGTCAGGAATCCCTCTAAATTACCTACCTCCAATTCTGGGATGGCCCTTAACCTGAGATTATTTTCCTTACTTTTCAATTCAACCAGTGACAGGTAGGCTTGTTGTTCCCCTACCTGTCTTTTCAGAGGCCTTACTTCCCCCTTAATCTCATCAACTTTTTTGTTTGCCTGCTCTGCTTTTTGATTGGCTTCCACAGCTAATTTATAATTTTCAGCCGTAGCTCCTTGCAAATTCTCAATTGCCTGAGTATGCTGGGAAACCTGATCAGATAATTTACTAATAGAGGATGTAGCTTGGTCAATTTTTGATGATTGATTGTCCACCTTTTGGTTTAAAATTGCCAGTTGCTCCAAAATTTGTTTCAGGACTGTTTCAGATCCTCCAGTTGCCATATCTTCTATAGCAGGCTGCTCAATTTCCACCTCCTGTGCTTTTAGCACAGTTGGGACAGATGATCTACGTTGATGAGTTAAAGTTGTTTGAACAAGTTGCACAGATTTCTTTTCTTTTTCTTTTTCTTTAGCTTTGGCTGCTCTTGTTTTCCCTGAGCCGCTCATTCCACACCTGCCTCAGTTCAAGGTCAAATTGTCTTTTATTCCATAAGAGAGACAACTCCAAAATATAAACAATTAAACCACAAGAAGTCTCAATAAAGTACAGTTCCCAGGCCTCTATGTCTCCACAATCCTCTAGGGGGAGTATTTCAGAGTTTCAAGGAAGGAAAAAACTCTTTTCCGCCATTAAAGTTCCTATATTCCCCGTATTAAGTCTTTGTAATTCCGGAGTACAAAAGGAAGGTTTCCAAGGCTTTCTATTTCTAGAATAAAGGCCACAAGGTGTCAAGAATGGTCCCAGCAACAATGTTTAAACGTTAGTATCTCAGTCTATGTAACAGTTTAAACTTCAGCAACAGTATCAGCAGTTTGACAGTTCTCTATTACGCTCTGGCAGCCCGACGACTAGGTTGTCCCTTTTAACTCCGTATAGCTCAAAAATAGGAAGAAAGTTCCGAAAATAGAATCCACAGGTTTAACAAAGATTTCCCTTTTGACTTCTAAAAACAAAGTCTATCAATGCGCCTTTGTTCTGCTTTTACGATCCTTTTTGGACGCTACAGCACTCTTCAGAGCCCTTGCTTTGATCTAGTTAGCAGGATCGGAAGACGGACTTCCTGTTACTCGCCTCCCGTTTTCAGTCAAAATCCACAAATTTAGTCCGAAATTTAGTACCCCTTACTCATGGGTATGTAGCTGTCAAATTCGATGTTTTCAAGAAGAAAGGTCAGCGCTCATCGGCAGCAGCAGCGCGGCGTTGCATCCACGAAAAGAGCGATGAACTCACAGCGCCGCTCCCCCTTTCACGTTCTGGAGCCCCTTACGAGGTTCCTTCTTCGTTTCTGGGGGGGCTTTTGGCGCCCGCCGAGTCCCACGGCCACAGGCTCGCTCTGCCTGTGGTTTTTCTTGGTGGGTCTCCGCTTTGCCGCAGCGGACGACCCTTTTTCGCGGAGCCCCTCTTCACAGAGTAAAGAGGACCGCCATTGCCGTTTTGCGCCGCCTCCGGAAGTCCTCAACGCCTCCAAAATCAAATCAAATTGTACAATCTGAATTTGCCAGTATGTGATTGAATTGCCCTTGAAAACAGTGGTGGTCCAGAAGCATCCTGAAACTCCAGAGAGCTGCTGCTAGTCAGTGTAGACAATGCTAAACAAAGTTCACCAATGCTGTGGCTCAGTGCAAGGCAGCTTCCTATGTATCTACACTGACCTCTATTTGTTCCTTTTTTTCTCTGTTTAAATCCTGTGACCACAGATGCTGTTATGACACATCTTATGCTCCCTTGTAAAAGGTTGTTGCTGCATATTTTAAGAACAGTGACAGAAAAAGACTCTAATAGCCTCAAATTAATCTATTCATTCTCTGTCAATTGAAGGACTCATTATGTTGCCACAGACTTCTGGTTTTCCTCCGCTAAGTCTGCCTGGGGGGTAATGAACCATTGTGCCACCACTATGTAGCATTGCCCTCCTGCAGGATGCAAGAGAGAGTGAGTAGGGGGAAAGATGCTAACAGTAGAAAGGGAAGGAGGAACCTTCATTAAGAAGCATTCAATGATGCATCTTCTTGACCATCCACAATGACCCCATGTTCCTCAGCTTTGCTGTGAATACAACATCCACAGCTATGCAGGCAGCCCGGAAGCATCTGATATTGTGTTTCTTTAGCACCTTTTGTTATCAGAGATAACAGTGCATGAAGGGAGCCATGTGTGGAGCTGGCTGCGGATGGAAGAAACCCATACCTGTTATTCCCTTGGGCATCTGGTTGAACCAGATGGACCTTTGGTCTGATCCAGCAGGTTCATCTTATCTTGTTAAATCTGCACATTTTCACAAGTCCTAGCCTCTCTCACAAGGAGTTTCTGCTGTTAGCTGCTAGAATGATGATTAGGGCTGGGTGATATCTGATTTTCATCTTTGTGATATATCACCAGCTAAACATCATGATATACCGATATATCACAATGTCTGAAATAAGGATGGAGCTATGTAGAGACATTGGCTGGCTCCATGGCTTTTCCCACATTGTGATTTTTGCATAGTGCATGTGTGAACACGCACACACACACATCATGATCCACACTATATGATTAAACCGACATCACGATATGAACTTCGAACCAGATTTGGACGATATATTGATACATCATCCTGCCCTAATGATGATATCCAGCAACTTGAAAACTTCCTCTTACTCTCCTGGAGAAACTGATATGATCATCTACAGTATGGCATGGGTAGGCAAACTAAGGCCCGGGGGCTGGATCAGTCCTTCTAAATCTGGCCCGTGGACGGTCCAGGAATCAGCATGTTTTTACATGAGTAGAATGTGTGAAAATGAGTAGAAATGCATCTCTGGGTTATTTGTGGGGCATAGGAATTCATTCATTTTTCTCTCTCCAAAATATAGTCCGGCCCCCCACAAGCTCTGAGGGACAGTGGACCGGCCCCCTGCTGAAAAAGTTTGCTGACCCCTGATCTATGGTATATACCTTTCTCACCATGAGGTTCACAAAGGAGTGGGCAGACCCTCTAACTTTGAAGCAACTTGGTTTCCTTTTATCTCCTTTTATCAATTCATTCAACCTGCAATATGAAACAGCGCAGTCAGGCAAGAGTTGTGTGATGTGCTTTTGCCAATCGTGTGGCAGCGCTGCTCTGAAAAAGGGGTGGTCAAATGTTCCCTTGTTCTTCCTTCTCGCAAAAAGATTGCAAACTGTTTGCTGAAATGCCAGGAAATCACCAAAATCCCTCTGGACTTGCTTGTGCCTCAGGCAAAACAAGACATAAGGGAAGGGGGGGGATGATTGTGGGGAGCAAGTGGTAGGAGTGGGGGAACAGAGAGTTATTGTCAAATTCCCAGCTTGCCCTTTCCGATCTGAAGTTCACTTGTAATATCTTCGTTGACTCCGGTTGCTAATACATTTTGTTCTCTAGAGTGCCCAACGCCCCACTTCCTCTTCAGCCCTTAATTAGTTTCTGGATGATGACATCTCCGTAGAGAATCAGGCAGCCTTGTCCCTCCAATCTCGGGGGGAGATAAAGGAATCTAATAAAGACATTCAGCATTTCTAGGTGACTGGTTTGACAAGCTTTGTATTAACAAGAAGTCATGTTCAAACTTCCTCTCTTTTGCTCTCACCCTTCCTGACTCGTTCCCGCACGGTGACATTTCACAAGGGGATTAACAGAGCCACTGTCAGCTCTGAGGACTTGTAGGATGAAACAGACACAGCCAAGAAGTGCCACGCCCTTGCGCTAACCCCAGCAGGAGTGGGAGAGAGCTGCTTTGGCTAGGACTCCAAACGGCTGTCAACAGCACTTGAGGTTTGCTTGCAAAAAGCGCAACGAAAACTGCTGGAGAGATGGTGGTTGGGGATGAGACAAAACTTATCCCTGCATTTCCATGTTCATTTCCATGAGTGTTGCAAAGCACCTCCCATCTTCAGCAATTTCAGCGCTTGGTGCAAACATGAGGTCTTGACGCCATTCCAATCACCACTGTTTTCTTTCTTCTTTGCCCTCGGCCTTGTTTGTTCTCCACTGCTATTTAATGACCACCCACATAAGAACCTAAAAAGAGGCCTGCTGGATGAGGCCAGAGGACCATCTAGCCCAGCATCCCATTCTCATAGAGGGAGATGGCTATGCAAAACCATCAAGCAGGACCTGAGAGCAACAGCCATCTCCCCCATTTGTGATTCCCATCAACCAGCACTCAGAGACATATTGCCTCTAACAGTGAACAAGAAGATGCAGAACAGATATCATGAATAGCAGCTACTTATAGTGACAGGGTGAGCTCCCATTGCTTGTTCCCAGCTCCTGCCAACCTAGCAGTTTGAAAGCATGCCCAAAAGTGCATGTAGATAAATAGGTACTACTCCGGTGGGAAGGTAAATGGCATTTCCATGCGCTGCTCTGGTTTCAGTGTTCCATTGTGCCAGAAGTGGCTTAGTCATGCTGGCCACATGACCTGGAAAAACTGTCTGTGGACAAACGCCAGCTCCCTCGGCCTGTAAAGCAAGATGAGTCGCCTGTGACTGGACTTAACTGTCAGGGGTCCTTTTCCTTTATAGCCTTGTCCTTCATGGAAATGTCTAGTTCATGTTTAAAGCCATCCAAAGCCATCATTGAATCTTGTGGGAGCAAATTCTCCAGTTCAACTATGCACTGTGTGAAGAATAACTTTACTTTGTCTCTCCTGGGTCCGCCAACATTTCGCTTCGTTGGATGGTCCCAAGCTTGGGTATTATGAATTTATTTGCAGAACTCCTGAACAACCTTTCCTTCCAAGGAATCTCTGCAAAGAATGAACAGTTAAACAACAACACAAGTCACAAAAACATATTCCATTATAAGCATAAATATTTCCACAATATTGTTTTAGAAAATCTAAATCAAAGAGAAATAAATTAAAGTGGGTTGTTGTTGTTGTTGTTGTTGTTGTTGTTGTTGTTGTTGTTGTTATACAATTTATTTTAAAGCTTTGCATGTTCTAAGGCTGGAACTGTATATGATGATGCAAATGGGAATACCCACATTGGTGAAAGGGAGATCAGAGTCAGCTCCCAGCTTGGAGCTTTGTTAATACATTGCCTAGAGTGCTGAGCTGGTTACACACTGCACTTTTTACAAATACTTTCCTAATGCATGATTAAAAATTTCCCCTTCTCACGGAGCAATGAATTATGGTGATGCTTTATCATATAACATGCTGTCGAGATGCATGTAAATAATGTTGTGTCCTCCAGCACAGAGAGGAAAGCTCTGTTGCCGCAACAAGAGAGGCTATTTGTTTTTTGGGGGGAAATCATTTAGAAGCATCTCTGCAACATATGACACATCTCATTAGGCCTCATTTTGAAGAGAGCAATTTCTATTAGTTATTTATTAATTGCCTATTAAGTCTGTGTCATATGTCCCCTTCATTTCCAGGATTCTCAAGTCATTTCTGCAGATGGGTTCTGAATTCCACATATAGGGCTCAGATCTCACAGATGCTTTTTGTCAAGCAGGATGGGGGTTGCAAAGATACTGTTAGGATATTAATCTCTGTCCCAACCCCCAGTGAAATATGATAATATTTTAAGCCATAACTGAACCTAGAGAAAGCTCAAAATCTAGTGCAGTGTTGTTCAGTTAAATTATAGGATGGGCTGGAACACACCCTGCCCTAACACCTGGTGGGCGAGGGAATATAATTTATCTCATGCAGCTGCTGTGCATGGAGACTGCACTCATCCCAGGCTTCCTGTTTCCTTATAATCATTTCAGTGCATGAAAAACCAATGAAAAATGAAGAGGAATAGTCTTCTTTTCCCTTATTTTGACAAGGGCTAAACACATCAGGAACACGGGTGGAGCTGTGGGTTAAACCACAGAGCCTAGGACTTGCTGATCAGAAGGTTGGCGGTTCGAATCCCCGTGACGGGGTGAGCTCCCGTTGCTTGGTCCCTGCTCCTGCCACCCTAGCAGTTCGAAAGCACGTCAAAGTGCAAGTAGATAAATAGGTACCACTCAGGCGGGAAGGTAAACGGCGTTTCCATGCGCTGCTCTGGTTCGTCAGAAGCAGCTTAGTTATGCTGGCCACATGACCCGGAAGCTGTCCGCCGGTTCCCTCAGCTAATAAAGTGAGATGAGCGCTGCAACCCCAGAGTCGGCCACAACTGGACCTAATGGTCAGGGGTCCCTTTACCTTTAAACACATCAGCCTGCTTTTGGTCTTAGTCACATTCACATGCTTTTATTTTTTGCATTAATTTGTAAGCATCATCTAACCACCCACCAAACCCCTTCCTTTATATGCATATTGGTATATTTTAAATATTTTTTAAACAAAAGGAGCATTTCCAAATGGATTTGGGTGCATTTTCTATTAGATGAGGACTGCATTGGAGGATTTGGGAAGTGCAAAATCTGGTGGCTAATGCAGTCCCAATTAGCACATGAGTCTGGAAGGTGCAGAGCAGGTCAACTCATGTTGGAATTCACAAAGATCCAATTCCTCAAGCATCCTGTTATCGACCCCACCTCACCTGCTCTTGAAGTCATAATTGATCTGTTTGAAAGCAAGTTAACAGACCCTCCAAGTGTCCCTATTTTCCAGGGACATCCCTGATTTAGAGAAGCTGTCCCAGTTTCTGATTTGATCCCAGAATGTCCCACTTTTCCTTAGGATGTCCCTATTTCCATCGGAGACATGTTGGAGGGTATGGGTTAAGGCTGCAATCCTGTGCCCAATTACCTTGATGTAAGCTTTGCTGTAATTCTTCTTCTTCTTCTTCTTCTTCTTCTTCTTCTTCTTCTTCTTCTTCTTCTTCTTCTTCTTCTTCTTCCCTGCCCATCTGGCTGGCTTACAACATATCTAAAAACATAATAAAAGCACCAGTCCTTAAAAACTTCCCTAAACAGGGTTACCTTCAGATGTCTTCTAAAAATCAGATAGTTGTGTTGTTTATTTCCTTGACATCAGAAGGGAGGGCGTTCCACAGAGCGGGTGCCACTACCGAGAAGGCCCTCTGCCTGTAAAGACACATATAGAACTCCCTCTAAAAGGAGGTTCGTGAGATTTCTGTGGTTTGTATTGATGTGGTCAAAAACAGCTCAAATTTCTACACTGAATGATGCTTCTTAAGCCTAGCTATGACCATTGTTGCTAGTCCTCTTGAGAGCTTTTACGGGAAAGGAGGGGCACAATGCTTGTCTCATAAGAACATGAGCAATGGCCTATCTAGTCCAGCATCCTGTTCTCCCAGGGACCAACCAGATGCCTGTGGGAAACCTGCAAGCAGGACCTGAGCATAAGAGCCCCTCCCGTGGTTTCCAGCAACTTGGATTTGGAAGCATTGCTGCCTCCAACTGTAGAGGCAGTGCATAGTCATCCTTGCAAATAGCCACCAATAGCCCTCTCCACCATGAATTTGTCTAATCCTCTTTTAAAGTGATCTAGGTTGGTGGCCATCACTGCTTCATGCTGAAGCAAGTTCCATAGCTTAACAATGTACTGCAGGAAGGACTTCCTTTCATCTGTCCTGAATTTTCCAACATCCGGCTTCACTGAATGTCCACAAGTTCTGCTGTTATGGGGGATGAAGAAGAACAGTTCTCTGTCCACTTTTCCCAACTCACTTTTACTTAGAGTAGTCAATGGAAATGAATGGATATAAGTGTTGGGATGTGTCCAGGGAGACAGGGGCAATTGGCAGGCCCCCAGATGGCTCCAGCCCACTGGCTGGCAGCTGGGCAAACTCTGGTTCTCGTAACAGCATCAAAACTGTGACTCAAGCCTCAGAGACCTTTAGAGACTGAGCACGCAAGCCAGCAGAGATAAGAACTATTTGCAACAGAAGTAGCAGACAGAGGCATATGTAAGCATATTTACAAGTGTTTATTCAGTATCAGGATAAAGGAAAACATGTCTGCTTCCCTTCGTGTCCAAGCAAACAGCATAGGCAAAAGCTATATACAACGGAAGTTCCCAGCAGACTGTGCTGGAAGTAAACAGACATGTGACACACAACAACTCCACATGCCTGTTCTAAAGGTGGAACGGAACTATATCCTAACAATAAGTTTGCCATGTCTATTGCTTTCAGTGAGTCTACTCTGAGCATGACTGACATTGGACAAAACCTACCATTTTAATATAAATTAATAAATCTAATGTGTCATGTATCTGTGACAATGGTGGGGCATCTCTAGCCCATAGACCTAATTAATAGGGCTGTGTATGGCTGCCTTGAGGTTGCCTTCCTATCCGTCTTTCTGTCTGAGTCCCCATCTCCTGACAGCCCCAGAATGCTCCAGGTAGCTCAACCTAACCTGGGGTGACCCAGGAATCTGAATTGACCCAATTCAATTTGGGATTCAGCCTTTGGCCAAATCCAGTACACAACACTTCTAAAAAGACTAGCTCGGTCTCTTAGGTTGCTTGCAAACATATTGTAGGCAGCTTTCCAAACCATTATTGGTGAGCCATACTCAACCTTCCCACAACCTGACATCATATATGAGGTCAGAGTCAGGAAAGTCCAAGCCACAGCTACTGCAAAGGAAGAATCAGAACTGCACTTTGTGTTCCTAATTCTTCCTTTTAGAACTGTGTCGCCTTCAAATAGGAATAGTGACCCTTTGCAGTTCAAGCCACAGCTGCAAAGGAAGATGCAACTTGAATTCACTCTGGGGCTGTAAAGGATTAAGAGTACACTTAGAAAAGGAGGGTATGTTTCATCATATGTGGTGGGAATGGAAGGTTATTAAAAGCTTCTGGGAAATGAGCTATAATGAGCTGAAGAAAATGTTTAAAACAACTTTTGTTAAAATACCAGAAGCTTTCTTATTAGGATTGATAGGAACTGAACTACCTAAAGAACATAAGAAAATGTTTATGTATGCTACAACAGCCACTTGAATACTGTTAGCCCAAAGATGGAAGGAAGAAATGGCAGATCAAGCTAATTGACTATCCAGAAATGGCAAAATTAATGACTATGATAACGAGAAATTTTAAAAAAAGAGTGGGAATCATTTCTTGTTTATGTGCAAATTACTGTAAACAGGTTGATACATTGACAGGCTTTTAAATAATGATTGCAACTAGTAGTAAATTAGATAAAATAAAGGGAAATAATAATGGAAAAGGTTTAAGGATGGATATGCAGAAGAAATTTGTTAATATAAGGAACCAGAAGGGGGTATGGAGGGAAGTCCAGAGATTTAAAGAATCTCAAAGGGAAGGTTTGTGAAAAGGTATTTGTCTTTATTTGCAAAAATGTAACTGTGAAAAAGTAATAAAAAATTATTTACCAAAAAAGAAGAAGAGTACACTTAGAGCATGCTCTAAGCACTTAGAGCTTCGTAGTGGTAGATTGAAATTGCAATTAGGCAATTTCACGTGACACCAGGTGGTTGACAGGTGAGTGGCTCCACTCACCCATCAAAGTGGCCCTCTGCCATATGACGTTTCTTACATGGCTCTTCTGGGCCCAGTGCTATGCATGGATGCTTGAGAGATTCACTTTTTTTGAATTCCAATAAAAAAGACCTATCTGCATCTCCTGAACTAATGTGCATATCAGAACATAATTAACTCTCATATTTCTCTAAACTGTGCAGTGAAGTTTCCATCTTTTAAAAAAAGTATTTTTAAAAGTGTGTTCTTGGATAAAGTGCCTTTAGGAATGCATATTGTGAGAGAAAGCATGTTAAGGAAGGCATGTATTGAGTTGTATCTGTTTTTGAAACCAGACCATGAGATAATCTTTTGAAACAAGTGCCAGGAGCATTCCTTTATTTCTGATACACATAACAGGAGAGGCACATCTGTGCCACGGGTGCTCTGAACATGGTACAAAGTACAAAATATTTATACAGTAGTTAGCGCATAACAAGCACGTGAGTCACTTAAAGACACTGAAAAATTGTGAAAGTTGCAAGAATATATCAGCACGTTATTGCTTTTTAAAAAGGTTTGCTTTTTTAAAAAATCAGCTTATTTAGCAGCTTGCTTGGCAGTACGTGGCAGCCTGCAGTTAAATTTTGCACAACTTCATTCCGGTGGTAAGAGAAGAATACGAACCAAGCAAATGTCACCCTCACCCTTCATCCATCCTTTGTTATATACACACTTTAACAATTGACCAAAACAAAGTTCATTTTGCATGTTTTGTTTAAAATGAGGATTAATACAGAAATGGCATGGAATGGGCTCATGACTGAAAATGTGCAAAAGTGATGCGGACCAGAAATAAACTGATCCACCCATCCCTTGAGCTGATCTGTGAATTGGATGGCAAGCATAATTACTTTGCATTCCCCAGTGTACTGCAGTGGTGAAAAAAGAGAGTGTGAAATGAGAACATTTGCTTGTAAGAACACACACACACAGGTTGATAATTTTATCAAAACTTCTTTTGCTTCCCTTGGATTTCCAGGTTCATTACACCTTAAGAGAGACCTCTCAATTGTCTTGAAATATTGCTTAAGCAAAACTTAGAGGCAGTTTACTGGAAAATCCTACTCAGAAGTAAACGCCATTGAGTACAACAGGGCTTGCACTCCACACTTCCCTGGGAAATTTCACTAGTCCTGTAAAACAAAAAACAAAAAACACCAAATCTGCTTTTCTCAAAATTGTCTGAACATTTTCAACAAGTGGGGATTCATCTTTGACAATAACTCTAGTGCAGAAAGACACAGGCGACACTCTCAGTTCTCATGATTAGTTCTCATGATTGCTGTGTTGAACCTCTTGGTTTGTAAGCATTGCATGCCACTGAAGACCAGTCTCTGTAGATTCAGAAGGGCCTGTTGAATTTACACCCTGCTTAGGGGCACCCCAGAGATACCTGACTGGCTACTCTCAATATTGGTAAGTCAACAGCTGGAAAAATATAAACAAAGCTTTTAAAACAGTAGAACTTGTGTTTTGGTGTGGTGGTTTTTTTTAAAAAAATCCTATGCATTTAATCCTTAACTACAAAGTTCTACCATTTCCCCCCTTTTCTTCATTACTTTCTTTCTTCATTGGTTGGAGGCAATGGAGCATCCGACCTTCATTTGAAAAACAAACAAACAAAAACCTTCTACCCAGCCAACAGATTACAAAAACTACATCCTGGTGACTGTTTTCGAGCGGGAAGCCAGGAAGCTGCCAAGCATGGCTCCAACATCAGACACAAAGTATTAATGCACTCCTCTCTCTTTCTCTTTGGGGACTTTATATTTGTTGTTTGCCTTAATCTGACACAGAACTCGGCTAGGCAGAAATATGCATGTTCTGTGCTGCTTTTGTGTAGGATACATCCCAGTGGTATTCTCCAATGACAGTCTAGCACGGCAGTGTCTGAGTAGCAGTTTAATAGACTCTTGCTGCAAGATATTGCGGCGTTCTTTCATAAAGGTTGTTTGTTACCATCAGCATAGCGTTTGGACTAGGCGTGCTGAGTTATTGACTCACAGCCACTACCTTCGTGCCACTGCCATGCAATTTCTTTTGCTGCAACCTCCAACCCTTATTTTATCCATCTTGACAAAGTAGCACAGAGGCTTAACTGGGCCTCCACCCCATCGACTGACCCATAAGGAATGACGCTGCTAACATCAGTGATTTCCTGCTCCTTATCAAAAACAACCACCCCCCACATCCTCACTGTTCGGGGGTAAGGGTCCTGTACTGGTACCAGGGGTGCAAATGTTATCTCTGGGTTTGTAGGGGATACAGCTGAATAACCCAGCAACCAGATGAGAAAGTTGTTGTACAGGCAAGCTGGTTGAGGATGCAGTGCTCAACAATAGTCCAGGTTTAGATATGGATGGATCCAGGACCAATATGTGACTGGACCCAGTTCTGCACAAGTCTGGTGGAAAGCCCCCCCCCCCAATCTTGTGCAAATATTTTAGGAGGAATACATACAAAACCTGAAAAAAATCCACATTTTTGAAAAGTCTTTTTTTTAATGAAACATACAAGGTGGTCTGAGGGATACTCTTCGGCCTTCTATTGTTTACTTTTTAAAAGTAATTATTGATTTGATTTATTGTATTTATATTGCTCCTTTTTCTCCAAGGAGCTCAGGGTGTCATGCATGGCTTCCCCCCTCTTCATTTAATCCCCAGAACAACCCTGTAAGGTGGGTTAGGTTAAGAGGCAGCGACTGGCCTTTGGTCACCCAGTGAGCTTCATGGCTGAGTAGGGATTTGAACCCTGGTCTCCCAGGTCCTAGTCCAACACCCTTATACCACAATGGTTCTCAAAACACAACTCTGGTGGGACTCAACCCCAAATGAACCTTTGCATAACGCCACCCATTATCAGTCTACAAGTCTAGTGCATTGTCCAATGACTAAGTAGAACATGGGACTTCTGGTACCATTGCATGAATCAAAAACAAAGAGAAGAAAGTCCCCTTGGGAGTGACAGATCTTGATGACATGCTGTACCTCTCAATAAGAATTGTACATTAAACATGTGGGAGGTTGTTACATACTGTATCTTTTGCCTATTTTTTTTTAACATACAATTTTCCCTAATAATGTCATTACACCATCAAGAGCTATCACTCACACTGAGACTTGCTTTGTGTTCAGCATGAATGGCACCAGGAACTGGGTGTGCCAGATCAGGTATCTTAAATTTTTTCAGATCCTTTTTTTTTTTTAACCCAAACATGCATTTTGGGACCGAATTCTTAATCTTTTGCCATCCATTTTGGGTTGTGACTGACCTTGGATCAGGCCCCAATGCACTAGTGAGTCCAGACCCATCAGTTAAAGACCTGTGCTTTAAGGAAAGTTTCATAGCTCAGCCGCAAAGCATGCATGCAGAAGGTCTCAGGTTCTATCTGTGGCATATCCACCTCCCCCCCCCCCGCCCCAGGATCAGATATCAGCTGATGGGAAAAATTACCCTTCCCTGTCTTGAGATCTCATAGAGCAGCTGCACTAGGTAGTCTCGTAGGGGCATCTGTAGCTACAGTGGTACCTCAGGTTAGGAACTTAATTCGTTCTGGAGGTCCGTTCTTAACCTGAAACTGTTCTTAACCTGAGGTACCACTTTAGTTAATGGGGCCTCCCGCTGCTGCCACGCCACTGCAGTGCGATTTCTGTTCTCATCCTGAAGCAAAGTTCTTAACCCAAGGTATTATTTCTGGGTTAGTGGAGTCTGTAACCTGAAGCGTATGTAACCTGAAGCGTCTGTAACCCGAGGTACCACTATACTTAAAAAAACCCCCAAAAAAACAGCAAGAGATGACAGGCCCTCAAACCACCTCATATGAGATCTACAAGGTCACTTGGGGATAACTCTGCAATATTTACTAGGAGAAGAGAATGGATTATAAGTCTGAAATATCATGATGAAGCCTGTGCTGTGAGTTGCCTATTTGTGGTCAACATCAGCAGCAGTTAGCATCATTTACTTACTTACAGTGTGATCCTAACCACATCTACCAGATGTCAGCCCTTATAGGGTTGAATCCAACTATGTTATTCTTAGAACACACCTACTGTATGGAATTCATTGGACCTCAACTAGTCGTGTCCATTACTTTCAATGGGTCTACTGTGCATAGGGTTAACACTGGATGCAGCTCAGAGAATTCAGTAGGGCTTCCTCACAGTTAAGTGGGGTTATAGGGTCGCAGACTTACTTATCTATTAAAACTTATCTATGTTAGTCTGACAACGTCTGGTGAGGGGTGTGGGGCACCAGGTTGGGGAATCCTGAGTTAGGCTGATCTGTTGACTGATGTTCTGGGGACTTCACATAAAGGAGCACATCTGCTCTCAACAGCACAAACACTTCTTTGAAATAAGATCATCTTCGCGGCAAAGCAAATGAGATCTGCGAAAGCACCGACCCAGCTCTGGGGAAATCTGTGCTTGTGTCACTGGAGCGGCCAGCAATGGTGCTGCCATGTTTAATCACCTCCAAGCAAGAGTAATATGGCAAGAACAGGGACCGCAAGGCAAGCAGGAGCACCAAGCAGGGAGACTGGGACTTATATATTTATTTGCCTCCAACCCCATCCAGGAGGGGCTTCCATCTGCATTTTCCGATAGGGCTTTAGAAATCTTGCTTGCACCACCTGCCTTTCAAACCTCTCTTTTTTATTTTATTTTGTTTTGCCCAGATACGCTGACATCTTAATAAAATATTTTGATATAGCTGAGCTGAGATTGCCGTTGAATGTTAAATAATACCGGGTTTATATTTATTATCACTTATTTATTAAGTCTTTGTTCCCCGGCGTAGAGGGGGAAATCTTCCCATTATACCTGTTATGTCGCAGGAAAAGGCACTTTAAATAATTCATTTGATTAATTATTCAAACATTTAATTAGCATATAATAACTGTCGTGTTAAATCCGAGCTTTGCGGGCTTGAATTAAAAGGGTAACTAACGGCAGGCTTTGCCTCTGTCATTCCAGCTTCCTTCCCATGCCGGCTGGGGCTGTCATCGCTGCTTCTCAGCACCTGATACTGATTGATGCAAACCTTTTCAAGTTTTGCATTTCAGAGATAGGTGCAAATGGGAGCCCATTGATGGCCAGTTCATAATAATTAATTGATTATCACAGCTGACATTTCCAAAGAACCTTTTCAAGCAAAGATCGGGGAAGGGAAGAGAAATGGGTGTTAAGCACTTCTGTCATGGAACCTCACACGGAGGCCAGAACTCTGTCCCTCCCTGAAAACGAGGCCACGCGAGTTACACAATTTCATAATATTTGTCAATCAAAAATGTTTTCTGTAATTTGAGTAATTTCTGATTGGGATTCTGAAGTTCCCAATCAGGTACAGCTAATGAAACTGAATTTTTCATCAGGGTTTGACATTCCATCACAGCCATCCATCCATCCACACAGCTTACTGGCAGGGAGAAGGGTGAGCCAGCAGTGAAGTCAGTGCAGTGCAAACATACTGTCCAGAATTGCTGGATTGGCTCTGCCAGTGCATTTGCACCCACGCTGACCTTGCTGCCCCACCCTTGCCCATTCCTAATATGCCACAGGGATGGTGGTGATGGGAGGTGACAGTAAGTTGTCATCCCCCGCCCCCACCCCTGCCAACTGCTATTGGTTTTGAGAGCATGAATGGGGGGGGGGGTTGGAGAAGGGTGAAGTAGATTACACTGCACCTGGGCCCATATCTCCAAAGTGTCATTTGACTCTAAGGATCATAGGGTGTTTATTACTACTACTACTACTACTAATAATAATAATAATAATACAAATATCTGTATGATAAAATTATCATTTCCTTCAGATTCTAATTATGACAATTATTAATTGTATTTGTTTCCTTTATACACCTTTTTTTCTCCAAAGAGCTCAAGGTGACATACATGGTTCTCTCACTTCTTATTTAATCCTTACAACATCCCTGTGAGGTAGGTAGCCCAGTGCTCTAACCATTACACCACACTGGCTGACATCTCATTGTAACATCGAGCAGGAGCTCAATGGAAACAGATCCAGGCATAAACAGTCAAGAGGACAACAGCTGTCTGTCCATTCATCTGCTCATCAGTCCACCTGGGTCAGATCCGTCCCATGGCTGGATCCACCCAGATGGTTTGGAATAAGATATGCAGACATTAGATCCACATAACTTGGTTGTCACATGAACCAGCCTTGGCAGACTTCGCTTGAGGCACCATTTCAGTTCAGATTTCTCTCACTTCTTTGCCTAGTGAATCTAATGACATCTGTATGGTTTGATGGCACCTGTTCCTTTATACTATACTCAGACAACGGCTTTATCGTTTACTTGTCTTCTTCAGTGACTTACTTTGGCTAACATGCCATTGGGACAACTCCATGCCTGGATGAAAATTCAGCCCCATTCCCTGCCTCACCCAATGCCAAAGGCCTGTTCCATTAGCTTGTGTTCAATCCTCTGTTGTCCTCTAGTGTACAGTTAGAATATTAGCTCTTGATTCAGAAGCCAGGAAAATGAACTCCCAGCAGCCCTTCCGGACGCGGTGTAATTCATTACCTACCTTGATTTCCACTTAAAATGTACTTTAACTACACTTCCAGCTACAAACCCTAAATCACCCCCGTGTTCACAAAAAGTCCATCATTTTTTATTTTATCGCGCAGCGTTGGCATGACATAATCCCTTCCTGAGCGTCTCGAAGTGCTTTACGGATCAATAAATTACCTACCTACGCACGTCAGAGGCAATGTATGCAAGGCCACTGCAGTTCCTCTGCACTCAGATGGCTCACTTGGAAAGGCTGGAGTCTGCGCCAGACACCGTGGAGGGAATCCTAGAGGAGGAGGAATCTAAGGAAAGAGGGGTGGATCTCAGAGCAGGACCAGCAAAGGGATTTTTTTGCTCCATCATGCAGAGGCTTTCAAAGCCATGGGTGCCCTGATCATATCAGCTCAAAGCCCCCATTCATCTTCTGCAAAATAACTGTGAAAGCGACTACACAGTGTTTTGACACACCAGTCACCTGGTATGATGACAGTTGCAGCCATTCTTGGACCAGGAGAACCAATGTGGCGTAGTGGTTAGAATATTGCGCTAGGACCTGGGTTTGAATCCCCACTCAGATATGATGCTCCTTGGACCAGTCCCTGCCTCTCAGCCTATCCTACTTCACAGGGTTCTTATGGGGGTTAAATGAGGAGGTGGAGAACCCTTGGAGAAAAAGGTGGGATATAGATGCATAAATAAATAAATAAAGCAATAAAACAATAAACCATTTTAGTTAAGCACTGGTGATTTCAGAACTGGAGTACTGCAATACAATCTAAAGTGGGGTTTCCCTTGTATTTGTTCCGGAAAATGCAGTTAGTGCAGAATGCTGCAGCATGATTCCTCAAAGGAGTGAAGCTCTGTCAGAACCCCCTTCTCCCGCTCAGAAATCTGTACTGGTTGCTGATTTGCTACTCAGCCAATTTCAGGGTGTTGCTATTATTATATAAAGTCCTCAGCAACTTGAGACCAGTTTGCTTGATGGATCACCTTAGCCCATTTGTGCCCACTTGACCACTTTGGTCTGCGCAACTTGCACTCTTACAAGTGCCATATAACATTTGCTTCACAGTTGCAGGGAATCGATCCTTTTAGTGTGCTGATTAATATTGGGAGGTGCCTTTGTTGGACCATTTTCAACACTTTTTAAAAAACCTGTTGTTTCTTTAGAAAGGCCTTCCCAAATGTATAAATTGTGGTTTAGAACCTGTTGGTTCTATTTACTGTACTTTTCCGTGTATAATACTATGTTTTTTTCCTTTAAAAATCATGCTAAAAAGTGGGGGTGGTCTTATACATGGGTATTGCACAGGGTGGATCTTTGATCGGTTGCTGCCGAGGCTGTCAGCGACTATTGTGCATGTTATTGGTTGCTGTGTCAATGGGTGGTGTTGATTGGCTGACGCTCCAGCAGTTGAATGGGGGATTGGCAGCTTCTGCTGGCAATGGGACAGACAGGAGGTGGATTTTGCAGGTGAGCAAACCCCCCCCCCAATAATAGCTCAACAACCCTGGGCAATCCAAGCTCAACAACTCTGTGCCATCTCCCCCCATTTTCTGAAATTTGAGTCCCCCAAAATTTTGAGTCCCCCCATCTTATTGATGGAAAAGTACTATATATTTTGACATGTTTGTGATACCTCCTGGTTTTTAAAGCCTGTAAATTTTATCACTATTTCCTTATGAATATTTCATATTATTATATGCCAATCACTTTTTTAAAAGTAAGTGGTATGTAAATCTTGTTAGATAAAATTAAATATGAAATAGCACCACCCTGTGATTACATAGGATTTCTTTCTACATATGAAATTGGGCATGGAAGTCTGAGATAACAAGGGATCATTGAATCCTATAGTTCTAAGGGGCTTCAAATGTCATCCAGACCACTGCTGCAGCATCCCTGATAGGTAGCCATCCAGGCTCTGCTTAAAAACCTCCAGTGACAAAGAGCCCACCACTTTCCAGTGCAGTCTGTTCCACTGACAGCCACCTTGTGCCATCAGGAAGTTATTTATAATGTGTTGTCTAAGTTCTTTCTTCCCTTGTTAGTTGAACCCGTTGCTTAGGGTCTTAACTGCCTGGAGCCACGAAAAGCAAATTTGCTCCGTCACTTCTGTAACTCCTCTTCAAATATGTGAAGATGCCTATCGGACCACCTCTTAATCATCTGTCCTCCAGACTAAATGGGAACAGGAGGGCAGTTCTTTCCAGGCACTTTTTCCATAGTGCTCAAGACTCCAGTGTCCAGACAAAAGCAGTACAGTTTTGGCACTCTCTGAGAACAGAGTGTCTTTTCCTTTTGGGTTCTTATGCTGAGTTCCCCTTTTATTGAATGTCTTTGCTGGTTTCCCATTCTTTGTTTCTGCCCAGTGCTCTTTTGATTAATTAGTTATTTGGCCAATAGTTTTGCATACTATGTTTCAATTGCTGTTTCGGATTGTTGCTTGGCAACCTTGCTTGGCTACGACTTTTTCCGTGTATGTGCAACAACGGGTGCACAAATATCATACAGAGAGTTTGTGTCTTAATTAATACACATATAAACTAAAGTACAGTGGTACCTCAGGTTAAGAATTTAATTCGTTCTGGAGGTCTATTCTTAACCTGAAACTGTTTTTAACCTGAGGTACCACTTTAACTAATGGGGCCTCCCGCCGCCGCCGCACAATTTCTGTTCTCATCCTGAAGCAAAGTTCTTAACCTGAGGTACTATTTCTGGGTTAGTGGAGTCTGTAACCTGAAACGTCTGTAACATGAGGTACCACTGTAGGATGCTTTTCTTAAGACGCGTGGGTCTGATCGCATTCTGTTCCAAATCAGTTTCACTGAAATGCAATTTAGGTCACCAAAGGAGAGGAGGAAAACAGAACAGAAGAAGGCTGCTGCATCAGGACAATGACCCCTCTAGTCCAGCATCCTGTTCTCAGAGTGGTCAACCAGATGGTCCAATGGGAAATCTGCAGGCAGGGCCCAAGCACAAGAGCCCACTCCCCTCCTGTGGTTTCCAGCAACTGGTATTCAGAAGCCACGCTGCCTCCAACTGAGGAGGCAGAGCAAAGTCATCACAGTTACTAGCCATTCATCCTTCCATGAATTTGTCTCATCCTCTTTTAAAGCTATCTAGTGGCCATCACTGACTCCTGTTGCCAACGTCTATAGACACTGGTTTTGTCTGGAAGAGACTGGAAGTCCTCTTGTGGATGTGGATGGTCCAACTACATCATAAAGTCACTGGCACCTAGCGATGGAGGGATGGTGCAACTTTGGTATCTGCTAGTTTCTCAATTTTCCAATCTTAAATTGAATTTGCCAAATTGCTGCATCAAGTTGCAATGGTTTTTATTTTTTATTTAAAAAAAAAATTCTCATGAAAACCCATCAGCATTTTACTGCACATTTTCTGCAATATGCATATTTTTTATGTGATTTTGCCTAATATACCCAAATTTGCAAACAAATTGACCCAATATAATGCATTTTTAATATTACTTTCACTAATATGCTCATGCAACTGGACACTACTGGAGATTTGCATCACAACATTCAGAGAAATGCAAATTTTGAAGGATAGCTGTGTTTTGGTTCACATATTGTTTTAGAAAGTGTAGATTTAGTAGGTTCACACTAAAACCCATCCTTACTGCAAACATAACAGCTTCATAATTTTTTTGAGCACATATGCCTGGGCATGGCCAGAAAATTGCATACAACCTTTAGAGAAAGTTGAAATAACAAATAATAACAATATCTGTTACATGTTTTGGAAAGAATTATGGGTGAAAACCTGAGCCAAAAAAAAGTTATTGCACCTCAGCTGAAATTTCGTGAGGCCTCCAGGGGGCGGTTAAATTGTTTTGAAAGCCAGATCAGGTTCACAGATTGGTGGTGATCATCCTTAACCTAGTTGTACAGAGACTCACAAAGAATGGTCCATTTGTAAGAGCTTTCAGAAACTGAGACTTGACTTTCATATCTTCTTGTTTGTCATTGCAGTACCTCCCAAAATTGTTGAGATCTCTTCGGACATCTCCATCAATGAAGGTGGCAATGTCAGTCTCACCTGCATAGCTATGGGCAGGCCGGACCCTACAATCACTTGGAGACATATCTCACCCAAAGGTAAGATACTATAAGAAGATGTATCTCCCTGTTATAGATGATGGGAATTCCCCTTGTCAGACATGTCATACTTTGGTGGGGATCTTAGATTTGGCACTGCATGTAGTGCTCTGCGTTTGATGATGATGATGATTGAGAACAAACTGCAAACAGTCACTCTGACCTGGAAATGGCTACTGTCCACATGGATTAATGTTGCCTAGGGCACACACTGTGCAAAGGCTCGATGTGTCTGATTCAAATACGTGGAAGGAACAGCATCCGTTTTCTTATGGTGGATCATGTGGTTGAATTCTGCTCCACGAAAAAGGCATTTCTGCCTATGGAAAGTTAAAATGTTGGGAATTTTAGCCTAGCCTTCTCTCTGATCCACCCACTTTCCAGACACAAGAGGTTTGTTTGTTTGTTTTTGTTTGTTTTAACTTGAGGAATATTGATGCATGCATTCACTCAACTTCCAGTCTGAAGTGGTACAGTGTGAGAATGGCTGCATCATCTCCTATTGCTGTTTGTTTGAATCAGTTCTGAGTCCAGGAAGGAGGAATTAAAAACACTCTCACACAAGTCATACTAGCTCTCATGCTGCTCTGCCTGGTTACAGGGATTTAATGTATAGCTCCACCCCTGGCATCTCTATGTGCAGTGTAAACATCAGTAGTGAAGGAGTGGGGGCAGCGCATCCCATTTCGCTGCTTGATGCAAAACAGGAAGTGCCGCCATGTCCTACCACTGCCCCCATACCTGCTGCTGCTGCTGCTGCTGCCACTGCCACCTTCTCCTCCACTGCCTGCTCTGTGGCTGCGTGCCCCGCCAGAGAAGCCACACCACCATTGGTGCTCATTTTGGGTAAGATCATACTGATTTGGGAGGAGATCTCGAATCTCACTTGACTTCAGGCGAGATCTCACCCATAATGGACACAATCTTGCCTCTTCTCTATTAGCAGAGGTTGTGGGTCAGGAGGGCACCCTCAAGGGTGCTGCCTCAAAGGCTTCTGCTGTGTGAGGCCGTGGCTGTTTAGTAATTTAATTCACTGAAATTGTAAGTGCTTGTATGCATTACTATGTGTTTAAATTTGATTGGCTGGTAACCGAATTCTAGTAGTTCTCATGGTTGGCTAACGTTGGTCACATAGAGGCATCTAGTGAAGGAGAGAATCCATTTTATGTGAAACAAGTTGACTGTGTTTTAGAATCCACTGTGAACGCTGCTAAGTTGAATAGAATGTTGGAGTGTTTCTTCTCTGCTTGAAAGAAAGACAGCGAAACTGCAGGAGAAGATAAAAGTGAAAATCCCTTATAGGAGCTGCAAGGCATGGCCTAATTGAGATACGGAAGGCTGAGTGCTGAGCTCTGGAAAGAGGAAAATACAGTTGTTTGGAAGTTAGAAGAAGAGACTGTAAGACTTGGAGTAGCATGTGGCCATAAATATGTTTTAATTCCTCTATAAGTTTCTGCAAGTAAAGTTTTTGAATGTTAAAGTTTGGACATGGGCTTAATTTCCAAAGAAGGGTGTGAGTCATATATATGATTTAAGCTTCTTAGTTGTGTTTTCTCTATTCTTAATTCAGCAGTGGCATCACCCTAACTAATGGCTGGGCCAGTTCTGTGGCATGCAGGGGGACATGCAAATACATCAATGTAACATGGAACTATGTGTGGTCATGGTTCTGGGTTGTATTGATGCTGAGGTTTCCCTTGCTGTAGATGTGTCTGTACAGACACCTGGCAGGGCTTCTTGGCATGCCCCAACTGCTTGGCATGTTTGGCATGCCCACAAACAAGGGAGGGATAAAGACCAAAGAAAGCTGTGTTGGGTCAAAGTCTGAACAACATAACCCACAAGCATAGATTTCAACACAATTGCCACCAATCTTTGCCTAAACTCCAATTTCAGAGTGAATCTGGAGGTTCTTCCTTGGATGAGGCATCATCATGGATTCCAGAGGGAGCCAAATACTGCAGCTTGGCTATTTAGGGTAAATGGAGCCCTGCACCCCACCCAACCTCAATCACCCCTGCTTGCCTGCATTCCTACGTACAAGTCCTGGGTGTGATGCTGCCTGCCAACTTCCTCTTCCTCAATCTCGTTGTTGTGAAATTCAGCAGGATGGGAACAAATTTAGAATTAGCTGGCTGTGCCTGCCATTGCCTCTGGTGCCACCTGCTGCCAGGTTCCCTGTCTTCCACCCTACCAATTCCAGCAGGCACCAGCCACCACCGAAGCCCAAAGAGTTTTGATTAGACTGTTGCAATTTTACAGGATGCTTACTACCCATCTTATTGTTGTGTCAACCCATCTAACTCCAATCAGGCCCTCTGCCTGCTTCCTGTTACCTCTGCCACCCTCATCAACAGTTCAAGGCCCCGTCTGCCACCCACGGGGTTTCGCTCCAGCTGGCCTGTGATGCTGTCAGGTGTTGCTTCTGCTGCTGCTCACTTTTCTGCAAGGATGTTTTATTTCTCTGCTGTCAACCAGCCAGTTCCTTTTCCCCCCAAGGGAGCTTTACCTGAGTTTGAACCAGATGTCTCCATTTTACTTAGGATTTAGCTGCTATGGAAACAGCCGAAGCATCAAGGGGAGAGGAGCAAGCTAATCAGAAATTACCTGCAGGGTTAGGTAATTTACTGGAGCAGCTTTCGCCAGATTTCATGTCCAGATTACATGCTCTGCATTAGCAGCCTGGTCACCCTCAAAGATCGGTCGACACAGGCTTCTCTTTTCCCACTCAGCCTGCCGGATCCAGAGGTGGCATCCGGGAGAATGGCAAAATGTTTCCTTCCTTTGCAATGCATTTGCTGAACAATTCAATGTAATTGTCATCAGAGTCCTGCAAAACCTACAGTCCCCAGGAGACAAACTGCCTCCTCCAGCAAATTCCATCTGAAACAGTAGAGACGAAACTGCAGGACCCAAATAAATTGCCCACCATCCCATCATCACCACAGTGGCCAATCCCATATTCAGGCACCACTTAGTTCCTGGGATGTGAAATGCTGTATGCAGAAAGATTATTTTAAAGGTTGGCTTCCCAGAGATGTGCCCAACTGCAACCCTGCCTACCACACACCTGCCTTCTCACATGCAGGCCGTTGCAGGAACAATAAGGACCTTTGATTTTTCACTGTGTGATTCCAAACTATGGCTTTGCATTTCATGCATGCTATTTTCTATGAGGGCAAACTGCACTCCCTTTGGCAAGAGTGATCTGTTCCCTGCCCCCAGCAGTTTGCTAAGTGGGGAAGAAGAGAGAAAGAGAAAGTGAGAGATAGGCGGCTTGCAACGACATTTGCTCTAGCCCCTGAGTTCAGACCCACTTACTGTGGTCATGCAGCCTCTGACAGATTACCCTACAATGGAATTCAGCTCTTGAAAAAAGTTACCAACACTTGGGCAAAAAGTAGTGCAATCGATGCCTGAATCATTGTTGACAATGTATTATCTGCATGTGTTTCAGGCCCCATCTGCCCTGAAAAGGATGAGGCACAATAGAAGCAAAATGAGAATCTTATTTAAAGACATCTGATTAGGGTTAAAGCTTAATGGCTATTCCAACTAGGCACAATACTATGTTTCAGGCAGAAACCCTTTATGGAAATAATTAAAAATGTTACTTAGAACTTCCACTTTAAGGTTGTTTCTAACTAAACTGATTGGTTGTAGGGCTTGTCCTCACTTCCACTTCTCCCACACTTCCTAGGCACAGGTCCAAGTAGCTTTGTCCTTGCCTGGCCAATTTTCCTGGGAAGACCTGCTCTTTAGCAATAAATCAGAGCAAATATCAGTCTAGAGGAAACCCAATTGATATTTGTTCCAATTCAGTGGTAAAGATTGGGTTACCTTGGGGGAAAGCGGTGGGGCAAGGATGAGCCCCTAGAATGGCTGTTTCTCCTCGGTGGCATCTGGCCAGTGGACTAGGGGGACTAGGCTAGTTCCCTAAATGTTCCCTAAATGTGTATCTGAAGAAGTGTGCATGCACACGAAAGCTCATACCTAGAACTAACTCAGTTGGTCTTTAAGGTGCTACTGGAAGGATTTTTTTTATTTTGTTTTGACCATGGCAGACCAACACGGCTACCTATCTGTAACTGTTCCCGATAAATTAGATTACCAAAGTATTGAATCCTGGTGCCTCCTTCCCAAAGCCCAGGAAGCTTCTGCCCAGTTTCGGGAGGGGGGCACAATGCTCTGACAGGATCCAAGAGCCCTTCCACACAGCTTAGGGAAGGAGGCAGGGGATCTCCAGCATCCTGTCAGAGGCCTGGGTGGAATCTACACACATATTAAAAAATGCTGTGAAAATGCTTTTTTAAAAAAACGTTTTGAAAAATACATTGAATTTTGCAGAGCTCACTTTCGTCATCTAGTGCCACGTTTGTATATTGCACTTTACAACACATTTGAAACATTTTACTTGCAGCTGTATAGCTGAGTCTCTGGCAGCTCCTTCCCAAAGTCCAGAATGCTTCTGCCCAGCTTAAGAGGAAGGTGTGATACTCACGCATGCAGCATCCCCCCATCACTCTTGCGAGCTGGCGCCTCTGGCCCTAACTGTTCCCTTATGGAAAAAATTCACCACATGCCACTGTTTCTCCTACTAAACCATTAAAACACTTCCAGCCCCCTTTTAGGCTCTTTTCCTTCTCCCCAGAGAAATATCTGAGATGCTCTGCCTAGCAAACCCATAAACACCCAGCTAATCCCTAGCCAATTCTCCATACTTAGCTTCTAATGGAGAAAACGTTTAGGTGCCTTTATCTTTTCTGTTTATGAGATGAAAAGCAGATCAGGGGAGGGCTATTGGGAGTGCCAAAACATACAGGAGGGGGAGAAAAATATATACCCACCCCCACAACATTGCCATGCTTCTCTCATTTCTCCACTGGAAATGATAGGTTTGTTGGATTGTTCTGATCTTTTTAAAAAGCCACTTAAGCTAATGGCCATGGCAGCATTCTGTTGCAATCACATTTCTAGGTTAATTTCACATTATACAAAGAAGTGCATCCTTTGTCTGTCCCGTGCCTGCTGTTGATCGTTTTCATTGAAGGGCTCCCAACCTCTCATATTTCAAGTAGGGAAGAGAGTGGGAGAAGAAACCACCAAACCCATAACAAATGCTTATGAAGAAGCATAGGCATGGGTGGATTCCTTGGGTTCTGTCTGTCTCCCTGTCCTTTGTATGCTCCTCTTGCGGCAGGAGTTATTTTCTGTCCAGCTCCTGGCACACAGTTGATAGTCCCCAAATGTAAAGTTGCAGCCACAGGATTAGTTTTCAGTGCAGTTGTGACTCAGTCAAGAAGCAAGTTTTTGACTCATTGATACTGCAGACCCAAATGCTCCAGCTGACAGAATGTGTGCCCCCAGAGCTGGCAGATGCTGTGGCATCAAATGCTACGAAGCATGGAGGGTACCGGGGTGGGCTGTGCTAGCACCTGGCGGGGACAGGTTCAGCCCAGCAGCTGAGAGCCCGGCATGTATTTTTGGAGTCCTGTGTAGGGCTGAGATGATTCCAATGGCAGGTAAGAGACCCATCAGCTGTAGTGCCAGCTGAGTGGGCAGAAGGAGAGTGGCATGCCAAAGGCCAGGAATTAGAACAGTGTGTGGGAAGCAGTCACACAATTTCTCTGCACAGTGTACTGACCCTCTCTCCTCTCTTCTTGCACACACACACACAGGTTGTGCCAGTCCCAGTGAGCAACACTTGCTCAGAGCAGTTTCAAAGCTGCTATATAATTAATTGGTTTCAGCCACAGACCTTTCAAGTCTACTAATGACAAAGGAGGTCTGAAGAGTTCGCCACACTGTAAAGGAGGAGTATACAGAGTTGCTAGCCTGAACTCTGTTTCTCCAGCTTCCGTGGTTTCCAAGCCAAACCAACCTCGAACTGGATGTTTGTGTGGCTGGAACACTCCAGAGCATCCGAGCCTGAGGCAAAATTCGGGAGCTCCAGTCTGCTGCTGTGTCCGTGTTGTTGACTTATCCTTTGGATTTGCCGCTTTAGGCCTCCTTAATGCAAACTGTGTAAACATGGTTTGCCTTGTGAAATAGGACAGTGGGAGGCAGAAATATTACAAGGGAGGAAGGAAGCAAAGAAGAAAGGAAGGAAGGACTTTGGCAAAATAGGGGCTTATGCATGGAATGCATTAGGATGCCTGCTTTATTTGAGTTGCATGATTTGTGATGTGCAAAGCATGGCCTATCCAAACCTTACATCCATCACTTGAGGTCCTTCTCTGTGAGCCCCTCCAAGGGAAGACAGGAGGGTGACAGCATGAGAGAAGGCCCTTTTTGGCTGAGGTCCCAGGCTGTGGAAAGTTCTCCCCAGCGAGGCCTGCCTGGAGCTGACCCTAACCTTTTTTTAAGCGCTAGATTAAGACCTCCTTCTTTCCCCAGGCATTGGTTGTGTTGTGATGGATTATTGTGACTGTATGTTGCTTGTGTTGTTGTGATGTGATTCTTGAGGTTGATGTTCTGCTAGCATATTGATTCTTGCTATGTTTTTATCTTTTACATTTATTCTGATTGTAAATAGCCTGGAAACTATTCTAGTCTATTCTTATTTTTTTAAAAGAATGATTCTTCTTCCTCCTTCTATTAATACTACTACTACTAATACCACTACTAATGTCCTGTAAAGATGTTGTTTTTGCCCTGGCTCCTCTGTTTTAGCAGCTAAGTTGCTCAAGTACATTCTGAGCTGTTTGTGGAATACTTCTTCACTACCTCCTTATTACCAGACTACCAGCCCTTATGCATGGGTGTGAGTGTTCAGGAAGTGTGATAGAGTCATAGGGAGGGGACCTCACCAACTGTTGATAAAGTGCTACGACTTAAGCCTGCTTGGGGTCCACCAGGTGTGCATGTTATCAGTCACTGGACTATCTTAAGGAAAGTTTTTTTTTCCTTTTTTGGCATATTGCATCCTCTCTGACCCTGCAATATCGACTGTAGTTACAGGAATAAGGTCACTAGAGTCTGGTTAAGGAAATCCAGATACAAGCAATCGCTTGTTTCCATGGTTACTGCTTTCCCTTTCATTGGAATCTTCTGTGTTGTCAAGGTGATGGTGGTGTTGGCAAGTGTATGTCCATTGACCTTGTGTAGGCCTCTTGGTTAAAATGTCCCCGTGAGCTGTTTGCAGCAACATAGGGAGGAGGAAGAAATCTGGTTCAGAATTTTAATGCATGCCTACCTAAATCTACCTAAATCATTTTGCAACAATATGTGAACTGAAATGAAGGTATCCTTCAAATTCCAGATTTCTCTGAATGTGGTACTTGCATTTATCGTTTTTGTACCTAATGCTTGCAAAGAGAAAAAGATGCATATAAATGCATGCATTTGTGATAAGAAAGAACATTTAAAATTCACCATATTGGGAGTCATTCTCTGCAAAAATGTGTACATTAGACTAAATCGCATCCAGAATCCTGTGTATTAAGAGAAATTTGCACTAAAATGCTGGCAAATTTTCACGAGAAACTTTTTGTTTTTTTAATGTAAACTGTTGCAGAAGTGTGGAGAACTGGACTTGAGGCTGGAAAAATGAGAAAACAAAAGAAGCCAAAATTGACAAAATTCTCTTATCTTTCTGAGAATCAAGCAGTTGTCTGGGTGTGTTACTTTGAGGAAGCAAAAGGCTGCCCTGAATAAATAGTAGCCACCTGTTCCTTAACAGAGCCATAGCCCAAAATATCTAACAATGCAATTGTGCACCCTCACTCCTGTACGCACTAAAAGCCACCATCTTTAGGTCTAGAATTCCCTTCCTACTTAGCCTCATCTCAGAACCAGAATTGCCTCTACAAACATAATTATAGGTGGAAGGGATCACGGTGCTAAGATTTCCCAAGCTGTTTGTGTGAGGTGCCACATAAGAAGAGCTACCGTCTTTTTTGCTCTATAAGACGCACCAGACCACAAGACGCATCTAGTTTTTGGAGGAGGTAAACAAGAAAAAAAAAATATTCTGAATCTCAGAAGCCAGAACAGCAAGAGGGATCGCTGCGCAGTGAAAGCAGCGATCCTTCTTGCTGTTCTGGCTTCTGGGATAGCTGCGCAGCCTGCATTCACTCCATAAGATGCACACACATTTCCACTTACTTTTTAGGAGGGAAAAGTGAGTCACAGAGCAAAAAAAATATGGTATTTCTGGATCGGACCAAATGTCTGCCCATTACTGCACATGCATAAATATATTAGTGGTAGGTAGAAATGGAGACTCATAATACCTCCCCTCTTCACAACCCCAGTTCCATTAGATAAACAGAGTCCAGTTTGTTGGAGTCTTTAAAGTGCAGTTTTTGGAACAGGCTGGTTTTGCAGGAAACTCCATTTCTAAATGTGGAAAATCTTGACAGTCAGCAGTTTTCCTGCTCCCTGTCACATGAAGTACATTCAGTGATTCTGTTCTGCATGACGAGCTCCGTTGAGACAGTCATGGAAATAGACAGCGAAAGATTGGAGGGAATTGTCTGCAGATGGATCTGATTATTGATGGGCAGGATAATACGGAGAGGTTTTCATTTCATTTTTGGTTAAAGCAATAGAGAGGTACTGAATGTGAGGAGCTGCAATATACTGGAAGGGGGGAAAAGAGGGAAGCTGCATAATTGCCTAATCTGAAGAAGAACATTCCCGTAGTATTAATAACTTACAGTTTTATTACTCTTGTCAGGTCTGTGCCCATTTTATATATGCCACATTTAAATAGAACAGAATTTGCTTTTGGGGGGAATTTCAAAATCTAGGTGTCAGACATTAGCCGTGAAAAAAATGGGGTTTCAGTGCTCATTCTGGTTTAGAAGTTTCTCTCTCACACAAAAATATATGCAAGAGTAAATAATTCACACAAACATATGAGACCTGTGAGATCACCTTAGCCCATATATATTCATTTGACTGCTTTAATCTCAGGAACTGGCATTGTTTCAGGTGCCACATTCTGCCCATTCTGCCTTTGTAAGGAATCAACCTTTTAGTGCGGCGGCACCCAAACTTTGGAACTCCCTGCCTATTGACATTAGGCGGGCACCTTTGTGTGTGTTTTTATTGGTGCCTGCTAAAAGCATTTTTGTGTATGCAAGCCTATCCAGACACGCAAAATGTTGGCATGTGTTTTATTCTGCTTTTTTAAATCAGTGATATTATTCATTTTTGTAGGTTTCCAATTGTGTTTTTTTAAACTGGTTTATTTATTTATTTTCAGAGATAATGCCATTCCTTTAATCTGTAAACCGCTTTGAGGTTTGTAGGTTTGTTTTGCAGTCAAGCGGTATATATGGTACATTTTACAGAATAGAAAAATAAACGTGGCTGTTAACTTTATTAGTATACCTCTCCTATCTTTGCTACATGTTGCGAGAAAAAAAATGCTAGGGCCATGAAGCTCCTCCCTCCTCTTCTCACACGGAATTCCACTGCTCCCACCCAGCCCACCACATCTGAGCAAGAACCTTCTAATTTCAATTTAGGTGAAACTTTGTGGCTGCTATACATTTGCTATCCCTCCCACATTCATTGTTCATTGTGTGTGTGTTTTCAATTTCATCCCACCTAGCTTCTGTGGTGCCCTTTAATCTAGGTCAGTGTTTCCCAACCGGTGTTCCGCGGCACACTAGTGTGCCGCGGGACGACGGCTGGTGTGCCGTGGGAGGGAGGCGGGCGAGTTGGGCGGCGAGAGGCGGGGCGGCGGCGGCGAGCACACGCGGGGCGGGGAGCGAGCTCCCTCCCACATCCCATCGCCCCGTGCTCTGCGCTGGTGTCCACAAGCCTTGCGCACCCGGGGGATCTCCCCCCGGGAGCGCAAGGCTTGCGGGCAGCAGTCTGCAGCGCGGAGCACGGGGCGCCCTCCAGAGGACGCCCCGTGCTCCGCGCTGGTGTCCGCAAGCCTTGCGCACCCGGGGGATCTCCCCCCGGGAGCGCAAGGCTTGCGGGCAGCAGCCTGCAGCGCGGAGCACGGGGCGCCCTCCAGAGGACGCCCCGTGCTCCGCGCTGGTGTCGGCCAGCCTTGCGCACCCGGGGGATCTCCCCCCGGGAGCGCAAGGCTTGCGGGCAGCAGCCTGCAGCGCGGAGCACGGGGCGCCCTCCAGAGGACGCCCCGTGCTCCGCGCTGGTGTCCGCAAGCCTTGCGCACCCGGGGGATCTCCCCCCGGGAGCGCAAGGCTTGCGGGCAGCAGCCTGCAGCGCGGAGCACGGGGCGCCCTCCAGAGGACGCCCCGTGCTCCGCGCTGGTGTCGGCCAGCCTTGCGCACCCGGGGGATCTCCCCCCGGGAGCGCAAGGCTTGCGGGCAGCAGCCTGCAGCGCGGAGCACGGGGCGCCCTCCAGAGGACGCCCCGTGCTCCGCGCTGGTGTCCGCAAGTCTTGCGCACCCGGGGGATCTCCCCCCGGGAGCGCAAGGCTTGCGGGCAGCAGCCTGCAGCGCGGAGCACGGGGCGCCCTCCAGAGGACGCCCCGTGCTCCGCGCTGGTGTCCGCAAGCCTTGCGCACCCGGGGGATCTCCCCCCGGGAGCGCAAGGCTTGCGGGCAGCAGCCTGCAGCGCGGAGCACGGGGCGCCCTCCAGAGGACGCCCCGTGCTCCGCGCTGGTGTCCGCAAGCCTTGCGCACCCGGGGGATCTCCCCCCGGGAGCGCAAGGCTTGCGGGCGTCAGCTGGCAGCGCGGAGCATGGGGCGCCCTTCGGAGGACGCCCCGTGCTCCGTGCTGGTGTCGGCCAGACTTGCGCACCCGGGGGATCTCTCCCCGGGAGCGCAAGGCTTGCGGGCGTCAGCTGGCAGCGCGGAGCACGGGGCGCCCTTCGGAGGACGCCCCGTGCTCCACGCAGGTGTCCGCAAGCCTTGCGCACCCGGGGGATCTCCCCCCGGGAGCGCAAGGCTTGCGGGCGTCAGCTGGCAGCGCGGAGCACGGGGCGCCCTTCGGAGGCCACCCCGTGCTCCGCGCTGGTGTTGGCAAGTCTTGCGCACCGGGGGATCTCCCCCCGGGAGCGCAAGGCTTGCGGGCAGCAGCCTGCAGCGCGGAGCACGGGGCGCCCTCCAGAGGACGCCCTGTGCTCCGCGCTGGTGTTGGCCAGCCTTGCGCACCCGGGGGATCTCCCCCCGGGAGCGCAAGGCTTGCGGGCGGCAGCTGGCAGCGCGGAGCACGGGGCACCCTTCGGAGGACGCCCCATGCTCCGCGCTGGTGTTGGCCAGCCTTGCGCACCCGGGGGATCTCCCCCCAGGAGCGCAAGGCTTGCGGGCGGCAGCTGGCAGCGCGGAGCACGGGGCGCCCTTCGGAGGACGCCCCGTGCTCCACGCAGGTGTCCGCAAGCCTTGCGCACCCGGGGGATCTCCCCCCGGGAGCGCAAGGCTTGCGGGCGTCAGCTGGCAGCGCGGAGCACGGGGCGCCCTTCGGAGGCCACCCCGTGCTCCGCGCTGGTGTTGGCAAGTCTTGCGCACCGGGGGATCTCCCCCCGGGAGCGCAAGGCTTGCGGGCAGCAGCCTGCAGCGCGGAGCACGGGGCGCCCTCCAGAGGACGCCCTGTGCTCCGCGCTGGTGTTGGCCAGCCTTGCGCACCCGGGGGATCTCCCCCCGGGAGCGCAAGGCTTGCGGGCGGCAGCTGGCAGCGCGGAGCACGGGGCACCCTTCGGAGGACGCCCCATGCTCCGCGCTGGTGTTGGCCAGCCTTGCGCACCCGGGGGATCTCCCCCCAGGAGCGCAAGGCTTGCGGGCGGCAGCTGGCAGCGCGGAGCACGGGGCGCCCTTCGGTGGACGCCCCGTGCTCCGCGCTCGTGTTGGCAAGCCTTGCGCACCCGGGGGGCGCATGGGGCGCCCTGAAACAGAGGGTTCCCCATGCTGCGGACTGTAGCCTGCCGCCGGTCGCGCGGGGCGCCCTGAAGCAGAGCGCCCCTCGCGCCAGGCAGACATGGGCCAGCCCCACAAGCTCGGGGGACAGCGGGGAGGCGCAGCACCGCCATCCCACTGTTCCCCGACCTGGTTTTTTTGGGGGGGAAATAAAGGGGGAAAAAAATTTCCTTTATTTCCCCCCTCAAAAAAGTAGGTGCGTCCTATGGGACGGAGCGTCCTATGGGACGAAAAATACGGTACTTACTATTTCATAATAAAGTAATTATAAAATACTTTCTTTGTGTTTATTTGATTCCTATTAAAGAGAGTTACTTTATATATAGTCAATATAGGCACAGAGTTAATTTTTTAAACATTTTCTAATGGTGGTGTGCCTCAAGATTTTTTTCATGAAACAAGTGTGCCTTTGCCCAAAAAAGGTTGGGAAACACTGATCTAGGTGACATGGTGTTCCTGTCTCTTTGAAGAGATCTCCATAAATGTTGTATCATTCCCCATTCTGTGGTGCGTGTGGCCCATATGCCAAGATGTTCCATTGCATTCTGGGTGGGAAGGATGGGCCTTGGCTCCATGGAAGCCAGCCAATGACAGAGAGACTTGGCTCCATTGCTCGGCAGATGAGAACTTCACCTTCCTTTGAAGAGCCAATCCACCATCTTGGAATCCAGCTAAATTAACTGAAGCATTTCAACGGGCTCTAATCCTGTCGGCAGCTGAACTGTTTCCTTGTTTACTGTTGAAATAATTACTGCTTTGCCATAATATTAGCTCTGAGCCGTGACTCCATTACCATTATCACTGGGATATTACCCATTTATTATCTCCCAGCAACCCTGGAAGATGAACACTAGACTTCGGAGACCAATTGTTTTACAGCAGACGGGATCTTGGCATGCATTGTTTAATGAGGTAAACTATATTATAGCCCGCATTAATTTGACTGCAGTGCACTCCACTAAATCATGCTTTAACCTGTAAATCTGCCATGGTTTCTGATGTGCACTTAATCAGGGAGGGCAAGCAAAAACCCTTTGTGGTGGTGGTAGTGGGGGAATGGAAAGGTCATTCTGAGCCTAGGTCTTCTGTCTCCATGGCAGCAGCTGTGGCGAGAGGCTCACAGGCAATGTCAAGGGGATTCTTTGCATCGAGCTCCACACTCCTTGCAACCCAGGAGCATTTCTTCTCAAGAGCTTTGAGTTTGTTGCATTGCATTCAAACAGCAAGTGAGTTTAGGAAAAATACATTAGAAGGAATGAGGCAGGGATAAAGGGAGCAAGATGCAAAGTGAAACCCCATATCAAGCCTGTTTAAAATATTCCTTTAAAAAAAAATAATGCTTTTTATTGCAAAGGAAAACATTCCACGCAATTTTTCATTATCATTACATATAACAATACAAATGTTTGAAAGATGCAGAAACGAACGACGGCTTTCTGTTTGATGTCCCAACTTAACAAAGAAAATGATGCAGAGCAGGTAAATGGTTGTTGCTGAGAGATAACAATGCTTCGAATAATAAGATCGTGATTCCACAGACAGACAATGGAGGGGTCAATAATAATTCCTGGACTGCAATCAGATCCACATAAAATCAAACTTTGCAAGTCATAAGTTTGTCTTCTGACATAAGTCATGAATGGTTACCATGTAGCTGCATAGACCGTCGGTTTGGCTTTACCCCTGGAAACTCGTAAAGAATTAGTGAGTTTTCCAGATATTGCAATAAATAAGACCTTCTTAAACCAGGTATCAAAGGGGAAAGCCAAGATAGTCCTCCATCTCTGGGCAATGGTTAGTCAAGCACTGACAAGCAAATAAATTATAATGGGTTTACACATATTTTTATAGGAAAGAAAAAGAATAACACATGGGGAATATATATATAACAACTGAAACTCGTTCGGACTGACACAGAGCCAGTTTATCATTAGAATGAGTGATGGAGTCCAACCATCTCTCAAGGGCCATATGTTCCCCATCCTGTCATAACAGGACTTAAGTTATTTTTGCCCTCAAGTTTGTCTATAAAAATGAAAGACCATAATCTTGCTGACCCTTCTTCTGGTGTGTCATTTCTAGACTTGTACACAATATCTTGAAGTTCTTCTCCAAAAAGTACTTCACAGTCTTAAGTTAGTTCTAGGTGCAAAACTACAAGGTGTGATTACATTAATTTCAGCAAAGAGTTGCTTCCTAAACCTGTTGAAGACATTACATTGCCACCATATGTGAAAGTATATTCCCATGCCTCTACAACCTCTCCGGTGTTTCAGAGCAACATTATTGTAAATGCTGTTCTTGAAAGCATCGCTGGGAAAAAAATGCACCTCTAATTTCCGTGGCATTAACTCTCACTTTTGGATCCCAAGAGATTAAGTAATGTAGCGTTAACAGCTGAGAATGACCATCTTTGGGATGAAACAAGGGTGATTGCTGTATATTTTGACTCAATTGTAGGGTGCCCCAGTGCAGCCACTAAGTCAGAGTTACAACCTCCAAGAGCTGTCTCCTCTCTTGCGCACCTGTTCCTTCCAATACCAAACATGTCTGTGCATCTGCATGCCCATTATCTGTGCCCAAAAACTACCAACTGCAAGTAGAAGAGAAAGATGTGGGAGCAATGATGTTGTAAGACATCATGGCTCAGCATGCTGGAGAAGCTCAATGGACCTGATTCCAATGTATCTGTGGACTATTTACTGGGTGGGGAGCACAGGGAGGACTTATAAGGACAAGTTTATGAGCACAATCCTTTCTGAGTTTTCTGACTGGTGTTTTAAAAGCCCAGCAGTTAGACAGAATATTTAAATAGCTACGATACCTAGATAATTCAGGCCACACAGCCTTTGAAGCAAGGGCTGTCTCTTTCATTTCCACGGTATGCCTTTGGGTGCAACAAGGAATTACTGTGACTTGGATTGCCTTGAGCTGTCGTGTTTTGGGGATAATTGCACACCCCAACAAAGAGCCACAATTGAAGGAGGCATGTGCCTTGAGCAAAAAGGAATGAAAAATTCCAACTCCCAAGCTTCTACCTATCTGCTCTGCTCAGGGACCCTTTGCTTGGAAACTGTGCTTGAGATGTTAATTTAGTCTCCAAAGTGGAATCTGCTGGAGTTTGCTGGGCTATGTTTCCTGGCATGAAAAAAGTTGTGTGTGTGCATGTGTGTTCATGAGTGTGTTTTGAGATGAGAGGGAGGGAGGAATGGGAGTAGCCTGGTCTCTCCATATTGTCATATTCTTTTTTAGCAATAAAGATGGCTGCAGGACAATAACCTTATTCCTTCTACAAAGACAGAAACCGCTGTACCTCTGCCTGGCTTGCCCGCCTCTGAGGCAGCAGAGGAAGAGCCGGGGACAGAGTATCTGAGATTCAGGAGATCTCCACACAAATTAAAACCTTTTATCGGGCTCTAATAGATGTGCAAACTAATTATATTTTGGCCAAACTTTGCCGGCGACTCCCCCGAGGTATTATTATAAAATTCTGAGCTGGAGAAGTGAAGCGCGTCCTCATTCTGTCAATGCTAGGATGCTTCAGCTGCAGAAAACTGTGCTCTGGCTCATTTTTGCGTTCTGTGATGTGTGTATGTTTGTGTGTGAGTGAGTGCGCATTTCATAAGCTGTGGTGGTTGCATTTTGAAAGGCATAGCTAACTTAAAAGGGACTGGAGTTTAATTGTAGTTTCATTTAATGGCTTGTCATTGGCTTGCTGTATGGATCATTTCAATCCAACAATTTGCTGTGGTCTTAAGAACCTTAGATCAGGGGGTGGGATTCCCCCCACCCGGAGGATGCATTTTGTTAAGGGCAATCTGTATGGGGCTGCAGGCTGGTTGGTGGTGCTGAAGTCAGCTGTGAGTGGGGGCAGAAATAAAAATAGGAAGGATCATCTGCCTCTCCCCTCCTCTCTCTTTCTCTTTCTAACTCTGCCACCCCTCAGATCTGGGATAGCTAACTTGGTAGCAAATGAGACTCTTAATCTCAGGGTCACAGGTTTGAACCCCACATTGGGCAATAGATCCCTGCATTGTATGTGATTGGACTAGATGACCCTTGGGGGACCTTCCAATTCTACAGCTCTGTGACTCCTGTCCGTCCCTGACATCCCCTTATCTCTCTCTCACCCTCTTCTATCTCCTTGGCACCTCTCTCTCTCTCTCTCTCTCTCTCTCTCTCTCTCTCTCTCTCTTTCTCCCTCTCTCTCATCCTTTCAGGGACAGCTCTATGTATTGCCAAAGGGGCGGTGGTACTTTAGAATTCAGGTAGGCAGTCTATAACACCAAATCTGCAATTTAGCAGATTTTATTAAAGAACATAGGCCAATGATGCCATTCCCCCTTGTGTTGCCTGGAGAACTCCATACATATGGCAACAGGTACAGACTCATGGCAGCCAAGATGCAACCCTCATGCCAGCATTGGGTCAGCCTAATTACCTTATATGTTTTTTGTTATGTTTATATAATTAAGGCATTAACCACCCATTCTGGTATTGGGGTTCCCACCAGTGTAAAAGGCTACTTCATACTCTAGGGCAGTGGTTCTCAACCTTTGGGTCCCCAGAATGTTGTTGGACTACAACTCCCATCATCCCTGAGCTCTGGCCTTGCTAGCTAGGAGTGATGGGAGTTGTAGTTCAACAACATCTGGGGACCCACAGGTTGAGAAAGGCTGCTCTAGGCGGTTACATCAGCAGCATCTTTGTTTGGATGACATGCCAGTTTCTCACTAAAGTGAAAGACTTACTTTCTTCCTTTCCTCCCCTCCCCCACTTTTAATTTGTATACTATCTTTCTATATATACTATACACAAGGCAATTTACAAGCAGGAAAAAATATATACACACATTATAGAAATTTGATCCAATACAAAGAATCATAGAAACATAACTATAAAACAAACAATAAGGCAATATTCAATAACCCATTATAATACAGTAACACACAATAAAATTAAAAGCCAACAAATAATAATAATTAGACAGAAATTCAGTATCAGCCATTACAATAAACAATTGTAAGGCTAACTAATACTTGGCAGAAAGTTAACATGGATAGCCTTTAAGACTGGCCTGTACTTCCTAGAGCAGGTGTCAGCAGAAGCCTTCTCTTAAAGATAAAGATTCCCACACAGAGCCATCTCAGCCTAACTAAGTGTGAAGGAACTACCAAGCTTATGGAATAAACAGAGTCAGCCACATAAAGGCTCTCAGGTCCACAGGATTTCTTGGGCACATGAGGAGCAATTGCTGGATACTACCACATTCTCCTCAAGGTAACAATCATTTCCTGCAGTATGGCACTTCAACCTATCATTAGACACAGTGTGGCAACTCACTCAGGCAACTGCTCTTGGGAAGTAGCCATGATGTACCAAATGGCTTGCTTCGTGTGTGTGTGTGTGTGTGTGTGTGTGTGTGTGTATATATATATATATATATATATATATATATATATATATAAATTTATATACCTCCCTTCCCCCCTGAAGGAGACCATGGTGGCAAACATATTCATGATGTTTTCTAATGCGTTTTAAAACACTTAACGCATTTTGGAAACAGTTACAGTTTCCAGTTCAATGAAAAACTTTTTAAAAGCAGCTGCAGTTTGTTTCATCTGTATCCCACCTTTCCTTCAAGTAGCTCAAGCTGATGTGCATGGTTCTCTCCTCCCCATTTTATCCTCAGGACAACCCTGTGAGGCAGGTTAGGCTAAGAGGCAGTGACTGGTCCGAGGTTGCCCAGTGAGGTTGCCCAGTGAGTCTGACACTCTAACCACTACACCACTTTGGCTCTCAGGCTATTTGCCCATCTGCCCTACCATCATCTACTATGATTGACTCCATCTCTCTAAGGTTTCAGGCCCAAAGAGGCCTCCCCTCATCATCTGCCACTAGATCTTTCCAATTTTTTGGCTTTCTTTTCCTCTTTTACAACTGAGGCACACTAGGGCTGTCATCCCACATCCCATAGCAGAAAGCATTGTACATTAATACTCCCTGCTATGTGAATTCATAGCACACTGGATAGAGGCAGTTTGGTATTAGGGTTTTCCATTAAGTGGTCCAGTAGACAGATAATGATTGATTGCATTTATATTTCACCTATTTCTCCAGGGAGCTCAAGGTGGTGTACATGGTTCTCTCCCTCATTTAATCCCTACAACAACCCTATTTAGGCTGAGAGTCAGTGATTGAGCCACAGTCACCCAGTGACTTTCATGAACAAGTAGGGATTTGAATCCTGGTCTCCCAGGTCCTAATCTAACACTTTAACCACTACACCATGCTAGCTAGTGGTGTACAGCCAAAGAGCACCCAAACTATGCCCACCTTTCTGGTGGCAATGCAGATCATCCTCTAGTGAGGGCTGGGGGAGCCTGTTGTTAGGATCCAGTGCTCATCAGCTGTGGCCACTGGCCAGGCTGGCTAACATAGATGAGAGCTGGAATCCAACAGCAGCAGCAGGGCAACAGTTTTCCATATTGTGAGTTATCCTCAGTGGGAGTTGTAGTTCAGCATAGGGAGCCACCTCTGATATATATACATATATGTACCAGACATGGTGTCAATGACCTTTTCCACTGCTGGCCTGATACCATATTCTCCTTTGGAACTTTTTTTTTTCAGCAATAGGGCTCATACATTTATGCCAGAGTAGTGCTTGAAATATCTATTTGATAAACTAATAAGAGGAAATACTGGCAAAAGGTTGGGTGAAAATTCAATTATGTGCTAATTTTGAAAGACTGGGGTAGATAGAGGATGGGATCAGCTGTGCAAATACTTCCATATATCAAATGCATTCAGAATTTCTGTTTCGGCCCTTTCTTTATTCCTTGAATGGGTGGACTTCACAGATAGAAACATAATTGAGAGAGAGAGAGATTAACTCAGTGGTGCTAGAATGAAATCCTATTTAATTCAGGGTTAAACGTTCAAGGAGAAAATGTCATTTATGTCAGTGGTAACCAGAGGTGCTGCCCTCCAGATATTGTCGGGCCCCAACTCCCACCTGCCTCAGCCAACATGGCCAATGGTCAGGGATGGTGAGTTGTGAGGGCACTATGTTGGATATCCCTGATTTGTGCAGTTGATTTTCCTCCTAAATACATTTATTTTAGCAGGAAGGCTAAAGAGAATATTCAACTGGGATGCTGGGAAGGGGGGCAGACAGCTATATCCAATTATTAAATTGCCGGTCTGAGCCCAAGATCTATATCCAATTATTGGTCTTTTGATTAAGCATTCAGTTCTAATTTTGCAGTTTTCTCCTTTCCATCTCTATCTGTCTCTACTTGTTTGGGGGTTGGGGAAAGCATATACATTTTAAAAAATAATAAATAGTTTTGTTGCATACCTAGGCTCAAGCTCACAGGTGTGAGAGTTCTGAGTTCCTAGAGAGAAGCATCGGTGAGCAAGCCTACCCCTTACCAGAGGGCTTTGCGTTTCATTTTCCTCCTTGCCATCTGGCATCCCGTCTCATGGGTGCCCGCGATTGGCTTCCCAGATACTGGCATCCTTTCCAATTGTCACTAATTACATTGCAGGTCGGTAAATCATTGCGGGCGAGGGAGCGACAGAAGAAATGGGAAGGACCCCTGCCATGCTGTGGAGGGACAGCCTGGTGCTTGGAACAATTTGTCAACTCCTCGGGCTGCAGGCTGTTTTGAGCTCGCTGACTGTGACACTGTCACTGTTTGGCACACCAGCCCTGGGCGCAGGCATGCAAAGCAGATGTGGCAAATTCACAGCACTAGCCACTAAGGCAACGGGTGGCTATATCTACCTACCTACCTACCTACCTACCTACCTACCTACCTACCATCAATCTATCAATATTGATATATAACTATATCAAGAGGTCCTAGGCAAATTCTAGGTTGCTGCCTGTTCATGATCACACTGTACATCAGGGGTCTGCAAATTTTGTCAGCAGGGGGCCAGTCCACTGTCCCTCAGACCTTGTGGGGGCCATATATATTTTGAAGGGAAAAAGATGATGCAAGAGCCCTGGTGGCTGCTTACCTGTGTCTTGCGAGTGGCAGGGGCTGGTGGCGGTGGTGGCGGTTGTGGCGGGATGATGAGTGGTGTGCAAAAGGGCTCTGGAGAGGGGCTGCTTAAAATAGCAGCCACTCAAGCACTGCTGCTGCTGGCACCAACAAAGCCCAGCCCCCTTCTTCCTCTAGGCAGGGCAGGGAGAAGGCAGGAGGAAGGAGGGAGGAGGCGCCGTGTGAGGGAGAGGGAGGGAGAAGGAAAGAACACGCGTGCTGGTGATTCATGCGGAGATTCCCGGACCATCCATGGGCCAGATCCAGAAGGCAATTGGGCCTGCGGGCCTTAGTTTGCCTACCCATATTGTACATTATTAGGATCTGGCTGTTAGCACACTTCCTGTGGTATCTGACAGATTTTTGAATATATTAAGTTATTGATTTTAGAGAAAGTTTCTAGTCCTGTTGGGGAGGCGCAACAATATTGAAAACCATATCTTCTATTGCCTCTTTGACCAGAAAATAGGGAAGTTTTCAGGATAAGATTTCTAAAGGTCAAAGAAGACAAATCACCCCTTTTCTCTTCTTTCTTTTTCCCTAGCTTCCAACACAAAAACATTAGTTTCATTATATGGAGAGCTGCCATGTTCTCTCCTATCTGCACTACTGTTTTCTATTCAGACTTAATTAGACTGCTTAATTTTCTAATTCCCAGGCTAAGGAATTTCAGACATATAATCTGTAACCTGTAATATTATTATCATTATCATTTATTACCCACCCTAACCTCAAGGTCCCTGGGTGGGTTACAAGACAGTATTGAAACCAGTTTAAAACAACTTACAATCACAAAAATAAGGTGGGTCCTATTTTTTTTTTTTTAATGTTTTCTGATTTTGCTTGTTCCCTCCTCTCCCTCGCTCCCCCACCCTTCCCTTTTCATGCAAATCTTCCCAGGGAACTCTGGGAACTGTAGCTCTGGGCGGGAAACAGGGGTCTCCTGATGAGTCTCAGCACCTTTAATGGACTTCAGCTCCCAGAATGCTTTGGGGGAAGCCATGGGTATTAAAAGTGGTTATTCATGGTGTTTTAAAAGAATGGTGTGAATGTGGGCTTTGACTGAAATCACACCCTGCAACTGTCCTGATAAAACTGAGACACTGTGTGAGCTCACTGCACCCCGAAACACACAACAGGACAGCCCTGAAAGATTGTGATTTTGCACAAGAGCACAGCACCTGGAAACACATGTTTGGAAGCCATGTTCTCTCATGGGTCATGTGACTTGTGCAGGAGTGAAGCCCCAGAAGACAGGCATCCCGTTTTTCCGCTACAACATGTTGGAGGGGATGTGATATGCTAGCATGTCACACTAAATTTTATTTGCATCAGTGGCGTGACATAACAATGAATGCCAATGAACAACATCTCTACTCCCCCATGTCACCCCCCCCCCCAAAAAAAAACCCCACACAGCAAGTAATAACTGTATGGTGGTATACCACACCAAATTTCTTCACCATGATTTTCTGGGTTAAGCGGTTTGCAAACAGATTATTTCTGGAACCAATTAATGCAGAAATGAATGCTAAATTTCCAACAGATTCTTGCTAGCTTTCCAGAAGTGGCTATTAATTTGTATAAAATCTCAATCAGAATGCAGAAATTAATAGTTAGGGAAACATCAGGGAAAGGGAATAAATTGTCGTGTGATTGCAGTCTAAGTTAATGAAAGGTAGAACCAACTAATTCTAGTTTTGTCCTCATCCCACCTCCCTGTTGAATTCTACAAATGCAAAACTGAGGCTAAGCAGAAGGAAGCTGAGAGTCAGGGCCACTGGCAGGGGTCTCTTCCAATCTTAACTAAAGATATTGGGTGTTGAACCTGAGACCTTCTCCATGCAGACCAGATGCTCTCCGACTGAGCTGCAAGGGCCTCCTGGCTTTCCTCCGAAACACTCCAGAAATAATGGCAATGAATCCCATTACCTCGTTGTGCAATTCAGCAGGCAAACCACCTCTCCAATTCACTGTTGCTTCTGCCAAACAGAGTTTAACTCTAACAAAGCAAATAAATGTGATTGAGTAGCTCAAACAATGAAATGGTGTTTGCATAATGTGTGTACTTGCAACAGGTTATTCAGAAATTGACTTTCCATTTGGTGTTTGACCTGCAGGTGAAATAAATATTCTGGTTTGAACTAAGGGAGCCTGTTTTGTCTGCATTGTAGCCCTTAGTGCATCCATTCAAGATCCTTCCAATGTTTCTGCTGCTTAAAGTTTGGCAATCTGTTCCAGAGGAGTCCCCATTAGGCAGTGACCAACTATTTTGAGATCACCTATCCCCCACTAATAATTATTATATTATATTATAATATATTATATTATATTAAAGGGACGCGGGTGGCGCTGTGGGTAAAACCTCAGTGCCTAGGACTTGCCGACCGCATGGTCGGCGGTTCGAATACCCGCGGCGGGGTGAGCTCCCATCTTTCAGTCCCAGCTCCTGCCCCCCTGGCAGTTCGAAAGCAACCCACTATTATATTATTATATATTATATTATATTATATTATATTATATTATATTATATTATATTATATTATATTATATTATATTATATTATATTATATTATATTATATTATATTATATTATATTATATTATATTATATTATTATATTATATTATATTATATTATATTATATTATATTATATTATATTATATTATGCTTTGTAGCCAAGACTGTTAAACATCAAACAAGCTTGCTTGTCAAAAAAAGAGAAAACAATAGTTTTTTGGGACGAAGGTTCTGTCTTGCGCCTTCTCTCCCCATGCTCAGCTTGCCCAAGCCATAACACCCTTAAGCTTTTTCGTTGCACAGATTGTTGGCTAATGGGGCGGAGCCAGCTAAGGATGCCTTCCATTAATGGAGCAGAATATAAACAGAATAAAGCCTTCATTTCTCGGGCTGCAGTTTCATTATTAATATACTTTCCAGTTCACAGGTTGTTCATTTGCTTCCATGTTTTCTCAGCTGGTGTAATCTTGCAGCGCTGAGTGAGAACAGTCATAAAATTTCCATTTCCAGTTGAGTGTGCATCCAATTCACCATGAAATGTTCTCGCTGCCGTGAATATTAAGTGTGCTGGGAGAGGTTTCTGCAGGATTAACCTGGGAGGAATCCCGGCTACGTTGGGAATCTGGGGGGGGGGGGCAGATTGCCTTGGTGGGAAGAGTGGGTGGCAGCAGTGAGGAGCTGATAAGGCCATAAAGGGAAGCAGAATAGAAAGGCCTGCAGTGGACCCAGGTGGAAAGTGAGGCATGGTGGGAAGGAGAGGAAGAAAGTAGGTTTGGCAGAGTAAAAAAAGAGCAAAAAGTAAAAGAGTAAAGGAAGTTCAGTGGCCGAGTAAAAACATGTATAACATAGAAAAAGTGGACAGAGAGAAGTTTTCTTGCTCTCTCATAATGTTGCAACTCACAGAGACCCAATGAAGCTGAAGGTTCGAAGATTCAGTAGATGGCCTTAGGCTGCCATCCAACTCTAATTCTACGATTCTGGGATTCTATGAAATTGTCCCAAAGTTAACATGAATCAGGAAGCAGGGAGGGAAACTATGTCATGTGATGCCTCTACTTGATTGGCTCACTAGACCAATGAACAGCTCCTAGGTTCTATAGATTCCATTGGATGTGCCACGAGACTTGTCAAACATTTTGGATAAGATTAATTTAGAGCAAATTGCAATCTGCTTCTGGGTTTTTAGGGGTGGAATTGTTGTTGTTTTTTTGCATCTGGCAGGGAAAGATCTGTTGGAAAGGGAAGACTATTTCTTTACTACTTTCCTGTATTAAGATTTGTGGAAGCCAACCAGAACAGTTGGTAGGGCAATGCCCAAGCCCTGTCTCTTGAGCTCTGCCACTCTGCCTATTATTTTCTAACACCAGGCACATTGGCCTAACTTTTTGCCATCCTTAAAAAAAATAAAATCCAGCCAGATGCTGCAGCATGCTGTGGCATTTGAAAACCAGCTGGAGGAGACAAGGGGAAGGCTCTGAGCTCTCCAGGCCACAGCAGGCTGTGTGAAGCTTCATAAGCTAAGCAGGGTTAATCTTGGTCAAGTGCTTGGCCACAGAGCCCTGGCTTGTATAATTAGATTGACTTGTCAGAGTTTCAGAAGTTATCGATTCTCAGGTTTGTTATCCTCAGTCAACAGTCCTTGTTTTCCCCACCAGCAGGGAATCAGAACAGGGAGGTTTCCCATGATGGTCCATTTCATAAGCACAACACGTAATATATTTCCTGGTCCGCATCTGTAGTGGAATTGTTTTTAAGGTATTTTATCATGTGCCATTTGCCACCCTGGGCTCCTTTTAGAGAAAGGTGGGACATTAATTTAATTGCATTTATATCCCAGCTTTTTCTCTGAGGAGCCCTTCCTCATTTAAATCACAACAACCCTGCGAGGTAGGTTACTCTGAGAGGCAGTGTCACCAAATGAGCTTCATGGCCTAATGGGGATTTGAACCCTGATCTCCCATGTCCTACCTAGTCCAACATTCTAACCACTACACCACATTGCTGGCTATGAACAGATGTGTAAAATTCTCCTGATAAATGTTGCTAGTCTTTAAATGACAATGTTATGTTTTTTTCATCATCATCATCATCATCATCATCATCATCATCATTTTTTATTTATGCCCCACCCTTCTGGCTGGGTTTCCCCAGCTGTTCTGGGCGGCTTCCAGCAAAATATTAAAATACAATAATTCATCAAATATGAAAAGATTCCCTAAACAGGGCTGCCTTCAGATGTCTTCTGAAAGTCAGATAGTTGTTCATTTCTTTGACATCTGGTGGGAGGGCATTCCACAGGGCGGGTGCCACTACCGTGAAGGCCCTCTGTCATCGTAGACATTCTTCTGGTATTTTGAATGAACAGGGGAAAACAACCACCACCTAATTTTATCTTTTACTTTATGTCAAGCATAGCCAATGTGTTGCGTACTGTACTGTGAACCACAACTATTTTTCCTGGCCTTTGGCTATACTTGTAGGGGTCAATGAAAGTTGGCATCCAAAACATCCGGGGGGAATATGGTTGAAGAAAGTGTAATCAACAACAGCAACCAAGTTTATTATATAGTCAAAATGTCGGTTCATTTGTATCTTGCAATGCAAACAATGCAAACAAATTTAGAGTTTTCCCCAAATACTGCTTTAGATTGGGCAATTGCATGATGCTGGGAAATGCAAGGTTTGCTCCTGCTGTACAGATATATAGGAATTCATTTGTTGTCCATCCCGTCTGCAGACATGGTGATTTTGAACAGTTATTTAGCTGCTCAGTAGCAATACACTGAGTATTAAGTCCTGTCTTCGCTTAAAATCCTTCAGATGTTTTACTAAAGGAGCAGCCTCCCCCCACAAACATACTTTGAATGTTGCTTTGAGCCAAATTTCAGTGCGAAATCTAGGTGTCAGGCAGGATATGCTGAAGCATCACAGCAACAGATGCCTGCCTCAGATTTTATTGGAAAAAAATCAAGAAAGGAGGGAGAGGACTAAAGATAGGCACATGTCAAATTTGCTTGGCAATAGACCAAGCCATTTCCAAGCCAGTCACCAGGATGAAAAGCCCCGGTGGCTCATGGGAAATGCAATTTCCCACAAATCTACTGTCTTAGGAAAATTACACTTCACAATGGAAATGGTGCCTTTTGTCCTGGTGTCCTGCAATGCTGCAGGCACCAAAGATGGGGAGTCGGGAAGGAAAGAGGGCATAGGATTAGGAGATTAGGAGATCAGAAGATCAGGAACTAAGTGAAAGGAAGAGGACTGATAAGCCCATAATTTGTAAGGATGCCCAGTTTTGTGTTGCCAAAAAATGAGGATTTGCATCACACACAAAGAGCTCAACAGTTTGCATGAAATTTGCATGTGATTATTGATGCATATATATGTCATGCAACAAATTTCACCTCAGTGGGGAAGACAGCAGGTGACTTGTGTCCCTGCTCTATCTGTTGTCCAGATGCTGCTGTTGATGGGCAAATTTCAGGGCCGATGTTCACCCTTCTTTTGGTTCCTTATTGTTAAACCAGACCTGGGCTGGACAGCTGCCACATAGAGGACACCTTCAAGCAGGGAGCTGACCTCTGACAGCCCTTTCAAATAGAAGTCTGTCAAAATAGGACTCCTGGCTCCCCTATGATTTTTTCCCCAGCTTTGGGAAGCACATTGTGGGGTTTCTAATGCTCATCTCCATGCACAAATACATATAGTGTGGCCCAGATACAGAGAGCTTTGCCAGCATCTGTAATGATTATCTCACTTCCAGGTCTGCTTATTCCATAGCTAAGGTGCTCAGTTTAGATCTTGTTGGTGCTTAACCCAAATCTGCCTCCCCAAAATTTAAACCCATTGCCTTTTTTTGGCCATATAAAGTTTCCATTTTAGTTTTTTTGGGATCATTAAAAAGATCCCTCTGTGTCCATTTGGTTTCCTGCGAGGCATGTTTTACAGCTGTGCTTTCAGTATCCTTTTCTTTCAAAAACTTGCAGCCCCATTAACCTCCTTTTTCATTTATCTTGTCTCTCCACGGGGAAGACTTTCAAGGTGTTTTAACTGCCCCCCCCTTGGCTTACAATGCAGGGTCACATTCAGGTCACTGTCTGCTTGTGTTGATTTCAGAAACCTGCCTCTCGCTGCATAGCTTTCTGTTCTTTGTATGATCATTGATCTCAACATAACATCTCAGGCATTTTTTTTGGTTGACTGGTGGTGGGGGTGGGCTTTTCTTATAGTCAGAATCTGAAAATCTTACTGGGTGTTGTGAAAGTATCCCTACCCCACCCAATCAGCCTTCCTTAACTTGGTGCCTTCCAGAGGTTTTGAACTATAATTCCCATGCAGCCCACAGAACATGGCCAATAGTCAGAGATGGGTTTAGTCTGAAACATCTGCAGGGCACCAGTTTAGGGAAGCCTATTCTAAGTCAAGAATGGTTAGTGTCAGGGAACTGCCATCGGAGCCAAGAGCAGAGGTAAGGCTCCCCAGCGATGCTGGAGAAGGGCCCAGCAGAGGGAGAGAGAGAGAGAGAGAGCACTTCCTCTGGGGAAGGAAATCAGCGTGACACCAGGAAGAAAGGGGAGCATGAGAGGGCTTCGGAGGGAGGGCTCTGAGACTCTTGCACCGAGACCAGCGGGGAGAGCGCAGGACCTCCGCTAGGCACGCCCACTCTGCGCAGAAAGCCAGGCAGAGACTTGGTGTCAAGGAGCTTTTATGTTGGATCAAGTTCAGGAAACGCCCACTGACGGATTCTGCCAGCGACTGACACAGCCACGGAGTAAGGGCTGTGCAGCCAGGGAAAGGTTAGCCGGACAACGCTGTCCGGAGCAGTTGCTACTTACGCACAAGCAACCATAATTCCCATTACAGTTAGTATCCCTGAAAGACCTGCAGTGTGTGCCCAGCTCAATGGAGTCAGGCATCAGCAAATACTTACTACTTTGATACCGTGAAGAACATAAGAGCATAATAAGAGCCTTGCTGGTTCAAACCAATGGCCCATCTAGTCCAGCATCCTGTTCTCACAGTGGTCAACCAGATGCCCATGGGAAACCCTCAAGTGTCCTTGCACAGGCCATGTGCTTTCTGAAAATGCTAAGGGAAATCAAATCTGACAGGCCTCCTCTTTGCTTGCATCCAAGAAACATGTAATATAGCACAATGTTGTTGTGAATTGTTTCATGTAGTTGTATTGTTGTCTACTGCCTTGGGTTCCCCTTGTGGAGGAAGGGCTTCCCTTGAGATGATAGATAGAGATAGATAGATAGATAGATAGATAGATAGATAGATAGATAGATAGATAGATGATAGATAGATAGATGGATATGCCTGGATTGTGGTTAGACTTACATAGACCTTCTGAAGGATGAGGCAGCATGTTAAACCATGTGGCACCTTGGCCATTTCCAACCATACCATCCTGTGAAACAGTGGGAAGTCATTAGGTGCAATAAAATTTGGTGGAGCTCAATGCAGTTAAAACAGAAAGTTGAGAGTGGGCAGTCCAGTAGATCTGGGGGCAGGTGGCTGTTGGAAGGGGTCATGGAGAATAACCTCACTGGATCAGGCCAACAGCCCATCTACCACAGCTAGTGAACTTGTGTACCCACATACACCTTATTCCAGCATCACCTTTATGTTGGTTTCTGCTCTTACCAGAATATAAGGATTTGTTTGCCATGACATGATGGATGTCCTTGCACCTTCCAACTTGAGTATAATAATGCACTTCATGGACTTTCCCTTCAAAGGGGTAGCATCTTTAAATATTTGCAAGCTATCACTCCTGTCCCCATTGGGCTGTGTTGGTGAGGTTTTCCACCCGTAGGTATCCCACCTAAAGTTTTGTGGTCCTGGGAACTTTGGAGTCCCACCTCCTTCTTTTGTGCTGATGATTCCTTTTGCCTCCATAAGGACTGCCACTAGAAGAATTGAGTTCTCTTTTAGTATATATGATTATCTCTGAATAGCTGTCTCTGTTAGCATGTCCTGAGCTTCTGTTTTATGTTCAACAAAGAAGCTTTGCAAGGAAGGTCTTAATCCTAAAGTATTTATAGAAGTGTTGAGGTTACTTGAGCGTCCTGGCATGATTCCAGCCTTGCATAGATTTGCCTCCCCTTCTCTCCAACTTCCTGTGTGGTATTGCTCTAAAATAGTGGAGGTTGGTTGGCTTTGAAATGCAAGGGCTTTGTTCTGTGTGTGGCTAATTTGTATGTCATCTTGGGACTTCCCCTGTGATGAAAAAAGCATTAGAGGATGAAAGTAGCCAATTGCAAAACTTGAAGGAGCTCTTTGGGGTCCACTAGGAAGCTGCAGTAGGTCGGAGAGGCGGGGGAAGCAGTTCAATGCTTGTGGTGAGAGGTTGCGGCAAGGCAAATCTAGATGTTTGGGGAAGGGGGTGAAAGCTAAAAGTCCAGGGTCCCTACTGACTTATGAGCCTAGTGCATATGCACCCCTGGTGTGTCCCCTGTTGATGGCCCTGTGAGTGGGATGTGCCAGTTCAGTGGTTCCCAACCCTCTTAGAGCCATCATCTCTTTCGTTCCATAAACTCATCCCCTGTGCCCCTTCCCTACCCTATAGAAAGCATTATTCAGGATAGCAGTTTGCACAAGCTACTAAGGAAGATAATAACACAATAAAATTCAGAATAGTAGCAGTTAATGGCACATTTATTCAAAACCCAGTTAAAACTATTTAGTTTAATTAACTCAACGAAATAGATGAACTTGATCCATTGATACCAGCTTTTTAAAGTCTGATAGTCAATGACACCTCCATCACACACACCCTGCTGTCCCCTTGCGTCTAGATAATCCTACCCACCCCAGGGCATGGTTCACTGCCTACTTTAGGAACCACTGTGTTTGTTGTTGCTATTGTCGGACAAGTGAAAGTCAGAAACCCTTGTAGATCAACTGCGGATGTACTGGTATGCTACAGTAGTAACCCAAAGGAAAAGCCCTCATGTGACCCTGGAGGACCACCACTCATCAAAGCAGACAGCACTGAGCAAGATGGACAAATGGTCCAATTCTGTGGAAGGCAGTTTCTACGCTCTACTCTCCCACCCTCTCCATGCCAGCATGACCTCAGGGCAACATTGCTTTGGAGGAGAGCTATAACACAAGCTCTTCCAAAGAGCTCGGCACTTCAAGCATGATTGGGGCAAGAAAGAAGGGAGGACATTCTGTGGCAGTTTTCATAGCATGACCTAAGAGGGGGGCAGGTTAGTGGCAGAGCTATTATGTGCCCTTCCTGCCAGAAAAATAAATCCCCCAAATTCTCTGAACAAGAGAAAAAAGGTGAAGCAAGAAAAATAAATTTGTGTGCTTAAAAAGCAGTCATTTTTACTGCTTGGACACTGTAGATTAGAATCTGCAGGTAGAAGAGCAGGTGGAAAATAGCAGGTGAACATTTGAACACTGTGAATGCTTTATACTCTTTGGTTCATCGCCCTGCTTAGGTCCTAAACCAAAGCCCCTCGAGGACAATGTGAGTCTTTCTATTGACTTCAGTGGGCTTAGGATCAGGACCTTAATGCATAGCTGCTCTTGCACAACTTCTGCCTGTCCCTCTCACATGATAAAGCCCAATCATAATTATAATAATAATAATTTATTATTTGTACCCCGCCCATCTGGTTGGGTTTCCCCAGCCACTCTGGGCGGCTTCCAACAAAGATGAAAGATACACTAAAATGTCACATATTAAAAACTTCCCTGAACAGGGCTGCCTTCAGATGTCTTCTGAATCAGGTAGATGTTTATCGCTTTGACATCTGATGGGAGGGCGTTCCACAGGGCGGGCGCCACTACCGAGAAGGCCCTCTGCCTGGTTCCCTGTAACTTGGCCTCTCGCAGTGAGGGAACCGCCAGAAGGCCCTCAGAGCTGGACCTCAGTGTCCGGGCAGAACGATGGGGGAGGAGACGCTCCCAAGGTGTGTTGTGCCATTCTCAAGGCCTGTGAGCTGGGTCAAGACCACTCTAAGGCCTTGTGAATATGCCCCAGCATAAGCTAGGGTATTTGCCTAGATTTTGAAGGCTGGGAGAGGGGGTCCACCTGGTTCTTTCTTCTTGGATACAAACACACAAGGAGAGCGGGAATCACTTTTAAAACTGAGGAATAAGAGTTAGACTGTCAAGGAGCTGTCAGGCCATCCTTACAGGTCATCCACAGGGCAGGAAAAAACTTCAGGCATGAAATGCAATTAGCTTTTATTCACAGAAAGTAACAACACAGCAGATTTACTCTATCTTGACTCATTCAGCTTCGGACGTTGCTGAAACTGACCACAGGCCCTGCCCTTTCCCTTTAGCCTCTCACTCTGGATCCCTTCCTAGCAGATGGAAACTGTGACAAAGGGGTGGGCTCCTCCTCTAAACCTGCTTGGCCCAGGACTCTCCTCCACCTGGGTGTCAGAAGGGAACAGAGCCAGCAGGACTGGGAGTGTCCAGTTGTTCAGAAGCAGGGGCAATCTCTGACCTCTCTGTGTCTGAGTTTGCACTGACACTGTGACTCTCAGCCTCTAACCCTGTCCTGGAAGGGCCTCCTTCTTCTGACCCCCCTCGATTGCTCAAGACTCCTGCTAAGTCGTCTAAGTCGTCTTCTGTGTCATCCCTTGGGGGCTGTAGGGCAGGCGGTACCCACGACTCTTCCTCATCCAGCCAGTCCCTGACATAGACCCATTCTAAAGTAAGAGGGCTTCCTTTTGACTGCACATGTGCAGATAACATTTTACAAAATTATAACTAGTCTCTGTCTTGGCATAACTACCAATATCCTGAATATTTCAATAAAACTCTGAATACATTCAGACGTCTTGTGGAACAAGGGAGTGGTACCAATGGCTCTTGTAGTCCAGCATCCTGTTTTCAAAGGGGCCAGACAGAGGAGTATAGAAAGCCCGAAAGCAAAAATTGAGCACAAGAGCACTCCCTCCTCCTGAACTTTCCAGCAAGTGGTATTCAGAAGCATTGCTTTATACAACTGTGGAGGCAGAGCAAAGCAATTGTGGCTGGTAGCTAGAGGTAGCCCTCTTCTCTGTGAATTTCCCCAAGCCTCTTTTAAAGCCATATAGGTTAGTGGCCATCACAAAACACACAAAGCAGGAGGTTCCTGAGCTAAGGAATGCCAGGCCCACTGGACAGGTCCCTCCCCTGTCTAGACGAGAGATATTTTATCCTGCTTCTCTGGGGCATCAGGCAAAAGGAGGCCAGCCCTGGAAGAAAGGCCATTTGAAATAACTGCAGTGTATTAAAAAGGTTGTGGGGGAGCGGGAGGGGGAGAGAAGGGAAGGGACCCAGGGGCTACTGCATTGCCATGGCTTTAAATTACAGAGTAGGAGGATGAAAATAAGAGAGAGGAACGGGGAGAGAAAGTGGGAGAGAGCAGGAGGAAGAAGAATTGCTGTTGTTTTTCCAAGCAGATGGGAAAGTTCAGGGGATCAGAAAAAGACTATTATTATCTCGACTCAATGGTGACAAGACTTGAAAAGAATGGGATCTCTCCCCCCCCCCCTCACCCCTCTCTACCTATGTGTGGGACATTGGCGGAATCCATTTCCGTGTGCATCAGCAGGGAAAGAGTCAGGCGAGAGAAATATCTTCAAAGCTAGCAAGCGGGGGAATTATCTCCACAGCTGGGCAGCAGCCTCTCATTTTACTGTCCTCTGTCTCTTTTTCTTATCCAGATGCCCTCGGGGTTTTTGTCTTCTGCAAAAGTGCAGGCAAGGGAGGGAATACACCTGAGTCTTTTGTTCTAGATTCAGATGGTCTGTGAGTTATGGCTGCTGCTGGGGCCATCCTGCTTGGTGCTCAGTAACCCCGAGCATCACCAGGGAATGCAGAAAGCTGAGTAGGCTCTGATGTTGGCAGGATGCAGCCCTCGGCTGTGCAAAGTGAGGTGGGGCTGAGAACAGAGAATAAAAATTAGCATGTATAGGGGATGAGTTAGGTCCTTGGTGTCTGGCTGACACCACCAGAAGCCCAGTCACCGGTATACACAAAGAGCCAGTGGTGGTATAGTGGCTGGATGGACTAGGACCTGTGAGGGATTAGGTTCCAATATCCGCCCCCTTCATCTAGTCCTTGCAACAACCCTGTGAGGTAGGTTAGACTGAGAGGCAGTGACTGGCCCAACATCGCCTCAGTGAGCTTCATGGTTGAGTGGGGATTTGAACCCTGGTCTCCCAGGTCCTGGTCCAACACTCTAACCCCTATACAACCACTGGCTCACCATCCATGCTTATAGGCAGGAGAGACATTGGTTCAGTCTGCATAACACAAACCTGCCTAATTTGTTCTTCCCCAAACAATACATGACCTAAAACAAAGCTATCCTTTGAAAAATCCACATCTCCAGATTTTGTAGTGCGGGTCTCTAAACAAACAAACAAAAAATGTGTGCAGAAATGCATTTATATTTGGGCAAACCACTTACCAAAAGGGGGGGGGGAGTTTACCAAAATGCTTTCATTTTTGTGTGTGAGGACTTTACGATCTTTCTAAAAGAAAAGAAAAAAAAAAGCATTGAAGAAATGTGACAAACTGAACTTAATGTTAGGGGAAATGAGAAACTCACAAGACATGGAGAGTGACAGTTTTGTCCACCACTCCCCCCATCACCCTGCCCCATGCTGCATATGTAGGTCAGCTGTGCACTGCCATTCTACGCCCTCCTCCACCTGCCCTTCTTCTGTCCCTCCAATCACTTTCCTCCATATGTGCAGCACAACCACCTCGATGTTTTGCCCAGAAATGGAGATATCAGCACTGTGAAACCTGAGAGGCACAGCAAAAGCTGCTGGGCTAGAAAATAGCGTGTCTGGAGGGGTGAAAGAAAATAAAGCTGAACATGATGGAGAGATGGCATAGATCATCGCTGCCAGCCCAGCCTGAATTCCGATCATTTGTCGAGTGCTGTGTAAATGCAGCAAAGTAGACTGAAAGGGGGACATAGGAATCTGCCAGATACTGAGCCAATGGTCCATTTAGCTCAGTGTTGCTTGCACTGACCAGCAGTGTCTCTCCAGGGTTTCAGACAGGGAGCCTTTCCAAGTCATAACACACACATTTGGTTTTTGTAAGGAGAATGGTAGTGGGACGCAGATGGTGCTGTGGACTAAACCACTGAGCCTAGGGCTTGCTGATTGGAAGGTTGGAGGTTCGAATCCTCACGATGGGGTGAGCTCCCATTATTCGGTCCCTGCTCCTGCCAACCTAGCAGTTTGAAAGCACATCAAAGTGCAAGTAGATAAATTGGTACCGCTCTGGTGGGAAGGTAAACGGTGTTTCCGTGTGCTGCTCTGGTTTTGCCAGAAGCGGCCACATGATCCAGAAAAACTGTCTGTGGACAAACATCGGCTGCCTCGGCCAGTAAAGTGAGATGAGTGCTGCAACCCCAGAGTCGTCCGCAACTGGACTTAACGGTCAGGGGTCCTTTACCTTTACCTTTTTAAGCAGAATGGTCACTGGCCAGGGATCTTAGAAGTTGGACTCCCAACAGCAACTAGAGGGAGCCAAGTTCTAGAATCCAAACCAGGGTGTAGGGGAAAAAATACAAATTGGCCCCTCCCTGCTGTGGACAAATGAAACTTCAGTACAACAGGGCACTAGGGAGGCCCCACTCCTCACTGTACAGGCTGCTTAAAGGATCTTAAAATAAACCACAAACTGCTGCACAAATGTGGAAAACAGAATTTAAGCTTCAAAAGAAGGAGGGGGGGTGAGCAGATTCAGCCATACCTAGTGATGTTTGGGATGCGGGTGGCGGTGTGGGTTAAACCACAGAGCCTAGGACTTGCCAATCAGAAGGTCAGCGGTTCGAATCCCCGCAACAGGGTGAGCTCCCGTTGCTCGGTCCCTGCTCCTGCCAATCTAGCAGTTCGAAAGCATCTCAAAGTGCAAGTAGATAAATAGGTACCGCTCCGGCGGGAAGGTAAATGACGTTTCCATGCACTGCTCTGGTTCACCAGAAGCGGCTTAGTCATGATATGATAGCCATGTTCAAATATATAAAAGGATGTCACATAGAGGAGGGAGAAAGGTTGTTTTCTGCTGCTCCAGAGAAGCGGACACGGAGCAATGGATTCAAACTACAAGAAAGAAGATTCCACCTAAACATTAGGAAGAACTTCCTGACAGTAAGAGCTGTTCAACAGTGGAATTTGCTGCCAAGGAGTGTGGTGGAGTCTCCTTCTTTGGAGGTCTTTAAGCAGAGGCTTGACAACCATATGTCAGGAGTGCTCTGATGGTGTTTCCTGCTTTCCTTGTGGTCTCTTCCAACTCTATGATTCTATGATTCTATTCTATGCTGGCCACATGACCCAGAAGCTATACGCTGGCTCCCTCGGCCAATAAAGCAAGATGAGCGCCGCAACCCCAGAGTCGGTCACAACTGGACCTAATGGTCAGGGGTCCCTTTACCTTTACCTAGTGATGTTTGGGTCTTTGGCCACAATCGCGCCATACATTTAAAGCTCTACAACTTTAAACAATCATGGCTTCCCCCCAATAATCCTGGGAGCTGCTATTTGTTAAGGGTGCTGAGAGCTCTTAGGAGATCACTATACCCCTTGCAGAACTACAATTCCCAGAGTTCCCTGTGAAGAGGGACTTTAACAATAACCACTCAGAGAACTTTAGCTCCACAAGGGATCTCCTAACCCTCATCACCCTTAACAAATTACACTTCCCAAGATTCTTTGTGGGAAGACAATTTAAAGTGACATAGTCCTTTAAACGTATGGTGTGAAGGTGGCCTTGTACCTCTACACTGCTGTCCCAAATCCCCTCAGACTTCTGGTAGTGTTAACTATCCAATGACTCCAGAAGAATCACTGAAAAATACACCAGGAGTGCTTTAAGAATCATCCTCTGGTCTGGCAGCAACCTGGAGAGTCTCTCTCTCCCCAGCCCCCATTTGCCTGTGCCTGCCCTATCCCTTTCCCTCTGAGACACAGCAGGTCACTCCACCAGCACACTTTATCAAGGCTTTCCCCCCTGTCTTTTTTATTTTAACATTTGTTCCTTGTCTTATGATAAATTGGAAATTTATCTACCATCAGTCCCCCGCTCGCCTCCCAGCCGGCTGCCCCCCTTCCCCCCTTCCCTCCCTTCTTCTCATTTATTTCTGACAGCCGCCATGTAGCAAATTCCTAATTTGACGAGCCAGATATATCCTGCAGGCAAAAAGAAAAAGGGAGAAGAAAGAATGGTAGGGGAGAGCAAAACGAAAAAAGAAGCAGGAATGTGCTGCTACCATTTATCTCCTGCTTCTGTATTCCCCAACGCCCTGGAGGTGGGTAGGAAAGAATAAAAACACCTGCCTTCTGCTGTTGTTAAAGAACAACCCCTTGCATTGTCCATCCTGCCATTGTTTCTAGGAGGCATGGAAATTTCATGTAATGAGAGTTTGGGGCTTCTTAATGGGAGGACAGGGAAGCCAAGCATAGAGCATGGGGAATGTTTTTCAGCCCACATGCTGCATTCCCTTAGAGCACTGTTTCTCAACCTGTGGGTCCCCAGATGTTGTTGGACTACAACTCCCATCATCCCTGACCACTGGTCATGCTGGCTAGGAAAGATGGGAGTTGTAGTCCAACAACATCTGGGGACGCACAGGTTGAAAAACACTGCCTTAGAGGCAGACCTCCCCAGGGTTTGAACCTAGGACCTTTTGCATGCAGACCTTTTGCTCCACCACTGGGCTACAATTCTTCCCCAAATCCTTCCCCATTAAGAGCACACAAGTTCTCCATCCCTGGAAAGTTTGTGAAACTCTACACCTATTGGCAGCATATCTCCAAGGTTTCAGACAATGGCTTTTTCCAGACCTCCCTGGGGATGGCATTGGGGATTAAACCTGGGAACATCTGCATGCAAAGCAGAGGCTCTACCACTGAGATGCGCCTCTTGGAAAATGCTCTTGATTTTGCAGCTCTCCTTTGTGCCCCTCTCCCTCTCTCCTTACTGCATGCATGTAATACCATATGCTTCTATCTCAGGTTTGCTTCCTCCTTCTCTCATCCTCCTTCCAGACACATGGATGCTGCTTGGCAAACCACTAGCTGAGTTGGGCTGCTAAATAAAGCTGACAAGCTCTCTACTCGAGCACTAAGTAGGTCTGAAAGACACCGTGTGCCACTCACTCAGCTCCCAGCTATGAACTGATACCTTATTTCCCACTCGCTGCATTCCCCCAACATAGTCCAAGGCTTTCATAGAATCATACAATTGGAGGGTAGGTTGTAGTGTTTTTCCAAGTTTCTACATGAATACACTTTTTTTTTTTTTGAAAAAAGTTCACATGGGAATTCATCTGCATTTTTTTGTGAATTTCTCAACTTTGTATGCAATTTTTGCATGTTATTTTCACCAATACTGTATATGCATTTATATGCTCGCATTACCCTTGTATTTGGATTTATGTACAAATTACTTGCCTGGAGAACTGCATTGCAAAATTCAGAAAAGTGCGTATATCAAATGATGGCTTTGTTTTGGTTCACGAGTTGTTTCGGGATGGGCAAGTTAAGTAGGCTTGCTTTTACAGTGGTACCTCAGGTTAAGTACTTAATTCGTTACGGAGGTCCGTACTTAACCTGAAACTGTTCTTAACCTGAAGCACCACTTTAGCTAATGGGGCCTCCTGCTGCCTCCGCGCCGCTCCAACACGATTTCTGTTCTCATCCTGAAGCAAAGTTCTTAACCTGAGGTACTATTTCTGGGTTAGTGGAGTGTGTAACCTGAAGCATATGTAACCTGAACTGTACATGCAAACTGAATTGAATTTCTCCCTCATTCCTGCACACACCTAGAAAAGTCACCATTTTCAACTGTGAAAGAACCATAGAGTTGGAAGGCACCTAGATGATACTGAAAATCTGCTGCTACAGCATCTCTGATAGGTTGGAAGACAGGTTTGGCTGTTTAATGGAACAGTGCTTCTTCCCTTCCAGATAAAGCTTTTCTATTTACAGCTGAAGTCCTGAGTTCCAGCAACTGATGGCCCTCAGCAAGCTTCAGCTGGAGAGAACATTCTCCAGGTTCTCCCTTTGCCTTTGCCCATAGACTCACCCTGATGCTTGCCTCATTGTGCCTATTTCAGGCAGAGCACAATGAGGCTCCTGCTCTCTTCTGGCAAATCAAAGAGTAGGGATTTTATTTTGGTGGGTATGTGTGGTTTGCAAAATGCCTAGCAATGAAAGATCAAGAGCTTTCAGACTGATTGTATTACCCAAAAGCACAGCTGAGCCTCTGCCTTAAAAGATAATGGATGTTCTTCCAAGTGCCTTTTCTTCCCCGCCCGCCGCGGCCCCATATGCACATGGAGGCTTTTTGCTTTGCTTTTTTGGGGGGTTGGCAAAAGGAAGTTGGAGAAGGAGACTGGGAAATGGACAGGGAAATAAACCCACATGGCAAAAGGGTGTACCTTCGGACCAGAGGCTCCTTCAAACATGACTCTCCCTCTCTCTCTGCATTTGAGTAATTTTCTGCTGGATCATCTGTCACTCTCAAACATCTTCACGTTGCAGCAAGGCATTTAAGTGGTGCCCGGCAAACCCCATCTGTTGCCGGCACCTCCCCTCGACACACACACACACACACACACACACACACACACACACATTTCCCCACCATCCTGATGGTGTTCCTGCATCCTGGGCTCAGTGGAGAAGAGTCCCCAGCAAAGGCCTGCGAGCCAAACAACAGGACAAATTAAATCAAAGCATTGCTCCGGCGCCTGGAGCGGGGGAAATGCACATCAGCTTTGACTTATTGCATGGCACAGGCTTACAAGAGAGGAGCAGCGGCTTTTGTCACTGTGAGGGGGCCATGAAAAATGAATTAGGGCTGCTGCTGCGAGAGGGCAGGGAGGGGAATCTTTCATTCCAGCAATGCTGTCCTCTCTCACCTTGCGAGTGGGGCGGGGAACTGAGCAAGTACAAGAACTCCTCATTGGGAGAGAGGACTCTAATCTCCGCGATGCTCCTGCATCCCTGCAGCGAGGGGCAAGAGAAGGAAGTGTTTAAGCATGCTTGGAGAGGCATGCAAGGAGAGCTCCGAGCAGGGAACTAGACCGAGGAGAGGCTTTTGGAAGTAAATTAAGCGGAGCAACCAATGAAAGAGAAGCAATTTGCAAGGGGGGGGTGTTTGTGTGTGTGTGTGTGTGTGTTTGCCAGATGCTGAGCCATACTTACCCAAATCTGTAAGGGAGTAGAGCTTTTGGTGTTAGATTTTAACTGGATGCAAGCAGAGGAGAGGCACAATGGAAGTGTGTATGTGGGGGATACACCCATGTGCTAGAAGCACACAGATTGCACATTTCGCTCCAGGGGAAGAATGTGCACTACCTCTCTCTTGATTTGCTCAGAAGCTTCTGTCTTTCCACTGACTGCCATTGCATGCTCAGGACTCTTACCTGAAAGAAAAAGAAAACTATTTTTATAATGCCCAACAGCAACCTTATTATTATTTATTCAATTTATATATCTAAATATCCCAGGGCAGTATACAACATTAAGAACATAATTTATTCAGCATAATAAAAAATATAATACACAGCATAATAATAAAATTAGCCTGATAACAGCCCTCCCCCCCCCCCATTTCACAGGCCATATATTACTTTTGGGTTGAAGGTCTTGGGTAAAGCACCTGGCACCTAAATATATGTAATGATGGCACAAGGTGAGCTTCTTTAGAGAGAGCATTCCACAGGCAGGGAGCCACCACAGAAAATGCCCATTCTTGTGTTGTAACCCCCTGAACCTCTCAGGGATGGAGGGACATAGAGACGGGCCTCAGATGACAAGCACAGGGTCTGGGTTCATTTGTAAGGGGAGAAGCAGTCCTTAAGGTTTTGAGGTCCTGAGCTGTGTAACACTTGTTTCACATAGTATACATCTTGATCAGCCGTGATGGGATTAATTGCCCACCATATTTTCCAATCAAAAGCAGGGGATAAGCAATATAATGTGGGATAATTAAGCTATGGAATTATGCCTTCAGGAAGCAGTCATGGCCACCAACCTACAGTAAAGTAAAGGTAAAGGGACCCCTGACCATTAGGTCCAGTCGTGACCGACTCTGGGGTTGTGGCGCTCATCTCGCTTTATTGGCCGAGGGAGACGGCGTACAGCTTCCGGGTCATGTGGCCAGCATGACTAAGCCAGTTCTGGCGAACCAGAGCAGTGCACGGAAACGCCGCTTACCTTCCCGCCGGAGTGGTCCCTATTTATCTACTTGCACTTTGACGTGCTTTCAAACTGCTAGGTTGGCAGGAGCAGGGACCGAGCAACGGGAGCTCACCCCGTCGTGGGGATTCAAACTGCCGACTTTCTGATCAGCAAGTCCTAGGCTCTGTGATTTAACCCACAGCGCCACCCGCGTCCCTTCAGTAGATGGCTTTAAAAGAGGATTAGACAAATCATGGAGGAGAAGGTGATTGGTGTATACTAGCCATAATGGATGAGCTCTGCCTCCATAGAGGAAGTAACACTTGTGAAGGGGAGGGATGCTGGACTAGATGGGCCATTGGCCCGATCCAACAGGCTTAGCTTTTTAAAATAAATAAATAGCAACGTGATGTGGAAATGTGGAGAATTGAACTTAACACTGGAAAAACGAGAAGCCAAAATGAGCACGTTCCCCTATCCCTAGCCATGAATACCCTACACCTGACTAGTGTGTGAACAGTGTACATGGATCTCAGGATCTGGCCATTCCTTGTGTAGAATGTGGGTTTCCTTGGTGCTGAATTTCCATTTAAATTGTGTAGCATAGAGCAGGCTCAGCCCTGGTTTAACCTTGATCATAAAGGCAAAATCCATCCAGGGAACATCCCCAAGAGGCCGGTCTCAAAGCGCAAGCGAACCCTTTGCAAAGTCAGTGCCTGTCTTGTCCGATAAAAGTTCATGTCCTTCCAAGCTTCACCGGCTAACAAACCCGGGGAGTTATATGGGAGATTAAGTAGCTGCTGTCATTCTCTGCCTGAGCCCAATGAAGATTGTGTGGTGCCATTGAACTCTGTATTGTGACTTCCATAGGGAACATTATCTCTTCCTGGTACTGGCTGCAGAATATCGGTAGGGCCAGAAATTGACTTGCTGCCATGCCTCCCTCCCAGTCAATTTAATAGCGCATAAGATTTGATCCCCGGCAAAGGGTTTGAAAGCCTGAGAGTCATCACAGCAGGGCAAGGGGGAAAGAAGGGAGCAAAAGCGATGTTGTTAAAAATACTTGGACAGCATTAAGCAGGAGTTAGAACAATTTTAATGACGGAGCTGGCATTAAGAATGGACCAGGCAAGCAGTAACCTTCACAAATCGGAGCCCTCCCTTGTCTTTGTTCAGTGCAGAGTTCAAACTTGCCTTTCCTGGGGTTTCACTTCAGTAACAAGCCGAACGCTGAAGCAATAAAGGGCATTTATGTGCCACATAATGGGGATTTATTGCCATTTTGTACATTGTATTGAGTACTTTACAGTGCAAATGAGACGCCACAATTTTGTAAATAATGCATAGCAATCACCGTAATAACTTACTGGGTCTGCAAGTGGTTCTGTCCATCCAACTTGCTTCTCTTGGATTGAGATATTGGCACAGGTGGGAGAGGTACCATCAGAATGCTGAGAGGAATAAGAAAGTAGCACGGTGGGTTTGAGCAACATATGGAATTGTATCTAATGGAGAAATCTTCTGCAAAAGCCTCAATTACGCTCGAACAGTGGTAAGAGAAAAGATCCCTCAATGCAAAGTTTAGGGCAATTGTGACATTAGTAGCCAATAGACCAATTACCGTATTTTTTCGTCTATAAGACACCCCCACGTATGAGACACCCCCTATTTTTGGGGACTCAGATTTAAGAAAATCCACCCTTGGCACTATCCATGTATAATTTTGAACATTATTTTTTAGGGGGGAAACCTAGTCTAAAAACAGAAAAATACGGTATTTCCATTTGCCCTCTCACTGATAGGGATGGGGGAGAAATTCAATTTTGTTCACATTTAATCGATCACATTTGCACCTTCTGAAACTATACGAGAAGCAAAACACCGGCATCCTTCGAAATTCACACTTATCCAGATTTTGTGTTGCAGTTCTCCAACAAGCCATCACTTACATATTAGGAAGACGTGTCCATTAAAAAAGTTACAAAAATGCATTATATTAGGGAAGTTGCTTGTGGAAATGTGTGCATTAATCAAAAATGTGTATAAAAATATTAGGAGAAATCTGCACCAAAATGTTGGTAAATTTTCCTGAGGATTTTCTTCTTCTTTTTTTAATCTCAAATTGTTGCAGAAATGTGGAGAACTAAATCTAAAATTGAAAAAATGAGTTGGCTCCTCCTGTCACTGAAGCCATTGCCTCTGGCTCCCCCTGCTGTTGGTCTCCCTGGCTTCTGCCCTACCAATCCCAACGGGGACCATCCACTATTGGGCCACCCATGCTTCTGGAGCAAGCCATTCTCTTTGGCTGATTCGTTTTATCATCCTTTGTTATAGTCTCTGGTCCCCCTCCTAAGTAAGTTATCTTCTCTGCCACTGTCCTTTCTTTTCTCCTGTAGTGTAGCTCACTCTTGCACTTCATAGATTTGCTGCATAGTGGGATCAAGAGGATGGCTGCCTAGATCTTTCCCTGGAGGCTGGAGCTCAATCTCATATGTTTTCAGGATGCTGAATTGATGTTGCCCTTTCGCTGTGGCTTTTCGCTTCTCTCTCCTGCTGCAGCACAGACTGAAAAGTCTAATGCCAGCATTCTTCCTTTAATCCATCCACTCCCTTACATTTAGAGAAAGGGAGAGAGCCAGAATTTATTCCTTTTTAAAAAACAAAATAATTTTTATTGGAAATTTTATTTACAACATAACATAAACCTCCCCACCCCTCCAATACAGAAATACAATAAGCACAACATACAATACAAACAACCAAATAGTCAGAATTTATTCAATTAATTTGCTTATAAGAGATGCATGCAAAGGAAGTTTGTGAACACGAGCTTCTTGTTCAGCCCTTGCATTTCTGAACAGAATGTGTGTGTATGTGTGTGTGTGTGTGTGTGTGTGTGTGTACACATGCAAATAACCAAACGCTGCTGGGCGAAGTGGGGGAGAGGGGAGAGAGTTGTTAACAAGTGAGTGAGAAATTCCATACTGTAACAAGCTGCATCCCTTTGCACAAATTTCCATTAATAAGCTGTGTTGTCAAGTAGGCATCCACAGCAACCAGCTCTGTGTGCTAGTTAGGAAAGTGTTGAACCATTTTAGCAAATGTTTGAACAAATCCCAGCCTGATCTTTTTTTTTTTTTTTTTCCCCAGAGTGGTGGGAATCAAGAGGTCAGCTTGCTCTGGAAATAGGAACTATAGTGACTAAAGTGTTGTGGCAGTTTGGTTTTGCTACAGTTGCACCAGTGATAGGAGTGGGATTCCTCTTGGTGGCAGTGCAGCACTCCAAAATGTGAACCTGGGGGGGGGGGTGTGGTGGTTTTGGCAATCTGGAGCTGAAGTTCCAAGGTACCTGAATCAAGATTCATTTCTGTATCTTTGGAGATTCTGGAGTAATAACCAATGAACTCAATGCGTCCAACCATTAAATCAGATGTTGGAGAGATTGGAAATACCTAAAAAAAGTTTGCTGTAAGTGTGCTCCAGGAGAGGGCCTTCTCCGTGGCAGCCCCTAAATTGTGGAATTCTCTCAGAGCTATGTCTGGCTTCATCACAATACAACATTTGGCAAAATCTGAAGATGCACCTCTTCACCCTGGCCTTCAACAATGGAGACATGTGTTTTCAGGAGCCACCCGATTCTCATGAATTTAATAAGTTTAAACTGTTTTTAATTCTGAATTAATTCTGAATTTTAATTCTGAATTGTTGTAACCCTCCTTGCAACCTGCTGGTGAAGTTTGGGTAATAATAATAATAATAATAATAATAATAATAATAATAATACACCAGCTCAGCCTTCCCAAATCTGCTTCCCAGCAAGATCACTGACTCCCCAATTCCTAATCTCTTTAAGCAACAGTCTTCAGTGTCCTGCAGAATATTGAGGTTCCTTGAGAGCATCTTTGGGATTCTCCAAAGAGAACATTGGCAGTGATAAGCCAATGTGGTCTGATGGTTGGAGCAGAGCAGTGCCATTTTTTTCTAGAAAAAGAGGTGCTGGAACTCACCATGAACACCTCCCTTCTTCTCTTATAATGGCAACAGCGCCCACTTGAGAGGTACCAGAACTGAGTTCCCATGAGTTCTGGCGGGGGGGAAAGCCCCGGAGCAGGGTTTGGAGAACTCTTTCCAGTCCAAGGGCATGTTTACTCATGAACAATCTTCTAGAATCTGCAGGCCAGTAGTGGGTGTGACCAGAGATGAATCCAGACAAGGCAACAGGTGTGCCTCTTACCTTTCTACGGAAAGCTAAATTCCAACCTCAGAAAAGACAATGATCTCTTCTAGAGGTTTGCAGCAGCTTTGTATAATCCCTTGGGTTGAACTGAGGCACCTTGGGGTGTTTGGGGGCTTGCCCAGCACTAGGTGAGATCTACAGGAGTTGAACACCTCTCCACACAAAAACATTCAAATGGATACCTGCCAAAAGCCATGAAGCGCTCTGTTGGCTTGGTCATAAGGAAAACACCAAAATACTCCATACAGAAGAGTTTTTTAAAAATGCAAAAAGTGAAACCAAGCTTACAAGAAGCATCCCTGGGAAACCACAAGCAAAAACAGAGACAGGGGGAAGGTATATCCTTTGATTTTCCTAGCACAAAAAACCCTATCGGTCTATTGGTCTGCAGTTTGGCAGGCTTATCACCCAGGGACACCTCTCTTATGCCTGCTCTTTACAGACCGGTTGCCCGCAAAACACTTGGGAAGCTTAAGTGGTTCCTATTTTACCCATCCCAAAAGTTTGCAAAGTCTGCCTTTGTGGGAGAACTGCTGCAGTGATCATTCTGAAATTTGGGAGAGTTCAACCATTCAGAAATATCTATGCCTGCAAACTGTATCAAATTCTGCCCAGAAATAATAATAATAATAATAATAATAATAATAATAATAATAATGCCTCTGGGGTCTGAGATGGGGTTTCTGCAGTCCCACTGCACACATAAAAGATGCAGAGTTAAAGGCTGGTGTGGCCAAAAGGAGAACAAAGCTAGGATTCTCCTTTATACAGAGTCAGATCAATGGTCCACCTTCCTCAGCATTTTCTGGCTGGCATCAGCTCTGGTTTCAGAAAGTGGCTTTTGCTAGCCTTACCTGGAGATGCTGAGGATTGAAACTGGGACCTTTTGCATGCCCAGGCTGTGCTGTACCACTGCGCCTCCCGCCAAAGCAGGTAGTGCCAAGGCAGGGTTAGTTTGCAGATGGAGGCATCTCTCTGACGTGATTGAAGATTTGAGAGCCAAAGACTGGGGAAGGACAAAGGAAAGAGAGCAAGCTTGTACCTCATTGTCTAGAGAATAGATGAGCTGCAGGATGCAAAAGGAAGGGAGCTGTCAATCAGTCAGTTCTAACAGAACAGGCAGCAGATGGATTTCAATACGAGAAATGAGCATAAATATTTCTTAGCTGAGACGAGACATAAAGCAAAGAAATATCTTGTTTGACTAGGCACAGCGGGAAACTTCCAAGGACTTTGAAGTTTACAAAAAAGAGGGAGAGAGAGAGGTGGGGGGAAAACCAACCTTCACACCACCAAAATATTAATGGGCAATTTACCCTGCAGCATTCAAGAGACACCCTGAAGGTTCTGAGCAGGTAACAATAAACGGAGAGAATAAATAGAATGGAACAACGTGGCATGCTGTGTCAAGCAGAGCTGCGGTTGCAGCATAATCCTATGCACAACTACTCAGAAGTTAGTCCAAGTGCATTCGGTGGTACTTGCTCCAAATGTGTACAGAATTGCAGAACACACTATTGAAACTGAGTATCGTATGCATTGAATAAACGTGCAGAGAACTGCAGTTTAAGACATGATAGACATGATGTGGTTTGCCCCTGTGAGAATAGGATGCTGAACTAGGTGGCTCATTGGCCTAATCCAGAAGGGTACTCCTTATGTTCATGTAACCATGGTCCCATAGAATCAGTTCAAAGACAGAGGTCTTAGTGAACCATGCTTTTGGGGGAGAAAATCCTCAAGCTCTGACTTTGGTGAGCCTCCAAAAGGAAGGAAGGAGTTCTGAAAGTGGAAGTCTATCACCAAGCATGCGACTCCCTGTGCTCTTGCTGTCAGAAATGGAATAGCCCTGAGCAGATGTCTGGTGTGTCTACCCTCAATATATACATTCATAGGGGAGCTGGATCAAAACTCACATCAGCCCATGCCAGGATGGTCAGGGGTGATTGCAGTTGTTGTCCAAATCACCCAGAGGACATCAGGTCAGGGAAGGCTGTTGTAGACACAATGGGTCAGTGCATCTGGCTATTAACACCAAGGTTGCCAGTTTGAGACCACCCAGGGACAGCTGTGAGCAGGATTCCTGCATTGTAGGCAACTGGACTATGGTTCTATGCTTGTTTCTTTATTTTAGCCTGGATATCTCAGTTGTTTAGAGCATGGTGCTAATAATACCAAGGTTGCAGGTTTTATCCCCATAAGGGACAGCTCCATAGTCCTGCATTGCAGAAGGCTGGACCAAATGATCCTGGGGGTCCCTTCCAACTCTATAATTCTATGAGACAGGGAGGAAACATTTTCTATGAGAGATCTGTGCAGGCCCTGCAATGGGTTTTAAATATCCACAAATCTATTCAAACAGGAGTAATGGGGGAAAGCCAGAATTTTTCATGGTATATACCTGATGTGATTGATTATGAGGTGCACATGTCACCTATGAACCCTTATATAAGGGTCTTGGACATATGACCAAGAACTGTCCATACCGAAATCTTTGAGAGGAAACTCTAATGAAACAGCTGAGAGCAATATCAGAAGGAATGAAGGGGGAGAGAGAGGGAGGGAGGGAGGGAGGGCGAGCCAATTTAATGAACTGTATGAGTGGCTGGGTGTTTGTGAGGCAAGGAGGGAGGGACAGAGGGAAGAGAGAACATTGTTTCCAATCAATCAAGCGAGTAGCCATGATTGGCAGACAGAGCAGAGAAGAATTTAGGATAAGTAGTGAATATCAAATGCCCTGTGTTCCTGAAGGCTAATCCTCAAATCCTACCCTCTATCCTTACCTGACTGTGTAAGTATCTCTCCGGTGGATGAGAATGAGAGAGAATTTGGAAATATCATATTGTTTAGCTAATTGCCAGATTTAGATTGTAATACCAGGATCTTCACATTGTGCCAACCACAGTGCCAACTTGCTCTTTCTGCAGGACTTCTCTCTCCCCCTCCCTCCCTCATATGCACACACATATACAGTGGTACCTCGGGTTACAGATGCTTCAGGTTGCATACGCTTCAAGTTACAGACTCTGCTAACCCAGAAATAGTACCTTGGGTTAAGAACTTTGCTTCAGGATGAGAACAGAAATCGTCCTCCCGCGGTGCAGCAGCAGCGGGAGGTCCCATTAGCTAAAGTGGTGCTTCAGGTTAAGAACAGTTTCAGGTTAAGAACGGACCTCCAAAACGAATTAAGTACTTAACCCGAGGTACGACTATACACACAGAGCTCATCCACATGTCTTTTTGTCCTGTGATTTCGTCTGTCCTATGATTTCTAGTTGTGAATCCAAGAGGTTCCTTTTTTGTCCCACCACATTACTTGGGGGGGGGGGAGCACTGCTTACTGCTGAATTGGAACAAAGGACAATCAGCAGACAACCTGATTGATGTTTATTCTGATTCAGCAGGAAACAGTGAGGTTTCCTGGGGAAAACAGCAGGACAAAAAAAGAAATTTTCAGACTTGTAAATAGAAATCATGGAACAAGTGGAAGTGTGGAAGAGCCCACACAGCCCCTTAGTGATGTATCCCTTACATAATTATACAATCATCGAATAACAATTGGAACTGACCTTACAGAACATTGTCTCAGAGTGGCTGGGGAAATCCAGCCAGATGGGTGGAATAGAAATAATAAATGATTATTATTAATAAATTATTATTGTCTCATCCAGGGGTGGAAATCCTCTGGCCTGTGGGCCAATCTTGGCCCACTGTGGGGGTGGAAGGGTCAAATTTGACCTGTGAGGCCAAATTTTATTTTGGGATATTTCTGCAAACCTCATGCTCGCCCCCAAACTGCTGATACGCTATACATGACTGGCATCATTTGGTTACAAAAGCAACTTCACTCACAGTCTGGACATTGGCAATAAAGGGAGTGATGCAACACCAGCTTTAGGTCAAGCAAGGAGGTTCCTCCTTCCTACGCCCTACTATTCTCCCTCCCTCCCTCCCTCCCTTGTTCTCCCACTCCAAGTGCTTATAATTTAGATTGCAAAGGTCCTCAGGCCAGGATTTTCTGTTCATGTTTCTCTGTAAAGTGCCATGCAAACAGTTGATGATGTATAAATCACACATAATAATAACAAATGTAATGTGGCAGCTACCGGTACAAAATCATAATTCATTTCATAGCTGGTTTTAAGGTAATGACCTTCAAGTACCTTTGAAGGCATAGATTGTAACCATGCAACAGGAAATGCCCCACAGCCATGGGGAAGCAAGAGAGGGGGGGTATGGGGGGGAGGGAATGATAGACTTCACAAAGTCTGTGATAAAACCCCAATGCTGTTACTGTTTTAAAGTCATGAGCATATGGTCACTGGCCTGCCATTTTTACTCCATCACTCCCTATTAAAAATACAATACAAATCTGTGATGAGACGATCCATTTTCCGAGGTAAGAAAAAATGCATTTGCTCTGGGTTAAACCACAGAGCCTAGGACTTGCCGATCAGAAGGTTGGCAGTTTGAATCCCCACAACGGGGTGAGCTCCCATTGTTCAGTCCCTGCTCCTGCCAACCTAGCAGTTTGAAAGCACGTCAAAGTGCAAGTAGATAAATAGGTACCGCTCTGGCGGGAAGGTAAACGGCATTTCCATGCACTGCTCTGGTTCGCCAGAAGCAGCTTAGTCATGCTGGCCACATGACCCGGAAGCTGTATGCCGGCTCCCTCAGCCAATAAAGTGAGATGAGCGCCACAACCCCAGAGTCGGCCACAACTGGACCTAATGGTCAGGGGTCCCTTTACCTTTTTATGGCCCATGTACAGCATGCAAACTGAGCTGATCCACATAACGTCACTTCCTTTGCTTCTTTATTGCATTGAAATCCCACTTTCTCCAAGAAGCTCAAGGTAGTGTACATGGTTCTCTGTCTCCTTTGTTAACCCTGTGGGGTTGATAAGGCTGAGAGGCAGTGACTGGCCCCAAAAGTCACCCATTGAGCTTCATGGCCAAGTGGGGATTTGAACCCCCTGGTCTCCCGGGTCCTAGTCTGAATGCAATAAGACCAACTGCAAGCCAACTACATTGAATCTACATCTGTCACTAAGGGCCCACAAGCGACAGGGTGAGCAGACCGTGCATGCCCACCCTCTGCGAATGAGTTTGGATTTGTTTGCCCAGTCCCAAGGCTTGGGACATCATCTGTGCAAAGAAGTTGTGCTTGCCCCACTCTTGAACAGGAAAGTGCAGGTGGGGTGTCAAGAGTTGGATGAACTTTGTACCTGATCCTAGCCATGTATCTTAGCACCCTGTTGTGCTTTTCCTGCTTCAGATCTGTAGACCCATTTTGGGATGCTGTACTGATTTCATCCATAAAGCTTTCAGATCTTCCAGTCATGGGAACTATTAAGAGAAAGCCAACCCAACCACTTCTTTCCAGTCTAGGTGCAAATGCTGCAGTGGAACAGAATGATAATTCAGCTGCCCCAGTCCCCATGTCCACTAGGGCGTATGCTAGAGTTTCTGGGGTGCTCTGGAAGCAGTTATATAACTCCATGCAAAACAAATTACTATCAGGGACTGTTGCAATATGGTCCATTAGTGATTGTTGGCAGCACATTTTCTCTCCCCCTTCCCCTGGCTTCTGTTTACAATCTTCTCTTTATTAGTGTTGTTTAATGTCCACATTTATGATTCACATTTAGACGGAGGGCAAAAGGAGAGTGCCATGTGAAACGAATGACCCTTCATTTTAGGATGTCACTCGGAGCAACAAGTTCTTGCAGTGTTAATTTTTATTACCAGGAGGCAGCCGTAAATTGGCTCTGAATTGCTGTAGGGATTGTAATTAAATAGTTAGTCTTTCGCCTCCAAAAAAGAAGCAATCTTTCATGCCCTTACTTTTACTTATCTCAAATCAGCCGCTGTCAACCTCAGCTGAGGTAGTGTAAAGATTTATAGACCTTAGGGGTAAGTATTGACCATTGGGAAGCCTGCCTTAATGTTCACCTTGAAGGACGATAAATTGTGCTATTGATTAAAACTGAATGCCAATGGCTGTATTGTTGTAAACATTTTAATAAAATTATCTCCATAAAATATTCTCCTTCTGAAGCAAGCCCACTGTTAGTCTGAGTCCTGATTCACACGGGAGAGCTGTTGGGTGTTGGTCACACTCAGAGTTGCCATGAGCCTACTGCTCTGGGTGCCTTTTTTGTACCCCAGAACCACTGGGGTAGAAAACCAGGATCCCACCACAGCTGCAAGATGTGGGCATTTGTTTGTTTGTTTTTCTATAACACCACCCTTCATCCAAGGATCACAGAGTGGTTTACAATATAAAGACACAAAAATACATAACATAGTAGCAAACATAAATAATAAACCCATCCCTCTCTCTCTCTCTCTCTCTCTCTCTCTCTCTCTCTCTCACACACACACACACACACACAGAGAGAGAGAGAGAGAGAGAGAGAGAGAGAGAGAGAGAGAGAGAGTTTAAAAGGCCATTGATTGTTTAATTAGCCATAAGCATGGAAGAAGAGGAATGCTTTTGCCTGGAATCTACAGAGGTGTAAAAAAGGCACCAGGCAAGCCTCCCTGGGGAGAGCATTTCTCGGACCACAACTCTCTGGTCTGTTCCTATAAGGAGAGGTAGATTTTTTTTATTTTTCTTATTTTTTGCATTTATATTCCACCTTTTTTTTCTCTCTGAAGAGCTCAAGGTGGCATACTTGGCTTCCCCCCTCATTTAATCCACCCAACAGCCACGTGAGATAGGCTAGGCTGAGAGGGACAGTGCTTGGCCCAAGGTCACCCAGTGACCTGCAGCTCTGCAGACTTTGGCTTTTCCCAGCCTTACCCAGAGGTGATGGAGACCTTCAGCAGGCACTGCAGGCACTCTGCAACTGAGCTGTATCCTTTCCCTCCCTCTCTCTTCCCTCCCTGCTTGAGGTAGCAATGGGAGTCTGCCCATTCTCACCTCTTTCCCCCCTTTGTGCCAAGCCTACCCTTCCTGCACCCTGTCTTCGAGTGTTGCCATTTCCCGACTGGCCTGCTGACACCCCCCCCTCCCCCGTTCTGACAGATGAGTCCCCATCAGCCAGGGGCCTTACAAAGCGAGACACTGTCCTCCAGCTTGTAGATGGCAATCTCTTTAATGTACCCGCTCTGGCTTATCTCCACTGCTCCACGGGAGACACATCACTCTGTTATTTATACCTTTCTGTTTCGGGCCCACTGCTGCTGCGGATGCTGCCATCGCCACCGCCTCTTGCCTGCCTCTAGAGAGGACATGGGGACCTTGTTGACATGCCAGTGCTACTAGCAAACTCTGCTGGGTTCCTTTGAGTCGTGTTAGTAATATCGGCCTCATGCCTGCCTCATTATCCCTTCTTGATTCTGGCACCCCTGGGATCCCTTCACTGGAGATGCTGGAAAGGGAACCTAGGGATTTATGCATGCAAAACTATGTACGGTGCTTTGGAGTGAGAGACAGTAGACAAGCCCAGAAGGATGATGGGAACTGAAGTACACAGGGCCCTCAGCTGTATCTTTCTGTATGAGAAATGCAAATGAAGGTGACTGGCAGATACCTTGGATTATTTATTTTTAAACTACACAAAACTACAATAAAAATGAAAATCCACATTATTGCATTGATCTGCCGAGAATTCTGTTGAGGGGACTTTTGGAAGGAAGGAACCAGCTGCTGCTTTGCCTTGAAGGTATCCTAGTTGTTCAGACGATTATTTATTGAGTGTATCTTGTTTTTCCTCCGCAGATCAGTTTACAGATATTTCCTGGCAGAGTTTGTTATAATCTGCGGCTAGTCACTGCCTGTGCAGCAGGAAGTGGGGAGAATTGTGTAGTGGAGACGTAAAGTTTTTCTGCAGTTGGGTGTACAGAGTTTAACAGGAGATGAGGGAAAACAAAGAAGGCAGAAAGAAGATACTGCAGATGAAATACCTTTCAGTCTTCATAACCTTATCCTAATATTTAATACAGAGTCATTTGATTACTTCTTCAATTCTCACAAAGCACCTCCACTTTTCCCTTTTTATTTTATTTCCCCTGCTTCACTATTCCTTCATTGCTTCTTCTCATTGCTTCTTTCATTTAGGACAGGTCTGGCGGGTGTGTGGGAGAAATACACATTGGGGGTTCAAGTACAGGGACTTACACCAAATTCCCAACTGGTCATGCTTTATTTTGTAATGCATCACTGGACAGAGTTCAAAGACTCTGCAAGAGCACTTCTGTTGGGACACATAATCTTAGCTGATCATCATCTACTCAGCCACCTTCTGCCATTCCAGCACGCAACCATCTCTCATCCAACCACAATCCCTGAAAACCCTTATTCAACCCATTTTTCACTGTATGCAATAGAATCCTTTTTGTACCTTATATGGATATGTTTTTCACTTTAACATACAGCTGTTAGATTCCTCCTTACCAGTTTTGTGGTCAGGTTGCCTTCTTGTGTACATGACATGGGCCTCACTGATAATGAGGTTGTTGTTGTTTTTAATCCACATCAGGGGTGCCCATGGATGAAGCACAGAGGCTGCACCAGGTGCTTGTACAGTAGAGTTAGTTTGTTCGGCATAAGTGGTTGTATCTGTGAACAGCCTCCCACAACAAAACATCCCGAAGTGGTGTACACCAAAAACAAATTACACTAATAAAATTAAATAAGTGTATTAGAAACATAATCAAAGAGAAAACATAGAAGCAGATGTAGCTGGACTTCGTTTCCCATCAGCCTCAGCCAACATGGTCAGTTTCCAGAGATGATATGAGCTGTACGCCAGCAACATCTGGAGATGTGATACATGATTAAATTCTGGGTAAATTTCCAGGTGAACAAGTACCTTATTGACTGTTGATGCCCCAATGCAGTGGGGAGGATGCTGTTGGATGGGATCATCTATCATTGATAGCCACAAAGTTACTCTTGCAGGCATTGACTACTCCTTCTCCTTCTCCTTCTCCTCCTCCTCCTCCTTCTTTGTATACCACCCTTCATGTGAAGAGCTCAGCGTGGTTCAGGCAGGGCACAGTTGTTGCAGGCAGGGCGGGAGGAGTCTAAATGCCAGATAAAAGAAAGGACTTCTTCACATGATACATAGTTAAACTATGGAACTCACTCCTATAGGAGGCAGTGATGGTTACCAACTTGGATGGATTTCAAATTCATGAAGGAGAAAGCTATCAATGGTGATGAGCCATGATGGCTCTGCTCTACCTCCACAATTGGAGGCAGCAGTCTTCCTGAATACCAGTTGCTGGAAACCACAGGAGGGGTGAGGGCTCTTGTACTTGAATCCTGCTTATGGTTTCCCTACAGGCATCTGCTTGGCCATGCAATGCTGCACTAGATGGGCCACTGCCCTGACCCAACAGGCTCTTCTTGTATTCTTATGTTCAGTGAATTTCCATGTGTATAAAAGAAAGGGTTTTGTAATGAATGTGTTTCCTGTCAAAAGGGCACCAGAGCGGGGTGGAGGGGGTGGTCAGGAGCAAGCTTTTTGCTGATTTACTTAAGTTGCTTGCTAATTGCTCTGCTGCAGTCACTTGCGTTCTGCTTGGCTTCTTCGCCTGACAGCACAAGTTATCATCTGCTCTCTCAGAGGCTGGGCTGCTCTCACCAGCTGTTGATGGTGCACTGCCAGGTTACAGCCGCTCCTCCCCCAGAATGCACTGGGGCAGCCGTCTCCTGAACCTGCCAATCCCCCTCCGTTCAGGGAGGCCATTAGCAATATGGATGGAAGCAAAGCATCCCGGGGCTATACAGGTGGAGGGCTGGGCTGGCTGTAGGAGGTGGGGGAGGAACAGATCCTGGACTTGCTGGAGAGGTTTTAAAAAGATGATTGCTCATGTCAGCTCAGAACCACCAGTGGAGTGGAGCGGGTGGGGGCAGCTGAGCTGATTCTTTAGCCGTGTGAGCTGTTAAATTTTGCTGAGTTTTGTTGAAGTCCTTTTTATGTTGCAAAACTGCCTACCAGGGCAACTCTCGGGGCAAAGGCTTGCTGTCAGATCTGCTTTATTCCTTTGCGAGATTTTCTTCAAGCTCTCCACCCCCTAGGGAACTCTTCGCACGTTAACGTCTTTGCTGAGGAACCACTGGAATGTCTGCTAAAGGAACCCTGCATGTTGCAGAGGATTATGGGAGAATGCTGTCAGATATATACACAGTTCAGGAAGGGCACTGTTGTTGGGCCTCCAGCATTCTTTGAGCAGAAGAGTAGGGGATGCTGGAGGAATTTGATCTTTGCAAATGCCTTTGTGAACTGACCTGATCCAAACCGCATTACTTCATTTGCAGATTGGAACATAGCTTCCCACCAAATTTCACAGTTCCCATAAGTTCACATGGAGTTCTCAACTTTTTTTTTTTTTTTTAAGCATTAAAATACAAGATAAAATGCATGCTTTGCAAGAAAACATGTGGAGAAAATATGTATATTGGAGAAAAGGTTTTAGCATGCAGTAGACTCACAACTTATGAAGGTGGTACTGTTCTGGGGATTGACACACAAAGGCAAAAAAGTCCAGAAGACCCCCTAGAACTGCCCTTGTGTGATTATCCCTACTTTATTGGGCTCTGGGAAGATTGTGTGATATCTTGTGGAGCCTTCTTGAGATCTCACAAGGTCTCTTGGTGGCTCCTCTTGAGTGTTTCCCCCGCTCTCCATTTATTTATTTATTTATTTATTTATTTATTTATTTATTTATTTATTTTCCTGCCACCCACAAAAGCTGCAATAGTATAAGTGCATCCCATTTAAGTTGTGGCTCTACTGTATATGTTTAAATGACAATGTACATAAGGCTGTATGTTAGTCATACACAAAGTATTGCCAGGCCACATACACAGCTGTCCTTTTAAGTGCTATGATAAAACTCTGAACAGTAATGGTTTCTCCTGAAGGATTCTGGGAGCTGTAGTTCATTAAGGGTGCTCAGACCCCTGTTCGCCTCCCAGAGCCACAAGTCTCAGAGTTCTTTGTTGGTGGTTGATGACCCATCTAAGAGGAATCCTTGGGCCTCAGCTGATGGAGGTTGCCAAAGTGCTGGGTGTGTGAGAGAGGTAACAGGAAAAGAGTGTCTTTAGCAAGGCATGCTGGGAAGTAGAAGGGGGAGAACAAAAGACAGATCCATCTTGGACAGGCTGGCTGAAGGGAGGCTGGGAGAGATGCCTTGCTCCTGTGCTGTACTGTTGTGGGGAACAAGTCTTCTTGAGATGACCATGGTGTAAGAACTGGACTCCCTCCATCCAAACTCAGGTGTAAATACAGTGGTACCTCTGGTTGCGAATGGGATCCGTTCCGGAGCTCCGTTCGCAACATGAGCAGAATGCAACCCGCGTCTGCGCGTGCGTAGGTCACGATTCACCGCTTTTGCGCATGTGTGTGATGTCATTTTGCGTGTCTGCGAATCCGCGAGTGGCGAAACCCAGAAGTAACCTTTTCAAGTACTTATGGGTTGCCACGGGACGTATCCTGAAAGAACATAACATGAAGCGGACATAACACAAAGTATGACAGTACATGAAAAAACCAAATTCCTTAAAGCTACAGCAGTTTCTGCTGCATTTTGATTATCAAACAGACCCAGACCCTTGGTGAGTGCCTAGAACCCCCCTAGAATCCTGCTACTGCTCAGCAGTGAGTGGGGGGGGGCGCCCAACTTTTGTAACACTATTAGCTGTGGATTAATGCAGAAACTGGGCAAGATGGGCTTATTGGTGTGCACATCTGGTGACAGTGAGAGAGAAGAGAAAAAGATGAAGGTAGAATCATAGAATTGTAGGGTTGGAAGGGAGCCTGAGGGTCATCTAGTCCAACTCCCTTCAATGCAGGAATCATAATTAAATAATCCTTGGCAGATGTCCATTCCAAATTCTGTTTAAAAACCTCCAAAGAAGGAGAGCCCACCACCTTTCGAGATGGTCCATTCCACTGTTAAACAGCTCTTACTGCCAGAAAGTTCTTTCAGATGTTTAGTCAGAATCTCCCTTGAATCCATTGTTTCAGGTCCTCCCCTCGGGAGCAGCAGAAAACGATCTTGGTCCACCTTCCATGTGCCAGCCCTTCAGATATTTGAAGATGGCTGTCATGCCACATCTCAGTGATCAGTTCTCAAATGTATCTGGTGTTCAATGCCACACCATTCCAGAAAGTACCCCTTTACAAGGCAATGTGAATGCTGAATTTGTGTGTGAAGAGGGAGAGCGGGGACATGAATCCAAGCATGATACAGAGTTTCCTGCCTTCAGTTTCCATAGATGGTGGTGGTCTATCAGCCTCTAAATGAAGGTTGCCCTCCATCACTGATCCCCCTGAGAAATCCATAAGAGGTTTCTAAGGAACCCTAGAACTCCCTGGGGATAAACGACTGTTCTGGAAGGTGTGCTTGTGAGTTTAAGATAAGGAAGTGTCCCCAGGAAAGGAAGACTTCAGTTTTGTCTGAGGTTTGACACAGGCTTTGATTGCAGGCAACCTGTATGTGGAATCCACGCAGGCTGTGGGCCAGAGGAGCATGGCAAATTAGCACAGCTGAGTAAACCAGCTCATTAACCTTACACCTCACTCTGTTGTCTCGGCTAACAAGTGCTTTTGTTTGTGGATTTCAGAAGCTGCTTTTAATTAGGTAAGGTCTGAGTGATTTACAAAATTAATCCCCATGGAGAAGCACTGGGCATTTCCCTGGCATTGCCTCTAGAGAGTGTGTGGCATAAGAAGAAAAAAAAAGAGGAACTTGTTTAAGGTTCAACCACAAAGCAAATCTCATTATTCTCGAAAGTGGGAGGGTGTTGGTTGAGTGGCAAACCCAATGCGATTTATGTAGGTATGTTGTTGTTTTTTCCAGACACTACCTCTGAGGCTGGGGGGTGATTCTTGCAAAGTTACCGTATTTTTCGCCCTATAGGACGCACTTTTTCCCCTCCAAAAATGAAGGGGAAATGTCTGTGCATCCTATGGGGTGAATGCAGGCTTCAGGAAGCTATCCGCAAGCCGCAACTTCGCACAGCTCTCCCACGGCTAGTGGAGAGCTTGCCTGCACCCAGAAGCTTGGGGTGCGCTGAGCTCAGCACGCCCCAGGCTTCGGCCTTCGCGCAGCTCTCGGCTAGCCATGGGAGAGCTGCACGAAGTCGCATAGCTTTCCCACGGCTTGCGGATAGCAGCCTGTTCTGGGGGCTGGGGTCGGGGGTCGGGGGAAGCTCGGGCTCCCCCCCCCAGCCCCGCACCTGGGGGGGAAATAATTTTTTTCTCTTTATTTCCCCCCCAAAAAAACTAGGTGTGTCCCATGGGCCGGTGCGCCCTATGGGGTGAAAAATACAGTAGTTTTCAGGGCTGGTGCCCAAAGAAAAAAATCTTAGGGTACAATGATGTATGGAGAAAATCTCAATGCCATCCACTGCCCTGAAGGCATCTAACAACAGGGCAGATGTGCTGTTGGCAGAGTACTCTTGCTCTCCTCTGTTTGTTCTGAAGTCTTTTTTTAAAAAATGGTTTCCCTTATATTGGAAACAATGGGAGTGAAAGAAGAGAAAGAGAGCTAGATCGGTTCCTGTGCTGGTCTAATTTTCACCCCCATTTGAAGGTGTAATGGGGTGCTTGTGTGGCTTTGGAGGAGCTCAGAACCAATCCATTTCCCCATCTTCCCTGGCATGCCTCCACACTGCCCTAACAAGTCACCTTTGGGGCTCAACTCACAACAGAGCTGCAAACCTGGTTGGTCCAGGTTGTGGAAGTTGTTGCAGTGCTGGAGAGGATCTGGGGATACGACTTCACGTCCCCCTCTTGGATATCAGAGCTTTGTCTCCAATCTCCGGAAGTAAGCAGCAATGTATCCTGCGACCCCTGGGAAATCCTCCCAAGAACTTTAGGACTGCACCCATAGTAGGGTTGCCATATGGCCTCTTTTTCCAGGACACACCCTCTTTTTCATGGGCAGAGTCGTCATAGTGATCCATAGTTAAAAGTAGAAGTCGGCAAATGTGTCCTCTTTTTTGCTCTTCAAAATATGGCAGGCCTAAATTAGTTGCACATGTTCTAGTTGATCACGTGATTCATTTATTGATTAAATCTGCATTCATATCCAAAAGAGGAAAGGGAATAGTTAGTGCAGCAGCTCAGAACAAATTAAATGGTGCACTTCATGATAAAGCATGAAACTCAGTGCATAGAACTGATACCCCAAGAAGCTCCATTGGATACCTTCCTATTTTCCTAATATGAAAAATGGTGGCTGCAAATAGTTGTGGACAGTTATAAATAAAGCAAACACCTCTAGTTCCATGGATCCAATTTACATTTTCTATATAGCAGCATAAAGAGTATTCACTAGGCTGTAATTAAATGTTTAGCATTGGTGTCATGTAATGCATTATTACTATTCGATAGTATGCCATATAAAAATGACTAAATTCATATTTATATGCAAGTTTGTAATACACTTTGTAAGAAATTCCTTGTTGATTCAATTAGGATTTTAAGTTCCAAAACTTTCAGAAGCACCTGTCAATTATTTGACTTCTTAGCCAGCCAGTGACATTTCTGGCTTAGCCCTGTAATAAAACAGGAAAAGAGTAAGATATATGTAGTCAGTGTTGCTTTTCCGGTATTGTTTCAGAAAGTGCAAAACAGGTAGGTTCATATTTACATGCAAACTGAATCAAATTTCGCCCCCAGTTCATGGTTGCTGGATTGGAATTCCTGACAGGCTGGTTTTGCATGTGGATAGATTTTTTTAAAAAAAAAACACATGGGGTTACCTTCAAACATGTGATACACCCACCCACACCCAAAGCAGCAATGCCATTTTTCTAGAAAAAAGGGTGCTGGAACTCACCTTGTTTTCTTATAATGGTAATGGTGCCCACCAGAGAGGTGCCGGAACTGAGTTCTGGCAAATTCCAGCTGGAAAAAAGCCCTGCCCAGCAGGGGCAAATTTAGGGCACTGCAAGCAGTGTGGTCAGACTGGGGATGCAACCAAAAAGGACACTTTCTCAAAGATTCAGAAAAGGGGCATGAAGGCTCGAACAGGGTCCTAGGGTCCTAGAGTCCTCCACCATCCTTCTCAAAGCTGGGCAAATACTTACTGGGCTTCAGGAAGGAAGTAGGAGGGCTCTAGGACCCTGCCAAAGCCTCTCACCTACTTCCCAAAGCCAAGCCCAACCCCTGCCCTCAGCAGTCCAAAATGGCTCAGTCTAGCAAAAGCCGCACCTGTGATATGGGCTTTGCTTGAGAAGAATAACCCCTGCCCCAAAGCACCATTTCCACTTATTTATTATTATTTATTTATTCAATTTATATACCGCCCTATATCCAGAGGTCCCAGGGTGGTTCACAAACAAAACCACAACATATAAAATCAAACCAAAAACAATAACCCAGTAAAAACAAAACAAAAAAGAGCCACATTCTAAAAGGGTGCTGGATGTCAATACCGTTATGTACTGAAGTTCTCACCCTGGGCCAGCAGGGGGATACTGTAGATAGTTATGCAAATAAGGGATCGAAAGTGATGTTCAGTGATTGGATAGTTTTAGAAAATTGTTACAGTTACGTTGTACCGGAGCTCTATATAAGCAGGCTGACTGAACCCTTCAGTTCAGTTCTGTTCTGGCCTGTGAATAAACAAGAGCTGTTTGAAGAATCACTGTGTCGTCTGATATGTTCACCCACAACTTAACAAATATGATCAGCCAAAGGCCTGCGTAAAAAGGAACGTTTTTGTCTGGCGCCTTCTCCTTCTTTGCAAAGCCAATCAGAACAAGCTGCACACCCAGCCACCCAAATCAGCTGCAGCAGAGCAGAGGTGGGATCTCATTCCTGTGGGTGAATCAATAGTCCTTTTTGTGCAATTAGCCTATGAATAGGGAATGTGTATTTGATGAAAACTGGCTCTTGCCTGTTCAATTTTCCAGCTTGTATTATACTACTATTATTATTAATAGTAATAATAACATCAGCTGCCAGAGCTGGCCTTCACAGCCCCGAGGAATGAGTGATCTTAATATTAATGCCTGCTGTATTTCAGCCCCTAATTGTGCCCTTTTAGAGGGATCCTTTTAAAAGTTCACAAAAGCTGTTTCAACGAGGAGAAATTGAATGAGGCCTGATCATGACAGCAGGGAGCTCTCAGGAGAGTCTAGCGAGCTGCAGCTATTAAAGTCTCCAACAGAATGCTTTGCCTCCGGTGGTAAGAGAGAAGAGTCTTTGGAACCATTTAACGGCAGTTTGCTAGATTCAAGGATATAGGAAAGTGGTGTATGTACATTTTGCACTGAAAATAAATGTGAATTTGAAGGAATGAACAGTACGGATTGCCTTGCCATGGCCTCATGCAAAGACTCCAAAGCTCAGAATAACAAAATCATATATCTTCCAAGTGTCCCAGTTTTCCAGGGACAGTCCCAGAATTAAGAGCAGAAAACAAGGTTGTTTCATATTCCATGTGACAGCCTTTGAGATGTCGAGGGAGCCTACAACTGCCTCCCCTTCTCTCCCATTCCTGCACTAATATGAACACCAGTTACTCTGGGGCCCAAGTACAGGAAAAGGCTGTTTGTCTTTCAGTGATGGCTGTGGGTTTCCCAGAGGCTGACCACTGCAGGAAGTAGGATTCTGGGCAAGATCAGGAATCTGGTCTGATCCAGAAGGACTCTTTTGTTTGTATGTTGTTTGCATTAAACCCAAATCATGCTTATTCACTCTTGTTCCTTGCTGCTTTTCTCCCCACTTCACCCCCCAACTATCAAACTTTAAATCAGTGTTTCCCAAACTTGAGTCTGCAGCTGCTTTTGGATTACAATCCCCATCATCCCAGCCTAGTGGTCTTGCTAGCTAGGGATTATGGGAGTTGTAGTCCAAAAACAGCTGGAGATCCAACAGCTGCTAAAATTCTAGGCATAGGATAAGGCTACCAATGGCTAATAGCCATGTTGTCTATGCTCTGACTCCACTGTCAAAGGCAGCATACTTCAAGGGATCACAAGTGGGGAGAGTGCTGTTGTGTTCAGATCCTGCTTGTGGGCGTCCCATGGACTTGTGGTTGCCTTCTTTAGAACAGTTTGCTAGACTTGATCCAGCAAAGCTTTTCTTACATTCTTATTTCTCATGCTCTCCTTTCCCTTCTGCCTGCAGAGCAAAATTACAGCCTGGCTGCATATAGGAAAGGTTGTCGAGTGGGCTCAAGGAGGAACGGGCAGGAGGTCTAGTGGATGCAGGCTTCCTGAATGTATTGGGGCATTTAAAAGCGATGTCTCAGGGCGCTTGTGGTATTTGAATGCCAGTTGATATCTATATGGCTCTGCTTCCGGCATATGTTCTGGTGCTTAATATATAACAGTGATGTGTGTAAAGCGGCCAGCGGAGACGGTGACTCATCCACCCTGGCAATCTGTTAAGGCAAGGATGAAGTTTATTTTTACAGGCCAAAAGGTATTGAAGATGATCGTGATTACATTTAGCCATTGCTGCATCTTGTGGTAGCAAAGTCCACTGTGAAGAAGTGTCTGAAGAAGTGCTTTCTTTTCTCTGTTCTTGCTCTCCCAACTTTCAGCTTCATTGGATGTTCATGAGTTACAGCATTACGAGAGTGAGGAAAACTTTTCTCCATCCACTTTCTCCAAGCCATGCAGATTTTTTTTTTAAAAAAAACTTCTATCACAATGCGTCTCACTCAACTTTTTTATAATCTAAAAAGTCAAAAATGCTGCAACCATTCCTCATAGGGGAGTTGTTCCATCCCCTTGAACATTTTGGTGGCCCTTTCCTGGACCGTTTCCAACTCTGCAATATCCTTTTTGAGGTGAGGCAACCAGAACTCTATAGAGTATTCCAGATGTGGTCACACCATAGGCTTGTATGCGAAACAAAATTTAAAAATTCAATCCAGTAGCACCTTAGAGACCAACTAAGTTTGTTATTGGTATGAGCTTTTGTGTGCATGCACACTTCTTCAGATACCAAGTATGCATGGACACGAAAGCTCATACCAATAACAAACTTAGTTGGTTTCTAAGGTGCTACTGGGAGGAACTTTTTTTATTTTGTTTTGACTACAGCAGACCAACACCGCTACCTACCTGTACATAGGCTTGTATGATAGCATTATGTATAACAGCATTGCAATCTTGCCAATTTTATTCGTAATACAAGGTATGCCTGTGTATACTAAGGAGACTTCTAGACCATCACTGTTTTGTGGGAAGGATCCAAGAGCATCTTGAAACTCACCCAATTAAAGTGGATTATAGTACTCTTCTGATCTAGCATAACAAATCCACTTTTTAAAATTATAAACAAAGAAACAGATTTCCTTATGGTTTGCAAACTGGTGGGAAAATGCAGTGAAAAGGATGGGATGAAGGATTAATGAGATGATGAGTGCTCACTGTCATATTACTCCCCCATAAACAGATCAGTGCTGACTCTCTGAGACACATGAGTGGGACTGAGCAACTGAATTGTGCCTAACCCAGATGACCCTTCACAGAAGACCGTCCTCTACTGGTTCAGTCCAAAGCCAATTTAAAAGATCCCTTTGAAGGGGGAAAAATGGGGCTCTTTTTGTTACTACGCAGGCAGCTGACTAGGCAAGCAGTCACACTGCTCACCTGGCCACATTATTCCCCATCCCCAATGTAAATGATTCAGTTGTGATACTTGCATAGCAGGGTGTTGTACCAGATGACCTGTAGGGTCTGTTCCAACCATACATTTCTATGATTCTGTAAAGACCAGACAAAGTCTAAGCACCCCATAAGCTTTGTGCAAGTGAATCAGGATGAACACTGAATAAGCAGGATGTCTGCAGGCAGGGCTGGATTAACCATTAAGCAAAATAAGCACATGCTTAGGGTGTCAAGGGAAGGAGGGCATGACATAAATTTTCCATTGCCGGATTTACCAGGACCATATGGTGCAGCTGAACTAGGTTGCATAAAAAATGCTCCCAGGATAAATGGGGGGGGGGGAATACATGTGTGTACACACACACACACACACACACACACACACACACACACACAAACAACAGCAACAACGTAATAATACAGATTAATGATATACGGTTTATTGGTTTTTTATATTTTGAATTATGGGGGCCCCAAAATCTTTCAAGTGCTTAGGCCCCCTAAAGGTCTTAATCTGGCCCTGTCTTCAAGTACCTTGAGATGCTCCTATGCTACCTCCCCAAACTCTCTCCCTTCTATCTTATAGGTACCATAAATAAATGCATCTTCTATGTGCCAGCTGCCCTGGGACCTTGGAAACCATAACCTCCTCTGTGTTCTCTTGCTTTTTTGCCAGAGTGCATGCTGTTATTTACAGATTGTGTTGACTTAACCCCTGCCCCACTCCCTGGGTCCAGTCTATTTGTTTCCTCCATTCCTGGTGGTCGCTAATGCACAAAATTTGTCTCCGAGTCTCTCAACAAGGCTTCCCATTATAAACAGGCAAAAAGAAGAAAGTAAAGGGACAGGGCTCATGGAGCGTTGTGGTTCAGCAATTACTCTCAATCTGTGCCTTCCTCAGTGGAGAGATAAAATGGCTGGTAGCATCCAGCAGGGGATGCTGCAGAAAAGACTATATTAAATCTCATTTTATAGGGGCAAAGAGGTGTTGGGAAAAGATAATAATGTATTCCGCAGGCTGGAATCTGGCAAATAAACATCCGGCTTGGAACGGGATCTGTGTTTTATTTGCTAGGCGGTGCACTTAAATGGTCTCAGCTGGATTGGGATTTTAAAAAGCTTTATGGCTTTAGATTTTATTTACTGCTCTTGTGTCCATCAAAATACAGCTTTACTTTAAAGTGTTTTGGGTTTTTATTTTATTTTATTTAATGGAACAATAACATCACAAAACTTGTAAGGAAATCCCTATTCCACGTACTTTCATACAGGGTTTTTCCCAGATGAGAGTCTTAATTTCATTTTTGAATTTATTAAATTTATATTCTGCCATTCATCAAGAGACCACAGGCCAGTTTACCACATAAAACACAACATACATAATATAATAATAATAAAAGGAGGGGGGAGACGAATACCAGAGAGAAAGAGAGAGAGAGAGAGATGGTTTTGGAAAATTAGATGCATGCTGTTTGTTTATCTGTCTCATTTATATTCCACTTTTCCTCCAAGGAGCTCGAGGAACTGTCCATCGTTCTCATCTTTTCCATTTCATTCTCACAACAACCCTGTGAGGTTGGTTAGGCTGAGAGGTAGTGACTAGTCCAAGGCTATCCTGTTAATTTCATGGCTGAGAGAGGATTTGAACCCTGGTCTCCCAGGTCTACATCCAGAGTTCTAACCACTACACAATGGTGGTATGTACAAGATGTCTTTCCACAAATACTGTGCAAGTATTTTTGTGGATGACAGAATGCTACTTGATAAGGACACTGAAAGAGTGGAAATTGCTGGTGCTTTTAATTCCCTCCATATCTGGAACAGAAATCAATGCAGTTGCTTTTGTTTATACGCAATCATTACATAATTGATCACCACCAACCCCATTTGCTTTGTGCTTCCTCTGCACTTAAATGAATGGTGTGGAATACCACAAGGATAAAATAATCAAGTATGTAAAAATTCTGCTACAGTGAGATGAACAACGGAGCTTTTGTCAGAAGCCAAGCTGCAGCGGAATGGAAGTGGCGCTGCATTGAAATCAATGGCACCCTTCATCTCTTCTTGTACAGTGCAACTATGGTGTACACAGACTATACACTCATTGCTTGTGAATAAGTGAATGAGTGTACAGCTGAATGAGTGTACAGATTGTTCACTTGTTGAATGTAACTTGTGAACACCCTTTATGCTGAGGCCAATTGTGGAAGCGTTCAGAGGCCTGCTGTGAGCAGCTTCCCAGTGCTCATTTCAGTGCATCCAGAGTCTGCCATTGCTCCTGTTGGGTTTCCAGTAAGCCAACAGCAGCCCAGGGCAGCAACATGGAGGGTAGAATGAGTTTGTGTATGCCCACTAACCATGTGTCATGGGAGAAAGCAGGAGCCAAGCAGTACATATCCAGCAGTAGAAATAGGGGAGAGAAGAAAGAAGGTGCAGACAGCAACAGAAGAAGGAGAAATAGAAGAAGGGAAGAACTCAATCTTCCTGTCTATCTGCCTTGACTTCTGATTTCCACTTCTACCCCATTCTGACATTCACTTGCTGCTTTTGCAACGTGACCCCTGCATAACCTGGAGAATGTTATTGTTTCTTGCTTTGTTTCAACTATTGGTAAAGGTAAAGGTACCCCTGACTGTTAGGTCCAGTCGTGGCCCACTCTGGGGTTGTGGCACTCATCTCGCTTTACTGGCCGAGGGAGCCGGCATACAGCTTCCGGGTCATGTGGCCAGCATGACTAAGCCGCTTCTGGCGAACCAGAGCAGCGCATGGAAAAACCATTTACCTTCCCGCCGGAGTGGTACCTATTTATCTACTTGCACTTTGACATGCTTTCAAACTGCTAGGTTAGCAGGAGCAGGGACCGAGCAATGGGAGCTCACCCCGTCGTGGGGATTCGAACCACCAATCTTCGGATCGTTAAGCCCTAGGCTCTGTGGTTTAGACCACAGCACCACCCACGTCCCTTTCAACTATTTGTAGTAAAGTATTTATTCAGCTGAAAATGGAAAGGGTGTCAGAGTGGCTTCCAGATATCAGTTCTGCCAGCCCTTGCCATCAGCCTTGTAGTCTAAATGACACGACACAAAAGGAAAATGGACTGGGGAAGCAGGAGGAGAGAAAAAAGAAAGCTCATACACTAGTTCTTAGTAATGAACAGCTGGAATGGAGAGAGTTCAAGGAGGAGAGGAGCTAATAGTTGCTGGTCTCTCAGCTGAGCCAATGGGGACACCCTCTGTTGTAGATAGGATGGAATCACTGACAGTAGATCACAACACTTCTAACCTCTGTCCTACTACCCATTGGACTGATAGTTGACTCTCCATAAGCCATGAAACCGGACACCTGGAGACTAGCCTTTTCTTGATGCTGGCACATGATGTGGTGTTCATTCTGTCTTCATGTAACTATTAACATGGATCCGGCTTCCTACTTCACCTATAAACATTCATTGATAGTGTGATAGTGGTGGGCAATCCATCTTTTGCCCCCTTTAGCCACCCTGACTCCTAACGCAGCAGAGTGATTAAAGGGTGCTAAAGGGTACCAAATCCATCTTAAGTGACCTTGAGCATGTGCCTTTAGCTTTCCCTGCTGGGATCATCATTCATTCCATGTTCAACTTAATCTGCACTATCCTGGAAGAACAAAGAAAGAAAAGGGAAGCTTCTAGTGCTGAATTTTCCTGCCTCACATTCAGAGAATTTTTTTTTTTTTTTAATTACCTACATGATCGGGATGCTTGACAGATTCCATCTTTTTGAATTCCAGTATGAGCTGACCTGCTCTTGAACTAATGTAGGAATTGGAACACAGTTGTCCAGAGGTTTCCCAAAATAACCAAAACAATGACTGGTGCGTGTGTGTACATGCACAATCATATCCTGCTGTCTTCTACTTAGAGTAGACCCATGGAAATGAACAGACCTAAGTTAGTTGTGTTTATAGCTAAACAAGCTATAGCTTAGGGCCCCACTCTCTTGGGGGCCCCCCAAATATACTTCTTCTTAATTGTATTTCAGTTCAACAATTACTTTGATAAAATACATATTTTGTTATGGGATTTAGATACCTATTAGGTCCATAAATTACCATATAGCATAGATTCAACACAAAAAAACAGCAACTATTTGTTGTTGACAAAGGACAGCTGGACATATAAAGGGCTCCATGACCTTCAGTAGCTTAGGACCTCATCAAACCTAAATCCAGGCCTGGTTGTGTCTTATTAATTTCAGCAGGTCCTTGTGCAAAAGTGACACAGGCTGGAAACAGAGTGATCTATCCACCCCTGCTCACAAAGTTACTTTGAAGTCTGTGGTGTGTTGACAAAATCATGCCCAACTCCCTTTTACATTAGGAGCAATCCACACACCGGCAATGAGGTGTGTGGTGCTTTTCCAGCTGCTCGGGATTTTTGGCACATGCCCCAGTGTGGGCTATGCTCACTAAATGGCCTGCATCTACTTGAGGGAAGAAATTCAGTTCTTTGTTAATTAGGAAGCCAGCAAGCTTTTTGTTGCATATATATATATATATATATATATATATATATATATATATAATATAATACACAGAGAAGTGAAATTTGTGCATGGACTGTATTCAGGCTCTTGGCTGCATATGCACTTTATCAGCAGAACACACTGTTCTACTGGGACGCTGATTCTAGGTCAGCCATAAAGGGATCCTTCCCCCATTTTCATGTGTATTTATTTCAATGTATTCAGGGCAGCTCTTGGAACACAAAACTGCAGTTGTGTTTTTTTCCTTTCTCCCACCCGCAACCCCTCCACCCAAACCAAAGGATATTGATTTTGGAATAATGCCTTCAACACCATGCCCTTCGGTTATGCTGGAGACTGATGAGCTCAGCATTTTCTCCCCCAAAGCTAAGGGAGGGTGCTAAGGGAATCCCAGAACTGGGAACTCAGAGGCATCCGGATGTTAACAATTCATCATCGCGGCAATAGGGAAGGCACAGGTTGCATAATGATGCATCAACAAGTCTCAGCTCCTTTCAGGCTTCTTGGGAAGGGATGCTCTAAAAAGTTCATCTGTGAGGTAGAAGAGTCTGAGGGGCAGACTGAGGAAATATGCTATTTCCTTCAAAAGCTGCTGTCACAATTTATTAGTCATTCCTCAAGGTGTGACAGGACTCATTTTGTTTTGCCACAACCAGCTAGCACAGCTGCTCTTCAGGAATTTTTGAGGCGGAGGTGTGGGTGTTTGTGGAAGATTTGGAATGTGTGGGACTCCTTGGACTTGTCCCCCCCCCCTTGAACTTCAACCCCCACCTTCCTTTTCAATTCATTGAGTGAGTCCCCTGAGTAGGAATTAAAATGAACGCTGTGTCAAAAAAACAAAAAACAAACCCACCTTCCAATTTCTTGAAAATGTTCTTCCCCTGTGAAAGAGGCTCCAATCTTTCTGCTTTGTTCTCAGAGTGTGTTATAATTTCCACAGAAGTTTGGTGCGTGGTTTTGAAATTACCTTGTGGCGGCGAAAAAACCTGAGGGTGGTGTGTGCTTTCTCCTCTCTTTCCAGGAAACATTGCACCAGAAGCTGCCCAAATTGGATGTTGTTAAAAAGATTAGGCAAATTCATGGAGGAAAAGGTGATCAATGGCTACTAGCCACAATGGCTATGTTCTACCTCAGGGGTCAGCAACTTTTCCAGCAGGGGGCCGGTCCACTGTCCCTCAGACCTTGTGCGGGGGCCGGACTATATTTTGAAAGAAAAAAAATGAACAAATTCCTATGCCCTACAAATTATCCAGAGGTGCATTTTAAATAAAAGGACACATTCTACTCATGTAAAAACACACTGATTCCCGGACCATCCATGGGCCAGATTTAGAAGGCAATTAGGCCGGATCTGGCCCCCGGGTCTTAGTTTGCCTCCCCATGTTCTACCTCCACTGTCAGAGGAAGTATGCCTCTAAATGCCAGCTGCTGGAAACCAGAGGCAGGGAGAATGCTCTTGTCCTCAGGCCTTGTTTGCATGTTTCCCACAGGCATCTGGTTAGCCATTGCGAGAACAGGATGCTGGAGTACTGACAGGCCTTTGGCCTCACCCAGTGGGACTCTTCTTGTGCCCTGGCTTTTTGCGCTTCCTGATCTGAAAAAAAGCCTCTTGGGAGAAGTTGCCTCATGATACCTTTCTCTGCGTTTTCACTGAAGCCTGGACACCCAGGGAAGCTGCAGAGCGCAGGCCACTGGGGAGATGATTGGTAGCATTAAAGAAAACACACCCACAAACACCCACCAGCCACCTCAAAAGTAAATCAGTCTTAACAAAAACCCTGAAAACTCACCCATGAGAATTTCACCAAAGTTTCCAAATTCCAAAAAGTTGACTTTAAGCAAAGGTTAGCAGGGAATAAAAGAACAAGGTCTGAGTTTTTGTATGGAAGGCCACAGGGGGCAGCGACTATTTCTGACTTAAGTAGTTCCATCCAATTTATTCATTTCTGTGAAAGACTTGGCTGAGAAGTTAACTAAGTACCCTCTTTTAAAACAATTCTCTGAAAAGCAAAGCAAGGCTCTTTCTGTTACAAGGGCTCTTAATCCTTTCTCCTTCCAAGGTAAGGAACAAATCATGTTTGGAAGACATGAGGGTTTAGTAAAGGACAGCTACATATTCAGAAAGCATGCTTAAGCTGCCCACATTTATAGTAGGCTGTTGCCTTGAGAAACCATTGTTTTCAATCTGCAGCCTTGAGAAAATATGATCGCAAGCCCTCTAACATTTTTCTGATGAAAATAGGGATGTTAATAATAATAATAATAATAATAATAATAATAATACCCTGCCCATCTGACTGGGTTGCCTATTTACTCTGGGCAGCTTCCAATATATATAATACAACATTAAATAGATGCCTTCAGATGTTTTCCGGAGGTTGTATAGTTACTTACCTCCTTGGCTCAGGAGTCACTTAACTCCATACCCTCCAACATTTCTCCAATGAAAATAGGGATGTCCTAAGGAAAAGTGGGGCATTCCAGAATCAAATCAGAAACTGGAATGGCTTCTGTAAATCTGGGACTGTCCCTGGAAAATAGGGACACTTGGAGGGGTCGGAGATCAGGACCTGTCAGTTATAAACATGGGCCATCCATTGGCTACAGGTGGTTTTCTTGGCAATCCTGTCCAAATTCATCATTCTTTGACAGAAGGGCTCTAATAATATTGCTGGCGTGTGTGAAAGAGAGAGTGGTCTGGTGCATGGGGCTCACCCCATGGGAGAGATAGAGTCAAAGAGGCACTGCTAGACATGTTTGCACAGGTTATAATTTGGGGTTGCAGCAACCCTCTGGGGATCAGTAGGAACCTTTGCTTTATCAGAGATGTGGAAGACAGCTTTTGTATTGTTGCATGCCACCCCACCCCCCCAATTTCTGAGTGATGAGAGATTCAAAGCGTTCCAGGCACTTTCCCAGAGTTTGTTTTCCTTGGAAGGAGGGAAAGCAGAGACACTGAGGACTTTCCTTCCTGCTGGCTCTGTGTCTCTCCAGGGGAAGGACTTGGGGGAAAATAGTTCAGTAACTGCTTGACATTTCCAGCTTCTGTTTTCTTTTTTCCCCTGGGAGCACTGCAGACCCCCTCTCTCCTTCCCTGATAACAGAGGGGAGGCCCCCAGTGGGTGCTGCTGGCCTGTAGCAGGAGTTCCCAGAGCTCTTGTGGCAACCAGGAAGCCTCAAGGCATAGCTGCCTCTGTACAGTCTGCCGTTTGGGGTGAGGGGGAGGAAATAATCAGTAATGGAAAGGCCCTGGTGAATGTAATGGTAAAGAGGGATTTCAGTTCCCATCATGGTCCCTATGTAGTGTCCTGGCTGGCATACTTATCTCTCATTCACACTGCTGCACCCTCCCAGGAATGTATTTGAGATGCACCCATGCGCTGTAAGGGTACTGTCATTTACAAGAGGACTGCAGAAGTACAGCTCTCACTGCAAGATTTTGCATGCCCCTGGGTATTCGCAGAAGGGCATTTTGTCTTCCTGTATAACTAGCTCAGTCCCTGTTTGGGGGGCACGTTATATGTGTGTAATGTGTCTCTCCCCCCCCCCCCAATAAAACATTCTCACTGCCATTGTCGTCCAGTTCCAGAAACAGCTGTCCACAGCTAATTTATTTCCTAATGCTGCAGCAATGTTAATTTATAAATTACACTGGTAATTCGAGCTATTATTAATTTCAGATGGTGTAGGGCAAGACTAATTAAAATATGACACCAATTGCCACACATATGTACTAAGGACTAACATTTAAAATTAATAGGAATATTAAGTGTGACACCGGTCTCAGAGATGCTCTGCTCAGTAATTACAATACCCGGGCTGCAAAAGATTTGATAAAAGGAGATGGGGAGATTTAAGAGAAATAAATAAGACAGCTCTATTTATGTCTCTCTTCCTCCTCACCCTTCTGCCATCCTTTAAAGGGATTGGTAAAGTTTCTTCCTTCCTTTCCCCACATTTCAAAATCAAACTTGAACTTTCCAATTTGCAAAAAAATGACTCACTATACCAAAGGTATTTTAATGCTGATATAATCTAATGGTTTTGCATTTTGAGGGAATGTCTGAACTGCAAATGCAATCCAGTTTGAAACTAATTTATCTCATTTTACTTTATCCCAAGACTGCATACTCACCATACATTTAAAGCACATAGCTTCCCCTAAAGAATGCAGGGAATTGTAGTCTGTGAAGGGTGCTGGGAAATGCAGCTCTTTGGGGGTAAATTACAGTTCCCAGGATTCTTTGGAAAAAGCCATGTGCTTTGAGTGTATGCTGTGTGCACAACCTTTGAGCCTTGGGAATTGTATTGGGGAGGGGGTGGATTCCTTTTTGCTTATCCCTTTCATGACATTCCAGTTCTTGATATTATTGAGGCGGCTGTGGCAACCATGGCAGTGAAACTGGGGCAAAACCAGTTTATGTCTATACCTTAAACATATCTCTAGTACTATGGAGACTCTCTCCTTTTACCAACTGCCCCCGCCACTGCAGGAAAGCACTCTTATTTCTTTTGGTAATGTGTGTACAAATGCATGACTCAAGTCTGCTGAAGGGGGTCATCAACGTAAGCTAAATGAGGCTAAGTATGCACTTTGATTCGGCTTGAAAGCCATGGACCGGGGATTTCTCCTCTTGACAGTGAAGGGAACTCCCTGCTCCCCACACACATTTTCAAAGGAGGCAGCGGGTTTGGTGTCTTCCACACATGGATTATCAATGGCAGCCTGCCAAGCTTGGCTGCCTACCACCTCATTTATATATAATGCTCCTTTCCTCCACATCAAGATACCCAGGCAAACAAATGGAAAGGATCGTTTTAAGGGCTGTATCTAGAACTCCCATCAACAGCAGCAGTGCCAGGTGAAAGATGCATGCCCAGAGAACGTTGTGCACTGTTTCTAGGTATCTCACCAGCCACATTGTCCTGCTGCATACTCAAGGTTGATCCTTTTCTTTCTTCTGCAGCTGTGGGATTCATGAGCGAAGACGAGTACTTGGAGATCACCGGCATCACTCGGGAGCAGTCAGGAGAGTACGAATGCAGTGCATCCAACGATGTTGCCACTCCTGTGGTGCGGAGAGTAAAAGTCACAGTGAACTGTGAGTATTGGGTAGGTTGTTGCAGGGCAGGGTGTAGGTTGCTGCAGCTTAGCAGTAGTGGGGGGGGGGGATGCTGCTGGAAGGATTTCCACAGTCTTTCTTGGTGCCTTTTCTGTGTTTCCTTGGCATATTCTCTGCACCTTTTAATACCTGCAAGAGATAAATTAAATACCTGCAAGTGATAAAATAAGAACATATGAAGCTACCTTACATGAAGCTGGTCCAACCTGAAACCTTCTGAGTCGTACCCAATGTAGCGCTAAGTTAAAGTTATGTAGCAGTATACTTGTTTCACTGGCAAAAAAAAAAAAAAAAAAGGTTTTGTGCTAGCAGAATGTCATTGAGCATGAGAATGCATAAGCAGATTGCTGGTCACTTTATTGCGCTGTGGATTGACCATTCTGTTGCATGAGTTCTGCTAGTGCAGGCATAGGCAAACTCGGCCCTCCAGATGTTTTGGGACTACAGCTCCCATCATCCCTAGCTAACAGGACCAGTGCTCAGGGATGATGGGAATTGTAGTCTCAAAACATCTGGAAGGCCGAGTTTGTCTATGCCTGTGCTAGTGCGACGGTTGTGTTGGATTCCTCTGTTGCAGAACACTAAAACTCAACCATCCACTAAAGAATGTTGGATATGGTGCCCTGCATGAAAAGTGCATGCTTTGCCTTTGAGCTACAAACCGACATTTGTTGCACCACAGTAAATCTTCCGAAAGGGGGCTGAACAGTAACATGGTAAATTGGGAGCATCTCTTTCTAGTGACATCCCAGCAGAAATGATGCTGCCTAGACCAAATGTCCAGTTCACCCAATGAATGCGTCACACTTGTCTGCATGCTTGCATACTGATTTACACACATACCCCACATTTCAGAACTCAGACAAGTGCACACATTTCTCATTCACACACAGGTAAGTCCATAGTCAATTAGGCATACACATGTGTTTGTTGTCACATTCCTGCATGGACTCGCATGCATTTGCACACACAAGCATTCTCAAAACACACATCTTGCACCAACAGGACTTGAAAAGTGGCAGAGAGTTGAGGATGCATTGATCAAGTGGGCAGGAGTTAGAAAGTGGAACTGTGTGGGCAGTGGTAGTGTCTAAGAGATAGTTTGGAGCTGTTTTCTTTGAGAATGCGTGTAAAATAGCCTTTGAGTATTCACTGCCAGGATCTGGTCACTGACTCTTCAAGCGCATCTGGCCAAGGAACCTTCTGCGGTTGGCAGTTTGTTTTTGGCACAAGCAAAACTCTGGAGAGGGGAAGGACCTTGAAGCAACAGCAGAGCAAAGTGATTTTCCAAAGCCACAGAGAACAACCCCTCAATTTGTCCCTTTCTCTACAGATCCGCCATACATCTCAGATACTAAGAACACCGGGGTGCCGGTGGGACAAAAAGGCATCCTCCAGTGTGACGCCTCTGCAGTTCCATCAGCCGAGTTCCAGTGGTACAAGGATGACAAAAGGTACATGAAGGATTAGTTGTAACTGATGTTAGGATATTTCAGCAGGACCTATCCTCACCATCACTGCATCAGAATTTACTTGCTCTCTTAGAAAACTGATAGCCGCTCCACCCTAAGCACAGTCAGCATGGTGCTGGTGGGGTAGATGAGCACATTTCTCTGCAGTCGTTCAGTGACTGAGTGTGGATAAAGAACTGGGGCTAATTCTATGGAAGGATGAATTTCACTTTTAATTTTCCTCTGTTTCTCATTTCCCCAAATTTATTAAATTCAGTTTGCTCCCATTTCCATAAATATGGTAGCACATATTTTCTACTAAAAAACTCTTTGCACAACAAAACCCATTCCCATTTCTGTATTCTTTTCTCTTTCTGTATGTATTTTCAATGCAATTCCGGTTAACATATATGTGCCTGGAGGCAGGGAGGCTATGGTCACTATTATATATATTTCCTCTACTATATATCTTTTGTACACACACACTCTCTCTCTCTCTCTCCTCTCTCTCTCTTTTCTCAGTGAACTTCAGTGCAAAATTTTAAAAAGGGCACATTTTGGAAGGTTTCGCTCATGTTTTGGTTTGTAAAGTGTTAATTAAGCAGGATCACAATGAAATGCAAAGTGAATGACCCCCCCCCCAACCATCTATTTATGTTTCAAAGCAGGGTGATTAACTTCCAAACTTGTAAGGGAATCTGCTAGCATTTGTCCAATGTTACATTTAGCTCCGCTGTCTTCAATTCCTGTCTTTACACTCACTTGCCACTTTTGCTTCTTCCACCCAACTTCTTATTATCTCCATTGTCAACATTGAGACCATCTGCACTATATGTTTAAAGCACTATGGTACCACTTTAAACAGTCAAAGCTTCCCCAAAGAATCATGGGAACTATAGTTTCTTAAGGGTGCTGACAATTGTTAAAAGAGTCCCATTTGCCTTGCAGAGTTGCAGTTTCCATAGTGGTTTAACAATCAGTCACGCTTGCCAGGGAACTCTGGGTAATGTAGAGGGGAATATCAACTCTCAACACCCTTCACAAACTACAGTTCCCATGATTCTTTGGTGGAAGCCTGGAATGTTTGGTGGAAGCCTGGAATGCAGGGCACATATGGGGTCTTAGATTGTATGCTCCTTAAAGTTAGGGACCTTTTCCCTGCACGCTGCTCAGCAAAGTAGATTGATGGCACTGAGTTAAGAGTAATAATAGTGCAAGCAAGTGGTAATCTACTGCATGTGGCACAGCCCCTTCACCCCAATGTCCTCATCTGTATGTCTAACATGGAATTATGCTTAATAGCAGCCCTCATTGCCAAAGTTCATTGGTACAGCAAAGCTCCACTGTAACAATTCCACCCCAGTTTGTGAGTGAGACTTACTTATCAAATTAGAATCATTCTCTGCTTGTGTAATTCCCACAGAAATCCCCAGACCTTGGAGCTCTCCTCCGCTAATTATCTCCACAGTGCAGAGGTCCATTGAAAACACAAATTTGGAGATATTGTCCATTTGATTAAGGCATTTGTTTTAAGTTGTGGATCGCATGGTGAGCTTCCAATATGCTGTCAGTCAGGATCAAAAGCCAGGGCAATAACACAGAGCAAGAGGCTGTGGGGGGGGGGGAGTAGCTAAGCATAGCACACACACAAACAAAGAGACACATACATTGTCTTTTTCTTTTAAGCAGCATACAAGAGTATCAGGGTGGGGGAATGAGGTACCAAAGAGGGGAGACACAGGCTATGGTGGGGCGTAACTTTGGGGAAAAACCTAAAGTGTCTTACATCTACCAAATATGCTCAGCAACCTCATTTCATTCCCCCAGCAGACACTTTGCAGAGTTCTTCAGCTGCATCCTGTTCCTTTGCCTAGTGTCTGTTCCTTGTGTGTAAAATAAGGCATGGTATGGAGAGAGTGGATAGAGAAAAGATTCTCTCCCTCTCTCATAACACTGGAACACATGGACATTCAAGGAAGCTGAATCCTGTAAGATCCAGGTCAGACTAAAGAAAGTCCTTCATGCAGCACATAGTTAAACTATGGAACTCGCTGGCCTCTTCCCTCCCTTCCTACTGCAATCTGATTTGAAGGTCCTTTCTAGTGTAGCATTAGAATTCACAGTCTCCTCCTTTCGAATTCACTGAGCCAGTGCACATTTCATTGGAATTGTTTATCTGTGCTCTGGACAAATCAATGGAATCTCCTTAAAAGGCAGCTGGCAAATGAATCTTCTGCCTTGAGCTGTTTGTTCTGGCAGGATCTGCAAGGTGGAGAAGGAAAGGATGCTTGAATCCAATGATCCCACGTCATGAAAGTGCTTCTCAGCTCCAGATAAATGGCTTAGATAACCCATTCCAATTTTATGTTTTTGATGAAATCTCTCCATAGAAGGGATCACGTGGACCCAAAAAATGGCATCAGCATTGGCCCCTGGTGAATGCTCAGATCTAATTATGGTGCTTGAATGCAGTCAGTTATAGGCAGCAATGCCAGCTAACTCTGTTAGCTTCCATCATGGACTTGTCACCATTTCTTGGTCTTCCTCTTTTTATCTTTGCTATCTCCTATTATTTCAGGCTCATTGAAGGACAGAAAGGGTTGAAAGTGGAAAACAAGGCCTTCTTCTCCCGCCTGACTTTCTTCAATGTCTCTGAGCAGGACTATGGAAACTATACCTGTGTGGCCTACAACCAGCTAGGAAACACCAACGCCAGCATCATTCTGTACGGTAAGTAAAGCATGTCCTGGTATTCCAGTGGGATCGTATATGGCCAAGGAGATGGGGGGGGTGGACAGGTGAGTTTAAAAACCCTCTCTTTTCAAGTCTGGGAAAGATGGGCGAGGGGCTACTGGACTCATGTCCTACACATGGGCTTCCCTTTGGCACCAAGTTGGCCACTGTAGTAACAGACTGCTAGACTAGGGCAACATACACCCCATACATTTAAAGCACCATGGAACCACTTTAAAGAGTCCTGGCTTCCCCCAAATAATTCTGGGAGCTGTAGTTCACTAAGAGCATTGAGAGTTGTCAGGCAACCCCTATCCCCCACCCCCAAAGCTGCAATGCCCAGAGTGTTTTAACAATCTGTTTCCCCTCCCAGGGATCTATGGGGATAGTAGCTCTGGAACAGGGGTCTCGTAACAACCCTCAGCACCCTTAACTTAACAAACTGCATGTCCCAGAATTCTTTGGGGGAAGCCTGGACTGTTTTAAAGTGGTATTGTGGTGCTTTAAATGTATGGGACACGGGTGGCACTGTGGGTTAAACCACAGAGCCTAGGACTTGCCGAGCAGAAGGTCGGCGGTTCAAATCCCCGCGACGGGGTGAGCTCCCGTTGCTCGGTGCCTGCTCCTGCTCACCTAGCAGTTTGAAAGCATGTCAAAGTGCAAGTAGATAAATAGGTACCACTCTGGCAGGGAGGTAAACAACATTTCCATGTGCTGCTCTGGTTCGCCAGAAGCGGCTTAGTCATGCTGGCCACATGACTCAGAAGCTGTCTGCGGACAAACGCTGGCTCCCTTGGCCTATAGAGCGAGATGAGCGCGCAACCCGAGTCGGTCACGACTGGACCTAATGGTCAGGGGTCCCTTTACCCTTTACCTTTAAATGTATGGGGTGAATGTGGATTTTGGTCTGACCCAGCAGGGCTCTTATATTTTCTGCCACAAGGGCTGAACAAGTGCTGCATCCATGACATTTATTAGAGTCATGAAAGACTAGCCTCCCTCCTTAGCCTCTTATCCTCGGGATGCCACTGGACAGACAACCAAATCTTTACAAATTATATTTACTCCTAATGTTTAGGAACATAGGAAGTAGCTTTTACTGAGTCAGATCACTGGTCCATCTGGTTCAGAAATGTCTACGTTGACTGGTAGCAGCTCTCCCTTGGCTTCAGACAAGGGGTATTACTAGCCCTACTCAAATTTGCCAGGGATTGAACACAGGAGCTTCTGCCTGCAATGCAGTATCTCTACCACTGAACATCTTTCCCTGGCATCTGCAGATGTCAACAGCTTTCAGGATGTGGGGCTTCCGTCAAATGCTACTCTCAATGTGTGGGACAAGAAATGAGGTGGACTAAGCCACCTGGGTGACACTTAGGGAAGGTTATAACTTCCTAATGAAGCAAAAGTCAGTCCAGGATTTTCTACAACTCTCCTGGTTCCATTACAACTTCGGCTGTCTTCAATTGTAATGGGCAAGGGCTTCACTATTCCACTTTTCTTGAGATAACCTTCCCTGGAAACTGCATTGAAGTTTCACCCCCCAAAAGAATGCCAGTATTCACCTTGAATTCTGCTTTCTGTGGGATTCTCTGGCACCTTACACCAACAAACTTCTTCATTCCACCACCTGAAGTCAGTATGGGGAACCATTGACCTGCCAGGTCTTGCTGGAGTCCAACTCCCATCAGCCCCAGAAAGCATGGTCTATGCCCAGGGATGATGGGAGCTGTAGTTGAGTGAAATGTGTGGGATGAAATTTTCCCCATAACTGTTCTGACGTACACCTGTTTCAGTGTCTCCCAGAAGTGTTGTCAGAACTGTCTAGTACAGAGCACTTTCCTGCCTTAAATCAGGGAAACATTTACTGTAGCTCTAGACTTTCAGCTCTTTCTTCAGAACATATAAAAATCCAAGAAGCTGAATTATCCAGAGGCTCCCCTACCCCACACTTGAACAACGTGAATACACACAATCCCCCTCTGAGATTTTTAGAAGCCAAATAGTCCCATGGTGGGATCATTCAAGTGCCATGGTTGCCTGATAAGAAGTACTAAATACTTGCAGCTGGAACCATTCCAACCCCATAGGACACCAACTTCTAACCCCTTTACAACATCCTCATTTGGGGAAGTCTTGATATACCCACTGTAGATCCATCAGATAATTGGTCCCCTCCTCAACTCATGTTTTATAAATACATCTTAAGAAATTTCCTCCTCCAGAGTATTGACCTTTCAAGTAATCAAGCAGAGAGGGGACTTGTTGTGGTGAGGACAAATTTCCTCTCCATATACAAAACAGCCACCACCACCACCATCTCAGAGAGCCTTCTCTGACATCGCCACCCCAGAGTGCAGTCTGTTAGGTGAGGCTTTTGAGAATAAACAACCCAAGCGGCTCGGTGATCCCAGGTTTGCTTCCAAGTCGCATTTTCTATTACTGCAACATGAAATAAAAAATTGACTTTCGCAAAGGGAGGCGGGGAAGAGCTCTGTACCCTTATCTGGAAGCTATTTTCTCCACATGCCAGAGCTCTGATTAGAGTGATGGATCCATCTGACACCACTCACAGCCAGGGACAGCTGTAATTGCTTGGCTTATTTGTCACGCTTCTCCAACGTTGTGGCAGGCAGAGCTGTTCTGGCTGCCTTTCTGTGCCAGTTGGGAGCTGAGGTGAGGAGCAAAACCTGGAGTGCCCCACTTTCCCTGTCCTCCTATGCCCACTTTAACCGATTGTTACTGGGTGGTAGGGATAGTAGCCATGCCAGTCCATGTCTATTAAGCATTTTAACATAACCTCCTTGTTGTATACTACACTCTTAAGAGGGCTTAAGCCAGGGGTCAGCAAACTTTTTCAGCAGGGGACTGGTCCACTGTCCCTCAGACCTTGTGGGGGCCCGGACTATATTTTGAAAATAAAAATAAAAATCAATGAATTCCTATGCCCCACAAATAACCCAGAGATGCATTTTAAATAAAAGCCACATTCTACTCATGTGAAAACACGCTGATTCCCGGACCGTCTGCAGACCAAATTTAGAAGGCGATTGAACCGGATCTGGCCCCTGGGCCTTAGTTTGCCTATCCATGGCTTAAGTGCTGTCCCATGGGGCATGGAGTGACCCAGCCCAAGACAGGTAGGTGAAAAGCAACATGAAGAGGAAGCCACACAGAGGGTACATCAATGAAACCAACATTAATATGGTCTGTGTAGGAGGAAGCCACTGCTTTTGATGCAGAACAGGAGCTAAGATCACATCCTCGCTACCCATTTTAAGCACTATGACACAGCTTTAAACTGTCATGGCTTCCCCCAAAGGATCCTAGGAGCTGTCATTTGTTAAGGGTGATGAGAGTTGTTAGGAGACACACACACCCCTTCCCCTAACAAAGCTGCAATGCTTAGGGTGATTTAACTATCAATTGCTCTTCCCAAGCGACTCTGGAAATTGTAGCTGTAATGGGAATAGGAGTCTCCTAACTGCTCTTTGTCCCCTTCACAAGCTACAGTTCCCTTGATAACTGGAGGAAGTAGCAACTGCTTAAACGGGTTGAGTACTGCTTTAAATGTGTGGTGCAGATGTGGCCCCAAAAGCCCAGTCTCTGAGAGATGACTCAGGCAGTCCCTTGTATGGCAAGCCAGGAGGGCCAATACAGAGCAGTAGGTTTCCTGAAGATGTACCCATAAATACATTGCCATTACTTCCATAGTAACCAGAAGGGGAATTATGGAAGGAAGAATGCTAATCTGTGGGTCAGCAAGAAACTGAAAACAAAACCTGCTCATCTTCTAAGCACAGCCTGAGTCCAGGTTCTTATATCAAAGAATCCTAGGCCTCTGGACACAACAGACATGCATAGTTCATCCACTAGAATTGGGGCTCTTGCATTCTCCTACCGTTAGTACAAGAGAGGCTGGCATCTCCTGGCCTGGTGATCATCATGTTGCAACCTTTGCCCCTGTGTGTTGTGTGCCATATTACTTCAGTCTATTAAATAGGAGCCTAGGACTGCTTGAGTCCCAGAGGAAGTCAAAGTGGCCACTGGATTGGAATTAGAAGCTAAATATCTCAATTTATTCCTTTGTCTGAATCTCTAGGTGTCCACACTGGAATCCCTCCAAATGTCAGGCAGGGGTAACACCAGTGTTTCAGACCACATATAATTATTCTTCATAGCCAAACAAGAGGATGTACTGTAAGTCATGTAGCCATCTCCTGAAAAACCCGTGTTATTTTGCTTTGTTTCAAATGAAAAGCAGCTGTGGGAGGCTGTGAGTTTCAATGGAAATATGATAGTGGGGAGGGAGTTGCTTGACCCTTCTCTTTCTCTCTCTGCACAGCATTGCTGCTACCCACATCTTTTCTCTCTGTGTGGAAAAGCAACTGGGGAAAGGTTATTTTTAGTGAGAAAATGGCTCAAGTGGAATTTTTATTTGCTTAGCTAATTTATACACCACTTTGTATTTCAGCAGAAATATGGTTAAGGAGCCCTTCCCTTTCATTTCTCTTCAGACACTGGAGAACTGTAGATTTGCATGTTTGGAAAATTAATCTAGCTAAGAGTGGGCCTTCAAATGCTGCTGAGAATCTCTCCCAAGTGAATTAGCATTTTCTTGCCCTGTTGAAATCTGAAGTGGCAGTCTGATGTCACAGAAATGTAGAAACCCGAATCCCTGCCTATATGGGCTTCAGCTTGCCTATCTCTGTGTATGTCACAAGTGGGATGGTGAGAAGTTAGGGTCCCAGTCTTTTAGTTACAGTACTTATGATTTAAATGATTGATCGAGTTAGATTTCCACCAGCCCATCCTGAAGGCTTGGGATAGGCAAGAGGGCTTGAAAAACAAGCACAACCCACCTCCCCCCCATTTGAATAATAATAAATAAAATGGCATGTTAGAAACTGCTGCAAATGGGATAGCACATGTACTACCCCATACACTAGCCAGCAGCTACACTCTAGAACTGTTTCCTATTGATATTAAGCAGGTCTGAGAATACTGTTTTCAGCATTTCCTTTTTAAAAATGTTTAGGAAAGCAAAGTCAGATATGCCGTTTTAACATGTCATTTTAGTTTATTATGTCGTTTTTAAAAACCTGCTCCTTTTTCTTAAATTTAGAGGAATCGAAGTTCAACACTTATCTTCAGCATTGATTTTATCAGTTTTATTAATTGACTAATTTATGTTGTTTTGTGGAAACTTCCTGAATGTTTTTTGATGATTACGTGGCATATAAGCCCTGTTAAATAGATTAAATAAATAAACAACTCTTTTTAAAAACTAAAATGTGTGCATTAGTCAAAACTGCATAACGATATGCGTCAATTAGGAGAAAAACACAATGGGACTTGCCGCAAAATGTGGAAAACGGAAGTTAAGACTGGCAAAACGAGAAACCAAGGGAACAAAAATTGACAGATCCTTCCATCCCTGTCACTCAGAATAAATGTCATTGCTGCTGTCATACAATGAAGAAACTAGAAAGACAAGGGAGATTCATGTGGTGGGAGGTAAGCATTTTGAGGGGGTGTAAGAGAAGAAGCAGTCTCTTTGAGAGGCTGATCCCATGCAGCCTTCCAAGCAATGCGGCAGCAAGTGTTTGTGTCCACACCAGGGCCTAAAATGTTTTATACTGCTGATTGATTAATTCCTGATGACATCTCTCCCATCACATGCATCACAACGTTCTGTCATACAGCCTTGCAAAAAAAAAACCTGCTACCAAATGTACACTCAATGTCAAATGAAGCTAGTTTGTGCCTTTCATAGTTATATGTCACAGCCAAGTAGGTAGAGAAGATTCCCCACCCCCTTCTCATAACCCTAGAATTTGTGGACAGCCAATGAAGCTGAATGTTGGATGATTCAGGGTGGATGAAAAGAAAGTACTTCCTCATGCAGCACATGGTTAAACTCTGGAACTCACTCCTGCAGGAGGCAGTGATAACCGCCAACGTAGATGGCTTTGAAAGAGGATGAGACAAATTCATGGAGGACAAGGCTATCAATGGCAGCTAGTCGTGCTCTGCCTCCATGGTCTAAGGCAGTATTCTGAATATCAGTTGCTGGAAACCACGGGGGTGGGGTGGGTTGATTGTTCTTGTACTTGGGTCCTGTTGGAAGGTTTCCTGCAGACATCTGGTTGGCCACTATGAGCACAGGATGCTGGACTAGATGGGGCTATTGGCCTGATCCAACAGGCTCTTCTTGTGAGTACTCTTGAGCCCATTCTACGTAGCCCAAGTTTCCCAAGGTGAAACTGGTAGTTGGAAATACCACAAGGAGTGACTACTATGGTGCAGTTGGCATTATTATTAGGTAGTTTTGCTCTTAGTTGGACCTAAATTGGTATTAGGAGTTGAATTCTAGAGACTACCAGAGGTCAGTGGTGAATTTGCATGGGTAGTACCTATTTTAGGGCAGGGAGTTCTACGTGTCTCAGATCCCACATTGTTCCAGATGATATGAGGCCTCCCCAGAAGCCACACCAAAAGCATAAGTATCTGAGCCCAGGGATCTTGTGAGATTACTGTCGCCTGCACTGCATTGATTACAGTTCCCCAATGCCACAGGCAATACAACAGTGTCCAAGGCTTTCAGTCCTCTTCCGTGTATGTTCCTCAGATGTGCACCGTGCAGGTAGAAGCAGGCCCAGAAGCCTTTGTAGGCTTTGGTGCACATCACTGCTGTCACAGGCTTGCACTAGACCTTGGGACAGTTCTAGAGGAGCCTAGTACAATGGGCGTTATGAAAGGTTCTGATAAGTGAGCCCCAGCTCTTCACTGAAATCCATGTCAAAATTGTGGTGGGTGTTTTATTCCACTGAATTTTGTTGTATGGCTTAGAACAGGAGGAGCTATTCAGCAGTGGAACAGGCTACCTTGGAAGGTGGGACTCTCCTTTATTAAAGGTTTTTAAACAGAGTTTGGATGGCCATCTGTCATGGATTATTTAGATGTGGTACCTGCATTGCAAGGGATTGGACTAGATGACCCTTGGGGGGGGGGGTCTCTTCAAACCCTACGTGTCTATGATTCTATGATTTAAAGCATATTTAAAATGCACAACATCCTCAAGGGAATCCTGGAATCTGTAGTTTGTTAAGGAGGATGGGAATTGCGGCTATGTTGGCATCAGCTGCAGTTCTCAGGATTATTTGGGGGAAGCCATGTGCTTGAAATGTGATTGAAATGTATGGTGTGTGCACAGCCTTGGTCAGACTGGACTCCCTAGTTGGCAAAAACTAACTCTCAGACAATCATGCCAAAAGCAGCAATCGTTCTTCCCTTTGTTGAACATTTATTCCCTGAACAAATCCAAGATGTAGAGTGGTTATTCTTTCTTAGGTGAGGCAGGTGTTTTAATTTCCCCACCACTAAGATGCAATAAAGGAACAACCACCATCTCGCGAACCACAGAGAGCCTTAAAGGAGCTCAATGCAGGGGCAGAGAATCAGTCTGCTGTTCACAGAGGGATCGTCAGATAATTAAACTACAGCAGGGTCCCACTGTACCATCCTGTACTAATCTTAGTTTAGCAAATCACTTTCTTCCCCTCCGCACCACCCTCCCACAACACCTTTTGTGTGACTACATTGTAAACTCTGCAGGACTTCACTTTGGTTCCGCATAGTGCCTTAATCTAGTGGGAAGCTAATTTCATAAGAGGTCTCCTGTTGAGAGCCAGAATTCTAGGCCCAACCGTTGTTAGGGGCAACCGCAGACTCCATGTTTTGAATATGGGGGTATGCTGCGCTAAAATCAATAGGGGAGAGGCAGGACAAGGTCCCTGTGGTGTCATTCCATCACAGGTGACCTGCAGTTTTGACCAAAAAGTGCAGAATCCTGATTCCCTCATTAATCTTAATTGATAGAGCAGTTGTGCTCCTAAATGGTGAAGAGGGAGGGCAATGCATTCCTCCATAAACAACCTGATGTGCCACATTTGAAGGAGAAAAGAATAAGCTCAGCCAAGCTAATGTGGTTGTGAGAGGAGGTGTATAGGCTGGCAGCTAAGAGAGAAGGCTGTGTGCGGAGCAGGCCCTAATTCAAGTTTTGCCTAATTCCCCAATCTCTCAGCCTCAACACCCACATAAAATGCTGGGCTGCTTTCGAGGGCCATTGTAAAGATGATTGAGATAAGTTATGCAAAGTGCTCTGAATACTTGAGATGTGCTATTTAAGCACACAAATGATTATTACCATCCACTTCCATGGATGGAGATGTGAAGGAACTGTTTTCTCACACAAATTCTTCAGGAAAAGAATCTAATGAGTGAACTTTCAAGAAGAGGTAGGGTGGTTTGAGGAGAATATCTCTCATCCATTTGACCTCTTTGGCCATTGAAAAGTATCCTCTGAGATTTTACAGGGTTTGCCTATTGTGTTTGTTATATTAAAGGGGGCCCTCAGGCAGAGAGCTGAAAGCTGTGAGGTGTGAACTAGGAAACTGGGAAGCCCAATTATTCCTTGGTTTTTAATTTTATTTAAGGCTTTTAATATCTGCCTTTTGGTTCCATAGTAGAACTTCCCCTCCACAAAAGGCAGTCAGTGACCACCCAAAACTGTAAAGTAGTGAGAAGAGGCTGTGATTTGCAGGAGAGAATTTGTGGACATGGTATCAACTAACCATCACTTCTTCCCTGAAACTCTCCTACCCTTGCCCTTGCCCTAGCACTTTCCCTTGTGACACAGGAAACATGGAGTTGGCTGACAAATACAGCTAAGGGGATGTGGGAAAGGGAAAGCAACAAATGGGGTTAAACATTCCCTTCCCTGACCATTGAAGATAAATTGTTAGCTGTCTTATGGGCTGGACATACTCCTCTTCTGTAGCAGTCTTCAAAACAGGCAATAATATGGGATAATAATATCAAGAAATCAAGGTACAGTGGCACCTCGGGTTAAGTAGTTAATTCGTTCCAGAGATCCGTTCTTAACCTGAAACTGTTCTTAACCTGAAGCACCACTTTAGCTAATGGGGCCTCCTGCTGCTGCCATGCCGCCGGAGCACGATTTCTGTTCTCATCCTGAAGCAAAGTTCTTAGCCTGAAGCACTATTTCTGGGTTAGCGGAGTCTGTAACCTGAAGCATATGTAACCTGAAGCATATGTTACCTGAGGTAGCACTGTATTGCACAAAGTGATGTGTAGGCCTAGGAACAGGTTGTGATCCCCGGCCTCTCCGGTGACCAAATGGGCTCTTTTGCAAGGCTGGCATTAAAAAGTATGTCATCCTTTCCATCTCCTTTTCTTCATGCTTCCTTTCATTCACTTTCAAAAAGTGTCTGCTGTTCTCTGTTTTGCCCATTTACTTCACAGCCCTCCCACTGCTACCCACACCTTCTCCATCCCATTTCTTATTTACACGGCGCTGTGGTCATGGAGTGGTAATTATGAAACAATATATTTATTTTTATTTTATCTTCATTTTTCTCTTCCATTGTTTCCTCACCTGGTTTAGAAATAAGTGAGCCCACAAGCTCAACCTTGTTCCAAGGTCAGTATTGTTCTTGCTGTATGTCACCTTCCGCTCCCTTATTTGCAACCTCCCCACCTGCCGCCACCCTTCGTTATACATTGCCTGTTTCCCTTGTCCGATTTGCATGGAGGACGGTACTACTTCCTGATGAGCACCCAAGAGACTGCAGGCTCTGATTGGTCTCCTTGTCTCCATCATGTCATGTTTGATCTGTTGACTCAGTGATTCAGAGCTTCAGTAACCAGTTCCATATCTCCTTCTCCTCCCTCACAGATTAGACTCAAGTAACTAAAAGTGTATCTGCATGCAACATTCATATTGCCTTTATACCAGGGATGGGGAACCTGTGGCTCACCAGTTTTTGCTGAACTACGACTCTCATCAATCCTGACAAGAATTATGGATGGTGGGAGTTCTAGCCCAACAATGTATGGAGAGTTAGGGGTGATGGAAGTTCCATCCCATTCAATATCTGGAGAGCCAAGGATGGTTTGAGTTGTAGCCCACTCAACATACGGAGGGCTACAGCATCCCCATCCCTGTCCCCATCCCCTAACCACTTTGACCATCAAGTTTTCCTACCCAAAGAATCATGAGAATAATAATCTGAAGAAACGACTCACAAAAGTGCAGATCACAAGCTTTCCTAAAATCAGTTTAAACCTAGAATGCACATAACCTCTTCAATATTCCCATCATAAGTCTCTGAGTTCAGGGCTTATACTAGAGCAGTGCCAAATATCCTTAAAAACAAGAATTTTATGAGAAATGTTCTGGACGTATTTATTTTTTTAAGAGCCTCCTGTCCTGAAATGGTTGGAGAATTTTGGATCACCCTTGATAATATTTAGCAAAATGACCTTAATTTTGCTGGTGGAGAATGAGGTAGAGAATAAAATTCCCAGCCCTCCAACAAACAGAGCATTTCACGTCCCTCACAGAGAATCTATGGCAGGGTACCCTTCCAGATGTTGTTGGACTCCAGCTCTTATCATCATTGTGCATGCTGATTGGGGCTGACAGGAGCTGTAGTTCAACAACATCTGGGACTCAGTGTGTCACACTAGGTCATGGTTTGCCAACTTGTTTTGTCCTCCAGATGTCGCTAAACTACTACTGCCATCATCCCTGAGTATTAGCCATGCTGACTGGAGCTAATGGGAATTGTAGTAAGTGGGTCTAGTTATATGGGTGGTGCCAGGGATCTGCAACATATGATTCTGAGTGCCCTCACCAAACTACATTTCCCAGGATTCTTTTGAGGAGCCATAAAATGAAAATTAATATAAAACCAATATAGGTTTGCAGAGTAGATGTGTGTCTGCAGCAGGCACTGGAGCGCTCCCTCCCCAACAGAGCCAAGCGGGGCCAAATCTCCCTGATGCCCACAGAGAGGAGCGCTGGGTCATGCTGTGCTGGGGTCACCGTTTGCCAGCTTCCCTCTGTCTGCAGCCACTCACCATTGGCCTGGGTTGCTCTGCCACCTGGGCTTGGGTGGGGATCCCTGCAGAACAGGGTGCCTGATTGCACCCCCTCAGAATTTTGCACCAGGGGTCACTGCCCCTCCCCATGCTACACCACTGTGTGTATGGAATTAGAATGGGCCCAGTCTCTCCTTCATCACTGTTCCATAGTTATGGTGGAGGTTTGCAGAAGCATCCATTGTAGGTGATGGGACCAGATAACTTTTTGGGTCCCTCCCAAATCTATGATTCATTGTTGGGATCTGTTCCCCCAGCTCCCCTTAAAAGTGTATGGGTAGGCCATCCTTGATCAGGGCTCAAATCCGTCCTATATAATGCAGGATCACAAGAGAGCTGCTCCCCCGCCATGGAATTAATCTCTGTATAATTCTGTAGCATGGCATGAATGTCCTTTTTGCCACTGCCTGCCGACTGGGCTGACAAAATGATCAGCCGCTGCCTTATTGATACTCTTGCAGCGAAAACAAAACAAGGCAGTACATTTGGAATCACTGCATAACATGTAACAAGGAAACGGCAGTGTTAATTAATTGATGGCATGGGGGGGGGATGAATTTCAGCAGAAGGAGATGTGGAACTGGCAGAAAGTGGTCCCAAGTTGCACCATCTGGCAGATGAAGAGGAATGATTGTGAGGTGAAAGCATGTCCCAAATCCAGGTGTTTAAATAGGTCTGATGGAATAAACCAGCTAACAGAATGCAGGCGGGGGAAGAATCCTAGCTTGGCCAGCTCCCCAACCTACCTCCCCATCTTCATTTGGAGAGATATGATCCCAGGAATGGAGCTAACTTTGGTCCCTGGTCCACGGACCTCCATTAGATTTCATCACTGATACTAGGACTTGAATGTGGTTTGTCTCTATCGATCTGCATTTCCTCCCACCTTGCGGAATCAACACTGGTTTGTAGCTGCCACATTCCAAGAAGCAAAACTTATTTATTAACTCATCTGTTCTTTCTTTCTCTCCCCCCCATTTCCCCCTTTTTTTCTCTTTTTTTCTTTTCTTCTTCCTGCATGGCTTCCTTGTGTGTGTCTTCTCCTCATGCCTCCCTACATTCTGCCATGTAAGTACCACAAGCTTATATACCAGCTCTAGCCAATTTTGCATTTTTCCTATGAAAGGAGTGTTACGGGGTGGGGCAACAGGGCACAGGGTGGTCTTTGCAAGGGGTGTGTGTACATTTTTGTTTGTTTGTTTATGCATAGTTTTTAAGAAGATAAATGGGAGTTAATTTTCTGGAGCATTATGGGAATCACTTGGAGGATCCAAAGCAGAAATGGTTGGAAGCTGTAGGCATAAGAGGTTTTGTAACTAATTGGAAAATGACCCAGCTATATTAATGTGATATAAATGATCTAGGGTTAGGTTACCTGAAAGACCACTTTGGCCTTGATACATGAGCTGGATCATTTGGATCATGTGGAGTATGTATGTTCATGGGCACTTGGATGACAATATCTCATCTTTTCAAATAGAAAAAGTTGGTGTTGGCTATGAGCCAAAGGATTGATTTCCTTGTTTAAGTGAACAGTATTTTAACCTTGCCCCCTGCTCCCCCCCCCCATTTTAACTTTTACATTCTTCTCTTTCGTGTGGTTCATGTGACACTGAACAGGGAACTCCTCCTATGTTTCCTTAGGCACCCCCAGACCAGGTGTTTCTGCACCACCTATTTAGCTCTGCTTGTGTGTGTGTGTGTGTGTGTGTGTGTGTGTGTGTTTGTTTGTTTGTTTGTTTGTTGCATACAGACTGAAGAGTAGTGTACAGTTCATAATACAGACTGTGCACTGTCAACCCATAGCATGGGTACCATGAGTCATTACTCCTTACAACTGATCTAAAGTCTTCTCTAACCTGAATTTGGAGTGAGAACATCCTTAACCAGGGGTGCACAGAGAATGTGTCTGTACTTGTGTCCTATTCTACATATTGGTTTAGGTTTCTCTCTTCAGCCAAAAACCACAAGTTAAACCTACTTTCCTTTTTAAAGAAAAAGAAAGAAACCTCATGCTGCAAAACTTATATAGCACCTAACCAGATTCTACCCATGAGGCAAACTTTTAAGCTCTCTGGCTTTGCAAGTTCCTAGACCATCTTATTGTTGTCTGTGGCATGAGTTGCTTCTTCAGTTGCCAGATTGAGGAAGCCAGTGGATATTAGAGCTGAGTCTTCTGTCATCTCAATGTGTCCGGAAACATTTTGTCCCATGGAAGCAAGCTGAAAGTATGATGCAGCAGATGCCAGCATTTCCTCCATTGCTCATGGTCCCTGCAAAGCATCTTGTTGCTTCCTACACCCCACCATGATTGCTTACTTCTCCTAAGTGACATCAGCACAAAGCAATACAAAAGTGGAAGTGTGATCAGTTTTCTTTACAGCAAACCAGCTTCTCAGATTCATCTCTTCAGCACCCATCTATTTGTCCAGATCTCATACTTTGTACTTTCCCATCCTTTAGAGTATGACTGTTGGTGTCACTGGCTACTAATATGCAAGGTTTGGTTCCTCTGTGTTCCTCTCCCACACCTCCCAATATTAAGCACAGTTCACAACATCTCCACGTTGCATTTTTCAAAAAGCCCTTTCAAAACATCAGCATTTCAGTGCACATTTTGCCTAACACACATCTTTTGCATTCAATTTTGCCTAATATGCTTATTTTTGCAAGCAGTTACCCCAATATAACACATTTTGTTTGTTAACGTTCATGAATCAGTGCATTCTCAACTAAACTTTCTTGCAATATATGCATTCTTTTACACATTTTGTTGTTGTTGTTGGAGAACTGCATTGCTAAAAAATAAAAATAGAGAAGTGCAGATTTTGACGGATAGCTGCATTTTGGTTTGCTTCCTGTTTTAGGAAGTATGAATTAGGTGGATGCACATTCAAATGTGAAATGAACAAAATCTTAGGGATGCCACTCCTTAGCCTTTTCTTCACCTAAAGATGTCCCACAAGGCAGTGGGTACAAATTTTTTTGGTTAAAAAATATATTTGATGCAAATATCAAAATATACAGATGTTAAAGCAAACACTCCATGTGAAAGGCATGTTTCTGTAAGATAATTTATACTATAGGCACTGTATTTTAATATACAGCTGTTCAAAGTACCGTATTCAAGAACAAATGACACACAGGTTAATCAGGTGTGGGGATGTAAATAGGCATTGCTTTCCATTCTGCCCTGTATTTGTCACATTTGCATCCAACCCAAGGTTTGTGCATAGCAAACACAGATTTGCATAGCATCCCAGGTACACAAGCCAAGGAACTGTGTTTGACCTCTACTCCCAGCTATCTATCTATCTATCTATCTATCTATCTATCTATCTATCTATCTCCATAGGCAGCAGTAGCATATTGATAACTTGATTTCATGAGGGAAAGTGTAGCTATTTTACGAATCCTTTACAAACGATTTGCAGTTGCACCAAGATCAAAGATGACAATGAGTCAGAAATCTTCTAGAGACGGTGATTATGAGCCTCGGTTATGAGCAACATGATGAAAATTGCAATGCCTGGAGCGTTTTATTTGGCATCTTTTAACCCTCTGTAAACTGTCTGTGACTGGAAAAGCATAAAACCAGCTTAGAGATAAAAAAAAGAGACAGCCTTAGCAGAAGTTTGCAAGAAATCACAGCAGTGCAAACCAGTAGGTTGAAGGTGTCTCAGAGCAGGGTGGAACACCTCGAGGGCCTTTTGTTTGCTTTATTGATAACTTCTTCTTTAATTTTGTAGAAGAGACAACCACACTTCAGACACCCTGGAAAGGTCAGTAAAACAACAACAGCAACCCACAAACGTGCTGCTGCTCCCCCAACTTTTGACCTTGAACCTCAGCCACCCCTCTCCGACTTTCTCTGTTTCTTCTCCCTTCCCCTGTGGCTAAGCTAACATCAATGGATCGAACGGCCCATCATTGGCCGTGTTGAATCTTTTGTCAGCTTTCGTGTCCAACCCTCTGCCTCTTTTTGCTGAATACCTGAAGGCTTTCTGCCACTTGCTTTCAAACAATCTGCTTTGTAGCAAGACTTCACCTGTCACCAGTCATCCTTACTGCAGAATAATGCGGCTAGTCCTCATTTCTTTCAGCTTAATTTCAAGATCTTCTTTACACAGCTTTTGCTTCCATTGCTGTGTGACCCGCTATCCTTGCTTTGCCACTTCTCCTAATCCCTTTTTCTCCCAAACCCCCAAAACACATTCTATATATTTGTGACCTGAGAAGCATTGCAATGGTTTTCCAGTCTACCTTTATTCAGAATCTCAGGCCTGGTTTATACATACATTTTCATCATGCATTGACAGTGATATCAAAACATGGTTTGCTGCATGTGTGAGTGGGCCTGAACAGCTACAGCACCTAAATGCCCTTATCTTCTCACATCATTTTATGCAATACTGTCTAGAAGAGAAGAGTCATTTATACAGTCAGGTACTGGCCTTAAAATGTACAGTAATGAGTTTGAAGAGCAGTCAAATAATGTTATTTCCACATTTGCTAAATCCTGATCAAAATGTCCACTGCAGTTTTATTGTCTTAGTTGTAGTTCACAAAGCCAAAGGTATGGAGGTATTTCAGCTGTTCTCTGAAGTAGGGTGTGCACTTTTGAGAGGTAGAAGAAGCTAATAGAATATCTTTATGTTTCTGACCAAATGACATCTATATCTCCCCCGCTCAGAGTGTCCCTCAGGATGGAACTTTTTTTCAACAAGTATTTACACCAGGTATAGACAATGTGGTGTGCTCCAGATATTGCTGGACTACAACTCCATCATTCCTGACAATTAGCCATGTTGGCTAGGGCTGATGGGAACTGTAGTCCAAAACACCCTGAACATTGTCTACTTTTGATTTATACACCAGCTTAGACCTGGTTGCTATAAGCCAGCCTTGAAACTTTGCCTGCGGACGTTCTCCCTTGAAATTTGGAAGTCCCTGGGGAAAGGGATCCTCATCAGTGTGGAGAAGCCACCAATAACATCCCTCTGCGTGCCTTAACACTCCAAAGTTGGCACCTGGATGGAAAACTCAGCAGGGTATTCCAGGCCAATCATTCTCAGATGATTTGTTTCTTTGTTCTCAGATGCTCTCGGCGGATAATTGATGCTTAATAGCTTTTTCCCTAGGATACCACCGGGCCTGTTTGTTGGCCACTTTGGAACATCACATGCCTCCTTAATGAGCGCTAAGGAATTAATGTTGGAGAGAAGCCATTGCCAAGGCCAGGCTGGGCCACTTCGGCTCCTTTGTTGACTCTGCCGTCATTGATGGCTGTTTTGGCAGCAAGAGCTCCATTATCTCCTTCCATGCAGCTCTGTGCTTGGCTCCCTTGAATGCTTGTTATGAAATTTCAAAGGATCCAACTTCGCTTTCAAGAAACTGGTAGCTGAGGCTTTCTAGGGCTTCTGGTCCAGCTCCAGTGTGATAACGCCAGTTGATTTAATGGAGATAGAAATCATTTGTGGTGGAGGTGTTTAATCATCAGTACAGATTTAATAGTAATTTACAAAGTTGGGATTTATGCAAGGAAAACTATGCTATACCAAGAAACGGGGCAGGTGCAAAAAGCAACAAAGAGTCTTGGGGCATAAGCATTTGTGGACTGTGGTCTCCTTCATCAGATGCATGAAGTGTTACCCTGATCTGAAAGTACATATATACATGGTTGGGAGGATGTTGTTATAAAAAAAGGACAAAGGGAACTCAAATGCAGGAAAAAAACAGAAAGTGATAATTTAGTGTTTAACAGTGGCAGCTCATAAAACCATTTTTGAAGACACAGGCATCCTGGCATGGGTAAGCCAATTATTGCATACAATGTGCTCGAAATCCTTTGTCTTGCTTCAATCCAAAAGTCTTGATATAGTCAGCAGGTTTCATGGCACAGTCTCCCTTTGAAATCTGCTTCTCTGCGGTGGCTACTTAAAGGTCATTTGCCAAAAAGCAGAGCAATGAAGAAATGGAAACAGGAGACAGTCATGTAAAAACCACACCATGTGTGGTGGACATCTGACCAGTACAAAAGGCACATTGGGGTACATTTAAAGAAGGTGGTCTTCACCAGAGATTGAAAGGTTAACAAGGAAGGGGACAGATATACCAAGTGCTGTTACCAGAGACACATCAGACAGTGATGGGATTAAGAATAGGGCCTCCCTGGAGATGCTCAGCAGACAAACAGGATTATGTGGGAGCAGACGGTTCTTTGAATGAATACGAATGAATTCAAACATATGAATCACATGTTCGGAAGCACACATCAAGACGCTCCAGACCTCTGAGCATTCAGTTTCACCTTACATAACATGTTGTGACGGGATTTAAAATGTCTCATAGTAGATAAAAGAGATTGAAGTAATCTTTGCAAGACTGACAAGGGAAGAAGCATTTGACTCAACAGAACTGGCAGACTTTCTTTTCATCCTGGGTCTCTCCACCCATGGTATTATTTTTGTGTGGTTTGGCCATTAGTTTTCCAGTGTATGATGCTCCAAGGGTTCACTGTGCCATGAAAATTTGATCTTATTCCTTGGCGGGTTGTACCTCAGTGATGCTTCAGCGCATGCTATGCATGCAAAAGGTCCCATGTTTGATATATGGCTTCTGCAGATAGGGCTGGGTGACCTCCCTCCTGAAATCTTGGACATCTGCTGCCAGTCAATGTCTCAATGATACTGAGCCAAATGGATTGATTGCCTGGCTCAGTATAAGCCAGCTTCCTTCATATGTTCCTTAAGGGTTTCTAACTGCTTATTTGTAAGCTGGAGCACTCTGATTTTTCACAATGAAAAGTAAAGACAAAGGACTGATAGTATACAGAATATGTTACTTGTGCTATGGCAGGTCTAATAATATGGGGACTTCAGAGCAAGCAGGAATGAACCTCAGCCTGCATTACTCGCATTAGTGTTGAAACACTAAATGACTTAGGACTCAAATATATAAAAGACCATCCCCATCTCTTTTGCTTTCTTCATGTGTTAAGATCTGCTAAGGGGAAATCTCTTGGCAGCTCCACCACAGAGAATAGCAGGCCAGTAGAGAGATTTCCATGGAGCAGCCTCTAAATTGTGGAACTTCCTCCCCAACAAGGTGTGTCAGTCACCTTCACTGTGCAGCTTTCACCAAGGGCTCATCTACATTTCCATTTGCCCTTCCACTTTCCCCCAGGAAAACCCACAGTTTCATGCTGAGTCAGAACGAAAGACAATTGAGTTTTCTATGGATTGCTGTTTGTTCTGATTCAGTGCTAAATAACAGGTTTTCTGGGAGAAAGCAGCAGGGCAAAGGCAAAACTGCTCAGCCCCGTGCCTAGAAAAGACAGGACAGGCAGAAAACCACAGACCCCTCTGTTCTAGGCACAGGAAAAGCAGTGATGTGGCTGAGCTCTGAAGATCCCCCTATTTCCTTTGGCTTTTGACAGCTAAAGAGTTTTGTTTTTGGGGATGCATCTCCTTTGCTGAATTTGTGGTGTTTGGTTCACTCTGGAATGGTTTTGGTTACGGAATTTTCATTTTGTGTGTGTGTATTCTTTAAATAATTGCATATCCACTTGTTGTAACCCTCTCTGGGACCTTATGGTGAAAGGTGGGTAAGAAATCTTATAATTAATAAGCTTTGGTTCAGGTGTTATGACATGGGTGTTGTGAAGACTGGCTGATCAGCTATGGTTACTGATGAAGAAAGGGGACAGTCTCTGGAAAATGTCATTGCTTTGGTTCCCTGTTTGCTGCTGTTGATGATGATGATGATATCACCATCTTGCCTTTTCTCCAGACTGGAATGCAAGGCAGCTTACACAGATTAAAATGAAATAGGTAAAACACAGAAAGCTAAAAACATTTAAAAGATAATTGTTAGAAAGTAATACAAATTAAAGCAACATAAAAAACCCAAATCTATTAAAATACAGAAAATAAAAACAGCACAGCACTATTAAAGTCCTTTCCTTAAAAAAAAAAAAAGACAATTAGTTCCCAGAAACCTGTCAGAATAAAACAGTCTTCACCTGTGAATGAAAAGACAACAAGGAGGGAGCCCGCTTCTCTACGAAGGGAGTTCCAAAGTCTGTGGACAGCCACTGAGATGGCACTCTCCCACATCCCCACCAAGCATTTGTCCTTGTTTTCTTGTTGTGCTCCTACATAATAAATAAATAAATTTGACTAGGGTAGACAGGGGTTAGTTTGGAACCAGCCGTGGCAATAACCATAGTTTCGCCATAGCTGATAATAGCCTCTGGCCTGTTTGCTTCTTCATTCCATTGCTTATTATTCCATTCACTGACATGGTGCCTCCTGTCTTTCCACAGGCCCTGGAGCAGTGCATGATGGGAACAGTGGCGGATCAAGAAGAGCTGGCTGCATCTGGCTGCTCCCCTTCCTTCTGTTGCAACTGCTGCCCAAGTTTTGACCCTGTCAACCATGGCGATAAGATGACGACGGAGAAGAAGAAGATAAAGAAGATGAAGAGAAGAAGAATATTACAATTTTTTAAAAAATAATCATAATAGTAAGAGTATATTATGAGGAAATATTGGGGAGAGAGAAAGGGAATCTGAAAAAAGAAGAAGAGTCCAAATTGTTCTGCTGATGTTTCAACACAACTGAGTGTTTTGTTTTCTTTCTTTTGGGTTTTATTTTTCTCATCCACTCCCTCCCTCACCATGGACAAGGAATGCAGCTGTTGGAGACCAACCAGTGCATTTGGCTGAGTGACCATTGATTCCCATCTGCCCATCCCCACACTAGCAAGGCAGCTGACTCAGTTTTTTCTTTTCTCTGAAATCTGCCCAACTCTGGAGGATTATGGTGTCGACTACCCAGTGCACAAAATACGTCACAGCCCCCCCCCCAACCCCACATACACCTCTGGTCCTCTTCCCTCCTCTTCACGGACTGCGCTGTCAGTTTGCTTCTTTGATTGCAAACTATGACGAAATGATGACAGGACCACAACCACTCTGATAAAGCAACAGCCACCACAAGCAGCTTCAAGGAAAAGGGAAAACACGATGATGACCCAAAATCACATGATTGTTAAGACATTGATTCATTGTACGACATGGATGTCATGGATAATAAGGGATTCTGAGTCATTATTAATTTTATTAATTATATTTTCTGATATGAGCCTAGAACTGTTAGTTCATAAAAAAAAACAAAAACACAAAAATACAAAAAAAGGGAGGAAAAATGGGGTGGGGGAGAGAGAAAAGTAAGTTTATTAAATTGGCTAATGGGATTATTAACTGGCTTACAAGGAGGTGGAATGTCAATGTCTGGCTGTTTATCAGATGGGTCTGGATACAATTTGACCCGTCCAGCAGAAGCAAGAGAGAGAGAGAGAGAGAGGACAAGCAAGTAATGCCTCCACCAGCATTATCGAGTTTTCATTCATTATTCTGGTGTTCAGCTCAAGAAGGTTTTCCACTGTCTTCATACTGTTTGGAAGTACAAAGGTTGATGCTCACTGTATCTTGAGTTAGATGGATATGCTTATTCTTTTTATGAGCTATATATATATATATATATATATATATATATATATAGTATATATAAATATACATACATATATATATAAATATTATAATAATTATTATTTTGTTAGCATCCTAGCACATTATTTCTCAGCCAGGTCCTTCTGCTGACATTACTGCATGCTGTATATGAAGTTAGCTGTGTATTGGTCTTTTCAGACACAAGGATAGAGTTTTATTGGTAACTGTGTAATTAATTCCTGCTTTTTCTTTTGTTTTTCTTTCTTTTTCTTTTTCTTTCCTTTTTCGGCCTTTCCGTGGGTTATTTACATGTTGAAGACATTTATATAAAAAAAAAGAAAAGAAAAAAGAAAAGAAAGAATGGAAAAAACACATAACAATTCTGCAGCGTCTCTTTCCATATTTGGATTTCTATAAATGGGGAAAACAGTGGTGATTAAAACCAACACACAACCTTTATTTTCCCTGTGCTACACAGCTTTGGATAGGAACACAACAAGGACATAGAGAAAAATAAAAATAAATGATGTTTCAGTGAATAGTACATCTTTTTAAAAAGAACCCTCCAACACACACATATGCACATACCCCATGTCTACTAGAGAAATTGACTCACGTCAGTTTTGTTCTCTCTTTTCCTTTTCAATGGATAGAACTGGAGAGTTGCACCTTGATGACAGACGGTTTTGGGGGATAGCTCAGTAGATGGAGACCTCCTTTGTCCTTGATTTGTTTGGAGGTCAAAAGTGGAGGTTGTATTTGACTTTACATTAAAAAGAAAAAAGAATATGTTCCATGTTCCTCTTCAGACTGATGTGATACCTCATTATTAAGCTGGTTGTGGAAGAGATGTGCATATATAGCTAATGCAGCAAAACAAATCATCAATAAAATGTTGAACTTAAACTCTGATATAGGACAGATCTTGAAGGGCAGGGTGCAATGCCAGCTTAGCAGGGGGTTGGGGTAGGAGACCACAAGCGAATTAGCTGCTCCTGCTGTGTGCAGGTCTCAGTAAGAGTTCCTAGTTGGGTCTTTTTGCCCAGTGTCCATTAACTTGATGGTAGATAAAGAATGCATTGAAAAGGATATGTTGATGCAATGTGGCAGGAATGAGGGGAACCAAACATCTCTGAATCCACTGGGCTGAACATAAATGGATATGATAATCAACTTGGGTTAGTGTTACTTTAATATTCAACAGTATATTTGTGTGTGTGTGTGTGTGTGTTGGTGTCTCATGAAATGGTCCCACAAAAATGAGAATCACGCTGCAGGTGACATGACATATCTTATTGAACTAGCAAGCCCAATGTTGTTTTCCTGCTTTTTTGACTCCTGTGGTTCCTTAATCCCTCTTCCCCTTGTTATTCATGATTTCCTTGCTTGCACTGGCTGCATGGTGGGAATCTCATGCCCCTTGGCTCCTGTCTACCACCCTTCCCTTGAATATTTGCCCTCTGTTTCTCTAGCCTTACTCCTCATTCATCTATCATTGGGCTGATCTTCCAGCTTCCTGAGCTAGAAGGTTAACCTAGACCTTTTCATATTGGATTTCTCTTCACCGTTGGCCTCAACATGGATGTTGTACATGCAATGGCTATGCCCATATCAGTTAGTTATCAGAAACTCTGGACCAGCATTCCCTAACCAAGTACATGGTGAGTCTTTAAAAGAGGCCCCATGGATACAGAGTGCACATGTTCCACAGGGCCTCTTTTAAAAGACTCACCCTGTACTATCCTCCAGATGTTCCAAATGACATTTACCATCATCCCTGGTCATCATAGTGAATAGTCAAGGAAGATGGGAGTTGTAGTCCAAAACCTCTGAGGAATAACATGCAGAGGGAGGCAGTTCTAAGCCTTCTTTCTTTCCCTTTCCCTTTTTCTTTCTTGTTCAGGGTTCTGATGGAGAAAGCGAGCAATCATTTTAAGATCACAAAGTCTTCCTTCTTACAAGAGGCCTGCAAGTCTGATAGATCGCATTCTCCTTCACAAGACTATCTTGGTCCAGCGAGAGGCAACATCCTGTCTACTAGTTAGCTTCTGTAACCTTTGCAGCCTTATACATACATACATACACTGTACTTCATCAAAAGATATCAGAGCAGTTCCATGTGGACGGCTAAATGATTGTACTGTATTTTTCGCTCTATAGGATGCACCTGACCATAGGACGCACCTTGTTTTAGAGGGGGAGAACAAGAAAAAAAAATTATCCCCCTCTCTGCTCAGCGCCCCTTCAGAGAAGCGGCAGGAGAAACAGAGGCCCTTCCATTTCTCCTCCTGCTTCGCTGAAGGGGCGCTGCGCAGCTCTCCCTCTCTGCTGAAGCCGAGAGAGTCTTGCTCTCCCGGCTTCAGCAAAAGGAACCCGAAGCCATCGGAGCGCAGCATGAGTTCCTGCTGTGCTCCAAAGGCTTCAGGGATAGCCAGAAGAGTCTTGCTCGCCTGGCTTCAGCAAAAGGAACCCGAAGCCTTCAGAGTGCAGTGCGAGTTCCCGCTCTCCAAAGGCTTCAGGCGGCTATCCCTGAAGCCTGGAGAGCGAGAGGGGTCGGTTTGCACCGACCCCTCTCGCTCTCCAGGCTTCAGGGAAAGCAACGCAAAGCCTCCGGAGTGCGGAGGGAGCGCTCCCTCTGTGCTTCGGAGGCTTTGCGTTGCTATCGCTGAAGCCAAGGAGCCTGCATTCGCTCCATAGGATGCACACACATTTCCCCTTAATTTTTGGAGGGGGAATAGTGAGTCCCATGGAGCGAAAAATATGGTAATTCTGCCCTCTTATTTGCTGGCCTGGATTAGACCAGGACCTCCAAATATGGACACAGCCCACCAGCCAGCCCTATTTGTTCACCCACCACAGCCTGAATAAACCACCTTCCTTGGTTACTGGCCTGGGGCTACGAAACCAACCATATGGGTGATACCACACATAGCAGACCATGATACACTGTGTCGATCAGCTGCATTTGGTGGGCCACAAGCTGCATGGGACATCTCAAAAAGAAAGAACTGCTGCTTATCACGTAGGGAAGTAGTTAAATGGAGAGAAGAGTGTCCTTCAGGAGGGATGCCACGGAGTGCAAGATGCGAATTGCAAGTAATGAGGTCTGGGAAACAGAGACATAAAGGTTACAACTGGGATTTTATTGTATTTTTTACAGTCCTTTCTCTCCATAGATGCTTAGATGTTAGTGCTAGAAGGGACAGTTAACCTCCTTGCCTGATCTTGTCCTTGATTGCAGGTCATAGACTTTTGATCAGTGCAGTGCAATGGCATTCCCTCTAGCTATAGTGGGTGAGCAATAGCGAAGGCGCAAAGGTTATAAAAGAATCTGTGTTCAGTGCACACTGCAAATGGAAATCTTCCTCCCAATACTGGCTAAGTGACAATGTTTCGTTTCCATCACCAAATGTAGCCAATGTGGTGCACCACACTGAGGTATTCCTCATCAACAATCTACATCAATAGCTTTTGCCATGTGGAGGGCAGCAGGAAGACTCACCACTCAATGCCTCCATGGTGGTGCCCCTCCAGAAGTTATGGACTACAGCTTCCATCAATCCCTGACTGTTGCTTATTGTGCTTGGGAATGATGGGAGTTGTAGTCCAAAAACAGGTGGAGGTCACCACATTGGCTAACCCAAATGTTTCCTATGAAGGAGCGAATGTGAATAGAAGCATGAATAGCACAAAATGCAAGGAATAGACTAAGTTTGGCTGACATTTTCCTTACAAGGCCCCTGCAAGCCAAGCTGTATGTTGCATTTGTGGGGGAATTCCCCTTGGGGTTACAAGTATGGAGGCTCACCCCCAATTCCCAGTCAGTCAGACTTTAGTCAGTAATGCATTACCAGGCAGAGAGCAAAGAGTCTGTGATAACTTTCTATCAGGACACACAATATATAGGCAAATTATACATAATCTTCAACCACCCCAGAACTTCACCACCTCTCATCCAGCCACAGTCCATGAAATGCAACCCTACTCAATCATTTTTTTACTGAATGTGTCTGAACCCTCCCTGTATCTTATATGGAGGGAGTTGTTGTTGTTGTTCTTTGCTTTAATAGTCAGTGTTAACTTCCTCTTTAACTGGTTCTTACCACTCTTGTGGTCAGGTCATATTCTTGTGTACGTGACACTCACCTCACTAATAATGAGTCTAATGGTAATTCCACCTCATACTTGCCAAGGAGACCAGCATGCCTGTGGCAAGACTGTTGAATATTAGTAGTCATTGTTGTCGTCATCATAGTATTACATTTATTTCCTGCCCTTCAGCTTCATGCTTCCGGGCGGGTTACAACAATTTAAAATTCAGAACTGAAAGCAGCTAAAATATTTTGCATTAACAAGAATACATTACATCCTGAATGGCACATCTCAGATGCCGAAGGCAAAGAGGAGCGTCTTCAGCACTCACTGTAAGCTTTATAGTGAAGGTGCTAGGTGTACCTCTGTGGGTAGGGAGTTCCACAGCTTGGGGGCTGCCACAGAGAAGGCCCTCTCCCTGGCCGCCACCACTCCTGAACTCCTTAGGGTGGTGGAACTACCAAGAGGGCTCCCTTCTGTTGATTTTGAAACCTGGCAGGGTCTGTAGATAATGGTACAGATATTTGGGGCCTGAGCCATTTAGGGCTTTGGGCATTAATGTAAGCACCTTGAACTGAGCCTGGAAATGAACTGGAAGCCAGTTTAGGACTGATTGTCATTCAGTATGACTCAGATCATCACATAATGAGGTTCCTCATGTTTGAGCCACATCAATAGCATTCTTCATTCTTCTCCATTTACCATGAATGACAAGATAACACTTCCTCTGTTCTCCACGCGCACAAACTCTGACTGCAGAGTATTTGGTGTTTGCTCATTGGATCACTGACATTCACTTGCCACAAGATGTTGTGATAACTGGGAACTTTCGTGGCTTTCAGCATTAATTGGACAAATTTGTAGGATGGATCTATCAATGTCTGTCACCCACAATAAAACAGGGGTGTGTTTTTTTCAGGAAAAAAGAAACTCATGTGTTCAGAGTCAAGGTGCTATAGCCAACTAAATTCTACTCTGGAATGATTGTTAAACCAGTTTAAGCCTCTAGTGCAGATACACCCAAGAAGTTAGCATGCATGTAGGGCTCTGACCTGATATCTTCTCCCACAAAAAACGCAAGCCCCCATTTTGCCCACTGTGAAAGATGATCAACAAGTCTGCAAATGTTTGCCCTTGCACAGTTCCTGGGATCCACCCTCCCTGGTCCTTTTAGAAAAATGTCTATGTATATCCATATCATACCCAGAATGGAAGGTAGATCTGTGCAATGGCTTCAATCAAATAACAAGGTGAGCACGTGGGTTCAGACTGAGTGAGCCCTTCCAAGATGAGGCACACACACCAAACAGAACAGGGTCATGGTCCAAAGTGTTGCATCACTTTGGGGTGGGGCCTTGGAAGAGCCAGGCTGGGGTGAATGAGGGGTAGGGATTTACTTATAAGCACAGACCTGATACATTCTGCCCAGCTTCACTCACTGGTGTGGATGGCAAGCAATTAAATAGCCATAATAGCCATGAGTGAAAAGTAACAACCAGGAATGTGCCAGACATGCACACAGAAAAAATATGATCTTTGTTACCCCTTTTTAGTGGAAGGCAGTTGTCCAGAAACACTGCAAGTTAACAGCAGGAGCCTGTTTTTTTTCCAATTCTTCGTAAGTTTACTCCAAATATGGGGATGGCGGGGAGCAGAATAAATGAATTTTGAGTGGCGTATGACCAGATATATAGGTTTGCCCACCAACTAGTGCTTCTCTCTTTTCTTTCTTTCACAAAACCACTTCTACTTTTCTTAATAAGGGGAAGGGCTGTAGCTCAGGTGTAGGGCATCTGCTCTGCATGCAGAAGGTTCCAGGTCCAATCCCTGGCATCTCCAGCTTGGGCTGGGAATGCTCCCCCCACCCCCGCCATCTGAATTCCCAAAGTGCAGCTACCAGTCAGTGCAGACAGTACTGAGCTAGATGGACCAGTGTTATGACTCAATACATGGCAGCTTCTCGCAAGGTTATTTCTGCCTTAGGAATTCTTTTGTTGTGCTCAGCCCTTTGCTTCATTCCTCCTGAATTCAGAAGGAGTAAATAGGACTGTTCCGCTAAATGGCTTTAGCCGAGTAGGAGAGCATTTGCTTTGCATGCAGAAGGTCCCAGGTCCAACCCTTGACATACCACAGTAAGGCTGGGAGAGACTCATGCCTGAAACCCTGGAGAGCTGCTGCTCTCGGTAGACGATACCGAGTCTGACTCTATGGCAGGCAGCTTCCTATGTTTAATAAGCTCTTCTGAATTGCTCTGTGGCTTGGTAAACATTAGCCATTGCCAGCTTCCTATTATTCAACTCTTCCACCTTAAATGCCTTTTGAGCCTGTCTCCTTTGCAGCATTTGCAATTCTGTCCTTGTTGATGTTCCTGAGAACAGCCTCAAATAAGCCACATTATTATTTATTACTCCTTCTATTCCCTGCAAGTTCTGCCACAAATGTCCCCTCACCTGCACCCATTGGCAAGAAGATATTTCCCTTTTCGACAACCTTTTTGAATTATAAGGCATCTAGGTTCCCTGTAGTGTTATGTCAGTCTCCCTCTGCTCCACCTTTCCTTGCTCTTATGATAACAATGGTATAACAAGGCCATTGGAGAAAATGGTTCATAGTACTCTGTGGCTGTCCTTTTCTTGGACCTTTTATGCTGCCTGAGAAAAACTGTTGATGATTTACAGTGAAAATGCCTATTTGTACAGCTTGGGATTTTGCTTGTGCATTGGGTAGGCTAGGGATGGGCAAATTCATCTATTTCGAGATCTCTCAATTTCTCATTTTCCCAGTCTTAAGTTCAGTCCTCCACAAATGTTCCACACATCAGCTTGCAAAGTTTTAAAGTCCTCATCAAACTGCACTGGTATTGTAATATGAACTTTATCCTAAAACAGTACACACATTTCTGTATGTCATTCTGCTGGATATACATACATTTTTGCAAAGCATTTCCCCGTAATTTACAAATTTTTGAAAAGCAATTTCCCCTTATATAATGTGCTTGTATATATTATTTGCACAATTTATCCTAGTATATGCATTTTTTGTACACATTACTTGGCTGGAGAATTACAGTGCAAAATTCGGAGAAGTGCAAATTTCAAAGGCTGTTCTTCAGTTCATGTTTTGTTTGCATATAATAGTTAAAATAACACACAAAAATCCATTCTATTCGGGAGAATTGTTTGCAAACAAAATGTGTATATTTGTCAAAACTGTGAAAAGCACATTTATTAGAGGAAATTAATACTGAAATGAATTTTCATAAGGATTTTTATTTTATTTTATTTTTTATTAAGAATACAAATTTCTGTGGAAATGTGGAGAAGTGAATTTAATACTGCTAAAATAAGTAACTGAGATTCAGGCAGGGACCTTTCCCAGCCCTACCTTGAGATGTCAGGAATCAGATCCCAAGGCATGCAAATCATATGCCACTGAGCTATGGCCCTGCCCACAGACAGGGATGTGTTGTGGTACAGAAGCAGAGGGCAATAGAGGCTGCATTCACACAGCCATTTCTTCCGCCTCCCCAATGTTTTCCAAACTATCAATATGTGTGTTATATTTGAGCTTCCATACACTGTAAAAGCCATTTCTGGAAAACTAATGGAATGCAGTGTGTGAGTGTTCATTCCAGTGTTTGATTCCAGAAATAAAATCTTTTTGAAGTCCCCTTAACCTAGAAAAATTGTGGAAGAGACAAAATGTGGGGCAGTATGCAGGGACGCCATCTTTCCCTGCCATTTTCATGAGGGGGGTGGTTTGGAACAGAAGCAAGCATGTATGGAAAGCTATGTTGTCCAATGATGTTCGTTGTTGTGTCACACCATGCCCACCGGTGTGAATGAGATTTATTGTGACATGCCGGTATTTCACTCCAAAAGCCACAGTTCCATAACACAAGAGCTACTGCAGTGTGGAAGGAACGTTAAAAAATGGGACAGTAGTGCTCATAGAATAACAATGAAAATATTTGCCATGTCTGAATGCACCCTAAGGGAACACAATTTGTTGGCTACCAAGCCTAGCCAAAGGCTGCGGATTGCCCTTGCCGCAGCTTTTGGCTCCTTGAGTTGTGGCTGTGTGCATGGGAGGTTGAAAACCAGTTTCCACAAAAATGGTTTTCGGAGTCCCTTAGCAGGGAAAGCAGAACAGAAGAAGGAAATCTGATTAAACCATAGTTGACATGCGAACGGCTGTCAGCTTTCAGCTTTTTTGAGCTCCCTTCTGGGGTCATAACTCCATTAATCTAATATTTAAAATGTAATATTGAAAACACTGGGCCAGCTCCTCGGGTGGTATAAATCATCCTAACCCCATTGACTCTTCACACAGCCTGGTGGTTTACACCCACTAAGGATTGGCCTCGGGTTCCCTCTTCCACACAGTATGTTTATACAAAAGACAGCAATGCAGCTAATGAGGTATAATTGCACTGACCCAGAGAATGTAGCTATATTAACTTCCACTGCTTGCAAGTTCTCTTTTGTCATTCTGGCTCCTGTGTCTTCATCCCTGCTTTTTAAAATTTTACTGTACACCACAATGAAGGCAACACAGGTCATGGCATCAATCTATGCCATCCTGGAGAGGGGGCTCATTGACTGAAGGCAGCTTCCAACCCCATGTAAACATAGCAAAACACACTCTCATGCGATGTTCACATGATAATGGTACCTGGCCTTTTTTAAAGATGCAAAGGCCAAGCATGAGATCAGCATCACAAAATGACTGTACAAGTAATAGAGCTATGTTCAAATGGTCTCTCAAAAATCTGCCCCTGGGCAGAGAAATTGAGGTGGGATGGGGACAATTTCACCAAATTTCTAAAGAAGAAAGCAATCCTGTGGCAGTTTCTCACGGGTAAGACTCACCATTGTCAGTGGCAGAAGTGCATCTTCTCCACCCGATTATCCTCAATCCAGGGCCGGCCAGCCCACCAGGCGGAGTGAGACAGTCGCATCAGGCAGTAGATCTGGCCTCTGAGGAGTTCACCACACACTGCTGCCACTGCCTGCTCCTCTCTAGCCTCTTTCTACTCTCTGATTGCCTTCAGCGTGGGGGGAGGGGGCAGCTGAAGAACAGGAAGTAAAGGCAGGGGTGACATTTTCTGTTTTTCCTCAAGTCCATCTAGCTATCTAGCTATCTAGCTATCTAGCATTGATCAACTATATGACTCGACAAGCTGTCTGTTCACTATGCATTTGGAAACCTCTTAAGATGTTGTAACCAAATGTTGCATGATCATTCCTGAGATCAAGGCGCTGGTTTTTGTCTGTGCTTGGCTACAGTTGGATGCCATGTTGAATCAAGATGGCAGACTAAACATTTCAGAACTCCACTGATTTTCGCCACTGGTTTCAAATCTGCACTTTTTTGTTTGTTTGTTTCATGGAATATTGGCTTTAAGGCTGTTGGTATATTTAAACATAGAACAATCTAGTCAGGGCAGGAAAGAAATTCTACCTTCCAGGCCTGCTATGATCCTGATCAGCCTCGCCACCCCCCTGCCCCATTGTCACTTGCTTTTTAAGAGCAGTGTAAGTTAAATGTGACAATACATTTACAATTGCATTGAGCTTGAATGTTAAGAGAGCTGAAGGTTGAAACAAGCACCTTTAAATTGGCTTGGTTGGGTGTGTGTGTGTGGAAAGATAACCGTTGAAGATGTTTCAAAATAGGTGTTATATGATCACTGCATCTCAGTCTTTTGTGTTCCTTTTTCTCTTCCAGTGGCTTGATTTGGAAATATCGCTTTTAGCAGCTTGTGCATGGCTATCGCACCGGAGAATGCTTGCTAACAGCACAATCGATACACTACAAGCCTGTTTTTGTATAATGCCTTTCATAGAGCTGGCAGTCTTTAGAGTGCTTTGCAGAGTTATGGCATGGCGCAAGCCACAATACGGTCCCTGCTACAAATTGCAGTGCACGGCTTATGTAGAGAACAAATGGAAATGTTTAGTTAATGGGTTAAGTGCAGATGGTGGAAGCAACTGAGAGAGCTGCATGGGAGGGAAAGGGGTTTTGGAAAACTGGATAGGGAGCCATTCGGATGGTGGGAGTTGCTGAGAGTAAGGATGGGCAAATCTGCCAATTTTGGTTGCTTTCCTTTCCCCATTCTTCCACATTTTAAGTTATCCTATATTTCCACATCTATTTGCATTTTTTAAAAAAAAGTGCACATGAAAATTCAGCTCCATTTTTGTGCCAATTTTTTCTCAGTATTGTAAGCAAACTTAACACATTTTTGCAGTACAATTTTTCCTAATATGATGCATTTTTATATTGTTGCATGTCACCCCAGGCTCTAAGTTGTGAGAGACTCCAGGGGAGCCAAGTGCTTACCCAGGGTTCAATTTCCTTGGAATGAAGGTCATTTGAGACTGTGGTGTCTTTAGGATGTATGGTTTTGCTTGCATATACATGTCCCTAGCCTGGGCAAAGGATACAGGGGCTCACAGCATTAACACCCAGATAGATCTTACTTCCTCTTCAGGTTTCCAGGGGAGCCTCAAAGTTCAGCAGAGAGCACAACATGTCTCTATGACTCTAGCTTCTCACATAGAACTCCTTCTACTCGCACACAAAGAAATAATTCTGCCTATTGTGATGGGGGGGGGCACCCATTTGTTCTATGGCAACCTCTTTGAACTTGCAAATTGTGGTATTTAACTAGCCAGTCAAAACCATTACCTAGACAAAGGAACTAGTTTGGCAGCTTGCTCTTATATATTCAATGTCTCCATCACAGGTTTGGAAAGAGCACAGGACATCCCACCCCAAAACTCATAGTCAGGGGTGTACGAAGGGGGGGAGGGGGCGTGATGCCCCAGGCACCACTCGGGGGGGTGTGACAAGATGGCTCCCCCCCCCAGCTGTAGAGCAGCTGAAGGCACATGCACAGTTAGTATGGGCACCGCCTGTGTGGCATCCATACGGGCTGCCGCTCTCACGCGCTGTCCATAAGAGCTTCCATAGGGGCTGCCTCTTGCATGGTGACTGTACGGGCTGCCACGCGTGCGCAGTCCGTACTGATGTTGTGTGTGTGCTGCCAGGCAATTCGCCCCACCCCTCAGCATCCCACCCCAGGTGCCGGAGAGGGTTCCTCCGCCACTGCTCATAGCATTATGTTATTTTCACAGTTATATGCGCTCCAGCCTAGTATATACAATTTTGAACACATTACCTGGCTGGAGAAATGCATTGCAAAATGTGGAGAATTTCACAGGATGGCTTTCTTCGGTTTTCAAACAGCCTGGCAAAGTGTGACTTAGTTCTCCTCTAAATGCAAACTGAATCAAGTTTCTCTCACATACCTAATTGAGAGCAATGGGGTACTTGCGCTCATGTCCTCACAGCCTTCCTAGGACTATTGGTCTGACACTGTGGGAGCAGAATGATGTGCTGGGTCTGCTTTTGGCCTGACCCAGCAGGATTCTTCTTACATTTTTCCTCCTTGATCATTTGGCATTGTCAATGAGTCAGATGCCTAACTGATTGCTCTGTGTAATGCAGAATCTGTTGTGGTTCTTGCCAATGGCAAAACTTTGCTTTCAAATGATAATAGTCTACGTCACCAGGTATAACCCTGCATCTTCAGGCTTGGTACACATGATGTGCGTGTGCCTCTTGAGACATGCCTACAGTCTGGTTAGTCACAGCCTTATGTGGCGCTGGGATAACCCTGTGCTCTTCTGAGGTGCTACAGGTGGGGAGTGTGGATCAGGATGAGTATTAATGCATTAATCACTTAATATAACTGTGATGGGATAGTGAGCTGCTTGTGCGTAAAAGCTTGATCCCTCTGGGGTTTGGCTGGTCATCCAAACCGATGCACTAACGGAGCCCCCAAAGCATGACTCCGTCAGTCGCTGGTAGAATCTGACAGTGGGCGTCTACGGAATTTACGCCAACATAAAAGCTCTTTGACAGACATGCGCTTTCGAGACTCTCTGCGTGACAGTTTCCGGCGAAGGGTGGGCATTCCCAACGGGGGTCCCGTTACCTCTCCACTACTCTCACTGGAAGCATCCCAGAGCCTCCCCTCCGCTGTGACTCCTGCACTCCCCCTGCTGGTTCCCTCTTCTACTGCAGATTCTCTCCTATTCTCCTGTAGCCTGTCCACCACCTGTCTCTCCGATGGCAGTTCCCTGACATCCACCTCCCCCCCAGGGCCCCCTTCACCCCCTCCCGCCTCCTCTCCCACTGGCGGTGAGGGCGGAAAGCCCCTGAAGGAACTCTCCTCGTCGTCCGAGGATTCTAACACTTCCAGCCACGGCGTACCGTCTCTCTCCCCGTCTTCCTCTTCTTCGTCGGAGTCGGCTTCTTCACCCACCCCTGACTCTGGGAACCCTTCAAACTCTCCTTCCTCATCGGTGGTCCCAAAGTGTTCCCTTCTAAATCGAGCCACGGGTTGCGGTTTTCTTGGGAAACGCTGATGAAATGTTTCTATTAAAACCTCGTCATTGACTACCTCTGCTGGTACCCAAGTGTTTTCCGACTCTGCTTCCCCCTCCCATTCTACCAGATATTCCACCTGATTCCCCTTCCACCTGGAATCAATGATTCCTGCCACGTTCATGTCGCGCTCTCTCTCTTCTATCACGGGCGTTTGGGTGGCCTCTCTCTCACGCTCCCCCCACTCGCGTCCCTCTCGGTACGGCGACAGTAATGACCTGTGAAATACTGGGTGTAATTTCATGTGACTGGGCAGCCTGAGTTTGAATGCCACTGGGTTGACCTGCTGTATGACCTCAAAGGGTCCCAATCTTTTGGGCCTCAATTTCTTACTCCCGCCCTTGAACGGTAGCCCTTGGGTGGACAACCACACCCGGTCCCCCACCCTTATAGTTTCACCTTCCCTCCTATTTCTGTCTGCTTGCTTCTTATATTCTTCCTTGGCTTTCTCTAAGTTAAGTTGAAGCTGACGGTGGATCGCCTCCATCTCTTCAAAAAAATATTCCGCCGCCGGCACGCTCCACCTCTCCCCTCCCTCTCCTGGGAATGCCCGGGGGTGACACCCATAATTTGCCAGGAAGGGACTCATCCCTGTGGACACGTTCTCCGCGTTGTTGTAGGCAAATTCTGCTAGAGGTAACTTATCCACCCAATCATTTTCTCTGTCTTTTACATAACACCTCAGGTATTGTTGTAAAACCCCATTTGCCCTTTCCGCTTGCCCATTGGTTTCTGGGTGCCGGGCAGTTGAGAAATTGAGTTCTACGTGCAGTAAGCTCATAAGTTTCCTCCAGAACCTGGAAGTAAATTGTTTCCCTCTGTCGCTGACCACCCTCAAGGGGGCGCCATGCAACTTGAAAATATGTTCTACAAACAACTTGGCGGTTTCCTCCGCTGTGACTGCATGTGAACAAGCTATAAAATGACACATCTTGGTTAATTGATCTACCACCACCATGACAGCTGTTTTGCCTTTGGATTTTGGCAGGTCCGTCATAAAATCTATGGATACTGCCTCCCATGGCCTTTCGGGCATGGGTAAGGGTTGTAATAGCCCCGCTGGCGCCACCCTCTCTCCTTTCGCTCGCTGGCACCTGTCGCAACCCCTGACATATTCCCGTACGTCCTCCCTCACCTTGGGCCACCAAAACTCCCTGGTAACCAACCACATGGTTTTGTGCTGTCCAAAATGTCCCGCTGTGGGGCTGTCATGCAACTGCTTGAGTACTCTGCCCCTCAGTTCCCCGTCGGGTATGTACAGTGCCCTTTTGTAATACAACGCCCCGTTCTTTTCTTCGAACCCCCCCTGTGTTCTCCTCTGTCCTCCGGAGCTCTCTGAGTTTCTCTTGGGCGTATTCATCGTTCTCCGTACCCTCTATCAGTTCCCTCTGCCCCACCAATGCCGCCCCACACACCCAGCGGTCTTCAGGGATTACATGCCTTGCCTCAGGCGCTCCCTCCCCCTCTAAGTACTCAGGTTTCCTGGAAAGAGCGTCCGCCCTCACGTTCTCGGAGCCGGGCACGTAACAAATCTCAAAGTGGAATTTGGAGAACTCCTGGGCCCATCTCACTTGTCTCTGGTTCAGCACTCGGGCTGTTCTCCAGTATTCCAGATTTTTGTGGTCAGTTCGGACTTGAACCTTGTGCTGCGCCCCAATCAGCAAGTGCCGCCATTTCCGGAATGCTTCATGAATGGCGAGCAGTTCTCGGTCGTACACTGTGTAGTTCCTCTCTGATTTGTTCAACTTCCGCGAGAAGAATGCACACGGTCTCCATTCAGACGTATCTTTTCCCGGCTGGAGAAGAACGGCCCCCACCGCTCGGTCTGACGCGTCAGTCTCCACTCTCATTGGTTGTTGTAGATCCACGTGCAAGAGTTGCTCTTCCGACGCAAACGCCTGCTTTAAGCGTTCGAACGCTTGTTGCGCTTCTCCCGTCCAAACAAATTTCTTTTTGCTACTAAGACAATCCGTGATGGGCGCTGTTAAATGGGCAAAGTTTTTGATGAACTTCCTATAGAAGTTTCCGAAGCCCAGGAACCTTTGCACGTCCTTCTTGGTCTTTGGTGTTTTCCATTCCAGTACCGCTTGAACCTTGCTGGGATCCATGGCCAATCCCTTGTCAGACAACCGGTACCCCAGGAATTCCACCTCCTTGGTATGAAACTGACACTTCTCCAGTTTCACCCACAGCCGGTTTTCTCGCAGCTTGCTCAGTACCTCTCTTACATCTCGCACATGCTGCTCCTCATTGTCTGAGTACACCAGAACGTCATCTAAGAACGCTACGCAGTTCTTGTAGAGCAGTGGCCCCAGGACGTGATTCATGAATGATTGAAAACAGGCGGAGCCCCCTTGTAATCCGAAAGGCATAACGGTGTACTCAAAGGCCCCCAAGGGGGTGAACATAGTGGTCTTCCACTCATCCCCCTTTCTCACACGTATCAAGTTATATGCCCCCCTAAGGTCCAGCTTGGTAAAAATTTTCCCTTTTCTCACCCGTGTTAGAATGTCATCAATTCTGGGCATAGGGAAAGTCACTGGTTCTGACACTGCATTTAGGGCCCTGAAATCACATACAAGCCTGGGCTTGCCCGTGTTTTTTTTGTCCACAAAGAACACTGGGCTGCCCCCCACCGCTCGTGACTCTCTGATGAAACCTCGCTTGAGATTCTTGTCAATGAACTCCCTTAACTCCTGCATCTCACTGTCTGACATTGCATACAGCTTGCCCACTGGCAATTGTGCTCCTGGGAGTAAGGTAATTTGACAATCAAAGGGTCTGTGCGGGGGCAGTTTATCTGCTTCTTTTTCGCTGAATACGTCAAGCAAGTCAGCGTATTGTGGTGGCACCCTCCCTTTGTCCATCACTTCCATCCCTGCTAGAGTGCCCCTGGCGCCTGCCTGAGCCTCTCCCTCCTTGCAGTGTTCTAGGCAATGTGCTGATCCAAAGGAAACCACTCTCTGATGCCAGCCTACTAGCGGATCGTGTAGCGCCAGCCAGCTCATACCCAAGATAATAGGAGCTCCTCCCAAGGTGGCTACGTTAAACGCTATCAGTTCGGTGTGTCGTGCCACCCTCATTATCATTGGTACAGTCTGTTGGCTCACTTCTCCTCCCAACAGCTCCCTCCCATCAATCGTGGTAACCTGCAAAGGCTTACTCAATGGGATAGTCTGTATTTGGTGTGCAGCTGCAAACTCTTTGCTCATGAAATTACATGAGCTACCTGAATCCAATAGCGCCTTTATCTTCAGTGGGTGTCCGTTTGCCAGTTCCAGCAACACCTCTATCACAAGCGCTGGTCTTGGAGGTTCCGGCGTGGGCACATTCATTACTCCCTGGCCTGGCTGCTGTGCCCTGATGTTGGCAACCAGGCGTTGGCTTTTACTGGCTCCGTGATTTCTTCTTCCTCCTTCCCCCCAACAGTTCCCGCCATCCCTTGCCATTCCTTCCTTTGCGGACAGACTCTGGCAAAGTGACCTGGCTGTTGGCAGAGATAGCATCTCTTGCCGCTCTTTCCCTCCTTCTTCCGCCCTTCACTGGTGTTTGAAACTGCGCGCGCGCGCGCTGTTCCAAGTTCCATCGGCTCTGCTGGCGGGAAAGGCTGCTCCGGAATCTCTGGAATGCGGAAGTCCTTCCAACGTTCCCCCTTTCCTTCCCGCTTTTCCATAGCTCTAGCTTCCTGGCGTGCCCCAATGGACAGCGCTGGTTTAGTCAGCTGATCCATAGACTCCGCCCTAGGCGCCCGGGAAAGTTCATCTTTCACTGCCGGAGAGAGACCTTCTTCAAACAGCATTTGAATAGGTTCACTAGCAAGGTCCCACCCAAGTCTATGAATCAGCATGGTGAACTCAGTCCAGTACTCACGTACAGATCGGCTCCCCTGTTTACACACCATTAACTGCCTGCGCACCACTCCCTGCTCGATCTCGCTGGAAAACATCAAGTCCATGGCGCGGAAAAACTTCATTGTGTCCTTTAAGATTTCATTATTGGCTGCCATCAGGGGCCGAACCCAGTCCCTCGCCCCTCCCTCCAGATGGCCAATCACGTACGCCACTCTAGAGTTCTCGTCGGGGAAGTCATCAAACAGTAGATTGAGAGCATATTGCATCTCTGTCCTAAAGGCTTGATAGTTCCGGGGATCCCCCCCAAATTTCTGCACCAGTCCAGGCACCCGTCTGGCAAGTGGGGTGGTCTTCCCCTTATCTGCATCTTGAGCCCTCCTCTCCTCGAGCCTCGCCGTTTGCAGTGCCAGCTGGACCTCCAACGCCCTGTACCTTTGTTCCAGGCTTGGATCTGCGCCAGCTCCCGCTCCTGCTCCTCCGGTTCCGGATGGTTCGCTCATGATGCCTTCTGCTTGCACAAGCTGCTTTCAAAGACTGTCAGATTGCTGTGATGGGATAGTGAGCTGCTTGTGCGTAAAAGCTTGATCCCTCTGGGGTTTGGCTGGTCATCCAAACCGATGCACTAACGGAGCCCCCAAAGCATGACTCCGTCAGTCGCTGGTAGAATCTGACAGTGGGCGTCTACGGAATTTACGCCAACATAAAAGCTCTTTGACAGACATGCGCTTTCGAGACTCTCTGCGTGACAGTTTCCGGCGAAGGGTGGGCGTTCCCAACGGGGGTCCCGTTACCTCTCCACTACTCTCACTGGAAGCATCCCAGAGCCTCCCCTCCGCTGTGACTCCTGCACTCCCCCTGCTGGTTCCCTCTTCTACTGCAGATTCTCTCCTATTCTCCTGTAGCCTGTCCACCACCTGTCTCTCCGATGGCAGTTCCCTGACAATAACATATCAGAAAAGCCTTGATGAAATTGAAGATTGTAGGTGCCAGCAAAATAGGTTTGGATGACTCACCACATTGTTTTCTCAGAAAAGTGCTCTGACCCCCTCGCGGTCTGACAGTGTGCAGGAAATATCCAGTCCCCCCCATATTTTCTAGCAAGCATCCCTTTCCCCACCACAGTGAATAAGTTATTTATAATATTTATGACACACCTTTCATCTAAGGATCTCAAGCGTCACATTAACATTTATCCCCTCCCCATTTTATCCTCACAAAAACCCTGTGAGGTAAGTTAGACTGAGAGGCAGTGACTGGCCCAAGGTCACCCAGTGAGCTTCATGGCTGAGCAGGGATTTGAACCCTGATCTCCCAGTTCCTAATCTGATGCTCTAACAACTACATTTGATAGCATGCATGTTGGGTCTGTCAGCAGTGTGTGGTCAGCAGGCCTCAATAATACATGCATGTTGCTGGACTTCATAGTACAGGCAAGGGATTACAGATTTGATTTGTCACTCCCCTGTTCAATAATTGTGTGCCTACACCTACAAAGTTAGCACAATGGCAGGGAGCAGACTGGCCTGGCTGATGCAGGTCAACCACCAAGCAGTGAGCTTTCAGGCCACATGGTACCACCCTCAAAGACAATCCTTTCCAAGACAGTATGCTTTTTCTTCCTGTTTTAGCATCATTGTGCCATTTACAGTTAGATGGCAGACAGATATTCACCAGGACTGCAGGTGGTTGTTGTTGTTTACATCATGTGGCAGCAGTTCTGGAAGGGAGGCATTTCAACCTGTCAAATTTCTGCCCATTGTGGGGCCTTTGAACATCGAGAGACTCCTACCAGAAAGACATTAGCAATCCTAATACAGCTAGTTTATACACACAGAGTGATATGACATGCTGGTGTGACTCAATTTTGAGTAGCCCCAATATGATGAAGGTTTGGCAACTCCACCCATTAAGCAGCATCAAACCTGGGCTTGCCTCTGCACTGACATTCAAGTGTGAACCGCAGACATCCCTCTTAGCTCTTTGGCATCTCCAAATGTGCACATGGTATATTTAGCTGTACGCTCAAGATTTTAAAATGTATACCTCCAGAAAATGTGATGTGTAGATTTGACCAAAGTGGTTTTCAGATAGCTGCAGGAAAGCACTCCTGGTGGTATACTTTTTAAGAGATGCCCAAACTTGACAAATGCAAAGAAATCAGTGAAGTGCCTGCTTGATCATTTTTGAGTAGCGTTTCTGGGCTTGTTGAGTCACATTGCTTCTGATGTAATAATCACCTTCTCCCCAGTAACCAGTACCTTGGAGAGGCAAAGTGGCAATTTCATGCTTTTTAAACAAAGTGGTCACCTATTAAAGAGAGAAAAGCAGCATGATTTTCTCCCTCTTTCAGAAAGAGAGAGAAACAGCCCCTACTTTCAGCTACTGTGATCTTTCTAGTTTATTGCCTGAGTAACTAATTTACCCAACCCCCCCCCCAACTTTCTGAGTTCAGGCCACACCTAGAGTCATTCCCCTCCCAGTAAGTCAACTTTGATAATACAGCTTTTCAGAGAGAATCTAAGCCATCCTCTTGCTTATTTTTTAAAAAGAGGGGATTCAGAAATGGTTGTAAACAGCCTTGGACACCCGATGACCTTTGCATGCACACCAATTCCTACAAGTCATGCAGGGTCACTGTACCAAACAGATAACATCTGCTCTTGATATCATTCTTGCCTTTTGGTCTACTTGTGACACTGTAAACAAGTGCAACCTGTAATACCAGGTGCTGGTGGTGGTACCACAAGTTAGGATAACATAGTGTTTGACTGTGCCAACCAAAGTCCACACTATTATTAATCCAGAGTTACTGGGCTAGTTCTTTGGTGTGGCAGAACCAGTTTTGTTAGGGGAAAATAAGACTGCAGGGTGCAAGTGGCAAGGGGTGTGTGTGTCTGTATAAGGATCAAATTTTCATTTGTTACTCCACCCACTTTTGCCCCTGGCCCACCCACTCATTGGCAGAGTAGCTAAATTGCAGCCAGGATGCCAAATTATGTGCAATACTATCTTAATTAAAGCAATGTCCAAACACTTGTTAAAATATTCAAAAAGCTTTTATTTGCAGAACATATAGCTAAAGAATAATATATGCAAAGTATTTACATTCACGTGCCTATCCAAGCATGGGCTTATTTTTTCTTAGTTGAAGATTACAGCTTCTTTCTTAAACGTTCAAATAAACTGTGTCTTTCTCTCTTTCCAATGCTGTACAGTGGTGCCTCGCAAGACGAAATTAATCCGTTCCGTGAGGCTCTTCGTATAGTGGTTTTTTCATCTTGCGAAGCAAGCCCATTGACAGTTTAGCGGATTAGCGCTATTAGCGGTTTAGCGGCTTTTAGCGGATCAACTGATAAGCGGCTTATCAGCGGATCAGCTGATAAGCGGCTTAGCGGCTTAGGAAAAGAGGGAAAGGGGGGGGGGAACCCGCAGGAACTCGCAAGACATTTCATCTTGCGAAGCAAGCCCATAGGGAAATTCGTTTTGCAAAGCGTCTCCAAAACGGAAAACCCTTTCGTCTAGCAGGTTTTCCGTCTTGCTAGGCGTTCGTCTTGCGGGGCACTACTGTACTTGCACTCAGCCTTCTTCGGTACCTTATCCAGCTAGGCTATGCAGTTTTTTCTGAGAGGTTTCCACATTCTCCTTCCAGCAGACTTCTCTTTACTACTTCTTTGGGAGAACATCAACTTCTGTACTTCTCTTTGTCACATACATTCGCACAAAAACATTAGCACTCGTGTCCTCTATTGCATCTAACACGGTCTCATCTTCAGTGTTTGTGGAGATGCAACCATTACAGTCAAGTCACTCACTCACACACAAAACTAAATGGAGAATGAAATGAGATACCTCCCACGTGCCCAGAGTTAACCAATCACACAAGAGTTACTGGGGAACATTCCAGAATTAAACATACAGTAATGCATTTAAGCATTCCCCATTTCAGTAAATTAAATCACTATACAATGGTACCTCGGGTTAAGTACTTAATTCGTTCTGGAGGACCATTCTTAACCTGAAACTGTTCTTAACCTGAAGCACCACTTTAGCTAATGGGGCCTCCCGCTGCCGGCGCGCCGCTGCAGCACGATTTCTGTTCTCATCCTGAAACAAAGTTCTTAACCTGAGGTACTATTTCTGGGTTAGTGGAGTCTGTAACCTGAAGCGTATGTAACCTGAAGCATATGTAACCCGAGATACCACTGTACTCAACAACCCATGGCATGTGGGCCTTGGGAGATAGCCCAGAACTGAATGCAAATGTGTCCTATGGTCAATTCCAAACATGAATTGGGGCAAAAGTTCAGTATCTGACACCCCCTTCTCTTCCCCGTCCCCCTATTTTGGGGTTCAAATTCTAACTTGCATTTGCCTTAATGTAAATGAAGCCATTGCAAGCACTATGTGCAAAAAGTCATGTGGTTTTTGAGTACCACAAGGCATTGCTGGCCCTGGTGTTTTGTGTGCTTATGTGCCTGTAATGGGGTTCCTGCAAAACTGAGGATCATAAATGTAACCATTTCCAGAGCTATATTTCATTGTGGGGTGGGGAGAGGACCTTTTCACATTTTTGTTGCATTGTGATTGCAATTCCCTTAAAGGAATGTAAGCGTCTGACTGCTTCCTTTTCTATAAAGAATGATATTTAAAAGTAGCTTAGGGACTCGCTTGGCTTCTCTTGAGGCAGGGACTACTGTACAGGATTTGCTTTGCAGGAAAATACTCCAGCGCTGAAGTCTAAACCGCTCCATGGTGTTAGCTCTTTAATAAAACCAAATCTTAAGTTAGCAGTGAAAGCCACAAGTTGCAGGCTCTTATGGACTGTGGGATCTACTTTGTGGATTTGCATAATATCAAAAAGAACTGGGATATAGGAATGTGTGTTAGTGCTTTTGTTTTCTGATGGAGGTAAGAGCTCTGCGGTACGATAGGGTCTTAGCTTCTGAAGCATGGAATATTACACAGAGATGTGCAAAGCCCGCAGGAGGAACCCTGAATACCAACTCAACTTTCTGCGTCAGAGCAGCAAGTGTACCACACACTGGGTCCCCACCCACACCTCCAAAATGTGCTTGCTCATGGTGTGACTCACACTTCATGCCACCACAGAGAACATATTCACATCCTTCCTTTAAAGTACTATGACGCCACTTTAAACAACAATGATTTCTAGCAAAATAATAATAATATTGGGAACTGTGGTTTGTTAAGTGTGCTGGGAAATGTTAGGAGACCCTCTCCCAGAGCTATAATTCACAGAGTTTCCTATGAAGAGGGATTGACTGTTAAGCCACTGAGGTTTGTAGTTCTGGCAGGGGAATCAGGAGATCCCAACACCTTTCAGCATTCTTAATGAAATACACTGCACATAATTTTTTTGGGGAAGCCATGGCTGTTTAAAGTGGCATGAGACCGCTTGAAGTTTATGGTGTGAATGTGGCCAGCAACAAATAGATATGTCTGGAGGAGTCACTGCATACTGAGCACCACACACAGAACTTGTATATTGCCACAGCTGGAATGTTTTTCAATCAGTCAATCAGTTTAGATGCCATTCACCTGGAAACCTGCTAGTTAAATGAGACCAAAACAAAAGCAACAAGCCCTTAATAGGTAGTCTGAGGATTACACAATGTTTTTAATCTCCACCCCACTACCAGTGGAATCCTCCAGCTTGCAGTTTCTGAAGTGGACCATGGATCACATCCAGGACATGATCTTTCAAGAAGGGATCAGGTGAGTCTTTTCGGAGTCTGTGTTTGGTGGATTCCTGCTCCATCCCTGCTACTGACCCAGAAGTTGATACTGGGAGCCTGGCTCTTAAGTGTCCTGTGGATGCATCCCTTTGCCCATTTTGACTCTGTGTATCAGAGAGATAGTGTGCAAGTGAGAGATTCTTGCCATTTTCTCTGGCTCCTCGATTATTATGGAGAGAAAATAAACTGGAGAAATTATGATCAATGGGGTTTACGGCATGGCTCTGTAGATAAGCCAGGATTGATGGCTGCAGACTCAAGCCTCTTGCTTCTGACTGTTCCCTTTGACAACACCAGAACGGAAAGCGATTTTGGAATTACATGTCAGCCACCTCCTCTTTAGTATAAATCTCCTTTGGCTGCAAAGAGATGCTCGCATTGCTGCAGCTAGGAATACATAAGAACCACCTTGCTGGATCAGGTAAAAGGCCCATTAAATCCTCTCTTCTCTTTCCAGCCATGATCAGTTGGTTGCTCCTCTGGTCACCCAGAAGGAAGAGGTTGTGGGTTTCAGCTTTTTACTCTCAGTTTCTGTCTTCAGAGGTTACTCTGGCTCCATATATAGAGGTTCTAATTAATTTAAAAAAGGCAACCACTTTCTCCTTTTCTCATCTTCTGCCATAGACTGTCTCCCCCTATCTTGGTGCTTGAATTAGGTGGGGTGCTCCCTGGTCCCCCTCTTCAAGTGAACCAAAAAGTTGGCTTGAAAATAGGAGTGGGCAAATTTGTGGAAAATGAGGCTATCAATGGGTACAAGCCAAAATGGCTATGCCCTATCTTCATAGTCAGAGGCAATAATACTTCTGAAAACCAGTTCTTGGGACCTTCAGGGAGTAGAGTGCTCTTGTGCTTGTGTCCTGCTTGCTGGTTTGCCACAGGTATCTGGGTGGTCAATATGAGAACAGGATACTGGACTAGATAGGCCACTAGCAGGCCATTGATTAAGTTCTTCTGTGTCCAGAATCGCTTGCAAATTTGTTTTGTTGGTTTCTCCTCCTCCCTAGCTCTTCTCATTTCAAAAGATCTGAGGTTAGCACAGACTCGAGCTTTGATGCTCCTGACCACACCGTTTAGTGGTGGTGATTGAATGCAGAGTTAATTAGACAGTGATTGTGTGCTAATGAAATCGCCATTGATTGGTGGAAGAGGAGCAATAGAACGGAACTGAAAGAAAGATAAACCCTTTGGCTAAAGTTGAGAAAGGAGATTACAGAGAGAGTGTGTTTGAAATCTCCCACCTTGTGCAATATTAAACAGGTAATGAAAATGCTCTGAACTGCCTCAAATAACCCCTCTCCAAAAGTTGGGGGGGGGGGATTAGAGGAGTGTGCCTGTCTGGGTGCAATCCTGGCAAATTGGGTGTGTGTGGCGGAGTCTCTTCTAATGCTTAGGATCATAGGATGCTGCCTTACACTGAATCAGTCCCTTGGTCCATCAAGCTTGGTATTCTGTACAGTGACTGGCAGCTGATTTCAGACAGGAGACACCTGGAGAATGTGAAAGATCAAACCTGGGACCTTCCGCATGCAAAGCAGATGCTCTACTCTTAACCTACAGCATTTAATTGTGTTAAATCCACTAAATAATTTTGGATTTAAGTAAGGGACATGTGCAGCTCTTGTGTAGCTTTGGCATAGCCACGACATAACATTTTGAAAAGTCACCCTTCAAATGTCATGGAATTGCCTTCCTTCTCTCTTCTTCAGTAACAAAGGCATGCAAGGTTTGGCAGGGGTATGGGGAAGTGGAGGTTGTTGGGTGTTTGCTGAGGAAAGGAAGTAATCTTTCCTTGCTCCATCTCCGTCCCCACACTCGTACTTAACTGTGTCATGGGAGTCTATTGGTTAGCACCCGTGGTATCACTGTCTTCTCCCCACTCTCAGTGACTGCACCATCTTGAATCTTTCCTTTGCTAGTTGGGTGGAGATGGATTTGGAGTGTGTATTTTGAAGTGAGTTGCTACAATTCTTCTCTTAGGAGCTCACTGTAGTTGACAGAGGCTCTGGTCTATCATCTGTTTCCAGTTACTTCTGAGTGCAGGTCATCTCTGGTGGGTTGAGGGAACTCAGATTCTGACTCCTGCAAGCCTCCAGGAGTGAGGGAGCAGCCTCGGAGGCTTGTAACTGTTCTGTTGCGTCTTCCCTGTAAGTAAGACTCAAGCTTTGGCAGATTAAAGCTGTCCCTCCGCTGAAGCTGGAGGGCAGGTGTGCTGGGCCAATGGACAGATATATTGACCTGTTATTATTTAAAGTTGTTTAACCAGGTTGAGATAAGCGAAAGCTTTCAGCCCCTGAACTATCACACAAATCACAATTAAGGTGGCACATGTGTTTGGAAGACGGGAAATCAATAGCACCAACTGGGTTTTTTTAGTCCCTATTTGGACTTCAGAAGAGAAGTAAATTTTCAAGACACTGTGCCTGGAGGAAGCTCTCCTAACTGCATTTCAGGAGGCCCCACATTGATGCCGCTGATTTCCCCCCACCTCTTTCTGCATTGGGTTTTATCAGATGTGTGGACTGGGTGGCCATGGTGCTGTTTGCAAGCAGAGTGTCTGAAATTTTCTTGCTTCTGGGCATAAATGCTGGGACTCACTTGACTCACAGATGAACTCTGGCATACTAGTAACACTCAAATGAGCATTGCCTATGTGCATCCCCCATATTGTAACCAAGCATGACTAAAGGAGGAACATGGAAAGCTGCCTGGTACTGAACCAGACCATTTATCCATCCAGTTGAGTATTGTCTGCATCAGTCTTTCTCAACCTTGGGTTACCAGATGTTCTTGAACTACCACTGGCCATGCTGGCTAGGAATGATGGGAGCTGTAGTCCAAATGCATCTAGGAACCCAAGGTTGAGAAATCTGGTCTACACTGACTGCCAGGATTTCAGGCAGGGGGTCTGTCCCACCCCTACCTGGTCATGTCAATGATTGAACCTGGGACCCTTTCCATGCAAAGAAGATGCACTACCACTGTGACTTTCCTCATATGTTGACTGATTTACTCACTTCCTGGTTTTGAAAACCAACAGGGGTTGGGCTCCTTCAATTTAAGGGAATACTTGGTGTCAGAGTTGCCTCCAGGTCCCAGCTCACAGAGGACCAACGCTAACCAGCAATAACGTATAAAAGTCTTTACTGAAGATTAGTTTCCATTTCCAAATCGCAGCGTGCAACTCTACGTCTTAGAGCTTAGACCGGCGAAGCTCCATCTGAGTCTCCGCCTCCTAGACACCAGTTTAAGACTCTAGCCTTACTCCACCTCTTCCGTTGTTCTTTCCTCCTCTGGGTCCTTCTGCCCCCTGGGGTTTCCTCCTTTCTGGACTCTTCTGACGCTGACCCCCCTGAGTCTTGCCCCTCCTTCCGGCGGGCTTTAGGACCTGGCTCCCTATCCGGGCTACCTGCTGTGCCGCTCGCCTGTACATTTGAACTTGGCGCGCGCGCCCAGCCGGTAACCTTCCTCTTGACCGTTTCCCCGCTCTCCGATGGAGGCGTGGTCAATCCTGACTCATCTCCTCTCGCTGGTGGTGAGAACACTGGTCCCGATTCCTGGGACTCCTCCCCCCCACTGCGCTCTGGTGGGGAAGCTGGTCCTGATTTCCAACTGCTGCTCTGGGAGTCCCCGCTGGCCCCTTCCTTCTGGGGTTTCCCCCTTGGCACCCCCCTTGGCACCCCCCTTGCCCTGGTCATCGGCGCTCCCTTCTGTGAATCTTCCGATTCGCTGGAGAGGCTCGTGGAATCCCTCTGACCACTGTCACCGCCTACGCTCCCCTCGGATTCCTCCCCCTCGCTCTCCATTTCCTCCCTCTCCTGTGCCTCTGCTCCTGAGCCCCTGACATCCATCCCCCCCTCGAAGCCCCCCTTCCCCCCTCCCCCTCTTCAGGTGCGGGTTCTGGGTGCTCCAGTGTTGTGGGGGTGAGCGCAGGATACAGTTCGTCCCCCGTGGCGTGCAGCCAGCTGGATAAGTCCGGGAAGTCCTCCATGGTCTCGTCGACGGCGATCTCCTCTGCGTCCATCTCCTGGGCGGTGTGGTCGAACCCGGGATCTTCCCCCAACTTGCCCATGACCCCCTCTTCCCCTGTCGCCTGGGGTGATGCTGCATGCAATGGCCCTCTCGGCAGTTCTCTGCGCCACCCCACTTCAGGTTGATCCTCCCACCAATAGGAGCCCCCTGTGCCAAACCCCGAGAGCGATCCCTCTGGAGAGCTAGTCTCTAGCGTCATGTCCTCAGCTGAAGAGAACCCCTGAAACGTGCTGGCTGAGAGTGTGGGTGTGAAAAGATATTCGTCGAAATAATCTGCCGGCATGGGCCTGTGTGGGAACAGTGCGTGGAACTCGTCTTTGAGGTAGTGCTCCTCCACCGCATAGTACGGTACCCAGCTGTTGGCGCTGGCCGGGGTACCTTCCCTGGCGAGGAGATATTCAACCCCCTCTTCCCCCCATCTCGAGTCCAAAATCTCCGTGACCTCGTTGAGCGGCTCCGCCCTCGGCGAGCCCCCCTTCGTGGGTGCGTCTCTGAGCGGGCTAGGAGCTGTCCCTGGCGCCTGGAACCTGTGAGGTGCCTTGTAGGGCGTGAGCACCAATCTATGAAAGACCGGGTGCATTCTGGATCCCTCCGGGAGTGTCAACCGGAAGGCCACTGGGTTGATCTGCGCCTCGACTTGGTACGGCCCTAGCTGCTTGTGTCCGAGCTTCTTCTTGGCCAACGATCTGGCCGGGACTGCCTGGGCTGCTAACCAGACCCAGTCTCCCACCCGGATGTCCTCCCCAACTCTCCTGTGTCTGTCCGCTTGCATTTTGTATGCGTGTTTAGCTAGCTCTAACTGCCTTCGGAGTTGCTCGTGGACCTCCTGTAACTCTGCTGCCAAGGCCTCTGCTCCCTGCGGCTCCCCCTCCCTCACTTTCTCTAAACCCGGGAAGGTTCTGGGATGCCGCCCATTGTTGGCGAAAAACGGTGTCACCCCCGTGGACACGTGTTTCGTGTTGTTGTAGGCAAACTCGGCCAGCGGTAGGTAGTCCACCCAGGTCGAGGGTTGCTGGTTCGCGTAGCATCTCAGGTACTGCTGTATGATGGCGTTGACCCTCTCCGCTTGTCCGTTGGTCTGTGGGTGTCTTGCCGACGCTAGGCTGACCTTGACGTTCAGGATGCCCATCAGCTTCTGCCAGAAGCTGGAGATGAACTGGCGCCCCCGGTCGGACAGGATAGACTGTGGTAGGCCGTGCACCTTGAATACGTGGTCTATGAACAGCTTGGCGGTCTGCTCCGCTGTGGCCACCTTCGCACAAGGAATGAAGTGGGCCATCTTGGTGAACAAGTCCACTACCACGAGTACTGCTGTTTTGCCCCTCGAGCTGGGCAGATCAGTGACAAAGTCCAGGGCCACCCTCTCCCACGGTTCGAGCGGTATCTGTAGCGGTTCCAACAGTCCCGCCGGCGGCCTGTGTACTGGCTTGGCCCTTTGGCAGGTGTCGCACCTATTGATGTAATCCGCGACTTCTCCCCGCATCTTGGGCCACCAAAAGTCTCTGGCTACTAATTCCACCGTCTTCTCTTTGCCGAAGTGCCCAGCGCTGGGCGCGTCGTGTAACTGTTGCAGTACTCTCGCGCGGAGGTCGTCTCCCGGCACGTAGAGGGCCCCTTTGCGGATGAGCAGTCCGTCACATATCTGGAACTCGTCGTCCTTCGCTGTGCCGCTGCGCACCTCCTCCATCTTGGCTCGTGCGAAGGAGTCCGTCTGCAGCGCGCGACGTACTGCGTCCAGGTCCACCGTAGCTGAGGCGCATGCCCACGCTTTCGGTGCGAAAATGTGCTTGGCCGCCGCCGGTGCCTCTTCCTCGAGATACTGCGGTTTCCTGGATAGCGCATCCGCCATGATGTTGTTGTCTCCCGGGATGTATTCTATCCTGAAGTCGAAATCTGCAAAGAACTCCGCCCAGCGGATGTGTCTCTGGTTTAGGAACCTCGCCGTGCGCCAGTACTCCAAGTTCTTATGGTCCGTGCGGACCTGCACTGTGTGTTTGGCTCCGATGAGGAAGTGCCGCCACGCCTTGAATGCTGCATGAATGGCCAGCAACTCTCTGTCCCAGATGGTGTAGTTCTGCTCCGACTTGCTGAGTTTCCTGGAGTAGAAAGCGCACGGCCTCCAGTCCCCTTGGTGGTCTCGCTGCAACAGGACCGCCCCACGGCTCTGTCTGAGGCGTCCGTCTCAACCCTCATGGGTTTGCTGGGGTTCACATGTAGTAGTTGTTCTTCGGACGCGAAGAGACGCTTGAGCTTCTGAAAGGACTGCTCCGCCTGCTCTGTCCAGATGAACTTCTTCTTCTTGGAGCTGAGGGTGTCGGTGATGGCCGCCGTCTTCATAGCGAAACCCTTGATAAACTTGCGGTAAAAGTTGGCAAAGCCGACAAACTTCTGGACCTCCTTCCGATTGCGCGGGCTCTTCCAGTCCAGCACCGAGCGGACCTTGGCGCTGTCCATGGCGAGTCCCTTGTCGGACAGCTTGTAGCCCAGGAAATCCACCTCCGTCACGTCGAACTGACACTTCTCCAGCTTGGCATAAAGCCTGTGCTCTCTCAGCCTCTGCAGGACTTCCTTGACATCTCTCTCGTGGGCCTCCTGCGACTCCGAGAAGATCAGGATGTCGTCCAGGAAGCAGACACACTTCTTGTAGAGGAGACCCGCTAAGACGTGGTGCATGAAGGCTTGAAAACAGTGGGAACCATTTTGTAATCCAAAAGGCATAACTCTATATTCATAGGTGCCTAGCGGCGTAAACATGGCTGTCTTCCACTCGTCGCCCTCCCGCACGCGTATGAGATTGTACGCTCCGCGTAGATCCAACTTGGTAAAGATGCGACCCTTCCTCACCGTCGCCAGCAGGTCATCGATCCTGGGCATGGGGAAGGCTGTGGGCTTGGTTTTCGAATTCAAATTTCTGTAATCAACTACAAGCCTCTTTTGGGGCATGTCCCGCTTCTTCACAAAAAACATGGGACTGCCCCCCACTGCTTTGGATTCTCAAATGAATCCCCGCTTCAAGTTGTGATCTATGAACTCCCTGAGTTCCTGCAATTCATCCTCAGACATGGAATACAGTTTCCCCGTCGGCAGCGTCGCCCCCGGCAGGAGGTCAATCTTGCAGTCGTATGGCCTGTGGGGAGGCAGCTTGTCCGCTTCCTTCTCGCAGAAGACCTCCAAAAACTCTTTGTACTTGTTGGGTACCGCTTGCAACATGCCTAAGTGTAGCTGTGGTCCATCCTCGTGCCCCTCATCTTCTTGGTTAGCGAGGATGCAGTGTTCTGCGCAGTAGGAGGAGCAGAAGGTCAGTTGACGCTGGTACCATGCTAATGCCGGGCTGTGCCTGTCCAGCCAACTCATGCCTAACACTATGGGCGTGTCCGACAGGTGGGTGACGTTGAAGCTGATGACTTTGCGGTGATTTCCAATTCGCATCACCATTGGCGGTGTTTGCTGCAGCACTTGTCCTCCCAGTAGCTCTCTGCCGTCTACCGTGACGACGTTCAGGGGCATCGTGGCCGGTAGGAGCGCTACGTTATGTTGCTTGAGAAAATCCACTCCTATAAAGTCTGCATTGCTGCCAGAGTCAATGGTAATAGGGACTTCCATGGTGAGCCCATTGGGAAGCTGGAGCGCTGCGGTGAGCTGCACCACTGGTTTGGGTGGGAGGGGGTCTGTGGGCTGTAAGATCCCTGGGGACTGCTTCACTGACTCATCTGGCTGGGCCCCAGTGGCTCCACTTCCAGCCAGACTTCGTCGTTTCCCTGCTGTGGTTCACTTTGCTGAACTACTTCTGTAACTGTTGCTGAGGCTGCAGTGTCCTTGTGAATCCTCTGGGGACACTCTTTTGCCATGTGCTGAGCACTGTCGCAGATGTAACACTTCCTGTTCCCTCTAGGAGGCTTCGGTTTGACTGCTCCCGGCGTTAGGGCTCTGGCTGCTGACTGAGCCTTGGCACCACCTATCTCCATCGGCTCCTCTCCCCCTCCCAGCGGAGGTGTGGATTGAGCGCGCGCTGTGTCCCTGGGAAAGAAAGGAGGTGCTCTTGCTGGTGTGCGTCCCCAACGCCCTTCGTCCTTGCTCCAGGAACGTTCCTCCAGCCTCACCCCAATCGTCAGCGCTCTCTGGATCACGTCTTTAGTGGTCTGGGGTCTCTCCCCCCTCGCAATTTCGTCTTTCACAGCCCCCTTCAACCCCTCCCAGAACAGGTCCCTCACGGCAGCTGAATCTTTCTCCCATCCCAGTGCATTGACCAATGCAAAAAAGCGGGAGTGATATTGCCTTACAGTGGCTCTGCTTTGTTTTAGTCCATGTACTTCTTTTCTGGCGATATCTACATCAATCTCTGATAAAAAGCACGCATCCATCGCCTTAAGGAAGGCTTTCACATTTTGGAGGGCTGGGTCTTTATCTCGGTACAGATTCCGCAGCCACACTTTAGCGTCTCCGTGGAGATGCGTTAGTATGAAGCCTACTTTCTCCTGCTCATCTCTAAAATCCTTCTCCAGCAATTCTAGGGCAAAAACCACGTCTGCTCTGAAGTTAGGATACTGCTGCAGATTCCCATCGAAATGCGACACAAAGCTGCCTCCTCTCTTTCCCAGCCCAATCCCCTCTGGTCTGGTTCCCGGCGCCCCCTGTTTAGCCAATATTTCCAACCTGATTTGCAGATCTTTGCAGGCAGCAGCGGATTCTTCTTCCCTCTTCCTGGATGCCCGTATTTCCGAATTAAGTCGTGCCACTGCGTTTTGCAGGTCTGTTATTTGCTGTTTGGTAGTCATCTTGTCCTGTCTTCGTGAGCTCGCGAAGCACCAACCTTTGCCCCCTCGCTGCGTCCACTCACGTTGCGAGGTTTTATTTTTTCAGAGATGGAGCTTACTGTCAGAGTTGCCTCCAGGTCCCACCTCACAGAGGACCAACGCTAACCAGCAATAACGTATAAAAGTCTTTATTGAAGATTAGTTTCCATTTCCAAATCGCAGCGTGCAACTCTACGTCTTAGAGCTCAGACCGGCGAAGCTCCATCTGAGTCTCCGCCTCCTAGACACCAGTTTAAGACTCTAGCCTTACTCCACCTCTTCCGTTGTTCTTTCCTCCTCTGGGTCCTTCTGCCCCCTGGGGTTTCCTCCTTTCTGGACTCTTCTGACGCTGACCCCCCTGAGTCTTGCCCCTCCTTCCGGCGGGCTTTAGGACCTGGCTCCCTATCCGGGCTACCTGCTGTGCCGCTCGCCTGTACATTTGAACTTGGCGCGCGCGCCCAGCCGGTAACCTTCCTCTTGACCGTTTCCCCGCTCTCCGATGGAGGCGTGGTCAATCCTGACTCAACTCCTCTCGCTGGTGGTGAGAACACTGGTCCTGATTCCTGGGACTCCTCCCCCCCACTGTGCTCTGGTGGGGAAGCTGGTCCTGATTTCCAACTGCTGCTCTGAGATTCCCCGCTGGCCCCTTCCTTCTGGGGTTTCCCCCTTGGCACCCCCCTTGCCCTGGTCATCGGCGCTCCCTTCTGTGAATCTTCCGATTCGCTGGAGAGGCTCGTGGAATCCCTATGACCACTGTCACCGCCTACGCTCCCCTCGGATTCCTCCCCCTCGCTCTCCATTTCCTCCCTCTCCTGTGCCTCTGCTCCTGAGCCCCTGACACTTGGCATCATAAAAATTTAGATGTTAAGGGGAAAAACCGGTTTCCTGTCCCCTTCACCTCCAACCTAGACTGGCCATGTATCCTGCTTAACAGAGGAGAGTCCTCTACTTTGAAGGGCTTTTGGAGTACAGTCATCTATTTGAAGGCATTCTCTATTGGTTGCCAAGCTTGCTTAGAGATAATGAGCCATAAACAGGGAAAATTTAAATGTTAGTTATTATTTCTAAATGTATGCCTATGCATACAAAGTACCACGTGCAAATGTTATGCAAATCCATGTCCTCTTTTTTAGTGATGCAAATCCTCTTTTTAAGCCATGCGTAACTGACCAGCCTACTCCACACACACCTTGTTCCACCTTGATCAGGATGCTACCTTTCACCCACAACAGAGAGTTTTTTTGGGGTGCATATGTGAAGGGGGGAAAGCAAACTTTGCTTTTGTTCATTTGTTTTAGGAGCCAAGCCACACTCTGGGTTTGTCCTTTCTTTTCTAGTTCAAAACAAGCTTTGCCATTCAAGATAGGCAAGGCACAGCCTCCAAACATTATAATATGTGCATTTAAGTTCATTCTTAGTAGGCATGAGATGTACTCCCCTCCCCAAGATCTAAGGAATGCCATCTTTGATTGGGAGCCAAAACTTGACAAATGGAAATGCCAGCAGCTTCACACTTCTTATTGAAGAGATGTTGCCAAAGTATCCCAAGTGGGATATTCCAAGGGAAGGTGAAACATCTTACTGGATTTGCAGTCACCGATCAGAGATCGGATGAGCAACATTTCTCAAACGTGTGCATTCCACATAGACCTGCTTTTTACATGCAACTGTATTTCTTAATTTAATGTTTTGGCTATCAGCAACAAGCTGGCCACAGTATCCTTTGCTTCACAGTTGTTGCATGTACACTTCTTCTTTTTTAAGTGAATTGTTTTCCATGTAAATGTTTCCTTAGAGCTCTACCACAGAAGTTACCGGTATGTTTGAGTTCTTAAGACTTTGGTCACAACCTAAGACCTGGGTAAGGGTGCCAATCTGAAAAAAAATATTGGAGGGGCCAAAGTAAGTCCCGCCCCACATAATTGATCACAGTGTGCACACCATTTGAATGGCAATGAGTATCAACTTTTTTTGAGGAGCAGTCCCTTCATTTTTTTTATTAAGGGGGGGTAAAGGAACCTCAGCCCTTAGAGTTGGCACCTATGGACCTGGCGGTCAAAGGTGGCCCTCCTGACCTTTAAGTCTGGCCCCTGGGACTCCCCATAGGCCACACCTCCTCAGCCACAATGCTTTCCTCCAATCCACATCCCTCATAAGCCCTAATGTATCACTGTGTGTAGTAAATGACCTTACTGTATATAGGTAGCATTTATGTATGTTACCCCACACACTTTTTCCTCTGGCCCTGCCCACCATTGCCATGTGGCCCTCAAAGTTGCCTGGAAGGGAATGCAGCCCCTAAGCTGAAAAAGATTCTCCACCAGTACCTCATATACAAACTTAGTCTGAGCATCACCTTGTAGCATTGCACAGTTGTGTCTCCTCCCCCCCCCCCCCCGCCACCGGGGTTGTGCTTCACAAGTATTCTTTTATTTGTTACAACATATTATTGCATTTTTAAAAGTGTTTTGCATTACACCAAACAAAACACATGTTTCCTTGAAGATGGGGCTCAAGGAAAATCTGGCCACCATTGCCAGGTTCAAGCAACATTCAGTGGTCAAGGGAGGGACTCTTGGCCCCGGTGGCTGATGGGTCATGTGTAGAAAGTTATTAGGCACAGCAACTGCTTATTGCCTGCAGCAAAGTAGGGGCTGTGCTAGGAACCTCACAGGTAAATGGCAGCGAATTACGCCTGGGCCCCCTCATTTCCCTTGTGATTCCCATGTCACCCTCTGATTAATGGCCTGAGCCCTTGCAATACAATAGTGAAAATGTCACAGTCCATCTGCTCGATTGCCATGACCAGGCTGCTCAGGAGGAGAACAGGTTCTTCCCTGCAGCTCAGAAAGTCACTACCATGAAATTGGGAAAGGGGAGGGGGAAGATGGGGACCAGAACTTGTGGTGGATGCCAAGCTGAGCTGAAATTTATCAGAAGGTGTGCTGCTGGGTTACTTTTCTCCTGGAGAAAGTTTCCGAATTACCCCCACCCTCTCAGCTCTTGAGAAAAAAGGCCACTTTGGATAATATCCTCCAAATATGAGCCACTGTATTCTTCACCAAATAATTACCTGGGACAACACTTCCTCCTCATCATTGTGATACTTGCAAGATGAGGGCTACGTTGCACACCAATTTACGGAAAAAAATGAATGAGGCTGTGCTAGTCCCACTTCTTGTCATGAGTCTAGCAGTGTATTCCTTTTTATTATTATTACTACTACTACTGTAAAGGCCATCCTATTCATCACATCGGCTCTCAGTCTAAAATTTGGCAGGATTTATTCAGAAGAGGTAGCTCTGCCAGTAAAACTCACCCAGTCCTGCCCCAACACTGAGGAGAGGGGAGTTATAGAAGTTTCCTTTTAAAAATCTAACTCTTAATGTTGACCAACACAAAAGCCTCTGGGCCTCTAATTTTGCAGGCGTTACCCGCTCTGGAGGGGCTGTTGTGCCTGCAAGTTTTATCTACTTCTATCAAAAATAAAGTGATTGCAATATGGTGCTATACCAGCTGCACTGGCTACCGGTGGGGTACAGGATCAGGTTTAAGGTGCTGGTTTTAACCTTTAAAGCCCTATACGGCCTAGGACCCTCGTACCTACGAGATCTCCTCTCCTGGTATGTCCCACAGAGGAACTTACGGTCTTCAAACAAAAACTTCCTGAAGGTCCCAGGCCACAGGGAGGTTAGGCTGGCCTCAACCAGAGCCAGGGCTTTTTCGGCTGTGGCTTCAATCTGGTGGAACGCTCTGTTACAAGAGACTAGGGACCTGCGGGACTTGACATCTTTCCACAGGGCCTGCAAGACAGAGCTGTTCCACCAGCCTGACTCCCTCCTTTGGCAATCTTCACAGAACTTTAGCCTAATGGTTGTCATCAATTTGATTTGAATTAATTTTATAATGAAATTATTTTAGAATGTTGTACTATTTTATTGTTGTTAGCCACCCTGAGCCCGGCTTCGGGTGGGGAGGGCGGGATATAAATAAAATTTATTATTATTATTATTATACTTAGATATATATTTCCCCAAGCTGAATCGGGTGACCTATGAATGTGTCTTAAACCATGGCAGGGTGTTTTCCAAAATGCGAAGTCATACTCCAAAGTAAATCATGTGGTCAGTGCATACTCCTAATGCATGCATACATGTGCACACACAAGCACACAGGCTATTGATATCCATTGCCCCATTTTCTTCTTATTTCTCATCGTGCCTGCATCCTTTCTCCATTTAGAATGGCTTTTTAAAAATACAGAGAAGCTGTAGATAGCAAAAGTCCTAATTATATATGTACACTAGGAAGCAATATTCAGTGAGTTACTGTGCCTCTGTGGCTCACTTCCAAAGGTCGGGACACACTCAGGTTACCAGCCTTTGTGCCATCTGTAGGAAGTACCCCGAGTCATAAGGGAAGGTTGTCTTACAGCCCTGGCTCCTGCTTAGAATCTCCTTTCCCTGCTGCACAATTCAAATCAAGGGTAAGGCAAATACCGTAATTGTAGCTGGTTTCGTAACAGCCCCAAAATATATCCTAATGGCCAAATTAGATAAGGCTAGTAGAAAGGAGTTGAGCACATGTTCCTCTTTGATCTCCTTTAATTTTCTCCCTGCCCCCAGCAGCTTGATTTTCCCCTCTGCCTTTGATACTTCTTATTAGAGACAGAAACATCTTTAATGGTTTTACATTTCTGGAAGCATTTCTGGTGTTTTTGTTTGGTTTTTTTACAGAGGTTCTTTTTTAAAAAAAAATGATAATAACATGTTGGACACAATACCTTTTCTTTATCAGCTCTGTTTAACTGGTGTATTTGTAGACTAGCTACATACAGCTTTCCCATGCCGGAGGAGAGATAAAAGGAAAGAGTTCATTACGCTGAAGCATTTTCATAAAAGTGGCATGAGCTGAGTCTAAATCACACTGGGTTTGGATTGTCAGAAGCGATGGAAGCCTATGATGGTGAGGATGGTTGTGTTTGGTAGAACGTATTGATGGATGTGTGAGTGGAGATGAATGGGAAAAGATGGAGAGCCTCTGTATGCGCACATGTGTGGCTTGTTGGTGTGCTGAGTGATAGGGAAATAGTGTTTTGTCAGTGATGAATGATGAGAAGAGTGAAATAAGGCTGTGGAAAATGGGATGATGAGCCATTCCTCTAGGGGTGAAGAGAGATGGGGGGGAAATTGTGTGTTTTCTGTGGTAAACAGGTCAATGGATATACCTACAAAGGCATTTAGAGGACAGTTGATCAGAGAGGAGGGTTCCCAGAATATGGGGATCCTAAATAAGTTTATTATACCACATATGCTCTTATTTTCTGGCTGATGTGCACTTCCCTTCCCTCCTTTTTCATGTGTGGAAATGTTCAGTTCTTGTTACTGTAGCAGAGACCACATGTGGTTTAAGGCTGCAGCTGCCACCTTGTGGTGTACTGGGACCTTGGAGACCAGGGTTCAAATCCCCATTCGGCTCACTGGGTGACCTCGGGCAAGTCACTGCCTGTCAGCATAAACCTACCTGGCAGGATTGTTTTGAGGATTAAACGAGGAGGGGGAAGAACCATGTATGCCACCTTGAGCTCTTTGGGGGGGGGGGTGGTCTATAAAGGCAATAAATAAATACTACAAATAATAATTAAGAAAAGAGCAGAAGTGGGGACATGTACCAAGAGCCCCTAAAGGGACAAATGGAGGCAGGAGGATTTCTGGGCAGGAATTGTCCATCACTTAAGAGGACTGCCTAGGTAAAGCACAACTGACAGATTTCTGGGCTTCATTCTCCCCACCCAGGACTTCAAAGGCAAGGGTTCTGTTCCCAAGGCTCTCCCCACCCTTTTCATTATGCCTTCCCCAACCTGGCCCTGTCCATATATTTATGTTAAATAAATGAAAATAAAATAATAATGGTGATACCCAACCAGGTCCTACTCAGAGTAGGACCCCTAAAAAAATTAAAAATCAATGGACTTCAGTTACTCAAGTCACGCTACTGGGTGTGATGAATGTTGAGTATCGCCTTATGTATTTTGGGGTGTGTGCAAGTATGGAATAAAATATAGCCTTGTATAAAATTTCCCCAAAGGTACAAATTTCGTCAAACTTTATTGATACACTGCACAATCACAACCATCTCTTATTCTTCCTGAATTAGAAAAGGTTACAACTACAATGTAACATGCACAAATTTCAGGTAGTATATTCACCCTTTTTAATACGATTATTGACAGGAAAAAGAGACTTGATCTTGTTTGCTTTAAGAGATCAAAAAAATAAATTTTAAAAGTTTTTTTCTAGAAGGCGGACAGAATAAAATAAAATAAAATTAATAAAAGCCTTTGAAAACTTCCATTTGATTTTTCTCTTTTTTTCTCATTAAAGCATTTTAACACTGATAATTGATTTACTACTTTGCTTATTTTTTTAGTTTTCTTTTTTTTTTAAAGGATAAAATTGTGTGAAAACATTGTTCACGCCCATAGCTTTGACACAGCTGGAAGAATTGCACCATTGATAAGTCACAGAAGAACGTGTAAGTCTAGCAAAGATAAGGACTCTGAAATCTGACAGGTTAACGGTTTCATACACCCAACATGTTTTCCTCACAATTGCACTTATACATTGCACAAGTAACTTGAATGATTCCCCCCCCCAAAAAAAATAAAAATCTCCCCAGTAGCTGCAAACAGAAGCAATTATTCAATTCTGGGTCTTATTTTTGTTTGCTTAATTTAGAAGAGTGAGTGGTGTGGCTTCATCGGGGCTAAGGGAGAGTCTCCATCATGAAACTGTGTGTGGTGGGGAGCCATAGTCAATGTCCTTGATGTAATGCAAAGGACCAGCCGTCAACATTGTTTGCTTTTGAGACAGGTCTGTTTAATTTTCCCTTTAGTTGTCTTGGCCTTAAATCTAGCAGGTTTTGTTTTGTTTTGTTTTGTTTTGTTTTGTTTTGTTTTGTTTTGTTTTGTTTTGTTTTGTTTTGTTTTGTTTTGTTTTGTTTTGTTTGTTTTGTTTTAAGCAGAACAAAATCTGACACACTTGTTTTGCTCAGTCATCTTTCCTAGGCATGGGAGCTCCTGAGCGCATGTAGGGCTTCCCCATTCATTTCACTGGAGGGAGCAGACCCAAAAGAATATTTCAGTGCACAGAATAAACCCTTATGAACTGAAAGGGGAACACCATATGTGCAGGAAAGCTCTGTGCATCTATGATTGCACAGGGATCTACAGTCAGGGTGAATGCAGATTTACGAAATATGCAAGTTTTAGGGAATATGACCAAGCCTTTATCCGGAAGCGTTGGCTACTTATATTCCAATCCGGTTTGCATGCAACAGCTCTGAGGATGTTCACAGAGCTCCACATGAGCTTTCATGGAGCCTCACATGCACACAGAAACCTCCATGAAGCTTTGGGTTGCAGCCTTAATGGATAATATACATAGATCAAATGTATTCTTCTATGCTTCTAAAACTGCAGAGAGCGTTTGTCCTCGAATGAATGTAGAGCGGACTTTGGCATTTATTTGTTTTTAAAAGGCTTGTTCTCAGATGCCATTAGGTATAATGCTTGCCATTTATAAAGGTTATTTGGAACTCCCCCTTTTGTTTGTGTGTGTGTGCATGGAGGGGAATTTGTACATAATTTTTCCTTTTAGTTCCCCAAATCTAGAAACACACAAATGGCTTAAACTTTTGCTGTTGGTGGTGGTAAAGCATATAGATCAGAAGCTGTCTCGGTGTGAAGTCTTTGGCTTTCCCTTTCTCCAAGCCTCTCCATGGTGAGAGGCAAAGACTGTTGTTTCGGCAGTAAGGAGCAGTTCTTCCACAAGGCTGTTGCACCACTTTCCTTGGCGCAGCAAGGAGCGTGTTCAATGTGCATCCACAGCTTTCTGAAATTGCTGCTCATGGATGCTCAAAAGATGCATTTGAGAAGATTCTTCTTCGGGAGGAGGATTGACCATTGCATCATCTTGATCAGGAACTCTAGCCATCAGGCATATATGTAGAATGCAGTCTTCTGCTCACATTGCCAGTTTTCATGAGGATTTTAAGAAAGACACCACAATTTTGCTGTACCAAACTTTGTTGCAAACTTCCTCTATTATTTTGTTGTTGTTGTTGTTGTTGTTGTTGTTGTTGTTGTTGCATTCCTTGTTAATAAGCACCAGGAAACCATTCCTTATTATTTTTATTGGCAGCAAAGAAAGGAAGTTGGCTGTTTTTGACCTACAATTTCTTGTCTCTCCATGTGTGTGTTTAAAAAATGTTGAGGTGTTAGTATTATTCGGTTGAAAATAATCTAAGTTGCATACATATTATTAAAATCATAGAACCATAGAACTGTAGAGTTGGAAAAGACCCCAAGGGCAATCTAGTCCAACCACCTGCAATGCAGGAATCACAGCTAAATAATCATTGACATAGCCAGCCAACCTCTGTTGAAAAACATCAAGTGAAGGAAAGTTCACCCCTTTCCAAGCTACTCTGTTCCACTGCCAAATAGGTTTTACCACAAGAAAGTTCCTCCTTGTTCCATGCAACAGCCCTTCAGATACTTGAAGATGGCTATTATTATCCCCCCCCACACACACATACAAAATGCCTTGTGGCACATTGACATTAAGCTTGATTCTAACACAGGTGTCTCTTGGAGATTTATATAGTATGGGTAGATCCACACCAGCCATTGAAAGAACATTCAATACACATGACTTCCTCCAAAGAATCACAGTAACTGAAGTTTCCCCTTGCAGAGCTATAATTTGCAGTTCCCACAGTCCCCAGGATTCTTTGGGGGAAAGGTGTATGCTTAAAATGTGTGTTAGATGTGCTTTCAATGAACAGTGTGGCTCTGCCCTATATTTCTGCTTTCTTGGGGAGGATAATTTTTGGAAGATGCCAAAGCATCTTCCTGAAGCAATTTGGCATGCTCTTCATACATAAGTGAGGTTCACACTGCCCTTCAACTTCTCACATGCTATCTGCATTATCAGTTTGGATAAGGATAAATGATTTGTATTGCAAACAAGCATTTTGGCCAATGCAGCCTTTGCATTCCCATTACAAATAGAGGCAATCAACTAACCTGTCCTGTCAGTGAAAGGATTTCCACTTGTGCAATGGGACTTTCGCCCCTCTCCTCCTCCCATGCACATCCCACAGGCTCCCCAAACCTGCTCTGGAAGTATGGGAGGACCCTTTGAACAGATTTTAAGAGTATGTGGGGGGAGGGGGAAGGGATCCTTGTGTTGATAGGATGTGCTGCACAGTTCAGTGGCAGATCCTATGCAAAGTAGTCCCAGGCTCTCTCTCAAACACATCTCTGGTTTGGGTCAGAAAAGGCTACATTTGCACCATGTATTTAAAGCACTATGATGCAACTTTAAACAGTCATGGCTTCCCACAAAAAATTCTGGGAGCTTTGATTTTTTGAGATTGCTGAGAGTTTTTAGGAGAGACCCCCTTAACACCCCCAAAAAAGAAAACTACAATTCCCCAAGTTCCTGTGATGTGGGATTGGTTGTTAAACCACTCTGGGAAGGGAACAAAGGGGGTCTCCTGTCACCTCACAGAACCCTTACAAACTAGCGCTCCCAGATATCACAACCATTTAAAGTGGTATCATAGTGCTTCAAGCAGTGAAGGCTGCCAAAGACTCCTGTCTGAAACTTTGGAGAACCACTCCTAATCACTGTGAAGGCAATACAAAACCTTTTTCTTGGTATAAGGCACCTTCCAATGTTTCACGGCAGAAGGGCCTCATTAAGCCTCAGACGTGAAGCCTCCTCCAACAAATGGAAGTTACTAGGATTCGTGCCGTTCACAGCTAACTTATCCTATTGATTTCAATGAGACTTAAGTGACTATGATTAGGATCAATGACTGCAATCCTGGGTCCAGCTACTCATACAAAGTCTCACTGAAGTGAATGGGCACAGGCAACTGCACTTGGGTTCATTCACAACCAACGGACGTGACTTTCCAAGTGCTGGTGCTGCACAATCTCCATTCATTTCAGTGAAGCCAGACTGGAAGCTTCCTGCGAGGCTTCGCTGGTATGAATGGAGGCCCATGTTTGCTGCCTCACTCCCAGTCACAGCTAAGCTTTGTATTATTATTTATTAAATTTGTATACCACCCTTAATCTGCAGATCTCAGGGTACCAGAGGGCCAGTGCATGGAGCTGTCCAGCCCTCAAAACACACCTCTTAAAGAACTTTGTTCTGAATGCATCTAGATAATATTTGCAAACACCATGCATCAGGCACTTAATTTTAACGGCTATCAGGCAAATTTAGTACATGGTGAATCACCAGTTCTTCAGTGCACATGGTTCTGGAAGAAATTATCCACTTTGCTTACAGAAAACTTCCAACAGAACTTCATCATTGTCATCATCATTTGAAGGTAGAGGTTCTCCTCAATCCTTCCACTTAGTTCCAGCCCTCCTCCATGGGGCTTGCAGGACATTCTAAGACAAGGTACCAGAGACTGGTGTGCAAAATCAACACAATGCTCGCAGAATAGAATTGCCTGGGATTAGCTTTCTAGAGCTGATTGCTCAGCGAAACTTCCCTATTTAAACCTTCAGGAGTTTCCCAGCAGGATTTTAAATATAATTTATTTCCCTAGCCTGTTTCTGAAAGTTACAATGTCTCTTCCACCCACAGCTCTGTTACAGTCAGTCATCTTTTTGGGACTAATGACACTCTGTGTCTCCAGGTTTACACCAATTCTGTCCAAGGAAGAAGAGGTCCTAGAATTCTAGTGACTTCCAGAGCCAGTTCAAGCACAAAAGTTCTTATGCTTAGGTCTACTTTGACATTGATCTAAGTCAACTAGGAACATAGCTGAAGAACCTGTGTGTGTGTGTTTGTGTGTGTGTGTGTACTTCATCCAGCAAAGCAATTCCTGCTGGAGCACAAAACTATTTTGCATTAAAAGACACTGCTGCAAATTTCTTGTAGAGATTCAATCAGCATCCCAATGGCTTGTGATTTTGCTCTCTTCATAGTAACATGCTTCTGCGCAGCCTTCCAGTTAAGGTGCTTTCCCTTCCTTAGAAGGTTTTGTGTGTGTGTTTGTGTGTTGAGCTACGCTGCCCCACCATTCCACTATTGGAAGGACAGCATATGCTAAAATTGATGGAACAACAAAAACATGTTCAGAAGCTGTATGCGCCAGTTCTCTCTCTTATCTCCCTCCTTTTCCCCCACCCCCCATAAGGGCCTGACTACTACATCTCCATTTCTTGATATGTGAAGGAAAGCTTGCTACTTTCAGCAGGAAAAAAATAAGCTATGGGAAGCAAAGGCTGTACATTCAATAATAATGCATTTATGGTGGATTTGTGTTCATCATTCATGTCAAAGCAAAGTCTGAGCCTTTCAACCTGTTTTGCTTAAAAAAATGAATATACCACCCAAATGTTTAGTCTTGTATAAGTAAATATCAGACTCTTTTAAATCATTCGTGTTTTACATGTATAGATATTCTAGACACCTTGAATCATCCAGGTAGACCCATTGGGAATCACCACCAGTCACTTGCCATCCACAAGGTCATTTTAGTGTTCCCAAGACATGGCTGTTAGCAGCTCAGTACAGCAGGCATCATACTTCCTTACTGCTTTTGGGACTTCCAGTCTTGACTTGACTTCCAGTCTTGACTTGTACAGGATGGTCTCGAGACCATCATTCTATGGGGAAAGTTGTCTAAGAGGAAAAAAAAAATGTAGCATGGGTAAACTGTTGTTACTAGTTTTTCCATCTCTTTCCCCACCTGTTTGCATAACAGAGGAAACAGCATAAATTCGACAGAGAGCTAATTGGTTCCCCCACACAGCTGGTCTTCATAAAATAGTGTGTAATTACTCTATTCATCCCCATTTGTCCTACTCAGTCCTGGGGCAAGATCTGAAATGGGCAATGTTTGATTTAAAGAGCGCTGACCTGTTGATAGTATATCTCTCCAAATCAACCTTGGTAGATGTCTGTCGTTGTCATGCTTTCAGTCCACAAAATAGATTCCAAAGACATCACGTCCCAGAAAATAGATTCCTGCACTCCTTGTTGGCACCAGAACTCCTTCTCTGCCACAACCTCTGTTGTTGTTGGGGCAGAAGTGGCTCTCTGTGGTAGGTCATGTCCTGCACCCGTCAGGCAAGGAGTGGGCAGTGCCAGAAATTTCAGAAACTGAGTCCTCAGAGTGAAATGAAACTTTTGACAATGTGATCCATTGCTTGGCTTTAGCAAACAGTGACCTGAATGATCTCCCGGCCTTTTTTTTAGGGCTCAGAGGAGAGCCTAAGAGATGCAGGAAATCATGATTTTCTTGATTTCTCCTTCACGTTTCCTTTCCCCTCCCCTTCAATGTTAATTAAATACTTGGAAAGAGTTGGTGCTCAATTCCCCCCTGCTCAAAAGGTTCTTAAACAAATGCCAGGCGAATGTCCCAATAAACTAGCAAAGGAATTGCTCCCCCACCCTCATTGGCAGCTAATGATGGGATGGACTTGTCAGTGGACAAAGGGGATGGCAGGGCAAATTTGGGCTGGAGAGATGATGTGCCAAATCTATTTCAAAGCCCATATGCTAAAGAATATTGGGAGCACTATATAATAATTGTAGAATACTCCCCCCCCCCCAAAAAAAATCACAATATCATCTTTAGTGAATTACTTTTAAGGCAATGCTTAGAACTGCAAAAATTTAGTTAGGGACAGGTTTATGCCATTTTAAGGCGAGGATATGAGGAGGCCTAAAAACCAATGATTTCCGCATAAGCGTATCTGGCAGAGTGCTACTGAATGCTATGCCTTTGTGGTCACAATTCTCTTTGATTTTATAATGTCCCCTATTTGCTTATCTGTGCCACTGGTTCTGGACCCTATGTGAATTGCCCCTCAATGTCCTCCTTTTACAGAAAAGGCACCCCCTCCCGAAAAGAGAGAGAGAGAGAGAGAGACGAGGCTCCCACAAAATTTCAAAATAATAATCGGTTAAATTATGAGGAATTTAAATGTTGACTAGATGAAGGTGCAACTCAATAAAGGTGATTATACTGATGGATGGGTGGAAGTGCAGATGGGGAACCGAGAAGGAGATATTCGGATTAAAAAGGGGGGGGGGCTCCAGATAATTACATTGATAGATTGATAAATATGGCAAATATATGGCTGGAAAGGCAGATGGATGGATAATTAGATGGATGGATAATTAGATGGATGGGTGAATGGGCAGGACAGTGGTATGATTATACTGATAAATGGGAGACGCATGACTTGCTGTTCTGTCAATTTATCGAGATTGAGGAGTCACTCTGAGTTTAAAAAGAGGGGAGAGGAAGCCGGGCACACCCCAGGCTTCCTTTTAATGTGCTCCCAACAGTGGAGGAAATCTCTGTCTGAATGTGTGAGTGGACCATCGTCCCTCCCAGCCCTCATGCTTCCATATACAATCCATATGCTAGGGTGGGAGGGAATGGGGCAAGAGGATGGCATTGGAGGCAGGTTTGAAACCCCATGAAAACATCCACCCAGACAGAAGCGAGTTGAAACCAGAGTGTAATCGGACACTTAGAAACATGAACAGGTATGTACAGTGTTACAAGTAGAAAGAACAATCCTTTTGCTCAAGAGACACAGAGATAATAGGACACTTTTTGACTTGCATCCCCCCCTCCCCAACTTCCTGTTGTGCATCACCTCTCAGGACCAAGAGGTCTCGTTCTCCTGGGGCAATTTTTGGGGTGGGCTCCACTGAGGATGGTAAAATGAGAGGTTGACATGTTTTCTTTTTCTTTTTAATATATAAATAGGGTATTTTAGAAGGGTGGTGGGGTCAAAGGGAAGGAAAATGAAAACTAATTCTGCTTTTGGGAAATGCCCATGATTGGCCGATCCTGAATGGGTGCTTGACCTGGAACCCAGCTGGTCCTCCCCCTCCCCATGCCCTTCCGGCAGTATGTTCAAGCTGTAGACGGCTGTTGCTGTTTCTTAACCCCCTCCCACCCCCCAGCAGTGTGGATGGTTAAAAGTCTGTGGTGTGGGAGAAGCCAGGCGTCATCTGCAAGGACCCTCGCTTTTCTTATCAAAACTTGAGGAGGAAATGAGCAAAGAGGGTGCCTGATAGCCAGAGGCAGGCCATCGCTCTGGAAGCTGCATTGTTGCCATCGTGGACTGCTCCTGGGCCTGGATCAAGTGAGACAAGAGAGAGAGAGAGAGGTAGAGAAGCTGGTTATTATTTCAAGGATAAGGGGGTGGAGGGTCATAGCTCAGTAGCAGAACATCTGCTCTGTAAGCAGAAGGTCCCAGATTCAATCCCCAGCATCTCCAGATTTTGGGAGACACTCTTGCCTTAACTCATTGAGAGCTACTGCCGGTTATGTGTAGACAGTTCTAGGCAACATGGACCATTGGTTTTGACTCAGTATAAGGCAGTGTTTCTATGTATTCAGGAGACAGAGAATTCAAGTATTTTTCAAAAGTGTTGGATGGAGTGTCTGGGATGGGCAGTGTTGGTTCCAGGTTTGGGGTGGGGGCCTTGGATAGAATGATTTCAGGGACACCTCCCTCCAATATCAAAGCAGTGCCTCCTCCTTTGTTGACACACTGAAATTCCTCGGCTGTATTGCTGTAATAGGAACTTGTGTGAGATTCATTTACAACTCATTCTCACATAGGACCTACTTCAGAAGTAACATTAGCCCATAGTTTAGCAGTATGAGAGCATGCTTCTGTGCTGCTGCTTCATCTCTCTTCCTCCAGCATGCCTGTGATAAGGAATTGTTTGATTCCTGGTTTAGCTAACCATGGTTTATGGTTACATGTGAAAGGGGTGAACTCTGGTTAGTTAATAAAGTTTAAACTCTACAAACTAAGGTATGTTGAAACATACCAGGATCAAACCATGATTTCTGATCCTGGCTTGTGCCAACAAACAGAGTTCCCCATTCAGACATAATGAAGAATGTCAGGAAGCAGATATTTTCATTCTCTTTCTTGGGGCCATACTAGAAGATAGGATATTCCATGAGTCCAAGGTTGCATTCAGACACTGGGAATACTGCATCAGTTGTCCTGATTATAATGCTGGCACTTCTGTCTCTTTTTCTAAGGTTCCATTTACACTGCAGTACCTGTTGTGCTATGGAACTGTGGCTATGCTAAATTCCATTCGCACCACTGGGTGTGGTATGAGCCAACTACAAATGTCACTGGATTGCATCATGACTCCCCCACCCTTTCTGCACATGCATTCTTCCATTGCCCCATGATTGCTCCATGAAAAGAGCAGAAAAGCACTTTATCCTGGTATACTGCTCCACATTTTGTCACTTTGCACTCACTATGTTGTGTATTAAGGGGGCTGCAAATGGATTTCCCCCACCTGGAATCAAATAACATGGAAATGAGCACTAAACATGCACTACATTCCACTACTTTTATGGAAGTGGCTTTTATGTTGTGCGAAAGCTCACATATAACATGAAAATTTGTAGTTAGGAAAACATTGGGGGAAACGGAATAAAATGCCACGTGAATGCAGCCAATGGCTCAGTGTTGCTAATTCATGTCAGATGAACCCAGCAGACAAAAAAAGTGGGATATAAAGCAAAATCTGCTAATATATCATACTTCTCAGAGTGGCCACACAGAATAAGATAGAAATAAAGATATGTACGGCAAAAGAACAAGCAATCCTACCATAAACAAATGAAACGGCAACAATTTAAAATATAATACAAAGAACTTGGCAGCAGCAAGACATTGAGGGCTTGTCAAAAGAGAGGTTTTAAGTTTAAAGGGGAAAGGGGGTGGGGGGAAAGAGAGGTTTTAAGAGGGAAGGTATTCCAGACCTATAGCACCACCACTAAAAAGGCCTTGCTTTTTGTGCTTGCTGACCAAACAGCCCAAGTTGATGGTATGGAAAGCATGACCTGCAGAGCTTATTTTAAGCACTGTGCCAGTCTCTATGTGGGAAGAGAACTGTCTCTTGATTTATTGCTCTCTCCAACCTCCTTCTTCCTTACTTTGACTGGGAAAGCAATAAATGGTAGTGCCTGTGCTGGGAAAGGAGGGGGCCACAAAGCATATTTCCCTTTTAAAGGTAAAGGGACCCCTGACCATTAGGTCCAGTCGTGGCTGACTCTGGGGTTGCGGTGCTCATCTTGTTTTATTGGCTGAGGGAGCCAGCGTACAGCTTCCGGATCATGTGGCCAGCATGACTAAGCCGCTTCTGGCGAACCAGAGCAGCGCACAGAAACACCATTTACCTTCCCGACAGAGCAGTATCTATTTATCTACTTGCACTTTGAGGTCCTTTTGAACTGCTAGGTTGGCAGGAGCAGGGACCGAACAATGGGAGCTCACCCAGTCGCAGGGATTCGAACCACCGACCTTCTGATCGGCAAGTCCTAGGCTCTGTGGTTTAACCCACAGCGCCATTGTAAATTGGGGATAGGGAACCTGTGGCCCTCAATATGTTGCTGCACTGCAAGTCCCACTGTCCCTCACCACTGAGCATGCTGGTTGGCACCAATGTGAGCTGAAATAAAATAAAAATCTGGAAGGGTACAGGAAGGCTGTTGAGAGATTTGCAAAGCTCACAAGAAACCCTCTCTTGCTAACTTAAGAGCTGCATTGCCCCCAAGCTACCCCCTCCCACTCCTCACCAATCCCCACTGCAACAATTAGCAACCAAAGAGGCTGGCAACCCTTTGTGCTGATTGATTCATTAATCTGTAATTTTATTGCAACACTGATTGACTCGGAGTCCTGGAATAGAACACATCTGTGCCGAGCTCCTCCCATCTGGAACTCTTTATGAAGTAACTGCTCTTAAATGTTTTACACTCTTGTAGTTTCATTCTCTAGTGAGTGCTTCCCCCTCCCCAGCCCCCATCCGTTCCTGTCCCTCCAGTCTCAGTACATGCAAAGCACTGCTTTCGGTTGTTGTTTAACTAGCTGAATGGCACTCGTCTAATTAAAAATTGATAATGACCACAGTGCACGGGTAGACTGCAAAAGGAGACCGCGGCAATACAGGCTTGGATAATGGGACTGCCATTCCTCTTTCCCCTCTTTTTTCTTTAATACCGGGGGATAGTTCCAGTAATGATGCATTGATTTTTATTGCTTCCCTTTTTAAAAAAATAAATGTATTTCTAGCACACACAGGTTACGAGCGGCTGACTCTTGCTTTTGGGTCTCTGGCTCTATAATGGGGCTATGATGGGGATTGCCAACCTGGTGCCCGTGGGCACACATCTACCTGCAGAGACCTTGTCAGTGTACCTACCTGACAGGTTCCCTCCCCCTGTAGACGTAGGTTTGTAAGAGACATTTTATTGTAGCCATTAAAATATGTTGTGGTGTATGTGGTGACTAGGCTCACATTCACACCATATGTTTAAAGGGCTATACCACTTTGAATAATCATGGCTTCCCCATGAGATTTCTGGAAGGTGCAGTTCATTAAGGGTGCTGAGAGTTATTCCCTACGCAGAATTACAATTCCCAGACTAACAACCAATCCTTCCTCACAGGGAACTCTGAGAATTGTAGTTCTGGGAGAGGGAATGAAGGTTCTCCTAACAACTCTCAGCACCATTAATGAACCACAGCTCCCAGGATTCTTTGGGAGAAGCCATGCCAGTTGAGAGTGTTATCATAGTGCTTTGAATTTATGATGAGAATGTGCCCCCCAAATGTTGGCAAGCCAAAGTTGTGACATTTGTGCATGGAAAGCAAACAAGTAGGAAATACACCGGTAGCCTGTATCTCTTTCTACATACATAGCATGTGCTTCTTGGAGGTGCCTCCCTGCGAAAAAATCCTGCATGGGAATTCAGTTATTCTGCACTCTCATATAAACTGTCTACGGGTTTCATCCACAATATTGCTAAGTAACGTGTTCTGCCAGCACAAGGATTTCTGCTTGTGCAACAGGATTTCCCTCTCCTTGCCCCATGTACCCCATATATCTGCTGTATGGGTTCCCACAACTCTCTGGAGCAGATTTGGGGAGGGGGGTTGCATGTGGGGGGAAAAGATGAGGGGGATCTCGATGCTCAAGCAAAAATCTTTTTGCTGATGATATGTGTTAGTTATGCACCTCTCAGACTAATGGACAGATCAAAGAGCTCTTGGTCACCAGATTTTGTGCTTTCCCAAAGCTCTGATGCAGTTCTTGCTTCCAAAATAATTACCAAAATGTATTTGAAAATAAGCAGTTTGGGAGATAATGCATTTAGAAATGCATATTTGGAGAGAGAATAGGTTTTAAAATGCATTGCTAAATGCCTACTTTGTGGGATTTTGTGCTGATATTGTTGTACCAGCTGAGCAAAGAGAATTTTCTTCCCCATTGAGGAACACGGCTCACTCCCTGGGAAATTTTCTCTTTCGGCTCCCCCCTTACACACACACTGCCACCCACAGAAAGGGCAAAGTTTCTGAGAGTCTGTTTCCCCCCTCAGCCCTCTTCTGTTCACATTTGTTTATATCTATATATCTATATATTCACATTCTTCTTCTGACTTTAGACATCAGTTTTCATGGTGGCTTACAAATGTAATGATGAGGCATAACAATACGAGACGACAATGTGATTCAAAGCAATGAGGAGCAACATTTAAAGGCAGCACACAGGCCATATAGCTTCATGCAAACCCAGGAAACCCAGGCGTGAGCCTCAAAGGGAAATTGAGTCAAGGAACAGCAAGGATGTCTACAGATCCAGTAAGTGGGGTGAGTGGATAACTGTGGGGCAGAGAAGAAACCAAAGCAAACAGGGGTTGCACAAAGTCTAATTAGCGAGGGGTGATTCTGCAATTTCAGTTTCTTATTTTTCCTGACGCGGGTGGCGCTATGGTCTAAACCACTGAGCCTATTGGGTTTGCTGATCAGATGGTCGGTGGTTCGAACCCACGCGACAGGGTGAGCTCCTGTTGCTCGGTCCTAGCTCCTGCCAACCTAGCAGTTTGAAAGCATGCCAAAAAGTGCAAGTAGATAAATAGGTACCACTCAGGCGAGAAAGTAAATGGCGTTTCCGTGCGCTACTCTGGTTTTGGTGTTCCATTGCGCCAGAAGCGGCTTAGTCATGCTGGCCACATGACCCGGAAAAACTGTCTGCGGACAAATGCTGGCTCCCTCGGCCTGTAAAGCGAGATGAGCACCACAAGCCCAGAATCGTCTGCAACTGGACTTAACTGTCAGGGGTTCTTTATCTTTACATTTAAGCTCAGTGATCCACATTTCCACATTGCTTTGCTTTGCTTTTTTTTTTTTTAGTTCTCATGAAAAATTATCAGCATTCTCATGCAAATTTTCTGTAGTTTTTACCTCATATGCACATTTGGCAGAGCATACTGGTATGCCAGATTCACTAATATATGCATTTTTGTGCATGTTATGAAATGAAGCAAGATAATTGGTTTGGAAGTGGGGGAGGAAATCACTAAGAGGTGACATTTCCCAGATATTTCCAACTGGTTTTCTTACTGAATGGTGCTAAATGTGGTAAAACCAATATTTATCTGCATTCAGATAAGCATTTATGTTGGGTGGGGGATTCACTAAAAGAAGCCCCCAAATTGTAGTAGCCATATGTAGAGGCAGAACTGAAGGGGGAATCCATAATTTTTGAGCTGCGCGATACAAATTTGACCCATGTTTTTTTAATGCTGGAGATCTAGCCTATTTATGATGCGCCTAACAATTCCCCTTCATCGCTCTTAAATAAATGCAATCAGCAAAAATCGCAGCAAAAATCAAGGGATTCTTTAAAGAAAAGAGATTCAGGGGAGAGAAAGGCAGGAAAAGAATCCTCGGTGCATAATTATACGCCAAGTTAAATTTCTAGATGCTCAGCCGCAACCTGAACTTTAAAAAGGAACAAGAAGTGAGCTTTCTAACCTCATTAATTTTAAGACAAGGGGATAACAACTATTGTAACGGCAAAAAATTAAAAATAATGGCAGGAGAGAATCTAATTAGCTCCTGTGTTCCTGAATAAGTGGAGAGTTACAAACCCATTTTCTGCAATGAAAAACCAGCTTAGCCAAATTGTTTCATCGCAAACAGAACTTTTATTTTGCTTAATTACAACAGAATGCAGCATTGTGTTCACGAGCATCTACCCAGACAATCTTTGTAGAGCAATTCAAATGAGTTTTGTTGTTAAGGGGAATTCAGCGTTCTCCTTTCCTTTTCCTTTTCCTTTTTTGTGTGTCTTTCTTTCCTTGGTACTTGGAAATCAAATATGGTTTGTGCTCATTCAACGCTGAGATTGGAAGTGTTTGTGAGTCTTTCTATAGAGGAGGGGGAGGCTAATTCAAGTCTGGAGCCAAAGGCAGCACCATTCTGCAAAAAAAGGGAAAGGTGGAGTGGGGGAACAGCAATGCTCTGTGTCTCTGCTGACATTAGCAAATGCTGAACTGACTGTGTCAGAACTAGGAATGCTACGACTAATAACCAGATGCCAATGATTCGGGAAGAAGGGGTTGGGGTAGAGAATACTCATCAGAAATAAAATGTGAAATGTCTGCATTTTTTTTCTAATGGGTTGACATTTTGCAGGTTGGGGAAAATGTAACAGAATCTATCAGTGCTGCTGTCAGCCAAAAGAAAGCCAGCCCTATGATTCAATCCCTCCTCCGTAACGAACTTTGAGATGGCAGTGGGGAAATCCTCATTTAAGGTGAAACGGAAAGGCCCTCTTTCTATCTGAAAACATGGAATAATGCCAGCTTCCCATAACTGAGCAGTTTTCATTACGTGGGCACTTCTGACTTGAATGGTTTCAGATCTCAGGGTTATTAGCAACCCGAGCCATTGTCAGATAGCATAATGCAAGCGTCAGGAAAAATTTTGCCCTCCAGATGTGGCTGAACTACACCTCCATCAGCCCTATCAAGCATGGTCAATGACTGGGGATGATGGGAGTTGTAGTTCAGCAACATTTGGAAGGCCAAAGGTTCCCCACACCTGATATGGAGGAAGACACAGTTGTGATTGTTTGGAAAAGAGTCGTAGTAACTTGCTCTTATCAATGTGGAAATGCATGATGGGAATTGTAGTCCAGCTACATCTGGGAGGCCACAGGCTTCCCACCTGTACTTTAAAAACTGGACTTGTTGAAAACATGTCCATTCAATTCCATTTTGAGGATTTGGGTGTGTTGAAAAATACAAAAAAATAATATTTTAATATGTTAAAATATACCCCCACCCCCCAAAAAAACCCCAAACCCCTCTGGCATTGCCATAGCTTATACAATTTGGCAGCTGTTCTAAAGTCAGCAAGGAATAACGCTGAGTCAGGTGGGTGATGCATCAAAACACTCAAGGTCTTTATTTCAGGCAGGCACTTGAGAAACAGATGTCACTGTGACCTTAGGCTTATGTATAGAAACAGAGAGAGACGTCAGTTCTATCAATACTCTCTATCTCTCTAGTCTGGCTCTGTGTTTTAATATTGAGTTCCCAGAAGGTTGGCTGAGATTTAGCAGAAGTTTAGCAGGAGTATCTCAAAGAGAAAGCACTGCTACAGACTCCTTACTCTCTGACTACTTTACATGCAAAGAACCATAACTGGGATTGCTTCTGTTATATTTTCATTTTTTGGAGGGATTGCTCTGTACCCCGACATGTTGTTGTTATTGTTTATATTATTGTTTTCCCCATTTTTATATATAATTCATTTGTAACTGAAAATCAAGAAAACACACACAAAGAGGCTATAATTTGGGTAGTAGGGATGGGTCGATCTGCCAATTTAGGGTCTCTCTGTTTCTCATTTTTCCAAAGATGTTCAAGGAAATTATATAGCATTTTGGTGTCGATTTCTCCAGATAAGCCCTTTTTTTCCTCATATGCACCTTTGACTAACATGCATAGTTTTCCAAGCAATTTCCCCTAATATGATGCATTTTGCATGTTATTTTCACCAATACATTTCCATGCACACTTTTAGATGCATTTTGTAAACATTGTTGGGGAACGTCACTGCAAAATCTGGTTAAATGCAAATTTCAAAGGATGGCTGTGTTTTGGTTCTGTTACTGTTTCAGAAAGCTGCTAAATTCGCTTTTAAATGTGAACTGAATCAGATGTCTCCCTTGTCCCTATCTCATAATCACGAGCATCAGCATTTGTGAAAGTGGGCTGCTATACGCAGAAAACATTCCTTGCATATATTAGTTCTCCCTTTGCCCTTCCAGTTCCTTCCCTCTCTTGCAGTGTCAATATTTAGCTTTTAAAAAGAGAGAAAATCTCAGTGCAGCACTTAGATTTAAGTGCTATACAAATAAACATCATTTGGAGCAGATGAAGTAGCAGGCAGGCAGCCTGTCCGCCGTTGTTGATCTTCTCTGTGCACTCTGAAGCCACAGGGGAGTGTTGAACTTCCTTGACAGTGGACAGCAGTAAGGCATTGTGCCCTAGAACGCATTCCAAAATTCTATGCAACAGGTAACATAAGAACAACCTGCTGGATCAGACCAATGGTCCATCCAGTACAGCATCTTGTTCTCAGTGGCCAAGCAGGTGCCATTCAAGCACAAGAGCCCTCTGCCCTCCTCTGGTTTCCAGTAACTGCTATTCAGAAGCATTGCTGCCTCCAACTGTGGAGGCAGAGGACAGCTATCCTGGCTAGTAGCCATCAATAGCCCTCTCTTCCATGAATTTGTCTAATCCTCTTTTAAAGCCACCATGGTTGAGGGCCATCACTGCATCATGTGGGAGTGATTTCCATAGTTAGGGTTTCCAATGGTAGCAAGCAAAACACTGTGGGAGGAGAGCAAAGGTTTATCTAGTCCAGAAATCTATACTGTTGGGATATTCCATTCCACATTAAGAACAGGCATGCTTGTTGTGTGTCACATGTCTGTTTACACTCCAGCACAGCTTGCTGTGAACTTCCGTTTGTGTATACCTTTTGCTTTAGCTGTCTTGCTTCGGACAAGAAGGAGATCAGACAGTTTCCTTTTGTCCTGATGTATGCTGAATAAACTGCTTGTAAATATGCTCCCACAACTTCTCCTGCTACTTCTATTGAATAGCGTTTACTCTGCTGTGTAGCATGCTCTAGCTACTGAAGCTTGGGTCGCAGATTCATGCCAAGGACTAATCGCCTGGCACACCGGCCAGTGGGCTGGAACCAGCTGGGGGACTGCCAATTGCCCCCATTTCCTTGGTTGCATGCCAACATATACTTTGTCCATAGGTAACCAGTTGCTTCTAGGAAGCCCACAAGGCAGTCCATGGAGGCAATAGCTGTTTTACTTGATTGCTCCCTTAAACCTAGTACTCACGAGGCATATTTCAAACTTAGAAGTGTGCATTTCAAAGATGGCTGCATTCCACACGGGCATATTATTTCAGAAATTGTCTTGACTTTAAAGGTGAATTGGTTCAAATTTCTCCCCCATCTTTAGCTGCAGTGATCTTTCTGGGAGGTAAGGACACAACCTGCAACATTTTGTTACAGCACTCAGTTATCATGACTGACAACCACTGATATAGGTGAGCTCTGTGAATAAGAGGATGCAGGAAGATGTTCCTGAAGCTAAAATGCCTCCCACAAACCCCACAGGCCTTAGTTCCTTCCTTCCAATGGCGCACCAGCCGGCTTCCCCACCCGTAACACCCATCTGAGAAGCAAGCCCTCTCTCCTTTACTGCAAAGCGGCGTTGGGTTTGCTGCAAGCAAATGAAGGAAGGAGCCATGCTTGTACCAACCTGCTAGTGGTGGAGATTCACTTATCTCTAAAACAGAAGACACAATGGACACACAGGAAGGGGGAAACAGGAAAAGGAAAGAAAAGGAAAGAAAATGTAGTTCATATTTTCAGACAGTTGAATGAATGAATGAATGAACAGATGGATTATTAGAAAGACGGCCCGTTTTATGTAAACAGAGATCACAGCAATGATAATAAGGATGTGACAGACATGACAACGTGTAACACTGCCACAGAGGGTGTATGGCAACCATCTAAGCACTGACAGCATCTACAAGAATCTCTGTGCATCTGTTTTGACAACCCAACATCAGAAAACGCCTTGGGTTTCCCAAGGTTTCCAGCTGGTGCATTCGCTCTGTGGTTTGGAAAGCCATGGGGAATGGGAAGTAAGCCTAGCCTGCTGGGGTTAAACCAAGTGTCTGCTCAGCCCCCAGATCCTTGCTTCAACTGCAGCCTAATAGGTGAGAGGATATAAGAACTGAAGGCGCTGCTGCTGGTCTGATGTGTTCCTTGAAGATCAACCCTTTTCCCTGCAGCTACTTTAATATACTTAAAGCTTCACGCATGAGAGGATGTTGCTGGGAGTATCCTGTTTAACTGCTGCTACCCTTAATGCCTTATGAAAACTCCCAGTTTCTCGTAAGATGAAAACACGAAACCGCAAACGTTCCAGTCCTTGTAAAGGAAAACCTTTAGGCTGTGATCCAGGGAGCAAATCTTGTTGAACTCAGTGAAACTTAACTTCTGAAGCAATAAGCTTAGGACTGCGCTGTTTCTTCCCCAACAAACTCTGCTAGGTAATATTTTTAAATCTGGCCTATCCTAGAGATTTCAGCCTAGGATAAACCCCGCTATGCAATGATGGGATGGCCACTGCAAAGGGGTTTCATGGTCAAGGGTCACCGGAGATGTGTTCCTGTCTTTGAAATCCCTTCTAGCAAGGCTCCACTGTTATCCCATCAGCACAGAATCTCCATGTATCCCAATGGAAGGGGTACCTACCATACAGGATTATACTGGCATTGGTGTTTCCCAGCTTGTTGATGGCCACACAGGTGTAGTTGCCATAATCCTTCTCTGATACATTGAAGAAGGTTAGTGTGGACATCCGGCCTTTGTTCTCAATTCTCACGCCATCCAGCCCATTGGCTAATCTGGAAGAAGACAACATCCTTACTTAATCAGTGTAAACTAGAAGTGGGATTTATTTCCCTCCCAGGATTATGAAAGGATGGGGTATAATGCAGAGATTGGTTTTATCCCAATGATGGGGTGCCTGTGACCCTCCAGTTTGTTCTGAACTACAATGCCCATCACCCCACTGGCTAGGACTGCTGGGAACTCTAGTCACCACAGGCTCTCAGGCTCTGCTTTTGCTCCACCATCTCAGATCAAAAGGTTCTCCAAAGGCCTGTGAAAGGGCACTTTCTAAGGGCCATAGCAGACGTTATATGATAAACTTTATTATTTTAAAGATATGGGTCATACAATTAACTCTAGTGGGTCTACTCTGAGTAGGATACAAGCCATAATTTGTAAAGCACCAATAATAAGCATCATTGTTAGCTGTTATATTTTTTACCATTCCTCTGAAGAGCTCAGAGTGTCACACCGGGTGTTCACTTCTTATCCTCACAACAACCCTAGGAGGTAGACCAGGGTGTGCAATGCTGTCTGGCCCATTGAGCATCATGGCTGTGTTTGGCTTTAGAGGCAGAGTCTCTCAAATCTGAGTTGGACACTCTAACCACTACACTAGACTGCCGAGTTCCATTTTGTGGCATGTTATAGAGTTTACATCATGGCAACACAGCATTCTACATTTCCTAGAATTCCTCTTTCCTTGCCAGTGGCACCAGTCAATGAAAAGAAGTGGGGTTTTGGGAAATACAGAAGGGCTATATCCAACAAAGTCCTACTCAGAGTAGGCACAATGAAACTGATGGGCCTAAGTTAGTCATGTTCATTAACCTCTAGGGTTCTACCAGCATTGGATGCAAACCAGAACGATCTGACATTGTAAGGCAACATCTACTAGACTTTGCCCAGGAGGGAAGTAGAAGTATGGTGCTTGTTTTTGGTGGTGGGCAATGAATTAAAGAAGCACTTTATTCCACTTTGGCTGGCTTTTCAAGGACTCAGGAGCAAACTTCAGGGCTGGAGAACCTGTGCCCCTCCAGATGTTGAACTACAGCCCCAGCCATTGTGTCCTGTTGGATGATGGAAGTTGTAGTCCAACAATGCCTGGAGGGCCACTCATTCACACACACCCTCCCCAACTGTCTACTGGGCAAAGTATACAAAGCAGGGTGAAAACCTGCAACAGCCAAGTGACAATACAGTCAAGCTGAAATTGCACAGAAAAGAATTGCTAAAATTATGTAGCATTTATTTTGCTTTTAGTTTCTATCATGCCCCATATCATATGCAACCTTCTGATGGGCCGCAAGAAACAAGGTAAGCAAATTAAACCAATGCAATCTCAATCCCTAAAACATTGCAATCCTTTAGTCTGTTGTTTTATTTTAATATGAAATATAGAGACTGAAGGATTGCTGTAAGGAAGATTGGGGAGAGGTATGGGACACGGGGAGGGATTGCTTTCTGATCACAAGTCCCCCTAGATGTGCAACATTTAATTTCAGAAGCAAGGCAAGCAAAGCCTGCCTGAAATCAGTGCCCTTTAATTTAGAACCCCTTCATGGCAGATATATTGGGGTGGGCTTGTATGCAACTACTCAGTTTCAAAGACCCTCTGCACATGCTCAAAGGCACTCTTGCAACTTCACACCCACTAGGATTGAGCCTGGGCATTCCATGAGGGCTGACACGTGTCTGATCTGACTGATGGAGCAATCTTGGCCTGGGGGAGTCACTCTTTGCCATGGATCCTTTGAACAGCTTGCTTGCGTACCTGGTTTCTTCTTTAAACCACTGAAATTCCGCTACAGGGACAGCTGAGGCTTCGCAGGACAGGGTCCCCCTCTGGCCAACTGAGACGCCTTTGTTCTTGGCACTGGAGATGGACGGAGGATCTGCAGAGGGAAAACAGGTCTGAGATTTTTTTTAAGCATCACTTCGGTCCTTTACCTCTGCCTAATTTCTACTACGCCTTGCTGGCTTTCATGGGATCAGCACACAAGGCTTTCACTCCCCTAGCAACTCTAGTGATGGAGTAGGCTGTGCAGTGTGGCTGCTTGTTTGCCTTCCCCAGTCTGGAGCAGCCAAACACCAGTGTCAATTCAGCCATACATTTCTGAATCTAGGGAGATGAAGAGTGTTATAGGAATTCTAATGTCTCATATATATAAATCATATGTTCATAAATGTACCAGACAAACACATACCTAAATATATAAAACACATGTCTGAAACAGTGTTTTAAAGCCATTTTGACGCTTTCAATGACCTCAAATATTCCTCTTCAGTTTGGATGGAAATGGGAAAAGCCTCCCCTTTGTCTCTGTGCTCACAAATCCTGCCTTAAGGGCACATTTGTGTATGAATAGGGTGAGCCTGTAGGAATTAAGTATTTATCATCACAAAAGAATGGCCAGGCTGTCCAGGTAACCCATTAACAGCCAGGTAAACCCATTAACTGGACGTGGGTGGCGCTGTGGTCTAAATCACAGAGCCTAGGGCTTGCCGATCAGAAGGTCGGCAGTTCAGATCCCCACGACGGGATGAGCTCCTGTTGTTCGGTCCCTGCTCCTGCCAACCTAGCAGTTCAAAAGCACATCAAAGTGCAAGTAGATAAATAGGTACCGCTTCGGCTGGAAGGAAAATGGCGTTTCTGTGTGCTGGCCACATGACCCAGAAGCTGTACGCCGGCTCCCTCGGCCCATAAAGCAAGATGAGCACTGCAACACCAGAGTCGTCCGTGGCTGGACCTAATGGTCAGGGGTCCCTTTACCTGTACCTTTACTGCCAGACAGAGTTCTGCTGTAGACTGCCCCTTCTGTGATAGACCGCCCCTTCTGATGATGTATTGGGGGGGGGTCTTGAGGTACAGGGTGGCAATTCCACGCCATTGTTGCTCTGTGTTCCTCCTCCCTCCTGTGTGTGTGTGTGGGGGTGAGCACCCTGTTGCAACAGTTTAATAAAGATCAGGCTTACTTACTGGTTTGCTTCTCAATATTCTCTGGTTGGCCTCTGTTATTTTCTCCTACCGATAGAGAGCCTACATAAAGACTCTATACGGGCTCTTGGGAACCCCATAAGGGAAAGGGAGCAGTTTTTCTTACAACAAAGAGCAATGCAAATAAAGCTATAGGTTATCCCTATTCCTCATTAGGCTTTTGATGGGCTTAGTCAGGGGCAGCAATGCTTCTCAATACCACTTGACAGAAACTGCAGGAGGAGAGCACTCTTGTGCTCATATACATGAAGGAGCATCTCCACCTCCTTTGTTCAGCTCCTGAGGTCCAGCTCTGAGGGCCTTCTCATGGTTCCCTCACTGCAAGAAGTGAGGTTACAGGGAACCAGGCAGAGGACCTTCTCGGTAGTAGCGCCCACCCTGTGGAATGCTCTCCCGTCAGATGTCAAGGAAATAAAGAACTATCTGACTTTCATTTTTTATATATATAAATATTTATTAAGGTTTTTTTTTTATAAAAGAAATGCACAAATAATAATATCATAACAAAATCTCATAACTTCTTTGGACTTCCTCACGTCTCCTGCTCCCACTTACATCGTTGAAAAATTTTTTCGAGCAAATTATCATCTTGTTTACAATCTTATTTCCACTCATTTAAATATAATCTAACAATTCTCCAAAAGGTTTATGTTTTCCTTAATCTCACTTATCATCAAATTCCAGTCTAATTTAGTGGTGGCCAATTATTTTATGATCAAGCATCCTTCTTAACATTCAACCAAATTACAATATTTTTGTAAATAAATCTTAAATTTCTTCCAATCTTCTTCAATCCTTTCTTCTCCCAGGTCTCGGATTCTGCCAGTCATCTCCGCCAATTGCATATAGTCCATCAGCTGCATCTGCCACTCTTCCAGTGTGGGTAGATCTTGAGTTTTCCAGTTCTTAGCGATGAGTATCCTTGCTGCCGTTGTTGCATACATAAAAAATGTTCGGTCCTTCTTTAACACCCTCTGGCCGACAATACCCAGGAGGAAGGCTTCTGGTTTCTTAGGGAAGGTATACTTAAATACCTTTTTCAACTCATTATATATCATTTCCCAGAAGGCCTTCACTTTAGGGCAGGTCCACCAGAGGTGAAAGAATGTTCCTTCATTTTCTTTACATTTCCAACATTTATTATCAGACAAATGGTATATTTTGGCAAGTTTAACTGGGGTCATGTACCATCTGTATATCATTTTCATTACATTTTCCTTCAAAGCATTACATGCAGTGAAGTTCAGCCCATTGGTCCACAACCTTTCCCAGTCCTCAAACATAATGTTATGCCCAATGTCCTGTGCCCACTTTATCATAGCCGATTTAACCATTTCGTCTTGTGTGTTCCATTTTAACAGCAAGTTATACATTCTTGATAATACCTTAGTCTTTGGTTCTAACAATTCTGTTTCCAACTTCGATTTCTCCACCTGGAACCCTAACTTTTTATCATTTTTAAAGACTTCTTTAATCTGAGCGTAATGTAACCAGTCTCGCACTTTATCCTTCATTTTCTCCAAACTCTGCAATTTCCAATTGTCTCCATCTTTTTCTAATATTTCCCAATATTTTGGCCATTTGGCCTCCATATTGGGTCTTTTTCGGGCCTTAGCTTCCAGAGGGGAAAGCCACCTCGGAGTTTTGTTTTCCAATAAGTCTTTGTATTTTGTCCAGACGTTGAATACTGCTTTCCTGACAATATGGTTTTTAAAGGCCTTATTGATCTTAACTTTGTCATACCATAGGTATGCGTGCCAACCAAAAGCATTGTTAAAACCTTCCAGATCCAATACATCAGTGTCTTCGAGAAGTAGCCAGTCTTTTAGCCAGCAGAAAGCTGCGGCTTCATAGTACAAATTTAAGTCTGGCAGGGCAAAGCCCCCTCTTTCTTTCGCATCAGTTAATATCTTAAACTTAATTCTGGGCTTTTTGCCCTGCCAGACAAATTTAGAAATATCTCTCTGCCACTTCCGGAAGCACTCCGTCTTGTCCACAATTTGCAATGTTTGAAACAAAAACAACATCTTTGGCAATACATTCATCTTAATAGCAGCAATTCGGCCTAACAAAGAAAGCTTCAATTTTGTCCAACTGTCCAAGTCTCTCTTAATTTCAGACCAACATTTTTCATAATTATCCTTAAATAGACTCAGATTTTTTGCTGTTATGTTTAGCCCTAGGTACTTTACTTTTTTTACCATAGTTAATTCTGTTTCTCTCTGAAACCGTTCTGACTCTATGTCTGTCAAATTTTTTCCCAGCACCTTAGTTTTCTGTTTATTTAGTTTAAATCCCGCCACCCGACCAAAGTCTTGAATCAATTGCAATACTCTTTTCGTACTAGGTTCTGGCTCCTGCAGAGTCAAAACTAGGTCATCTGCAAAAGCTTTAAGTTTATATTGTTTCGCTCCGACCTGAATCCCTTGCACCAACCAGTCCCCTCTAATCAAATTCAAGAGCACCTCCAGAACCGAAATAAATAACAGGGGGGAAATCGGGCAGCCTTGTCGTGTTCCTTTTTCAATTTTAAACTCTTCTGTAACCACATTGTTAACTATCAGTTTTGCCTTTTGTTCTGAATATATTGCATCAATTCCATTCTCAAAACCCCGTCCCACTCCCATTTCTTTTAGATTTCCCTTCATAAATTTCCACGAGATATTATCAAAGGCCTTCTCCGCGTCTATAAAAATTAACACTGCTTTTGTATTTATGTCTGTTTGCAAAAGTTCTAAAATGTCAATAATGTTCCTTGTGTTAGCAAACATGTGTCTACCTGGGAGAAAGCCTGCCTGATCTTTATGAATTACTTCATTTAAAACTCTTTTAAGTCTGCTTGCCAAAACGTCAGCAAATATTTTGTAATCCACATTTAAAAGGGAGATGGGACGATAGTTCTTGAGTTGTGTCTTTTCAGTTTCTGATTTTGGTATCAATGTGATAAAAGCTTCCTTCCACGATTCCGGCGCCTTCTTTCCCTCCATAATTTCATTACTGACCTCCATCAATGGTTGTATCAAATAGTCTCTTAATGTCTTATAATACTTGGAGGTCAGGCCATCTGGCCCTGGAGATTTGCCCAGTTTCATGTTCTGAATGGCTTGTTCGATCTCTTGTGTTATTTTACTGTTCAGGAGTGATCTATTTTCTTGTGACAGTTTTTTAAGTCCATTTTTTTCCAAAAATTGTTTAATCTCAACCTCATCCTGCGGCCCTTGGGTGTATAATTTTTTGAAATATTTCTGAAAACACTTTCCAATCTCCACGGGGTTCTGGATGTTTCTTCCTTCAATTTCCAGGTTTGTGACTATATTTAACTTTTGTCTCTTCTTCAACTGCCAAGCCAGCAGTTTCCCACATTTGTTTGCCGATTCAAAAGTTTTTTGTTTCATTAGTTTAATCTTCCACTCTATTTCCTGGTTTATCAGTTTAGAATATTGTGCCTGATGGAGTTTAATTTCTCTCAGAATCGGCTGTGACTTCGGATTTGATCTTAACTTCTTCTCTAACTCTTTAATTTTCTCCAAGATCTTATCTTTCCTCTCATTTTGTGTTCTTTTCTTTACAACATTCTGTTGTATCAAGAACCCCCTCATCACGGCTTTGCTTGCGTCCCAAATAATTCTTTTTTCCACCATGGTGTTCATGTTTATCTCAAAGTAGTCCTTCAAAACTTTTTGGGCCTTCTTAATGATCTCCTGATCTCTAAACAAATTGTCATTCATCTTCCATCTAAAGGAACCGGTTGGTAATAATGTCATGTCCATTTTCAGTGCATTATGGTCGGAGCAGGTCTTTGGGCAGATTTCCACTTTCCTGACCTTGGGTGCCAGACCTCTAGTTATCCATATTTGGTCGATTCTTGTCCAAGTCAGCTGGGCTTCAGAGAAAAATGTACCTTCTTTTCCCAAGGGGTTCTTCATTCTCCAGATGTCAATCCAGTCCATATTGTCTGTCATTTCAAAAAAGGTCTTTGGTAGTCTGCCATCTTTCGTGACATTTTGACTTTGTGACTTATCCATGTTAGTTGATACGACCCCATTCATATCTCCCATCACAATGATGTTGTCATAGTCCAGATACTCCAGCATAGTCTCATGCAACTTCTTATAAAATTCCGATTTCCCTTCATTTGGTGCATAAATTCCTAATAACAAAATCTTCTCTCCTTGGTGTTGTATTTCGATTGCCAAAGTTCTTCCATGTTCATCTTTGAATAAAAATTTAGGTGACAGGCTCTCTTTTGCATATATCACCACACCTCTCTTCTTTACTGTGTCTGAAGATATAAATTCCTGACCAAGTCTTTTGTTTATTAACACTTTTCTATGGAGCCTAGTCACATATGTTTCTTGTAAACAAATAATGTCCAATTGTTCCTTTTTTAATATATGAAAAAATTTCCTCCTTTTTTCCGGAATGTTACAGCCATTTATATTCCAGCTCAAAAGTTGCAGAGACATCCTGAATAAATCTGGTTATTTTTCTGGGGGTGGTACTTTATTCTCCGGGTCTTCAGGGTCCGAGGGTGCATGTACCCCTGGTGGTTCAGGCCCCGAGGGTAATTCAAGTCCTTTGTGAAGGTCCTCTCCGTATGCAGTCAGAAACTTATCTTTGTCTTCCGATGTTCTAATTTTAATCTTCTTCCCTCTAAAAGTGAAAGATAATCCTTGGGGAAAATACCACCTGAAGATGATTGAGTTGCTCCTCAACAATCTTGCTAGTTCCAAATACTCAGATCTAAGATCCAAAAGTTGTTTAGGAATGTCCTTGTAAATTTCAATTCTTTTGTCCAAGATGTCCAGTGACTTTCCGTAGTGCAGGCCCAAAATCTTGTCCCTTTCCTCCTTTGATCTCAATGTTATCAAACAGTCTCTGGGTTTGTCTTTCTTTATAAGTCTTCCAAGCCTGAAAGCTGATACGATTTTAAAGTCTTTTTTCTCTAGGTTCCAGGACTTGGAAAATATTTTGGTCAGAAACTCAGCTAAGTTGTCTTCTTCCACTTCTGGTACCGACCTTATCCTTAAGTTAGTCTCCCTGTTCCGCAATTCAATCATAGAAAGGTAGGTCTGGTGTTCACCTACTTGTTTACTGAGTGGTCTTACCTCTTTCTCTAACTTTCCAAGTCTTTGGCTGGTATCTTCAGCCAGTTTCCGATTTTCACCTGCAGCCTCCTTCAATTCTCCAATTGCTTGTGCATTCTGTGCCACTTGTCCAGTTAGTCTATTTAAGCATTCTGTGTTTTGGTCGATTTTAAATGTTTGCTCATCGGCTTTTTTATTCAAAGATTCCACTCTCTTGTCCAAAGATTCCAATTTTTCATAGATTTTCTCTAAAATAGAGGCAGTTGTTCCTGAGGCCATATCTTCCAATTGTAATTCCTCAGTTTCTCCTTCCCCTGCCCGTGGCAGCGAAGCAGCTTCTTCCTCAGAAAGCAAAATAGGCACAGACGATCTACGTGACTGTAAGGCTGAGGCTAGGGTTGTTTGTCTAGTTCTTACTCTAGGTTCCTTTTCTTTAGACTCCTTTTTTCTTGCACCACTCATTCCAAAGTTATCTAAAAGTCAAGGTCAAGCTGAGTTATTCCCATGAGAAAGAAACGGCCCAGATGGTGACAGTCAGGCAGGAGGCCGGGAAAGAGAAAGTAAAACAATGCCACTGCTGTAAATCCCAAAACCTCTAGGGGGAGCTTAAAATGTCTTTCGGGAAGAGATCAATTCCAGTAAAGTTCATAAAATCAAAATTAATGTCCAGAAACCTTCAAATAAAAAGTTTTAGCAGAGTTGGTATTCAAAGAACACAATGTCTCAAACAGTGCTTGCTGGTATTCCAAATGGTGCCTCACAGTAGCAAATCCAAACCCCCTCAGATTGTTTCCAAGTTTATATTCAAAATATCCAGATCTGCAGACTGACTGCTACAGTTACTCAGGCAGTTCCAGCACCTGGGTTTCTTACTTAAATTGTAATTCCAATAGAAGAGGATATCACAGTCCAAGTCAAAAACATAAAATCCAATGCTTACAGTCCTTATTCTACTTCAAAAGAAGTTCAGTGGGTGCTCAGATCCATTAGATTAAAAGTTCACTCTCTGCCTCCACTCCTCCTGCTCTTTGCTTTGAAGTTCAATAGCAGCGGAAGACGGACTTCCTTTTTTTTCGTCACTCCGCTTTCAGCCAAATTCAGTAACTTTTAAGTCTTTAGATTTTTTAAAAGTCCTTATTACTAACGGGTTGTTGCTTTCCGAAACAAAAATTTCAGGAAGAAAGGTCAGCGCTCACCGGCAACAGCTACGCGGCTTCGCTCCGTTGATTGCGGAACAACCCTCAGCGCCGCTACCCCCTCCGCGATCCGGGGCCCCTTACGGGGTTCCTTCAACGTTTTGGGGGCAGCTCCTGGCGCCCGCCGGGTCCCAAGACCGCAGGCTTCTGCCGCCTGCGGTTTTCCGATGTGGGTCTCCGCTTCGCCGTAGCGGACGACCCGTTTTCAGCGGAGCTTCCCTCTCCCGGTTAGAAGAGGGCAGCCATTACTGTTCGCGCCGCCTCCGGAAGTCGAACTATCTGACTTTCAGAAGACATTTGAAGACAGCCCTGTATTGGGAAATTTTTAATGTTTAATGTTTTACAATTTTTTAATGTGCTGTAAGCCACTCAGGGGACGCGGGTGGCACCGTGGGTTAAACCACAGAGCCTAGGACTTGCCGATCAGAAGGTCGGCGGTTCGAATCCCCATGACGGGGTGAGCTCCCGTTTCTCAGTCCCTGCTCCTGCCAACCTAGCAGTTCGAAAGCACATCAAAGTGCAAGTAGATAAATAGGTACCACTCCAGTGGGAAGGTAATCGGCGTTTCTGTGCGCTGCTCTGGTTCACCAGAAGTGGCTTAGTCATGCTGGCCACATGACCCGGAAGTTGTACGCCGGCTCCCTCGGCCAATAAAGCGAGATGAGCGCCGCAACCCCAGAGTCAGCCACGACTGGACCTATTGGTCAGGGGTCCCTTTACCTTTACCTTTTTAAGCCATCCAGAGTGTCTGGGGAAAACCAGCCAAATGGGCAGGGTATAAATAACAAATTAATAATAATAATAATAATAATAATAATAATAATAATAATAATAATAATTTCCCCCTTGCAGGCTTCCCACAGGCATCCAGGTGGCCGTTGTTGAGAACAGGATGCTGCAGCCAGTGGGCCATTGGCCTGATCCAGCGGGCAGCTTTCTATGTTCTTGTGGGCTTGAGTGTGCCTTTGTGGGAACTTCAAGATGTGGGGAAAGATTGCAAGCAACTGAGGGGTGGGCACCTATAGAGAAAGGGTCAGCATGATAGGAATGTGTAAAATTATGCATGGAATGGATTAAGTGGATAGAGAAAAGCTTTTCTCCACTCAGAACACTAGAACTTGTAGACATCCAGTGAAGCAGAATATTGGAAGACTCAGGACAGATACAAGAAAGGACTTCTTCACATAGCACACAGTTAAACTATGGAACTTGCTCCCACAGGAGGCAGTGATGGTCACCAAGATAGATGGTGTTAAAAGGAGATTGGACAAAATTCACGGAGGAGATGGCTGCCAATGGCTACTAGACATGATGACTATGCTTTGCCTTCACAGTTGGAGACAGCAATGCTTTTAAATACCAGCAACTGGAAACCACAGAAGAGGAAGGGTATGTTTATGCTCAAATTCTGCTTGCAGGTTTTCCTCAAGCATTTGGCATGCCACTGTGAGAATAGGATGCTGGATGAGCCCTCTTTGGCGTGACGCAGCACAGGCTCTGTTGCAATTGCTCTATAGGACTTCAGCTTCACAGGCCTGGTTTAAACAGAACATTCTGCCCAGCTGGCATTGTGAGGGTGAACACGGTCCTACATTTCCACATCCATCCCTAAGCCAACAACTTGCAGAGTCCTTTCTATGCAATTAATAGGACTGAATTCTCCTTTACAGATTTCTTTTAAACTGTTCAGAGACTCAGCAGAGCTGGAATCACCTCCGAAATGTCAAGAGGCTTCGGGGATGTGTCTGTTTTAAGAACTCAAAGCAGCCGGGCTCTGCATTGCTAGCCAAGCTCTTAAAAGAGCAAATTGTCCAGAGGGCCAAAAGGCTTGAAACATAATGAAATGTATATATATGATTTTCTTATATCAATTTAGCTGATATATATAAACTCCTGCGCTCTGCTTCTGAAAGGCGAGGATTTCTTAATGCATTGTGTGCAAGGTTAACCACCAAGATTCTCTCTTTCTCCTCCAACCCACCCCCTTTTAAAAAAAATAAAAATGAATTGCTCCTCAGGAAAGAAAGAAGAAAGCAATAGAGAGAGAGAAGGGGGTGGGGGAGCTATTACAATTATTTCCAGCTATAAATAGACTTTAAGAGGTTCTGGTGGAAATTGGCTGTTTTACTTTTGCGTGCATATATTTCCAGCTATTAAATCAGAATATGCGAATATACAACCTACTCATGTTTAGGATCCTTGGGGTGCAATTCTGGCCCAGCGTATCATGAAGATGAGCTGGTGGGATCTGCACATTCAGCTGAATGTGGAGGTGGGGTCATGAGTTGGTGCAGAAGTGAGTTCGATTAGAATCCCATTCTGCAATATGAGGATGAAAGCAATGGCAGGCCTCTCAGGATTGTTGTTAAGATCGGGGGACAATGTATGGAATAGGTTTTGAAAAGCACTCAGGGGCAAGGAATCCTTTTCAGACTGAGGGCAAAATTACTCTGTGGATTGGTCACATGCCAATGATATATAGGGCCAGGAGCAAAAATGGGTGTGGAAATGGATTTGCATATTGCCTATGGAAGTCTCTCCCACAGGAGACAGTGACTGCCACCAACTTGGGTGGCATTAAAAAGGATTAGACAAATTCATGGAGGAGGAGAGGGCTACCAGTGGCTACCAGCCATGATGGCTCTGCTATGTCTCTACAGTTGGAGGCAGTAATGCTTCTGAATACCAGCTGCTGGAAACTGCAAGAGAGGAGAGTGGTCTTGTGCTTGGGTCTTGCTTGTGAAGGTGAAGAAGAAGAAGAAGAAGAGGAGGAGGAGGAGGAGGAGGAGGAGGAGGAGGAGGAGGAGTTGTTGTTGTAGTTTGGATCTGATATCCCGCCTTTAAGGAGTCTCAAAGCGGCCAACATTCTCCTTTCCCTTCCTCCCCCACAACAAACACTCTGCAAGGTGAGTGGGGCTGAGAGACTTCAGAGAAGTGTGACTGGTCCAAGGTCACCCAGCAGCTGCATGTGGAGGAGCAGAGACGCGAACCTGGTTCCCCAGATTACGAGACTACTGCTCTTAACCACTACACCACACTGGCTCTGGTTGTCCCCTGTGAGAACAGGATGCTGGATTAGATGGGCCATTGGCCTGATCCAGCAGGCTCTTTGTTTGTTCTTAGTATGGCAAGCTCGCCACCCATAGGCTTCTGAAAATGTACATATAGACCCCTCTTCATCCAGTCCATTATGGTAATGGTTCAAGGGCAAATTCTAGACAAGCAGAAGCTTGCCTGGCTTGGTGAAGGGGCATAATAATAATAATAATAATAATAATAATAATAATAATAATAATTTATTATTTATACCCCGCCCATCTGGCTGGGCCTCCCCAGCCACTCTGGGCAGCTTCCATAAAAACCAAAAATACAGTAAGATATCACACGTTAAAAACTTCCCTGAACAGGGCTGCCTTAAGATGTCTTCTGAATGTCAGGTAGTTGTTTATCGCTTTGACATCTGCTGGAAGGGCGTTCCACAGGGCGGGCGCCACTACTGAGAAGGCCCTCTGCCTGGTTCCCTGTAGCTTTGCTTCTCGCAATGAGGGAACCGCCAGAAGGCCCTCGGCGCTGGACCTCAGCGTCCGGGCAGAATGATGGGGGTGGAGACGCTCCTTCAGGTATACTGGACCGAGGCCGTTTAGGGCTTTAAAGGTCAGCACCAACACTTTGAATTGTGCTCGGAAACGTACTGGGAGCCAATGTAGGTCTTTCAAGACCTAGGCATGACCTAGGCATGACCTAGGCAGAGTGCTGGTGGCCAAACAGAGAGGCTTGACAGGCCACATTTGTCCCCTGAGGCCTGTGGTTTCCAACCCCTGATGTAAGTGCAAGTCAATGTTATTCATAGGCATGTGGGATACTTACAGTTTACGGTGACTTTGACTCTTCGGATATCAGGTGCGGCGACATCATTAACAGCGCTGCATTCATACTCCCCAGATTGGTCCCTGGTGATCCCCGTGATCTCTAAGTACTCATCATCACTCATAAATCCCTGACCTGGAAGAGAAGAGAAGGAGCACAGAGGATAAAAGTTCTGGCAGCCTTCCAGACCACCTTTTTTGCTGCAGTTTAAATTGTGCACTTTGAAGCACTCCTCTCAACAGCACAGGTGGCCAGATCTGCAGGTGGGCCTCTCCACTGAACACCTGGAGCTTTCTAGTTGCTTTGACAAGCAATGCTGAGAATACTTTTTGTTGTTGTTGTTGTCCCCCAATGCAACTCCTAGGGCTGTCAACTGATTAAATCATTTTTGTTGATTAACCATCTGCCCTTGTAATTGGTTACTCAATTAAATTTGCGCAGATCTGCATTATTTCCAATGACTTGGTAGGTGCCTTTCTTTAAACATCAAAGGAAGCGTGAGATATACTTTACAACTTAATAAACAAATGCTCGTTGGTGGAAGGAAAAGTCAGTTTTCATATATATATATCCTCTGCTACAACAAAACACCAAACTCGGGAGCCTTAAAAATATAAATAGGCATGACCATAATTTTCTATGCAACCAATTAAAATTGCCCTGCCTGATTAAAATTGGTCTACTACTTAATCAGGTACATTTCTAGTTGATTGATCTGCTGATTGAATTGTTAAAACTCAAGAGTATCTCAGGGTGTTGCTAAAGATGTGACTATAGATGACATGATGTGTAACACTTGAAACAACTTTCCTTGGTTTGAATGACAATCGCTGGAAGCCTAGACATTTCACTGGAATAAACTGATGGACACATGTTTCATACTACCATAATGTCATGGACTGGTTTGACACGAAGGAGTGGTAGAAGGCACCATCTGGGGAACCCCCCAAAGGATGAAGGCTCAAATCCAGGGGATTGGTGGTGGGACAATGATTTGTGGCCAGAGGAGGGAGAAGACGGGGAGGAGGTGTCAGGAGCCAAAGAGGTAACAATGTTTAGCGAGCAGGGAGAGTCTGTGGCTGACAGAAGTCAAAAATCAGAACCCCCTTCTTAGACAAACTAATGATTTCAACTCTGCCTATGGAAATGGCTGAGGGATTGTTTTCAAGGTATTTTTATATTTATAGTTACTAAATTCTAAAAAGGACAACAGAATCAATTTAAGGGGCAGGTGTCCTCCCACAACTGGCAAGCCTTATGTCAGAGGAAGCCTCAGAAGGCAGACAATGGAAGCTCAAGCTTTCAGATCATGCCTTCCCTTCAGTTCCAAACACAGTATCACGTAAAACCCCCACAGGTTCTCACACTGGAGCAGCTTTGGTTAACAGCTGGTTTCCAGGTCTCAAACAGGAAGGAAAATAAAACACAGGCACAAGCATGAAAGCCTTGCCCATTCTTCTCCAGAAAAGACTCCCACGGTGAAACTGAAATGCCACCTGCTATTCCAGACATAATACAGGTGTTCCTGGTCCTGGCTACATAGCTGTATCTTGTGGCACAACTCCCCCTATCACCCATTGATTCACAAATCCACAAAGCTTTGTCAATAACACAAGGCTGCTGCTAACCACACTACTACCCCACCCCACCCCCGGCCATTGCCATAAATATGTTTTCACCCCAACCTAACAATCCTTCTATCTGAGTTGTGTTACCACTGATACTTCTGTTTGTCCGTCATTGATGAAAAATCAATGAACCGAGCACATATGGATATTTTAGTTGTTTGTTTGTAATTCAATCTATTTGAAATTTACAATTTTAATTCTGAATTGTTGTAGCCCACCCTGTGGCAACATTACCATAATCATCATATATGCAAATAAAATAAAATAAAATAAAAAGGAATTTAAAATTTCAAAGCCTGAGAAAATAAACAGTGAGGTGGCCAGACAGTGTGTATTTTCAGTGGTACACACAGACTAAATAATGCCTTCTCCAGAGAGGTATGCCTGGTGCCCACATTTTGACCTTTCTGGCACAAGGAGAATACTTCCTCCTCCTCCCATCTGCATTATGTGAGGTATCATAGGAGAACAAAGCTGCCTTGTCAGTGTGGGAATATTAAGGATAGTAGGAGAGGATATATTGATTAAATATTATCCTTCCTTCACTCACGCTAGTGAGTCATGTAGCAGAGCATATTCCACTCAATACATCAGGAAGCTAGTTTGCAGATTCGTTTGAATCTCTTTAGTTAAGCAATCCGGTCTGGTTTGCCCAGACTGGATTATTTCTGGTGTCCCCTTTGATCTCTCTTAAAAGAATAAAGACACTTTCCTTAAAAGTAACAAGATGTTTACTCACATTCAGTTCACAGTATGATCCCTGAAGGCAGGCTTTAGCTAGTAGTTACAGAACAAATTGTGAGTTCATCCCATTTGGGGATTGAGCCCATGTGCTGCTGGCTGAGAGCCAGCGGACAGCAAACTACATTAAGAGAAGAGCATCAAGGGAAGAAAATAGCATCAAGAGAGAAAATGGCATCAAGAGAAAGATGGCTGCGTGACTCAGCTCTCTTGTGGAGAGAGCCAGGATCACACCCATCTGCCTGGTCACAAGCAGGGGGAGGACACCTCAGACCAGTGGAATAGGAAGTTATATCAGCTGGAGTAACATCCATCTGCCTGCGTCCACTCTAGGGAAACAAGGAATGTTGTATGCTCCAATTGATTATATCCCACAGTCAGACGATTGGTCCATCTGCCTCAGTATTGTTGACACTGCCTGATAGTTCTCCAGAATTTAGGCAAGAATCTCTCCCAGCCCTCACTGGAGACACTTGGGACCTTCTATATGCAGGGCAGATGCCATTGCCTCGAGGCAAATTACACATACAATAATTAAAAATGCAAAAACAAAAAACCCCACACATTTAAAGCAAGACTAAAACCCTAATGAAGTAGACACTCGTGGTAAAAACCTATTGATCCAGCTGGAAAGTCTTTTAGAACAAAAATGTTTCCAGAAAGCGCAGGAAATGGGCGCCTGCCATATCTTGACAGGGATGCTGTTCCACAGAACAGGAGCAGTTACACTAAAAAAAACCCTGCTCTGAGTTACTGCAGGGCTTCTGAGATTTTGGGAACTTGCAGGAGAAACTCTCCCACAGACCACAGCAATCTACCAGATGTGCAAGGGTCAAAGCATCCTCTCAAGTCAGCTGGTCCTGAGTTGTATAGGGACTTATATGCAAGTACCAACCCCTTGAACTTGGTCTGGTAGCAATATATCACATCAGCTGTGGGCAAGTAAAGATACAGCTGGGCCAAATGCGGACCAGCTGATTGTCAGAACATTCAAATACTACCGTGCCCTTTGCAGTACAGTCATACCTTGGATCCCAAATGCCTCATGAGTTGAACGTTTTGGCTCCCAAACACTGCAAGCCCGGAAGTGAGTGTTCTGGTTTGAGAACATTGTTTGGAACCCGAAAGTCCGATGGGTTCTGTGGCTTCTCACTGGCTACAGGATTGTGTTCGACTTCCAAGGTATAACTGCATATTTTATGAGGAAATGTGTGCAAACTTGCATATTTTTGGGAAAGCTGCATCCAAAGAGGTGCACAATTAAGATGAGGAATTTTTTGCTTTTTTTGTTTTGTTTTTCACAGTCTGTAATAAATAAGACAGAACAGACTTATTCTTGAATGTGCACAAAACCGAAAAGGGACAGAAATAAGCTGATATGTCTATACCTCCTTGATATATGCAGCAGCAGAGAGATGATAAATACGGAGAATGTGAGGTGACAGGGAAAGGGAGCCTGCATATGAGACTGTAAAGATGGAGGGGGGGGAATAATAAGGAGAGGAGAAATATGAAGAGGAGAACGCCAGGCTCACTTTGCCAGAGACCCTTCCTTGTAATGATCCAATAATCCTGAGGTCATTACGGGCCTGCCCTATCCTCCAGTTGATCTCTATAAAAGATAATTGGAAGTGTAAGAAAATAGATTCGACGAGCTGGAGACAGAAATACATAAATAACGGAGGTGATTTCTTTTTGGTGCAGAAGGAGCCTCGGGAAGAGATAAGCCCGGCTTGCTACATTAGTGAGATAAGAATCTACAGGGATACAAATGGGGACTTTCAGAAGGAGGCGGCATGACAGACACAGCACCATCAATCATGGGAGGCTGGAATCACATCCAGAGCGTGGACCGCTCTGCGGAAGCAGGTCAAGCCAGCGTCACCCAAGTGGGCAGGCATGGCCCTGTGCCCCCATGCTATGCATCTCCTGCAGATAATCTTCCTTCCGGTAAACAGTATTTTCAAGGAAGACGCTTCTGCTCCTTCAGGCAGGGATGTGTGAAACTTTCAGAGATATCACCCGTCTTACTGGATCTCTTTTGGTCTCCCCTTAGAATTCTATGTGCCTTACCTTTCACGTTATTTGTTTTTAATTTTGATGGATTTACTTAGAGTGCTTGTACCCCACTCTACAGCCAAAATGATCCTGGAGTGACTTATATACAACAGGAGTCACATGCGGGGTAGGGGGGTGTCCCCATAGGAATTTGGGTGGCCACTGTGAGAATAGAATGCTGGACTAGATGGGCAATTCCCCTGATCCAGAAGGTTATTATGTTATTACTGTGCAGCACAGAGAACTCATTACCATCACGTGATGAAAGCCGGACCAGCTCAGAATCCAGTGGATTCTGCACCAGGCCTGCTCTGCCCACCTCCTCACTCCTGAAATGCCCCATTTTGGTGGGGTTTCTGTTGGCTACTGTCAAAGAACCAGCCTCTTGTGGAAGTTCATTGCAGAATTCCTTACAAAAGGAGCTTCTCTACTGGTGTGATTGGGCAAAGGGACACCTCTGCTTCACCCAGTTCCTCCCCCTGCCACACCCAGCAGATCCAAATGACACACTCTCTCGTGAACAGGCTTAGAGGTCCCTTTTATTGTGTGAAGAGAGGTGTAGACTGCCTCCTCCAACCCAGAAATATATATGTATTTATATGTTGAGAGAGAGAGAGAGAGAGAGAGAGAGAGAGAGAGAGAGATGAACACCAAATGAAATATTCCCCTTTGTCAAGAACTGCAGCTTGAGTTTCACAACACTGGAGTTAATGAAAAGTGTGATAACCCCAGCATCTCATTTTGCCATAATTAATGCAAGCAATTGGATTGTGCTGGAGTCATCCCGATTTGGAGAAAGCACCCCAGGGTCACTGTCTTACTGGCTCGCACTTCAATGAAACAGTTTGTTGTGTTTGATTTAGACTGTGGTTGAAAGCATGGTTGGCACAGCTCCCGCCTCCTCTTTACTGTCCAAGATGCAATCAAGGACATCAGTATATCTGCGCCTTTCCACATGTGGTGGTGTTCAAGGGTGTGCTCTACTTCTGCCCATTACAGCAGCTCAGGGCAGCCCCTCTCATGAGAAGAGTGGGTGGGAAACACTACTGGCAGCAAGGGATCCATCCCAGGAAGGAAATGCAGATTTCTATGAATTTTGCAATGCAGTTCTCCGGCCAATTAATGTGTACACAAAGGCTTACATTGGGGGCAAAGTGTGCATCTAAATCAATGAATTAGTGGAAATAACATCCAAAGGTGCACTATATATTAGGGGAAATGGCCTTGCAAAAGTATGTGTGTCAGGCAAAACTGCATACTAAACTGTTTAGTAAGAGAAACTGACACAAAAATGCTGGTGAATTTTCATGAGGATTTTTCTTAAAACAAAAGAAAAAACAACCACACACTGATGTGGAAACGTGAATAACTGGAAAACTGAGAAAAAATGAAATAGACAGATTCATCCATCCATAACTAGAAGCTAACCAAGGTCCTATTTCATGCTTAACCTATAACTATCTGCCTGTCTATCTTTCTATCCAGAGAGAAAGAGAGAGAAGAAAAATGCAAAGTAGGAAATTTATTTTAATAAAGAAACTGAACCCTATATAAATCCCATGAGTCCTTCACATGCCCCCACTTTGTCATTTCCCCATGTGTGGTATCTCAAGTTGCTGGCATTGTGGGTATATTTAAGACACAAGTGAGCTATATTTATAATGCAGGTGTTTTCACTAATATATGCATTTTCATGCACACTTTGCCCCAAGTCTATGCATTTTTGTGCACATAACTTGGCTGAATGTACTACAACATTCAAAGAAATGTGGATTTTGAACGACTGCTGTGTTTCATTTTTGCATATTGTTTTGGGAATTGCCAGTTAGGTTAGTTTGCCTTTAAATGCAAATCTAATCAAGCTTCTCCCCCACCCCAATGTGGAAGGAGCTGAACTGAGCTTGATAAGCTTTAAACCCCCCTTTTGCCTTTGTGGAGTACAAAGAACCTGCAGACTGGCTGTGTAATCCCCAGCAGTAGCTGCACTTCTGAAGAAGGAGCGCTACACTTAACTGCAACTTGCCCCTCTTTACAGATAGGTAGCCGTGTTGGTCTGCCATAGTCAAAACAAAACAAATTCCTTCCAGTAGCACCTTAAAGACCAACTAAGTCAGTTCTTGGTATGAGCTTTCGTGTGCATGCATGCACACGAAAGCTCATACCAAGAACTGACTTAGTTGGTCTTTAAGGTGCTACTGGAAGGAATTTGTTTTGTTTTGCCCCTCTTTGAATGGCTTTACTGGGAATTGCATGTGTGCAGGACGCAATCCACTGAATAGTTCTCCTGCACAAAGCTCACTGAATTTAAAGGCAGCTGTGTAAAACTACAGACACAGCTTCATTCATGTCAGTGAGGTTATGCACAGGCAGAGTAGGTTGCACAGGCAGAGTAGGTTGCATGCCTATGTGGCTACCCAGGTGAAATTGCACGGAGAGAGTGATGGAGAATAGAAACAGAGATTTCTAGATCATGAGTTGGGGAGGCCATAGGCCAATGCCCGTCTCCTGCTTTTATAACACATGAAGTCTTGTCCTCCAACCGGGGCAAAGATTGTGGCAAGGACAGTCCCTTTCCGGAAAGAACACTGCAACATGTCCGACAGTGCTGAGTGCACCAATCCCTTTCTGCCTAATCCTGCAGGTTCCACAGGAGAGCCTTTGACACAGCAGGATTATTTATCTGACTGCGCATTAGGCCTACCGACTCAGCAGTATAATAATGATGCTAATTAACAGTGTTCGTTAATATCTTTAAATTACCTGTGTTAGCTCCCAGGCAAAACAACCCAGTAGCGACAGTGGTGGCATGGGCCCATTTGCATCGGCGACTGACATTATGTTCATTTCACAGTTCATTAGAATGCTCTGGAGTGATACTGTCCCCAAATTGCAAGCTAATCTGAAAGAGTGAGGCCTGCTGTCTATTGGGTGCACGCAGAAGAGTTCATCCTCAACAAAGAGGTGAGCGTGGAGAAATTGGAAGGGCATCTTCCATTTGTTCTAGCTTTACGCTGTGGTCTCCAGGCAATTCTAAAGGGTGCCTTGTTCCCTCCTGGGTGAATCTGTCAGTATTGGTTTATCCCATCTTAAATTCAGTTCTCCACATTTCTGCATCACATCAATAAATGTGACATTAATAAATAATATGAGTAATCTAAGCTGGTGCCAAAGGTATTGCTCTGCTTTCCTTTGGAGCATATCAGTGTGGCCAAGAGGGAAGTCTTGTCATCTGGACAAGCCAGGACCTCCAAATACACTGTCCAGGCTTGTGCTCCAGGGAGGTCACTTTGGTGCTGTTAACGCAGTGTTTTGACTTCACCCCTGGAAGCGCAGTCCATTGTCTTTTGAGACAGACGGACGGATTGTTTGGTTGAAAAACTGCATTGCAAAATTCAGAGCCACTGGACATTACAAGGCCAGTCCTTTTACCCAGTTTGAGCCTCCACATATTTTCTTTTGTCCTTCTCGTAACACATAAAGAAAGCTAGAATGTACCTGTATGTATATGTACATACAGGTATTGCAGGCTGGTGGCTGGAATGGCTGCCATCAGGGCTCAGATGTAGATAGCAGACAGAGTGGGAATATGGAGTTCATTCAGAGCCAAGAGGCCAAGCCAGGAGCCAGAGTCAAAAGACCTGCTGGGATGCACCAGAAGGAGGAAGAGTGTTGTTGTTGTGCAAGCAATGTCCTGGCCCAACCAGAAGCCTCTCATAGCTCTTCTTATCTAGGAAAGGTCATTGGTGATGCCTGGATGGTCAGGGCCAGTCAAGTACTTGGTTCCAAACCACAGCTCTGGAAAATCAGCTTCACACAGAGCCAAGCACCCCCATCTCTAGCCCCAGCTGTCCCTCAAAGTGGTAGTGTCATTCTTATTGAACTGGAATGGCTCTAAAGATGGATTTGACAAATTCATGGAGGAGAGGGTTGTTGATGGGTGCTCCACAGTTGGAGGCAGCAGTTGCTGGAAACCACAGGAGAGGGAAAGGCTCATGTGCCTGAATCCTGCATGCTGATTTCCCACAACTGTTTGGCCACTGTGAGGACAGGATGCTGGACTAGATGGGCCATTTGCCTGATCCAGCAAGCTCTTCTTATATTCTTATGCTCTGATTGGAAGGTCAGAAATCATAGTTGCAATGTGATCTGAATGAGGAACTTGCTGGGTCATCGATACCATTCTACATATATATAGCTGAACTGTTCTCAAAGAATCTGAGTCTTTCACATAGGCACAAATTGCTAGCCCTCCTAGAAATCTTCCAGTTCCAAGACGAACTAGCAACATCATTAATCAACAAGGATTCATTGTGTGGCCCTCTCCTTCCAGAATCCCTTGTGGAAAGGCAAATAGTTCTCATGCCTCCCTCCCTCTGAGGATGAGATGAGACAGAAGGGCCCAGACCCCATGTGCTTAACAAATCAGAAGGCAATTCATCTCCCGGAGAAAACAAGTGATATTTACATTATTAAATCACAATTACAAAGCAAATCAGCTGCAGAAAGAAAGGAGCCCATTTTCATCAATTATTACTGAACTGAACGTAATTTTTCAATCACAGCCAGATTGTAAATGGATGCTTCTGTGCAGCCAGAACTCTTTCACCATCATATTTACTAATCAAGTATTAACTTCTTGGAATTACGAATGACATTGTGGAAAGAAAGTAGGCAAATGGGAGGGGGGAGCTGGGGGGCGCATAAGGAGAACGAGAAAAAGATGCACTTGTACTAATTACAAAAAAGTAAAATTAGGCATGACAAGCACTTCAGCGATAGGACAATGAGACATCTCTTGGGCCAGAATAAAAAGGGAGTGGGGCATTGAGCTTCTTGCTTCTGACTTGGGTGGAAAGTAGATGTTGCCAGCTCACTGAGACAGACAGAAAAAGCAGAGGCAAAGTGTTATTTTATTTATTCATTATTGTGTTCCTATCCCACCGTTTCTCCTGCGAAGAAGGTTAAGCTGAGAGGCAGTGATTGGTTCAAGGTCACCTGGTAAGCTTCATGGCCAAGTGGGAATTCGAAACCCGCCGTGGACTCCCAGGTCCTAGTCCGAAACACTAACCACTACACCATACTGGCTCAAATAATATATATTATATGTTTATTATTTTATTGCATTTAGATCCCACATTTTTCTTGAAGAAGCTCAATATAGCATACATGGTTTCCCCCCTCCTCATGCAATTCCCATGTCCTGGTCCAATACATTGGCACTCCAGTGTTGCAGAGTTCCAAGTTATCAGCCTGCTGATTATTACCTTGAATACACAGACTGCAGAACATCCCTGGAAAGAGTCACCAAAAGCCAAAGGCTTCTGGTTGTTAGCTGTGTGGTAAATCTACTGTACGGCTTGAAGAAAATACCTTAAGAGAAATAAGCCAATGTAGTTTTTTGCCACGAGGACTACAATTTGTGCTTCATAGCCAGCTACAGAGTTATATTTGACCCATCTCTTGCAAGGGCCCACTTTTCTGCAACATCACTCTTAGAATTATGGGTGAAATATTTCCTATATCAAACTTCCTAAGTTAGGGGTGGGGCACATGTGGCCCTTCAGATACATCTCCAACAGCACCTGGAAAGTCACAGGTTCCCCATTCCTGGGTTAAAAAGATGACAAATAATTTTCAAGTCAATCTAGGCAATGTTTCTCAGCAGGCATCCCTAGACATCTCTCAGTTATCAGCTGATTTTGTCTAAAGAAGCATTCTGATAACTTTCAAGGGAAACAAAAGCAAACAACCCCACCTAAAATGTTTCTATAAGATTAGTGACATTTATTGATGAAGCTTTACCCCTCAAATTTGACTTCTGCATTTCAGAATAGTGTTTTTGTGAAAGAGCTGCAGAAGTACTGCAAGTGAGCAGAAATCGACTCTGTTAAAATATACCGGATGAGCATTTTCAATATACATGGAAAGCTACCTGCTTTGCTCTGTAAGCATTATGTTACAAGCAACATGTTTTTCACTTAAATTGACATATAAAAATAAACAGTAGAAATACAACATGTGATGAGTCTTCTCAGAGCACATTATTATTCTTATTATTATTAGTCATTTTTGCCATGGCAACTCAAGGTGACTTACAATATTTTAAGCAAAAAACACATGCAAATATTAAAACCAGCATAAAAATCCAATATCTACAAGACAATTAAAGTATCCCACAACATAACCACAGCACACATACCGCAGTATTACTTCAATCATAATTACCTACCCAATATTGCAGAAAACAGCTCCCAAGTCAGCTAAAGAATGCCTTTCTTTTTATAGAAAGTGTTGACGTTCCTAACTTGGATGCATGCCATGTTTTACGGAGCCAATGGACATAACGTCTGTAAAATTTCCATTTAGCAGCAATCAGCATTTTTCTTTTCTTTCTCTGCCATGATCAACATTGTCTCTATAAATTGATAATTACACTTATTAACTGAATCTTTAATACAGCCAGTAGGAACATGTCTAATTTTAATGGAATTATATGCTTAAGAAAGCTGACAACGTCTGTATAGTAGCCCTCAGTTTTTGAACATCCCTACCAAAGATATGTAGCTGGGGAAACCTTGCCACAGCTCCAGAAATGTCAAAATACTTTTCAATGGTGTGAAGCTAATTTCAGCTTGAGTGCTAATATGAGCAATGGATTCCAGGAGTTCATTCTGCAGGCCGTTCCTGTCTCACTCTGAGAACATGAGCGTGAGTTTCAAGTCATTAGTCACTTAGTTTGGAAGTTCTTACAGGGAAGTTAAAACAGCCCATTGAAAGGCAAGCAGTGTCTCTCTCTGTTGAATGTCTCAGGGTGGCCTCATCTCTCATCACAATTCATCGAGCAAATCATTACCAGCAGCCAAGGCTGTCTGCCAAGCCAATGAGATGCACCAGTGATTCCTTGCTGAGCCACTAAGATTGATATCCCACCAGAAACACCTGAAGTGACTCTAAAGATGGATTAGTCATCAGCGACTTCAGCCCTATTGCCACGACAATGTGTATGGAGATGATAGAGAAGGGGCTTATATCATCATGATGATAGGTGATCGGAAGACCTCGGGGAGGAAAAAGGAATCTGAAGTGGGAAGCAGTGAAAATGCAAAAACAAACAAACGACCAGAAACCAACCTAGCAAGAGAAGTGAGGAACCATCCATCAGACTTCACCTAGATATCTCTCTATTCATTTTCTCTCTCCATTCCTCTTATCTCCCAATTCACTCTGCCTCACCTCCTTTGGCACTACTAGTTCCATTTCATTCATAAGGGAAACATTTAACCACACGAGCAGAATGAATTCATAGCCATACCCTGGGCCATTCCACACTGAATTTACCCACCCTCCCCCTCCATTCATGGACAACTACAAGCCATGATTCAATTCCCACCAGAATCCAAATATTACCATCTCCTTCACATCACACATAACTTTCCACACTTACTGATGCATCATTATTTTTTGCATAAATATACAAAGCAGCACAATAAACAAAGATGTATGGTTTGGTGAACTTCTTCCTGAAGCACAGATCATGATCTAGCTTGAGCATCCTCACTGCTGTGAGTATTAACATGAAACTGTTCAGCTCTTGGGAATCCAATATGGTGGATGATTGGCTTCAGGGTAGATGACAGCTCAGTGACAGAGCATGTGCTTTGCATGCAGAAGGTGCTGGTTTCAATACCAGGCATCTCTGGAAAAGACTCCTGCCTGAAATCCTGAACAGCTGCTGAGAATGTAGGCAATAATGGACTTGATAGATCGATGGTCTGACTAGATATAAGTGATTTCCCTATGTCCCTGTTCAAAATGGCAGTGAACTCTTTGTGCGTTGATGGTTTTAAAAATGCCAAAAAAATGAGATGTTTGTCATGGGTTTCTGTAGCAGCAAAATGGACTCACCTTTAAAAGATGACTTTCATAACTATGATAATTTTAAAATTTGCCACTACCATGCAAGCTCCATGCAATGCCAAAAGGTTTCAGGGGGAAAAGTTTGCCTCTGAATGGAAAATCTGTCATGTTTCAAAAGTCAATTGCAATCAGCCATGGCTTATATAAGATCACCCAATACTTGAAAAGTTATATTGAATAGCTATCAAAACTCAAACCTCCCCCACTGACTCTGAAGCACAAAAAACATGAGCGAGCACAATGGGAGCATGAGCTTACCACTCAGAAGCTGCTGCCTTCTGTAATTGCTCAAACAAACAAAGGTTGACTTGGGTACTTCTTCTCGTATAAGAGGGTCAGCGGTGCACATGAACTGTCATTTGCAAAGGGAAAGGATGGCCGAGCAGAGATGAACAACTGCAGAGAGCCCATTATAGAAACAAAAGCAACTCAGAACTAAGTGGCGCAGTGTCTCTCCTGGCACATAGTGATTATCAGTCATTATCATTTATTTGGGGCTGAATATGCTGCCTATTTTACTCTTTTATGAAGGATGCTGATAACTTCTATTGACAAACCAAATCAGCAAGTATTGTTATTGTTCTCTACAGGTATCCTAAACCCCAGCATCACTGAATACCCCAGAAAAGATGGGCCAGTCCATATGGAGCATCCTGCATTGTAGCTGCTAGCCCGAGGTTGGACTAGATGACCCCCAGTATCTCAGACAATTTATTATTCTATGAGAAGGGAAGAGAGGAGAGAGGCATGAAACATCTGTTTCAAGTGCACCCGTTATGTCTCTCTCACTATCTAGTTCTGGATTCAGAGATTAAAAAGCTGTATCCTTGGGAACTGGCAAAAAATAAAAAAAAATCACAGCAAGACTTCATTTACCATGCATCATAACCTCTCAGACAACCTCTCCACCCCTATGCTGCATGAGAACAATATATCTTAATTAGCTGGGCCCAACCCAGGCACCTAGGATGTAGTTAGTCAGCCACTGTGAAATGGCTCTTGCAACAGAAGGAACGGACTGCTCCGTTGTGGCTTGTTAATGAGGTGTTTACAGGAAGTGCCTTTGTAGGATCCCTGAGAACCAGATTTGGCCTTTGTAGGATCCCTGAGAACCAGAAGTTCCAAACAAAGGAGGAGTCGTGGATAGAGGAAAAAACAAGTACACCACCTTTGAGTTCCTTGGGGGAAAAGTTGGGATATAAATGCAGCGAACAAATTTGCTGTTGTTTAGTCGTTTAGTCATGTCCGACTCTTCGTGACCCCATGGACCAGAGCACGCCAGGCACTCCTGTCTTCCATTGCCTCCCGCAATTGGGTCAAACTCATGCTGGTAGCTTCGAGAACGCTGTCCAACCATCTCATCCTCTGTCATCCCCTTCTTCTTGTGCCCTCAATCTTTCCCAACATCAGGATCTTTTCCAGGGAGTCTTCTCTTCTCATGAGGTGGCCAAAGTATTGGAGCCTCAGCTTCAGGATCTGTCCTTCCAGTGAGCTCTCAGGGCTGATTTCCTTAAGAATGGATAGGTTTGATCTTCTTGCAGTCCATGGGACTCTCAAGAGTCTCCTCCAGCACCATAATTCAAAAGCATCAATTCTTCTGCAATCAGCCTTCTTTATGGTCCAGCTCTCACTTCCATACATCACTACTGGGAATACCATCACTTTTGGTATACTTTTGGTATTTCCGAAAGCTGTTACAGGAGTATCAAAACACACTCATAAATCAACCTGAAGCTCTGGGTGCACATTGGTGGCCTGAGAACGATGGTGATGGCCTGTCTTTGGAGGCTGCACAACATTTAGCACAGATGGGAAAGCATGAGAAACAGAGCACAAGCAAATCTGCCAAATACCAGTGAATATTCCCAATAATAACCATTTCCAGCTGAGTTGGAAAGTGGAGGGTTGGCATGTTGTACACCAGTGAATGAGTGCAGTGGAACGGGCCCCCAGTTAATACATCAAAGGCCAAAGCATTTTGTAAACCAGCCCAATGGTGCCATGGGGGGGGGGGGTGTGCTGAGTAACTCCCATTTCATGTCAAGATGCTCAGCCACTGTCCCACCAATACCTCCAGAGTATGGCAGCTGGTCAGTGGATGAGAGCTGTAGTCTAACAACATCTGGAAGACACCATGTTGGCACAAACTTTTCCTGTTGTGTGGCTCTTGCATATAGATACCAGTAGTTCCTATTCATACTCACTTAACCAGTTCCATCTCACTGGAGCACCCATCAAAGAGAGTCAGTGGTGGTGTAGTGGTTAAGGTGTTGGACTAGGACCTGGGAGACTAGGGTTCAAATCCACCACTCAGCTAAGCAGTTCACTGGGTGACATTGCACCAGTCACTGCCTCTCATCATAGCCAACCTCACAGCATTCTTGTGGGGCTTAAATGGAGATCAGAAGAACCAAGGAGCTCGAGCTTCTTGGGAAAAAGGGGTGGGATAGAAATGCAACAAATAGTAATAAATGTGTTCAGGTTACATTTTATGTAAGTTGAAGGGATATGAGCTGAGGTTTTGCTCGTGTGGGATGCTAGCCCATTGTTATCTCAAGGGGTTGCAACTGAAGGGATATTACAAAGGCTTATATATCTGCAAATGAAAAGCTCAGAACAAAAGGAATTGCCCGGGGTGGCTGCCTGCCTAAAGGAGATCTCAGAGCGCTGCAAATGCCGAAACAAAACTTCATCAAGCAAAGCTCCCCTGCAGCCCATGAAGAGAAATAACTTTTAAAATTAATGCTTGGAAAAAGCCACCCTAATGCATCTCAATTATCAGCAAAGAAACTGCTTGGGAAGTGAGTGTGGCGAGTTATTTATTTTCATAGCTCTTAACATAAATATTGTAAAAAAAGAAAAGAAAAGAACCCCAGAAATTCCAAGGTCTATAATTTGGAGAGCTGATGCTTTTTTTCTTCTCAAGAGCACAAACACACACGCCCCCTTTTTGATTCATCTAGATGAATCCCCAGGGATGTGTGAAAATCATCCTTCTATTTCTGCAAATACTATCCCAGCTTTCTGCATGCTGGCATGTTCATGAGACTTTATGGCAAAAGTGGGCCTTATGCAAAATGGGCCTCACCCTACATGCACCGCAAGAGGACAGACAGCAGTAGAGATCCAAATCATCACATGTGTGATTGTTTTAATCGCACACCATGTTCCCTGTTCAGAAGCACAGAAAGGCATAAAAATTAATGCAGATCTGAATTACCGTTGCAAGCTCAAAATGCCTTAATTGCACAGCCGCTTGCATAATTATAGCACCACTTTGTTTGCATATCCAACAAGAATATTCTGAAACCTCTCACCTGTTTGGGATGATCAACTGCAACAGAAAATACTAGCCAGGCCACTTTGCTCCTCTCTGCTTGCATGGTGAGGAAGCAAATCACAATCCCTGTTTTAGTCTTACATCCCAACCAGAGACTGTGGCTTGCTTTACTCCGAACAAACTATGATCTGTAGCTAAGGTTTCTTCTTGTATTCTTAACCATGGTTTGTTGGCATGAAACAAACCATGCTTCCTAGCATGGGTGTAACACTAAGCCAAGGATACCACACTAGCCAGAAGAAAAACAAACCAAAATGGTGTATTCATGGCAAAGAGATAGCTGTGGTCACAAGGCCACTGTTTCCTCTTCATAGGGGTGGACAAATCTATCAATTGTTTTTTCTCATTTCCCCAGTCTTAAATTCTGTTCCACACATTTATGCAGCAATTTCTGATTCTTTTTCTTAAAGAAAACATCCTCATGAAAAGTTAACAATTCAGTGTGAATTTCTCCCAATAAACACATTTTTGTTTGCAGTTTTGACTAACACACATTTTTTGCAAGGATTTCTCCATAATATAATGCATTTTTGTATATCATTTTCAGTAATATATGCAATTTCTGCAGTCACCCCTAATATATGCATCACTGTGCACATTGGTTTGTTGGAGAACTGCATTGCAAAATTTGGAGAAGTGCAAATTTTGAAGAATAGTTGTGTTTTGGTTTGCATGTTGGTTCAAGAAGTGTGAATTAGGGAGTTTCTCATTAAAATACAACAAACAAACAGAAGAAACAGGTTTCTCCTGTATTCCTACATCTTTAAGATTTGAAAATACTAATAGAGATCCCTAAATTTCCACTTCTCTGAATGTGTATGTGCAACTCTTATACCAAAACAGGGGCCCTGCACTCTTGACTAAATGTACCCAGAAAGTTCCACTACAGACAACACAGAGGATGCTTCCTGATGTGTTTATTGGCAGGCAAACACAAACTGATGAAGTACCGGTACTCTCAGGTCCTGAGTGAATTGGAACTGGTTAGTGGGAAAATATTGGTGTAAACTAAATATAAAAACTAAAATGGAACTAAATTTAAATTACAATTAAAAGAGGTTATTGAGCTTCTATTAGGGCTGAGTCAACAGCTCCTTGTGGTTTTAGGATTATACTTCTATTGATTTCAAAAACCACCTCTCCCTTCAATTGCTTTTCGGTAAATGCCTGTGGAAATGTTTGCCTGTTCACCTCTCTCTACTGTGCTCAACCAGATTTCCTTTTGTGCCACATTTCTATGCACAGATCTGGACTTTAAGGCTCCATGTCCAAGCACTTGTTGTTGTTGTTTGTCCTGGAGCTTTCCCTGCAGAAACTCATGTTTTACAACTGAATTGTGGCTCATAGTCATCGAATTTGTCAAATGCTTTTTCAAAGCCATCCAAGCGGGAGTGAGTACCATAGTTTAAGTATGCAGAAGTACTTTCTTTTATCTCTCCCATATCTTTCAGCATTCAGCTTGAACTGTTCTTATTTTATTTATTTTATTTTTTAAAAAAATCAAGAGAGTTCAACCAGTCAGGTGGTCTGCAGAGGAGATATATTCATTGAAAATGTCTAGTAAACCAGATTGGTAGATTGAAAATGTCTAGTAAACCAGATTGGTATTGAGGGTATTTGGTGAGCCAACATGACTCTGTTGAGGGATTGGTGACTGGAGTGATAGTTCTGTGGCATTATGGCAGTGGATAAAACCAAAGGGTAACTCTTGAATAAATGTGCTTCTTCTTCTTCTTCTTCTTCTTCTTCTTCTTCTTCTTCTTCTTCTTCTTCTTCTTCTTCTTCATTTGCAACACTTCCTAATTCTCCCCGATAGTATTTCACTTAAACACACATCAGGTTTGCAACAACAAGTAGTCATTTAATACTTGTGAAAGCACATCCAAAATGTCAAGTTTGCACCGTACATCCCTGACAAGGATTTGGGCACTCTAGTATAGGCTGTTTAAGGGTCACAGCCACCAATTCTTCTTCTATCTATGGTATGGCAGCATTGGGTTGGTGCAGCAACATTTCCAAACAAATACAGCCACAAACAAAAAAGCAAATGCTAATGGATGCTGCAGACTATAGTAGCACAAGTGTGTGCATGTGTACTTCATTTGTGTGTGTTTAGACACACACCCTCATTTGAATAAGCTGAATTTGGATTATAAATATAAAGAACAGACAAAAAGGATTTTTTAAAAAATAAATAAATAAATAAAAAGAGGGAGAGAAATGCCAATTAATGGCTTTTCTTTGCAGAAGAAGAAGGAGCAGAGGAGTCACAATAGGAGAAAGAGTGATAAGAATATTTCTCCCCTGCAATTGTAAAACTAAAGGATAATAAAAATTGAGCAGGCACACTTTAAAGGCTCTCCCATTAGCCAGCTTGAGATACCGTGCCTATTGTTGCTACAGGTGGGAGATTATTTCTCAGCCTGCCACAGGTTGATAACAATTCCATCCTCTGGCCGGAAGGCTTATTGATAAAGAGGCAGAAATAGCACTTGAGGAGCCAGTGTGCAAAAGCTTTCCTCTAGGAGAGGGCTTTAGCCACTTGGCTCCTGTAGAACACCAGTACACAGTTTTCGAGGCCACTTTGAGCCTCTTCGTGCAAGGCAAAGAATGGTCCTTTCCTGTTGGAGTGTTGTGATTCCTGCTCAGGATCTAGCTTCTGGCAGTCATGGGCATGAAGTTTCTGGGCAGCTATTTTAATGAGGCCAGGCCACAGTGAGGCAGGTCTTGCAGCAAACAACATGAGAGAAATGCCTTTGCTGCTCAGGGTGAGAAAACTTCTGTCCCTCCTGATGTTTCTGGACTACAACTGCCATCATCTCTTGCCATTGGGCATGCGGGATGGAGGTGATGTGTGTTTGGATTCCAACAGGGCCAAAAGAAAGTGCTTGTGCATGCAACACATAATTAAAGTATGGAACTCACTCCCAAAAGAAGCAGTGGTGGCCATCAGCTTGGATGGCTTTCAAGGAGGATGAGATAAATGCAAGGAGAATAAGGCTACCAACAGCCGGGATGGATGTGAACTGCTTCCACTGTCAGAAGTACCGTAATATGCTTCTGAATACTACTTGTTGTAAACTGCCCTCTGTCTGCTCCTCAGAGCTGGCACATCACATAGGGCTGGGCCTCAGTGGTGGCAGCCTCTCTTCCTTGCCCACTCCATAGCAGCCGCTACAAGCTGCCCAAGGGAGGAGGCCGGCAGCACTGGCCCTGGTGAGGCCACAGGATGCTCCCTCACAACCACCGCCACCATTGTTTGGTTCATCCTCCTTCCCATGCTTGGTGGTAGTGAATTAGTGGAGAAAATAGGGACATTTGGGGGGATATGTAGGCTGGCTAGATACTATGAGAACAGGATGCTGGACTAGATAGGCCCTTTGCCTGATCCAGTAGGGTTCTTTTTATAAGACGGATTCCACATTCCTGTATTACTCAGGATCTTTTCTAGGAAGAAAGGCCTACCCACCTGCCCTGCATTGGCCTATTCTGTGCAAGATGCTTCTTTGTTTTTTTCTGTATTTCCCTCTGTTTCAGGCCTGGGGAACCTAAGGTCCAGAGGCTAAATGTGTCTCTAGGCCTCCTTACCCAGCCCACGTGAATCTCCCCAGGTTACACCCTCCACATCCTCCATCCTTACAACACACACCCCCTCAGGTGCCTTAGTCTTTCTACAATGCTTGTCTGAACGGAGGACGGGCAGCATTGTGTGTTTGTAAAAATCATCAACTTTGTGCAGCTGGAGTGCAGCCTCCTGTACAAAGGAAAGAGCCAGGTCTGTTGCTTTTCCCTGCTCCTCTCCACCAGGAGTAGGAATCAAGGCTAATGAAAGAGGATTTCTGAATGAAGCACAATGTCTTCATATTGTGAAAATGGTCTCAGTTAGGGTGGGTGGAAGGAGGTGAGACACAATCACAGATTCAGAAGCTGTGCCAGCAAGCACTGTCCAGAGGGGTATTTGTGTTAGCCTGTTGCAGTCTTGTGAAAGTCTTGTGACGACTTAAAGACTGGCACCTTTTATTATGGCATAAGCTTTTGTGGGCTAGTCTTTGAGGTGCAATGGTGCAGATAAGTAAATACTGAGAATTCTTAATAGATCTAGTTTGAATGATACTTGGCTAAGCTGGGAAGCAGGAGAACTAATCATGCAGAAAAATTATAGAAGGACCAAAACCAATTTTTGGCTCTCATACACATAGATTTTGTTACTCCAGAAGCACTCCAGATTTGGAAGAGTTAAAAAGCTCACCGCTACTCAAGAGGCTTGTTCCCAGCATCTTCTATAAAGGACTTCCAAAGACTCGTTAAGAGGGACAACATTCGGTAATGCATCCCCCTTGGTAGTAATAATCACAACGTGTAGAAAATGAGCATCTCTTGGTGATATTTACGTATCCCAGCAACAAAAGACATCCTGTTCTGTAATTCAGCAAGAAAGAAAAAAGCAGCAAAAGGGGAAGCCAAACATATACAGGCTTTCCATGGAAACTAGGTCAAAGCATTCAGGATAACAACCCTGAATTCAGCAGACCCTGGCAACTTTGGACAATACCAGGCTTTCAGAACGCTGAAGGTTATTTGAGAAGGGAGAAGTGCTTGTTCGGAGCTCCAGGAAACCTGCTGACCTCATCATAAAGAAAGCAGAACATTTCCCAGAGACAGGATGCAGTAACTTTTCAACATGTCTGCAAAGGGACATGGAAATTTCCTTTGTACCAGGTGAGACCATTTGCTTACCTAGCTTGTTATCATGCACTCTGTCTGGCAGCAGCTCCCCTTTGCTTGGGATTGAGCCTGGGACCTTTTTGCATGCAAAGCCTGAGCTCTACCACTAACTTGTGATGTCCCCGTTTGGTTCTTGGGAAGCACACAGAGGCAGATTTCCTCATTCTTTAGGCTCCTCACCCATCAGCACTTGAGTTGGGAACAACTAACCCTGCACCATCTCTTCCAGGGGTGACAAACTTGTGGCCTTCAAGATGTTGCTGAAGCACAACTCCCATCATCTTAGATCATGGGCCATGCTGGCTGGGGCTGGTGGGAACTGGAGTCCAATAGCATCTGGAGGAGCTACACAGGTTACTGACTAACACTGTACATGCACAGACATCTAAACTGATTTGGGGTTCTACACAGAACTTTTGATCTGACCTAGGATGGTCCAGGGCTCATACCAATTTGAGGCCTTACACAGTCATGTGTTTGGGAGTGGACAAAATGAGATATGACTCTCCTTTCCCACACCTCCCAAATGTATGTTTCTTCAGGGTTTTAAACCCAGATAAACATATGGTTGTGGGAGAGAAAAGGACACATATAGGCCGCTGTCAGAGTCACCCGTGGTCCCAGCTCACAAGAGACCAAAGTCCACTCCAGCTTATGTACAAAAGCTTTTATTGAAGAACATTATTAGCTTTACATCCGAGCTCCGTGACTCTACGTCTGTTACGCTTAGACCGCTGAAGTACCCTCTGAGTCGGTCCCCCCTCTACACCAGTTTAAGAGGCTTGTACTGGTCCACCTCTTTCTCTCTTTCCTTTTCCGCAGGGTCTTTCTGCCCCCCTGTGTTCTCTCCCTTCGGGACTCTCCAGAGGCTGAGTCCTCTGCCGCCTCCTCCCCCCCTCCTTTGGGCTTTGGGACCAGGCTCCTCCCCAGGACTCTCTTCATTTCTGCGCGCCTCCCATTTTGAACTTGGCGCGCGTACGTTGCTCCTGACCTTGCCTTCGACAGTTACACTGCCCTCGATACTACTTTCCTCCCCTTCCGGCAGGACGTTTTGCCCTGATCTCCTTCCCCTCTCTGCTTCCTGTTCTGCTCCTTCTGACACACTGGTCACTCCTCCCCCCTCACTCCGTTCCAGCGGAGCAGCCGGTCTCGCTCTCCAACTCCCACTGGGGGTTCCCCCTTCGTTTCCCTGCTCCTGACTGCTTCCCCCTCTAGCTTCCCTTGGCTTGACCAGAGGGGCTCCCTTTTGGGAGTCCTCCGATTCACTGGACGGACTCATGGACAATCTTGGGTCATTGTCATCCTCTTCCTCGTCACTCTGGAATCCTTCCCCCTCACTCTCTGTCTCCTCCCTCATCTGCGCCTCTCTCCCTGAACCCCTGACAGCCGCTTTCATGTCATACCCACTCCAGCCAACCACCCCCTTTGACAGTCCTGAATCACTCCAAGTGGAACCAGCTAGCCCTAAGGTGATCTGGTGCTGCTTCAACATAATCTGGCTAAATCCTGAGTCAATGCAAATTGGCCTGTTTCTATGCAGAATCTGGCTGTATTTAGTGCACAGCCATATTCGCCACCCCTGATCTATTGCATCTTGCAAGTGGATCTCCCTCACAAGGCCTTAAATGTATTGTGGTAATGGCTGATCCAATTCAATGCTGCTGCCACTCTGTCCACACCAACCATCCTGCTGCCTTGTTCCTCCCCTCTTGGTAACCAGCAGCGACATGTTGTGTTTGGAATCTGGGTCACCAATGCAGCCCCGCCCACGTCATCATCCACTCCTAAATGCACTTGCTCATTTCTTCTTCTTTGCACTGTTGCTTCTTGACTTCGCATCATGTCTGTAAGAAATTTAACCTTTCTGGCAGAAACCTGCCTCTTTCACTCTCTGAATAGCACTTCGTTGAATTTTAAGCAATGATGATAATGATGGTAATGATGGAATCGCAATGGTGAGGCTGCTGGGAATGGTCCCAGCACCACTCTGCCTTATTATTTATTTCAAAATGCATCGATCCTACTCTCTCAACCATTCATCCGCTCATATGGGCTCCCAATAAAATATCAATAGAACAATCATCATAAACAAAAACTGATCTATAAAGCATACAATAGAACAGCAAAGAGGGTTGAAAAAGAGAGAGAAAATAAACAGAATGGGAATAATTGAATCAGAGGAGCTGAAGCATATGGTATCCCAAGCAACTGCTAAAATAACTCTGAAAGGCCTCCAAGTTGAAGCTTAGGCAGGCCACATGAGGCAGGAGATATTGGGTTGTCTCCAACTAAGTTCTTGTAAGAGTAGACTGAATGAAATAAATGAACCCAAGTCTTTTCTATTAATTTCAATAGCTCTACTCTAGTAGGACCAGCAGTGGATGCAACCCATGGAGCCAGGTGGAAAGAGCTAGCCCATGTCCTCATCAGGGTCACTGATGGCCATGGACAGACTCAAAAATTGCATGGTCCTTTCAGAAGCTGGAGTGAGGGTCTCATGTTTGAGCTACTGCAACCCAGTAGTTTTAATACATGCATTTTTGGAGCACTTTTCCTGGGGTGGCCAGCTCACCATGCCACACTCCCTGCCATCTCCACCATACCCCACTCTCTGCCTCTCATTAAACACAGCAATGTGGCTGACAAGAGGTCAAGTACACAACCTTCCTCATTGGCCAGCCCTGTCCTTTCCTCTAATACACACTTTTTTCTACACTTTTTTTGTTCTTGGTTGGAAAACTGCATTGCAAAATTGAGAAGAGTGGATTTTGAAAGATAGTCCTTCTCTGGTTCAGTAAAATACAAACCAAATGAATCCCTCTCCTCTCTTCCTAGGAATCCCTCCAGTATACAAGAGGTCTGCACCAACCTAACTTTGTGAACAGATGGAGCATGTTGCAAGTCCTTCCATGAAGACCTTGGCTGAGCATCGGAGGCAGGCACCTTCAGATCCAATCTCCAAAGGGAAGATGAAGGGGCTAGACTGTTGTGAAAAATATCCATCTCACCAAGGAATAGAAGAAACAGATGGGTCTTGAGTATGGAAGCCCTCCAGATTCCCTTTCCTGCAATGCCTCCTTGCCTTGGCACACTCCTTACTGCAATCATGTCTAGCACTTCTCTGCCTGTCGCAGAGTTTAAAAACAACCTGCTTTCATATTGTTACGCTCATTCGCAAGGATCCCACACAGGGGCCATGGCTGCCAAAGAAGAACAGCAACCAGCTCAGCATCTCTGCAGGGAGCAATATTTAGCAGTGCACAGCAATGCTGTGTTAACAGTTGGGGAAGGAAAATAATAGATTGCACTTCCCTAGGGGGGATTGGTGGGGTAGGAAGAACACATTTTCCCCATGTCCTGCTAGACCACTGAGACTGGCGATGAGAAATCACAATGAAATGTTTATCAGGATGTCACACAGTTGGCCTTTAGAGCAGCAGAAGTCTTTAACCTTCCAATGCAGTTTATGGGGAATGGATCCATGACTCAGTGTGGTTTATGGCTCATCCACACTTAAACTTGTCATGTGCCTAGAAAGCACAGGTCCTAGCAGTTTTGCATTTGTCCGCTACTTTCCCTTGGAAAACCTGCTCTTTAGTGTTAAATCAGTGCAAATGTCAATATGGGGGAAACTAAAGACTGCTGCAGTCTGAAACAGTGTGTTTATGAACTCCTTGATCCCACCTTCTGAGGTGAGGTGGGTGGTCACAGGAGAAAGAGCCTTCTCAGTGGTTGCACAAGTAGGACATGCAACAAAATGCTGCAGCGTGGAGTTCTCCTGTTCAGGGTTCCAGTCAGCCATGCCCTTTTCCCGGATGCTCTATTCCATTCTCCTCTCCTCCAGTTTTTCATGTTTGTGTATCCATTCCCCAACAGTCAGTTAGCATTCTGTGCTGACTCAGCATGCCGAATCCTCACTGAGCTTTTGAGGGGTGTGTGTGTTACTACTCTCTTAGGGCCCCCCCAACATGCCCCAAACTTGGATCTTGGCATTCATAGTCACCAAGCTACTCATGAACTCAAATGTACATATTTACTTTAGCTCTTGTGGGCTCTGTGAAATTAGCCAGTGATGCGGCTTAAGGATTTCTTTATTCAACGATGCATTCCTTTGAGTTGTCTGCCTTATTGTGTGATCACAGCAGGAGAATCTATTTACTAATAAGTGGGGTTTCCACTTCCCCCGTTAGTTTTCCAAGTCATCTGAATTCCTGTCATGTGTGCTTTGCTTTATTGATTGCTGGGTGAACTTTCAGTACTCCTTATCTCTGAACCAGTATCTAACAGGTGAAAGTATTTAAGCATGTTGATAGAAGACATGAAAGGACATAGGAGGGAGGGAGGGAGAGTTATACCATCCTGTGATCTGGCAGCCTGGTCTGCAATACAGTTTAGGAATATAGGAAGCTGCCTTGCACTGAGCCAGACCACTGGGTCCATTGGTCCATCTGGCCCAGGATGCTTTCCCAGAGCTAACTGGAGATGGCAGAGATTGAACCTGGGACCTTCTGCATGCAAAACAGATGAGTTACAGACCATTCCTAAATTACTGGGAGGTGGCAGGGAGACTGCCGCTGTGTGGACACACCATACAGTCCTTTAACATCTCATTATTTTTGTCCCACTGCTATGAGGAACAGGAAAGAAATGTGTTTCTCTAGCCTTAGTGGGAGGAATATATGGATGGGGAGTTCCTCTGAACTGCAGGAAATGTTATATTGATGGTGATCTTGAAAGAAGAGGAGTAAATGAGTATTGGAACGTTTGAAAATTTTAATAATGCTGTGTTATTTTGTTATTTTCATTGTACTATTCCCATTGTGTTCTCCTATACTAGCACTTCTATCAAACTCTTATATTGTGGATAATACAAATGTGTTTATTTGGTTTAATTGCCTCTGAGTCTGCTTCCACACCAGTCCTAGATTGAACCCTGAAAACCAATAATAAGAGATTACACATGTACAAGAATTTGTAGATCTAACATTGAACGATTGCTTGTCAAAACTAAAGTGGATAGAATCAGATGCAAGGGAAGTCTGGGATACTTGTCTGTACCAGTAAAGCTACAGTATTAGCATAAGAAATACAAACTGGTGTATGCAGCACTCTTAGGAACACTCTCTCCCCCTTCTCCCACTCCCTCTGTGTGTGTTTTCACTCAAAGGCTCTCCCCTTTCACAGGGCTGACCCATACTCCTTCAGGGAGCACCCTAATGGGGGATAGATGAAAGAATTAGCATTTGAGTGGCACAACAACACTCTTGGTCCTAGCATGGTAGGAGATTTGGGGGTTCAAATTCATAGAAAGTCTCAGATTCATTTTGCACATTAAATGTGACAATGGGAATCTCAACGGTCGTAACATCAGCCAAACAGGAAGGGAACAAAAAACTCTTATAGTCCATAACATTTTATTTTGTGGCTTGTTTGCTTGTTTGCTTGCTTGCTTGCTTGTTTGTTTGTGTGTTTGTTTGTTTAATATCCACCCTTCATCTGAAGACCTCAGGGCAGTTCACAAGATAAAAATACAGGATAAAAACACAAAATAAATAGTTTGAACAAAATAATAACCCCCCTTCCCACAAAAAAAAAACAACCACACATTTAAAAGGCCATAGAATATTAATACACCCATGGCTGAATAGAGGAAATCTGCTGTAAAGGATGTCAAGGGATGTTGGAAAGTAACCTCTTGCTGTTTTGTTTTTCGCTCGACTGAGGGAAAGCCAACAATTCCAAGGTCTTCACAACTGACCATGTTAGGACGTGACCCTGAGTAATCCCAATTAATTAGCACGAGTCTGCTTGCAACCTACCAGGTAGAGTTCAACTACAATTAGGCAGAATGTACTCCCGAACATGACACATTTTTCGACTTGCCAAAGTGCTCTGTCAAAGCCAAGATCTGAGGCTGAGCTCCAACCAAGTCAAGTCAAAGAGTCAGTAACACCTATGAAGATAGCCTACTGAGTGCTATCTGCTCACGGATATTTTAGTAGGGGGGATGTTCAGACACTGGCTGCTATTCAACTGAGTTTCTCTCAGAGTAGACATATTGAGATTCATGGCCCTAACTGAGTTATGTTCATTAATTTCAGATGATGAACATCCCCAAATGCCTCCCATAACAATATATACTACTATTGCATTCTTGGGTGAGGGTATTCGGGTGAGACAAATAAAGTACATTCGCTGGACTGTAGACCTTAATGCAGGCCCAATGTGTGCTGGGTCTCAAGTCATTAGAGATATGCATCCACCTCCTCCTCTTGTTGGGTCTCCTCTTGTCATTCTTGAGGGCCACATCTTTCAAAGATTGCATGCCAGACATGGGCACAGTAAGAGCTGATGATTGGCAAGGACAGAGGTGTGGGAAGAGCCGTGGCTGTTAAAGTGGCATAACAGTTTGGCATGGCTTTAAATGTTTGGTGTGGATGCGGTCATTGTTAATCCAACCCCTAACAACTCTCAGCCCCCCTAACAAGCTACAATTCCCAGGATTCTTCGGGGAACCTGTGACTGTTTAAAGTGGTATTTTACTGCTTAAATTGTTGTGTAAAAAGGTAAAGGTAAAGGGGCCCCTGAGCATTAGGTCCAGTCATGACCGACTCTGGGGTTGCAGCACTTATCTTGCTTTATTGGATGAGGGAGCCGGCGTACAGCTTCCGGGTCATGTGGGCAGCAGGACTAAGCCACTTCTGGCAAACCAGAGCAGCGCATGGAAATGCCATTTACCTTTCCGTAAGAGCGGTACCTATTTATCTACTTGCACTTTGACATGCTTTTGAACTGCTAGGTTGGCAGGAGCAGGGACCAAGCAACGGGAGCTCACCCCGTCATGGAGATTCGAACCACCAACCTTCTGATCAGCAAGTCCTAGGCTCTGTGGTTTAACCCACACCGCCACCCGCGTCCCTTAAATTGTTGTGTAGATACATCCTAATCCAGAATAAAGACCCTCATGCTTGATGGCTGTTTCAGACCCTAATGTGGAAATGTTTTTGATGAGATTACTTTCAAAGAAGTATAAAGAAGCACACACACACACACACATTACAAGAGACCAATGCAGCAACTGTTCTGGGAAGCAAGAGAAAGTTATTTCTTTCTGGCGTTCTCTCAGTCCCCTTCTCTCTCCCTCTCCCTCTCCCTCTCCACTTCTGTCACACACACTATAATATATTTGGCAGATTCCTGCCAATTTATTCTCAGACATCTGGGGAGGGGGGAGGCTACTCAGTTTCCCTAGCCATGCAACCCGAAACAAAGTTTTCCCCCCTCAAACATTTATTTTTAGTTTCCAAATGTTCTGAGAGCATATAGAAAGAGGGAGAAATACTTTTCAAAGGTCTCAGAAAAAAGTAATTAGGAAATGAACAGAAAGAAAGAAACACCGATGGAATGGAAGAATGGGGCAGCATCAAAGGCTGCATAAAATGGGGTTGGAAACCACATGCTGCCTACATGTGAAACAGAAACACACAGAGGCATGCACATAAACCTTCTTACAAAAAAAACATGCATGTCAGGAAAGGAGCCATTGCTTGGTGGTAGATGTTGTTCATGCAGAAGGTGTTAGTTTTTATCACTGGCACCTCCTATTACAGGTAGTAGGGAAGCTCTCAGGTAGCAGGTCCAAAGAAAGGCTTTGGAGAGTTGTTTTCACCAGAGATTCTTGAGCAAATTGATTTCTATAGACAACCCGGAAGTCCCACAGAAGCAATGTAGGGATTTGGGAAGGGCCATAGCTCAAGGGCAGAGCCTCTGCCTTGAATCCTGAAGGTCCTAAGTTCAAAGCAAGTAAATATACTAATTTAGCTTTCAGAGTACAGGAAGTAAATGCAAATATTTTCTTTCCTTATGCAGCTTTCATCAAGCACCTCCAAGTAAAAGGAAATGGCTCCCTCCTGCTCCTTGGACCCCATGGACAGCTGTGCAGGGAAACATTGCTAGCTGCTGCCTTAGCACACTCCCTTGTTTTCTTTGCAGCTGGGCTTTTGGAGTGGCAGAAGCCACTACATGAGCTTCCCAGCAAGTGTGCTGCTGTTGCTTACCCAGAGGAGGAAGGTGGCGGGAGGTCAGCATGGTGCACATGCACCAGTTAGACAGACTCTGCTGGTGTGTTTGCACCACACCGACCTCCCCACTCTCTTCCCCCTGTAAGTAAGCAACAGTGGCCCACCTGCTGGGAAGCTAGAATAGCAACTCTGCCCCACCCAGCTAGCTCCTGTGAAATGGAGATCCTTCTAGAAGAGAGAACTTGCAGTGACAGCCAGATGGGAGATCACTCTCCTTTCCCAGACTCTTATTACAACTATTGTGTGCAGAAGCTTTTTTCTTTTGCTTGTCCTGAACATGCTGCCTAATGCATAAACATCCTGTCTGAGGCTAGTGCTCCGAAAATTCTGCTATGACCTGACCTGACCACAATTCTTTCAGCTTCTTATGCCCCTCTGTATATGGGTTGTGTATTACTGAGAAGCGGCCTTTTGAGAACCTGAAGACTCCATCTGTAAGCTATGCAGCCTTCCTATTGCAGAATGGCTGCTATTAAACTAGATTCGTATTTATATACACACTCCCTCTATTGACCTCTGCACCGGGAGTTCATAAAAAAACACAGTAGCAGTCTTGTAAAAAAAGAAAATAAAAGAAAAGCACTTTCCTTCTCAATTGTGAAGGGAAACAGTCCCCTTTTTAAAAAAAGAAAAAGAAAAAAGGTTCAGTATTTGACCATGACTCTGCTCCTCCCAACCTCCAAATTGTTCAGGCCCATCTGCTTTTGACCCAGATTATATAAAATCTTCTTTATGAAGCAGACTGCATTGCTGTATTTTGGATTTCTCCTCTTGATACCAACTGATTCTCAGAACGCATCAGGGGGGGCTTTGTAGTCCTTATCCAGGAGGCAAGGGCAGGACAGGCACACACAGCAGGCTCTCAAAAAGCTGAAACACACAAAGTGATTCCAGCATATCTTCCTCCGTAGAAAGCGCACACTGCCTTGGTCTAGCACAGGCTGGCTAATGAGAGGGGGAAATGGAAAATAGGATTGAATAGATCAGGAATGAGTCTTAAGACTGAGCTGCAAAACAGTCATAGAGGCTTGGAGCTGAGCTACATGATCTCAAGGACTATGAAATGCAGTTCCTGATGGGGTGTACTGCTGAAAGTGAAAGACTGTATGTTAGAAAGGATCTCGCTGACAGCAATTCCCTGTATATTAGCTGCTCTTTTTCCTCAAGGTGTTGAATTTCCATATGCAAGGCACTGCTTTTTTTCGACACTGGTCATCAAACACCTGCTTGCTATCCAAATCCTCCAAGAGATTCATTGTGTGATTTTTGTTGATCATATGAGATATTTGCAAAACAGAATACAGAGTGATTTGCTTTTCAAAGTCCCTGCTTCTGCTGTAATGGGGCTTTCCCCTGGAACTTGTAGATGAGATAAGTGAAGAACTCCAGTGTTCCCAGGAGGCACCTTGCTTTGTACATGAAAGGAGAAAACAAGGGATATCTGAATCACTCCACAAAGGAGGTTTCAACTTTCCTGTATCCACAATTTGATGCAAAACAGGAGGTACAGAAAGCAAGGTCTGGGATATATATATATATATATATATATATGCTTTCGTAGATTTTCACGGGTACAGGAATGCAGGTTTTGGTGTCCTCGGGTGTCTTCCCGTGTAAAAGTTGGGGTGTCTAGGCGACGTTTCGACGAGGTCTCACTCGTCATCTTCAGGCTGGTGCTTTCGGCTTCTTGTTACTGGAACAGAGCAGGATCTCAGTGTTTGAGTTCCTATAAATACTGTAGAGGGGGTGTGGTGTATAGCCTCCAATGTTCTGGGCAGAGAGGAAGTTCCCAGGCTAGTGTGCCTTTTCTTCTTTTGTTCCTTAATTACTTGAGAGATATCTTGAGTGATTTCTTGAGTGATATCCTGAGTACCACTTAGGTGGGTCATTAGGTGTGGATTAGTTGTTAAAGTCTTTGTGTCTTGACCTCTTGAACTTTGTGAAGAGTTTTCCTGAGAAGATGGCTGTACTGTACTTAGTTGTGCTCTGGCTTGGCTTCGTGTATAGGGGCGAGCTGTGGTTTTGTGGCTTGTGTCAGCCAGATCTGTGTAGGGATTGCAGGGTGGTGCAGCATCCGGAGGTGCCACCATGGATTGGCTACTGGATGGTGTCTGTAATTCATCTGTGGAGAGGGTCTGGGTTTGGGTCTGGTGTGGTTGATTGGTGTTGGCGTTCTGTGTGCCTCTGGATCTGGTGTCAGTTTTTGTGGGGAGGGCTAATTTCCAGATGTCTGGCAAGCGGGATGTGTCGTCACGCTTGTTCATGTTGTGAGGGTGTTTCTCTATCTCGATGGCTTCCATGATTATTCTCTTGTGGTGATGTTCCGTGTTAAAGAGCAATTTGGAATCTGCAAAATTAATTTCGTGTCCTGTTTCTTTCATGTGTTGGAAAAGAGAGGAAGTTTTTTCTTCTTTTTTGACGGCATTCTTGTGTTCTGCGATACGTGCATTTATTCGTCTGTTTGTTTGTCCAATGTACGTGGCTGGGCAGACTTTGCAGGGTATTTCATAGATCCCTTGGTTTTCCAACTGGATTTTATCCTTGGGGTTTCTGAGGATATTGGCTATTTTTTGGTTGGTGCAAAAGGCTGTTTTGATATTGTGTTTATGGAGGATTTTGCTAATTTTATCTGTAGTGCCCTTGATATAAGGAAGGAGGGCCATGCCATTGTTTTCTTCTGTGTCTTGGTTTTTGGGGGGTGTTTCCTTTTGGATTAGCTTCGTTTCCAAAAAATAGCCAATATCCTCAGAAACCCCAAGGATAAAATCCAGTTGGAAAACCAAGGGATCTATGAAATACCCTGCAAAGTCTGCCCAGCCACGTACATTGGACAAACAAACAGACGAATAAATGCACGTATCGCAGAACACAAGAATGCCGTCAAAAAAGAAGAAAAAACTTCCTCTCTTTTCCAACACATGAAAGAAACAGGACACGAAATTAATTTTGCAGATTCCAAATTGCTCTTTAACACGGAACATCACCACAAGAGAATAATCATGGAAGCCATCGAGATAGAGAAACACCCTCACAACATGAACAAGCGTGACGACACATCCCGCTTGCCAGACATCTGGAAATTAGCCCTCCCCACAAAAACTGACACCAGATCCAGAGGCACACAGAACGCCAACACCAATCAACCACACCAGACCCAAACCCAGACCCTCTCCACAGATGAATTACAGACACCATCCAGTAGCCAATCCATGGTGGCACCTCCAGATGCTGCACCACCCTGCAATCCCTACACAGATCTGGCTGACACAAGCCACAAAACCACAGCTCGCCCCTATACACGAAGCCAAGCCAGAGCACAACTAAGTACAGTACAGCCATCTTCTCAGGAAAACTCTTCACAAAGTTCAAGAGGTCAAGACACAAAGACTTTAACAACTAATCCACACCTAATGACCCACCTAAGTGGTACTCAGGATATCACTCAAGAAATCACTCAAGATATCTCTCAAGTAATTAAGGAACAAAAGAAGAAAAGGCACACTAGCCTGGGAACTTCCTCTCTGCCCAGAACATTGGAGGCTATACACCACACCCCCTCTACAGTATTTATAGGAACTCAAACACTGAGATCCTGCTCTGTTCCAGTAACAAGAAGCCGAAAGCACCAGCCTGAAGATGACGAGTGAGACCTCGTCGAAACGTCGCCTAGACACCCCAACTTTTACACGGGAAGACACCCGAGGACACCAAAACCTGCATATATATATATATATATATATATATATATATATATATATATATATATATAAATATAAAAAGAACTGAATGATTAACAACACAGAATCTCATACACAGCACAACAGGAAAAAAGCTGACATTAAAATCTTCATCATAACAACTTATACAAGTTAACCTTACTAGTAATAAGGCTGAACACAGTCCAAAGGTCTGGTGGGGTGAATACTTTCACTTTGCTAAGGACGACATTTCAGGGGAATGGCAAACAATTTTCATTTTGGAATTCCATAATTATGTTCCATGTCCCACACAAACTGTGCTAGATACATGTGAATCCTACCGGCAGAACTCAATAATACCAATTGAAACATTCCTTTGCCACCTCTCTCTCTCTCTCTCTCTCTCTCTCTCTCTCTCTCTCTCACACACACACACACACACACACACACACCTCCCCATAATTTTGTATGTTCTGTCATCCCTTCAACATTGTCAATAGCTTGTGTCGTTTAAATACCCTAGGTGTTTATGAAAATGAATCATGTGTTCTGAATTCTTAAAAAAATGTTGTCATGATTCAGTTTACAAAGTCTAATATTTCACAAATGCATACCATCAAATGTGGGTCAGGGAATAGCTGTCAAGATTCTCAGATTAGAATTTAGAACTAATATAACAGTATTTGATGCAAATATTTTCTTTTAGAAAAGATGAAGCAAATATTGCAGTTTTAGGACTGGTAACGATACACAGTCTATGATTCCTCATCTGTTGTATGGAAATGGAAATCATAAATGATCATGGGGACAATGGCAGAACCAATGTGAAAATGTTGAGCTACTGCAACAATAGCAACATCACAATTGTACCAGTAACTGCAGCTTACTCTGCTACACACTGGACATGAGATGCACAACAAACTAAGAATGGGGGAGAAATTCAATTCAGTTCACATTTGAAGTTTGCATATTGCATATTTTATCATTGTAAACTGCTTTAGGTCCTAGATAGCAAAAACTGGTAGACAGATATACAGGCAGTGACCATTTTGTGTGTGTCCAATACACAACTTCCAACTCATGGGTCCTTTTGGACCAGGAAGAGGGCAGAATGGGGGCAGGGCATAACGGCTTATGCACACTCTGCCGACTTGTGCGAGGGCCAGGAATGGACCCCTATGCAAAATGGTTGCCACATCTATATGAATCTACCTAATCTGTCCATTGCAAAATCATACATGAACTGAAACACGGCCATCATGCAAAATTTATCCTTCTCTGAATTTTGCAATAGAGTCTTCTAGCCATGAGCAGAAACATGCTTACAGTAAGGTAAATTGCAGACAGAAATGCATATATTTGTAAAAGTAACATGCAAAAATGCATCGGAACTGATTTGCAAGAAATGTGTGTATTACACAAAACTGCATAGGAAAAATGAGTATTAGGTGAAATTCACACAAAGAGTGTGTCGGGGCAGTCCCTGGGGCAGTCCCCCGGGGCAGAGGAGGAATGGTGGAGACTGCCTCCCCAACCTGACCCTTCCAGGGATGAGGAAGAGGAAGACAGTATAGATTTACAACAGGGGTTTGGGCGAGGTCACAGCTCAGAGGCAGATGAGGGGAAATTTGGGGAATCATGGGAGAACCAGAACAGCTGGTTGACACGTTGTCATTAGAAAGCATTCCAGACCCACCATCTCCCAGAACCCTGTGGGCCTTAAAAGTAGGAGAGCAAAGAGCTCAAAGACAGAGGGCACATAGCAGCACCTGTAGATGAGGTGATGATGATGACGAATGAGGAAGTGGGAGAGACGGGGGGGGTGGAGATTCACTCAGGACAATGCCATTATCCAAAAGGCTGGGTTCTATAGCCTCTCTGTGTAAAGTTTGAAATAAAAAGGGACTGTAAGAAACTTTCCCTTGTCTTACACTTTCCTGGGCAACCAGCCGGGAGCTGCTGACAGCATCCTGACGGAAGGGAAAGCTAAAAAGCTGAGATAAACCAAAATTGACAGATTTGTCAATAGTTACAACCAACTAAGTTTGCACTGGTGCACACACCACTGGCAAACCATCTGAAAGGAAAGAGTTAAGGGCTACAGGAAACCATCAAGTTTGGGTAATGAATTTGAGGAAATGGGTGCATCACTGGTTCACCTCTCCCCTGCCCCTCCTCTTCCTTTTTTTCTGCCAAGAATTCCTTTCCTTTCCCTTCCCCTCCTTTCCTATCCTCTGGTCAAAGAAAGATGTGTATCACATCCCGCTGGGAGGAGACTGTAGACAAAGATCTGTCAATTTCTAAGGCTGTTTTCTAAAAGCTTTCTTCTCCCTTTTTTCCTTGCTTTGTTTTCCACCTGCCTGTACCAAATCTTTAAAAAAGAAAATGCTGCCATTAATAATACATGGCTTGGTTTGTTCGCTTTCAGTTTTCCCCGTGATCCAAATACAGGTTGGTATTCAAGTGAGTGAGGGGGAATTGTTTATCCCAAACTTTGCTTCTTACAGGTTGTTTGGTACTTTGCTCCCCTTTTGAACATCTTGCCCCCTCCTGTCGCTGATGATGCTTGCTTGGACTCATCCATGCCACTTGGCTTTTGATTGTAGCAACTCATCTTGGGTATTTTAGCCAGCAGCTGTTAACCTACTTTGTTGCCAGGCACAATTTATATACACACAAACCTTTGCAGATGCAACCCCAGAGCCTATTTATATTATTATTGTTGTTCAGCAAATGGTCTAGGTTACACATTATGCACTTAATCTGTATGACGTTTCTTTCTTTCTTTTTTCCCCAGAAATTGAAGTGTTTTCACAGCAAAATGGACCAACTTCTTGCAAATGGACAATTGTTGGTGTTCATTCACATTGAGGAAAGGCTGTATCCAAGCAATTAGGAAAGGTTTTTTGTTGTTGTTTTTTGTTTTTGAAAACTGGAATGAAGGCATGCCCTCTTTTAGTCAGTGAAGTGGGGCTTTTTTCTTTTTTTTTTTTAGGTATGCAAGCTTTGTTCTGTTTTTACCATAATATTGAAAGCAACTCACAACAATCAGAAAACACAACACTTTCAATAAAACCTTATACCTTAAAGTTCAAAACTAGGACAAAAATAGATGCAAAAGATGCACGGATGAATATCCACTCCCTTGCCTCAAAACCTGCCTGGCTTTTGCAAACATTATCATTGACTGTACACAAAACTTTGAGGACTTTCACCAGTATTCAGAGATAATGCTCCCTCTGAATCCAGAAATATAGTAACTATAGCATAGAGTTGGGGAGGGGTGTAAAACCCTTACCTTAACTTGCAAGAGTAGGATAACCAGCAAAAGAGGGGAACCTGTTTCACTAGAAGGGTTGGGAGAGAAATTCAATTCAGTTCACTTTTAAAGGTGAATCTATGGATTGCACACATTTTGAAATAACATGAGAACCAAAACACAGGTGTAATGGTTGTAAGGGGGTTACTTGTGCGTAAATTGCCTTCGGTTTAGTTGATTGCTTGCCCAACCATGCTTAGGCTCACAGCTCGCCCTCCGTGACCTGCTAGTCACTTGCAGAATCCGTCAGTGGGCGTTTCTTGAATCTTTTCCAGCATAAAAGCTGTTTGACACCAAGTCTCCGCCTATGTTCCCTGCGCGGAACTCGTCTGCGCAAGTAAGGGGAAGGCTGGGGCGTGCCAGCGCTCTTTCCACTAGCTTCTGGTGAAGGGTCTCGGAGCCCTGTGGCCAATTCCTCCATCTCCCTCTCTTCTCTACTGGTGTTACGCTGAATTCCTTCCCCCCTGCTGGTCCCCTCTTCGGCATCGCTCTGGAGCCCTGCCTCCGCCTCTCGCTCTGATGTCAGTTCCCTGACAACAGGCATCCTTCAAAATTCATACTTATCCAAATTTTTTACTACATTGCTCGAACCATCTATTTATTTTTTATTTGAAAAAAATGCATACACCGGTGGAAATTGTACATTAAAATGAATAGATCCATGACAATAAGATCCACAAATGGGTTATATTAGGAGAAATTGCTTGTAAAAATGTGTACATTAGTAGTAAACTTTTTTTAAGCATACAAAATGTGTTTATTAGAAATACTGACAAATTTTCATGACAATATTTTGTGAAACAAATTTGCAAATTGCTGCAGAAATGTGGAAAATTGATTTTAAGATTGGAAAAGTGAAAAACCGAGAGAATTGACATTGACAAACCTTTCCACCACTAGTTGCTAGGCTGTAAGATATCCACTCTGCCTTGCACAGCACTGGAACTAGAATTAACAATTCCAAGCAAGATCTGAAGAACTATCTCAGTTTGAAATAGTCACTAGCAAGAATTTGCATACACTGTTTTCCTGATTCCTGGCAATACTTTCTCCCTCTTTGCATTTGCAAGCTTTGCATTACTTTGCTTTGTTGCATGTGAAGAATCTCTGCATTTGTAACCCACTGTATGGAATGACTTAGATATGGTTTTGGACCAATGAGAAATGTCTTGTCATGCTTTTCTCTCTCTCTTCAGGGTGGGGCATCTCTCATGTTTTAGCTCCCCTTTTCAAAAACAGCTCCTTCCTCATTTATATTTGTGGACTAGCCAGACTAATTGATATATTAATTAATTTCATTTTATTTTTGCCTGTAACCTTTCATTGACTTATCTGCAAGCAGGACCAGTGCAGAGGATTTTTCTGGTGCAGCTGTTCAGAAAAAAATAATGTGTAAAGAGATGTGTTTCAAAAAGTGTACATAAAAATGCATTTATTAGCAAAAATGACATATAAAAATGCAGCATATTGGGGAAAATGCTTGCAACAATGTGTGTGTCAGGCACAATTGCAAAAGAAAAAAAGAAGTGTGGTGCAGGAGAACATTTCACTAAATGCTGGAACGAGGGCTTTAAAACACACACACAAATGGAAATGTGGAGAACTGAACACTGGGAAAAGGAGAAACTGAGAGAAACCAAAACTGACAGATCTGTCCATCTGGACTCTAAGACTAATTGTCTCAAATGATCATTATCTGCACAAACTGCAAATCTCCCAGGATTTATATAGTACCAATATAGAGCCCTTTAACTAGGCTTGCCACACTTTCAGAAAATTCTGTACATGCCTGGAAATTGGATGCCTAAATGGCATCTGGGTGGAATTTTTGAATTTTAAGAGATATCCAGAATTTCCAGAACATAGAAGAAGAAGAAAGAAGAAAGAAGAAAGAAGAAAGAAGAAAGAAGAAAGAAAGAAAGAAAGAAGGAGGAGGAGAAGAAGAAGAAGAAGAAGAAGAAGAAGAAGAAGAAGAAGAAGAAGAAGAAGAAGAAGAAGAAGAAGAGTAGTAGTAGTAGTAGTAGTAGTAGTAGTAGTTTGGATTTGATATCCCGCTTCATCACTATCCGAAGGAGTCTCAAGTGGCTAACATTCTCCTTTCCCTTCCTCCCCACAACAAACACTCTGTGAGGGCTGTGAGACTTGAAAGAAGTGTGACTAGCCCAAGGTCACCAAGCAGCTGCATGTGGAGGAGCGGAGATGCGAACCTGGTTCCCCAGATTACGAGTCTATCGCTCTTAACCACTACACCACACTGGCTCTCTTAGGGCAACTTAGGGCAACTTGTGTCTCTCTCCCCCCCCCTCCAGTTTTCTGCCCCCCCCATAACTTTTTCCAGAGGTGTTTTTTGATTTGTTTTGTTTTTTTTAAAGTGGGGGACTCCGTCACTTCCCTTAGCCGGAGAGGGGTGGAGAGGGAGCAAGGCGACACAGCAGTGGTGCAACTGGAGCTGCCGCTGCTGCGAACCTGGCCGTTTTCATTTTTTCCAGGGGGTTTTCACAGTTTTGTTTTTTCTTGTTTTTGCCTGGGCCTTCCCCTGCAACGATGGTGGCAGCTCTACTGCTGGGGTAGGCCCAGGCAGGATGGAGAGGTTGTGGAGCCGATGTAACAGCCACAGCCAGCAGCCGCTGCTCCATGGCCTTTCCGGTCCTGCCTGGGCCTTCCCCACCCAGCAGCTACGGCCCCAGCGACACCTCAAGCCATGTCAGAGGAGAAGTGGGATTTTCACTTTTGGGAATATGGCAACCCTACCTTGAACCTTTCTTGCTTGCTAACCAGGGTGAAAACTGTCACATAGAAGCCCCTGTGCCATGCCAACTCGGCAAGGCCTCCCAGCCAGCCGTCCCCTGTCACCTCCAGCCACGACAGCTTCCACCTTAGAGAGATGCCTCCCAACAGTGGCCTGTCAGCAACAACTACGACTCGGGCAGTGGAGGGAGCAACACCTTGCCACTGCCAATTAGGGCTTGAGCATCTCAGCTGCTATCTGGTTTTAGTCCTAATCAGCTGCCTGTCCTTATCAATAATTAGCCGGAGGCAGGGGAAGAAAAATGCCAGGTTACAAGCTAATATTTCCCACATACTGTACAGTCATGAATCATACTGCCTCCAAACCTGCCACTGCTAATAATAAATGTGGATGGAACAATTACCTCTGCTAAAATAGCTTGGTTCATGCTATTTAGGGAGAAGCTTGCATTTGTGGTGGTGTTATTTCACAGCCACTCTGTAGCTTGTTTTCAGCCTGGACAGAGGCCCAGGCCTCAGTTCCTCTGAATTACCTTGGTTGCTGTCAGTCAGGATTTAACTGTCAGTTGCTACCAATAACCCACCAGAGTCATCCAGGCTATGCCTTTCATCTGCCATCTTTTGCCCTAGCTCCAGCCAGCTTGCATGGTGGGGGGCAGTTTGTAAAATAATAGGGATTTATTAAAGGATGCCTCCTCCACTGCTTCTGTTGCTTTATTGTTCCTCAGTCCTGTGTTCCACTCCTTTAACTGACTTCCAATTAAACCAGAACTATCTCTGAAATTACTTCTGGAAATGGAGCATGCAGTTTGATGCTGCTTCTAGTTCTTTCATTTGTTCACACACACACACACACACACACACACACACACACACCGTACCCTGTTGCTGATGCGCATGTCTTCATAAAATGTCTGCAGACCCTCCAAGTGTCCCTATTTTCCAGGGACAGTCCCAAATTCATAGCAGCCATCCCAGTTTCTGATCTGAACCCTTAGGATGTCCCCATTTCCATTGGAGAAATGTTGGAGGGTATGGTAGGATGTCCCTATTTTCCTAAGAGACTCCTTGAAGGGTATGGAATAGGACCTCCTGGTTTTCATCAGAAAAATGTTGGAGGGTATCTGTCTGATGTCTTTATAAAGGACCTACAAAAAAAGTTGGGACTATATAATTGCATGAGAATTATTTTTGTGCAGTGTTTTACTGATGTAGCCAAATGCACATGCACATCAACAAAACACACTAATTAAAATTCAATAAAAAGTTGAGACACATACATACACATCACCCCAAGCAAATCTTGATGACTTATAGAGACCTATCAGGTACACACCATGACCACATATCAGGGATGCTGTAAACAGCAGATTGGCAGGAGATTGAATTAGATCTGGGGTAGTCATGTTGCCCTCCAGATGTTGTTGGACTACAGCGCTCATTAGCCCTTGCCCACCTAGCAAATGGCTGGACTTGACCGAGATCCTAGTCCAAGAACATCTGGACAGGACGTACCCTTTGAGGTTCCTCCCAGCTATTTGATTCTATAGTCAATATCACTTTCTTGCACGCTTTATTAATGTGAGCATGTATTTTAGCAGTGTGCGCAGGGAGGGTGGGCATGAAGGAACTGAAAGTTCCAGGAAACAAGCATGCATCCTGCTCTGTAAAAAGTTAATAATGAAAACAGGGCAATGGAAAATACTGAGAGTGTTGTCCTCCCCAGGAAACGACAACACAGAATCATAATTTGAGAGATTCTGGGAGCTGCTGGGATGAAGAGAATCTTGGAAATACTACCATTTAAAAAAAAAAAAAAAACAACCACCCAGAAAATATGAACCCTGTTAAGATCACATTCTCTTAGCCCTAGATGTGCTTTAGTCTGTGACAAAATTGTAAAGAGCTGCTACTGCTTGGTTTCAGTGGGAATTTGGAGTGTAAAAGAGTTTCAATAGCTAATTTAGGCAGGTGATTCCTGCTCAGAGTCAAGAAAGTTCGAGAACTGCACAACTCACTTCACTCAACCAAAATTGCCAAAAAATCAAAACAAATAAACTTACACTTTTACGACCTGTGATGGGAGCTGTTGACCCTGTACCTTGGTTTGGTTCCTCACTCCCATATGGTACAATATGTTAAGTGTGTGTGTGTGTGTGTGTGTGTGTGTGTGTGTGTGTAGAAAGATAGGCAAACAGACAGACAGAGAGACAGACAGACAGACAGACAGACAGACAGACAGATGTTACTCTATAGATTGTCACATGCACTCATGTTCCTATTAGAGGAAGAAGAAAGACAACTGAGCAACAGCTAATGGAGAGATGATGTGATGAGAACCCTCCATAGTCTGAGTGGTGGAAGTTTTCATATTTGTATTGGAGAGGGATTTCAGTTTCAAGCCGATCTTACACCTTAATAATTGTTGATATATACTATTGTTGTACTGTGTATTTTGGGTCTATGGACCACAATAAAGCTGTGTGTGTGTGTGTCTCCCTTGTTTCCTCATATTTCTAGCATTATGTTCAGTTTTCTTTACCAGTTTGCATTTTAAAAAATAAAAAAAAAAAATCTCATGGAAATTTCTCAGCATTTTGGTGGAAATTTATCCTACTATATCCTTTATGTGAAACCTTTCCATAATACACATTTTTGCAAAACAGTTTCCCCTAATTACTTTCACTAATATATGCATTTATAAGCACACTTTCATATATGCATTTTTGCACAGATCACTTGCCTGGAGAACTGCAATGTAAAATATGGACAGGTGTGGATGTCAAAAGATGGTTATGTTTTGGTTCGCATATTATTTTGGAAAGTGCAGATTAGATCAGTTTGCCCTTTTACATGTAGTTTCATCAGATTTGGCCCTCATACCTATCACTCATGGACCTTTGTCTCTGTAGGAGATCCATTTAAATCCTATCGATCTTGGTATACCCTCCCAGAGATCCTAAGATCCTACATCATATTTAGTTGTTATCATTGAGCACTACCAACAACAAGCAGCAGGGGAAACTGTGGTTGTTATCTCAGTCTGTGAAGTTACTGTGAAGTTACAAAAGGCTCTTGTGCCATTGTGAAGCCCTATAGTGGTTTTTGTGCCTGTGTAATGACAGACGCGGGTGGCGCTGTGGGTTAAACCCCAGAGCCTAGGACTTGCCGATCAGAACGTTGGCGGTTCAAATCCCCGCGACAGGGTGAGCTTCCATTGCTCGGTCCCTGCTCCTGCCAACCTAGCAGTTCGAAAGCATGTCAAAGTGCAAGTAGATAAATAGGTACCGCTCTGGTGGGAAGGTAAACGGCATTTCCGTGCGCTGCTCTGGTTCAACAGAAGTGGCTTAGTCATGCTGGCCACATGACCCGGAAGCTGTACGCCGGCTCCCTCAGCCAATAAAGCGAGATGAGCGCAGCAACCCCAGAGTCGGTCACGACTGGACCTAATGGTCAGGGGTCCCTTTACCTTTAATGACAGAAAGCCACACAATTCCTGCAAGGTTCATTTTCCCTAAAAGCGAAGGTCTAGGTATTGTGTTCTGCAGCTATCAAGAGGGTCAGCAGCTCTCTCAGCTACACGGCCTGAAGTTTTCCATTCTCCTCTCTGAAAAGCAGCTTCACAACACGTGGGATTGAAATTCACCGCTGGGGACTCTGCCATTCAGATAGGGAATCCTGCCCAGGAATGCCAAAAGCTGCTGTTTTTACGGATGCTGTTGTTTTGGAAAGCGCTTCCTATCCCGCTGAAGATGGAATATGCTGCATCTGTGGGGAGCTGAGGAAGGTTACCAAGACGCCAGAGTGAAGCTAAGTTGCTCCAAACTGTTCCTAGTATGGTGTCAAATCAGAGTTGTTAATTGGTGCGAGAGCAACTGTAGGCAACCCGTTGTTTGCAGACTAAACCACCACCGAGCTCATAGCAAGCTAATTCCCACCTCAGGAAAGGGTTCTTTGATTTTATTTCACTGTGTGCAGAGGAGATGTAAGCTGGAGCAAAGGGGTCAGATCTTATTGATGCATCTATTCACGTAACGTCCAGATTATGCTTGTATGAATCTCTGGATTGCAGACCCACAAAAATGTCAGAGTCAGCATACCATACCATGTCTGTAGTATCTACACCCATGGCTCCTTTGGAAAGTACCTGTGTTTTGCTGCTGATTTCGCCCAATCCAGGGACACCATATAGGGAGGGAAAATTGGTATTGCTCCTCTCCTACATTTCTGATTGTATAGTTGAGACTCATCTGTTAGGGTCAATGGGCCACTGCCACACTCACCTCAGCCAGACCCCCATGTGCCTGCCTTCTTCCTTTCACCCATTCCAGGGAGTGTCTCTGGCTATGAGGTACCTCCTCCTTAGACTATGTGCCAAACGACAGCTCTGCCTGCTCCTTGACTCTGGCTCCACCTAATGTCCACCACGCTGCGTTTTGCCCTGCCTGTCCCAATGGGTCCAACCATCACTCCTATCAGGAGCACCTGTATGTCTAACCAACTCACTGGTTTCCACTCATTAAGTGACAAATACACATACACACAGAGAGAAGAGAACAGGAATGCCAACTTGAATAAAATATTGGGGGGGGGGAGGTAAGCATAGTCAATCACATGGTGCAGCACATGCACACGATTTGAATGGCAATACCCACACACTTTTTTGGGGGGGCGGCCCCCTCAAATATTATTTTTTTGGGGGGGTGAAGGGACCTCATCCCCTAGGAGTTGGCTGCTATGCTCCCTATGCATGCTAATGGCACAAGTGATATTTACTTCTTATTTTCAGTATGGTTGGGTTGTGCTGATAGCACCACACAACACAATACCACATGGGGGTGGTGTCAACCTCCCACACCATTAGGTTACAAATTTGCAAATTTTGAGGATGGGTGACTCAGATCCTTGCCAGAGCAGAGTTAGTTATTTAAAACACACACAAAGAGAGAGAGAGCAAAATGGCAGCTAAACTGCTCTAAAGATACAGAAAATATGAGTTGTATGGGATCAAATGAGAGGTACTGTTGCTACAATGTGCAAAATTGTGTGAGAAATGCCTTTTGGCCTGATAAATGTGAGAAGTCTATATTATTGAGTGCTCAACACAGTGAGCTGGTTTCAACTAAGTTGTTGTGTGAGTAGCATAATCTGCTCACACAAGAGGACTCCCCTCCCTCTCCCAAAACAGGTTTAGGGTGTTTGTGTGGAAGGAGGAGCAGGGGAAGTCCCACTGAATAATAATAATAATAATAATAATAATAATAATAATAATAATAATAATAATTTATTTGTTCTCTGCCTATCTGACAGGGTTGTCCCAACCACTCTTGTCTGGCTTCCAACATATATAAAAACATAACCAAACCTTAAAACTTAAAAAGCTTCCCTATATACGGCTGCCTTCAGATGTTTTATAAAGATTATATGATTACCTTGTTCATCCCACTTGATAATACATTGAATTCTACCCAGTATTTCCACGATGACTATTATGCATAAGTGACATTAGACAGATTCTGGAGAGGCTAATCTCGTTATTATGAATGTGCAACAAAGCAACCATAACAAATTCTCTTCAAATGCACTTTTTTTTTTTTGTAATTTAAGGTTGAATTCACCCAAGAAAAGGATGTTTGAACCTTGCTCATAATCTCATGCTATTCCCCCCCACCAAAAAAAAAAAAAAAAAAATCTGAAATACTGAATAGTTTCAAACAGTCAAGGCCAAACTAAGATGTATAGAGGATAGAAAACAATTCAGCTTGGAGCTGTGGTCAAATTCAGATGAGATACTACATTGTCAGAGAAAGACCCCTTCGACATATGCCTTAATGGCAAATGCTCTGCATTCAGCACTGCTAAGTAAAAGCCTCTGACGACAATATGCATTTGATAAAGAAATGCTATCTATGCCCTTTATTGGCTTCAATACTTGCTGGGAATTTAATATTGATGGGATCTAGAGAAAAGCAGAGCATTTCAGGTTTATGGATGAAGTGGCAATACTAGACTAGAGTACTGAAAAAACACCTGCAAAGTGCCCATCACAATGACAGAGGGGGGACCTGCGTTTAGGCCAGCCTTTCCACAGCTGGCACTCTCTCCAGATGTTTTGAACTACAACTCCCATCATTTCTGACTATTGGACATGCTGTCTGGAGCTGATAGGGGTCATAGTCTGATGCTATCTGGAGACCACAGGTTACCCTACAAAGAGTTTCCTTCTGATGAAAGAAAAAGGAGAAGAAACACTAATTTTACGACAGTTCAGGTTATCAAGAGTTTAAGGGCTGCACCCAATGTTATTCCAGACCCACTGAAAACTTAGTTAGACTTGACTAACTTAGATAAATTAACTACCCTGGATCTACTCTGAGTATAATTAGTTAGCATGTGTGGTTTGGTTTTCTTCCCCAGTCCAAATCCACAAATGGATTTCAGGTGTTCCTTGCACTCCCAAACAATGCTTTTTTGCTGTGATGGTGGTGTAAAGAGAGAGAGAGAGAGAGAGAGAGAGAGAGAGAGAGAGAGAATTTCTCTCCTTGTAGCACATTGCAGTACTTCTATCCACTGTGCATTATCTCCACAAATGACTGGCTCTTTCCAGTCAGAGACAGGTGTCTTGAGCTGGAGGAACAGGGCGGAAAGAATAAAAAAAAATTAAATAAAACTTTAGGTGGACGGTTTTAATTAATTCCATATCCATTGTTCCAGGGAAGCTCTAACGAGGTGCAAAATACCTTGTTATTGTCAAGGCTCCTGAAGTTAACAAAACCGTTCCTGAGGATTCCCTTTGAAGTTGAAGCACTATAGCCTGCTACAGGGCACACCTGAGTACAAATAAACCCACCCAGGCAAGAGGAGCAGGTGCTTCAAACACAGAAGCATTAGGGGAGAGCATTTGACAAAAGAGTGGGGGAGGGCAGGCAAGGGAAGAAGTGCATGGTGGGTAATTGGGGTGCTTGTTGTGTGATGTACGCAGGCAGCTTATTTTTTTCTCTCTCTCTCCTTCCCTGTCGTTCTACTTCCCCTTCACTAGCAAAAGACGGTAATGAAGCTGTCTGTGAAATGGTACAGCCCTGGAAGGAATAACAGCACATTTCAGGTGCAGCAGCCCAGATGGCTAAAAGGAAGTTGGGCCTAAAAGAGTCCCTGTTTTAGGAGTAATTTATGTCCTAGCAAAACTGTGTCTTTATTTATGTATTAAAAAGCAAGCAAACAAACAAACCACATTTATGAACTGCTTAATATTTTACAAATCTCCAGTTGGTGCTCACTGTTAAACCAACTTTAAAGCAGAAAAGCAACACAAAACTGTGGTATGAAACAATACAGTGGTACCTTGGGTTAAGAACTTAATTCGTTCTGGAGGTCCGTTCTTAACCTGAAACTGTTCTTAACCTGAGGTACCACTTTAGCTAATGGGGCCTCCTGCTGCCGCCGCACCGCCACCACACGATTTCTGTTCTCATCCTGAAGCAAAGTTCTTAACCCGAGGTACTATTTCTGGGTTAGCGGTATCTGTAACCCGAGGTACCACTGTATTGAAACAGGAATTTCATAGAATTGTAGACTGGGAAGGGACCCCAAGGGTCATCTAGTCCAAACCCCTGAAATGCAGAAATCTGGGGGATTCAAACACATAAAACAGGGTCTAATTTTTTGGGATGAGGAAAACCTGGTGAAAAGTTTTTAAAAGACACCCAAATGAACTGGTGGTTTCTGCTCCATGTATGGCAGGAGGAAGGCCAATCTACAGCACAGGAGAAATGACAGAAGATGCCCTTACCCCATACATGCCGCCTCAACCACTTCAATCAGTGGACCTGGCACTGTTATAGGTGCCACATAACAGCCGTTTCATATTGGTAATAACTTGACCTTTTAGTGTGGCAGCCCCTATACTTTGGAACTCTTTGCCTGTTGATATCAGGCAGGCTCCTTCATTTTACTCTTTCTGATGCTTGCTAAAAACATTCCGGTTTAGACAAGCCTAGCTAGATGTTTAGAAAACATACTCAAGTTTTAATCTGTTTTTTTTTTTTTTTTTTTTTTTTTTTAGTTTATTGCTATTGAAAATGCTCAAGCGTCTTACATTATTTTTATTGTTAATTCTTCTTACTGATACGTTTATTGTTTTTATCATTTGTGTGAACCAACACTCTAACCACTACACCACAATGTGGGTACACCTCTTCACTGGAAGGAAGCACCCCAAAGAGGTGATAGTTAGAGGTACACAGTGGGGGACATTCATTCCGTTGTGCCTCTCTGAATGGGAAGCAAATGGATGATCCCAGAGAAGCAGCCAAGGTTACACATCCCATCCTCTTTTATGCAAGCTGGTTGGAGGGCGGGAAACCCAGAACAGTAACTCATGCAGAGATGTGATAGGTGACTCATGTAACTCATGCAGAGATGTGATAGATGCGATAGTCCCCTGAGGGGAAGATGGTGATTCTGCAAGGTTTCTAAACCAGAAGTGATGGAATACTCTAATTATATCTAACACAGGGACAAGCTGAATTGCCTGTCCACAGTGCCAGCTAATTGGAAGGAGCAAGGGGAAAGCAATCCATCATGCAGGGAGGCAGCAGGAACCTTCCCTCTGGGGGTGAGCACACAGGGCTCACGAGACCCTTTAATCTTCACTTCTCACAGCGCATTAGCAGGGGGCCCACAGTTTGGGATTGACACAGGTGCTTGCAGGATAAGGGGCTCTCTTCTTTATTCTAGAGCTGAGAAGGCACCGGGGAAATTCAGACTTGTCCACGTCCTCTCCCAATTCCACCTTTTCCTAGAGCACTGCTGCTCTACTGCCTGCCCGCTCTCCTGATCCCTGTGACAGAATGGGGACACCATCCCAGTAATGTCAGCCGTTTGTTTGGAGTGTGGGGTGTGGCAAGCAGGCATGAATGGGGGACAGAAGGAGGGGAGCAAAAAATAATAAAATATGCAGGCAGTTCTAATTACATCTAGGAGCTGGGTTAAGCAAGGCAAGAGCTTTCTTTAAATGGGGTGGGGGCCCTAGGAGAGGGTTCTTAAATGCATAACACAACCCCCTGCTCTATATGCAGGCAAGCAAGCTGTACTGGAGGGTCAATTACAGCATGCAAATGCAAGGGGGAAATTAGGGTGGTATGCTAACTGTCCCTCCCCTCCCCCCCCCCATAATGGGCAGCTAAGCAGGCGGCAGAATAGAAAGACAGAGAAACATCAGTAATGACATATGCAAGGGATCCATCTCATTTTTGTTCCTTGTCTTGTTGAATTCAGAGGAGATTTCTAGTTTATAAAGTAAAGGTAAAGGGACCCCTGACCATTAGGTCTAGTCGTGGCCGACTCTGGGGTTGCGGCGCTCATCTCGCTTTATTGGCCGAGGGAGCCGGCGTACAGCTTCCGGGTCATGTGGCCAGCATGACTAAGCCGCTTTTGGCGAACCAGAGCAGTGCACGGAGATGCCATTTACCTTCCCGCCGGAGCGGTACCTATTTATCTACTTGCACTTTGACATGCTTTCAAACTGCTAGGTTGGCAGGAGCAGGGACTGAGCAACGGGAGCTCACCCTGTCGCGGGGATTCAAACTGCCAACCTTCTGATCGGCAAGTCCTAGGCTCTGTGGTTTAACCCACAGCGCCACCCGTGTCCATTTCTAGTTTATACAGCAGGTGCAATTATCCATCCGCCACCCCCCTTTCAGGTGGGAAGCCACCCAACAGATAGCAAATATGCTTGCATGGTTAGATAACTGTTTGTCCCTTCAGAACAACACCCCCTTACATTTCTGACCATGCGGGTGGGAGGGTGGTTGGTAACACAGAATTCCCTGCAAGTAGTAAACTAGCAGAGCAGTCCACAGGCTGGCAGGGAGCTTTGCTTATTTATTTATTTTTCAAATTGGGGAGGATACAACAAAATGCACACACACCCCACTTGCAATCTGGTACAGTCCACTCAGGACTTCACCAGCTCATTCTGCTACATGAGTACACCAGGACAAAAAAAGCAATTTACCCTGTACAGAAGTGGATCAAAACAAACTGAAATAAGGTAAAAAAAATATGCATGTGTCCTTGTTTGGCTGGTGTTCTTGGTGTTCTCAGGGATGCTGGAAGATCATCCATCTCCTTCACTTGATGAAGTCACTATGCCGCTGGAGCTGCTGTTACTAACCAGGGCTTGAAAAATCCCATGCAGCAGGTTGCCTGGGAGCGTACAGGCACAATTCCCCCACTCCTGCGCTGCCATGGCAATCTGCTGCCTAAAAAAAACAAAGACCATTTCCCCCAGAGTTTACCAATATTGTTCAGGAAACATATCGGCAAATGGTACTTCCAGGCAGCTCAGTGGCAGTGTCCATTAACAAGCTGCTTTTATAACATGAATAGACAGCCGGCTTATTATATTTCTCCTTAACCTTTCCACCAAGCCATGCAGCGGTGGGGTAAGGGAAGGTCGATTTTACTGGTGGCTACAGACATCTGCCTGAGCCATGTTTTGCCCAGTGATAAACATGCACCCAGCTGTGTGTACAATGCCTGCTCAAGGGATGAAGAAAGGAGTCTTTGCTTTGTGGGAGCGGAAAAGGAGGGGGGGCGAGGCAGCAGAGAGGTGGAAGAGGGAGATGGATTAAGGAGATATTGGCTATTTCATTATCCAAACGCTTCACTTAAGAAGCAAAACAACCCAGAGATTCATTAAGAGAAACACTCAGCCGTCCAGGCCCTCCAGGAGGTCTGCTGCTCGCTAATAAGTCATGGCGGAGCTGGGCTGCTGCCACCTAAGAGCGCAAGAGGACCCTTAATAATCACTCTTCATTTGACTAATGACAACCCGTTGGCTAGCAAGGAGCAAATTGCAAGCACCAAGGAGGGACCTTGAGGCTGCTGCTGCCTGCACTGGATTCAGCAGAATAAATCTACCCATCCACCTGCCAACCTGCCTGCTCTTCCTTGTGTGAGGAAGATCCCATGGAGCCCCTTCGGCTGCAAAAGGCTGCAAGACACAAAACAACTCTCAAGGTTCTTCCGATTAATGGGGCTCTTCTTCCTCCACCTTTGTGTCCCACCCACACCCTAAGACAGCCTTGATCCCAGACTGGAGCATGCTCCTTAGAGTCTACAGTGCACAATTAGCCAATATGAATATTCTCTTCCAATTAAAATCCTTTCCACCAAGAGCTTTAAAAAAACAACAACCCACCCATCACTTCCTTTTCCTATATCCTTCTGGCTTCGCAGCTCAGCATGAGAAGGGAATTAGCTTGGTGTGACTGCATAGCTGCCATTGTGAAGTGGAAGAGCTTTGCAAAAGGAAGACCTCTTCCAAGTGGGTGAGGAATATCTGCCCGCCATGGGGAGATGGAAAAATCAAATGCCAGAAAAATCAATGCCAAATCAAAAATCTGCCTACCATTAGGCAGAGCGAGGAAGCTGCCTCAGGTGGCAGCTGCTGAAGGGAAGGGAATGGTGGCAATTGTCATGAGCCCATTGACTTCTGGCTTGGTTTGACAGCTTCATGTGGATGAGGATGCACAGGAAGGAGATGAAGCAGGGTTGAAGGCTGGCACCCCAGGATGGAGGATGGAGGTTCTCTCCTTTTCACCCCAAGCATCAGTGAGGGTGAAGCTGGTCTCTTGGCTCTCTCCACTGCTCCTCCTGCAAAGCGCAGAGCGTCATTGTGGAGGAGGGGTGACTTCGACCAGCTAAGGGAGGTGACAGCAATCTTGGAACCAAGAACCAGGCACCACCTTCATCGGTGAGATCAGATGCAACTGCTCACATGAAGTGTGCTTGCCTGTGTGGCATTCCTGTAAAGCAGGTGAGCTTGCCACACCTCATCTCCCAAAAGCTGGGCAGCAAGTGCATGGCAACTGTTGGGACATATTTGTTGCTTCTGTTTATTTCTGAATCTCTTCATTTGCTCTTATACTTTGGAATTTTTACTCTTAGAACCTGTGCTTGCTGCTGAACCTAGGCCACTACTACTCTGGATATAGATCTCTTTCTTACTCACAAGTAAGAGCCTCCATCGCCATGTTTTGGATGGGACAGGACAGCAAGGTATTGGAAGAGAATGCTGTGTTTGTCACATGTGGTCTGCCTTGCATACCCTAAGCTAGCCAGAAGTGTGGAAGAGGATGCTGTTCCATCACCAGAGTTGAAATAAGATTTATCCACCAGTCCAGCCAGATTATCGACATGGGACAGGGGGAAAGTCACCTCGTCCTTTGCCTCAGATGGCAACGTATCTCAGGCCAGCCCTACCAAAGGTCCACCTAGTCCAGCATCCTCTTCTCACAGCAACCAAACAATAGGAAGTGGTCTAGAAACAGGATGGCCAACTTGGCTGTGAAAAAGGGAAGATCTGAGGGTACGGAAGTGTTGCTGTTCATAGATTATCATCTCCAAAGACTATAACGGAAGGTAATTGCATCTGAGTTGTGCTGAAGGAGTATCTATTAGGGATGACAATATGTCCATTTGAGTTTTTCTCAGTTTATGTATTTTCCAGTCTTATTTCAATTTCCATATCAGTTTGTGATAAATAGTGTGTGAGAGAGAAGTCCTCATGAAATTCCATCAGCATTTTAGTGCAAATTTCTCCTAAACTGCACTTTTGCATGCACTTTTGCCGAATATACACATTTTTGCAAAGCGATTTTACTTAATATAATGTTCTTTTTGTATGTGGTAGTCATTAATATACACATTTGCATGCACACTTTACCCTAATATATGCATTTTTATGCACAGTACTTGGCTGAAGAATGGCAATGCAAAATTCAGAGATATGTGAAATTTGAACAACGGCTGGATTTCCAATCACACATTGTCTGGGAAAATGTTGATTAGGTAAGCTCACCTTTAAATGCAAACTGAATCAAATATCTGCCCCATCCCCAGTGTAAACTTAACCTGCTAACAAAATGTATTGTCATAGTATGTTTGTATTCATATCCCACTTTTTCTCCAAGGAGCTCAGTTCTCCCCCTTCCCAATGTTAACCTCAAAACAACTGTGGTGGATTCTACACACATATAAAAAAAGTTTGTTGTTTTTTTAAAGCGTCTTTTTAAAAAAATACATTGATTTTTCCATATGGCTCACCATCATCATCTAGTGTCACATTGGATATTTGCACTTAAAACACACTTAAAATGTTTTATTAGCAACTGTAAAGCTGAGTCCCCTGCGTGGTAGGTTAGGCTAAGGTTCAAGGTCAGCTAGAGAGCTTCATGGCAGGTGGATGAAACAGTCTCTTGAGATCAAATGGGCAGAACATTAATCTAACTGGTCTGATTTCTGCCTGATGTTGTGCTGGGACTCCTGAGATGGGAAAAGGACGAAATATTCAGAACTTAGACAGCAAAAGGCTATTACAGAGGTGCAAATGGGCTGTGCAACTCTGCAAGTGGCAGGAAATCTCCAAAGAAATGTGCTCTCAAGAGTTCAGAACTGAATCAAGCAGCCCCAAACGGAGCATAAATGAAATTAGTTTTAATATTGTTAAGCACGGCAAAATCCCCCCACGAAGACAGGCACGCATGCACACAAAAAGCCTGGCATATGCGCCTGCCAAAGCTGAAACGGATGCATGGAGAGAGGCAAAACATATGGGTGCCCATCTGGCAAAAAGCATACAGCTAGACCTTGCCTACATTTCACGTATCCAGGAAAGCAGCAGCGGTAGCAGCAGCCGTGTTGGTGAGCAGACATTTCTTTGCAAAAAAAAAAAAAAAACCCACACACAACAACCCTCCCACGAAACCTGCGAGGAACAGCTTGCTTGTCCACAACTGTTTTACAAAGCAAGAGATGAATAACCTTGATTTCTCATCTATGGCACTTCGCTCCTGCTCTCGGAGGATTTAATTAGCCCCTAAACAGGTTCTCAGACAAGAAACAGAGTCTGGTAGCTTTGGAGACAATATTTATATATATATATAAAGAAGAAGAGGCTGCGAGAAAAACCTAGCTGATGTGACAAGTGGCTGTACTGGGTGCCTCTTGTTAGTCACTTGGCTTGTTGCTGTTTCTTCTTGGCTTAGGTCATCCCTAAGACTGTGATTATGCATTAGAATGGGCAGGAAAAGAGCTTGTTGAATGGCACTGCAGCATCAACAAAAAGTCCCCGAATGAGGCAGGGAATGGTAGGAGTGGGGCAGACCTCTAAGCACACGGGCATTTTTCATTGTATACTTCCACACTCCAAAGGCTGGAGGGGAGGAGGGAGAAAGGAATGTAATATGGGGGGGGGGGAGAGGAGGAGGAGGACTATTGTGGAGCCTGATTCTGATTGGAAGGTACAGAGTTCCGGTTTAACCGTGCAGGGCTCTTGATGGCAGAAGTGCAGCCTGATATGGCACAGAGCTTTGGGGTCCTGCTCATCTAGATCCCCCATGCAAAGCACTGGCTGGTTTGCCATTTGCCAACAGACCATTGGTGCTGGATTGCAACCGTGATTGAGGGGGACTGATGTTGCGTGTCCTGCGTGATATTGAGGGGGCTCAGCCCCCTCCTTAAAAACTTTGGCCTCTGCCCCAGCAACAGACAATGGTGTTCACCATTTTCTGCCACACCTTCAGTTGTGACCTCCCACTATAAATTACTTGTTTAATTTCTTTAATTGATTTTTTTTTAATAGTTTGTTTGCAGGTCCACCATAATGGTCCACCACCTGTTGTCATATTTGGGAAACACTTATAAACAGCTCTGTGTGTTGCATCTCTAGAAGGAGCAGAGCAATCCAGAGCATAGGTTGGGAACCTGTGGCCCTTCAGTTATTGTTGGACTCCAGCTTCCATCAGCCATGGCGGCATGACCAGTAGCCAGGGATTATGGGAGTTGGAGTACAGCAATAGCTGGAAGATCCACCACTGATCCAGCGTGCTAATGATTAGGTACAGGGTGGAGAGGTGAGGAATGGGAATCAATGGAAGAGCTCAAACTTCATTTGTTTGGATAGATGTATTTAGCACAGAGTTTTCTTCCATTTTTTGCAGTGGTGGGTGTGAAGATTGGGCTACACAAAGATTGGTGGATGATCAAGGAAATTATAATTATTGTGTGCTTAAATGTGCTTCAGCATCCTGGTGATATTCTTGGGGCACAATGTCCATGGGAATTGTACTATTTCTTAATTTTTAAAAAAGTAGAAGGGTGGCTGAAGGACGGAAGGAGGGAAGGTGGGTCTACAGTCACCTCCAGCATCCAGACTGTCATTATGCTGTAGGAGGCGCTGCAAAATTAAAGTACAGTAGATTAAAGTGCTTCATAACCTCATATTGAAAGGTAGGATGATTTTTTTAAAAAAATAATTGTTCTCAATTTTTTAGGTGAGGGAGAGAAATGGGGGAGGTGTGTTTAGCCCAGTCTAAGACCTTGCCTGATTTTAATTAGTGTAGCCTAACTGCAAAAATAAATGAAACCCACCCTTAATTTTAAAAATCCCTGATCAGAAATAATGGAGGAGTGGTCCATTGGAAGAAACTGTTCCTAAACCTGAGTGATTCCACACACACACACACACACACACACACACACCCAAAGCACCACTGCTTTGAAGCAGGCACTCAGGGGCTGAAGAGCTTTCCTGGTGCATCTGCTACCTTTAGAAGCGGCTGCAAAAACTAATTGCTTCAATCCCGTCCCCCCTGCCTCCCCCTTAAGAATGAATGTGAGGAAAAAGAAGAAAAAATCTTTTTCAGAACATCTTAAATTCAGGGAGTGATGCAGCAGAGAATAAATCGGAGAAGGTGTGATGCAGCTGCACAACCCAAAATATCTGTTGGTAAAGGCTGATGAGTAAGATCTGGAAGAAGAAACAGGACACACACACACACACACACACACAGAGAGAGAGAGAGAGAGAGAGAGAGAGAGAGAGAGAGAGAGAGAGAGAACTTTCTATCCAATTAGGTTTAACTTGTGAAAGTTCTTCTTCAATTAAGCATAGCCAGTGGTTTACGTAAGGTTCATCAATTGGTGGACCCTGAGCCAAATTCAGTCCCTTGAGTAATGCACACCATACATTTAAAGCACTACGACACCACTTCAAAGAGTTTGCCTGAGAGTTGTCAAGGGATCCCCTATTCCTTTCACAGACTGGCAGAGTTCCCTAGCAAGAGGGAGTGATTGCTAAACCACTCTGGGAATTGTAGCTCTGGCTGGGGAATACAGTGGTACCTTGGTTCTCAAACTTAATCTGTTCCAGAAGTCTGTTCCAAAACCAAAGTGTTCCAGAACCAAGGCACGCTTTCCCATAGAAAGCAATGCAAAATGGATTAATCCATTCTAGACTTTTAAAACAACCCCTAAAACAGCAATTTAAAATGAATTTTACTATCTAACGAGACCATTGATCCATAAAATGAAAGCAATAATCAATGTACTGCACTATAAAATAAATAATACAGTATTGTAGATGATAAAAAATCAAAATTATTATTTTTTCTTACTAGCGTTAATGATAGCCATTGTTTGAATTGGGGGGGGGGCTTTTATCCATTTCCACAGTCACACAATCAATCAATCAATCAATCAGTAGCTGAACTGGGTTCCACACAGTCAAAAAAACAAATTAACCGGAAAAAGCCTCAAAAACAAAAATGCAAAATAAATAGCAAAAACAAAAGTGCCAAACTTAATCCATTCTGGAAGTCTCTTTGACTTTCGAAATGTTTGAAAATCGAGGTGCAGCTTCTGATTGGTGCAGGTGCCCCAGAAACAATAGCCAACAGCAGCATCGAACATTCGGTTTCTGAAAAAAACGTTCGAAAACCAGAACACTTATTTCCGGGTTTTCGGCATTTGAGAACCAAGGCGTTTGAGAACCAAGGTAGCACTGTATGGGTCCTCCAGCCTTCTGTATTGTATGAATGTAGACCTGGTCTTACAGCTACCTATGAAAGCAACATAGGGAGCTGTTTTCTACACTGTGTTGAAATCTACGCAGTGTTTAAGCTCCATTATAGCACTACAGTTTGCTCCGAGAGGAAAAAGAGAGTCCATGAATTAGAAGCATCTGTGGCCATGGCTAGTTGTGTTTTGTTAGAGATGAGGCACAGGACTTTGTCAGCCCTCCTGCTCCAACTCTTCCTTAAAGCACACACAAACATCAAATTCACTGCTAACTAGAGGCTTGATTCCAAAGTGCTAGGGCTCTTTTTAGCAATCTGTGTCAGGTTGTCAGCAGCCACAAGCCAGGGTAGTACAGTGGGGAAGGTGTTGGATCTAGACTGAAACCTGGGTTCAAATCCCAACTGGGCAGTGCTAATAGAGATGAGAGAGCAAACAAGTAAATTTGCATTCAAAGTCACATCTGACAAATCCATGCTTTCTGAAAGGATGTGAGAACAGCCATCCTCAAAACTCAACACTTCTCTAGTTTTCGAAACACACGTTGCTAACCAAGTAATGGGTACAAAAATGCATATATTGCAGTAAAGGATGCCTAGGGACGCACAAGTGAGTGAAGCAACATACAAAAATGTATTGTGATGGAGGAAGTAATTTTGCAGGAAAGAAAAAAAAAAGAGTATATTAGACAGCATTGTACACAAAAATGCACACATTAGGGAAATTTACATTAAATGTTGATGGATTTTCATGAGCACTTTTACAAAATACCCACAAACTGATGTGGAAATGTGGACTGGGCGGGAGGGGAGTTGAGAAACTGAGAGATTGACAAGCCATTGCCCGTCCATACATGAAACAATTTTCTCCCAGTCCATCCGACTGCAGAAGACTGTTGTTTGCATTAAGTGGGAGTGATCCTTGGAGCAAAAGATGTGGGGCTATCAAATGCCCCCCCCCCACACGAAGCCCTGCAACTTCATTTTAGATGTGTGTGTTAGAGAGAGAAGGCAGAGCGATTATATAAGGAGCTTTTGGATCCAGTCACCCTACCAGGAATTCCCATGCCTCAGCTCCCAAGCAGCTGCTTACTGTGCAGCTCTGAATTAGTCACTTCTCTCCACGGAGCCTTGTTTCTCCATCTGCTAAATGCAGACAATAATATTTTTCGATCTCCCTGGAGAGGCTGCAAACCTGAATTTGCTAATGTTTGTCAAGATGACTTGGGTTTATTAAGACTCAATAAAGTATCCTTTTAGAGAGGTTGTGCAATTTCCAGTCCCAGCAGGGAGCCTAAGTGGAAATGCAAAAAAATAAGAAAAGATAGAAAAGGGAGTGGGGTGAGGAAGGAAGGAAGGAAGGAAGGGAGACAGGAGGAAGAAGGGAGACAGGAGGAAGGAAGGAAGGAAGGAAGGAAGGAAGGAAGGAAGGAAGGAAGGAAGGAAGGAAGGAAGGAAAAGAAGCCAGAGCATAACTTTCTTCAAACCACATCAAAATGATTGTTACTGATCACAATTTATATCGCCCTTCCTCCAGAAAGCTTAGGATCGTGTACATAGTCCTGCTTCGGCATTTTATCCTCATAATGACCCTCAGAGTTAGGTTAGGCTAACACAGAGAAAGACAGACAGACAAATTGAGAGGGAGAGGGAGAGCGTGCATGTCATGTGTGTACCATGACCAGAATCAGCCTGCGAGACTAAGTGGGGATCTTGAACCCGGGTCTCTCTGCTTCTAACCCAGCACTCTAACTACTACAACCACACTGGCTTCAAAGATTCCTGCAGTGTGGTGGTAATTTCCCCCAAGGCGCATTTCAACCTCCTTTGTGGTACAATAGCTTTGGAATCAATTAAGATTAGATGGGGGGGGGGGGGTCAGTTTGATTACCAATCTCCCCCCCCCCAAAAAAATGAAAAAACCATGTATGAGAGATTAGCTGATTTCCCCATTTTCCCCATGGTTTCCCCATTTTCCTATGTTTTTCTGCCATGAAAATAACACAAGGTACGGAAGCAGTTGCTGTGGTTGGCCTGGGGTTATATTCATATATATATATTCCTTAAAACATTTACCAGAAGCCAAGATGCCTTTGAAAAAATCTTTAGGCTTATATAAATATGTATTTAGGATCAACTAAATACATACCAGGGATTTCTACTATCTGAAAGATGTATCGCTTCAGTGACTGCAGAGGTAAAAAAAGGAGACGGCTGTTATACATATTTCTGATGTATTATGCTTTCCGACTCATATTCTTCTAAGTGCTGAGCATGTGCTATGTGCTTTTACAGCGCAAGCGAAGGATGGCTTCAAGTGGCAGCCCGCATACAGATTCACTTTCTCAGATCAAATTTATTTGTCTTCTCAATGGCCCTACCAAATTTTAATCAGGGTGCGGGAAAATATTTGCCCAGAGAGGTGCACTAGCAAGGATTAAAAAAAAAAAAAATGTTTCAAGATGTTAGGAATGGGCATTATAATTTTATTTTTATAAATGTTTTGCGGCTGCTGAGTTCTGCTGATGATTTTGGCAAATGAATTGTAGCTTACAATTTTAATGCTGCTACAATAGTCAGCTTTTTTATCGGTAGTGTGTTGAATTACTAGGAGCTGTGTATTGCATTGATGTTTGCCATTGTTTGTTCTGTGAATGTCAGTTTTGACTATTTGTTCATTTCGGAAATGTACTTGATTGATATTGAATGCTGCTGCATTTATAGCAGTTGCGTTCAGTAGTTGCGAAACAAAACAAGTACAAAAACAAATCTGACTCCACTTGATATTCCACACTTCTCCCTTCCCTCACCCATTTTGGGTGTAATAAGTGTTTACATGTACAGATTTTTTAATGGAAACACTACTCATGTGCTTAGTCCTGTGAGATGGTGGCACCTTGACTTCAGAGTCCATCCACTCGTGAAGGAGTCCATTTGTAAGGCTGGATATACTGTTGGCTACAGGATTACTGCCAGCAGAACAGAGCAGCCCTCTAACATTCAGAAGTTGGCCATTCCCAGAGTACAATAATACAAATTGTATAATAAATTGTATAATAATATAAATTGTAGAACTAGAAAGGATCACAAGGGTCATCTAGTCCAACTTCCTGTAATGCAGAAATCTCAACTAAAGCATCCCTTACAGATAGCTATCCAACATCTTCTTACAAACCTCCACTGAAGGAGAGTCCACCACCTCCCAAGGGAGTCCATTTCATTACCAAACAGTTCTTACTGTCAAAAAGTTATTCCTGTTGTTTAGCTGAAATCCTCTTTCTTGTTATTTGAATCCATTGGCTTTGGTTCTAACCTCCAGAGAAGGAGTAACCAAGCTTGCTCCATCTTCCATGTAACAGTCCCTTTAAATACAGTGCTACCTGGGGTTACAGATGCTTCAGGTTACAGACGCTTCAGTTACAGATAGGTAGCCGTGTTGGTCTGCCATAGTCAAAACAAAATAAAAAAATTCCTACCAGTAGCACCTTAAAGACCAACTGAGTTAGTTCTTGGTATGAGCTTTCGTGTGCATGCACACTTCTTCAGATACACTGAAACAGAAGTCACCAGACCCTTCTATATAGTGAGAAGGTGGGGAGGGGTATTACTCAGAAGGGTGGTGGGATTGGGTGATTGGCAGATAGCTGTGATGAGCCTGTTGACGACTCCTAACGACTGCAATAGGTCTTACAGGAAAAAGCAAGGGGTGAGAAGGTGAAAAATGGCTTTGTCATGTATAATGAGATAAGAATCCAATGTCTTTGTTCAGACCAGGTCTCTCCATGGTTTTAAGTTTGGTAATAAGTTGCAATTCAGCAGCTTCTCTTTCCAGTCTATTTCTGAAATTCCTTTGTAATCGCTTCAGGTTACAGACTCCGCTAACCCAGAAATAGTACCTCGGGTTAAGAACTTTGCTTCAGAATGAGAACAGAAATTGTGTGGCGGGGGCACAGTGGCAGCAGGAGGCCCCATTAGCTAAAGTAGTACCTCAGGTTAAGAACAGTTTCAGGTTAAGAACGGACCTCCAGAATGAATTAAGTTCTTAACCCGAGGTACCACTATATTTGAAAATGACTATTATATTTAATCTCAGTCTCCTTTTCGCCATGCTAAACATTCCCAGTTCCCTCAACTGTTCCTCATAAGGCTTGGTTTCCAGATCCTTGAAAATCTTGGTTGCCCTTCTCTGCACATGTTCTAGCTTGTCAATAGCCTTCTTAAATGGTGGTGCCCATAAGTGGACACAGTATCCCAAGTGTGGCCTGACCAAGGCAAAATGAAGCAAAACTATTATGTCCCTTGAGCTGGACACTATACATCTGTTGATGCAGCCTAGAATAGCATTAACTTTTTTTTGCTGCTGCATCACACTGTTGACTCATGTTAAGCTTGTAATCTTTAAAAACCCCTAGAACCTTTCCACATGTACCAAGGGCAATCCAGGTACCCCCAATCTTGCATTGGTGCAGATGGTTATTCCTCCCTAAGTGCAGAACCTGAACATATGTCTCTATTGAAATTCATTTTGTTAGTTTGGGCCCAGTTCTCCAATCAGTTAAGGTCATCTTGATTCCTGATTCTGTCTTCTTTGGCATTAGTTACCCCTCCCAGTTTGGTGTCATTTGCATATCTGATGAGCTTCCTATCAATTCCTCTACCCAAGCCTTTTATGAAGGTGTTGAACAACGATGGTCCAAGAACAGGACCCTGGTGACTCCGGGTTAGAAGCTGAGCCACAATGTATCAGATTACTCTCCCTCCCCCAAATATTTATGCTATTTTTCTTTTCTTTTTCTCAAACCTCAAGAACAGGGTTGGGGAACCTCAGGTTGGGGGTCCAAATGTGGCTGTACAGTCCTGTCTCTCTGGCCCTCAGGACTCTCCCTAGGCCACCCCCTCTTATAAACCTTGCTTCACATCCTTCTTTGACTGGTTTTACCTGGCTAAAATGTGAGCTCTGAAGATTGCCCAGAAAGGAACAAGACCCTCAGGCTGAATGTGTAAGATGCAAGATGGTGACCAAACTGCCAACACAGTTTTTGCTGCTATCGCCACTTGCAGCAGCAGTGAAACAAGCACGTATCTGCAGAAGCAATATCTTTTTTTTTTTTAATAATAATTTTTATTAGGTTTTCACATTTTACACACAAAAATAATCAAAAACAAAACATGTATAATTTCATAACTTTCTTAACCCCCCTCCCTGACTCCCCCCCACCCTCCCTTCATACATCCCAATTCCAACAATTGACTCAGCAAATTCTTATCTCTCATCCTTAACATATTATTATTATTTTTACAGTTGGTTCTTATTACTTGGCCAAATTTTACTTATCCAATTTTCTTATGAATATTAAATTCTTTTCTAAGGTCGACCCAAATTCCCTTCCACGAATTCCCTTTCATATATTAAATGTAGGTCATAATAGACAAATATAGAAATCATAAAAATTTTAAAATTCTGTTTCCCCCCCCCCCTCCCTACCCCGGTTTCTGTCCCTTCCCAACTAAATGTCCACAAAAACAGTTCCTAGCCTGGATTCCTCACATCAGAGGCCTTCAAATCTCTGTCAGTCTCTCTCTGCCGGTTTTGTTGGTAGCAAATTTTGTTGATCCTCGGGTCTCGAAGGAGCTCAAACACAGTCTCATCAAATTTTCTCCCATCCAAGAAACTTGGTAACAACTGCTGCAAAAAGTCAACTGATCTCCCATGTACAAAGAGGAAGCCCCAATCATATTTCTTATTTCTTTTAAGTTCCAATATTCCAAGTGTTCCAGTGGCTTCCTCTTTCCTCTTTCGCATCTTTCGCAGGTTGGTAATCCCAAAGTCGTCTTCTTTATATTCTAACAATGTAGGCTTGAAGTTGGTACTCTCCTGTACTTTCTTAGCTCCTTCTTCCCTCTCCCCTAGTTCCAAAGATGTCTCTTCTTGTTCAGCTGCAGCTTCTGTTTCAGTCAAATCCTTTGTGCATTCAGCAGAGTTGCTTGTTTTAGAGTTCAAGGTCATAAGTTGTTTGTTCATAGCCGTGCTCTGCTCCTGCAGTATTCCCACGAAAAAGAACATTCTTTCTATCTCTGCCTGTAGTTTTCCATCTGTAGCCATTGCAATGTTTCAAAGTTTCCCCTAGGGGGATTCTGGTTACTTAATAGTCCAACAGTCAGATACTTTGTTGTTTATAACTTTTTTGTTCCCAAACACTTTAGTTCAAATGTAACAAATTTAGTTCAGAGAGATGTTAAACAATAAAAAATTTTAACTTTAACTGCCCGTTTGACAGCTCTTTTGACAGCTGTCAAACTCCTTGTTCCTTTTCCTCCAGCTCACACACAGGGCGCTCCCGGGTCTGGGGGGGGGGGGTTAAACAAAAGCTTCCAAAATTCGACTCTTACTCTCCAGCACAAATCTTCTTCTGTCAAATTCGTGGAATTAATGTCTTTTAACTCATACCAAAAAAGAGATCTCTCCACCTTAGTTCTCCTATCTTTGCTTTAAATCTTTTTGTAGATAGAGGGGGTGCGGACTTCCCTTTAGCACATCCCCCGGTCGTACCGAATTCAAAGGTGAAAATTTTTAAAGTCCAAATTCCCTTCTACTCACGGGTTGCTTCAAGTCCAAATTTCAGGGAAAAAAGTCAGCGCTCTCCGGCCATGGCTCGCGGCTTCGCTTCACTGCAGTAGCGGTCTACTCACAGCACCACGCCACTCTCCGTACCCTCTCCGTAGCCTTTAAAAAGGCTCTTCGTGGGTCGGGGGGGCGCTTGAGGTGCCCACCGAGTCACCAAGTCCGCAGGCTTCCGCGCCTGCGGTTTCTGAGGGTCCCCGCTTCGCCGTCGCGGTAAGACCCGTCTGCAGCAAAGCCGATTCCCTCCGGAGCTCGGGGGGAATCCGCTATTAGCCGATCGCGCTAACCCGGAAGTCTGCAGAAGCAATATCTTGTCTGCACTCGCTTAGCAGTTTTTTCTGTTTTCATGCCTTTTCCTAATAATTTTCATGTTATACTTGAGCTGTCACACAATACAAAATGTGGAACTATAGCAGAATACAGGGTAGTTTTATCAGGCATTTCCATATTATTTGCAATTTTTTTTCCCTGGAAGCAGAGAACCCACAGAAATGAGCACTAAATTTGCACTCTATTCTACTATAGTTCCAGAAGTGGCTTTTGTGTTGTGTGGAAGCTCAAATGTAAAGTTGAACTTAACAGGGGAAAGTCATGGAAACAGAATAAACTGCTCTGTGAGTTCAGCCTTTCTCTGCCCATCAATCAGGTGAATAACTCTGAGAGGCCACAGTGGGGTAAGTAGGCCAATGTCCTGACTTTGATCTCTGATTATTTTTTAAAACCCTTTAGTAAGTCTCAATATCCTGATTTGGGTAATTTAGATTCAAATCATTTTATCCCAATAACTTAAAATCCCAACAGTCATACTTTTGAAAAGGGTGTATTAAGAGATATCACTGAAGCAGAAAGGAATACAAAAGGGTTTATCACAATTGTACTTTGAAAGAAAGATTAGCATTGGAGCAGCAAGGTAATAATCCCAATATTTTGTTAAAGCCCGCTGACTGACGGGCAGCCATAGTGATTTTGAAAGCCTTTTCCACATTAGCCCTGCTCTCAGTGTTGAAACCATTTTCACCAAAGGGAGAGGTGAGATCATGTTCACACCATCAACAAAGTCTGAAAGTGCATATAAACATGTAAGTTTGGTCCAACATCACCAACAGAAATTCCACAGCCCTCATGTTCATGTTAAGTCAAGCATCTTCCCAATGTTATTGTTACAATGCCTATTAATTGCAGGTGGTAGTCTTGAATGATAACTATAAAATTGTATTAAGGCATTTGGACATGATGCAAAATTTGGTTTGGAAATCTTGTAATCAGTAAATATATTGATGTGTTAAGACTGAAAGCAAGGTTGGGTAATATGACGCTGTTGGACTACAGTCCCTACAGTCCTGACCACTGGCTGATGGGAGCTGGAATCCAACAACATTGAGAGGTCTGCAGGTTCTCCATCCTTGATTCAAAGGTGGATATATCTTTCTCTGGTTTTGGAAAAACCACAGCCTTGCCACAATTTTGTGTGTGGCTCTGGTTGGTGGACCTTGGGCTTTAAGTGAAGCAAACTTAGCTGTTGGTTTGCTACTGACCTAAGTTGAAGGGGCTAGTTTTCATGTAGAAAGCACTACACAGCTTGGGACAACATCTTTCATCGTCTGATATACCTAATTGGTACCTAATTATATACCTTATAGACACTGTGCTCTGCAGCTGTGGTCCTTCTGCAGATACCATCTTTGGCCAGGGTGCTGTCTGACCTATTTTCCTTTGTATAAGAACAAGCATGAAGGAGGCCTCCCAGCCTGTTCATAGGTCCTTATATGATCAGTGAAAACAGTTGGTCCTAGCAAGTATTAACCATTCTCAATCTTAACCTGATAACTGCCATTTGTGCAGATTTTAATTTGTCTGAATTAATTTTAAGATGTATTTTAATTAATTGAGGCCTGTTTTTATGTATACTGTGTTATTCATATGATGTTAGCTGCTCTGAGCCCAGCTCCAGCTGGGGAGGGCGGGGTTCAAATAAATTATTATTATTATTATTATTATTATTATTATTATTATTATTATTATTATTATTTCCATTCTGCCCTTTGAAGCTACTCTTCAGCAGGCACCATCTTTGTGGCACCTACTTAAGACCTTCCTTTTCCAACAAGCCTTTTTAGGAAAAAATCTTTACCAGTCTGCATCTGCAGTGGAATTGCTTTTAGATGTTTTATCAGTTGTGTGTAGATCCTGCAAGCCTGATGTCTGCCCAGGCCTGTTCTCTGGCTCCATATTGAATTCAAGAGGGTGCTGGGCAAGCCTGTTTGATCTCAGCACCATCCCATATGAAATAAGGGAGCATCCCACATCCTTTTCTGCAGCTGTGCATTGCAGAGAACGTGGTGGTGAGCAAAGAAACAGCCTTTTCAGGCAGCTTGTATGGCATTACTGATAGTTCCATGGGGGCAAGACATTGCTACTAGGGAAGGGAGAAATTCAATTTCAGTTTGTCTTTAAAAGCAAATATATCTCAGCCACAGTTTCTGATACAATACAAGAGTAGAAACGCATTTGCCATTCAAAAATTTGCTGTTCTCTGAATTTTGCAATACACTTCTCCAGCCAAGTAAAATGTGGGAAAGTGCGTGTACGGGGGGGGGGGGGGAAGTATGCATAAAAATGTATGAGTTGGTGCAAACAACACATCACATTAAGGAAAGTTCCTTTGCAAAAATGTGTATATTGGGCAGAATTGTATACAAACATGCGTATAGTTAAGAGAAGTGCGTGCCAGAATGCTGATGAATTTTCATGAGGACTTTTTAAAAAATATATCAAAAAATGATGTGGAAATGTGGAGAGGTTAGAAAAATTAGAAATGGCATGAAAACGAAATGGACAGATTTGCCTGCCTCCATTTGCTACCCAGAATGAGGATGGTGGCTAACCTCACAAGAAGGATCAGTCACGTGTCAGGAATGAAATATGCCTCTTCTGTTCCAATTACTGACAAAGGGTTAAATGTATCAAGTAGGATTATATACCAAGAAAAATTGAACCCAGTCAAAGATTTCGAAAACACTGCAGCACTGCACAGGGGTGGGTGGGGAGAGCAAGGGGGTGAGGCGGGGGTGCCTTTGACCCAATTTGCAGAAGGCTAAGAGTCTCTAATCTTCAGTGTCTCTCCACAGAGTGCCTTGGGACAGAAGGAGCCAGAGACACAGACATGATGCATTGTTGTTGTTATAAAAGCGAGCTCCTCGCTTTGAGCATGTTTCCAAAGATAATCCATTTCTTTCTCTGGCTATCGAAGAAACAAGGAGCTCTTTCCCGAAAGCAGGTTTTTTCCTCTTCAAGGTAGCTGTCGCTTTTGTTTACTTAAGCACTTTTTATGCAAAGACTTTGTAAAGCTCCTTTGCAATCGTGACACTGAACAATAACCCTCGGAAGCTGGGAAAGTGCTGGAGCGAACCGTGACTTTCCATGCCTAAACAACATGCACTTTTTTCTTTTTTTAAAAAAAGCAAGCTTCTGGCAAATAGCCAGAGCCATATCCACGGGTGTATGGATAGTGTAGTTATATAGTTTAGTCACTAGGTGGCACTGAACTTAACTGTATCGGGATGGAGCCAGGAGTTTTTTGTTTGTGTTCTAGACTTGTTTAAAAAAGACAATGGCTGCATCCACACCACAGTTTATTCCCCTTTTTTGCAGTGCTTCCCTAACTGTTAAACTCCACATTAAATTTGTGCTTTCAAATAACACAGTTTGCGAAATTCAGCAGAATATAGCAAAAGCTCAGTGCTAATTTCTGTGTTACTTGCTTCCAGAATACAGTGGTACCTTGGGATGCGAACAGGATCCATTCTGGAGCCCCGTTCGCATCCTGAGCAGAACGTAAGACGCGACAGCACGTCTGCGTGTGCACGGGTCGTGTTTCGCCACTTCCTCGCATGCGCGTGATGTCATTTTGACCGTCTGCGTATGCATGAGCGGCGAAACCCAGAAGTAACACGCTCCGTTACTTCCGGGTTGCCGTGGAGCGCAACCCGAAAATACTTATCCTGAAGCGTATTTATCTTGAGGTATGAGTGTAATAATAATAATAATAACAACAATATGTAAATAACATTGAAATTGAAACCAGAGACATGCTCATGTCACCAAAGGAAATTGCCAGTGGCTCTTGACTTTGAACATTCCACCTAATGCTTAACAGCTTAACCCTGGTTCCCTCTTTGTGACATACATGCCAAGGCACCCAAGGCACAAAGTTCCCAGGAGAAAAATAAACCACACAGAAACGGAATATTTGGTTTATGGGTTCAAATAAGCCACAACTTTATTGGTTACCAATGTGAGCGGTTCTGGCTTAGGCATTGGGGTGAATCCAGCCTATATCTTGACTCCTGCCTGTTTGCAGGGAGTCCCCGGAATGGTAAACTACCAATAGGGGGTTCCCTATAACTTACGTCAGATAGTGGCAGCCCAAGGGGTCCCCTTGGCCCTAGCCCACGTCCAGGCTTTAGACAGTATTCACACCATTTAACAGGATACCCTTACTGAGGAGGGGCAGGCAAGGCAACAACCTCCCCTCCAACCAGACAAAGGCTTACCCAATACCTAACCGTACAAAAGTTGTGACAATTTCTACTAGGTAGGCAAAAACCAAATGGCCGGTGCCAATTTGCCAAGTGGGAGAAAATCCTACCCAGCCCCAACAACATGGCAACCGACAACTGCCATAGCAAGGTCATATCAGAGAGAAGCATGAAAAGAGGGTGGGTGGGTAGGGTGATCTGACGAAGAAGCAAGGAAGAGGGAGCCGGCCGGCCAACCAGAAATTAAATGATCAGTGGCCACACCCACCCTGGTCACAGATTGGCTGGAGCTGTCCCTGGCACAGATGACATGACCGGCTGTGATGCGTGGGGAGGAGGGGTGATGCAGCGTACCTCTCCCTTACTAATCTGACACACAGCTGTGAGGCATTTGCGAGCTTTTTTGCGGAGAAGGTCCTGTTGCTCCGCCATGACCTCCCTGCCAATTTGGATACAATAAAGGAACTGGAGGCCCCTCGACTGTCCTCGGGTTCAGTATTGGACCATTTTGACCGGATATCTCCAGCCGATGTGGACAGACTCCTCCAAGCTGGAAAGCCCACCACCTGTCCTCTTGACCCGTGCCCGTCATGGCTGATTAGAGCGTGTCCGGACGAGGTGCGGGCCCCCCTGGGGGATATCATCAATTTGTCCCTTGGCACCGGGATATTCCCAGGGGAACTGAAGGAGGCAGTGGTGCGTCCGCTCTTAAAGAAAACATCATTAGATCCCTTAGATCTATCCAATTACCGCCCGGTTTCGAATCTTCCATTCCTGGGTAAGGTGATTGAGAGAGCGGTTGCTGAACAGCTTGGTAGGTTTCTGGATGAAACATCTGCTCTGGATCCATTCCAGTCCGGCTTCCGTGCTGGTCATGGGACCGAGACGGCTCTGGTCGCCCTAACAGATGATCTCCGTAGGCAGCTGGATTGAGGCGGGTCGGGGCTGCTGATTCTTCTAGATCTGTCAGCAGCCTTCGACATGGTCGATCACGAACTCCTGGACCACCGCCTTGCCGACGTGGGGATCCAGGGCACAGTCCTTCAATGGCTGCGCTCGTTTCTCTCTGGTCGGGGACAGAGGGTGGCGCTCGGGGGGGAATTGTCATCGCGCCACTCCTTGGTGTGTGGAGTGCCTCAGGGTGCGATTCTCTCCCCGATGCTTTTTAACATCTTTATGCGCCCCCTCGCCCAGCTTGTCCGGAGTTTTGGGCTGGGTTGCCATCAGTATGCCGATGACACCCAACTCTATCTGTTGATGGATGGCCATCCTGACTCGGCCCCCGATACACTGGCGAGATGTCTGGAAGCTGTGGCTGGATGGTTACGTGGGAGCCGGTTGAAGTTAAATCCTTCGAAGACAGAGGTCCTCTGGCTGGGGCGGGATGATATGGGATTGAGGGGGCAACTCCCATCTCTTGCGGGGGTGCAACTAGTGCCAGCACCGTCCGTTAAGAGTTTGGGTGTAATCTTCGATACCTCCCTCTCTATGGAGGCGCAGATTACAGCTATAACAAAGGCGGCATTTTTTCATCTCCGCCAAGCTAAGCAGTTGGCCCCTTATCTCTCTCGCCCTGACCTAGCCACTGTGATCCATGCGACGGTCACCTCCAGACTGGATTATTGTAACTCGCTCTACGTGGGGCTGCCCTTAAGACTGACCCAGAAACTCCAGCGGGTGCAGAATGCCGCGGCGAGACTCCTTATGGGGTCTTCGCTGCGAGATCACATTCAACCGGTACTATACCAGCTGCACTGGCTCCCGGTGGAGTACAGGATCAGGTTTAAGGTGCTGGTTTTAACCTTTAAAGCCCTATACGGCCTAGGACCCTCGTACCTACGGGACCGCCTCTCCTGGTATGCCCCACAGAGAAACCTACGGTCTGCAAATAATAACATCCTCAAGGTCCCAGGCCTCAGAGAGGTTAGGCTGGCCTCAACTAGAGCCAGGGCCTTCTCGGCTGCGGCTCCAATCTGGTGGAACGCTCTGTCACAAGAGACTAGGGCCCTGCGGGACCTGACATCCTTCCGCAGGGCCTGCAAGACAGAGTTGTTCCACCAGGCCTTTGGTCAGGGCGCAGCCTGACTCCCTCCTCTGGCAACCTGCTTAGAATCTTGCTTAATTAGTTGCCATTAATTTGATTTTAATTGATTTTATAATGTAATATTTTTAGAATGTGTGAATATTTGATTGTTTGATTGTTGATTGTTGTCAGCCGCCCTGAGCCCGGCTTCGGCTGGGGAGGGCGGGATATAAATAAAATTTATTATTATTATTATTATTATTACTCTGGAAAACTGTTGAGGCACGGCTGACTGGCTGCAACGCCGTACACCAGATAAAAGGAGGAAAGCACTCTATTCTAGAAAAAGGTCACCCACACACGGACCCAGGCTGTTCACACAAAAAAGCACTCATCAAGCCCTTTTGTTTTATTCTTGCCCACCAACCCCTCACAACTCAACAGTGGTCCCTTCCACCACGTTCTGTATTCAGCCCTGGTTTCTCAGCTTGGAATTCCCCATCTCCAAATTTGAGGAAGACCTTACCTTTGCTGCCAGACAGGTGCTTCCATGTGACTGTTGGTTCTGGTCTCCCAAAGGCCAAGCACAAAAGGGTGACACTGCTGCCTTCGTTGACGGTGATGTCTGAGGTGATGTTTATAATCTGTGGAGGAACTGCAAGAAGAAAGGTGGGAAGGAATGAATACCTGTTGTAAACGAATTCTGATGCTACTTATGGGCAAGCCCTTCCAATCCCAATTTGGGGAAATTAGACTATCTTGCCCAAATCGTGTTCTGCCAAGGGCAGCTGCTATTTTTTTTGGGGGGGGGGGGATTCAGGGGCAACAAGCACATTTATGGGTGAAGTCGACAGTCACAGCAAGAATTAGATGTAAAGCTACGAGATCATATTAATGCACAGCACGAATAAAGCATAACGCTACCAACGAATATCATTATTCGTTTGCAAATTTGATTTCTAAGAATTCATTCCTAGGCATGATAGCAGCAGGAACCTCTGGTAGCTGTAGTTGGTTGACACATTGCACCATCCTGGGACCTCTCTCTCCCCCCTGGGTCTCTTTATCTCCTCTGGGTTCCTCTCACAGTGCTTCCAGCTCTCATATTCATAGTCTGTATCCTGCTGAGGAAGATAATTGGTGCATTACTCGTTCCCTTGTGAACCACACTTCAGAGGTCCCCAAGGACCTCCCCTAAGGGTCAGAGGGATGAGTTATGAGACTGCAGGTGCAGCTGTAGTCTTGTGACCCTGCCTGTCAAAGTCAAAGCATTTGACTTAACCAACTGGGTTCAAGAAGACAACCACTTGTCAGTCATAGGTCAGGAGCTTTCTCTTTTGCATTCCTGCAATAGTGCTGACCCTAGCAGAATATGATTAAAGCTTTCAGGACTCCAGCTTACCACTTTACAATATTATGCCAGAATAGCAAATGCACAGTACAGGCCTGTGCCCGGGCACCTTTGAGGGCATCCCAAAGGGCAATAACACAAAACAATTAAAACTTCTGAGAACAGATTAAAAGCAATCATCTAAAAACTTCTTAAAAAGCCATCTCATAGCAAATAATTTCACAATTGCCAGGAACAATTCTTTGAGCTACCAGAAACCCAGTCAAACAGGAAGTCAAACAGGATTATGTTTGGATTCTCCCTAAAGATTAATAGCACGGGAGACAAACATGCTTCACTAGAAAGGGCATTCCACAGACGGGAGCCAATATGCAGGAGGCCCTGTCATAACACACCAGCAACCAAGTAACTCCACAGTGGAGAGTCTAACTGGACCTTTGGGTGGAAACAAACTCAAAGTGTCTTATATCCAACATTCCCTCTATATTTAAGATTCCAACCCTCCCTCTGTCTATTTGATGTTGGCAATGAACACCAGATGCCTGAAAATGTGCTGCAAAGAATCGGGAACACATGGATGTGTGATATTTTGGGGGCTTCTGCAATCCTCAGTCCATAGAACTGTGAACATTGCTTCTATCCACTCCAGGCTTACAGCTGGGGCTGAGCATCTGGGGGGAACAGATTATCCACCCCCAATCTAGACTCTATACAGATTCAGTGATACAGTTCTACAAAATAGCACAAAGCTGTCAATGTGAATGTCTTCTAAAAGTTGAGTTCCTTTTCACCCTTTCCTTCTTCTCTCCCACCCCAACCATACACCTTGCCTTTTGAGGGAAGGAATTAAGAGCATTTTAAAATATCTTGAAAGATTCGGGGGAGGGAAGGAAGGAAGGGGGAGAGAGACTTTAGCTTTCAATCTGTTAGTCTGCTCCTAGCAATATAGCGTGCAGCATATTTAAAGGACAGCTGATGTCTTGTGGAAAGCTGAAAAACAACCTATGGAGAGAAATGATTCAGCCCTTTTGAATCTACATTTTCCCTATATTTCTGTTCACTGGTTCTTTATTACAAAGGACACTGGCGCGAAAACATGTTCTTCAAGGATTCATCTGCGTCTCCGCTGTTTATTCCCCACCTGAATCATAATCTCTTGTTTGTGTCTTCACAGTTGGTTGCTATGGAAGTTATTATGTCCTTGGTATCTCACATTCACATCATGACGGCCGTAGAAAGGAATAAGAATCTTGTTGAAGGGGAAGGTGGGTTCCTCCTCCGGGCTGAAACCAAAGTCCATGGATAGAGCCGCATCGAGAACTCCGCACGACTGAACAAGTTTGAGGTGTATATTTAAATGAAGGAGATAATCCAGGATTACAAGTTCAGACATGGAAGATAAAGTCCAGCATCACCACAGGCAAGGTGAAGAGCAAGCCAGCTCTGATAGGGGACACAGACAAAAGCACTCGATAGCAGCCACCACCTGGCGCAGAAGATTAGGGAGGGGATCTCAGGTGTGACCCTTTTTTAAGAGATGCAAGTTATTGGATTTCACCTTCGTACAGGAGTATCACAACTCCGCAGAGCAAGGGTAGGCAACATGCTGCCCTCCAGATGCCACAGGACTGTAATTCCCATCATCTTGTGCTGGTTGAGGCCACAACATTTGGAGGGCACCACGTTAGGTACCCCGAGGGAAAGGGGAGAAATTCACTCAGTTCACAGTGAAACAACCTAATTCACATGTCCTGAGCCACGATGCAAACCAAAGGACAGCTCTCCTTCAAAATCCACAGCCTGACAAATTTTGTGATGCACTTCCCCTAGCAAATACGGCATGCCCCCCAATGCATACAGTGGTACCTCTGGTTATGAACGCTTCTGGTTACAAACGCTTTGGGTTACGAACTCTGCTAACCCAGACGTAGCTGCTCCTGGTTGCAAACTTTTGCCCCAGGAAATCACATGCCAGAGGTGCGCGAGCAGCGGGAGACCCCATTAGCGAAAGCGCGCCTCAGGATAAGAACGGTTCCAGCTTAAGAATGGACCTCCGGAACGAATTAAGTTTGTAACCAGAGGTACCACTGTACATTAGTGAAAATAGTATCTGTTTTCTAAAAAGAGAGAGAAAAGTAAACAACCTCTCAATCCTCATGCAGACCTAATGGTCTGATGCATGACTCAACAACTTTTTGCACTTAATTCTACTGCCTCTACTGAGAAGGGAGGAGAATAGACTCAGTGCACAATTCCAAATGAAGCCAGGATGCTAATTGGCTGTACACTGCATGCAAAGGTGGCTGTGTTGGTCCATAAAAACAAGAAAATATCAAAGTTCACAGTTAAGCAATGCATTTCTTGGAATCAGCCCAAATAGCACCAAAGTGTGGTCAGCTTTCAAATCCTCCAGACCTCTTTGCTAGGGGAGATATTACAGAAAACAGTTGGCAAGAGGGACAAGGAAATATATTAAACAAACACAGATGTGGGCACACAAACTAGGCTTGTGTTGTAGCCATGAGGTCTTTATGTAGAGTCAGGGCAACTGACTTTTGTGTTTGGTGGATGTGCGTCAGTAAACGAGGGGAATTAAGACTAAGAGAGCTGAGTGGGGGGTGCTTGTGTAATCTCACTGTATACAAGTTGTACAAGTGACAACAAAGTATTTCAATGTAGACAAAGTTCCAAGAAGGAGTTGTAGGCTGAGTTAGTCCCTCCCTGGTGCTATGTAAGCAGGGCTGGCCCAAGACATTTTGACACCTAAGATGGACCCCAAACTTGTGCTGCCCTCCCCACCAGGGAAGAAGGGGTGAGGGAAGATCTACATCGGGAACAAAGAGGGAAAGAAAGATTGGCATTGGGATCTACTACCCCAGTGAATCCTGCCAGCTGAGGCAGCAACCCCACCTTGCCTCATGGGTGGGCCGACCCTGTATGTAGGACTGTAGGGATCAGGACTATGGCACAGAGAGTAGAAACCATAGACACTACCTTATGCAGACTCAGAGCACTGATTCTGGAATAAAGACACAATTAATGCTCCCCATGTCTAAGGAATTCAAGTATGGACTTCAAGACAGATTTGTCCAAAACTTAAACAAAACACACAGGTTCCCGAGAGAACAGCAGAAGAGACACATGACAGCCTTTAGTTTAAAAGTCAGGGGTTGATTTTGGATGGTTTTCTAACTCAAAACAGTCAAGGGAAGCCAAATGTTTCCTGCTTGTTTCCTCCATTAATTAAATCATGTTTGTTGTCTGGGTCAGTAGTAGCAGACATGCTTCTCTCTTGATGTTGGGGATGATGGGTCTTGGTGCATAGCTGTCAAGTGTCCCTTATTTGAAGGGACAGTCCCTTATTCCAGTGCCATGTCCCGCTGCTGTCCCTTATTGATGGATGTCCCTTAAATGATGTCCCTTAAATTTCAAAGGAAGCAGCTCCTCTCCCTCCCTCCCTGCCGGCCAGGGAGGAGGGAGGCTCCAACTGTGTTGCTTGGCTGTGTTGCTCACTCAATAAGAAGTTTAAGAACGACTGGGGGGTGGAGCTTGCATGCCTTGTGTGTGGCTAGTTAATGCAAGCTGAGGGGTTTTTTGAATGCTGGATGCCATTTTGTTGCACGTGCTGCTGCAAACTTTGCAGTGCAAAGCCAGGCCGGGAAGCCATCTTAAGTTGAGGCTGCATAGGCCTTGTGGTGCATGTGATTCAGATTCTATTCAGTTGAACCTCTGGTTACAAAGTTGGTTGGACAGTGTTCTTGAAGCTACCAGCATGAGTTTGACCAGACTGCAGGAGGACAGGAAGACTGGAGTGCCTGGAACAGGTGAGGCTGGAGGTCCCTTATTTTAGCTGCTGGTCCCTTATTTTCAAGGCTGCTGGTCCCTTATTTTCAAATCTGTAAGTTGACAGCTATGTCTTGGAGTCAAAGCAAGAAGCTGGACAGATGTCTGCTGGGGGTGCTCTAAGTCTATGTTGCCTGCAGCAAAGAGGAAGCTAGACACGATGGTTCGCTAGGCCCCCAACAATTCTATGATGATGTATTGAATATTGCATCAGCCCCAGAATCAAAAGGGAAAGATAGTAGCTTAGATGTGTGCCCTTCTGTCACTATGATTTTTGTAGAAGATCTATGGATGGTATGCAGCTAAATAAACCTGCTAGTAGAAGGAATTTTGGCTGCAGATGAAACTCCTCTCCCACCCCCAAATCATTAGGTTACAGATAAAATTCAGCAATGGGAAACCTGACACTTGGGGCAGACTTCCTGGCTTCTACCTGGCTGTTGGGAGCCTCCCCAGACCACAACCCACACCAGCCTTGCTTTGCACCCGCCTTCTTCATACTGGCTAGAATGTGCTTTTGAACTCTGACAATGCTTCTCGCTTGCCTGGTGGACAAAGAGGGATGTGTAAGTGTTGAGTGCTTATCACAGGCACTCCCCAGCTTATCACAGGCACTCTGAAGATAACTTTAATATAGGCCTAAAGCAGATAGTGGGATGCGGGTGGCGCTGTGGGTTAAACCACAGAGCCTAGGACTTGCCGATCAGAAGGTCGGCAGTTTGAATCCCCACAACGTTGAGCTCCCATTGCTCGGTCCCTGCTCCTGCCAACCTAGCAGTTCAAAAGCACATCAAAGTGCAAGTAGATAAATAGGTACCACTCTGGCAGGAAGGTAAACGGCGTTTCCGTGCGCTGCTCTGGTTCACCAGAAGTGACTTAGTCATGCTGGCCACATGACCCGGAAGCTTTATGCCAGCTCCCTCGGCCAATAAAGCGAGATGAGCGCCGCAACCCCAGAGTCGGTCGCGACTCGACCTAATGGTCAGGGGTCCCTTTACCTTTACCTTTAAAGCACATAGTAAGATCCCCACCTACATTTGTTCTGGGTCCCCCCCCCCAAACCCTCCTGAGTGGATCTGGGGAAGGAGGGGGCAAGGGAGCACATGGAAAAAAGAGAGGCAGGGGAAGTTCTAATATGCAAGCAGAGAAACTTACCCTAGCATATCTGTTAAGCTGGGTAGCGCCCAAGATCTGGCTCTTTACAGTGAGCAAAATAATAACACGTAGAGACAAAGGCTCGGAAAAAATGCAAATCGCAGGCAACATCTTTGTATTGTGGCACATCAAGCTGTACCTGTGCTGATGGGCCGCAGCTCTTGAATTCCCCTTCTGAATGCCCCCACTTAGATAATACATTATATCATGTCATGTCAGATCAGATCCCATTCTATTTATGATTGCTTTTCTCCCCTATGTTGTATTTTGTGAAAGGAGATGATAGGGAATGAGAACAAATTATTGTGAATTGCAAGGATATAAATACACGCCATGATTCTAGTGACATCACAAACCACTCAAGCTGTGCTCCGGTGGTTTATAATGATTGTTTCCTGAGCATCTCTCAGCATGCGTATTCATAGCTTTGTTCGCAGCTTTCCCCATATTTAATGCACATGAGGTGCACGGGTTTCACACATGGTTGCTCACAAAACTCTCATCTGAATCTCTGGCCCAAATTTGGGGGTTCTTAATGGCCTGGATCTGTTTGCAGATCAGTTCCAAAGGGTTAACAAATAGCTCTTTTCTCTATTTTTATTTTATTTTATTTTAATTCCCTGTGTTCATACCACTACACATGTGCAATGTGGTACATCTTTTAAAAAAATAAATCATTGCTAGTTACAGATATGCATGAGTGCATATGCACATGGAATAAATCAAAGAACAAAATCATGGTGCAAACATGATCACATCAGTGCATGGTGTTTAAATCCATCTAATCATGATAACCTGCAGAGTGGAGTACAGGGAAGTGGGGTGGGGTGGGGAGACAAAACCACAATGTCTTCTCACATTAGTTCAAGGCCTGGGAGGCTTGGGTTCAAATCCCCACCCAGCCATGAAACTCACTGGGTGACCTTGGGCCGGTCTCTGCCTCTCAACCTAACCCACCTCACAGGGTTGTTGTGAGGATAAAACAGGGAGAACCATTCATGTCACCTTGAGCTCCTTGGAGGAAAAGCAGGACACAAATGTAATAAATAAAGAAAATAATTAAGTTGAGAAGGGAAGCAAAATATAGGCAGAGTTAACTTCACATTCCTACAGATACATTAAGATCTTAAATCAGTTTGTGTGGCTCCAGCAGGGGCCATCACCAAAGAGTCTTCCCTGCTGCTTACCCTATTTATTGCCTTTTGAGCACTAGGGGAAGAGAACTTTATACTTCATTAAGTTTTTTACATGCAGTTTTAATCTTCCTGACTGTTCTTTGCTGCTTTTATGTTAGCTTATCGTATTTACATGTTATTTTATTCATTGTGTGTGGGGGGGGGGTGGATTATAAACTGCCCTGGAAATCATAGAACTGTAGAGTTGAAAGGGACCACGAGGATCATCTAGTCCAACCCCCTGTGATGCAGGAATCTTTTGCCCAGCATGGGCCTCCAACCCACAACCAGGATTGAGCATCTCACGGTCCACCAACTGAGCTATCCCAGCTGTTGAACAAAACTGAAGGGTGAGCTAAAAATACTCTGAATAACAAACAGAGCCTTCAGCAGCGTGGAATAACAGGACGGAAGCTGAGATAATCACCACTGAAATAGTGCTGCTAGCAAGCATGGCCTCCTTACGTTTCTCTGTGCTATTCCTGTGCAACAAGTTGAACATGCCACTCTTCCCCTCCCTCTGCGAGAGTGTCAAAGCCCCCACCACGCCCCTCTGAATCTGGACATCCTGGTCCCATCCACGGTTCAGGCACAGTGATGATGACCTAGTGCTAGGGGAGGGAGGGAAGAAATTGATGAAAACATGTATGGGTTGTTGCCTGGCAACCACCCATGCACATCCTCTTCCTTCTCCCACATAGTCCTGCTCTTCCCTAGAACAGGCCTCCCGCTGATTAGGAGGTGAGGAGGGAGAGAGGCGAGGCAAAGCAAGGCAAGGTGCAGGCGAGCCCTGAGTACCATCTGAGCATCTCTGTGTGTCAGCAACCCTTGCTCAGTAGGAGTTTGGCCTGCTGGGTCAGGAGAGATGGGCTGGAGAAGGAGCATCTGTCACAATGACACCTCCACATTCCACTTTGCTTTTCTGACGTTGCATTTTTCGTTATATAATAATGGTTGATGGTTGGAACGGATCTTTGTTTAAAGGCCAGTTTCACTGAAAGCCCTATGATTCCACTTTAAACATGACTTCCTCCAAAGGATTCTGGGAGTTGTAGTTTGTTAAGTGTGCTGAGAGGGATTAGGATAAGGCAGGCATAGACAAAATCAGCCTTCCTGATGTTTTTGGGCTACAATTCCCATCATCTCTGACCACTGGTACTGTTAGCTAGGGATCATGAGAGTTGTAGTCCCAAAACTTCTGGAGGGCCAAGTTTGCCTATGCCTGGGATAAGGTTACCAGATGTTTTTCCAGTGAATCCGGGGACACTTTTCAACTTCAATGGATTTTGTATGGGGACTGATTTGTAAATCTGGGGGCTGTTCCCGGAAAACAGAGACATCTGGTAATCTTAGATTACGATACACACCCGCATAGCCCATTCCCTTTGCTGAACTACATTTCCCAAAGTTCCCTGTGAAGAGAGGTTGACAATTAAAGCACCCTGGGAACAACACTTCTGGAAGCGGATAAGTGTCTCCTAGCCCCTCTTAGCACCCTGAAGAAAACTACAGATCCCATAACTCTTTGGGGGAAAGCCATAACAATCTAAAGTGATAACACAGTGCTTTGAACATATGGTGCGAACATGATCAAAGTCTCAGATTCTTACTATGTGCTCTAGATCTGTACAAAAGGATGCCTGAGAAAAGCCAGACCACAAGTTGGGATGCTTGCTTTACACTGAGGGAGGTATTTTTCAGCTAGCGGGGCACATTCCATACTGAACAGTTTTATGAAGGCCACATACTACATTCACACTTCACTCTCTATCTAACACCCAGGCAATCAGAAAGCATTGCTAGAGTTCAAGAGTGCATTGTAGCCAAGCAAAAGCACTCAAGGAGGATGAAAAACAAAGCCTGAGTGGGGTGTTGCATGGGGGTGGGGGGCAGACCCAGGGGCCATACAGAGAGGCCTGGAAGCCCACATTCATCCCCAGTGTCTGAGGTCCCCTACCTCTGAATTATATATTTATCCCATCAAACAAACAACTCTTGGTTTTTAAATAAGTGGAGGATAGTCTATGAACACTGTGTAAAGCAAACAGACAAGAGTCTCCCACTATACACAGAGATGGAGTTGAGTGAGGCAAGGTCAATGGTAAGTAGCGGTGCTGCAGGAATATTATTTGCAAATTCCAGTTTGAACTGAGCTGGTTTGCACCTGCAGGACTAAAGCACAAAGCAGAAAGTAATTACCTTTTGTATTTTGTACTTCTCCAATTTCTGCAGTTCTTGGCTCAAAAGACACCCACACATTAAAAATGCATGTTTTGAGATTAAATGTGTTTTAAAGTGTGCATTTTGAGGGTGGGGGGACAAATTCACAAATGTGGATTTTTAGTGGGAAAACATGCCCACAACGTGTTTATATATGTATTTTGTTTTTGTAAAAATGCACACATAGAGTGTGTAAAAATGCACATTGAGAATAATGCAGTAACAGGATGGAAAGGACTTAGGAAGGATCATAGGCAACAGTGACACGGACTAGAGAAAAAGACTGCATTTTGTAAGTATGCCTCAGTTTTCTTCTGTGACATGCTGGAAGATATGCATTTGTTAATGCTACTGGTGTATGTGCGTGTATGCGCACGCAAGTATGTGTCAAAATCCTCCAATGCTCACAAGCCAGAACTTATGTCTTCCTTCGCTGATGAAGAATCAAGGTTATGGCTGGGTTGCTTTAGAAGGCCCTGCCCACATTCCCGTTGCTTTGTGCAAAATATAAAATAATATGGCCTAAAATCGCTGATAAAAACATGATAACTGAGTCTCATTACAGCCAAAGACAAGTCTCATATTTTAGCATTTTTATTAAAGCTTTTTAAATTACTGAGTGTCTGGTATATTCAATACAGGCCTAAGTGATTTATATTAGTCTATCTCCAGATCCTCCATCTAATAAATAACTTGGCAATCTCCGAACCCATAAATATCCCCGGCCCTGGCAAAAAGCAATTAAAGCAGGTTAAAAAAATATAAAAAAGCTGCTTCCCAACACTCATTGGTTGCTCCACTCAGATTATTTCACACTGCTTATTCTGGGATGGAATGAGGGAAAGGGAGGGAGGAGGGAAGCAGGTTCCAGCAACACCCCCTTATCTGAAAATTTATCTTCTGGTTCCAATTTAAAAAACAAGCCACATACAAAACAATTTTTTAAAAGTTAAACATGTCACAATGATGCAGAGATGTTACCAAGGAAAACGTTATTTCCAGCAACAAGTGTTCGTTGGCCGCCTGAGACAGCTTAGGCTGCTAAAATATTGTTAAAAAGCACTTCAGGAAGGAGCCTGAGCCAAAAAAACATGTTTAAAATGCTGTGGCGTTAAGCACTGAGACAGCAGACTAAAATGTTATTAAAGGCTCCCAGGTTGCCCGTCCAGAATATATTTCAGGTTAATAAGGTTCCCTTCCGTGCCGAGTAAAGGACAGTTTTATTTTATGGGTGGTGGGTGGGGGCAGGAGATGAAAATGGAGGGGTGGGTTGAAGTCCAGGGTCATAAAGCAGAAAAGCCTCCAGAAAATGATTTCCCTCTTAACTAGAAACATGATATATAATTTTTACCCATATAGCTGCAGTGGAGCTTCAAAGGAGAAGTGCACTGTTGAGTGCAGACCTTGGTCTTACATGCTTACGTTATACTGTATCTTGATTGGACTCCTATAGCATGATCTGAGTGGGGTTGCCCTTGAAGACCACTCAAAAACTTCCAGTTGGTGCAGAATGCTGGTGCTAAAGCTTCAGATGGTACATGGCTCCCTTGTTCTAGCTTTCGCCAACCTATCACTTTTCAGACATCCTGGGCTGCAACTACCATTAGCCCCACAGCCTGACTGTGCTGGCTGAGGCTCATGGGAGTTGTAGTCCAGAACACCTGGAGGATACCAGATTGGTGAAGGCTGCCTTATTGTATCATGTGCAGAGACTTCAAGTGCTTTTTTGAGTATGATTCATGGGCTGGCTATTGGAAGTCCTAAGCAGCCTGGGAAGAAGGCCATCTTATCAGCTCATCCTTTAAGGGGAGGCACTGGCTGTTGGCTTCCTCCTTCTTAACTTCATAAGAACATAAGGTGAGCCTGCTGGATCAAGCCCATCTAGTCCAGGATTCTGCCCTCACAGTAGCCAAGCATAGAGAACCTCAGGCCCCGCTGCCAGGCTTCTCTTTCTGGCCCTTGAAAGTTTCCTAAGGTCACACCCCTCACTAATCCCGCTTCTTGAAGGTAAAGGTAAAGGGACCCCTGACCATTAGGTCCAGTCATGGCCGACTCTGGGGTTGCAGCGCTCATCTCGCTTTATTGGCTGAGGGAGCCGGCATACAGATTCCAGGTCATGTGGCCAGCATGACTAAGCCTGGCAAACCAGAGCAGTGCACGGAAATGCCATTTACCTTCCCACTGGAGTGGTACCTGTTTATCTACTTGCATTTTGATGTGCTTTCAAAGTGCTAGGTTGGCAGGAGCAGGGACCGAGCAACGGGAGCTCACCCCGTCGGGGGATTCGAACCGCCGACCTTCTGATTGGCAAGCCCCAGGCTCCATGGGAAACCCACAAGCAGGATCCAAGCACAAGAGCTCTCTCCCCTCCTGTGGTTTCCAGCAACTGGTATTCAGAAACATCGTTGCCTCTGACTATGAAGGCAGACAGTAGCCATCATGGCTGCTAGCCACTGGTAGCTCTCTCCTCCTCCATGAATTTGTCTAATCCGTTTTAAAGCCACCCAAGTTGGTGGACCTCACTGCCTCCTGTGTGAAGAAGTAAATGATGTAATATAAATGATGTAATGAGGCATCTAATCATAAGCCTGCATTTTTATCAAAGCTTCTATATATTTCAATCAAGGCTTGTATTTAAAAATGAGCTTAAAAAAAAAAAGGATTTTCAAATGTTTCATGCCAGGCAAAAGACCAGCTGCCTAAAAGAACCTTGGCAAGATGTTTTTCCTCCTAAGACAAGAAGGGCCCCATTGATTTATAGTAGAAAAACAATTCTCAAAGTCATAAAAAGGGAGAATTACATATGCTGCCCCAAGGCTGAGAAAACACCATTAGGAATGGGGAAAGATAATACTAATGTGCCTCCCAGTAAAATGAGCCAGATCTTCTTTCTAAGGTTCAAAGGCCAGGAGCAAAAGGGAAAAACATTTAGCTGACAGAGAAAGAGAACATTTTTGGGGGAAGTCTTTTTCTAAAGCTGTTTCTTAAACTAAGAGAGTTAAAAAAGGTTAAAATGTGTTAAATGTTGGAAAGGCAACTGGCTTGGCAGAAGAAGCAGCTTCTTCCTATTTTATTTTGAGGCTGGAGAGGAGGGGGAAAGGGGAGGTGCAAACTGAAGAGGCTTCTTTTAAAAGCTGTGTTTTATTGAGTTCCTTCCTTTTCACTTTGAGAAGCTTTATTCTTTTAAGAGGCTACCTATGATAAATGTATGAAATATATTAGCTTAAATATATTGGCTTAAATGTAATTATGCAAAGGATTTAAGGAATGCTAGATTCTTATTTCATATGGTTGTAAGAGTTGTATTTATCCTGAAATTAAGTCAGCCACCAGCCCCCCACCCTGCCAGACAGAAGACGCCATCTAAGCAGTCTTGATATATAGTTGTCAGGCATTTTGTTTAGAAACATTAAATGAAGGAAATCTTTCAATGTTGATGTGAAACTCAAGATCCTTGACATCTGTTGAACATAAAAATGTAAGATTAAACATCTGTTTTAGAAGGCAATAGGGCAAGGAGGGCAAGAGGTGAGCTGGTAATTAAGATTCCATGTAAGATATATTATTACTTATATGTCATATATATAGCTCTTTGTCTCCCTTATAAGGGCAAGGAAGTGGGTGTATCTTTTGTGGGTGTATCTTTTGTGATTGGTTCTAGCAAACAGCCAATAGGAATTTCAACCAGGCTGATTGGACAGAGGCAGCCACAGGAGGAGCAAAGGGGGCTGGATTAAGGGAATATAAGTGCTGGCCAGAATGGCAGGAGGCCAGGCCAGAGCTTGGTAACCACGTACCACTGAGCCTCTTATTTATTTGTCTGACAAATAAATTACTATTTTAATTTCTCTATTGCTGCGTTGAATATTTCATTCCAGCTAAGCGTTAACCACAAGCAGGGTGCTACAGTAATGTAAAAATTAATTGGCTTTGCCTCTCATGGGCTCTGGCTCCACCTGTCAGTAGACTCCCTGCCTTCTGCCCACCATTCCCTAAAAGGAACAGCCACCACTGTCTCTAAATTATCCTAGGAGGGGAGGGGGGCAGGCCAAGATATCTAGCACTACAGCATCACTGACATACCCTTCCACATTTCTCTGATGAAAATAGGGACGTCCTATTTAATTACAACAACAACAACAACATTTATAGCCTGCCCATCTGAGTGGGTTGCCCCACTCACTTTGAGCAGTTTCCAACATATATAAAAACACAGTAAAACATTAAACATTTAAAAGCTTCCCTATACAGAGCTGCCTTCAGATGTATTCTAAAGATTGTATAGTTCAGGGGTAGGCAACCTAAGGCAACCTAAGGCCCATGTGGCCCACGGGGGTCATTTAACTGGCCCACAAATTGCCCCCCAAACTGAGCCGCCCGCTCGGCGAGTCCCCGCCTGCTCCTCTAAACCGGCACTTGCTTCCACGGTGTCGGAAACCGTGTCTGCACAGACTCAGATGCCAGAAATTGCGGGGGCGCGCAATCCGGCCCACGGAGGGATCTCTGCTGGAGTGAACTGGCCCAGGCGAGGTAAACCTTGACAACCCCTGGTATAGTTATTTATCTCCTTGGCTTGGGGGTAGCATAACTCCACACTCTCCAACATTTATGATTTGAAACCCCAGAGGGGGAAAAAGTCATAGATTACTGCTTCTCAGATGCCAAAGAGGGACCAATTTCCCATTCCCACTGTTCCAACTCAAACAGCTGTCTCCCACCCATCTAGCTCAGTTTATGGATTTCAGTCTCTTTCTCTCTCTTTTTAATTATAACAGTAGTTTCTCCTGGTGCCCAAGTCCTCTCAACAATCCAGACAATAATCCATAATTTTCTTCTGCTTAAAAAAAAAAGGGGGGGGGGAATCTTCTAAGGAAATTAATCCCTGTTGGCTTTATTCCAGACAATAGGTGAGAAATTTAGTCCATTGCCAGACAACAGCTTTTCAATACATCCCAGCAGACATTTAAAAATGTGCATTGGGGTGCATAAGACAGTCCTCGAGTCTCATGTAAAAAAGAGCCAGCAGCTCAGCGTGGAACTGCAGACAGCTTATTCACGATGAAAGCTAACCAAAACCTGCCAGGTCTGGAGGGACCAATCGACATTCTGAATGGAATGGAACTGGGTTCCAGCAGAACAAGAAAGGCCAGACTTTGCTGTGCTGCTGTGGTTGTCAAACTGTTGTTCAGAGGACCCAGAGGTACCTGTTAAAGGAAGCTATGGATGTGCTGGCTGGGGCTGATGGGAGTTGTTGTCCAGGACATCTAGAGGGCAACAGGTTGAAGAAGGCTGTATGTTATTAGTTCATGCTGTAATATATTGACTTGCCCAAGGTTTCAATTGACCCTTCCCATGCACACATCCAGGTACCTCATTTACTAGAGATGCCAAACTAGGCTCATAAAAGAACTTTGGAGACTTGCTAAAAGAGAGGCAAGAATTTCAACCCCTCTCTTCATCCCCCCCCCCTCCAGTTACATTGAAATCTGAGCTTGAGAAGAATCACTAATTTCACTCATGAAAGGTACCCTACTCCCACAGGTCCAAACTAATAAAAGAATTTTGCTTCATTAGCTTGCATGAGGGCAGAGCAAGGGTGAAATGGCAGGTTGAGAGAAGACATCCTGGTGCTGAACAGGGGTGGGCCATATCCTTCCTCCTTGCAGTTCTCCCCGTCTAAAGTAAAGGAACAACACTGTTCCATTAGCCTATATCATGCCATGCAGAAAGATATGGAGAGAAAGATATGGAGAAATAGGGAGGTGGATTTCCCAAAACCTCTATTGGGGGGGGAGGGGGGAAGATACCTGGAGGTACTTTTCAAGTGTGTGCAAGATGTGCTACTGAAAGCTCATTTATATTTTTTACTTAATTTATATCCCACCCTTTTCTCCAGTGCAGCACCCAATCAGGCTCACAGCATAAATTAAAACAGATAAAACTAAAAACACTATCCATCTACACATATACCCACAATTAAATCAGTAACCCTATTAAATATAGCACTGAAAATGTTTAAAAACCATTTCTCTCTCTCTCATTCTCTCTCTCTCTCTCTCTCTCTCTCACACACACACACACAGAGAGAGAGAGAGAGAGAGAGAGAGATAGAACACATCACTCACCCTGAGAAGACTATGACAGTCTTCCTGCCATGACAGTCAATTACTGTTGGAACAAACAGGTCTTCTTCACCTGCCAGCCACAGGAAAGCAGAGAAGGGGCCAGCTGAACATCCCATAGGAGGGAGTTCCACAATCTGGGAAAAGCCACCAATAAGGTCCTCTCATGACTCCTCACAAAACTTGCCTATAAAGGTGGTGAGGGCAAGAGAGAGGCTTCCCCAAAAGTTCTCAAAGTCTGAGCAGACTCATCTAGGGAGAGAATTGTCCTTCTGATAGCCTGAACCCAAGCTCTGTAGGTGTAAGGGACCGGGCTGAGGATGGCTGGACTGAGGAGGAATGGTGGGAGCCTCCCCCTCCCCCTGATCAGGATCCTGAATCTTCCCAGGAGCAGGAGGACAGTATAGATTTGGAACGGTGGCTTGCAGAGGGACATAGTTCAGAAGGCAGAAGCTGGGAAATACTGGGTGGGGAACAGTAGGAGAAGAAACACTGGGAGGGAAGGAGTTAACAGATTCATCTGCTCTCCCCAAGGTCAAGAAGGGCTGAGAAAGTGGCAGAACAGAAAGCACAGAGGTTATAAGCTCAGGTTACAAGATGTAGGAGTGACGTGGGTGACTATGGACAAAAGGGGGTGGAATTCTTCATTGGGAGCACTGCCATTCCTAGGAGATGGGTTCTTTGTTCTCTCGCTGTGAGTATTAAAGTTTCTAACTGGTAAGAAGACTCATTTTCCTTTGTTCTGCTAATCTATGACCAAGGCGGGGGGAAGTCAATTCCTTGAAGACTGACAGTAGGTCATAACCAACACTTTGAATTATGCCCAGAAACAAACCAGTAGCCAGTGCAACTGCTGTAAGGAGGAGTGCCCTACTTTAGATTTTATATACCTAAAACTCATCATACACATATCTACCATTCATAGAATCACAGAATTGTGGAGTTGGAATGGATACCAAGGGGCATGTAGTCCAAGCCCCTGCAAATCCCACTAGATCCTTGATCAAAGATCCTTGATCTTTGTTACTGATACATAAAGAGAGAGGTTCTGCAGATCAAACATATTCATCCACTTGGCAAGCAGAGAAGGGAAAATACCTGGTTGTGCTAATTCTGCTAGCTATGTGAATTATTCTGGTAATGGAAACAAATAACAGGCCTGGTGATTCCTGGTTCAAATTATAGCCCACTCTCCCCCATTTTGATTATGCAGTATATACCTAAAACCCAAGGCAGGAATATGTAAGGGTGAGAAACTGGAAGCCATACTTATCAACCGTCTCCATAGCAACAGTATGAAATCAACCCAACACCTCAAGGCTATTTTCACTACTTGAATATTTTATATTCAGTCAAGAAATTTCTGGGTTTTGAACAACATGTTGTGACATATGCAAATTTTACCAAGAAACAGGTGATACTGTTTTTAAATAAAAGAAACCATTATTGTTGTTGTTTAAGGAGTTGTGCATCTTTTAATGAAGGGCAGGGGGTATTATGGCAACCTTTGGGAAAACATTTAACCAGAGATGGCAAGAGTTTGGTCACTTTTGGCCTAGACAAAGAAAGATCAAGAGGTGCATGCGATACTGACTTCCAGATGCTTAGAAAGATGCTGTTAGGAAGATTGGGGGGAATTGTGCCATAAGGGACATTGACGAAAGAAAGAGAGAGAGAGAGAGAGAGAGAAGATTGTAGTAAGTGACATTTTCCACCAAATTATCAAAAATAATAATAAAAAGTCAAGTGGAACAGGAATGTAGGAAGTTGTCTTATATAGAGTCAGACAATTGGTCCACCTAGCTTAGTAATGTCAGCACTGACAGGCAGAAGCTCTCCAGGATTGGGGGCGGGGTTCTTTCTCAGTGCTACCCAGAAATGCTGCCAGGGAACAAACCAGGGACATTCTACAGGCAAAGCGGAACTAAGGTACAGGATATGGGTAGGATTCAACTAATGAAGTCTGCCAATGGAACCCTGTGCAAGGACTTCCACTAGTGTAACAGGGCTTTCCCTCTGTATCCTCACCCCTTGATGCACACACCCCCAAACTCGCTCTGAGGAGGTCAGGACATCCCATGCACAGTGCGAGGAAATGCTTGCGCTGGTGGAGCAAACTTCTTAATGCTATGTTGCATTCCTCCCTACGTTGGAATATATTGATCCAAGTGGAATATATTGGAGGGCAAGTGTGCTTGTGTGCTTGTTTGCATGCATTCGTGCAAAGCAGGGAAGGAGGAAGAGAGAAATGAGGCTTATCCCTTGGGTGGCAGTTTCTAAGCACATTCACATTGATGCATTTTGAAGCCACATTCAGAACTTCCTTCACTGACACAGTCACTGGGAGTGGCACATAGGCCCTGGCCTGCCCCACACACACACTACGCCCCATGAGCACACACACATCCCTTTAATGCTCAGATAGGTCTTTGGTGTCCAAGAAAGGAGGCTGTCAATCATAATTCTTGACTTCTCTGTAGTCCTCTTGTTCCCCTCTGCATGTGTCTTTTGTATATTTTGAGAACACAGATCCCTCCAGACAATGGCATTTGTTAAAAAAGAAAGTGAGAGAAGTCAGGAGGGTGGGCTAAAGTTTTCAGGGTCACAAGACACATTAGTGGGAAGCTTTTATAGTTGCATTTAAGAGCAAGTGAGTGGTCGCCATGGCGATAGGTAAAAAAAAAAAAAGCTAATCCATTATTTGTGACCTTTAGATTTCCAAAAGCACCCAGCTGGGTGGGCAACTGATGTTTCTTTTTTGTCTTACAGAGCTCACCTGAGAAATTAAAACAACAAATTAATAAATGGGGGGAGGGGGAATTTTTATTTATTTATTTTTTTTGCATCCGCCTGCCCATTTGTAAAATAGACTTATATAGAGGATAAGAAAGGTGGTTGAGAGAAGGAACTATTATCATTGCCATAATCATCCAAACAAATCCCTAGAGCCAGGATGCTCTAGGGACCTGGGAGCAAAGAAAGCTGCTTTAAGCTGGGTGATGTGTTGGGGTTGTATATTGTATTGTTTTATTTTTTCTTGTTCTTGTTCTTTTTTTCTTTTTTTTTCTTTTCTCTCTTTTTCCTTTTTAAAAAATAATAATATTTTTTTAAAAGAAAGCTGTTTTATACCAAGCCAGATAATTATTCTTTGTCTCAGTATTGTCTGAGTGGCAATGCCTCTCTAGGATTTCAGACTAGGGTCTCTCTGAGTCATACCTGGAGATGCCAGGGATAAAACCTGGGACCTTCTTCATACAAGGCAGATGCTCTGAGTTGAACAGTCAGATGGGTAGCTGGTATGATACTTCATGTATTCACAGCAGTAGTATGGAGGAGGGTGTCTGATCACATGTGATTTCTTTTGCCTCCTCCAAATGCAATTTTTTCAAAAAACATCAAAGCAAATATGAGCTTTGTAGGATGATTTTCAGCATAAACATTAGGAGTGTTATGTTCTGATTTATTAATATACCACTTTTCAGTCCAAAAAAAGCCCTAAGCAGTGAACTGCATATCACGTAATAATAATTAAAAATCAGTAAAGATACAATAAATACAATTAAGTCAAAACAATACAAAATCACCAAATACCCACCAAACACATTGGTGAGCTGCATTCATGTTCTCAGCACTTACATAGTTACCCGGTATTTCACCTCTCACATGGAAGCCACATTACAGTTTTACCTCAGGTTACATACGCTTCAGGTTACATATGCTTCGGGTTACAGACTCCGCTAACCCAGAAATAGTGCTTCAGGTTAAGAACTTTGCTTCAGGATGAGAACAGAAATCGTGCTCCAGAGGTGCGGCAGCAGCAGGAGGCCCCATTAGCTAAAGTGGTGCTTCAGGTTAAGAACAGTTTCAGGTTAAGAACAGACCTCCGGAATGAATTAAGAACTTAACCTGAGGTACCACTGTACCTCTATTTCTCTCTCTCTCTCTCTTACATACAAACCAGCTGCTTCAATCTCACCTAGGAGCATGGGGTGGGGCAGGGGAATGTCGACTCTTTTCATACATTGACAACCTGCTATCAATGGCAGCCTCCAAATAAATTGACTTCCCCTCTGTAAACCAGCCATAGAAAGTGTCAAAAGGTGGGGAAAGTGTTAGCCCTTCTTCCCCTTGCACCAACATCCTGATCTGTACAGTTGTGGCTGCTTCCCCCACCCCACCCCAAAGAGATGTGCCTGGTCCCAAGGACAGGACTGAAAGTCACCTCTAGGTTGACCCCAAGAATATTTTGCTGCAAATGCACTCCGTAGTCTACTTCTGTGCTTCTGATTAATCCAAGCCCTCTTCTACTGAAAACAGCAGCTACTTTATCTTAAACAGTATGCTTGGGAATTGACTGCCAGTCCTCTTCATCAGGCCCAGGTGTCCTCTAATGTATGTGACAGGCTCTCTTACACAGCACATTTCCCTAAGTGAACCACAGTGTAGGCATCATTTGGGCTCCTGGCCTTATTAGAGGAGCTTTCTTGCTACACCACTGTGCAGTGGAAACCCCAGAGCACCACACTTGTCTGTATTTTCTACTTGAATTTGCTGCTGTGCTGTCTTGTCATATTTTTTGGCTTTTCTGTGTTGCCTTAGATCTCAGTGCCTTTCAGATTTCATCTGCACACACTATTCTCATTCCAGTTACAGATAGGTAGCCGTGTTGGTCTGCCATGGTCAAAACAAAATAAAAAAATTCCTTCCAGTAGCACCTTAAAGACCAACTGAGTTAGTTCTAGGTATGAGCTTTCGTGTGCATGCATGTATCTGAAGAAGTGTGCATGCACACGAAAGCTCATACCTAGAACTAACTCAGTTGGTCTTTAAGGTGCTACTGGAAGGAATTTTTTTATTTTGTTTTATTCTCATTCCAGACACAGACAGTAGCATGGCCTCTGCTGCTGCAAGTAGCGCTCCTGGTTTTGCTCCTGATGCCATTAGACCATCACGGGTCAAACTGCAGGAATTCAAATAACACCAACATTTGGAGTCCAGCACCTTAGCTATCATTTACCCATGTGCAAGAAACACATGAGGGGTTGAGTGACAGAATGCACTACCAAAGATGACCACTAGCTTAGAAGTTTTAAAAGAAGGTGCTCTAGTAAAACTCATACAGTAGATGCAGGGAATCACTGGCCCTCCATATTGTTGCTGGAACACAATTCTCACCATCCTTAGTCCTTGATGGGAGCTGCATTTCAGCAGCATCTGGAGGGCCAAAAGCCCCACACACTTGTTACGGAGGATAGGTCTGCCACTTGCTGCTTTTCATGGTAACTAAAGAACATCCATGCAAAATGGTGATGCACTCCATAATATCAGATGCCAAGGACGAATGAGTGGCTGTTCACCTCTATCCTGTTGTGCTGAGACAGAGGGTTGTATCCAATGCTAGTCCGACTCATAGGCCCGCTGAAAGTAATAGCAATTGTGCAATTGTGCAATCTTTGTTGAGGTTCCTTTAATTCAGCCTTTCTCAACCTGTGGGTCCCCAGAAGTTGTTGAACTACAACTCCCATTACCCCTAGCTAGCAAGGCCAGAGCTAAGGGATGATGGGAGTTGTAGTCCAACAATACCTGGGGACCCACAGGTTGAGAACCACTGCTTTAATTGCTGTTAAGGAAAATCTGGTGCACCTTATCTTGCACCTGCAGGTCTTGTAATTTGAAGGTTACTGACCTGGCAACCCGCCAAGTAGGTCCCTGTGATCTGACAACCAGCCAAGGGTGTGGTTATTCTTGGGCAGGCATAGGCAAACTCGCCCTCCAGATGTTTTGGCACATCATCCCTGACCACTGGTCCTGTTAGCTAGGGATGATGGGAGTTGTACTCCCAAAACATCTGGAGGGCCGAGTTTGCCTATTCCTGTTCTTGGGTATATTAAGAGGGGGCTGTACATTGCCTCTTTGCTTCACTGCAAGGAAGCTCTGCCAGATTGTTACAGAACTCCGTACTGTATGTATTCTGTGAGTTGTACTTGTTTTGCATTTGAAGCCTGCACCTTCTACTAGGGATCTAGTGGAAGCCTGTATATGGTGCATATAGTGAAACTGCCTTAATGCTTTGAATCTGTCAGCAAAGGACTGAACTGACTTGAAGAGTTGGAGTCTGACTGAATTTCTCCCAGCACATAACTGCACTGCCACGAGCCTACACACTTGGTGAGCTGCACACATTTGGCACATGCCATATGCCAACTGTCTTAATGTCTCTTTTGAGTTGTATAGTGTTTGGAATTTTGCTTTATTAGAACAACAGCAAGAACAATAAAATCACTGACCACCTCAGAGCTATTAATGCTGATGCTTTCCACACTGTTTATTTTTTATATAAATAATCGTCATCTGCAACAAAAAATTGCCATCAGCCTCCTTGGAAATATGGAATTCTTTAAAACCTTATACCGGATAGTAATGATGCCATTAATCACTTTATTTGTAACCTAGATACACCTTGTCTAGATACAGCAAGCACTAATAATGGATTATGCCATCCACACATTTTGTGTTTCTTGTTAGAGGTCCATTAATTTCATTGGGTCTACTTGGAGCAGAAACTAGTTAGATATGACCTGGAATTTATCGGAACCTCACATCATTGAACTCTTGCATTAAAGCTGCACTTGGGGCTTCTGATAATGCATGACTTTGATCCTAAGCCCCAAAAGAAGGTAGGGACCAATGAGCTCAGTGGATGCATACCCGCATTTCAGTTTCAAAGCCACAACAGAGCCATTCCAGATTCTGATTATATCAACCTTGGCAGAAAAAGGTAACGCCAATGAATGAAGGGTGCTCTCCCCCAACAATCCCCATTATGAGTTCACAAAATAGAGCTGAACTGTAATCCCCCATCATTGTGAGAGCAGCTATTGAAGCCAGGCAGCACCAGCAGCACCCACTTGCAGGGTGAAGCAGCTCTTCTTCCTGCTCTCCAAGGAGAGAACAGAAGAGAAAAGGGAACGGAATAAAAAGAAAGACAGAAAAGCGAAGCTGGCAGAAGCAACAACCTTCCAGTCATCCCCAAGTTGTAATGGTAACTGATTCCACATTTACGGACCATTATAACAAAAACGGTATCCCCCCACCTTTTGTCCGTAACTTGTATTCATTTTAAGGTATGACAGTTTCAAAGGCTCCGCACTGAATAAGCCAGGCTTGCTGAATGTAATGTATTAAACAGTTCACTAGGTTTACAACAGTCCAAGAATGTTAAAAATAAAATTGAAGCAGCTGCATAGTGAGCGCACGAGGCAGGCATTTCTCGAACGAAGGGAACCATTTCCTCTGCTGGAACTCGCATTGCCACCAAACATTACCGGCAACAGCCTAATAGGCCAGCTGCCCCCAGGAGCCCTCATTAGGCCACATTATCATCACTCCACCGCCATTACCATGCACCAGACCTGGCACTGCACTCAACGCAGGGCCTTTACTCAGCCAAACGAGCCAACTCGAGCTTCAACTTAACCTGCCGAGTTTTAATGCAGTTCCTCAAGTGACCCACCAATCAGATGTCTCCACCAATCAGTGGCACAATCCTTGGCTTGAAAACAGAGGTGCTCATCTCCTCAGTGAGAAGATGCATTTCCATAAATACAAAGGGAGAAAACGTAGGCCCCCATCAGCATCAGCATCTAGCAGTCTTAAATGGCATTACTGCTTCTTAAAGTACAATTATAGCCTTGACAAAGCCTTGCTCAGTGCAGAGAATGCGGGCATTTAAACCAAGAGGAACACAAGATGCAGAATTAATGTCCCTTTCCAGCATAATTACTGTAGCTCAAGACTGGGCTGGTTGTTCCTAATCAATACATGGACATCAGCATTCTAGACCTTCTGACTCATGTGCATCCTGCCTCTCCATTAGTCTCTGCCAGAGCCAGAACAAGAGACATTCAGTTTTGTGTGAAGCTGTCCCATGTAGAGAGCTATCATTTCTGTACCACCTAGAACAGGGCAGCCCAACTTTTCATACCAAGAGTACTTGAACATAGAGTCTATAGGCTATGCACTGCCTTGTTGTCTGTGGGGACCAAGGCCAAAATGTGATGCCCCCAGCAGCCCTTGAGCTGCCTTCACAAAGCCAGCTAGGCAAAGAGTTGGACATTGGGAAAGAAGCACAGAGCTCTGGTAGGATCCTAGGGCCCTGCCACCTCCTTCCCAAAGCTGAAAAAGCATGAATTAGGCTTTAGGAAGGAGGTAGGAGGACTCTAGGACTCAGTCGGAGCCCTCATGCCTCCTTCCCAAAGCCCAGCGCCCCACTTACCTGGATTTGGGAAGGCAGCACAAAGGCTGAAGGTGGGCATCAAATGTTGCCAAGGTCCACCCACAAAGGCCTCAAGGACCACATGTGGCCCCTCAGGCCTTGCATTGGTAGAGCAGAAGGGACGGCCTGCTTGCATGCATGCAGAAGGTCCCATGTTTGATTCTTGATGTCTCTAGATAGGACTGGGAATGACCAGTCCTGTAGACTCCGGAGAGCCATTCAGTGTAGACAGCACTGAGCTAGATGGACCAAGGGTCTGACTCCATCTAAATCAGTTTTCTATGTCCCCATGTTCCCAGCAATTAAGTAGTTTTAAGCCCTGGATTGGCCCAGCCCACCTAACCCAGTCATGAAGCCCACCTAGACAGGAAGGGCTATTTAGAATTGGGACTGAGTCAACAATATGCACCCTTTTTTGTAAAATACACACTTTTCAATGCTTTTCAGCACATTCTACATTAAATACACATTTTTGTGCATACTCTATGCACACCAAAAATGCATCACATTTCAAAAACTGGAAAAAAGTGTGTAGTCCAACTGGGAGTTGTTTTCCAATCTGCAAGCAAGTTTGCAAGGGTCAGATCAGGTCAGCCTACTGTGAAAAGCAGACCCAACAAATTTCTCTCCCCTCATATGATCATAAGAAAAGCCTGCTGGATCAGGCCACTGGGTCATCTAGTCCAGCATTATGTTCCCACAGTAGCCAACAAGATGCCCATACGAAGTCCACAAGCAGGACCTGAGCGCAGCAGTACTTTGTCCAAGTGTAATTCCCTGAGACTAGTATTCAGAAGCATTACTGCCCCCAACAGTGGAAGAATGACATATCCATGAGGGTTAGGAGGCATGGTTCATGTTAACCTCCATGAATTTGTCTAATCTTCTTTTAAATCAGTTAAAGTTGGCGGGCATCTCTGCCTCTTGTGGGAACAAATTTATTCTCGTTCTACTTGAGTATTGCATGCAAGGGTCTTTCAGCTGTAATCTAAGGTGGTACATCCTTGCTAGTGAGTTAGAGGCTAAGGTGATAACTGAATTCAGGGCTTAGCTCACCCACCCTTAGTCTTCAAACTAAGTATGTCCCACTGAACTTGGTGGAACTTGCTTCTGAGCCAACATGTACAGGATGAAGCTGCAAGGCACTGTGGTGTACCAACTCTCTGCAAACCAGTTTATAGAACAACAGCATGATGACAGGTTTTCTTTTCAAAGTGGCTATAATTAAAGGAAAAACATGAGAGGGAGAGATGAACAACAAAAGAAAATTAGCAGAATACAGAGCAGGCAGCATGCGATGATAATGCAACCGAGCAAACACAAACCACATATTCTCTGTTGCAAAGAAGTAGCCCAAACAGGCAGCAGAGTTGAGAATCCTGGCACCAGTTCATTGACAACAAAACTGTGTGTAGATGGGCAAAACGATGTGTAATTAAGCCAACTTTGTATGCGGTGCACAACGACTCAGACCGGCATTACACCACTTTGATAAATGTCTGTGCTCTTGAATGAAGAACATGATATAAACGTAAGCCCATGGTAGGAAATAATATGCCTCAGATGTGCAAGAAGGATCCTCATTGCAAAAGCCATTGTGTCTGTTTTAATGAGTTAGCAGTGCAATGCCAGCATGCAAAGATGAAATAGCCATGGAGATACAAGGGTAATATGCATCCCTAATTAGGGTTTTGAAACAAGATGTGGCTTTGCTGGGATGAGGGGTGTCTGAAAGTTGTTCTATCCATGATACAGTGTGAGGCGTTAGAATTCTGGGCAGTACTAAATCAGGCTTCCAGTGGCATGGGTCTATTATGAATATTTCTCTATGTTTTGACAACAGAGTACTCCACATGTAGACAACTAACACATCACAGAGTGGATTAATCTAAGCCTTTCTTTCTGTCCTACTCATTTATAGCACGCCAGACTCCTGCGTGCATAATATAAGATGGGACATCCCTACCAATTCATTCTGCATAATAGATATAATGGCTGTAAGAGATGCTTTGCACTAAGGCTGGACTAATCGATTTCTGACCCATATCACTTCGTGCTCAATTGGTAAGTTGCATGGGTCTGCATGGAAATTCACATTTGAATTTGTATTTTAAATCATACTTTCTTTCAAAATGTGTTTCTTAAATGCATTTTTATTCCCTTTTTAAACAAGAACAACAATGAACTGCATTGGAGAATTTGGGAACTGCAAAAACAGAATATAACTAAATTCCTATTTGCACTCTATCTGGGATGTGCAAATCAGGCAGTAAAAATCAGGATTCCTAGAGACTGAAAAACATCCACTCTTCATATGTTATATGTCAAAGGCATTTCCCTCTAAGGATGAATTATAAACTGCCTGTGGATTTTAAAGAGTAACAGCAGTAAAAGACAGGCAGGCAGATTCTCTAAGGGCTCCTCTAGATAACCTGCCTATTGAGCATTCAAGCTTACATTGTGGTCAGGCTATGTTCAGTCTTTACTGTGTATTTGTACTGATTTGTATGGCAAATGAACATTCATCTTGATTTGCTTGTGGGGTGTTTATGGGTATTTCCATAATGTATCCATTCATCCCACACTTTTCACTACATTCTCCATCACTTTTCTAACTGCAAAAAGTCTGGTTGGTTGTTTTTAAGTGGATTTGTTATGCTATGGCAACACAGTACTTTTAATTGTGCAAACCTGAAGTTCCACTTGATTTTCACCCGCAAAACAGTGATACCCTGGATACACTTTTCAACTAGGTTTCAATGGGAGAACATCCTCCATTCAGGTACCTTTTTTTATTCCTAGGAACTCTTTGCATTCCTTTCATCAACTTTCTTCTTTGGTTGAGTAGCATATTTGGATACAGGCTGTTCCAGGAGAGATGATGAAGTTTCATTTGACTGAGATGCACTGGAAACTGAGCTGAATCTCAGCACTCTAATGGGCCCAGTGAGGCAGTAAATTTCACAGCAACTTGACACATTCATACAGAAGTACAGTCTGTTATATCGAAAGGAAATTGGTCCATAGTTATGGGCGAGGGGGAATCCCTAGCAATCCAAAAGCAAAGAGTATAGACTAGAAACTAATGGAAAATGCAGTTGATGGGAAATCTTGGAAGGACCATGTTTCACTGCCTAACTCCATTTCAAAACACCTTTGCCAGGGCTGGTGCATGCCTGCTAATGGCACTGGAACACACAGGCATTGCAGTTGAAAAGAATTCCCTTGTCCTGTTTCTTTGTCACCTCTCTAGAATACAGGATCATTGGAAACTGCCTTATACTGACTGGCAGTAGTGCGCCAAGGTTTCAGGCAGCAGTCACTCACTATCCTGCCCAGAGATGCTGGGGACTGAACACGAGACCTTCTGCATGCAAATCAGATGCTCCTTTGGATTCCTCTGCCCTGCTTCCCACTCATTCTAAATCCTAGGTTGTTGTTGTTGTTTAGTCGTTTAGTCGTGTCCGACTCTTCATGACCCCCTGGACCAGAGCACACCAGGCACTGCTGTCTTCCACTGCCTCCCGCAGTTTGGTCAGACTCATGCTGGTAGCTTCAAGAACACTGTCCAACCATCTCATCCTCTGTCATCCCCTTCTCCTTGTGCCCTCCATCTTTCCCAACATCAGGGTCTTTTCCAGGGAGTCTTCTCTTCTCATGAGGTGGCCAAAGTATTGGAGCCGCAGCTTCCGGATCTGTCCTTCCAGTGAGCACTCAGGGCTGATTTCCTTCAGAATGGAGAGGTTTGATCTTCTTGCAGTCCATAGAACTCTCAAGAGTCTCCTCCAGCACCATAATTCAAAAGCATCAATTATTTTGAATTATGATCAGCCTTCTTTATGGTCCAGCTCTCACTTCCACACATCACTACTGGGAAAACCATAGCTCTAACTATATGGACCTTTGCCGGAAAGGTGATGTCTCTGCTTTTTAAGATGCTGTCTAGGTTTGCCATCACTTTTATCCCAAGAAGGAAGGGTCTTTTAATTTCATGACTGCTGTCACTATCTGCATGGAGCCCAAGAAAATAAAATCTCTCGCTGCCTCCATTTCTTCCCCTTCTATTTGCCAGGAGGTGATGGGACCAGTGGTCATGATCTTAGTTTTTGTTTTTGTTTTTTGATGTTGAGCTCCAGACCATATTTTGTGCTCTCCTCTTTCACCCTCATTAAGAGGTTCTTTAATTCCTCCTCACTTTCTGCCATCAAGGTTGTGTCAATCCTAGGATAGGTAGGAACATTTCCAGTCCCCTCAGTTCATTAGCATCCTTCTCCTATGTTAATGATGCACAGAGGAGCAGTGACTGCAATACGTCTTGGATAGCCTCTCCCCATATGAACTGACCTGGATATCATCATCTGCAATCATCATCTGAGGCCCTTCTTTGTGTGCCCCCCCCTTTGTGGCAACACATGAAGAGGCCTTTTCTGCAGTGGCTCCTTATTTGGGGAATGCTCTCCCCAGGGAGGCTCATCTGGCACCTTCATTACATATCTTTATGTGCCAAGCAAAAATGTTTTTCTATAACTAGGCCTTTGGTTAATTAACATTCTATAGCCTTTTGAATGTGTTTGTGGGAGGGGAGTTATGTTTTGTTTTATTATGTGTTTTGTGTTCTCCTTTTGCATTTTTATGTTGTGAACTGCCTTTTCAGATGAAGAGCAGTATAAGTAAATAAATAATAATGATCATAATCATAATCATAAATTTCAAACTGCCAAAATAAGCAACATTAGTATTGCAGAGTTCATAAGATTCCTGTTTGTGTATTCTTTGTGTATTGTTCAGTGAAGTTAGATTCAGGCTAATTGAACTGAATTTCTCCCATGCTCCTAGATTCTCCACAATAAACATAAAATCAGACCTTCCTTTGGCTTTGTGGCAGAGGTTTTGTCTTTTATCTGTTGCTCCTCCTGCCTCATACTTGTTTGTTCTTACAAATGCTCAAAGACAGGTGTTCTTAAATACAAAGGGGGAGGTATCTTCTCTTCCCACCATCTCTTTCCCACCTGGGAAATCATACAATCTTTTATTTGCAATATCATAATCATTTCCACAGCAACCAATTGTGATACATCAAGGTGAACAATGAGACCATGGGGGACAGGCAGGGTCTGTGAGATGAGATGAAATTTCAGCTTCTCCAGCAAGTGTCCTTAATAATGAACAGAGAATGCGGGCTACGAGGAAAAGAGCAGATGGAATCAGTTGCAAAACTCATACAGATAGGATCCCTGCTTTTTCTTCTCCCCCCTCCCTCTCCGTCAGGTGTCCTTTCTACTGCTTCTTCTCTCTTTCAGACTAAGAGGCCATTGACAACACAAACAGCAGAGAGAAGGGCAGGACACCGCTCAGACATGACCTGCTTATTCAGAGCTTTAATAGATGCTCCCCGCCAAGTATAAATGAACATACTTGAGACGTTATGTAAGGGGAAAAAATTAAAGATGGTCATTGTTACAAAGGAAGACAAAGGCTATCTTTGAATGTCTCCTATTCTTTCTTCCAGTTCCCGTCCTCTTTCTTTCCTCTACTTCATCTTCCATGGCTTTCAGCATGCATTAAATAAATACCAACATGAGAGCAAACAGCCGTACACACCAAATGAGTTCTCAATAGCTTTGGAGTCTGAAAAAGGAATGCAATACTCTCAAAAGGCAGGACTAGGTGATAAACAGGGATATGAGGGAGGGGGGAGGCAGAACCCAGAAGGGTGGACCATGAGATGCCACCTTCTAATCAGAAGTAGCTGGCATGGTAGGGCAGTGCTGCAGAATTGCTCTCCTGCCAGTGGCATCACTGTTGTTTACCTGTAGAGGGCAGAGTGGCAGTGAGATAAGGACTGCACAAACACGCCAGCAGGAGCACCAGGTTCACTTCATTGGTACACCTGCACAGCTCTTTCCTCCCCTGTCCTCGTAACTTCCAGGTAAACATCATGATGCTGCTGTTGAGAGGGTAGTATCATCCTATCATGCTGGGCACTCCTGCCTACTGCCTGCTGTTGGGAGGGTAGCACCATCCTATCATGCTAGGCACTCCTGCCTACTATATCAACTCCAGGGATTTTGTACATCCTACCATGCATGCATGGCACCATTCAAGAGAAGTCCTACATACACATGGCAAATCCTGCAATCATTGTCACTAGTCAGGGCTAGTCTATACTTCTGTTTGTGCTGTGCCTAGGAAGCATAGGACGGAAAGGTTTTCTGCTTGTCCTGTGCTTTCTAATGGTTTTCCATTTGTCCCATGCTTTACCCAGGAAAACCCACTGTTTACCGCTGAAAAGGAACAAACATAAATCTGCTGAAAACATTATTGAGGATTCTTCCGATTCAGCAGTAGATGGCAGGTTTTCCCAGGGGAAAGTAGCAGGACAAGCAGGTGTGTGGACGAGTCTTCACAGCCTTACTTAGGTGTAAGCTCCATTGAAATAAGTGAGATCTACACATGCCCCGAGAATGATGGTGTACAAGATTGAAGCCAAAACAAAACAAATTCCTTCCAGTAGCACCTTAAAGACCAACTAAGTCAGTTCTTGGTATGAGCTTTCGTGTGCATGCACACTTCTTCAGATACCAAGTGTGCATGCACACGAAAGCTCATACCAAGAACTGACTTAGTTGGTCTTTAAGGTGCTACTGGAAGGAATTTGTTTTGTTTTGACTATGGCAGACCAACACGGCTACCTATCTGTAACAAGATTGAAGCCAGTGCCCTAAGTGCTCCAGGAGGTAAGAGACATGGTTGTTCCCTTCTGTAAAGTCACTCTCGGTTAGAGATGGGCAGAGCTTGCCAATTTCTGTTTCTCCCAGTTCCTCATTTTTCTTAAGTTTAGTTCTTCACATTTCTACATTTCTACATCCTCATGAAAATTCATCACCCATTTTCATGCTATTTTCTCTTAATACAGCCTTTTTGTATGCCATTTTGCCTTATATACAATTTCTTTTGCATAACATCTGCATAACATCTGCCCCAAATTTAATGCATAATAAATAAATAAATTCAATTCAAACATTTAATTCTAGGCATACTTTGCCCTTGTACATTTTCCCATGCATTGCTCAGTTGCAGAACTGCATTGCAAGATTCGGAGGAGAAAAAATTTCAAAGGCTGGCTGTGTTTTGCTTCCAGAAAGTGCCAATTTAAATGTGAACTGAATTTCTCTGCTGTCAGTGGGGATTGTGGGAACACAGCAGAGATAACAAAAGTGGGCAACCACAAGGTCTTGTTGGTTGTTAATGATTCCAAAAACACTTCAGAATATAAGAAACGTCTGCAGAGTTGGGTATCCGACTTCAGCATCCCTGTTCTCACAGTGACTGAGAAGATGCCTGTGGGAAGCCTGCAAGCCAAACATGGGTTGAACAGAGCTCTCCCCACCTAAAATTCCCAGCAACTGTCATTCAAAGGCATGATGCTAGGGGTGAAGCAGCAAATTAATTTGTTGTGAAGAAGCCAGGAACAAAACATACTAAAAACAACAGAACACAAGAAAAGCCTTCAGCTGAATCAGGCCAACGGTTCGTCTAGTCTAGCATCCTGATTTCACAGTGGCCAACCAGATGCTCGTGGGAAACCCACAAGCAGGACCTAAGCACAAGAGAACACACTCCTGCTGTGGTTTACAATAACTGGTATTCCGAAGCATTGCTGCCTCCAACTTTGGAGGCAGAGCAGAGTCATCATGGCTAATAGCCACCCAAATTCCTCTCTCCTCCATGAGATGCCCACCCCTCTGCAACTCTCGGGTTCTAGGATTCTGCCACTCCAAGTGCACTTATTGCCATTCATGCTCCATCTGAAAACTAAAAAGTGAAACAGAATAAAAGGTTTGGAGGGCTGGGAACAATAAAATCCATCAAATAAAATCAAGGAAATTGAAATCTCCTGGCACGTATTCCGTAAGCAGAAGAAAAGGCTAAATTAGCCTAGTAAATTATTCAGAGTGAATCATGCGTATAGCTCTAATATTTATATCACCTTTCATCTCAAAGTACTTTACAATGCTGGATATAAGTATGAAGTGCTTTGAGATCATTAACAACCAAGAAGGGGACCCACATTCTTTGTCGAGTTCTTATGATAGGGTAGTGCTCATATAAGGTATTCCATATCTTTAATAAATTCACAGTACAGTTTACCTACCCCCAACAAGAGGAGCCTTGACTCATGTACTCCTGATACCTAGATCTTCTGAAATGCTCTACCATCTCTCAGAAGTGTTAGCATGAGGTGCTGTTTTGAGTCAAAGTTCACTTTGATACATATATTTTAGGCTTGCAACATATAATCAGTTAAACTGGTTAGGTTACTCGATTAAAACAAACATACAAAAAACCCCCACCTTTTGAGTTTCCAAAAAGGTGTCTTGGTCAATCTCTTTCATATTTAAATCGATTGATTTAAAAATTGCAGGTGGAAAAATGCCATCTGAAAAGCAACAGCCTCCCCCCCCCCCTTTCAAACAGGAGGGAATGTTTCTTCTTCCATCATAATCACACCATACATGTGGCTTCCTTCTCTTCTCTTAAAAATGGTTTTTTGTTGGGGGGCGGGGATTGGATTTTCCTGGCACCTTCATTATACACTTTTAGGCACCAGACAAAAATGTTCCTTTTTAACCAGGCCTTTGGTTGATTTGATTGACATCCTATGCCCTTTTAAAATGTTTTTTTTTGGGGGGGGGTATTGGGTTGCTGTTTTTATTTTAATTATGTATTTTGTAATTTTATATTTTGATTTTATTCTGTGAACCGCCCTCAGACCTGGGGGTATAGGGTGATGTATAAATTCAACAAACAAACAAACCATCTCAAAGGGTTGTCATGAGGCTAAATTGGATGGGGGGAGACGAGGGTGTATGAAAGTGTGTGTTCTTATATACATATATACACACACACAAAAGGAGAGAGAGAGAGAAGTCCTTAAATTAAGTTATATAACTCCATATAATTCATAAATGGCTTGAGCTTGAGAATAACAGAAAATAAGAGACCAAAACAGTCTATGCAAAATGATACTAAATTGGGGCTGGAGGGGGCACACTCTACAGGAATAGATGCTGACCTGAAATGATATAAACAGATTGGAAAAATGGGCAGTAATAAATGACTTGAACTTTAATGAGCATGACTAGCATTTTGTACTTGGGTCAAAGCAGCCAAAACCACAATTACTTTTAGGGGGAATGTGTTTGTAGCATGCGGCAGTACACAGAAAAAGGTCTAGGAAATCATAGTTGATGGGAAGTGACACAACAGTTATGAATGCTGTGCTTCTGCAAAGAAAACAACACTGGTTTGGATTAATAGAGGGCTTAAAAGCAAAAGGCTGAATCACAGCATTTGTTTGCAACGGGGATGCCACTGAAAATAGCCTTCCTATGGCTAGTGAGCCCCACAACTGGCTGCATTGGAAAGGCCATAGCTCACTGGCAGAACAGTGCATGCAATGATCCCAGGTTCAGTTCTCACCATCTCCAGGCCAGGGAAGAGAGTGTGTGGCCTGGGGGGAATTCTGGGGGCCAGACAGAGAGGCCCAGAGGGCCACATTCTGCAGAGCTATTGGTTACTGTAGGGAAGGTTTATTGTTTTATTTATTTCATAAAATTTGTACACCATTGATGGTAAGAAAACTCAAAAGTGGTTTGCAAATGATAAAACAGCAGAACTATGGAAAATGATTCCTTGAAGAGCAGCAAATACCATGCATGCATTTGGCCCCTGGCCAAATTAATCTCCAGGGCTTTTCCTAAATAGGTGAGAAGGGCAATTGTGGATCAAGCATAGATTACTTAGTTTGCCTTGCAGGGACATCTTTGACATTTATTGCATCCTTTGCAAGGCACAGCAGCTTTAAATAAGAAACACTAGCACCTGTTGTTTGTACAGCTAGAGCTCTTCCAGAAAAGGGAGACCAGGATGGAGATGGATTGTTGACAGCTGCCTTCAAATACCTGAAGGGCCTGCTACACGGAAGATAAAGCCTTTGTTGCTCCAGAAGGCAGAACTAGTGCCATTAAGTGGAAATTGCATGGAAGAAAATTTCAGTTCAACATTATGAAAATCTTTGTAATGGTAAGTGCTAGTGGGATAGACTACCTTGGGAGAGGTGTGGCTTCTCCTTCACTGAAGCATTGAAGCAGAGGCCTGCATTGGATTCCTTTGTCATACAACATTTAAACCCACCCATCCGCTAATGCAAGTGCCCTCTGGATATAGCCCTCTGGTTCATAGGGTAGAGCAAGATGAGCTGCCTGACTTCAGCTTGTGGGTTACATGTTACGAACAATACCCAGCATATAAAAAGCTCCCCAAATGAAGAATTGCAGGGGGTGGGGAGGTTTTAAGAGGTTTTAAGGTTTGAGAGCCAGTGTGGTGTAGTGGTTAAGAGTGGTAGTCTTGTAATCTGGGGAACCAGGTTCGAGTCTCCGCTCCTCCACATGCAGCTACTGGGTGACCTTGGGCCAGTCACACTTCTTTGAAGTCTCTCAGCCCCACTCACCTCACAGAGTGTTTGTTGTGGGGGAGGAAGGGAAAGGAGATTGTTAGCTGCTTTGAGACTCCTGAAGGGGAGTGAAAGGCGGGATATCAAATCCAAACTCTTCTCCTTCTTCTACTCTTCTTTAAGCTGGTCATTTGCTTGGTGTGCTCGGGTTCTAAATGCACGAAATATTTTTCGACAGTGAAACTGGCCCCTCCCTCATTTGCAGCCTGAAACGATTCAGTCCAGAAATAAACGTACTGTGCAACTTTACGAAATGTGTGGACCAATTCTTGGCTCCCCATAACATCATTCTTGAAATAGTCATAATGTGTTAATTAGGTGGGAAAACTCTCTTGAATTAAAAGAGGAGCCATTATTTAGAACATCAGTTAACAGCAGCAATCTGGTATAAAATCTGATAGCCTGCTTTGTTTAACAAAAAGTAAGAGTGACAAGAAATTCCTGTATCTTTTGAACATTTCCTCCCCATGTGAATAGATTTTTTTAAAAAAGAACCCTTGATTGCTTTTATTCATGTCAAATCTGTGGGTGCCCCCCCCCCACTTTCCACAAGGACAAACAGCTTGGCAGTTTCCAAATTCCATCTATGAACTCTATTGGGAAGAGTGGATTCATGGAGACTTGTTAAAAAATGGATCAGAAAAGAAACAGATTTTGTGTATGTTTTTCACCCTAAAATGAGTGAGATGATTGCAGTGGTAAAAATAATCCTGAATTTATTATCTCCGAATGAGATGAAAGAGGTGCAACCACAACGCACATGGAACCCTAATCTTGGTGTGGAAGAATCTGGGGGCAAATTCTTTATAAACAGATGGTCCCACTAACACCTGCACTGCTACAGCCCTCCCTTCCCTATTTCTCTCTCTTTTCTTCTTGCTGAATCATATGGTTTCATTAATGAAACCATCTGACTACCTAAAGAAAAAAAAAAATGAACCTGAATTAGCAGCCTTCTCTCCCCCACCCTCCATTTTGGGAAGGCAAGGATGGAAACATATTGCCTGTTCAACAGCTGTGCCTCAGAGGCAATACCTGAAATGGTGTTCTTTCCTCCCCATTTTTGAGATGTGAGCCTTGCAAATGGAATGGAAATGATCTCCTGTGACATTTAGAGCCTCGGATGCAAGTGATTTCATAGGCTTATTAAGCAATATGAAGGTAGACTTGCCATATTGGTTGTAGGGCATGTGGGTGGGTAGGTGGGTGGGGGGTTAATGATCTAAAAGGGACCAGGATATGGAAAGAGCTTCAACAAAGATAGATGGCCTCACTTCTTCCACTAGGGAGCTTGGAGTGGGGAAATTCTTTAGGAAATCACACTCTTCCAATAAAATGTAAAGGTTTTAAAGACTAACAAAGTTGGAAGTGCAATGGCTTTGTTGCTGTGCAAACTGCATAAGAACATAAGAAAAAATCATGCTAGATCAGGTCAGAGACCAATCTAGTCATAGAATTGAAGTTGGAAGGAACCCAGGGGTCATCTTGTCTGACCCCCTGCAATGCAGGAATAGTCCAGCATTCTGTTCTCACAGTGACCAACCAGATGGGGAGCTTGCAAGCAAGATCAGAGCACAGCACAGCCCTCTGCTGCTACCTCAATGGAGTAAGTTGGTTCTTATGTGGTACTACCTTGGCAGTTGGAAGAAAGAGAGACCATATCACAAACAGTCCAGCTTACAGAACAAAAAGCTGTGTTTCTTATAGCCACCATTTTGCGTCTTTAAAAAAATGACAAAGCTTCAAAGGAGGGATTGAATTATCCTGGCAGGAGGGCTCATATAGGAGCATATGTTCTCCCACATTGTTCCACAGGGGTAGCCCATGTGATGTCTTCCAGATGTGGCAGGATTAGAACTCCTGCCAATCCTTACCATTGTCCACTCTGGCTGGGGCTGATGAGACTGGAGTCAGGCAACAATTGGAAGGAATCGTACTAGCTGTGTATGTCACAGCATCAGTCTCTTAAATCATGAGGACTGGAGCCGTGTGTGTGTGTGTGTCTGTGTGTGTCTGTGTGTGTAAAGAGAAAAAGATAGCCTGATGAAGACAGCTGAATATGCTACTCAATTATACCCATAAGTGTCAGCAATCAGGTTGGACTGCTTTAAAAAAAAAAAAAAATAGTTAAAGAAGGAGAAAGCAAAACAAAGGAAGAGTTCCAAAAACTCAGCAGGGGGAGATAAGATTCAATATTTATGGCATGCTATCTTCCATGCTAAATATAGAGCAGAAATAGTGATCACCGAGCACGTTTGTTAACGTTCAATAGCGAGGGGGAAGGGAGAGAACAGGAGTGTCACTTAAAGTGGGAAGGGGAACATATATAATACTACTACCTGCTTTTTTCACCCCATTGTGTTAACATCTCCTCCAAGGCATAATATGCTTTATAACAGCTTGCCACAGCCTCGTCAGTGCACGAGGTGCTTTTCCAAATGCACTTCACAACATGTCGAATAATACAATATTTAAGAAAACGGGGCCTGCGCCCCTTCATTGTTTCGCGGGAAATAAGGCATTAAGAGATGACAGTATCAAGGGATGCTCAGCTAAAAAAACACTGGAGTCAATCACAATGGAGGAATGAACGCAGGCTGTGGCAACAGAGGAACCGGAGCAGCTTTCCTCAACCTGTGCCCTCCATATGTGGCTGAACTGCAGCTCCCCTCATGGCCAGCCAGCATGGCCAATAATCATAAATGATTATTGCTACATTAGAGCCAGGAACAGTCACACATTCTCCCATATTTCCTCTCTTATTGGCCTCTTTATATTGACAATGTGGGGTTTGCCATAATGCAGGGCAATATCATACATTTGCCCCCATGCACTTGGTTGGGGATGTGCAAGACTGAACTAGAAATGGATGAATCTCTAAATGCTGGTTCCGCTCACTTTCTCATTTTTCCAATCTAAAGTTCAGTTCTTCACCATACCCATTTCGGATTGTGGATTGTTGTTGTTGTTGTTTTTTAAAAAACCAGCATCACAAAAGTGCTGCATTAGTGGTGGGGATGGGGAAAGAAGAGGGTCCCAACCCTGGCATCTCCAGTGAGCCCTATGAGGTACTGGGGTACCGGCTGCTGCCCAGGGATGCCAGGTGGTGATGCTTAAAAAGGTTGTTCACAATCATAGAATTGTTAGAGTTAGAAGGGACCATAAGAGTCATCCAGTCCAACCCTTGCAATGCATGAATATTGTTGCTCAGTGTGGGCTTGAATACACAACCCTGAGATTTAAGAGTGTTTTGCTTTTACCAGCTGAGCTATCCCAGGTGTGGAGTGCTCAGTGCTCAAATTACAGGAGGGGCGAAGGGGTCCTGGCTCCCTTCTCTTTTGTGGCAGCCCCTTTCCCTAGAACCTTCAGATGTTACTGAACTACAACACCTGGTCATTGACTACAGTTGCCGGGGATTATGTGAGTTGTAGTTCCACAACATCTGGAGAGCCAAAGATTCACCACACTTGCAGTAGTGCTTTTTAAAAACCACTGGGTGTATATCAGGCATCCCCAAACTCTACCCTCCAGCTGTTTTGGGACTATGATTCCCATCATCCATGACCACTGGTCCTGTTAGCTAGGGATGATGGGAGTTGTAGTCCCAAAACAGCTGGAGGGCCGAGTTTGGGGATGCCTGGTGTATATGATTCAATTAGAATCTGGAGGAGATAAGCTCGTGAGTTTCTTTAAGGGCTCCCCCACCCTCTTAATAATTTGATTAACAGTTATCTGGATTCACTTGCATTCAGGATCATTTGGGTTACTCATTCCCTCCCCCCACCCCAAATAAATTACAAGCTTCTTGGTTCCTCTTATACCCAAGTCCCCCCCTTTGTAAAATGGAACCCAATGCAAGCAAAACATCATCATAAGCAGCTTTTAGACTGATGGATGAAAAGCTTCCCCTATAAGAACTGAAGGATGATGACGACTATTTCAGCTTTATTTTTTCATGTTATTAATAGACTTGTTTCCATTTAAGGCACTTCTATTAAGACTAAATTGAATACAAATGGAAAAGGGGGGAGCAGCACAGGAAGCAAGTATCAACACATTCTGTTGGTTAACAATCTCATTTCAGCGCCAAGCAGCCCTCAGAGGATTCCATCAACCCAGTGCAATATTAATCAAGGGTAAGCTAATACAGGATGCTTGTTGGGACAAAAAAAATAACCTAAAATCACATTTGCACTGCAATTTCTTGCTTGCTCATAAAGCCACATGGAGAAATTGAATGTGAAAGTGATGCCACCAAATTCAATAACAATAAAGGGCAGATTTATCTTTTTCTTCTGCAGTTTTAAACTCAGTTCACCTTATGTTCTAATTAATACTTCTTCACACCTAAATTTTGGCAAGCACCAACCAAACTGCTTTCTCCAGTAATGAGGAAGGATGGGATTTTGCAATTTTTTATTTTTTAAAAAATGTCTGGTTGTGCTTGGAATAATGCGATGAACAAACTTCATAACAACAGCAACAATCATTATTTTCAAGTCACAAAATACTTGTGGGATGCCACAAGTTCAGAATTTCAAATGTTTGATGCTAAAGTTGCTTATACAAAGGTTTTAGCATTTAGGGTGTTGGACTAGGATCTGGAAGAGAGCAGGGTTCAAATCCCTGCTCAGCCATTAAGCTCACTGGGCGAGCTTGGGCTAGTCACGATCTTCCATCTTAATCTTCCTCACAACACTACTGTGAAACTATTATGGAGAGAAGGAGAGCCATGGACGTCATCTTGAACTAAAATAAGTAAATAAATAAAATCACCATCTTGTGCAGCCAGGTACCAGCCACAATGCAGTGTGGCAGGCGACCTGTTGTTTTTCTTGCTCGCACAGTGGTAACTTAATCCCAGCACTACTTTAGCAGACACCTATAATCTTGGTTCAGCAAAGTGTCCTTAGCACATAAGTCCAACACATGCTGTTCATGCACAAGGTCCCTGGCATTTTTAGGTGAGGACTGGGATTAACCTCTGGCCTGTGCTTGTTTGGAGGTTCTAGCAGGGGAGCGCAGCTATCGTATACCCTTGACCGAAGAACGGTACACTCCTTCTATCTGGGATGGTCGTCCTCTTCCACCGAGCATGCAGCTTCGGGAGGGACGCACATGAAGCGGTGAGGGAGGAAGGGGACACCCGCCTAGCCAGCCAGATCAGCCGAATCAACCCTGGCGATCAATGGGGTGACAGCTGTCGCAGCCAGATCGCCCTGGCTACATTATTTTCAAATAAGAGAGGCTTATAACCAGGATAAAAAAGTGGGTTTCCAGGTGGAAAAATCTAAGTTAGAGACAGAATTGTTAGAACCCAATGCTAAGATATTATCAAGAATGTATAATTTGCTGTTGAAATGGAACACTGAGGAAGAAACGGTAAAATCTGCTATGATAAAGTGGGCACAAGATATAGGATATAATATTATGTTTGCTGACTGGGAGAAGCTGTGGACCACCGGGATTAAATTTACGGCATGTAATGCCTTAAGAGAGAATATTATGAAAATGATGTATAGGTGGTACATGACCCCAGTTAAGCTTGCAAAAATATATCATTTGACCGATAACAAATGTTGGAAATGGAAGGAAACAGAAGGTACATTCTTTCACCTCTGGTGGACGTGCCCTAGGATTAAGGCCTTTTGGGAGACGATATATAATGAACTAAAAAAGGTACTCAAGTACACTTTCCCTAAGAAACCAGAGGCCTTTCTCCTGGGCATAGTCGGCCAATTGGTGTTAAAGAAGGATAGAACTTTTTAAATGTACGCAACAGCAGCAGCAAGAATACTTATCGCAAAGCATTGGAAGACACAAGACCTACCCACCCTGGAAGAATGGCAGATGCAAGTAATAGAATATATGGAGATGGCGGAAATGACTGGCAGAATCCGAGACCAGGGAGAAGAGTCGGTGGAAGAAGATTGGAAGAAATTTAAAATTTATTTACAGAAATATTGTAAAATTTTTGAAAGTTAATGGCATTGAAATGAACTGAAGGGGTACTAGCAACGAGGTTAAAAATAAGATTGGATGGATGATTAGACAAATAAATTGGATATGAATTTGCTGAATTAATTTTCAACAGGGATACAAAAAAGGGAGATGTGAGGAAGTCAAGGAAATAAGTGAATCAAAGATGAGAAGTAAAAGAGGGATTTTTGTGTTTCTTCTTTTTTCTTAAAATGTGTTTTTTCTTTTATTTTTTGAAACTATTTTTTCTTTTTACTTATGTATTTTGTATTTTTGTGTATCTGTTTTTTTCTTCTTCTTATGTTTGTTGTCTTTTCTGAAACTTAATAAATATTTATATATATATAAAAAATAACCTCTGGCCTGTAAGCCTGGGAAGCTGCTGCAAGTGAGTGTAGACCAGGGTTTCCCAAACTTGGGTTGCCAGCTGTTTTTGGATCACAGTTCTCATAATCCCTGGCCACTGGTCCTGCTAGCTAGGGATGATGGGAGTTGTAGTCCAAAAACAGCTGGGGACCAAAGTCTGGGAAACCACTGTAGAGAATACTGAGCTAGAGAGACCAATAGTCTGTCTCAGTGTAAAGCAGCTTAATGTCTTAATCATTGCTGACTCAAGCCCTGTCCTAACCTGTATGACAACAGGTGTAGGGGGTGTGGCTGTGGCTTTCCCATAGTGGCCTCATGGGCAAAGCTGGGAAATCTGGTGAGCCAAGATTGACCCATGTACCAGAGAACCTCTGTCCCTGATCTAGTGATACAAAAATTCACCCCAGGAGCTGTCTTGCCTCGGGGAACAACACAACCCTGCTGAAGGTTGAAGGCAGTCTTGAACAGAAAGTGTAAAGTGAGTGTTAAGATAATTTAAAATAAACACCACAGACATAGGGAATAATGTCCCTGGAATATTTGATTATGCTGAAATAAAGTGCAGAAGCAGCCACTGAAGGTGGCAGGTGTCAGCTGGCAATTTTGTTATTGTTGAGTTTGAGACTGGGAGATTGAAAAGAAAATCTGTTAGCCAGGTGATGATAAAATATGATATTAATCAGCATTAAAGAGAAAAAAAGGAGACATCTGTGACATTATAGATGCAATGACAAATATTGGGTTGAAAAGATACAAATTGTTCCCATAGCTAAATGTAAATTCCTGTGGGCATTGCAACTTCCCACATTGACTTGATGCTGACCAGCCACTTGTGAATGCATAGTGAACTGTCATGTGCACAGGGGCATGTTTGGGTGGTGTTTATTTATGGCTGTCCATCAGTGCATTTTCACATGTTAAATTGGTCACATTACATTGGCTCATTTGCCAGAAAATGTTTTCGACGCAGTTCCGAAAAACATTACCATAGGTTTGACCCTTGCCCATGAAACGTTAGCTTTATATATATATTGCCATAGACGGGGTGGGGGGGTGGGGCTGATTCATACTGTTAGAGAAAACATGTATCCAATTACAGATAAATTATTGAGGTTGCACAACTCTTTCACGGTTCACAGCTTTCAAAACCCAATAACAAAATAAAAAAGCATCTAAACTACCAGTGTCACACTTCTTGATAATTTTTGTAGGGAAGATCAAGGCAGTTAAGAAACAGATAGTTGAATGCTAATTAGCTTTAAATATTAGCTAAAACTCAAAATATGATATAAAGAACCTTACAAATGTTACATTGGTCATTACAGACTTTCTCTTATACATTCTCCTGCATAGCGACGTTCCACTGCTGCAAAATATTTCACCAGCAGATCAGATGCATTACTAAGTGACTTTAGCTTATTGCTATATTGGAAACATCCCAATGACGGTGTTTATGGTAATGTACATCGCACAGGACTGAAGTGAATCCATCCCCTGTATCAAAAGATATATATATATACACATAGCAGCAGGTGTAAGCACACTTTGCAAAGCGGTTGAGGATATCGGAAGCCCCAAGTCCCACTTGATGAAAATAAAACAGCCCCAGAACTATTACTATTGATGAGTTGTCTGTTGGAGGAATGTGCTGCACTTTGTGGAGTTCTGAGTCTGTCTTGCTCTGACAGACAGCTCTTTTCCTGGCTGTCACAAAAGCCTTTTGTGCGAGCGACAGCCCTTTAGTCATTACATCCCAATTATTTACCGAATGCAAAGCTGAAGCACATGAGCGACACGAAGGCTGACTCATCTCGCCATCATGGATTCATTGGGTTTGGGGTTTGTTTGCTTTTTGCAAAAAACCCCCCAAAAACTGGTGATGTGGTGGCAGTGGCGGCAGCATCTCACAGTGAACTAAATTTAGCAGAGCCCATTAACGCTGCATCCCAAAGAGCACAGAGGGGCTCGGTAAAGGCTGTAAAACACAGATCTATGCCTTTGCCTCCCTACAGGCAAGTTTCTGCTGTTGTCTTAAACTGCTTTCATATCATGCTTGTGTTTATGCCTCTCATAATGCAGGATGGTGGAGAGGTGCACAGGTATGGGTGATTAACCAAGCAGACGGTTGAACGAGGGGATGATAAATCGATGGATGGAGCTATCTGCTGCTTTCTTCTTAGCAAGCATTTTGATAACAACCCAGCACATTTACACCTGTTACTGACGATGCATTGTGGAACTTGACCAGCCAGCAGTGCCCATTCAATCTACCCAGGAAGGTAATTGCTTCTGTCATCAAAAAACCATAATCTATGTAAATGCATGGGCACATTAGGCATGCTTCTTGGATTCCTCCAGCTGAAAGCCTCCAGTGAGGAGTTTTGGTGCATCAGCTTTACAAGCTGACTAATATCAACGTTCCTTCCCTTCCCCCCCCCCCTCCACAGCTGTGGTAGGTCGGCCAAGGGGTTTGGGATTCATTATCTGATGAGGGCTATAGAAAAACCTTTTGCTTCGCTGACTGATGGCCACAGAATGTATAGCCCGAGGACAGAATGGATTTTATGGGCTTGGGGGACAAAAAATGTGCACTTTCTCCTGCCTTTCATTTCATTTTAATTTATTTAATTGTATGCATTGATTAATTTACATTTATATGCCACCTTTCCTCCAAGGAGCTCAATGTGGAGTACATGATTCCCCCACTCCTCATTTAATCCCCACAACTACCTTGTGAGGTGGGTTAGGCTGAAAGAGGCAGTGACTGGCCCAAGGTCGCCCAATAAGCTTCATGGCCAAGTGATCCGTGGTCTTCCAGGTCCTTGTGCAGCACTCTAACCCCTGCACAACACTGGCTGTTCTACTCATGACTGGGCCTGAGGGAGCTCAGTGCAATGGAAGATGGAATAGGTTTGCCCTGACCACATTGATGGCAACAGTTCCCCAGATACTGAATGGGGCTTCCATCTCTGAAGTTACCAAAATAATAATAATGCACCCTTCCAGAGCCAAAGATAGATAGATAGATGGCACATCCTTGGTGGGTGCCCAGAGAGTGTGTCCAAGGACACCCTAGTGCCCATGGGTGCCATATTGGGGACTTCAATTGGAGTCTCTATAAAGTTTATCTCAACAGATATTTGTTTTCCATTCACACTGTGTATATTTGAAAGCAAAGTCCCTGGAAGCTGGAGATACATATATGTCTACACATAGGGAAATCTCCGGGAGGCGAAAGGGGCTTACCTCCAGAAAAGTGCACATAGGACTGCAACCTAAGTATATTTTGATCCATGCACACTACTACACCTAAACTGCTCGCGGTCTGTACTGTGAACAGACACCAGGCATTGGGGGAATCATTATGGGCTGGGGTGCTGTCCTGTTCGGACTGTGCAAAAGATTCATGCTGTGAACTGAAGAGCTGTAATCTAGTTAACATATTTCAGTTAAATCACTCTCTTTGATGAAATGTAACTAAATGTGTGCAGTATCAGTACCTCTATATTAATGCCTCTTGAGATAGTGAAATAAACATAACACACCCACCCCCCCAGGCATAATTTTTTAAAATGAGGTATGCTGCACTGTCAGATGGGCAGGCTATTACTATCATATTCTCTTTTATTTAATATGGATACTCAGTAGAGTCCAAAGAAAAGGTTGTTTCTGCAACTACATAGGAAAGTGAAAATAACCACAAGAAGAAGGATGGAGTCTTAGTGCCAACCCATAATAACTGGAAACAGTGTTTATCACGAAAATTACTAATTATTGCATATTTAATTTCATTCCCTATTTTGATTTATCACATATGTGCCGCATTCCTCAGAGTGAAATACACAATGGGTCATCTTGCTTGATCTTCACATTGCTACAAGGTTGGTTAGGCTGTAGACAGGCAACTGGACCTCAGATTCAACCAATTAAGGATGTTCACAGAATCAGCCTCAACGGTATTCCACCCCAGATTTTGTGGTGTTATATTTTTGAAATGCTTTCCAGATCAGAACTTGGCAGGACAGAATAGGATTGGATTCTGGAACGGTATATTGGAATTATTTCAGGGAGAAACTGAAATGTTAGTTATTTTATTTCCATTTTTTTAAAAAAGAAATGGTACAGTTTTAACACTGTACAAGTCTGCAGAATAAGTCATCATGTAAAAAAGGGGTGGTAGAAATAAAAAAAGTCCTTTCAAAATTACTTGTATTTAGCACTTTATGAAAAAGTCAAAGACAACAAAGACTCCCCACTGCCCCTCCTCAAAATACAGCCCCACATGCCAGAGGGAAAGATATTTGCACAATTCCACCACTGTACAATTGCAAGACAGTCCCCCACACTTCCCCATCAATAACTAAATAAGAATACGAACCAATCTGGTCTGTGACCGTTTAATAAAATCTGATTCTGATTCTGAAGAATACATTATGGGATGACTGAGCAGAACTACTCAGATTTCAGAACCTAGACACCCCAACAACAAAAAAACCTGTATAGCTGACCAAGGACTCAAAGCCTGATTTTTCCTGTCCACAGTGAGCAATCTGCCCCCACAACCTCGTATAGGTTTTTGATTGCAGTAATACCTCAGACAGAAAACAGTTTTCAAATAGTTGCAGTTTCATAGCACAACTAATAAAAAACTGCTCCCTGATACAGACTATGTAGCTCAAGTTTTCATCGCTTATCATCAGAAGGTGGTGGATCTGGTGAACACATAGCAGTCCTCTTTTAAAGTGGGCTAGTATCTAGATCCAAGATGGGCTTGAAGATAAGGAAGGAAGCATCAGTTTCCATTCTGACCCATGGTTGTTGCATGCAGCACAGTTTCCATTCCGCTGCACTTCAGCTTCTAACAAAAACTACATCATTCATCTCGCTGTCCATTGTGACGTAATTAATTATGTTATTATTCTACTATTCCACACCATTCAATTCAATGCAAAAGAAACACACTGCATTTTATTGGGGGGGGGGAATCAATTTCATATCAATTGCAGACTAAAAGCAACCATAGTGAATTCCAATTGTATTCGCTGAATTGATTTCCATTCTGGACATGGGATGAATAAGCCAAAGTTGGTAATTTCTGTTCCTGTTACCATTAGAATTCTCCGACATCCTTATTTGCAGATTTCTTCAAAGTCTTACTGGAAACTCTCTGACTTTTCCTGCTCCCTCTCCCCCAGGCTGCCTCCTGCCCTTTCGCCACTCCTTCTTTTAGACTCCTCACATGTCTGATAAATAGATTGTCAGCGATTGTTCTTATAATTTGCTGCCTGAGATGTGCAGCCGTGCCCTTCATCTGGTCCCACTGCCACTGTCAGGAAACCTGACTGTAACCCCAACGAAGGTTGGGCACAGACCACCGCTATCGACTGCCCTTCTCCTACTTCCTTCACCTCTGCCTAAGAAAAGACAGACAGAGAGACGGGCAGAGGCAGACAGGCAGAGATAGAAAGGCAGATTTAGCCATTTATGTCGCTGTGCAGATCTCAAACCCCTTCTCCTTTTTGCTGGAGGTGGAACGATGGCGCTGTCAGAGATGTCACCATCCAGGAACTAATTAGAAGACTGCGCACAAAGTCAGCAAGACATACAGGAAATATATATATAAGCTGGAGTTAAACTCTGCAAGAAGAGGTGAAAGTTCCTAAATAAAGCACCAGCTGGGTGACAGAGCAGACTAGGGAGGGAACTAATCAGTCTTGATGTATTTATTTCCTTTGCAAATTTGGCAGTGGTGGAGGTGAGGGCAACGGAGACAGCAATCACAGACATAGACCTGCCATTTGATATCTCCCCCCTCCTTAAAATCCCTTTTAATTACTTGAATTCCACTCAAGCATCAAAGCCCTAGCTGAAGACAATAAGCCATAGTGCCAAGATCTGCTCATTGGCAGTATGATAGAGCTTACATCCTGAACATACACACACCAGCTTCATAAACAGGAAAGAGTAAAAGGAAGCATGGTAGATATATCATCCTAATCATCAGCACAACAAAACCATGCACAATGAAAGCCATTTCAGACAGTATTCAATAGCAAACCTGCATTAGACCCAGAAACCAACCAGCCAGGCTCTTCAATGACTTCCTGGTATTATGACACATCTGTTTGCAAATATGTATTTGCTACATCCACTATCAAGGGCTTTTAGATATACACTATACATCTAAATGTTAAATGTGAAGCAGACTGGGATAATTCTTGAGAAAGGGCTATAAAGGGGTCAGTGGGAATGGGCAGGCTTTGAATGCAGAAACTTCGTGGTCTCACCTGTGTAAGGATGACAATGACCTAGCAGTACCCTAGCATTAAACACCATGGCATTCCACTCATCCTTGGTACTCTAACACCTGATTATCTCACTCATTTCTTACACAGTTAAAATCAAGGCAATGTACAGGTGCTACTAAATCTAGTGTGTTTCATACCTGGACAAAACAGCTAATCTCACCCTACTCATGTGTTCTGGAGTAGTCAATATACTTAATTTATGTGCCAAACAGGCCAGGCCATTAGAGAAGATTTGGCTGGCAGGTACCATGGCCAGGAGACTTTTTTGGTGGTGGCCCCATATCTTCAGAACACCCTGCCCCATTTGTTGTTGTTGTTGTTGTTTAGTCATTTAGTCATGTCCGACTCTTCATGTCCCCATGGACCAGAGCACACCAGGCACTCTTGTCTTCCATTGCCTCCCACAGTTTGGTCAAACTTATGGTAGTAGCACCCTGCCCCATGAACTTCATCAAACTCACTCTTTGGTGATTATCATTATTTCATCAAATTTGTATCCTGCTCCCGTCTTCCAAAGAATCTGAGAACCTGAAGATGTTGTCATTCTATCAGGTTTTTCTTTAAACAAAACATGCTGGTTCACCTTGTTTTAACTGATATTTCTCCTCTATCTGCTTTATTTACTTTTACATATTAATGTTGATGCTTTAATTGCATGGTGGTTTTCATGTTGATTTGGTAAACCACCTTGGGAGGAAGTGTCGTAAAATGTGGGCTGTAATTACCTAAAATAAACAAAATGCATCATAGACCAAGATCACTTGTCGTGAACAAGCTGCTTTTTAGCAAAAACAACTCCCCCCTCCCCATTATTTAGCTTCCACACAGAAACCTCTGGTTAAACTTCCAGACCTCCCTTGAACATAGTTTGAAAACAAGTCTTCTGCACAGTTGCTACTTATGTCTTCACATGCATTATTTCATATGCGGCAACTTTAAAAGCAGAGGAGGCTGATCCACCTGAGCAAATAAAACAAATAAGGCTGATCCACCTGAGCAAATAAGAGTAAACCTGCTTCCTTGTGTTCTTGCTTACAACCACCCAGAGAGTGGCACTGCCTGACAGCTTTCTTCTCCCTAGTGTTAAGTGTCATCATTGCAGAGCTCAGCAGGAAGGAGGAGGATGGGAAGAAAACTAATATTATTTGACTCTGCTTGTCATTGACTCTGCTGCCACCTCCTGTTGTCCTCCCTGCCTTTCATCCCACCAGTCCCAATAAGCCCCTGACACCACTGTCTAGTAGCCTTCTCCAGGCGTTCCTCCTAGACATGAAAAGGCAAATATATGTACAGGGGCATAGGTTCATGCATCTGCCTTGCATCAATGTTCTTTGGTGCACCTCCTCAACTCCCATAGTTGATGTGCTTAGCGTGAAGGTATGAAGGGGGGCAGGATGTGCTTACAAGCCTTCTTGGTGCTGACCTTTAAAGCCCTAAATGGCCTTGGTCCTGTATACCTGAAGGAGCGTCTCCACCCCCATCCTTCAGCCCAGACACTGAGATCCAGCACTGAGGGCCTTCTGGCGGTTCCCTCATTGCGAGAAGTGAGGTTACAGGGAGCCAGACAGAGGGCCTTCTCGGTAGTGGCGCCCACCCTGTGGAACACCCTCCCTTCAGATGTGAAGGAAATAAGCAGCTATCCTATCTTTAAAAGACATCTGAAGGCAGCCCTGTTTAGGGAATTTTTTCATATTTAATGCTGTACTGTTTTTAACACTCGATTGGAAGCTGCCCAGAGTGGCTGGGGAAACTCAGCCAGATGGGCGGGGTATAAATAATAAATTATTATTATTATTATTATTATTATTATTATTATTATTATTATTTGGAACCTTGCCTCGTTAGTGTTCTTGATCATGAGAAGACTTGAAAGTGTGACCAGGCAAGGACAGACCTCCTTTGGATCATTGTTCTCAGCCCACAAAGCTTAGCAACAGAGCAGGCATAACCAGCATGCACAGAAACACTGAGGAAGGACTGGTTTATGTGCCCTCATGTATACACACTCTTGCCCTTGTGTGCCAACGCTGCATGCCTGACGGGGTTAGTATGAAACAATATAAACAAATATTCTGCCAGTGAGATCATTCATTTGTGTGATCCAATGGGGTGAGGTGGGGATGGCTGACAAAAGAACTGCTAAATATATATATATCAGAGAAACAGCTTCCATGAGCTACTGGAGGAGTCCATGCACCAACTGGCTGACACTGACATTTCTCTATATAACCCTGCACCTACAGTGATGTTTAGTAAATGTAATTTTGAGAAGAAACTGGGATAGTCTAATTGGGAGTCGAGGCACTTCAGCTCTGCAGTTATACTGACGTGGTCTTTATGGACCACCATATTTTCCTGATCGGCATCCTGCATTTATCCTTTGCAGTCGTAATCTGAACAATCTATGAACATACCTAGAAATATGACAGATAAGTTTAAGCACTCTCCATCCCTGCTAGGCAGGACAGGCTTCATGGCAACCTTGGTGTTTTACTGTTAACCCTTGAACACACAAACAATCTAGGCTTATTATGGTTTGTGTTTCTAGGGCAGGTGCTTGTACAGGAATTCCTTTAAACAGTACACTTGTGTGAACACCAGCAGGTCTAGGTGAAGCCAATAACTGGATCACCTCCAGAGTCCAACTGAGTACATTAATTTAAGGATAAAGGCCAAGAGAGAGGTTCAGAAATGGAAAATTGCTTTTCAAAGAAAACAAACACAGAGAATTAACTAGCTAACCTTTACATACCAGGAAATCTAAGAATATAATAACACATGTTTCAAAGCAGCTTATAATCAAGTGAGGCCAATCTGAGTTTTCTGTGATTACAGAGACTCCCTGCCCATAATATACAGAACACAGATAACTGGGCAATCACAGGTACTTATTGGGAGGGGACAACCCTGATGACGAGGGGAGATGCAAATCCTTTAGTCAGATTCTCTTAAGTTTGATTCTGTACCTTAATTAAAAAAAAAAAAATGATGCATCACTGATGTCTAAGAGAAGTCTGGGGCATGTCTTTACATGCTTCTTTAATCAGAAGGGGAGAACAATACACACAGCTGAGTTTCTTTGAAACTTGTTACAGCAAAAAAGAGGCAAGCCTCCATCGAGTTTAAATGATAACACTTTGCTGAAAAGCGGCTTGCCTCTTCAGCACATAGACATTTCAAGGAAACCCCTGCCTCTTCTGCATTTCCTGCTGCTATTTTCATGGCATTCCAAGCATCTAAATGTGCACTAGGAACCACTGGGAATCCCAGGACCACCACCCCTGTCCCTTTCTGTACCCTAAAAGGGTGCTAGAGCTCAAGGTTCATGGGAGCTCACCACATGTAGTGGAAAATGTGGAAGAAAAAAACTGAGGAAGTGTAAGTTTGGCTTTACGTAGCCAACCCTTCCTGTGAGTCCTTGCAGGAGCACTCCTGCCTTCAAGGGTGGCCAAATGGGGCCTGAGTGCCCTGGTTAGAAGCCTTAATTGCCACCAGTGGTGGCTGTGGAGATATCCAGCCCCACCTGGTTGAGGCAGCTACAAACAGCACAGGAGAATGTGGTCAGGAGGGAGAATATGATGGACCAAACACTGCTGAGGTTTCCCATGGCTGGTTCTGGTGTTGTATATGGGTGAAGGTCTGGTGGGGGGAATAGTTACTTTGAAATTGTTCCTTTGGGGTTATTTCTTGGTGGTAAAGGGTTTTGTATTACTATGTAAGAAGGTTTAAGGAGGTTTACTGTTTGAAGGGTTTTCTTTTTGTTACTGTTTAAGGGGGTTTTGCTATTCTGTTCAAATAAAAATATATTTCCCCTCCTATGTTGACTACCAAAGATCCTTTAAAGAACCTGTATAATTAATTGGCAAAACACTACCCTAAGTCCAAATCTTAAACCATAAGCTTCTCAGTTTAGTCCCAGAGTTCCTAACACATTACTCCATGCTTGTAAGAGATTTCTTCAGCTAAACATCTGCAAGCCACTTGTTTTGATACAACATGTTTTGGAGTCATTGTATTTCAACTGAAGGCTAAAATGAAGGGGCGACAAAGAGCATACTGTTAATTTACTCCCTACTATGCCCAATGCATCTGACTGGTATTTTTGTGCCCTGGCTCCACTGAATTTCTCATCAATAAAAACACAGCAGACACAAACAAAACCCAAAAGAAATGATACCTGCAGTAACTGTTGCTGGACCTTCACAGCCAGTATTCCATTAGGCTTTTCCATGGAGTTAAAAATAATAGCCCAGCAAGTGGGAAGATACATAGGAGATGGAGGGAAATTACTAATTGTCACTTGCAGCAACTGTGCTGGACTCTGGCACCCACAGAACACAGTCAAAAACTTTCTGCTTCCTTTCTTCTTCTTTTTTTAAAGAAGGAAGCGTTTGTCTTGGAGAGCTACTAAAACAACAGCATCATTATTTCTGGAAGAGGCTCCAGTCAGACATTCCATTTGAAAACTGTCATTTTGCAAATGCTTAATTACTTCTCAAATACAAAGGATGGTCACAGCCCTACCATTTGTCTTGTTAGGAACCATCAAAATCAAGCCGGTTGAGTCCACAAGAGTATTTGGATTGGGGGTGGGGAGGAGGAATAGTAATGGCTTTTATCATTACATATCCACTTGCTTACTTTGTATTGAGTTCGTTATCTCACTCACTATGGAGACACTCCTTATTAGGCACAGGGCAGCATGCTAGAAAAAGAAGCTGGATTCCGCAGCTCCTTTTATCTTCATTCAATAGTCTTTCAGATATCTTGAGGTGTCTGCTTGACTTCCCTGTTCTCTTGAAGGATTGCTCCCCCTTCCACATAAGCCTGAGTGCTGCTTTCAACAGGGAGAGAATGATGCTGGTTCCATCAATTCCTCAAGCTATTACTTGCTTTCTTGTTTTTTTTTGTTTTTTCCAAGGTTCAGGTGCAGTGTCGTCAAAGCTTTTTGTGAGGCTTCCAAAGCTACTGGTTGATCTAATTTGTTCTAAGATATTCACCCATCCCCACACAGAGCTAAATGCTTCCTGCCCCCCCCCTGTGAATTTCTTACTTATGGATTGGTATCTCATTAGAGCACAAGGAACAGAGGTTGTGGATAGATGGCCAGTTCTCACCATAGAAGGAACCAGCAGTGGCTGCCACTGCAGTTCAGGCAAGGCTGTTTTGTGGTTGGATCAAACCTTGGCATTGGGGTGCCAGGCATGCGGTGGTGGGGTGACTTTGCCCAATGGTGGGAGCCTGGCGAGCAGTGGAAAAGGTGCGCATGAATCTCTGTTGACTTCTTGTGTCTTGTGTGATTTTGGCAGGTGTTGCTGTCCTGTGCGATCTCATGAGAGGTATGGATGGTTCCAGTTTGTCAGTGTCCTTCTTGAACTGTGGTGCCCAGAACTGGACACAGTACTCCAGGTGAGGTCTGACCAGAGCAGAATACAGTGGCACTATTACTTCCCTTGATCTAGATGCTATACTCCTATTGATGCAGCCCAGAATTGCATTGGCTTTTTTAGCTGCCGCGTCACACTGTTGGCTCATGTCAAGTTTGTGGTCAACCAAGACTCCTAGATCCTTTCCACATGTACTGCTCTCAAGCCAGCTGTCACCCATCTTGTATTTGTGCCTCTCATTTTTTTTTTGCCCAAGTGCAATACTTTACATTTCTCCCTGTTAAAATTCATCTTGTTTGTTTTGGCCCAGTTCTCTAATCTGTCAAGGTCGTTTTGAAGTGTGATCCTGTCCTCTGGGGTGTTAGCCACCCCTCCCAGTTTGGTGTCATCTGCAAATTTGATCAGGATGCCCCTGAGTCCATCATCCAAGTCATTGATAAAGATGTTGAATAAGACCGGGCCCAAGACAGAACCCTGTGGCACCCCACTAGTCACTCTTCTCCAGGATGAAGAGGAACCATTGATGAGCACCCTTTGGGTTCAGTCAGTCAGCCAGTTACAAATCCACTGAGTGGTAGCATAGTCAAGACTGCATTTTACCAGCTTCTTTACAAGAATATCATGGGGCACCTTGTCAAATGCCTTGCTGAAATCAAGGTAGGCTACATCCACTGCATTCCCTTCATCTACCAGGCTTGTAATTCTGTCAAAAAACGAGATCAGGTTAGTCTGACATGACTTATTTTTCAGAAATCCATGCTGACTATTGGTGATCACAGCATTCCTTTCTAGGTGCTCACAGACTGTTTGCTTAATGATCTGCTCCAGAATCTTCCCTGGTATTGATGTCAGACTGACTGGGCGGTAATTATTTGGGTCCTCTCTTTTCCCCTTTTTGAAAATAGGGACAACATTTGCCCTCCTCCAGTCTGCCGGGACTTCGCCTGTTCTCCAGGAATTCTCAAAGATGACTGCCAGTGGTTCTGAGATCACATCTGCCAGTTCTTTTAATACTCTTGGATGCAGTTCATCTGGCGCTGGAGACTTGAATACATCTCAACTAGCCAAGTATTCTTGTACTATCTCCTTAGTTATTCTGGGCTGTGTTTCCTCTGCTGAATCATTTGCTCCAAATTCTTCAGGTCGGGCATTGTTTTCTTTATCAGAGAAGACTGAAGCAAAGAAGGCATTGAGGAGTTCAGCCCTTTCTGTGTCCCCTGTTTGCATTTCACTATCTTCTCCTCTGAGTGACCCCACTGTTTCTTTGTTCTTCCTTTTGCTACGAACATACCCATAAAAGCCTTTTTTGTTGCTTTTAACCTCTCTAGCAAGCCTGAGTTCATTCTGGGCTTTAGCTTTTCTGACTTTGTGTCTACACGTGCTGGCTATTTGTTTGAATTCCTCTTTGGTGGTTTCCCCCCTTTTCCATTTTTTGTTCACATCCTTTTTTAATCTTAACTCAGTTAAAAGTAGATAGCCACCCTGGATTCTTTAGGCACCTTCCATGTTTCCGTCTCATTGGTATTGCCTGAAGTTGTGCTTTTACTATCTCCCTCTTAACAAACTCCCAGCCATCATGAACTCCCTTTCCCTTTAGTATTACTGTCCATGGGATCTCACCCAGCGCTTCCCTAAGTTTTACGAAGTTGGCTTTCTTAAAGTCAAGAAATTGAGTCCTAGTATGCTTGGCTGCTCCTTTCCGCTGTATAGTAAACTTCAGAAGAGCATGATCACTCGCGCCTAATGATCCTTCCACTTCTACCCCACTAACCAGGTCATCAACATTGGTTAGGACCAGATCTAAAATGGCTGTTTCTCTTGTTGCTTCTCCCACTTTCTGGACAATGAAGTTGTCTGCAAGGCCAGTGAGGAATCTATTTGACCTTATGCTCTTGGCTGAGTTTGACATCCAACAAATACCTGGGTAATTGAAGTCCCCCATTACTACTATCTCCCTTCCTTTTGCATGCTTGGCCATCTGTTCCAGGAAGGCATCATCTATGTCCTCCGTTTGGCTTGGGGATCTATAGTAAACTCCCACAGTGAGGTCCCTGTTATTCTTCTCTCCCTTAATTTTGACCCAAATGCTCTCACTTTGGCTTTGAGGTTCTAAATCTTGCATCTCTTCACAGGTATACACATCCCTGACATATAACGCCACTCCTCCTCCTTTCTTGTCTGGTCTGTTTCTCTGAAATAGATTGTATCCCTCCATTATTACATTCCAATATAATTCAGCAGTATATAAATATTGTTATACATAAGTAAAATAAAAGATTGGCCGTGGCATGCCCTAAGCTCAGGCTCAGTGTCGGGAAATTTCCACTGAGGGGGGTTGGGCACTTCCCAATCCTCATGGAGGACCATTCCATCAAGGATTGGATGCTGGAAAGAAGGCAGCCAATGAAGAGGAGGACAAGTGTCATGTGTGCCTTTAAATATTGCACAAGAGGGCAAATTACAGCAGGTTCAGCTTTTCATGCAGAGATGAGAAAACTTGAATGTGCCGAAATTCCCTTGCATGCATAGCCGTTAATTAAAGGTACAAGAGACCCATTCTCTGTCATCCTGTCCCAGTAAACAATATTACATTACCCTGCCAAATGTTCAAACTGCCCAAAAAGTGTCCCCTTGAATTATGTGATTGGGATGCTCATATTTATTTCTGTGGGAAGAGGATCTAGACTGGGAGTGTGTTGGTGGTGGATACATTCCACCAGTTCCTCTGTAAACTGTCCCCTGATCCTGCTATCTTCCCAGTCCTGGGTCCACGCTTTGTATTTGAGAATATTACCTGGTTTAGGGACTTATTGGAAGGGTGAGATGGGGTTAAAAGGAAGGGAGAGAAGGAGAATCCAAGTTACAGGACTCAGACATGTTCCACATCTAATGCAGTTCTCTATATGTTTTAATGACCCCTTTGCCTATTGACACTAAAGGTTATCTTGTTTGATAAAATCAGTTTTGATGACAGCACAATCTATGAAGGCAGTCAGAGTTGATTTTATCAAGATAACAGATTAAGTGCTTCTGACAACTGCAGATTGGTCAACAAAATGATTTTTGTCAAATTTCTCAGGTACTCAAGAATAGAGCTAGTCCACCATCACTTCTAATGGTTATATTTAATTTTATTGGGGAGTGGGGGTGGGTGGGCAAGGGTCTGATCTTTTCTTCAGTCACACCTTGCACCTTTCCCTGAAAAGGAATGGATATAAATGTTGAGCTTATCTGCACAGAATCTCCCCCCCCCAAAAAATAATAATAATCCAGTCTTACTTTTGTCTCTTGGTGAGAAGCAAATTCCCCTCCCCCTGGTTCCACTAAAAACAATCACACTTCTGTGTTATTAGCCATATAATTTGCACACAAGTGCTCCAGCTTGCTTAAAATAATCAGCTTATAAACAGATGCATACATACCAGGTAGGGCTGGGAATGGTCTTTGCCTAAAACTCTGGAGAGCTGCTGCCAGTCTGTGTAGACAATACTGAGCTAGATGGAGCAAGGCCTTATTTCCTGCAGGGAAGCTTCCTATGTTGTTCTTAAGACATAGAGGCTGGTCCCAGTCATTCTGCTGTTGAAGTAAATAACTAGATGGTGCTCCATTCCCTCATACAAACACTGGCTTGACTGGATCTTATTTCAGCACTGGCATTTGGACAGCATCTTCCACTGCACCTGAGGGAGGGAGGCTGACTTAAGGTGTACATACTGGGTGAAACACGGAGCTAGAGATGGGAAAACCTCTGCCACTTGCAGTTTCTCTCACTTTCTCATTTTGCAATCAGTTCTCCACATTTCAAAATCAATTTGAGGGTGTGTGTTTGTGTGTGTGTGTGTGTGTTTAAGGCCCCATGGAAGTTCACAAGGATTTTAGGGTGAACTCCTCATATACACATGTGTGTAAGCTATTTTGCTAAAATACCATTTTTTACAAAGCAGTTTCCCCTAATATAATGCATCTTTATATGTTATTTGCACTGATATTACTGAATTTAATGTACATTTTTATACATGTCACTTGGCTAGAGAATTGCAGTGCAAAATTCAGAAAAAGTGCAAATTTCAAAGGTGGCTGTGTTTCAGCTTGTGTATTTCAGAAAGGATTAGGTAGGCTTGCCTTTAAATGTAAGCTGAGTTGAATTTCTTCCCTATTCTGACACACAGCTCATTGTGCCAAATGGCAGACCCAGCCCTAATGGAGCCTCCGTAACAGCATTTCCGCACTGTGTACCACCTTACATAACATATTATCTTTCAACCAAGGCTTCATGCATGAGGGACACAGAACAAAACTAATAAAGAGCTATTTCATTTTCCACAATGACTTTTGAATGTACTCCTGTATCATAATTACAAATGATATGTGTGAAAACACACACACACACACACACACACACACACACACAGACCTATCACAGACTCAGATTCATCAATGCATGTGAAATATAGGCTCAAAAGTTAATGTGCTCAGACATTAACTTAACCATTAACTAAGCATCTCACCTCACTAGAAACGAAGGCTTAAATATATACCATGTCTAAAGCACCTTGTTTAATCAGGAACTAGCCACTGTATTGCATTCTTAAGAGCATCCCCCATGTTACAAGCTTGAAGGCTTAGAATAGTCTTAAAATTAATTGCATATCAGAATCACTGAACTACCCTCAAATTAGGGATGACTGGATCGGTCTATTTCTGCATCAGTTTTGCATGTGTTCATTCAGAAGTTCACACCATTACTCTGATAGTATCAGTATAATTATTATTAAAGCACGAACATATTCAAATTAAAAATATACTTACACTTCTATTTTTGAATGGATTTTCTCACAAAGCACAAATATCTAAATGCACTTTCTCTCAGGAACACATGTTTCTCAGTGACTCAGTTCACACCTTACACCAAGCCAAACTATGGCTTAGCATGGAAGTGTGATACAGCAGGCTCCTAGAGAGTAGATGGTGGCTGCTCTGATTTTCTTCTGGTTCTCCTGCTGCTGTCCATGTACAACTGGAGGGCCACAGATTCCCCATCTCTGATTGAAGGGTATAGCTACAATCTAATACTGTAATATAATAACCCCCCCCCCAAAATTCTAGGGATTGTGGTTTGCTGAGATGCTCTCAGATTTCTGTGCTAGATTCCTTGCCCCCTTCACTGAACTACAATTCCCAGCACCCAGGGACAGAGTGACCATTAAATCAATTTGATAAGAAATCTCTGACTTTGGACACCCATCAAATCAGTGGATATAGATATGAGTTAAATGAACTGATTATGAACTGTGATGAAGACCAAATCTGCACCATACATTTATAGCACAGATACCACCACAGGCAGGACGTGGGTGGCACTGTGGTTCGAATCCCTGCGATGGGGTGAGCTCCCGTTGTTTGGTCCCAGCCCTTGCCCACCTAGCAGTTCGAAAGCACATCAAAGTACAAGTAGATAAATAGGTACTACTCCGGCAGGAAGGTAAACGCCATTTCCATGTGTGGCTCTGGTTCACCAGAAGCAGCTTAGTCATGCTGGCCACATGACCCAGAAGCTGGCTCCCTCGACCTATAGAGTGAGATGAGCGCGCAACCCCAGAGTCGTCTGCGACTGGACCTAATGGTCAGGGGTACCTTTACCTTTACCACCACAGGCATGGCTTCCCTAAAATGATTCTGGAAGCTGTAGTATGGTAAGTGTGCTGACAGTGAATAGGAGACCCTTATATTCCGCTCCCAGAGCTACAATCACCAATCCTCTGGGAATGGTAATAAGGGTCTCCTAACAACTCTTAGCAACCTTAACGAATTGCAGCTCACAGGATTCTCTGGAGAAAGCCATGACTGCTTTAAAGATATGGTGTGAATCTATACAGAACTGTATCCATCCTTCTTAGATATTTGGCAAGGTCTTTGGTTTGACAGTGTCTGGGTGGTCTCTTGTATCTAAAGCTCAGAGTCAAAGTGTTTGTTTTTCTTTAGTGATGTCACCGTAGAGCATCTGAGGGCAAGGATGGTTTCTGAAGAGCTAACTCGCCTCCTTGACCCAGCTTTCCTTCAGGTCACCGTGACATGCCATCCCAGAGACCCCCCTCTTGTGCCAGATTTTCTCGTTAAGTGAATGAATGCAATAAAAATGAAAATAATGGTGTTGCACCTACTGTGTAACCACCTGTCACTAAATTTATGAACAATTAAGGAAGTGAAAGTGCTTCCCAGGGAGTGATTTGCATGTGCTATAAAATACTCATTTTGTTTGAAAATATAATGGGAAAACAACTCTCTCATTCCAAACCCCCTTCTTCTTCTTTTATTTAATTTAGCCTTCATAGTAATTAATCAGGTATGTTGGGGTTCTCTCTCCTTTCTATTCTGCTGAATTTATGATGCCCTCCATGCACAGCAGACAAACAATATCCCATGGAGGCTGGTTGCTTTCCAAGAGGAGTGTGACTGACAGCATCCCAAAGCAAAATGCGACACAATGGCTGCCAGTGCTTCTCAGGTACAGCCAGGCCCTTCTGTTGCAGACCACGAGCCTCTGGCACTTGAGTTGAAGGATGAGCTTCATTACCGGTACAAGGACTCCTTTGTATCCTTGTGCGGCAGTCGGGAAAGGGGGGGAGGCAATAGCTCAGTGTTGCAGTGCATGCTTTGCATGTTGACGAGCCCAGACTCAGGCCCCAACATCACCCCACCAAGGAGGTGCAAAACCCAAAAGCGGCTTCCAAACAGAATATATCAGGGATACAGGATTGTAAGAAACGGCCTGGATCATATGGCAGAGGAAGCTCACATCCACACCTTACATTTAAAGCTCTCATGCCACTTTAAGAGTCAGGGCTTTCCCCTGGAGGACCCCGGAAACTGGAGCTTGCTATGGGTCTCCTAACAGCTCTCAACACCCTTTGCGAACTAAAGGTGCAAGGATTCTTTAGGTCAAAATTGGAGGCCAATGGCTGAGCAACCTGGCCTAGATGGACCTTTTGTAAGACTGAACCTCAAACGTATATTGCTGACATTGCACAAGCACAGGACCTGAAGTTTGAAAATGCTCTGCTTCCCCATTGAAATCCCAAGTTACAAATTTGGCATGGCGTGTCTCCTTCCATCCTACCTGAGCTTCTGCTTTGGTGTAAGGTTGGCAACCAAACATGGTTGGACATTGGACCCAATGCAGATATCAAGATAGAAGAAGATCTATTAAAAATAATAATTCTCACAATCTCAACTGGTCCATTATTTTTACACCACATAACTGATTTTATGTCCTTCCAATTAGAGGCTGTTTAAATAATTAACTTTACTAATCCTAGAGGCATTTGGGTGGTTGCTACTGAAAACAAAACGCTGAACTAGATGGAGCAGAGTATTATCCAGTAAAGCAATTCTTACATTCTGTAGAGACATTTCTCCATTATTACTTGTCTTACTTTTCCGGCTTGGTCTAGGCACTAACTCAGAGCTGGGATTCAGAATCAATCTTGTCGCCAGCCTCTCTCGCCTTCATAGGAGGTAATTTTCTGTAGAACTTTTCCTTTGAAAGGTCCCCATGCCGCTTCCCCGGGCTTCATTTTAATGGTGCCAACTTTAATTGATTTTTTTTCCTGTTTATTTTTAATTCTCCCCGCCCCTCCACTTTGCGCGCTGCACAGCAGTCAGAGTGCAGTTTAATAAAACATTCCGATGCTCCCCAAACCCATTTCCCTCCTGCTACCACTTGCACTAACATCTAAGGAGCAGACAACTTTAGAACATTAAAAAAAAAAAAGCAATTGGCATTGTGTGTTTGGTACTTTATTTAGAGCCACGGAGAGGGTTTTTGTTTTTTGCCTGTGTAAGCATTTTTTCCCCCCTTTTAAAAGCTTTTTTATTCCTCCTGCCCCCTTACTCTTGTCTTCCTTTACTAATCCAGATGGCAACCAGTCTTAGACTAAGCTAGGTATTCTCAAAGGGTGGTTTACTGGAGCAAGAATCACCAATGGATATAGTAAAATGCAAAGCTTAGCCAGAAGGTCATTCTCAGGTGAAACATCTGCAAGGGATTTCAAGGCAAGGTAACCTTCATTTAGTGAGCAAGATTTATCAGGGATAGGGGGACATGCTCGCGCCTCAGATTTCACTGCTTTTAAACAGATATGGTTCTGGTTTTTATAACTGAAGTACCCTCCAAAAAGTAAGCAGGGACAGCATCACCTGTCAATGACTCTTAAGAAGTTTTACTTCTTAAACCAGGGATGGGGAACTTGTTGCCCTCCAGTTCTCATCAGTCCTAGTCAGTGGTCAACTGTCAGAAATAGGGATGGAAGAGGAATTCAATTCAGTTCACTTTTCAAAGCAAACTTAACTAATTCACAATTCCCAAAACAATATGCAAACCGAAACAGAGACACCTCTCAAAATTTGCACTGCTCTGAGTTTTGCAATGAAGTTCTCCAGCCACTGGGAGATGGGGAATAAAGAGGAAAGGCCCCATAGGTGGGGTAAACTACAGCCACTTTGTTTAAAGTATAACCTAAGCCAGTGTTTCCCAACCTTGGGCCTCCAGCTGTTTTTGGACTACAATTCCCATCATCCCTTGCCACTGGTCTTGCTAGTTAGGGATGATGGGAGTTGTAGTTCAAAAACAGCTGGAGGCCAAAGGTTGGGAAACACTGACCTAAGCAATTACGAATTTCAACAGCTGCATAAGGGGGAACCAACTCTGTGCAAGAATATACAAAACTATCAGGCTCCTATACCTGCCAATTGGGTAATCTATACTACAGGGAGGAAGAGTTGGCATTAAACCCAACCCTGGCCATAGAGGAGGAAGGTCTTCCTGGTTCATGCCCTTTTGTGGCTGCACAACTCCAAGTGAGGGGCACAGGCTAACCATAAAAACGATCCACACCCTGCCCCATAGATCACACAGCCCAGTGTGCACATGTCTGGAATCACTAGTCACCTGAAAGGGCCTCACCATCTGAGTCCACCTCTTCACACACACACCTGCCACATTACAAAACCAAGGAAACCAATCTACTTATTTAGCTGACACCCATTCATGAAAAGATTCCCCAACACATGCCAATTGCAAAAGGAAACAAACTGTACTCGGTCCCAAATCTGGCAACCAGTTTAGACTCACATTGCCTACCGGGAGAGAGGGAGAGCTGGATGTCACAGTCTGAAGGGGGACAAGGAGGCAGGCAGAAAGACCTTGAAGACCCTCTGCCCACCCCTACCCTAAGCTGGCAAACCCAGCTCTGGGAAGGCCAATGTTCCATCTAGTCAAGGATCCTGTTCTCAGAGTAGCCTACCCAGTGGTGAAGGAACCCTCTCTGGCACCCAGGGCAGGACGCCGAGAGGCGGGGTAAACTGCCTGCATGTGCGGCAGCCCATACGGACACTTATACAGGTGGTGCGCATAGCGGCAGCCCGTACGGATGCCACGCAAGCAGTGCCCATACTAACTGCGCGTACGCCCTCAGCCACTCTACAGCTGGCAGTGGGCCATCTTGTCACCCCCCATTGGTGCCTGGGGTGGCCAGCCCCCTCTGCCCCCCTTTGTACACCCCTGAGCCTACCAGATGCCTGTGGGAAACCAGCGAGCAGGTCCTGAGTGCTCTCCCGTCCTACGGCTTCCAGGGACTGGTATTCAGAAGCATTGCTGCCTCTGAATTCCACCCATGGCTCTGCCACACGCCTTGCTAAATCAACACCCTGTGATAGGCAAAAGGGCCACTTCATTCTAATTGGACTGATTGTGAGATTACAGCTGCTTTGGAATCATTAGAGCTGCTGAAGGCACTCAGTGCCACGTCCGCACCTTTTCCAGCTCTGCAGAAGCTGTTCCAGTTTAATTTCTGCAGGGACTGGATGCTGAGATATGTGAGAAATGAGAGAAGTAGGGAGGTGGGAAGAGAGGCAAAATCCTAGGTCAACTAATCCTTTATAAAGAAAACTCCCCCCCCCCCATAAGAAGAGGATTAGGTGACTTATATTCTACTTTTATTAAATTAAATTATTGGGTTCCCCCCCCCATCCCTCTTTCTCATCTTCTCTCTTGTGCACACATCCACACACATACAGAAAAGGAGACCTGAAGCCATCAATCGTATCATGACAAAATAGCCGCTGGATTAAAAAAAGCAAAAAAAGAACAGCCTCCACCCTGGCACTCTGCCATCCTAGCTCTTATAAACCGTTGTTAACTGCTGTAATGAACCAATCCAGGAGACATATTAATAATGACATGAAGAGACACATTTATTGTTGATTGTTGAGTCCCTGGCAGATTTATCACAGGGTTTCTACCGGGGAAGGCTGGGCCCTGCAGTGGTGCAATTAAAAACAAATTGGATACAGGGACAAAGAATCAATAATCTAACCGGGCAACTTTTAAGTTTTGCAAAATACAAATATAAATTAATTGACATGAACACGGCTGCTAACAGGTCATTAATGCCTCGCTTGCCAGCCAGTCGGAGTGCAAAATGTGTCCCATTAGCTTCATTAGCCTAAGCTACCACTAAGCGTGGCTTTAAGTCATGTTTGTTGGTTTTTCCACCAAAAGCAATGCCTTCTGGAGTTATGCACATTGGGCAGCATTTTCCATCCTGGATATTTAACAGTGAAGGAGGTGGGGAGCGGAGGAACCACTCATTTTGACCAACATGATCTTCAGCATGTATTTATTTAAATGATCATAATCCCCAGCACAAGATGTACCTAACGCCGTAATTTGTAACTAAAGCTGAAGTGCGCCTGCCATTTCTTATCCATCTGGTTTTATTTATTTAAGTGCTTACTCGTTTTTCTATACGAAGCAGCCAACAAATTCCATCTATCCAGTGTAATACATGAAACTCATTAAAATATTAAAACCATTATCTTTCAGTAAAAGCCATCCAAAACAAATAACATCAAAAAGTAACAGGACCAAGAAGAGCAGCATCAGCAGATCAAAATGAATATACAGCAGTCAGTCCATGGAGGGAACAGTCATAGCTCAGTGGTAGAGCTCTTGCCTTGCATGCAGAAGGTCCCAGGTTCAATTCCCAGCCTCTCCAGTTAGGGCTGAAAGAGTATCATGTGGGAAACTCACTGACCGTCAGAGTAGACAATGCTGAGGTAGGTGGACCAAGATTATGGCAGAATAAAGCAGCTTCTTGTACCTTATTAGGAAGGTAACGATTCCTGCCTGAAACCCTAGGGAGTCAGTGCCATAAAGGACCTGGAACAATACCTCCATGAGAAAAGTTATTTAGTTCAGAAAAAAATAAAGAGGGAACATTTTCCTCTTCCTCTCAGAATAGTAAAACCCAATGGGCTCATCCAATAAAGCTGAACATGGAGGTGAGAGAGAGCATAAATAGCAAGTCTTGGCATGGTCAGAGTTTAACTACTTTCCTGTTTCATATCTGACGTGGAACCGTGGAGGGCCTTGGGGTCTCAAATTTCAGTGGTGCCTGTGTGACACCAAAATTTGAGCCCCCCTGACCTTCCATTCTACATAATGCAGTGGTACCTCGGGTTAAGACCTTAATTCGTTCCGGAGGTCCGTTCTTAAGATGAAACTGTTCTTAATCTGAGGTACCACTTTAGCTAATGGGGCCTCCCACTGCCCGCCATGCTGATGCTACGTGATTTCTGCTCTCATCCTGAAGCAAAGTTCTTAACCCGAGATACTATTTCTGGGTTAGTGGAGTCTGTAACCTGAAGCGTCTGTAACCCGAGGTACCACTGTAGTTGAGGAAACCTTTGTGGCACCCCCAAGGCTCCATGCTGAACCGGTCATGCACCCCTAAATCTGTCTCTGCATGGAAGTAGTTCTATCCAGGTTGAAACAGGAGAACAAGTCCTAAGTGATGCTACAAAGACCAGCATGATCCCATCTGAATATCTTTGGGCGGGGAAGAAGCCTTATCACCATCATGCCTAAAAAAATACTAGGTACTGTACAGAAGGAGTTAAAACCCAGCCTGCAAGTTGCTGAATGCTCCCGAGGAATCTTATTGCCTCCAGGTTTTTGCCAGGTAAGTTCTAATTGGGCAGAGCACTTAATAGAAATGCTAACTCAAAGGATTGGAAATGGACCCTTTTAAAGAGAAAAGATAATCACATCAAGTGTCTCCAAGCAGGTAGTTCACATGCAAGTGAAAACTCTCAAGAGAACCACTACTGTTGTCAGGAGATGGATTTCAAGCCCGGGTGGAAGAAATGCACATCAGCAAGGAAGAGGGCTGCCCCTGTGTTATTGTTCCTGCACTTCATGAAGCTTCAGGGTTGTAGCCAGGAGGATACTGGTCCCTTGAGGCCCAAAAGACTACAAGATCAGCATTCACTGTAATAAATAGATAAAGTCAAAGTGATTTATTGGCGGGAGTGCACCACAAACCCCAACTGTTATGTGATCTTCCACCACAGCCTTGTAATTCACAGAGAGTTGGATCAAAAGGGCACAAAAACAGCCTGTGCTGGATCAGTCCAAAGCCCCTTCAATTCCAGCTGCCTCTTCCCACAGTGGCCAACAGATGCCTAGCAGGAAATGGGTGCAGCTTCACTCTCCCCAGTCATGTTCCCAAAACAACTGGTAGTCAGACAATGCTGAGCTAGATGGACCAAAGGTCTGGCAGAATAAGGCAGCTTGCTGTGTCTTAATTTTGAGAACGGTCACAGTTTAGCATGCATACAATAAGTGCCTGAAACCCCTTTGAACTATTGCCAATCAGCTTTGGCATCACTGAACTATATGGACACTGAACTATATGGACCAATGGTCTGCCCTGAGCATAGGTGCCAACACCCTGGGGCCCTGGGTGCCCAAGCACCCACAAAATTCCCCATGAAGCCACAAATTTTGGTGCTAGGGCCATGCACACTGCATGGCACCCACAGTCCCGGACACCCATGGTCACGGGACCAAGCTGGCACTCCTGGCCCTGGGAAAAGACAGATTGTTAGGGCTCGTCCACACTTCAGCTTGTTCTGTGCCTAGATAGCATGGATCCGAGAGGTTTTCTGCTTGTCACATGTTTTCTATGCATGGCTTCAAATGGTTTTGCCTTTGCCCCACTGCTTTCCCCCAGAAAACCCTCTATTTACTGATAAATTGGAACAAATGTCAATCTGCAGAAAACCTGACTAGCATTTGCTCCAATTCAGTGCTAAACTGTGTGTTTCCCTGGGGGAAAGCAGCCCTTATCCTTATCTAAGCTGTAGCTCAGTGGCTGGGCACATGTCTCATGTGCAGAAGGTCCCCGGTTCAATCCTTGGCATCTCCAGACAGGGCTAGGAAATCTCCCCCCCCCCCCAGTCAGTGCAGAAAATACTGAGCCATAGAGAACAATAGACTGACTCAGCATTAGGCAGATGCCTATGTTCCAATGGTGGCTAAACTAAACTCCTCTGTATCATTCTTTTTTCTCAGTCTATGTGCAGTGTACCATTTTATTTTATTTTTATATTGTATAAAAGGCAGACTCCACTGATCACTGCACTCACAGTAACACTTTCTGGCTTTTGTAAGATGTCTGAGCATCTGATGTCTCTGTAAATTTCTCAGACTAGCTTCATGAGTCCAAAGCTGCGGGGGATTGTTAAGAGTCGCAATGGTGAGGATTTCATCTCACGATACTTAAACCAACCCATTCTCCATGGCTAGTGAGAAGGACAAGGTAGTGGTGTTGCCTGGCCTTGCTAAGGTGGTCAAAGAACTGGGAGCTCTTGCCTAACCTGTTTGGACTGTGGATCAACCAGAGTGGTGTCTTTGAATGAGCATATATGCAATAAACACAAAGCATATATACAAGAGGCAGTTTTCAAGCCTTCACAAAATCCTAAACATGCATTGGTAGTTGCCCATAGTCTCCTGCTAGCTCTACACTCAATTAACTAGATAAATGACCGTTATGGGTGGGGATATTTTTCTCCGATAACTATGGTAGATTACTGACCAAAAAAATAAAAATAAAAACTCCAGACAGACAATATATTTTTCTGCTTTCCCCTGAAATGAATGCAGATAAAGAGAAAACAAATTATTTTAATGTTTCTTTTTGACTCTCTCTGTGTGGTGGAATTTCCCCCCCCCTCTCTCTTCCTCTCTTTAAAAGGGGGAGAAAGAAAAGTTGAAGCACAGAATTTCTCCCCCCTTCAGATTTACTCATTGCAAAATCAATATCCATCAGCTGTTTGAAATTAAAGAAGAGGGTTAGGCCCCAGTTTTATACATGCGTTATTGTATTGCGAGAGCTTTCTACTCAGCCAGATAAATCTTCTTTAAGAGGATTAGGAAACTTTCATTATCTTTATCTAACCTGAACTAACACTAACTCTGAAAAATTAATCTATAGACTGGACAAAAGCCGATAGCTGTTGCTAAGAAGCCGGGGCCTCTGGAGTTACTTTCTAAATGAAGTGGGTGGAGGGACTTTAACGCCTAACTCTGCTTAGCAGTTGGAGACTGTGGGGGCTGGGAGTTGAGGGGGGGAGGGTGGGCAGGGGAAGGAGAAAGAGAAACAAGACCTCCTCATGAGCTGAGCAGGTCACATTATTCCTTGTGAATAATTTATCCATCGGCTTTGGGCATATTTTTTCTCTATGAATCATTTATTTGTGAGGGAGAAAAAAAGTTCACCCTCCGTTCCCCGGGTGCCAATTATTTATGCAACTCTAAGCATGGGGGAAGCACAGGTCTATCTACCCAATAGCAGGCTCCCAAAAGCAGCACTAACTCCCCCCCCCCACACACACAGCACCAGGAAACCATTTGGATACAAATAACTAAAGATATCCAAGCACAGCTTCACCCTTGTAAGGAGAAAACACGAGGTAAGGATTTCTCCAGTTCCATTTAGGGGCCTCTTAACAGAGAGATGCAATATGGGTAAAAACAGGTGCATGGGGAGGGGTGCTAAAGTGGCAGGCTCCGCCTCCAACCTATGCCCAGTGATTGAACTGCATGTGGACAGTGGGCATACATACTGCTAGGTTGCCAGACTGCCAGGGTTGACCTGAAATCTTTGCCTCCTTGTCCCCCATTTTCCTTCTCACCAGCATCCTTGAATCTCCCAGAGGGCAAGAACGCAGGTTAGAAAGAAATACTCCCCTTACTTCCGCTGGGAACTGCGAACACTGCCTTTAGCTTAGGTTACTAACTTAATTTCCAGCTACCGACCTCTTTGCTCACTTGTTATTGTTTTTATTTGAACGACATGCTTTTCAGCAAATCTGCTGTCATGCTTAATGACACCACTGGGGCCACCCCTAGGCCTCAGGTTCCGGCCCTGGAATATCAGGGTCTGGGATGCTTTTGACTTGACAACCCTATGCACACATGTGTGGATGGAGGTATGTTTGCAGACTTGGAAACCCTGCAAAGGAAAGGCAATAACATGGAGAGCTCCTGGTGCACACACAATTGTACACATATGTGAGGTCTCTCTTCAGATGTTTAAATAAATGCATGGAGGTCAGAGTGGAACCTGAAACCACAATGTCATTCTTTCCCTCCTCCAAAGTGTGTTTTTTTAATCTCTCTTGAACCCTTCCTGAAATTCAGAATAAAAGGCACTGTGAGAATGAGAGAAAAATATGCATACCTACTAAGTTCACATAATTTATGCAAGCAGCAGAATTCAATCTATGCAAGTTGCAGAATTTTCCTCAGCATGGAATTTAGACTGCCTGAACCCAGTTGTTGTTGTTGTTGTTGTTGTTTTTAAAAGGTGTGGAGTGTGAGCAGCTTCTTCTGTTTTGGGGGTTTAACTCAGAACTGTTGAACATATTCCATACCATTGCCGTCGTCATCCCATAGGCACAGCAGCAAAAGCCATTCTGAGCCTCCATTGTGGGATCAAACATTCTCTTTCAGTCAAACTTCCTCAAAAAACGGGGACATGCTCTGGGCTTCCTCCTCCTGTTGATGTGCCACTTGATGTAGAAGCTCCGAGATGCTTCTGTTGGGAAAGGCCTGGGTACTCCCTCTTTCTCTCCTCAACAGCTCACGTTACGCAAAGGCAGTTCACTCGCAGCAATTCCCCCTTGAAGTTCTCTGCCAAAAGCCCTTTATGGCCTGCAATGACTTTGACATACTTACACAATCTGTCTTCTCTCCTCCAGAAAGTGATAGCCTTGTTCTGTTTGAGTCTTCCTCTACAGTACCTGACAGTTCTTTTATTTTGGCACTGTATTTCCCCCAAAGAAGATAATTCCGCTGTCAAGGCCACTAAGGTGGCTCTGCGGCATCCCTCTCCATATTTAGAGACCTCTCTGTTCCTTTGGAACTTGAGCTCTTATACCAGGCAGGAAAGGAAGACTGTTTTTGTTTTTGTTTTTGTTTTATTTTTTATTTTTTAAAAAACACACATTTCCAGCACCCAAAGTATTTCCAAAATATGCACCAGCTAACCCCTACAGTCTCATTGCAACATGATTTTAAGAGATGTTTTCAGTATGATGGGAGGGGAGGAGAGAGAGAAATATGTATCTTAAACTAATTTGCTTAAGCACATGTGCTTGAGGTTTGCCTGTCACAGTACTGGCTCAGACAAAGACTCTAGGGAAGAAGGAAAAGGTGTCCTGGCAGATTTTTATTTTTTTAAAAGGATCTATCTACATCTCAGTCAGGAGAAAGGGAGAAAAGGTGTCTCTGTATTCACAACACAATAAAATATAGACAGACACTAGAAAAGACAGCTTGTGAAATGCAAGCATAGCTATATTCTTAGTTCCCAGTGGAGATATTGTCCCTTACATTTCAAGGGTTATTAAAGAAGTGGGGGTGCTACAGCATATCTCCTTATGTTGCTGGAGTGCTTCCTACAGTAAGAAAATCTTACTTTGCAATCCTAACCATGTCTACTCAGGAGTAAGCCCCGAGTTCAATAGTGCCTATTCCAAGGCAAGTGAGGCTAGGACCGCCGCCTTTTCAACAACATGTTTATTTTTACCCAGCTTCCCACAATTACTCGCCTAAAGAGGCAAGCAAGAATAAAAGAACAAAATATTATATTAGTGCTACCCAAAGCACACAGTAGACTTCATCTGTGTTTCAGAAACATGTTGGCATATTCCCTCTTCTCCCACCCCCACACAACTGTTATGCTACAACTTTTTTTTAATAAAAAAATTATTATATTATTCTGGAATACAGCAATGTGACTCGTATATTGACATGCCCAGTGACATCTGATGCCCATGGGGACTGCTAAGGTGTAAGGCAGGGAGGTCACCAGTAGGTGGCACCAGAGGCAATGACAGGCAGAGCCAATGGCAGAGTGAAGTCATTTTACATTCATCCCTATCTTTCTCCCTGCTGAATTCTACAGGGACACCCCTGAAACTAAGGTAATGAAAGCAGAGGCAGGTGAGCTTGGAAGAATCCAGACCAAAGTTGATGGGACAGTGCCCTGTTTGCCCTCATGGACCAGCCTCCACTGGGCAAGCCAATGCAAATATTTAGAGCTGGGCCACCAATGACACATCTGGGTTCTTTCAATGAAACTGTACAGACAGGAACATGCTAATAGTCTTCAACAGTAGTAGGAGGTTTGGAGAGTTGGGGCTGCTGCTCACTTGACCTCTGGTTAGTTGCACCACTGCTGCTTACCAGGAGGTAGAGGGGCAAGGCAGGGGCAATGTGGATGTGGTGTAAATGCACAGATAGAGCTGATCCAGCATGCTTGCTGGGGTGTTCGCACCACATCAGCTATGGCTATCAGGCTCCTTTGTTCACTCCTGGAATTCAATTCTTATTCATGGAAATTAATAGATCTAACCTAAGCTGCATTCAAATGGCAATTGATTCCAATCCTGACAAATATTGTTCACATTATATTTGGGCTTTCACATGATGCAACAGCCAATTCTGGAAAAGCAATGGAATATAATGCATGTTTAACACTCATTTCTGTATTGTTTGGAAAACCGTGAAGGTAAAGTGATGATATTTGGGGTGGTATACCAGCATACAGTTCTTTCCTGTCATTTTCATTGGGGAACAGAAGCATACGTGTGCAAAAAGGGTGGGGAAATAGAGACACTGTCCAATGACGTTTGTTATTGTGCAAAAACCTACAGTTGCACAACAGGTACTGCAGTGTGAAAGGAACATCAGAAAACAAGGCAGAAGCCCTAGCATTATGATGAGGAAAATTAATGCAATATTCCCCACATCTCAATGCACCCCAAGACAGCAGATATCACTCATTTCCAAATGACAAAGTACAAGATGAGATCCTCAGCTACTGAGCAACAAGACAATCAGAATGAGCTCTGAGTTTCCTAACTCCTCAAGCATTATCAGCATCCATTTGAAGCCTAGGAAACTGTCCACATAAAAATGTCTTTCTTCTTAGGCATCTTTGCCAAATCTTACCTTGCACAATAAGATGGACTCGTGATGTCTTTGGATGATTGTCTGTTTGTACAGAGCAAGTGTAAGGTCCTTCGTCATATATGTCCACGTTATGGATCTTGATACTGTACTGGGTTTTGGTGTTCGTGAGGATAACCACCCGATCATCTATTGACCACTTATCATTTCCAGCATAAAGGATAGTACTGCGGTTCAACCAAGCTACTCGTGTCACCCTGTCATCCACGGTACACCTGGAAAGGGAGGAAGAGGAAAAAGGAATGAGAAGGGCATTGCTATCACCAAGTTAAGAGCATCACTGAGAGTAGGGATGGGTGGATCTGTCCATTCCTATTTCTCTCATATATATTTTTCAGTCTGAGGTTTGGTTCACCCCATTTATGCAGAATTGTGATTTTGCTAAGCAACTTTGCATGAAATTTGTATACACTTCCATGTATATTTCTCCTAACATACAATTTTAAAATGAAAGTTTGCCTTGTATATGCAAGTTTGCATTTTTGTTATCTTTAAAGATATATGCATTTTTCATGCACTCTTTACTATTATATACATTTCTGTTCACATTCTATACATGGAAAACAGCATCACAAAATTCAGAGAAGTGTGAATGCTGAAGGAGATCAGGCTTTCAGTTTGTGTATTTGTTTTGGAAGTGTGGATTTCACGCTAAAATGGGACCTGAATTAATTTCGCCCACATTTTCCAAAGCCCTGAGCAATCAGGTGATGCCCAGGCCTTGTCTGACTTGGAGAGGGATGAGCTGAGCCTGGTGGAAGAGGATGGAGTTCCAACCACCTGGAAGGTCCATGGAAAGAGAAAATGCACTCAGGACTATTCTCATGAATCAGCAGCCAATGGTTACCTTTCCTGCACAGTTTACAATCTAGATCATGTTAAGGTTCTAAGTTGCATGCTAGCGGAGCAGGCTGTCCACCATATAAGTTACTGATCCAATATATATGAAATTATACATGGCATGGAGAAAGTGGATAAAAAATATTTTTTTCTCCCTCTCTCACAACACTAGAACTTGTGGACAACCAATGAAGTTGAGTGTTGGAAGATTCAGGACAGAGAAATAAAAATAATTCTTCACACAGCATATAGTTCAACTATGTAACTCATTCCAATAGGAGGCAGTGATGGCCATGAACTTGTCTGGCTTTAAAAGAGGACTGGGAAAATTCATGGAGAAGGCTATTGATCGCTAGTAGCCACAATGCTATGTTAGGGTTGCCATATTTTGAAGAGCAAAAAAAGGATATCCTGAGCCACTGCCAGCCTGAGTCAGGGAAAGAGGGCATGGGTGTGCAGGGCGGCCACAGCGCCCACATGCCTCTTTCCCCAGCTCGGGCTGGCAGCAGCTGCGGCATGCAAAGCAGCCTGAGCTGATACCCCCAAACCCGGACATTTCCTTAAAAATGTAAAAATTCACCCAGATGGGCATGTTGGCCCCCCCAAAAGAGGGCATGTCTGGGTTTTCCCGGACATAGGGCAACCCTAGACTATGTGCCACTTCAATTGTCAGAGGCTTTATGCCTCTGAATATCATCTGCTGGGAAACAAAGGTGGGCAGACCGCTGTTTTGCTCATGTCCAGCTTACAGGCTTTGCACAGGCATATGGCCAGCCACTGTGAGAACAGGGTGGCAAACTAAATGGGGTCATTATCTGATCCCTTATGTTCCAAATGTGTAGAGTGTGGTGGAGCTGAGTGATGGAAAATACAGAAGAGGGGCAGGTCAATGAGCATGTCTGCCATTCTCCACCTCATGTGATTCTAATCATGGGAGGGGGTGAACACTTGAACCAAGCCGCTGTGTCAAAGTATTGCACCACCAAACCATGCAGCAGCACCAATAAAAACACACTCCCAGGCTTTCATAACAGCAATGGCTAGACAGAAGGTGGATGCGTCTGACCATTAATCAGGTATTATCAGCTGCATATTGTGCAGCCCTTCATGTAGCTTCTTGGTCATCCATTGTAACCTCCATTCACTCACACTCTAAGCCCAGGATTACTTCCGCCAAGGAGAAATGGTGGTTTAAACACGGTTAAGGGGCTACAGACAATAACATTACTGTGTGATCAAAGTCACCTCCTTGTAATTGGAGACCGCATGGCTAGCCACTGTCTGAATCCATGTAGGGAAGAAGAAGTACGGGAGAGCAGGTGTTCGCTGCTCCACAAAAGACTTTGGACAACCATAGAGGACCATTTTGACTATTCATTGCCGTCATGCTCTCCACTTTGCTGCTCCCCCACCACTTAATATTGCAGAGCTTTAAGAAGTACATTTTCAGAGCGGTTAGTTACACTTGGCAAAGAACAAAGCCAAAAAAGGAGGGGGGAGGGAGAAAAAGACAAGAAAGGAAAGGAGAGGGTGAGGATTTGGAATGTTCCTCAAGCACACATACCGCTTTAATTCCATTTGATAGAAATGCCGGGTTTATTTACCCGTAAGCTTGGCAGCAGCACCCACAGAAAAAGAATGACGGCAACAGCCACAGCAAATTCCCTGTCCATTAGGTAGAATAAAAGGCACTTCAGTGGCCTGCTAGCATCTGCCAAGCGTTGTGTGCAGTGCAGCCTCCGCTACAAAGCTATGCTGAGATAGAGAAGCGGTGTGGAGAAGATGTAAAATAATATGCACTATTGCAATATTATATTGCAATGGTATAATTTTCCTGCACATAAAAGTGTACATCCCAATGTGCCAATACTGCATCATAACCCAACCCCCCCCCCCCAAGCTATGGGTAGTTCCCAGTATAGTGCCAGGTAACTCACTTCATTGGCACAAGGATTTATGATAGTGCAATGGAACTCTGCAGCATCCTCCAAGTCTGTTGTGGGGTTCCCACAACCCCCCAGTACAGATTTGGAGAGGGTGTGAGGCGTGCATAGGAGGGTGAGAGCGGGGGGAGTTTGTGCCACAAACAAAAAATACTTGCACTAACGGAATGAGTGCTCTGGATATAGCCTTATGGCTTCCAGGCCCAGTTATTCATGGATGTATTCAGTGATGCACTTCTTTTGCCCCACTACTGCCCCCCCCCCAAAAAACCCCCTCCACTTTCTTCTGGACAACTCTGTAAACAGTTACAGAGACAAATCTTTTTATTAGTAATTCTTCTGTTAACTGGAAAACTTCAAGCAACAGCTTCTGATGGGCTCGATCCAGTGCTGGATATGATGTAACACTACAGCAGTAATAGGAAACAGTTTTAAGCCTAAGGGCCAAAGACCTTCATGGTCAACTTTCTGAACTGTGGATGGGGCCAAAGCACAGGCTAATTTGGCCCTCCAGATGTTTTGGGACTACAACCCCCATCACCCCTAGCTAAGAGGACCAGTGGTCAGGGATGATGGGAATTGTAGTTCCAAAACATCTGGAGGGCTAATTTTGCCTATGCCTGCACAAGACGGATGTGGCCTTTGCACAATAGGCTATATTCCAGCCTTGTAAAAGTCAGAGGTTTCTGTAAACCCACATCTGCCCCCGCTCCATTCAGGAAAGCTAGAGACATAATCACAGCTGAAGAACGCATTTCAGCTAAGGAAAGTCAAATGAGGAAGATAGGGAGGGTGGCCTAGACAGAGTAGTATAGAGAAGCACCCTCAATGAGTTGTGGCATTTCCATGGCTGTACAACACAACATCAGATAAAGAGCACATTGAGATGGGTAAGTGGTGTAGTGGTGTGAAGGAAATATAAATATATGCATAGTATTATATAGCAGTGGAATAAATATCCTACACATAAAAGCAGATATCTTGGCTAAAACTGTGTTGGTGTTGTTTTAATAGACAGTTATATTTCAGTCTCAGCTGCACATTCAACTTAAACATTTTGCACGCACACACCAAAAGAAAACTTCTTTCAAGGCAACCTCACAAACAGTTCCAGACACAGTGAATAGGTTGCTACCATCCTTCGTATAAGCAAGTCCAAAACAGAGTAATGGCTTGCAACTGACTCAATCTTTTGCTAGCTATGATGTCATACCACAGCAACTAATCAACCCTTTCCTGTATCATCATCATCATCAATTTATTATCATTAATTTGTGAATCGCCTTCTAAACCTCAAGGCAATTCACATGTAAGATATTTAAAAGCACAAAAGCAGAAAACACAATTAAAACAAGACTAAAAACCTAACAAGTGGACTCCTGAGGTAAAGACCCATTTATCCACCTGGGAAAGCCTGTCAGAACAAAAACATCTAGAATTGTTTCCAGAAAGTAAAGATTGTGGGTGCCTGTTGTGTCTCTGCAGGGCTGCTAGCTATTCCACAGGACAGGAGCAGCTACACTAAAAGCCCTGCTCTGAATTCCTTCAGTTTGGGTTCCTGAGATCTTTGACATTCACACAGCAAACTCTGCTGAAGACCACAGCAATGGGTATATACATCTGTAATAAGTAAGTGGTTCAGTTGACAGGTGTGCTCAGTTCCTCTATGGGCCGGCATCACCATTCCTGTGGCCACAAGTGGCTCACCAGCTTCTTAGAGGTCTAAGAAGTTCTGAGTGACAGAGCTAGCTAAACTCAGGCCTGACCCTACAATGAGACAAGCATCTGCCTCAGGCGGCAGATGCCAAGGTGCAGGAAGTGGTCAGAGCTGTGGGTGCCCTGTACCCACTACACTAGCCTGCTGCCCCCTAGTGCAGTGGCAGACACTATTCTTTCATCAGTATAGCAGTAAGATTCAACTAGCAGTCCAATTGGCTTGGGGAAGGGACCATATTGTCCCTCAAGCAGCAAAATGCCTTGAGCCGGCCCTGGCTAAACCCCACAGCAACTCCCTGCACAGGAAACAGGACAGTCCATCATTGCTTCCCTCTCCCCATTGTAGGGCCAGCTCACTTTCCACTTGGCAATTTCTTCCTCTGTTCCACTGTGCAGAGTTTTCGGTACTGCTCGTTCCACTCTCCGGCAGCCCACTTCCTATCCATCTTCATCGTGACTTGCGACTGCAGCAGCCCTGCCGTTCTGACGCTGGAGCCCTCCCTTTATTCAAATTAACTGTGGGAGAGCTAAGCGCAGCCTAGTTAAGTTGGGCCCTAAGGGGATTGCAGTCTAGTGGACTATTACTCCTGTCTCAGTTCATTATAATGAATAATAAAGAGATACTTACACACGTTTTTGGTAAATTATTCATTGCATGGACTGGAAAAAATCAGGGCAGTAATATGTAAAACAGACAACTTGCATGTCTGTGTTCATATAAATATCTAGCATAAAGCCCTTCAAGGAACTCGGCGGTCTCCTCATTAAAGATGAAGTACAAGGATCACGGTTTGAAGAGACAATCAGGATGCCTTCATGCTGTCTTTGTGCAGTGGGTGGAAAGGAGGGAAAAAAGGAAACTCTGATGTGTAAATTCTGACTTTGTGCAAGGCCAAATGGTTTTCTCTTTCTTCCTTTCTCCCCTCATTCTGAGCCTTTACTTATTTATTTATTTGGTATTTATGTATAGATTCAACTGCTACAAACAGGGCTGTGTGCCCTTTCTCACAGAAGACAAAAAAAAAAAAAAATCCAATCCAAAATCTGCTGCCCTCCCTGCCGCCAGGGAGGGAATAATAATAAAAGAGTGAGATTATGTGACTTTTCTGCACAGAGAACATTTGTGTCATGCCCCCCCCCCGGCATAATTTATTCCACAGTGGTTATTCTTTATTTATTGACTGCATTTATATCCCACTCTTTTTATGCTTCAAAGTTATATGAAGATTCCGTCTTCCTTGAAGCAGCTTAGGGTGTTTCTCAGTTTGTGACTTATTTTGTTTGCCCAGGCAGGCAAATAATGTGACCCGTGAGAGCAGCAAATTAACCAGAGTGTACAACTGTGATGGAATAAAATTAGGACAAATCTTTATTGACAGCAGCAGGCAGGGCAAAGGTTGGCATGGCATTGGATCCCAGGATCAGTTCATCATTCCACAAGCACCATGTTGATGGAATGGATCTGCTGGGTTTGGATTGCTCCAAACCTGTATGACGGGAGTCTACCAGTGTTGAACCTTGCCATGGTGTAAGCCGAACAAGCAAGGTCTCCCTGAGGGAGCAGAGTGCAGATTCCAACCAGACCTATACTGAACCCACGCTTGGTTTTGCTGTGGTCAATCCTCCCCTCAGGCCCCTTATACCCCCCCCCCCCATAATATGTTGACCCTGCCCAATGCCATTTCTGCCCTCATACAAACAATGCTCTTCTGCCTAACAACAGAAAGTCATAATTTTACTGAGAGAAAGGCAGAAAAAAACCTAACCATGTGCCAATCAGGTTGAGAGAGGGGAAAAAAATCATTTCCGGCCCTGTCAACCAGCGACCCAAAATTGCTCAGTGAAGGCTCTAGGAAAGTGAGTGGGCGGGAAGCTCTCAAAGCCAAATTGTTGAGAATATCAGGGGAATCAGCCTTATACAGTGGAACTTCGGGTTATGTACCGTCCTTCTTACGAACGATTCGGGTAATGAGTTCCACTAACCTGGAAGTAGGTGTTACGGGTAGCAAACTTGCCCTGGGATGTGAGCGGAAGTTTCATGGTGGCGGCGGGAAGCCCCATTAGTGAAAGTGTGCCTCAGGTTAAGAAAGGTTTTGGGTTAAAAACGGACCTCTGAATTAAGTTCGTAAACGGAGGTACGACTGTATAGGCTTTTCCCTCTCCTCTTCAGCAAGTGGTCATGGGACAGATTTTTCCCATGAACCCATCACACAGAGATGATACTGAGCAAAACCTTGCCCAGTATTTTGCTGTAATCCATGGGCCACAGTGCCACTGGGCAAAGGTGTCCCATGCTTATTGGGCAAAGAACAGGGCTTTTACTTATTTATTGCATTTGCATCCAACCTTCCACCCCCCCTCCAAACAGATCCCCACAACAACCCTGTGAGGTAGGTAGGGCTGAGAGGCAGTGACAGGCCTTGAGTCACCCAGTGAGTTTCATGGCCGAGTAGGAATTTGAACCCTGGTTTCCCAAGTCTTGGTCTGACACTCTAACCGCTATGCCACACTGACTCCATTCTGCAGACACTATGGAGGTTATGATAGTCATAAGAGCAGCAAAGACACCATAGCCAGGCCTCACCTTCTACCACTGAAAATCTTATTCAGTAATTTCTCTGGCTTTTTTCCGATTTCAGCACGCATTGCCTATACTTTTTGTAAAGATGGGGGAGAAAAGTGATTGCTGAGGACTTTAAAATGAAGAAAGGAAATCACAAACTGATGTGGAAATACAGAGAAATAAACTAAATATTTTTTGGGGGGGTGAGAAAGCAAGAGAAACTGATATTGAGATGTTCACCAATCCCAAGCAGGGAACCAAATGTCATTATTTTGTATTTGAACCACAGTTTTGTGTGTTTTTTCACGAAGTGCAGGTGGGCGGATAGCAAGCTTAGTTTATTTGCATTCAAATGCATTCCTACTCTTAAACAAGTTTTTCTGTCCAAAGTGGAGGTATAAAAATAAAAAGCAGGTGCTGAATAACTCTACCAAGTGCCACTATAATTCTTGCTCAGAAACTACTGCCACTTAGCTTGCTTAAGCCTATAGTGTTTCCTCTTCATCCCTCTTTCTAACCTTTCCCCAATTGACCAGGATTATGACAAAGCCCCCACTCAATGAGGGCCTAAAGAGATACCTTCAAAGTCTTTAGATTCAACAGACAAGCTCCAACAAAGCTCGACACTGAATCAAGTCAGGAGGTTTCCCCTAGAAAGGATCCAATTAAAGCAAATGCAAACCTCACATTAACGTTCTCTTGGAGGTTTCCAGTCCATCTCCAAAATAATCATGCTACTGTAAAATACACAAAAAGAGAAGAGAAACCAAACTCCAGAGTTCCCAAGGGAATGGAAATTGCCCCGGTGCTGCTAGGTTTTGTTATTGTTGTTTACACGGCCTTCACCCTAAGGTCCCAGGGTGGGTAACAATGTTAAAATACAAGTTTATAAACTGTTTGAAGCATCTTAAAATCGCAAACATCATTTTAAAATATACGTTGCAAGGGTCGAAAGCAGGTCCTACTAGTGTCTCTATTTTCCAGGGACAGTCCCGGATTTACAGAAGCCGTCCCAGTTACTGATTTGATCCTGGAATGTCTTGTTCTTCTCAGGGCGTCCCTATTTTCACTGGAGAAATGTTGGGGGGGTATGCAAAAGCTAGGGTAAAGAGGCATGTCTTCAGCATTCTCTGGAAGCTGTATGATGAAGGTGCCAGACATTCCCTGTGGGGAGTTCCACGACTTAAGGGCTACCACAGAGAAGGCCCTGTCCTGGGCCCCACATGCACTTGAGCCTCTGACAGTGTAGGAAATAGCAAGAAGGTCTCCTCTGAGGAACGTAGCACTTAACAGGGTCTGGGCGGAAGGAGGCAGTTTCCCATCTATTTCAGGCCAAAGTCAGTAAGGTTGTTGGGGTCTAAGTCATTTATTCTATGCGGAGACTGAAATAACTTCCTTGACTGCAGGAGTAGTCAGTGAGGAGGAGAGGTTAGCACACCTGGCTTCTGGGAGTGAAGGGGAAGCAATGTGTCAGGGAGGTCAGTGCTGTGGGGAGCATTGGCAGGAGCACTGAGTTGGCTCCATTGGTGTGCCTGCACAGCACTGATCTCCTTGGCCGTTCTCCTCCATATGTTCTAGTAAGTGGTATCAGCTGTGTTGCCAGAAGGCCAGGTCAACAGTGGTGCAACCAACTCACCAGCTGCTTCTGCTTTATAAAACCTCTTCACTGCTTTAAACAGTTCACCGGGGGTTGGGGAGGGAGAGTTCTGCAGCAGTGGGTTGTTTTGCAATGCACTACTGGAACTCTTGACACCCACAAGACCTTGAAATGTCCACAGACATGGTTGGTGAAATATGATCTCAGTAACTCGTACCATTGAGCAACCAGATCAGTATAGATCACCGAGTTTGGCAGGGATGAAGAGCGACATAGCCTGATAAAGAACTCTAGGGAACTCAGAAACTTGCACTCTGTAGTTGGCACATTGCTGGACTAAATAAAGGTCTTGCCCTAATGTGGACTTTGGATTTCTTCCCTTAATGGGCAACACAACCACCTTTGTTTTTTTGTGTAACTTGAAGACAAAACTTAGACATTCAGCTGTGAGATCCTAAAGTGAAGGAAGAGGAATGTTTACTACCTGAAGATGGGACTTTATTCTCGGAAGGTGCATTTCCTTCAGCAGCCAGAGTGGAGTAACAATGGGTTGGAATGTGTCCACAAATTCTGATAACCCCTGTGTGGCGTGCATGTAGAAACCAGCCTACTCCACCAACAGGTGAAATTGGCATGTTTTGCTCTGACCCCTTTGCCTCTGGCTCTGCCTACCACTGGCATGTAGCCCCCAGAACGTTGCCTGGAAGGGAATGTGGCCCCCGCATTCTAGCCTGATGAGATCAAAAGCTTGCACAAAATTCTGTGGCATTTTAGATTACTTATTAAAGGTATTGCCATAATGTTATTTGTTTATTTACAATTAAACAGAATAGCTAACCCAGTTCTTTGCAGAGTTGGTTCTGAAATTGTCCACTTCCACAGCACGTTTCTTATATAAATAAATGACCAGCCCTCCATATTTTGCTGTCAAGATTTCCAGGAATCTTAGGACAAATCACTATGGGAGTGATTTGGGGTTTTTTTGGGGGGGGGGGGAGGAGAAGATTTTAATGACCCCCCCTCCATGCAAAGGGTTCATAACTGATGGATTGTTCCTTTCCATCTTGCAGCCCCTCTGGTCACAGAGTAGATGAGACCCAATGGCATTCCGTTCTTGGAGTGGGGGGCAGAGGGAGAAAGGGAAGATTTATTTGCCATCATCAGAAATAAACACAGTTCCTCAGAAGTAAACACAAAAGAATAGGACCTGGCTGGGTTCCCAACTCGTTAAAGATGCAAATTAGAAACAGGCCATCAAAACATGAGGTTGCGCTAATCCTTGCTCAACAACACAAATCGTCAAATTAGCCTCCAGTACAATGACATTTGTGGCATGTAGTGCCAGGTTTAATACAATAGGTCCTAGAGGGAAGGATGGGGCCTATCCAGCTTCCGCTTTGTCACCAGTGATATTTATTCATGGTAATGAGGACAGAAGGCTCTTAGCCTTAACTCTCAATCCCTTCTGCTGGCACAGTTGCTGCTAATGCAGCCACAGGTTTATCCTTCCATTTATTGGAAAACTTCCATTCAAGTTCCTTCTCCAAGTTTCTTGGCACTTTTCTTATCAGCCATGTGAAGGCTCAGAGTTTTCAGAGAGTAAGAAAGTCATTTATTCAAACCATGGGAAGTGCTGGAGGTGGGTCAGGCTCTTCTGGGTAGCTGCATAAGTGCACAAGAAGAGTCTGGGTGGATCAGGCCAAAGACCCATATAATCCAGCAATCTGTTCTCATAGTGGCCAACCAGATGCCTGTATGGGAAGCCTTACAAGAAGGACAAGCTGCCGGTTCATTTATGGGCCTGAGTTAAGATGCTCACTCTAGTGTTCAAAGCCCTAAGGAACGTAGGTCCCAGATATCTAAAAGATCCCTCTGTTCTTTCCCTACAGACTTTGTCAGGTATTAGGATCAAGAGGGGAGGCCCTAAAGGTCATTCCACCTGCCTCTGAGGTTCAGGAGAGGTCTTCTCCATGGAAAAACTGTAATTCATTTTCAGGGAAAAGATTAAAATATTACTAATTATATAGCTGATTTTGCTTCTGCAAAAGCAAAAGTGACGTCTCATAAATTCAGCCCAGAGCATGTATTTTTTGTTTTAATGTTAATAAATGGAATGGACGTTTTATGTCCACACATATACTGTCAAGTATTTACCATGACTTACAGTCTGTGCAATGAAGATCTTGACTTGCGCAGGATTTTGCTTAGGAACACACTTCCTTGGGGGTAAGCCCTGTTAAACATAGTGGGACTTATTTCTGAGTCGACACAAAGAAGATTGTGTTGTTCATCTCCTGATGCCAAAGGGATAATAAGCAAGCCTACCCAGCATGCTGTTCAATCTCCTAGCCCTTGGCAGTTGAGCAAAAAGGAAGCATTCGCTGGGCACAATTGCTGTGCGCAAGGTGCTCTGGGTAATGCCTGCTTCTCACTAAAGGTACCCATTTCCTGCTGTACAGAACAGAGAACACGACTGAACCTACTGAACCTCTTTTTGGTGCCAGGACACAATCTCAGAATACATGGGTTTAAATTTTAAAAATGAAAGTCATTTTGAGCACGTACAGAATGCCTTTTCTTCATCACCAATTAACCACGCCATCAACCATCACATGCTTCTACTGTCAAGGGATGGGATTGTCCAAGCAACCTGCATGTTGTGTTTAGGGACAGTTAACTAACTGTGCAACATTCTCTTAAGTGCAACCCAGTTTCCACATCACCCATCCATATCCATCTCTCTCCCTCCCTTTACCCTAAAACAAGCCCTGCTGCAGGACTGTGGGTTGAGCCCTGCCAAAGAGGGCCATTAACAAGCACAGCTTAAGATTTCCAAGGCAGGGCTGGGTCCTTGCACCTTGAATTTTACAACTTATGCACCAGCCAAAACAGTTAACCTGGGCATGTTGTGCTTGACTTAATATAATAATGAACAAACAGTGAAGGCTGGCTCCTTAAAGTGTACCCTATCCACCTCTGTCCACCCTAATCCAGCCTCTACCTGCCTGCTTTCTTACCTACAGCCAGGCCAGGGGGTGGGTGGTACTGCATGCCACCTTCTTCTTCCTCAACCTCAGGGTGGCCCTTGTAGACCCCAGCAAGAAAGAAGAGGATGGGGAGACAATTAGAATGAGTTGGCTCCACCTATCAAAGGTTCTGGCGCCATCTACTGCTGGCTTCCCCAACTTTCTTCCACTTTCTTCCAGTCCCAACAGGCTCCAGCCACTACTGTGGACACATGACAAAGTGTCTGCAGACTCTAGTCTGTTTTTTTTTTTTTTTTGGTTTGTTTTTTTGTTTTTTTGTTTTTTTTTTTTTAGTAACTATTGGTGAATGAGGGTGCACCAAGAATTTCTTTGCTTGGGAATTTGGCTTCCTCCTTTGAACTGGCCAAAAAGTAGCTGGCCAGTTCTAGCATGGTCTGAATTTCTATTCTGTGGCCCAGGGAAAGGAGCCGGGGAGGAAGCAAGTGAACGACACCCACAGACAGTATCGACAGAATCAAGGAGGCTGATTAAGGGACATGATCCAGCAAAATGCCCTCTTCATTGCAGCCCACTGTTTGTAGAGTCGTGTGCTTGCTGAACAGCAGCCTCAATCAGCTGCCTATGTAAGAATTCAATCAGTGCTAATCTAACACAATGCACCACCTGCTCCCCAGCTGATTTCTAGTGTTCTTCAATCAAAAGGAGGGGAGGGGGGAGGCAAGTAAAGAGTTTATTGCCAGCAGTGTTAGCAGACCTGAAATTCAAGAACCTAGAGCCCTCTAGTCTTTGTGTTGTTTTTTTATATATATAAATTGTCTTCAGTCTTTGAAGCGGGGAGGGAGTGGGAAGAAAGAAATAAGAAGATGGAGAGAGAAGATTCAGTGCTGTTGCAACTCGCTCTGTAATTAAGTGCCAGTAATTAACATGTGTTAATAGTAGGCTATGGCCACAATGAATCAGGCATCTCACCACAAAATGTGTTTTTCCTTCCCCTGTTAGACAGAAATGCTGGCTCAAACTCACCAAAGTGAGCACAGCCCATGGCACATGGGTGCTGGAGATGAACAACATTTTACCAGCGCCTTTATATTTCCGCAGAAAATCTTCCATTTCATCAGTTCATTAGTCACAATGAATGGATAGCCATTACAAATAAAGTATCAGGCAAGCTTGGGAGTTTTAAAGTTTTTAGCTTTCTTTGCTAACTGCAAGTAGAATAAACACGGTAATTTAGATCACACTCTAGGGCATCAGAGAAGTTTCCAATGCAAACTGAGGTCACAAAATACACTAATTTGTTCAGGAAATTGCTGCAAGTTATTTTCCAGTTCAAAATGTCCTAGGAAACACGGGTCACTGCAACATGCCCACATTCCACACACAGCACAGGTAGAGAATCTGTGGCCTAACGGGCTATGTGAAACTGCCCACTTCAATGTGGCCAAAGGAGGAAGAATGAATGGAGGAGAATGGATGGTGGATGAATGAAGGGGTTGGAGAGTTGGTGCTTGTGCATGCATATTTGCACATGTGTCTGTGAATGTATGTGTGTGAATAATAAGAGAAAGAGAAGGGGTGTCCTACCCACTTTTTGCTTTAGAGTCACCCATAGCCCCTGAGCACTTGCACCAAGGGAACACAGTCCTCAGCCCACCCCTGGCGTACAGATTCTTACTTGACTTTCAGTGTAAAGTGCAAATTATGCAGGCATGCATTAAAAGCTGAACCTCACTGAATTTATCCCCCATCCCTCAGTGGCAGCAGCGGCCAGGACAACAAGTGAGTAGGCTCCACTGAACAGAGTAGAATGTACTTTCAAATAATTGTGTATAAGATTGCACTGTTAGGGCCACTTCAAACTATTCTGATCCCTTTGCTACCATTCCTAGTCAACTGTGTTCCTTTGATCAATGTTTGAAGCTTGATGTATACATACACCTGTGATTGCCTTCAAGAGCTGAACTCGACTTGAGTAGAAGAGAGGGCCGAAATCTTTTTGATCGTAGGTAGAAGTTGCAAATGTTTACTCTTCCCTATACTTTCCCCCCATACACCACTGGAAGAGAATTCCTCTGAAGTTGAACAGCTTGATCCTGCCACAGTTAAGCACTCACCACTGATTTCATCTAGTTAATTGTTTTCTCTCTCACTGAAATAACTAGCACTTAATAATGTTCAGCTTTGGTCAGACAGTGCCCAATTGTTACAAAAGCATCATATTCTCATTTGTATTGAACAATGTGGAATTTTGTTTCAGTATGCAAACACCAACATGGAACTCTGTATGTGTGTCAATGGATTAGGGAAAGTGACTTGGTTGGGTGAATGGATGTGGGAAAACAATGTGTGGGGAAAGGGTTCAACACCTTCTTCTCTACTGCTTCTCTCCTGCAAATTCCCCTCCTCAAAGCTGCTTTCCCTACAAGATGTGGCTTCACATCACATTTATATGTACCACACAGTTTGGCTCTTAATAGGGTTCAGCTCATACTTCCCCTTCCTACCCATCTCCAATTATTGCCAAAGATGTATTTCATACAAGGATCCCAAGTTCCAATCTCTGCAACTCTTAAATGAAATGGAGAAGTTTCAGCCATCGGGGGAATGAGTCTCAGGGTCTTGGCAGCATGCCCAGAAGGATTATTATACAGCAGGTTGGGTTCTGTAGTAATTATCTCCCAAACAGCTGGACTAGTTGGATAAACTCTCTGTATCTTAATACATGATGCAAGAACAGCCATGGAGAATTAAACTGCAATTGTAGATTGTCTGGGCAGATAGGCAGAAGTAGAAGCGTAGATAGAAGTTTCCCTAAGCTTCAAACTTATGAGTAGCTGGGAGCATCCCACTTCTAGATCCATTGAAAACACCCTGAAACTCCATGCTGTACTCCCCCCCCTGCACTTTCTGCTTCTCCCTTTATTGTTCCATATGTTTATTTCCTGCCACAAATGAAGACCTTCACCATTCAAACATGTACATATCTTTGTTTCTGTCTTTTCGTGGTCTGAATCACAAGATGAGCCTGCTCTATCATGACAAAGGCCCATTGAGACAAGCAGCATGTTCTCATAGTGGCCAACATGATAGTGATGATCAATTCAATTTCTTACCTCCCAGCACTATACCATCAGGTCCCAGGGCAGGTTATAGCAATCTGAAATCCAGTATTTCAAATGCTTAAAACAAATTACAGTGACAGGAATATGGTAAGCCCTAAAGACATACCGTAGTTATCAGATGTCAAAGATGTCCATAGGATGCCCACCAGAAGGACCCAAGCACAACTGTTCTCTCCCCACCTGTAATCCTAGTAGCTATTTATTTATTTTTTCTTTGTGAGCTACAAAGCTCTATAATCCAAAGAGAAAGGGTCAATGGCTGAGCAGAAGAGAGCTAAAGAACTACATTTCCAAAGCATGTCTAAACTGGACTCATGAATTCAAAGTCTGAGCATTGCCATTTCTTACTACTATTACTTCACCAAGCCCAGCATTCCTACAATTTGTGTTCAGAGATGTGCAGTGTGATGCCAGCATGATGACAAAACAGCAGAAGGCAAATGTTTACTTGGTTTTCCCGCCTCCGCCTGGCTCATCTGTAAGATTTGCAGGTTTGCATAACACAAAGTTTGAGTTTTTAATTAAAGCCAGATAAACGGAAGCATTTTTAGAGCTGTTTGCCATGAGGCATATGGTTGTTGGTGGCCAAGAGAAGCCAGGATAAAGGGTATTCCGATTCACATTATTAATTGCATTTACATCTTACCTTCCTTCCATGATGGGAGTCAGGACAGAGAGCGGTTGCAGTCCAGTTTTATACCTCATGCATTGCATGCCAAAGGACAGAAGTTCCAGCCCTGTATCTCTAGACACATCTAGGAAAGGCTCCTTCCAGTCTGAACCCTGGAGAGCTACTATTAGTCAGACTAGACAACAGTGGACTAGATGGACCAGTGTTTTGACTCTGCACAAAGCAGCTTCCTACATATGTTCCCATTTATTTTATTTTTATTTATTGCATTTATAGCCTACCTTTTCCCTTCCTCATTAAATCTCCACAACCACCTTATGAGGTAGCTTAGGATGAGAGGTGGTGATTGGCTCAAGCTCACTCAGAGCTTCATGACTGAGAAGGGGATTTGAACCCTGGTCTCTCATGTCCTAGCCCAACTCTCTAACCACTACACTACACTGGCTCTCAATGCACTTGGGGTTCCCAGGCAGTCTCCTACTCAGGCACATCCTAGACCCTGTAGCTTTAGCAAGGATGTTGTGTTGTGTTATTTCATTCTTTGATAAGCAATACAGGAACCTGGGAGTTACTATTTTATCACTTCCCCAGATGTTGCATCACTCCAGGGCATTGTGGGAAACTAAAAAGGCAGACCCCAACCACCATATTGCTGACTGAAGAACCATGAAATCTGGGCCTTTGAGTAAGCATCAATGTTGGGTCCTGTTGGAGTTCTGGTGCCTCCTAGCAGCTGCCCATTGCTCCATCCCTGACAGCTGTTGTTGTTGTTGTCATAATATGTTTACAGTATATCCCATCTTTTCCCCTGATGGGATTTTAAGTGGCTTACAGATAAAAAGGACCACTTAAAACATTGGGGGGATGGACGGACAATTAAACATGGATAGAATCAAATCTCTCTCTCTCTCTTTCTCTCTCTCATATATCTGTTAAAACCATACCAACAATTACAATAAAAACAACACAGCCCCAGCGCTTACATTAAAAGCAGCCAGTTCCCAAAAGCCTGTTCCCAAAAGTCTTCACCTGCTAGCACAAAGGTGAAGAAGAAGGGAACCAGTCTAGTTTCTCTAGTAAGCGAATGCCAAAGGACCAAGATAAGAACAGGTAAGCCCAAAATTAAACCAGGTTGGATTCAGAGAGATATACTTGATTACTATAACATGCTCTGCGTGGGGCTACTCTTGTATCTGGTGTGGAAGATGCAGTTAGTGAAGTGTGAATTTCTTTTTAACAAGCAATATTTATCACTGTTTTTACAGATTATTATTTTTTATATAAAAATGTTCTGATTGTAATTTTGTACGATGTACTACACCTTGCTGTATTTCTATGAAAGTTCAGTTTATAAATAAATAAAATGCTCTCTGGAAATAAGAGTTTTCACCAACATATAAAACGTGCCTGCACACATCTTCCCCCTATTAATGTAGAGTAGATCCACCATTGGGAGTCACAGGGCAGAAGACAGGGAGATTCATAGTAGGTGGTGCCAGAGCACCATCTCCATCCCTGCTGAGCTTTACAAGGGCAACACTAAGGAAGCTGACAGGCAGTGCCAGCCCCATAGGTTTTAAGAAAGAAGGCAGGTAGGGAGGAAGGAGGGCAGGAGGGGCTAACTGATTGCAGAGTGATATTAATGTGGCCCTTTATAAAAGCCAGAACTTACAAAAGAGTGAAGGCAGTGTAAACTTGTAGCAGTTGAAGATTATCCATCCCTGCCTCCCAGGCACTCTGGTTGAAGATGGCTGGATTCTAGCCCTTGGTTGGATGCTCTCAATGTGTAAAATGCAGAGCCCCTCCCCCTTCCCCACTCTTGTGCTCTCCTTCCATGGTGCTGTAATTGATCATTGCAACACTTTGTAGACATCCTCTCTGGCTAAACAGATTTTTTTTTTTTTTTCTAGTTCCAGATTGGCACAAATTGACAGAATTCAATTTGAGTCCACCAGACCCATTCTGTAGTAATTGGTAGCTGCCTGATCCAAACTTGGTACAAATCTGCCTAATTCACTTTGAGATTTTGACAAATCAGTTGCACTGCCCTAGTTTGATTGCATGACACCAATGGCAGGGCTAGTGAGAATGGCTGCTGCTCCCCACTCTTGTGTTGATCGAACATGTGAGTAGTTTTCCTGAAGAGGGCTCAAGGGGGATGGAAGATTTGTTCTTAGCACTTCCTATTTTGGTTATGCAAGAGAAAATCAAAGAAAGTCCCTATGTTTATTGAAAACGGGGGTAAACACATCATTCCAATACACAGGGAAGAGGAAAGGCACTTGATTCAATTTTCTTAAGAAGGCAGAGCAATGGAATTACTATCCAAGCTTCCCGCAGGCAGAAGCAATAACCTATAAAGAAGAAGGGAACTCTGTCGCAGGATGATGAAGCCATATTTTATGGGAAGTGTTATGAAGCATCCCTGCCAAATGAGAAATCTGTAAATTACCTGGGTAAGCAATCAGCCCAAGATTATAATTGCCAATTTGCAAAAATTTCACCAACAATTAAGCAAAATAAAATAACCCACCAGAGGAAATTTAATGCCTGACATTTCGGCACCTCCCCCAACTCGCCTAGATTCAGCACACATATTTTATTTTTCCTGGTGCAATTAAAGACAAATTTTTCATTCACAAGACCGTAAAAGAAGTAGTGGCCACCTCAGCAGATTTCTGTTTGAAGGCGGCGGTGGGGTGGGGGGAGGGTGGGTGATGGCTCCACCGAGTATCACCCTGGCAGATCCCAATTGGAGTATATGCCTAAAACATTAAACCACTGGGAGTTGAAGAGGATACAGCCACTGTGCCCACTGCCCCATTCCTTCACTGACTCACTTGTCACCCACCTCAACCATTTGCTTAGTAAGCAAATCTTTAAGTGTTTGGGGTTCCTTGTTTATCCCAAACCTGGAAGAGAAGGAGAGTGAGTGAAGCAGCTCATAAATTGATGGGTGGGTTAGGAGATCCATTGGCTGAATCCTCTTCCACTGGCTAGGCAGTCCTAGACTCCCATTGACCCTCATCCACAGCAAAGAACTATAGGAAGAAGCAGAAGAAAACAACAACACATAGCCCAGTTAAATGATGATGATGTCACCTCCAGCTAACTTCTAAACGAAGTAGCCTATTGAAATCAATGGACCTAAGTTAGCAGTGTCTATTAATGTCAACAGGTCTACTCAGAGTACAGTGTACATCTAGCACTGGATACAATTCATTTATATATATTTCTGTGATGAATCACTTTCCATAAGATGCCACAAAGCAATTTACAATATCATATGTATATAAAAACCCTAGGGATGCAGGTGGCGCTGTGGTCTAAACCACTGAGCCTCTTGGGCTTGCTGATCAGAAGGTCGGCGGTTCGAATCCCCATAACGGGGTGAGCTCTCGTTGCTCGGTCCCAGCTCCTGCCAACCTAGCAGTTCAAAAGCACATCAAACTGCAAGTAGATAAATAGGTACCACTCCGGGGGAAGGTAAACAGCGTTTCCGTGTGCTGCTCTGGTTTCGCCAGAAGCAGCATAGTCATGCTGGCCACTTGACCCAGATGAACTGTCTGTGGACAAACGCAGGCTCCCTCAGCCAATAAAGAGAGATGAGCGCCACAACCCCAGAGTCGTTAATGACTGGACTTAACTGTCAGGGGTCCTTTACCTTTTATATATAAAAACAGTTAAAACCTTTGCATATTTAAAAACAATTCAAAAAACAATTAATTATTATTATCATTTTCAAAGAAACAATTTAAAGCAACATCAGAATATACATAAAATAAATTCAAACCCAAATTAAAGATAGCAGCTGGGATAAAGTTCTCAACTCAGAAGATTTGTTGAAAGAGGATGGCTTCAAATGCATCGAAAAGACAATAAAAAGGTGCATGGACACAGTGCCTGGCAGTATGTTCCATTTTCATGACACATGTTGAGTTCCACATTGTATTTGAGCTTTCACACAACCAAAAGCCACTTCTAGAACTATAAAGGAATATAGTGCAAGTATAGTGCTCATTTCCATGTTATTTGCTTCTAGAAACAATCTGTTTGCAAATAATATAGAAATGAGTACTACAATTGTACTAAATTCCACTTTGCTTCCAAAAGTGGCTTTTACACCATGTGAAAGCTCAAATATAATGTGGAAGTTAGCAGTTAGGGAAATGGAACAAAGTGAGATGTGAATGGTGCCACATAGAATCTTCCTAGATATTAGAAAAACCCTGGTCTGTTTTGGAATTTTTTTTAACAGCTTTATTTGATATTCTTTTATTTCTCCTGAAATTCTTCAGGTAAAATTTCTATGAATGAGGGACCTCCAAATTCACCCCATTATCTTCACTTCAGGCAAAAATCTGGTGGTACTGCTAGACCAAAGTCTTAGTTTTGCCCACTGTGAGGGAGTTTCATTACCAGCCCTAGATATCAAACAGGGCACTCACTGTGGGTGAGAGGAAAACCCAGGCAATGCAGTTCTGTGAAGCATTAAAGTTTTTGCTGGGTCTCTGGCTGAGGCGTTCACCACATAAATGTACAGTACATGATCACTTGCTCCTCTTACCGGGGTGAGGGTGGGGAAGAATGGTTCCCTCAAAAATCTCCCAGTGTTTTCTCTGGGAAGCTAACCTCCCAAATCATCTCAAAATATCAGTTTAGGAAACAACAACTCTGAACCAAAATGCAGATCCAGGACTGTGGTTCGGAAAGGGTCTTCCTATAATCTTCTATGCCTCTTTAGTGATGTCTATGCAACACTTTTGAGAACCACAGTTAAGGCAAAGGGGAAAGTCTTTGTGAGGTAGCTTTTATGCTTTCCCATTCTCTTCCGAAAACAACTATATTTCTCCCATTCTACTGAATTTAGTGCCTTATCGTTCCAGGATATACTGGAAGAATTATTCATTCAATTTGTAAAACCAAATCTGTGAATTTTCTGGGTATCTAGCAATGGGCAATCTGGATGTGTGTCCACATAAATGAACAAGTTCATCTAATTAGGGGGTTTATTTGTTTGAGTTGTACATGAATATACCAAATTACATTATCAGATCATAGTCCTGCTTCTGATTTATTCTTTCTTTGTTCTTCAAGACTTCGTACATCTAAGCAATTAACCTCTCAAAGAGCCAGAGAACACATAATTATCCTCATTTGTCTAAACGTCACTAAGATGGCCGCCTTTCAATTAACCTTCTGGGAATGGAAGAAAGTTGGAGTGATATAGTGATCATTTTGAACCTCACTGTATGCTTTTTATTTTATTTTTTTTAAAAAAAATCTAATTGAATTGAAATATTCACATGATAAAATATGGCCAGATAGCTATTTCCACAGGTAAAAGGAATTTGAGAAAGAAAGAGAAGTCAACTGAGCTACGGTAATGTCGTAATATCACTTGGCACTTCTGTCCGAGGATATAAAAAGCACTTTACACGAATTAATAAATTTAAGTACTGCCTTTCTGGCTGTCCCCCACCCCTCCCACAATCATCCGAACTCACAATTGTGGAGAAAAAGATATGACTGGCTGAAAATTCAAGAGCATTTTTAATCAATACATTTTACTCTTAACCAAAACCATTTTGTAATTTTCAGAGCATTTTTCTTTTTTTCAAAACACATTTATCAAACTGTTACCATAAGGAGTGTATTTCCTGGGTGTAATTAAAGATGACATGTTGATTATCAAGTCAGCTTTACAAATACAAGCAGTGGCCATTTTAGACGTGTCCAATACACACACATGTCACACTGAACTCGAAGGCTGAGTGTGTTTTGGTAGGCATGTTGCTTTGCAAAGTGACAATTAGGTATTGTTTTTTTCATAAAAATGCAAGCATCCCTGGACAGGTCTAAAAGGTGACTGGATGTATAGACTGGAAATCAGGGCATAATAATTACTTCACTAGAAAGCTTAAGAGACTGAACTTGCAAAACAGCAAGAAGGACTGGAGAGCCAAGCTATTTATTTTATGAATATCCCTCCCCGCAAAGCACTGTGGTTGCATCCAGATGACCAGTATATTAAGCATTCATTGCAACATCTGTGCACAAATTTGTGGGGAGGTTAGATGCTGCCAGCTATTTTTTTTAAAAGCATTGATTCTGATTTGTTTGTAGGGACATTATATGACATGGCATCATACAAATGTTATCCCAAAATATTACAACCTATGGGCAGAGCCACCATATATGCAGGTATGATTGTATTTCTAAAATAACGAATCAAACAGTGCTCTTCTAAGTCTAATCTCTCTTTTTACAGCTCCTGTTGCTCGGTCCCTGCTTCTGCCAACCTAGCAGTTCGAAAGCACATCAAAGTGCAAGTGGATCAACAGGTACCACTCCGGCGGGAAAGGTAAACGGCATTTCTGTGCGCTGCTCTGGTTTGCCAGAAGTGGCTTACTCATGCTAGTCACATGACCCGGAAGCTGTACGCCGGCTCCCTCAGCCAATAAAGCGAGAAGAGAGCCGCAACCCCAGAGTCGGCCATGACTGGACCTAATGGTCAGGGATCCCTTTACCTTTACCTTTAAGTTGCTCTATAAGGACATTATTTTCCTCTTAGTGGCAACTCAGACAACTAGAGCAGGGGGCTGAAAAACATTGTCTGATTTCTTGCTTACAAAACCTGATTTTGAGGTTTTTTCACAATAAAGCAGTATATATTTTTTATGAAATGAAATAACTTGGTATAGGTGTGTTGTGCACTTAGCTTTTATGGAAAGGCTAAAGGTCAAGCCAAATCTGATGTGTTTGCTACAGTGTGATCCCTGTTTTTAACCTTTTTATCATACTTAAGTACTCAACTTGGACAGGGGAAACACTCTTTTTCATATTTTGCTATCCTAACCACTTGTTACTATTTCTGAAATGTATTGGTGTACAATGACTAATGCAAGGTTGGGTTTGATTTGGGTTGGTTTGTTTCTTGATGTTCCCTTATCACCTTGTTTTGCATTAAATCAATAAAAGGGTTTTTTAAAAAAGTTATCACATTTTACTATGAATTTTCAGGTTAAGTTTGTTGTGTAAGAGCACCAAACAAAAATTAATTGTGCAACTTGGATTTGCTAATATAACTTTGAATCCCACCTGAAAGTAGCAACAATCTGGAAGTGCCTTGTGACTGGAGAACCCTGATAAAATCCTTCCCTTTGAGTACAAGCTAGATCTCTAAGTCACAAAGGCTGACATGTACCAGTTTGTGTGGGACTTGTGATCCTCATGATTGCACCTAGTGCTCTTGTTATAAAAGTTGTGGCCCTAGGATTTATTTTTAAGAATGGAATCCAGGGTCGAAGAGGTTTATCATCTCCCTTAGAAGGCAAAGGTCACACCTTAATAAAGTTAGCATTACAGAATCAGCAATAGAAAAAGTCTCTTTGCTTTGTTTATAACAACAAATCCTTCCTTTTGCTGAGACAGTGTTTCACGCACCAAGTGGGTTATTATCCCACTTCCCTCACCCCAGCTGTATAAATATGTATCATTTCACCAGAAAGAATGTGCCAAGTTGAACCTTCGCCTACTCAAGAACACAGTATTAAAAAGAAGATGAAGGAGCTGATGTTGGCTATTGCGTGTCAATAATAAAACTCACACACACACACCCCAGCGTACGCACATTTCTGAAGTTCATCACATTTCATTCCTGACAAGCGTGGCTTTCCAATTCATCTCTGAGATGCTGCTTCCCTCACAGCATGAAATCTGGATCGCCAAAAAGCAATTTCAACTCGGGCACCTCACAGTTCTTCCCAGTTTTGATGTGAAGCGAGAACCGGGAGGCCTGTCGACCGCGAGACACAGTGGGGGAAATAGCGTACAGCCCGTGAATCCTCACTCAGCCAAATCAGCGTCAACCACATCTGCTATTTATTATCACTGAATGAGATACTCATCTGCCCCTGACAGTGCGTAACATTTCAACAAAAGTTCAGATCGGCTGTACAGCACCTCATCCTCCCTGCCATCCCTTTCATGGGGGAAAAAAGTGAATTCAGAGGCTTTCATTCTCTTTCCTCTTTTTCTCAGCTTGCCCTCTGCCCTCTCCAAGAACCTGATCCTAGCAGTACCAGCACAAAGACCATCCATGACCCATGACTCTGACACATGGGTATTCTCAGGATATTGCACTGGTGCTCAAGGCATAATGGTCAATGTTAAAACATGACTCGAACCAGGGTGGGATTTAGGTCTCATGAGGCCCTAAGCTACTGAAGATAATGGGGCCCTTTATATATCCAGTTGTCCTTTGTCAACAAAAAAATGCTGCTGTTTTTTTGTGTTGAATATATGCTATATGGTAATTTATGGACCTAACAGGTATCTAAAGCCATTTGCCACTGTTGCTGTATGTAGGTTTTATTTTATTTGTTTTTTATCTTATATTTTGGAAATGTACATCCAGGGTGGGGCTTTCCCCTTTAACTTTTTATAGCCGTAAGCTATAACTTGTTTAGCTTATACGTAAATCTGGCACTGACTGGAACAGACTAAAAGGCCTATCTGGTCCAATATTCCGCTTGCCACAGTAGCCAACCCAACACTTATGTAAAGCCCATGGGTCATTTTTCTATTATTTTTTTTGTTGAATTTATATTTATCACATTCCTCCAAAGGAGTGCATGGCAGCAAACAAGTAGGTGCTAAAGCAATCTAAGGAATACTTAGAAAAAAACAAAAAACACAACCTTCAAAAAAAAAAAAAAAAAAAAAACACCAGCTAACTACTCTTGAAAGCAACCACATGTTCTCAAACCAGAAATGTCTGCGTAAAGAGGAAAGTTTTTAAACAAATTTCTTCTAGAAGATAATAACTTTTTGAATAGGGATTGAAAGCAACATTCCTTTCCGCAACTCACTGCTATTCAGAGAATATGCTGCCTCTGAACCTGGACACTCTATATAGCTACTATTACCAAAAGTCATAGAATTGCAGAGTTGGAAGGGACCCTAAGGATCATCTAGTCCAACTAAAGCATTTATGACAGATTGCCACCCAACCTCTGCTTATAAACCTCCAAGGAAAGGGAATCTACCACCTCCTGAAGGAGTCCATTCCATTGTTGAACAGTTCTTACCATCAGGATTTTCTTCCTGGTGTTCAGTTGGATTATTCTTTCTTGTACCTTGAACCCATTTGGGTCCAACCCCATAGAACAGGAGAAAAAAATAAGCTTGTTCCTTCTTCCATGTGACAGTCCTTTATATACAGTGGTACCTCGGGTTAAGAACTTAATTTGTTCTGGATGTCTGTTCTTAACCTGAAACTATTCTTTTTTTATTGTTAAAATAATTCAACATTAATACACATACATACAAACATACATTTCATACAACATACCTACATACATAAAACATACCTACAACATACCTACACTCAATCCCACAGATAATTCCCATCACCATCCACCACCCCTCACCCTTTGTGTTAGACTTCCAATCTACTCAATTGCAATTTCTTTCCACTTCTATTACTTTCTTTCACACACCTTTAACCTAATTCCATACTTCTTTTTCTATTACACATTGTTATCCATCTTATTTAGTATTCCAATATTTGAAATGAAACTTGTTTATTCTAATAGGAGTTCTGATTTTTCAATATAGTTTTGCAAGTATCTTTTAAACACCTTCCAGTCCCTGTCTGCCTTCTCTTTTGAGATCCTTCCAATTTCTCCCATTGTTTTGGATATATTGTAGTACTCCAATAATTTGGCAAGCCACTCTGTTGGTACAGTACCACTTTTCCAATTTTTTGCAATCAATAGCCTTGCGGCTACTGTTGCGTATAAATATAAGGTCTTGTCTTCCTCCTTTAGGCTTCCTGGTACTATTCCCAATAAAAAACCTTCTGGTGTTTTCCTAAATGAATATCTGAACATTTTTTTCATTTCGTTATATACTGTTTCCCAAAATTGTTTGATGTTTAAAGAATTCCACCATATATGTATCACAGTACCTTTTCCAGTGTTGCATCACCAGCAGACATTGCTACAATTTTTATTCATTTTTGCTATTCTTTCAGGTGTTAAATACCATCTGTGTTGCATTTTGAGATAATTTTCTTTCAATATATAACACATAGTGAGTTTCATATCTTCCTTCCACAATTTTCCCATTGTTCAAACATAATATTTTTCCCAATATCTTGCACCCATTTGATCATTGATGCTTTAACCAATTCATCCTTTGTTTCCCACTCTAAGATCAAATTATACAATTTAGATATATATTTTTTTAATTTTTCTTGTATTAAATATTTATTGAATTTTGATATTTCTTTTTCAAATCCTAACTTTTTGTCTTTCGCTAATCTGTACTTAATTTGAATATATTGAAACCAATCACTAATATGAGCTTTAATTTCTGTATAATCCTTTAATTCCAATTCTCCGTTTTCTTCCTTTAATACCATTTTATAGGTAGCCCAGTTTTCTTTCATATTTAATTTTTTCACTGCGACAATTTCTGCTGGCGATGCCCACCGAGGAGTTTTCGGTTCTAGAAGTCTTTTATATTTCTCCCATATTTTATATATAGACTTTCTAACTATATGCCCTAGGAAGCCTTTATGCACTTTGACTTTTTCATCTATTAGATAGGCATGCCATCCAAATCTCGTCTCTACTCCCTCTAAATCCAATACATCCGAGTCATCTAATTTGATCCATTCTTTTAGCCAGGTCAGATCCACCGCATCATGATATAACTCCATGTCAGGGAGGCCAAATCCTCCTCTCTCCTTCTTATCTATCATTATTTTGTGTTTTATTCTTGGTTTTTTCCCTGACCACATGAATTTAGCCAAATCTCTTTTCCAATTATTAAAACATTTATCTCCTCCTAGTATTGGGATACTTTGAAATAAAAACATCATCCTTGGTAATATGTTCATCTTTATTACCGATATTTTCCCTAGTAAGGAAAGATTTAATTTCCCCCATATTTGCAAATCATTTTTTATTTCATTCTATGTTTTCCCATAATTCTCTTTACTTAAATCTATAGTGTTTGATGTTAAATTTATTCCAAGATACCTTATTTTCTTTTTAATTTCCAATCCTGTAATTTCTTGTAATTTCACTTTATCTTTTTCTTCCATATTTTTCACTAGTATTTTGGTTTTCCCATAGTTTAATTTGAATCCTGCTAATCTGCCATATTCATTTATACATTCCAATATTCTAGGTGTGCATTGTAGGGGATTTTCTGTTGTGATCATAACGTCATCTGCAAAGGCTCTTAACTTGTATCTTTTTTCACCAACCTGATTAGGAAACCTGAAACTATTCTTAACCTGAGGTACCACTTTAGCTAATGGGGCCTCCCACTGCCACCACGCCACAAGTGCAAAATTTCTGTTCTCATCCTGAAGCAAAGTTCTTAACCTGAGGTACTATTTCTGGGATAGCGGAGTCTGTAACCTGAAGTGTCTGTAACCTGAGGTACCACTGTATTTGAAAATGACTATCATAATTGCTCTCAGTCTTATCTTATCCAGGCTAAACATACCCAACTCCTTCAATTATTCCTCATAAGGCTTGGTTTTCAGACTATATCATCTTGGTCACCCTCCTTTGCACATGTTGCAGCTGGTCAATATCCTTCTTAAACTATGGTGCTCAGAAATGGACACAGTATTCCAGGTGTGGTCTGGCCAAGGCAGAACAGAATGGTACTATTGCTTCCCTTGATCAGGACACTATACTTTTGTTGACACAGTGTAGAATAGCATTAGCTGCTTTTTCTTTGCTGCCGCAACACACTGTTGACTCATGTTAAACTTGTGATCTATGAAGACTCACAGAACCTTTTCATGTGTACTCCTGGCAAGCCAGATGTCCCTCATCTTATATTTGTGCAACTGGGTCTTCTTGCCTAATTGCATTTGTCCCTATTGAAATTCATTTTGTTAGTTTTGGCCCAGTTTTCCAATCACTTAAGGTCATCTTGAGTCCCGATTCTGTCTTCTGTGGCATTAGCTACTACTCCCAGCTTGGAGTCACCTGCAAATTTTATGAGCATCCCCTCAAGTCCTTCATGCAAGTCATTTATAAAGATGTTGAACAACAGTGGGCCCTTGTCTCTGTATCATGAAATCCAAAACCAACAGTGGTGCCTATTTGCACAAAATGTTCATGTAGCTAGTAGCACAGAACACAGAAGCCTGCACAATGGCATGGTCTTTTGAGCAACAATTCAGTACCATGGACAACAACAAGGCAGTTTTGGGCAGGGAATAAAGATATGCACCAGCATAACATCAAAGTGCTATTGCAAACTGGTTGGCACTTTGAATGTGGGCAGGGTGGCAAAGTGCAGCTATGCTGTCATTCCATGAAAAAAAGAAAAGAAAAAAAAAAACCCCTTGCCCTTGCAAAAATTATATATCTGGCTATTGCATGTCAGTTTCCTGAACAAGCAGTGCCACTCCTCAACAAGGCAGAAATATCCTGTCTGCAGAAATAGGATGAAAGATTTCACACATACGCTATCATCAATTCCCTGAGCTACTCTTTGAATCTAGGAAGCTGCCTTATCCTGGCACTGAGTCAGGCTGTCAGCCCTTCTGACGGTTGCCAGCTGGGTCTCCTCAGGGGTTCTGCTGTGGGTTCTTGCCCAGCCCTACTACTTGAGATTCTTTAGCAGCAGAAACCTGCAACAGAAGCTGGGATTTATGCATACAAAGCACATGTGATCTGCCACTGGGCTACAGCTGCCATACGTAAAAGGCAGCATAGTGTGGTGTAGTGGTCAGTGTTGGACTAGGGCTTGGGAGACCAGAGTTCAAATCGCCACTTGGCCATGAAACTCATCTTGGGCAAGTAGCTGCCTCTCAGCCTAACCTACTTCACAGGGTTGTTGTGGGCATTAAATAAGGGGAGAAAACCATGTATGCCACCTTGAGCTCCTTGGGGGAAAAGGTGGGGTATAAACCCAATAAATAAACATATAATAAAATAAACATATAACAATGAAACACAGAGTTCTGCTTTCACTCATGTTGTGGTATATTTATGAGCAACATTCAGTAGCTGTAGTTCTGTCTAGGGATGTACAGATCAGTCCATTTCTGTTCCCTCTCGATTATGAACGTGGTTCATTCATAAGTCAATTCCTTTTCCTTTAAAAAAAACACAAAAAACTCTACAAAATCTGAATTGAATCCAATGCTCATCCTGCTCAGAGCAGACCAATCAAAATCAATGGACAAGTTACTGGTGCCAACCGATTTCAGTAGATTTTGCTCGGAATAGGACTAGCATTGGGCACAACTTTCCATATTTAAATATTTATTTAAATAGCATCCCATCACAAATTACTTCTTTAAATAAATATTTTTATCTCAATGTATGCATCTTTAAACATATTATTTCCTTTTTTAAAAAATAACCATTTAAAATGCATTTTAGCATATTTCTTGAATTGAGATGGGGGATTCAGGGAAGCGCAAAATCCAATGAATAAAATCCAATCCAATCTAGAGCCCGGTGTCAATTAGGTTGGCCCACTTAAAAACTGCAGGCTGACCAAAATTACCTCCCATCCCCAATTCTTCCCTGCCCTGCACAGCTAAAATCCAGGAAGCAGGTGCATCTGAAGAAATAGCAGAGTGTGCCACAGAGGCTCTCCACTCAGCGCCAACTGCCCAGAAAATAAGCCAGGGAGGATGGAGTAAGGATAATAAACAGGTGCCACGTTTATTCCCATCACATCCAGACGGCAACATAATTAAAATGCAGGTTGGAGTCAGGGCACCTATCGATAAATCTTTGCCTTTGGTTCCAAGGCTTGACAGGAAGCCTATAGCTGGTGAGGGGAGTTCAGTCAGAGGAGGAGGCAGAGAGAAAGGACCTAGCTCATGGGCAGCCATTTTAATGTTTCCTTTGAGTAATGGGCCTTGCAAATTAGCACCCTGGTGGCCTGAAATACATAATTTTTTTTTGCAAAGGACGGGAGGACTCTCAAGCAGAAAGGTGATTTGGGGAAAGAGTCCCCAAGGGGAGTGTTGATTTCTGTGCCTCACTGCTATGGCCATATTTTTATTCTAGCTGGGATGGGAGCAGAGATACCAGGGAACTCTGGGGTGTTTTGAATTCTCTGGGTGGGGAGAATGGAGCAGGAAACAACCTGATGAGTGTGTGGGAGAGGAAGGGAGGGAAAGCAATAAATTATGGTGATGAGAAAGGAAGAAGCAGCTTGTGCCAGACAACAGAAAACCCAGGAGGAGGACCAGAGTTTGCAGAAGATTTAAGTAGTGCTTTTTTAAAAAAATGCAAAAAAAAAAAAATTGCCAGTACTCACCATGAAGTTTTTACAGTAAGTGACACACTTTTAACTTTTTGAGGGGCAGGGAAGCTGAGTACCCCCAGAAAATAACCCACTGGATTTAAGTATGATCTGCATCAGGAGATGGGAACATCTGCATTCTTTCTTTCAGTTGCTGCCAGAGGTTGGTATTTCATGAGCATCAATTCCGGAGGCAGGTATAAACCTGAACATCACCTTTCCACCTTATCTGCCTCCCTAACCAGCCAGCTCAATTTGCAATGGAGCAGGTGTCCCAGAGCTCATCGCCTACCCTACACAAGTTTCACAGCATGGAACTTGATTAATTGTCATGGCTCCCCACCATCAGGGCCTGGCAAATGATATTTATGCTATGGAGATGGGGGGTCTCTGGCAGAGCATTCCCAATTAACTCGCTTCCAGGGTTTCAGTTACTGGGGAACAACAACAGTGAGAACATGTGATTGCCCTCCTGTCCTGGTTGTGGGTTTCCCAGTAGTATCTGGTTGGCAACAGTGGGTTAGACTTAAAGAGCCTGTCATCTGATCCAGCAGGCCACTTCATACCTTCTTTGCTTGTCCAGTGTGGTGTACCACTTAGAGTGTCAAACTAAGACCTGGGAGACCAGAGTTCAAACCCCAGCTCACCCATTAATCTCACTGGGTGACCTTGAGCCGGTCACTGCCTCTCAGCCAGTGTTTTGTGTTTTGTTTTTTTTCACTGGAGCACAGTTCCAGCACCTCTCATGTGGGCAGAATTGCAGGCGGGTGCTCCACCCTTCCCACTTCTTGCCTTTTGAGAAGCCCAAAACAAATATTTCAAGTCAAAACAGAAGCTGGCCAGTATGTGTGAGTCTGCACTTTTTTTAGATCTATAGAATCATAGAATCATAGAGTTGGAAGAGACCACAAGGGTCATCGAGTCCAACCCCCTGCCAAGCCGGAAACACCATCAGAGCACTCCTGACATATGGTTGTCAAGCCTCTGCTTAAAGACCTCCAAAGAAGGAGACTCCACCACACTCCTTGGCAGCAAATTCCAATGTCGAACAGCTCTTACTGTCAGGAAGTTCTTCCTAATGTTTAGGTGGAATCTTTTTGCTTGTAGTTTGGAACCATTGCTCCGTGTCCGCTTCTCTGGAGCAGCAGAAAACAACCTTTCTCCCTCCTCTATGTGACATCCTTTTATATATTTGAACATGGCTATCATATCACCCCTTAACCTCCTCTTCTCCTCTTCTATGACTCGACCTAACTCCTAGCTGCTCCTATCCTCGACTGGTCAAGCTAGGGGGCAGGGCCAATTTGTATTTCCTTTTCTTCAGTCCATCTCACATGTAGTGGCAGCAGGCTTTAAGCTTTCCAGCTATGCCTCTACCATTGCTCACATGTGCATTTATGTGTGAGCCCTTCTGAGCTGCCCTAGTTAGTTGCCTGAATGTATGAGAATGAGGAAGGCAATGACACATTCATTTGACCTGAACCAGAACCAGGGGTGACCCCCAAACCAGCTAGGGAGGCAGCTTGCCATAGTTTTTGGTACCTCTGTGGGCGGTGAACACAGCTGTTGTCAAACCAGTATCTGTTCAGGGCTGCCCCAAGTCACTCAGTGACTTCATGGTGAGTTACAGCACTTTTTTGGGGGGGGGGGAGAAAAACCCACTGCTCTCAGTCTAGCCTACTTTACAGGGCTGGTGCAAGGATAAAATGGAGTGGAGGGGTCAAGTACCACCGTGAACTCCTTGGAGGAAAAGTGGGATACAAATGCAATACATAAAAAAAAAAATAAGTAGAATTCTGAACAGCATCTGTTCTTTAACTAGAAACGCAGGAATATGTCTTTTACCAAATAAGACCATTGGTCAATCTAGCTGTGGCTTGCAGCAGCCGCTCCAGGATTTTGGATGAGAGCCAGGGATTGAACCAGGAACCCTTGGCATGCAAAGCATATGCTCTGCTACTGAGCTGCAGACCTTCCGCGTGCAATGAGGTGAAGCAGATTGTTTTAGGCAGTGGAATTTAGACGGATTGATGAAGGCAGGCACTGATATCTGAGCAGCAGCGCAGCGAGGCTTTTTAAAGCACTGGTCCTAGCAGAGGCAGCATCAGCATCTAATGCATCACTTCAGGCAGCAAAACGAGCCAGAGATTTACGATGCACAAGATGGTGATGCCACACACTCCTTTCTCAACTTCTGCATCTTCTCCAGAGCCCACCAGGCCAGGTCACAGCATCTACTTTTTGAAATATGGCAACCCTAGTACAACAGTTCCTTTGATAAGTCCCACTGGCCTTTTCAAAACTTTGGTACCCTGTCGTTGTTGTTGGACTTCGGTTCCCATCACCCCCAGATCACATGGTCAGTAGGCAGGAATTTGGGGACGCCAGCTTCAGTTAGAGAGTCCCACTACAGTGTCCCAGTACAGTGAAATGTGCAAAACCTAGTCAGACTCCTACCAAAGATAGAATCAGATTTTTTTTAAATAGAATCAGATTTTATTAAACGGTCACAGACCAGATTGGTTCGTACAGCTAGTCAGCGAAACATACCAAAGATAATTGATCAGGCAGCGGCAGGGGACGACAACAGCACAACTCAATCAAAACCACCAAGGAGATATTGCACATCCTCTAAAGCACCAGTATATAAGACCCAGATGCTGAAATGGGAAAACCCTGCTTTGGCACTTCGGTCAAAACCCTCATGGGGACTGCACATAACTGCTTCTAAAATCTGTCCAACAGCAGGAGTGGTAGACACAGAACAATTTGTGCTCCAAACAAGTACATCAGTTTAAACTAGCTTAACACAGTTCAGTTACCATTATTTCAGATGAAGCTACTTCCTTCAGCCACAGTCAGGAGTCTATGCCCAACCTGTGCCCAACCTATGCCCTCTTCTGGGCTAAAATGGAATTGTGCCATTATGGGTTTACCCTGAGTATAAGTTGGTTAGGAGGCAAACCCATTTGCACTAAAATATCGACAAGTTCTTATGAAGTCTTAAAAAAACAAATCACAAATTCATACAGAAATGCTGAGAACTGAATTTAAGATTGTGGAGAATATGAGAGAAACTGAAATTGACAGATCCGTTCAGTCATTGATCCCACCCATACCATACATTTAAAGGACTCTGGTCCCACATTAACAGCCATAGTTCCCTCCAAAGAATAATGGGAACTGTAGTTTGCTAATGTTGTTGTGCTAAGAGATTCCTTGCAGAACTACAGTTCCCACTGCTCTTAATAGACTTCAGGTCTCAGGATTCTTTGGGTAGGAGGAAGCCATGACTGTTAAAGTGGTATAAAAGTGCTTTCAAAGTATCGTGTGGACGTGACTTTAGTTTCTTTCAGTATCTCTGTTGCAGAGAGTGGAGAAGACCTTTTGAAGAACAGATTTCTCCCGCGCTAAGCTATTAAATGCTCCTCTTCCTCCTTCCATCACGATGCAAGGCATACCTGAAATTTAAGGAAGAAGGAAGGCTTCAAAGCACAACAGCCCCTAGACCTGCAATAACTTTGAACACTGTTCAATTATGTTAAGCTCTGGGAAGCAAAGCCACACATAGAGGGCAGTTAATTTCCAGCATCGTCTTTAAGTACTTTGCGGGGAAACGTTGGGGAGAAGCTTCCAGGAACTGCTGTCTAGCCAGATTCCGTCTACTAGTAAATTCAGCAGCGAAGCTAGAGATGGAAAGCTAGGAGGGAAGGTCCCAATTAAAACCAAAATATAATTTTAAAAGGTGGGGGGGGGAGGAAAAGGAAGAAATCATTTTCTCCAGCAAAGCTGCCGACTCAAGGAAAAACATAAAATCCCTCAATGAAGGACTTGTCTATTTTATTATAACATCAGCTTTAATTTATGCACCTGCCTTTTTATAATTCGTCTCTATCCATGTACCTGCAGCTTATTTATAGAGGGATTGTTAGAGCAAGTCACAACCTATGATAAGCAGAGCCTTTGCTAAAAGGGGCTCTGGGATGTTATTTGTCAGGGCAGGGAGAGGCAGTGGTGTCTCTGTGCAAGAGACAGATTCTTCTGCAGGAACCAGGCAGGACAATGGGGGATGCAATCTGCATCGTTTAAGAAATGGCTTCCTGTAATGCTTTATGGCCCTTTCTCACAGACCAAGAAAAGGAAGGGATCAATGGATGCAATCTGGAGTCATCGTAAGAGGGGGAAAGAGCAAAATGTCGCTTCCGGGCTGACCACTGAAACAACAAGGTCAGCAAAGGTTCTTGAGCCCGGAGTGGAAGAGACACTGGAAAACAATAAACAGCTACTGAAGTGGAACTAAGAGGAATTACCGGGAATGATCACAGCAAGCTCTGGGAAGGAATTGCAATGGCAAAGGCCCATCTGCTCCAATGACCTTGCCGCTGGTGGGTGGGACCAGATGAAAAAGTGGGTGGAACAACAGGTATGCACACAGTCACTATTTCCTACCCATGCAGTTTAAGGTCATTATCGGAGTTGAAGGATAAATTCCACACAGGCAAAATCACTCAAGGAGGGTGTAGGGGTGTGGCTGATCTTCGGAAAGGGAAGATAAAAGCCCATTTTGTCCATTCCTAAGGGCAGGAGTGGGGAAAGCTCAGGCCCAGATGCAGCCAAATGCATCCCTCTGGGCTTCTCTATCTGGCCCTCGGCATTTTCCAGGGGCCACACCCACTCTCCCAAGGCCACACCCCTTCAATGGCTCTGCTTGAGTGTTTTTGCCCAGATGGAATGGTGTCCTTGAGCTCTGACAGCACCTCTTCTCTTGCCTGGATGCAGGCTAAGGAGGGGTGTGTGAGTGTATGTGTAGAAAGCAGCCTACTATGTTGTAGCCTACTATGTGCTGCCAGCCATGGCGGAGCTCAGTGGAGGGAGAAGCCAGCCAACCAGCCAAGTCTCAGGGGGGTACTTGCCTGGAGGCAGAGTCCGTATACAAGGTCCAATCCAGTCCTATGCTCAGGAGTATCTCAGTTTATGTAGTCAGACGATCCAGAGGTCAAGAAAGCCGAGGGTCCAAGGTCATGGGAAGCAAGAAGCAGCAAGTTCTGGTCAAGAACAACAAATGTTGTTTCCAGAAACTGACTGACACTGGAAACCCTGGACCCAGCTGGTTCTCATCAGGAGCAAGAAGGCTAATCAGCAGCAGGTGGAGTCACTTCACTTTCTGCTCCTTCAGGCTGCTGCTCAGCAGGTGAAACCGACTTCTGGCCTATACCAGGCATAGGCAAACTTGGCCCTCCAGATGTTTTGGGACTACAACTCCCATCATCCCTAAGGGGACCAGTGGTCAGGGATGATGGGAATTGTAGTCTCAAAACATCCGGAGGGCCGAGTTTGCCTATGCCTGTACTATATAAAGGCAGCATTTAAACCTGTCATACCACCCACATTTGCATCCGACCCCACCCACAACTGGCATGTTGTCCTTTGAATATTGCCTCAAAGAGAATGTATCCTTGGGCTAAAATAATGTTACCCACTTGTATTCAGCAGGGAAAGGGCCCTGTATTCTGATGCAGATATCAAAGTGTGAAGGGTATAGAAAATAAGGGAGTGTTGACCTTACAAGAGCTTGAACTTCAGGCTTCATCCATCCAGTAGCTCTAAGACTTTTTTTTTTTTTAATCTGCTCTTTTCCCTTAACAAATGCTCACTGCAGGAGGAATAGATGATGTTAAATTATTTTGGAATATGCTGAGAATGTCCTGCTTGAGCAACTGATGCCTCATAAATCATTCTTTTTCCTACGCCTGATTTCTCTTGTCAGCTCACTGGGGAGGTTGGTGCCCTGCACTTAGATGAACATACTTGAGGGTGTGCAGAATGGAGATGGGGGGGGGAGTGGGAAATGATGCAGAATGTGAGGGGAGGAAGGGGAAGAATCGTGGGAAAGGGGTTGGGCTAGGAAAAAGAGGACAGTTGCAGAGACAGGAATTACAAATTAACTTATTAAAGAGGCTCTGTAAGGAACTGACACGTAAATATACATAGCTTTCTGTTGCCTTAGGGCATGCTGGTCCAACCTCTCAGAATAAGCGGGCCGCAAGAGTACTTTGGCACAGAACCCACGGGCCACACACTGAATTAAATTTCCATATTGTATATTGTAGTTGATATTATTGAATATACACAATTAATATGTATACCAGGGTCAAGTTGTGTCTGTTCCCCCACTCAGAGGGCCAGGAAGTAAGTCCCGCTGAGTTCAAATGAATATACTTGTCACAGAGGGGTGGGATACAGAAGAACTGTGGGAGGAAGCAGCTGGGAAACCCCCAAGGGAAGTAGGCTCAGGGCCAGAGGATTGGTGGCAGGATGAGAATGAATGGTCAGAGGGAGAAGACTGGGAGGAGGTGTCTGAAGAGGTAACAGGGCTCAGTGGTCAGGGGGAGTCTGTGACAGAAAGTGGAGCAGGAGAGGAGGAAGATCAAGAGGTAGATATGATTCTGGCTGGTAAAGAGGCACAGGTGTTTCCCCATCCTGCTGTGACAAGCTCCCCTCACCGCTGCTCTCCCAGAATCAGGAGAGGCATGAAGAGGGCAGGGGAGAAGTTAGCTTCACACAGACACAGTCTCAGATTGCTTGAGGAAAGCCCTGAAGAGGAAGGGGCTTAGGCAGCTGTGGGGAGGTGGGAAGCTTCAGTCTTAGCAACTGCTTCATGGGGGCAGCAAGACCTGCTGGAGACAAGTTGCTGTGCGCATTAGGCCTGCCACTCCTGGACATATCCTTTTTTCTGATTAAAGAGTTAACTCCAACATGTTTGGTGCAATTTACTGCTGGCTCACTCCTGTCATTACTTCTACTTTCCTAGGAGTAACCCCATTGAATTCAGTAGGGCTTACTTGTGAGAAGACACACATTTGCTTGCACAGCTTACTGATAAACAAGGTGGTAGCCCTGATGGCAGATGTTGCAAGACTCCAGCTTCCATCATCCTTGGCCATTGGCCACACTGGCTGGGATTGATGGGAGCTGGAGTACAACAACATATGCAGAAATGGCAATGCTGTTGATTCCTTCCCCTTAAACAAAGTGATCTGGACGGCTAGGATGGCAGGCCCCTTCATTATCCTGCCAGAATTAAGAACATAGAAAGAGCCCTGCTGGATCGAGGCAGTAGTCCATCTGGCCCAGCATCCCTATTCTCACAGTGGCCTCTAGGAAACTCACAAGCAGGACCCAAGCACAACAATAATTCTTTCATTCTGTCCAACAACTGACATTCAGATGCATTGGTGCCTTCAATGCTGGAGGCAGAACATAGCCATCATGGCTAGTAATTATCAATAGCCATGAATTTGTATGTTCACGTTACTGTCATAAAATGCAGCAAGGTCACACATCATATGTGCCAACTCTATGGGGCTGAGGACTGCTCTCACACACACACTGAAGTATGTGGGGACGGGATTGAGTTCCCCCCAATCTTGAGGGACTAGGCCCCACCAAGTCACTCTGCAATGGTGGGGGACCTCACCAGGCCTCCCTGCAGTGGCAGCAGGCCCCATCACACCTACCTGTGGTAGCAGCAGGCCTCCCTGGGCCTCGCGGCCTCCTCCCAACACATGTGACATCACATGTGTGATGTCATGCGCTCGCAACAAGACCCCCCAATGTCATGCGAAACTCAGCACCCCTGTCACATATCCACACCACACACTGTGTTTGAAGCCTCAAGTTGCATGCAGTTATTCATATCAGAGGAGGCAGTCTCTACTGAAAACACATCACCATCTCGCTCCACCTCTGTAACCCTCCTGGAACTTCTATTCATTAAGCTGCCCTATGCGCTCGCACTCTCATCTGTGCCTGTGTGATCGCTGGCAGAGTATGTTCACACTACTGCTTATTCTGCATCCAGTTTTCTAACCAGGTTGAAGCAGCTTTGATGCAGGAGGAGCACATCAAAAAGCAGCATTTGTCATGAAACCACTACTGAAATTAATGGCATTTACGTCTGAGAGGATCCACGTAGTGCTGCATCATGTTTGTGCTTATGAACATTCTTTCAGCTTCTGCTGAAATTCCTACAGATGTGAGTGAGGGTCCTCCACATTCATGTTCAGTTCTGCTTTAGGCAGAATATGGCAGCAACTTCAGAGATGTGCAAAAAAAAAAAAAAAATCCCTGGGGACTTTTGCTGATCTTGTCAAAAAATTCCCAACGCTTCTTCGGAACTCCTAAACCATTCACACCCGCCTTGAATTTGGCCTAAGGCAAAATTCAATTGGGGGCAGACTCAATAGCACACACTGCAGCTTTCTGAAATGGACGCCCACACTGACACCCAGCCCAGCCGCCCCCGAGAGGCAGCCATATATGCTGACTGCCATCCCCAGGATTCATCCCCAGGATTTCCATGTGTATTAGAAAATCTAATCCTCACTCGGCCATGAAGCTCACTGTGTGACCTGTGCCTGTCACTTCCACTAGCTCTAACTTGTCTCTCAGGGTTGTTGCTTGTGCACCTTTATCTCCTAGAAGAAAAAAGGTGGGATATAAATGCAACAAATGAAAAGACAAACAAATAGAAATAATTCAAAGCATGTACAGTTTATAGGGACTAAACATCCCCACTGTAGTGCAAATGATTTTGGCAGGGTGTTTGTGTGGTGGGGATATTACATCAGAGACTTGGATTTACAGATTTGTGTATACAACGACCGATCTTCAAAGCTGGCCTTTTTCAACAGCTCACACACATCCACACAAAGAAAATGATTTATATAGAGAATGAAAAAAACAAAACCTGTGCAGCCCACATCCATCTGGGGGATAAAAGCAATTCAGTTTGATGCCCAGGAAGTCACCTTTTAATATTTTTTCATGCTGTTCCCTTCTTCCCGCGAGCCTGTCAGATCCTCAGCCTTGACACCTGAGATGTCATAACGGGGAGGGGGGTGCACAAGGAGTGAACATCTCAATGCCATCCTGACACTTGGGTTGATGGGCAGACAGCAGGCTCAGGAAACAGGTTATAAAAGGAAAAGGACTTTCTTTCTTTCTTTCTTTCCATCAGCAGTTGTAAGCAGAGTGCTTCCCTCCCACTAAGGCTGTGATTAAAAGAAGCAAAACAAAACAAATCTCTGAACAGTCAGAAATCACCAGAGGTACAACTCTGCAATTTTGCCCAGCTCCTCCTGCACCCAAATGAGCCTGTGGATGGGCACTGGCATGTGCAGTTCCAAGGGGTGAGGGATGAAAGACTGTTTGTTCCCCTTACCCAGTGACCAGGCCATCTCTAGTTGGCAGAACAGGAATAAGGGCAGAGGAGCTCTCTAAGAACCATCTGGATCAGGCAAATGGCCCATCTAGTCCAGAATCCTGTTGGAAACGAGCATGCAGTATTTGAGCACAAAGCCACTCTCCCATACACTCCAACATTTCTCCGATGAAAATAGGGATGTCCCATTCCATAATGATAATTTTGCTATTTATACCCCACTCATCTTACTGAGTTGCCCCAGCCACTCTCAGCAGCTTACACACACCCACACACCCACACACACAATAGCCGTCAACTTTTTCCCCTTTTTAAGGGAAATTCCCATATTCTGAATAGGATTCCTTGTAAGAAAAGGGAAAAGTTGACAGCTATCACACACAAACACATATTAAGCATTAAAAAAACCTTCCCTATACAGGATTGCTTTCAGATGACTTGTGTGTGTGTGTGTGGATAACTCCATATCCTCCAACATTTCTCCAGTGAAAATAGGGATGTCCTAAGGAGAAGCGGAACAATCTGGGATCAAATCTGAAACCAGGATGGCTTCTCTAAATCAGGGGTGTCCCTGGACAATAGGGACACTTGGAGGGTCTGCTCTCCCCTCCTGTGGTTTCCAGCAAATGGTATTCAGAAGCATTGCTGTCTCCAACTGCGGAGGCACAACATAGCCATTATGACTACTAACCATTGATAGCCCTCTTCTCCACAAATCTGACTAGTCTTCTTTTAAAGCCATCCAAGTTGGTGGCCATCATTATCTCCCATGGGAGTGAATTCCATAGTTGACCTATGCACTGTGTGAAGAAGTCCTTTCTTATTTTTCTGTCCTAAATATTCTGACATTTAGCTCCATGGAAGTCCATGAGTTCTAGAATCATTAGAGAAGGAGGAAAACTTTTGTCTACCCACTTTCTCCCTGCTGTGCATAATGTTTTAAACTTCTGTCATATTCTGTGCTGCCACCATAAAAGAGCTTTATTGGTACAAAAATGTTGTTTCAGGTCAGCTGTTTCTAAATATTGTTTACCTTGGAGTCAAGCAAGTATGAGGCTAGCTAGATAACTTTCATTTCAACTCAGTTTGCAGACTCAAGCTAATCTATTCTCTCTCTCTCTCTCTCTCTCTCTCTCTCTCTCTCTCACACACACACACACACACACACACACCACAGTGTAGCAAAACATTAACAACCCCTTCATAAATGATACTGTTTGTGGTTAGAGTAAGAATGCAACTCATGAACACATAACCTGTGTGGTTGGTGGATAGATCACAATTTTCCTTTTTGGTGTATATTCCTTTTGCAACAATATGCTTTTTGCCACTTTGGGCCAAAAAAAAAAAAAGGTATATAAGTAAAATGTAACATAAACAAGGGACGCGGGTGGCGCTGTGGGTTAAACCACAGAGCCTAGGACTTGCCGATCAGAAGGTCGGTGGTTCGAATCCCCACGGCGGGGTGAGCTCTCGGTCCCTGCTCCTGCCAACCTAGCAGTTCGAAAGCACGTCAAAGTGCAAGTAGATAAATAGGTACCACTCTGGTGGGAAGGTAAATGGCGTTTCCGTGCGCTGCTCTGGTTCGCCAGAAGCGGCTTAGTCATGCTGGCCACATGACCCGGAAGCTATATGCCAGCTCCCTCGGCCAATAAAGTGAGATGAGCGCCGCAACCCCAGAGTCAGTCATGACTGGACCTAATGGTCAGGGGTCCCTTTACCTTTACCTTTAACATAAACACAAGATCACTTGCTTTTGTTTGGCACCATCAGACAACATTAGAATTCATTGTTTGTGTGATGCGTTCAAGGACATGGAAAACAGATTTCCTTGTGTTTGGGGTGCTCTCCCAGATGTCCAGATGGTGCTCTTCCCTTTGTTTCCTGAATGGTATGTGAGCTTGGCAGGAGGAAGGCAGTACAGTCAAGCATGTCATCTTTTTAAGGAGATCAATGCACGCAAGCCGGGCATAGCAAAAGCAGCCCAACAGGCAATGGTCTGAGACAGTCTCCAACCTCCCCACTGCTTGATTTGCTATTAGTTTCTATTTTGGGGAACAATCTTCCTATCATAATAATAGACAGGGACAAGGAAATGAGAAGAAATAGACTCTTCACATCCCCCAGACGCCAGATTATGACACTGCATGTATTTATTGTTCTTGGGCTGGAAACACTCAATGCAATGGACAGGAGGGGAGGGGCTGGCTTCATACAGGCTTCTTGGTTATTCCACTTTTGGAGCTACCAAGTCTGAATTAAATAAGCAGTTGCTCCTTCTCTTTTATACACTCACTTGGCTTCTACTTGTGTAGTTTATTTTAATTTGCTAACTAGTTCGCTGGAGCTGGTGTTAATTTTTGCCCACAATGCAATGTTGAGGTGACTTGGAAGATCCCCTAAACAGCCAAAAATGTACTTATATAAGAAGACTTGCCCTCACTCACAAAACTAGTTTTGTTTGCCCTAGCAAAATCTGATTAACTAATGTGATGATGTCACTGTTGCTAGGAAGAAGGCTGATTTGAAAAAGAGAGAAAATGGAGGTGACTATACAGCAGGATGGCATTATGGCAAGGTTCACAATGGAAGTGTATGAACTGCTGACTGAATTTCAAGTTCTGGGAAGTGTGGACTGTGTAATGTGTGTAGATGACTCAGAAAACTATAACTAATCCAGAATGTGACAGATAGACAGTTATCCAGAATAACTGTTGACTAGGAGTGCTTGCTGGGACTATATAAGACCAGTCCTATTAGATCTACAAGATCAAAGTGTTGGTACTGACCTTTAAAGCCCTCAACAACCTTGGTCACCCATTGAGGTTCAGCTCTGAGGGCCTTCTGGCAGTTCCCTCAGTGTGAGAAGTGAAGTTACAGGGAACCAGGCAGAGAGCCTTCTCAGTAGTGGCGCACCTTGTGGAACACCTTCCCAATATATGTCAAGGACATAAACAACTATAAGACTTTTAGAAGACATATGAAGGCAGCCCTGTATAGGGAAGTTTTTAATGCTTGACGTTTTGCTGTGTTTTTATTACATTGGAAGCTGCCCAGAGTGGCTGGGGAAACCGGTCAGATGGGTGGGGGAGAAGAAGAAGAAGAAGAAGAAGAAGAAGAAGAAGAAGAAGAAGAAGAAGAAGAAGAAGAAGTGCTGAAGCTGCATCTTTTGTTCCAAATCAAGCCCAACAAGCGATTCTACATCTGTTGTCTTCCATTCTCTCCTCCCAATGCAGAACTGTGTGAAGTGGAGAAGAATCACTCTCTGACCTTCAGAAATTATTCTCCTCTTCACTCTACAGGTAATCTGTCAATTTCAGTTTCCTCACCATTTCCTATTTCTTTACAATCTTAAGTTCAGCTGTCCACATTTCTGTATCAGACTGCAATATTTATTTATTTATTAAAAAGCTCATGGAAATCCACCTACCTTTTCAGTGCAGGTTTTCATTTTTGCAAGCAAAAATAGCATTGTTGAGTGTTATTTGCAACAGATAAATGCATTTCTATGCCCACTTCCCTAATATCCATATTTCTATACACATTGCTTGGTTGAAGAGCTGCACCCCAAAATTCAGAGAAGTATGGGTTTCAAAGGATGGTTGAGTTTCAGTTCATATACTGTTTCAGAAAGTGCCAATTAGGTGAATTGAGCCAAACATCTGCCCCATCCATAATCTGGTCTCATGGGCCACAGTCACCAATAACTGATTTAGACTACCTTCATATCAATCCCTTAAGGCATGCAGATAAACAAATATTGCCAGTGAGTCACACTTAAAAATATTTGGGGAATTTGTCACTTCATTTTCCTGAGTGAAAGCTGTCAGAACACATTGGAGCTGGTAAATCTCACTCCCTGCTGTTCCTTTGGGCCCATTCCCCTGGTGTCGAGTCTGTTGACCTCCTTTCAGGTCATCCCTTCCATCCCTGCGGATAGCAATGAATTGGATATTTCCTTCTTAAACATCCCAATAGGGTCAGGAATAAGAGGTTGCATGTCATAAACTCAGGCACTTAAAATCCCCCTGATGGAGATGAATTAATTGACAAGGGATTAAGGGGGAATTAGCTGCCTTGGGTAGGCTCTTGGGAAGCCAGGAAGAAGCTGCATGAAAAATAGCTTGCCCGGACCTCCAGTGTCCTAAGCGCCTGTCAATTCTTGTTTGAAACAAGTGCCCTAGTCTCATCCAATATCCATCTAACCTTTCCACTCTCCATTGCTCTGTTTCCTTGGTAACCATGTAAAAGTCCTGGAAAAAGGCACAGCTGCCTCTTAAAAAAGAAAAAAAAAAAGAAAAGCAAAAGCAAGAGGGATAGAGAAGGAGAGAGAGACTGGCAATGTATTCTTTCAAGAGTCTCTCTCTTTATAGGTGTCTTTCCATCCCACAAGCTCCAGACCTTTAGTGCCTGTAAAATCTCACCTTGAGTGTGCAGCAAATTAAGAGGATAATTAGGTGGGAGTTGCCAAGAAGCAAGATAGCCAATCCACTGTTAAAGTTAAAGTTTGGAAGCCACTAAAGGGATGCCACGTGGTGCAGAATGTGTAGCACAGCTTGTCAGAGCAAGGTGCACAAGGGGTGATAAATTGGTGGTCCAACCACAGCATATGAGAACTCAGTTCAATCTTGTGCCAGAGAAGGTCCTAGGGTCTTTCTCTCTGAGTGTGTGTGCTTTCAATGACACACAGATTTTTAATTTCCTGGGAATATCATAAAACAACATAGGAAGTTGTTTTATATTGAGTCAGAATATTGGCCCATCTAACTCAGTACTGTCTACATTGACTTGGGTGAAGGAATTGAGGGGATGCTCAGCAAATTTGCAGATGACACCAAACTGGGTGGGGTAGCTAATGTCGTAAAAGACAGAATTGGGGCTCGTGGTGACCTTAACAGATTGGAGAACTGGGCCCAAATGAAATGAATTTCAAATGTAAGATTCTACACTTAGGTAGGAATAACCAGCTACAACAAAATAAGATGGGAGATAGACATGTGGCTTGCCAGCAGTACACGTGAAAAGGATCTAGGAGTCTTCATGGACCACAAGTTTCACATGAGTCAACAGTATGATGCAGCAGTAAAAAAGCTAATACTTTTCTAGGCTGCATCAACAAAAGTAGTGTCCCGCTCAAAATAAATAATAGTACTGCTCTATTCTGCCTTGGTCACACCTGGAATACTGTGTCCAGTTCTTAGGATATTGACAAGCTGGAACGTTTTACAGAGGATGGTGACCAAGATGAGTAACAGTCTGGAAACCTAGCCTTATGGGGAACAGTTGAAGGAGCTGGGTATGTTTAGTCCGGATAAGAGGAGATTGAGAGAATATATGATAGCCATCTTCAACAATTTAAAGGCCTGTCATATGAAGATGGAGCAAGCTTGTAAAGGGTAGGACCCAAACCAATGGATCCAACATGCAAGAAAAGAGATTCCGACTAAACACCAAGAACTTTCTGACATTAAGAGATGTTTGACAATGGAGCTGACTCAAGGCAGTATGGGGATCTGGTCCTCATTTTATATAGAAAGAACAATAAACACCTGTTAGATAGTATATCCTTCTAACAGTGAGTAGTGGCTTTTGTTTCCACGAGTCAGGAGCTTCAGGCCCAAGGGTTCAATGTAGCCCTCCAGCCCTCTCTATACCACCCATGGAACTCTCCCCAAGCCACACCCACTTCTCCCAGTTCACACCCATCACCAGCCCTTCTTCACACCCTAAATGGTCCTGCCCGCCTGGAATGTGCTTTTGAACTTTGATATGGTTGCTTGTCTGGATGGATGATAGAGAGGGGGTATATAGCCCTGTTTTAAAACTAATCTACTGTGCAAAAGTAATACTAACACTCATTGCTTCTTCACTTTTGCCTCAGGTCCCACACACCACTGGCATGTGGCCCTTGGAAGGTTGCTCAGAGAGGAAGGTGGCCCTCAGGCTGGAAGAGGTTCTCTATGCCTGAACTACAACGGTAGCCACCAGGCTACATTTTCCCAACTTCCTCCCCCCTCCATTATAGAAAACTGCATTTTTGCTCTGTGAGGATTTGGGACTCTTTCGTTTTCCAGCAGGAAGGGTGTTTGGAAGATGGGAAGCAGTGGACAACTTCAGGTCATGTGGGACAAGCTGAAAATGTTGGCCATTGCTGGACTCACTGATCCATCACTTCAAAGCAGGGGCAGAGGAAGGGGGTGGAGGGGCAGGCAACCCCGGGTGTCACCACGGAGTGGGGGGTGACAAAATGGTGGGCAGCACTCACTGTGGAGCCTGCAGCACGCCTGAGCCACGCATCTCTCCTGGGAGTGACATGTTGGCATGGGCTCTGCACTGTCCCAAATGGTCCGCCTGCCGCCTCTCCCTCAGCTGTAGGGTGGCTGAGTGGGAGGAGGCAAGCAGACTCCTTGGAGGCCCCGTGGAGCATCCTGCCCCAGCTGGCCCTGCCCTCATGGGCGGCTGGCCCCACCCCTGGGCACAGGGCACACGCGTCACCCCAGGCGCCTGATCGGTTTGCTCCGCTGCTGCTTCAAAGGCAGGCACTGAGTTTTTAATCACTGAACTGAGGTCAGTGTTTGTAACACTGACTGTCTGTGCCATGCAGCCACCCAGGATGCCAAATGCCAAGAGAGTTTTGTCAGCCTATCTCAGTGTTGATGACTTGGCACTTCCAACCTGCTGGCATTTCAGGTTTCAGTGTGTTAACAGACAAGAGGCCTGTTGTACAGCCTTTCTCGGAGTTGTGCGACTCTGTGAAACACAACATGCTAAGAACTTGGTATTTACAGTACTCCTTGTCACTCTACCAGCGGTTAACAAAGGTCAGAACTTGAGGCTGTCGTTAAACATCTTCACTGGCTCACAAAAGTGGAGCAATTCCCTCTCACTTTTCTCTGTTCTGACCCAGCCCTGTTGCTCATTCTACTTCTTGGTTGCCAAACATCTCCTGCCCATCCATAGGAGGTCTAATTCTAATTGGCCAAGTTGGTCATTTTTAGAATTTGGGTTCCTAGATAGAATAGGAATGAAGGAGCTGCCTTATTTACTTGCCTGTCTAGTCAGGAACACAGGAAGCTGCTTCATACTGAGTCGGGCAATTGTTCTAGCTGGCTTAGTATCATCAACACTGACTGGCAGTGGCTCTCTAGGGATTTAGGCAGGGAATATTCCCATCCCTACCTGGAGAACCTGGGTTTCTGGAGGCAAAGCTCTACCAGTGAGCTACAAGCTTCCCCAATAAATTAAGTTTCCATTCCTCGTGGTCTGACTAAAGGGGTCATTTAATTAGGAACACAGTAAGCTGCCTTACATTGAGTCAGGTCATTGGTTCATCTAACTCAGTACTGCTAGCATTGACTGACAGTGCCTCTCCAGGTGTTAGCTGAGTCTCTGCCAGCCCTACCTGGAGACTGAAGCTGGGAATTTTAGCATTGCAAAGCTGATGCTCTGCTACTGAGCTGTGGCCCAAGGCTGGTCCTATCATGAGACAGAGCAAGACAGATACCCCAGGTGGCAGATGCAGAGGTCTGGGAGTGCAGAATGCCTGCCATGCACCCCTCTGACATCCTGAGATGCAGTGGGTGAAGTGTCTAACTTAAAATTCAGCAGGCAATCTGGTCAGCTTTTGTGCATAAATTGAGGGAAAGCACAACATTGTCCATCCCAGGATAAGCAGGTAGGGAATGTACTGGCTCAGTCCTGTCTATAGGAGTATAGGAAGCTGCTCCTATAGTCAGACCATTGGTCCATCTAGCTCAGTACTGTCTGCACTGACTGCCAGTAGCTGTCCATGATATCAGGCACAGATCATCCTCATTTCTAACTAGAGATCTCGCGGTTGAAGCTGGAAATTTCTGTATGCAAAGCAGATGGCCACAGAGCCATGGCCCCTTCCCCTTAGCTAGGTGTTATTTACACTTACTCACCTGGGTCATCCTGCCAGGATTGAGCCTGGGACCTTCTGCATGAAACCCCTTTCCTTGATAAATTTAGTTTCACTCCTCTTGGTCTGAATAAAGGGATGGTTTAATCAGGAACACAGGAAGCTGCCTTATACTGAATCAGTATCTAGCTCAGGATTCTCAGTGCTGACTGGAAGCAGCTCTCTGGAGATTCAGACAGAGGTCTTTCCCAGACTTAACTGGATATGCCAGGGATTAAACCTGGGACCTTCTCTGTGCAAAGCAAGTGCTTCACCACCGCTGAGCTATGGCCCTTCCAAAAGGGCCACAAAAAGCAACAGGGCCAGCCCTACCATGAGGCAAAGTGAGACAGCTGCAGATACTGAAGGGTGGTGAATGGAAAGAGTTATGCATGCAAACACCATGCAGCATAGCCTGCACTCTCTAAGCAAAGCTCAGGTGCAGTGGAGGATATTGAAGTAAGACTCAACAGCCAGTTGGGTCAGCTTTTTGTACATGGAATGGAGAGAGGTGCCATCTTGTCCATGGTTTCAGGAAGCAAAATGTATTGGACCAGCCTTGGAAAGCAACCGAGAGCACTAGAGGTCTATCACATCTACTGCATACTGCTGCTTCATCCCATCTTGCTACTCCTCAGACAGTGGAAACAGAGCAGTGGGCGTCACTCATTGTCTATAACAATTGAACCATGGTTGGCAAAGTATTACTTCAGTCTTTCCACTTGAGTCACAGAGGAGAGAGTTATTGTCAGAAACAACTCATTTCTCCCACAGCAAAAAAGAAATAAATAAAAAATACCTTTCGGAACAAGAAGAATTAGAAAGGCTCAGGGACACTGGGTGAGGTAAGCCACTCTAGTCGCAATGGATTATTTGGGGAGGCAGATCAACAGACTGGAAAGGTCAGAGCTGAATGACTGGGTTTTGTCACAGCGATATCAAGTAACCCAGGTGCCCAACCATGTGAAAACTGCAAGATGGAAAACAAGGGGGGAATTCTGAGGAGGTATCTTGCTGCCTTTTCTGAAGCCCCAGGACATGGGTAGTTGCAACTGCTGGAATCCCCTCCTCACTTTCTTCTGGTCACCCTGAAGGAACTGGGTATGTTTGGTTTGGAGAAGAGAAGTATGAAGGGGTGAGATGCCACAGCCCTCTTCCCATTTCAAAAAGGCTATCAAAACAACAACAACAACAACAACATAAAGATGGAAAGGCTTGTTCTCTGGTTCTACAGCTGAAAAAACTAGGGACCCATCTGCACTATCATCCCACTTTAAAGAATCATGGCTTCCAAAAAAAAAAATCCCAGGAAATAGTTTTTTGGGGGTTTTTTAGGGTTCAGAGAGTTGTTAGGAAATTGCTGTTCCTTTCACAGGGCTGCAGTTCTCTTGGTAGTTCCCAGGTAAATCTGGGAATTGCAGCTCTGTGAGGGGCATGGGGTTATATTTCCCAATTTCTGTGGAGCTTCTAAGCACATCATGCAGGGTTCCTGATTGCTTGGGGGCCTTCTAGGCGTATTCAGCTGAATGCGCTTAGAAGCCTTCTTCAGCTCCCTGGTTGATGGAGGAAGGAAGGAGGGCATGCCTGCCTAATGGGGGCAAGGTTGTCATACACCCTCCTCCCCAGTTTGAACCCTCATGCATTCCTTTTGAATATCTGAAGGGGGCTCCCAATTATGTTAATGGTGTAATGGATTGTATCAATGCCATTTTACTTGCAGCCACTCGTAAATAAAGTACTCAAAAGAAAAAGAAAAATCAAAGTGTAACACAAGCAGAACAAGACTGACATCCACATCTAATCTAATACACAGTGGATACACAGCACCCAGAAGAGACAATCTGGATCCTTGGCTCTGAGAGCCACTTACTGGCTTTCATCAACACATTATAATATTAATCAAGACTCATAATGTGCAGTGATTTGCATGCCAACAAATATATTTACACTGTAAATTGTTTGTTGAAAAGCCTCAGAGAAATATGCAATTCATTGCTATTGAGCTTGGGTAGAAGAAGAAAAAATGTGTTTGTTTTATTAAGCAGCCTCCTTATAGAACTTTTTTATTTTGTTTTTGTCTTCTGGATTTGGCAAAGAAAATCATTAGCATTCATTTCCAATTATCCACACAGGCCTCAGCATTGAGGCACGTAACTAGATCACAATTGCTTTGGAATGCCAAATAACTTACAAAAGCATCATATTCATGGACCACCAAGGAGCTGGGTAGAAACTTGATCAGAAAAGGAGACAAGAAGAACATTTAATGTCAGTCAACAAGGAATCAGACAACCAGCTGTTTGCTTGCTTTTTCCCACCCAGTTTTTTGCTTGGCAGATAGCTAACATATTTTTGTGTTTTTTTAAAGAAAGAGCCATGTTTATGTTCCCTCTGTTTTTAAAATGCATATGTCTATGCTCAGTTACAGCATACATGTGCCCTAACTGGAGATGGACAAACATGTGAGTTTCAGTTTCTCTCTGTTTCTCATCTCATATTTGGTTCTCCACATTTCCATATCAGGTTGCAATTTTATTTTATTTTAAAGAAAAGTTATCATGGAAATCTATCAGAATTTTACTACAAATTTCTCCTGGTGCACACATTTTTGCAAAACATTTTCCCCTGATATGATGTCCACACTACCCTAGTACGTGCACTTTGTGCATATTACTTGCCTTGAGAATGGCATTGCAAAAATCAGAAATGTGTGAATTTTCAAGGAAGGCTTTATTTGGTTCAAGCTTCCCTGCTTGAGAACCCAGAAAGGTAGCTAGAGGGGCAAATATTCTGATCTGGAATCAGGCAACCCCCTTCACTCCCAACGATTCAGATCTGTATAGTTCTACTGTCATTTGTTTGGTGGGGGGGGGGCTGGATCATATATATGTGCAGAAAATAACGTGCAGTTAAGGAAATTTGGCTGGGAATTCGGGAATTCTGCATGCAATGCATGTGGATGACTCACAGGCACATCAAACTACTGTCTGTGTTTTCAAACAGAGAAGACAATAGTGTAAGCATATTGCAGATACTACTATTCATGCAATTACTTGTATATCTACATTTGTATGTAGTTGTATCCTAAATGTATGATTTCACTAAATGGGAAGGCCAAAATTTCTGCAAAAATAAACATAGTTCATACACAACATTAGTTACCATAGTTCCACGATCACTCAGAAATTTGGGGAAGCAAACATCTCTGAACAAAAGTAATGTCAATAGAGTTTTATCATACTGAACTGTTCTGTACACCCAAACACACACCTCATCCAAATAAGATCTCATCTAAGTTTAAAACACATTGAGAATCTTTTACCTACCAATATAGTAATGCATGGGACGCGGGTGGTGCTGTGGGTTAAACCACAGAGCCTAGGACTTGCCGATCAGAAGGTCGGCGGTTTGAATCCCCGCGACAGGGTCACAGTGCTGGTGCTCCATCAAGCCCTGCCTCTGCCAGAGAATAGGTTTGCAGCCTAAGTTCTGAGCCCTGGCATTAGTCTGGGAGTAAAGCACCGAGGCAATTCATAGTGGAATTTGCAGAGATTAGCATCCTTGAGCATTCCTGCTCTCCATGCAGTTGGAAGCACCATTCAGTAAGCTTCTGTGCAGTTGCTGGCAATCTGAAGGCAGTGTTATCCATTTTTCTTACTTTCCTTTATACCTTGGTCTTATCTGCCTCATAACTTGGAAGATTCTGAAGCCTTCAAGGACATTTCCATCACCCTCTCAGTCACCAACCTGCCTCTGCATTCTCTTACAAGACCTCAGAAGGACAAAACATGGAATCTGAGCTCATACCATTTTCTCCCCAGCTTGCTCTGCTCCTCACTCGTGGGCAGGGAGTGTTGATTAGCAGAGGTGTTAGAAAAGAATTAAAATGCAAAGGCTCCCTCAAGTTCAGCCACACTTGCTATTAGCAGGTGTATGGATCTCCTGGTCCGGACTCTAATTAACACTTTCAAGGGAACACTTTCTCCTCTAGAGCCAAAACTAGTAGATTAAGGGAAGCAGAAAGCAGGTTTCTCCAGTCTTTGTCTTTACACCATGGAAGGCCAGGGTTGGCACATAAAGTTGGGGTGCTTGTTGCCTGAACGAAAATAGGTAATTTGTGTGTGTGTGTGTGTGTGTGTGTGTGTGTGCACGCACGCTGTTATTTATTTATTTATTTATTTATTGTAAGCTACATTAGAAGGATGGCTTTAATGGCATTTCTTAAGGGAATGGGAGAGAATTTGCATTGTAGTAAGAAAATAAGAACAGTCTGCTGGATGAGGCCAATGGCTCATCAAGTCCAGCATCCTGTTCTCAGAGCAGTCACACAGATGCCTGTGAAATACCCTCAGCCAGGACCCAAGCACAAGAGCACTCTCCCCACCATTCCTGTAGTTTCAAAAGCATTAATGCCTCTGGCTGTGGAGGCAGAAAATAACCATTGTGGCTAGTAACTATTGATAGCCTTGCTCTCTATGAATTTGTCCAATCCTATTTTAAAGACATTCAGGTTGGTGGCTACCATTGCCTCCTTTGGGGAAAAATCCTGGGAAAGACATTGCCTGACACAATAGGCAATGCTGAGTGAGATGGACCAACGTTTTGACTTGCAATAAATCGGCATCCAAGCCCCTAATGCAATAAAGGTACTGAATGGAGGATGGCTGGTCATCCTTTCCTCACACTCCAAGATCCCTTACAGTTGCAGAGTTGATGCTGGGCTGCAATTCTCAAACAATATGTTGCCTGAAAAAATCTAAATGGGATGCTCTCAAGTATCTCCTGGAGCATCACAAGTGATTCTGAGGTACAACACTCAGACTTGGCAGTGCAATGGTGATTCTGACCTAAAGCGCCTCTCACCTACTCAGAACTGAAGCATAGGACAGAGATGGGGCTTTGCATGCAGAAGGTCCAAGTTTCAATCCAACACATCTGGGAAAAGACCCTGCCTAAAACTCTGCCGGTCAGTTTGTACAATGCAAAGCTAGACGGACCAGTATATGGTGCCCCTGTGTTCCTAAGACAGACTGGCTTGATAGCTCTGCAATTGAGTTGAATTAACTCAGAGATGTTAGGAGAGAAGTGTGAGGCAGGACAGTTAGTGAGGGGGCATTTCATTCCATCTGATGGAACAGTAAAGAGCTAGACATCCTGCAGTGAAAGAGTCTGCCAGACATAAATGTCAGGTTTATGAACAATTGAGCCACTCTGTTCCTGCTTGAAATTGCTCTTTAAGGTCAGAACTGTAAGTGTTCCCTCTGGCGACTGGACTCCTCAGGAAAGTGCAGCGTGGCAAGCCTAGAGAGGGAGCTGTTAGGCTTCCCTAACCTTTGTTTAGTGAGAAACTCCACTGTGAAGGGCACAGAGATCTCTTATACTCTCTGCTGTCTGTTGAACCTTGACTGTGGAATTCAGGCTCCACGCTGGTGTTGGTAATAAAAAATTTATTATTAGGGTTCTAAACTGCTTCCCGGCAGGGCTCTCAATGCATGCTTGCAGTAGGTTCTTTCCTAGGCCAAGAGAAGAAAGGGAGGGGTGGTCCAGGGGCGGGGGAATCTTATGAGGACAGTTCATGGTTAATTTGTTGTGTTGGAATGCAACATAATATATAAGATTAGGGAACACAGTACAACTAATAGACAACTCCACTAACATTTGCAATTAACTGTTTTCTGGAGGGAAACACAATTCCATCTTGCAGCTAAGTGTCCTAAACAGGTCACAGGTTTGAAACTATGACCATTGGATCTATGGAAAAGAAAGCAGGGCTGGATGCATAATTAAACCAGCTAAAGCATAAAAACACATGCAATACACAACTATGGCTATGAAACCACTCCTATTTACTCACCATCCAGTTTACTCTAGCTCAGTGGTTCTCAACCTTTGGGTCCCCAGATGTTGTTGGACTACAACTCCCATCATCCCTGAGCTCTGGCCTGGCTAGCTAGGGGTGATGGGAGTTGTAGTTCAACAACATCTGGGGACCCACAGGTTGATAAAGGCTGCTCTAGCTGATGATTGAGCAAATGGTATACACACAATGTTAGCTACCACCCACATCTATCATTAATCTATCCTGTTGTTTCTTATGAAATACAGTGGTACCTCAGTCTATGAACAGTCCTATTAACGAACACTTCGGACAACAAACTCCACAAAACCGGAAGTAGGTGTTCTAGTTAGCGAATGTTGCCTCGGAAGCCGAACATGCTCTGCTGCCGGAGGGCTCTGGCCGCGAGAGGCCTCACCACAGCCCGGAGCTTGGCCCCACCGCCTATGCAGCAGTGATTCAGCCTCCACTGCTGGGGGGAGGACAGATTGCGAATCTGGAAGAGGACGCCCCCCCCCCCCAGCCGAACAATGGCGATCATTAGTGCAGGTAAGAAAAAAATTACATTTTCATTTTTTAAAAAAAATCATCAATACCGTCTTATTTATTTTATAGTACAGTACATTGATTATTGCTTTCATTTTATGGATCAATGGTCTCATTAGATAGTAAAATTCATGTTAAATTGATGTTTTATGGGTTGTTTTTCATCGTCTGGAATGGATTATTCCATTTTCCATTACTTTCTATGGGAAAGCGTGCATTGGTTGAAGAACACTTTGGTTTAAGAATAGACTTCCAGAACGGATTAAGTTCGTAAACCGAGGTACTACTGTACTGAATTTTGATGTGGGTTTCTCCACCTGAATTGAGAAAAACATGACCTAGCTGCAATTCAAGCCAATAAAATGTACACAGCCTATAAATCAGATCTGCATGACCAAAGTTTCACATTTGCTTTAGCAAATAAGTATCTTGTGGATGTGAGTCCAGCAGCACTGGCCCTGCCATTTAGCAGGGTGAGTCCAATGCTTCAGGTTGCAGAAGCCCCCCCACCGGTGGCAAGCTCATGGGTGTCCCATCTTCCCTGCTGCCTCCACCAGTGGCAGAGAGCCATCACAGACACCAGCGCTGGTTTCAGGCAAGATCGGGTCTATTTTGGGCAAAATTTCAGCCAAAACCTTGTGAGAATTTGTGCATCATGCAAGATCTAACACAATTTGGTCAAGATCTCACCCCAAACCAGTGCGATCTTGCCTGAAATCAGTGCTGATGATGGTGGTGGTGCTTCTCCCCCAGGCATGCATGTGCACTGCAGTGTCAGAGGAGGTGGCGATGGCAGGAGCAGGTAAGTAGTGGTGGGAGTGGCAGCAGCAGGGCAAGGCAGAACTTCTTGTTTCTCCTCAAGTGGCGAAAAGGGATGTGCCGTCCCTGGATGCCAGTGTGCTAGAAAGCAGAAATACCCACTGGAAAGAAGCATCAGGTTTGAGACGTCTCAAACAATTATTAAAGGGAACTGGAGTCCTATCCTCCCTCACATCTGAGAGCCTTGGCAGTCAACAAATCGCTTCCGTAGATCCCCAAGGACCAGAGCCGAATTTCTCCATATGCTATTGAGATGAATAACTGTAAATCCAATATGTGAGCAAGATTTCAGAGCAATATCTGAACATGTCAGAGCTGAAACTTCCTCCAAACTATGTGAAATTGCGAGATGCACCAGTGAAATCTAGTGAGTCACTCATGCGAGACTTCCCTAGCTCAATGCCTCCTTCTGCACCTGGTATAAAATACAATGGGAGATAGGAGACTTGATAGCAAGTAGCATTTCTGGAGATTTCCTTCCATCACATCTCAGATTAATCAAAGGAAAGGAAAGCAGCAGCCAGCCATGAAACCTCAAATGACCTAGAGGCCTAAGAGCTGGACATTCCAGCAGAAAATAAAATGGACATGACCTATACAGATTGGGAAATACAATGGAAAAGGACAGATACATCAAAACGCTGAGTGAACAATACCAACCAGCAAGGATTTAAAATAAGAGGTGATGGTCAGGAGTTATAATTTCCCTTTGTCTCCTTCTGTTATTCCCACCATTGGTACCAGATCCTGATGATATAGAGTTATGCATTTGGGGTATGGGACTCAGTCTGGATAATGCCCCAAGCCCCTTCCAATTATTGGGGTGGCATGCAACAATATGTTTTTCATTTAATTTTTGTAGGTGGGGCAATTGGTATGGGTAAAGTGAGAGCCCATAGGAGCATTGTAGATTTAAGTACAATTGGGCACAGCAGCTCTGTGTCCTTTCAATTCCAGGGAAGATAGCTTGTAAGGAGGCATTTTCAACCCTCAGCGTAGTGAGACGAGAAGGTGTTTCTGTATGCTGATTCTCCATGTCCGAGACATAGTTCCCCATAGAGCCCAACTTTCACTGGATCCAGTTTATAGAAGCTTTTAAGTAGGAAATTGATGTAGTGATGGCAGAAACATCAAACATCAGCACTAATATTTTTAGGATACATAATTGCCTCAGGTGAGTGCAGTGTGGGTACAGAAATCTGGTGTGGATCTCTGTGCTGTGAGTCTGGCACACTTTTCCTTTACCTCCTGGCTGGCATGGGAGTCACACAGGTCCAAATAAGCTATCCCCACCCCACTCTCCAAGTCATAAAAGGGGGGCAGGGAGCAATGCCTCAAGGGGAGAAGGAAGATTGGGGGGGGGAGAGAGAAGAGCTATCTTCAGCAGGCTGCTTCTGGATGAAAATAATTTGGGCCCTGGAGCTGACATAACCACCATTGCTGAAGGCACAATCTGGTGGGGTGGAGGGGGAGTCCCTCCAGCTCTATCTCCTAACGTTTAGAAGAAATAGGTTACAGAACAATCTGGGAAGCCCTGCAATTTTTGCAAATTTCTTGGGGCTATTGCTACATGGACTCAGTAAGCCATATGTCCCTACCTTTGCCCTTTCTACTTTCTTATCCCCTTTCCACCAGCAGTGTTCTCCACCCTCATCTTGTTTTTTCTTGGCACTGGGAGATGCAGTACACAGGGATGTTTGACCTCAATAATGAAAAGCATCAGATGGAGACCATCTGGAAAGAGCATCCAACTTTAACCTTGAGGAGTATGGTATGTATACACACACACAAAGACACACAAATGTGTCACATATATATGTGTGTGTGTTTCTACTGGCAAAAGCTCACTTCCCAGGGAGATCCTATAGAAATCAGGAAGGAGACAAATTCTCTGCTGAAAACACCAGGGTCTCTTTGGGAGCAATCAGCCTCTGAAGGGAAAGATGTTTAGGCACTGATGCTTGGCATTTACAGCAGGGAAGTTCCATCTGCTTCCTGTCAATTTACCTGGACTTTCAACAGTGGGGAAGACGTAATGCAGAGCCAGGCAATTGGCAACTCTCATCCTGGGAAGGAGAGAGGAAAGGAGGCCAAACCTGCCATAAGTCAGCCTTCAGGATACTAGATCCTTCAGTGCCATAACTCTGATAATATCCTGCTAGGACTACAGAGAAATGAAGAGCCTAACTGATCAGCCCAAACATACATGGTTCCTGCATCATGCCAGGTGATGCAAAGTTACAATGTGTTTTGGGTCAAAGTGGACAGCGCCAAGTTCCTTCTCTTTTGCATATGCTGACAATTGCACATGTCCTGTCCCATTTATGGGCAGGGATTCTACCCCACTGCAGGGAAATCGTTTATTATTAGTACAGTGGATGCTCGGGTTGCAAACATGATCCATGTGGGATGCACGTTCGCAACCCGCAGCGTTCGCAACCCACACCGGCACATCTGCGCATGCACGAGTTGTGATTCAGTGCTTCTGTGCATGCACAAAGCACGATTTAGCGCTTCTGCACATGTGCGACCCCCCAAACCCAGAAGTAACCCATTCCGGCACTTCCGGGTTTCGGCGGGTCCGTAACCCAAAAAAACACACAACCTGAAGTGTCTGTAACCCGAGGTATGACTGTACATGTATATCTCAATTCTCCTCCAAATAGGATGCCATGCTAGCTGTGGCTGATGGGAGTCAAAAACATTTGAAGGGCACCAAGTTAGGGAATAAATGGGATAGGTGTAGAAGGAGGGATAGGAACACATAATCTCAGGGTTGTGGGTTCAAGCCCCATGCTGGGTGAAAGATTCCTGCTTTGCTGGGGGATGGACTAGATGATCTTCGTGGTTCCTTCCAACTCTACAGTTCTATGATTCTATGAATTTCCCCTGATAGAATACAGACAGCTACTTTACACAGAGTCAGAGCATTGGCCCATCTGTTGTCTACACCGATAGGTAGCTGTTCTCCAATGTTTGAGGCAGGTTTCTCTCTCAGCCCTACCTGGGGATTGAACATGGGACCTTCTGCATGCAAAGCAGAAGATGTTCTCAGTGGGCTCTACTCCAAATTAATAGAAGGGTAGGAGGGAAAAGCTACTGGCAGAAGCTTATATATTTTCAGATTTCACAGCTGATAGTTCTTCAGCAAAGTCCTGTTGCAAATGAGAGACACACAATGCACATTGAAGCAAACAGCAAATTGGCACATGTTTCCAATACAGAAAGGAGAAAGTCACAAAGGAACGGGAGAAAGTTTGCCTCTTAAGCCTGTAAAACTATCACCTATGTTTTGATCTCATTTTCAGAAGTATCTATTGTGAAAAACACCCATACATCACTCTGGACTGACACGAGTTAAACTGACAGTGGAAGCTAGCCAGAAATAATAGTGTGACAGAGACTCTGATTTGCAAAGGTCGACAGTCCATTCAGAACAGACAAGAGTTGCCAGATAAAATGTTCCTGCCCAGCAGCATCCTCTAAGAAAAGAAAGGAAATGTATAGAAAGAAAATGGGGATTAATCTATGCATCACAGGCCCTCTTTCAGTGTCCCTCCAAACTCCAGCCTTCCCACTGGAGAAGGAGTCTGCCTCTGATAAATGAACTGGCAGCCCAATGATTTAGCTGTCTCGTCCCTCCCCTCCAAATAAAAAATAAAAAATTCCTCTATTCATTTGATTTCTCTCAAGCCGAGATTCTGATTGCTTCTGACTACAGAGCTGGCAGCAGCGTGTTAACCTGCCAGCTCACAGCCAGGGATGTGGCCCTGCCAAGGTAGCTATCAAAGGGGCCAATTCCACACTCCCTCGATCTGGGTGGCTGAGACAAAAGGGCGGCTTGGGGTAGAGTGGGGGAGAATAGAGGCAAAGCACCGTGGTGGCATTTCTGTGCCTTGCAATTAACCTTCACCTTGGTAAACAAGCTGCGAGCTTTGCATGGGAAATGATCGTCTGCAAAATTGGGAAGGGCTCCTTAAAGGGGAAAATAAATTAGAGGGAAATAGCTCCCTTCCCCACTGCCTCCATATCTCTCTCTCTCTCTCTCTCTCTCTCTCTCTCTCTCTCTCTCACACACACACACACACACACACACACACACTACACATTCTCCTTTGTAGATGGTTACCCAAATGCCAACTACACAAGGAAAGCAGTTGAAACACAAATTTGCTGCCATGTGCACTGCACGTTTGATTCGCAAAATGACTTATGAGGCTGGTGTCAGCAGGCAGCACTAGTAGGCACCTGCCAGGCCCCCATTGCAGTTGGGGGGGCCACTGTGTAGCACCTCCTCCTTGCTCTTGTTGCTTGTTTGCATGACTTATCTGCTCTAGGGGGCAGTGAGAGGATTGAGCAGGAGAAGCAAAGACTTCCTGCATGGTTGAATCCTCCCTCTTTCTTTCTCTCTCCAGGTGGTGGTGCAGACTGTGTCCAAAGGCAGAGTCAAATGAATGGGCACTGCCAAGAGTTGTGGTTAGGCAGGAGAAGAGGTAGGCACGACCAGGGAAGGAGCCCACTGAGAACATCTTGCCCAGTGCCTCCACCCCTAAAAGAAATATGGAAAAGGTACTGCCATTTTATATTGTTTGCCCATTCCCGAGACAGTCATGAGCCACAGAATACTTTTATCATACTTTAGTTGCAAGCAGAGTCTCATTGGTTGATTTCAGACTGCATAAAGGTTTTTTTTTGGGGGGGGGGGGCTTGAAGCTAGAAGCGTTACTAAATTTCACCTAAAGCATAATGTTTACACAAATGTGTTTGCTCAAAACAACCAATGGTTTTGTTGTTTCTTGTTTTTTAGAGAAGCTATGAGTTTTGATGTGAGTAACACTGTTTCTCTTAGGTGGCCTTTGTGTGTGAGGGGTGTGTGTAGACCCCACACATCCCTGCTGTAGGTGAAGAAGAGCCCATATATCTACCAGATAGGGCAGCGTGACCAGGTCCACCACACTGGCTGCCAAGCCTAGTGGGCACTGCAGGGCGTCACAGCTATGATGTTGTGAATTGAGCAGAACAGAAGGCAAGAGGTGAGAAAGCACCAAATTTGGCCTTGCAGAGTGCACCACTGAAGCTTGAAAGACCAAAGTCCACCCTTGTATCCACCCTGCACTACAAACAGGAACTTGAATCTCCATCTTCAGGGTAAACCAAAGCCTTGGACTTCAACTGGTGGGTTGAGGTCTTATCTAAATTGGCTCACAACAGTTACCTCTTCCCTGATTCACAGCCTTCGCTTCTCTAATGGACATGAAGGGTAAATAGCTGATCCATCTCATAGGACTGTAGATTTAGTCCATATTCAGAGGTCAACATCATTCCCATTTTACAGAAATGCTGCTGAGCAGCAGTTGTTATTTGTGCAAAGTCTCTTTTTCACCACCTGCCACCTTGTCCCATAGTTTAGGAACCTCTGTTCTCATCAGCAGAAGCCATTACACATGGAGCTTCCATTGGAGACACAAATATAAGTATATCTTTCAAAGGCAGAAGCGTTTCAAGGGGAAAAGAAAGGGAGTTCAAGGGAGTGGAGGCAGGCCTTGGTCGAAAGAAACCTCAGAAAGGAGTTGAGATGAGATGCTTTCATCCTGCAAAGCAGGACTGCAGAGCACAGCTTTAACCGCACTGTTCTCCTGCTGATAAATACCACAGTGCTCAGGTGGAAGGATTTATTCCAGGCCATGCAGACCCTTTTCTCTTTCATCCAGGCTCTTTCACACAAATTGCATCCTTGCTAGATCTTAATGCAACCTTTTAACCACTGCCTTGTCCAGAGGCAAAGTGTAACTCTCTTTAAATCTTTCTAGAAATGTAGTTGACAGAGACAAATATATGTCTCAACTTCTCTCTTAGCCTCTCTACAAAATGATTCATCTCAGAAACAAAACTGTTAAGGCAAAAAAAAAAAAGGGGGGGGGTCTAATTTTCAAAATGTTCCTTCTAGTGTAAAAAATTTAGTTATGCATTATTACCGATGTAATGGAACCTGGTAATAATGAGGAAAATGAGCTATCAGATAAAGATAGCTCAGCAGCAAATAATATCCCCTGATCTCTCTCTCTCTCTCTCTCTCTCTCTCTCTCTCTCTCTCTGTGTGTGTGTGTGTGTGTGTGTGCAGTCTGTCCCCCATTCACTTATTACAAAGATACAAAGAATGACCTGGCCAAAAGATAAAACAGCCTAAATCCAGCTAGACTTAAGTACCATACCTAAAATGCGGGAGAATTTTGAGAATTTCCCAAGGCTGCTCTTTTTTGGAATCCGTAATTCCCACTTGAAACATCCTATCCATCTCCCTTCCACAGAGGCATATGCTGCCTTTATCTTCACAATAGCTCAGTGTTATAGTTTAGGCATAGAGGGTGGTGGTGGTGGTGGAATGAAGGCTGTACCAAGGCTTCATGGCTGGGTGAAGATTTGAATGCAGTTTCCCCCACCAGACCAGGGATTGGGAACCTTAGTCCCAGGAACCAGCACCCTGTTCTCGCAGTGGCCAACCAGATGTCCATCGGAAGCCCCCAGGCAGGACCTGAGTGGAACATAGCTCTCTTCGCTTGGGATTCCCAGCAAGTGGTATTGAAAGGCATGCTGCATCTGGTGGCAGTGTCAGGCACCTGAAAATCAACAGAAAGTGCACACACAGCAGCAGCATATGGGTGAGAGACAAATTTACAGTTCTCACACTCTCCATACAGTTACAGTTCAGATCTTGGATTGGGGGTGCCTGGGTTCGAATGTACACTTGGCCACAAATGTACTTACTTAATGATCTCAGTAAAAAAAAAAAAGAAAGGTCAAGGACCCCTGGTCAGTTAAGTCCAGTCAGAGGTGACTATGGGGTTGCAGCACTCATCTCGCTTTCAGGCTGAGGGAACTGGTGTTTGTTCACAGACAGCTTTCCGGGTCATGTGGCCAGCATGACTAAACCACTTCTGGCACAACTTGACACTGTGACAAGTGCCAGAGCGCACAGAAACACTGTTGACCTTCCCGCCACAGTGGTACCTATTTATCTACTTGCACTGGAGTGCTTTCAAACTGCTAGGCTGGCAGGAGCTGGGACAGAGCAACAGGAGCTCACCCCGTTGTGGGGATTCGAACCACCAACCTTCTGATTGGCAAGCCCAAGAGGCTCAGTGGTTTAGACCACAGCACCAACCCTTCTCAGTCCAGTTCCCATCTCTCAACTTAACCTACTTCAGAAGGATTTTGCAAGATGCACATCACCATCAAAATTTAACCCACCTCACAGGATTGTTTGTGAGATGCACCCCACCATCATTTCCTTGGAGGAAGCACATAGTATTGCATATAGCGGTGGTGAAAACCCTTCCTGCTAACTGTTAGACTTCTGCCTCGGTCAGAGGAATGTGCCAGTCTTCCAGGCACCGGCAGATATTCCTTGGCGACCTCCCCGCTGCGCCACTCTGCTGATAAGCAGGCGAGGTCTCGGCGATTTTTCTCAGGCTGTGAGAAAAACACACCGTTCCTTCGCTCTCCCCTTTGGTGTCCCCCAGGGAGGGGAAAGAAGCAGACAGAAAACTATTTACATCCTTTATTTCTGTCTCTCACATCAGTACAGAGAAACATGTCTGCACTCAACAGCAGTAAGAATAAGCTCCACCCATGTACTTCCAGTACAGGTCATATGACACACACACTGAGCTCACATCCGGTGCTCAATAAGATGAATGGACTGCCCCTTTGTTCCCATGGCAACAGTCACAAACATCCTGTTTGGCTTTCCAGCCACAAGCAGCAGACTGAGCTGCTAGAGCCTTTGCTTGCTGCTGCATTGCTGCTTTATGGTAACAGCGACAGAACTGTCATCACCAGAGCATTCCCAAGAACCCCTAATCCTAAAAATGTGGATCTGCCTTGAGAGCCTAGAAAGTCTTCTGAAGTTATGCATGAAGAATCAGAGCAAGTGCGCGATCGAGGGAAGAGGTTATACCCAGTGTGACATCTCCAGCGCCTTTGTAAAACTACGTCAGCCTCCAGCCTAAAAGATCACAAGACCTTTGATTTGGAGGGGAGGGAGGCATCCTTTATGGAAATGAGATCTCAGAACTGCCACTGCACTTATTCACCCTCAATACACTCTCAATGGACTAAGAAAACACCAGTGCATAATTGGCTTGGAAAGGGATGGCACATCTGATCAGTCTCCTCTGAGAGAAGAAATGAGCTCATTTAAATCAGGTGAAGTGCCCAGTGCAAGCCCTTCTAATTATCACCAGCCACATCAGGCAGGACAAGGCAGTGGCCCCCCCAATGAATTCTCTTGCTACATCCAGCAGGATCAGAACAGCGAAAGCAATGATTGGAGGCCACCATCAGAGGAGACTCTGTTTGAGAGAACCACTTGTTGACATTCTGCACCGACATTTGTTATTGGGCTTCATTATTTGCATTGCATGATTATAAGAGGTAGCATCTGCTGGATTGATTTGATATGTTGAGATCACAATGACACTTTTTTTGTTACCTGATGTGGTCCTTGTGAGCAATCATAGCAAGAAAAGGAGGTTGTTGCTTGGGGGGGGGGGAGCAGGCGAACAATGCTGCCCTCAGATAAATAATGTATCTCTGCATTTGCTGTTTGACAACAATCAACACCTCCACACCTATTCTGCGGCGAGAAATCAATGTTTCTTATTTGCCTCTTGAAAGTGTTGTGATACAAAGTTGTGTGCCATTGTTTTCCAGTGACATTATTCTCGATTTTCAGCGGTTGAGTGGAAAGGGGCATGCAAGGCGGACCAGTGTATTCTCTGCACTTCAATTTGGTACGGTTGTGGCAGTGTAAAAAGTTCTATTTATTTTGTTATCAGGCTGGGCTGGCATTCATTCCAGCCAAATGTTTAGCAGTAAAGAAACCTGAATGATATAACTTCACACTATATTATAAAAAAACCAACCAAAGAAAACACACAACCATGTTTTGTGATGACGAGATGTTTAGTTGGGGGGGGCATGCAATGGCTAGGGGAAGGAATCTGGTCAAATAGCAGTGGGTACTTTGGAGGGGGGCCATCTAGCCAATGCTTTCTGTCCACTAACTAAGACGAATTCTGTTACTCTAGTAGAAACTTGGAGCACAACAGATTGTGCAACCCACAAACGTACCAGCAACCTGCTTATTCATTCTGCTGGTGTAAAATATTTTGCCACTGGAATAAGTATACCGCAGGTGGCACTGTGGGTTAAACCACAGAGCCTAGGACTTGCTGATCAGAAGGTCGGTGGTTCGAATCCCCACAATGGGGTGAGTTCACGTTGCTCGGTCCCTGCTCCTGCCAACCTAGCAGTTCGAAAACATGTGAAAGTGCAAGTAGATAAATAGGTACTGCTTTGTTGCAAAGGTAAACAGCGTTTTCCTGTGCTGCTCTGGTTCACCAGAAGCGGCTTAGTCATGCTGGCCACATGACCCAGAAGCTATACGCCAGCTCCCTCGGCCAATAAAGCGAGATGAGCACCGCAACCCCAGAGTCGGTCATGACTGGACCTAATGGTCAGGGGTCCCTTTACCTTTTAAGTGACTTTATCTTTGGGTGACATTGGAAACATGTGGTAACTAATCTGTGATGTTTTGTTTTTCTCCAGTTCTCATTTTTTCCAGTCTGAAGTTCACTTTGCCACATTTCTACATCAGTCTGCAATTTTTAAAAAAGTCCTCATGAATATCCACCAGCATTTTAGGGCAAGTTTCTGCATATATACTCATTTGCACACAATTCATCACTCATATGTGATTTTTTAATGCATATTTTCCCTTAACAATATTCATTTTTGTACACTTTTTTTGGGTTGGATACCCACGTCACAAAATTCAGAGAAGCGCAAATTTCGAAGGATAGCTGCATTTCAGGCAGTACAAATTAGGAAGGTCCACATTAAAATGTAAACAAAACTGTTTTTATTCCTCATCCCTATGGGGCACACACAGAACAGTTGCATCTGAGCCCAAGGTGTCCATGAGTCCAAGAAACAAATGTTTCCCACTGTTGCTCATGCCACAGTTGCCTGAGCTTCAGGAACAGCTTGCACTTGGAGAATGAAACAACCTATCAGGCCTTCAGATCTTAAGGAGGAACCACAAGGCAGGCAAATGAGCTCAACACACAAGTGATTTAGCAAGCAATAAGAGTAGCCAAATTAGCAGAAGGAGAACTAAGGGGAAGAGAAATACATCAAGGTGTGAGAGAGAAAATAACCTCTTGGGATTGTTCATCACTTGACCTCTGCTAATCTAGTGGATGCAGCAGCAACCTCTGGCCATCTTCAGTGGTTGGCGCTGAAGAGCAGCCAGTAGACTCCTGCAGCTTCCTCCTCTAGCAACCAATGCCATGATAGAGTCTGGCCACCTGTATTCTGGGTCCTTAGACTCCCCCTTCATTCAGTGTGAATTGGGCAGGGGTCACGACCACTATTGCCAAGTGACAGCAGGTGCTTGAACGTTGGGAGGTGGAGGAATGGAGAGTGTGAGAACTTCTCAGCAGGCTATACTATCTTCATTATTTATAAAGTTACAACTGAATTTTACTATAGCAAAAAGATAAAGGAAAGACGGGAGGGAGGCATTTGTAGGGTCATCATTGATCAAGACATCTCTAGGAAATTTGACACAAATTAAATAAGCAATGACAAGATTAGCCAATTTTGTTGGAGGAGTACATTCACATTTCTAGCATTGAGTCTACACATTAAACAAAAGAACTTATGAGGAGTTTTACTGGGTCAGGTCAAATGTCAGTTCTTGGGAAGATGACTCAAACTTGGCCAAGCATCTTCTAGTTAGCAGCTAATTTCCACTAGAAGTTTGGAGGGGGAGGATCAGGGAAGCAGCTAGACATAACAATGAAAGGAGTGTGAAACCCAGTCAACACCTCCTTCTCTCTATCAACATGCTGCTGAGCAGAAGGCAAGTCGGATGCAACCTCCCCCTCCCCAGAAGAGAGCCCTTTGGTGTTCTTTGCAAGTACATCTGAGCTTCTTGCCATAAGAATAACAGAATGATGTGTCACTTGGCTGGCTCTTAGTTGCCACTGAGTATTGCCAGAAGTGAAATCCAGGGTGTCTTGGGAGGGACTGGTGCAGGACTTGTGACCCATTGTGCAGGACTTGTGCAGGACTTGTGACCCATCTAAGAGAAAGTGGATTGTTTGCTTGTTTTTTGTGGGGATGGGGGAGGAGTGAAGGCTGCACATCTTTGGCAATTAATAATGCATTGTTATAGTATATCTCTGATTTCTTTTTAACTGGGAGTTCCTAGAAATGAAAAATGGATTTCCCTTCCTGCTTTCCTAAAGGTAAAGGTAAAGGGACCCCTGAACATTAGGTCCAGTTGTAGCCGACTCTGGGGTTGTGGCGCTCACCTCACTTTATTGGCCGAGGGAGCCGACGTATAGCTTCCGGGTCATGTGGCCAGCATGACTAAGCCGCTTCTGGCAAACCAGAGCAGCGCACGGAAACGTGGTTTACCTTCCCACCAGAGTGGTACCTATTTATCTACTTGTATTTTGATGTACTTTCAAACTGCTGGTTGGCAGGAGCAGAGACTGAGAATGGGAGCTCACCCCGTCGCGGGGATTTGAACCACCTACCTTCTGATCGGCAAGTTCTAGGCTCTTTGGTTTAACCTACAGCGCCACCCACGTCCCTTCCTGCTTTCCTGCCTGCTTGGTATTCTAGGCTGTTTGGTGCGTTTGCTTGCTTTGGTGAAAGCTGCCAGAGAAGTATTGCAAAAGGTCAGTTTGTCCATTCACACATATTTTTATATGATGCATATTCTATGCTTGGGCCTATGCCAGAACCCAGTGATGATGCCTGCATGCCCCTCCTCTCCCCCTGGGCTCCCTAAGGAGTGCTAGGTGGCTGGGTCTAGCCACCATTTAAATTTCCCACAATACCATGGATGCATTGTTGCCCTGAGGCATTATGGGAAATGTAAATGGTGGCTAAGCCCAGCTACCCAGCAAGACTTGGAGTGCTAGTAGCCTCCACGTACAACCCACCAAGAGGGTGACCCACCACAGAATATTTTGCTCAGTGCCCCCTCAAACCTAGGAACATAGCAAGTTGCCTAATACCGAGTCCCACCACTGGCCCATCTAGCCCAGTATGGTCTACACTGGAGTAGCTCTCCAGGGCTTCAGATAGGGATTATTTCCCATCCCTACCTGGAGATACTGGGGATTGAAACCGGGACCTTCTGTTTGCAAGGATGATGCTCTATGACTGAGCTATGGCCCTTCCCCAACCTGGAGGGAGCCTTACTTATGCACTACCTAAAGTCACTGTCTTAAAATTATCACCACCACCATCAGAGTCAAATAGTCCTGCCTGGCCAAGCCTCAACAAGACAGTCATGGGGGGGGGGAGCCTAAATCATTGGAGAATAATTAAAAAAACCCACTAGGTTAATACGAGCTGAGAGTGTCATCATTTTGGACTTTTGCCTTGCAAACTGAACTAGACCAAGTTCTGCCATATTGTGTTATTATGAAGAGGAACCCACAGCATTAGCCCACATTAGCATTGTGTTCAGAGTGTAAGAATCTAGGTAAACAAGAAATCAGAGAGCCTAGTCTAGTCTTCTCCCTCTCACGCAAGTCATTTTATCTATCCTAATAATGAGGCAAGGAGCTAGACTGTAGCCAGGTTGAAGGCACCTCAGGTAAGCCAGGAAACACAGTATCTGATAGCACACAGCCACCCCAGGAGCAGGCAAGCTGTCCCGCTGTGTTATTAATACATGAACTTTGCCACCGCCCTCCCACGCTGCCTGCTGATTTTCATACCATGTTGCATAATTAATCTGTCAACATTCTGTGACGAGGTATAAATATTAATAACACGATCACACAGTTGGCTGTTCCTTTTAAAATGCAAACTTTTGCAAAGATAAATTGCACACTTAATCTTAACCAGCTTTGAGGAGTGTATTTTTCTTTCCCTACAAAACAAAAAAAGGAGGACACATTTGGCTTTTCAACGGGGGGAAAAAAAAGTAAGGGAGTGAATGTTGCCTACTTTTACCTGCATCGATTTCCCCTGCCCACTTCCTCTCCCTTTTAACTTTGGATATATATGTATATTCAAGGAGTTGTAGTTCCATTACTGCAAAGTGGGGGGGGGGAGCTCTGGGATAGTGAAACACAGTACAAGGGGTACATGGAGAAGAGCCATAGCTTGCATGCAGAAGGTCGTTAGTTCAATCCCTGGCACGTACAGGTAGGGCTGGAAAAAAATTCCTGTCTGAAACCCTGGAGGACCCCTGATATTCAGTGAAAATACTACCAAATCAAGGTACAGCCTGCAGTGTGGATCAGTTGTCCCCAAAGTAGGTGGTACGTGGAAGACAAGTGATATCCCAGCCAAAGAAGAACGACAACTTAAGTTGACAGTATATGCACAACTTGCAGACTTAACATATAGAATAAGAGAACCAGAAGAACATACATTTAAAGAAGATTTGAAAAGGTTTATTGAATATATGGGGAATAATTGTGTACAGCTGAAAATGCTGACAGCATTAAGATAAATTCAACAGTGTAAATAAGTTTTGATGATGCAAGAATGGAATGCTGAATGGTATACTTTTTGTAAAATGTGCAGGGATTTATGATAGGTAAAATGAACCATGGAAAGAGAAGAAGGGAAGTCATTGCTTGGATTACCTATGGGGTGCTAAGATGCAGGGGAGTGGCGGGGGCGCTAGAGGTATCTATGACTCTCAGACTTTGAACAGCTGGTATCACTGGATCAAGTTAATCAATTTAATTGAATGAATTCAACTATTTTTTTATTGGATTTTGAATGAACGTGCAATTAATTGTTACTGTATCCCCTCTCTTCCCCACTTTATCCTCTCAACAACCTCCTGAGGTAGGGTTAAGCCAAGAGACATGATGGGCCCAAGGTCACTTAGTGAGCTCCATGGTTGAGTGGAGAGTTGAACCTGGGACTCCCTGCACCACTCTAACCACTGCACCACAGCAGCTCTTGGTTGTTATTTTGCTTTTCAACACAACCAGGGCATTTCTCCACTCCAGTCTACATCAGCTGTTTGTGCGTTTTAGAAATATTAGTGTGTTTTAGTAATATACAGGCCAGCCACTGTGTCAGGGAAAGGGAAAAAAAGAAGTAAACAATTTAACCTCAGAAGTGGAAGGATTAGATTTCTATTGGTAAATATTGATTCCTCCTCCCCTTCCTCTTTCCTGGACTGAAGCAGACCAAGAAATAAATACATTTCTATCAGAGATAATCGAAAGTCTCTTACGACAAAAGTAATGAATATGGCTATAACGTAGCCCCATTTCTGTAAAAGGAGAAGAAGCAAGAGGAGGAAAACTGAGAGATGATGGGTGTTTCCTCGTATGGGACTAAAATCACATTTAGGTCACTCCTGTGACATTTGTGGATATAGAGAACCATTATTTTCAAAAGTAAATGAATATACCTTCCAGCACGGATAGACTTTCTCATTGCAGATACAAGAAAAGCAAAAAAAGAAAGGGAGTGTTTATTGCAGTGTCTGAAGACTCCTAGGGATTTCACCAGCTGGGGTCAGTACGATTTGTGGAAAGTGATATTTGTGGCTACTCCCTATAGTAGCAACTTGCAACAGAGTAACCTCTGCATTGCGTTCATCAGATGAACATTCAGATGAGAGAACTACGGACGCATGACCCTGTGGTTAATCTAGCTCCCTGGGACATTCCATCCCAGTTCACTTGTTACGTATTACTCTTGTTCACGTTACACTGAAACAAAGGTACAAGCTGTCTCTACCCATGTGCAAGTGTTCGTGACGGGGAGAACCATATATGCCACCTTGAGCTCCTTGGGGAAAAGATGGGGCATAAATGCAATGAACGACTGAAAAAAAATAAATGAATGAATGCAAAACTGCTAGTCAAAACACAGACTCCCTAGTGGAGCTGCTGCAACTGGATTCATATATCAGTATGAATCTCATTCAACTGAATGTGGACTCTTCTGCAAGTGGCGGTGACAAGGGCTCTATAGGAAACTCTGTATCCAACCTCAAACAATCAAAATCCAGTAGTTTAGGCCTTAGGAGACTGATGCCAGGACTATTTCCCAAGCTGAAACAAGAGCTTGGCAGATAGCAAGATGCACATCCCTGTGTTTCTGCTGTGCTTTGAAGCCGAAAGCTTAGTTTGAGCCTCCCTGCTGATTGGTGCTTCCTGCTGTCCTCAGTGGGGATTTGCCTACTGCTGCTGTTCCTCCCTGCTATAGGGCTCCCGCTGAGACAATAGCAGCTGCCCCCCATTTTCTCTTGCATCAGATAAAAGGGTATGGGAAACTCTCTTTCGGAAAATGTTGCTGGCGTTTCTACCAGATTTCCCCTAGCAGGGGAAATGGGTGTGGATTTGGAGGTTACATTCCAGGCTAAACATCTGAGAAATGTCAAGGGAAGAAAAGAGAAATTTGCACAATCCCAGTAATACCCTCCCCAACACAGACATGCAATTTCTATCCAGGATCACTTCATATAAATTCCAGCTCTTTAGTGGCATTCCCTCTTGGGATACTTGGAGATGTTGTCATTTCTTCAAGAAGTAACCTCATGCTACAGTGAACAACAAACCTTTCAGTATCAGGCTAATTGGCAAACCAGTAGGAATCTGGAAGTGTAGACGTGCTTGCCACAACAGAGATGGGGAACATGGAGCTCTCTGTATTTTCCATCTATGCCAGCCAGCATGCTCAATGGTCAAGGTTAATGAGAGTTGCAGTCCAGAGACATTGGGGTGGGTGGGTGTCCTAGATTCCCCACATCTGTTCCTAGAGTAGCAGGGGGATTCTGTCCAAAGTCTGCAATCCAAATCTCTGCAGTCCAACTCAAGCAAGGCAACAATAAAGTCTTCTATCAACACTCCAATTACTTTGTTTCACAAAGTATTGAAATGAAAGGGATACTTTAGATTAAAAGATTTGCTTAATGGCCTGATTAATGCATTGCAAATAGATAGAGCCTGATCTAAGAATCTGTTTTAGCTCTTAACCTTTCCCGCCTGGTGTGTTTTTCTCTCTCCCCTGTCTGTGAGCAAGGATGTGTTTTGATTTAATATTCCATTCCTGCTGCTTCGTATCTGGGGCGAATTGCGTCTTTCGCTTCTCTCTCTCTCTCCCCCTTCTCGGCTTTCTCCCCACTTTCCCCTTTATGCACAAAGTGTCTGAATGCTTAAAATAAACAAGGGGGAGACAGTAAGCAAAGGGAAGCAGGGAAGGAAGAGGAACTCACCTGCATGGCACGGGCAATTACCCCATTCACCCGGTTGAGTTCACAAAATTAATTAGCACCATACACCATTGGGCCAAATTATTTATGAGCTAACAAGCAGGAGCTGCCATTGTTCTGAAGGCTGTGGCGCAGACACAGCTAAGCTCAGCTCACTACAGTGTTGTCTGGTCTTGTCAGAAGCTTTCAATACCATCAACTATGGTATCCTTCTGGAGCAGCTGTCCGAGTTAGGGATGGGTGGCATTGCTTTGCAGTGGTTCCAGTCCTACTTGGATGGTTGTTCCCCAGAGGGTGTTGCTTGGGGAGTGTTTTTCAGCTCTGTGAAGCCTTCAATGTGGGGTTCCACAGGGTTCAGAAACATTAACAGCCAAGGTTCAGACTGGTGCTTAAAAGATGGTGGACAAGGTGATATGGAAGCACACAGAGGAGAGCTTCAGCATATTGCCTGGTTACAATCTCCTGGGTTCCCTGTGAACAGGGATTGGTTGTTAAACTGTTCTGGGAAGTGTAGCTCTGGGAGGGGAATAGGGGTGTCCTAAAAACTATCAGCACCCCTAACAAACTATGGTTCTCCAAGTTCTTTTTGAGAAGGCATTAACTGTTAAAATGATGCAACAGTGCTTTAAATGCATGGTGCACACAGGACTTCAGTTTTAATGTTCCTTGTAAGCCACCATGAAAGAATTTGCTTCCTGAAAGGCAGGGTATAAACAGTTATGATAAATAAATTGATGCATAGTTAACCACAAGAAAAGCACAAGAAAGAGCATTTCAAGAAGTGGCTGGAATCCTGAGCAAAAGCAATCCATGCTGCACCATTTTGTTGCAGGTCCCATTTGTCACTCAGGCTACCCAAAAGAGGAACTGTGTTGCAAGCACTCAGACCGTGAAAGCAACATGGCATCACTGATCAATGGGAATCACCTATGCTAATGAGCGGAACACTCAGCAATCCAACATTCATATATCTTGATTCCCAGCTGCACAGCCCAGACCTTGAAAAATGAAAACTCAGCAGGACAGGACAGTGATCATCAGCAGCAATGAAGCTCTCTAAGTTGTTATACCGGCAGGCCGATAAAGACTAAGAAGCATTTAATTTTCTCATGATGGTGTATCACTTACACGAGGCTGTGGCTTTGACTCTTGGTCTCTCTCCCCCTCCACCCTGGTCTCCATTACAGCAAGTGAAAAATATTGACAGCTAAGTTTAAAAGACTTGGTATGTTCATTCATGGCCTCCGCTTAAGACTAATCTCTCAGAGCCCCCCCCCTTAAGACAACAGTCCCCTGATGCTTTGCAAAGTATATATAAAGAGACAGCTCAGTGGCAAGATGCCATGACTAGATAATGATGATACATGCAATATTGCTATTTACATGAGGTCACTTGTATTGCAATTCATTTAGAGATCTAGTCCTCTTACGGAAAACTGGCAGGTAGGGGACAGCTCATGTTTCATCGTGAATGCTTCTGAAATTCCCCCTGTTCAAATGTCTTCATGGATGTTGATGTGAGCTGTGCAGAGTACAGAGGCCACTTCAGCTTATATTCCACAGTCTCAAGAAGGCAGATGGAAGATGAAGACCTTGATGAAAACACTACATACATGAACTCCAGGTAGCAAAAAACATTAATAGGTTTTTGCATTTCCTTTTGCCAATTTTTAACTGAATGTCATTTCTTCTTCTTCAAGTGCAATGTCTTTGGAGCCATGGCTCAAAACTCAACTGCCATCTTCCAGGTTTTTGCAATGTCAACATTTTACATACCAACTTCTCATTGCATCCCCTTCTGTACATTAAGTACCACTAATTGTAGAGTAAGAAGCACCATCTGACTTATAGCATTTTTATTTTAAAATATCAAATTCCAATATGCAGCTATTTGATGATCTACCATTCTTCCCGTTTTTGGTTGTTTTTGGTCAGGGGAAGACTTCATTCAGACTATTTCACATTCACGATTTATAGAGATTTTCAGTTCATGTCATCTACTTATCAAAATGCACAAACACATGAAAGAAATTAAAATACCATAAAAAAGAAATGGTTGCACAAGGTTCCAGTTTGTACACACACACACACACACACACACACACACACACACACAGACACACACCATTTTGCACTGTGCTTTAATAAATGAAGGGCAGGGTGTTGTTGATCTTTTAATAGAATTTTTTAACTACAATGGACTGTATCCAGCATCCTCTGTCCTCCAGCACAAAGGTTCTTCCACTAGTGGATGGGTGACTTTTAATGCTGCACCACAAAGGAATCTAACGCAGTGGTTACATAGCAGAAATTAGTTGCACAACAGATTGTACATTTTACAAAGTTACCAGCAAGCTGTTTATGCATTCTCTTGAGCAGCAACATTCCACTGGTGCAAAACATTTTGGCAGCAGAACAAGTATACAGCTAAGGGGCTTTAACTTAATGCTACACTGGATGCAGCCCATGACACAAAACCAGTAAGATTTTGATTGGTCAAGGGACAGAATTTCAATGTGCTGCATAGTCATAGCTGTCAACTTACAGATTTGAAAATAAGGGACCAGCAGCCTTGAAAATAAGGGACCAGCAGCCAAAATAAGGGACATGCAGCCTCACCAGTTCCAGGCACTCCAGTCTTCCTGTCCTCCTGCATTCTAGTCAAACTCATGCTGGGTAGCTTCGAGAACACTGTTCAACCAACTTTTTAACCAGAGGTTCAACTGAATAGAATCTGAATCACATGCACCACAAGGCCTATGCAGCCTCAACTTAAGATGGCTCCCTGGCCTGGGTTGCACTGCAAAGTTTGCAGCAGCACGTGCAACAAAATGGCGTCCAGCATTCAAAAAACCTCTCAGCTTGCATTAACTAGCCACACACAAGGCATGCAAGCTCCACCCCCCAGTCGTTCTTAGACTTCTTATTGGGTGAGCAACACAGCCAAGCAACACAATTGGAGCCTCCCTCCTCCCTGGCCAGCAGAGAGGGAGGGAGAGGAGCTGCTTCCTTTGAAATTTAAGGGACATCATTTAAGGGACATTTAAGGGACATCCATCAATAAGGGACAGCAGCGGGACATGGCCCGCTGGACTGTCCCTTTGAAGGGATGGACTGTCCCTTCAAATAAGGGACACTTGACAGCTATGTGCGTAGCTACCAACCCCTATGTATGACTCATACCTGGGGACTGATGTAATGCAGTAGGCTAAGAGACAGAGCTGGAAAGAAGGAAGTCTTCAGTTCAACTCTCACCTCTGTCATATATGAGCAATGAAGCAATTCATTGCATAAACTAAGTCCCGCAGGATTTCAAATGCACTGAGAATTCCTCACCAGAGAAGCATGGACCGTATAGGAAAGAAGAAGAAGAAGAGTTTGGATTTGATATCCCGCCTTTCACTCCCCCTCAGGAGTCTCAAAGCGGCTAACATTCTCCTTTCCCTTCCTCCCCCCCAACAAACACTCTGTGAGGTGAGTGGGGCTGAGAGACTTCACAGAAGTGTGACTGGCCCAAGGTCACCCAGCAGCTGCATGTGGAGGAGCTGAGACGCGAACCTGGTTCCCCAGATTAGGAGACTACCACTCTTAACCACTACACCACTAGAATTATTAAAACAAGTGGGACATGAATCCTAAAGCTGAAGTGTGTGTTCTTGTTCAGGATTTCAGCCAGACAACCTTTTCCAGTATCCCTATTCCAGTTCCCTCCTGTCCAGATTTCTATTCCCCCCAAAACAATCACACCATGTCCATGTCCACAGAGCTTGCTCTTCTTACTTAATGTGTAAGGTGATCTCTCACTGGTAATTTTCAAAGCAATTTTTTCCCATTTCCTTTAACGGTTGCTGATCTTTCCCCCTTGAACATGGATGGGGTCATTTTGGCTACGTAAGGATCAACACTTTTTTCTTTTGCTCCATCACAGTTCCTCAGCTGTTTCTCTCAATTGACAAAATTGCCTGAAAGTGTTGCTTGAGCACAATACGTTCTTCAAAGGCAGGGAAGTGCAAGGAGCCCCTCCCTCCCTTTGCACCGGATTTTATTTTATTTTTGAGTGGGATGGGGGTTGGGAGGAACCAACCACATACAAATGAGAAGTGAATCCTAAACTGAAAATTAAAATATGGTTGCAATGCTTGCTTGCTTACTAGTTAGCTCGATTAATAGGACTTGCTTCAGAGAAAATACATTTAGAATAGAAAATATGTTTAGAATTTTAACTCATTTTAATTATGTTATATGTAAATCACCTTGAGGGGGTGCTTTAGAAGGTGATTAATAAATTAATGTTAATAATATTAGTTATAGAATAAGAGCATGAATATAAAGTACGGTATTACTTCTTTTAGCATGTAGGATAAAAGCTTGTTCCTCCACAAATGCACTGTTCCCTTTATTTATTTATTTTTTAGTTGACTACTTCCCATGCCCACACACCTATCAATTTTATTTTTTTCCTGATTCCTTAAATGAAATCTGGTTGCAATGCTGTCCTTCAACTAAAAGGATCTCTCTTTAAGTCTGCCTGGAATACCTGATGTGCCCTCTCCTTTGCTCCCTCTCTACGACCCTCCAACGTCTCCTTCTCATTTTTGGATTCCCAGCAAGCCTTGCAAACTCCCACAATGTGGTTTCTTTCTGAGGAATGGAGGAAATTGTTATTAATGAAAGTAAATAACTTTCATTAACTGTACTAAAAGCTCCAAAGCCTGCATAATTAAAGTGATAACACAAAAGTTAGGCATGGGGGGAAAAACCCAGCTGTGGAATTAAAAGAAAGCCAGCCTGGAGAAAGAGAGAGACAGGGAGAGAAAATAAAGGTAACAATACCTGGAAATTTAAAGTGTTTTAGGCAACATTAATTACCCTGCAACTGCTCACTTGATAAATCACGGAGATCTGTGCACCTTGTTCTGCAGTACGGGTGGAAGAGAAATTCAATTCTGTTTGCATTTTAAGAGGAAGCTACCTGGTTTGCACTTCTCAAACCATTGCATAGACTGAAACTCAACCATCTTCCAAAAATTGCACTTCTCTGAATTTTTGCGGCCACAATCCTCCAACCAAATAATGTTTACAAAACTGCATATATATTGGGGGAAAGTGTTCAGGAAAGTGAATGTCTCAGTGAAACGATAATATAAAAATGTATAATGTATTTATACATTATATAATGTATAATGTATTCATATCAAAATGTATTTACAGTGGTACCTCGGGTTAAGTACTTAATTCGTTCCGGAGGTCTGTACTTAACCTGAAACTGTTCTTAACCTGAAGCACCACTTTAGCTAATGGAGCCTCCTGCTGCTGCCGCACCGCTGGAGAACAATTTCTGTTCTCATCCTGAAGCAAAGTTCTTAACCTGAGGCAATATTTCTGGATTAGCGGAGTCTGTAATCTGAAGCGTATGTAACCCGATGTACCACTGTATTAGGAGATAGTCATACTAAAATGTTGCAAATTTTAACGAGGTTTTTTTTTTAAAAAAACCCAACAAACCAAACTAACATCAAATTGCTGCTGAGTGCGAAGAAATGAATTTAAGATTGGGAAAATGAGAAACTGAGATCACCAACATTGACAGATCTGTCCATCCCTATATCACAAAACCTTCTCTCTTGGCCCCCATGAATAAATGAGTTACTTGCTTTGTATGGAAGTGTTTCTGTCTCATGCAAGCTGCCTGGGGAATCATCTGATGGAAAAGTGGGCTTTGAAACTTTAAAAATGGAGCAATAGTATTTGTCTGTGTTGATGATTTTATGGCAATACAGGGGTACCTCGAATTAAGAACTTAATTCGTTCTGGAGGTCCGTTCTTAACCTGAAACTGTTCTTAACCTGAGGTACCACTTTAGCTAATGGGGCCGCCCACTGCTGCCGCGCCGCCTCTGTGTGATTTCTGTTCTCATTCTGAAGCAAAGTTCTTAACCCGAGGTACCATTTCTGGGTTAGCGGAGTCTGTAACCTGAAGCGTCTGTAACCTGAAGCATCTGTAACCCGAGGTACCACTGTATTTACATTCTGCCTTTCAGTTTAACAAAACTTCTCAGGGTTTTTTTTGTTTTTGAGGGAAAAGTTATTACAAGGAACACAAAAGAAGAAAAATCCACAGAAAACTCAACAGCCACAGCACATTATAACCTGGTCCACAGCAGTATACAGACAAAAGTTGGCAGGTAGGCAGCACCCACCCACCCTTTAAAAAATCTGTTGAAGGGGGTGTATAATACCGCTTTTGCCAGGTGCCTCACAATCAGCAGGGAATACAATGTGCTACAACAATGCCCAATAAATACTATTACATGGATCTATATAACCAGTCAAATACCATGCAGCAAACTGGCTAAGGTGACATTGTGGTGCACAGCATGATGCCACTGAACTTCCATAAGCACAAATATTACGTGTCAACATATGGAATTGGATTAATGCACTTCTCTTCAACACAGCAACTTGCTTTAAGCATTAATGATGGAAAATTGAGACAGAAAATGCTTTAATAGAGAGAAGTTATAGCGATGACATGGAGCTGATGAGGAAACTGCTGCCAGCGGTGAAAACTACCTTCAGGTGGTGTATCTCCTTTTCTCAATAGTGCATTTTGCTGCCGTTAAAAAAAAGGTTCAGCCAAATGGATGTGCAGCAGGAGTTGCCAATGTGGTGCCCTCCAACTCCTATCTGCTCATTGGCTGTGCTGCCTGGGTGGATGGGAGTTGGCATCCAGCAACGGGTACCAGAATGGGTGCTCCTGTTGTAAAGATGCTGGATAACAAAATACCTGGTAACCATTCTACACATTGCTGGCTTTTCTTCACATTCCCTTGAATTTTTGTTTATTTACTTTTATAAGCTTACACATTTCAATGCTCTTTTCTCTTTCTCAGGTTCTATTTTTGTGTTATCAATATTATTTGGTTGTTTTTTATGTTGTATACTGAGCAGACATTTTTAAAATATTAAGCTGGTTTATAAATGCTTTTGAATAAACAAGATAAATAAACAATGCTTTAAAATGATAGGTTTTCTAAAAAAGTAAGACAGTATGCTTTTATTTTTTCTTTTTGCAAGAAAACATCATTAAAACATTTAGAGTTGTGTTCCAACTACATTCCACTGAAGAGTTGACCCACTGAAATTAATGAATCTAAGGGAGTAATGTCCATTATCTTCAATGGAACTAGAATTAGTCCATTAACTTCAATGGAATAGAATTAGCACTGGATTCAACCCTTATACTGGGGGGGGGGGGAAGTATTTTAGAAAATAAAAAAAATAAAATGCTTTGAGATGGAATGGCCACATAACTGAAACAGATGCCTTTTTTCCATTTTAATGTGGGGGGACGGGGACGGACTGTTGCAATTAGAAAGTGAGTCGATTTTCCAATCAACCCTACACAACCATCCATCACATGACCCCAAAGTGTCCTGACACTTTTCTGCGCATTTATCTGTGATTCTGTAAGCTCTCAATAAAGTCTATTAATATGGCTTCCATTTATAAGGCGATGAGAGCTGGCTCCAGATACTTGAGTGATGCCCTATCTCCAAGTGTTACTAAGTACATTTCCAAGACATAAAAAAAGCTCTTCAGAATCTTTGCTTCAAGAGGTGGTTATCTGAGGCACTGGCACCAATATCTTCCATGGAAGGAGATAATACGTATTATTTGCCAAAGTAAATTTGACATTAATTAGCAGGATTCACACTGGTAAAATCTCCCACTGTGAAGCAGATGCACCGTTGTCTCTCGGCTCCTTCTCTTCCTGCTGTGAAGGATCCAGGAAGAGCCGGATGTTCTGATGCACAGCAGCATTGCCATTGTGGCTGTGTGAAAACTGACAATCACTTTCATTGTCAGAAGTAGCTGGAAGCTTCTCATGCACACCATAAATGGGGCTTATTTCAAACAGTTCCTGCACCTTTTGGGGGAAACTTGGGGGGCCATGTAATGGACAGTTGTGGGCATGCCTTGCAACTCACTATGACAAGGTAAGAAGAGCCCATCTACTGGATCATGCCAAAGGCCCATCTAGTCCAGCATCTTGTTCTCATGGTGGCCAACTAGATGCCTGTTAGAAGCTCACAAACAGGGCCTGAGCACAACATCACTCTACCCACTTGTAGAACCTAAACAATGGCCACTAGCTACAGCTAATAAGCACTGATAACTTCATCCTCCATGATGTTTTCTCATTCTCTCTTTTTTAAGTCATCCAAGTAGATGGACACCACTACCTCTTGCAGGAGTGAACAGATAGAATTAGAATCCTGTCAACAGATGGCTCTAAGCTTTGAAGATTCAACCTGCAGCCAGTGTGGTGTAGTGGTTAAGAGCGGTAGACTCGTAATCTGGTGAACCGGGTTCATGTCTCCGCTCCTCCACATGCAACTGCTGGGTGACCTTGGATGGGGTTGGTCAAGGTTTTGGAAATGGTATAGGTACAATTTATTCAGAACAAAAAGCTAAATTAATTGTTAACAATGTGGTGACGGAGGAATTTAAGATAGAGAAAGGGACACGACAAGGTTGCCCAATTTCCCCATTGCTTTTTATTTTGGTCCTGGAGGTTCCCCTACATATGATAAGAAGGGACTAATTGGTTAAAGGTATACAAGTCGGAGCCAAACAGTACAAATTGAAAGCATTTGCAGATGATCTAGTATTGACATTACATGAGCCAGAATCTAGTACTAAAAGAGTACTTGAACTGATTCAATAATTTGGTCAGGTTGCAGGATTTAAGTTGAATAAGTTTAAAACCAAGGTTTTAGAGAAAAATCTAACCACGATTGAGAAAGAGAGGTTTCAGAAGGAGACAGGCTTAACGCTGGTTAAAAAAGTAAAATACCTGGGGGTTAACATGACTGCTAAGAATGTGAATTTATTCAAAGATAACTATGAAAAGTGCTGGTCAGAAGTGAAAAAGGATTTAGAAATATGGTCAAACTTGAAGCTTTCCTTGCTAGGCCGTATTGCTGCTATAAAGATGAATGTATTGCCAAGAATGTTGTTTTTGTTTCAATCATTGCAAATTTTGGACAAAATGGATTGTTTCAAGAAGTGGCAGAGAGATATTTCTAGATTTGTCTGGCAGGGCAAGAAGCCAAGAATAAAATTTAAAATACTAACTGATGCAAAGGAAAGAGGTGGATTTGCCCTGCCAGACCTTAAACTTTACTATGAATCAGCAGCATTTTGCTGGCTGAAAGAATGGCTGCTTCTTGAGAACACAGACATTTTGGATTTAGAAGGCTTTAATAATGTATTTGGGTGGCATGCATATTTGTGGTATGATAAGGTCAAAGCACACAAAGCATTTAAAAACCATATTGTCAGGAAAGCATTGTTTAATGTCTGGATAAGATATAAAGATCTACTTGAATGTAAAACCCCAAGGTGGTTGTCACCGATGGAAGCAAAGGCTCAGAAAAAGCTCAATATGGAGGCCAAATGGCTGAAATATTGGGAGATTTTGGAACAAGAAGGAGATAAATTGAAATTGCAGAGCCTTGAGAAATTAAAAGATAAAGTGCGAGATTGGCTTCATTATTATCAAATAAGGGAGGCTTATAATTTGGACAAGAAAATTGGCTTCCAGGTGGAAAAATCAAAATTAGAAACAGAATTGTTAGATTCCAATACTAAGACACTATCAAAAATGTATAACTTGCTGTTGAAATGGAATACTCAGAATGAAATGGTGAAATCTGCTATGATAAAATGGGCACAAGATGTTGGACACAACATTATGTTTGCTGACTGGGAACAGTTATGGACCACAGGTATGAAATTTACGGCTTGTAATGCCTTAAGAGAGAATATTATGAAAATGATATACAGGTGGTACATGACACCAGTCAAGCTTGCAAAAATCTATCATTTGCCTGATAATAAATGTTGGAAATGTAAAGAAAATGAAGGTACATTCTTTCACCTTTGGTGGACATGCCCAAGGATTAAGGCTTTCTGGGAGATGATTTATAACGAAATGAAAAAGATATTTAAATATACTTTCTTGAAAAAACCAGAGGCCTTTCTCCTGGGCATGGTCGGCCAATTGGTGCCAAAGAAGGACAGAACCTTCTTTATGTATGCAACAACAGCAGCAAGAATACTCATCGCGAAGTATTGGAAGACACAAGATCTACCCACCCGAGAAGAATGGCAGATGAAGGTGATGGAGTACATGGAACTGGCGGAAATGACTGGCAGAATCCGAGACCAGGGAGAAGAGTTGGTAGAAGAAGATTGGAAGAAATTTAAAGTCTATTTACAGAAACACTGTAAAATTAAGGAATGTTAGAGGGAGGTTGGAATGAAGTTAAGTGGTTTTAGCAATAATGTTGTTAAGGGGTACGTAAAAATGGATTGTTAACATGTAAAAATGAAAAATTATAATTTATTATGATAAAGTATCAAGATAAATGCAAAAAAGGTAAGGACTTGCTGAAACAACTATTGAACTAGAATACAAAAGAGGGAGGTGTGAGGAGGTCAGGGAAATAAGTAAATGAAAGACAAGACATGGAAAGATTGAAATGTTTTTAATTGCTTTTTTATTCTTTTTTGTACTTTGTATTTCTTTTTGTTTTCTTTTTCTCTTTTTCATTTTTGTAATCTTTTTGAAACTTTAATAAATATTATTATAAAAAAAGACCTTGGGCTAGTCACACTTCTTTGAAGTCTCTCAGCCCCACTCACCTCAAAGAGTGTTTGTTGTGGGGGAGGAAGGGAAAGGAGAATGTTAGCCGCTTTGAGACTCCTTTGGATAAAGCTGCATGTGGAGGAGCGGAGACGCGAACCCGGTTCACCAGATTACGTGTCTACCAATCTTAACCACTACACCACACTGTGGATATTGGCCATGTTGGCTGGGACTGATGGGAGTTGGGGTCCACTGAGAGACATCATGTTGGTTACCTCAATGCAGACAAAGGAGGAGCAGGCACCTTCACAGAGAGCTAATGTCCCCAATCACCCTTCATCTCTGCTCACAGTGAGCTGACTGCAAAGCAGAGGGCTGTTTAGGCTGTGTCAGGTGCCCCTTCTACCTAAGCGGGTCCTCTGTCTTTCATGTGCTGCTTGAGGGAGACTTAGCCTGGAGCATAAAGAGATGAGGAGCCAGTGTCAGAGGAAGATGCAAAGACAGCGAGAGAAAAATACAGCTAATGCGACATACGGAATGAAGTACAAAGCTTTCTGAAGCATCCACGCTTGTCACTTTAATGACAGTGAATGAATGGCAGCCATGGGGTGCTTCCTTGCCTGTCAATTGCGCTTGTCTCTTGCTCCCTGGAATTTTCATTATTCATTATTCGTATGGTGTGGACAGCAGCACCGGCAGAGGGTAGAGTCTAATCCCCCACCTGATAATGTGTTTCTGATAAGCATGATGGAGCCAGCCCTGGTGACAGGAGGCACATTTCCGGAGGATAAAGCACCATTTACACAAGGCAGGTGCTGTGAATTTAGATTGCTGAGATACAGGGAGGATTGTACACAGCTGCTCTGCACAAAAGGATCAATCTAGGATCCAGGAGCAGAGCAAACTTCAGCCATTTGGCCCACACACAGGTAGGGTCAGAACACTAGGGAAGCTACAGCAAGGAAACAAAGCCAGCCACGTTTTTTTTTCTGATCCAGTGAATAAATTGGCCTTTTGGCCTTTCATTATGATCACCAAACATTCCTGCAAATATCAACTGCAGCAATGAAGATTAATTGCTTGTAGCAATTAAGCAGCAAGGTGCATCAAGCAGGCATGTTTTATATTATCTCTTCCCCCCACCCCAAGCTGGGTAGCTCATTCAAGGAAGTAATAGAGGAATTTAGCTGAGCTGATCCGATGCCAATAAAGTGGCAAGATGGGCAATAAAATCAAAGGGAACTTAGAACTCGATCCTGGCATGAACCACTTTCATTCTAGATATTGGAATCAAGCTCAAAAAAGAGATGTGATGCAGTGTGCTATCAACAGCTTGCTCTCATTGATCTCAGAATATCAGGCAATTCACACTGGCCCCTGGCATTTGGGGATCCCCTTTCCTGTGGGGCAGTGCTGCTCAAAGTAGTGGTCTGTGAGCCGGTGCTGGTCAACAAGCCACAGGCTGCCAGGTCCCAGAGACTCCAACACAAGCCCAGCTTGGTTGGGATGCTTCAGGGACCAAATATGGTCCCAGTCCCTGGTACAATGGCAGTGGGTATTGCTGGTCCACCACATCAGATAGCTTGAGAAGCACTGCTTTGGAGCACTCCGGAAGTTAGTACTAACCTTTCTCCAAAAGAGAAATTCAGAGCAAACTTAAAGGTTCCTTTGGTCAAGGGAGACCAAAACAGTTATTATAAGACTAGCAGAACTTTTCAGAGGTGTCCACTTCACTCATATGTAGTCCTATCCATCATCAGAACATAAACAGAAAACCAAAGTAACCCCTGTGAACTTGATGGCCAAGTGAGGATTTGAACCCTGGTCTCCCAGGTCTTAGTCTGATACCCTAACCACTATGCAACACTGGCTCTCCGGCAAGGTGCTTTTACTGCAGGGAGAAAGGCAGAACTTAGGAATTCAACCTTCTCCTCAAAATAATCATAAGCCAACAGCAGAATCTATTTAATGGTTTCACTCACAAACAAACTGTGCTTGTTTTCATGCTTTGCAATAGCTTAATCCTGCATGTGATAACATATCCGACAACTGAGTGCATTAAACTGTGACAGCTTTTCACTGACCTAAGCAATTGCATTACGAAAACACCATTAGTGTCTTTCTCCTCCTCGTCTAGTTCTCCCAATCCACCCCCTACGTCTCTCTCCCCCACCTTCTTCTCTCCCCTGTTTGTAAAAAGGCTGGGCTCAATACCACTATTAAATTACTCTTAGAAATATGTCCCTCTAAGAAAATCAATGCACATGTGTTTCAGCACTTGTCACAAATAGATCAACTGGGCAATCTAACACAGATTGTTTTGCCCAGGGGTTTTGATAAATAAAAACGCACATCTTTGTGGTCATTATGGCACCTTGCATTCTCCCACATCCAGACAGCGTTAGCACAGGTAGATTCATGTGGGTCAGGCACTGAGCAGTGCCCCAAACTATCTATTTAGTTTTGGTTTCGTTTTTCACACCAGCTTCCTTCCGTTCAGTGCTTGGCTGTCAATGACTTGCAGGGGCAGAGGAGAAAAGGGAAAGGAAAGAGAGGAAATCAAAAAAGACTCTGGTTGCCTGAGCAATTTGCATACTGGCCAGAGGGTGGCCTATTACGCATTGCCAAAAGAGAGGATCTGCAAAACAGAAGAAAGGGGAAACAAATTTGCATATATTAATTTATATCTATAGACATGCATTTGGAAATAATTACTGTATGCTGTGATTTCAATAAAAATACAATGCACACCAGGGAAGACACCGGGTGACTTGTGTTTCCACTCAGTCTGTTGACTGCTGACCAGCTGCTGCTAATTGTTGATGGGCAATTTCTCCTCTCTCCTTTTATCTTTAAACCAGACTTAGACTGGGCAGCTCTCCAATAGGGGTCACATTTCAACTGGGGACTGTCCACTGACATCCCTTCGAAAATGAGGGCTGTCCTCTGTAAAGTAGGACACAAAGCCACCCCACCTAGCCAACAAAAGATTTGATGTCATTGCAAATTTCAATTTTTTAAGTGAAAAATTCACCCCCACCCTCTCTCACGCACAAATGTCAGCTCAGTTGTAAGAAGATGCAGAAAGCTTCCTGGGGCACAGGGATTTTTTCCCCTTTGGTCACCAGAAATATAAAAGTTTGGCTGATCTCTAGTGAGGTGCACAAAAAGCTTTCTGGACTCAACCACTCAGGGTTACCCCCAACGCTAGTCCTACTCAGAGCAGTCTCTTAGGTGAGTCCTAAGGGGTAGGTGGTTGAGTGAGGGAGTTGGATGGGCAGGGTGCGTGAGCAAAGTGAGCCATGGCAGGGCATGTAAACACACACACACCCCTTCAAATTTAAGCAGTCAAATTTTGAATGTGAAAATTCAAATTCAAATTTTGATTCTTAAAAACTCAAAAGCATTAGACTCGTTGGCTTCTCTTACTGGAAAGGAAGATGGTTTAAGTAACTCTTAATTGTTTTGATTTGGACAGGCATCCATGGGCAGTGTCAGAGGAAGGGCATGGTGGGGGCAAGAGCACCACCCTATAAGAAGCTCGCTCCCAGTTGCCTTTCCCCAATTGTTGGACTCCTGTCAAAAGATATAATTTCATTTTAATTTAATTCTAGAGATCTTAACAACTCACCCATCTAGAATACAACTCACCCACCTAGAAATATACTTTGCTCCTTCTGTACTCTTCTTCAGATCCCACCCCTGGTGCCTCTTATCCGTCAGGGCATAAGTTGTCGTATGCTACCCTCTATCAATCTTTGTCAAATATTACACATCATTGCATTTGAGCTATCAAATACTGGATTCATATGCTATTAGATATCAAATACAAATACTCCTTGAATATTCAGGAAATATTTGAATATTTGAGGCAGATACAGTAGGAGTTTGTCATCAAATGTCACAGGAGATAATTTTTGGAAGCAAATTAATTTTTGCTCCTGATGCAGATAGGGCACTAGGAGCATTCTTGGAGTGCCTCATATCATGAGAAAGTCCAAAAATACTTCTGAACACATTACAGGAAAGTTATATCCCTAATAACGAGGCAAAATACTTTGTACAATGTCAATTTTCTACCATTCGCTTCTGTTCCAACATCATTCTTCCTTCCACCTGCCTGTTTTGGGTAAAATCAGGACAGAGATGGATTTCTTGCTGGCTAATTAAATCCTCACATGTTAATGAACCCCCTGCACTTTGCTGCTCTGCAATGTCTGTGGCCTCCTAGAAATTAATAAGAACTTTAATCATTGAGAGACTTGAAAGGTCAGCACTGTCTATAGCTTCCCAAACAGAGAAGGCAATGGAATCATATCATATCAGGTTTTTAAGCTATCAAGCTAAGAAGCTACAGGGGATGTTTAATGAACGGGGAAACAAATTGAGAGACTTGGCTCCTGTTGTGCCAGGGAAAAAAATGGGGGGGGGGCAGAGTTGATTGTCATTAAATGTTCTGCCTTCATTGGTCTGTATAACCTTCTACAAGTTTGTTTGTTCTGACATTCCCCTCTGACCCTCCATCATAAGAAAACATACACAACATAATAACTGAATCAGGGCACATTCAAACATTTGAGACGCTGTTACAATACCACTGTCTTCCTCCACAGAATTCTGGGAGCTGTAGTTTGTTAAGGATGCTGGAAGCCTCTCCTAGAGTTACAATTCCCAGAATTCCCTGGGAAGAAGGGTTGATTGTTAACTCTAGGAACTGCAGCCCTGGGAGGGGAATAGGGGTTGCCCAATAACTCTGAGAACCCTTAATGAACCACAGCTCCCATGATTCCTTAGGGGAAGGGATGCCTGTTTACAGTAGCATCATAGTGCTTTAAATGTATGGTGTGAATGTGGCCTCAGTGGTGTTCTGGTGAAATAATGCCGTATTTGTGCTAGGTTTGCAGGATAAGCTCCTTATGCACTGGTGCAGGAAGAGGAGTTCAGGGGGAGTGCACCGCCCCCAGCAGCGTGATCTCGGTGGAGTGCCATCGTGGTCCCCCCCCCGCCCACACTGGGTGCCATGCCCCCACAGGAGGCATGCCATGCCCCCAGGACACACGTAATCCCCGCCTGCTCTCCGCCCCCCGGTGCCAGAGCAAGAAGCTCCGCCACTGTCCTTATGTAAGTGTCAACAGGATTGTGGCCCAAGAGTTACCTTCACATTGTGAAGGGATTGCAATATGGAATCCGAAATCAGTAAGAAGCACAGAATCATAGAGTTAGAAGGGGTCCTAGTGGTCATTCAGTCCAACCTCCTACTTGACACCAGGATCTGGAGCTACAATGTCCCCAACAGCTGGCTGTCAAGGCTCTGCTTCATAAGAGCAGGACCAAGCCCTGAGTCAGTCCCCATCTGGGGACAATGAGCCAGGATCCCACAATGACGCTGAGTTCAGCCTCTGACGTTGAGGTTGAACAGGTCCCAAGCCAAAGGGAAAGGCAGCAGCTGAAACCCAGCTAATCTGAAGAAATGCCCAACTGCAGACAAGGACTTGTTGGGAGAAAAGTTCTCATGGGGAGTAAGACCCTCAGGTGCTGCCTTTCCCTCTTCTCCCTTGTAGAAGGTGCCATTTTAAAAAATCACAATCCTTAAACTTTAGTTTGATTCACCAGTAAACACTTGGGATAGAATTTGGTCTTGCTATCAATGAGCATCTAGCATCGGCGGCAGCAGCTAGGAACATTCCTGCTCACCAAATCGTACTCTTCGAAGGAATCAGCCATCTGTTGTGTTTCAGAAACCTTCTCCCCACCCCACCCAGCTCCGCAAATATCTCCAGAGGCTCCTAGGAGATACAGGCGAGATGATCACCAAGGGCAATTGAGGGAAGAAATGCAGAACTTCTTCTCCAAGCTTAATGCTTAAACTCCCTTAATATTCAGAGTAAGGTTTTTGCCGAGAGCTCTTTTGGGGGACGTGTATCATAATCATCACTATAATAAATACAATTAAGGCCTCTCGGCAGCAGTAAAAGGGAAATCTAATAATTACACCTGCTGCAAATTCCACAGGCCCCTCAAGATGCAGTTTCTGCCCTCGCCCTTTGCCACTGCCAAATCCCTCTCCAGCAATCCTAGCAAAGGGGAGGCAGACGCACCCCGTTGACCTCCTGACTGACAAGGCATTTCGTCGCTTTGCCTTGAACCACTGGGCTGCTTGACAGTAATAGGTGCATGAAGAGGTGAGCCTGCCTCATTGCACTTCACCTCAGCCGAGAGCACAGGCTAGTTCCAGAACAGATGAAGCACACAGCTCACTTCGGGGACAGGGGTGGCAGGTGGGGAAGAGGGAAGGACAAGCACAGAAGAAGTCAGGCTTCTTTCCAAATTGCTGTTGGAGGTTTCGTGGGGGTGAACATTGCTTCTGCCTGCAAAGACATTAATGTCCAGGTGCAGGAGAAGGGACTGTAAGCATGCACCTTATGCATGGGACTGAGAGGGCATGAACTGGTTCATTTCTGTCCCATTTGCATTTTTTGCATTTATTACATTTATATGCCACCTATTTTCCTCCAAATTGGGACGCGGCTGGCGCTGTGGGTTAAACCACAGAGCCTAGGACTTGCTGATCGGAAGGTCGGTGGTTTGAATCCCCACGACGGGGTGAGCTCCCGTTGTTCGGTCCCAGCTCCTGCCAACCTAGCAGTTTGAAAGCATGTCAAAATGCAAGTAGATAAATAGGTACCACTCTGGCGGGAAGGTAAATGGCATTTCCGTGGGCTGCTCTGGTTCACCAGAAGCGGCTTAGTCATGCTGGCCACATGACCCAGAAGCTGTACTCCGGCTCCCTTAGCCAATAAAGCAAGATGAGTGCAGCAACCCCAGAGTCGGCCATGACTGGACCTAATGGTCAGGGGTCCCTTTACCTATTTTCCTCCAAGGAGATCAAAGTTGTGTTTGGAGTTCTTCCCGTCCTCATTTAATCCCCATAATAACCCTGTGAGGTACGTTAGGCTGAGAGGCAGTGACTGGCTTCCAAGAGCACCCACCGAGCTTCATGGTCTCCCAGGCCATAGTCTGATACTCTAAGTACTGGTACTCTACAACATTGTCCCTCTTCTGCACTTTTCTGCCACTTCTGCACATTAACACTCATAAATACATATTGTTTCCATTTCAATTTCTTTCTTTCTCTCTAATACATATTTTTGAGTGCATTTTTTTCTCAAAACTTGGATTTCTAAATGTGTGTAGGGGTCATTACAGGCAGGACAACTCTTAGATATTTAAGGTCAGTCACAATTAGGGTTGCTGGATTTATAGGTGTGGTGGGAAGTCTTTTTGCATCTCACAGACCAACCATTTGCCTGGACTAGATGGGACACAAGACCTACCCACTCTGGAAGAATGGCAGATGCAAGTAATGGACTATATGGAATTGGCTGAAATGACCGGCAGAATCCGAGACCAGGGAGAAGAGTCGGTGGAAGAAGATTGGAAGAAATTTAAAATCTATCCACAGAAACACTGTAAAATTATTGAATGTTAATGACGTTGGAATGAAACGAAGTGGTTCTAGTAATAAGGCAAAATAAGAATATGCAAAAATGGATTGGTAGTAGATGAAAATTTGAAGTTAAAATATGTGAGGATAAACAATTAAGGGTAAATTAAGAAGGTATGAATTTGCTGAACAAATTTTTAAATGGAATACAAAAAAGGGAGGTGTGAGGAAGTCATGAAAATAAGTAAATGAATGTAAGATATTATAAAAGAGGGATTTTTAGTTTTTATTTTTTTTTCTTCTTTGTATGTTGAATTTTGGTTTTTGTATTTTTGTATTTTTTCTGTTTGTGTTTTGTTGTTTTGTAACTCTTTTTTGTTAAAATTTAATAAATATTATTTTTAAAAAAGAAAAAGACTAGATGGGACCTTAGCAAAGTGAGTAGAGTAATGAGTGTAAATTTTACATTTGTACAGTAGGCCATTACAAAAAAATTACACATTTTAAAGATATTTTGATACTTGTTTTGGGTACCAAAATCTGCACTGCAATTTTTAAGGAAGCTTGAAATTCAGTAGAAACCTATGTTTTGGTGCACACAGTAGCCCAGTAGTGGGCTGGGTTGGTTTTTATCAGAATTGACAATGGCATTTCTAGGGATGAGCATGCAACCCAGCTCAATTATTAGAGCCCTTCTATATACAGTAGACGCTTGGGTTGTGAATGTGATCCGTGTGGTATGCACGTTAGCAACCCGCAGCATTTGTAACCCGTAGTGGCGCATCTGCACACATGCAGGCTGCAATTCAGCACTTCTGCGCATGCGCGACCCCCAAAACCTGGCTGTGGCCCATTCTGGTACTTCCGGGTTTCAGCGGGTCCATAACCTGAAAAAACACGTCTGTAATGCGAAGCATCTGTAACCCGAGGTATGACTGTAGTCAGATGTGTGAGTGAGGGGGTGGAAGCACATGAGAGTCCTCTGAAACCTATATTGTTTCAGAATAGATGTTTGGGTGGGTTGCAGGTTTGAATGTTTCCAATTCAAGAAAGAAAGAAAGAAAGAAAGAAAGAAAGAGAGAGAGAGAGAGAGAGAGAGAGAGAGAGAGAGAGAGAGAGAGAGACATGTTGGGGAGAAGGCAGGCTGAAACACCTTCCAGTAACAGGATAGCAAGCAAGGTGGGTTTTCCTTTTCATTTACATGAGGTAGGCTTCAATCTTCAGTTTCCACATCTGCATCCACATGCTATCCTGGGACAGCTGAACCCAGTGCTGTTTCTGAATGGGCATGCTAATCCATAGAATTTCTCCCACACCCTGTCTCCATAACAAAGTTAAATTACATTCAGTGTTCAGTCCCAGAATGATAACAAACAGAAAGTCGTTGAGCATGTGCAGAGTTCCCCCAATAAAAAAATTACCACCATGAATCCAAACACATCTGATCTCAAGGGGACATTACTTAAATATTTAGAGTTAGTCGCATTTAGAGGTGATCATGGTGTAGAGCTTTATTATTATTATTATTATTATTATTATTTTAAATTCTCACAAGGAGAGGAAAACAAGTGTTAGAATTCAAGAGATTTTTCAAACTGATGGCTCATCTAGCCCAGCATCCTGTTCTCACAGTGGCCTACTAGATGCCTGTGGGAAACCCACAAGCAAAACTCAAGCATAAGAGCAACTCTCCTCTCCTGTGGCTTCCAGAAACTGGTACTGAGAAGCATTACTGCCTCCAACAGTGCTGAGAGAACACAGCCATTGTGAACAGTAGCCACCGATAGCCTTAATCTCCTTCATGAATTTGTCTAATCCTCTTCTAAAGCCATTCAAGTTGGTGGCCGTCATTGCCTCCAGTGGGAGCAAGTTTCCCAATTTAACTCTGTGCTGTACAAAGAAGACGCCTTTCCTTTTATCTGTCCTGAATAATAGTTGCTCAGAAACATTTTTGGGGAGGCTCCATCCCTCAGTAGGAGAGTGCTATGGTTTGTATGTACACATTCCCAACTCTGCTCTCTGCCGTCTCCACTTAAGAGGATTGAAGCAGGACTGGTGGGAGGTGTGCATGGGGGGGGGGGGGGATTCTCTGCCTTCATATCTTGGAGGAGAACTGCCAATCAGAGGAGACAGTGCTGAACTAGATGGGCCAATGGTCTGAGACAGCTTCATATCATATATCCTGATGAGTTGTGAGTGTCTATAATCTTACAGGGTAGCTGTCTGCCATCGGAGCAGTCTGGCTTTGCAGACATAATGTGTGGCTCTGCAGAGGTAATGACCAATCACACAATCGTGGGGGGTGCAGGTGGCTGAAAAACTCCTGCAATCTGATAAGGATTATTATTTTTTAAATGCAAATCCTGAGATAGCTGTCTCTGGATCCCAGCTGAGGAAATCCACTTTGTAACTAAGCCCCCCACCCCCACCCCCAAAAAATTACTAGTCAGCAGGGTGCTGGATGGAGAGCTGCATATCTATGCTGAATGCAGCTGAATTTTCTACTCTCATAGGTCACAGTCTCTATGTTGGGTGGCAGCTTGCATGCTCAGCTGGAAGCAATTCTTGGTTGCAATACAGCCCTACCACTAGGCAGGAGGAGATGACTGCTTCAAGTGGCAGTTGGTGGGGGACTGCGGCAGCAGCATTCTGACTCTTCCTCCTGATTTCCCTAGTGGCAACCCTTCTGTTGGATGGCAGAGCTGTGTATCTCATGTGGCCACCCAAAAAACTAGTATGTTGCCGTCAGATGCAGTGGACGACACTAGCTCATTGCCACTACTGAAATAAGCTTCAGCCACCAGGAATGGAATGAAAGGAGTGATGGGATTGCAGGCATTGTCCTTTGCCTCAGGAAGCAAAATGAGGTCCAGAGAACTTTGCAGGGTGTGTAGAAAGCAGGCGGGAATCATCAAATGAAGCTGAAAGTTGGAAGATTTGGGGCAGACAAAAGAACTTCTTCATACATCCCTATACTATGGAATTCACTGCCACCACAAGGGGTGATAGCCACTGTCAGAGTCACCCGTGGTCCCAGCTCACAAGAGACCAAAGTCCACTCCAGCTTATGTACAAAAGCTTTTATTCAAGAACATCAGTAGCTTTAGATCCGAGGTCCGTGACCCTACGTCTCTTACCCTTAGACCGCTGAAGTCCCCTCTGACTCGCTCCCCCCTCGACACCAGTTTAAGAGGCTTGTACTGGTCCACCTCTTTCTCTCTTTCCTTTTCCGCAGGGTCTTTCTGCCCCCCTGTGTTCTCTCCCTTCGGGACTCTCCCGAGGCTGAATCCTCTGCCGCCTCCTCCCCCCTCCTTCGGGCTTTGGGACCAGGCTCCTCCCCAGGACTCTCTTCATTTCCGCGCGCCTCCCATTTTGAACTTGGCGCGCTTACGTTGCTCTTGACCTTCCTTTCGACAGTTACATTGCCCTCAATACTACTTTCCTCCCCTTCCGGCAGCACGTTTTGCCCTGATCTCCTTCCCCTCTCTGCTTCCTGTTCTGCTCCTTCTGACACACTGGTCACTCCTCCCCCCTCACTCCGTTCCAGCGGAGCAGCCGGTCTCGCTCTCCAACTCCCACTGGGGGTTCCCCCTTCCTTTCCCTGCTCCTGACTGCTTCCCCCTCTAGCTCCCCTTGGCTTGACCAGAGGGGCTCCCTTTTGGGAGTCCTCCGATTCACTGGACGGACTCATGGACAATCTTGGGTCATTGTCATCCTCTTCCTCGTCAGTCTGGAATCCTTCCCCCTCACTCTGCGTCTCTCTCCCTGAACCCCTGACATCCACTAAACGTGGATGGCATTAAAAGAAGATTCATTGAAATTCATGGAGGACAAGGTTATCATTAACTACTAGTCATGATGGCTATGTTCTTTTTCCACTAGTAAAGTCAATATACTCTTGCACTTGTGTGATGTTGGCCAGCTTCCCATGGGCATCTGCTTGGGCAATGTGAGGTTAGGATACTGGATGGGATGGGCCTTTGACCTGATCCAGCAGGACTTTCCTCATAGCTCTGCAATGCCTTGGGATGGCTATGCCATGTAAAGGTAAAGGTAAAGGGACCCCTGACCATTAGGTCCAGTCGTGACCGACTCTGGGGTTGTGGCGCTCATCTCGCTTTATTGGCCAAGGGAGCCAGCGTACAGCTTCCGGGTCATGTGGCCAGCATGGCTAAGCCGCTTCTGGCGAATCAGAGCAGTGCACGGAAACGCCATTTACCTTCCCGCTGGAGTAGTACCTATTTATCTACTTGCACTTTGATGTGCTTTCGAACTGCTAGGTTGGCAGGAGAAGGGACTGAGCAACAGGAGCTCACCCCGTCACGGGGATTTGATCTGCCGACCTTCTGATCAGCAAGTCCTAGGCTCTGTGGTTTAACCCACAGCGCCACCCATGTCCCTGGCTATGCCATGAGACAAAAGCAATTCCTAAAAGAAGAGGGCCTAAAGTAGTCCCAGGACATGAAGACATAGCAGCTAACTCCGAAGGGCTGAGGTCCCTTCAGCTCCCCAAAGTTAATAGGTATTTTTATTCAAATGGTGTGTGTGATCAATTATGTGGGGTGGGGCTTAACTGCCCCCATATTTATTCAAGTTGGCACCCCTGCATGAAGAAGTGGGATGGGGCTTGGGGCAAGTTCTGTCACCTGTGGCAGGGACTCTGGAGAGAGTGTGTGTGTGATGTTTGCCTCCCCCAACTCCTGAGATGCCCAACTCCACTTTCAAGCCCTGTCTCTCGGGGCCCAGAACATCTGCTGGTTTATAGGCGTCTGAGTTACAGAGGAACGACCCAAGAGCTCTAATGTCCTCCCCGTTTAAAAAGAGGGAAATTATCTGCAAGTCTAGGAATATCTTCATTAAAAATGCATTTAGCTCTGGAGCCCTACGAAAGAGAGACCTGTAATACATGAAAGATTAGCCCCAGATTGCTGATTGGACTATTTCACATCATTATGGTAATTAGGCTCGCAAGGCTGTTGTGCTGACACCGACACTTTCCGCGATACTTGCCTTTGTATTGGATTTAAGGTGGTCCCCCCCACCACAATTCCCTAGCTGCCTGCTCTCCACTGAAAGCCTAACCCGCCCCCGTCCTCAGCTCCCCCTTCCAACTCTCCACCTCTGTGCCAGCTTTTTGCTTCATGAATATGGATTGTGATCCATTCTGAATTCCTACATGCTCTCATCCCCCACAGTCACCTTCCCTCCATCCTCCCCGTTCCCTGGCTTCCTATGCCAACCTCAGCCCGACTGGTGCAAAAGGAGAGGGGAAGAAATTAATGGTAATTACAAGGTGCAAGTGGATATTACAGCTCTCAATCTGATTGCCAGTAAAAACCAAATAAAAATGGAACTTAATCAGCCAATTATAAAAGCAGAGAATAAACAAGGCGAGATACTTTGCTTGCCCTTGACACTTGTTTCTGCTGGGTTTTCTGCATGTGCCATCTCACCGATATCAGGAGCCAGCACGGTGGCACAGAGTGGCAGGAGACTGTCTGGGAGGAGCCTGTGTGGCACAGGCAGATGTCAACTGAGAGGTTCTGTCTATGCTTTTAAAGCAGGCCTGCACAATTTGTGATATATCCAGTCAAATGCAGCCATTTATACCTCTGGCAGACCCCCAATGCTCTCAATAGCAGTGCAAGTCGATGCATTTACTTGGGAATAAGGATGGGCTGCAACGGCCAATTACGGTTTCTCTCTGTTTCCCACTTTACCCTTCTTAAGTTCAGTTCTCCACATTTCTAGGGTTGCCATACATCCACTTTTTCAAGGACATGTCCTCTTTTTCAGGGGTAAAATTTCTGTCCAGGAGGATTTTTTTTAGTTGGGGGGACCCATACTTCAAGATCCAAAGGGGAATTCTGATCATCTTCTTGCTGCTGCGTTAATGTCCAAATCAGTCCAAACAGAGTTCATAATTCTATCCCTCTTATCTTGCTGTTTCCACTTCACATCTTGTTCATATATTTTCTCTTTTTTTTCTTTATGATCTCTTCTGATAGTCTCCTCAAGCCGATAAACACCAATAGTAATAATAATCCTGTGTGAATTTTCCGTTCCGTTCAACAATATTTAAAATTTGGCTTTGTAATTCGGAATTTATATGATGTGATTTAATTTGATGTGATTGGCCAGTTAATAAAAAATATTTTTTAAAAAAGGAGGATTTTTTTTAATTTGCCAAAACATCTGGAGGTGTTGGAGTGGGATACCTTTTATGTTGCATCAGTACTAGACAATCAACTGCAAAGCATATACATTCTGTACAAGTTTTTGCGTGGTGCAGGAAAGGACCAGGTCCTTGTTTCTGTATATTTTGAAGTGAATAATAATAATAATAATAATAATAATAATAATAATAATAATAATACAGTGGTACCTCGAGTTACATACGCTTCAGGTTACATATGCTTCAGATTACAGACTCCACTAACCCAGAAATAGTACCTCGGGTTAAGAACTTTGCTTCAGGATGAGAACAGAAATCATGCTCTGGCGGTGCGGCAGCAGCAGGAGGCCCCATTAGCTAAAGTGGTGCTTCAGGTTAAGAACAGTTTCAGGTTAAGTACAGACCTCCAGAATGAATTAACTACTTAACTTGAGGTACCACTGTAATAATATTTTATTTATACCTCACCCATCTGGCTGGGTTTCCCCAACCACTCTGGGTGGCTACCAAGTGAATATTAAAAACACAATACAGCATTAAACATTAAAAACTTCCCTAAACAGGGCTTCCTTCAGATGTCTTTTAAAGGTAAGATAGTTGCTTATTCTTGACATCTGGTGGGAGGGTGTTCCACAGGGCAGGCACCACTACCGAGAAGGCCCTCTCAGTGGCGTAGCGTGGGGGGTGCCAGGGGTGCCGGCCGCACCGGGCGCAACTTGGGCAGGGGCGCACTCGCACTAGCAGCTCTCTGCCCCTACTAAAATCCACTGGTTAGGGAGCCCGCGCTCGCTCGGCTTGGCGAGGAGGTCGCAGAAGGGGGAGAGCAAAGCCTTCTGCCGCTGGCAAAAAAAGGAGAGGAAGCCGGGCGGGCGGGCGGGCGGGCTGGCTCGCGGGGGTCTGGCTGCGCCTGCTGCTGCCGTTGCCGCTGCTGCCGGGCTTTGACAGCTTGGCGAAGCGGAGGGAGAGGTAATTGCATCTCTCTTTCCACTGGCCGCCTGGGTAGTGAGCCGAGCGGAGCAGGGAGTCTGGCGAGGGGGCGGGAAGAGACTTTCCCCCCTTTTTCCCACCTCGCCTGGTCAAAAAGGAGAGCGGAGTCTCCTCAGGGTGCCCTCAGGCAGGGCAGGGCAAGGCAAGCAGAGCGAGGAGGAGAGAGAGGGGAAGGGGGGGGAGCAGCCAGGAAACGATGCGGTGTGGAGGGGGAATCAATTAAGGAGAGAAGCCTCGCTGCTGCTGCTGCTTGGGAGAGTAAATTACTGTACTTGCCTTGCCCCGGGTTAGGGGGCGCAAATTATTTGCCTTGCCCCGGGTTGGGGGGCGCAAATTACTTGCCTTGCCCCGGGTGCTGATAACCCACGCTACGCCGCTGGGCCCTCTGCCTTGTTCCCTGTAACCTCACTTCTCACAGTGAGGGAACCACCAGAAGGCCCTCGGCGCTGGACCTCAGTGTCCGGGCAGAATGATTGGGGTGGAGGCCGTTCAGGTATACTGGGCCAAGGCCATTTAGGGCTTTAAAGGTCAGTACCAACACTTTGAATTGTGCTCGGAAATGTACTGGGAGCCGGTGCAGTGTTGTATGGTCTTGGTGGCCACTCCAAGTCACCAGTCTAGCTGCCGCATTCTGGATTACTTGCGCCCACTTCTGCACCCTCTCCCCTCACCAGGCACTGGCAAATGTGTCCTCTTTTTTGCACTTCAAAATATGGCAACCCTACACATTTCCACATCAGTTGGTGATTTTCAAACAAAAGTCCTTCTGAACATTCTTTGGTGTTTTAGTGTGACTTACTCCTAATGTACATAACTATGTATGCAATCTTGCAGAACATAAAGCCTGATGGCTGAATGTTAAAGTGAAAAACAGCTCCATATAAAGTACAAGGAGTATTCTTATATCATACAGTAAAAATGGGTTGAGTAAATTGGATATGGTTGGATGTGGTGAGGTGCTTGGGTGGTAGAAGGAGGTTGGGTAAAGGATGAACTGCTAAGGTGATGTATATTTTGCCTATATAGCAGGAAAAGCTCTTTCAGACTCTTTGAACTCATTCACATTGCTGAATGAAGTCTGACCAATTGGGAATTTTGTGTAAGCCTCTGTACTTGAACCCCCAGGGGGGATTTCCCCCACAGTGGCCACTGTGAGAACAGCATGCAGGATTAAATGCACCACTGGCAAATTTCTTCTTATTTCCTTGCATTCTCTTCTTATGCTCTTGTGAGAATGTTAGCAACTGGTTCTGGCATGTATTCCTATTGTTGCTGCTAAATATTAAATTAAATGCTGAAATTGACCTTTTGGTTGCATTTGGGCTTGGGTGTGTGTGTGTGTGGGGGGTGACATTTGCAAGACAGTTTGAACCAGTTACCAGCAATCAGCCTTTTACAACCCCAGTCCCTGACCTCTTCCCTCTTTTCTCACCAGGTCTTTACAAATTTCTCTCTCCCCCTTCCATTTCAGACGGTGGCACTGAAAGTCTGGAGGGTCTTCAGACATGCTCAGAGATTCCATTTTAAAATAACATTTACAATTCTATTTTCCATGCCACACTCCTCTCCGGATATGTATCAATGTAGTTCTTTCTCCTCCCCTCTATTCATCCATCTATCTATGTATCCACCTGACACGTTCCTTAATTACCTGCCCATTAGGTTCTCTCTCTCTCCCCAGCTGCACATTTTATCCTTTCTCTGATTACTGTGGAGAATTAGTGTTTTCTTCTTCTTTTTTTTACTCAGTAAAAGACCACAGAGAAAAAGCATACATGTAATTCTCCAAGCATCACTGAGGAGGATGAGCTGTTTCCTGGCACACTTAAGGGATCTTCTGCTAGTTCCCACTTGTGGGAGGAGAGACTTGATTAATGGAAAAAAGGACAACAACATCTAGGAACAGGGATGTAACCAGGTCAGCACCCTTTAGGGATCCAGCTGTGATGGAATGCTGCCTTATGTCTGTAGATCCATGAGAAAGAAAATGAGACTTAGTGCCAGCCTTAGTCATTTTATTTATGTCACACAGAGATCTATGTTGTAGGCACTGGAAATGTAACTGCTCTCTAGAATAGGTGTGGGGAACCTGTGGCCCTCCTGATGCTGTAGGACTCAAAATCCCATCAGCCCCAGTCACCAGGCCCAGAAATCAGTGATGGTGGGAGTTGTAGGCTAAGAGCTGAACTAGATGTTTTATTATATATCTATATCTGCATTTAATATGCACACACTCACACACAATGTAAATAGCATCGGCTAGGGATGGAAAAGTGCTGATGGTTATTAATTGTGATTGCAACAGGAATGGGGGGCGGGATTTCAACATTTTCCTCTTCTGCAGGGGTCCTAAGGAAAACACATCTTCTGAAACTGGTATTAACTTTGAGGAGGGAAATGCTCAGGACTCTCCAAACCCAACACTTAAAGCTGATGCACATGTTAAATGCAAAGATGCATCTACAGTGGTACCTCGGGTTAAGTACTTAATTCATTCTGGAGGTCCGTACTTAACCTGAAACTGTTCTTAACCTGAAGCACCACTTTAGCCTATGGGGCCTCCTGCTGCCACCACGCCACCGGAGCACGATTTCTGTTCTCATCCTGAAGCAAAGTTCTTAACCTGAAGCACTATTTCTGGGTTAGCGGAGTCTGTAACCTGAAGCGTATGTAACCTGAAGCATATGTAACCTGAAGCATATGTAACCCGAGGTACCACTGTAATGTTATGTCTAGTTTGGCCCTGAGATTGATTCTATCAAAGAACTGGACATGCACACATATAACCTGTGAAAGCCACTTGGGCATTGTTTCTATCTATGCTTCAGTTATGCATTCCAGATGCCAGGGCTATCTCCCACACTGAAGAACAGGTGATTCGGATGAAGGCTGTAGACCAGTGACAGAGCATCTGCTTTGCATACAGAAGGTCCCAAGTTCAATCCCTAGTGTCTTCAGGTTGGGTTGAGAAAGATGCCATCTGAAACCCTGGAGAGTTGCCGCCGGTTAGTGCTGACTTCGCAGAGCTACATGGATCAGTAGTCTGACTCGGCAAAAGGCAGCTTCCCGTGTTCTGATGATTCATTCAGCCATCCCACCCAAACTTCCGCTTCTGTATCCTCAGGGTTCGCAGCTACAAAGGCGCACAGCCACGATGTCAAAGCAAGACCCAACAACACAGTTGGGATCTGCTATTTATACACAGCTATGCTGGTGAGATCCAAATAAGCCTGGCTGAGACTGCTGAGAAACCCACAATATAATTCAGAACAGTGGGAGCCTGGCCTTGCCTGGGTTATTATTATACTTTTGCCTGATTGCGGTGGGGGCATCTGAAGTTCACAGAGCCCACCTGTGGTTGTTTTCCCCCATTTCCTTACTAAAGCTGCAGACGTCGTCTCGGATAATGAAACCTTAATTTTGCGCAGCGTTTCATGCATGTCTCCGGAGCCATAAAGCTGTCTGGGTACATGTATATGAGAGCAATTGGGCAAATAACTGCAATTATGCTTGGCATTGCTGGCTCCCCCCACCCCCACTTCTTTTTATCTTTTTTTTCCATTTCCATTCTTCGTCTTTGCAATGGGGGGGGGGGGAATGTGAGTGGGAAATTTAAAAAGCCAGAGGTTAATGGGCTTGGCTATCAACTGCAGCCAAAGAAACAATCCAGAGCAAAAAGCTCTTTCTTTTCCACCCTTTTTCTTCTTTCAGCAAGAGGAATTAAGCGTCTAAAGCACGTATGGGAATCCAGGTAGAAATGATCTGTAGTCAAAAGGGGAAGCATCTGCATTTTTAAACCCACAGGTGACAAGCTGCCCCTCTGCCGTGGTTTCAATCGCTGACAGACAAGCTCGGCTATTTTCAGTCGCGTTAACACAGCTGTGTCAGTCTTTCCCCGAATCTGCTCTGCTCCATCAGACTCATCAACAGACACCACAGTGCCATCCTCACTGGTGCTCAGATTTATTCTAATTGCATGCCATAAATAGCCATTACATCCCACTCAGCTTTCCCTGTCCTGAGAAAATCGGGGGGGGGGGGGTGTAAAGGAAGCGCTTTTCCGGAGCCACTTTGTCTGTCATTTATTTATAAGTCAGTGTTGTTACTGTTCTGCTGCAGTTCACCTTCTTATTTTCTGTAGGAAAAATATAGGAATTGGCCATAAGCTGAGTCCATCCATCTCATAATTGTTTACCTGATTTCCAGAAGCACTTCAGAATTTAAGACAAGGTGCTTTCCCTGCCCTCCACTCCAGCCCTATCAGAAGATGCCAAGGACTAGACCCAGGAACTTTTTCAAACAAGGCATATCCTTCCCAAAGCAGAGGCAGCTCTAGGGGAGTGTGAGCAGTGCAGCTGCACCAGGTATGGATTTTCTGGGTTGCTGGATCAGGCTCTGCCACTATTACTCCAGTGTAAAGTGAGAGATGGGGTTCAGATTTTGGCGCCACTAAAATTTGAGTCACCAAGGTCCACCACTGCCTTAAAGTTTCCTTTCCTTTCCTTTCCTTTCCTTTCCTTTCCTTTCCTTTCCTTTCCTTTCCTTTCCTTTCCTTTCCTTTCCTTTCCTTTCCTCTTTCCTTTCCTTTCCTTTCCTTTCCTTCCCTTCCCTTTCCTTTCCTCTTTCCTTTCCTTTCCTCTTTCCTTTCCTCTTTCCTTTCCTTTCCTTTCCTTTTTTTGGTACCTGTCCTTCCTCCAAGCCCAGAGGTTTCATAGGTGAAAGTGAACCTGGCATATTATTTGCACAATACATTAAAAAGCAAAAAAATGATGTAAGGCAGAGAATGATACCTTTCCTCTAATATGTCATCGATTGGCTGCTTCAGTGTTTTAGTGGCAGAATTCAAAGCAACAAACGGTTTATCACCTTGCTGGCTTTGCAAAAACGAATGTCACAGTTAGAGATCACTTTCCCAATTTTATTTGGCTCATAACTTGCTTTTCTCATCAAACGGAATAACAAACAGTAGTGAAAGTGGAGTGTCAGTTCCTGGTAGGACAAGCATCCAGGACTGTTTGGATGGGACCACTGACCACAACTGCATACCCTCAAATGTTCCTCAGATGAAAATAGGGACATTTATCACTTCCGCCCACAACTGACCCTCCTCAGCCCCCCTTTTTGGGTGTCACCCCAAAATTAAGACTCATTTCACTCCACTCCCCCTTTCTTCCCACCCAGGGCAGCCCTGTCCTCTGCCTGCCCCTCAGAGCCAGTGCATCACACAGGGCTGGGTCTCAGCGGCGGCAGCCTCTCTCATCCTCACCCACTCTCCAGCAGCTTCTATGAGCTGCCCAAGGGAGGAGGCCAGCAGTAGTGGCCATAGAGAGGCCATGGAGAGGCTGCAGGGAGCTCCCTTGCAACTGTAGCCACCACAGCCACCATCACTCAAGGCAAGCACCAGCTCATCTTCCTCCCTGAACTTGACAGCAGCCAGGGAAAATAGGGACATTCTGGGATCAACATCACCTTACCGACAAAGGTCCGTACAGTTAAAGCTATGGTTTCCCCAGTAGTGATGTATGGAAGTGAGAGCTGGACCATAAAGAAGGCTGATTGCTGAAGAATTGATGCTTTTGAATTATGGTGCTGGAGGAGACTCTAGAGAGTTCTGTGGACTGCAAGAAGATCAAGCCTATCCATTATTAAGGAAATCAGCCCTAAGTGCTCACTGGAAGGACAGATCCTGAAGCTGAGGCTCCAATACTTTGGCCAACTCATGAGAAGAGTCCCTGGAAAAGACCCTGATGTTGGGAAAGATGGAGGGCACAAGGAGAAGGGGACAACAGAGGACGAGATGGTTGGACAGTGTTCTCGAAACTACCAACATGAGTCTGACCAAACTACAGGAGGCAGTGGAAGACAGGAGTACCTGGCGTGCTCTGGTCCATGGGGTCACGAAGATTCAGAAATGACTAAATGACTAAACAACAACAACCATATATACTTGTATATCTGCACTATATTCCATACATGTGAATTATTGTTGTTGATGATGTTACATTGAGGATACTACCTTTGAAGGAAACTCAGCTATCTACAAACCTCAGTGAAACTTTACAGCCCTCCAGCAAAGTCGAAATATCTATTAGTATATGCATAGTGGCTGTATCACATAGCCATGCCTGCAGCCACCTACATTTTCCTTGGGATATCTATTTACCCAGAGAGATGTGAGCAACTAGGATACACACAAAAAACCTGGCTATTTTCCCAGCCAAAGAAAGTGCCGTTCAAGGGTAGAGCGGGCCATGTTTCACAGATCATATAATTTATAGACAGAGAGGCTCCATTAAGACCACGGAATGAATCCCCTTGCAAATGGAGGAGAGAGAATGCAGATATTAAAACTCATCCTCTTCTTGGTCTTAGCCAAAGTCTTAAATGGCTGCACATTAAGAGCGGTTTTTACAGGAGTACAATAAAGAGAAGGCACACAGTCAGGTGCCATCTTACAGTGGCTCAGCTCTGTTGCAAGTGAAGAGGTTGCCATATCTTTACTCCATATCTGGATTTGGCCCCACAGCAGAGGGCTTTTGTAGCAAAAACAAAACCGGGGGCAGAGGGAGCTTGTTCCCTGTAGACTAATAGAAGCAGCCTGCCATGTTTGCTTTAATAACTTTGCAATCAGGTTTAAATTGCCATTGCAAAGGGTTTATAAAAGTTTGTGTTGCCTGCTAATTAAATCCATGCAAACGCCGGCTTGGCATTAATTTACTGTAAAATTAGTGCAAGGCAATGGTGAGTTCGTTGCAAGGAACATGCCCCAGTTGATCTGCCAATGAGGAACATAAAAAAGGCCTTTGGAATCCTCTTTTCCCCACCCTAAAGAACGGGAGGCATGGTATCTTAGCCACTCCACAGCACACGCATAATGTTGCATTTCAATTATTCGGCAACTGATCCAATAGATGGGAGATGGCAGATAATTAAAATCTAATTGAAATAAAATCATTCCCAATCCCATCTCCTTTCATCACTTCTCAGAGTTAAGGAGCTCCTTGCATCCTTGCCACGCTAACTGCCACACTTCAATCACATTTGTTCTTCTATTTTGTAAACAGACTATGCAATAGCTTTCGCCTTCACTTGCTCCCATTGAGAGAAAAATGCCTAGGGGCATTTTGAATGATGTTGAGATGGATTCCGGACAAGGGAAATTTTGGGAGGTGGTGGGCAGAATTGGAGAATGAGAGACAGAAAGAACTGCTGATAACCCAAAGGGGAAGAAGGAGAGAGAGAGAGAGAGAGAGAGAGGAAAAAAGAAAGCAATGTTGCCTAGTCTGTTACAGTTTAATCACATATGTCTTCCAAGGAGCGCTTTCTCTCTCTCTCTCTCTCTCTCTCTCTCTCTCTCTTTCACACACACACCTCTTTAATCTGTGAAAAAGAGAATAGTAATTGGCTCAAGGTCATCCAGTAAGCTCTGTGGCTGAATGGGGCACAGGGGACATGGGCTATCTTAATACAATGGTACCATGTGTTACGGATAGGATCCGTTCCGGAGGCCCGTCTGTAACATGAAATGCCCACAACCCAAAGTGCCTGCACCTGCACAGGCGTGCAGCACAATTTGGTGCTTCTGCACATGCGCACAGTGCAATTTAGCACTTCTATGCATGCACGAGTGGCGAAACCTGGAAGTAACCCATTGCGGTACTTCCGGGTTGCCCCAGGATGTGACACGAAAAGACGCAACATGAAGCAGATGCAACACGAGGTATTACTATAGTGGAATGCTTTGAATACTAAGCAGTAGCACTATTCTTACTGCAAATTATACTTATAAGGGATGCATATGGAATAGGGAATTGGGAATAGGGCTGGGCGATACCTAGAATCATAGAATCATAGAGTTGGAAGAGACCACAAGGGCCATCGAGTCCAACTGATTTTTGACATCACAATATATCACCAGCTAAATATCATGGTATCTCTATATATCAGAATATATATCTACGCCAGTGGAGGGCCTTGCCAAGCCTCCCTGTGGTGGCATTGAATTTGGTAGGGCTTGCTTGTGAGTAGACACGCATTTGCTTGCATTGCTTACCGAAAAAGACCCTTCCCATCATTCTTGCATGGTACCCAATCTCCCAATTCAGTATAAGGCAGCCAGCTAAACCTTCTCCCCTCCATCCCCACCCACAGATGCCCTCTCCATGCCAAAAAAGCCCTTATCTCACCAATCTCTCCCTTTTTATCAAAGGGAAGGAGGACAAGCAAACAAAAAGATAGTCTTCTTTAAATAATAAAAAGCCTTCCCTTTTTATATGGAGGAAAGCTATTTAGGAGGAAGCAACAATATAAACACCACCGGAAAATAAAAACAAAAACTGTTCCCCCTCTTTTTCTAAAAGAAAAAAAGAAAGAAGTGTTTTCCAGTTCTCTGTTTACTTTATTTCTTGTTCAGTCATGGGAGGGGGGTGTTTCCTCCTAGATTGTTAGCAGGCTCTCTCTGCATAATTAGCTGAGCTCTTACATGGAAAGACAGGGATGTGGGTGGCACTGTGGGTTAAACCACAGAGCCTAGGACTTGCTGATCAGAAGGTCGGCGGTTCGAATCCCTGCGACAGGGTGAGCTCCCGTTGCTCGGTCCCTGCTCCCGCCAACCTAGCAGTTTGAAAGCATGTCAAAGTGCAAGTAGATAAATAGGTACCGCTCCGGCGGGAAGGTAAATGGCGTTTCCGTGCGCTGCTCTGATTCACCAGACGCGGCTTAGTCATGTGGCCACATGACCCAGAAACTGTACGCCGGCTCCCTAGGCCAATAAAGGAAGATGAGCGTCGCAACCCCAGAGTCATCCACGACTGGACCTAATGGTCAGGGGTCCCTTTACCTTACATGGAAAGATACCAGTGAAGCTGAAAGAGTTTGCTGGTTTGTGTGAGGGCTTATCTTCATTTCTTATTGGTTAGGAGGGAGTAGGGAGAGAGCAAACAAAGCTGCCTGCAAATTATCTGCAAAGTAACTAAAGTATGGGTTCAGCTGAGCTAGCCCCTGGGAAGCTGTTAAGTGTCCACCTTTTGTTCACCAGTATATTGCCTTGTTGAAACACTTATCACAATGTTATTTCAATACCTGTATTCAAAGGTATGGTGATTTATTGCACAGCCCTAATTGGGAGATGGGCACAGAAGAAATAGAAGGAAGAGGTCACAGGGAGCAGAAATGGGTAAATGGAGAAGAAGGTGAATGAATTACAGAGGGGAGAAGGGAGGGGACTGCAAATGACACAGTTAATGTCTCTCAGCTCTGAAGTGAAATAAATAACGTGATGATAAGATATGTATGCCAAGCAAGGAGGCAAGTGAAAGAGGTGCAGGCGCTCTATTAGACATCACTAAGATGCTCAAATACAAGCCCTTAAACCTCCCACTAAAAATGATGCCAATATGCTCATGAGAAGTCAGTTGGCCACACTAATGGTACATGGAAGACTATTTTGAACCAGACACAAGCTCCTGGCACACAGGGATGTGGCAGAGCCCCACCTATGCCAAGAAAGCTCAGATGTCTTTTAACACTTTTGGCTTTCCACAGAATTCATCAGATATTTCCCTCGAAGTGGATCATGTGAAGCTGCCTTATACCAAGTCATTCCATTGCTCCAGTGTTGTACCAAGTCATGCCACTGGTCCATCTGCAGTAGTTCAGGGTTGTCATATACCTATAAGAAAGTATCTCCCCTCCAACATCAATGCCATTGTCTTGCTCATTATTGTGGTTAGATCCAGGCAAACACCTTAGAAATGAGCACAACTGCACCTCTACTGGATTCAGTTTTCGGAGGCAAGAGACCTTCCATGGGCCCCCACTCACAGTGACTCTACCACCTCATTATAGCAGGTACAGGGGCTTTTGTCAGTGTGCCCATTTCTTGGAAGTGGTCCCAAAGCAGCTGCCCACCCGCAACAACACGTGACATGGGTTCTGTAAATATACATCTAGCATTGTCACATGTTTTGGGGAAGGCTTCACTTGTGACTCCTCAGAGGAAGAATCTCTATATTTTCTGGAGAAACCACCAACCAAATGACCAAGAAAAGGTCTTTGGCTGACACAGCAGGACTTGCCATGCAACACACACCTTATGTGATTCGGCAGCTGGAGCTGCAAGGTCCATGATGCATGTCTGAACCAGTCTGCAGAGCCAAATGAATACTCAAGGAGGAAGCGTCATATAATCAATAAACAAGCAGGTTGACAGGCTGAGAGAGGAGTTTTTTTTTTCCTCCCTGTGCTTCCAAAGCACATAAAAATAGTGAAAGGGGGAGGGAGGCAGATGAACCCACGTCACCCAAGAGTGGGGAATTAAAGAATAAGAAGCAGAAGAACTGGGGTAAAGAGATAACAGAAATGGCACCCATCTGTGCAAACCAAATCAAGGAATGGACACACTATATAAAAGCCAATTACTGCTATGAAAGTATCCCAGACACTTGTACTTGAGACTGCATTAACTCCAGCAGTTCTTGTAGATCTTGTCATGCCAATAGAGTTCTTGACATTGAATTTGGGAGGGGCCTAGAGAGAGAGAGAGAGTGTGTGTAAATATAACATAAAGAAGGACAGAAGGGAAATAAGCAACGGGAATAATCAGAAGAGGAAGACATTTCTCAATGGCAGGGCATCAGTTGTGGTAAGTTAAGGTCACTGAGCAGTAGGAATGGGGGAGATATTCAATTCAGTTCACATTTAAAGTTAAAATGACACAACTGACACTTTCTGAAACAATGCACAAATTAAAACACACTTCAAAATTTACATTTATTTGAATTATGCAAAGCAGTTGTCCAGCAAAGTTAAGTGTACAAAAATGCATACACTAGATGTGCGTAAAAATACATATTTTGGCGAAAATAACATATACAAATGCATTACATGCTAGGAAATCACAGGGCCAGAGCGTGTGGCTCAGAGGGCCACATTTGGCCTCTGGGCCCGAGGTAACCCACCCTTGTTGCAACAGACTAGGGGTTCAAAACTTTTTGGCTAGGCAAACATTGGAGGTCAGATAAATGGGAATGAACTTTCTCTCATCTGGCCTGAATTTCTCAAAAGTGTCTCCATGACAATGGTACAGCAGCACTGGGCTTCATTGTTCCTAGTTGGGCTTCTCATCTTTTGTTCAGAAAGCTTGGCTGCTCACTGGACATTGGCACAAATCCGTCTTTTATCTGCCAGTCACATCAAATTGTGTTGCCAAAAGGGAGCGGTCAGCTTTGGTTAGAAATTGGCAGTGATCATTTTAAGGACTGCTTCTTTGAACAGAGGCTTACAAATCAGAAGGAATACGGTTATATTTATTTATTTTATTTTCAAAAGGTTTACAAGAAGGTTGTCCGAAGTACATGTGAAAAGGATCTAGGGGGTCTTAGTAAACTACAAGCTTAACATGAGTCAACAGTGTGATGCAGCAATAAAAAAAGCTAATGCTATTCTAGCCTGTATCAACAGAAGTATAGAGTCCAGAACAAGGAAAGTAGTAGTACCACTCTATTCTGCCTTGGTCAAACCACACCTGGAGTACTGTGTCCAGTTCTGGGCACCACAATTTAAGAAGGATATTGACAAGCTGGAATGTGTGCAGAGGAGGGTGACCAACATGATCAAGGGTCTGGAAACCAAGCATTATGAGGAATGGTTGAAGGAGCTGGGTGTGTTTAGCTTGGATAAGAGGAGACTGAGAGGAGATATGAGAGCAATCTTCAACAATTTAAAGGTCTGTCACATGAAGATGGAGCAAGCTTGTTTTCACCTGTTCCAGAGAGTGGGACCTGAACCAATGGCTTCAAGTTAAAAGAAAGGCGATTCTGACTAAATATCAGGAAACAGCAGGAGCTGTTTGATGATGGAATGGACTCCCTTGGAAGAAGGTGAATTCTCCTTCTTTGGAGGTTTTAAGCAGAGTTTGGATGGCCACCAGTCATGAATGTTTTAGTTGAGATTCCTGCATTGCAGGGAGTTGGACTAGATGGCCCTTGATATCTCTTCCAACTCCACAATGATATGATTCTATAAATTTCTTGCATGAATAAAATATCAGAGCAGTGTAAAGAAAAGCAAAAGTAAGCTACATTAGAACACACTGTTGCCCTAAGGTTAATGACCAATGATATCAATCATGATGTAATGAAGGGAGAGGCACCAGTCAATGAACCTCCAGATGTTAATGGACACCCATCAGCACCAGCCATGATGGGAGTTGTAGTTTGGTAACATTTGCAGGATCATAAGTTTGTCAATCTGATTGTTAACACCTAGACACATAAGGAGTTATGCCTATGTGTTTGGCACTGATCATCAAGACACCACCACCCATGGGAATGGGACAGGTGACAGAGGAAAGAAGGGGAAAGTGGTGAAGGATGGATGGATGGGGAAAATAAATCATTTCCAAACCTACAGAGAAGTTGCTGGTAACCATCTGACCTCATTCCTATTATATTTACAACTCACTGGTCTCATTCCTGCTGCCTAATCAACCCCTGCCAGGGTTACACTTAAACTCATGATCTAACTGAGAAAGGGAAATTGATCTCGTTCACACATTAAATGCCATATCAGTGCTCACGATGTTGAATTAGTGCTGGTAGATTTCTCCGACTGGGACGCATTTGAAATTGCAGTTGGGTTTCAAAGAATCAATTAGGGCCCAGTGTGTGAGAGAGTTAAACAACAATTTGCAATATTGTAGGGACTCCATGCTAGGGCAAAGAAGGCCTTTTCTATATTTTCATTTAGATTCAAAGCCATTCAAGTGTGTGCAGCTCTTGTATAATTCAACCCAGAGAACAAAGGAGCAAAGTGTCTACAAGGCACAATTTACATTGTGCTCTCTTTTTTGAGAGCACAAGTAGCTAATGACCAGTTTCTCATCTGGTGTGAATCAACATAGTTACACACATGTTGGATTTAGGGTACATACATGTTGGATTCAGTTCATTGCAAGTATTTGACTGGGTCCATTACCCATAGCAATGATGCACCCTTCTTGGATAGCTCAGTTGGTTAGAGCGTGGTGCTGATAACACCAAGGTTGCAAGCTCAATCCTTATAATGAATAGCTGATTATTCCTGCATTGCAGGAGGTTGGACTAGATGACTCTCAGGGTCCCTTCCAACTCTACAATTCTATTATTCTATGAGTCTTTAAACTCCCCTCGTTCTTCTCTTTTGTGCCAAAGACTCCACAGATTTGACTTAATAGTCTGAATCTGTGGTCGAACCATTACCTTAGTAAGAATCAGGGCCTCTAGTTATTGGCCCCTCTGAGGCCAGGAGGAAGGCCCAAGATTCCAAGGAGGAAGAAGGCTGGATGCAAGAATCATCCTCAGACTGAACCCTGACAAAATACTGCTCTGCCTCTATGAGGGGACCCCAGTAACTAGTCCCTCAAATCAGAATCTGGGATGGCTTTGGTACATCTGGGACTGTCACTGGAAAACAGGGACACTAGGAGGATCTGTAAATGTCTAATATGGAGCTCTTGATAAGATACAGTAGTATCTGCAGGAGGACCCCACTAGAACCAGCTCCTTGAACTTAGTCCTGTAACTAATTGACAGCCTCTACAGTACAATCCTTTCAGCAGCAGAAGTGCTAATATTGTGATGATATTCTCAGCTTCTGCTACAATAGAATAACTTAGGAGTGTGGACAGGCTGTTACAAGGGATGTTGGGCCTGTTAAAAGTATCCTGGGTCTGAGCCATTCAGGGCACCAGAAGACAACTCTTTTAATAGTGACCCCAAAACTGGCTGCCTGCTGCAGACATTGCAAAATGGTTGAAATATGCTGCTGTGGGTGAGCACCCTTTGTTGCCGCATACCAGGGGGCCATGCAAAGTTTCCAGAGCCTCTTCAGAGGAAATGAGGATGCTCAGTTTAGTGCGGCATCACAGCATTCATAACTTCAGTTTATAGCCTTTTCATTCTCCATCCCGGCTAGGGAGCTGGTCACCTTCAAAAACCAGTAGAACAAATCCTCTCAGAAAGTCATTCTCGATAGACCCAGGATCTGGGAATGGGACTTGTGAAAGGTTAGTCGAGGGGTGGGAAGGCAAGGGAAAGCGCTCACTAATATGCTTTGCACCTCTATTGCTGCAATAAAAACAAGATTGAATTGCAGAAAGTTGCTGCAGGTCTTGTTTCTATATGTTCCGACGTTGTGCTCCACCAGGTCGGAATATTGTTAGCAATTCTGCCTGCAAAGGAGAACGTGGCTGAGCAGGGTAAAACATGTGGTAAATTTCTTCCTCACACTCATCTTTTAGATCGGGTGAAGGCGTTTGATTATAAAAGCATGAGAGTTATTTGCATTATGGGATTTCCAAATCCTCTCCCCCCTCCCCCCCTCACCCCTACACTAAAGAGCATTATGCAAATCATCTCACAGGGAGGCTTTGTGCAAAACGTTTCAGCTGAAGGAACAACTTTAATCTCAAACCTGGCTACTTTTCCAATTACCGCCTTGTGCCGTCTCTTGCCACCCAGTGCTTTGTAAGGGAAATCGAGCCCAGCACAGGCTCTTTAAGGGGTTCCTGAGTCATCATGTTAGATAGAACGGATAGAAATGACCCTATTCAATTTTCCACCTGCATGCGTAGGCTAATGCAGCCCTTTGAGAGTAGAGAAAAGGTTAAATAAAAACCTTTAATACACTGCATGCATTTCCAAAAGGCAGGGTCTAGCAGCAGTCATGCTTTGGAAGGATGTGTGGGAAATTTTCCAAGTAAGTCCTATTCATTGCTTCTTCTTTTTTTGTTACTATTATTCCTGTCATCATCATCATCATGATCAGCATCATCATATAACGTAGGCAATACTCATAGTCCTTTGGACTCAGCTGTATATAGACAGCGCTGTCTTGCCACAGAGTGAAACGATCTGCATCAGGAACATGAGACAAATGAAGGCATCTGATAATGGGGTCATTATGATGTGGTGAGACTTGTCAAATTCTTGGACCTATCAGGCATGAGTGAGACACCATTTGGGTACTGCTTCAGGCAGCCAACATGCTTTGCACCAGCGATGTGCACATCCATGGACTGAATTATAGAACAAATAAGTGCGGGCATATGGCCCATTTAGCAGGTGACATCAGTGCATAGCTACAGGCTCTGTGCATCTGTACTGCAAGACACATTTGGACCCAAAGTATCCAATACGTCCCTCAGTCCCACTGTGCCCATGCAGATCACAGTGCACATTTTCATCTGTGTTTCAATGAAGATGGTGGTGCAGTCATTGTCTCAAGCTGGATATTAGACTGCATCATCACGATAGACCCCAAAGTGAATGAGTGGGATTCACTGCCACAGGATGCAGCAATTGCCAGTACTAGCAATTAAAAAGAAGTAGACAGATTCATGGCTGACAGGTCTATCACTTACAGCAGCAGTGGAAAAGTCTTGGACCTCTCCACCGGGCCCTTGGAAGTCTCCCCAGGTCACACCACTCACTGGCCTTTCACTGCATCACATCATGAGTGTTTCTAACAGGCTCACATTTATTCTGGAATGCTGATATTGCCTTTTGCTTGTCTGGATGGAGGATATAGAAAAGTAAGTGTTCATTTCTTTTGTTTGTTGTGTGTGTTCCTCTGAATACAAGTTGCTGGGGAGTGACAAGAGGAAAGGGCTATTGGCTTCAAAGGTATCTGGGAGGCTGCTGCAGTTAGCAGGATGCTGGACTATGACTGCTGCTGTGCCTGGGCCATAGCTCAGTGGCAGAGCAGCATCTGCTTTGTGTGATGAAGGTCCTAGGTTCAATCCCTGGCATCTCCAGGTAGGGAGATCCTCCTTTCTGAAACCCCAGAGAGATGCTTCCAGTCAGTGCAGACAATACTGAACAAGAAAGATCAGTGGTCTGATTCGATCGGTATAAGGCAGCTTCTTATGTTCCAATTTTCCAGTGAGCTATCCAGGGTGCTATCTGCTTTGCTAGGACTCTGGTCTGAAAGGGTCCCTCCTATGTTTCTATGCCCAATGATTTACCAAGCTAAAGCAGCCTTCCTTCACCTGGTGCCCTCTGGCTGTACTGCAGTATGACTCCCATCAGTCCCATCCAACACAGCCTTGCTGGCTGAGGATGATGGAAGTCATAGTTCCAAAACAGCTGGAAGGCACTGGACTGGGGAGAGCTGCAACACACCATACAATGTCAAGTACAAAAGATGCAACAATGTTAGGGGGAAGCTAAGAGATAACTTCAGCAGAGATGAGGCTGAAGAGAATGTGGGGCAAGCTGTGTGTTGGCAAGGCAGTTACTTCTTCCGTGCTCATCCAACTCCTGAATTTGTTCTGCTGCAGACATGCCATTAGATAGTATCACCGTGTCTGAGTTGTTTCTGACAATCCTTAAATCAATACTTCCTGGCTGCTTACTGGAGATGTTGTATACTGGGAGCTAAAGAAGAAACAACAACTGCCCTGATTCAGTTAGTACCCTTGTAAGGTTGATGGCAAAGGAGGCAAAATAGCATTTCATAGAGTGTGATCTTAGTTTGTGATTCCACTGTTCACATCAAAGTTTAATAAGAGAAAGTGTGAGTCTCTCTACCTCTCTCTCTGTGTGTGTGTGCAATGGCTGAGAGCACACAAAAATCCAGTTTCAAATTCTTACCAAGCTACAAAACCAAGGATTGCTCAACACTTCACACAGAAATTATGTTTAGGACAGGATAAGGAAAACACCCCCTCACATTACTCTGTGACCAGTTGCAGAACAGTCCCCATGGATACGGAGGCAGAGCTAGCTGCTCCGGCACCCAGAGTGGCACACATGCTGTGCAGCTGGGGCGGTGCTAGCCATTCACAGGGGTGGGGCTAGCCACCCGCGGTGAGCGTCCCAGGGGGCCAGGGCAGTGATGTCACCCCCCCATGGATGACACCTGATGCACCTACCACACCCCCCTTTCTCTGCCAGTGCATGGACAGAAGAGCAGGAAGTTTCCATAGCACTTCTGTTGGCTAGCCCTGCTCTAGAATATGTAGAATAACTCATACCTAAGATGGCCAAGATGGTAAGATGGTGAGAGCTGGACCATAAAGAAGGCTGATTGCCGAAGAATTGATGCTTTTGAATTATGGTGTTGGAGGAGACTCTTGAGAGTCCCATGGACTGCAAGAAGATCAAGCCTATCCATTATTAAGGAAATCAGCCCTGAGTGCTCATTGGAAGGATAGATCCTGAAGCTGAGGCTCCAATACTTTGGCCCCCTCATGAGAAGAGAAGACTCCCTGGAAAAGACCCTGATGTTAGGAAAGACGGAGGGCACAAGAAGGGGACGACAGAGGACAAGATGGTTATACAGTGTTCTCGAAGCTACCAGCATGAGTTTGACCAAACTGCGGGAGGCAGTGGAAGACAGGAGTGCCTGGCGTGCTCTGGTCCATGGGGTCATGAAGAGTCAGACATGATTAAACGACTAAACAACAAACAAGATGGCCAAGGTATAACAGCTCCTCTATCCTAAATAGCAAATAGTTTTATGTGGGAGGAAATTGTCCTTCAGATGTTTGCCATAAGCAAAGACTGCACTGGTTACCAATTAGTTCCTGGGCCCAATTCAAAGTGCTGGTCTTGAGCTCCCCAGGGAGGCTCGCATGGCGCCATGTTTTTATATCTTTAGGCACCAGGTTAAATTCTATCCTCTGTAACCAGGCCTTTGGCCTCCAACCATCTGTGACCTTTTAGAACTGGGTGGGATGTTTTTAATGTATCCCCACCCTGGTTTTAATGTATTTATGATGGGGAGGTCGGTTGTGGGTTGTCAGTTGCTTTGGGTTGCCTTGCACAACACAAAGCGACAAACTTAATAAATAATAAATTTAATAAATAATAAAAGGTGGTTCTATCACAACCTCTCAAGCTGACCTACTTCATAGGTTTATTGTTGAGGTTAAAGGGCCATGCAAGGAAACAGCAGGTTACAAACTGGCATGTGCGTATCTGCATACACATGCGTGTGTGCACACACACAGTTTCCTTTGAGCACTAAGCTCACTGTTTTCCCTAGGATTTAGCTGAGCATCTCCTGGGGAGGCAAATCTCTCAGTGATAGGAGAGCTGCATTAAATGTAACTTCATACAAAATCCGATAAGGAGTAAATCACACATTTGTAAATATCAAACACAGTTTGTTTTGGAGAATGGTTCAGCATCTTGTTTCTGGTGGTTATTCCTTTTTTTCCATTTTTTTAAAGCTTTAAAGGTTTTTTTAAAACACCAAGTAGAGTTTGTGTGGTTTTTTTGCCCCCTCCTTCTGGAAACAGTATAAGAGAAATTGTTTGTTTTTCTTCTTTAAGAGAGATAACACCCCCCCCCCCCGATAAAACTTTGCATGTCCATAAGAATGATTTTAAAGGGTTGGGTAGACTCTGAGGGTGAATTGTTTTGAAGCCCAGGAAAGAAAAGGGTCTCTCTCTCCCTCTCCCCCCCCCCCGTCTCTGTTTCTCAGTCTTAGTTATTTATGCAAGCTTTTTTCAGTGTGATATTTTTAATTGTTTGCTGCCATTTCATTATTATTGTTGATGTTGGTGGTATTTTACACTCTTTACGGGCAGGCTACAGAAATTGAAATGCAATGTTAACAGTTTAAAACTGCTTCACTTAATTTTATTTTAACTACATTATTCTTGATATAAATTTTATATTTATCCTTGGAGTGAGTTCAAAAACCAAGGGAATTAAGTAGAGACCAGATCTTATCTAGCCATTCCTCCCTCCCTCTTTCCCTTCCTTCTTCCTCCTCAAACCTGGAACTGCTTCCCAGCAAAACTGTATCACATAATACCACCTGTCTTCCTTCCTCCCTTTCCATGAAGCTTCTTGCATGAAACCTTGGTCGTCGTTCCCCACTCTCTGCATGGAGAAGAGAGAGGGGTGATGTGAGTGTGTGTAGAAACTAGCCTACTCCTACTATGAAAAGGTAAAATTTGCAACCATTGCTCCACCGACTTTTTCCTCTAGCCCCACCCACAGCTGGCATGTGTGTCCTAGAACATGGTCTAGAAGCGGATGTGGCTGAAAAATATTCACCACCCCATCTAAAAAATGAGCTCTACCTTGTTGCATTTGGGTACTTTGATCATGCAATGGCGACTTTGGTAGCTGTTGATCAACTTATCCCATATCATCTTTGTCCAATAATGCTGTAGTTGGTGCTGTTAAATCATTTGCAACCTTAGCACCTGGGAATTCTCTGGGTTCCTGGCTGATCAAAAGAATGCTACCTACCTAAAGAATTGTTTGTGTTTAGAGTTTAAATGCATCGGCAGAAGCTTGACCTCAACACTGAATCACTGCTGGAGGTGCACACATGGAAACTCTGAGTTTGGGGAAAATAAGGAAGTGATATTTATTAAAGGAAATACATGCTTGATAGGAAAGATCCTAGTTCCTATCTAGCTCAGATACAAAGAGCCATGCCTGCTTTTTGTTCTCAGCAGCAGCCGCACAAAGATGTATCCACTCCCAAGTTTAGGATGAAGAAGAAGGGAGGAGATGAGTTCAGCAACCCTGCAAGTATCAGTCTAGCTCTGAAGGGAAGGTCAGCACAGGTTAACAGTCTAGGAAACTTGGTTGCTCCTCTCTCTGTGTGTCTCTTTTTCTCATACAGATTCATCAGCCTGCAGTGCAAGCTGAGTCACATCCCAGCACTTCCAATGGTATGCAGAGGTTGTTGAGAAAATAACAATATGGCTTGGTGGATAAATTATTGGACTGACTAGAGGCGTGATCTAAGTATTTCTTGCCCATGAAGTTCACTTCTGCAGGCTTGAGCAAGTCACCATCTCTCGCTGCAAACTACTTCATAGGTGTGTTGTAAAATGCGATGAACTTTGGAATGTTGTCCTTATCAGAAGGGTAAGGCAGAAAATATGACAGGGATATAAATAAAGCATTCTCCAATGTTAGAAGGTTTATTAGAAGAATGCAAATGTTCACAGTACCTGCTACCTCTTTATTCATTGTTGCATAATTAAAGTCACCTCCAGCTTTTCTTCTCCCTAAAGATGGAACTGTTATTTTTCACAGACCATTTTAAGAACCTGGCTAACAGACTGTCTAACTTGTTGACATTAAAAAAAAAGTCTGTTAAATTTCTTTTGAAGCTTCCTTTTCTTCAGAGGTTTCAAACACAACAATCCTAGACATTCATTACTGCAAGACCACATACACACACACACACAGTTGCAATGCTGGTGAAACAGGTGTCATAGTCAATGCATACTCTGCTTGGGACAGACACACCCAAAGCAATTCATGGAGGAGAGGGCTATCCATGGTGCCTAGCTATGATGACCATGCTCTGCCTCCACAGCTAGAGGCAGTAATGCTTCTGAGTAACAGTTGCCAGGAAGCACAGAAGGACAGAGAGGGCTCTTGTGCTGAAATCCTGCATGCAGGTTTCCTGGAAGAGGTATCTGGTTGGCCCCATGAGAACAGAATGCTGAGCTAGATGGCCCACTAACCCAATCCAGCAGGCTCTTCTTACGCTCTTACGCTCCCTGGAAACCCTCCAATGCCTACTAATCAGGGAGAGTGCTGGCCGTGGTGCCCACATGCCACCCACAAAGGGAGACAGTGGACTCTCAATGATGGGGAATTGACCCAAGCACACACAGTACATCACCACACATGCAACATACTCCTGGCCAGCATCCATGCTGGCTGAGGCCCTTGGGTGTCAAGTTCAAACCATGCCTGGAGAGCCACATGACCCCTATTCCTGAGGTAGAGGATGTGGTGCAGATAGAATCCACTCCCCTGGTCATCAACTTTGCCCCCATAAAACCACCCAGTTTCAGCCATTTCACCAACATATTTTCACTGCTGCAACAGCTCTGCCAGTTGAGTGCCCTGACAGTATATATTAGGTTTTACCCTGGTATATCTTCCTTTCTGCCCATGTAGTGGGGCTTCTTCCAAATTCTGTAAACGCCCCCCCACCGCCCCCGCCAACAGATCTTCCGCCTAGTATTGCACCCTAAAAGGTTTAATCTTTCCTCTTGCATTTTCTAAATCTTTATAGATTTTGCAAGAGCTGGTTTGTTTAGGTCTCAGTAATTTCTAAGCCTTTTATTTCTTCCAAGGGAGTCAATCTCTCTTTATTCCAAAGCTGCTTTGTTAATGAATAAACGAAAAGCCCTAATAAAAGGTTTTGCAGAATCGGAAGCACTGAGATTTGTCAGCACGGCTTGTTAAGTTCCCATTCTCGATAAATCCATTCCTCATATAGAAGTAAGGTGCACTTTTGTCCCCCACCCCCACCCCGGTTTTCTTTCTTTTAAACCCACCAGTTACTAAAATATATCACACATTCATATTCCCTACTTAATGGCTAATTGTGTGTGTGAATGAGTCACGGCAAAACAAATCCTAGATATAGAAGTTTCATGTAATCTCCCCTTGCCTTGGACATGCTTCTGAGCAGGGGTTTGGACTATATGACCTTTGGGGGGTGTCTTCCACCCTACAATTCTATTAATGCAATCAAATGAGAGCCATCAAGTGATGATGAGCAAACAAGTGGTGCACATGCCTTATAGAAACGGCTGTCAGTCAGTTTGAATGGCAACTTCACCTTTGGAAAGGGAGGGGCAGAGAAAGCTCCTACAAAACTGTTTGTGCTGGAGATGCCATCTGTCACCTGGCCAATCTGATGGTCTTTGTTGCCTCTTCCTGTATACCTGTTACCTTTGTGGGCTCCAAGTGGCAGGGCAAGATAGCAGGTGACGAAGCAATAGCACTGTCCTAGATGAAAATTTGATAGCAGGGATGTAATGGCAAGGAATGATGCAAATGGATGAGCCCACCTGGTTTGAAGAGGACAAAGAGAGAGATTTTCCCAGGCAAGCACTGACCTGCAAAGAGACTATAGGTGCTCTCCATCTTCCAGAGAAATCGCCTGTGTGATAGGGATATGCAGAAGCCCTGCTGAGAAATGGTATTGCTGAAAACCTCTTTTGGCTTCTTGCAGAATTATTCTAGAGGCAGGGAAGGGCCATAGCTCAGTGGCAGAGCACAGGCTTCACATGCAGAAGCTCCCAAATTCAATTTATTCAGTCTCCAGGAAGGGCTGTGATCAATCCTTGTCCAAAACTCTGGAAAGGATGCATTGAGCTAGATGGGCCAATGGACTGATATAAGGAAACTTTCTATGTTTGCCTGAAGAGGCAACTCCAAATTTGCCTTGAATTTGACTTCAGGCAAAATCAAGTGGCAACCTATGTATGCATAGCACCAATCATGACAATTTCCAGTAGTTTTATCCAAACTCTCTTGGCTACCCTTAAAATTCCTCAGGTGCTTTTTCTAATGGGAGGGGAGGGACCCTCAAATTTCCAAAAAGTTTTGCTGCAGGAAAAGCAAGGAAGACCTGAATGGAAATGTGGAGTGCACTTTCGAAAAGCCAACCAACTGCACCCTCTTCCAGGATACTCCACTCCACCCCTTTCCATGTTCTTCTCCTCAAGCCCTGTTTCTCCATCTCCTTTGCTCCAACAGTCAGCTAGCATTCAGTGGCCACTGGACACAGTCAGTTTACATTGGGCTGTTTGGATTCCCCTTCCTTCATTTTTTTTTTTTTTTTAAAGCTGAAATCTTTTCTTTGTATTATTTTACTTCTGAAAACGTCTCCCACTTCTGCTGGCATTTCCTTTCTGTGCATGGATGATGCTGGCTGGTTGGCTGCATGAGAATGCACACCCAGAGAATAAGAGCGGCGTACAAGCCTGATTAAAAGGAACTGGGAAGTTCCTGGCTATGGTGTTAACAACATCCATGGAAGATACTCCAAGTAGGGATGGAAGATGTATGTGCCAAGATGCAGTTTCTGTTTGGGCAGGGAAGAGCCGGACAGTGATGGGAAGGGTAGGCAGTGCTAATATAAAAAACCAGGAATGGGTAACCTCAGACCCAGGGCCTAAAGGTGGCCCACCAGTCCCCTCTATCTGGCCCTTGGGACTCTCCATAGTCCACACCCTCTGTTCCTAGAGCACGCCTCTCAGCAACCTGGTTTTCCATCAACCTTGGCTATTTTTGCCTAGATGGAATGTGCCCTTGAACTCTGATAACACTTTCTGTTAGCGGATGCAGGACAGAGAAGGGTGTGTGAGTGTATGTAGGAACCACTCTACAATACAAAGGCAGAATTCACACTTGTTGCCCCACCTACTTTTGCCTTGGTCCCTCCCACCACTGGCCAGGGTTCCTCCTTTCCTCTGATAAACAGATGTGGTACCACCAGAATCTTCTGTTCCTAAGAACTCTCCAGTCAGTAGCGATTAGGAGAACTTTTATTGTTAGCACAAAAGCTAAATATAATACTCTGCCTTTCCCGCTTCAGTGCCTTGGGACACAGCTGTTCATTTTTCAGACCGTCTGCCTCAGCTGGTTGAAAGCAGATTGCATTTTTCTGGGGCCGCCAGCTTCTGACCCAGAGAGGACTCCTGTACGTCTGGTAGCAGAGTATCCAGGAGAAGTCTAGAAAGTGCCACTTTTGTTTCTCCAACGCTGTAGCAACGAGAGAAGGTGTACCTGCTGAATTTCTGACTGCAGGCGAAGAGAAGCTTTGGTGTGCTTGCACACTGATGGACATCCAAACACACAGTACTTTGGAGTGATGCAAGCAATAGCAGTGTGTTGCTTCAACACGAGGGTAGCTGTAGACAATAGCAATACGATAAACCTTTGTAAGAAAGGAGAGAGTGAAAGCTATGAGCTGCCAGTTCCATATCTCACAGTGCCCTGGAGAAGCCAATGAAGACTTGGTTCTGGGACATTCTGAAAAATCTAGAATGGTTGTTCATATTTGCCAGCCTTCCAATGTAGGGAGAGAGAAAGGCAGACAGTATCAGCAGCAGCCTGTCTGGGCAATGAAGCTGCCTTCTGGTTTCAGCCCTGATGTAAGGATGTAAAAAGGCAACATTTCCTACTCTATCACATACAGCACTGTTTCCATTCCGCTGCACGGCAGGTTCAGCAAAACAGCAATGACATTGTTTGGCTTGCTCTTTGCTATAGCCAAATTTAATCATGTCATTAATTACTCTATTGTTAGGTGGTTCCATTTAAATGGGGAGAGGGGATGTCATCAATAATACATACTGAAGAAAATAATGAAAAAAAATTTGCAGACTGGGGAAAAATGAATATAGTGAATACTAATCATATACAGGACGCAGGTGGTGCTGTGGGTAAAAGCCTCAGTGCCTAGGGCTTGCCGATCGAAAGGTCGGTGGTTCGAATCCCTGCGGCGGGGTGCGCCCCCGTCGTTCGGTCCCAGCGCCTGCCAACCTAGCAGTTCGAAAGCACCCCCGGGTGCAAGTAGATAAATGGGGACCGCTTACTAGCGGGAAGGTAAACGGCGTTTCCGTGTGCGGCTCTGGCTCGCCAGAGCAGCGATGTCACGCTGGCCACGTGACCCGGAAGTGTCTCCGGACAGCGCTGGCCCCCGGCCTCTTGAGTGAGATGGGCGCACCAACCCCAGAGTCTGGCAAGACTGGCCCGTACGGGCAGGGGTACCTTTACCTTTACCTTTAATCATATATACTTGTGTCATTTCCGTTCCTGCTTGCAGCTGGACACTTAAACAGACACAATTTCCTGTACTGTTTCCCCCTTTCCCATATTTTTTTCAGCATCCATGACAGTAAAAGCAATAATAAGCTAAAATTGTTATCATAACATATGTGGGGCACTTTGAAAACTCAAGGGCTGTGTTATAATAAGAGTGAAAAGAAGGTGAGAGAACAGAGTTGCTCTGTTATTTTAGGGTTGTGGCAAACCTCTGAATGGTCATTATTTTGACTATTTGCACCCCATTATTTCAACCATTCAAAGAGGATGAAGTTGCTTTCAAAAAAAGATAAAAAGGAGTAAGAACTTTATTTATTTTAAAAAATCCATAGACTGAGAGACTAAGGTGTGCATGCTTACCTTAGGAACTGTATGAGGTGCCTGAGGGCGCCTTCTGTTTATCTGCAACACTTTAGGGGAGAAAAGCCCTGCAAGCACACAAAGAGGTGCATGGCCCTTTGCAGATAAGATTTTAGCTCAAGGGGGTTTACTGGAAAGATCACCTGAGTATGCAAGGTTCTGCAGTCCAATGAACTTCCCAGGAACCACAGCCCCATGCTGAGATCTTGTCTCCATTCATGCAAATCTGTCAGTTTTGGTTTCTTATTTTTCCACACTTAAATTCAGTTATCTACATTTCTGCAGCAGTTTGCATTTCAAACAAATAAACAAATAAATTCCTCATGAAAATTTAATGTGAATGCATGCATCTTTGCATGCTATTTTGCCAAACAAATACATTTCTTCAAAGCATTTTTCCTTACATGGTGCATTTTTGTATGCAATATTCACCAGAGTATGCATTTTTATGTACTCTTTCCCCTAGTAGTATATGCATTTTGAAGACATTGTGTGCCTGGAGAAGTGCATTGCAATGTTTGGTGAAGCGTGCATTTCGAAAGAAGACTGTTTTGGTTCTCACACATTTTGGGAGGTGCAAATTAGCTAGGGTCTCCTCTTGATGCAAACGGAATCATTTTATTTTTTCACCCATCCCTACATGGGACACTTCCTGGGTGTTTTGCCACTCTCTGAAATCTCTAAGGGGAGCAATCTCCCCTGCACCCTCCATTCTTCTCCCGCCACCATTCTAACACCTATTGAGAAAAGAAAGGAGGAAAATGTTGTTCGAAGGGAGAAAACAGCCCTGGTTGGGTTTTTTTTTTTTTTTTTTTTTGGGAAGCGTGGAGAGAGATGTGGCAATAAGAGCCCAATGCTCTAAATGTCTCATCCTAGGTCTCATGATTCACAGCACATTTAATTTAAGTTAAAGAGAGAGAAAAAACACATGAGCAAGATCTGCAGAGAAAAAGAAAACTGTGCACGTTGCTTGTTTAGATGTCAGGAAGCCCTTTGATACATGCCCCCCTCAAGGGAGGCTGCTTAGCCAAAGCAACAGCAAGCAGTGTCAATGGGCCAGTGGGGCACATTAACAAATATAACAATGCTCTTGTGGATCATTGCAATTAAAAATCAAGGGAGATAAATAGCCCCACAGCTAGAATATTCCCCCAGTCAAGGCTCCTGAGGACAACCAAGAGTTCACCCGGTTTAAAGGGAGGCCAAGCATTGCTGGGAATGAATCCATGGGAAGCTGATGCAGTATGATGATGCAGAGGCGAGGCTCACTGCAAGTGGGAAAGAGAGGGGAAAGGGAGGGGAAAGGGAAACCCAGTTGCTTATATTCAGCCACATTTTGCAAGTCACTGGAACACTTAATGCACCTTCTCAGCGGCGTAGCGTGGGTTGTCAGCACCCGGGGCAAGGCAAGTAATTTGCGCCCCCTAACCCGGGGCAAGGCAAGTAATTTGCACCCCCTAACCCGGGGCAAGGCAAGTAATTTGCGCCCCTAACCCCTAACCTGCCGCCGCTGCCAGCTTCTTCTTGCTGCTGTCTGGGCTGCTCGGGTGTGGTTCTCTCCCGCGCTCAGCGCTGCGCTGGGCGGCTGCTGCACTGTCCCTCCCCCAGATAGTCCCTCCCTCGCTCTCTCTCTGCTCCGCACTGCAACGCACGCCTGGCACCCTCCCCCTCCACAGTGGGCGGCGACCCGGCAGCTCGAATTGGATTCGCACAGCCAGCACTGCAGTGAGAGAGAGTGAGTGAGCCAGATAGGGGCAGAGAGCTGCGAGTGCGAGCGTGTGCCCCCCCCCCAAATGTTGCGCCCGGTGCGGCTGGCCCCCCCTGCATCCCCCACGCTACGCCACTGCACCTTCTATAAGATAGTGAGACAGATGCACCTTCTATGAGATAGTGAGACAGACAGGCTGATATAGAAAGAACCTTAGAGTCTTGTGGCACCCTAAAGAATTATGCACTGTATCATGGCACAAGCTAACAAGATTCTTTGCTGGGATTTTTGCAGCAGACTAATGTAGCTACCCTCTGGTGACAGATAAATAGAGACAGACATTTGCTTGCACACAATGATCTGCCCTGCTGGATCAGCAGAAATGCCCATCTAGCGCAGTAGTCACCAACATTTTCAGATCCAGGACCCACTGGTGACCTGAAGTTGCAAACTTGGACCCACTCTTAATTGTGCTGTTATCTATGTACATCTATCCATCTCTCTATCAATATATATCAGATACAGAGGTGCCAGCTTGCAAGGGTGATGTTGTGCACGTGAAGTCAGGACATTGGGAGGAACCAGGGGTGGAGCCAAACATGGTGGCAGTGCAGCTTCAATGGCCAGCAGCTCCTCCTCTGCCTCCTCCTGGTGCCACCACTGGCAGAAGACTGCTTTGATCCTCCTTCCCCTCTGCAGCAGCAGGAGGAGAATGAACTGATCAGTAAAGCTACACTGCACTCAGCTCTGCACTTTGCCTCTGTGACTTTTGGACATTGGGGAGCCCAGCACCCACCTCAAGAATATTGAGGGGGCCCAAAAGGCTTCAGCCCCCAAGAGCTGGCACCCCTAATCAGATCGGGCCTTCCAGGTGATTCATAAAGAATAGAGGGAGTTTGAGTAGGTGTAGTTGCTATGTCATGGTGTTCCTGTTGAAATCTCAGTTTCTATGCAGTTAAAGGTAATGGGACTCCATCTTCTCATGTCTTTGTCTCACTCTCATATTTGCTTGCCTTTGCTTTCCATATCTATTTCATTCTTCTTTTAATACAAACAACATCAAAAATGGTGCTCATAATTCAGGAAGGCTGGTGTGGCCCAGTTTAGCTGTTCAGTTTATGAGACCCACCCACTGAAGGCCAGTTGTCCTAACCTAGTGTCCTGCATACCTTTGCTACCAAGGGAAATAGCAGCTTCGGAAAATGACCTAGAAGCAGACATAGAATTTTATATGTCCTGCCGCAGATCTGATGTTGATCGTTTCATGCGTCTCCCTCATAATGTGTAGTCCACAGGCTTCTGGGAGTGGAGAACTGTTCTACAAAGCAAGATTAAAGGATAAAGGAAAAATATGTGTGTAACCCACGTGGGCCTGAGACAAGCAAGAAACTGCAGTGCGGTGCACGCTTAATTTTAAGTATGCTTTTAAGCTCCTTGAATTAAATAGGAATTCAATGTAGTAATGCAAAAAGTTATAGGCTGTGCTAAATCAAGGTCTATCGCGGCAAAGAGGTATGGTAAAACTGTAAGAGCTGATGACTGCATGGGGGTGGCGCTTGCATAAGCTCTACCGTTCACTGCTCAGAGAAGGGAAATGTTAAGAGGTGGCACTGACAGGGGTGCTTGATGGATTTGAGAATTCCAGGATGGGAACTGCACCCATCTGACCAATGTGCTGATCAGAACATAGTCATCCATTCAGATTTTGCACTTCTTCAAGTGTTGTGACACATCAGTTTAAACCAATTAAAATATACATTTTAATTAACTCATGACTGGAGAGAATATATATATCTAAACAAATATTGGGAGAATAAAATATGCACTCAAATATATGTGTTTTCGGATTATATTTAATGAGTTGGGGATTAATGCAGAAACGGGATTGTGGGTTAAAAATGAAGGGCAAGAGCAACACAGGACAGAGAAAGACAGGTTCATCCATCCCTAAGCATTGAAAGCCAGGTGAGAATCTTCCCGCACCAGAGTGCCAGGTGATCTAGGAGAGCCAATTTCATCAGATTTCCTGTTATGCAGCACCTAGTTTTAGTGTACTTCCTGAGCAATTGGTCATGAAGGCAATTTACTAGGTTGCTGCTCTTTCTTACCAAACTGTCCTCTCCCTGTTTGGCTCTTGCCTGTATCCCACATTCCCTACCATCCTATAGACCAGGATGGGAAACTTTAATTTTCAAGGGCCATATTCCTTTGGCTGTAATCATTTGGGTGTTCTGTGATATTGGTATGTGAGGTGGGTGGCCAGAACCAAAAGCAGGCAGGTTGTCTCTCTTTCTGTGTGTTTCTCACCCTTTCTCCTCCTTTCTCCCCATCTAGCAAGGGACCACAGAAGGGACAGATGACTTTTATCCAGCAGTGTCAACTTGAATAAAATATTTGGGAGCCACCCTACATAATCAATCACAAGATGTGGCGCGTGCACACACACACCCCATTTGAATGGCAATGCCCATCAACTTTGGAGAGGGGCATGTCTCCCACAAATATTTCATTGGTGGGGGGAGATGAAAGGACCTCGGCCCCTATCGAGTGCGAATGACTTGTTATTGGCTGCCTTCTTTACCATAGAAAAGAACAAACTACAGGTGAGAGGCTGCTGTTGATAGATTCTCCATCCCATGTGCACCAACTGTGGTAGCCAGAGGAGAAGAGGAGAAGTGGAAGGCATGTGTACATGCATAACAGGGGCTGACAGTGCCTGAAGGAAGGGGTGAGATGAAATCCTTGTGTACATATACTGCTGTAGACACGGATGAGAAATTTGGTTCACATTTAAATATGATTTGCACTTCTAGAAACAGTACCTGAAATGATGCACAGCTATCCTTCAAATTTTTCATTTCTCCTAATTTGGTGATGCACTTCACCAACCAAATAATGTGTACAAAAATCAGGGTAACATGTGCATTAAAATGCATACGTTAGTTATTGCTTGCGCATATATATATATATATATATATATATATATATATATATGCAAAAGTGTACAGGACAATGTGTATATTAGGATAAATTTGCACTTAAAAGCTGGTGAATTTTTATGAGGACTCTTTCTTTAAAAAGGAAATGCAGACTAATGCACAAATGTGAAGAACTGAAATCAAGGAAAATGAGAAATGGACAGAATAAGGAAATGGCAGATCCAGGCATTTCTACAGTGCCATCTCTTCTCTTGGAGTCACCTTCTTGCCTCCTTAGTCCTTTCTGTATAAACAACCAGCACCTAATATGGCTGATCATGTTTTAGATCTATTGCCACCACCAAAAGCCCATTAGAGTGGGTGTCTTCCTGCACATTTCAGTCACTGCATGCCAGAAGATGCACAGTGGAAAAGAAAAGAGAACTGATGCTATCTGGGTACCCTGATGCTGTAGCTTTTGCCTGATCTCCCTGCTGCCCTGCTCCTCTCTCCATTCCTCCTCTCTCAATCCATCATCTCTATTTCCCTTTCACCATCTTGAAAGGATACCAATGAAACCCTCTTTCCTCTTTAGGCTGCATTGATCTATTGGGCGGCTCAAGACCTCTCTGAAGTTCACAGATGGGGCCATTTTTATTTTTCTCCCCAACATTCTTTAGGCTTGATTTATGACAGAGTGTTAGAAACCCAACGCTCCTGTTCCTGGAAGAGCTGTGTTGGCTGGGAAGCCCTGCAGCTGGCAGATGCACAAGGCAATTAACCCCTGCATGCACAAAGTGAAGCGTAAAAAAATGATTGCATTCAAATCCAGCTTGCAGTTTCTCTCGGGAAGGGAAATGAGGCTGAGTTGGTACCTCACAGTCTCCTTACTGCTGCTATCCAGGATGCCTCAGGCTGATGCAATATAGCCCACCCCTTCAGCAACCACAGAAGACAATACTTGAGTGGAGTTGCCAAGAATATATATGTCTCTGTTTCCATGGAAAATAGCTTTGTGTATATGTGCAACTCTCACTGAGTATATGCCTATGGTAAGGGTGTGTGATTGCGTGTTGATCCCAAACCTGCTGGTACTAGAATATGGTCCCCAACCAGTTTCCACTAGGATAATGTATTTCTTGGCCCCAAACCATCATTGATGCCATTAGAATAAGAATTAGAGATATCGTCAAAGTATTTGCTTCCTTGGCTTGGAATGTGGACTTTGGTGGCTCCAAAGCTTGCCAAGATATGAGGCAAGCATTATGACTTGCAGAGGTGTCCTCTATCTTGCTAAAAAAAAAACATTAAAAATACTGAGACTGAGGTCATCTCCTTCCTACCCCATCATAAGCCACTGAAGTCTTCTTCCACTGATGTGTACAGGAACACTGGACAATTATAATTCCTAGGGCTACTAACACTTCAATCACTACTAGGGATGCACACTAGATTTGGCCAAATCCCAAACCAAAATGGGCTAATTCAGTGGGGATCCAGGCTTTGACTGGGTCAGGCCGAGACAGCACCAGATTGCCCCAGGTTGGGCTTCCAGGAACAAAGTGGGGCTATCAGTGGGTAGGGCATCAGGTTCGAAAGAGCAGCTTTGGCTGCACAGCCCTGTTTCCAGCAAGGGACTGAATCTTCTGCTCATTACCTGGAAAGTGACAGAGGCAATCTGTTGGCTACAGGGGTCTCTTTCACCAGCATATTAACCAGTGTATTCTACATAATGGTGAATGGAGGATTTAGTCCTGCAGGCTGCATGGTGGGTGTGGACCCATGATTGTTTAAAGTGGTATCATAGTGATTTAAATGTATGGTGTGAATGTGGCCTAAAACACAAACATACCAATTATATATATATATATATATATATATATATATACTTGACACTGAGATAATGCTTTTCTCTCAGGGTCCATGAGGCAGGGTTTCCATCCTCTGCTCTGCCACTATCAGCTCAGAGAAGCCAAAGACATCAATGAATTTCCTCAAGCGAGCCAGAAGGAGCAATAAATCAGCCCCAGCAACGGCTAACGAGACAGATTTGCTCCGTTGCAATTAATGTGTTCTCCTGCATGTGTTTGCTAGCAGAGGTGGAAGTGGGGCGGGGGGGGGGAGGTGCTGATTAAAATTCAGGCTGGGGAGGTGGCAGGAGGTGGCATGACAGTGTGAGCGAGAAGCAGTACCAAAGAGAGTGGCATGAAAGGAAAGAAGGAAAAGGAAAAGCAGGAGGCAAGAGAGAAAGGAAGAGATGGGGAAAAGAATATTGTGGACCTCAGTTCAGATATATGGCATACATCACACAAGGGTCTTAGCAATGTGTGGCGTTATTGCACAAAGGGAGGCACTGTATGTGTGAATGGGCACTTGCTTGTGGTTTGCCTTTATCTAGAATGAGAAGTCTTAGGTCCATGGCTGAATGCAATCCTCACCCTGGGAAGGGGGGGTCCCCTACCATAAAAACATATTATAAGCCTGCTGGATCAGACCAATGGCCAATCTAGTTCAGCATCCTGCTCTCACAGTGGCCTACCAGATGCTCTCCTGGGAAACCCACAAGCAGAATTAAAGCACAATATCATTCTCCTCTCCTGTGGCTTCTAGCAACTGGTACAGTGGTACCTCAATTCGTTCTGGAGGTCTGTTCTTAACCTGAAACTGTTCTTAACCTGAAGCACCACTATAGCTAATGGGGCCTCCTGCTGCCACCATGACGCCACTGCACGAATTCTGTTCTCACCCTGAAGCAAAGTTCTTAACCCAAGGTAATATTTCTGGGTTAGTGAAGTCTGTAACCTGAAGCATATGTAACCTGAAGCGTACGTAACCCGAGGTACCACTGTATTCAGAATCATTACTGCCTCCAGCCATGGAGGAGAGAATTGCCATCATGGCTAGTAGTCATTGATAGCCTTTGCTTCCATGAATTAGCTCTTTTAAAACCATTCAAGTTGGTGGCCATCACTTCAACCTATGGGAGCAAGTTCCATATCGAAACTATTTATGGTGTGAAGAAGTACTTTCTTATAGATGTCCCTCTCTGCTCCTCAAGCCACATCCCTCACCAACCCTGACCCCCTCCTCAAATGCTTTTGCATGGCTGAAATGTGTCCTTGGAACTGTGAGAAAGCATGCTGCTGGCCTGGATGAAGGCTGGGGAAGTTTATGTAGAAACATTTGACATTTGTGTGATCAGAATGTTTATATTTAGAATAGAATAGAATAGAATAGAATAGAATAGAATAGAATAGAATAGAATAGAATAGAATAGAATAGAAATAATGCCTAACCCCTTACTTTGTTGACACCCAAAAAACTCAATATTAGTACAATGGAAATGAGGATTATGTTCTACTGGAGACTTGCCAGAGGCCAGACTTATGTGTCTCCCAAATACTTTTTTAAAGATTTTTTTTTTCTGCCCAAGGATATGGGGGAGTGGGAAATAATTACAGTAAAAAGTAATACAGTAGTGTGTTGTTGTTATATGCCACAAAGCCCTCAGGGTGGAGCAGGCAGCACATCCAAGGGATTGTATAAATAAAAAGGAGTGCCACCACCATTATAGGAATGTGGACATTCCAATGCAGACCAATAGTGGCAGCTGGGTGTGATTCCATCCCACGTGCAAGCTCAGGGCTGGCCCTTTCCTCTTTTGAGACTCTTCTGTCTCTGGTATATCTAGGGAGGTCACTAAAACATCACCTTTTCCCTGCCACCACCAAAAGATAGATAGATAGATAGAGAGAGAGAGAGAGAGAGAAATACATCTTCATAAAAAGAGGGCACAGATTTGCATAGAATTTGCACATGCTAATGTAGATGTATAGAAGCAAATGTGGGGAATGATTACTATAATTTAAATAGCAATGCAATTCATCTCACTATTATGCTTTATTAAATAAACTTTATTTTATTGTGCTGCTGACTGCTTTGGATTGTGGTAATTGTATTTTATGCTGATCAGTTCGGGTTGTTGTTTTATGTTGTATTGCTGACACTGTTTTTTTGTTATTATTATTAGCCACGGTGAGCTGTGTTTTGAAGCACAGCAGGCTACAAGATGATGATACATATTATTATTATTATTATTATTATTATTATTATTATTATTATTTGTATTCAGCTGAGTTCTATGCAGATTCCTCCCACTGGAATTAATGAACCTAAGTTAGTCACATCCATTAACTTCAGCGGTACTACTCTGAGTAGGACTAGCACTGAATACAGCCCAATATTTATTTGAGTTCTTACCTGCCCTTCACCAAAAGGTCCCAGGGCATGTTACAGCAATTTAAAAGTGCAATATTGAAATCTACTTAAAGCAAGGCAGAAGGATAGGTTAGGCTTATATATATGTACAGAATATATAAAGAGAGAGAGTCAAAGGCCATGTAGCAGTTGTAGTAACAATAACAATTATTTTAAAATGGAGTACTTTTTTATTTAATTATTGTGGTTTTTCCCATACACAAATGTAAGCAGATTTTATCAATTAATCAATTAATTAATCAGCCCAAATTCATGTGATTAGTTCACCAGTGTTTCTTCCACTTGGGAAGCCAGACCCAACAGAGGGGTGGGGACAATAAAGAGAATGAGTTGAAGGAATTGAGGTGGGGAGTGAGAAGAGGAGGGGAAAAGAAAAAGAAAAACAGGAAAAGGGTGGAAGGAGGAAGGCAAGAGAGATAAAGAGTAGGAAGAAAGCCAGAAAGAGATAAAACTACCCCAGAAGAAATTTAACTGCAAAGCTTTAATCTTTCAGTTAAGAGGGAGGAGGGGGAAACCTCTGACTAAATAAAGAGAATTTATCTCCAGCAACTCCTGCAACATTTAAAGCCAGATAGTAAATAAATACATTGTCAGGCTGGATCAGGGCCTCTCATTCACACCAGCAGTGAGATACATTCTAAGTTATATTCCATTAAAAGTGGCACCCTGCCTCGCAGAGTGAACTCATCCCTCTCTCAAGGAGGCCTCTGTCTTCCTTGCTCACTGAAGAAGGCTCTGCCAATCATTGTTTGCTAGTTGCTATTATTATTGATGACAGACCACTACAGCTAAAACTCCTGGCATAGCAAAATCCCTGCCCTGTCACCGCCAGATTTCTGATAGCTGTAGCTTGACTGGAGGGAACGTGCTGTAGAATCCTAGTACTGTAGATACAAACTGAATTGCAGGAGAAGAATCCATATTCCCCGTCTTCTATGCATGGGAGGAAGTTGTTTTGGTTTGTTTGCATGGAAAGATCTAAATGTGTTCAAGCAAACTGAATCAGAAACTACAGTACTGAAATGTCTGCTGCTGCTGCTTAGTGTTTTTGAAGTGAATTCAAGAGAGATCCAGACCAACACATTAAGCCAATAGATAGTCATTCCTCTTACGTCAGTAGGATGGCCAGTTTTGCAATACTGAAAATGAGGACATCAATTCATGTATAAGAATTTGCATGCATAGATGCAGATTTAGAAATTATTTCTGTAATTTAAATATAAATGCAATACATCTCAGCATAGCGGGGGTGACTTGTGTCCCTGTGCAATTAACCATTTATGGGTTAACCATGTTGTTAACCATTGATGGGTCATTTCTCCTCTCTCCTTGTAGGGTTCTTTATCTCTAAACCAAACATGGACTGGACAGCCCTCAAACAAAGGCACCTTGCAGTGTTATTTATTTATTTATTTATTTATTTAACTAACTAACTAACTAACTAACTAACTAATAGAAATGGCTCAAAGACACAGACACAACAGAAATACTAAAACCGGTTATAATAAACACAATCAATAAAAATATTTCTTTTAAAAAACCCACATTTATAACATCTATAAAAATAAAGGAAGGTCCTTAAGGTCCTACCATACTAAAAGAGGCCACAAATACTTAAAAAAATTCTTCATATGAAGGGCCCACAGTCCAAAGAAACAGAAAAGTTTTACATGGTGCTTAAAAGCAGATAAAGATGGCACCAGGCAAGTCTCTCTAGGCACTTCATTCCACAAGTGAGGAGCCACTACCAAAAAAGTCCATTCTTGTATGCCACTCTCCAAAAATTCAGTGGAGCTGGCAAATGGAGAAAGATATATGACAATCACAAGATCTGGGTCAGTTCATGTGGGGAGAGGCAGTTCAACACTCTTAGCTGAGAACAAGAACTTGGGACTCAGCTACATTTGTAAAGATAAAGTGCTATATATGTGTTAGAACACTGTGACACCAGATGACGCTGTGGAGTCCCATCTTACGCCAATGGGATTTCCCTGTATGACGTTTACAACACGTTTAACTGAGTCACTTCTTTGATGCATCTAGATCCAGCCTTATTGTTAGCCACTGCAGTCATGCCAGATTTGGTGTCTGATAGAGGACTGTCCTTTGCAAAGTCTTCTGTATGGTAAGGCATATGGTCACCCTATTGGTCAGACGTCAGTAGAAAAATAAGTTCAAGGGTGGTTTGGGTGGTTGTTTAGAGACTTCTAAATAATTTTATGGTCTGATGAAACTAATGAAATTTCTCAGGCAGGGTTATATGTAGAGATGCAAGAAAAGGCACAAATTTCTGTCCTGACCCACTGTTTCCATTTTACTGCAGTTTGGCCTCTGATAAAAACTACATTATTCATCTGGCTGTCTGCTGTGATGGAATTTTATGTAATTGATCACATCATTAATGATGTAATTAATTATGTTATTGCCATGTTATTCCACTTCATTCATGTCAATCTGAAGGAAGCACAATGCAAATGGGGGAATACACAAATCATCAATTTTGCATTGCTTGCAGATAGCAAACAACAATAACAGTGAATATCAATCATATTCACTGGGTTGATTTCCATTTTGGACATGGGACAAATAAATAAGTGGATGTTGGCAATTTCCTCTCCTGTTTCCATCAAAATTCTCTGACATCCCATTCACTGTACACCCAACACTCTTCCCCACAACCATCTCTCTTTCACACACAGGATTTAATTATGTATGAATTTTCCTTTGATGACTTTGGATAGGGCCAGTGGGGCATGATGACATGAAGGGCAAGGCCAATGTTGATATTTCGGTTTCAAGACCCCTTCCCAACCTGATCAGCTTCCTCTGGGTGAGCTCCGGTTTGTCAATGCTCTTCTCAAAAAGTGGCACCCAAAACAAGATATAGTCAAGATACAACTTAGTGCAGTCACACACAACAAATCTAATGGGAATCACTGAGAGTCCTTTTGACAGCAACATTCTGTTTACCCACTTCTCATCTATTTGGGAGGAGGTCCTTTCTCCTGTGAACATTACTGGTACCCCCACCATGTCCCTTTCCCAATTTGAGAAACTGGGACATAAGGACTGGGAATGGGAGCCAGTTAACTCTGGGGTTCTGCAGTATATATACTTAGAATAACAGTTATTAAAAGTTATTTTCTGCCTGTGTATGTTCACACACATTCACACTTGTGTGTGTGTGTTTCGGTGTGTGTGAAGACAGTAGATCTTACGGAGGATGCCCATTAAATTCACACAGTAAAGTACAGTGCACTCTTCAATTGACGATACTAACAGACGGCAGGGTGTTATTTATGTCTGGAGCTCTGCTGCCTTTACCAGTGACATGTCTGGTGATTTCCTCCTTCTCCCTCCTCCCATTTTTTTTTAAAGCACAGCTGACATGAAGATTATAACCCTTATTGCTAGTGCAGCTGGTATGAAGGAACGCCTTTAGACCAAAAGAAGAGAACAGGACTCGGCCCACTGGCCTAAAGATGCTGCATTGCTCAGAAGCAAGTGGATAGAGAAAGAGAAAGACTGGGATGGGGGTGGGGAGAAAGACCTCTCAACTGGCTGAGCTAGGGAGCTGACATGAATATACTCTTACTTTAAAATTGTGCTATGGAATCTGGACCATCAAAAATAGCACCCCCTTTTTGTTATGCATTTAAATAGATTTGAAACAGGCTTGGCTGCCACAGTAACCCACAAATGCTGATATTACCAGAGCTCTTTCTGCAGCAGAGGCTGGGCTAGCCAGCCCTACCAGCAGGGAGAGGGGGGCATCAACCTCATGCAGTAAATGCTGTTGGCTGAAGTGTGGTGGACAGAGATCTATGTGCCTGCAGTGCACAACTACCACTACAACTACTTCGTAAAGGTAAAGGGACCCCTGACCATTAGGTCCAGTCATGGTCGACTCTGGGGTTGTGGCGCTCATCTTGCTTTATTGGCCGAGGGAGCCGGTGTACAACTTCTGGGTCATGTGGCCAGCATGATTAAGCCACTTCTGGTGAACCAGAGCAGCACACAGAAACACCAATTACCTTCCCGCCGGAGCAGTACCTATTTGTATACTTGCACTTTGACGTGCTTTCGAACTGCTAGGTTGGCAGGAGCAGGGACCGAGCAACGGGAGCTCACCCCGTCACAGGGATTCGAACTGTCGACCTTCTGATCGGCAAGTCCTAGGCTCTGTGGTTTAACCCACAGCACCACCCATGTCCCTCTGCAACTACTTACCTACTTTTTAATATCAAAGGAAAGGAAAAGACAGGATAAGACACTAAAGAGTGCTCATTAACCTATTGCACTTGACACTGGTGTAACCTGTCTCTACACACATACAAGTGTTTGTCTGAATGAAAGTACACTTTTTGTTTTATACACCTCAGCCATTGTGCACACAGGTACAGAGAATGTGCACTTGTTGAACATTATGTGTGAATAACTGTACAAGTGTACAGCTCAACTATTTGTGTGTGTACAGATAGACAGATTGTACACCCATTGAATGCAATGTGTGAACATTCCTAGATTCTCCATGTTGATCTGTCCAAATAGCTCACTCTGTTTGGGTCTCCAGACTCTCACAAGCCCATACCCAACTCCCCAGACTTGGGCAGCCCAACTTTTCATACCAAGTGGGCCACACACTGCCTTGACATGTGGAGAACAGGAGCAAAGACAAAATTTGATACCTCCCAGTCCTTGTAAGTGTAGTGCCAGGCTTTAGGAAGGAGGCACAAGGTCTTGGCAGGGTCCTAGACTCCTCTCATCTCCTTCCCAAAGCTGGGAAAGCACTTACTGGGCTTTGGGAAAGAGGCTAGAGGATCTGTCAGAGCCCTCACACCTCTTTCCCAAAGCCCAGTGGCTTGCTTACCCAACTTTGGGAATGCAGTGCAAGGGCTGGAGGGGGGGAATCAAATGTTGCCAAGGGCCATCAAAAAGGCCTTGAGGGAACACCTTGAGGGAACACCCTGCCCTAAACCCTACCCCTCACCTTCTCTTCTATTCAGACCCTTTCAGTGCTTTCACGTGGCTGGAATGTCCTTGAACTGCAATAATACATCTTGCTTGCCCAAACAGAGGAAGAAGAATTTTGTGTGTGTAAACCTGTGGCTCTGGCCCAACCCTCTCTTTTCCCCTCATACCCACCTACCATTGGCATATGGCCCCTGGGAGGCTGCTCAAGAAGAACACGGGCCTCAGACTGAAAGGATTTCCCCACCCCTACAGTTCATAGATCCCTTCTGTCTTTTGCTTTAACCCACATACAACTGCACTGAAGCAGAGTGTAACACTCTTGTGAGGCACAACAACAACTACTACTACTACCACCACTACTACTACTACTACTTAGAATACACTAAAAAAACAAACACCTTCCATTTAGAATTTGGAATTCAAGATGGCACTACTGGAAGGCATCTCTGATCACTACTGTCCAACATGTCACTGCTTTGGAGACAGAGGAAAGATATAGCACTTCCCTAGCAGAACAAATCAATAATTCCTGACAGGGACCCTCCTTCCACTACATCTGAAACTCTGACTTCCCCTTTGGGGGGAAACGTCTTACCAAACAGACAAATAAGGGCACACGTCTTGTCTTTCATGGCTTGACCTCAGAAGTATCTCTGCAACTTCATGAAGTTTTTATTACTATTATTCTTTTAAAGCCATTCAGAGTTCTAACTTCAGGGGCATCCAATCTGACTTTGAAAAAATAAAAAATAGTGGCAGTCCAGTCCTGCAGCATTGTTACTCAGCATTTCACCTTGTAAATAAATAGGTTTGAACTGCAGCCAGGAGCAATGGGATCTTTCAAAGGCATTATCTGGAAACAGTCAGTAGAAAGAACCTTAAGTCCCCATTAATCATTTCACCACTTACAGTATTTCTTAATGGCTTTTTATGGCTTATCCTTTCAATGCCAACCAAGAGTGTGATCTCTCCCAGCTTATTCTATTAAACAGAAATCAATATCGAATATCAACGTGCCAACATTGGGATTATTTGGAAAGAACTGAGAAAGATCCCTGCCTCTTTTTTTACACCTCTCATCTGGCATGAAGTGGTGGATCACTCAGACTTTTCATGGGACATAGTATTTGCTAACATTAATGAGACGTAAACAATCACCAGAGTGCTAATGAGGGGAGGATCGGAACATAGAAGGGCTTCGTTCAGCTAATGACAGCAAACAGATTTGTCCTTCATGAGCTTTTTCAAAGCCATCCATGCAAGGGGCAACCGCCAGCTTCCTTTGGCAATGCATTCCACTAACTATGAGTGGTGTGAAGAACCTCCTCCATCTGTCCATCATCAACAGTGTTTTTCATTCATATAACTGATATCCCGCTTTTCTGTTCTGACATCCATGGTGTCTGAGATTAAACAGAGGTTAAAACAATAACAATTAACTAAAAATGGAATAAAAGGGTAAGGAACTCAAACCCACAAAATAATAAATAGGATTACTCTTTCCTTTGTCAACAAACAGTCAAGTGAAAACTAGCCCCAAGCTCTTCTAAAGTGCTTGGTTTTAGCCACATTCCCAAATGTGGTCCAAGACTGAGTCAGACCTCCCGAGGTGGAACATTTCATTGTTGAAGTAAGACGCCTGCATCAGTGGGAACCTGGAGGCCAAATCTCAGATGGTAGAAGGACCAGAGCTGGCCCTACTATTAGGCAACCATCACAGGTAGAAAATGTTAAGGGCAACAGGGACAATTCATTGGTTGTTTCTTCTGAGCCATTCTCCTCCTTTAGATGACAGAGCTGTGCATGCACACAACCTGCTCTTGCCACTCTCACCCCCAATTTGCCAGCTGCCTCAGGTTCAGTGGAGGATACTAGATGTCAGGTTTCTCTATGCGGAATCTGGAGGGGCACCATCTTGTCCATTGCCTCAGGCATCAAATCTTGTCAGGGATCAATGCCAGTAAATAGTATCTGGCTTATCAAAACTCTTTTGGGCTGCCTCAAACATTTCTTGGATGTTTTCATGGGATGGAACGCCCTATATTTACTCTCCTGCTTTCAGCAAAATGCTGATGACTGCCTGCTACATTTTTAGGGCACCACTGGCAGAGAGAAGTTCCCTTCCTAGCCCATAAGTTAAGCCTATCTCCTAGCCCATCTCCGTAAGTCATTTGCATGAGTCTCCTTTGATTCATTCACATGAGCATTTCCCCCCCATTCCTCCAACCAGTGGTTCCTCTTCATCAATGGCAAAGTACATATGGCACAAGCACTTGAGTGAGAGGAGGAAATGAAGTTTGTTGCTACACCAAGGTGCTTGTTAGCTGTCACGTATTGAGAAATTGCAGTATTCAATAAAAAGAACCACACAATCAATGTCAATGATTGTTGGGCAAATATGGATTAGATGACCTTAAAGTGGGTATGCGTCTAGTTGTAAAACAGCACCAAAGGAGTAGCAGTTAATGAACCAAATGTTGGAGTCTAAGAAACAGTGTTGCATAAAATGTAGTCCTGGATATATTGCTGTAATGCTTTCTTTCAGGTGTATACAGAATATACGTATATCTTAACAGTCTCTGGAAGAGACAGAGCTTTACAAAAAATCTTGCCACTACCCTGCCCAAAGAGGTTTAGGGAAAGGGAAAACAATGGTAGGGCAGAGTTTAGGACTTCTCATAGGGAACAGGAGGTCACTGGAAGGCTTGGGAAGCATAAGGTTCACCCCCTATCATAGTTCAATATGATTGCTGAGAGCTCAATGAGATTTCAGAATTCACAGCTGGGCTCAGAATAAACTATTTTGGAACTAAAATAGTTATGTTTTTCAAAGCCAGTTCCAAATGGGAATTGAAGCTGAGAGTCCATCCATCACTACTCTTTCACACAGAGTAGAGCCCACCTCTGTGACATCAGCAGCCAAAAGGATAGTCCCCCACCCTTCTTCTTTCCATAACCTGTTGTCTTCCACATGCTTGGACTATGGCTCCCAACATAATGTCAACTTCTGCCATTTATATAGTACCTGAAGCTTTTAGACAACATTAAACTAGTCCGGCAATTTGAAAATCACCAATCTTCCACGCCTGCCTAGGACCCATGCCCACCTTCCTCTCATTGTTTAGATGCTGAACTCATAAATGTCTGTCATTAACATCATTTGGTGTGTTTTTTTAAGTGGGGAAATCTCACTCCAAGTGCAACTTACCAGTTAAGTGCTATCCTGAGCTCTTGCCACTTCCGCACTGAAAAGATACAGCGACGGGAAAGCAATTCAGTGGAGAGAAATCAAACCAGTTATGAGATTAGGAGCGGAAACCATCAAACCAGAGATGGTCCTCCAGGATGGTTGCAAGCCAATGGGCATATTCAATAAATGAAGACTGCATCAGCCCCACATGCTGGCATCTGCATGGTACCCCTGTGTGCCACATCAGAGCATAATTACACATAGTTGATTGGGATTGCTTCCGGTGCTTCTTGTATGAAAGCATCTCTTTGGGAAATAAGTCAACTAAACAGCTATAGAGAGGCTCCAGGCACTTAGCTATACTTAGCAACCTGCAGCCTACCAGGGAAAATTCACACACTCACATGCCCCGAGAATTTCTTTCTGAGATTTTAACTTCCATTGCTTAGCCATTCACAAATAAATGGGAAGCTTCCTGACACAGGGAGCACATTAGCAGCAGTTGCTCACTGTTGTCCGTCCAAAGGTCGCAATCTTACACCCACAAATAACATTGTGAGTGAAAAGGTTAATGCAAAATCGCAAGTTATAACATAACCTCATATCAGCAGATGATGCTCCTGTCTAAAAGTGTTCAATGCATCTTGGTTGTGCCAATGAGCTTGTTATGCCTACGGAGAAATTTCAAGGCACATTTAGGGTCCCCATTCTGCTGGAACAGGAGGGTCCCCCCCCCAGAGCAAAAAAAGAAGAAGCTTAGATAAGATGACTGAAACCTGTCATGAAATTTCCGGAAGATGTGCAGGGTTGAGCTTTTGATTTGGGGCTGCTGTTCTTGACTGAAGCATAAGATAGAAAATGTCATTTCTTTGGAAAGGCCACAAAAGGTCATTTGGGTTTCTTCTCCTCTGGGAAGAGCAACTCCAGTTTCAATAACGAAAGCTGTTGGTATTGTCCTTTTGCTTCCTTGCCTTTATTTATGCAATTGATTTCTTTTAACTCCCAGCATGCCAGCTGATAGATTAACCGGATGCCATATGGCAGCATTTAGGATCCATTTCCCAAGCTGGCACTGCCCTCCTCCCTGATGTTGCCACCACTGCCCTTCTCTGGCAGCCGAACAGGCCAAGCCAAACATCTCAAATGCCTCCTTTTCAAAAACCAAAGTGTATTTTAATAATTCAGTGCTGCCTGCTCCTTTCAGGCTCTCGATAAATAATTCATCAATTGTGCTGCACCGTGCAAATGTGCTTACACACACACACACACACACACAGAGAGAGAGAGAGAGAGAGAGAGAGAGAGAGAGAGAGAGAGAGAGAGAGGAGCACTGCCGTTAACAAGTTTTGTGATGTTGAATTATGTCTGAACAGATTTTTTAAAAGATGGCAGGGAAGAGGGAGGGCGAGGTGGGGAGGGAGGGAGCTCCCATGTTTAAGATCCTTACAAATCGCCACCTCCTTCATTTCCAGGGATGAAAGCTTGGCAAGAGTTTCATGGAGCATGCGACATCAGGAAACTGTTGGCTGATAAATGCCTTCATCACTCAAGCATGAAAGAGGGTGAGAGACACAGAGAGAAGATAGCTCTACTAATGCCTGGATATAGAGAGCAAAGGCAGGTGGCACACCCTGTGGAGTGTGCCGGGAGTGTAGAGATAGGGGATGCATTTGATTCAAGTTGCATTTAATGGTGAGTCTACAAATCTGCACTTTCCAAAACAATGCACAAAGCAAAGCAAAGCTTTCCTTTGGAATTCACAGTTATCCAACCAGTGTTTACAAAAATGCATACATTAGGGGGAAATGTGCTGAAAATAGCATGCAAAAAATGCATTGCATTAGGGGGAAATGCTTGCAAAAATCTGAACATCTGTTAAAACACCCAAAAAAAGTGTTTGCTAGAAGAAATTAACACTAAAACACTGGTGAATTTTCATAGGAATTCTCCCCCCCCCCCTTTTAAAGAAAAAATGCAAATTGATGCAACTATATTTAAGATTAGGGGAAAACAGAAACTGAGAGAATTGAAATTGAAATATATATCCCCCTATTTTTTATTTGTTTGAAAAGAACTTAAATCCAGTTTTGTTTGTTTGCTGCAATAATACCCCACCTTTTCCTCCAAGGAGCTCAAGGTGGCAAACATGGTTCTCTCCTTCCTCATTTAATCCCCAGGACAACCCTGTGAGGTCAGTTAGCCTGAGAGGTAGTGTCTGCTCCTGGTCACACCCAGTGACCTTCATGGCCAAGGACTCATCCACTAAACCACTAAATCCAAATATTCTACAACTTTGCTGAATGAGAATCCCGCCTTGTTTCTGATTCAAGCAGTCAGGTATTTGTTGTTGTTGTTGTCATTGTCACCAACTAAGATCTATGCAGAGTAGACTCATTGAAATCAATGGATCTAAGTTAGGAATGGCTGTTAATTTAAGTATGACTAGCTTTGGAAAGAATCCTTTGCTGTTATTTATTGATTTAATGGGGGGGGGGATAAACTATTCAAACTTGTTTCCACAGCAGGCTTTAATTGTGCTTTACATTCACCATTCAAGAGTGCAGACTGGCGTATAATGCAGATTGGAGATCCCTGAAAAGCATCTTGTTATAGTGGCTATATAAATAACAACAAATTGATGTTCATTGGATACACAGTTGGTTGAGCTGTATAACAGCTTGTGCATCCAGCCATTGCTCCCTCTCCTCTCCCCACATGGATCCGATGATCATATTCTCAAAGTCGCTGGCCATTTGGGAGACATCTCTTTGACAATGAATACACAATTCCTACTTGGGAAGAAAAGATTGTGGCTGTCTGTAATACCCCAGAAACAAAAGAGGTGCGAGGGAAGTCAATCAGTATCATGAGACTTTCCGCATGTGACTTGACAAAATGTGCGAAGTCAGACACACATGCTTGGATGCTGTGCTGCCGCTTGAGCACACAAGGGACCTGACCTTTCTAAGCGCTTGGGATGTTTGTTTCTTATAATCCTTTTGTGGGGATGAACTTTGCGGTCTCAACCGCAATGGGAGGACATGGGAGTTAACGAGAAAGGGAGAAAGGAGCCAAGTGAAATGGGTCTGTCCTTTGTGCCAGTGAATGTGCTTTAGAAAAATGGGAAGGAATGGAGACAATGAACACGAGGAGCAGCTAATCAATAGCAAGCTCATCCTTTTCGCCTTTAGCCCTTATCTTCTCTTTCCTGATCTCTCTCCTTTGTGCCCTCACTGTCTCAAGTCTTTTAGGAAAGGTAAATTATTAAATTCTTTCCAAAGCATGGCCACTTCAGGGTGGAAATGCTGATCTGCCCATTGAAGAAATTCAGCCACATCCAGACAACCCAATCATGGACTACCACTGGAGATTTACTGCTTTCCAGAACAATTTAAATCAATTGACATCCAAGGGAAGGGTTGCTGGGCTCCACCTCCCATCAGCCCCAGCCCAACAACATCTGGAGGGACTAAAGTCCTTCCAACCCAACCATAGCTATAAAAGTCTGCAGCAGAAAAACATCAACTTTTTTGTTGTTGCTTCTAGAGTGAAAAGTCATGGATAAGTGCTGAGTGTGTGAGTTTACATTCTTTAAATGTGTGTGTAGGCTATTTTGTGAGGATAATATTCAGTTACAGCTCTTGGAATCCATATAGCTCTGTGATCTTCCTTTTCCCCCTGTTGGTATGAGTTGCAACAAAGCATTGCAACAAATGGATCACATCATCAGCCTGCCAGCAAACTCTCAGTGACCTGGCAGGAACAGGCTTGGTGCCATCCCAGCTGAGTCCATGTTTGCATGTTCATTATGTGATGACAGCAGCTGCTTTCACTGTGTAGAAAAATTGTGATGCAGAGCTTCTATATCACCCGACATTACCTCAGACAAAATGCTTTCCAGTAGATGCCATTCCCACATTCTGTTGCAAGCAATCAAATGCAATCAGTTGTATGCAATCAAATGGCATATGGATTAGCTTGCTGGATCATACCAAGACCCGATTGGTTCAGATTTCTGCTCCCAACAATGATATTGATGAAGTCTGAGCAGGGAAGGGGAGACTGAAAAGCTTTGTATCTGTAGCTTCCCCAGCTCACAAAGAGACACCCTATTTTGAGTTGGATTAAGACCATGTTGAGGGCTGATCTAGTTCACAACAAGAATTTGATCCCCTACTCTGGTCACTAGCCAACCATGCAGCTTTCAGGACAAGATCATGGAATTCACAGCTTACTCTGTATAGCAGGTCATAGCACTCTCTAGAGGCACCATTTCTAATGGCAGGGGCAAACAGCCTGGTGAGTCCTCCAAGCTGCTGATTCCTCTCTTTCCCCCAAGTGTTTATCTGTTTTTATTTTGCTTGTGAATTTGGAAGGAGCTTACAGGGGCACAAGCATTCACCTGACTTTTAGCAAGCATCCTTACTAAATGCTGGGGGGACGGGACCCTTGAGGTTTCTCAAGTATTCAGTAGAAACGCTTCCAAACTCCAGATGGTTTTGAGCAGAAGTTCACACATCACTGGATTCTAACTGTGACCACTCAGATGCCTCTGAAAACTCACCAGGCATGAAGGTGATGGCAGCAGCTCCTTACCACCACACACAGTATTTTGTCTCTTGGGTGGGTGTATATTCCAGGGCCCTCTAGATTTATTTTGGATTTCAACTCCCAACAACCTCAACCATGGTAGCCAGCAGTCAGGGATGAGGGGAACTGCAGTCCAGCAACAACGGGAAGCCCTGCCCCAGAATCTGATCCTTAGGGTTCTATGGGAGTTGCAAGATTCAAGCAGGATCAAGCTACTACACAATCAGCTTTCTGCCTGCCTATATCCTGTGAGTTGCCATTTACTGGACTGCAACTCCCATCATGTCTGATGCTGGATAAGTCTGATGGGAGCCGGTGTGGTATTCAACTAAGATTTACTCAGATTAGATACATTGAAACCAATGGGCAAAATTTAGTCATGTTCATTAATTTCAGTGGGTCTGTTCTGAATAAAACTTAATTGAACGGCACCCCAGAACATCTGGAGATCCACAGCTTCCCCCTGTCCTGGTGGAGACAATACTGAGCTGAATGGAACTTGGTTTGAGAAAGCTTCATATGGACACCAAGGCAAATGTTTTCTCCTTGGTGGAAATGACACCTGTAGCACCAGTTTCGCAGTGGAAACTCTGGGACTTGTGAGCCTAGTCTCCAGTGGGAAAGGGCACATCATTTATACCCTGTAGCATGCATCTTCCCTGAGGGGGAGGCGACAGTGTGAACTCTGCATTCAAGCATTCTCAAGCATCCACATGGAATGCTTACAAAGCCCTTGAGATTGTGCAAGTGTTTCGCAGCTAGAACACTTGCAGGCGCTCATCGACTTTTGAGGTAAGCCACACAACATTAGTGCCTCCCTTCCAAACATAGAGGTTCTGTCATGGCTTACAGACCCACTTTCCACTGCTCCACCAGCACCATACATTTAAAGCACTATGATGGGACTTTAAACAATCATGGCTTCCCACAAAGAATTATGGGAACTGTAGTTTAAGGGGTGTTGAGAATTGTTATTTATTTCACCGAGTTACAATTCCCAGTATATCATGGGAAGGATAATTAATTGTTAAACCACTTTAGGAGTTGCAGCTCTGTAAGGAATTTCCTATAACTTTCAGTATCCTTTCAGTTCTCAGGATTCTTTGGGGAAAGTTATGGCTGTTAAAAGTTGTATCATACTGCTTAAAATGTATAGAGCAGATGGGACCCACTTCCAATCCCACCCTTTTTTTTCAAAGTTCATCTAAGAGAATGCAATGCTGCCCTGTCTCTGGGAGTTATTTGCCCCCAGCCTCCCTCCCAAACCAGCCAACTTCTTTCGGCCAGACACTGATCCACAAAATGCATATTTGCCTTGGCAAGATGTGAAGAAGGAGAGCGAGACATGATGAAGCGATACAGCTGCAGGCAGCAATAGCAGAGGGAACAGTATGTGTGTGAGAGAGAGAGAAAGGAGGGGGAATGCTCTAAAGAGTCAGAGGATAATTCAAGCACATCAGAGTGAAGACAACTGCCCAGGAGATTGTTGTGATGCTGCAGTAGCTCCTTAGCTGTGTGTGTGTGTGTTAAAAGATGCCTACTGCAAACACACAGAGAGACACACAACCGCCCATGCATACGTCACACCGAGGCAGGCAGTGGGAAGATCAATGAGACTGCTCCTATCACCTCTCAGAACAGAGGCAGCTCGCATTTCTGCAGTGCTTCCCAGTATCTGAACCCTGTGAAAACTTAAATATTTCATATACCTGCAAAATAAAAATAATAAAAATTGAAGGATTTGGGATTCGGTGATAAAGGGAATGTTGGTGCTTGCTCCCAAAATACATCCAAATGATGTCAGTAGCTGAGCAAAACATTTTGCAGCAATGGCCACTCAAAAAATATAGCAAGGATAAAACCCAGCCTGGAATCAACTTGTGACGGTGTGGAGTTGTGGGTTAGAGTGTCAAGTTGGCAGAGGGAACGCCGGGTTCAAAGTATACTGGGTGACCATGGGCCACTCATCATCTCTCAGCTTTGTAAGATGGGGTGGGGGAAGAGCTGTATCTCACCCTGAGCTCCTTGGAGGAAGGTCTGGGTTCAAACATGTAAGAAATTAGTTCATTTATGTAATACGTTTAAAATGCAGAAATCATTGCATGAGGTTTTTCACCCTATGCAGATAAGGTATGTAGATCATACCACTGTTGAAATTTGCAGTTTAGGTGGCCTGGAAAGTTGGCAACCCTATGGCATGTGACCTGATCAGAAGTCTTTCAATATGTTTTTGAATGAGACACAGCATCCAGGACTCAGGAAAACACATTAATATCCAAAAGCTCAATATATGATGCAAACAGCATGGGAATTTCTGTTAGCAGCTTTGCACAACACAACACAACACAACACATTCCTAGCTTTAGAAACAGAAAAGAAGAAAGAAAAGAAATGCAAGTTAATAAAGAAACAATCATGTTGAAGACCATTGGCTCTCATATCCACTTGATTCTTTCATAAGAATGTTATCCTGATAGCTCTCTTTTGCTCCCATTTCTTCAATAAATAATACGAAGAAGAAGAAGAAGAAGAAGAAGAAGAAGAAGAAGAAGAAGAAGAAGAAATGCAGTCTGAGGAACTAGCTGGTCTTTGTCTGATCACCAATCAGCTCCAGCCTGTTAGCATCTAGGCACCCAAGTCTGACTGATGTTCCTCATGGGTCAATACAATAGCCAGAGTTAAAATATAATTAATTAAAGGAGAAGATATCAGGAGCTGTTTGTCAAGAGCTAGAAGGCAACAGCAACATCAGTCAACGAATAGGAAAGTAAGAACAGGTTGGCTTCTGGGAATGACTGGCCAGCAGCAGGACTGGGTTGGAGCTGCAGGAGCCACAAAGTGTCCATCAAAGATTGTCTACTAGATCATTTAGGGTAACATGTCATATGCAGGGTTGCCTTTGACGATTGTTTACAAACTGCACCTAATCCAAAATACAATTGTGTAAGGCTTCTATAGAATCATAGGTAAAAAAGGTAAAAGGTAAAGGACCCCTGGACGGTTAAGTCCAGTCAAAGGCAGTTGCAGCGCTCATCTCCCTTTCAGGCCGAGGGAGCTGGCGTTTGTCCACAGCCAGCTTTCCGGGTCATGTGGCCAGCATGAAGAAACCACTTCTGGTGCAATGGAACACCATGACGGAAACCAGAGTGTACGGAAAGGTCTTTTACATTCCCGCCACAGCGGTACCTATTTATCTACTTGTACTGGCGTGCTTTTGAGCTGCTAGGTAGGCAGGAGCTGGGACAGATCAACAGGAGCTCACCCCGTTGTGTGGATTGGAACTGTACTGTTGGAAGGGGATCCAAGGCTCATCTAGTCCAACCCCTGCAATGGAGGAATCTCAGTTAAAGCTTACTTGACAAATGGCCATCCAACATCTGCTTAAAAGCCTCACAGGAAGGAGAATTTACCACCTCCCTAGGGAGTCTGTTCCACTGTTGAACAGCTCTTAACTTTCGGAATGCTATTCCTAGTGTTAAAGTAGATATAGGAGTTGCCAAAGTTATGGACTACAACTCTCATCATCCCTGACCACTGGCCATGCTAGCTAGGGCTGATGGGAATTATAATCCAACAGCATCTGGAGGGGACCACACTGGCCATCCCTGGAATCAGCAATACTGGACTGAACAGAAAAAAAAACACCATGACCTGCTTTAGGGAGTTTCCTATCTTTGTTCTGAATGCATTTCTGCATTATTTGTGGTTGAATGATCCAATCAGAGATGCAGCAGAATTTCCCATCCCTCATCACTGTCATGTTGGCTTGCCAAATGAGAACCCAACTACCAATCTGATTTACTAGACATTTCCAAGTGTAAGGGTGAAGCATTCCTCCAATTTTAATTCAGAAAAAAAAACCATTCCAAAAGTATAACCATTCCTTGCTCATCAAGACACACCCCAACTCTTTGTTCCCAGTTGCTTCTCTGGGACAATTTAGTGTGTCAATCCAGACAGACAGAGCCCCCCCACACACACACACACAGAGGGAGGGAGGGAGGGAGGGAGGGAGGGAGAGAGAGAGAGAGAGAGAGAGAGAGAGAGAGAGATCTTCCCATAAATGTCACCAGAACAGTATTTAGAGATTATAAATAACTAAGTCATGTCCCTCATAGATGAGTGTGGCGTCTGCGGGCTGACGGAAAGACCTAGACGAGAATGGTCTGGGCTGAATCTTTTATAATAATATCAATCAATATTAAAAATGTATGGACAGCCCCAGTTTTTAAACCCCTCTTCAATTAATCTTTTAAATATAACTATTATGCTTTAACCTGGAGGCTTGGGGAAGCTTCAGCACAGTGGCTGCTCTCTTGTGTTGACCAGAGAATTCATGCAGACTCAAGTGAGGCAACTGGAAAGAGAGTGGTAATAAATAAGTAAATGCCTATATGTTGGCAAGTTTCCTGGAAACTGGGAAAGATGAAACAGCAAAAAAGAGCCTTTTGTGAAAGGTCCTTTTTAAGTTAGCTTCACTTTCTGGTCCTGTTCATCTTTTCAGGGCTAGGGACCCCATGGAGTGTGGAAAGATTAGATTGCTGCCCCAGTTCAAACCAAAAACATTCTGCAAAGCCACAGATAAGGAGAGCAGAAACTATGCAAAACATGTAGGATTTTGAGCTCCAAACAGGGGATCCTTTGGCACAGGGATTTTGTCTTTAAGAAGAGTATAATTTTCTTTAGATTTGTAGTTCCTTTTTCTTTCACTTGTTCATTCCCCACCATGGAAACATCTGGCCTCAGGTCTCTGCAAGCTATTTTTCTTGCCTTGTTTCTAGTCCTGATGGTTCCAATTTAACAACTTTGATAGCATCAAAGATGTAGAATAATATGGCTTGCAGACTCTGTAGTTGTTTGGTTTTTGGTGTTTTGTTTGTATGATCTTTGTACTGTGTAGTGCTCTGTATATTTTCTCCTTAAAAAAACCCACAACACAATTTAAATAATGCCACTGGTTTGTCTCCAGTGATTATGCAGATGACAACAAGAGAGAATTAGGTTCAATTCTCAGTGTTTTGGCACTAAGGCTTCAGCTGGTAAGAGAGATGGGTCACCAGAGGCAGTGGGGAAATCTAGTTCCAATCCCACTGCTTTAGTACACAACTTTACTTTGTCTATGCAAGTTAGTAGTTTCTCTTCTTTCATACAATGGCACATAAAGTGGTCCACAAAGCAACACTGCTGAGAAGAGAAGACCTGTCCCTCAGTGTAGGACACAGAAGTAGAAAACCCTTGGCAACTCAGGGTCAAATGTGTTCCCCCCAGGCCTCTCTGCTCAACCCTGTTCAACCCTCTCATAGGTCATGCAACCTCCACAGTCCAGGCTCTCCTCAAGTATGTTTGCCTGGCTAAAAGGTATCTTTGGACTCAGATGACACCACTTGCTTGCCTGGAGGGAGGTGGTGTTTGGATGGGAAAACATCTGGTTCTTGCATAGCTGGGCATGACTGTAAACTCACATCCATCACACCACTTATTTTGCCTCTGGCCACACCCACCGCTGGCATGTAGCCTTCCCAGGAGAGAAGGTGGCCCTTGGGCCAATAAAGGTTCCCTACTTCTCGTATAACAGACTCAACTGAGATATGAGGCATCTTTCAGGGTCTTTCCTACAGACCCCTCCTGATACACCCAACTGCCTTTCCCACAGTCAAGGTTCATTCTAGAAGCTCAATGAAGTGGTTAAAGAGGACATGCAGACAGAGAGGCAGGTGTTTATACTGACATGTGAGTGCTGACGCAGATGCCATTCCCACTTGGGTCAAGAGGGCTTTCACCAAGGTAAGAATGGAGAGCACCACAATCAAAAAAGGTGCAAGCAGGCAGACCTGTTGGCATATATTGCTGTTCACATCTTATGCTTCAGGGGCTGACACTGCATTGCTTTGTTTTGTTTTCCAAATGAGATTTTCTCACAAGCGATTCTCTAGGGAAGAAATGACTTGCATCAGAATCAGAGAGAGAGAGAGAGAGAGAGAGAGAGATCTTCCTCAAAGATGTTGGGTAGGACGATACCTTACTATTAAATTAGCTTAACACGTTTCGTTTCAAGTGCCTTTTTCAAGAGCTTATTTGTTTCTTAACAAACTGCTCAGATATCCATTTCAAAGGGCTTGCCAGGCTTCTGTATCTTTGAAATATACCTCTCCTTTTTGTTCTCATCATTGGATGCTTCCAGTTTTGTATGTGTTTCTTTTCAGGTCAGAATCAGCTTTGTGAATTCATTGCTGGGGAGGTGTGGGGGTGGGGGGTTAACATGAGGTTGAATAACTTTTGTGCAAGTGTTTGGAGCAAACCTTCACACAGCTAATAATACGCCTGAAAACAACATCCTCTGCCCCTGCCCCACTTCATCCTCAGAAAAATTGCCTGTTTTACATTGGCCTTCAGCCTGATGGCTGCACCTAACTAATAATCCTGCAAGATATACACACAATGTGCATCCATGGTAGATAATCAGGTCAGCCCTTAAGCAGACTCTTGGCATGTTAAGGAATACTAAATCCAGATAAATCCCAGGAGCATCCCTGGGTCTTCTTCAATGCACTTCTTAAAGAGTCAGGATTGCCCCTGGGTTCTAGGAGGTAAACAAATTACAGGCCTGTGGCCTTCCTGTTGCCCATGGCTCAGTAACTGTGTCAAGAAACACTTTGGAAACCCAGCTGTTGTATAAAAAGCCTGTCTCCCCTTACATCAGGAATTTAGAGGTATGAGAGAATTCTGAACAAAAAAAGAAAGAAATGGGAGCAAATTTGTCCCGTATTCAGAATGGAAATCAAACCAACAGATATGAAAAATACCTATTTGCTCTTCTTGTCCACAAATGATATATAATTGATTACTACCTGCCTTTGCATTGCATTTCCTTTGCAATGAAATGAATGGGGAGAAATAATGCAATGGTGATGTAACTTCTGCAGCTAATTAGGTAAATTGTGTAATTGTCAGGGACTGGGCAGAGGAGGAATGGTGAAGACCACCTCCCCATCCTGACCCTCCCAGGGAGGAAGAAGAGGAAGACAGTATAGATTTGCAACAGTGGTTTGCAGGAGGTCACAACTCAGAAGCAGATGAGGGGGAAAGTTGGGAAATCATGGGAGAAGAAGAGCAGCAGTTGGCTGATATGGTGCCATTAGAAAGCATTCCAAACCTTCCATTTCCCAGAACCCAGGGAGCCTTAAAAGTAGGAGAGCAAAGAGCTCAAAGACAGAGGGCATATAGCACCACCCATAGAAGTGATGAATGAAGAAGTGGGAGAGACGGGGTCTGTGTGGTATGGTGGAGATTCACTTGGAACAACGCCATTATCCAAGAGACTGGGTTCTATAGCCTCTCTGTGTAAAGACTGAAATAAAAAAAGGATGGTAAGAAACTTTTCCTTGTCTTTATACTTTCCTGGGCAACCAGCTGGGAGCCGCTGACAGCATCCTGACAATAATTTTGCAACAGTGGCCCCTGAGACAAATAGCATAGGTTTTGGTGCACGTCAAATCAAATCAAATCAAAATGTTTATTCGGCTTTACGCCCATCATGAAACGCAACACAACAAAACAAATCAAATAAAACAGCGGACTCGTACAAGCCACAAATAGTATAACACAGTTCACAACTCACAAGGACAAATATTAGCCAATCATAAGAAAAGTTTAAGATTAAGATTAATTTTTTTTAAAAAAAAATTGCACTACACTAAAATCAATATCTGATGTCGTTATAGAAAATTCTTATAGCTATCAATAATCAGCTAACATTCCATTCCGTCTCTTGAACGAGAGGGCGGCTGTTAGGAATTTAGCAACCTGTAGGGTAATATAAGGATCCACATCTTGAAGAACCCAGGCAAGCTGTAGGTCTACTGGTTTGTCAGCCATAGGCTGGATTATGGAGTTTAGTATACTAGCACGGGCTGAACTGTACAAAGGGCAGATAAACATAACATGATGTAGAGATTCAGATGTTTTCATTTCACAAGCACACATTGAAGGGACTTGGCCCTTAGTGAATCTATGTCTCAGCACGTTTGTTGGAAAGACATTGAACCTAGCTCTAATGAAGGCGAGACGCGGCCATAAGCGATGTTAAGTAGGACGGAGCATGGTAGATAGGGGTTATGCCGAAATTTAATGGCGAGCAGGCTCCACCGCCAGCTACGAAATTTTGGTATAGCTCCGCATCATCCAGCCTTTGATTTATACACCTTTTTGCCGCATTTAGATCCAGTTTGAGCAACTCAGTGGGCGAGATCTCATAGGACAGCAATGTGGCATGGATTTTTCCTGACCACAAATTTGTGAAGTCATCTCGCCACATGCATTGAATGAGATAGTGGTTCGGGAGTTTATGCCATAGGGATATCCAATAAATCAAAACTCTCCTCCATATAACTAACTCCACTGAGGGGATCTTCATTTCTAAGGTTGGTGCAAGGTAAACTGTAGTAGATGCGGGTGGTGCTGTGGGTAAAACCTCAGTGCCTAGGACTTGCCGATCGTATGGTCGGCGGTTCGAATCCCCACGGCGGGGTGAGCTCGCGTCTTTAGGTCCCAGCTCCTGCCCACCTAGCAGTTCGAAAGCACCCCTAAGTGCAAGTAGATAAATAGGTACCACTTTATAGCAGGAAGGTAAACGGCATTTCCGTGTGCTGCGCTGGTGCTGGCTCGCCAGAGCAGCTTCGTCACGCTGGCTGCATATTTTTCAAATGCTATGTCCTGTGTTGATTCAATACGGGATGCAGAAGTTAGGGATCCTCTCCAAATGCCTATGACCAATCCCACAGGGAAGGCATTGCTGGCTTGGCTGGAGAAACCTCTCAATTATTTCCTTTCCCTTTTCCTTCTTGCTCCCTCTCTGCATCCTGTCCACAATGAGGAGTAAATCAGAGCAAGGCTGCAGCCTGGGAGTGCCAGGTCCCATCCCTCATAGGGCGACAGATTGTGAAGCTCTAGAAACAAGCAGTTTTGTATAGTCCAGAAGACCTAGTTCTGAATATGCACGGTATTTGAGAAGGGAGGTAGGAGAGAAATAGCTCCCCACAAGGCTCCCTCCCTAACATTTTCTCTCTCTTTCAGAAATTTAACATGTGGAATAAAACTCACCCCCCCCCATCAGAACATGCCTTCCTATTTATTTATTGCCCTGGCCTGCATGTAGAGCTGTACAGCATTGCATGTGTGTGAAAGGGTGTGTGAAAGGTCAGGTATTTAAGTTCTGGGTAGCAAAATACAGACAGATTTACAAATTTGTGTGTCTGTGCATGTGCATGTGTGTGTGCGTGTGCATGTGTGTGTGTGTGTGTGTGCATGCATGAACATGTGCACATGACAAATTTCAGAGTGGATATCCTGTTAGGCTGCAATTGAATGTAATGGATTGCTCTGAAGTCATTTCAGCATCAGGTGGGGGGAAAAATATGGCCCCAATGCTCACACCCACACACTGTCTGCTCACCCGCCCATCCTGCCCTGTATGTGGCCAGAACAAAGTTGGCAACCATATCCATAACCACCATAGAGGTCATTTGTATTTGACTGGGGTTTTTGTTTGTGATATCCACTTTCCAATGGAGAAGTGACATGGTGGTCATGTCTTCTGATGCATAACAAGGTCACCATAATATTAGAGCTTTTTTTTTTCAGCTGGAACTCACCGGAACTCAGTTCTGGCATCTCTCAGGTGGGCTCCACAGGGATTATAAGAGAACAAGGGAGGCATTCATGGTGAGTTCCAGCACCTCTTTTTCAACAAAAATATCACTACTACTACTACTACTAATAATAATAATAATAGGTAGGGCTGCTGTTCTGTCTTCATTTGCCTTCACACATGAACATATATAAAAAATGTTAAAGTCTCCAGCTCTCAGCTGATCTTCAGGGAGTGCCCAGGCTGTGCCCATGATGCCACTGCCCCTGTCAATGGTGACAGCTGTTCCCTCCTATGAGAACTCTGTGAGCATGAGAAAATGCCAGGCAAATGGCATTCGGCAGAACAAGGCGCTTCCTGTCGACACGCCGCTAATATATGCAGGGGAAATGGCATTTCGCTTCTGCCTCACTTGCCATTTCACGTTAAGAGGCTTGCTTCAGCGGCATGGCTTGCGGAATAAATGGCTCTCTGCACGGTAAACACACTCTGCTAAATTGTTCGGGATTATTGTGTTGTGCTATTGCCCCTATAAAATGACATTTCAAAAATAATAATAATTGTTTGGGAGCTAATTGATGTTTTCAAACCACCAGCACATGTGAAGTGCTTATTTGGTGGAAGCAGAAGTTTCCCTCCGGAGGTTTGCACAATCCAGCTGAGGTGCTGGGCGGCTGGGAAAGATGGCACGCTGAGTGGCATTCAGAATTAAGCTGGGGCTTGTGGGTGGAATTAAAGGGGAGGGCAGAGCTGGTTATTGGAGCTTGGTTTCCGGAGAGAAAACAGCTGGTTCCTCTTTGGGTGCTATACCCAAAAGCCAGCAGATAACCATTTTTCCTTTGCTTAGTTGATTCAGTACAAACAAGGGTGGACAAATCTGGCAATTTTGGTTTCTCATTCTTCCAATTTTCTGTTCACTACATTTTCACATCTCTGTGCATGGGAGACTACGGGGCACTTGCTATGCACACAGCATGGCAAGATTAAAGATCAGACACTCAGTGCCTCTCACCCGTACAGACCCTGCCCCAAATCAGTCATGACTTCACTGATTTCCCTCAAGTCAGTAGCCCCTTAATGGGCATGGGTTCAGTCAGTTGCCCAGTCTCTCTGGTCTCTTGCATTTGCCATGAAGTCAACAATCCTACTGCAGTTCTATATAACAGCAGCTCTGCCATGTAGGAGATATCCAACATCTAAGCAACCTTCCTCACACCCCGTCCTCTCTGTGATACAACAATATCTTTGCTATTTAAAATTCATACCTACGCGAGGGAAATTATTTAGCAAACTGTAATTACTTAACAAAAACAATGATGGCATTTTTAAATAAAGGAGCACTAATAAATACAATACCATAAATAAACTTCTCTCCACAGTTATGGGAATTAATTTGTATTTAATTACCAGAAATTGCTATCAGTTACTACACAACCCTTAGAAGAAATGCAAACTCTTGTAAGGCTGCTATAATAATTGCTTATTAGAAGCTCCCCCCCCCCATTCTATTTCCTTTCTTGGTTTCAATCGCTGCAGTACTAAGTTTTTATCAGCTCTCTGATAAAAGAACATCTTCACATTAGACATTGGTGGGGGGAGATAAGAAAAAAGCAAAGAATGGGAACTATTTGGCTAGAGTTAAACATTATTAAGTGGTGTGTGTGTTTGTGTGTGTGTGTGTGTGTGTGTGTGTGTGTGTGTGAGAGAGAGAGAGAGAGAGAGAGAGAGAGAGAGAGAGAGAGAGAGAGAGAGCTCTAAGTGTGCTTTAACCACTGGGTATTCAGAAAGGGACTTTACCTCTCTCTAGTAATGCCCAGAAAGACATCCCCATCTGTCCTCTCTCTCATTAGCTCTGTATTTTCATTATTCATGCAGCAACATTGGTGTACATTTCAAGCAAGAAGACAAGTCTCTGCACTGAGAATGTGAAAGAAGTCAGCACGTCACTCTCTGTAATGCGACAAGGGTGCGGGGGAGACAACGGAAGGAGGGAGAGAGGCAAGACTGACAAGGGATGGATTTGCTCAAAAAGCAGTTCATGTGCACTTCTGCTTCGTCTCAGCTGAGCTGAAGACTAAGATGGATAAGTTTAGAATAGTTTATTACATTTCTTAGAGGTGGCTTTTTCTAAAAGGAGATGCAAAGCATCTTGCACCAGTTAAAAATGTACAGATGTTCAAAGAAAATGTAGACAATGTTCATAATATAATAAAAACTATCCCACCCCAACAGAATTACAAAATATCACAGATAAGCAATCACCAAAAGGCTTATATATAACTCAGATCATCAGATCCTTTCAAATACCTGGGGGCAGAGGAATGTCTTAGCTTAGTGTCAAAAAGATGACAGCATCAGGTAGGCCCATATGGGGCAAGCAACTTCTCATGCTAAAGCCAAACAACAGATCCCAATGACTCAGTTTGGGACAGGCATAGGCAGACTTGAACCGCCAGATGCTTTGGGACTACAACTCCCATCATCCCTGCCTAACAGGACCAGTGATCAGGGTTGATGGGAGATGTAGTCCCAAAACATCTGGAGGGCCAAGTTTGCCTATGCCTGGTTTGGGTGGACAAATCTTAGCTTATCACTGAAGATTTCAGTGACTGGTGGCTCATAGTCACCCATTTCATGTGAACCAAGAAAACCAGAGCCATTAGAAGCAGAACAAACAAGAATCTAATGTCAGTTATGGATCCTAGTCCATTCCAATCCCAGAAACCAGTTACCAAGTCCAGATGCAATTAGAAACCATGAAGATGAATGGATGGGGCAGTCAGGGGCTGAAGCTATTGGGCACAATTCTGCTCCCATCTCCTCTGCTCACTATTCTGTAATGAACAGTTGCGGTAAAAGGTTTATTTAAATTGTGATAGACACAGAAGAGGCAGTGGAGATGCCAGCGGGCATGATATTAGATGGCTGGGAAAGGGGGGTAATTTTTTCACAGTGGAGTTTTAGATAGAGATGAAAGGACTGAAGTATGGCAAGCAGGTGAAAGAAAGGAGATGTTTACAGTAGCAGTCAATGCTGGAGGAAGAATGCCTTTTTGCAGGTCGATCCCAATCCTATGCTCCCTAATTTGGTTGTGGATTGGAACTCCCACTGAGATTGTGCACTTCTCCAGAACTTGCAAGGCTCTTTTAGTAGACTAAAAGTTTACACAAACACACCGTCTTTATGAAATGTGTGTGCTATATATAAGTACACTTTTGTGTGTTTATGTATATGGATATATTATTTAAAAGATGCATACAAATTGCATGTTTTATGGATGAATGCATTGAAAAAGGTGGGTGTTTTGCATTTTAAAAGTGCATCTGTTATTTAAAGCCTATGTGGAGAATGCATGCAAAATGCGTGCAACATAAATGCTGACTTTCCATGCACTCTTTCAAAACAAAAGTCTGCACAAAACGGGACAGGAGGAACACTAAGAAGACTGACACTAATGGAACCGAGAGGAAGGGAGAGATGTTTTTACAGTGTTTTAGGAAGAAAAGCAACTTGTTTTGCTGACAGACTAAATCTGGGGAGCAAGAGAGAGGGAAGGAATCAAACATAAAATTTCCAGGGCTTACACATACAGTGTGCTTTTTCAGCTGAGAGTAGCTAGGAAAGGGACATGTCTGTGCTTCCCCCATCCCTCGGATGCTTACACTAGCCTTTGAAATTGTTACCAGCCTAGAAAATTGTGGTTCTGAATTGCCTAGGAACCTTTAGACAATTCTTGGGAACTGCTGCTTGGATAGATAGATAGATAGATAGATAGATAGATAGATAGATAGATAGATAGATTCTTTATTGTCATTACACAAGTGCAACATTGCACAAGTGCAACGAAATTGGATGCCATCCCTTAAAAACAACAAAAGCAAAACAACAACAACAACCAAACAAACCACATTCCAGCCACACCCACACCCACACCCATCAAACTCCCAGGTCACACTATCGAGTTACTGCATTTAAGAAGGCCACAGCTCTTGGATAGAAACTATTTTTCAGTCTATTTGTCCTTGACTTGATGTTTCTGTATCTCCTGCCAGAAGGCAGTAGTACAAACAGACTGTGTCCCGGGTGAGATGCATCCTGCAGGATATTGTTTGCTTTCCTAAGACAACGGGAACCGTACAGTTCTTCCAAAGATGGGAGGGGATGACCAATAATCCTTTGGGCTGTGGTTATGACCTTCTGGAGCACCTTCCTCTTCCTAGCTGTACAGCTGGAGAACCAGGCACAAATACAGGATATAGGGATGTAGGGCTGAGATGTGCTTGATGTTGATTGTGTGAATGTACTAACATGCATGGTTTGTTGTTACACAAATGGCAGCTGTGATGACACCTGAGCAGCCCTGGAATCATAGGATAGGATGGAGAAGTTTAACCTTTCCCTCCCTGCTGCAGTTCTGACACAAATCTCCCCCCTTCAGGACTGCTATTAAAAAAGGTGTCAAAAGGAGCTTCCCTTGAAATGTAATTTCAAGGGGGAGTTATTTTAGGGACTGTGACAAGGATAGAAAGAGGGACATAGGGAGCTGCCTTATACTGAGCCAACCCACCTAGCAGTGGCTTTTCAGAGTTCCTGGCAAGACACTCCTAGCCCTAGCTGAAGATGACTGAACCTGGGACCTTCTGCAGGCATGCATAGCAGGTGTTCTAATCCCTGAGCTGCAGTCCTTCCTTCAAGACATAGGAATACAGAAAGCTGCTATCAGGCTATTGGTTCATGTAGGTCAACACTGTTTGCAGGGAGCTGGTTGCAGTTTCCCAGGGTTTCTGGCAGGGGTCCCTCCCAGCTCTCCCTGGAGATGCCAGGGATTCAACCTTGGGACCTTCTGCATGCAAAGCAGATGCTCTGCCACTGAGCTAAGACCCTGCCGGGGCTTTCCCTTGGCTGTTACATTTGCATAACAAAAATGTACATCTTAATTGCATTCACACAATTAGCTGTCATGTCTCATTTGGTCAATTTTGCGTCTACTTCATTTTCAATCCAGGCTTCAACCAGCGGCAGCTCCCCCAAGAATTAAGCAGCTGCTTTGTAAGGGGAGAAATTGCTTTCCTCCTCTTAAGTCCGTTCCCTGTGGAAAGGAGGGACTGCCTCCGCTGATCCTCTCACTTCCTGCTTACCTTTGTCTTCTCTTTTTCGTTGTTTTGCGTTAGACCTGATGCTCCTGGGTTATATAACAGGCAGCAGTTTTTGTTTTTTGTTTTTTTAAAAAAAACAGGTCACAGAAACAGCAGCTGGCATAAACACATCCATCAGCAAAACCACCACATGTCCTGCTCAGCAGCAAATAAGACAAAGCCCAATTCCCATCCCCTTAATAACACGGTCCAGAAGAGGAGATTCTGAGCAGCAGCTAATGCATCTCTGTCTTTGCTGCAGACACAACATTTGCATTGTCAGACCTGAGTGTGTGAGTGTGTGTATACTTTTCTTGAACAACGTCTCTCCAGCTCCGTGACCCTGACCCTCTCAACACTCTGTGTGTGTGTGTGTGTGTGTGAGAGAGAGAGAGAGAGAGAGAGAGTGAGTGAGTGTGTATGTACTCACTGACGTATTTGTGCAATGTGTGGCAAGCTGCTCTGTAGAGTTAACTGCCTCTCTCTCTCTCCCCTGCACTTTCTCCTTCAAAATCCCGCTGACTCATTTTCTGGCATTTTCTGCTTTAACATCCGTTAGGTGCAGTTATTAACATCCATTTGGACTGTGAAGGACAAGCTGATTCTCACACAGAGCCAGGGGGCATTGCGTCCAGATCCATCACTCATACTATACAATTGACACATTTCGCCTTTGCAAGATGCATCATCGGCCTCTCTCACTGGGCAGCTGATGTGGGGAGTGGTTTCTCATGAACAGGTACTGTGTCAATCTGCCTACTAGGGTCTGCCATGCAAATTATTATTATTATTACAATTACTATTATTATTATTATTCTGCTGGGGTTGGGGTTGGGTCTTTTTCTAAACTACAGTACAAAACTATGCATATTCTCTCAGAAGTCACCTTAGTCAATAGGGCTTACTCCCAGAAAAGTGTGCACAAGGTGGCAGCCTTCCAGTGCAAGCCTTTACATGTCTACTCAGTCCCACTGAGTTCAATGGGGCTTACTCCTAGGTAGGTGAGTACACAACTTCAGCCTTAAATCAGCCTTTTTCCCCCCTCTAGAAAAGGAATTAAATTATTTTCTAGTATTTTTACACTATAATCTGGTGGGCCCTGCTTCCCAAACACCTAAATTCCACAAGCTCTCCCTTGATAAGCCAACACACTGAGTGCTGCCCATGAAAATCTGGCTATGGTGATCCAGGTCTTAGTCACTACCCACCTTGATTGCTGTAACATGCTCCATTTGGGGTTGCCTTTGAATATTGTTTGGAAACCTCAATTGCTTCAAAAGGCTGCAAGGTGGCATATAAGACTTTCATGTTGACTGCACTAGCAGCCTATTCATTCCCAACTTGGGTGCAATTCAAAGTGCTGGTTTTAAACTATAATGACCTAAATGGTTTGGGACAACATTACCTGTTCACCCACCTATTACTCTTGCCCAGTCCATGCAAAGTCTGGAGCCAACACTAGTCCACTCACTAGTCAAAATACACCCTTGGTTAGGGATGGAGAAGGAATTTATTCAGTGGTGGTTTTGTTGTGTTGTGTTTTGTTGTTTTGTTTTTGTAGCAGACCAACCTGGCCCAGTCCTCCCAAACTTGCTTGCAGATCAGAAAACAAATCATCAGTTAGATGACTCACGTAGTTCAAGGTGTTGATACTAACATATAAGTCCCTACACAACTCAGGACCAGGTTAGCTGACAGACCAGTAGATTGTTGCAGTCTATGGGAGAGCTTCTCCTCCTTACAAATTCCACTGATCTCAGATGCCCATTGTTTGGTAACTCACAGGAGCAGGGCTTTTATTGCAGCTGCGCCTCCTTTTGGAAGAACATTATTTTCAGGATACAACTGGTGTCCACTATCTGCCCTTTACAGAACAATCAAAGACATTTTTGTTCCAACAGCTGGTTAAATGAGTCTTTACCACAAGGGTCCACTTGTTAGGGTCTTGGTCCTGTTTTAAATGTATTTGCTGTATTTGTGTCTTTAATTGTTTTTAAATACCATATATGCAACCTCCCTTGAGATGGGGGTTTAGAAGATGACTAATAAATCAATGGTGCTTATGATACTAACAATTTGAATTTTGGGACAGTTTCAGTATACAAAAGTGCACACAGGAAAAAAAATATTTAATGGGGAAGATGGGGGAGAAAGAGCATCTTTTATGGGGGAAATGCACTGAAAATGTGCATTTTATGTAAAAGGCGAATATTTCATGTAGAAACTACATACAACATGCATATAAATTAAATGTGGAAATTTTATGTGTCTTGTTTTTTAAAAAGTCCCCCAAAAGTCCCCCAAAAGTCCCCAGACTGAGTGCCAGAGAAACTGAAACAATATGGGTAAGGCTGCTTAATCCATTCCTATCACAGACTCCACCTACTGACCGTCTGTCCTTAAAATTGCTGGGGTGGTGGCAGGATGGATGTCCTTCACGTCAGGCAAAGGAAAGTGGCACACACGAATCCTGCTAACTGAAAACAGGCCTTCTGTGTCTAATCCATCATACACAGTACAGATGTCTTACCCCGAAATGTTGTCAATGAGAATATAATTTAGAGTTAATTAGACAAATATTGTACATTAAGCAGCCATTGATTGCTAAGGCACAGGGAAAAAGAGACATGCCTTTCTGCTCAGCAATATGCAATGGACATGCCATATTATATCAGGAATGAGGCTGGCAAATTTCTTTAGCTGTTTCTAATCATCAACTGGTAATTAGCATCCAATAACTTGCAACTTTGGTTTATCATTATAGATTTAGGAAGGCAGTAATTGTACTGTATGCTAATTAAATACCAATTGATTATTTAAGGCCTATAAAATGCTAACAACTGTGTAACAGATACACAGAGTTGTTAAACTATAATAATTGCCAAACAGTTTCTCTCGCCTCAACTCCCTGTATTACTCCTTCCATCAGTATTTAACACAAAACAATTCTGTCTTCTTCCAAAGATGTTTATTGGAAGGCATTTGAACGACTTTCTATTAGGGCTGTGTATGCAAGTGTCATTGCACACACAGGAAAATTGGAAGGGGGTGCGGGGGTGCAGACAGCCCCGGGTGCCACCCTGACGGGGGGTGACAAAATGGCAGGCAGCACTCACCACTGAGTCTGCAGCATGCACGAGCCACACATCTTGGCACCCGCAGGCTCCTCACTGTCCATCCGCTGCCTCCCCCCCCAGTTGTAGGCTGGCTGAGGCCCTGCGACATGCCTCGTCCCTAAGGGCATGGAGTGCCCCATCCTGTCCCGTTCCTATGGTGCCCATAGGGAAGACACGAGCCAAGTTATCCCTATGGGCGCTGCACCCCTATGGGCTGTTCGCCCTGCCCCTATGGGTGGTTCGCCCCAGGTGCCCAAGAGGCTTCCTCTGCCGCTGCTCTCTCTCTCCCTCTCCCTCTCCCTCTCCCTCTCCCTCTCCCTCTCCCTCTCCCTCTCCCTCTCCCTCCCCCTCACTCTCTTCCCCCAATCTGGTCCCAATTTAACACTTTAGGGCAGTCCTGACCCAGACTGATACAAGGCCAACCTGACCGATAATCTGGAGCCAACCCCAATGTTCACTGCTCTGCTCAGTTTTGCTTCTCTCCCCATTCATCACTGGCATGCGGCCCTCAGAAGGTTTCCCAGCATGGGATGTGGCCCTCAGACTGAGAAAGGTTCCCCCCAAGTGAAATAAGGTGAAATGAGGCACTGGAGTGTGCATCTCAAACCAGTTCCTAGGAGTGAAGCTTCCACAGTTTGCCACTCATGTGGTCAACTCTCTTGTCTCTATCCCAAACCTGGAAGACCACATTTTGTGCTTGGAGTGTGCCATCTTAGTTACTGTGCCAGGCTGCTGGAGTACTCAGTTAACTGTCTCCAAGCGCCTGGTCCTGTAAACCAGGGTTGGGATATATTTCCAGACCCCCCCCCCTCAAAAAAGGACGCATTCGCTTCTGGGGAAAACACACAGGTGGTGGTTGTGCCTAGATGCAAAGGTGGATAGAACAATAGTTGTGTCCCTTACCTTTGCATAGACTACATTACAGCCACGCAGAAGTCTGAGCTTTCTGCACCTACATATATCCCTCCATCAAAGCAAGCAAGAGGCAATATCACATTTCAAGGACCAATTTCAGGCAGGCATGTGAAGAGGGTGTGGAGCAGGATCAGTGAAGGGCATAACCTAAGGTGATATATTCACATGGAGAGAGTCCTGAGGGTCAGATAGAGAGGTGTTAGGCCCCTGAGACTGAGTTTCTTGAGACTTGCTATAGAATCATAGACTCAGACCTTGCTTCTCATTGACATCTCCTTCCTCCTCTGCTCTGGAACTCCACTTCCACCTGATATTGACTAAGCAGCCTTTTCTGCACTGGTTGAACTTCTGTCTTGAAGCTTGAATCCTACTTGCTTTGGACCATATATCGGCTTCTCATGCACTTGAAGGTTAACACCTAACTCTCACTCACCCTGGAACCCAATTCCAAGGAACCAAAGCAGGATACACAGGATACTTGCTTGTTATTAACAGACAACAAGTGCCACCCTTTAAGGACTCATGGTCCTCTTCTGAACCCTCCTACAGTATCAAATAGACCTCTTTAGGCTATTCAAGGGAATCCATGTATATGCTTCTAACTTAAAATGCAATGGTTTTCCCCCTTCTGTTTTCTACTTTTCCTCCAAGTCTGAATCCACTGGGCCAATACCAGCCAGGGCATTTGAACTTCTTCTTTTTTAAGACACTCAAGTTTTTAGTTACTGCTGAGAGCTCAGTCTTTCCTGCAGCTGCCTAAGAGGCTTGTGGGGCAGCTGCAGGACACCTTAACAGCTGCAGCCAAGTTGATCAGAAAAGGCATACATGAGCTCAAGTCTGAAGTGATTTACTGCTAAATAATAAACAAAAGGAATCAATAAATGCCAAATGATGTTAGGAGAGCCAACAGGGCCTTGTCAGCTTCGCACCAGCAAATGTGTTATTGGGTCGAGTTTTCCACTGCTGGCTTCCCTGCCTTTCTTTTTCTTTCAAGTACTCATTTATATTCAGTGGCATGTGGAATAAAATATCTCCTACCACAGGATATTTAGCAGATTGGCCCGGGGAAAACCTTCATGTGTTTCAATCCGGAAAAGATGCACATATTAGTACAGTTTGTACTATAAGCGTATCCAAACTGCATGCCAATAGAACAGTCCCACAATGATACACTAAGCATTCGCAGACTCAGCCCCCATAAGGGGGGGAAAATCCTCAATCAATATATGTTGCTTTTTTCTTTCTTTGAGGTCAATTGAAAAGCTTAGGGAGTATGTTTCTTTATAAAAGTGGTTTGTTTGTTTTTTGTCTAGGTTGAGAGACAGTGGTACGTTCTTTCACTTGTTTGGTGGTTTTAATCAAGCTGTCTTGTAATACTTTTAATCAAGCACTAGGTGACACTATTGTACTGCCTGCATAGCTAATCACATAGCATTCATTTTTATTTCATTTATTTATCGTATTTTCCTACAGCCCTTCAAAATACAATTACCAGGACACTTTATGAAAGTTAGCATATACCTCTAATATATTGGGAGAAGGGAAGGGATGAAGAGCAGATGATTTGGCATTTATAGCTAATTTTTTACACATTATCTAGTAATCCTCACTATAACCCTTTATCCTACCTTGTATATGGGTAGACTGAGACTGAAATATAATGGCTTGCCTAGGGACAACCAGTGAATCCATTATGTATTTCAACTGGGCTATGAGCTCACATTGCATTACACCAGTTCTCAGGCAACAATTACCCGCAGGTGAGTGCTGCAAAAAATATAATACGTGCACAAGCTTTTCAAAGCATTTACCTGCCTGCTGTAGCAGGAAACAAAGAGAAACATCAAGAGCAGCAAGCCAAGGGAGGTGTCATAACAGATAAAGGATTCTCCAGGTAGGAGACGAAACTTGCTCCAGAAACCTAGCAGAACTGCATTTATGGCCTCCCGAGGATATCAATTGGGAGTCTGTCACTTGGTGTCAGGATAACTTTTCAGACAGCTCCTGGGGCTTGTTAAGACTTTGGCGGCAGCACAGCCTGAAAAACAGGAACTGCTGAAATGAGAGATGAAAAAGAACCACCTGCATTCCCATCTCATTCCCTTCCCCCACTCCTTCTCTCCTTTTGGTCAATGCTGGATCATTGCCTCTGCTATCACCTTGGCTCTAGTCAATGTTCAGTTTAGTGGGGGGGGGGTTTGTTTAACTGTGAGAAGAGGATAAAGGGTGTATGAAGAACTAAATATATGCATGGCCTAGATAGAAGGACATGTTCCATAGGATGAGAGATACAGCCTGCTCCTTAGAGATTTGGCGCTCCCCCACCCCCCATAATTACCAGATTGGTGGTGGCATCATGGATGCCAGGGTTTTAAAAGGATGCATTACTAGAGGCACATTGCTCTAGATTCTTCCACCACACCATTGTGGCTGCAGGCTTTGGGCTAAATTACATGGAGTTCTGGATTAACTTCTTCACAACTCAAATCTCCACCACAACCTAACAAAAAGTCATTGGCGTTCAGAAGTGATGAAAGAGGAGGGAGGGAGGGAGGGAGTGTTTGATCATTTCCACCTATCTTTTTCCCAGTGGGTGGAGGGGGAGGCAGCTGGAGGGGGGCAACTTTGAAAGGGGGGGTAATGGCTAGCAGGAAAGGTGTTATGAACTGTAACCTTTCTTCCTGTGTTCCTAATTGTAGTCTCCTTACTTTTTATCTGAAACAAAGAATCCGAGAAGAGTTACTAAAACTGTTTATAACCTGTAGCTTGGCCCTAAGACCATGAACATGACCATCTAACAAACCTAGCAGTTTGAAAGCATGCTTGTGCAAGTAGATAAATAGGTACCATTGTGGTGGGATGGTAAACGGCATTTCTGTGCACTCTGGCACTTGTCACAGTGTCCCGTTGCACAGGAAGCAGTTTAGTTATGTTGGCCATATGACCCGGAAAGCTATCTGTGGACAAACTCCAGTTCCCTCAGCCTGTAAAGCAAGATGAGCGCCGTGCCCCATAGTCTCCTTTGACTGGACTTAACCGTCTAGGGGTCTTTTACCTTTACCTACCATCTAACCAAATAAAAGCAAAGAGGAGATACAGGTAGGTAAGCTCTTTTTAGCCACACTGACAAAAAGATGACACAGACTCGGCAGCTGGAAACGAAGTTGGAGTAGGTAGAAAATATACTGGAATGAGTGAATCAATGGAACAACTTACAAAGGGATACCATGATCCCTTCATCACTTGGAATCCCAAAATCAATACCCGATGTCTTCCTAAAAGATGGCACTCTTTCCATCACCAGATGGGAGAGTTTAATAGAGTGAAATTCTATTGATCATTAATACATATACAGGAGAGCATGCAAAGAGACTTTGCAAATCTCTCCTCATTCATCCACACAAAAACTCTGCAAGCTAGGCCATTATCAGTGCAGTGTTACAGACTAGACTAGAAACCAAGGCAAAAAGCCAGCAACTTACATGCAACTGAATAATGATTTCAAGTCTTGTCTACTTGATCGAGTCCAACACTGTAGCCACTACTCTAAATCCCTACATTGGGATCATGTGTGCTCCTGGACCCAGTTCAAGCTCCTTGTCTTAACCTCCCAAATGCTTCATTGTCTTGCCCCCAATACATCTGTGTCTATGAGCTCTTCCAGCTCCATCAAACTTTAGTTCTTGAATGTAGGAGTGTGTGCCAATCACATGTTTTTGCTTAGATACACCTTTGGTGTTTCTGCAAAGAACAAGATTCTGTGCAAAGCACTTCAGAGGTCATCAAATCAGTCGTCCACATCTTAAATCTTAGTCTTGCTTTGCAAAACACACCCACCCACCCACATCCCTAAAGCTTCATTCCACTCTCATTCAATATTTAATGGAGAGTGAAAAAACAGACACAGAATCATAGATTTGTACAGTTGGAATGTATCCAAAGGAATATCTGGTCCAACCCCCTGCAATGCAAGAATCTCTTTTTTATTATTGATTGAAAACTTTATAACAGAATTGTACAATAGATATTAAAGACAAAATGAAAAATACAAAATAAACAGTTCTTCATTAACTAATGCATGCTTTGTACATTCATTTGTGATTAGATTTTTCAAGACCTCAGATCTTCCCTTTGCATTCCCAAATTAAATTCCTAAAATACATGCTTAAACTTTACTTTCTCCATATTATTTGACTTACTATAAATTTTATTTTATACAATTATCCTATTTACACACCAAAGTTCAATCAAAACCTGCCAACGAATTGATCTTTTGACAATGTTCTTTTACATAAGCTTTGTATATATCCCACTCTCTGGAAAAAAACAAACAAAAAACCATATTTAATGTCTCTTAGCCTTGCTGATAATCTTGCCAGTTCGGCATACTCTCTTGTTTTAATTTGCCAGTCTGATTTAGATGGGCTATCCTCTTCCTTCCAACGTTTTGCAATTAGAATTCTGGCAGCGACTGTAACATACATAGAGACTCTCCTGTTTTTGTTGATGTTTGTTTGGATTTCATTTCCCATAATTCCTAGCAGGAAGGCTTCAGGTTTTTTAGGGAAGGAACATTTAAACATTTTCTTAAGCTCGCTGTAAATCATTTCCCAAAATTGTCTGATCGTTTTACAGTTCCACCACATGTGGAGCTATGTGCCTTCAGCCTCGCAATGCAAGAATCTCAACTAAACCATCCATGGCAGATGGCCACCCAACCTCTGCTTTAAAACCTTCAGTGAAGGAGAGTCCACCACCTCCAGAGGGAGATAGTTCCACCATCAAATAGCTCTTACTGGCAGAAGGTTTTTCCTGATGTTTAGTCAGAATCTCCTTCCTTGTAACTTGAATCCAATGGTTCAGGTCCTACCCTCCGGAGCAGGAGAAAACAAGCTTGCTCCATCTTCAAGGTGACCTTTAGATATTTGAAAATGACTATTATATCTCCTCTCAGTTTCCAACATAACTTTCCTTTTCAACAGAAATAGATGAAATTTACAGGCATAGTAGCCACTTCTGGATAATTTGTCTGCAAAATTATGAACAAATTGGTCACACACACACCCCCGGCACTTTTAAATTTTGATAGATCTATCTATTTCAGAAAGGAACTGTCCATATGTTTATTTTTTGCCTTTCAGCATAATCAGATGACATTTTCAGGTGTGGCAGTCCCTTCACAGGAGATTAAACCTATCAAATTTCTGAAGAATATCTGCTGCAATTCACTTGCAAGAGCAACTTTTATAGCTGGCAGTAGCTAAAAAAGAATTTGCTTAATCTCAGCTATTGTTCTGTGTGTAATTTATATGAAATGGCATACATGAGAGAGATACCTGTAGGTTGGAAATGTGCCAAATTACAGACAAATGGACCCAAGTGCTTTCTGTCCTTGCCAACTTTCAAGCTGATGGAAGGAGGGGGGCACTAAAATGTATTGTAAGCTACTTTGGCCAATAACCTCCCTTCTATCACTCTGTTAAACACTAGGCTAGTATTAATAAAATTATCATAACTACCTGCAATTTTAAACATAAGCTGTTCAGCTTAACTGGACTCCAGTTCCCATCAGCCACAAGCTGATGGCCAATGACCATAAATGATTGTAATTGTAGTTCAATGGCATCTAGAGAGCCACATTTGGTTTAAACAATTGCCCAGAAAAACAGCCTGACTGTTCACCATGCAGTAGAAACTTTTAAGAAACTTCTGGATCTTTAGCTTCAACATCATCTCGGGAAACACTCAGGATCAATGATGCATTACTTTATCATGGTTTAAGACCTTATGTTATAAGAACAGGTGATCAAAGTAGAAAATAAAATCTTTATCAGTCTTAAAACACCCATGTATATGCCAACAGTGATAATGTGCAAACGATCTATTTGGGACTTTTTAGTTTAAAGAAAAGGACAGTAAGAGGTGACATGACAGAAGTTCATAAAATTATGCATGCCATGAAGAAAGTGGATGTATTTTTTTCCCTCCCCCTCCCATAACACTAGAACTTGTGGACATCCAATTAAGCTGAATGTTGGAAGTTTCAGGACTGATAAAGCCCTTCATCATGCAGTACATAGTTTTGCAACTCGCTCCTATAGGAAGCAGTGATGGCCACCAACCTAGATGACTTTGAAAGAGGATTAAAACAATTCATGGAGGGAACGGCTATCAATGGCTACTAGCCACAATAGCTATGCTCTGCCTCCACAGTTGGAGGGACCAAGGCTTCTAAATACTGGAAACCACAGGAGGGGAGACTGCTCTGGTGCTTGAATCCTGCTTGTGAGTTTTCTGCAGGCATCTGGTTGGCCACTGTGAGAACAGGATGCTGGAATGAACAGGCCATTGTCCTGATCTGTTAGGGTTTTCTTAATCATGATGGGTCCAAACTCACACCCAGCCTGCAAAGGCCAAGGGAAGAACTTTCTACATTATGAATTCCCACCCCTTTTCTCTCCAATGAAGTCCTGAAGTCTTTCTGACAGGTGTGAGGAAAGCATAGAATATTTTTTTTCCCAGGCAGTAGCTGAACTCAGACAGTTGCAGGTAATCATTGTGCAGTTGCAGGTAATAATTAAAACAAACTACTAAAAAAAGAAATAAAGGTGGGAGAAACTTCTGAAAAAGGTGAACTAATCAATTTCATTTAATGGAATATATGTGAACGAGGAGGAGGTGGAAATCAAGGAGAAGCATGACTGTTTTCAAATGCAGATGTATCAAGCCTCAGGCCCAGCTGCTTTCAAGAAGAACTTTCAAGGCTCCTTCTGAAAGGCTCCCATTTTTCTCCTTCACCTGCTGTGACAGACAGAAAAGCAGTGATGGCACAATGGCTTTAAAGCCTCAGATTTTACAGCTTCCCTGATTGAATTAAATGTGACTACAACATAAAGGAGCCTCTTCATTTAAGGTGTTTAAAAAAAGCTGGCTTCCCTGTTCCCTTTACTAACAGCCTGCTTCCTAGTTTCCTACTTACAATATGATGACTTGATTACAGCCTATGTTGCTATCTCTCTCTCTCTCTCTCCCCACCAAGAAAAGATCCTTTCCTCTCCACTCCCCTTTATGCCACCGATAAAGTGGATTATAAACAGAGGAACGGTAATGAAGGCAGAGTGACTCATTTGGGGCAATGCGAGGGGAGAGGTGGAGGTTGTTAAGGGGGATGCATTTATCCTTGGTGGGCTCCCACCTTCCCACAATGCAGGACACTACATAAAGATTTTCAGACTGCAGGTCAGTGTTCAAAACTCCCATTGTTCTAGGCACATTTTGCAATAGGGAGTTGCATGAGCAGTTTCTGAGCTCTGGGTGCAGTACTGTGCCTAAGATTTCAGATTAGAACTGCAGAGTAGAAGGAAAGGAGAATCCTTTTTCTGCCTCCCCACTTCCAGCTACTTTCTGAAGACTGGAGAAGAGACCCTCTTAATAATATTAGGGGGGTGGGCAGGAGAAGGACTAGATCAGGGCATAGCTGTCAACGTTTCCCTTTTTTAAAGGGAAATTCCCTTATTCCAAATAGGATTCCTCACAAGGAAAGGGAAAAGTTGACAACTATGGACCAGGGGTCAGCAAACTTTTTCAGCAGGGGGCCGGTCCACTGTCCCTCAGACTTTGGCGGGGGACGACGACTATATTTTGAAAGAGGAAAAAAAATAGCTAATTCCTATGCCCCACAAATAACTCAGAGATGCATTTTAAATAAAAGGACACATTCTACTCATGTAAAAACACACTGATTCCCGGACCATCTGTGGGCCGGATCTGGCCCCCAGGCTCTAGTTTGCCTACCCATGTGAAAAAAGAACATAGTATTTTAGCTGCACTCCTTGTGGTGCTAAACTGTCTTGAAAGGCTAAATGGCCATTAAAATCCATAGAATGTTGACCTGTTGGCATGAGCTCATGGAAGCCCAGGTAGACTGTACAGCTTTAGGCATATTTTGAGAGTATATATTTTTAGAAATTGACCTTTTGAAGGGGGGAACACATTTGCAGTGCAACCCTATGCCTGTGTACTCAAATGCAAGCTCCACTGATTTTAATGGGACTTCTTCCCAGAAAAATGTGTGTAGGGTTACAGCATATTTTGACAGAAAATGCATTCAGATGACAAAAAAAACTGTGAATTTCCATACCAATTCACATCCTGTTTGGTCACAGGTTAGAGTGGGCTTATAGACATAGATCAGAAATAGACTGAGACTTTAATTCTATGCTCACTTACCTAGGAGGAAGCTTCATTGAATTTAATAGTTCTTACTTCTAGGTAGACATGAACAGATTCTGGTGTGTGATTCACCCATCCTTACTACTAAATCTGTTGGTATCTGTTTCTCCAAGTTTCTCATTTTTTCCCCAGTGTTAAATTCAGTTCTCCACATTTCCACACTGATTTTTCAGGGGGGGGGGGTGTTATTATTATTTAAAAAGCCGTGCAGTGCGAATTTTAGTGTGAATTTCTCCTAATATTCACATTTTTATGTGAATTTTGCTGAATATATGAATTTTTGAAAAAGCAAGCTCCCCAAACAAAATGCACTTTTGTATGATTTTCACTAATATCTGCATTTAAATGCACACTTTGCCCTCGTGTATGCATTTTTGTACATGCTACTAGTGTAGAAAACTGCTTTGCAGAATCTGGAGAAGTGTAAATTTCAAAGGAAGGCTATACCTTGGTTTGTATCTTGTTTCAGAATGCGAAAATTAGGTAGGTTCAACTTTAAATGTGAAACAAAATGAATTTCTCCCCTCCCCTCCATTGCTACCTATGACACCCATGGTTACCCTTTCTGGGTGAGCCTGTTCAGGGTGCTAGGAGGGTTTGAGTTCTGCTCTATTTTCCTTCATTCCTCCTTCTCCTCTTTTTCTTTTTTCTTTTTTAATTCCTTGGCCAGAACTGGCAAGAAAGTGCCAGGAGAATTACAGCTTGGCTTCAAGGCACAAGCTCGGCGATCGGTTCCCCTTTACGAGCCTTTATTGTTATTACCACCTCTTTCCTTTTATATTCCTGCCAAAATACTCACATTAATCTCCCTCACTCCCTGAAGGCAAAACACAGGTAATTGGATTTATATGGGTTAGAAATTTGCTAGATCCCCCCCTTTTTTTGATAATATATACAAAAATAAATAATTAGATGCATGGGTTGAGAAAGGGAGGAAAGAGTGGGAGAGTACCCTGCCATAACCCAGAGTTTAGAAAATAACTTGGACTGAAACCCCATAAATCTGGCTTCCATGCAGCAACCACATTCCTCCAGGCTTGTTTTGGTAGTTGATTACTTGGGTCTGATTTAAGAACTCTTCCTGCTTGGAACACTGAACTTTCCCCAAGCTTCTCATTTTGGACTCACTGAGTCTATGCTAAACCCTTTCCATTTCTCTCCACACTTTCTCTCCTTCCTCTGCTGATTTCCATCTTTCATTTATTTTATCTTCTTCGTATTTAACTTGATCTGCAAGACTTCCAGGAGTGAGGCTGGAGTGAGGTCTTGTCCTTGCAGAAAGGCCCAGATTCTTAGTTCAGGCCTTGTACATAGCAGGGAGACATTCGGCTAAACATACAGATGAAAACTCCCTCAGAACTACACAGACTATCAGGGCTCCTTCATGCTTCACAAGGATCCTGCCACTCTGCCTGGTTGCTCAGCAATACCTCCACCCATCTTCCTCTTTGGCTATTGATATTAATGGAACCAACCCTTAAGTTACAAACTGAATGATCCCTGCTGTTGCACTTCCCACAATGAGGTCCTTCTGTTCTCCTCTGATGGGCTCTTGACCCCCAGGGTTGCATATCCAGTGCATGATGTTTTTAATGTTTGATGTTTTACCATGTTTTTATATATGCTGTAAACCACCCAGAGTGGCTGGGGAAACCCAGTGAGATGGATGGGGACCCAACAACAACAACAACAACAATAACAACAACAACAACAACCTCTCTTGATGACATTTTCCCTTTTGCACCTATCAAGACTGCATAGAAAGCACATCTTTAATAATAATACTACTACTACTACTACTACTACTACTACTACTACTACTACTACAGTGGTACCTCAGTTTATGAACTTAATCCATTCCTGAAGTCCGTTCTTAAACCGAAGCCATTCTTAAATCAAGGTGCGCTTTCCCTAATGAGGCCTCCTGCCACCGGTGCCCTTCTACCATTCAGCTTCCGTTCACAGACCAATATAAATTTCACAAACCAGAACACTTCTTCCAGTTTTGTGGAGTTCGTAAACTGAATAGTTCGTAAACAGGACTGTTCTTAAACTGAGGTACCACTGTAAATCAGTGAACACTGTTTCTTTTAATACTTCTGAAAGCTATTGGTATACTGGCTGAAACCACAATGCTTACAGATAGATAAAATTATGATTCCACCACGGTAACAAGGCTTGTATCTCACAATGATACAAACTGGATGAATATTTGGAGAGAAGGGAACTCTTGGTTCATCCAAGCTCATCCAGCTCACATTCCACTGATAGAGATTTCACCTCCAAACAGGGCAGTCTTGCAAACGTTCAAACCTGCCCACTCCCATAGGGACTTTCTGGTTTTGACTGGCAGCACTTGCAGTAAATGTGATGTGGGGCTTTTATTTTCCACATACCTTGCTTTTGTGCTATTTATCTCATGTTAAACCTCACCTAGGTTCCTTCCTATAAGTCCCAATTCCTTCCTTTCCTTCCACTAGTGTGGGCTCAAAAACAAGCATAGCTAGTTAGCTGCTCTTTCTACCTTTTCGCATTAGCTATTTTTCAGGAGGTAACTGAAACAGTCTTAGCTTATTACAACAAATGAGATTCATGGGGGGCTATGTTTCCTTCTCCCATAAAAAAGCATAATTTTATCTGTGGAACTCTCTGCCACATGAACTTATGCATACTTAATGATTGGGGTTGTGGTGGAAATGACAAGCAGATATATTGCCATGCCATGGCAAGCATAATATAATCCAGATTTACAACCTTTGACCAGCAAACACTGCTTCTTTATTTTCAGCATTTCCCTCTGATATCTTGGAAATTAGACCTTATAGAAATTAAAATAAAATAAAGCCAAGATCTGCAATAGCTGCAATATTCACAATTGTATGGCTGTATTCAGAGAAGGGCGGTATCAACACAGGAAGGTAGATTTCTACATTCTCATGTGCTTCTTGGGTAATAGAGGGGCCCCTCAAGGGTTGCTGTGTCGGAGGTTAAGATATAGAGAACCCTGCTTGATAAGATTATCTTGAACTGGCTTGATGAAGAGAGGATTGCTCCTGAACTAGGCAATATCTCAACTATTGCAGCAAAATTAGCGGGCATGTAATTATAACTATCACGAGCAGGCAAGACAAGTTAAATACCATCTCCCTTGGGGAAAAAAATTATTATGCCAGCCAGGAAGATCCAAAATGCCAGTACCCGCGGCTGTAATTTCACTGACTGTCCAATTACACCTCCAACAGAGGGAAAGAAAGATGTACCTTGGGAACGGCAGGTATATATTTAACTGCTTTGTGACCCCCCCCCTTCTTCAGGGGGCTGAAACAGGGTGGTGTGAGGAGCAGGGCTCCAGTTAATGTGCCCTTTGCTAATCCCTACACTTTTAACATTCACATACAATAGGTAGTAGATTTGCCCCCCTCCCTCCCCTGTCCCCCCCATCCAAGTTATCAGCAAGGATTTAATGACAGAAAAAAAAATTGTTGCAGTAATAATATGTTAGCTCTCTGCTCTGCACTTTACAGTCAAAGAGCTCAGTGGGCAGGGTGATATTATTATCTTCCCTTTCCAGATTGGGACACTGAGGCCCTAAAGAGGAGGCACTGACTTGACTACAGTTATACATGTGCACATACACACACACACACACACACACACACACACATAGCTTCCAACATTTAAGAAAACAGGATTTTCAACTACCAGCACAGTTCTCTGTTTTCTAGGTACTGGTATCTGTCCAACCAGTGTGGTGTAGTGGTTAGAGTGTTGGACTAGGGCTTGGGTGAACAGAGTTCAAATCCCCAATAATCCAGGAAGCTCACTGGGCAATCTTTGGCAATTCATTGCTTCTCAGTTTAGCCTACTTCACAGGGTTGTTGTGCGGATAAAATCTCATGGAGGAGAACCATGTACACCACCTTGAGTTTATTTGAGGAACCCCAAACATGCCTATTTATTTATAACATTTGTATAGCACTCATGGGACATGGGTGGCACTGTGGGTTAAACCACAAAGCCTAGGACTTGCCGATCAGAAGGTCAGCGGTTCGAATCCCCGCGATGGGGTGAGCTCCCGTTGTTTGGTCCCTGCTCCTGCCAACCTAGCAGTTCGAAAGCACATCAAAGTGCAAGTAGATAAATAGATACCGCTCCGGCAGGAAGGTAAATGGCGTTTCTGTGTGCTGCTCTGGTTCGCCAGAAGCGGCTTAGTCATGCTGGCCACATGACCCGGAAGCTGTATGCCGGCTCCCTCGGTCAATAAAGCAAGATGAACACTGCAACCCCAGAGTCGGTCACGAATGGACCTAATGGTCAGGGGTCCCTTTACCTTTACCTATAGCACTCATACATAATTGACTTATCTGAGCTGTTTATACAAACCCAGTGGGGTTTTTTCGGGGGGGGGGGTCGCAGGGGTATGTATACCCCTAAACATTTTGTGAATATTTGTACTTTTGTCCATTTACTGTATTTATTTTTCCTGATTTGAACTAAAAATGGTGATTTTCTTGAGTCAAAATGAGAGTACCCCTAAACATATTTTTAAGGGGGGAAAGCACTGCAGAAACCTATTCCAAATGCAGTTGTAAATATACAAATATAATCCGAATCAAACACTGCAACCTATTAAAGCCAGTTGATTAAAACCACAGCTGCCAATAGCATTGGAAACCTGAATCATCATTAAAAACCTGAATAAGTAATGTTAAATCAGTATAAAACCATTAAGGGGAGAGTTTGCATGAATTTCATGATATGAGGAACATTAAGAAAAAGCGAAACAACCCTGCATAGAACATGCTGAAAGATACAAAATAAAAAGTGAGCTTCACTATAATTAAGCCAATAACTGCAAAAGACTCTGTGAGGGAATGACATTGTAACCATGCTGCTTCCTTCCTTCCTTCCTTCCTTCCTTCCTTCCTTCCTTCCTTCCTTCCTTCCTTGGCAAAATTCAGAGGTTGGAGAATTTGCTGTGTTGGGGCCATTTTGCTGCTTTGATTTCAGTTTGTTTAAGAATCCAAAAAACAAAACAAAAAACCCTTAGCAAACCAAGTTACGTTTGTCAGGCCAAGTTGTTGTTGTTGTTGATAAAGAGTCAGTGTCACTTGGATGCACTCCAAATGCAATGTGTGGGCTCAAGTTTAATTTTATTTGAACTTAAACTTGAGCCAACACATTGCATTTGGGGTGAATTCAAATGATACTGACTCCCCACCCCATCCTCTCTCACACACCCCTACCTAGCTATAATTGTGACCACATTGGCATCACCTGTGTTCTGTCCCTGAAGTCGGGGCTCATTGTGCAAAAATGTGAACCATATTTTAAAAATTGCAAACTTCCCCCGGGTTGGTTGGACAGAATGCTTGTCCAGTTCTTCTTCCCAGCTGTTCTCTGGCTCTCCTCTTCTATCAACACTCCCTTCTTGTGCATCACTAATGCTGCTCATTACACATTGCAACTTGTTGTTTCATTATCCCTATACCACTCTGGTTGTCTCTTAACATAATTCATCCTGTTTATTGAGACATACACCACTTTTGTTAGCATAGGTTCTTTTGTTTGGCCATTAGCACCAATCTGATGGGGGACAGCAAATTTGTGCTTCTTAAATCTACAACCAAGGGTCCTGGGGAGTTAGTGCAGAATCTTGCTGGGAAACTGCAATTAGCCACATTGCAGGGATGCTGAAGATGCATCCTGCATTGCAGATCCTGCTTGGAGCAGCAGGGATTGACTAGATGACTTCTAAGGTTCCTTTCGGCACCGTGATTCTAAAAGCTTTAATAGATTAAAGTCACTGCAGTCCAAAGCAGTTTATGCAATAGTAAATTTGCTGCTGCAGATGAACATAGATACGTTTCTGGAAGCTGCTACCAAAAGCTCAACATTTCTCACTTCATGGACTGCCTGGCTCAAAGCTGCCAGCAGAAAGAAAGCATGTAGCAAGCTAGTCTAACCTCTCTTGGGAGAGAGTTCCTCAATGTAGGAAGAGCCACAGAAAAGGCTCTGTTGCATTTCACCACCTACTGTGGCTCTGATGTTGATGGGACCAGGAGGAGGAGGAGGAGGAGGAGGAGGAGGAGGAGGAGGAGGAGAAGAAGAAGAAGAAGAAGAAGAAGAAGAAGAAGAAGAAGAAGAAGAAGAAGAAGAAGAAGAAACTTAAATAAACAAGCAAACAAACCTAACAAATTTCTACTCTTTCATGACACCCAAGATCAGTTCCCTGAGGTAGCTGCCTCAGACTACCTAACAGTTGGGCCGGGCCAGGCAATGTACCAATTGCACATGCATCTAAAGTGTGACTTGAGGAGAGCAGCATGGCCTGGAGTAAGCCCCAAGGGCTAGATATGGAGGACCTGTGGTTGTATTCAGCCCCCAGACCTGAGGTGCCCCACCTCTGATCCAAACATGCATGCCTAGCTATGTAACACATAACTTTGCCTTTCACATCCTGGTGCCGCTGATTTTGAACTGCAGATCACAGGACAATTATGCAACTCTGGCATATCTTTTCTCCCAAGGGCCACACACTTCCTTGTTGTTGCTCCTATGAAACAACGGAGGACAGTCTATCGCGTGCAGTAGAAGCAGATTCTTTATGTGTAATGGATGGGCTGAGGCAGTGACCCTTGGCACAAGAGTAGGCGTTTTACAAGCGTGTCCCTGGTTTCCTGCGAAATGTTGCAGGGTATGCGATTATAATTAAACCAATAACTGCAAAATTAGAAGAGAATGACATTATGACCTTTGAAAAAAGAAGGATCCTAATTGGATTTCCTCACATTGGCAGCATTCACTTGCTTGAGAATTCTTTGTCCAAGGAGACAAGCAGACTCGCGTGTGATCTTGCAACTGGCATATTGGCAGAGGCAGCAAGAGGTCCGATGCATTTTCCTGTCCACAGACATTTATGCTCAGGTGAAGAAACCCACTTTGAACCTCTTAGAAGTGATTATTTCTTAAACAAAGCCATAAATCTTTGACAGTCACAGCAGCTGTTGTTTTATATGCTTTTATGTACATGGGTGATAGTGAATGGCTGGTCTGCTGGCAGCATCACACATGGCCACATGGAACACAAATCACCCCCACCCCTTTTCACTTTTGATTTTGCTACAGCTCCACATACTTTAGAGCATTCATTCATGTTTTGGGGTTCCCCTCCTTGGTTCTGCTCTGATTTTGGCAGGGTTTTGGGGTTTTTTTGCAATAGAGCAGAGTGAACATACACACAGAGAGAAATTCATTTAGTTTTGCATTTCAGGTGAATCCATCAAATTTGCACTTTCTGAAGCAGCATGAGAATCAAAATTCAAGCGCCTTTGAAATTTGCTGTTCTCCAGATTTGGAACTGCAATTTGCCCACCTAACCATATTTGCAAAGCCACATACAGTAGCAGAAAGTGTGCCTAACAAAGGAATATATTAGTGAAAACAACATACACAAATACATTACATTAGTAGAAGTTGCTTTAAAAATATGTACATTAGTCAAAACAGCACACACATACACAAATTGTTTATTAAGAGAAATTCACACTAAAACACTGATGAGTTTTCATGAGTTTTTAAAAGTGAATTGTTGCAGTAATATCAATAACTTTATCTGAGAATGGGAAAACAAAACACCGAGAAATTCAAAACTTGCAGAACTTTCCATCCCTATACACAGAGAGACACAATGTAATGAAATGCATTCTGGCAAGATTCAAAAATTCTTTTAAAAAGCTCTCCAGGACAGCTCCAAAAGTGAAGTGAGAGAGGTGGCAAAATAAAATCCCTCTCTCTCATAACACTAGGACCTGGGATTATCTAATGGAGCAGAATGTTGGGAGGTTTAGGCAAGAGGATGTACATCTTTACACAGTGCACAGTTAAAATATGGAATTCACTGCTACAAGATGTGTGGAGAGTCACCAGTTTAGATAGCATTAAAAGAGGACCAGATAACATTTGTGGAAGATTAAACTGCCAATGGCTCTTAACCATGATGGCCAAAATAGCCTCAATTGTTGGAGGCAAAACACCTCTGAATGCCTGGGCATCACCTTCCAGAGACATCTGGTTGATAACTTCTGCAGAAATTCTAGATCCTCCCCCCCCCCTTTCAAGTGGGCATCTTCTGCATTGCAAGCACTTGGAAAACTTACTGCATGCTGCAAGGAGCTTTCCCTCATCAAGGAGTAAGTAATTCATAACAATATTAAAGTGTGGTAAATTAAGAAGGAAGGATCCCAATGAAGGAAGATTTCCAAAGGCAGAACCTTTTATACATCCAAGAAGCCTGAGGCCAAGATGCGTTTTCTGCCTGAGCCAAAGCAGCAAATGTTGCCTCTTCTCAAGTCAAGTTGAAAGATTGGCTTTGAATGAACATTTTACTTCAGCTCAGTAGGTAGGGACAATGCCAGCCACACAACTATAATGCCTGTCTTCTCTTGCCATGAGCCCCCAAACTCAAACAACTGAGGTGGAGCCACTGCTAGAGACAAGGAACTCATGGCTTATGCTTTGTTGCTTCCTCTCTCTCTATGTCAGTCTGCATTTATCCATGTGCAGCCTGAGCCTATCCATTGGGGAGGAGGGGGAAGGTTTCCTGGATAAATGAGTCCCTGCTGCTTATCAGAAGGAAGGGTGAGAAAAGTAAGGCACAGCAGAGATTGGTTTGGTGCAAACACACCAGCAGGAACAACAGATTGACTCTGCCACTGCATTTCCATCGCTGCCTCCTTCCCTCCCCATCTCCCTTCCAGGAAGAAGCAGCTACTCAGCTGTTAGGAGGTCAAGCAAGCTCCACCACCCCACCACATTGTCAGCTACTACATACAATGATCACAAGTCCATACTGGACACTGCTGCGTACAACATACTTAGAATCATAGAAAATTGGAAGGGACCCTGATTATCATCTAGTCCAACTGCCTTGCAATGCAGGAATATGCAGCTATTCTATACAGGGATCAAACTCAAAGGGATCTGTGCAGCAGCACGGCACAGTCTGTAACTTGCCACTGAATGCTGCAAGGATGCCAAGCCAGTTTCAGCCTACCTTCAGGAATGCCCTCTAGGCTCTTCTGCTCTACTGCATTATTTGCTGCAGCCTTGGTGTGCCTTATCCACACAGCCTAAAACATGGGTGTTTGGGCTATTAAGAATACAACAAGATGTCACAGCATCCAAGGAAACTGCAAAAGGCAGATAGCATAGATGTATGCATCTGGCCTGAGCTGCAAACAGCTGGTTTCTACAATGAGGAGTTATGGGCATACCTTCAGAAGCGCTGTCCTCCCAGCTGGCATCACCCTGACTGTGCAATGAAGCTCAGTTCCAGGGAGAAAAGAGAGCAGGCTGGTGTGCTAGCTCTAGTACTTAACATCACCACTGATTACTCTGCAGTGTAATTACAATTCCTGCAGATGAAGGAGATGCATTTCGCTGGCTGGGAAGAAGGAAAGCTAGACATTAGGAGGACAGAGGCGTGGAGAGGTAGACTGCCCTTAGCGCATAACTTCTCAGCGCCTTGTGCTGGCCTTTCTTCTATCTAAGAGGCAAGCAGGGGATGGACTGATTAATCAAAGTGCTGCAGGTACAAGGAGTTAGCACAACCAGCAGAGAGCTAAATAATCATTTTTGCAATGAGGATTGGCACCCAAGCAGCACCAATGGAAGATAATAGCCCAGGAGGTGGATTTGCCAGCCATTCAGCACTGTGGCAAGTAAGACTTTGTTCCCATCAAGAAACCAGACTTGTGGGTCTGAAAAACTGGTAGACTCCAGATCCACCCAGACTCTGTCCATAATCTGTCAGGTTGTGCTCTGGTTATAGCCCTGGTTCACAAGACTCTGTCCTGGTTCCTTCTTTTGCCATCCAGACTAAATCCCAGCTGCTCTCTTGACTTGCAATATCCTGTTCTGGCTTGGCCTATGCTATCACACCCCATCCCTGCTCAAGGAATGAGGCTTCCTGGAATCCAAAGACGCAAGCTCCACTATGAAGGGTGCTTTGCAAAGTGGTTTGATGAGGACAGGCTGTCAGAATTTGGCAGCAAGTTTTCATGGAAGGACATTAAGGGAGGTGGGCACAGAGATAGTGGCTGAGCACACAGTGAAAGCAATACGGTGGCTAGGAGGAGATGAAGAGGGGAGGGCAAAGAGAATGGTACAGAAGTGCTAGCTGGAAAAGATGAGACCAGAAAGGTTGTGTGTGCAGTGGAGGCTGGTCCATTTGAGCAAACAAGGCACTGCCCCACCAACCTCAGCCTGTCCTCAGTCAGCCCTCACTTGCCTGCCTCATTGCTTACAACCAGTCCAGGGAGTGGCGCTGGCTGCTGGCTTGGGTTCAGCATTGCCCTTGTGGAGCTCACAGCAGGGAGGAAGGAGGAGGCAAAGCTAGAATGCATTGGCTCTGCCTATCATTGACTCTGGCTCTACTTAGTTTTTATCTCTCTGCCATCCGCTCTACCAGTCCCAATGGGCACCAGCCATTACTGGCTGCATGCTGGCTGATAAAAGGAGAGAGAAACTACCAAAGTGGGGGAAGGAGGATGGGGGGGGGGAGGCAAGAATGCAGGAGCATAATTGACTGAGCCAGACAGAGAGGGATGGTTAGGAGAGAGGAGCAGGCACCTCACTACTCAAGAAGTACTTAAAGACGATCAAAAAGTGGCAAGGTCACAGAGTAATTCTGCCTGAGTGTACAGATGCTTCTTATGGGAATACTGCAAAAGCTGTGGGGGTGGGAGGAGAGAAACACTGTGTTGCTCCCTGTTTATGAGGAAAAGTACATCGTCAAGTCTGGCTGCTAAAGATTAGAGTTGAAGAGTGTGGAAAAGGGCAGTCTGCAAAAAAATATTAAAAATAAATAAAAATCAGAGTTGGCCATCTGCTGGCAAAAATCTGAGACTGCAACCCCAAGTGCAATCCAGGAGAGAAGGTAAGAGTCACTGCTGCTTTCAAGCTTCTGAAAGTGCAGGATTAAATCTGTAGGCCCTTTCCAGGCTATCTTGGTGGCCATAATGCATGGCTTGTCTGGATCCTGCACAACGAAGATGAAATCTTTCCCATGAGGTTGGGCATTTGTTTGCAGTGCCCGCCACAACCAGGTGGCTGTTGGATGTTTGGGAAGCACCATGCAAGGGGCTTTGACAGGTGGGTGGGACAGTCCACTCACCAGTGATCTGGTGTAATAATGATTGACAGGTGAGTTGTCTCCCCCATCCACCTGCCAAAATTGGCCCATGGGAGTGGGGGCATTTAGCAAGTAGGTGCTGAAATACACTTCTGCCCTGATGTTTTAAAAGCAGCAAATGGGTAGCCCTAGAGCAAGACTTCACTCAACACAGGCAGAGAGGCACACTCTCATGCGGGGTACCCATCTACTATGTACTGTGTGGAGGACAGATGCCCCCACACAACTATTTTAGTGTTATGTCCAAACACAGCCAGTGTAGGGAAGGGCCATCATTCATTGCTAGAACACCTCTTCTGCACGCAGAAGGTGAAGATCCCAGGTCTAGTTCCCAGAAACTCCATTTAAGATGGGCTGAAACCCTGCTGAGCCAGTGTAGCCAATACTAAGCTAGATATAATAATATAAGGCAGCTTCCTCTGTTCTAGTGGCTGATCAGAAGCAGAACAAATACAATAAAAAAATAAAAAAGACAACACTGGGAGATTTTTGTTGGTTGATGTCTTCTTTTTATCTCCTAGCTAGAAAGGCCTTCAGACTTTATCAAATGTGCCTATACAAATGCAATAAATTGTTTGAGGTAACACTTCCTTTGTATATGGCAGCTTGTGGCTGTGCTGGAGTTAGGAGAAGGTTGTTGTTGTGCATGGAACCCCACTGACAGCACACAAAATAAGCATACCCTTGAGTACTCCCCCTCCCAAAAAGCTCTGATTACTATTTACATTTATATCCCACCTTTCCTTCAATAAGCTCAATGAGGTGTACATGGTTCTCTTCCTCCACATTTTATCCTCACAACAATACTATGACAGTGAGTGACTGGCCCAGGGTCACCCAGTTCATGGCTGAGTGAGGTTTGAACTCTGGTCTCCCAGGTCCCAGTCCAGCACTCTAACCACTATACCATGCTGGTTCTATATTTAATAAATCAATCAATAATAAAGTGTTGTGGGGGTGCACTGGAGACTGGGATAACATTTGCTTGACATGGCTTTATACAAACTCTCTGCAAACAAATATGAATGAATGCTCAATAAACAGTCAGCGTTCCATAAACCTCCCTGCAAACTTTGTGCAAACAAATCAGGATAAATACTCAATAAAGAGATAATCTGGAAGCAGCCTTGGAAATCCTCCTCCCACCTCTTTCCAGAGAGGGAGACGTCATCCCTGCAAGGAAGAGACAAGTCTGGATGCTATGATTCTCTATAGTTAAAGAAAATGATTGGTGACTTAACGGTTTGTGTCTTCTTAAGATTGTATCTTCACAGTATGAGGCTAATGCATGTTCATTGCTTCGTTCAAATTATACGGGGATAATTCATATTATGGTTATTCTTCACATTACATACCACATTAGCCCTTTAAAACACACACACACACACACACACACACACACAGAGAGAGAGAATTCTTTTAAAAATTGCATCTGAAAGTGACCTTCAAGATTTTTTTCAGCAACCCAAGTCTGTAGCCAGCCTGTCGTTGGTACATATTCAGAGCTGGGAAGAGCCTCTGGTCACTTGCAAACTCTCAAAGTGGATCTATACTAGCAGTTGGTCCCATGATCTACAGCTATGGGTAGCTACTCAAGGAGATGCACTATTCCCCATGACCAGCTACTCTGTGCTCCCAACAGGTGCATCATTTCTGTTCTTTAATGCAAGAAAGCTTGAATCTCATTAAAATAGTACAAGCTTTGTTGCCATTGGTTGTGGTTGAAGCCTCCTATACAAGAGATGAGGAACCCAGAGCCTTTCAGTAGTTGTTGGGCTCCAACTTCCATCATTTCCAGTCAGCATTGCCAATGACTATGGATAATAGGAGATGAAGTCTAGCAACTCCAGAAGAGAGAAAAAAAGATTTCTAGAGCAGACTGTGTGCTTCCAAAGGACTTGAGACTTACCACATTTCCAATCTGAGGAGAAGAAAAACTGGCTAGGCTTGCTTTCGTGCCTTTGCTTGGCCTTCAGAAACCAACAAGTGAAGCTTCTCAGAGCGCAAAGATAAGCAATGTCTCTCACTGATGTATGCAAATCAAGTTGCTGTTTAAAGGTACTGTTTAAAGAGATTCTGCTTGCATGTCACCACTCAGCTGTAGTAAAAAGGGGGGAACTGCAGGGACACCAGCTGAGGAAGACACCATAGGATAGAAAAGGCAATGCTCCCTCACCCTTATATAACCTCCCAGGTCAGGAAATCTGTCCTTGCTGGTGGCTACAGACTGCCTACAGGGCAGGCCTGAAACCAGAAGCTGAGAATCCTGGGCACTCCCTTTCATTTGTTTAACTTTGGGATGTCTGGTTTTTTTAACAGAATTTGTAGCCCATTTTGAACTTTAATGTTGTATCAGGATGAAAGTATAATAGGGGATTACCTTCCATTGAAAATAGCAGCTTCAGAAGAGGGATTCTTCCTCAGGATCATGATATCTGAAGGACTATTGTATTTTAATATTTTGTTGGAAGCCACCCAGAGTGGCTGGGGAAACCCAGCCAGATGGGCGGGGTATAAATAATATGTTATTGTTATTGTTATTATTGGACTAAAGAGTTAAATGTGGTCTCCATGCCTACTCTGATGCTGTGAATTTGCAGTACCCACCACCACCACTACAACCACCATGGAAAGAGGATACAATTTGCATTTAAAACAAAACAAAACAAAACAACTGCATGTTAATGCCCATGACTTGTGGAAGCCAATTGGTAGTTCAACACACCTCAGCCTGTGTGGTGTAGAGCAGAGTAACAGATTATGCAGAGCCCTGGCTGAGTCTTGAGAGATTTTCTGCTCCCAGCAGCTAGCATCTTTCAGAGTCCTTAGTTAAGAGGAAACCTCCTCTCCCACACAGCTCAAAGTATCAAAGTGTTAATTGTTTCTAGACACAAGACAAAGCTAAACACTACTATCTACTATATAAAGTTCTTATACATGCGTACAGAGAGATCTGTTATTCCTATCGCCATGCTAGCTAACGCTGCTGTGTAAAACCCACAGCCTCTTCCCCTGAGTCTCACAGGATCAGAATCAGACCATGACAATAAACAGAATGTTGCAATTAAAGCTTGCCCTGTCTCATGGATATACCAAAAATTACATGAGTCAGTGAGTGGAGAAGGAGTCCTGTTGTATTTTATTTCTGTACAGAAAGGACCAGGAGGGATTTCTCCCAAATTTTCTGGCCTCATGCTAACATCTGGTATGCAGGCTGAGACCCTATTTGCCCACAGACTGTCTCGCCAGAGTGGTGCATGCTCTGGTTATCTCCTGCTTGGACTACTGCAATGCATTCCACATAGGGCTACCTTTGAAGGTGACCTGGAATCTGCAATTAATCCAGAATGCAGCAGCTAGACTGGTGACTGGGAATGGCTGCCAGGACCATATAACACCAGTCCTGAGAGATCGTCATTGGCTCCCAGGACATTTCCGAGCACAATTCAAAGTGTTGGTGCTGACCTTTAAACCCCTAAACGGCCTCGGTCCTGTATACCTGAAAGAGCATCTCTACCCCCATCATTCAGCCCGGACACTGAGATCCAGCGCTGAGGCCCTTCTGGCAGTTCCCTCACTGCGAGAAGTGAGGTTACAGGGAACCAAACAGAGGGCCTTCTCGGTAGTGGCGCCCGCCCTGTGGAACACCCTCCCATCAGATGTCAAGGAAATAAGCAGCTATCCTATTTTTAAAAGATACCTGAAGGCAGCCCTGTTTAGGGAAGTTTTTAATATTTAATGCTGTTTTGTTTTTAACATTTGATTGGGAGCCGCCCAGAGTGGCTGCGGAAACTCAGCCAGATGGGCGGGGTATAAATAATAAATTGTTGTTGTTGTTTTGTTGTTGTTGTTGTTGTTGTTACACATTCCATACCATTTTATACATCGATAAAGCACATTCCTCATATCCCATTAAGTTTAAATTTCCTCTCCAATCGAAGTACTCAGTTCCTCTTACCCCATTTCCTTATAAGGCACTTAACCCTGTGATAGCTCTAAAGTTACTACAGTGGGAAGCATGCGTACTGGATACCAGTTTAGACAAAAGCAGCTTCCTCATGGTCTGCTAGAATTTTATTGCAGGATTAGAATTCACCTCCAGTTACTGACCACATTCCTTCTGAGCATGCTCAGTAAATTGAAACCTTATATGGTACCATTATTTACAATTCTACTTCAAGGATAGCATCAGGACATGCAACAGGGCAAGATGTGGACTTAATGAATGCAATGCCCTAGAAACTATCATACACGTAGGCATATTCCCGGGACCAATAGGAGGGTGAATGATTCAGAAAGTCTCAACCTTGCTGGTGTTGTTTTAACAACCCTGTGCACCTGACACCCTTATCTCAGAACATCCAGACACTGGGGGTTACTTCTCAAGACATGAGACCACGTCCTGTGTAATTTAACCCATTGTTCACAATATACCAACAGTTAAATGCAAAGATGTATTTACCGTGACATCTAGTTTCGCTCTAATACAACACATTTGCATGCTAGGATCTGCAAATCAGCCTTTGTTCATGCCATGAGAACTGACTGTATGATATATATCTTTTCCAGCTGTTGAGAAGATAGTTGAGTGGTTTGGTACCCCAGGCAGTGCTGAGTATGGCAACTATCAGAGTCAGCATCTTCAGATACACAAAGAGCAAGCCAGCAGTTGCCATAGATATGCATTGAGAAGGAATCCCTTTAAACAGCTGCTGTGTGATCTGAGCTATGTGGCCAAGGGAGTCTTGCACATCCCAAAACATTGTTTCAAGAATGCAACTTGATTCTGTAGAAAATTGAAAGTGAGCGAAAAAAACAAGTAAACAACCCACGCAACATTGGGTAATATTGTGACCTTTTGCCATCCTTGAGATCTGGAAAGAGTAGCAGACCGAAGCCAGAGGAACTGAGTTAACTGCACATAGTATGATAAGCATCTGAGTAAAGCTGGAGACTATTTATAGTTATCAAGAAAGTGGTTTGAGAGAGGCTTTTCTCCCTATGTGGGCAGAGGAGGCTGATCACAAGAGCAATGTGGGGGGAAAGCCCCACCAGGAATTTTTTCTTCACCCCCAAATCCAAATTGGTGGCCCAGCAGGATTATCAACCCTTTCAGTTATATTAATTGCCTACCATTCAGAGACTCCCTAGAGCTCCCCCCCCCTTTCTCCTCTGCTAGTCAATCACAGCTGTAGGCAGCACAGCCAATCACAAGCATCACTATGGCCAGAAAATCCACCTTTCGTCTGTGTCTGGAGGGAGCTGGGACGGTAGGAGGAGGAGTCTTTTAGCCTAACCTACCTTACAGGGTTGAGTTCAGTTAGATGCCAAGCAGCTGTACTACTGCATTGTTTGAGCATCTTCAATATAGGTTCATCCACACTTCCTCTTGCCCTGCCACTCCCCCCCCCCCGCCCGCACTGAATCACAGCAAATATCAACTGGGATTCCTCTGGATTGATGTTTGCTATGATTTAGTGCTAAAGAGTGGGTTTTCTGGGGGAAAGTGGTAATGCAAAGGCAAAACCTCTCAGACCCATGCCTAGAAAGCATGAGACTAACAGAAAATGGCTCAGCCCCATGCTTTCTAGGCATGGACAAGTGTGGACAAGTCCTATATATGCAAGGGGAAAGGATGGGGAGAAAACCAAAACAAATCAGAGCTCCCTCCAGTGAGTCCGTTGACTGCCCCACCTGATCCAATGGTCACCACTCAAGCCCCTGGTATGTGGTTATCTACTGTATATATTTATCCCAGGATTTCCTTGGACCAAAATGAAAGCATTTTGCAATGTTTTGTTTTCCAAAACTGAAAGTGGGGGGAACGGGGGGGGGGTGTATGTAGTCATTACAGACAGTGTTCCTTCTTATTTATTTATTTACTTATTCCAAAAACCCTTTAGATTTCTCTCTGTCTTTCTCTGGGAGAGAGAGAAAAAACACACACCATATAATCCGTCTCCAGCCTAAGTGGGAAGCTTGTTAATGGCTGCTCGCTACACAACTGCAAAATCAATGAACAAAACTGTTATTTCAGAACCAGGAATCTGTGTTCCAGTGGCAGCTCTAAAATCCACATATACCCTCTTTATCTGGAGCGTGATGCACCTCTTTCTTTCTCTCTCTTTCTCCCTCTCTCTTCCAGATTCTCAGTTTAATTGCCTTCTTCCAAGCAGCAAAGAGCAGGGAATGCTTAGTACCGTACTTTTGGAAAGGTCAGAGGATACGATGGCTCCTACATGAATGGCTGTGTGTGATTTGTCTGCCTGCCCCAATGAGTCTCTCCTCTGTCCCAGCAAAATGGGGAGATAAATGACTACCAAGCAGCTGGGAGGGCCAACAAATGGCCCATTGAGAGTGCAGGAGGCCTCCGACGACACTCGTTCCTTCCCGAGGCAGAGCCCTGCTGTTCTTGGTTCTGCCCATTCACATCCATTCTCAGAACCTGAAATGGCCTTCTCCAAACTGCATGTCATCTGCAGCAGGAGAATTTCACTGGGAGCCTTCTGCACTGCCGACTTAGGGTACCTTCAGGCTGTCACTGTTTTGAAGAAGGAGTCCAAGCACATGCTGGAGATTCAGGTGTGCACAATTAAAATGGGTTAAAGGGCTCTGTTGTCCTAGCACAACAAATCTGCTCTTTTAAATGACTTTTTCTGATTAGGCAAATGATAAGGAAATGTACCGAAAAGTATGAACTAATTGTGCTCATTGCTGCACTGTGGACAAATGCTCAAGTAAAGACTGGATATAGTCTAACCTCCCTCCATGTAAGCTTTGTGCAAGAAAAAAGCATGCTGAATGATGAATAAACAGGTTCTCTGGAGAAGCCCTTCGATTGGCTTCATCCTACTTTTACCATCCTTGGCTGCTCTTAGAATCCTGGGAGCTGTAGTTTTCTAAAAGTGCCAAAGAGACATAGGGCACATGTATACTGTTGTTTCATGTGGGTCACAAGCTTCCTGAACCTCCATTAATTCTCCATTGTCCACAAGATGTTCTTCTTCTCCAAATCGCTGTCTTACCACACTTCTCCTTCCCTCAATCTAGCTTGGTTTTTTGTTTTTGTTTTCATAGCAGATATACTCTGAAAAAGAGAGGAGCATGAGAAAATATGGTTTGAAGGAGGAGAAAGTGTGGGAAGCTGGTGATCTGGAGGAGAATGGCTCTGGAAAATGAATGGAGGAAGCATGGATGAGCCAAGTGTCAGTCATTCTCAGCCCCTTTCTTTTAATGAATTACAGTTTGCAGGGTTCCTTACAGAAGAAAAAAAATGCTGCTGTTATTCCAGTTTAATTCAGCTGTGCAGAGATGCCCCTATGGATGCAGTCCCATATAAATGTACCTCGGAGCAAGGTCAATTGTACTCAATGGGTCTTAATCTTACTTCCAAGCAGACATACATAGGATTGTAACTACTGGCAGATCTTTTCTGTGAGTGACCCTATTAGCTCATTTAGCTCTGTGATGGGGAACCTGTAGCCCACTAGGTGCCATTGGGCTCCATCTCCCATCAACCCCAGCCACCATAGCTGTTGGTCAGGGGTGATGGGTTTTTTAGTCAAGCAATACTTTTGAGACCACATATTCCCTCCTCCCCCAGTGAGTTGATCATAGAATGATGCTCATGTGCTCTTCACAAGTCCAGTCAGATGCCCCAGGGTGATGTGGTCTGCACAAGTAAAATGCTGTTTCAACTCTATTTTCTGGCTTGTCTAAAACTTTCCTGAAATGTCATAATTCCAGCTTCAAGTACTTAATACTCTGGCAGATGGAGAGATTGATGGTGGAACTGCAAATGACCCTGCTGTCAAAACCAGGCCTGGAGTTCATGAAGTAATGGTAAAGGGTGCCACAGAGCATACTCAGAGTGCAAATCCCTCAATGTGCATATACAGCAAACAGAAACTATGTGTCCAAGATTAGCGTCGAGGGGCTTCCAGGTCCTCTTATACTCTGTAAAGCAGCCGACCCACTGATGATACCTGAGTGACTGATTCGTAGCAAGCAATAGGTTGGAGAGCTTGATAGTTATAAAGGTATGAATCACAGCAGCTATTGTTTTAGAAATTAAGCACCATCCTTAAAACACGTCCCTTTCTGTTACTTTCACAATTATAAACACAGCTTATTGCAAAAAAAAAAAAAAAACACATATGTGTACAGGCATATGCTTGTAGAATTCAAATAATGGGTTAGTAAAAACAGTTTCAGATGGCTGAAGCAAATTATTACTATTATTACAGACTAAACAGAGTATTTAAATCCTGGGGGAGACACACACATACACAGAATCTTCTGCTTGGCCCAGTTCTGCATTCCTGGGCGTGGTTTGCCTCACTGACCAATCAAGCTAGGTAGCATTTAAGCTATACAACCGAGATGGGTACTTCAAATGTCATGATGCTGATGATGTATCTCTGGACAACCCCCTCCTTTTGTTCAAAATTAAAAGGTGAGTCAAGTATATCCACCACTCGAGGCTGCCTGCTTTTCTCCACTATGCTTCAGACATCCAAAATCTCACCACCACCACCCTGCTTGCGCCTGTAAAACTCAGTCAGGAACTGAAAAGAGAGGGTTGGCAGAGAAGTGGGCCATCTGTATATAAACCACCTGCATTTCTCACAGGGCTAAGAAGTGCAAGGTAGAACAAAAAAACAAAACAAAAGCAGTCCATGTGAATTCATAGGAGGTGCCCCAGGGGTAAAAGATTGATTTGATATTAACAGATTCGTGCAGAGACTATAAAACGGTTGCACAGGGGGTGGGAGAGAGACATCAGGGCCCTGGAAACCAGCTAGATCTATAGGGAGGGGGGAGTGCCACGAAATGCAAACCTCCAATGTGCCCCACACCAGAACACATGCACAGCACATCTCCTCTTGCCACACCTGCTCCTTCTTGCACTAAACCACTTTCAAAACAAAACCAATGTCCCCGGGGCTGTGTAAAGCTCACTCTGTCTGACACTTCAACCTCACCAACTGTCTGGCACCTGCATTCTCCAACGAGCCCACACCCTGGCATCAGCCACAAAACACGACTAACAACTGCTTGGCATGCAAGTCCTTAAAAAAGAAGTGGGCATCTCTTTCTCATCTCCACCACCCTTCCCTGCCACATTCCACTGCTGATAATGAGCAGTCAAACGTGTCCACAACATTCTGCTGCAGATCCCGCCACAGCCAGCCAGCCAGCCATCCTCCGAATGGCTTTTTCACAACATCACCAGCATCCCTCCTCCACCTTTATCCCAGCAGCCTGAAATGCCCCCAAGCTCGGGGAAGCAGCAGGATTTCAGGGTTCTCGTGCACAGCGCCATTCCCAGACACCACATCATCACACAACAACCTTGCTTCAAGAAAGGGCCGGTGCCAGCCTGAAGCTACCCTTTCCCTCCCCACCAACACCGTCCAAGCTCTCCTCCCAGACACCAGGCACCTTCTCCAGCTCCATCATAAAAGAAGCAAAATGCCCTCGGGCAATAAATAAGAAGCCACGCCACACACACAAAAAGCTACCCAGCATCTGCTCCTACCTGAGGGTGGCGCTCTCTCCTTGCTTGACGGTCACGTTGTCCATCGCCTTGGGGAAGGTGGCATCTCCGCTGCGCACTGGCACTCCTGCGGGCACAAGGAAGAGGAGCCTGAGAGACAGGACGACCAGGCACCGCCAGGGCAGGACTAAGCACCCACCGACCCCCATCCTGGGCTTTCCTCAAGGCAAAGATAGGCAACGGTGGTAGTGGGAAAGAGATGAACTGAAGAGGCTCTTTGGGGGTGGAAGGCAGAGAAGAGAGACCGAGAAGGGGACGCCTGACGGACGGATTAGCAAAGTCCCCAGAGGCAATCCGAAACCGGAGATCCAAAGCTCCCAAACAGCATCTAGAAAGTGGTCCCCAGTGTTTCTTGGGTGCCGGGCGCAGGAGGTTGAGGGGAGCAGAAGAGGAGGAGGAGGAAGAGGAGGCGGCGGCTGGCACGGGGCTGAGCTCAGAGACGAGAGAGAGAGAGAGAGAGAGAGAGAGAGAGAGAGAGGGGGGGGGGGGGAGAAGGAAGGTCACGGTTCTTCTTCCCCGCCTGTTTTTCCTTCTTTTTTCCCTGATGCCACCTTAAGATTCCGTCGGGCAGGCGCTGCGCAGATCCGGCATCAAAAGTTTATAACCCAAGAAGGGAGGGCAATGCAACTCTCTCTCCCTCTCTCTTCCACCCGCTCTCTTGGGCAGGAAATAGGAAGGGAGGACCGAGAGAAGGGGGGGGGGGGGACCCAAGGATAGGGAGAGGGGCAAGTTGGGCGCTGCAAGAAAGCCTTCTCCAATGATCCTATATAAATTACAATCCGCACACACAGAATGTCACTCCAAACTTCCTTTGCGTCAAGACAGAGCTCTCCAAAGTCCAAGGAAGGTTCGCAAGGCTAGGGTTTGGGGGGACCCAGCCCGCTCCCACTGCCTGGCAGGCTCTGCAAAGGGCAAGCTTTCGCTCGCTTCTCTCCGTTTCCACCCGAGCGAGCTCCAGGTAGGGCGGCAGAGAGACAGATATTGAGAGAGGAACCCCTCGGACCAGGCTCGGCTGCCTCTCTCCAGCACTTTAAAGGACGCGGGCTGGCAGGAGTAGCGAGCGGGAACCGTTGGCAGCTGCTATTCCTCCTGCTCTCGCCGCCGCCGATTTTCTCTCCTCCTCCTCCTGCTTCTTCTTCTTCTTCGCCACCGCCGCCGCCAGTTTCAGCATCCCCGCTCCGCTCTCCCTCCTCGCCGGGAGCATCTCCTCTGAATCCCTCTCGCGCGCGCCCGCCGACATCCGAGGGTTGTCATGGCAGCGACTGACCAACACTCGGGGCTCCCCGGCACAGCCACACGCTGCACGGTGGGGCAGGAGCCGCGCATTAATCTCGGCGGCGGAGCGGAGGACAGCGGAGCGGCCGCGGGGCTGGCGGGGTTGGGCGGAGAGGAGGGGGGGGGGTAGAGAAAGCGAGGAGCTCGCCCCGCTTTTTTCTTAACCCTCCCGGAGCCAGAGCTCTGGGTCCGGCTGCGGAGGACGGGGAGTAGGCATAAGCCAGGCTTGGGCAAAGCGGGGTCCCCCCACCCCCACGGCTGTGCTGCTGCCATCGCGCTCAGTGCTGCAGCACCGGCAACATGCACCAAGCTGGGACATGCAGTAGCAGCAGCAATAGCAATACACACACACCGCTTCCAGGAGTCAGGAGGCTGGGAGGCAGAATGGGAAACCCAGAGACACTATTGGGATTGGCTAGCTTAAAACAAAAATGCAGAGAGGCAGTCATGGGGCCACACAAGACTCTGCTTCAGACTAAGAGAGGAGTAGGAAGTTATTTCTACTCAGCCAGACCCTTGGTCAACCTAGCTCAGCATTGCCTGCTCTGACTGGCAGGCGCCCCATTTGGATACAGAAGATATATAGGAAGCTGCCATTGGCCTGTCTTCCCTGACTGGCAGCAGTTCTCCAGGGCTGAAGCAGGGAACTTGCCCTGCACTACTAGGACGTGCCAGAGATTGATCCTGGGCCCTTCTGCATGCAAGGCTCTACCACAGAGATATGACTTGGCTGGTACTGCTGGTGGGATGGCAGGCAGGGTGCCCAAACAGAAGGTGGTGCAAGGGTGAAGGACGGGCAGAGCCAATGGAGGCTGGCTTGTTAAGGCAAATGATGCACTGCTTCATCAACCTCAGCCAGCTGCCACTACTCCTGACTGCCTGTTTTCTTACAATCAGGACTCGACCAAGACATTTTGGCACCAAAGGTACACCCCAAAATAGCACCCCCTTCTCCACCAACGAAGAAGTGGTCTGGGAAGATTTACATCAAGAATGTGAGGGAGAGAAAGATTAGCACTAGGATCTGCTGCCCTGGTAGACCCTGCCATCTGAGCAGGTTGTCTCACCTTGCCTTTTCAGAGGGCTAGCTTATCCTTCCTCTCAATCAGTGTAAAGGTAAAGGTAAAGGGACCCCTGACCATCAGGTCCAGTTGTGGACGACTCTGGGTTTGCGGCGCTCATCTTGCTTTATTGGCCAAGGGAGCCGGTGTACAGCTTCCAGGTAATGTGGCCAGCATGACTAAGCTGCTTCTGGTGAACCAGAGCAGCACATGGAAACACCATTTACCTTCCCACCGGAGTGGTACCTATTTATCTACTTGCACTTTGATGTGCTCTTGAACTGCTAGGTTGGCAGGAGCAGGGACCGAGCAACGGGAGCTCACCCCGTCGCGGGGATTTGAACCACCAACCTTCTGATCAGCAAGCCCTAGGCTCTGTGGTTTAACCCACAGCACCACCCACGTCCCTTGCGTCAGTCAGTGTAGCCCCTTGCAAAACTTAGCAGAGAGGAAAATGGGGACAAAAGCAGAGCAAAATTGGCTCTGGTGCCACCTACCATTGGTCTTCCTGTCTTCCACACTACTAGTCCCAATAGGTACAAGCTGCCATTACATGAAGACAACTAATTCTAGTTTCACCCCTCTTCTCTTCTCTGCTGGATTTTGCAAGGACAACACTGAGACTATGCAGGAGGATGAAGCTGACAAAGGCAGTGACACCCCTTGCACAGGTTGCAAATAAGGAGGAGGCAGGCTGGGGGCTGGCTGAGGGCAAACTGAGGTTGGTGGGGCAGTGTCCCATTTGCCCAAATGGAGCAGTGGCCACAGCCTAGGGTTTCAGATGCAGGACATTCTCAGCCCTAGCTGGAGATTCCTGCATTGAACCAGGGTCTTTTTGCATGCAATGCAGATGCTCTACTGCTGAGAACAGAACAGGATGCTGCATGTGTGTGGCTGGCATTGCACTAGAGGGTGGCTAACCGGTGGCCCTCCAGAAATTGCTCCCTTCATTCCCGATAATTGGCCATGCAGACTGGGGCTGATGGGACTTGTAGTTCAGCAGTATCTGGAGTGCCACAGGTGAGCCACCCCTGCCTTGCATCAGTTCAAACTGGCAGAACCAGAGCTGCCTGCTTAGGAGCAAATAGGAAGCATTTTGGGGAAGACCGAACTGGAACCCAGCTTTGTGGCAAGATGGCTGGCATCTTGATGCATGGAATCATGGAATTTGAAATGTTTTAGAATCATGGTATGATGAATTTTAAAATTCCACTGAAGTAATAAAAATTTAGTTGGGCGCTAGTCAACTAAGTTCTATTCAGAGTATAGACCCGCTGAAGTTAATGAACATGCCAAAGTTCAGTCCATTCCTTCAACAGGTCTACTCCACATAGGACTCACATTGGATACAACTTTACAGCTGAAAAGAACAACAGAGATCATCTCCTGCCCAGTGCAGGAGAATAATAAAATCAGGGAATATAATTTTAAAAGCAGAACTTTTAAAATAGAGCTCTGTCTTTCTTGTTCCTCCTCCCACCCATTTGTTTGATGCTCTCCAATTTAATGCAACCTGTTTACATCTCATTCTGGGAACTGAGCTATAGGTATCCATGTAGTGTGGGAGTAAACCAGTGTACGTACTTATTTATTACATCTCTCTTTCCCTTTCATGGAGTTCAGGGCAGTGCACATGGTTCTTCTCAACCCTTTTATGATCACAACAGCCCTGCAAGGTTCTGTTGTGGAGTGTCATTGGGGGGGGGGGGCTCTAAGGAAAGTTTAAAGAAGGCACATGAGTGGGTTATTCAACATTAAACTTCAAAACACACACAGAGAGCAGTGCATTTTTAAAGTATGTTGTTGAAAGGCCACATTGGAACTGGTGTATTAACTATGCATACCAATGGCTCCAAGAATAAGGTTCCTCTGCTCCTCATATCAGGTGGGGGGTACATTTCTCTGCTGTGCATCTGTTTTGTATGGCAAACCCTGAAACCATTACAAAGGAGGGCTTGCTGTGGCAGCATGCAATAAACAAATAAAAATAAGTGCAGCTACCACAACTTCCTGACACAGCTAGAGGCTTTGGAGCATTAAAAATGGAAGGGTCCTTGGAGACCCAATTTGTGAGAATGTGTGAAAGACAAAAAAAAGAGCAAAGCAGAGGAAGAGGAGAGGTAGCTAGGCTCCCTTGGCTACTATTTGTGACTTTGCCGCAAAGTCTCTTGATTCTAGAGAAACTTCTCTTAGCAATGGCCAGCTGCATGTTTCTGCCATAGCTCAAGATGAGAGCCCCTGCTCTTCATGCAGACAGTCCTAAATCCAATCCCTGGCATTTATTGGCTGAAAAACTCCAGGTTAAAATCCTGGAGAGATGTTGCCAGCAGGGGTAGATTTTGATCTTTCAAATGTCAGCGGCACCCTATACAAGGCCAACATTTGGTGACCCCCACCTCTCACCTTCCGCTCTGCTCAATTCACTATGACATAGTTTCAACGGCTTGCAGAGTCTCCTTCAGCTCAGCACCCAATGTAGAGGAACCGGTTGTGATGCCCTAAATCCACCTCTGCTGCTGCTCAGTGTAGACCAGTGTTTCCCAAACATGGGTCTCCAGCTGTTTTTGGACTACAGTTCCCATAACCCCTGACCACTGATCCTGCTAGCTAGGAATGATGGAAATTGTAGTATAAAAACAGCTGGAGATCCAAGATTGGGAAACAGTGATGTAAACAATACAGAGCAAGGCGGACCCGTGGTCTGACTCTGTATAAGGCAGCTCCTTATTAATTGAGCCTGTTTTTCGTTTGGGGGAAGGGGAGCCACAAAACCCTTGTAACTTGGTGGAAGAATATCAGGTTTGCATGCAGACGCCCCCAAATTCAATTCCCAGCAACTCCAGGTAGAACTGGACAATACCTCCCGTTTGAATAACTAGAGAGTCACTGCTGGTCTGTCTAGGCAAGTTTGCTCTTCCCCAAAACACTTTCCACTTGTACCTGAGAAAGCAGGGATGGTTGTGCCAACAAAACTCTCCTTCTTTATGCCGATGCAAGGGTGGCTAAGCTGTGGCTATCCAGATGTTAGTGAACTACAATTCCCATCAGCCACATTCTGTATGGCCAATGGTAAGACATGGCGAGAGTTGTAGCTCCCAGCTTAGCAACACTTAACACAACATTGGTCATACACACCATTCCATTTTGAGCCTTGGCTTGGTGTTAGAACATCTGCTTTGCATGCAGAAGGTCCTAGGTTCAACACTGATGTCTCCAGGTAGGGCTAGTAAGGCTTCCTGCCTGAAACCTTCAGCTAGATGGGCCATTTGTCTGGTTTTCTGTGGGAAGTTGGCTTTCTGTGGGAAGCTGGCTTTCTGTGGGAAGTTGGCTTTCTGTTACAGCTTTTCTCACCCCCTGCATGAAAAACAGCACCTGCCAGAATTTCCTCTTCTGCCTAGCAATTAAAGGAACAGTCCTCATTTGCAGCTGATCACTCCAGACATGGTGTAGCCTGGTGTTAAGCAAAAGTAAGTGTGATATTAGAATGACTTTATCTGTATACGGTCCTCATTATGATAAGGTAATATGGCATATAGGCACCTGGAAGGTTGCCCTCACAAGGGATTGCAACATTTGGGCTACAAGTGTCCTACACACTTGACATAATGGATGTGCTGGCCACAGCTAAAAGGTGTACTTTAATATAGGTTTATAGAATGTTAAAACTATCTTAATCTGTTCAGATCCCACTCCAAAAAGGAAAAAAAAGAAAGGCTGGGTTAATTAACCTTGAGCTCACTCTCAATCAACAGTACAGATTAGAATCATATTTTACATGCTCTTTGGGAAAGTAAATGCAGAAGTAGTCCATGCTCTCACCAATCTGATGTGTACAGTAGGAGCTAAGGAGCAAATAATTCCGATCTAGCAATCTTAATACAAATGCTCCCTGATGGATAAGGTGAACTTTCTAGTAGTCAATTTGATCAGGGGGTGAGGAGGGGAATTATCTGACCAATAAGATGAAGACAGTCTGGTGCTGCAGACATGGTTTTCGATGGAGACTTGTGCACGGCTTTTTGGAAGTTAGCCCTATTGAATTTTTTTTGCCATTTATTTCTTTGAAATGCATACTTTCCTTTAAAAGATGTTTCATCCTGGATGTTTTTTATTGCAACAATAATAATAAATATTAAAGTCTTAATGGGGCCTGAGTAAACATACCTAGGATATTGAACTACATGGCTATAAAACTTATGAACACTGGGAGTAAGATCTTCCGGACACAGTGAGGCTTACTTAAGGGTTACTTAAGGGTTGGACCTTAAGACTACAAAGAGCAAGATTTTGCTGATATATTTGCTCATACCCTGAATCTCACTTAGTGTCCTTGTGTCAAAGCACTTTCTTATCAGCCTGGGCTATCACATAAGGTGGTTGTGAGAACAAAACTGAATTGCATCCATGCATGCTACTTGGACCTGTTTGGAGGAAGCACTGGATACACATAGGAAAGGGGGAAAGCCTCACAATTCAGCTGACATGGCCAGACTCTGTCCATGAAGACACTCTGCTTCCCCACCTTCTTTCCCAGGAATAATCTCACTCAAGGCTACTAAAGGGGAGGGAGCAACATTCTTCATCAAATAAGGCATTCCTGGAGCTAAGGGGGGGGGGGGGAGAGACACACTAAGACATTGCAATTAGGTATTGCAGCAGACCCTACAAGTGTCCCTGTTTTCCAAGGACGTCCCTCATTTAGAGAAGCAGTCCCAGTTTCTGATTTGATCCTGGAATGCCCTGCTTTCCCTTAGGATGTCCCTATTTTCATTGGAGAAATGTTGGATGGTATGGAGTTATTCAACCCCCGAGCCACCTGAAGGCAATCCTTATAGGGAAGTGGGGTTTTTTAATGTTTAATGTTTTGTTATTATTTTTATATACATGTTGGAAGCCACCCAGAGTGGCTGGGGCAACCCAGTAAGACGTGTGGGGTATAAATAGTAAAATTTTCATTATGAAATGGGGCATCCCTACTTTCATCGGATAAATGTTGGAGGGTATGTTGCGGTTGAGTAGATTTTAAGGGAGGAAAAAGAAAACACAGAGGCAGAGAAAGATGAACATTTGTGATGAATACTTGAAATGGGGTCAGTGGTACCATCAGTGTACAACTTTGTGGCAGAAGCTCAGAGCCCCACCCTGCAAAATGAGCAAGAGGGGACCCCCAATACAGTAGAGCTGGCTTACCATGTTTTGAAATAAAGAAAGCAATGCACATTTAACCATTAAATCCAGAACCTAAGATTGCCTAGCTGCACTACTGAATGGGATCTATCTTGCAGACTGAGGTTCTTTACCAGCAGGGGTAGAAAGATTGAGGACTACTGTGCTATCCAACAGGCTGCAAGCCAGAATTACACAAAGAGACCAGCAACTCCACCCCCCCTCCCACCATATCCGTGCACAAGAAGTAGGCAGGCTTTCTCAGCTGCTGCTGCTGCAAGAGTTTTCTGGTCTGCTGGGTAAATTGGTGTTTACCCCTCGGGATAAGAAGCTGTTGACACATGGAGCCTGTTTCAGAAATACTGCTGAAATACCAGTGTGTAATGTATAAAAGTGAGATTTACACACAAGCAAACCCTGCCTGGGTGCATGTTTGATTTGGAAAGGAAGATGAACCAGCCTCCAGAGAGGAAAATATACAAAGCTCTGCATACTCAATGGTTGAGGATATACAGACACAGGAAGAGACAGATTGATTGACAGTCTGCAGAAGTCAAAATGGCAATGAGCAGTTGGGTATCTGGGTGGTCAGACCATCCCTGATCCACCAATCAGTTCTACTAGGGATTAAAATCAACTCTCCCTGCCCTCTCCATTAATTCTATGTACCACCCAGACTAATCAGCCTCCCTTTGGCGTTAGCAAAGTAATCATCATTGCATTCCTTTTTAAGCCACTGGCCCTGTTATTGCTGATTTTGTCAGCTGAATCCATACCACATTGGCACAATGTAAGGTTTTGCCATTAGATTCTGATGCATTAATAAGTTGTCTGCCCACAGTTTCCCCACATTCCTCATCGCCCCTTGCTTTCAAAATGTTGAGTTATATCTGTGAAGATGTTTTGGCCTTGCTCGCTGACTGGCATCTCTGAATATCAATTCTCCACGATGTGCAAGACAATATTATGCCTGTTTGCTAAGAAGTGAATCCCATTATGCTCAATGAGGTAAATATGCATAGGATTGCAGCCCTAGAGACCTGAACTTTGCTTCATGCATAATCCAAGTCACCCTGATATCTAGAAAATGCCAGACACAGAGGTTTGTGCTTCTTTCCCTCAAAAGTATGGCTCTGCGATTAAAGTTGATTTGTAGCTCCTGTGCAACAAACTTGCTTCCCCCTCCCCACAAAAACCCATACTTTTTGCTACAAGGAAGGTGATTGGAGAATGCACTGAAAAGTGTGTTTTTGCTTCATGCAACATCATTTTACCTTCCACAAATGAATATGACTGAATGATCCATGAATGACTATTGTAGATCTAACCCCCAAGCAAATTTTGTGCAAGCAAACCAGGATAGGTGCTCACTAAACAGGTCATCTGAATATGACCTCAGTGTACTTAAGGAAGTTCTAGATTTTCCAGAAAATCAACATGTGACACACAGGTAATCCAAGTCACCTTGATTGTTAAAGAGAAAATATAACTTCATGCAACTCTGCCTCAAAGTACTGTACCCCAAAATAACTGGACCAGTTCCAGATGATGATGTGCAATTTTGAAGCTATTGAGATGTGATTTCTAGATAAGTCAGGATAGTAATCATATATTCTGCGGTGTTTCAAGTCTTCTTCTGGGTCCGTTTAAAAACCTTGCCCTGAATTTGCTTTGGACACAGGTATGGCACACACACACACACACACACATGAACACAAAAGTAAGAGTCTTAGCATCTGCGAAGAAAGGAAACCAGCTCTGAACATGTGCCAAGTGCCTTTCATTCACCATTGAGTATCCACAGCCTTCCTCTGCTAGGGAGCTTCATGTCCACAGCCACAACCACACACACACACACACACACACACACACACACTCAACTGTGCATGCAAACACACACATACGTGCATGTGCGTGCACACACACACACTGTGTATACACACCTGCTATTATTACATGTTCAGGTAGCAACTGTGCAAAGGGGAGCTCGGGACTTTTAACCTGTTTTGTTACTTTATTATTTCTTTCTTTATGTCCCACCACCACCTTCTCCCGCACCTCCTCTCCATCTGCAATCTGTTTTTCTCCATTCCCCTTTTTTCTTCTCTCACATTTTCCTGGCTGCTAATTTTGAGCTTGGTGTGTGTGCATGTGCATGTGTGAATTAATTCCAACACTCTTCAGTCTTGCTGTTTGCTTGACTATTTATCCACTTGCCAATAACTATTCTTATTTCTCCCCCTCACCCCGGTCTTTCTGTCTCCCACCCCCACCAATGTGATGTGCCTCGCTGCTATTAAAAAGGGTTTCAGTAGATACTGGGCACTGGCAGCTGGATACTCTGGTGTCCAATTAATAGCATGTTCCCAAATGCCAGCCAGGACTATAATTAGAGTAATGAAGTCTTACACTACAGGGAAAGATGTAGATTGCAAAGGGTCAAGAAAGCATTCCATGCTTCTATTGGATTTCAGTCAAGAATCACAGTCCCAAACCCAACCAAGCCTTAATTTGAGTCAGGGACAGAAATGGAATCTAGCTACCAGGGCTGAACCTTACAACCTGGGAGAAAGGAAACCAACTCCGCTGAGCATGCAGAAAGGTGCCTGGGGTGTTTCCCAGTGTTCAGTTCCCTTGCTTCTTTTTTCTCCTTCTAGCTCACCAGAGAGTGCATGTGCTTTTCAATAAAACACTGCTAAAAAGCAGCCCTTTCGTGATTTCATATGCTGTTCTATGAGGATTATTTTTGTATGCTGCTTTCCTGAAGGTGATTTTCCTCTGCCATTCCAGGTTGGGCATCTGGAAAGCCGGTGAGCCTATTGTCACAGCCAGACAGAAACTGGCTGCAATTTTGCCACCCCAGGAGGCAGGGTCTACCTGGGGACCAAATAAACTGAGCCAGCTGCTCTATCCAGAGGTGGGGCTTGGGTGTGAACCAAAGGGAGAACTTCTGCCTTGTGGCCCACAAAAAGGCACAGTCCCAATCTGTGCATCAGTAAAAACACTGAATAAAAATAATATTGATGCAATTGCAATTATACATAAAGGGTATTGAGGTCAATGGAAAGAGCATGAGAGAGAAAAGGGAACTGAGAAATGTCAGGCAGAGTGTAGATATGTGACTATGCTCACAAGCTTCACTGGTAAATAATAATTAGGAAGTTTTCATTACTGAGTTGGAATGATCAGCCATACGGCGGTTTGTGGGCCTCCTGCATTTCTCAGTTGCAATTGCCATGGATATTTTTTATATATAGAAAGGCAAGATATACATCTTGATAATAAATAATAAAACCAAACCATATAGTTCCATTACAGAAATCTGAACTCTTTCAATTGCAAAAGTTAGGCTTTTGTCAGAATAACCTTCTGATGTCCCTAAGCATTTGCCCTGTCATTTCCATTGGGCAATCAGTCATAGCTGGTGCCCACTGGGACCAGTAGGGTTGAAGACAGGGAGCCCAACCGGAGGTGGCACCACAGCCAATGATAGGCACAGCCAATTACAGATAGGTAGCTGTGTTGGTCTGCCATAGTCAAAACAAAATAAAAAAATTCCTTCCAGTAGCACCTTAAAGACCAACTAAGTTAGTTCTTGGTATGAGCTTTCATGTGCATGCACACTTCTTCAGATACCAAAGATACTTATCTGAAGATACTTCAGATACTTATCTGAAGAAGTGTGCATGCACACGAAAGCTCATACCAAGAACTAACTTAGGCACAGCCAACTCATTCTAGTTTTGTCCCATTCTCCTCCTTCCTGCTGAAGCCTACAAGGACAAAACTGAGAATAAGAAGTGGGGAGAAGCCGACAGGCACTGCCATGCCCTGGACTAGTTGTATGAAATAATTCCAGCAGGTGGAAGATAGCTGATGGCAGAATGATGTAGGTGGGGCAATGCCCCATCTCCCCTCACACCACACAGTATGGAGCCATTGGTCATTGGGTCCATGCAAACCACAACCGACAGAAGAAGAAGAAGAAGAAGAAGAAGAAGAAGAAGAAGAAGAAGAAGAAGAGGAGGAGGAGGAGGAGGAGGAGGAGGAGGAGGAGGAGGAGGAGGAGGAGGAGGAGGAGGAGGAGGAATTTGGATTTGATATCCCGCTTTATCACAACCCTAAGGAGTCTCAAAGCGGCTAACATTTTCCTTTCCTTTCCTCCCCCACAACAAACACTCTGTGAGGTGAGTGGAGCTGAGAGAATTCAAAGAAGTGTGACTGGCCCAAGGTCACCCAGCAGCTGCATGTGGAGGAGCGGAGATGCAAACCGGGTTCCCCAGATTACGAGTCTATCACTCTTAACCACTACACCACACTGGCGTTGTGTCTTCTGTCTGTGGTGGATACAAGGATCTAGATTTTTATTACTGTACTTGCAACAGAGACTTTTTAAAGAAATCCCATGCATCACCACCATCATCCCCAAAGCACTTTGAGATCACTGGCTAGAAGAACCATCACCATGAATTTGCTAAATACCATCATAATAGCCTAAACATGGGGTGGAGTGCGAACTCCCTGCAAGATGACTCAAGTGAGTTGAGCTTGGTGGGAGGGAGAAAGAGCTTTGACTGCAATACCAAAAAACAAGCAAACAAACAAACAGTACCCTTTAAGATCTGCAAAGGGAGTGGGGTGGGGTGGGGGTTACTGGCCAAGTACATTTTCTCCCCGCCTAAACGTCCTTTTCAAGAAAAGTGGCTCTCTAAAGCTGCTTGCATTTAGTTGGATTTATTGTTGCCCACCATATTCCACATTAACGGCTCACTCTGTTTAGAAAGAAAAGAAATGCTCACCTCTAGTTTTTCCGCAGCCAGCTCTTCTGAAATCTAAGACCCTCATACAGATCCATCAAATGGACTTTTCCTTACTACTCCAATATTTTTCTAACACCTTCATCTTCTTTTATGTTCACAGTAAATCAAGAGCCAACAGCATCTAAAGCCTCTTTGTAGCTTCTCTATCTTGGCTTTTAATATATTTTACTATCTCACTACCATGGTTTTATTTTATATATATTGAAATATACTCAGAGTCGCAAAGTGATTTCATGCTCTTTATTCAGCTCATAGTGGTGAGGAGGAATGAATGAATGTCCCCTCAAAGTATCTGCTTTATATACATTATTTACACAATGGGCTGCACATGATTGGCTAATTCCAGGATTCTACTGTAGGCCAATCAGGTTGTGGATTCACTTCTATCTGGAGCATGATTGGGTGGTTCCTGCTAACCAATCATACTGCTGCATTGTTCTAGGACCAATCAGACTGCTGCATTCTGAATCCTATTGTTCTAGGACCAATCAGACTGCTGCCTTTTGGAGCCTATTGTTCTAGGACCAATCAGACTGCTGCAGTTTGGATCCTATTCAACTCAGTACATAACATATATATAATGCAATGTACATTGGACATCAATGATTTTGGAGGAAGGGGGAGAGAAAGAGTACTCAGCATGCATGAGCATCAAACCCCTGTGGGCACTGGGGTGGGAGATTCAGAACAGACAAAAGGGAGGATTTCTTTACACAGCATGGAGTTAAACCATGGAACTCACTACTATAAGATATAGGACTGGCCACCAATTTGGACAGCTTTAAAATTTGGACAAATGCATGGCTGCAGGCCATGATGACTACTGTCTCCAGGATCAAAGGCATTATGCCTCTCTGGATACCAGTTGCTGGGGATAATATGTGGAAGAATACTCTTGTGCTCATGTTCTGCATTTTGGGCTTCCCATAGGCCCCTGGTTAGCTGTTGTGGGAACAGGATCAGGACTAGTTGAGCCTTAGGTCAGATCCAGCTGGGCTTTTGCTTTGTTCTTTTGGAACAGCTTTAGGATGTGCCAGATGGTGAATTTGCTTTTTAATTGCTCAGCACTTAGCATAACATGGGTTGTATTCAACTAAGCCTTACTCAGAGTAGGCCCAATAAAATGAGTTAGCCATGTCCCTAATCATTATGATTATTGTTATTTCATTTATACACCACCCATCTGGCTGGGTTTCCCCAACCACTCTGGGCGGCTCCCAGCAGAATAGTAAAAGCACAATAAAGCATCAAACATTAAAAACTTCCCTAAACAGGGCTGCCTATCAGATGTCTTCAAAAAGTCAGATAGTTGTTTAATTCCTTGACATCTGAAGGGTGTTCCACAGCATTCCACAGGGAGGGTGCCACCACCGAGAAGGCCCTATGCCTGGCTCCCTCCCCTCAGCGAGGGAACCAGGAGAAGACCCTCAGAGGAGGACCTCAGTGTCCCGGCTGAATGATGGAGGTAGAGACCTTCCTTTAGGTATACTGGGCCGAGGCGTTTAGGGCTTTAAAGGTCAGCACCAACACTTTGAATTGTGCTCAGAAATGCACTTAACTTCAATGAGTGGCAATCATCACTAGTTCCATCAAAGTAGAGGAACCACTGAAGTCAATTGATATGGCTAAATTCAGTGGATCTACTCTGAGTAGGACTTAGCTGACTACCACCCAATGGGTCTACTGTGAGTAGGACTCATGTTGGGTACCACTTTGCCTCCAAGACTGGTCAGATACACGTCCTTTGAAGGAACACTTGCAGGATCACAAGCAGCCAGGGCCCCAATGCAAGGCCAGGCTAGATGCCAGGCTCCCTAACAGGCAGGAAGCTCAGAGTTTTGCCCCAGTGCTGATATGGAGCCTACTGAGGATCTAGTCCTGTTGTTCAAGGTGTGGGTGTATGAATTCTTGCCTTGTTTGGGAATGAAGGGCCACATGCTGTTATGCAGGACATGTGCTCCAGTGGACCTGAAAGGAAATCGCAGTTCCTTGGCCCACTACGCTAGAGAAGGAGGACTGCAAAGGGCTGAAAATGGGCTTAGGGAGGAGACACAAGTAGGGACCAGGGGGGAGGAGAAATTCACTAAGTTCACATTTTAATACGGACCTACCTAACATGCATTTCCCAAACCATTAATGGAACTGAAAGACAGCCATCCTCCTGAATTTGTACTTCTCTGAATTATGCGATGCAGTTTTCCAATCAAAAATGTGCATATTGGTGAAAAAGACATGCAAAGTTACATTGCCTTAAGGGGGGGGGGGGATGCTTGCAAAAATGTATAAACTGGGAGGAATATAACCCCTCCAAAACATACTTTTTAAAAGAAAAGTTTGCAAACTGAAATTGTAGAAATTACAAGCAGCACAGTATTTGAAATGGTTGCCTTCCTTACATTATGACAACTAAATCACTGCTCCTGGTATCTTAGACAGTCCCCTACTGAAGTGATGAGAACAGTCATTAAAGGACAGAATTTCAGACACCCTGTCTCAGAAGACTTCGCCCTCAACACCTCCCATTTTTTATGCTGCTTAGATATTTGTTCTAGCCCTATCCCCACCTTCCACTATTACTTTTGAGTTCCACTTCTCCATTTGCAGCCAGGCTTGGAAATAAACGCAGCAGCATTTCATCAGGGATGCTGTTTTTATAGCCCACTGACAAATCCCCAAGAGATTTCAAACTTCATTTTTGCAAAACTGGGGAATGCACAGAATTCAATCCATATCTGTAGCATCTGTGGGGCATGATTTGTCTGCAGACCATGCAGGAGGAGAGCCCTATGCCTTTGTGATCTAGCTTGAAAATTCTTTCCGGTGAATGTTTCCTAAATGACCAGTAATTACAGATGGGAGCTAATTAAAAATAATAATGGAAGGGGAGTGAAGGGAAGAGGAAATCGTGCTCTAGGGAGTCAGAAGTGTTCTCGGTTGCTCATTTGGCCAGATAATATTTACTGCAAAGGGGGATCGGGGGCAAGCTGGAGTTGTGTGTAGGAGGAGATGGAGGGGGTTTTGGGCTCTGTGTAAATCTTAAAGCATTGGATGAAAGGAACGATGAGTATAAGAAATGCAGGGCCACAGAAGCCAAGATGGAGATGGAGAGAACTGAAAGTAATAATCAAGAAATGGAACTGAGGGAATAAAAAAAGACATATTTTAGCAGCCTATTATTTCTTATACAAAAACATCTTTTGCTTCCATCACAACATGGAAGAAGGCAGCATTCACAATCTGCTCATGCTCTGTGGCAGATCTGGGGAGCCTTTCGCAGCCTGAGGGCTGCATTCCTTTCTACATTCAGCCATGGGCTGGCCAAGTCAGGACAATGAAGATGGAGGATTGGCCAAGGACCTAGGGAGGGCTCAAATAGGATATGGGGTCCTCTTCCAGGAGTGGGGGAATCTGTTGGTGAGAATCCCAAGGGAGCCTCCCTCAACCTGCTCTCTTCTCCCCGCTATCCCCATGACTTGAGCTGCAAGTTCCATCTCCCTCTCCAAGCTTGTCAGAGCTACTCTCTTACATGTCTGTCCCATAGGAGCTCTGAGAGGAGCTCTGTCTGTCCAGAAGGGGCTGTTTCACCAGACCCAGCCACCTCTCAGGAGACAGAGACACCTTCTCCATCACCTGGTTCTCAGAAGAGTGAAAAGAGAAGGGAGCAGAGAATCCCACCTACTAGGCACAGCAAGAGGTTGCAGAAACACTTTCAGGCTTAAGATGACCCCCCCCTCCCTATTCCTATATGTAAGAGAGCAGAGGGCTGTGACAGCATCAGATCAACAAAGCTTTGGCAGTTACAGCACCTGCCTTTGTTGTAGCTATATTTAGGACTGACCATGTGTGCTGACTGAAATGCCTTAATCTGTCAAATTCCTTATATACTGTAGTAATCTAAGCATCAAAGCCTTTGGAAAGAAACTCTTCATCAAGTATTTGTTCCCGAGTAACTGGGAGATAGGGGTGGGTGGGAGGAAAGACATGTCAGTGGTGGGTGGGGTCAGATACAAATGTGCAAAAAGCAATAACAAATGTTAATTGTACTCTTACAAACTAAGGCAAGGTAGGGAGGCTTGAAGGACTGCATTTGGCACCAGAACCTGGGCTTCTCCATCCCTGCTCAGTAGGTCTCCAAACCCACTATAGCTGGATATAAATGTTCATAAGGGCATTTTTTGGGGGAAAAAATGCAAAGTAGAAATGTGGAGAACTGAAGTTAAAGACATTGTTTTGTTTATTATTAGATTATGTATTTTGATTTTAGACTGTAAAATGACGTGCAATCCTCTGATACACACACACACTATATGCACACTTTACCCTAGTATACATGCATTTTTGTATCCATTACTTGGCTGGAGAACTGAATTGCAAAATTCAGAGAAGTGTGAATTTCAAAGAATGGATGTGTTTCAGTTCATGTGCTGTTTCGAAAAGTGTGAATTAGGTAAAGGTAAAGGGACCCCTGACCATTAGGTCCAGTCGTGACCGACTCTGGGGTTGTGGCGCTCATCTCGCTTTATTGGCCGAGAGAGCAGGCGTACAGCTTCTGGGTCATGTGGCAAGCATGACTAAGCCGCTTCTGGCAAACCAGAGCAGCGCACGGAAACGCCGTTTACCTTCCCACCGGAGCGGTACCTATTTATCCACTTGCACTTTGATGTGCTTTCAAACTGCTAGGTTGGCAGGAGCAGGGACAGAGCAATGGGAGCTCACCCCGTCGTGGGGATTCGAACCGCTAACCTTCTGATCGGCAAGTCCTAGGCTCTGTGGTTTAACCCACAGCGCCACCCACGTCCCTGAATTAGGTTCACCTTTAATGCAAACAGAGCAACATTTCTCCCTCATCGCTTCCCAGTGGCGTAGCGTGGGTTGTCAGCACCCGGGGCAAGGCAAGTAATTTGCGCCCCCTAACCCGTGGATTTGCGCCCCCTAACCCGTGGATTTGCGCCCCCTAACCCGTGGATTTGCCCTAACCCCAGATGTTGCGCCCGGTGCGGCCGGCCCCCCCTGCACCCCCCACGCTACGCCACTGTCGCTTCCTACAATACAACATAACCATTTTTTCCTGTAGCTTCCCATTTCCCCTCTTCCTCTTGCAATGGATGACTTTTTCTCCATTGCATATAGCTTTGCAAAGTGTGGATTAGGTGGGTTTGCCTTTATACAGAATCAAATTTCTCCCCCATCCTTATCCATGGGCTATATGTTGCTCACATGTGTTTTAAAGGTGCTGAAAATAAAAGCTGGCATCTGAACCAGAGAGCTACCTGGAGCACATCCTCAAGCTGAGGAAGACTTTAAGCTTTGCCTTTAGCCTCTCTCCCCCCCCCCCCAAGCTTCCATGTTTGGAGCAGAGAGGTTGCAAAGCATCTGGCAGAGCTGAGCAACAGCACATAGAGTCTTCCCATTAGAAGGAGTTTAGCAGAAAGTAGGTTATGGCACAGCCAGTTTGATGAGGTCTTGTAAACAGAATATGAGCATTCTGAAATCCCACTGCTTTGTGACTCCCAGGGGAAGGCAAGTCAGTTACGAAGTGCCTCACTCTCCTATAGGATGATCTTGCTGCAAGTGAAAAGGCACCATTATCCCAACTGGGTGCAAAGGGGGAGGAATAACCAGTTATTGCTGGGAAACAAGAAAAGATGACTTTTGCAGGTGGGCCAACTAACCTTTAGCAGCTCTGAACAGTGAGGACGGATCAGAACATTATCGCCACAGTGCTCTGAGCTGCTGTAGGGCCTTTTACACCATTTGTAATATCTCTCCTCCTTCTTCATTTTGAACTGGAATTCTAGTGTGTGCAGTTCTTACTAAGGAGGTGCACAGCAGAGGCCAGCTGCCTGAGGAATGTCTCTCAATTGATCAAAACTCCCTTTTTGCTTCCTTGAAAATCCCTGTGATGGTTTTTGCTCAAGCCAGAAAATGTTAAAAAAAATCACTTTAGGCAAAGCAAAGGGGAATCTGCAGCAAAAAAGTTGCAGTGTATGGTCTTCTGGATTTCAGCCATGCCCACCTCAATCTGGGTTTCCATTCCTCCACCTCCCCAGAAACTAGCATGCTCTGGCTCCAAGCTTGTTACTATCTTACTCTTCTGTGATGATGGTGCCATTTTGCTTACATATGCAATGTCATTCACAGTCTGAACACTGGGAAGAGAGGGAATTGTTTTGGCAGTTAACATGTGTACTCAGAATCAAAACCCACTGAATTCAGTAGGACTTACTTCCAGATAAATATGTGTAGGAATGCAACAAGGCTTACTTCTGAGTAAACCTATATAAGATTGTACAGTAGTTTCTTGCTTCTGGTGTTTCTGTAGTTTAATAAAACAGGTGCATCAGAGGAGGACAGAGACAAAGATTAGGTGGTGGGAGGCTTGCTTTCAGTATAACAAACCAGTTTATTGGACCAATATTATTATGTCTGAACAGGCCCATAGTGCAACACACTGAGAATCATCAGTGCTCCTATCACTTGCTCCATTCCCCAACAATTCCCTTTCCAGGTTGCAATCATAATGGCTTTAAGAATGGCCCGGAGAAGCCCATAATCAGAGCATGATAAAAATAACAACAACTAGAATGAAATAGCAATCTGGAAAAATAAAACATTGTTGTAGTTTTTCCTGCAACAGAAGTATAACCTCAGGGAAAGACATCTGGATCTCCTGCTACAACTAAGTAAACAAAATAAACAAAATACAATATTGCACAAAGATTGGGTGAAACATCAGCTAGGAAGGCTTTGAGCTTTCTGCTGTGATTGTCTCTTTGTCTGCATACTAACCTTCCCAGTTACTTCCTCCCTTCTCTGTTTTCTACAGTGGTGACAACACCGGCAAACAATGGAAGGTGGGGCCAAGCTATGTTGACATGGCCTGCTGCACCTGCATATTCATCAATACTCCACATGACAGGGATGAAATGCTCCAGTATAGCAGTGAGCAGCTTGCAAATGATCAAATTTTTCACTCAAGCTCTTTTCCTAAGGGTTTGCCAGTATCCCCCAGGTAGCAGTGGGCACAGCATCTTTTGTTCCTATTTAGTTAAGTTTCAGTATTGACATTCTCTGTTTCAGGCTTATCAGAAATGAATGCTCCTCTGCCTGGGGGAAGGGGGGGGGAGTGAGTTGTACTCAGCTAAGTCCAGCTTTGGTACAATTATGATATTGACTTGGAGAAGGGGGAAGATCAAGGTGCAAAGTTATTGAATTTGACAATTTGTTGTTGCTTCACTGCAATTGGACTTAAAGGGGGTGTGCGCGTGCGCACACACCCACGACTAATTCGTAAATTTTAAAAATTTGAACATTTGCCCCTTCAACTTTTGTTCTAAATTAAAAATTTGACTTCCTGAAACCAAAACATGTTGTGTGAATTAAGGTATGGTGCTGGAAGAAATAAGCATATTTCAAATTAAGAACTAAGCTACTTAGCTAGAGCTGCAGCTGCTGCCTAAGGCTCAGCCTGAGGCAGATAGCTGCCTAAGCAAGATCTAAGTTTTTTATGGAGTTCCCATTCTGTGCCCTACAGGGAGCTGCCCAGGAAGCTGTTGAGTCCTGAAACCCTTATCTCATCCTGGATCTTGTGTACCTCACCCCACTTTGCTCTGTTTGCCCAGCATAAGTACCCTTCGTCAGAAATCCCAATATGGCTGAGGCTGTCAAAAAAGAACACTACCAGTTCTTTTTAACTTGGGATGCCAAGGATTGAACCCAGGGACTTTCTGCATACAAAATATATGCTCTACCATTGAGTTAACATGAGTAAGTTCTGCTGTGTCATAGAATTGTAGAGTTAGAAAAGACCCCAAGAGTAACAAAGTTCAACCACCTACCCATTGGAGCTTAATCCTTAGTAAGTGTGACTAGGATTGTGCCCTAATCAAATGTGTGACTAATGGATCTGGCACTGAGAGCCACAGCTCTTATATGGTTAACTAGCTATGGAAAGTCCATGGCAGATTCTAGAATGATGTGATGGCCAGTGTCAAATATTACAGTCACACAGCCATTGAGGATGAGCCACAGTTCAGTAGTAGAGCATCTGCCTTGCAAACAGAAGATCCCAGGTTCAATCCCCAGGTAGGGATGGGAGAGACCCCTGCCTGATATCCTGGGAAGCTGCTTCCAGTTAGTGTAGACAATACTGAGATATACTGGACCAATGGTCTGACTCATTATAAAGCAACTGGAGGAAATCATTCCACAAGGGCATTTCCTAGTCATAATGTAAACTCTGATGTCAGACGATGCATCTGCCAAACATAAACACACATTTCTTTTGCAACTTTTAAAGCTGTTTCCTGAACAGGTGCTTAAGCACATAAGTGAAGGACAATAACAGTGAAAAGCTTCCTATTTTGCCAAAGGAAAACCTCCCCTCCCCCCACACCTTTTCTATATTTCAGATGCAATGGAGGGTTACATCCCATCCATTATTTAAGGACAGAAAGGATGAGTAAATAGAATTCCCCATCCTTGATCAGACCTCAGGTGGACTTGTATGCCACCCTCTGGCAGCTAAACCAAGAGGCAAGAGCTCTGCAAGAGAGAGAAGCAAAGGAAACAGTCAACATTTTACGTGCTAGCTAATTGCACAATGGCATACAACAGCAGAGAACACCTTCCCAGCCCCTGCAGGCAACTAGCTCATGTCCTCCAGCACTAGAATGGAAATGTGTTATTATGTGCTCAAATCAGTTAACATACACGTTTCATTCTGTTTTAAAACCTGGCATTGCCTTGGGGGAGAATGGACCCTTCAGCCTGTCACGGATTGGATGTCAGGTTGAATGTAAGTTTTTGCAACCCCCAGCATAAAGGCAAAAGGAGCTTCCAAATGGAAGAGATTCAGGTGCGTGAACTGATTTGGGGCTTGCCACAGAGTAACTTTAGCTGTTCTACTTCCATTCCTTTTTGTCAGGATGGGTCTTCAGTGGCCTTAGCTTAGAGCAGGGATGGGAAGGCTGCAGGTTCACCATTCCTGACCCAGAAGAGCAAGTTTCCCATCTTAAGATGGAGAAGGTAGAAGCAGAAGGCTCTTGTCCATTGATCAGCCAATGACAAAAGGCCAGGCTCCCAGTAGTTACATCTGGACAATCTAGAGGCCTTATTCTCCCTGCAAATCACAAAGACTGGTGTTGTACACATACACATAAGCCCTTGAGGGAATTTTCCACAAGGTATAGCTCAGTGGCAGAGCCTCTGCTTTGCATGCAGAAGGTCCCAGGCAGGGATGGAGGAAGGGGAGTGCAGTGGGAGTGGTTTGCTCCGGCTGTCACCACTGAGGGGGGGTGACAAAATGCTGGGAGGCACTCACTGTGGGGCCAGCAGTGTACCTGAGCTACAGGTCTCTCATGGGAGTGACACGGTGGCTTGGTGCCCGCAGACTCTGCGCTGCCCCAAATGGTCTGCCCTCCACCTCCCCCTCAGCTGTAGGGTGGCTGAGTGGGAGGAGGCAGGCAAACTCCTCGGAGGCCCTGCGGAGCATCCTGCCCCAGCTTGCCCCACCCCAGGTGCCCGATCAGCTTGCTTCGCCGCTGGTCCCAGGTTCAGTCCCCAGCATCTCTGGCATCTATGGCAGGGCTGGGATAGACCCCTGCCTGAAACCCTGGAGAACCACTTCCAGCTAGATGGACCCAAGCTGTGCCACAGTTTTAAGGCAGCTTCTATGCTCTCTCTATAGCTGAAGGAAATCTTGAACGATTTTAGTGAGGAGACTTTGACTGGGAGCCCCCCCCCCCTCACCTGACATCAATTTCTAGAATGTTTTTTTTTTCTTTTTAAAAAAGAGAAATTTAAAAATGTCTCCTCCAGAGAGCTGCTGATAGTTCCTGGCTATGTTGGGCTTCTGGTCTGGCTGAGTGGAATAGGGCAGTTTTCTGTCTACCCAGCCTGAATTCACTCCTCAGTTTGCTATCTCTGAAGAGCAGGAAAAAGCTGGTTCACACAGTGTTCTCCCCAGAACACTTTGAGGGGTTTGTGAGAGACACAAGCAAATGCTTTCACAGAGTCTGCAGCTATTCACTACTCGGTGAACATGTCACAAAACATGTCAGGTTGGAGAGCTCCATTATTCCTTTTACAGGCTCGCTCCATCTCCTCACACGCCGTTTTATTAAAGTCACCATTTGTCATGTTAAGCAGCTTTTGGCAACAAAGAGAAAACCATTGAGAAATATGACTTTCCAAAATGGAGACATTTGCCTTTGTCGTGCATGTCTCTGCCTGCATGCACATGGACTCATACGCACACGTGCGCACATACACATTTAAAAAATAATAGTCTCTCCCACATTTAAAATTATTTCTGTTGCAAGGCTGGGCACTGATGTGGCTTGTACAAAAGCATGGAAAAACCTGCCATTCAGCTATGGAATGAGAGCCCACCACATTCATTTTTTAGCACAGGTCCTTAAATTATTCTCTGCGCTTTTATCCAAGAGACAGCTTCAACTGAGAATCCAAATGCACAAATATTAGGAGTTCTGAGCTGCACAAGTTGCTGATTACTCAGAGCTCCTGTTCACCTATTGTCATGGCCAGATTTAGGTTTGATGAGGCCCTAAGCTACTGAAGCTAATGGGGCCCTTTATATGTCCAGCTGTCCTTTGTCAACAACAAATTGTCGCTGTTTTTTGTGTTGAATATATGCTATATGGTAATTTACGGACCTAATAGGTATCTAAAGCCATTTGCACATGCAGAATGTAGGCACCCTATATATAGAAATGAGCAAATCAGTGATATTTTAGGAAGACGACTAGCAGGTGGGGCTCATTACTTACATCATAGGAGCCTACAACCCCAAACACTGTTGCTGTATGTAGGTTTTATTTTATTTGTTTTTAATCTTATATTTTGGAAATGTACATCCAGGGTTTTTTTTCCTTTCAATTTTTGGGGGCCCCCAAGAGAGTGGGGCCCTAAGCTATAGCTTGTTTAGCTTATATGTAAATCCGACACTGCCTATTGTTATCCTTTGGTGGTGGTGGTGTTGAACCCACTATGCCCCAATATTTCTCAAGGAGCTGGAGCAAAAATGTTCAGTACTAGATGACTGGAAAAATCAGCTGAATGCTTACAAGTAGGGATAAAACATAGGGAGTTGCATAATGTCAAGTCAGACCACTGGTCCATCTAACTCAGCATTGCCCACCAAGAATGGGGAACCCATGACCCTCCATCAGCTTCAGCAAGCATGGCTAAGAGTCATGGAGTTGTACTGAATGCTGCTCACCCACGGAAACTAATAGGGATGGCCAATTTATGTCCATTAATTTCAATTGGTTACTCTGAGTAGAAGTCAGTTGGATACAACCCATGGTTCTGGAAGATGGGAGCTACAGTCCAACAACATCTGGAGCCTACAGGTTATTTATTCCCAGGCTGCCATTGGCTCGCCAGGCTTTCTGGATTCATCCCAGCCTTATGGTGGAGATGCTGGGGATCAAACATGGGAGCTGTTGCATGCAATGCTTGTGTTCCACCACAGAACTATAGGCTTTTTCTATGGGGGCAAGGTCAACATAGCCAGCTGAAACATCACAGGCATACATTTCATCCCACCCACCCACCCACCCACTCAAACAAACAAACAAACAAACAAACACATGTTCCCTGGAAGCTATTCACAGTTTCAGATGTGAATCCATCAGACACATGTCAACAGTCTTATGCATTGCACAAGACTGAGGAAAATATGGGATGGAGACACAGCAGCAGTCATGCGCTCTCTGTAGCATTTAATTTGGCTTTAAATCAAGTAGGGGGGAAAAAAACCTTATATTGGGAAAGATGCCATGCATTCCCCCCTGAGGTTTTCTTCCATTTATAGCTGTGCAGTAACAATGTTCACATGTGGCACACTGAAGAGTTGATGGCATTCTTAATGCCACTTGTGGGGGAAAGTCCTGAGAGAGTTGAAGAGCCCTTGATTATTCATATGAGTACCAAAAACTTAGATTTTGGGGTTAGAAAATCTGAGGTTTTATTACATAAACTCAAGAAACGCTGAACTGAACATAATTGTGAAGTGTTAAGACAACCAAGAAATAAACTCAGAATAAGCCTTCTTGTCCCCTGCAGGCATTCACTTTATGGCCTAGAGCATTGGTTATTTTGAGTACTTGACTCGTGTTAACATGCATATATCTTTCTCTTCTTCAATCCTAGAGTCACTTATAGGAGGAACAGGACCACAAACATGTCTGAATGGCTGTGTAAACAGAAGGCCTTGAGATTTGCTAGCATGTGCTTTCAGGGCAGGCAATCATTTCTTTATAAAGCCACAGAGTTCTTTTATTAATATTAATAAACCTGAAGCAAGCACTAATTTCCTCCATCATTTGACTAATTAGTTATATTGAATTGCAAGGATCATCTGCATGAATTATGACTCCTAGTCTGCTCTCTTCACTGTTGGGGCTCTTCCTCTGGAAAATAAGTTGAGGGAGAATTGGAAAACATGCATGCCTCCCCCCACCTTGCTCTTGTAAAGACTCTCCTCCCTGGAAGAGAGGGGAGTGGTTGTGGGCAGGAGCCCAAGCTCCACCTCCTGGCCAGGGGCCATAGCCCCCGCCCCTCTTCACCTGGCTGGTGCCCACGCCCACCGGAGGCAGCCAACCAGGTTTCTCCAGGGGGCGTGTTTAGCAGCTTAATGCTGCGGGGCCAGCTCCACCTCCTCCTCAGTCGTCGTCGTCCCGCAGCGAGTCACCCACCCTCCACTCCCATTTAGCTCAGGGTCTAGGTTTTTGGCCTTGCTATGGACCTTAGGTTGGTCGCCCCGGTTGTCTGGGGGGCCTGGTAGGAATTTTTCCATTTGGCATTAGGCTTTTTGGTTTTTTCGCCTACCTCGTAGCAATCGTCACAACTTTTGTGGTATTGGTGGGTAGGTTAGGCATTGGATTCATGTGTGTCAAGGGCTAGGTGTGGCCATCGCCTATGCTATCTACCGTGGGTTATTCCGTTAAAGGAATCTGGCGGTCATGTATTCCGTCCGATGCCTGCTTGGCGGGAGGCCATGGCACGACCCTCAGTGACATCAGGGGGTGAGCCTATAGTTGAATTAGCATCAACAGGCTCCACCTACTGTTGAATAAACCCCACCATCCAATGCCTAAGCCAATACCTTTTCACTGCTGTAATCAATAAAGTTGTGGCCTTTTCTTGCCCATTAACCTTATATCGTGTGTCCTTGTGTGTTTATTTCACATATTGGGGGTCGGGCCCTCGATCCACAATAGCATAAGATTACTGAGGTCAGATGGGAGGAGTAGACGCCAAGGCCACAGCTCAGTGGTTGAACACATACTTTGCTTCCACAAGGTTCCAGGTTCAATCCTCCAAATAAGATTGGAAGGGTCCTCTCTCAAACTCTAGAATGCAGCTGCCACTCACTGTCAATCCTACAGAGCCAGATGGATCAATGGTCTTATTTGGTATATTAAGGCAGAGTTGTTTTGATTTACTGTTTTTGCTATTGGACTAAAGCTCCCATCATCTTTATTGGCCATGTTGCCCAGGATGATGGCAGTTGTGATCCAACAATGTCTGGAATGAGCCACATTGCCTATATACGCTGTATCTTCTCTACTCCATTCACAACCTTTCTTTAACTTCCAAATTTTCTTTATTACAAGTAGGAGTCTTGCTCCCATTGTTCCAAGCCCACGGCTACCATACATTTACCATCAGCAGGAAATGCACTTTGTGACCTCCTGAGTTGCACTGAAGGAACTGTCATTATGCTATGAGCTTTAGATATATTAAAAGAAGCCTTGTGAATACAGCACAATGGATAGGTGCACCCACCACAATGAGAAAGTCCCAACCCCCCGACACTGTAGCTAGACTGCCTGAGCAAGTCCTTTCCATGGCCTTCTGAGTCCATCGGTTAAATCCAGCCCAGCATGCAGGCTCTAGGAAAGAGATGAAAGGCTTTGGAGGTAATTGCTGTGCCCCTTGTCACTTGGGAAAGTGTCATAAGAATGTAAAAGACTTCTAACAAGACTGGGAGCTAATCCACACACACACACACACACACACACACACACACGTATATGCAGTACTGCAAAGAGGGAACCTGACGTATAAGTAGAAACTGTCAAAACCTAGAGAAAAATGGGTTATGTGGAAAAGCATGGTCCCAGGGCCAGAGGGCGGAGGAAAGGACAATTCTCTATTTGTCATTATTCAGATCCCACCTACCATCTTGTGTTTATGAAGAATATTGACAAGCTGGAAGATGTGCAGAGGAGGGTGACCAAGATGATCCTAGGGGTTTTGGAAACCAAGCCTGATGATGAATGGTTGAAGGAGTTGGGTACATTTAGCCTGGAGAAAAGGAACTGAGAGGTGAAATGATGGCCATCTTCAAATATCTGAAGGGTTGCTATATGGAAGGTGCAGCAAGCATTTTTCTCCTGCTCCAGAGGGGAGGATCGGAACCAGTTCATTTAAATGACAAGAAATGAGATTCCAACCAAACATTGTGAAAAATTCTCCTTCACTGCAAATTCTTAAACAGAGGTTGGATGGCCATCTGCCAGGGATTCTTTAGCTGTGATTCCTGCATTACAGAAGGTTGGACTACATAACCCTTGCATGTATCTTTTAACTCTACCATTTTATGATTCTGTGATTCTCAAGGAAGAGGAAAAATAAGCAAGAGGTGTTGTTTCAGAGACTGATCAAAGAAACAAACAGGAGTCCATTGAAAAGGGTGGTTATATTTAATCCAGAAGAGACCTAAGTCATGGTGGCTTGTGCCCATTTGGGCTGATAGGGTGGAAGGCAGTTTCCTCAACAGCAGGTGCAGCCAGAGCCAAAGCCAAAGCCAAAGATAGGCTGAGAGCCAACTAATTTTAATTTTGGCCCCATCCTGCTGGTGACTTCTACAGGATCAAAACTGAGATGCGTAGTGGGAAGAAGCTGACAGCTGCTGTCACCCCATAGCTGGTTGTAAGTAAGAAGACAGGTAGGTGGGGGGCTGGCTGAGGGCAGGCTGGTGTTAGTGTAGCAGTGCCCAATTTGCCCCATTGAGCCAGCCTTCACTGGACTGAAGTGCTTAGAAAAAGGAATTTGGTCAGATGCATTGCTTATATATTACAAAACTTTAATGGCTATAGAGAAAAATTTCAGTGGCACAAACAATACTATATTCTTCATCAGATGTAAAAGTGTTGTGGAATTAGCGCTCTCTCTCTCTCTCTCTCTCTGAAGTTCATATTTGTATTCATTTTCCTGAACTCAATGCAGAAGTCACTAATAGAACACAATCTGCTAATTAAATTCTGCTCAATAAGGCGTTTTTCACCTTAGATTAGCCGCATGTCCTTGCACATTTCTGCCAGTAAAGTGCTAATAACATCTTATTTATCTTATAAAATGAAATTCTGTTAAGGCTTATCATTAAATTCAAGATATTAACAAGCAGAAATGAGTAGAGAAGCGGCAAGGGGAGGGCGCACAATTCCAAGGGGATGAAACCAGAGATCCATTTCCTTCCCTTTGTAGTGCTCTGCTGAGAGGCTTTGGATTGATGGCTCAAGGGACAGAAATCCTCCAAGCATTCACAGAAAGAGACGGAACGAGGGCAGCTTGTTTCCCTATGCATCAGTCATCATTTAGAGGGAACAACCTACAAGGTACAAGTTCAGCCAGTTTCATCTGCTTGTCCTTGATCTACATCTACCCAAGGAGCAGGAAGAAGGAGATTGTGGAGGTGAATCCAAATGCCCTTCTCTTCTAGATGAAATGGGCATGACAGCTATGGATGGTGGTGCAAGTGGGGGTTGTTCTGAATTGTAGAACCAAGCCTCCTGTATGTAGCTTCATCCCTGACAGTGATAGAGGTGTTCCCTACTCTCCCCTCAGTTACAAACCTCAGAATAAATACATCTTGGCTGTGGTCTAAAACCGTCCCCTAAAAGACTTTCAAATAGCTATTTAAACAAGAACACCAGCAAGAGAAGATCAGCCTGCTCATTTCTACCCATTAAAGGCCAGTCTATCCTGTTTCTCCTAGGGGATGTGGCTAAGTCCATCCTGTTCCATTTCCAGGTGGGCTTTGATTGTTTATTTCTCCGCTCTATTTCCGATTCCCCCTAGGAGTAATGGTACATCATCACATCTCATTGGTCCTGGAGGGACTTGCTCTGTATGCATAGAAATGTGTGGCAGCAAGAAACCGTACACACTGACTGCTCTGGCTGTGAGTGGCTGGAAACACTCTTTTTGAAGTTTGAATTTGGCAGGGGTGGAAGCAGTGTGTGGTTTGGACCATCATTTAATGGAATCCAAATAGACTCTGGATTCAGAAGTGAATCACTGATCCAAATCATGAACTGCCTAGATTGGATCAGGTGAATCCACTTTGGAATCCTAGTAGGTTGTAGATTTCTCTTCCACCCCTACTTATAGCTCATAATTTCATTATGGCCCCAAATACCTCATCCCCCTCCTCTACCCTTTTCCTCCTTTTCCTTGAATGCCTTTACAGGACTGAAGACAGTTCTCTCTCTCTCTCTCTCTCTCTCTCTCACACACACACACACACACACACACACATGGAGAGAGAGAGGGGGGGAGGGAGGAAGAGATGTGAACTGCTTTGGAAAACAGTAACTGTCTGAAAAGTGAGATAAAACTATGGTAAACAAATAGCCCAGTCTCATTTCCTCAGTTGAGGGAGTTGAATCAGTCTTGACTTCCTTGGGGTTAACAATGACAAAAATTGATTCACACGCACTCAGGCAGCAGTTTCTTGCTTAGTCTCACATACACAGTGCAAGGAGTTCTTGAGTTGCCATCCAAACGTTGCCTGAAATAAAATCTGAAATGGGTTTGGAGTCGTCTCCCAAGGTGAAGCATCTCAGGAGTTTTGAGAGAAGCTAAAAGAGTTTTGATGAGACCGGCAAGATTTCTCGAAGGGGGCCCATCATATCCAGTAGGTCAATGTGACACCAAAAGAGAAGATATTGAAGTGAATTCAGAGGTTCCTTCTCAGGCAAAATAATTAGAGGCATTTCTGAGGGAAAGTGAAAGGTCTGCAAAAATTGTCAAGCGGCTTCCATATCCCCCAAGGAAGTACCCAGATGGTGGGACATGGCAACCATTATTATTAGGCCAAACCATGACTGTGTGTTGTGAAATTACAGGACTATGTGTGGGAAGGGAGGTAGGTGAAAAAGTGAAGCTTCACAAGTTGTGGGTGGGAGTGCAACATCAGGTTTAATGTTTGGCAAAACAGGTTTCAGTTTCAGCTAGGGATGGGAGGATCTACCCATTTCTGTCCTCTCGGTTTCTCATTTTTCCAGTCTTAAATGCACTTCTCCACATTTATGCAGTAATTTTCAGTCTTGTGGATTGTTGTTGTTGTTTTTAAAATTCTGTGGCATTTTACTGTGAATTTCTCCTAATAAACACATTTCTGCATGCAGTTTTGACGAATGTACACATTTTTGCAAGCAATCTCTCTTTAATATACTGCATTTGTGTAAGTTATTTTCACAAATATATCCATTTCTATGCACACTTTTATCTAATATATGCATTTTTGTTTTTAAAATGTTTGCTTAGAGAACTGCATTGCAAAGTAAATCCGAATTGCAGAAGAGGGCTGTGTTTTGGTTCCCAGGTTGTTTTGGAATGTGCAAATTGTGAGATTCGCCTTAGCTCAGAGGTAAAGCATCTGCTCTGTAGGCAGAACGCCTACACTTCAATCCCCAGCAACATTAGGTAGAGGTTAAGAATGTCCCTTGCTTGAAGCACATGGAGAGCTCCTGTAGACAACACTGGGCTAAATGGGCCAATGATCTGTTTCGGAATGAGACCGTTTCATAAGTTTCTGATTTGACTAAGAGATGCCTCTTCAGGGAACTGGTGCTCAAAGACTGTATTTTCACATTTCCTCATTGCCCCTAAGCCACCAAACCTTTGATCCCCTTGCTACCATAAATGTATCTCCTTACTGCCTGCCATCCTCACTACCTTTTCTTGTCCATAAATTGAAAATATTGAACTTTTTTATATCTGAAATTTTGCAGCTCAAGTAAACCTGGAGAATGCTATTTATCTGCAAAAGGCAGTTAGATGTATGCATGGCCATTAGGATAATTTCTGCTGGGTAATATGGGTTGCATGTTTCTGGCCTTGGTATGGATTTCAGAGACTCTTCAAACATCACAATGGGATGATTTGAGGATGGATTCAGCCATCTATCTGAGACCCTGTAGATTTACTGACAATTGGTGTGAAAAAATACTGAGCTAGACAGGCCAATGATCTAATCAGTAAGTCCTATGTCCTATGTCCCTATGTTCCTATGTCCCTATGGAGGAGGAAATCAAAATGTTTGCTACCTTTTCAATAGGCCATTTGGTCTCAGGTGCCAGTTGTCTGCCTTGATCTCGTATCCCCCAACATATTCATTCCTGCCTCCTACATGCATTCAGCATAATTTCCAAAAGACCCTACACATGTACAAGCTGCAATCACATGCACTCTGCTGCAGTTGATTGAGAAGACTGAAAAAGGCATAAGAACATATAAAGGGCTCCTGCTGGATCAGATCCAAGTTTAATTTATTCTAGAAAACCAGTTCTGAGACTGCCACCTGTGGCACATGAAGGGGTATGGAGGAACATTGGTGCTGTCCCAGTGGCAGTGCTGCAGTCATTAGGGCGTATGAGGTAGGAGTGTACTGAATTTTGGCATTGCACAGGGTCCCCTTGCAATTTGAGACCCCAAGTTCTGTCACTGTGGGGAGGGATAATCTTGAATGATTGATGGCTGGGATCAAAATTTGGTTTTGGAGATGTATGATTTTTGCTGCTGGCTGGATTGTATTCTTGTATTTTTGTTATTTGGGATCTACCATGAATCTTCAGTGGGTTGATTGATTTTATTGTATATTTATTAATGTGCTATATATTGTTTATATGCTTATTTAAATTTTGATATGCCTTGTAAATCAAAGTGAATTGCAATACCCAAAACGTTTTGATGTTGTGAGACACTCTGAGCATGTTTCACCATGGGAAAATGGCACACAAATACACAGTGATGATGATGATGATTCAGTATACCACAGCTCAGATCCATAATGTTAAGAAGAAGAGGAAGAGGAAGAGGAAGAAGTAGACACTACCCTGGTTACGATGTGCTATTAACACAGAGAGAAGTTACAATCCTAACTATTAGTTGGCAACACAATTATGTTGGGATGTTTCCTCATCCACAAATGCTGTTTTCCAGTCTTTGAAAACCTAGGTGCAGCCTGTACTGTGTCAAATCACATTGCACTGAACTCAACAGATTTAAGATCTGCCTCTCCTCTTCCTGCAAAAGATAGAGCAACTGCCATCTGGAAGCCTCTTTCCTCTTGTATCTTCCCCACATAACGGAGCCCAAAGTAAGCTTCTGGATCACACAGCCTCTGCATCAGGCATGGCACTTCTTTCCACAGCTCATGGTATCTTAGTAACAAACTATATGGATTTCTTTCTTTCTTTTTCCTCCCATCCAAAGGCTACATGCACTTTTTAAAAACAAATACATTTGGCTGAAGCAACATTGACATCCAGTGGCCGACTAGATTAATCACAGGTGTTCACATAAATTTCCCTCCCTCCCTCTGGGGTTTACAGCAGAATATGCTGTCCTTCACCTTCACTCCCTCCCTCTGGGGTTTACAGCAGAATATGCTGTCCTTCACCTTTTAGACAGGGAGAGGGAGGAAAAACAGGTTAACTACCTGTTTTGTTATGTCAAGTATATTAGTTGCAGAAATGTTATTCACTAGCTTTCCAGTAATAAGGCCAGGCCTGGTTCTCTTATCTCAGGGAACACATGGACATAAGATCCCAACCAGATTGGGTCAGAAGCCCACCTAGTTCAGCATTCTGTTGGCCAACTGGATGTCACTGGGAAGCCCCCAAGCAGAACCTGAGCACAACAGCAGGTCTCCCCACCTGTAATCCCTAGCAACAGGTATTCAGAGACATACTGCCTCTGACACTGGAGGGAGAATACAGTCACCATGGCTGGTAACCATTGGTTATTATGTGGCCTGGACTGAGACAGTGCTATTTCTTATCCTTTCAGAAAGGCTTCTTAGGTTTCTTGATCCCCAGGAGGAAGCACTGGAAACAGTGGCTTCTCCCACCTTCTGCAAAAGGTAGTCCATTCTGGGAAAAGCTTGATTTGACTGGCCTTGGAATTCCAAAGGTCCACTTTATTCTCCCATTATAGAACTGAGTCCCACATAGAACTCTTGCTCATTATATACTGTTGTCATGGAGAATGCAGCATTTCCACATCCTTTATCACACTTTCATCAATTATAAAAAAAGAAACATTTGTGATAAAAAGACTGCTGACCCATTTTAGCCTCCAAGCCACATTCACTGAGCATGTGGGATCCAAACAGCTCATGTTCACCTCTCAACCTCCATATGGTCAGCAGTGGGCATAATATGAATATTGACTCTTCTGCATAATCGGTTTCCCTTCACAATTCAGGTTCCCAGTTGCACAAATAATTTTATGCATGTAGAGCCGAATTTGCACATCCTGTGGCACACATGGAGATTTTGCAGTGGTGTCACTGGCTATGGTCCTGTGCTCCTCTCCACATGTTCAAAGGTGAGAGCCTTGGTGCAGACAGGATAAGTGCACAGCATCAGATTTGCACCCCCTGGCCTCTTCCTCGCCCCTTATTCACATTCAGTGTAACTCAGGAAATGTACTATGTGGATACAAGCCACATGCACAGCAACTCTCTTTGCATGGTTCATACATGTTCTCAGCTCAAAAATTCCGGTGAGTGCTCAGTCGGAAGGTTAACTGCATTGCCACCCACATATTAATCGGGGGAGCATGGATGGGGGTGGTGCACTTAAAAATGCAGACCAAACTAAATTCTATGGCACCACTCATCATAACTTTGTCACTGGGCTAATTATTGTCAGTAGATAAGTTAAGATCCCTGAGTAGCACAGTCCCATCAGTGACTTAGGACACCTTCACACAGAAGTGATTTCTTTGATTGCAGTCATTTTTGTGCAGGAAGGTGGTGCAGACCTCACAACATCTACACCTAGTGCTATTTTTCTGTCTATCTATCTATCTATCTATCTATCTATCTATCTATCTATCATCTATCTATCAATCATCTATCTATCTATCTATCTATCTATCTATCTATCTATCTAATCTATCATCTATCTATCTATCATCTAAGAAGTGTCGGAACTCACAATGAACACCTCCCTTATTCTCTTATAATGGCAACAGCACCCACCTGAGAGGTGCCAGAATTGTGCTTTGCTGAATTCCAGATGAAAACAAAGGCCCTGTCTACACCATTGGCCCATAAGCTACCAGACCAGGTTCAAGGCTCTTGTGTTGATATAGAAAGCCCTGAACAACTTGGATCCAAGATACCATAATGATTTCCTGAGTCCTCCTATCCCCAGCCCAATCACAGAGACCATCTAGAGGAGAGCTGCTAGTTGTCCCACATATTACAGAAGCCCAACAGGACACAAATGGAAGTCAGGCATTCAGTGTCACTGGTCCCATGCCTTGAAACACTCTCCCAGCAGAGATTTGGCAGAGGCACCTTCACTTTTGGCTTTTAGGCATCTTTTGAAGACTTTTTTTTTTATGATGACAGCTGTGTGAAGCTTTTTTGGACTGGCTTGTCATTTTAAGGATTGTCTTGTAGTTTTTTCATGATGGCGCTTTATATTTTATTGCTGCCTACATTGCAGGATATACATGTCGGTATATAAATACTTTATATGTTTTTAAAGCAGGGTTCTCATTGTGGCCAAGAGGGAGATCCCTGGCCATGTCCTGCTTTAAATAAGACAGGCCACACCCCCAGAGCCAGCCGATTGGCTGGCCGGGAGGTGATGTGGCCAGGAATCCCCCCAGTCGCACAGGGGCTGCTGCTGTGAAGCCCGCAACCCCACCTCCTCCAAAGGGTGGAAGTGGCTTTCTCATTGCACGTACAGAGCTCACATGCCTACAAGGTTGTATCTCTGTGCTGATGTTGTGCCAAGCACACATAGGTAAAAAGCAAGATCGATGCAAGTTCAATCTGACACATCCCTATGTGCATTTGGGTCTACCCTCATGTGTGCAGTCATACCATCCACTCAGCAACAGTTCAGCCAACTTCTGTGGCTACTTATATCTCATTCCTTCCCAGGGCCACCTAAATTCAGCACTCGTTCAACCTCCGCTTCTCTCCCCCCACCAAAGATTCTCATTTCTGGATGTTAAAGGGACACTAATGACTTTAATATGCTGCACAATTAAATATTGATTGGAAATGCTCCCAAAGTAGATTTCCCCCCTCCATATCTCTGCCTCTAAGGGGAAACTTCAAGTCCCGTTTCCTAAGCTGTCCCCATCCAGTGATTACCTTCATTAGGGCACCAGCCTTGCTTAAACAACTTTCCTTGCTGCTACATGTTTAATTAGACAACTCTTCCTGAGAAATTATTTATAGTTGAGCTTAGAAGCTATTGTTAGCTGAAATGTAAATAAGATTCAGGGGAGAAATTCCCAGGATGCCCCTGTGGCTTGTGAGCTACTGCTTAGATTTTATTAACATTCATCCTAAATACCTACCTTGTGTACGCATGTGCTGTGGCAAGAAGAACGGCCGGGGGAGGAAGGATAATGTGGGGATTTTCTAAGCACATTTAAATGTAAGACCAACTGAAATAAATGGAAACTCCAGAAAAGTAGCTGCAATTGTAGATCTCCACAGCTTAGCCCTCTTCTTAAAAGGCATAAGTTTTTATCTTTGGCACAACCACTGGGAGAAATATTTTCCTATGGCTCCTTCCAAGACTAAAGAAGAGAGAGTTTTAATGGCAGGATGATGGGTGATTGGTAACGGGGATTAATGGCCGGCTAGCATTGCATATCTGGATTAGAAGAAAGCAGTAATTCACTTTTCATTTAAAGATTGTAAGGCACACTACAGTGATTTCCACAACCTGAAAGGATCAGTGTCCAGTTATCGGGCTGACAAGGTTGAGCCCTGCAAAGCTGGATGATGGGAATTCACAAGGAGTAGACTCTGATCCCAGAATTCACAAAGATCAAGGGCAGAGAGGGACAGAAATGGAATAGGCAGTGGCTGATCATTCCTTCCTTTGTGCAGACCACAAAACTGCCTGGAACACACACACACACACACACAGACTGAACCCCAGTTTTGTGTGTGGTGGGGCTTGCTTGATGGCAATATTCAGAGATACTCTTTATGGATTGCTACAGGGTGAGCAAAACTCAGTAGCAATCCATAAAGACTTCTCAACTGCTTTCAAATGACAGCCTGTAAAATTTCCCATGCATTCTTTGTATATGGCACTGTAGCCTGTTATTGCATCATCGGCAGTAGCAGAGGGTGCGAGCGGTGCTTACCTGACCTCCTACCAGTAGAGTTACTGCTGTTTACCAGTTCAGAAGGTGGAAGAGGCAAAGTTGTAGAGAGGTCATTGCTGTAGAAACACACCAGCAGAAGTGGCAGAACATAGCAGCAACCTCCTGCTGCCTCACCCCTCCCACTTCCACCCCAGTAACTAGCAGTGACTGCACTGCTGGGAAGTGAGGTAAGAGCCACTACCCCATTCCACGGTTTGATCATCGGGTCATTCTATTGTGATGGTGGGCATGTGTGTGTGGGGGGGGAAGATACACTGTCCCATCTTTTTTTGGAGTCAACCCTACTGAAGTGCCAGTGACACCTGCCCAAGTTTCCCTGTCCATACTCTGATTTCTCTTCAGATGATATAAATCTTAAGCTTCCCAGTCCAAGCTTCTGCTCTTTGCCCTGCCAAGTCATCCACCAATGAGCTAACCTCTGCAAGCAGATCATTGCTTAACAATAGCCATCTTTGCAGTGGGACACAAGATTTGGAGGAATGCCTGAAGCAAAAGCACACAAATGTTCTTCACTGTTGGCCAGTGGCGCTGTGGGTTAAACCACAGAGCCTAGGACTTGCTGATCAGAAGGTTGGCGGTTTGAATCCCCGCAACAGGGTGAGCTCCTGTTGCTTGGTCCCTGCTCCTGCCAACCTAGCAGTTCAAAAGCACTTCAAAGTGCAAGTAGATAAATAGGTACCGCTCCGGCGGGAAGGTAAACAGCATTTCCATGCGCTGCTCTGCTTTGCCAAAAGTGGCTTAGTTATGCTGGCCACATGACCCAGAAGCTGTATGCTGGCTCCCTCAGCCAATAAAGCGAGATGAGCGCCGCAACCCCAGAGTCGGTCACAACTGGACCTAATGGTCAGGGGTCCCTTTACCTTTACCTTTAATCATCACCTCTACAGCATTTTAAAGAAAATAGGGAGGCCTCAGACCACCCCTTAAGCGAGGTACAGGCAAACTGGGCCCGCCAGATGTTTTGGGACTACAACTCCCATCATCCATAGCTAACAGGACCAGTGGTCAGGGATGATGGGAGTTGTAGTCCCAAAACATCTAGAGGGCCCAGTTTGCCTATGCCTGTCTTAAGCAGTTATAAAAAAAATATTCCATGTGGGTTATAAAATAATTTTTCAACATTTTCTCCAAAAAAACCAAAAACAAAATCCTGCATGGAAATGTGATGGAATTGACCAATGTGGAAGGTGAGCAGAATGGGGTTTGACTTATGTGAACGTCCCTTGAGTATAATGCATGCACCTACATGGAGAGGCCATCTGTTGTAATTTCAAATACTGGTGCCTTCCCTTTCTGCTGCTCTGGATTCTTCTGCTCCCCAAAACCCAAGGAGATGATTGTTTCAATTGGGAAGGGTTCATTCACTGAGACTGCATGAGTGTGTGCAAGCAGGGCTGCCCAAGACATTTTGGCACCTGAGGCAACCATAAAAAAGGCATCTCCTGCCATCTGCCAGGAAAGAAGAGGTGAGTGAAGATGCACACCAGGAACAAGAGGGGAATAAAAATCTACACTGGAATCTGCTGTCCCTGTGGATCCTGCCACCTGAGGCATTCACCACACCTTGCCTAATGGGTGTAGGGTCCTGTGTGTAGGGGATGAATGGGTCAGCTGATTTCTAGCCTGCCTCCATTTCTCATGTGTTCATTCATAAATTGAGTCCATTCCATTTATGTATTAATCATAACAAGCACATGCACACTCATTTAAGTAAAATACATGTTTTATCACAGTGTATGAATTCCTAAACATATGGGGTGGTAGCCAGCTAACGCTTCCTACCAGGACAAGGATTTCTGTTTGTGCTTCATAATTCCCTCCTCTCCTCCCCGCTGCTCTGTGTGCCCTGCATCCTCTGAGAATCTGCTCCAGAGGTTTAGTAGAACCCCTACAGCAGATGGGGGGAAGGGCCATGGGGAAGGAAAGGTAGAAGTAGCATTGTGCAATCAGAAATCCTTGTGCTCACAGGACACATTACTGTACTTTGGATATGATTTGTTTTATCCCAAAATCACACTTTAGCCTGCTTCTGAGCTGAGAAGCACTTAATTCAGAGAAGTGCAAAATCCAATGGCAATTATGGTCTAATCCACTGATTAGTCTGCAGGAGTGAATTAGGTTGGTCCACTCTACATTGAACAAAATTCTGCTCCATCCCTGATGGGTTCAGGCAAGCCCAAGTGTAGTTCAAACTTCCCAATCTGCCACTCCACCCTGGGCTACTTCTTAGACTGCGCCACAACCTAATGGGCCACTGCTGCTCTAGGCTGCTAGGGCAGTTGATTCAGAAGCCGCAGGCAGCAAAAGCACCAAGAAAGTTACAAAGTATTGTGTTGGTGGTGGTTCTGAGAGTGTGCCCCTTCCCCATGCACATCTGTTTCTCACACATTACCCTAATAGACTTAATGGTAATTTGTAATAGGATGCCCTCTTCAGAGAAGATCCATTATTTTCTGCTAGAAACATCTGCAATCATTCCGTCTATGCATTTACTTGGTTCTTTTACCATAGAATCTAGGCATTTACAGCTTTAAGACAGGAGGAGGAGGAGGAGGAGGAGGAGGAGGAGGAGGAGGAGGAGGAAGAAGAAGAAGAAGAAGAAGAAGAAGAAGAAGAAGAAGAAGAAGAAGAAGAAGAAGAAGAAGAAGAAGGAGGCGGCGGCCCAGGAAGTTGGAGGGAGGACTATTTTTAGTCTCCATTTCCAACCAGGAGGAGATGTGAAGAGCGACTAATGGCTGGACTTCAGATTTAGAAAGTGCTCAGCTCCCCACTGGTTTTATTATCAGCAATTGGCATGGGCTGCCTACTTGGAGGGCCCCAATGCAGAGCCAGAGGTGGTCATTTCTTTCTAAAGCGACTCAATAATCTAAATCCAATTTTCCAAAGTAATGCAGTCACTTGGGAACTTGATTTTTCAAGGGCTTTGCTGTGTACTCTTCAGATGCAATCCACATTTGCCCCCCACTTTGTTCATTCACTTTAAGTTGGACTTTTAAAGGGTTGGAGTTATGTGGCAGATGGGGGGTGGGCAAATATGTCAATTTCAATTTATCCCAGTTTCTAATTCTTGCCATCTTAACTTGTTTGCCAGCATTTCTCCATTAATATGTGTGTGTGTGTGTGTGTGTGTGTGTGTGTGTGTGTGTGTTCATGTCTTCATGAAAAGTCATCGGCATTTCAGTGTGAATTTCTCCTAATAACCACATTTCTGTATGCAATTCTTCCTAAAGCACATATTTTTGCAGCATTTCCCCTCTGACACGATGCATATTTTTTTTTTTTTGCATGATTTTTTCACTAACAAATGCGTTTTTATACACACCATTTCCTAATAAATAAATTTGGCATACATACTTTTTTTAAAAAAATTGAGCATTAGATCTCAAAAATTCAGAAAAGTGTGAATTTCAAAGAAAAGGTTTGTTTGCACCTCATGGAGTTCTCTGTCACCCCCCCTTCCTTATAAGCAGTAGTGACCCACTTGGCAGGAACCTAGTGCAGTAGCTCTGCTCCACCCAACAAACTACTTCTACCTCTTTCCCTATAGTGAACTGACCATCCTCTGGGTTTCATGTGGGCTTCCTCCTCTTCACAGAGCAGTCCAGCTCCTTTCACTTGCAAACCTGATGATCACACTCAGAGCTCTAAGCCCCATTTTGATGCAAGCAAGTTATTTTTCTTCAAGGCAGCCAGTACAGTACTGATCAGAAGCCACCATGCTTCCGGATGGGTCCTGCCAGGGGAATGTCTATTATTTTAAAGGCATAATTGATTCTAATTCATCACTTATCACACTGTGACAGATTTTTATATAGTTTATTATCTTCACAGCAGCACCAGGACCCACTGGGGTTAGCTCCTATTGTTCGGCGTTTCCTGCTACTGCCTCAGCTATAGTATTTCCTGTTATCTCTTTGATTAAGTTAGGGATTCTGGTATTGCCAGGTCCCCAGGTAACTGCCAGAATTCATACCCCCCCCCCCCCCCGCAAGATGGAAGCAGCCTTTCTACACCTCCCCTCTTTGACCTACCTGTCACACATAGTCTCCTTGCTTAGCTGATTAATTGGAGACTTTAGACTCCCTGGGGTTCTGTTGAGATAGTTATCAGGCACAAAGGAGACAAATTCCTACACTAGGAAAAGGGGTTGCAGTGGTCAGCAAGGTTCTCAAGCAGCACAGCCCTAACTCAGAAATTGCACGGCCAGGAGAACAGAATTAAGGGTGAGATGCCTTTTCCCTTTGCTGCGGCAAGACTGGTTGACCTGCTAGCCCCAAAGGAAGGCCATCTGGCCTGCATAATTTGCAAACCATCAATTCTACATTGCAAAGGGGTTGGGCTATATGACCCTTTGGATCCCTTCCAATTCTACAATTCTATGATTCCAACACAAACCAAAGTCATCAGCTGCATCTGGTTGGACTTCCCAGCTCTGCTGCCTGCTGGGGATGTCTTCTTCTTTGGCAATCACTCGTAGCCGAGTAAGATTGTCTTCCATAAACACGGTTTTAATAATGAGTCCGTAAGTGACCCTGGAGGCCAATTCTGGATCCGCACGTCATTCCACAGTTGGGACATTGGTTTCTGGGCAGGAGTTGATCACGGTGTGGATTTGCCAAGTGTGCCTTCCTCTTAGAACGTTTCTCCCTTTCGTTCTGAGTTCAAGTGTCTTCAAAGACCATGACACCTTTGGTAAAAGCTGTTCTCCAATTGGAGCGCTCGCAGGCAAGTGTTTCCCAATTGTTGATGTTAATACTACTTTTTTAAAGATTTGCCTTGAGACAGTCTTTAAACCTGTTTTGTTGACCACCAGCATTAATCTTTCCATTTTTAAGTTCGGAATAGAGCAGTTGCTTTGGAAGACGATACTCAGGCATCAGCACAACATGACCAGTCCAATGAAGTTGATGTTGAAGAATCATTGCCTCAACACTGGTGATCTTTGCTTCTTCTAGTACATTGGTATTAGTTTGCCTGTCTTCCCAAGTGATGTGTACAATTTTTCGGAGACACCATTGATGGAATCTTTCGAGGAGTTGGAGATGGTGTTTATAAGTGGTCCATGTTGCACAAGCATACAGTAAGGTTGGTAGTACAACAGTAAGGTTGGTAGTACAGCCGGGGATGTATTACCAAATGGTCTAGCACAGAATAATAATGTGTGTAGAAAAAAAAACACAGGAAAATTTGGTTATCTGGGACGGATGGGTGAATTTGTCAATTTCTGGCTTCTCTTGGTTTCTCACTTTCCCAGTCTTTCTCCACATTTCTACCTGAGTTGGTGGTTTGTTTGTTTTTTAGGTCTTCAGCACAATTCATTAGCATTTAAGTATGAATTACTTCTGATATACACATTATTCTATACACTTTTGTTGCAGGTGCCATGTGATATATGTCCACCTTTGTAAGAAAACATGTTTGGTTATTTTTTTAATGTGGCAGCACCTATAATTTGGAACTCCCTGCCTCCTGATTTCAGGCAATTTAAATCTGTTATTTGTTATGGCCCATTTCAATTTTTAAAATGTATTCATTCCTCTTCAGTTTCTGGGAGACTTGGGGGGGGGGAGGGAAGCTGGTCGCAACAGGAGGGGAAGACTCCCTAGACTCTGCAGCAGCCTGCTTCATCTGTCTCTCCTGGCCCGCCTCCTCTCCTGCATCTGAGTCTGGACTGCTCTCTGCCACAGCCTCATCCTGCTCACTAAACCCTGTTAGCTCTTCAGCTTCCAGCACCTCCTCCTCCCAGTCTGCTCCCTCTTCTCCCTCTGACCACTCAGCGTCGTCCCACCACCAATCCTCTGACCTCCTTCCTCTGGGGGTTCCCTTGGGGGTTCCACAGCTGGTTCCTCCCATCCCTCCCAGTCCATGACAACAGATCCTTTTTAATGGGAGATGCTAGGGATTGAATCTGGGACCTTCTGTATGCTGGATCACTGAACAGTGGCACTCCATACTGCAACAGTTTGTGGCAGGCAATGCTCATGTACAGACTAATCCCTCTCATATAAGTGGGTGCAGTGGGTGCTAGAGTCTTAGGTGGATTCAGATTATAACAGACTGAGACAAGAGAGATTAGATTAGACTAGAAAACACACTTTAGGTAAGATAAAGTGCTATCCAATTAATCAGAGAAGAAAGGTATAATACCTTGCGGACCCCCTTGGGGACCCTCTTGGGTGGAGGTGGAGGAAGACAAGGAACAGAGAGAAGCAGTGATTGGATTCTAAAGTGCTGCACACAAACACATGCTGAAAATGTAGTTGTCTGTGGGAGCAAATGAACACCACTAGAGACTTAATAACGCCCCTTTTATTCCACAACCACATTAAATGATGGGATGGGGTCATATCAAAGGAAGCATAACTTGCTATTTTCCCATAAGCTTTGGAGATTCATATCTCATAAAATATAAAGGATTCTACTATACCAGGAGGGAGAAACTAGAGAGTTGTTGTTGCTGTTCTGGGGCAGGCAAGAGGGGAAGGGGAAGCAGAATTCTAGTCATATACCAGAACATAACTTTGGTGCTCAACTGCCCGGGCCAGGTTCAAGGTTATTGTATCAGTTTACAACAATTAACAATTTGAGTTCAGAGGTACCACAAGTATGCCTAATCCTTTATGTTCCTGCCAAAGCACTGAGGTTTTTGGAGGAGTCACTGTTGGTGGTTCCTTGTGGCTTGGATCCACCAGGAGATACGTGTTTAATATTGTGGGCCCAAGTTTTTTGAATCCTCTTCCAGTTGAGGACAGACATGCCCGCACCCTATTGAACTCCCAGCAACTACTAAAGACCTTTTTATATGAGAAGGCATTTTAACTGAAGTGTGGTTGTAACACTGCCCCCCGCCCCCACATCATATCCTTGTAAACTGCTGAAAGACAAGAGAGTATGCAATTTATGTTCCTCACTTCCTTGGGTAGCCAAAGTGAAAGATGGTGTGTGTGTGTGTGTGTGTGTGTGTGAGAGAGAGAGAGAGAGAGAGAGAGAGAGAGAGAGAGAGAGAGAGAGAGAGATCTGACAGGTCACTCACTACATGTGCTTTTTACAGCAGTATCTGTGCCAAAATCAACAGGTGATAATAGGAAAAATCAGAGGAGCTCCCTCAGGTTTTGAAAGCACATGGGAAGGTATTGCATTGCCAGTTCTGTCTTCCATTTCAATGCACCCACCAACACCCCCACCTCCGGCACCCATGCATTTGGCAAATGGAAAAAGGGACCCTATGTTCATACCATCATTTGCAAGTATGAAAGGGGAATGGATGGACGAGAAATTTGGTTCAGTTTACATTTTAATGTAAACGCATCCAATGCACCTTCCCTGAAACAATACACAAACTGAAGCACAACTATCCTTAGAAATTTGCATTGCTCTGAATTTTGCAATGCAAATTTTCAACTAACATATTACCGTATTTTTCGCCCTATAGGATGCACTTTTTCCCCTCCAAAAATGAAGGGGAAATGTGTGCACATCCTATGGGGTGAATGCAGGCTTTCGCTGAACCTGGAGGGCGAGAGGGGTCGGTGCGCACCAATCCTTCTCGCTCTCCAGGCTTCAGAAAGCTATCCGCAAGCCTTGGGAGCCGGCGGGAGTTCCCGCCGGGCTCCCAAGGCTTGCGGACAGCAGCCTGCAACCCGAAACCCGGGAAGCACAGCAGAGCGCACCACGGGCTTCGGGCAGCTCTCCGCAAGCCTTGGGAGCCCGGCGCAACTTTCCAGCCGGGCTCCCAAAGCTTGCGGACAGCAGCCTGCATCCCAAAGCCCGGGGCGCGCTGAGCAGTGCAGCCCGGGCTTCGGGCAGATATCCCCAAGCCTGGGGAGACCGACGGGAGTTCCCGCCGGGCTCCCTAGGCTTGCGGATAGCAGCCTGTTCTGGGGGGGGGGGAATATTTTTTTTTCTTTATTCCCCCCCCCAAAAAAAAACCAACTAGGTGTGCCCTATGGGCTGGTGCGCCTTATAGGACGAAAAATACGGTAGTACAAAAACATATATTCATGAAAAAAATAGCATACAATAATGCAAATCATTGGGGGGCATTGTTTGCAAAAGGAAATAAAGTGAATATGGGGCAAAATTGTATCCAAAAATGTGCATAGTATGAGAAATGTGTACTTAAACGCTGGTGTGTGTGTGTGTGTATGTGTGTGTGTTAGAATCCCAAACTGATGTAAAAATGTGATGAGTTTAACTTAAGAGTGGAAAAATCAGCAGAGAAAAACCAAAATTGGAAGATTTGTCATTGCCCATTCCTGAATGGCTCAGAATCTGATCTCAGATAGAGAATCTCTATCCTCATACACCATAGTGTATAAACTACTTTACTGTATGAAGGTGGTTTTTTTCATTTGTTGCTTTGCCCAATTTTGCATGTGGACCTACCAACCACTGGGATGTGCCCCACCCAAGCTGCCCAATGTGGCTCTCAACCTGAAAAAAGTTCCCCACGGAAGGGTCACAGCTCAGTGGTAGAGCAGCTGCCTTCCGTGCAAAGGTCCCAGGTTCAAACCCTGCCATCTCCAGGTAGGGCTGACAATGTCCCCTGCCTGAAACCCTGGCTAGCCGCTGCCAGTCAGTGTAGAGAATACTGAACTAGGTAGATCAATGGCAAAGGCAGACCTTTACAATTTGCAGGGGATCTTGATTTTGGTTCCTTCCCACCCCAACCAATAATCTCCTTGGTACACATCACCAGATAAGGCTACTGACAGCTACTGGCCACCATGGTTATGCTCCGCCACCACAATCAAGAGGCAGTAATGCTTCTGAATACCATGTGCTAGAAACTATAGAAGTAGAGAGTGCTCTTGTGCTCTGGGCCTGCTTGTGGGTTTCCCCAACTGGGTGTCTGGTTAGCCACTGTGAGAAGAGGGTCCTGGGTTACATAGTCCCTTGGCCTGATCCAAACTTATGTGCTTGTGTTCTAATCTAAAACAGTTCCCTTTCAACAGACATGGAGGCCTAAACTCTGGAAAACAAGCTAGTCTTTAACCTTGGGGAAAGACCTTCTTGAGTTTTGGCCTGCCTCCATGTTATTTCACAAAAGCAGGATGGAGGGGGAAGGGAGGAACGAGGGAAGGGAGGAACGAGCAAGTCTGGGACTTAGCTGTGAATTGTTAAGGAGGCTGAGGAGCATCATATTGCCCACCAGCGATTGCCTTTTGCGCCTGACATTTCACTCAGTGCGCCTTGTCGCTCAACTTCCACTGCCTCCCCTCCCATCTCCCCAAGGAATGACGCCGCTGCTATCTCCGCTGCATCTAAAGCACACACCGACTCAGTTTAGGGACAGTTAATTTCCAGTTCTTTCCAGATGGGTTGGAATAATATCCCCAGGTGGTAAATACATTATTAAGAAGGCAGTTTGGTGTGAAATTGGCTATTAAAATATAGATAAAGTTTAATATATTGAGCTCCTTGTCAGAAAAATCACTTTAGAGGGAGCTTATTATTTGTTTGATATTAAAGGAGTCACAGCTCCGCTCCAAGTGACAAATGGGGAGGGGGAGGGAAACGAGAAGGAATGCCACTGGTAATGAACAAAAGCTTTTTAACATTTAAATTTCGGCTGCTGTGTGATACCCCTCACTGATCTGAGCGGCTCCACACAATGCATCCCTCCACAGCTTCTAGGAGAGGGGGAATATTATCCTGTTGATGCTGAGGTTGGCTGTCAAGCAAATCCTCCACCAAGAACCTGGAGACTTACAGTGAAAATGAGTCTGGCCTTTAAAACTCCCCTGCACTGTGGGAAGTGTCTTTCCCCACGTCTCAGAGGAAGCTTATGGGATCTATATTGTAATGTTCAAAAGCAGCAATAGGGAACTGCCAGGCTGCAGGCATAATGAATGTCCCACCCAGGTTTCCCTATTTGAACTGGGAGGCTCTTTTGGCCAAACCACAGCTACCCACCTTACACCTGAAATCACAGAGGATAACACTGGTGCAGCTGTGTCGAAAGGGGTGGCAGATGCGGATGGAAGTGGTCAGGTGATCAGTGACAGCAGCAATGCCCTTGCAAAGCTCTCGCCTTACACAGAGGCAGGTGATTGACAGGTGCACAACCCAGCCCATCTGTCAAACTTGTATTGCTGGGATGGAGGATATGAGGATCCGGCCTGATGGCTGACCCAATTCCCCACCTCTGGTTAAAATGATTTTCTGATGGTGAAGCCTTCAGTGCAATGGCTTGGCTGATGTGTCACAGAGAAGCCATGCAAAAATATGGCCTCTAATTCCTATGGGCAGAAAGGACGGAACCATAAGGATACCCAAGGAGCAAACAGCACTACATATCAGAGGCGGAGAACTCGGCTGGTAGAGTATGAGACTCTTAATCTCAGGGTCATAGGTTTGAGTCCCACAATGGGCAAAAGATTCCTGCATTTCAGGATTTGGACTAAATTGCCCTATGGTCCCTTCCAATTCTACGATTCTATGATTCTATGACCTGTGGTCCTCCATGTTTTTGGATGACAATTCCCATCATCCCAAACCTTTGGCCATTCTGGCATGAATCAAGAGACTACAGAATCCTTATCCCTGCTGCATATATACAACATGGTTTGGCTAGATGGAGCAGTGGTCTGACTCAATATAAGACCATTTCCTATGCTCCTATTTTCCACCTACTTGGCCCTAAATAATGGAAGGAAAACCTGCACAAAATAAGCATCCAGTCAGTTTCCAAAAAGCTTTGGAAACCAATCTGGGAAAATTCTTGAAGACCTTTGGTGAACAAATAATAAAATATGTGGGGAGGGTGGGGAGAAAGAGAATAATCTCAAACCATATGGGATGAGAAATCCATCTTTTTTTTTTTGCATCTGAACAATATCCAGTGTGTACTAACAACTAATGATGGAAACCAGAACAGTAGCAAAAATAACAGAGGACTCAAAGAGTTCGTAGTACTGCACACCCATACTGCATACTCTTAAGTATCATCGGAACTGTCTTGCCAGAAAGGTCAGTTTATTGTCTTCATAACAGGGCTAGAGATTAAAATATTCGGCCTGCCTAAGCAACTTTCCAAGCAACATGGTCAAGGTAAGATTTGAACTGGTGGCTTTCTGGCTCACAGTTTCACATTCTTAGGCATTTCACTACAGCCTGATGTGAAAAACAGCACTACTTACCCTGGGGCACTGGAAGAAATGAACAGGCGATTCTGACCATGTTCCGATTGCATCTTGTCAAATAAGAAAATAAATTCCATCTCTTCCTGCGGCTCAGCAGAGGTCTTTATTTAGGTCTCATATTACTAAGACTTCATTAGTTTTACAAAATATACTACAGCACATTTACTAGCAGGCTATGAAGTGTCATAAATAATTAAAACTAAATTATACTTGTCAGGGAAATGAACGAAGTGCATTTTTTTCTTCAATATATTATCCTTGCTTTTGGGGGGTTTCTTTATTTTGTTTGATCACTGCAAAGTCGCAAAAGGCTTCCCTCTCTCCCTCCCCCCCCCCCTTCCCTGGCAATATAACACTTTCAGGTTGTTTTAGATTAACTTAATAGTCCCACGGGACCCATTTCCATCTCTCATGCGCTGATAGAAGTCAGGAGTACAGTCTATGCATAAGTGGTATGAAGTCAACAATGGAAGCCAAATGCACAGTGATTTGCTCAAAATAAGAGTGGCACACATTATATTTTCCACCTGACGGCTATATATTGTCATAATGCTGGTGCTAACGGAGTGCAAAGTGGCTTAATAAACATTAATCAATTAAACCTGGGGGAGGATCACCCCAAGAGGCTATCATTGAAAACTATTCTTTATTACTCTTCATCACAGGTAGGCAACATGGTGCCCTCCAGCTTCCCACTTCACTGGCAATTTCATTATACAGTTTTCATTGAATGCTAAAGATGCATCTCTTTATCTTTACTGCCTAAAATGTGTGTTTCAGGACCCACACTATTCCTGAAACTGTAATTTGGTTTTTAACTGTTTGTACTTCTGAATTTTAAAGAGTTGCAACCCACCCTGGGACCTACTGGTGAACAGCAGGTAATAACAACAATGGCAGCATCTGGAGAGCATTGCATTGGCTACCTCTGCTCAACAATATGTTCCTGCACACTTCTGAAATCTGCTTACACAGCCTCATGATCTAAACACACACACACACACACACACACACACACACACACACACACCAATCTCTCCTAGGATGTGAATGTCTTTTTTCCCCTCCTCATTTTCTTTCAGAACTGAAGGGAGTCGGAATATATAATCTCCTTTAATCTCCCAGTTCTATCTAATGCTTATGATGTTTTATTAATAGTCCTGTTCTCTTTTCAAGTTGGTCCCTGTCCTGCCTGTTACTTGGGATTGACAGCGTGGCAGCAGGAAAAGAACTGGGAAAGTGAAATGAAGAGGTTATTAACAGGTGGGCCAGAAAAAGTGAGAATGGAGAGCTGAATAGAGCTGCCACACTATGCTTCCAACTCTGCTGCTGACCTTGGGCAAACGTTCAAGGACAGAGCATCTCTGATGGCTTTATTTTTTCTCCAAGTTTCAGGTGTACTGATTCATTGCACCTGCCACCTGCAAGTCACATCGGTTCTATGCTGATCATGGCTGGCCCAAGTGGAGTCCAGGAAGATCAGCACCATTCAGAATAGCAGCTGGGGCACAAAGCTTCATGCTAGTTAGCTAGTATTCCTTCCTGCAGTCAGCTGCTAGCTGGATATATGGAAAAGAGGAGCAGAGTGGAATGAAGAATGTTGTACATGTCTGGACCGTCTAGAGGGGCTGGGAGCTGGGGGCACTGTTATACAGTGGTTTCGCTCCTTCCTCCTGGGCCGTGTTCAGAAAGTGGTGGTGGGGGATGAGTGTTCAGACCCCTGGGCCCTCACTTGTGGGGTGCCTCAGGGTTCCGTCCTCTCCCCCATGCTTTTTAACATCTATATGAAGCCGCTGGGAGAGATCATCAGGGGGTTTGGACTGGGTGTCCATCAATATGCAGATGATACCCAGCTCTACCTCTCTTTCAAATCAGAACCAGTGAAGGCGGTGAAGGTCCTGTGTGAGTGTCTGGAGGCGGTTGGAGGATGGATGGCGGCTAATGGAGTGAAGTTGAATCCTGACAAGACAGAAGTACTGTTTTTGGGGGACAGGGGGCGGGCTGGTGTGGAGGACTCCCTGGTCCTGAATAGGGTAACTGTGCCCCTGAAGGACCAGGTGCGCAGCCTGGGAGTAATTTTGGACTCACAGCTGTCCATGGAGGAGCAGGTCAATTCTGTATCCAGGGCAGCTGTCTACCAACTCCACCTGGTACGCAGGCTGAGACCCTACCTGCCCGCGGACTGTCTCGCCAGAGTGGTGCATGTTCTAGTTATCTCCCGCTTGGACTACTGCAATGCGCTCCACGTGGGGCTACCTTTGAAGGTGACTCGGAAACTACAACTAATCCAGAATGCGGCAGCTAGACTGGTGACTGGGGGCGGCCGAGACCACATAACACCGGTCTTGAAAGACCTACATTGGCTCCCAGTACGTTTCTGAGCACAATTCAAAGTGCTGGTGTTAACCTTTAAAGCCCTAAACCTGAAGGAGCGTCTCCACCCCCATCATTCTGCTCGGACGCTGAGGTCCAGCGCCGAGGGCCTTCTGGCGGTTCCCTCATTGTGAGAAGCAAAGCTACAGGGAACCAGGCAGAGGGCCTTCTCGGTAGTGGCGCCCGCCCTGTGGAACGCCCTCCCATCAGATGTCAAAGCGATAAATAACTACCTGACATTCAGAAGACATCTTAAGGCAGCCCTGTTCAGGGAAGTTATTAATCTGTGATATTTTACTGTATTTTTGGTTTCTATGGAAGCCGCCCAGAGTGGCTGGGGAAACCCAGCCAGATGGGCGGGGTACAAATAATAAATTATTATTATTATTATAACTGGGGTCCAGAGGTCCTGTGTATGGGCATCTGATTCCCAAAGTAAGTTGACTGTGGGTTAAGTATTTGCAGATTGCATCTGCTTCTTTCTAAATCATCCCTAGTTCCAAAGCCCCCTAGTACCATTTGGATAGGACTAGTATCCTCTGGTGGCAGTGCTCTCAAGGAAACTTCTTGGCTGTTGTTTGGCTGCAGTGTTGCCACCCTTATATTCTTAAATCCAATCTTTCTGGAAGCAGCTTATTTGACTATAGCCATTGGGATTTGGTCATATGACAATTAAGATTGTCCCAGGAGGAGAAGGTCAAGTTGAGAGGATGCAGGGGATGGAGCCACTATACTGTAGTAGTCAAGAGAAGGCTCCAAGTGACTGTATCAGCTATTGGTTCCAACAGCTGCCACAGCCACCTGCACAGAGCATCCTCCCAACACTCTCCCGACACCACTTTGGCTGCTCTCCTTGTTGCTAATTTGCTCTCCCTTTAGTGGTACCTTCCTAGAACTGCTGGCTGTAACTTCCTCCACTTCTCTAAATCCATAAAAAAATCCCACATACTCGCAGAGAGGGGATGAGCAGGTGAACAGACCGGTGGAGCTGAAAGAGGACTGGACTGGGGCTCTGGGCAGGTGTTTGAGCTGTGAGCTGCTACAGTCACTCTAAGACTTCCCATCACATTTTCATGGGTTCCAAATGGAGCCAGGGGTTATACAGCTATCCAACCACCAGTGTCTTCCTGAGCACTCATGACAGCCTCAAGCAAGCTAATACCAAGGAAAAAGGGGAAATGTGCAAGCTCAGAAGTGGGCTCAATGTTGCTGGCTCTCCATCTAAAGAGAATCTGGAGAGGTCAAATTGAACCTGATAGCACGCTTCCCCTGAACATCTCATTACTTTCACACACAATTTGAAAAGCCTGCTGACAGTGTCCTTCCTTTAACAAAGCAAATATTGTATCAATTAAACATGGAAGTGGGGGTAACTTCACAGAACCCTTTCCTGTGCCAATTCTTGTCCCTGTTTCCTGCCTCCCTATCCCTGAAGTGATATAATGTAGGAAAAATAGCTTTCTGGCCTAGTCAATGCCTGTGGGGTAGGAGTGTGGCACACTTCAGAATTCCAAAGAACTCTTCATGATACAGAATGGAAAGGTAGCATCTGATTCTCACGTAAGGAGGAAGCAAAGCTGCCTAAGAAAACAGATACTTTAATAACTTATCCTGCTCAATGTTTTGAGTGCATTTGAATAACTGCATTGTTTGCCATTGCTAAACCATCTGGATCAAGCTGGAATGCACAAGGAGGGTTGTCACCTTCCAACTAGGGATGTCTGCATTTTGATGCAGGCCAAACCAATTTTCACTCCCCATTCCACTGCATGGAATATGATACAACCATCAGTCAGATATCACACATCTACAGATTTTGTGATGTGGCTGTCAGCTTGAAATTGAACAATGGGGCATTAAAATATGTATAAGATGCAATTAAAATATGGTTTTAAAATACATATTTTTAGTTCCTTTTTAATGCAAATTTTCTGTGCAGTTTTTTTTTAAAAAAAATAATAAAATAAATTATTTTACACATAAGTGGAATAGAACAGACCAGTGGTAGGGAAATGTGAGAAACAGAATTAAATAGACTGGATCCATACCTTTAAATCTCCCAGTGTAGTAGCATCTTCCATCCCTTCCCCTCCTTGGCTGTGTCATCTGCCCCTCTCTTTTCCCCTGCTGTGCAGCACACCTGTTCACTACCTGAGCTGGCAGTCCTGATGTAGTTCAGAATAATCCTGCTCACAAATTGCAGACCCACCCTCTGCCCCCGGCATTTGCTGCCTCGAACAAATGTTTCGTGTTGCTTCACAGCAAGTCCAGCATTGTGGCAGAGCAGACCCCCCAGCTATGGATCCCTGTAACCATGGCAGCATTTCTCTCATACACATCCAACACCTGGATGGTGCAGCTTGAGATACCCTCTTAAGCTTTGCAACTAGAGAGATATTTTCTGGTTCTTCCCTCACACACTTCCTCCCACCTGTTTGCCCGTTCTTGCTTTGATCATGTTAAAAAAAATATATGTGGCCCTCTCTGCTCCCCATCTGCCCTCCCAAAGTGCCTCCCTCTGTGAAGGGCCCAGCCTGAGCAGCAGGATTGATTCAGCCTCTGTTATCTCCCCGATTAGGCCAGGCACAGTGTAGATACTTGGCTCTTATCAGCCTATTAGAGAGTCAAAGAATGCTGTTACCAGTTTTTTATCTACAAAATGCACACAAAGCCCTGCTGATTATTCTATTAATTTGTTAATGAACCTGTCTGCCAGACAGATTTGCTGCTCTTTTTGGAAGGCTGGGAGACAGAATTGAATCCTTCCACTGGCCCAAAACTCCTGGCTCACTGGGATTTCTGGATTAGACTTTTTGTTGAGCCAGACAGAAGCAGGGGAGGAAGGAGAAAAACCTAAAAGTAAGAATCGAGTGAATACACTTTTGCTGTATTTGAAGCAGTAGGGATGCTGTGAGCATGAGAGGTAGCAACCTGATGAAAAATTGGTTTCTCAACACTTTGATAACAGTTTCGGAGACATTCCAGAATACGTATGTTTTCAGAAGGAGAAACATGCACTTGAAACAAATAATTTGTTTCTAATGCAGTTTAAATTAATTTGTTGCAGGTGTCCAAAAATTCCAAAGCGCTCAGCTCATCTTTAATTCTCTTTTCCCCACCTCTAATCGAGCACAGTTCATGACATTTTCATGTCTGTTATTATTTTTCAGATGCTGATAGTTTATTTTAAAACTTATTGCATTGTCTTCAGCCACCACTAAATTAGAATTAATGTATTCTATGCCCCCAAAATGAATGGGGATTGGGGAACAGAAACAGCTGCTGATTTAAAGGATGCCAATATGGACGGTTCATATTCTTCCATTGGTGGAAAATTGATTTTTGTTCAAATAAAGAAGTGTGGGGGTGTGCGTTGTCTTTTTATTACAGTCAGAAATGCCAGCAATAGTTGCCCTTCTTCCATAGCCTGTTTCCACTATCTTCTAGTATCAAAAAGACTTACTAAAGCCAAAGTCACAAATTCTATAGGGTAAAAGAGATAACATACCAACATTCTAATTATGTTTCTTCTGCTGAAATGGCAGAAGAACTGCAATAGTTTTATGAAAGAAAGGGCTAGTGCAAAGGTCCTGCATTTTCTACTTGTGGTGAGAACATTTTATTCCTCATCTCTGTGGCTTCTTCAGTGCATCCAGTTTCCTAAAAATGATTCCTTTTTAATGCATGGGGGGGGCGGGGAATTAGTAGACTTTCCTAAGTATTTAAAAAGCTGTTGACTTCCCAACACATTAAATGCATAACCCCGGTGCACTTTTGAGGATGAATATATTATGAACAAAGGGAAGCTGTCATCACACCTATATGCGGCTTTGTTTAGTGTGTGCACCTACAAGCCCCTGCTGTCAGTGCAGTGTGTGCCACTGGACGGTGAGAGACAAGAGACACTGAATTTCCTGGCAGTCTCCATCAGATAAGTCTCATATGCCGTGCATACAAAAAAAGTCTGAAATCGCTTCAAAAGACCACATGCATACAGAGAGAGAGAGACACAGGGAGATGATGGATAAAGAGGCACGAAGGAAGGTGCCAAGCCAGAAGCAATGGATACAGATACAAGCATATCCAGGAATTCTCTATGGATAGGCTATAATTGCTGTGGAACATGGAGCATCATGCCCGTATCCAGAGATATTCACATGTTACTGTAGCACCAGCTGCAGAAAATAGCCCAGCAGAGCCGAACAAGCACTCAGGTGTGAGCTGCATATATTATGTTATCTTGGTCATCTCTGGAGTATTTAATTACTTGTTGGAGAAACAAAATATAACTTCAATGGGTTTTTTTTTTTTAAAGGACCACTGTTATTTCTACAGTACAAGACACTGTTGTTGTTGTTAGATTTCACCAGTTGCCTTGTTCCAAAATCAGCAGTTTGGAGTGCACTCTTTTCTTTTCATTGGCCCCAAAATTTCAGGTTCGAAAGTTCCAGAGAACCTTCAGTTCAGATTTAGTTTATTCATACATGATGGCTTCGTGTGGTTCTCCCTCCTCAGACATGGAAGATATATATAATTAATTGGAATGTGTTTCCAGTCTTTTACATCCATCAGCCAGCTTTGTTCAACCACTGTGTAATGTCTGTTGAAACTCAGCTAATGATTTACAGAGCAATCAGCACTGACTGAAAAGTAATTCCTATTGAATTCAATGGGGTTCACTTTGCAAGTAAGTGCAGGGCCGTCTTTAGCATATGTGCCACCAGGGTGCAAAGATCTGCCCAGCGTCCCCAAATTTAGATTGGCCACCCCAAAATTAACTTTTATTGAGCTTTTGGGGGGAGGGGGAAGCCAAAGCTGTAGAAGGGGATGACTCAAAGTTGTGTGGGAAATTGCTCACCTGTAACAACAATGCAGCGGGGAAAAATGCTTTTGTTTCCTGACTCACCAGGAATATTTGATGCTACAGAGTGACAGAGGAAGGGGGTGGGGAGTTCTGCTTCATTGATTTTCACTGCCGCCAATCGAGAGGGACTGGTATGCAGTAGGTATACATTTGGCACCCCCCAGAATTTGGTGCCCGGGTTCCCCACACCCCTTGCATCCACAGGTAAAGACAGCCCTGAGTAAGTGGAAGTAGGAGACCACTCATAGGCTCTTTACAGGTGTTGAGACAATTTGGTTGATCTGGGATTCAGCCAGATTGGGTTGAGGCAGTCCCAGATTGCCCTGCATTGGCTCTTGTTCACTTGGAATGATCTAAGCTCACAGGGTGTGTATGTGTCTGGCACCAAGGAGATGGTCATATAAAAATATTAGATGATACCAAAAAAACACCGACAACAAGCAAAAATATTAGATGATACACTGACAACAAGCAAACCCTGAACAGAATCACTGCATACTGCTGATTTTTGTCACAGGCTGCTTTTTATGGTGGACCAACCAAATTCAGCACTGCCAAGCTTGCATGTTGGATGGGAACACCAACTATCAATTATATGATGCACTTCTCTGGAATTCACAATGCAATTTCATTGCTAAAAGGTGTGTATGAGAGGATGCATTATATGCTTTTAAAATGCACAGGAAAAAACATTTTTTAAGGGGAAATGCTCTGAAAAGCATTGGAAGGGGGTATACAAAATGTGTACAATTTGCATAGAGATTTTTCATTCATTCTTTCATAAAGTCCTCAAGAAGCGGGGCAAAACAGACCTCTGACAGAGCCCCTGTGAACAGAACAAACTCAGACCACTCCATCCACCCCAGTCAGTATTACTTGGGATTCTAGTTAGTAAACAAACAAAGAACAGCAAGGGGGAGAAGGTGAATCGGGAGCCCAATGGCAACAAGGTTGGTCTGGTTACATTCCTACAGCTGGGAGGTGTCTGTGTGGAACATACCAGCGCTCACATGCTCTCCTCTGCTCTTTTGCTTTCTTATCCAGATGCAGTTTGATATTTGAGACTAAAGGTTAATTAATTGTAGCTGTGAGGAGAGGAAAAGGCTGCAGTTGCTAAGATGAATATTTATTGGCCAATTTAAGGACTAAACTGTATGTGATCCAAGATTGTGGTCTTCATCTGAGCTACAACCTGAAACTGGTCTCCACAACCCAACGAAGATCAAGAGCTCAGTGGCAGAGGGCATGGTTTGCATGCACACGGTCCCAGATTTGGTTCCTGGTGGGGGTGTCGGAGCATTCCAATGAAAATGGAAATGAAAACTGAAACTGCTGATGTTCGCTTGTTCACTCCATGTCCAGAATGAAAATCAATCCAATGAGTACAATCGGTATTCAGAGCTGTTGTTGCTTTCATTCTGCAAATGATTACATACATACACACCCTGTCCGTTTGTGTGGTTTTTCCTTTGCAATGAAACAAATGGGGTGGAATAATGTAATAACAATGTAATTACCTAATTTATTTTGATTGGTTAAATTACATAAGTTTGCCACAGCATGAAGAATTATGTGGCTTATCATGGAAAATAAACTGCAACAGAATTGCAGTGGCTACTCTGATGTCTTTAACCTAAGTTTAGGTGGCTATCTGTCAGGGATTCTTTAGCTGTGATTCCTGCGGGTTAGGCTAGATGACCCTTGGGGTCCCTTCCAACTCTACAATTCTGTGGTTCTATGAATACAGGTGGGAATGGAAAATGATGTTATCATACATCCCTCAGTTCTGGCATCTCTAGTTAAAATAGTTTTAGATAGTACAGCTGGAAAAAGACAATGCCTGAGACTTGGAGGGCCACTACCCATCAGAGAAGACTCTTCATCTTGTGTCAGGAATGAGTCAGCTACTAGTGAAGGTTTGCAGCCAACTGCAGAAAGCAGCAAAGAACAGAGAGACTTAGATCTTAGTCAGGCAGAGGAGAGCTGGCAGCTGCAGACTTTGGCTATTCCTGACCTTGAAGGGCAGGCTGATAAGGCAGTAGTTGAGAGCAGGCTAGAACACAGTCAAAGCTCTCAGGAAGCTCAAACAGGCATGAACAAACACACAGATAGCATGTCAGAACAGGAAAAGGTTGGAGCTAATCCAATAAGTCCGAAGAGTTGGCGAATGGGAGGGCTACTAGACAGGAAGCAAAACAAGAGACGTAAGAGCCATAAGTTCAATACCTTCTGTCGACAATGGAAGGGGTCTTCAGAAGGGTCATCTTGAGTGATGATGCTGGAGGCTTCGTTAGAGCAGTCTGGAGCTATCTGTTTGTTTTTGCAATAAATCCTCCTATTTAATTACCTATGCTTACTGTGTTATCAAGCTGGGAACCTGGCTCCTGTCATCTTGACAGAAATGGACACAATCCTTGGGGACATTCTGCCGCACAGCCCCCATTGAATGAACTGCAGTACTCATGTCAAATTCCATTCATTGCACTGGAGAGCCAGTGTGGTGTAGTGGTTAAGAGTGGTAGTCTCGTAATCTGGGGAACCAGGTTCGCGTCTCTGCTCCTCCACATGCAGCTGCTGGGTGACCTTGGGCTAGTCACACTTCTCTGAAGTCTCTCAGCCCCACTCACCTCACAGAGTGTTTGTTGCGGGGGAGGAAGGGAAAGGAGAATGTTAGCCACTTTGAGACTCCTTAGGGTAGTGATAAAGCGGGATATCAAATCCAAACTCTTCTTCTTCTGGAGCTCCTGCAGGAGAAGGTCCCAGAAGACTGTGCTTTACTATATCAGCATTATTCACACAGCGTATGAATAGTACATAAGCATCCCTTGGAAAAAAAATTAACCGTATTCATTCAAAATATATTTCTCGTTTCATGTAATTGTCTATGCAATAATAATAAATTTTAATTTCATGTAATTAAATATAATAATTACGTCTATGAATGCATGAAATGAGAAATATATTGCTTCTGTGAATGAATACCAGTTAAATTTTACAAAGACGTTTTTGGGAGAAACATTCACATAATTACCGATATTTATCTTGCGTGCATGTTATGTAGCTATATCCTTCCTAGATTGCAGCCCAATCAAGTGTGGAAATAAGAAGCATGAAGAGCTGTACAGTGTGGCTCTTGATAGCCAGCCGCTGAGTTCTCATTGGTAGCTGTGGCGGCTTATGGCTACTCTAAGCCCCTAGAACGTGTGGCATACCCAACCTCCATGAGCAGGGAGTAAGAGAAACATTGTGTGTGGTTCTGAATGTGGGTAGAAGAGAAAACGTTCAGAGCTTGCTGGAAAAGGTTGCTTGTAGGACACTGGGGAGTTGGCTGAATGTTGTTCAGGGACCAGGACTGCATGCATGCATGCCTAATTCCCATCTGCTCAGCCTGTGAAAGGTGCCACAAGTCTCCAACACACTCTCTTAACAAGGGAATTAGAGCCTAGTCTGTACAGGATGTAGAATGTGATGGTGGAGTTCTGGGGTGATAGAGCATGCTGCATCACTTCAAGTTGTAGAGACACTGTTATCAGATTTGCTTCTTCCCTCTACATAAAACACAGAAAGGGATGGACAAACCTGTCAACACTGATTTCTCCCAGTTCCTCATTACTACAGTCTTCAATTTGCCACATCAGCCTATGATCTTTTTTAAGTCCTCATGAAAATTCATCATTATTTTATCGTACATTTCCCTAAAATACAGATGTTTGGTACATGATTTTGCCCAATAGGCGCATTTTTCATACTTTTGTAAACTTTGTGTACTTCTATTTATTTTTAAATTTCAAATATAAATTTTCCAAAACTATAATCCAATACAATTAATCAAATAGTTTCCAATAAGCATTCCCTTAGTGATCGACTTCCCTTCTAGCCTCCCATGGTTTCCTCAAATTATCTATTTCTGCTGCATATTATGATTAATCTATTCCTTCTTTTTCTCCACCTTATTGTCCAAGTAGCTTTTACTGCTGACCTTACTGCAAACCAACTAGAATTTTAACATGTTTACAATAACTTTTCAGGTAATCTACAGTTTCCAGTCCTCCTTGTTTCATCTTGTTCTCTGATTTGACTACTTAAGCTTGCTAATTCGGCATAATCCATCTATTTCATCTGACACTCCTCTTTTATAAGTACTGCTTCCTCCCACCATTTTGGGGTATATAACACTCTCACTGCATTAGTCACATACAATAAAACAAAACAAAAACCACCATTGTGTACCTCTAATGCCTCTCCATTGTGGGTGGGTGGTACTATTTTGGCACCCTAAGCATCAATGCTGAACACTGGAAATAGAGAGAATGGTTTGGTACTTAGGGAGGAGGAGATTTTGATTTAAAGGAAACGGATGGTGAACAGCTCAGGTGGCGTTATTGTGTTTACAGGAAAAGAGTGGAGCTGCCCGGCTCTGTAATCATCACACTGCCTAGGACACCTTCCCCGCCTCTGGCTCACTTACATGGCGACATACCAAGGCCAGCATAATGGTGATGGTAACAATGCAGCCAAGAACAACCAGCCAGCCAAAATATTCCTAATAGCAAGCTGACAAATATTCCCAAAGCAGCTTGGAGGGAGGGCTTCCTGCCAAAGGGAGTCATCTCTGCCTCAAAGCCTCCTCCTGCTTGCCAGATCCAAACAGACTTTTAGCACAACTCAGAGGAGATGCTACAAAAGCTTATGCTGTCCAACCTTCTGCTCCACAGGCAAAAATATCCTACAACAGAGCTTTGTAGAGTTTCTTCCTCTTCTTAAATTAATAAAGTTGGGACAGGTACAAGTAGCATCATTAATGTAAGAAGAGCCTGCTGCATCAGTCCAAAGGCCCCCCTAGCTCAGCATCCTTTTCTCACAGTGGCTAACCAGATGCCTCTTTTGGGAAGCCCAAACACAAGATTTGAGAAGAAGAGCACCGGCTACCCCATAGTTTCTAGCAACTGATATTCAGAAGCATTAATGTCTCCAACGGTGGAAGCAGAGTGTAGCCATTGCGCCTAGTAGCTATTGATTGCTTTATCCTGTGTGTGATCCCAAGTGCTCCTGTTCAATATTCCAGCCAGTCACCCATGCCTTCTTTCAAGAAACAACATGTCCCATGTCCCTCCATGCCTCCATGCAATGGCATTCACCTGAGAGGTGCTGGAACCCACCTGAGAGGTGCAGGAACTGAGTTCTGGAAAGTTCCCCCTGAAAACCCCCCTGCCTTTGTTGTCTCTTAACCATTAGGTCCAGTCGTGACCAACTCTGGGGTTGCGGCACTCATCTTGTTTTATTGGCCGAGGACGCCAGTGTACAGCTTCCGGGTCCTGTGGCCAGCATAACAAAGCCACTTCTGGCGAACCAGAGCAGCACACAGAAACGCCATTTACCTTCCCACCGGAGCAGTACCAATTTATCTACTTGCACTTTGACATGCTTTCGAACTGCTAGGTTGCTAGGTTGACAGGAGCAGGGACTGAGCAACGGGAGCTCACCCCGTCACGGGGATTCGAACCGCCGACCTTCTGATCGGCAAGTCCTAGGCTCTGTGGTTTAACCCACAGTGCCACCTGTGTCCCTTGTTGTCTCTTACTGCTCTTGTATTCCTCATTGTCTGTTTACTAGCTACAGTGGTACTTTCATGCTGCAAGTGCCCTTGTTGGAAGTTCCTCTCAACCTGTCATGCCCCCTTTTAGGATATTCCAGTCACTCCCTCTCTTCTTGGGGAAGTCCATGTTCACTGAGCATGTTCAGTTCTCAATCAGCTGCTTTGGGTTCCCCCATTTAGGATTTTTCATCATCGTCGTCATCACCACCATCAATATTTCACACTTATGTCCCATCTTCCCTCCAAGGAGCTCAAGGTAGCATGCACGGTTCTCTTCCTCCCCATTTTATCCTCACAACAGCCCTGAGAAGTTGGCCAGACTGAGAGACAGTGTTTGCTAATGGACCCTTGTTTGCTAATGTGCCATGTTCACCTATTGGGTTTCATGGCTGAGCAGGGATTTTATACTCTGGTCTACTAGGTCCTAGTCCAGCACCCTAACCACTTCAGCATGCTACACCACCACCATTATTTTAGTACTCCCCACATGTATATCCTTCTTTTCCTCCAAGAATCCTTCTGAAATCTGTTCCAAGCTCTTTGCTACTTGCAAGGTTCTGAAGCAGAAAGCATATAAACAAGGTCCGGCTGGTGGGCTCCCTAACATAGCCTACAACACTTGGTGCAAGCAAACCTTCTCCTCTCTCTAATAATTAACTATTTAAAATTCCTGCAGCGCTAATCGCAGTGGCAGGAAGGCCTGTGTTCTCATTACCCAGAATCAATTCCTGTTGAATATTCACCTCCAGGGGTGGATGCAGACGGAATGAGCTGATGATTCTTCCCCTCACTCTGCCAAAGCTAATGAGTAGCTGAGGCTGCCACCGTGGCGAAGTCACTCTCCCATAATCAGTCAACATAACAAGAAGCAGCACCTTCCAGGGACACGGGGGGGGGGGGTTCTACATAAATATACATAGACAGTGAGTCAGGCCAATGGACACCCCATCTCAATGAGGCACACATGGCTGGGAGCAGATGGAAAAACCCAGGGCCCTGGAATTGGTTTAGGAGTCTGAGAGGTGCCTCCAGCTCACTCAAAGGAGTCCCGATGGAGACTCAAAAGGAATACTATGTGGTTAAGAAATGCTTTTCAAACTCACTTGCACAACCTAGCAGAGAATACTAAGTGGGCTCCTGTAGCAGAACATGCATGCACTTTCTTGAATCCTGGTGAAGTTCACAGAATCATAGAGTTGGAGGGGGCCCATTAAGTATTCACTGCAGAAAATCCAGAGCTAAAGTATCTCCACCAGATAACTGTCTGCAGGGGCAATGCTAGATATATGTGGAGGGATGTACATGTGTATATTTATTTTATCTATTTCTGCATATGTGTGTCCAGTACTGTGTCCAGTTCTAGGCATCACAGTTTAAGAAGGATATTGACAAGTTGGAACGTATGAAGAGGAGAACAAGCAAGATGCTCAAGGGAAAACCAAGCCTTAAGCAGAACGGTGGAGGCAGGTGGCTTTGTTTAGCCTGGAAAAGAGAAGACTGAAAGGTGATATGAGAGGCATCTTCAAATTTTATGGGACTGATCTGGCTTGCAGGTTATGGGTTCACCAGCTCTGGTGTCTGGAGTGATATCCTGATTCAGGAAGCCTTGATGTGAATGCTGTTTGCCTCAGTCATGAACTTTCCTGATAAGTCTCAGGTAAGACCCTGTATCTCAAGCTCAGTTTTCACCACCATCTGCAGTATAGGATTTGAATACTGTAGAAATGCTCTTCAGGGTCACTACAAAGATTACAAAACAATGTATATTGGATTGCAGCTCCTGGTATCCCTGACCATTGGCCATTCTGGCTAAGGCTGATGGGAACTGAATTCTAGCTACATGTGGAGGGCTCAGGTTCCTGCTCCCTAGTGCAAATGATGATCATTAGCTTTCAAGGGCTGGGTTCGAGTACACACAGACTTGGGAAAGAGCTCCCATTGAACTCAGTGGGGCTGACTTCTAAGTAGACATATACAAGACTGTGATGTGGACGTTAAATCCTTGCATGGTGGATGTATGTGGTGGATTTGTCTTGTACTCATGTGCAACTGTGAAAAGCTGAATGAGGAACCTATTTCCCCTAAACTTGTTTCTGCTCCAGTTAGAAGAGTAAATGGCAAATACTTTATAAAGCACACCAGTGTTTCAGGTTAATTGTGCCCTCAGAAAATGTCTGGAGCGATGTTCTCGTCTGCATGAGGAGATGCTCTAACCTTTGAGACAAAGGAAAATTCTTCCACTTCAGACTCTTTCTCTGAGCAGGCTTATTAGATAATGCAAAGCATTATCTATAAATGTTAAGTTACTAGAAGCCCTCTGCAGTAGCAGTTGCTGGCCTTTTGGGATGGTTGGGCTACAGTACTATCAGCAGCTGTCCAGCAGGCAGAAATCCAATAGGTGAAGTTTTCCCCATTCCCTTGCTGTTGTTTTTCTGCCAGACGTGCAGCTGTTTGAAGTATCCTGGCATCAACAAACTTTGTGCCTGTAAAAAAACATAATTTTAAACATTTTGCTAAAATAAAAAATAGCATCTTGATACCAGGATATCCCTGCAATTTCTGTGTTTCACTGAGTCTTATTTGAAATGCCACCATTGTGAAGACTGGACATGCAATAGTTGAGAGATTCAGGACAGCTGTCTGGTGCTTTAACAAAAAGAGATGAAGAAAACTTACATCAAACTTATACAAAATCTAAGTAGATCTTAAATGTGGCAGCCTACATTCTGTATGCAGAGGAATCAGCTGCTGGATCTTATGTGGTTTCTTCATGCACTTTTGCAAAATGCAGCCTTAGGTTTACAGAGGACAGTCCTCTATTTGAATGTCTCCTTTATTTCAAGGGCTGTCCAGTCCACTTTAAAGTGAAAGAACCATAAGAAGGGCAAGCAAAGCAGTGTAGTGTAGTGGTTAGAGTGTTGGACTAGGATGTGTAAGAATAGGGTTGTAATCCTCACCCAGCCAAGAAGCTCACTGGATGAGCTTGGGCCAGTCACTGTCTCTCATCTTAACCTACCTCACAGGATCATTGTGAGGATAAAAAGGGTGAAGGGAAGAACAATGAGCTCCTAGAGAAGGGACAGCCAACATGGTACCTAAGAGGTGGCCACATTGGCCCCTGCGAAGGATGCAGGCCCAGGCGGGCACAAAAATCATGCCTCTCCATTCTGGTTTGGGTGGCTAGGAGCCTGCCCATCTGTGCACTCCCTGGGCATTCCTCTGCTGCTCTGGGCAGCAGGGCAAGGTTCACCGACTCCTCTGCAAAGGGTGCAAGGGACACGCACACAGATGCATCTCCTTCCCAAGGACTCCAACTCCAGTTGGCATGGCCAATGGTCAGGGATGATGGGCACTGCAGTACAGCAATGTTTGGAGGACACCTAGCAGAAAGGTGAGATATAAATAACACACACATATATACATATGTTCCAAAATACTGTATTTTTCCCTCCCTTTAGCAAAAGTGGCAAGAATGCAGCAAAAGTGCAACCGATGTAAGTGGAGGAGAAGCCCTTTTGATCTTGACAAAGCACTGAGCATAAGTCAGAGATCTTTAGAGTGAAGTGATCCATGTTAAATTACATTGTTCAGAAGCCCATGGTATTGGCGATTGCTACGCCAGCAGCCATAAATACTCAAGCAGACAGTGATGGGCCTAACCAGGAGGTGGGGGGGGGCAAAGAAATGGAGATAAATTAGCATGCAAAATGCAGGCCCTCCCATGGCAGGTGGTAATTAAAGCCCTCCTTGTTGCCTGCCATGGAAAGAGAGGAAGAACTGACTTTAGCGAAGGTGCTTCGTACACCCCCTCCCCAATCTTTGCAGAAAGTCAAAGACTTGGTAGCTATGGAGCTGTGAGCATGTCACCTGGGTGACATTGTGAGATTAGTCAGTCCTGGCTAGACACAAGGGGTGCACTGTCCAGCAGTTGAGGGAGATAAGTGAATGTCATTTCCAATCAGGTCTCCCCTGGACAAGCCGCAGGACAGCAGGAAAATGAGAACTGGCAACCACCTTCTCCTGAGGCTGAAACAAACCCATTTCTTCTCCTTACCGGCAATTAGGCAAAGGAATTAGGCTGACATCTTTCTAGCAGCCAGCTGCCATCCAAGTTGTTGAAGGATGGGGTAGAAGGAGGAGAGAAAATACCCCCCCCCCCCCGACATTTAATATGGCCTTACGAAAGAAGGCATGGAGACCTGGCAGCGGTCATATAATTTTTCAGGACATGAAGACGTTGCCTACAACTTTAAGAAATCCCAGGTCCAATTCCCCAGGAGTTTGACAAAGTGGAACCTCAAATTTGCTGCCGATACTAGGTTCATTCCACCATTAATAGGATTTATTAATTTTTTGTAGACAATGCAAATTTCCTAACGGTTATTTAGAACACTTGATGTGTCGATTTGCAAGATTTGATTATGTTTAACAGCCTAGAAGCCAGACTCTTTTAAGGTCCAGGGAAGGGGAACCTTCAGCCCTGTAGTTGTGGCTGGACTCCAACTCACATCAGTCTCAGCCAGCAGGTCAAAAAGTAAGATGATGGGAGTTGTAGATCAACAACATATGAAGAACCATATGTTCCCCACTCTGGTTCATAGAACTATGGTACAGCAACTGGGCACTGCCTTCTAATGACATAAGATAGGGATAACCAACATGGTGCCCTCCAGATATGATTGGACTCCAGTTCCTATCAGCCCCAGCCAGCATGACCAATGGTCTGAGTGGAAGGGAGCTGGAGTCCGTCAACATCTAGAAGGTACCACAGTAGCTCCCCTTGATCTATGTCTGGTTGGGCTTCCACATTATACATTTAAAGCACATCCAACACATATTTAAAATGCACAAACATCATCAAAATAATCCAGTGCATTGTAGTCTGCTAAGGGGCTGCTCTATGAGAAGGAAACTACAGTCCCAGGATTCTCTTTTTTTGCGGGGGGGGGGGGTCATGTGCTTTAAATGTGCAATGGATGTGCTTTAAATGAGTAGTGTGAATCTGCCCTATGACACGGTTATAGATCTGTTCAAGCATCCATCTGACTTAGCACTCTGTCTCTAGCCATAGCCAACTAGATGGCTTTGGGAACCCAAAAGCCAAGCAAGAGAGCAACTCTCAGCCTCTGTTTCTTGCCCCAGCATCTGATACTCAGAAGAATATTGCATCTGAATTTGGAACTTGTATATCATTGTCATGGCTAATAACTACTGACAAAACCAAGATGTTACCTAATCATCTAAGTTAGAGGTAGGGATGAATTAATCTGTCAATTCTGGTTCCTCTCTGTTTCTTGTTTTTCACATCTGAACTCCAGATCACCACACTTCTGCATCAGTTTTGATGTCTCAGTAAGAAAACGTACTTGCATTTTAATGCAAATTTATCCTATGATACACATTTTTGTATGACATTTCCCCTAACCCTACTCATTTTTGTACATTGTTTGGTGTAATATGTGCAATTCTGTGCACAATTCTCCCATCTTTCTCTCTGTGTGTGGGTGGGTGAACATCTCTCTCTGTGTGTGAAGTCACATTTTGAGAAAATGCGTTTAAATGATTTGACATATAGCAATCTACCATGGATGCTTTAGCTGAGATTCTAGCATTGCAAGGGGGTTGGACTAAATGACCCCAGGGTACATTCCAACTCTACAATTATATGAATCTAAGTGTGTGTGTGTGTGTGTGTGTGTGTGTGTGTGTGTGTGTGTTTAAAGGATAGCTACACTTTGCTTCAAATCCTGCATTCGGAAGAGCAAACTGGGCAGGTTTGCATCAAAATGCAAGCCAAGCAAAAATATCCTCCATTCCTAGCTAGGGGGCATCACAATCTCTCATATATTGCATAGGTGACATGTGGGTAAACCCCCAAAACATTTCTGAAAAATGTCTTTTTTAAAAAAAAAGAAAAGAAAGAAGTAGTATATTTTGTATGACCTTGTGCATTTTACCTTTCTTTTAAATACTTCCTCGGCTGGGGAGGGCAAGAATATATATATTTTCTTCATTCCACAACAACCACATTTAAATGCCACCCCAAAATACATTAAATGTTATTGCTGTATTATACTCTCAGCTGTTATACTTAACAAAATACAGCTGTGTCCGTGGCATTCCTGTCCCCAGTGGCACTGCATGCATATCAATGCAAAGAAGCCTGAATAAAAATTCAAGGTGGGCAAACTCTCTTGGCCTTGCTCTAAATGCATTCCAAAATGAAAGGGTATTTGATTTCAATATGAAGTTATTGGGTGTGCACTTCAATAAAAACAGAGAAAGAGCAAAGATGAAGATGAAGAAGGAGACGAGGGTAAAGCATGTGTTTCCAGATCACGTGTGTGTGTGTGTGTGTGTGTGTGTGTGTGTGAGAGAGAGAGAGAGAGAGAGAGAGAGAGAGAGAGAGAAAGCACATCCAATACAGGCAATAATGGGAATTTTTTTTAAAAAAAAAAAAACCTGCTCAATCCCACAGCTTGTCTGTTCCCTGGAATTACTGTCCTTTTCATTATTTTTTAAAACACATGAGGCAAATTGCAATTATTTGTTCTATTACAGACATCAACCAATATTTCAAGAAACAGTAGTGTATCTGCAGTGCATGTGCATAGATAATCGTGCAGAATAAAGTTGAGGATGGCCCCGGAAAGCTTCACTTCCAGTTTGCAAAGAATGTCTCAAGAACAGATGAGTTAAAATGATTTGACATGTGCTGGAGCTTCAAAAACCAAAGAGACCCTGGGGCGTAGTTTCTGCAGTTCACCAGGACTGGTTTCCTTGGGCTCCCACTCAAAGAATCAGTTAGTGTAGCTCACTTGTCCCATAAATGATTTAGCCACCCACCCAGTCAGGGCAGGGACCTTTTCCTTGTTACTCAAACCAGGTGGAAGCTGCTTCTCTGTAAGCAACTCCTGCATGGCAGGGATGATGTTTAAATGGGACAGTCATAAGGACACATGCGGCAAATGTGTGCAGGTTCTGACTGCTAGCTGGTGAAATTTCCCCTTCCATCGGCTTAATGCATTGTACGATGGACCCCTTCTTTAATCTAAGCATTTCATATCCCTTGGGAAGGTTGCTAGACCCCACCATGTCGACACCTGTACAACATGCAGTTATTTCATCTTTCTCATTAACCAGGGGATTTTCTCTCAACTGTGCCCCACTTTCCCCCTGCCAATGGTTGCACATACAGTATGCACCATAATGCCACTCCTCCCCCAATTCTTCCACCCTCCCAACCCTTCAGAGCTGCTTCTGGCCCCACCTCCAGCCTGCTCCCACTCCTCTTCATTACCACAAAACCAATTGTTGTCTCCTTGTACATTTCCTGCCTTCCTTCTTTCAGACGATAGAAGATTTAGCTGCCAGCTACACACAGGTGATCAAAATAAGGTTACAAATGCCTCTGGGACATGCTGCCCTTCCAAGAAAATAAAAAAGATGTATCCCTCTATGAGGCCATGAGACATGGGAGCCAACTCCTAGGGCTGAGGTCCCTTCAGGGGCCCCAATAAAATATGTGAAGGGGGCAGCTCACCACCCAAACCTGATGGACATTGCCATTCAAATGGTGTGGGTGTGCTGTGCCTTGTGATCAATTATCTGGGGTGGGGCTTACCCACAAAAAATATTTTATTCAAGTTGATACCCCTGTCATGTAGACAGCAATCTTTCTTCCTCATGTAGTATTCCTGGGCCCATGGGGCTTATTTACAAACATCCCCCCCCCCGACACAAATAACATGGAAATGAGTGTTAAAATTGCAATACATGCTGCCATATTTCTGGAAGAGGCTTTTATATCATGTGAAAGCTCAAGTACAATGCAAAAATCAACAATTAGGGAAATGGAACAAACTGCCATGTGAACGCAGCCCTAAGCTTGTACTCGTAATGCTTTGAATTATGGATTAGCATTATGTCTGAATCAGCTCACTACTGATGAGTGAACTGGAAATCCAGCAGCCAACATTGCTCATCACCTTCCAATGGCTTGTCAGGATGGAGGGAGAAAAAGAAGAACCACTGACACCTGAAGGCGGTCTAGTTTCTGAAAATCAGAGTAGTGCTGGGGGGGAAATAAATGGATCTAGCACCCAATGGAACAGACCGCTCAAGCCCTTTCCATAATTCCAAGCAACCATCAATATTTACATTAAGTGTCTCAAATAAAGATTGAACTTGGATTTAGTGGGGACTATTACCGTGCTTTAATAAAACAGCAATTGATTATTAAACATATTTACTGAAGTTATGGAAAACAGGCTCAAAAGAGCAAAGAGAATTGGGTCCAGAGGCTAAGGCATTAACTACATAGAGTTACATTAGCGAAATTATCTGCATGTCATTAGAAATCATTTTAGAAAAGGCATTAGCGTGATTCAGAAGGTGAGAAGAGACATGAATATTCATGGTACTTGGGTAAAAGGTCGTATTTCACTTATATATTTCAGAACAGGCACAACTGCATGACGGGAATGCCTGCCAAGTGCTGGCCAAGGATAGGAACCAAGAAAGGACATCTACATGTGAGGTTTGCAGTATGGTTCTCTTCCTCACAATTCATGTGTGGTCCCTGAGACCTCCTCATCTGGCCCACAGCAAGTGGCCCCTCCTTTCTTGCCTTTCACAAGAACATATGAACATGAGAAGAGGCTGCCCAATGGCACACCTAGTCCAACAAGCTGTTCTCACAGTTGACAACTAGATGCCCCAATAAGAAGCCCTCAAGGAGGACCTGAGTGCAATAACTCTCTCCCAATAAGAAGCGCCTGCTAAATCAGGCCAATGACTCACCAAACCCAGCCCACTATCCTGTTCTCACAGTAGCCAACCAAATAACCATGACAAGCCCATAAGCAGGAACCAATCACAATGACATTCTCCTCTCATGTAGTTTCTATAAACTCTCATTCAGAATCATTACTGCCTCTGACCATGGAAACAAAGCAAAGTGATTGTGATTAGTAGTCATTGATGATGATGATGATGATGATGATAATTTTATTATTTATACCCCTGCCACCTGGTTGGGTTTCTCCAGCCACTCTGGGCAGCTTACAGCACATAAAAAAATTGTAAAACACAGGGCGGGCGCCACTATCAAGAAGGCTTTCTGCCTGGTTCTCTGTAACCTCACTTCTCACAGTGAGGGAATTGCCAGAAGGCCCTTGGAGCTGGACCTCAGTATCTGGGCAGAACGATGGGGGTGGAGGCCATTCAAGTATACTGGGCCAACCCATTTAGGGCTTTAAAGGTCAGCACCAACACTTTGAACAGTGCTCAAAAATGTACTGGGAGCCAATGTAGGTCTTTCAGGACTGGTGTTATATGGTCTCGGTGGCCACTCCCAGTCACCAGTATAGCTGCCTCATTCTGGATTAGTTGTAGTTTCCGAGAGAGCGCAATGCAGAAGTTTAAGTGGGAGATAACCAGAGCATGCACCACTCTGTCAAGACAGTCAGCAGGCAGGTAGGGTCTCAGCCTGTGTACCAGATGGAGCTGGCAGATAGCTGTTCTAGACTCAGAATTGACCTGCACCTCCATGGACAGCTGTGAGTCCAAAATGACTCCCAGGCTGCGCACCTGGTTCTTCAGAGGCACAGTTACCCAATTCAGGACCAGGCAGTACCCCACACCTGCCCAACCCCTATCCCCCCAAACCGGGCTTCTGTCTTGTCAGGATTCAACCTCAATCCATTAGCCACCATCCATCCTCCAGCTGCCTCCAGACACTCACACAGGACATTCACCACCTTCTCTGGTTCTGATTTAAAAGAAATGTAGAGCTGGGTATCACCTGCATACTGATGAACACCCAGTCCAAACCCCCTGATGATCTCTCCCAGCAGCTTCATATAGATGTTTAAAAGCATAGAGGAAAAGACAAAGCCCTGAGGCACCCTTCAAGTGAGAGCCCAGGGGTCTGAACAGTCATCCCCCAACACCACTTTCTGGACACGGCCCAGGAGAAAGGAGCGGAACCACTGTATGACAGTGCCCCCAGCTCCCAGCCCCTCAAGACGGTCCAGAAGGATGTCATATAAAAGGATCATGATATAAAAGGCAGCTGAGAGATCCAGCAGAACTAGGAAATAGCTTTCACCTTTGTCCCTAGCTGGCTGGAGATCATCGACCAGCGCGACCAACGAAGTTTCAGTTCCATGATGAGACATGGATCCAAATTGGAAAGGATCTGAATGGTCCACATCATCCAGGTATGCCTGGAGTTGTTCAGCAACCACCCACTCAATCACCTTTAATTGGCAATATTGGCCAGGTCCAAAGATGGTTTTTTAAGAATTGGTTTAAAAACTGCCTCTTTCAGCAGGTATAGTAAGGCTTCCTCACAGAGAGAAGTATTCACCATCCCATGGAGTCAATCAGCCAGCCCTTCCCGGCTCACTTTTATGAACCAGGGTGGGCAAGGACCAAGGAGACAGGTGGTCGGTTTCACTTGTCCAAGCAGCCTGTTGACATCCTCAGAGGTAACTCTTAAAAAATTCTCACTTGGTACCTAACACCTACATTCATGCCATTCTGACAATATATTTTCTTTCCCCAGGCCTCAAAATACAGTTGAGTTGTGTGCGCATGTGTGTGTTGAATGCTGCTATGATTTAACATTTTTTTTAGTGTTCTGCAGTTCTGTTCTTTATATGTGATTTTATTGTTTTATCTATTTTATCTGACACGTTAGCCTCCTTGGAGGCAGCAATGCTGAAGGGCAGGCTACAATTTTTTAAGATGAACAAAAGAGCAACAGACGTATTGGCAAAAGCTTTGGCAGGACTCAAACCAGATGCCCTGCCCTGTGGGTCAGACACTGTCCCCTGCATGACTGACCAAAGGATGGAACTTCGGGTCATTGCGGCAGAGATTGCCACAGCAGTTCTTAATTCCCCCCAAACTGGGAAGTCATTCTGTTATATGCATTCATGCATATAGTGCATATCAGCAGAGGGAAGTGATTCATTAGGTGGAATGGCCCTGCTGGTCTCAGTTTGCCCCAAACCAGCCCCCAGCTACTTGCCTTCTTATGTCCAACAAATCAAGTTGGTAGAGCTACATGTCAGCTTCCTCCTCCTTGGTCTTAGTATTGCCCTTATAAAACTCAGCAGGGATGAGAATGAACCTGTCATTGGCTCCATCTCTATCTAGTGTTAGTCTCCCTGCCTTCTACCCAAACATCTTTTTAGAACCCACCTTATCTTGTGATTGTAAGTTGTTTAGAATGGTTTTTAATGCTGTGTTTTAATGTTGTAAACCACCCTGGGACCTTACTATTTCTCATCATCATACCAGTCCCAATGACCAGCAGGAAGCACTGGCATTTTAGATTCCTGGACTCAGTTACTGAAGGCTTTGGTTTCAGTTAGATCAAGGAATGGACTCCCCCCCCTCCCAGTTGTTGCTAGAAAGCAGCTCCCATCATCCTTGATCACAAGCAGTGCTGGTTGGGACTGAGGGCCACACAGGTCCTCCCTCCCTGTCCAGCAGACAGAAGATACCACAGCTGTCCACCAGGGAGGATCATAAGGCTAAGCTTTCATTAGATCAGTGTTTCCCAACCGGTGTTCCGCGGCACACTAGTGTGCCGCGACACGTTGCCTCGTGTGCCGCTTGGGAAACACTGCTCTAAGCGAGAGGGGACTCTGCTCAGGCTGCATCCGCCGTGCGCGAGGGAGGCGCTTCCTCTCGTGAGGGAGGCGAGAAGAAGGGAGGCGGGGCCGAGCAGGCGGATTGGCCCGGCGGCGGCCGTGACGTCACCCTGCGCGCGGCGGCAGATTCGAAACTCCTCAGGCGCAGGCGCGGCTGGAGCAGGAAGGCCGCTCTGCTTGAGAGGAAAGAGAGGGAGCCGCCGCCGCCGGGATGAAGAACACCGTTCTGCGGAGCACCGTGAAGAAGCTGCTGAGCAAGCACAAGCCGCACTTGCCTCAGGGTCTTACTGCCCACCCGCCTCTGTTTCCTTGCTGTGCTTGCTCAAACGGAACAAAGAGCAGGGAAAGCCCCTCCCCTCCAGGCAAGCAGGCAGGAGGGAGAGAGAGAGAGAGAGAGAGAGAGCGCGTGCGAGCTGGCTGGCTTGGGTGAGTAGGTGAGGGAAAACTTTTGCCTTCCTTTCCTCCCTCCCCGTTATACCCCTCTCCTGCATTCTTAGCCAGCTGCTTCTCTGCACACCCCTCTCGTGCTCCTTGTCCGTTCTGTGTTTTTCCTTCCCTCCCCACTTAAAATGTGGTTTAAAAGCATGGATCCACATGGATCCTCAGGATCTTTGCATTGGGTCACCCCAAATTCACCAACAGATCACATAGCATGTCCATGGCTACAGCTTGCCCTCCAAAAATCACGCACCCACTGTTGCCTGGGGCTGCAGTGGTGCAAAAATGTGGTTACAAAACATGGATCCACATGGATCCTCAGGATCTTTGCATTGGGTCACCCCAAATTCACCATCAGATCACATAGCATGTCCATGGCTACAGCCTGCCCCCCCAAAATCACACACCCACTGTTGCCTGGGGCTGCAATGGTGCAAAAACGTGGTTACAAAACATGGATCCACAGGGATTCTCAGGATTTTTGCATTGGGTCACCCCAAATTCACCATCAGATCACATGTCTGTGGCCACAGCATGAAGCACAAAAATGATACATCATTAATATTCACTGCCCACGGCGGCAGCCAATCGGCTGCCGCAAAGGGCGGGCCCTCACAGGTTCACTGAATAAAGTATTTTATAATTTTTCATATTTCTGTTTACTTACTATTTCATAATAAAGTAATTATAAAATACTTTATTTGTGTTTATTTGATTCCCATTAAAGAGAGTTACTTTATATATAGTCAATATAGGCACAGAGTTAATTTTTTAAACATTTTCTAATGGTGGTGTGCCTCGAGATTTTTTTCATGAAACAAGTGTGCCTTTGCCCAAAAAAGGTTGGGAAACACTGCATTAGATCATTCTTAGCTACAGGTTTTGTATGGACTAACAATGCATCCAAATTTAATATAATTTCAACTCCATTGATTCCAGTGGTAGAGATCTCCCTTAGATCAATAGAGGTGGCATTCAACTAGGTTCTGAAGAAGAAGAAGAGTTTGGATTTGATATCCCACTTTATCACTACCTGAAGGAGTCTCAAAGCGGCTAACATTCTCCTTTCCCTTCCTCCCCCACAACAAACACTCTAGGAGGTGAGTGGGGCTGAGAGACTTCAAAGAAGTGTGACTGGCCCAAGGTCACCCAGCAGCTGCATGTGGAGGAGTGGAGACGCGAACCCGGTTCCCCAGATTACGAGTCTATCGCTCTTAACCACTACACCACACTGGCTCTCATTAATGCAGACCCATTAATGAGCATGACTAAGTTTGGTCCATTCATCTAAATGAATTGTGTGGATTGTGCTTTTCCCATGTTTCTTTCCAGTCCACTCAAGTAATCTTTCCCCCGGGGCTGCGTAACTTGAGAGCTGACTCTTATCCAGAACAAGTGGTTGGCTGTTAGCAACATGTGGGCTTGACCTTTACTCATTTCCTCCCACACCTACCAGAACAGGTGCATTCCGGAGACTCATGCACTTGTTTGCAGAAGATGACTTTTGGTGCTGCATGATGGAGTGAGAAACTTTCCCTAGCAAGAGACTGTTTTGTGTTCTGCCAGAGCTGCCAGAGGGAAGGTGACAGATAGGGTACCAGAGAGCTCTCCGTTTACCTCTGCTGCCTGGCTGACTGCAGCTGGGATGAAGATAATCTATGAGCGGGTCTTGAGCATCACCACTGCACTCTGCTCTGTATAAATCAAGAGGGCGAAAAGCTTAGTGAAAACAATGCTCTGGATGCTTTCCTTCTTCACACCTGCCGTGCTATCCATCTGGCTCTGAAGGTCATTCAAAGTAAGGGGATAATTGCCAAGGTGGGGATGGCTCCATCATTTTCAGAGCAAAAAGAAGCAAAGCACAGCTACACAGGAAAAGGCAGCAAGCAGCAGAACAGCTAGACCTAGTCAAAGTTAGCCTATTTGAGTCCTTTTGGGCAGGCTGTGCCTTCAGCCCTTCATTCTTGAGCTTGTTTGGAGGTTCTAGCAGGGGAGCGCAGCTATCGTATACCCTTGACCGAAGAACGGTACACTCCTTCTATCTGGGATGGTCGTCCTCTTCCACCGAGCGCGCAGCTTTGGGAGGGACGCACATGGAGCGGTGAGGGAGGAAGGGGACACCCGCCTAGCCATCCAGATCAGCCGAATCAACCCTGGCGATCAATGGGGTGACAGATGTCGCAGCCAGATCGCCCTCACATCCTCAGCCCTTCATTCTTGCCTTCCTAAGGGTGGCTCTCTGCAGTTACTGAGAGGTAAGAAGAAGGCACTTTGTACATGCTCAAAGAAAAATATTCCACTATGGTGAATTTCAAAAGCACTGTTGAGTTCATCACCTATGGACAACATAAGCTTTTGAGGTCTGGTGGTTGCAGACATGATGAAGCAAAGTTCAGCTTGGCAGAGTTTATAGCCTGGCTGTTGAAGTTGGCATGCTCATCTTATCACTGAATCTTCCTGATACCCATGCTTTGTATATATTTGCATCCACACAATAGTATTTCAGTAGTCTCTTGTGCACAAATACAGCTACATTTAGGCACAAACTATGCAGTTCGTCTGGGAAGTGACCATGGACTTGGGGACTAACAGGCCTTCAATACTCAGGCCCTGTGTAAATATTATGTTCAGCATTTAAATGCCTGGTGGGACTAGAATTAGTGAAACCACACACAGTAGGCCAAATCTTGCTCTACCCACATTGCATGAAGTGGACCTATACACGTATAAATCTTAGTTTCTTTATCCAGTGAAGAATTATTCCTCCCCCCCCCCAAAAAAAGAGCTGGTCTCAGGGCTCCCTATATTATTACTATTAATAATAATTTATTTATTTATATCCAGCCTTTTTCTTTGATGAGATTCATGGCCCCACTGCCTAACCCAGTTTACAATTCAGCCCTTCCCTTGACTTCAAACAAGACCTGCCACGAAAGCAACCTCTGAGGCTGAGTCTCTTCTTAGAAATATCCCTTGCTTCTTTTTTCTGAAAGGGCCATCCTTTGTTCTGGAACATCAAAGCCTCACAAAATGTATTTGGTGTTCTTTATTTCAGGCAACAGGGTTCCAAAATAGCCCTTTAGTGTTGAAATGCTTATTTGGCAACCCCCAAAGAAATATCCTTCACTAGGTAACAGGATAAAAGAGAACCAGACTTGTGGAACAGGTGGGAGTTGGAATGTGATGAGAACCCCTTTTGAGAAACATCACTATCCTTTTTAAATTTCTTTTTGTTTCTTCTCTTGAAATTTCTTGGAGGTTTTGCCTTGGCAAGGACCTCCAATTCAGCTGGAAATTTTTTACTTTGGCCAAAAATTTTCAGCAGCACTAGGTGGCGGTTCCTAGACCCCAAGGCAGTAGAAACATTAACACAGACACCCTAAAGAAGAAAAGGCAGAAGAAGAAGAGCCCGCCCAAAATAGGACTTACAATTATTATTTAAGAGCCGACACGACGTTCTTGACTAACCTAATGCTGTAGGATTGCTACTCCCATCAGCCCCAGCCAGCAGAGACCATAGTCAAGGGTGATGGGAGGTGGAGTCCAGCAATATCTGGAGGGTCAAATGTAACTACCTCTGCTTCTAAGTTCACTGTAAAGTGGAGTGCTCAGATGCAGAAGAGGATAGGCTCCTGTACATTTACTAATTGTGTAGACAATGAAATTCTTCCTTCTGCACAACAATTCCAAGGTGCATGAACCTATTTTCTTTTGCATCTGGCAGCCCTACCATAAAGACAATGCACCTTCCACCCCAAGTATGCTAAGCACTTGCATCACTCCACCATGGTTTGGTAAGCATGTCTTTCATTGTTCCCTGTCAAGAGTATAAAATCCTAAGATAAAAGCACAATCCATGGACTCCCAGGTGAGAAGAGAGCTGGGTTGCCTGCACAAAATATGTCAGAATACCCACAGTTATCAAAAGCATGCCCTCGACCATGTTAGGTGGAGCAGGAAACCACCCAGGAAACTGTAAACTGGAATGCCTCCAAAGAATGGAATCAGCCCCAGCCAAACAACAGGCAAAATGCATTTGGCGCTGGGCTTTTGCCACACTCCTCTCAGCATCCTCTGCATGCACACTGAGGAGCTAGATTCGAGGAGATGCTATTTATCAGCCTAGATGACACAATCGATAATCTCATCCTTCTTCCTGACACTGCCTTGATGGAATACCCAATCAGAGGGCATTTAACAAGCTGCAAGATGCGACTGACAGGAGGAAGAACCTATTCTGCAGCAGAGGTGGGAGAGCCTTGCAACTCCACAGCTGAAATGCCCATCAAATCACAAGCCCTTTCATCTTGCTCGATGCAACATCTTTCCTGCCTCCCTACCTAAAAAAAAAAAAAATCAAATCCCACTTAGATAGAGTCTTTGCCTGGTTTCCTCCCTTTCTGTTCTTTCCCTGGTTCCTTCCCTTGTGTCTTTTGCTCGCCCCCCTCCTTGGCAGATAAACTTTATAATGGTTGTAATTTATCTGCTGCACAACTTAATTAAAGTCAATGCCAAGGAAGAGCTGAGCGAGTAATTGAACCTGTTCCTAGGTAATTCGTGTTACTCCTCTCATGGAAAGGAGCAATCCAAAGTACCAGTTTTTGCCATATGCACAGTGTGCATATGATTCGTTGCTCAGTGCTGTGTGTGTTTGTGTGTGGAGGGAGGCAGTATGTAGAGTGAGGGGGAAACCCAGGCACATTGCACTTATTCCTCATATTTGAGACTGGATGCATTGTATAGCATTATACATTATTGCGAAGGGTTGTAGTTCAGTGGCAGAGCAATCATTTTGGGAAGACTGTTTTAAGATATTGGTGCTAGCGGTCATCTGAACTCTGTTTCAACTTACAAAATGCCTTAGTATAGCCGTTTGGGGAACAACCTGTTTTAGGGCATTGAAGGGGGGGGAGCTGGCGGTGGGGAGAAAGAGAGAGATGCTTGATTTTTCTAACTGTAGAAGGGCTCAGGTTCAATTCCTTGGATTTCCAAGTTTGGCTAAGAATATGCTCTGCCAAAACCCCTGGAGATCCACTGCCAGTCATTGTAGAAAATACTGAGCTAGCTGGACTAATGGTCTGACTCAGTTATAAGGCAGCTTCTTATGTCCTACTAAGATTCCCACAACCTAAATACAAAATGTGGCCTCTTGGCCTGCCCCAGTAATATTTGGCGAGGAGTAGGAGGTACTATGCATTTCATAAACCTTAGAGCTTCATATATGCATGGTGCAGAAGTTGCTGTGGATTCCCGGAGGCTGTTCTGAACCTATTTTTCATCTCCTGGAAACATCATTTAATGCCAGGTGCTGGAATCCTTCCTTTGAACATGCTCCCCCCTCACTGATCAGTAACCAGCCCTATGGCTAATGACTTCCCCCCAGCCCTGTGTGGAGCACATCATTCAGACAGCCAGGGCTGAGTCAGGAGCCTACTCATCCTCTCTCTGGACACTGACTAATCACCACCATTAGATGCAGAATTACAGACAAAGGGTGAAGGCACTGAGAGGAGGACTGACCCGATGTTTAATGCAACTGATGACCAAGTGTCCATCGCAGAGGCAATGCATGGAGAATTCAAATAACCTTTGCAACAAATCCACTTGCAAATCTCTTCCAGCCAGCTGAAGCAAAGGAAGGAAGCCAACTTGTCATACTGAAGATCCCAGTGGAAACATTTAAAGACCCAGCGGAGTCACTGAGTGCCTCAAAACTATGCCTGGAAGGGTGGGATTCAGTCACATATGGGCAAATTTTACCTGCAGCAATTGCATGTTGATTGCCCTCTTAAAAGACAAAGTCCAGCAACTGGAGGAACGTGTAGCTACGCTCCAAAGAATTAGAGAGCTGGAGCTCTTCTTGGAAGCAACAGAGCACACCGTCTCCACCAAGGAGGAGACAGGGGACTCCCCTGAGAAGGAGGCTAGTTCACCAACACAGGAGCCAGATATATGGAGAAACGTGACACAAAGAAGTAGGAAGCCCAGGGTTCGCTCTGATTGTTTAGAAATACACAATCGCTTTGAGGTCCTCTCCCCTAGCATGGAAGACGAAGAGCAGACTCCATTTGAGGATCTCTCCCTCATTACAGTCGATCAGGTATATGAAGACGAGCAGCAAAGTCAGTCCTCAGGGAATGTGCAGGCGACCTTGGAACGGACAGCTCACAGAAGAACCCCGACCAAACCTAAGAGGAGGCGTGTAGTGGTGATAGGTGATTCCCTACTGAGGGGAACAGAAGCAGTGATCTGTGGGCCTGACAAGATGTCTTGGGAAGTGTGCTGTCTCCCCGGGGCTAAGATCCAAGATGTAACTGAACAACTGCAAGGAATCATAAAACCCACTGACAAATACCCCTTCCTCTTGGTTCATGTGGGAACCAATGACACTGCAAGCAATAGCCTCCAGAAGATCAAAAGAGACTATGAGGCTCTGGGCAGGAAATTGAAGCAATTAAATGCACAAATTGTCATCTCATCTGTCCTCCCAGTTGAACGACGTGGCCCAGGGAGAGAGAGAAAAATAGTGGAAGTGAACAGCTGGCTTCGCAAATGGTGTAAACAGGAACGGTTTGGTTTCTTAGATCACGGACTGCAGTTTCTTGAAGATGGACTTCTGGCAAGCGATGGGCTGCACCTCACAACGGTTGGGAGGAATGTTTTTGCCAAAAATCTCAGAAACCTCATCAGGAGGGCTTTAAACTGACTAATGTGGGGGAGGGAGACAGTGCTCCTGAAGGTAGGAGTCTATCAATTGAAGATGATCATCCAAATTTCATAGACCAAATGGAGCAAACAGCACACAGACCTAGTGGTGGGAGGAAAAAATCCTTAAATAAGAGACACAGGGGAATGATTAATGGACTTCAATGTCTGTACACTAATGCGCAAAGCATGGGAAATAAACAAGATGAGCTTGAGCTCTTGGTAACAGCAAACTAAATATGACATAATAGGCATCACTGAAACCTGGTGGGATAAGTCCCATGACTGGAATGTAATAATGGAGGGATACAATCTATTTCAGAGAAACAGACCAGACAAGAAAGGAGGAGGAGTGGTGTTCTATGTCAGGGATGTGTATACCTGTGAAGAGATCCAAGATTTAGAACCTCAAAGCCAAAGTGAGAGCATTTGGGTCAAAATTAAGGGAGAGAAGAATAACAGGGACCTCATTGTGGGAGTTTACTATAGATCCCCAAGCCAAACGGAGGACATAGATGATGCCTTCCTGGAACAGATGGCCAAGCATGCAAAAGGAAGGGAGATAGTAGTAATGGGGGACTTCAATTACCCAGATATTTGCTGGATGTCAAACTCAGCCAAGAGCATAAGGTCAAACAGATTCCTCACTGGCCTTGCAGACAACTTCATTGTCCAGAAAGTGGGAGAAGCAACAAGAGGAACAGCCATTTTAGATCTGGTCCTAACCAATGTTGATGACCTGGTTAGTGGGGTAGAAGTGGAAGGATCATTAGGCGCGAGTGATCATGCTCTTCTGAAGTTTACTATACAGCGGAAAGGAGCAGCCAAGCATACTAGGACTCAATTTCTTGACTTTAAGAAAGCCGACTTCATAAAACTTAGGGAAGTGCTGGGTGAGATCCCATGGACAGTAATACTAAAGGGAAAGGGAGTTCATGATGGCTGGGAGTTTGTTAAGAGGGAGATAGTAAAAGCACAACTTCAGGCAATACCAATGAGACGGAAACATGGAAGGTGCCTAAAGAAGCCAGGGTGGCTATCTAAAGAACTTTTAACTGAGTTAAGATTAAAAAAGGATGTGTACAAAAAATGGAAAAGGGGGGAAACCACCAAAGAGGAATTCAAACAAATAGCCAGCACGTGTAGACACAAAGTCAGAAAAGCTAAAGCACAGAATGAACTCAGGCTTGCTAGAGAGGTTAAAAGCAACAAAAAAGGCTTTTATGGGTATGTTCGTAGCAAAAGGAAGAACAAAGAAACAGTGGGGTCACTCAGAGGAGAAGATGGTGAAATGCAAACAGGGGACACAGAAAGGGTTGAACTCCTCAATGCCTTCTTTGCCTCAGTCTTCTCCGATAAAGAAAACAATGCCCGACCTGAAGAATTTGGAGCAAATGATTCAGCAGAGGAAACACAGCCCAGAATAACTAAGGAGATAGTACAAGAATACTTGGCTAGTTTAGATGTATTCAAGTCTCCAGGGCCAGATGAACTGCATCCAAGAGTATTAAAAGAACTGGCAGATGTGATCTCAGAACCACTGGCAGTCATCTTTGAGAATTCCTGGAGAACAGGCGAAGTCCCGGCAGACTGGAGGAGGGCAAATGTTGTCCCTATTTTCAAAAAGGGGGGGAAAGAGGACCCAAATAATTACCGCCCAGTCAGTCTGACATCAATACCAGGGAAGATTCTGGAGCAGATCATTAAGCAAACAGTCTGTGAGCACCTAGAAAGGAATGCTGTGATCACCAATAGTCAGCATGGATTTCTGAAAAATAAGTCATGTCAGACTAACCTGATCTCGTTTTTTGACAGAATTACAAGCCTGGTAGATGAAGGGAACACAGTGGATGTAGCCTACCTTGATTTCAGCAAGGCATTTGACAAGGTGCCCCATGATATTCTTGTAAAGAAGCTGGTAAAATGTGGTCTTGACTATGCTACCACTCAGTGGATTTGTAACTGGCTGACTGACCGAACCCAAAGGTGCTCATCAATGGTTCCTCTTCATCCTGGAGAAGAGTGACTAGTGGGGTGCCACAGGGTTCTGTCTTGGGGCCGGTCTTATTCAACATCTTTATCAACGACTTGGATGATGGACTCAAGGGCATCCTGATCAAATTTGCAGATGACACCAAACTGGGAGGGGTGGCTAACACCCCAGAGGACAGGATCACACTTCAAAACGACCTTGACAGATTAGAGAACTGGGCCAAAACAAACAAGATGAATTTTAACAGGGAGAAATGTAAAGTATTGCACTTGGGCAAAAAAAATGAGAGGCACAAATACAAGATGGGTGACACCTGGCTTGAGAGCAGTACATGTGAAAAGGATCTAGGAGTCTTGGTTGACCACAAACTTGACATGAGCCAACAGTGTGACGCGGCAGCTAAAAAAGCCAATGCAATTCTGGGCTGCATCAATAGGAGTATAGCATCTAGATCAAGGGAAGTAATAGTGCCACTGTATTCTGCTCTGGTCAGACCTCACCTGGAGTACTGTGTCCAGTTCTGGGCACCACAGTTCAAGAAAGACACTGACAAACTGGAACGTGTCCAGAGGAGGGCAACCAAAATGGTCAAAGGCCTGGAAACGATGCCTTATGAGGAACGGCTAAGGGAGCTGGGCATGTTTAGCCTGGAGAAGAGGAGGTTAAGGGGTGATATGATAGCCATGTTCAAATATATAAAAGGATGTCACATAGAGGAGGGAGAAAGGTTGTTTTCTGCTGCTCCAGAGAAGCGGACACGGAGCAATGGTTCCAAACTACAAGAAAATAGTTTCCACCTAAACATTAGGAAGAACTTCCTGACAGTAAGAGCTGTTCGACAGTGGAATTTGCTGCCAAGGAGTGTGGTGGAGTCTCCTTCTTTGGAGGTCTTTAAGCAGAGGCTTGACAACCATATGTCAGGAGTGCTCTGATGGTGTTTCCTGCTTGGCAGGGGGTTGGACTCGATGGCCCTTGTGGTCTCTTCCAACTCTATGATTCTATGATTCTATGAAATTCAGATTGTGCAATTATAATAACAGGCAAGTAGGTCGATACCAGCACATCTGAAATTGTAGCTTGTGGGCTTACAGCTCCCAGGAATCTTTGGGGGAAGACTTGTCCTTTAAAACATGTGTTGGATGTTCTTTAAATGTCTAATGGGAATCTGCCCAGTTGACTGGGAGGTCTTCGCAACAGACCCACTTCCTCCTAAATGATCTCACTTTTTTGCAACAAGTAAGGTGATGGGAAAATGCACTGAAAGAATAGACAACTCTTGCATGACACAATGTCATCTAACCTCCGCATAAGCAAATCAGAATGAATGCTCAATGAGCAGATCATCTGGAAGTGTGGAAGTGACCCTTCTTTCTGGAAGGAAATTGGGAAGTAACCGGTGTATATCAGAAGATGGGTGTGAGAAACACTGGAAAGAAAACATTGTGGTGGAAAGGTGTCATTCCTGAATCACTAGAAGTTCCCAGTACCAGTTTCCTACATCTTCAAGTGGCACTATTCACATTTATGTTGATTGACACTATGTGGCCTAGAAGTATGCTTTTGAAAAAGCTGAGATTCTTGGGAATCTACAAAGGCTTCCAGTCCTCTATGAAAACATGGCACTCTGCTTTGCATCATGCAGTAGTGACTGTGTAAGCATCTTTCATTGGGCAGCTGTCAACTCATCACTAAGAGACAGTGGGGAAGCTGTTACAGTCAGTGCTTGGGATTTGGATGGGAGAAGCCTAGGTTCCAAACCCTGCTCAGCTACAAAGCTCACTGAAAAATATGCTTCCAGTCTAACTTGCTTCAGAGAAGCAGAGTGAGAATAAACTAAATAATGCTGCCGAGATCCTTGCAGGAACGATAAGAAGCAAAACAGGACACAATTTTCTGGAACCTCTAGCCCAAGACTTGACTCATCATCTCATTTCAATGTCCATTTATTGCAGCTGGATAAATGTTTTTGAGCTTTAAAATGCAGCAAACAGACTTCGAATTGTCATGGCATGAAGTAAACACGCATTACCACCAGGGGCGTTTTATAGCCAATTGCTTTTCTTTATTTCTTTTAGTTAAAGCAATGCTGTGGAAAACAGAGAAGGATTTGTTGCTCTTCTTGTTTTCCTCTTTCACACAACCTCTGGCCAAATCCTCTCCCAACTCCCCACACTTTCTAAAGCTGCCCAGTCTGACAAATTTCACTATTTGCTGTGCACAGTCAAAGCCTGAGATCACCCTTACTGGATTTCTCTCTTATTTAACAGTTGGTATATTGATCATCAGCTTTGCATCTAGGCTTGTGGTGTCTGTTTGCAAGTCTTTGTGCTTTGCTTTGAAGAACCCAGATCTCTCTCTCTCTCTCTCTCTCTCTCTCTCTCTCTCTCTCTCTCTCACACACACACACACACACACACACACACACACTCTCTTTCACTGGCAACATAATTGTGGCCAATCCATAGCTACAAACACTAAGCTGTGGGAGTTTCACTGCACCTCTAAAAGCTAAGTTGAAAGAAGCAAAAGATGGATTTTTTGCAGCTCTGAAGATCTAATAGCAGAAGATGCACAGGTGTTAATCTGTGAATGGTACACACCTTATACCTCAGTCTACATCAGAGTGAGAAACCTCCAGTCTTTGGGTCAGCTGGATCTCCCCCCACCAGGCCTTGCTATTCATTGCTCAGGACTCTTCTCAGGCCACACCTCCACCACCCAGGCCACGCCCTTCAGCATCACTGCACCACACCCTTGTGGCCTGCCTGAAATCATAGAATCATGGAAATGTAGAATGGGAGGGGGTCATCTATCCAACCCCTGCAATTCAAGAATCTTTCACCCAACGTAGAGCTCAAACCTATGACCCTGGGATTAAGAGTCTCATGCTCTGCCAACTGAGCTATCCAACTGTGACAATATATTTTGCTTTCCTGGATGGAGGATAGAGAAAGGTGTATGTGTGCTTGTAGAAGCCTTTAACTTTTGTGAGCAGCCTATTATACAAATATTATTATTAGTATATGAGTCACATCCTCTGCTCCAGGCAACCTCTTCCACTTCCCACATTTGCCTTAAGCATGAGGCCCTTGGAAGGTTATGATGAGGGAATATGACCCTTGGGTAGAAATATGGTTCCGCTACCTGGTAAGGAAAGAAGTCTCTTCCTTATTGGTGGAGGGGTTTTTTGGGGGGTGGGAGTGGGGGTTAAGTGCCATTGCCAAAGACACTGGAATTGGGGGCCAGAGACTCACAGTGACACTATTAATGACTTCTCCCTACACATATACATTTAAATATAGGAAGTTTTAAAGCTGCATTGAGGACAAACATCGAGAAAAGAAGCCATCTGAGAATCAAAAAATCTAAACAATTCAAACTGGCTATACAAATCCACACGCTCTGCTCAACATTCGGGTGTCCCCTCATCCCAAGTGTTCTTTCCACTAGAGCCCTTCATGTCACCCCCAAGTGCCTGAAATTTGTGTTGCAGACCAAGATTGAGTAGGCACGTCCACATTGTCGGGTTGCAGAAATGACTGATGGTTGGTTTCAAAGGCAATTAAGCTGCAAAAGCAGTATGATAGACCACACCGGAACCTCCTTTCTTATCGGCCATCCTTTATTTTGTGTGCTGCCTTGTACTCCCACCCTGGGCTTTTCTCCCTGAAAATTCATACTGAGTTGCCTTTTCTCCTCCCATCCCCAGAAAATGTTTGCTTCCCTGCAAAGTATGGTTCATGAACTTCCCTTCCTTTGCACCACCCAAGCAATTGCATGTTAGTGCCAAAACTAACATTGCAACATACCAGCATGCCTTGCATTGATGCAGAGCTTTGGTTCAAGTAGCTCAGTACTGTCTACCCTGACTGGGAGTGGCTCTCCCAAGATTTTAGACAGGGTTCTGCCCCAGTCCTCATAGGAGAGTGAAGCTGTCTTCTTCTGCATGCAATGTAGATGCTCTACTGCTGTGGTACTGCCCTTCTCACCACTGCTGTGGTACTGCCCACTTGTCTTCTCTGTTGGACTTCTAAGCGTTTGTTGTTGTTTAGTCATTTAGTCATGTCCAACTCTTCGTGACCCCATGGACCAGAGCACGCCAGGCACTTCTGTCTTCCACTGCCTCCCACAGTTTGGTCAAATTCATGCTGGTAGCTTCGAGAACACTATCCAACCATCTCGTCCTCTGTCGTCCCCTTCTCCTTGTGCCCTCCATCTTTCCCAACATCAGGGTCTTTTCCAGGGAGTCTTCTCTTCTCATGAGGTGGCCAAAGTATTGGAGCCTCAGCTTCAGGATCTGTCCTTCCAGTGAGCACTCAGGGCTGATTTCCTTAAGAATGGATAGGTTTGTTCTTCTTGCAGTCCATGGGACTCTCAAGAGTCTCCCCCAGCACCATAATTCTAATAATTCTAAGTGTTAGAAATTATAAAATAAAAACTATGATGGGTGTGAGGAGAAATATATGCTATTTTCTTTGTGCATATGGAAATTAATAACAGTTGGTATAATTTAAATAGAAATGCAAGACATCTCACTGTGGCAGGGAAGACTGTGTGCTTGCTTAGTCTGTGGTCCAGAAGAAGAGTTTGGATTTGATATCCCGCTTTATCACTACCCTAAGGAGTCTCAAAGTGGCTAACATTCTCCTTTCTCTTCCTCCCCCACAACAAACACTCTGTGAGGTGAGTGGGGCTGAGAGACTTCAAAGAAGTGTGACTAGCCCAAGGTCACCCAGCAGCTGCATGTGGAAGAGCGGAGACGCGAACCCGGTTCACCAGATTACGAGTCTACCACTCTTAACCACTACACCACACTGGCCCTCCAGGAGCTATCTGTGGAAGATCAGCTTCAAGGTCTCCTTTCTCAAGGTCCATTCTCTATAAACTGGGCTTGGGAGGGGCCACCCTTCAAACAGAGGAGAGTCCTCTATAAAACAGGACACATGGCGACCCATTCTGATCCAGCAATGATGCCCATGCACTGCTTGCCTGTTGACATTCATGTTAGCACACGGGCTCAAAATAACTGGCATTCATTGCCAAATTACAGAGCTTATTCTTCCGTTGATTGGCATCAGTATGTTGAACATGAATGGCAGAGACACAAAGCAATCAAGGTTAGAACATGAACCTTTAAGTTTATTAAATCTAAAGAGTTTACTGCACACTTCATTGCTTAATTACAGTGTATTGTTCAAATTAGAAATGCCAGCTGTTTCCTATTTTAAAGGGGCACCTAGAGCAGTTAGGCCAGCATTTCAAATGAGAATGGGATTTAAAATTGGCTCTTTTCTCTTAATTCTTTTGGGGTACGTTGGTTTCTAAAACAGGCATGGGTTGTTGTGGTTTCAATGGTTTCACTTAACTTTCTCAAATCTTAAACTTTTAAATGGTTTTGCTTCTTTTTAATTGTTCTTTTAGGCAATAAAGCAGCCTTTCCCAAGCTTGAGTCCCGAATCACCCAAGACAATATGGGGAGTAGGCAGAGATAATGGGAGTTCCACAAATTCTGGGGGCTCAAGCTTGGGAGAGGCTGCTTTAAAGTCTGAATAAAGGATGGGGGCGACCTTTCACCTCGACATCCAATTCAGAAATAGTTTAAATGATCAGAGATAGGCCACTCTCACACCATACATTTAAAGTACTGTGATACCACTTTGAACAGCTATGGCTTCTCCTGGGAAGTGCAGCTTGTTAATGGTGCTGACGGTTGTTAGGAGTCCCCAATCCCCCTTCCCAGAGCTACAATTCTCAGATGATGGGTTGATTGTTAAACCCACACTGGGAATTGTCATTTTGAGAGCAGAACACAGGTCTCCTAACAGCACCCTTAACAAACCACAGCTCCCATGATTCTTTTTAAGTGGCATCATAGTTCTCTCCAGTGCTTTTTTAAAATAAAATAAAATAATAATTAAAAAATGTTTAGGGGTACTCTCATGTTGACTCAAGAAAATCACCATTTTATAGTTCAAATCAGGAAAAATAAATACAGCAAATGGACAAAAGTACAAAGATTCACAAAATGTTTAGGGGTATGCGTACCCCTGCGTCCCCCCAGGAAAAAAGCACCGGTTCACTCAATGTATGGTGTGAATGTAGCCATGGTCTCAAGTGGAACTTCAGATGTAGTCGCAAATGCCTTTCTACACTCAGTGTTAAATAGTATTGTAGGGCTGGGGAACCTCCGACAAGGGATGGAGGGTGCAGATGCAGCCTTCAGGTCATTCTATCTGCCTTCTGGGACTCACCCATCAGGCCACACCCATTGCAGGTCATCTCAAATTTCAAATTAAAAGTTTGCTCTGGAGTTACGGAGTTGCAGCCAATGCTAGGTCTATGCAGAAGCCCTTGGAGTTAATGGGCATGGCTCAATTAGGGTCATTTATTTCAATGGGTCTACGTGGAGTAGAACTTAGCTAGATACAAGTATTATGGGAGGTGACTTATTATGAGAGCGTGGGAGCGTATGTGCTCTGTTCTGTGAGACTGCAGAGTTCTGCCCTAAAGGCCGTTCTCTTGAAATAAAGGATGCCTGTCAACCTCAGCTGGAATGCCACTAAGATGCAGTGATTGTTAAGAGTGTGCTATTGACTGGAGGCTTAAATGGAACAGAAACACATCCAATATAAGCAAACTGTGCCACTAAATCCATTACAGACTTGCAAATAAATCGTTAATGAATATCCTTTCATGAAAGCCCTTGTTTTTAATTATGTAAAGACTATCTTTTTAAAGGTGAAATTGATTGCCTGTTAGAAGAAAGTGTTGTTCCTTTTGCCACCTGAGCTGGGATGGGGCAAAGCAGCCAGAATCTCAGAATTAGGGTAGCTGTGTGTCCACAGGACAGTTTTGATGGTGTCCTCTATTCAAGGGCTGTCCAGTTAAAGTTGAGGGAAAGCAGGAGCCCTGAAGTTGCTCATCAACAGTTAGCAGCAACTGCTCAGCTGCCTGAACAGGTACAGATGTCACCTGGTGTCTTCCCCATTGTGGAGAGGTGCATTGTATTTTTATTTAAATCATTATAACTATTATAATATGCACATATTATGCAAATTGTTACCTTCCATTGTCCTCGTTCTTTTTGGCAATGCAAATCCGCTTTTTTTGGCAATGCAAAACTGGCCACCTTACCTAGAATTTCCATTCTGAATCATTATGGGTCTCATATAGCTATGACAGCATGGACAGTGCTTGAGGACACAGGATGGGCAATTCTTTATTCAGAGAGAGACTGAGAGAGCCACACACAGAGAGATGGAGAGAAAATCAAATAAGATGAAAATGGAATAAGTAAACTTACATCCAGGTTAGCCTGTCAGTCATCTTAGATTTACTGAGATCAAAGGGATTTCTAAAATGAGATGTGCCTAAGACTCTCAGGATGCTATACCATTTGGGTTAGAAGCCCTTAAACCTAGTTCCTGATATGGAAGGGCTATTTGCTCTAAAACATGCTCAGAGGCACTATCATCTTCCTAAGAACCACATATGACAATTAAAGAGAGGCTGGGTGACCTTCTATCTGGGATCCTGCAGATGGATCCAGCATTGCAGATTCCACACTGAGTCCCTTCCAATTATATGAGCTGTATCCAGTGTAGTATTAAGTTAAAGTCACTTAGTGGCATACACACATTGCTAGTAGTGAAATGTTTTGAGCCAGCAGAACACTGTTGAGCTGCACAATAGATTGTGTCATCTGTTGTGTAAGGAGTTTCTGCTAGTGCAACCACTGGTGCTTTTCTTCTAGAGTAAAAGACACTGGTACTGCTTATGTACCCTTGAGTACCCCCAGAAAAAAAGAACTGTATATATAGCTCATTCTTTTTAGTGGGTCTGCTCTGCAGAAAACGTGGTCGAACCCACCCATCATTATTCCCTCTCATACACAGACCCTTGCTCTTTCATGTGCCATGGACGCATCCAGCCTATGAGACAAGGGCAGGTTGGCTTAAGCAATTTTATTTTCCGCAGGAGACCAAGACAGATTGTGAGTTTGCTTTTGGCGTGTGCAACAATATTAAGAAAGGAAACGCTGAATCAATCTATTGAAGAAAAATTAATGTGCTCATTAAAAGACTTAATTATTAACATCATCCTCTAGTTATTTCCTTAGACATTAATTTCCGATGTTGGAGCCCTTGTTCCCGGCAAACTGACGAGGCTCTCCACAGGTGTTTGCTGTTTCAGGAATGTTTACAGCTTTCTAAACAGTGACTGCTGATCAAACAGGCTTGCTACATACCTAGCAGCTTTTTCACCCGTGCACACAGATGTGCTCTTCGGCATAACATTCTTGCCTCATGCGCTTGCACTCACTAATGCTGCTGAACACCCAATGGAGGGTGCTCTATTAGAGCAAATGGGGCACCTCAGCCTGCCCTCAAGCAGCCCCGACCTGTCGGCCTTCCTATTTGCAAGCAGTCCAAGGAGTGGCACTGCCTCTATCCGCTTCCTCCACCTCCTTAGTCTCAGATTTGGCCCCATAGAACTGAGTAGAGGGACGAGGCTAGAATCAGTTGCCTCTGCCTAACATTCGCTCTGGCTCCCCCTGCTGTTGGTCTCTCTGCCTGCTGCCTTACCAGTCCCAATGGGCACCACCCACCATTGCTCACACCAGATTTCAGAGCACAGTTCCACCGTCCCATATAAATGGGCTTGGCTTCCTAAAACAAATGTTGCCCTCTGCTTGAGTGGCCATCTAGAGCCCCGGAGCACAAGCCCATACACCCTACTGCCGTGTGGCCTCAGTCAGCTACTTCTGTACTCTCTGCTTTGGGAAACAGCAATCAATTCATGAAAAAAGAAAAAAGAAAACTGCAGACATGGCAGATGCCCCATGAATAGTGTTGGTTGACTGGTGCCTTCTGGTGGTGGTAGGGTGGATGGCAGGAAGGTAGATGGAGCCAGAGCCAATGACAGGCATCAAAGATCTCTCTCTCTCTCTCTCTCTCTCTCTCTCTCTCTCTCTCTCTCTCTCTGTGTCCACTTCAGCAACCCACTGAAGAAGCAACCCAGGAAGAAATAGGGCAGAGAACAGGCAAGATGTTGAGAAGGGGTGGCAATGGAGGAAAGAGAGAGAGAAGGTGTGCAGAAAGAATGAAAGAAAATGCAGGACTCAACCCACTTTTGACAAACAGCACCCAAAATTACCAACCAAGTGGGTCCAGTCCATTATGGGGGAAAGGGCTCCTTGCCCCTGCCATAAATGTTTCCTTAGAATCAACCCCTACTGTGTTTAAGAAGGAGTTTTACTCCCAAGTCACTGTACTATAGGAGGGATTTCAGCATAGGTAGGATACACTAAGTAAACAGTTACTAAGGCTAGAGTGCCATCGTGTGCTGGATGAAGTAGCTGCAAGGTCTGGGTTCAGTCCCAGGTTTCAGCTTGCTCCTTGCTGGAGCAAATTCAGAGCACAGCCTGAGCCCTGCTTTGTCTTGCATCCATCGAGACTGAAGCTGAAGAACATAAGAGCCTGCTGAATCAGGCCAGTCACCCATCTAGTTCAGCATCCTGTTTTCACAGTGGCCAACCAGATGCCCATGGGAAACCTGCATGCAGGACACAAGCAGTGGCAGATCTTGGGGTCTCAAATTTCAATGGGTCCCTGTGCAACACCAAAATCCAATGTTTCTCCACCTCTCACGCTCCATTCTAAATCACAGTTTCAGTGCCCTCAGCACAGGCTCCAGGTCCAGTGTGGCTAAACCAGTCACATTTCCCTAAATCCGCTTCTGACTCAAGGACAAGAACACCTTGCCCTCCTGTGGTTTCCAGCAACCAGTATTCAGAAGCATTACTGCCTCCAACTGTTGAGGCAGAGCATAGCCTTTGTGGCTAGTACCACTTTGCTTTGTCTTGCAGCCTGGTTGGGTGTTCTCTTGCAACATCACATAGGGGAAGATCCAAGGGCCACATTGAGAGGCCCGGAGAGCTGTGTTTAACCAGCCCTGGCTTCAGGCTGTAACTGGGTTCCTGGCGAAGGAGATATTTGAACTGAGGTTTTATTGATTTCCAGCTTAGTCCCTTAGACACAATGCTATACCATCTCCCATGTAAAAAAAAGAAAAATTAAATCGATATGAACAGTAACCAAGGAACTGTTGGCAGTCAAGTTCCATCTCATCCACCTTCCAGAAACTGGATGCTGCTATTAAAGTGGGTTGCTGTATCCTCCGCTCCCCCTCCCCAATCAATTTTGCCCTGTTATTAACGTGAGATGCTTCAATATCAACCTGCCCTGTGCTGCTAATCCTATAGGCACAAGTGGCTGTATGCACCAGAGATGGCCTGCAGCAAAGGAAAGGGGACGCTCATCTATTCCGTTGGCTAGGCTTATAATTTATAAACCCATCAGAGGCCATGCCAGGGCATTCAATAGCAAAATTGATCACCAAGTCACAAAGCTAGCTCATGGCACTTATACAAAAGAACAAACGAGGGAGTCGGACGGGGGTGGGCATGCATGCAGTGACTGGCACTGCTCTTAGGCAGGGGAAAGCAGATGCTGGGTTATTGGGCTGGGCAGTGGGAGTGCTCTGCCATTCCTTCTGAGACTGTTAGGTATTCCTCTCTGATGAATAATAATAATTATCCAAGTGAATTATTTTATTTATTAATTAGTAGTAGTAGTAGTAGTAGTACCCCACCCATCTGACTGGGTTGCCCAAGCCACTCTAGGCAGCTTCCAACATATATAAAAACATCAAAAAGCACTAAACATTAAACATTAAAAACTTCTCTATACAGGGCTGCCTTCAGATGTCTTCTAAGGATTGTGTAGTTACTTATCTCCTTGACATGTGATGGGATGGTGTTCCACAGGGAGGGTGCCACTACCAAGAAGGCCCTCTGCTTGGTTCCCTGTAACCTCATTTCTCACAGTGAGGGAACTGCCAAAAGGCCATCAGAGGTGGACCTCAGTATCTGGGCTGAATGATGGGGGTGGAGACGCTCCTTTAGTTATACAGGACCAAGGCCAACCAAGGCCATTTAGGGCTTGAAAGGTCAACATCAACACTTTGAATTGTGCTCGGAAATGTACTGGGAGCCAATGTAGGTCTTTCAGGGCCGGTGTAATACAGTACCAGCATGTGCCAAACCACTTGCCTTGTACCCCTTAAGCAAGCCTGGTGCCCTCAGGTGTGATGGAAGGCACTGTCTCATTGCTTGTGTTGATTTCCTTATCCAGTTTGTTTCTGAACATGGAATGGGGGCACCATTTTGTCCCTCACCTTAGAGCAAATTGTCTCAGGCCAGCCCTGCCTGTATGTCCTTGATCAGCAGGATAAAATGTGCTGCATACAGGCAGGGTGACTTAAGTGCTCACTGATCACTCCTCAGGAGTGGTTACAGGTAGGTAGCCGTGTTGGTCTGCCATAGTCAAAACTTCTGAAGAAGTGTGCATGCACACGAAAGCTCATACCAAGAACTAACTTAGTTGGTCTTTAAGGTGCTACTGGAAGGAATTTTTTTATTTCCTCAGGAGTGGACAGCCTTAGGATCAGAGGGTGAATGTGGTCCTCCATGTCTCTCTGTCTGGTCCTCAGAACTCTCCCCACACAACAAACACACCCTTAACTGGCCCTCTTCATACCCCAAATATTTTTGCCTGAATGTGTCTTTGAACTCTGATTATAACCTTTGCTCTCCTAGGTGGAGGGCTCAGAGGGTTGTGTGAAGAAATTAGTCTGCATTGCCTCTCCCACTTTTGCCCCTGACCCACTTTTGCCTCTGACCCATGTGGCCCTCAGAACATTGTCCAGATAGAAAAGCAGCCCTCAGGCTGAAAAACATCCTCCAACCCTGGTCCAGAATTACACACCATCTGATCTTCATCTCTCTTCACATCACTGGCTTTGTCATGAAGAACCAGTTGCAAGTTTGACTCATTTTAAGCCCAGAGGGTAGAATCTGGGATCAGCTGGTGAGGCATCAGCTCTCCATTCCATCATACAGAGATTTCTTTTTATAGTTAATTCCACACAGGCCCCCCTACCCCACCCGCCATCTCTCTCCCTCTCTTTCTCTCTTCCCTATGCAGAGTTGTTTGACATAAAGACAGATTCCTCAGCTGATGTAAATGCAATCTCATCTCATCAAGGCCAGCAGAGCGACGTCAACTTATGCCAGCTGAAGATCAGGCTCTGTGGTCTCTAAGAAACTGTGAACTTGTCTAAACCAGGCTATCCCTTCCCCCATTTCCAACCTTCAGAAGATTGCCGGGGGGGGGGAGGATGAATTATACACTAGAAATGTCAACTTCCAGGTAGAATGATGGCAGGGGCGGGGGCCAGAGGAGAAGAGGCAAGCATGAGTGTGTCTGCAGAAGCAAGTGTCTGTCACAGATGGAGGAAATATCCTTGCGGGACTAAATTGCATTCAACATAATAAACTATCATCTTGAAACGAGTGCGCCAATTGAGTTTTGATGTAAACACTAATATTTTCTCCACTCTGCTATTCTCTTCTGGGGAGATCTCATGTATATTTCACTATGTGTCCTACCTACGATTGCTCTCATATATCAAAAGGTTCGAGGACAAGGAGCCTGATTTTGAAAACATTATTCTTTTAAAGATTTATCCTCTCATCTGACCACCTCTGCAGTTGAGAGAGACAGAGAAACTTTCCATAAATTATTGTAATGTGCTACGTTAAAATATGTACATGGTACACAGAGTCTACTCACCCCTCAGCTTCTTCATAGCAAACATACAAATGAGAGGGGCAGCAAAACAGTTCCAAATCTTTGGAAACATCCCCACCATACTAAAAAGGATAGGGGAAAAACTCCTGTTCCCAGTGATTTTTTGTGGGGGGAGGGTTACTCCTTGCAAACTTATATTGCACTGAGCTGCTCTCATTCTCATTTGTCTGGACTTGCCCTTGGTGACTTCATCTTCATTGTGACATCATCCCACTCAGTGGCTGATCCGTTTTTGGATGGGATCCTCCACATGACGAGTCCTAGAAACAAGATTTTCATTCCCAACTATTTTAATTTGCCAAAAGCATTGCCATTGCACAATCAAATTTGATGAGCTCTGCTGGATCAACCTGCTTGCTTTGTGATCCGCAATTGGGCTGAAATCACTTTACTGATGATGAAGAGCAAAATAGTAGACTAGCCAATGATCTGTCTGTGGGATGGTTCACAGAGCTGGCCCAAAAAACATTTTGCTTCCTAAGCTGAAGAACAAGGTAACCGATTTCCCTGTGTCATACACTAACGCCAACCAGATGGTCAGTGGGATCTTATTTCAGCACTGGCAACAGGACAGCACCCTCCACCCCAACTAAAGACCACAAATGAACCTAGGGGGTGCAGAGCAGGCTGTTTGGCACACCCAGGTCTGCCTTGAAATACTTCTCCCCAACCCACTCTGCACCACCATCACCTGTTGCCTGGGATGGTTGGTTCACCTTGAACTCAACTGGATTTTCAGAAAGCTTGCATTTTGACTTCCAGCTAAACAAACAAAAACAAAAACCCTAGAAAATATTCAGGTGAGTCTTATGAGAGTCTTTCTTCACCTGGCATAGCTGCTATATCTTCCCCATCCTTTCCTCTACCTACACTCATGTCTCAGGCTGAAACTCTAGTCATTTTCCTCTCATATTCCCCCATGGATACACACACCCTTCCTTGGGGATTCATATACACTGGTGCTCTATCATTTATGGCTAGGGATTGAGAAGAATTTTAGAAATGGGTTGGGGCAGATGAGCTGGGAAATCACCAAAGCATTGGGGAAATGGCTGGCTAGCTGCATGAGACAGTATTCAAAGTGTAGGGGAACCATATGTGAATTAAGTGGCTGGATTGAGAGCCAGGGCAGGGTGGAGCTTCCAGCTCCAATATAAACTCTTAGTCTTGGTTGCTTCACTGTTGAAGCAACAACTCCTTTACAGCTCAGCTTTCCTGAGCCTAAGAAACAGGCAAATATATGCCACAGTGCTACAAGTAACTTGCACAGGATGTTGAACAATTAAATCCTCTTTATGATATGTTTGGCTCAGCCATCCACACAACCTATAAGCACCTCCTTTTTCTCTGCTGAAACAAGGTAAACTGTATAATCTATATAGCAGAAACAGAAGTTCTCAGCCATCTATAACACATTCCAATAAAAGACTATATTATAACCCTCTGTTATAGTTGTTCTTCAAATCTCTATCAGGCTTATACCAGCAATTAAATATTAACATCCTGTGAATGGGTACTGAAGATAAAATGCTAGCTCATTCATGTCACTGGCAAGGGAGAGAACTGGGGTAGCGGCGGTGGGGGGGGGAAAGAAAGGTGAAACTGTTTCATCCATAATTGCAGGCAATAGGGATATGCTTCAAATAGCCCTAATTTTCTGCTTTGGGAATTTTAAAAGCACAGAGAGTGTTTGTACTTTTGGCTGATGCTATACGAGAGAGACATAATTGGATATATTATTTGAGGAACGCAATTGACCTATAATACCCAATCACAGCCAATGGTTGAAAATGAACCTTTCCAGGTGCATGAAATGGCAAACAGTGTATGGCATGGTGCCTTCCATTACAACCCTATGCCTATCTACTTGGAAGTAAATCCCTCTTAATCCCATTAAAGGTAAAGGGTGTGTAGGACTACAAGCTTTAAAATCTGGCCACATATTTCCATGTTAGTTCTCTAGAGGCAAATTATCTCCATCAGTGATTTCACTCCAAGGAGCCCTATTCAGCCACTCCTTGCTCTCATGCTGGTCAACAGAGGAGCAGGGGATGTGAGCATGTCCATCAGTCCTGCACCCTGCTGTGATGTCTGTTGTGATGGAGTCTTTGCACATATAGCTGTATTCAGGAAGGCTTTCCTTGCATCCCGTAACTCTGATTGTGTAGGACCAATGTGGTGCCCTCTAGATGTTGTGGGCTACAACATCAACCCTCTCCACTGCCTATTTGGTAGGTGGGGCTGATAGGACTTCGAATCCAAAGCATCTAGAGGGCACCATATCGGTGTAGGATATGGGTGGGGAACTTCAGGCCTCCCTCCCAGGCCCCTCTGTCTGGCCCCTGGCACTCTCCCCATGCCACAGTCCTCTGTGCCCCCACTTTAAACCCTCATTTATGTTGTTGTCTGTCTGGAATGTTTTATTGAATTCTGATAATGCTTCTAGCTTGCCTGGGTGAAGGACAGAGAGGGATGCATGAGTGTGCATATAGATCTATTGCTGCATGCTCTCTGCAAAACAATAATAACGGGCTACTCAAGATGCCCCACTCCCATCACAGGAGAAGGAAGACCAAAATTGGGCTTGGGTGTTACGAAGGAGGTGTCTGAGATCTTGAGAATAGCACCTGGTTGTTAGTGTGTTTTTGGTGGTGGTTGGTACCCACTGGGGCAGGTGGGGTGGAAGACAGGAAGTAGATGGAGCCAAAGCCAATGACAAGCAGAGCCAATTTATTCTAGATTTGTTCCCTTCCTGCTGGGTTTTACAAGGGGCAAAACTGAGACTAAGGAGAAGGAAGGTGAAAGAAGAGGAGGAGGAGGAGGAGGAGGAGGAGGAGGAGGAGGAGGAGGAGTTTGGATTTGATATCCCACTTTATCACTATCCTAAGGAGTCTCAGGGACGCGGGTGGCACTGTGGTGTAAACCACTGAGCCTTCAGCTTGCCAATTGGAAGGTCAGCAGTTCAAATCCCCAACGGGATGAGCTTCCATTGTTTGGTCCCAGCTCCTGCCAACTTAGCAGTTCAAAAGCATGTCAAAGTGCAAGTAGATAAATAGGTACCGCTCTGTCAGGAAGGTAAATGGCATTTCCGTGGGTTGCTCTGGTTTCACCAGAAGTGGCTTAGTCATGCAGCCCACATGACCTGGAAAAATGGTCTGCAGACAAACGTCAACTCCCTTACCCAGTAAAGCGAGATGAGCGCAGCAACCCCAGAGTCGTTCACAACTGGACTTAACTGCCAGGGGTCCTTTACCTTATTTAAGGAGTCTCAAAGCAGCTAACAATCTCCTTTCCCTTCCTCCCCACAACAAACACTCTGTGAGGTGAGTGAGGCTGAGAGACTTCAGAGAAGTGTGACTGGCCCAAGGTCACCCGGCAGCTGCATGTGGAGGAGCGGGGAAGCAAACCTGGTTCACCAGATTACGAGTCCACCACTCTTAATCACTACACCACACTGGCTCTCCCCTTGGCTTGCTTGTAGGTAAGAACTTGCCCTCTTGTTTCCACCCAGCCCACCTGCTGTTGGACTCTCTGCCTTCTGCCCATCAGTCCCAATGGTACCAGTCACCACTTCCACTGCTGTGGGTGTGGAAGTCTTCTCTGACACAAAACATGAGCCAGTGTCATCCTGGGAGACCAATTTTCCACTTAATCATAGAGCCCACTGGGTGATGCTGAGCCTAATCTACCTCACAGGGTTGTTGTGGGGGTAAAATGGGGAAAGGGGGGATCATGGACACCAGCTTGAGCTGCCTGGAAGAAGAAAAAAAGAATTCAAATGTAAAAGCTAAATAAATTACAACCTGGGTACTAGGTGAGCCTCACTCAGGATGACATTCGTCAACAAGGTAATGAGAACTCCCCAGCCACCAAACAACCAAGAGAATGCAATGTAAATATTTCAATTACATATATTCATTGTGAGGTCAGAATTGAACAATCCTGCACAAGGGAGATGGTGTATCTCCTTCAGGGCAGGGTGGAATTGTCTCCCACACAGAGAGAAGCAAGCAGGGCTCAAACAACACTTGCACAGTGACATCAATTCAGAATAAACCTCTGAAACTAGACAGTGAAATATCTCAGATTGATTTGGAGGAGTCCAGTCATGGAGTTCTGACAGCACCACCTTGTGGAAAAGTGGCAGTATTGCATGCTTCCCTTCTCCAGGACTTGTTGCTCTGAATTTTCAGACAAGAAACAGGACCCCAATTCAATTTCTTGATTCAGTCTCCCATTCCTTATTTATCTGCAGCACAGTTTTCCTGACTCTACAAGCAAAAGACAGCTCTCTTGCTTTTTTAAAAAAGGCCACAATGAACTTTTGAAAATTATCTGCTGTGACCTTTTAAATGAGACAACCTCACATGAAACTTCATTACCTCAAAAGCGAACATACAGTCTACATTCTGGAGGCTGCTCTGCAATCAATGAGAGAGACCTCTTGGCACCTCTGGGCAGTCTTTTTATTGCACATTCACGATGATTTGTGCTCATGATGTTACTGGTGTGTTTATATCTGATCCTGCTTTCAGTACAGTTTGCTCCTGCAAAAGTTGTGGGGCATTTAGAAACACCACGAATTTGTCGTAGAACTGGTGAAGCACTGATAATATTTTAGCTGCTTTTGTGAGCCTGATTCACTTTTTTGTTTGGGGGAGGTGGGAGGAATCTAGAAAACCCACCCTGACAATTCTAGGGCATGTGTGGCAAACCATTTGCCCTACAGAAGTTGCTTAACAACAGCTCCCACCATCCCCAGTCATTGGCCATGCTTGTTGGGGCTGATGGGAGTTGCAGTTCAGCAAGCATCTGGAGGGCCAGTGGTTCCCCATGCCTGTTCTAGGATGAAAGGGACTGCAAAATGGGGCACTGAGCCAGTGTGGTGTAGTGGATAAGAGCGGTGGACTCGTAATCTGGGGAACCAGGTTCACGTCCCCGCTCCTCCACATGCAGCTGCTGGGTGACCTTGGGCTAGTCACACTTCTCTGAAGTCATTCAGCCTCACTCACCTCACAGAGTGTTTGTTGTCGGGGAGGAAGGGAAAGGAGATTGTTAGTCACTTTGAGACTCCTTAGGGTAGTGATAAAGCAGGATATCAAATCCAAACTCTTCTTCTTTCTCCTCCATGTTTTTATTTACTTTTTGCTTTGTATTGTGCTCTCTTGTCTACGCCATGCAAATGAAATCTTTCCATCCACTTTGAAAGAGAATAATGAGTTGGACCTGCATGGAATATTCTGCCTTGATCCTGGGGATATTTGAAGGCAGAAAAGAAAAGGACAGGGATTGTGTTGTTGTTGTTTCTCTAGCTGTCCTTCTGACTTGGAAACAGGTGCTATAATATGTGCAGAGGTGAAAGAGGCGATTAATTCTTTGGAGAGCTCAGTGACAATAATTATCATCAGCAGAAAGCTCTTCTTTCCAAAACCTAATTTGACTTTCCACTTAGAGGGATAGAGAAACAGAAGAAGCTTGAATAACCCTTGTGGTGTTTGAAAAACCACAGCACCAAGCGATTGCCAAGAGAATACAGGCCACCTTCTAATGCAACCTGAACCCAATGCCCCCTAAACAGCAATAGAGGGCCTAATGCAGAGCTGCTTAGCTAGCGTCCTCATTGTGTTATCAACAATAGATACATCCTGAAATAAATATGCAAAGCTGCAGCCAATTTGCATTGACATTTTAGGGGAGGGGAGAGAGGGAGAGAATGGCTGAGAATGAATAAAGTCCGTTATAGTGCAGAGTAATTTAGGATATTACCGCCAGCATCTGAATTACAAATCTACCTCTCATTACTGGCATGTTAACGGGGAAAGGCAGCTTCTCAGCAACATGCAAGGCAGAGTTTATTAGCATGAATTTGCATAATAATTATCTCTGCAGCAAGCAAAGGCTGTTGTGCCTTTCAGAAGCCAACTTTCAATGTCAAGTTGTGGCATCTTTCTGATTGTTCTCTTCCCCCTCCCCCCCAAAAATCCAGCATCTCTCCCATTTACTATTACAGTTAAAGCACTAAAAGGTCAAAGGTGCAGATCCAGTTGAAAAAGAATTCCAAGGTGCTGAGAAGTTTAGGTAGTTTTGTGCAATTGAAGTAAATTAAAGCACTACAAATCCATGTCAGGCCCCTGCAGACTAGTGTATTGTGGCTGTATTCTGCAATATGTTTCGGGCTGCATTCACACAACAGTTTATTCTATTGGATGTGGTGAGTGCTTTGTAAAGGTAAGGTAAAGGTAAAGGACCCCTGGATGGTTAAGCCTAGGCAAAAGCGACTAAGGGGTTGCAGCACTCATCTTGCTTTCAGGCAGAGGGAGCCAGCATTTGTCCACAGACAGCTTTCTGGGTCATGTGGCCAGCAAGACTAAACCGCTTCTGGTGCAATGGAATACCATGATGGAAGCCAGAGCACATGGAAATGCTGTTTACCTTCCCGCTACAGAGGTACCTATTTATCTACTTGCACTGGTGGGCTTTTGAACTGCTAGGTTGGCAAGAGCTGGGACAGAGCAATGGGAGCTCACCCCATTGTGGGGATTCGAACCACCAACCTTCCGATCGGCAAGCCCAAGAGGCTCAGTTGTTTAGACCACAGCGCCACCCGCGTCCCTGTGTAAAATCCAGGTGAGCCCAGTGCACCTGGAGGCAATCTTCCTTTCCAGCTCCCTTTGAGTCTCCAGGATGCAGCCAGGTAAGTCTGGAGCTTTGATTGCAGGCTGCTAACTTTTTAAACCATGAAAATCCAATAAAGTAAAAGTTATGTAAGGGATGTACAGACTTTTTCTGGGTTCAAACATGCCTCTGACCCATGGCTTAGTTCTTGGAGCAGCACCATCATTGTTAGGGCAGAATTGCATATGTCAGTCTTGCTTTCTCTCAGATTCCTCTTTTTCCAATCTGAAAATCAGTTCACCACATTGCTGCAGCAATTTCATTTTAAAAAAATCTCATGAAAATCCATCCACTTAAAGAACATATTTTTTGTATGCAGTTTTGACCAATATGCACATTTTTGCAAGCAATTCCCTCACATATAATCTATTTCTGTAAGTTATTTCCCTAACTTTCACAGAGGACTGCATCACAAAACTTAGAGAAGTTTAATTTTCAAAGGACAGCTGTCTTTCAGTATGCATATTGGATCAAGAAGTGCAAATTAGGCAGCTTCTCATTGAAATGCAAAAAAGAAAGGAATCCGGTATGATTCAACAACCTATCAAAATTTCTGCAAGGAGTGGTGGTGGATACAACGACAGGAAAAGGAGGCTGCTAATCTACAAGCATACTCAGCTAGGGTGTCATTCCAGAAAAACAGTATAAATTATAGCCAGAGTGTTTTTTCATCTCACATTGAGAGGCTGTTAGAGGCGAACTTGGGCCTGTTGGTGTGAAGTGTTGATTGTTACATGTGCAAACCCTGTTTGCTTGCTCAGCTTGTACACCAAGCAAAGCACATCACTCGGCTGGCAAAATGTGAAGCCCTGAAGTTGACCTGAAAAACAACAGAAAGCAACAGGAAGAGGGAAAGCAGAAACACAGAGAAACCCTCTCAGCCACAGACAGTTCCATTGCAAGGCCCTTGGCCTGGCTAGTTGGCTCCATGTCATTTCAGATTTCAATTGCTAAGTGCCAGGCTTTGATGTTGACTCGCATGCAGACAGGGTAGGAGTCAGCCCTGGGTTCTTTTGGAGGGTGGTCCCTTAGAGTGACAAGGATGTGGGTGGCACTGTGGGTTAAACCACAGAGCTGAGGACTTGCCGATCAGAAGGTCGGCGGTTCGAATCCCCACGATGGGATGAGCTCCCGTTTTTCGGTCCCTGCTCCTGCCAACCTAGCAGTTCGAAAGCAAGTCAAAGTGCAAGTAGATAAATAGGTACCGCTCCGACAGGAAGGTAAATGGCATTTCCGTGCATTGCTCTGGTTTGCCAGAAGCAGCTTTGTCATGCTGGCCACATGACCCGGAAGCTGTACGCTGGCTCCCTCGGCCAATAAAGCGAGATGAGTGCCACAACCCCAGAGTCGGTCACGAATGGACCTAATGGTCAGGGGTCCCTTTACCTTTACCTTTTACCCTTACAGTGAACAGGTTTCTGCCCCTTCGACCCAAGACTAACCTTAGCCTGCTTCCATGTGCTTGTCTTCTTACTTAGAATCAGTCCAGAGGATGGTACTGCTTGTCAGTGACCTCCTCCTTAGTCTCAGTGTTGTCCTTCTAGAATGCAATAGGCAGGAGGATGGAGGTAAATTAGAATTAGCTGGCTCTGCCTTTCATTGGCTCTGGTGCTGCAGCCGGCCCAGCCATTAGGCAGAGTGAGGCTGTTGCTTTAGGTGGCAGAAGCTTCCTAGGCAGCACATCCATGCGTGTTCCACCACCTGTGCCAGTAGTGAAGCGCTACCGCCATTGGTGCTGATTTTGGGGAAGACTGCATCCATTTTGCATGAGAACTTACCGAAAAATTGGCTCTGATGGTGGTACTGCTTCTCTACCAGCAGCAGATGTGGCAGGCCGTGTGCTGTCCACAAAGCAGGCCATGGTGGCAGGAGCTGGTAGGGAGTGGTGGGAGTGGCAGGAACAAGCAGCACTTCCTGTTTTGCTTCAAGTAGCAAAAGGGGATGTACTGCCCCTATCTGGTGCCGCCAAATGTTGGGTTCCTTGTCTTCTGTCCTACCAGTCCCAAAGGACAAAAGCGGCTGTGCTTCCATGCAAGAGTAAAATCAAAACATCCAACTCTAAGGTGTGCCAACAAGAGATGCTGAGAACTTGAACCTTGGGCATCTACTACCTATCAGACTAATCCTTATTCTTTCATGGAGGTGAAGTCATCAAAGGGCACGAGGGCTACATACTATCTCCATTGTCGGAAGCAACATGTCTCTGATTAGCAATTTCTAGGAATCACAAGTGGGGGGAAGCTAATTGCAGACCCTCCAAGTGTCCCTATTTTCCAGAGACATCCTTGGTTTAGAGAAGCCATCCTGGTTTCTGATTTGATCTCGGAATGTCTTGCTTTTCCTTAGGACGCACCTATTTCCATTGGAAAAATGTTGGAGGGTATGGAATTATCTGACCCCTGAGCCATCTGAAGGCAATCCCGTATAAGGAAGCTTTTAAAAGTTTAATGTTTTCTTACGTTTTTATATGTTGGAAACCACCCAGAGTGGCTGGGGCAACTCAGTAAGATGTGAAGGGTATAGATAGTAAAATTATCATTATTGAATGGGATGTCCCTATTTTCATTGGAGAAATGTTGGAGGGTATGTAATTGGCAGCCAGTACAGTTGGACTAGGATTGGTATAATATGCTCAAACCATCTTGCCCCATTGCGCAACCTGGCCACTGAATTCTGCACTAGCTGAAATTACCAAATTGTCTTCAGAAGCAGCCCTATGCATGTATGTGTATATATAGGTGCACATTTAGAAATAATGGATATCACTTCAAGAGAAATAAAATACAATGTTACCTGGTTTTCGAACAGCTTAGTTCACGAACAACTTGGAACCCGAACACTGCAAAAGTAGGTGTTCCGGTTTTCGAACTGTTTTCGGAAGCCAAACGTGCTCCGTTTTGAGTCCCCCTGTATTTCCTGTTGCGCTGCTAATTTGCATTTGATTGATTGTGTGATTGCAAAAATGGATAAAAGCCCCCCATCCAAACAATGACTATCATCAGTGCAGGTAAGAAAAAATAATAATTTTAATTTTTATCTAAAATACTGTTTTATTTATATTATAATACAGTACATTGTTTATTGCTTTCATTTTATGGATCAATGGTCTTGTAAGATAGTAAAATTCATGTTAAATTGCTGTTTTAGGGGTTGTTTTTAAAAGTCTGGAACGGATTAATCCATTTTGCTTTACTTTCTATGGGAAAGCATGCCTTGGTTTTGGAACGCTTTGGTTTTGAAACAGACTTCAGGAATGGATTAAGTTTGAGAACCAAGGTACCACTGTACATCTCAACACAGTAACTGATGTATCTTAAATTACAATGTTCCCTGTTCTACAAAAGACAAACAAGAAAGCTAAAAAAATGGACAGAAAAAAATATATATAAGGAAACAATAGGATGTGACTTTGCAGATGTAATGTGGTTCATAATTACGTCCTTTGAAAAGCTTTCTTTTTAGTACATAAGGCACAATGGGTTTCACCAGAGTACAGCCAAAGCACATACACCTATCACTGTCCATAATATCCCCAGAAAATGCAATTCAATTTATTTCAAAATAATGAAAATACATAATAAAATAACATCAAGATCAAGTTATGTTGCTATTGTCAAAAATTACTCAGATTCAAATCTTACCATCAATATAGTTTTGCAATGCATGCGCCACCCTAAAGAAACCACAAGGGGGCGATGTGTACCTTCCAAAGCTACACATTGCTCCATATTGCTCTGTCTTAAAAAAAAAAACCAGCCAAAAAACTGGTTCTCAACTAATTTTCTGAATCATATGAATAGAATAGACAAGAAGACCAATAAATCCAGCAAACTTGACGGCCACTATGATTAAACCACATGGCTTGTCACCAGCAGAGAAGAGAAGAGAACAAGGGTGGAGTTGCAATGAATCTCTGTGCTTTAATTTTATTCCCAAAGTGAAATGAAAATACTCATGGCTACAAATAAGTGTCCTGAATAAAGCATCAGGTTTTCAGCATTGTTGGAGATCAGGGATATGATGGGAGCAACAGCCAGACACCAAGTGGAGGCTGGTTTATTGGGGCAAACAGGGTACTGCCCCACCAACCACAGTCTGCTCTCTGCTAGTCCCACCTAACTTCCTTCTTATGTGCAAGCAACCAAGGTGGTTCTGACTGCTGTTAGCTCTGGCGCCACCTGCTGTTGGGCTCCTAACCTTCCAACCTACCAGTCCCAAACTGCACCAGCCACCACTGCTGACACCAATTGTAGGAGAAGAAGATGGCTGGCTCTCAGATGAGGAGCAAAGAAAAGAAAAATCAACAAAGAGCATGGTGATCAAGCTTCAAAAACTGAAAAGAGGAGGAATCCTCACTGCGTGTGGCCAGTAGTAAGGCCACCTCCACAGAACCATCTGCAGGTTTTAACACTGTCCTGAAATTACCACCCACCTGTTTACACACACAAATACATACACGACCCTTCAGCACTTTCAATTCAGCATTTGTTTAGAGGTTCTTTAAGTGGAGGCAAAATGTGTTTTTTGCACAAGGACCTTCTATCTGACAGTGGTACATTTTCAATCCCTAATCTGGGTTTGCTCTGCCTGTGGGAGACAGAACCAATCCAGTGAAAGGTGATGGTGGGTAGTTTTTAACTCAAGTCCCCTTGCCAGCTTTGGTAGGTTCACGAGCAACCACTGTTCCCTGGACAGGGATAGCATTGTCACATAGCAGTCCCTGTATTAATCACCTGGCGTTTATAGAACTGTCATGTGCTGTATTGGGTTCAGAAGTGAATCACGCTAGGATCGTCAGACAAAGGGTGGTATACAAATTTAATAAACAATAATATATATAAAAATAAGTGGCATATAGTGCAAAACACAGCTGGTAGGGTGCTCAGTGGAACACTGTGCTTTGTACACCTTACCCCAGTGTCAAAAAAATTGCACTGGCTTCCTATCACCTACTGAGCCAGGTTCAAGGTTTTACTGCTGACATCTAAAGCCCTAAACATACCCACACTGCATAGTTACACCGCAATTGTCCTACCTCAACCAAAGTAGAGATGGCCACCAACTTTGATGACTTTAAATGTTTATTAGACAAATTTATGGAGGATAAGGCTATCACTACCCAAGGTGGCAATGTTCCACCTCCACTGACAAAGGAAGTATGCTTCTTAATGCCTGTTGCTGACAATCATAAATGGGTAGCATTCTGTTTCACTCAGGTCCTGCTTTGGGGGCTTCCCATAAGGGCATCTGGTTGGACACTGTGAGAACAATATCCTGGACTAGATACGCCACTGGCCTGATCCAGCAGTTTCCTCTGATGTTCTTACATTCTTAACAATTAGGGACTAGGGTACCTAGCAGACTGCCTTCCCCAGTACAGACCAAGTTGAGTCTTAAGATCTTCCAAGGAACCCCTACTGGATTGCATTACATGGATTAGTGGATTACCACTTCTTGACAACACAGAAGGGGGACTCCTAGGTATAACACCTCTCTTTTGGATGGCTTCAGAGGCAGTAACCAGCTTTAAACACTTCTTAAAGACCTTTATATTCCTTTCCTGGACGCTGAGTCCTGTTTGTGAGCCTTTTTTTGTGTACTGTCCTCTTCTGTCTATGATATATACTTTTGCACTGTTTTCATTTAACTTTTTAAAAGAAGTTTTATTTGATCGTCGTTGCATTTTTATAGAAATGATATATTGGGTTGCATCCAATTGAGATCTGCTCGGAGTAGATCTACTGAAAGTAATGAACCAAAGTTAGTCATTGCTGTAAACTTCAATGGGTCTACTCTGAGTAGGACTAGAACTAAATACAACTCTTGGGATTTATTTTTATACAAAAGTGGTACATATATTTTATAAATGCATAAATCTGGTATAGCTTCAGATTTTGTGTTTTTAAAAATGTGCACTTAAGATTTTATAAAATAACACATAAGTAAAGTATATAAGTAAAGGACCTGTCTGCATCTGCAAACATGTAGCCCATAGAGGTGAGGCTCATCAGCACACCAGGATTAAGCGAGAGATCTGTGAGGAGCAGCAAATCTAGCCTTGGATGTGTGAAATGGCCTTAGATATGAATGCCAGCATTGATTGTCCTTGAGCCTTTGACCCTTTGCATAATCAAAGCAGAAGCCTGAACTGAAAGATTCCGCAAGTCATCACACCAATTATCACATCCCCAGCCGGGCGTGTCAGTGCAGGAGAGGCTGTCTTACACCTGCAGGATTTCTGTTGGTAACATGTTCTCCCCACAAAGCAATCAGTCAAACATTGAAAGCTATTTGCAAGCTGTGTCTGTAGCGAAGCAGCACCCAAGCTTCTGAAAGCATTTGTGTAGAGAGTTATTCCCCTTCTCCAGGTTTGGTAGAGGAAGGTGTGGGTGGGTGTGTTGTGAAAACTTGACCTAACAGTTATTTCATCCTTTGAAATTTTCTTAAAGTTTGCTGTGCAATAGAGTGCCTCAGGTGACTCCTGTCTGATGTAGCTGTCTTTGATGAAAGCCTGAGTAAGGATGCAGTGGTGTCCTTTCCTTTGGAGAAGGATAGCACAGTGATAGAGCATCTGCCTTGCAAGCAGAAGGTCCTACATTCAATCCCTGGGATATCCAGGTAGGGTTGGGAGAGACGCCTGCCTGAAATCATGGAGAGCTGCTGCCAATCACTGTCTAATGGTCTGTTTTAGAATCTTAGAATGGTCATCTGGTCCAACCCCCTGCAATGCAGGAATCTCAGCTAAGGTATCCCTGACAGATGGCGAACCTCTGCTGAAAAACATCCAGGGAATAAGAGTCCACCACCTTCCAGGGGAGTCCATTCCACTGTCAAACAGCTCTTAGTGTCAGAAAGTTTTTCCTGATGCTTAGTCAGAATCTCCTTTCTTGTAACTTAAAGCCATTGGTTCAGGCAGAACAGGAGAAGACAAACTTGCTCCATCTTCCCTCCAGCAACCTTTTTGATATTTGAAGATGGCTATCATATCTCCTTTTATCCAGGCTAAATATACCCATCTCCTTCAATCACTCCTCAGAAGGCTTGGTTTCCATACACTTGATCACCTTGGTTGTCCTCCTCTGCATGTGTTACAGCTTGTCAGTATCCTTCTTAAATTGAGGTGTGCAGAACTGGACACAGTAATCCAGTTGGGGTAAAGTTGTTTTCTCTCAATGTGCTCAATGTGGTGTGCATGGTTCTCCCCCATCTCATTTCATCCCAACAATCCCGTGAAGCAGATTAAGGCTGAGAGGCAGTGACTGGTCCAAGGTCAACAAGTGAACTTCATGGCCAAGTGGGGATTTGAACCCTGGTCTCCCAAGTCCCAGTCCAACACTCAGACCACTATGGCAAACTGGCTCCCATGTGCTAATGATCTGCCATTCACTCAAGGGCCCTAACAACTTAAGATTCAACATTAAACATAGTTTAAAACACATTGCAATCACAATAGGGTGGGTCCTAAAAATATGCAACTTGGGTGTCAAAGACGAGGGTAAAGTGGATCTTCCACATTCAACCAAAACTGTACAGTGAAGTATCTTAGAATCATAGATATGGAAGGGACCCAAGGGTTGTCTAGTCCAACTCCCTGCAATGCAGGAATCTCAGCTAAAGCATCCATGACACACAACTTAGGTAAGCTCATACCAATAACAAACTTAGTTGGTCTCTAAGGTGCTACTGGAAGAAATTTTTTTTAGTTTGTTTCAACTTAGGAGCCATCACACAAAATGCCCTGTCTCACACCACTACCACCCTTAAGGTTCTGATGGTGATGGAACTACCTGGAGGGACTCTAAAAGCTGATCTTAAAACTCAAAAGGGCAGGAAGCCATATTTCCAATATTTATGCAGTATAACATTATCCCGGTTGGTTTTATTGCATCTGTCTTATTTTGCACCCTGCCCTGAGATTTCTTAGCAAGGAAGGGCAAGATAGACATATTGACAATAAATTAACTATGTATTACAATATGAATTTTCATACTTTTTTTTTAAAAAAAAAAAAAAGATCAATGCACAAATTTGATAGAAGGGACTGACTAATGAACACACGTAACACTGAGATAGAAGAGAAACAGACCAATCTATTCTTTTCCTATCCAAAACTGCTTATTTTCAGTGATGTTACTACATCATGAGTTGTCAGAAGATGCCCTGAAACCATTTCAGATTAAGGAGCTAGTTTTTGAACTCAGGAATCCTGGGTACAAAACCGATGCTCCATTTGAAAGACTTTGCTTGCTCTCCACAGGTATAATACATGCACTGTTAGACTTGCATCCCTTCCACGGAGGAGTGCCAGGTAAGTAAGCAAACAGCTAAACTCCCTACTGCTTATTGTTGGCTGAACAAGGCTTTGATCGTCTACAATAATAAAAATCACAGTCATTTTGGTCCATTATACGTGACTTACCATCTCCCTCCCCCTCCCTCTGCATTCATAAAGTCCACATTCTGAAGACTAAACTTTGGTTGACAAAGTCTCTTTTCATATGGAAAAGGGTCTCGTTAAGGCAAAAAAAAAAAAAAGGAGAATAAAAAGCTGACTTACATTTGACAATTTGTCATGCTGTAAGAGATATTGTGTGCAGGGTTTTAGGGCAGAGGGTAGGGCAAGAAGGTGCATAAAAGTTTTTTGGGAGGGGGAGATAAAAATCACACATAGAGAGAGAAAATCTGTATGCGGAGGAAGAAAAGCCTTTTTTATTATTATTCAAACAAAGGAAGTCATTTTAGAGCAGGCAACGCTTTCTTTTCAAGGCGGCATTGCGAGCGTCGTGTTTCCTTTTCAAGATTACAGATGTTGTTGTGTTAAAAGTGAATTTCATTTCATCACAATCAATGGCTTTCCCCTGCTCATCACCACCTTTCAGCCGTCATCAGAATGCTTGGATCCGCTTCCGAGCAGGAATGGGATGTTCCCTTCAAATCAAAATGGGGGGAGGCTCGGAGCAGGAGAATGTCACCTACAGAAGGGTAATTTCTAATTTCTCTCCTCTCCTTCCACCCCCCCCCCCCCTTGCACTGTTAAATTACTTCCAGCTTATTTGTCTGGCTAGAGGTTAATGAAACACTAATGATGTTAATGAGCCATGCGCGGCCACAAGCCTTCTACCCCCCTTTTTTTCAAGAAAGAGATATAATAGCTGTTTTCCTTCCCTTTTAATCTTTTTTGTCATTTGGGAATTACAGGCCGAAGCAATTAACGGCGCACACAGCTCTCCTCTTCCCTTTCAGTCACAGCCCAGTGAGGCAAAGAGGAGAAGGCTATTAAGCTTGCTTTGAATGTTTACAGGTGAGAGCCGCTCACCAGCCAATGCAACATGTGGTTCTGGCCAGAAGGCACAAGCAATAGCTGGGGGTGGAAGGCGGTGGTGAAAGGAGCCATCTGCCGAGGAAGGCTGCTGGTGGCAACTTGGTGGGGAGGAGCTGACCAAGGTGCTGAAGAGTCACTCGCTGCTGAGAGGAGGAGATGGAAAGAGGCAAGGACAGACAGTGATAAGCAACCTTAAGTAGGCAAACCAAATGAGAGAGTGAGACAGGCAGCTACGTGGCTCTTGATGGCTGCCACAGCCAGAAGGTACAGAGGTAGACAGGGCATTTGGACACCTTAATTGGCAAGTTATGAATGCCATGCACACACGACACCAGATCCTGCAGGACCTTAACTATCTTAACCAGCCTTAAGCCTTGTTAAACCTTAATGAGGTTTCTACCATAGGTATGCCTCCAAGTAAAGATGTCACCAAATGTCAGGTGAAACATAACTATAGGCAAAAATGCAAGGTCTTGGAGAAGAAGCCACAACAGAAAAGAGACAGACCTAGAGGCGTGTGCGTGCGTGCGTGCGTGCGTGCGTACACACACACACACACACACACACAGGGTGGATGTCATGAAAATAGGGGTAGTATTGGGTGCATTTTTGAAAACACTGTTTTGGGGTACACTCATGTATCCCAGGTGGCTGGGAAATTGTTTATTCCCCCGCCTCCTTTTAAAAACTTTTGTTATCACTTACGGCAGAGGTGATTGAGATCTTCATCATGGCCAGTGAAATTATATCAAGAAGTTGAGGGTGGTGGTGAGGTTTTTTTAGTAAAATATTGAAGACTCCAATGGGTGGTCTTATCCACTTTGAATTCAGTTGATCAGTATCCAGGAAATGTGTTTCCTTCATATTTTTGGGACCACATCAGAATTTAAGCAGATATATTCTTGTAAAAGGATAACATGCAAGTCCTTGCTTCACAATTTCCATGACTTTTGTAGTATATTTCAAAAGATGCTTCCATCCAAATTCCAAATGCAGTCTTGAGCTCAGGAATGACTGTATATTAAGAGTTGGCAATTGATTTTCACCTGAAGCAACATTTTAAGTAAAACTGTGGGTTCTTCCTTCAGCGAAACAGCCAAAGGATTCTAAGACAAGCTAAAATAATTTCTTGGGGGATTTCTGCATATCCTAGGCTGTCACTTTGCTTTCTCCAAAAATGAACTCATAAGTGCAAAAATATGTAAGGAATTTGGGCAGAAGCCAAGTAAGCTCCAATAAGGCCGATATCTTTTGAGATTTTTTCCATAAATTGACACCAGATTTTCCCTAGAGCAAATTCAGAATAAATTTTGTAGTTTTTAAAGCCTGAGCGAAAAGTTCTATGAAATTTTAAGTCAAATCCAAACAAACAAACAAACAATATACTCCTGGTGACATTTCTTGGAGAAGGATGTGCCTGCGTACTTGAATGAACATGCATGCCCCAATTCCATGTAATGTGTACATATGTTAGAAGGAAACATTATTCATCAACCAGTACTCTATTTCATGGGTCTCAATTCCTACACAGTACAATAGTACTATGTATGGAATGTACGAGATGTTAGGGGAGCGATGGTAACTATGATGGGGGACACGCTGTGTTCCTTCTGGGGTAGTTTGTCCACATGTTGTCCTCACCCTGTACTCAGCTCTCACCTGTGGCTCCTAGAAGTTGTCAGTCTGAGACAGTGGCCACATCCCAGGAAACAGCTTCAACTGGTCAGCTAAACCAGGTGAGGGTAGCCCATGGATCTCAAACCCTCATTGAGTTATGGACTTCCCCCGCATGCGAAGACAGGCTCCAGTGGATTGAGCGGACAAGACCAACAGTAGGTCCAACGATCAATAAGGCAGTTTCTGCACGTGCTGTAGGGGGAAGTGAGGGGCAAGTGGGGCTTGTCAACCATCAGGGAAAGGAAAACTCTGATCCTAAACCTCCACTGCCTTGTGGGGTATCTTCAGGAGAAGGAAAAAAAGCTAAGGAGTAAACCCTACAGAAACCCCTAAGATGGTTGGATGATACCTTGTACATCTCCTTCTGGCAACTCCTGATGCCAAGCTGGTGCCAAATATATTGCTCAGATTTCCTTTGGACCACATAAAGGAAACTGAGAGGAGGTTCTGGGCAGCCCAGCACCCTCATACACACTGTCCAGGCTTGTGCCTTGGGGAGCTCACTTTGGTGCTGCTAATGCAGCAGTTTGACTTCACCCTTGGAGGTGCATTCCATTGTCTTCTGAGACAGACGGATGCCAACAACAATAGTAGTCAAACAATAGTCCCCCTCCAAGAATATGATAGTAACATAGGAAGCTGCCTTATACTGAGTTAGACCAATTGATCCATCCAGCTCAGTATCGTCTACACTGGCTGACAGCAGCTCTCTGAGGTTTCAGGCAAGGGACATTGCCAGCCCTACCTGGAAATGGCATTGGGAGTTGAACCTGGGACGTTCTGGATGCAAAGCAGATGCACTACCACTAAGTTTTGGCCCTCCCTCTAAAGCAGGCATGGCCAAACTTGGCCCTCCAGATGTTTTGGGATTACAATTCCCATCATCGCTGACCACTGGTCCTGTTAGCTAGGGATGATGGGAGTTGTAGTCCCAAAACATCTGAAGGGCCAAGTTTGGCCATGCCTGGTCTAAAGAAACTGTCTCACTTCTCAGACACAAATTGTCCTCTATTGTGTGTCATCTGAGAATCACCCATAAAATTTTGCAAAGGATCCCAGATGGATTTAAGAAAGAAACCCTTGGAATCTGAGGAAAGGGACACACATGCACATACTGCAGTCTTTCCTAAAACAACATTGACAACACACTGATAGATGTGTTGATGCCAGAGGGCGTGCAAGTAAATTATAAGCTGGCAGTTACAAAGGGTGGGGGGAGAGAGAGAGAGAGACTCCTGCTGTTGCTTCCATTAAAGGGTATCTGTCTGCGTTCAAAGCTGTGGTGCTGTGATAAGGGGAAGGCAATGCACTGGAGAGGCCTCAAAAATTGCCTGGACGAACTGGGAGATAAAACTTTTTAGACAGAACACACAAACACACACACAAAGAACCCTGCCCTGCCCTGATTTATAGAGCCTCCTATGTCCTTGACAATACTTCTGCCGCTCCTCAGCTTGGGCGTAGTACTGGAAGTCACCATCACAAAATATCTGTCCTGCCCCCAAATCTGTTTATCCAGACAACCTGCCAGCCAACTGCAGCCAGATCTTATGCTGACATGAACAAGGCAGCTGCACAATAGCATGGTGGTCTTTTTTTTATTATTGCTCTCGTCCAATCTCCCTTTTTAATAGTCATGGCGGTTTTGTCTAAACCACAATAAAGACCTCCGTTCCACATTTCCTTTGTTATCGCCCCTTTCAGCTGCTTGCATTTATTTATGACCACCACAAAGGGCTCTGGTGAAGAACAAGAAAAAGAAGAGGGAGATGCCATTAGAGTGGAATGACACGGCCCTGATACGGAAGATGAAAATCAAGCACAGACGCTCAAGCTGCAGCTCATTTGATGTTTGCCTGCTTGTCTTAATTCCCCTTTTATGATGGTTATTTTCATCACAAAATGCTAACCCAAGAGATTGAGAGAAAGAGAAAGAGAGAGAAAGAGGCAGGCAGGCAGGCAGGCAGGCAGGCAGGCAAACAGACAGACAGACAGACAGACGATATCAGCAAAAGATGCCCAGCACAAGCCACAGATGGTGAAGGTTGGCTTGGCTCATTTTTCTGTCTGCTTAATGCAGACATTGCTATAATGCACAAGCTCGTTGTGCCAGGTATTTTTTTAACACACTGAATGAGACCCGAAGCTGACCAGTGAATGCCCAGTGACAGACTGAGACTCTTGTTTATGGACAGGAGGCTTGTGCTTTGGAATGAGATGAGAACATCCATGAAGAGCGGGGTTGGAAGCATCAGGAATCCAAAACAGGCAGGTCCACATATATCTGGGTCAATGGACATGCAAGATGAGCCCGGATTGGCAGTTCTTTAGATGGAGCTGATGGAAAAGCTTGTGCTACTGCTGTTGTTGGATGTGGCTCCCATGCAGATGATGTCAGGGCAGGGGAGAGGCAGGCTGCAGCCAAAACAGCAATGGCAACAAATCCTGTTCTCATGCAGGGCAACCCTGGGCATGTTGTAGGTGGAAATCAAGGATCGGGCTCAGCAAAAAACATGCAAATTCACAAAATGCATAATTTGCACTTTGCAAATGTTTTGTTTTTAAACCAGAGACATTCTTTAACTCCTGGTGATATTTTCCAAAATGCTAACCAAGATTAGAAGATCACAGAAGAAGAAATGTGCTTCTCTATGTGAAATCTTTCATACAAAGCATTTGTTCCTAATGCCATTTCTCTGAACAAAGGGTGGCAAATTACAATGCAGCCTAACGACTTGCTCTCTGCTCCAAGAGCATGTGAGAGCAAGCTCATGTCCCTGTCCCTCAGTTACAAGACAGTGGAGTGTCCCTTTCCTGCCCCGCTTCCACAGGCTACAGGCTGCAGTGTGTGTGTGTGTGTGTGTGTGTGTGTGCATGTACCCCATTCTCCCAGTGCAAGATTTCTGGCAACCTTTTTGAACCATTAGTTAAGGTGTGTATTTCCAATACAACAGCTCTCAAATTAGTCCTGTTTGTTTCAACAGCTCACTGGTCCCTATGACTGTAATATTTAGCACCTTGGAGGGATTTTTGTTTTTTTGTTTTGTTTTGGCCACTTTATTACATCTTGTCTTCCCATCTAGGTTGCACTTGGATCTTATAGAGTACCATCTGCTCTGGAATAGGATAATCAGTGTAGCATAGAGGTTAGAATGTTGGATTAGGACCTGGGAACACAGTGTTCAAATCTACACTCAGCCATAAAGCTTGGCCAGTCACGGTCTCTCAGCCTAACCTACCTCACTGGGTAGTTGTGAGGATGAAACGGGGAGGTGGAAAAGTGTGTGCACCCCCTGGAGCTGCTTGGAGGAAAGGTGAGATATAAATGCAATAATAAATAAATGTTTGTATAACTTTCCAAAGTCTATGTAAGCACTGGTGTGGATGTTTGTGTTGGGTGTGCATGAGAATTCTCCCTCCTTCTCTTCTCTTCTCTTCCCCCCCCCGCCCCCTACTTTCTTCTTTCTGAAGTTTAAAGACTATCCAGAGTATACCCACTGAAATCAGTGGGCATGAGTAAGCCCATCAATGTCAATGGGTGTACTATTTGCAGGACTACCATTGGATATGAATCAATATCTGGACTGAAGCACAGTCTCCCAAGATGAATAAGCATCCTTACTGTGGTCCCCACCCTAATCAGCCATGGATCTCCAGGTATGAAAGTGAATGATTCAATAAGTCTTACTTTCAGATGGCACAGGAATAAATCCATGCAGAGGGCTAATATAAAATGTTGGTGTTGTTATTTAAAACCAATATATGTTTTTAAAAGCTGGATCTTGGATCCTGTCACACTACAGGGAAGAGGCACAAAACTACTGGTCTGCAAGTCAGAGGTGGCCAGTGAAACCTACCAATCTGCCCCATGGTCTCTGCTTGTCCCTACAGCCATCTTCCCTCTAGCACTTAGGATGCCAAGGGCAGGAACAGTGATGTCCTGAAATGAACCTCTGCATATTTGCTCAGATAAATGGATGGCTTCCATTCAGCCACAGAAGGAAAAGAACAATAACACTGAGTTTGATTGCATACATATCAGCAAAAAAAAGGGGGGGGGGATCTAGTGGCCAGGCCAACTGACCATCTTGTCCAATGTTTTGTGGCCAACCAAATCCCATGGAAAGTGCACAAACAGGACCCAAGCACCCTCACCGCATGTGAGTTTTACCAGCTGGTATTCAGAGATGTAGTGAAGGATGGGGGGGGGGGCATACCTGCACATTACCCTTGAGGCTAGTTGCCCTTCCATCTGCCAACAAGAATTCCCACTGGCAGGTGCAATATGTCCCAGTGCATGTATAACATTGAGGCACATAGCACCTCCATGGTCTCCTGAAATATGCAGATCATGTCTCCTCATACCTTCCATCCACCACAATGGACATTTTGCTTATACTACAATGAACTTCCCTTTTCTCGAGAGTCCACTATATTAATTGACAGACCGGAGGGGAAGGAGACTTAACCTTGTGGTTAGCCACAGACCAATCCATACAGAGAAAACTGATGAAGCGGCTGTTTGAGAGAAAATTGAATTGTCTCTTCTGTTTGTGAAAGTGAACTTCATTTCTGGATGTCCAACCTTTCTGTATAGAGCATGTTATATACTCAGAGATTCTGAGTATACGGCCTCGGCCCAGTATACCTGAAGGAGCGTCTCCACCCCCATCGTTCTGCCCGGACACTGAGATCCAGCGCCGAGGGCCTTCTGGCGGTTCCCTCATTGTGAGAAGCAAAGCTACAGGGAACCAGGCAGAGGGCCTTCTCGGTAGTGGCGCCCGCCCTGCGGAACACCCTCCCATCAGATGTCAAAGCGATAAATAACTACCTGACATTCAGAAGACATCTTAAGGCAGCCCTGTTCAGGGAAGTTTTTAATCTGCGATATTTTAGTGTATTTTTGGTTTCTATGGAAGCCGCCCAGGGGTATAAATAATAAATTATTATTATTATTATTATTATTATTATTATTATTATTATTATTATTTTAAAAGGGGTGGTGGTGGGAAACAGGCTTACTGTAGGGCCAAGGATAGTATGGCTGTCACCACCACCACAATGAGATTTTCAGGAAATTACACCCCTCTCTCACATCTGTTTGTTTCAGTGGAATGAGGGGCTGAATTTCAAAATGGTTCTCACCCATAGCTGGTGCTTACAATTCCCAGATTGAGAGTGGGAGCAATATGATAAAGCATTTGCCTTTTGCTTGGGAAACAGAGGTGGCCAGGGTGACCAGACGGGAGATGCTGGAAGAGGAAGAGGAGGAGCTGTTTTCTGCAAGTGTTGCTGGGAAGGAGAAGGAGGATATGGGCAGAACTGAAGGGTAGCAGCCATACTGGCTGGCTAGAGCCAACGCTGCACGGCTGGGAAGGACAAGCCCCTCTTGAAGTGTAATTACATAAAACCCAAGTGTAAATATGTGTGAACAAACCATATTTCTTAAATACACTACATTCTCCACTGTGCCTCATTCCAAAGAAACACAAACCCTGGTTAATTGCCAAGACCCCTGGAATCTTGCTACCACTTGGCAGAGATTGGAGTGGCTTGTAATAATATTCTCCAGTGCTCTGCTTCTCCCACCAGTGAGATACTTAGACGGCAAAAGGGGGACACATTTGCCAAATGGCCCTGGAAGATAGCACAGTGAGCACAGATATTCTCCATTCCCTTGGAAGGCACCCACAATTTAGCTGTGAGTGAGTCTATGATATGGTGCTACCAACAGGAAATGGCTCTGTGGTGGCCCATCAAAATTAAGAGCCCACTTTCCTACTCACATTGTTTCCAAAGTAGGCATTCAAGAAGCAGCTGCCACCTAGCTGTGCTGTGTGGAACATATATTCTGATTTTATTTTTTTTACCAATCTCCTTTAATTCATGAGAAATTGCATTCAAAAATTATGAAAACGAGATTTTTGTGTGTGAATTTATTAAGGATGGGATGCAGAGGTTTTGTTCTGCTTGCCTTACTTTTAAGGTGCCCAAGGGGTGTTTGGGAGTGTCTTTTCTTTCATTTTATGAATAATATAACCGGTGTTCTGCAACCTTCCTGTGTGCCCACATGTCCTGAAAACTCCAGGATGTCCTCACCTTCATGGAAAGGTACTCGACAAAGACCTTTGTAGTTCCAATAGCAGCTCAAGTAAGTTGGACTGTGCCTGTTTATTATGCTTTAAAATCCCTTGTTATTTTGACTGATAGTTTTATTGATTGTTGCACAAAGCACTTTGTGGCTATCTTAGGATGAAAATCCATCTATAAATATTGGCAATTTTGTTTGTGTGTGTGTCTGTGTGTGTGTGTGTGTGTGTGTGAGAGAGAGAGAGAGAGAGAGAGAGAGAGAAGGATTTTGTGGCCTTGAGGTTTACACACACTAGGGTTGGCATATTTCAATAAGTTGTTGAAATTTTTTTAGGAAACCCAAAAGAGCCTAAGATCCAGGCACCACATTTGGCAGCCCTAACACACACAAAAGTGCACCAATATGGTAACAACATTGGCTCAAAAATAATAATGAGGGAGGCGGGACATAAAGAGAAAAACTAATGTTGATAGGCCTAGTCAAAGGAGGCAGTTCAGCAAGCTGCCATTCAGTTACTCTCTCAAATACACCTGGAAACCAATAGCAAGGGTCACATTCCTTCACCCAGTTGCTACAGTCTGGGGATTCCATCCCACCATCACTGACATAAAAGTAAATGAATTATCCTCAAGGCTTTTGATAAGGCCATTCCCTTGAGGGCAAAACAGCATGCTCTGCTGGGGCAAAACAGCGGCACTATCTTTCACCAGAATCTGACCTCTTTCCCACCCTGAATGACATTTTGTCATGTTCACTTCTTTTCAGTGGCATCTATCTCAGGAGAAAAGAACAAAAAAGTGAAGCGCGGGAAGTGAAGACTTAACAATTTGTCACGCTCAATTCCTATGCCACACAACAATGCATTAAGGCAACCTTCCCCAATCCGGTGCCTTCAGGAGCTGCTGGACTGCAACTCCCATCAGCCCCTGCCAGCATGACCAGTAGTTGGTGATTCTGGGAGTCGCAGTCCAGAAACATCTGGAGAACACCATGTTGGGTATTCCACACTAGACACTTACACTACAAATTACATTGCCTTGCACTGAGTAAGGCCATTGCCTCTCAAGTTTCTAAGATCTTCCACCAGAGATTCTTTTGACTGGATATACCATGAATTGAACCTGGAACCTTTGGCTTGCAAAGCATGTCCTCTCCTGCTAGGCTATGACCCCATCTCCAGATGTGCACCTTCCCAAATGCATCTTGATATATCCCGCCAGGATTCTCCAGCAGAGGAATGAAAATATACAGTCTCCTCACATTTCCCCAGGAGAATTTATGGAGTATCACTGAGCTTTTAATACCCAGCTTCCCTTGAGCAAAACTGACATGTCAGGAGAATGGAAAAGGGAGCCAGTGAACCTGTTATCAAAACTGTCATGGTGTTAACAACCAGCATCCCAGAGTACCTCCACAACAACCTCACATGCTTCTGAGCTTCTTCTCATCTGTTTCTGTTTGGGGGGGATTTTGAAATCAAAGCAATTGTTCCCCTTGAAAAATGTGTTACAGTGAATGTACTGCCACTTTCCTCCTCCTCTTGTTCTCAACTCAGCACCATCACTCTGACCTCCCCATTCATCACCCCCAAGATACACAGTGGTACTAATGCATCACAAGTATTGTAACACACTAAGGTTGGCGCTGTGGTCTAAACCACAGAGCCTAGGGCTTGCCGATCAGAAGGTCAGCGGTTCAAATCCCCGCGACGGGGTGAGCTCCCGTTGCTCAGTCCCTGCTCCTGCCAACCTATCAGTTCGAAAGCACGTCAAAGTGCAAGTAGATAAATAGGTACCGCTCTGGTGGGAAGGTAAACAGCATTTTCGTGTGTTGCTCTGGTTCGCCAGAAGTAGCTTAGTCATGCTGGCCACATGACCCATGTATGCCAGCTCCCTCGGCCAATAAAGCAAGATGAGCGCCGCAACCCCAGAGTCATCCACGACTGGACCTAATGGTCAGGGGTACCTTTACCTTTACCTAAGGTTAGCCTAACTATCAAAGGAAGTGTAGGGAAGATATTGCTTTCCATTGGCTGAACAGATTAGACCAATAAAGTTTCTGATAGCAGTTGACTGAAGCTGCTTATGTCTGGAGATGGGCAGGCTAAACAGCTGGTCCAGGAAACATAAGAACATAAGAAAATCCTGCTGGATCAGGCCAGTAGCCTATCTAGTTAAACATCCTGTTCTCACAGTGGCCACCCAGATGACTGTGGGAAACCCACAAGCAGGACAAGAGCACAAGAGCACTCTCCCCTCCCACTGTTTCTAGCAACTGGTATTCAGAAGGATATCGCCTATAATGGTGGTGGTGGCGGAAGAGGAGACTAGAAGAAGCCAAAGGAAGTAAGGAGACTAGGACAGGAGGGTTGGGAGTGGTCGAGAGGAAGAGAGGAAGGGCTAGAGAGGAGGTGAATGAACTCAGATAAGGAAAAATGGGCAGAGGACACTTGTGTGCAGTTGGATATCATCATCAGCATTACCTAATGATTTCAAATATCTAGCCAAAACGTTTACTGTAAGTGAGCCTCTTCAATGTGGTGATGTGGAATATGGGGCCCTCCAAAATGGCTGATGCTCAGTGATGATGGCAGCTGGAGTCCTGCTGCTTTAAAATGACATGTTCCCCCCTCCATCATGCAGTGGCTTTCTCCCTTTTCCTCCTGTGCATCAACCAAGCTCCATGCAGGACTTAATTTGTCCTGTACCATGTGTACTCTCTTCACCCACCCCCCTCCAAAAAAAGAGAAATGTTTCACTCTGCCTGATGGCAGCAGGTAACATTTAAGGAAGAAGAAGAGGAAGTATATATTTAGCAGCCATTCCAGAGGGGACGAGGAACAAAATAAAAGACTTTTCAATCATTTCCTCTGTTAGAAAACTCTACTCTCTGACAAGGGCAAGCAAGCTACAGTCAGAGAGACCTCTTCAGTCACAAAGAGGGGGGTGGATGAAAGATGGTAGGAACTTGAGAAGCAAGGCAGGCTCCCCGGGGAGCCTTTTCATGGTCACCTCTCTTGCCAAGGTGCCTCCTTATCAGACTGTGGATTTTTCTGTTACCATATCAAAGACAGGAGCCTCATCCAAGCCCTACTTCAGAGTTTTCCACTGCGGTTCCTGGAAATTCCCTGGTGACATTTCAACAATTGGCTGCTCTTCACCTTTCTCCAAAGTGATCTCTATGGCAGGGGATGAAAAGCTATACAGCTATATTTAAGTTCCTTCTTTCGGACAAAACCCTTTCAATGCCATCCAGATGCTTGAAGGAGTCCTGCTGAGATAATGGCTGGTTTAAAAATAAATGTTTTGGTTTTTGGTTTTTTGGTTTTTAAGTTGCATGCTTGACAGTGATTAACATAGAGTTAGTCCCAGAAGCCAAAGGAAAGAAAGCTTTCAATGCACAACTGCAAACAATTATTCCTCTTCGATAATCACCGTTTTACAGGCCAACCACACATATAAATATTGCACAATGCCAAGGCTCCATGACTAATTGCTGCAATAAATTCCAAAGTAAGTCGCAACCTTACCAGCTAGGGCTGGCGGCTTGTCAGATCTCACAGCTAAAGCAGGGTTAGCCCTTGGATAAGGAATCATCAGAGATTGAAGGGGATAATGTGTGACAGATTAAAAGAGGAAGCCTTGTGTTGATGTACAACAAGTTCCTCATAGTGCAGGGATGTAAGCAGAGAGCAGCCAGCCATGCTTCAGTGGGAGAAAGGGGAAGAGGAGGTAGAGAAGTCACAGTCCTTTCCATCTCCTCTTCCCCATCTCCGAATAATGTTCACCATCAAAACTATGAAGTTTGCAGGGCCCCAGAAATCTGCAGCAGCACATTTGGAAGCTACCAGGCAAATTCAGCCTCCTGTTTTTATATTGAACCTTATGCCAGGACAGAATATAACGGATTACATCCACCCTGTTTGTGGCCAAACATTACATCTTTTACAAGATGTGAAAAGTAGTCCAACAATGTACATAGGCATAGAGTGGTTCACCGTGTATGAAACAGCTACATACTGCAGAATACAGAAGACAGATGCTTAACATACCAGATGGCATGGCTATACTGAATGCTATGGCCAGATGAATGTAAAAGTATTTTGGCTATAACATTCCTGTAGTTTAAAAGTTGACCACACCTTCCCTCTGCTCATTTTAAAAAAAAAAAACTAAAAGCAGAACTCTCATCTATCTGTCTGTCTGTCTGCTGACTAACTGACAGGCTCAAGCTACAAAAGCTGAGGTTGCTGAACAGCTCAGAGACCATTTCCCCTGCTATTCTTTTAAAACCTGCTTTTCAGGACACCTACAGACTCTTGATGTGGGATATTGTTTAGGATTTTTTGTAGTCAAGGTTTAATGTGGGATATATTAATCATGCTGTTATTGGTATTAAATTCTGCACATCAATTTTTAGATCTTATTATGACTTACATGGGGATAGTTTGATTTTGTTATGCTAAAGTCATTTTTGGCTGGTTGGCACCGGGATTTGTTTGTTTGAGGAAGACAGCATTAATCAGTACCCTGGAGGGCGAGCCGGCGAAAAGAGGGCGAGCCCCCTCCGTGCCGGCCCTAAATAGGGCAAGCCACGCCCCCCAGCCGACCAGCTGATTGGCTGGCTGGGGGGGGCAGGCCCGACGGGGATTCCACTGCTCTCGCGGGGGCTGGAACCAGCCCCCGCTCACGTGGGGTGGGCGTGAAGCCCGCAACCCCACCTCCTGGGGCAGGCCCAGAAGTGGCTATGTGTGAAACCCTTTCTTAGTTTTACTGGTAAAGCGTGGGACCCACTTGAACATGCAATCATGGCAGCCAGACTCCATAGGTGACCCAAAAACAGGACCAATGGTGGCACTGGATCATCAAGAAACATGCATCAACTGGGTAGATATCCAGCATCACCCAAAAAGCAGAAATGCATCATCCAATAAAAAGGCCAAAAAGCATAAATTCAGATATGCTAATTTATGTGTATAAATGTAAATAAGGAAACCATCACTGTAATGGAACTAGAAATGCATCTCATTATAAAGAGAAAGACACCAGGAGTTGTATCCAAACTGATGCCTTCTGTCAGCATAATGATTTCCGCTTGCACAATGGGATTCTTCCGTTCCCCGCTGTGCACCCCTTGCATCTGTTCTAGATTTTCCCCAACCCTCCATAACAGATTCAGAGAAGGTGTAGGTATGCACAGGGAGAAGTTGTACAAATGGAAATCTTTGTACTGACGGCACATGTTAATAGGCTACCACCCCAGGTGATTCATGTGCCTTCTCAGCCTATTGTCCTACCTTATGAAGAAGATGATCAATGACCATTGGCCATGATGGCTGTTTTGTGCCTCCACACACAGTCAGAGGCAGAAATGCTTTTGAACACCAGAGACTAAGCTGGAAATCAAGAAAACCCGAGTTCAAATCTCTCCTTTACTAGGAACCAACTTAGGGCCTTAGACCAGGGGTAGTTAAACTCACTTCCAGGGACCAAATGCAGCTCTCTAGGCCTCTTGGTCTGGCCCTTAGGACTAATAATAATAATAATAATAATAATAATAATAATAATAATAATTTATTTATACCCCACCCATCTGGCTGGGCCTCCCCAGCCACTCTGGGCAGACTCCAACAAAACACTAAAATACAATAACCTATTAAACATTAAAAGCTTCCCTAAACAGGGCTGCCTATGTGTTGGTTTGGCCCTAGCAGGGTGTATGACGAGGCCAAGTGGGGCTATCCATGATGGCTATGTTCTGCCTGCACTGCTGGAGGCAGCCATGTTTCTGAATACCAGCTGCAGGAAACCATGGGAGAAGCAAGTGTTGTTATGTTCAGGACCTGCTTGCTGGTTTCCCAGAGGCATTAGGTGAGCCTATATGAGAATGCTGGATGAGACAGGCCACCCTGGCCTGATTTAGCAGGGCTCTTCTTATGTTCTTAGTAATGGTCACTGGGGAGCTTCAAGGCTTCTCCTTCTCTCCTTCCCTTAGGGTCTTTATCTTTAAACAGTTCTGGGACCAATGAGCTCTCCAAAGAGAATATTGCCCACTGTGACGCAGGACACATAGCATTTCCCCATCCCAAAAAAATCCCGGAGGGGGGGGGACACTCCCCCCCCATATTGAAGAAACCAAGAAGGCAGGCAGAGTGACTCCTTGCCGTGTTTCGCAAGAAGGGAGGTTCTGTTTTCCTGCTTTTGTGCCCTTCTGTTGCCAGAGAAACAAGCTAGAATTTTATTTTTCTCACAGTTGCTACACGGCCAAGAATAAGCACACACAAATTGTAGCCCAGGGAGGGGGAAAGCGTAACAAGAGGAACACTTGAACGCACCGCGTGTAGAAACACAAGAACAGAGCATCACATGGGAAGCGTCACAGCGCAGAGTGGTTACGCCAGCCGCATGTTAACGCATTGTGATAATTTGTACAACTGAAAAGGAGGGCAGAGCAAAAAGAAGGGGGGGAGCATTCATTGCCATGTCTGAATCAGAGGCACACACCACCATCAGCAGCGGAAGACACACAGCATCCCTGTCGGCTTTTGAGTGGCATTTTTAATTTAATTCCACCGTAACCTCCCTCGGCCAAAGCTCTGAACTCTGCTTGCTCTGTCATAAGCACAAACAAAAAGGGGTGGATGATTTCTCAAGGCAAAGTCAATTTTCGCTCTACAAAAGAAAGGATTTGAATTCCCCCCACCATCTCGCCCCACTTTTATTTGCTGCCTTGCCTTTTTTATATATGTGTGTGTTCGCATGAAAGCATTTGCTGCACCTTTGGGCACTTGCAACACAGCCCTAATAAGCACCCTAGATAGTAATTGAAACAGAGGTTTCAGAAATGAATTAAGGGCAGATGACCCGGAGCGCAGGAGGGGTCCCCTTGGAGAGGATCAAGCTTGGTGAACAGGTGCAAAGCAAATCGGCTTTTTTATTTTTGGGGGGTTGTTAGTATGGGCATGTAAACACTCATCTGCCTGGTCACCTGTGGTTTCTAGTCAGACAAATCAGGAAGCTTTTAAAAAGTAGGTTCTCTTCGATGACACATGTCAATTGTGGTGAATATTACTAGAAAGGCTTACAGGTAAAATAGATTTACAAGATGATTTACAAAATGAGTTCAGATCTATAACTGAGCATTTTCAGCATAGCCATCAAGCTATAGTTTGTCTGGATACACTGGGAGAAAGCCATAGTCTACAGCCAAGGGAGCCAACATGGTGTCTTCCAGATACTTTTCAACCCCCAACATCCCTGACCATTGGCCATGCTTTCTGGGGCTGAGTCCAACAGAGTCCAAAATGTCTGGGGAGTACCACATTGGCTACTCCTGGTCTAAGGTGTGGGGAATGTGTAAACTTCCAGGTATTACTGAGCTACAACTCCCGTCATTCCTGACTATTGCCTATGTTGGTTTCAGTTGATGGGCACCGCAGTCAAAAATAATCTGGAGGGCCATAGGCTCCACATCTCTGGTGCTGTGTCAAAAGGGCAGTGAATTTAAAAGCCACAAACAATAGGTTTCTGATGTTTTTGCTTTAAAGGACTTTTCGCTGAAAGAAATTGCAACAGCTAAGAATGCAAAAGAAGATAAAGAACAATTAGTGATACTGGATTAAGCCATTCAACACCATTATGAAGCATGGATAAATGGCTCCTTATAAACAGCACCCCAGGGTCCCTCATGTTTCATTCACCATTCCTACCATTCTTGTTGGGTAAGAAGGAAACAGTATCCAGCAAATGGCCTTCATTGAACAGGTATCTCATAAACTAAAAATATTTAAAAGAGAAAGCTTGAGTGACCTCCCTCAGCCTATATAGCACGATTTTATTTCTTATACAGCAATTGAGGCATACATTCAACTGTATATGCAAATGTCTGGCTCATCTAAGACTTTATAGAGCTTTCATTCTCAATTATGGTAAAACTCAGAAGTGGAGAATACTTTCATTTTTACATATCTGTGTTATTTGTAACAAGAATACTTGTATGAGTTAGTACTTTATTATTCCTTTGTAGCTGGGCTTTTGTCCTTGTGATGCTTGATGGTTTACATTTTTTTTATTCCTCATTTACTTTCTTTTTTGTTATGTTTTCACTTCTTAACACAATCAATAAAAATATTAGAATAAATGGCTTCTTATAAAAATGCACCCTAGCCCCACCCCCAATGTTTCATTCACTATAGCAAACTTGATTTGGGATTTATGGTAAGTTGTTAATTCAACTAAAAAAAAGTGTTTCACACAGGTTTTGCACCATTCCACTGGCAGGGTGGATGAACTGAGAAACAAAGAGATATAGGTATTAGACATAAGAGTGACCATTTCCCAGTTTCACTCCACCTAATGGAAGACACAGAAGGAAGATACAGGAGAAAGGAAGGAAGAGAAGGAAGACACAGGAGAAAGGAAGGAAGACACATGTTGAGTTTGTGCATGTGTTTGTGAGTAACCCCCATTCAAAGACACCACTTCTGGAAAGAATTCTTTTCCCATAAGCACTATAGTCCTGGCTGCACCTGGCTTAGCAGTAGCCAAGTCAAGGAAAATGTATCTCTTGTCCTCACTTTCACCTCTAGAGAAGCTTCCTTCTCTCCTTCATCCAAATTTGTTTTATTGTGGGCCATCTGGCCAGCTTCATAAAATTCACACCACAGTGGAATTGCCCGTGTGGAAGGGTTCTTTTATCGTTCTTTGAAAAGACGCATCTGGGCACAGCTTTGCCATGGGCCAGAAGGGCCACCCAGTTTGGACAGCAACCAAGGCCCAGCCTCCCTCTTTGGCTTTTGAACCCACGTGGAGAAGGAACAAGTACTCAGTTGCTTCCCCCTTTTTTTTTCCAGGAGGGAAAACAGAGACAGCAGCAAATTCATGTTTTTTGGAGAATTTTAAACCGAGGGCAGAGAAGAACCTCACATCAGGGGGCCAAATGTGGCCCTCCAAACATCTCTATTTGCCCCTCAGGACTCTACCCAGGGCACACCCTCAATGGCTTGGCTTTGCCTGCCTGGAAAAATCAAGATGGAATTGGTGGTGTTTCCTGGTGGTGGAGTCCCCTTCATGTGTCATAGGAAACTGCCTAACTATGCTGATGGCTGGTACCGGCTGTGGTATACACACCTCCATCATATCATCTGAGAGTCTCAGCTAGGGGTGGGCACACATGACAGTTTCAGTTTGTTTCACTTTCCCAAATTTCCCCCAACCTTAAGTTCTCCCAATTTTTACTTGCAGCTTGCATTTTTTTATTTCAGAAATTCACAGGGGGGGGGAGATACCAATCCATTTGGGGGTGTATTTATCCTATGCATTTCTCTTTGCAGTTTTGCACAGAATAAGCGTTTTCCTCTAATGCAATGCATGCTAGTTTCTCTAACTGTGCACCTCTCAAAGAGGGGTGTGGATGTTGGAGAGAACGTCTGCTTAATGGTTCAGAAGATGCAAATTAGGTAGGCTCACACTGAAAGGAGAACTGAGCGAATCCCCACCACCGAAATCCCTTTACGTGGCAGAGCAGACCATGCAACATTAAGGGCTGCTCCTAATGAAGCTCCGTACACAGAGATATTATTATTATTATTATTATTATTATTATTATTATTATTATTATTATTATTAATTTATATACTGCCTTGTACCTGAAGATGACAGGGTGGTTCACAACACAAAAACACAATATGAGAACACAAAATACATAATAATAGAAACCAAATAACCAATAACCTCTCTTCCACAAACACATTTAAAAGGCTATAGAATGTTTAACTAGCTAAAAGGCTTGGTTATAGGAGACTGGTGGGTGGAATTCTTCCAGCCAGATACAAATGATGACAACATGATCTCTCTGAGAGACATATATGAAGATGTTCTCCTTGCTAATGATTCACCAGAGAGCCTACAAGATGATCCAGAACAAAGAATCTGACTAACCAGTTATGAAGAGTAATAAATACTGGCACAGGAGATTAATGCTAAATGCTTTCGATCTGCCCTTGCTGAAGGCAACAACCCACTGTGCAACAAAAACCTCATTTGAGTGTATCCATGCAAATTGTTGGTTGTGGTTTGAAATCCAGTAGGCCACTATAAAGTGGGAGGGGGGAGATACAACATTATCTTGCTTGTTTACCTGCTGGAGAGGATCCAAAAATCTATTCATTCACCTCTTTTAATGATCATATTATCATGTTTTGTTTCATTTTTCTCACTGTCTGGCAGGGCCATCTGTTGCAGGTCTTCTTGAAAGATTTGTTCCCTTACATTAAATTTGGCGCATAGAACCATAAGGGGCATCACTGGAAAAACAAATCATCCTCTACAATCAATACTATTAATGTTGGAGAGTGAGGAACAGCTGACCGAACCCAAAGAGTACTCATTAATGGTTCCTTGTCATCCTGGGGAAAAAGTGACAAGTGGTGTGCCGCAGGGTTCTGTCCTGGGCCTGTTGTTGTTCAACAGCTTTATAAATGATTTGGATGAAGGACTTGAGGGGATGCTCATCAAATTCTCAGATGACACCAAACTGGAAGGGGTAGCTAATGCCGCAGAAGACAGAATCAGTATTCAAAATGACCGCAACATATTGGAGAACTGGGCGCAAACTAACAAAATGAATTTAAATAGTGACAAATGTAAGGTTCTGCACTTAGGCAGGAATAATATAGGATGGGGGACACCTGGCTTATTAACAGTACATGTGAAAAGGATTTAGGGGTCTTGGTGGACTGCAACCTTAACATGAGTCAACAGTGTGATCCAGCAGCAAAAAAAACTAATACTGTTCTAGGCTGCATCAACAGAAGTATAGTGTCCAGATCAAAAGAAGTAATAGTACCACTCTGTTCTGTCTTGGTCAGACCACACCTGGAATACTGTGTCCAATTCTGGGCAGAGGTTGGATGGCCATCTGCCATGGATGCTTTAGCTGAGATTCCTGCATTGCAGGGGGTTGGACTAGATTGCCTTTGCGTCCCTTCCCACTCTATGATTCTTTGAAGGGGAAAGTGTCCTCCAGTTGTCCTCTCAGTCAGGGGGCTGCTGAAAGATCAAGGAGAATGAGCAGGGGCACATTCCCCCATCCCCAGCTCTCTTTCTACAAATGTCACGAGGTGGTTTCAGTGCCGTGACTGGGCCTGAAGCCAGACAGAAGCTGGACCGCCAACTCTACGAATTTAAACAAAATGCCCCAAACTAGCAGATCAGGGAGACAGGCTCTCTCCCAGGTATCTCTCTGCTAGGCTAGTTTTCTACTTGCAGGGAAATCACTGCACACAAGCATGCACATATAAGGAAGATTTCAAACTTTGATTCCCGAGTTGCAATATGAGTTGGTACAATCTATTCTACCACTTCTCCTGCTTTAGCTCCACTTTCTAGTGCTGTGTATGTAGATTAGGCTATTTAGCAGGGTAGGTAAAGGGCACAAACAATTCACACAACTGGTATTTGGAATAATAATGTCACATCCAATTCAGCCCAAACACAGTATTTTAGATGTCACATCACAGAAGCTCCATATTGCCATAATCCAGGTTTACAGCATTCTGCCTCAGATCAGCCCACCCACACCATTCATTTCCCTCCAACCTAATACTCTGTCCAACTGCAACTACAGAGTTAAATTCTTGTTATACAGCACCCTAGAGGTGGTCATGTTCAGTGCTGGGCCAAAGTGATTTAGATGGGTAATTTGCAAGTGATTTGGAATCCTCTGGGATGAAAGGCACCACATAATATTAATAACAGCTCCTATTAGCATGCAGAAAGGATGCCTAGAGCACCATGGATCTCCTCCTCCCCCCCTTCCCCTTTCCTATTGATCTCAGTTATTGCAGGTTCTGTTGCCTTCGTCTCATGTTTTATGCTTGTTTAATCCCCCCCCCCTCCTTAACAAAGAATTGAATAAACAATACAACATTCTAACAGCGGGCACTTGCAAGGAGGAACTGCTTCTCCTTCTCAACAGGAAGGAAGGAAGGAAGGAAGGAAGGAAGGAAGGTAGGAAGACCAGCCAGAATGTAATGAAGTTTACTTCAGGACAGCCACCAAAGAATAACTTGTCCATGTAGAGAAGAGGGAATTTAGGTAAGCAGAATGTAATTAACCAAGCTGGATTCCTGCCATGGATCACAGATGCACAAATATACCACAGGGGTGGTGGTGGTGGGGAAGAGTGATATGCACTGCAAGTTCTCATTATCCCATACAGAAACTCCACACACACACCACTGGTTAGCTTCAGCTGCAGCACTGAATGGCCATGCACCAAGCTAATGATGAGCAGCAGGAAGAAGTCCAGAGATGGTCAGGAGAGGACCAAAGGAAAATGGGGGTGAGGAGAAAGAAAGGATGACTGGCTTTGATCAACTCCCTAGCAGAACTGCATAAGGGAGTGGTGAAACCCAGAAGAGTTTCTTATAGTTTCTTATAGAATCTTATAAGAAGATTCTTATAGAAGACAGAAGACAGCTCCAGAGCTTAGGCCAGGGATGGGAAACCTGTGACCCTTCCAGATGTTGTTTTGATCTCAACTCCCATCATCTAGTGTGATCCACATTCGCTATACCTGTTGAGGCCCACTGCACTCCTAATATCATCACCGAAAGAGGCGAACTTCAGAATGAACAAAATTAAAAGGATTTGCTTTCTGATTTATTTATTTATTTATTTATTTACACATTTTTACTTAAGCTCATTCTGAACTAAGTCACAGCCTAAATTACGGAAGGAGGATCTCTTGCACACCACCAATCCATGCCAATCACCAAATACTGAATTTGACCACATTGGGAATATTGTGTACAGTTCTAGTCACCTCTACCCAATAAGGGTATTGTAGAGTTGGGAAAGGTTGAGAAAAGGGCAACCAAAATGATCAAGGGTGTGGAGCAGTTCCCCTATGAGGAAAGGTTACAGCATCTGGGACTTTTTTAGTTTAGAGAAAAGGCGAGTAAGAGTTGAGACAATAGTAGCTTATAGAATTCTGCATGGCTTGGACAAAGTGGATAGAAAAAAAGTTTGTTTCTCTCTCTCATAGCCCTAGAACTCAGGGACATTCAATGAAGCTAAATGTTAGATTCAGGATCGATAGTTATGCAGCGCATAAGCTATGGCACTTGCTCCTACAGGAGGCAGTGATGGCCACCAACTTGAATGGCTTTAAAAGAGGATTGGACAAATTCACAGAGAAGGCTATCAATGTCTACTAGCTATAATGGCTATGTTCTGCTCCCACGGTTGGAAGCAGTAATGCTTTTGTATGTCAGTTGCTGGAAAAGGCTGGAGGGAAGAGTGCTCTTATGCACAGATCCTGCTTGCAGGTTTCCCACAGACATTTGGTTGGCCAGTGTGAGAACAGTATTCTGGACTAGATGGTCCATTGGCCTCTCCTCATGTTCTTATGTTCTTAATTCAAATATCAACAGATGTCAAATACAGGTACCAAATATAGTGGTACCTCGGGTTACATACACTTCAGGTTACACACGCTTCAGGTTACAGACTCCTCTAACTCAGAAATATTACCTCGGGTTAAGAACTTTGCTTCAGGATGAGAACAGAAATTGTGCAGCGGCAGCAGGAGGCCCCATTAGCTAAAGTGGTGCTTCAGGTTAAGAACAGTTTCAGGTTAAAAACAGATCTCAAGAACGAATTAAGTTCTTAACCCGAGGTACCACTGTATAGAGTAGGAAAATTCCCAATATTTGACAATTCTGAGGAAATCTGATGAATATACAGGAGCAACATTTACAGAAGAGAATTCTGGAAAGCAAATTCATATCAGCTTTACAAATAAAGAAGTTAAGATGACATTGGACATAGCTGGACAATCCACTTTGGTCTTCTCCTAAGAGGCAGCGTGTCAGACCTCTTCCTTTTGTTTGAGTCTTTTGGATCAGCAGGAAAAGGAATGTGAGCAGTGTGAAAAGGCAAAGCCCATCAAATTTTAAAGGAATGAAATTCCTTCAGCTGCCAAAGAGGGCATGACAGCCAATCCCAGGAGGAGCCAGGGCATGGCCTTCTCTGATCAGTTCAGTTCCAAACAGCTTGTTAGAGGAAATGGTGCAGCTTCTGTGGTTTCTGGATTGACCCTTCCATGTACTTCCCACCTGCAACTGGCAGGATTCTGTGTTGCTCCCTTCATTTTGACTTACTTCAGCTGAGAGATTTCTTATTTTTCTTTCATGTTCAGGTTCTGTGGATTGTGTTTGTGTTTTTTGTGTGCATGGTGTAGCAAAGCCTAGTGAACTCACAGGAAGTCTTAGTGGCCCTGATGAGTGACATTTACATAGTGTGACCCTTCTCCTTCCTCTTGATCTCCCTGTGGCTTTTGGTATCATTGATCATCATGCCCTTTTGGACAAATTCTGTGAGATGGGCAGTGGAGGCACTGTTACTGCAGTAGTTGTGCTCCTATCTGAAGGTTCAGGCCAAGAAACTAGCCTTGGGAATGAGCTCATCCACCCCCTGACATTGGAGGTCGAACATAGCCATCATGGCTAGCCGTGACTGATTGCCTTATCCTCCATAAATAACCTTATCCTCTATAATCATGGTCTTCTTACGTATCAGCTAGGATTCTGAAAATTACCTTCCCAGAAAACCATGCCCATGTTCACGCTGTTTTATGACAAAGAAACAAGCAAAGTTGAGCTATTGCTACATTTCCCCCAGTGTTATCTTGTATCATTCTGTGTTGGTTTACACAAACACAAACACGCACATGGCTTCTATCGTGAATTACAATAAATCCTACCGTTTCTTCTTCTTTCTTCTTTTTTAAACGCCTAGTCTCTCAGTTTCCTTCATTCTAAATGTACATTGATGTAGGCCTAAAAGTTTTCCCTAAATCTAAAACAGTGCCTCCACCTTTCCCAACTCAATGGCAGAGCATATTGGGCTTACATGCCCCTCCCACCAACAGAGCTATGAAGAGGAGTTCCAAAGCTTTTGTTTCTATTTTTAATACCCAACAAACTGTGGTTAGCCTTAAGTACGGTGTGTTAAATTGATCAGTTTGTTGTGTTGTTGATACCCAGCAAACTGTGGTTCATCTTAAGTAGAGTATGTTGAATACTCAAGCTATGTTCAAATTTTAGTTTAATAAGTTAACTTATTTCCATAAACCACAGTTAAGATTAATCAGTTTCAGTGCACAATGCTAAATTGTAGTTACTCTAAGACAAGCAGAGGTGCCTAAAGCTCACTTTGGCTCATCCTTGGAATGCTAAACTATGGTTTACTGTCATGTGCAAAACCTCTCAATATAAGGCAGCTTCCTTTGTTCCTTACAAATCCTTCAGTGGAATCAATTGTCTTAAACTACATATTTCACTGTACAGTGGTGCCTCGCAAGACGAAATTAATCCGTTCCGTTAGGCTCTTCATATAGCAGTTTTTTCGTCTTGCGAAGCAAGCCCATTGACAGCTTAGCGTATTAGCGCTATTAGTGGTTTAGCGGCTTTTAGCGATCAGCTGTTAAGCGGCTTATCAGCGGAACAGCTGATAAGCGGCTTAGCGGCTTAGGAAAAGGGGGGGAAAGGGGGGAAACCCGCAGGAACTCGCAAGACATTTCGTCTTGCGAAGCAAGCCCATAGGGAAATTTGTTTTGCGAAGCGCCTCCAAAATGGAAAACCCTTTCGTCTAGCGGGTTTTCCGTCTTGCGAGGCGTTCGTCTTGCGGGGCACCACTGTACATTCCTGCAGTTACGAATAGGGGGCTGCAGTTGCAGAGTTATTGGTAGCATGAGATGAATAAAGTATATGTAAAACACTAGGTCTCTAAATTAATACAGAATAGCAACCAGTCCCTGGATGCATGTTTACAATTGCAAACAGGGCTTAAATTCTCTGCTCCATCTATAGGCATCTTTCACAGGGATGGGGAGGCTTCCAGCCTTAGGTGTTGTTGGACTTCAGCTCCCTTCCAAAGTGGTCAGTGGCCAGAGCTGATCATAGCTATAGTCCAGCAATATTTGGAGTGCCACAAAAGAGATTCATTCTTTGATTCATTAACTGCCCTGAGTGTATGACTTGGATTGTTAAAAGGTTTCCTGGAGTCAGCATTAAAAAAGTGCAACCTTAAAATGTGCGTGGAGGTAAAGCTGTTATTGTGAGCCTTTAAATCATAAGACATTAGCAGGTATGATTGAGCCAGGCTTGAAATAAATAGATAACGCTCTGCAAATTTACAAATCAACTGTTTGTTTCCCAGAACTACTCAAATTCAGGCCCTGTCTTCCCTTAGGGAATGTCAATGAACTTTTAAGTGGCTTTGAATAATTCACAGTTTATTCAGGAACTGCAAAGGTATGAATTAAGTTGCAATTGATACTTCTTAATTTGCAGTTTGGAAAATGGTTTAGCATTTGAGTCTGCAACCCTACTCAACAACTTATTTGGGAGTAAGTCCCCAATGAACTCAGTGAGGCTTACTTCTGACTGAGTAGGCATGGACAAGTTTGCACCCTTAGGGTACATACAGATGGGCATTTCATTGCACCTTAACTGCACATCTGCACCTGAGATGTACCAAAAATTCTCCATATATCTTGGCTGGATGACTTAGGCTGCATTCACATAACAGATTATTCCTTTCCCCTGACATTTCCCTAACTGTTTATTTCCACATTATATTTGAACTTTCACATGATGTAGAAGCCACCTCCAGAAAATTAATGGAATATAGTGTGCATTTAACACACATTTATGTGTTGTCTGATTCGGGGGGGGGGGCTGTTTGCAGACCCCTTTACCTGGAAAATTGCAAGAGTAAAGTGACAAAATTTCAGGTGCTATACCAGCATAGATCATTCCGGCCATTTTTATCATGAGAGGACAGAAGCAGGCTTGTGGGAAAAGGAGAGAGTAGCAGTGTTGTCCGACACCCACTGGTGTGAATCCTCAGACTAAGAACTTAATTCATTCTGGAGGTCCATTCTTGACCTGAAACTGTTCTTAACCTGAAGCACCACTTTAGCTAATGGGGCCTCCCGCTGCCGCTGCGCCGCCGGCACACAATTTCTGTTCTCATCCTGAAGCAAAGTTCTTAACCCGAGATACTACTTCTGGGTTAGTGGAGTCTGTAACCTGAAGCGTCTGTAACCCGAGGTACCACTGTAGTTCCGTAATACCACAGGTACTGCAGCATGAAAGTAACATTAGAAAACATGGCAAAGTGTTAGCATTATAATCAGAAAAACTAATACAATACTCCCCACATCTAAATTCACCCATAAACAACCAGGCTACTCCAGCACAAGCTCTCTGATGCTGCCCCCCCCAGCCCCCACGGGTAGTCCCTGGGTGGCAGTCTCTCCATGGTTGTGGTAGTTAATTTATGCATCACATTTCCTTTAAACTTCAAGGTTATTTACAACCATACACTAAAACAGTTAAAACACATTTAGAAGCAAATGCTAGTCATACTCAGAGCAAACCAGTGGGTCAGCTCTGAGTAGAGGTAAATCAGCTACAACCCACACCCAAAGCAAAGACCTAAACATTTATTTATTTTTTAAATGCATGGGGAAAAGCTTTCTGAAAGGCAAAAATGCCTTAAATTGTTTTCAGAAACTACAAATAGTGGGTGTCTGTCATATCTCAACAGTATTAGTATTTCAACAGCCTTAATATTTCATATGGTATTTATATTACTCTTGTCATTGCTAGGAGAATGCGTGGAAGCTATTGCATTAGAATCTGACGTGCAGGATTTATTTTAAAGTTATTTTCAGTCAACAGCAGACCGCCTGCTCCCACATGGGCGTGCCTGACTACAGAGATCTATCATCACTATGACCAAGGGTTGTGTTCTTCTCAGCCATAGACTCAGGCACTAGAACTTGGGTAAGGCAACTATCCTCTTCCCTCCTAACCAGGAGTGGGGAATACCTTCCAGCCTGAAGGCCATATTCCATCACAGACAACTTTTCAGCAGCCATATTCCAGTGATGGGGATAGAGGGAAAAGTGGGAGGAGAAAAGAGATTTGATTCTGACATGATGCTTCTCAGTCACAGACCCAGATACTAGAAATTGTGAGTTGCAACTTGGCTCTTGCCTCTTAACCAGGGATGGGAATAAAAAAATTTAGCCAGAGGTCCACAGTCCATCATGGACTGTGGGGAAATGGGTGGGGGAAAGATGGAAAAGTGGGAGGAACAAAAGATTGGATTCTTCTGGACTGAGCCTTCTCAGTCCCAGGATCAGATACTATGGCTTGAAAAGTGCATCTAGCCACTTCCCTCTTAACCTTTCAAAGATTCATAAACTGTCATTTAAGGGAGGGAGAGAGAGAGAGGAACCATTAATTTAAGTTACCGGTAATCTCTTCTCCCCAAACAGTTGGGTTCATCTAGCTTTCCTGCTGATTGTGTTTTAAAACTTCTTTTTATTATGTCCTCTGTTGTTTTATCTCACAATGATTGCTTTGGAGCCCTGTGGAACAAACATTAAATAAAGAAACTACGTGTATAGCTAAGTACATGTTAAAATTGACTTATTCCAGACTCAAATCATTGGTTCATCCAGCCCAGTACTGTCTAATGTAGGAGTGGCTAACCTATGGCCCTCTGGATGTTGTTGGAATGTGACTCTCATTAACTCTGACCATTGGCCATGCTGGCTTAGGGTCTGATGGGAGTTGAAACCCAACAATACCTGGAGGTTCTCTGTCCTTGGTCTCCTCTGTGATGGATTCACTTTGCCAATGATTCTGCTCCTTCCCCAAGCCTGAATGTTCCCTCTATTATATCTCTTGTCTATATGGATTGCTGTTGACTCTGTACATGGAAAGAGGTTAGCAGGTTCTAACTGCCTTTGGTAGTTTTTAATGCTTTGCGTCCTGTGCATTTGTGTGTGCATGCACACAGAGGTACAAAACACCCAACACATCTGGGGAAAGCAACTCTGATTTATTTGCTGTGATCCAACATTTTTTAAAAAAAAAATCAGCCATGGCTGCTTGCTGAATGCCACCAGCTATTAAATAAATTGCACCTTGCTTCAAGACGGGTGTTGCTGTCTGGTTCTTCTATTTCATTAAATCCCTCCATCTCTCTCCCTTGTGGATATGCACACAGACTCTGAGCAACTTGGCCTTCAGGGGTGACCTTTATGGCCATGTGTAACTCATCCCATCAACACGCTAATCCTCATTTCTGAAGAGCAGTCATTCAATTTGGGATTCTGGGCAACGCGGTCAGAGAAGGATTATCTGGGGAGATGAAGGCAGAGCTAACTGATATGAGTTAGGGATGGAAGGAGAAAGTGTGGGAGAACGGCTGCAGCGAGAGCAAGGCAGCCCAGAGGAATGGCTAGGGAAGCTCCCCAGGCCTGCTTGCTTGCTTGCATACATTGTCAAGTAAGGCTTGGTAGAGGCACTGCTGCAAAACCACTTGTGGGAAGCAAGCACAATTCTGTACATGCTTACCCATCATACATGCCAACTTACTAAGCAGATGGGTATGTGTGTTGCACGTTTGCATTGTGTGTGTGCTATATAACTCTCAGCCCTACAAATCTCTCACACATATACATTCAAAACCTCTAACTCTTGATTAATTCATTAAGGCTCCTCTTAGGTTGTAAGGCAGCCAGAGGTTAGGAAGCTGACTTATACTCAGTCATAGCATCGGTCCACCTAGTTGTTATTTTAAGCCTCTACTGTGTGGCATACAAATGTTGTTAAAAAAATAAATAAGTAGCTCAGCATTGTCTACACTGACTGGCAGCAACTCTCCAGAGTTTTAGGCAGGAATCTGTGCCAGCCCAACTTTGAATGAACTTGGAACCTTTTCCATCAAAGCATATGTTCTACCACCAAGCTATGGTCCTTCCACAATTTGGCAGATTTATCTCCCATCTCTGTCACATGTTGACAGATGAGACCTCACAGTGCTGACTTTAGCACTGCAATGCAGTCTGTTCAAGGCAAACGAGAGTCCTTTGCATTAGCATAGGATAATAAGAAGCTGCCTTTTAATGAGTCAAGTCATTGGTCTATTGAGCTCAGTACTGTCTACAATGACTGACAAGTGACTCTCCAGGGTTTCAGGCAATGAGTCTTTCCTAGCACTACGTGGAGGTGTTGGGGATTAAACCTGGAACTGTCTGCATGCAAAGCAGATGCTGTACCACTCACTGCGCTACAGCCCATTCGTGTTCTGGTCCTCTTCTCTACCAATTCATCATCCCCAAGGGAGATCATCTCAGAAGAAACAACTACTTCTTCTTTCTCTCCTCCTCCTCCTCCTCCATCCTCAGATGACTTCAAAGCTCAGAGCCTTAGCCTACTAGAGCTCCCCTGGGGTACTAAAAGCACCTCACCATGCCTTGGGCTTATCTGGTGCTAAGAAAGAAGATCATTCCTCAACTATCTCTGTGTGGCACTCATAAAGAGCAGATCCAAGTGTACCACATGGAGCTGCAATGCCCTTCATAAGGCAAGGCTGGATTCCCAAACAATACATTAGTCCAGTAAACATGCACATAATTTGGCTTTATGCCAAATATATGGTATAATACTGGCAACCTGGACTCTTTCCCAGGCATGGTGGCACAGCTTAACCAGAGGGCTTGCTAAATTCCCTTGCGAAGTGCGCACTGCCTCAGCTATTATCAGGAATTATTGCTGTAGTAGAATAATGAATCAGAGAATCATAAAATCAGAGTTGGAAGGGACCCTGAGGATCGTCTAATCCAACCTCCTGCAATGCAGGAATATGCACCATGCTCTAACCAAGTAATCTGTTTCGTAGCTGGGATGCAGAACTGGATGCAAAATACATATGTGTTGATTGAGAATGTCATACACTTATCAAACTGTTATTATTGAGGTGTGTGAGAGAGTACTTGCATGTGTGTTTTTTCCTTTCTCCGTGTTTATATTAAGAAAAGTGGTAACTTGATGCAGATATACCATTCACATCTCATAGGCATAAAAACAAGTATAGAGAGAAGGACCTGATACACACATGACCACAAAGATCACCCCTAATGTGCTCAGAGTCTACATGAATCCATGATGGAGGGGAAATATGGGATTTAATAAACTGGAAGAGTCAGACAGCAACACCTGTCTGGAAACAAGCTGCAATTCCTTGAACAGCTGGTGGCATTCAGAAGTTTGCTATGGTTGATTTAGAAATGTCAGATCCCGGAAAAAATATGTCAAGTGTTGTGTCCTCCAGATGTGGTGTGTGATTGGTCTGGGGTGTGTGTGTGCCCCCAAAGTATTGAAAAGTGATAAAGACAAGCAGTCAGTGCAGGGCAAAATAATGAAAAAGTTGTCATGAACTAAGAGATTGATGCACTTTGCTTGTCAGGCTTGGTATGGATTCTATACCATACAGACCCTCCAAGTGTCTCTATTTACCAGGGACAGTCCCAGATTTACAGAAGCCGTCCCTGTTTCTGAATTGATTCTGGAAAGTCCCGCTTTTCCTTAAGACATCTCTATTTTCACTAGAGAAATGTTGGAGGGTATGGATGCAATCCCCGAGCCAAGGAGACAAGCAACTATACAAGCTTTAGAAGACATCTGAAGGCAGTCCTGTATAGGGGAGTGTCTTTAATGTTTAATGTTCTATTATGTTTTTATGTATGTTGGAAGCCACCCAGAGTGGCTAGGGCAACCCAATTAGATGGGTGGGATATAATTATAATTAATTATAATTATTTGAATAGGATGTCCCTATTTTCATCAGAAAAATGTTGGAGGGTATGGCTTTATACATGGCAGGATATTAGGCCCACCATTTGTTAGGATCAGTGGATTGTACTGGTTTTGAAATGCTTTGATGTCCCAAGGTGTCCCAAGTTTGGGCTAAAACCAGGACTTTCCAATAGTTGCCCCAGTTTTAAGGAATACCCTCCCCAGTGCCCACAAGTACATAAGAATTTGGAAAGAACAGTAACCTGCTTTGGGAGAAAGGGAAAACTTTTAATGTGTGAACCAAAGTTTAATTAGGTTTTGGGGGGGCTGACTAATGATTCATTAGGGGGTTTTTTAAGTGAAAGTGACAGGAAAATTCTCTGGGAAATGTGGGATAATACTTGATGCAATGCTATATAATATCACTGGAAACAAATCAAGATGGATGCTCAATGAACTGGTAATTTGGACGAGTCCAAATAAAGAAAACTGTTCCATTCAAGCAAAAGCTGGTAGTATCCAGTTCAAAGAAAGAAGCCTGCATTGTGAGGGTCATTTCAACAATCAAGAAATGCCACCAAAGTGGATTGTTATTGCCCACTTCTCCCTATATCAAGTCTATAATATTGTCTCTATTGTTTAGGGAGTGTTAATGTGCTAAGACTAGAAAATTGTAATTAATTCCCCTTTAATTGATGTGTGAGAATATCCCGGCCCCTCGTTCGCTTGGCTTCATAAACGAATATATGATTTGACAGGTTAATTTGAAAGTGAAAAGTTTAGGTTCCTCTCAGCCATCCAAGAAATAGCCCTGGATTGAACTCTCCCCGTCTACTTGTGTGAAGCATAATAGAAAGAGGTCAAAGTTAGGTGAGATCCTCCCTTTTTGTTCCAATGTTGTTAATTTAATTTTTGTTCTTCAAGAGGTAATAATAAAAAAGCTACCTTCCACTATCCAGAAAGCTGTCTGACAGGCAAAGGTGAAACAGAGCCAAAGAAAGAGAGAGATGGAGAAAACTATTGCAATTCCTAGGCACCTGATGAGCTGACACAAAGCAAACACACAGGCTTTGGCTGCAGGAGTCCAGTACAGGAGAAACTAAAAAGGACAGCCGGCTACCATATCTTCAACTGTGGCTGCCTCCACACTGTACATTAAAGGGCCTTCTCTGTGGCAGCCCCTAAGTTGTGGAACTGCCTCCCCACAGAAGTGAATCTGGCACCTTCGTTGTTGTTGTTGTTGTTTAGTGGTTTAGTCGTGTCCAACTCTTCGTGACCCCATGGACCAGAGCATGCCAGGCACTCCTGTCTTCCACTGCTTCCCGCAGTTTGGTCAGACTCATGTTTGTAGCTTCGAGAACACCGTCCAACCATCTCGTCCTCTGTCGTCCCCTTCTCCTTGTGCCCTCAATCTTTCCCAACATCAGGGTCTTTTCCAGGGAGTCTTCTCTTCTCATGAGGTGGCCAAAGTATTGGAGTCTCAGCTTCACGATCTGTCCTTCCAGTGAGCACTCAGGGCTGATTTCCTGAAGAATGGATACGTTTGATCTTCTTGCAGTCCATGGGACTCTCAAGAGTCTCCTCCAGCACCATAATTCAAAAGCATCAATTCTTCGGCGATCAGCCTTCTTTATGGTCCATCTCTCACTTCCATACATCACTACTGGGAAAACCATGGCTTTAACTATACGGACCTTTGTTGGCAAGGTGTTGTCTCTGCTTTTTAAGATACTGTCTAGGTTTGCCATCGCCTTTCTCCCAAGGAGCAGGCGTCTTTTAATTTCATGACTGCTGTCACCATTTGCAGTGATCATGGAGCCCAAGAAAGTAAAATCTCTCACTGCCTCCATTTCTTCCCCTTCTATTTGCCAGGAGGTGATGGGCCTAGTGGTCATGATCTTCGTTTTTTTGATGTTGAGCTTCAGACCATATTTCAATAAATGTTGAAGATGCCTCTCTTTTCATGCTGGTTGTTGATGAGGTGTATACTTTTAGGACCTGCCTTGTTTCTGTGATTTACGGCTCACTTGTGAAAGTCCTCCAAATTCATCTTCCCAGTACAGTGGTACCTCGGGTTACTTACGCTTCAGGTTACATACGCTTCAGGTATGTAACCCAGAAATAGTGCTTCAGGTTAAGAACTTTGCTTCAGGGTGAGAACAGAAATCGTACTCTGGCGGCGCAGCTGCAGCAGGAGGCCCCATTAGCTAAAGTGGTGCTTCAGGTTAAGAACAGTTTCAGGTTCAGAACAGACCTCCAGAATGAATTAAGTACTTAACCCGAGGTACCACTGTACAGAGCAAATGTGACTGCCTGCCACCTAGACTGTGTGCTATGCTTTTAGCCAGGACCAGGGCCGTCTTAAGTATATCTGGCGCCGTGGTGCAAAGTTCCCTTCAGTGCCCCCCCCCATTTCCCAGAGTTTTTTAGGGAGGATAGCGCTGCCAGTGGGGCTGCAGGAGGCGGGCAGTGGCTGAAGGACAGCTCCTCTGGCGGGGAAGAGGCGGAGGCTGGATGCGGCGCCTCCCGGCTCAGCTGGCCGCTTTGTGCTGTGGTGGCCATGGCAGACGGAGGCTCCAGGTGCAGCGCTGCTTTGGCACGGCATGGCGGAGGTGGGCGAGGGTGGCGAGCTGATGCTGGGAGGTGCCACGTCCAGCCTCCGCCTCTTCCCTGGCGTCCTCCAGAACTTGGTGCTCTGGCACCCTGCGCCACTAGCCTCTATGGGTAAGACGCCTCTGGCCAGGACTAGGTCAGAAAAATGCATTGCTTACATCTCCATCAGCTTCTCTGTCCAGCTGCTTCCATGAAAAAATAGACGCTTTCTGCTGCTTGGCTTCAAAATCCCACTGAGAGCAGAAGTAAGGCTTAGGGGAAGGAGAGCGGAAGGACATGGTCATACCAAAGCATTCTCAGTGGACAGTTTACCCTACAGGGCAAATGGCTTAGAATGCTTCCCCTGCATTGTCTGACAGTCACATTCTAATCCATGGTATTCGACAGGAAGGCAAAATCTGGTAGGGTAGAGAAAGCACAGGGCACCATTGCTCTTCCAGATTTTGCAGCTGGGTTAGTAAGCACTTAGTTATAGGGATAGGCTGTGTGCAACATAGCATTTTATTCTAGAATCAATGAGGACGCAGCACTTGCTTTTTATATGTAGTCCACACACAACCTAGATTTTTTGCATCCCCACCCCCCATGAAAAGTGCTTTCTGTTAAACTGGTTTCAATCTGGGAAAGGGGGAGGAGAGGGGGGCCAGGACTCATTGCAGATTGATTCTGCATTACCCTGCAGTGTGTCTACAGTGGTACATTGGGTTACAGATGCCTCAGGTCACAGATGCTAACCCAGGGTTAAGAACTTTGCTTCAGGATGAGAACAGAAATTGTGTGTGGTGCGGGGACAGCAGGAGGCCCCATTAGCTAAAGTGGTGCTTCAGGTTAAGAACAGTTTCAGGTTAAGAACAGACATCCGGAATGAATTAAGTTCTTAACCTGAGGTACTACTGTATTTGAAAATATTAAAATAGATGTAGGTGGTCCCAGTAATGGGGGGCATGTCCACACCTACCCAGTGATGTTGTGTGTGGGCATACATATGCCAAGCTCACAACCACCACTTCCTTCTTCATGTGAGACATGTGCAGGAAAGAAAGGGCATGGATAACCTAATCAAGGGATGGGTTTCCAAACATGTATCAAGTAATCGCAGTCATCCTTGTGGAGAGCAGGTTCTAGAATCAATCTAGATTATTTATTCATTTAATAAAATGCATGCATTGCTAGAGTACCCACTGGGTACAGTCCTTCAATAGTCTGAGTCATAGTCTTCACTTTCGATAGAGACTTAACTTGATGGTCTTACCCTGTTCCTTGATTTATTTGTAAAGTTTGGACCATTTGCACAGCCAAAAGCAAAACTAATTCCTCCTCTTTGTGGTCAGCAGAGCAAACATGGGGTACATTTCTGAATTTTATACTGAGAAGATGGTCGTGAGGCCTCATTTCTCCTACACTGGATCCTTGTTTACCTGGAAAGTGATTCTGGCTTCTCAGTTACCTTGACAGGTGTTAATTGCCCACAAATCCCACCTACTTTATCACTGTATCCTAGTTAGGAATGGAGTGGGGACCAAATTAGTTCACATTTAAAGGCAAGCCTAAATAATTCACACCTTTCAAAACAATAAGCAAAGTGAAACACAGCCATGCTTCAAAATGTACATGTTTCTGAATTTTGCAGCACAATTCTCAAGCCAAGTAATGTGTACAAAAATACACAGACCTGGGTAAAGTGTGCATGTAAATGTATACATTAGTGAAAAAGACATGCAAAATGCATTATATTAGGGAAAATTGCTTTGCAAAAAATATTCACTATGAGAAATCAGCACTAAAATGCTGGTCTGGTTTCATGAGAACCTTTTATTATTAATATCAATGCAAACAGATGTGGAAAATGGAATCAAAGACTGGTCTGGTCAAATGAGAAACTGTGGGAGAAACCAAAATCAACAGATTCACCCATCCCTAATCCAGGTGTTTGGAAGGGTGTTAATGGCTTTTGGAGTCTAGCACAGATTAGGATAGCACCGAAGCCTTGTTCCCATTAAGACTCACATAAGAACTCAAAGTGTACAATGCAATATTGATAGTAATATAACTTGCTGGAGCCTTTCCTTAAAGCATTCTGAAACTGGAAGGGTGGAAAAAGTTGAGCTATACGAGTGTTATAATACAGGGAGTGCAACCCCCACCCCTGACCTCAAAAGCAGAAGAGAGCACGTCTGATTTGCTTTTGAAAGGAAACATCAAGCAGTTGTGAGCCCGGGTGAGTTAACACAGAAACCTTCCCCCCACCTCCCTTTTTGCTATGATAGGCACCTCTCCCATTCTCTTTCACCTCCCTGCCACTTCTCATAAAACAGAAAGATATCAGCTGCCAATTTTGAGGCGAAAAATGTTTTATATCTATTTTAGGTTATTTTTCCCCATTGCCAGCCGTTGCTGTAATATCTGCTTTGATTACCAAATTAATCACTGGGTTGCAAAGCCCATTACATATAATTGAGTCCGACAGTCTTCGGTACTCCACATGAATTCTCGCTTTGTCTCTCGCCTTCATTCGGCTGACAGAGAGAAATCTCCCAAGCCAGCCTGTCGGCTGCCAAAAAAAACGGGGAGGGGGTGAGCTCAAAACTTCCTTCCAGCCTTTCTTTCTTTCTTTCTTTCTTTCTTTCTTTCTTTCTTTCTTTCTTTCTTTCTTTCTTTCTTTCCCAATTTAGCAATACTGTTACCCAGTGGTGGCTGGTGCCCATTGATACTGAATAGGCCAAGCAGCACAGAGGCCAACAGTAAGGTGGTGTCAAAGCTAATGGCAGACAGAATCAACTAAACCAAGTCTTGACCCCATCTTTCTCCCTACTGAATTCTATGGGGACTAAAGAGAAGGAACTTGACAGCTAATGCCATCCCTTGGGCTAAGTTGTGAAATAAGAAGGCAATTGGGTGTGGGCTGCATTCAGTGGGGCAGCATCCAATTTGTCCTAAAGGACCAGCTAGTTACGAATGCAATAGAAAACATCTATAGCAGAGGAGTGCTGTGCAAATTCTGCAAGTAATTTAGTAATTCTTGCAGAAGAAGTGCGTGGAAGTGGCATGTTAAGAGGCACTGGCTAGGTGAGACATAATGCTAAACCACAGAGTTCAGCTTTCCTCCAGCTGACTTGCACATTCCCCTCCTCCAATCATGTTCTGGTGCAGCCATGAGGAGGAGTTCAGAAGCTTTTGCTTCTTTTGTTGATTAACTGCAGTTTGTCCTGACATCCAAAAGTAGATAAACTGTGGTTCATATTAACTACAGTTAATAATGGCTTATGAAATTGCCTTGTTTTCACTAACTACGTTAAGACGTAGTTAAGACCAGCTACAGTTTAGGGTTTGGGTGGCATAGCTCTTGGGCACAGAAAGCCACCACCTTGTTAAAGCTAAGCAGGCCTGGACGGCTAACTCATCAGGAACCACACATTCTCTGCCTTTGGTCCCAAGGTGGAGTTATGTGTAATTTTTTAAAAATAAAATAAAATGCTGAACTGCAATTAATCTAAAACGAAAGCAGAACCTTATCATCTCCATACAATCACACTGGAGTAGGGCAAGGAATGCGGAGTGTGTGAGCCCAGGGGATCTAAGTGCCTTCTCAGGATCAGCCTTCCCCAAACTGGTGCCCTCCAGATGTTTTTTAGACTACGGTTCCCATCCATCCATAACCACTAGCTATGGTGGCCAGGGCTGGTGGGAGTTGTAGTTCAGATATCTGGAGGACACCAAAGTGGGTGAGACTGCAATAAAATGGTTTGGCATTACATCGCGGTACAAAATCATTGTCAACTGAGGGAAGAAGGTTGGTGTATAGAAGAAATAGTGGTGACAAAAAGGAAGAACTGGGATCCAGATCAAAGGGAGCCCCCCTTCTATTATTGGTCTGATATTGAAAGAAAGATCCCTGGGACTGATATAAGATGCAGGGATAAGCCCTGGCCAAAATTACCGGTAAGTCCTGCCTCAGATGGAAAATTGAGGAAATACCATTACAGGAAGAATTCTATTAAATTTTTCACATGTATTTTTTTAAAAAATAAAAAAAATAAAAGACACTTTAATGTGTGAAATGAATTGGGGAAATCCACAAATGAGGACTAGACTAGGTGTCAACAACCCCCTAACCCTCCCTCCATTAAAAACAAAACAAAACCCTGCTGCCATTTTAAAATGTACCAGTGTTATAGGTGTGGGTGTGGGTGTGGTTGGGAGAAAATGGCCACATGGGCCAAATTTGGCCTGTGGGATGGAGGTTTTCCACCCCCTGTGTTAGCAGATGCTTAGGAAGACTTTACTACAGCCACAAAAAGCATACAAGCCATGATATGAAGCCTGAAGCCTGCCACGTTCACAAACAGCCGATAGAAAATCACCCAGAAAAGCGGTGCTGTTTGCAGATCTCAGTCGAGGGGGGGTGCATAGTTTTTCTGCTTGAACAAAACAAAATGTCCCCCCTCTCTCTTTTTATTTCTATTGTAAGTTGCATGAAAAGCTAGAAAATGCATTTAATTCGAAATCACTCTACCGTAAATGAACATCCTAATTGAGTTTCTCTGTTTGCAGATACTTTGAGGTTGGGGGACCACTGCCCTCTTGTGGCTCACCTGCCATTTGACAACTGTTTTGAGGTTTGTTTATTTTTCTTCACGGTATCTGACTCCACCCTGCTTCAAACAGGAACACGGGAAGCTGACTTGGCCCATTGGTACCTTCTAGCCAGTGGTTAGAGTGTTAAACTAGGGCCTGAAGTGGGAGACCTTGGGGTCTCAAATTCCAGCGATGCCAAAATTTGGGGTGCGCTCCCAACTTCTTACTTTCCATTCTACATCATAGTTGTGGCACCCCCTGCAACACCCCCAAGACTCTGCAGCCAGCGCAACCGAACCGTTTGCTGTTAGAATTTGCAATGTAATTTCATTGGAAATGTACTTCACAAAGAGTAAGTGGTGTTGGGGAAAGAAGGTGGCGACTGGTAATTGGCAGTGGGAGCTGGTTGGTTATTCTGATAGTTCTCTCTTGACTTTGAAGGTGAGAGGTGTGGAGACTTCATGCAGATGCTGTCTGGAGGAGTTTGCAAATCATACTTGTTGTTCAACCATTCAACTGGCAAGTAAAAGTTACCTTTAACCATTTGCGTAAGGCTTATATTTCTCAGTCACAAATAGCTAACAGTTGTGCTTCCCTAAATCCACTTCTGGACCCTAGGAAACCAGGTTCAAATCCACACTCAGCAATACTCATTAGGTCACCTTGGTCTTCCAGCAGAGCCTACATCTCAGGGTTATTGTGAGGGAGAAAAGTGGTTGGGGGGTGCAGAATCACCTTGGCTCATTGGGGGGGGGGGGGAGATGGGATAGAAATGTAATAACCCAAATTAAGAGCTCGCTCACTATTGCCAACACTGACTGCAGATTCCAGGGATTGAAAATTGGGTTTTTGATAATTTTATACATAAAAAGCATAACCATTTCAAACATTAAAATACAAGGTTCTTTTGAACCTGGGACTTTCTGAATGCAAAGCAGGTGATCTACAGCTGAGCTACATGTAGGGACTGCAGTCAAATAATGGATCAGCTAAGGTGGGAAATAAGAAATGGGGTTTTTTATATTCTATTTCTCCTGAAATAAAATAAAAATGAAAAACCAATTCATTATGGAACAAAGGTATTATATATATCTTCAAACTTTTCCCCCTCTACTTTTAAAAACAACAACATTAAGTTCTTAAATGAGTCCTGGAGCTTTTCAAATACAGAAATCCTACCTTGGGGGATATATCAGCATTTCAAAATCAGTCTGCAATTTGGCCCTGAGCAAAAATGTCATAAAGTGCCGTGAAACTAAGCATTCCTTTTCTGAAAATGTCAGACTGAAAGAACCACCATCACAACAAAAAGGGATCACTTTTAGATTGCAATAAAGCTCCAAACATGCCATTTCACTTGAGTTTCTTCAAACCAAACAAACAATAATAATAATAATAGTAATGTGGGGATGAAATGAATAGACAATATTGCTTCTAAATGTCAATCTAAAAGGATAAATTGTGTTTTGTAATTTCCCCAAGAAAATTGAATTTTTCTTTCTCTAGACTTTATGTTTTCCCCTGACAATAAGTTCATTGAACTTTTCTCCTGGAAAATTATGATTTACACTTCTTGGTTTCTGAGGAGGGCCTTCTACAGAGCAGCAAATACCACAAAATAGAATTCCTTTGTGTTTCCATGAATTTATCTCCAAACTACCCAGAAGGCCACAGGGTGGGGGGGGGAATGTCTACTGCACAGTTGCTGCAGTGTGTTGTCTCCCATCTCCACCCAAAGGAAGGAGGCTTCAAGTCCTGGCCCACAGCTGAAACATCACAAGATAGGCTGAAAGAAAAGATCCCAACACTATTGCAGCTGAATTCACCATTCCACTTAATAGGGCCTTATCAGTGGTGGCACCAGGATTATGGAATGCTTCCCCCAGTACCATTTGTTTGGTGATTTTTCACTTATCTTGTGGATGGCAAATTCAAATGCATTTATTTGCCTGGACTGCTATGGAGGCCAGGACAAGAACTTCTGCTATATTGCTACTGCCAGTTTTCTTTTTTTGTATTTATTGTCATTTGCTTTTTGTTTGTTCACAAGCCACAATGAGCCACTATTTGGTGGGATAGTGGTTATAGTGTTGAACTAGGAGTGCAAGACCCTGGTTGAAATCTCAAATTCAGCCATGAAGTCTACATCAAACCTCGCCCCAGCTTAGCCTATATCACAAGGTTATTTGAGGACAAAAGGGAAGAGAAATCAGAGAACGGTTTATATTACAGTGGTACCTCGGGTTACATACGCTTCAGGTTACAGACGCTTCAGGTTACAGACTCCGCTAACCCAGAAATAGTACCTCAGGTTAAGAACTTTGCTTCAGGATGAGAACAGAAATTGTGCTCCGGCGGTGCAGCGGCAGCAGCAGGAGACCCCATTAGCTAAAGTGGTGCTTCAGGTTAAGAACAGTTTCAGGTTAAGAACAGACCTCCAGAACGAATTAAGTTCTTAACCTGAGGTACCACTGTACTGTGAACTCCTAGAGGAAAGGGCTGGAGAATAATGTAATGAATAAACAAATTGAATGTTTTAAATAAATTAACAGACATTGCATTTCTGTTGCCTTTAAATCTTAGCTAATTTAGAAGCACTATATAGACATCAGGAATGGTGGGTCACTATGTGCACACTTCTTGTGCAACATCCTTCAATGGCTATTAGTCACAATGTGTATGTGACCAATGACTAGTCTACCTTCACTTCTGGAGGCAGGATGCCTCTGAATACCAGTTGTTGGAAACTGCAGGCAAGGAGAAAGTGATTGCACTCAGATGCTCCTTGCAGACTTCCCATGGGCATCTGGCTGGCCACTATGGGAACAGAGAGTTGGACTAGATTGGCTCTTGGTCTGATCCAGCAGGGCTCTTCTTATGATTATCATATCTTGGTGGAGACAACTGATGATGGGTAAGTGGACTGTCATTCCGGATCAATGAGGTTCTCAACATGTACTCTTTTCCACTTCATGAGTGAGTGAGCTGAGCATCAACTCACTCTGAATCTACCTGCTGTTTTGATTTTCCTGGCTATGTTTTGCATTGAAAGGGGAGGAAAAGAAACTTATTTGGCCTCTGCAGGCATCTGGGTTTTGCTCTGTCTGTCCAGGACACGCTTTCCTTTGAAAAGCTATCACTTGGAGGGATGGAGCTGTCACTTTTCGTAGTTTCAGACTCACAAACCTTGTATTTCATTCACCTGCCAGCTTTTGGAAAAGATGAGTGAAAGGCTGTGGTGAAGAGCAAAAGGGGAAAGAAATCAATACTCCACAGGAAGGTGGAATATCTCTTCCCATTATTTCCCTCTGGTGTCAGGTACCCAGAGATTTCCAATGAAGTAGAGAACTGGGCTGCTGCTTTTGTACTGCTGTCCTAAACTTTAGAACCGAAAGACAGGGTTTTCCAAAATATGATGAGACTTTCCTATCATGGATTAGATGAACCAGTTGAGTTACCATGGGGAAGATTGCTCAGGTAGAAGGACCTGGTGGAATGGCTACACACCCTTTCCCTACCAGACCCCCATGATGGCCGGAGCCCCCTCTGGATTTGATTTGCATTCAATGTGACAGAAATATTGCTCTTGCTCTGTATTGGTTACATTGAACTATAATGACATCACCACAAGGCCAAACTGGATTCCTTGTCAATGACAACCCTGAATGTCTAGGATGAGAAAGAAGGAGCACTGAGGATATGGTACCAAGATAGCAGTTGCAGTCCAGGCAGTGGAGGCTCATCCATTAGGGGCACTGTCCCTCCAGTCTCGGTCTACTATCAGCCAACCCTCACCTGCCTGCTTTCTTACTTGCAGCCAATCCAGGCAGTGGCCCTGCCTGCCAGCTTCCTCTTCTTTAAGTCTTGGCATTGCCCCTTGTAGAGCTCAGCAGGGAGAGTGATGGGAGCAAACCTAGAACTAGCTGGACCCTGCTGCCATTGACTCTGGTGCCAACTACTGCTGCCCCCTTTGCCTTTTGCCCAGCTAGTCCCAATGGACACTTGCTACCACAGAGTCCAAAAAATACTGACTGAGAACAGTGACAAAGAAAGGAAACGAATAAATGGGTCGTTCCTAGCCACCCCCCAACCATTTTCTCCTATTGAAAAGCCCATGCTCTGCGACTTAGAGCACAAACTTTTCAAGAGGATAGAATGGTCCTATTACCTTGTTATAGCTGTTCACCTGGTGAACAAGGTACAACAAGGGATAATGGAACAGGCTAGTAGAATAAGAACTTTTTGCCCTTGAAGATGATGACTTGTCAAAATCTCAACTAATCTTATAACTGAAGATCTTTTTCCCCCAAGTATTGGTACTGGCCTTTTATATATGTGTGGGGGGGGTGTAATGTTTATGCAATTTTTAAAATTGCATTTATATGTATAACTTTATGCCAGGAGCCAGTGTGGTGTAGTGGTTAAGAGCGGTAGTCTCGTAATCTGGGGAACCGAGTTCGTGTCTCCGCTCCTCCACATGCAGCTGCTGGGTGACCTTGGGCCAGTCACACTTCTCTGAAGTCTCTCAGCCCTACTCACCTCACAGAGTGTTTGTTGTGGGGGAGGAAGGGAAAGGAGAATGTTAGCCGCTTTGAGACTCCTGAAGGGGAGTGAAAGGCGGGATATCAAATCCAAACTACTACTACTACTACTACTCTCCTTCTTCTTCTTCTTCTTCTTCTTCTTCTTCTTCTTCTTCTTTTAACTTTATGCTTCATGAGGAGTGATTCATAAGTGAAATTATCATTAGCTTTGTTGTTAAACTGTGGAACTCACTCCCACAGGAGGCAGTGATGGCCACTAACACAGATGGCTTACAAAGAGGATTGGAAAAATTCATGGAGGAGTAGGATACCAGTGGCTTTTAGCCATGGTGGCTATGTTCTGATTCCACAGTTGGATGCTGTAATGGTTCAACATAGCTGTTGCTGGAAACCACAGGATGGCAGAGGACGCTTGCTCTCAGGTCCTGCTTTTCACAGTCATCTGGCTGGCCAGATCTGGTTGAGAACATAATGCTGGACTAGATGAGCCACTGGGCTGAGCCACGAGTTTCTTATGTTCTTATGTGCTATCATCTCATATATATATGAGAATGACATGTTCAGCTTTCTAAGAATTATTTATGAGATTTCACATGCATCTTTTCATGCATGCCTTTTGTTTCTTACACTATTCTGCCCATTCCTTGAAAAAGAGGCCTGGATTTCATGTGTGTGAGGTGTGTGTGCATGCAACACGGTTAAAACCCATAAGACTGATGGAACTCCATATGCAGAAGTCATCTATGTATATAAAATGCTGACATATGTAACTGAGGTTGCCTATTGCCTTTGTGTTGGACCATCCACCCAACATTCTACTTTATTAGTTTTTGTGCAATGTTACCACAGTATTGCCATTTGAAGGGGCAATGCAATAAAAGTGGCACAAAACACAGAGAAAGAACATTTGTGGTATAAAAAGTTACAGGGTTTCAGCAGTTAGTTTTGGGACATTCACCAGCTAGAAATGAAGCAATATTTCTGCCCTGAAGCTTTTGCAGGTACAAACTCAGTTGAAAGTGGGATTGCATATAACTGCCCAAATAACATCATGAGCAAAAGTAATCATATAAAATGAAAAGGACATCTGAGGGGCCCAAAGTTGCTACCTGACACAGGAGGGATCCAAGTCAGTGCCCCAAATAAATATGATAAACTAAAGTAAAGTCCCAAGAACAAAATGGGGAGGGAAGTGGGAAATGCAGAATTAGCTGAAATTGTGACCCCTATCCATCCATCCATCTAGATGCAGACCCTTTCACACAGCCTAAGCACATCAAATACTCTATAAATCAGAAAGAGAGGGATGAGTACAGGGCGGCAGCACCCCAGCAGCAAGTGCTGCAGTTATAAATCAGAGCCTAATTCAATCTTGTGAGATGCCTCGTTTGATTAATTTATGTTGCCTCTTTCAACTCCATCAGCACTCTCCCCTCTTCATCCCCCTTGTTCTGCGCATTGACTTCCCAGCCCAGGGTGACTTAACATTTTCATGGAAAGAGGATAATAGTTCCCCTCTTTGTTTGGTAAGTTGGTTGGTAAAGCTAAGTGCTGAGTGTGCAGGGTGGAAATGGGAATAAGCAGGCAATTTGAAGGAGGAGGCCACCGTTGTGTTACTGGCAAGTAAAATGTAACAAAAGTGAAAAGTCTGATGTGGTCTAGTGTGGTGTTTAGCACAAATGATGTGGAAATATGGAGAACGGAACTTAAGATAGGATTTTTTGAGGGCGGAAGGGAGGGAGGGAGAGAGATACTAAAATTGATAGATTTGCCCATCACTAATTGATACACAGGACACGGGTGGCACTGTGGGTTAAACCACAGAGCCTAGGACTTGCCGATCAGAAGGTCAGCGATTCGAATCCCCGCGACGGGGTGAGCTCCCGTTGCTCGGTCCCAGCTCCTGCCAACCTAGCAGATCGAAAGCATGTCAAAGTGCAAGTAGATAAATAGGTACCGCTCCAGCGGGAAGGTAAACGGCATTTCCGTGCACTGCTCTGGTTCGCCAGAAGTGGCTTAGTCATGCTGGACACATGACCCAGAAGCTGTACACCGGCTTCCTTGGCCACTAAAGTGAGATGAGCGCCGCAACTCCAGAGTCGGCCACGACTGGACCTAATGGTCGGGGGTCCCTTTACCTTTACCTTTAATTGATACACATTGGTGACAGACCCTAATATGAAGTGTGCAAGATCAGCACTTGGGCCACCTGGACTAACTTTTCACATGTTTGCCATTTCCTTGCTATGCTAAATGAGTTAAGGGCCCTTAGGAAGTGCCATCAAATGTTTAATTCAGTCCTCATTTCAGGAGCCATTTTTGGCTGGGCTTATGGGATGTTTTCTAAAACGAGACTTTAAATAAATCACCAGGGCAGAGTTTAAGAAACTAGAGAGGCAATGATGCATGTGCAAGGTCATGACTCCTGTCACGTAGTCTCTAAAAGGCCTGGAAATGAAATGCTCACTTTCAGCATGCAGGACTCACAAGTAAGGAATAATTTAGTTTTCCCCTGACAGGCAGCAAAATTCACAGTACAAATCAGAAGTGTGGCCCCCTGGTTTTTACTTTTTAAAATATGGCAACCCTGCCCTCTCAGCACCCTGTTTATTCAGCATCCATCCTGATTTGCTTGCAAAATATTTGCACAGAGGTTAGATTAAATCTGTTCTTTATTGAGCATTCATTCTGATTTGTTTGCACAGTGGTTATGCAACAAAGAACACTTATCTGACAGTCATTCTGACTTCCTTGGCCACGGGGTGTTTATACATCTTCCCACTTTACACTGTGAAATGCATCACTTTCAAAACTGCAAAAAGTCGAATTCTTCTTCTTCTTCACAATGGATTTGTTGCACTAGGGCAAACCTAAAGTTCTGGTTTGCACTTGAATCTCCCCACAAAATTGTGTGGAGGCAACCTTCATGATACAAGCCATTTCCTCTGGTTGGTTTTATACCAAGGCCACCTTGTACAGTGGTACCTCGGGTTACATACGCTTCAGGTTACAGACTCCGCTAACCCAGAAATATTACCTCGGGTTCAGAACTTTGCTTCAGGTTGAGAACAGAAATCGTGCTCTGGTGGCGCAGCGGCAGCAGGAGGCCCCATTAGCTAAACTGGTGCTCCAGGTTAAGAACAGTTTCAGGTTAAGAACGGACCTCCAGAACAAATTAAATACTTAACCCGAGTATATAACCACTGTATATGAATGCATCATCCAGCTTTTAGAAAGACTTTCTTGTCTTCTTAAAGGAGGCAAGTGATGGGGAGGGGGGATGACTGGTCTGTTTTGCCCCTCAGTTTGGTCCAGCCACTAAGACACAGAGACTGGACTGTGTTCATCCACCACCACATCCTGACCCAATATTTGTAGAAGTGAATTTAGAAATGCAAAGGCCTTCAATTTTAGCCTTGGTACTTGCCTTTTCCATTGCCACTTCTGTGGGAGCAGCACTTGGAGACAGCAGCATCGTCGAGGAGATAATGTGCTGAGGCCATAGTAGTCATCAGCATCAGAAGCACCAATTGCAGTGAAATCCAATTTGTGTGAAGCAACTTCCCATGCAATTGCAGCATTTTCAACTGTGCAATCATGTTTCCCTGGAAAGACTGTGCTCATATTATTATGGCTGATATTGCTCCATCCAAATGGGGAAACTATTCACCAATACACCTGGGCATGTACACTTGCAGAAATAAACAACCAAACCCCTAGCCAGAATAGACATATTAAGTAGTCCCTAATGCACAGAAGTGTTCCTTATTGTGCCCCTTTGTTTCCTCCCATATGAGTGAACAACTGCCTTTCAGTCCCAAGCAGCTATGTTCTGCCTCCACGGTCAGAGGCATTTGTCCCCTGAATAGCAGTTTTTGGAAACCACAAGTGGGGGGTGTGCCCTTGTGCTCAGATCCTGCTTCCAGGTATCCCATTTGGGCACCTGACTGACCACTGTGAGAATAGGATGCTGGACTAGGTGAGCCTTTACTCCATGGATAGGCTGGATCCGGCCCAATCACCTTCTAAATCTGGCCCGCGGACAGTAGAATGTGTCCTTTTATTTAAAATGGATCTCTGGGTTATTTGTGGGGCATAGGAATTTGTTCATTCCCCCCCCCTTCAGAATATAGTCTGCCCCCCCACAAGGTCTGAGGGACAGTGGACTGGCCGCCTGCTGAAAAAGTTTGCTGACCCCCTGCTTTACCCTGATCCAGCAGGGCTCTTCTTTTGCTCTTTAATGTATGACATTGCACTTGAGAATTATTGGTGTGGTGACAGAAAAACCTGCCCTGCACCAGAGAATTCTGCAAGGAAGGGTAACATACCCTCGTGTATAGAAGGCAAAGGTATGCATTGCACTGCCAGAGGCCCCTTTTTGTTATAATATCCAGCATTTCGCTATCATATTAGTATTAAGAAAGTTCTCCTAACTTAAGAACTATAAATAAGAACAAATTAATTTTGTGAGAATGGGCATGCTGTTGCCTATATTCTACTGCACACATTTGTATTTTCACCTTATAATCTGCACTAGTAGATGATTAATATTATTATTATTATTATTAATAATACACTTTATTAGCCACACGTAACCCTCAAGGTCCCAGGGCAGGCCTTGACAATTAAAATACAACATTAAAAAGAAACAGTTCAAAACAACTTTATATTAAAGAAATAAGGTGAGCAATAAAGAGGCTCCCCAAAAGGACAAAAACATGGGCAGCCGAGCTAGCTAATAAACTGCTAACAGCAATCGCCAAGCTAAGCCAGAAAGAGCACAGCCATGCTGGGTTCATGCTAGGCCATTTATACGAAAGTTCAGCTGGGTTGAGACAGGGCTCTTCATTTTAAATCAAGATTATACCTGCTTTAGGTTGCAAAAGTTTACAAACCGGCATCTCAGCCTGTGCATAAATCTGCTCAGCTGCACTGTCAAGATGACTTACAGAAAAGTCAGTGCTGCTCCGCCAATGTACACTAACTAAGGGACTGGATCTTTGGGACTGCATATCTACAGCCTCATTTTAAAATAAAAATAAAAATTACTGGAGCTGCCACCAAATTCGGGGTCACAATGTGTTTGTGTAATTAACTGATTTTTTTTTTTAAAGCCTTTCTCTCTTTTAATTAGATATCTGGGCAGTGTACAAGGTAATATAAGAGCTAAAATTGTCTTAGATACTCTCTCTCTCCTTTTCCCTACCCTTCCCCCCTTGTCTCTCTCTCTCTCTCATCAAAACAGCTTTAACTGGAAGTGAAGCACATTAGAAAAGACTTCAAAATGAAACAAAGAATACACCTGGCAAAACAAAAACGTTTTGACCTGTTGCTAAAAGGAAAAGAAAGAAAGTCATACTTCTGTGAGGTGGGTGTTCTAGAGTCAGGGCATCATAACATGAGACTAGTTCACACATTACACTGAACACAGATCTAAGCTGGCTCTACACATAAATAAGAGTTTGTGTGAAAGAGTGCATGCTTGCCAATTTGCACAGTTCAACTCTTCTGTGCACAGGTGCACAGACTGTACACTTGTTGAATGTGAATAACTGCATGAATGTACAGCTCAACTGTTTTTATATGCAGATTGTATATAGTTTCCACTATATCTGGAGTGGCCAACATGGAACTTTCCAGTTGTTGTTGTTGTACTACAACTCCCATCAACCCTAGCCATTGGGCATGCTGGCTGAGGCTGGTGGCAATCCTATAACATCTGGAGGGCACCAGGTTGGCTATTCCTGCGCCTTGGCTTGTGGATCATCTGCTCTAACATTGTTGCAAGTCTCAAGCTCATTGTTTGTGCATCCCATAATACAGCTTTCCACTATCTTCTTCATGCCTCTTTCAATAAAGAGATTTCGAAAAAGCTCCTCCTGTATGTTAATATCCCAGAATTTAGACCAGCATTTTTCAACTTTGGGTCCCCAGATTTTGTTGAACTACAATGCCCATAATCCTGACCATGTTTAGCCAATAGCCAAGGACAAAGGGAATTGCAGTCCAACAACATTTGGAGACCTAAAGTTGGATTTAGGCAGCTCAGACTGTCTGGGCCTGGCCCTGTATTCCCAGAAACACAAGAAGACCTGTTTTCCTTAAAGTTAAGCCACCAAACCCCATCAAAAAATTGGCCAACACAAACATTTGCAGTATATACTAGGCTCTGCTCTTTCCATGTTCACAGTCCTTCCCCTCCAGCCTTTACATGGGCAAAATTAACAGAATCTGTGTATAGACACCACTATCCAATGCTTCAGCTCATCCCAAAATCATCTCACAAAAGAAAAAGGCCAGGCTGGTCTGAGCTGTCTGAATTCTAGGATGTTAATGAATAGTAATCTACACACCACAAAGGCATGCAAGTGCCAATCTATCAATCAATGGATTAGCATATAAGTGTCTTAAGAAACGATGTACACACACACACACACACACATGCACGACACCCATAATCAGAGTTCATTCACCAATTGCATTAGGATAATCATAGTCCAGACATATGTGTTTGTAGAAAATTATTTGATTTCCTCCACCCTAAAGGGTCTTTCATTACCAACCAATGCTGCCATAATAGCGGCCAATGGAATGGAAAGAAAAGCCATCTGAATTAATATAGTGCAGAATGATTTCATTCTGCAGTGTTGGGGGGGGGATTGCGGAGCCCCTGTAGAACTTAGCCAATGGCAGGTGGGGGAATAAAGCCCTTGGTAATGGGGTTCACACCAGGAGAACTAAAATGTTCTCTCACCAAAGGGAAGAAAATGGAAGAAATTAGTGGCTCATGGGGGGGAGAGAGAGAGAGCAGAAATCATAGGAAGGGAATGAGAATAGTCTGCGCTTTCATTGCTTCTCTCCTGGAGCCAACCAAAAGGATGCTGTCTCAAGAAGCTGATGCACCAGCAAGACACACAGTGTGGGCTGTCTAGCTCTGCAGGATACTTAGGGAAGGCACTGAGGATATTGCCCCAGCAGAAAAGAATGCTCTACACAGTATTAATGTATGCACACATGTTGTATACCAGCATACCATGCTAGGTCCTCACCTGCATACATCTTAGCATGAGCCTGTCTCATATTCTTGGGGGCTTCTTTAGGAAAAAGAAGACATAGTTCTGCCATACTAGTGCATTTACCATCCATTTTAAAGGTTGTTTCAAGGCAGAGGATGAAGAGGAAGAAAATGGAAATACTTGGATTTGGTCTCCATAGAAGTGGCTTGTCAGGTGGAGTGGAGCCAGTTCACTTGCTTCCCAACAGATACGTCACTGTTGCTTTCCTGGAAGGAGAGCCAGTGTGGAGATCATTGCAGTGCAAGTGAATTGATGGGGCTAATCCAGCACTGCTGCCCATGCATTTGCATAGTACTGTCCAGATCCGTAGCTAATCGGCAGCCAGTGCAGATTCCTCAGCAGAGGTGTAAGGTCTGCACATCCAAGTGCACTACTCAGCAACCTGACTGCAGCAGGAATCTGCAACAGCTGCAGTTTCCAGACCTTTCTCAATGGAAGCCCCACGCCACAGTTCAAATGTTGTGCACATTTTATTTAAAGATCAAATCACTACTGAGAGCCTGCACAGCTTGTGGCCTGCTGTGCCCCACAAAGCCCATTAAAGGCTGAAAAACCTCTAGCGTTTGCTCCTTTCTTGGAACAGCGGAACTGAATGGGCTGGCAAACCTCAATACATGGCTAGTGAGAGGTATTGTATTTGGCATCAAAGCAGCCTGAAGAAGATGACATTGTCTCAGATGTCAAGACAAGACACGGTAAGAGTCACAATCTTAAAATATTAATCCTCCAAGAGGCTGAGACCTGCTGCAGTTTCCCATCATGTATTAATACACGTGGGCCATGTTTGTTAAAGATTTTGATCCCAGTGAGAATCTTAACACAGTGGCCGAACTGCTAAGTCTATATGAAGACAACAGAGTTTCTTATTGGAATGGGAAACTCTTAGATCTTTCCTTTTCTTCTTCTTTTAACTCACTAAACCAGACCAATACTACATTTTCGCACCACAGCAAGATTATCACTGGGACGCCAAAGATGTGGAACCTTATCAGTCAAAAGCAGGAGGAAAAAGAAGCCACAGAAGAACATTGCATTAAGCAGTAATTCTAGGGAGGGGTTCAAGCCAAAGCCAAGAAGGGCGATTTCTTGAAATTATACCAGTCTCCCAACCCCTTCAGCTCTTTCTGACTCTAAACTATTGGCTCCATGCAGGGATGAACTCTATCAAGTGGCTCTGCCCTCCCCCTTTTGTCCTCTTGATGATACAGCTGGAAAGTCCAAATAATCTCAGCCACGTGCATAGTGTCCCCCTCCCACCTCTCTTGCCTCTTCATCTTCCTGGAGGCTTTTGTCTTGGTGCTCCCAGCAAATGGAATGAGAAGCAGGAGAGTCAATATCACTCCCGTTCCTTCTGTACCTCTCCCCGGCTCCCTCCATTTATTGCATGAAGGCAAGTGCCTGCATCCTATCAGTGGGTATGAGCAGGCTGGAAAGCTTGTTGGGCTTGTCAGGCTAATGAAAAGCAGCTTTGGATTCCCTCAGGGGGGTTTCTGAAAGGATTAGTGAGGTTCTCCAAGGCAGACATGGCAAAGACATTGTGTTTATCTCAATACGCTGGGGAAAGCTCTGGAGCTCAAATTTGGCTTGGGTTAAGCGGAGCTGTTGCAATTCTGCAGGATGGCTTCTGATTTTTGAAAATGGAAGCGACTGTGGGGAATATGGAATTGGCCAGTGGACTCTTCTCTCCCTTTGGGGGCACCCAGGTAACTGAACACAGGCTAATAGCAAGCAAAAGTGGCCTCCGTCTGGGAGCTCCTTAGCAGGGCATGAAAACTACACACTTTTTTTTGTAAAATAGAGCTGCTTATTATTATTATTTGTTTATTATCAATAATGCAATCTGCTGAGCAGCTATTCTGTGTTAACCCAATTGAAATGAAAAGGAGCAACAAAGTATCTCTCAGTTTTTGTTTTTTCCTATATGTGAGAAATGAAGTTTCGAGACCTTATATATGTGAAGATATGTTCTAAAGTGTGTGCGGGCAATCTCTGCAGAGGGGCTCAGTTTTTCAGTGGTCAGGAGCTCTTTGGCATTTGCCATATGTAGCAGAAACTGAATGACTGTACATATGATGATGAAAACAAGTATTCCAGACCTGTGCAATTTAGTTCCATGTGTGAGTTTATTGTGGATGTAGTCAGTGACAGCTGGTGCCTTTTGGGATTGATAGGGCAGAAAGCAGGGAGACCAAAGACAGACCAAGTGAGAGCCAGTGATAAGTGGAGCCAACTAATTCTAGTTTTGTCCCCATTCTCCTCTCTACTGAATACTGCAAGAGCAAAACTGAGACTAAGGGGGAGGAAGCCGACAGGCACCCCTTGGACTGGTTGCAATTAAGAAGGCAAAGAGATGGGAACTGGCTGAGGTCAGACTGAGGTTAATGAAACAATGCCCCATTTTCCCTAATGCACCCCCTGCCCTGAACTGGAATCAGTGTTGCTCATGCATGCAGACTGTATTATGTGCACAATGTTGATCTCATCAAAATGCCACCCCTTATCCTTCCCATCCTTTCATCAGGATTTACTGTTTCTTTACAGGTTGGGTGGGGTTATTTATCAGATTTTCCACAGAAATCATAGATCCAGTTTCAAGGGTGGTGGAATGGGATAGCATTTTGATTTTGACAACTTATGGACACTGAAGGGGGGAAAAACAACCTTCTATGCAGAGGGAACTAACAAGTACTTGGTGTTGATAGACCTCTGACCACTCTTTTCTCATTGCCTAGATACAGTTGGTTCTGCTTATTGTCCCAGGTGGGCTCCCATAGTCTGGTTTGTATTTTAGTCTCTGACTAACAGGGGCAGGTGATTAGCTGCCACAATCATCCTTAAGAGAAGCTGCTGTTGCAAGGGGTAATTGAATGTTATCCTGGTAAAACAAAGGGGAACAAGATGTGATAGCCATATCATTTTGAAATAGGCTCTACACACAGGCTATTCATCCTCCCCCAAGGGCCTCAGCTTTGTTAGAACAAGATTATGAACTCCCCCTTCTGAAGAAGCTTCATCATTTTCCACATATTTCCCATTGGTCATGGGTAGGCAGGATCAATAAAGATATAATCCAAGAGACAGCTGCAAAGACAAAGGTTCCTAATGAATTCCAGCCCAGACAGTCAGTCCAAACATGCAACCTGTCAGCTGGGAATTTGCACAGAGCCATCACTCCAACACGCCTAGAATTTCCCCATGGAGGAGGAGGGGAAAGAGCTGGATGAGAGAAAGCATCAGATGGTTCATGTTCTGCCTTTTTTAGTACAGCATTATCCCCAGTTCACTTCCTACACTAGCCGGTGTCATCTTTGAAGGAAAGGAAAGCATGGCAAAGGAGGGGAATGGAGGACAACAAACAGACTGAGCAAGAAGGGAAATATTTGTACGAAGCACAATGGGAAAAGCTCTAGATTTGTGACTTTGATCAGCACCAGATGCTTATTGCTGAGGAGTGGAGGGGACAAAGAAATCAACCTCATGGGCTTTTGAACTTCACTGAAGGCAGAAATGTTTGCTGAAGCAACTTTAAAGGTACCTGTATTTCTCAGTGAGGCTCTATATGTCCCTACAGTGGTGCAGAGTTTCAATAAAAGTGAAATGTCAAGACAAATTTTGGAGGTCCCAAGGAGGGATGGGGGACAAATTTGCTTGGTGTCTATTTTAACATGGACTTACGTAAAACACATTTCCTGAAGTGATAAGCACACTAAAAGCTATCTTTCAAAACTCACACTTCTCCACATATTGTGATGCAGTTCCCCAACCAAAAAGTATGTACAAATAGTGCATATATTGGTGAAAATAACATATAAAGCTATGTTGCATTGGAGTACATTGTTTGCGAAAACATGTATAATAGGCATGATTGTATACAAAAATGCATAAGTTTAGAGAACTACATCCAAAAATGCAGGTAAATCGCCTGTGGACTTTTTAAAAGAAAAATCACACAATGCTGAGGAAATGAGTCAGACTGAAGAGAAGGTTGGAATAATGAGAAACAGAGAGAAAGTAAAATTGATAGCCACCCCATAAATGGAGAGAAAAGGCACCAACGTCAGCCGCCACCATGCTTACAGAGAAAAGCCCTTTGATCTCTCTGTTTGGAATCATATCCAGGTATCAAATCCTGGCATCCAATGAAATGTGGCCATCTTTTAGAAGGAATGTTCAATGTATGAGAGGCTGAGTCAATGAAAGAGGAAGCATCAACAGCTTCTTGTGCATTATGCGTAATTAGGTTTTTTTTAGGAGAGATTGTTTGAGCACCATGGGGGTATTAATGGACACACTGGCACCCATGGGTGCCATGTTGGCAACCCCTGATCTAGATTACCTCATCGTAATATGGAACTTATCTGTGTTTACTAAATTGCTTTGCCTTGTTTGAGTGTATTTGTATGCTTCACATCAGATCATTTTCAGTTGTATGCATTTTGATAATAAGTTAGTGATTGTTGTGGTCTGCTTTGGGCACAATTTGCTGTGGAAAAGAGACATATAAATAAACCTAAACTTCATTAAGGGAAGTGGGGAAGGCAGAGCCTGTATTGGGGGATAGTGATAGTTTAGTGGTAGGTCACATGTTTTGTGATGTGTAAAACACCTTTCAAAAATCCTAGCTAGTTGTTCCAATGATGAGCTAAATGGGCCAGTTGTATAACAATACATAACACAGCTTTTTACAATCCTAATTCCAAGATGAATCATGCAACACAAAGGGGAGCATGAAGCATCTTTCATGGCCTGGGGACCAAGGATTATTTTTCCATGGCCAGACCTTATCACTGTCATCTGTAGGAGATCTCTGTGTCCACTCTAGGTTATATTTTCCTATGAGATGGGCAACAAACTAATACCTCTATTATTTCTGCACTGGTGCTTTCTGAGATACAAGAAAATTTCAGTAAAGGTCCCAGTAATAAATGACTTCTCTAATAAGGAACTTTGTGCTCTCTCTCTCTCTCTCTCTCTGTGTGTGTGTGTGCGTGTTTAGTACTTCTGCAAATCAGATCTCCCGCTGCGGAGTTTACAAAGGATGTTACTTATGGTGATGGATAACAGGGATCAATAAATACACTGTTGCAGTTTGTATGGACCTAATGGAAGCCTTCAACTCTGAGAACCACAAGTCCAGCTATGCAAGCACTCTGGTCTGAGTGACTTCTGTGATCACTTGGTTAAATGAGGGGGCATTATGGTGGGGATGGGAAAGGAGAGGGAAGGGAAGAGTTGCATTGCAGAGCAAATAGCTTTTGTTTCATTCATAAACACACACATACACACACACATCTATAGCATGTCAACAGAAAAATTAGGCTGAAGTTGCACCCACTCTTTGAGACCTTTCCAGCCAAGTTCTGTAAAGAACACACCTGTATCTGTGATATTATCATGCTCTCAGTGAAAAAAACTGCACCTAGAGAGACCCACAAACTCTTGTCAGCTAACACACAACACAACTGCAATGAGCACATTGAAGGGGCCAGACTCTTCCCTGAGTAGCTCCGAAGCCCAGTCATTTGAAGTAAATCTCCAATTCAGTAGCATCTAGATACCTGACACGACCCTGCTGCAGCACAGAACATCTTGTTTGACATGTACCGACTGCAGCTGGTGCAGCCTTTAATGCCCCTTTGTCATCTCAACCGACGCCTAAGTGGCCCTAATAGGAAACAGGTTGCCCAGGGGCTTCTCCTTGCCGTCTCTGATTGCTGCAAAATAACATATTATACGGCAGCGGCAGCTGTCCTCTGCTGTCTGGAAATCCTGTATAAAATGCTTTACAAGGTTCATTTTCCTCACATGGTCATTACTCTCACTCCACGGTGGCTTCTGTAGAACAAGCTCAGTTGGCTGAACCCCTTTTCACACACCAGCACGGGCATTTATTTGCATTCATGTTTGAAAGAAACATGGACAAGTTCATAAAGCCAAGCCAGGGAGCTTTCTGTGCCAGCTCCCTGCTGCCAAATGGTGGCCTAGGAACCAGTAGGAATATACATATATTCACACATATACACACACACAACACACAAATACACACACATATCCACAATCAAAAGAAGGTTTGGAGATTTCTGCTTAAAATCTTGCACTCTCTTAGATCAGGCTATAACCAATAAAGGTAAAGCGACCCCTGACCGTTAGGTCCAGTCGTGGCCAACTCTGGGGTTGTGGTCTCATCTCGCTTTACTGGCTGAGGGAGCTGGCATACAGCTTCCAGGTCATGTGGCCAGCATGACTGAGCCGCTTCTGGCGAACCAGAGCTAAGCATGGAAACGCCGTTTACCTTCCCAATAGAACATGCATATACCAAATGTACGTGGCAAGCAACATCAACACCATCATCATTTCAAAAAGTGGAGCAGTTGAGATGAAGTAAAGGAAGTGAATGGAGGGCATACAGCCATTCCATCAGGCTATAGGAAAGCAAGAGAAATGGGATTCCACGTTCTCTCCACTGGTTCCACCGAAATACCAGCAACTTTTAGCTCATCCTCTGCTTGAACTCTTTCTATTCCACCTGGTTGTTCCAAGAACTCTGTAACTAAGAAATACTGCTTGGGATTTGTTTTCATCTCCTCCCTCCTAATCCTCTTTCCTTTTGTTTCCTTTTTTTAAAAAAAAAATATCCTGCTTTTCATCATGCCTGGATCTCAAAACAGCTTGTACCTGTTTTCCAGTGATTTCCCTTGAACCATCTCTCCTACAACTTGCTGCAACGGAACAAGCCCTTTTTTGCTTGAAATATTTAAGAAGCTTCACTGTCGGGACTGTGCTTGAAGAAGGGGGGCGGGTGCAGAATAACCTCAGCCTGGAAGTTAAGAATGTGAAGCAAATGAAACCGAGGGTGGTGGTTGGGTTTTTTTTGTTGGTTTTTTTTTTGGAATGGAAACGCTTGGGCGGCTTTAACTAGAGCTGTCACGGTTTGTAAATGAGCTGCTGCTCCAATTTTTATTAACAAATGGCTTCCATAATAAACATGATTTCTCTCAGGAGCTTGCAGATGAGGTACCACGGACCAAGATGAATTGCTGTAAATGCACAGCCTCCCAGGGGAAAAGCACCATGCCATATATAAAATATATGGATGTGTGCGCAGCCCTGCACATGCCGCCACACGAGATTATACACAAACGCGCACCTCTCCATAAATACTTCCAGACTTTTCTCTCCCTCTCTGTCTCTCTCTCTCTGCATTCACGCCACAGATGAAGCCACGGCTCATTTTGCCAAGCTGTCACTCACCGTTGTGTTCATTACGAGGAAATGAACTCCATTCCCAAGCATCCCAGAGACAGAGAGTAATTGGGTTCTCTGAAGCCTTTTCACTTAATTTACTCAAGTTGTATTTATTTCTTACAGAATTAGTTTTTTAGCAGCTGACGGACAGGGCATCAGAAAAAAAAATGAAACCAAATGGTGGGATAATAAACTCAGATGGGGGAAACCAACATTTCACTTTCTCTCTCTTTCTCTGGCTCTCCATTCCTTGCTTTTTTGGCTCCCATCTTGCTACCTTTCCCACCATGGATCCCTGATACAAAGAGGGGGACACTTTTGCCAAATGATGTTCATGAACAAGATGCAACAATTGCAAGGCAAATGCAACAGTCAGTTAATGCTGACCTTCTCCTAAGCCAGTCTTTGGTGTAGCACAGGGGTGGGGAACCTCAGGCCCAGAGACCTGACATGACCTTCCAAGCCTTGCCATCTGGCCCTCAGCACTCTCCCCAAAGAGTTTTGTGCTTCACACCCCTGAGTGTTTTTGCCTGGATGGAATGTGTCCTTGAACTCTGATGATGCCTTTTGCTGGTGTGGATAGGAGGACAGAGCGGCCGGTGAGTGTGTGTAGGAACTAGTAAGGTACTGTAAGGTAAAGGTAAAGGGACCCCTGGCCATTAGGTCCAGCTGTGACCGACTCTGGGGTTGCGGCGCTCATCTCGCTTTATTGGCCAAGGGAGCCGGCGTACAGCTTCTGCGTCATGTGGCCACCATGACTAAGCCGCTTCTGGCGAACCAGAGCAGCGCACGGAAACACCGTTTACCTTCCCGCTGGAGTGGTACCTATTTATCTACTTGCACTTTGACGTGCTTTCGATCTGCTAGGTTGGCAGGAGCAGGGACCGAGCAATGGGAGCTCACCCCGTCGTGGGGATTTGAATCACAGACCTTCTGATCAGCAAGTCCTAGGCTCTGTGGTTTAACCCATAGCGCCACCCGCATCCCTTATCCTAGTCAGTAACTTGATATTCATCTGTAGCTCCCCTTGAGCAATGTAACAGGGAACTGAAGCTTAATTTAACTAGGATCAGCTTACTGAGGAAGGGAGAAGGGGAGGAGCAAAGGAGCGGGAGCATGTAGCTCTGACACTCATTCCTGCCTTGCCAATTTATGGTTTAGCAAGCCAGGAATGTACACCTGAACAGGATAAACAACTTCTTAAGGCACTTCTGTGCTAGCAAGAATGCTGGACATCAGAATACTCATTGTTTAACCCTGGTTACTTAGGAAGTCTTAAAACTGCCTCTGCTGTTCTCTCTTAAACCATCCTCAGACAGAGGGAGAGAAGCTGTTGCATAGTAATAATAAATGCCACCCATCTGACTGGGTTGCCCGAGCCACTCTGGGAGCCTTCCAGCAAAATAAAAACCATAAAAGATCATTTTTTAAATATTTTTAACTTCCCTATACAGGGCTGCCTTCAGATGTCTTCTAAAAGTTATATAGTTGTTTATCTGTTTGACATCTGATGCGAGGGTGTTCCACAGAGTGGGTGTCGCTACCAAGTAGGCCCTCTGCCATGTCACTAAAAACTAGACAAGCCACGTTTCGGGATGGCCCCTTTTATGCACTTTAACAGTCCTCAGATTTCCAGTGGTAAAGCAAAACAAAAGCTCAAGGCAACAATGCAGCAGAAGGGGGAAATACCTACTTAGACAAAGGCCTGGCTAAAGAGGTGCATCTCAGCCAAATGTTGAATAGCACACAAGGATGCAGCGAGATGCACCCTGGAGGAGAATTCAACCCACAACCTGGGATCCTCTCATGTGCCACTGTTGCTCAGACCATGGAGGGTACCAGCACTGCCAATACCGTCTCCCTTGCTGATCTTAACACCCAGGAAGGTCACTGTAGGAAGTGGTTCTCTGCCTGATAAATAACTAAAATTTCCATATGCATTCAGGTGGTTGGATGGATCATGGAACCAACATGTTCCCCATACTTTCCGTCTCTTGGGAGAAAATGTGGGAAGTCTCCTGTGGAAGAAGGCTTCATGCCAGACCACAGCTCACAATATGCTTTCTGCCACATCAAATGGACTCAAGGAGGCTTACAATCATGTATGAGGATGAAACAAAGAAATACATTCAGCGGCGAAAAGGACACTAATCAGAGACATTATTACAGGATTCTAAACCAAGCTGTGTTTCAGGATGTCTTCATTCCCCCACTTCTTAAAAGAAAATAGAATCACAGAAGCCCTGTGCTCCACTGGAAAGTAGTGCAATGTAGCTTAATAAAGGTTTTCAAGCACGTTGGACTCCCTGGATGAAAGGGGTGATTGAAGTCCAGAAGACATCCAGCACAGGAGCAGGAACTAAATTCTGCTGCCAAAATGTCCCACCTTCTCCCAGCAGGAGGGAGGGCAATGCTTCCGGCGTTCTAATTAAAAACCCGTTATCTTTTCCCCAGCAGGCAGGGGCTGAATTTCATGGACACAATGCAAGCTCCCTACGTTTCCAATAGCATGCCAGTCAGGCCTTTGCAGTTGGGAAAACTGTGCCCTTGAATTTGACTCCCTGACACACACTAGCAAGGCAGGGGAAACAGCAATATGAGAAAGGCATTTATAGTTACAACCTGAAAGATCCAGTACCATATCGTGAAAGGATATTGTTAGAGAATTTCACACACAAAGTGGGAAGGAAGATTTATTTAGTGGAGTCGGTGAGATCCTAAGTAACATGATGAAAAAGCCATACCTAGGGAAAGATGACAACTCACTATGGGAAAAGTTAATTTGAGTAGACAATTTGCCACAATATCAGTGATTTAACAACCTGAGTAAAACATCCTCCATTCCTTCCTTCTCCCGCAATGGAAGGTGGGTAGCTAGGATGAGACAATAATGTGTATAGAACAGAGATATGGGAGAAACTTGAAAGTTTCCAATCACATTGAAAGGCAAGCCTACCAAATTCACACTTCATAGAACAATGTACAAACTGAAGCAAAATAAGTTGACATTTGTGCTGCTCCGTATTGTGTAATGTAGTTCTCCAGGCAAATAATGTGTACAAAACCTCATACACTTTGTAAAGTACCCATTAAAAAATGCATTCTGGTAGGGAAAATTGCATACAAAACTGTGTATATTAGGGAAAATTTTAAGTAAAATGTTAATGAATTGTCCCTATGACTTGAAAGAAAGAAAGAAAGAAAGAAAGAAAGAAAGAAAGAAAGAAAGAAAGAAAGAAAGAAATTGCAAACGGATGTGGAAATGGGTAGAACTGAACTTAAAGCTGGAGAAATGATATGCTGAAACTGGAATTGACAGATTCACCCATCATTAGTGCCTTTGAGGATCTATTTTGTAATGCTTCTTGTGTCATCCGATGCATAACTTCTGTCCAGCAGGCAAACAGCAATGCATGTGATATTCCATGCAATACATTTGTAGGTGACCACACCACTGCTGACTTTCTACCTACGTATCTGCTTTTGTAGCTTAGTGTGTTAGTTTTCTTGGGAGCTCAGTATTTCTTGATCGTTATTGGTTTTATTATCTGAGTGGACTGGAATCCGGTGCATATGGCACAAACAGACTCAGCACCCGTCCTTCCATCAATCACGGGCCCATTCAGTCCATTAGGTATCAATCAGTTCTAGCATATTGGCTCAGGGCAGACAAAGACCAGCCGCTGACCTGGGGTCAGGGGCTGGAGAAAATGCCTGCATGTTTGACTCAGCCCATGGCATTATAAATTATGTAGTGATTTTCATCCATTATTCAGCATAATTTATCTGCAGTATTTAGATCAGCAGTTTGTGAGCAGAATGAAAGCAACAACAATTTCCTAACCCTTTAAAGAGCATGATTGGAAAAAGTAAACTAAAATGTTGGGCAGAAATATTGGAATGAAGAAGTCTGCAATCCTAACTATGTCTACTCAGAAGTAAATCCCATTTAATTCAAAGGGTCTTATTCCCAAGTAAGTGGGGTTAGGATTTCAGCCTAAATCAGCATATTTATCAAACATGGGCTACAAAATAGCAGCTTATTAGGGAGTAGTTGCTGCCATCATTCAATTTTTAGGGCGATGTATTTATAAAGGGTTGTAGCCAATGTAGCAATAAGTTAAAGTCGCTTAGCAGTAAACTTGTTCCACTCATGAAATGTTTTGCACCAGTGGGAAGTTGTGCAAAAGACTGAATAAGAAGGTTGTTGATAACTTTGCTGAACAATAGATTGTGCAATCTGTTGTGCAATGAGTTTCTGCTACCACAACTTTGTTGCACAAGATGAAAACTCACTCATCTGCTGGTGGATAAAGAATGTTGGCTATAGCCCATAGTGTGTTGACTTCACTGAGGTTCCAATACCTTGGTGTTTGCATACACAAATCTTCAAAAGTAATGCACCGCTAAAGTTGAACTATCATAGAACTGAAGAGTTTGGAAGTGGCCACAAGGGTCATCTAGTCCAACCCTGTGCAATGCAGGAATCTTTTGCCAAATGTGGTGTTCAAAGCCACAGTCCTGAGACTTACAATTCCAGGCTCTACTGACTGAGCTATTTGAGCTATCTTAAGAGCAAAAACTCTGGGTCAGCCAGCAAATGGATAGAACCCCACCCTGAGCTCTGGGTTGTTACCAGAAGACAATGTCAGAGTTTTGAGGAGGGAGTTGCAGGATTGCAGCTGGCCAGGATGTAAGCTGCGCGGGGGGGGGGGGGTGGAATTGCAATTTGCAAGTGATGGGAAATTGGAGAGCACAATGTGGGCTGACATAATCCTAGGCAGAAGCAAGAATCTCAGGGAGTATAATGCTTCATTTTTAGAATGTTCTTTGCTTTGTTATTACTTTTCAGTTGTGCTTATGTTCGCCTCCCTGGGCTGCTTTGGGAGGAAGGGTGGGATACAAATTCAATTAATAACAATAATAAATAATTCAGCTCCCAATTGTCAAGTCCTTACCTTGCCCCACACCTGACATCACATACGACATCAGGTGTGGGCCAAGGGGGTATGGTTTGAAGGAAACAGCATTATGGAGTCATATGCAGGGTCTAATGAAGAATGGTACTGGGGAGCATAATATTCATTACACAGAGCCTTGGTTGGCAAGGCTTGCTGTTTGATATTCAAATATAGATCTGCTTTAGAAAAGGTTATGGGGCTGGGGAGGGGGTCAGCTCCAAAGAAAATTCCAGCCTGTTGTTTCCAGCCTTTCCTTCATCAATTCTCCTCTCTAAGATATGCAGAAAGTGAACTCATGCTGAGCTGTACTCCACAGGCCTCCTGCCGGTTTTGGTCCAGACAAGCTCCCTTTCATTCCTCCCATGAATCATACTACCTACCGACAAGAAAGGCAGCACGAGCTTGATTCTTAGAAGCAAATACAACGTGAGATGTGGCTGTCACTGTAATAATGGCCAGTGGAAGTGTTGCGGGGGGGAGAGGGAGAGAGGCACCCAGATGTTGCCAACTCCAGTGGCAGTACAGGAGTGTTGATGGCCATCTGCAAAAGAGTTGGTGATGGGGTCAGGAAAATAACAGGAAAGCTCCCAGGCTCACACCAGCAGATGACAACCTGACCTTTTCTCCAGTGCTGTATTACGAAGCCCAGTTTAGAAAACAAGTCTGAGGCAGGGAAGTGGCATATATTATGGAGACCAGTTTGGAAAACAAAGCATCCTACCAATGGGGTGGGAATTTCCCATTCATTTACAGAATCCAAAGCCCTGAAAGGACGCGGTCCTTTCTTCGGCCATCCTAAAAAGAAAGGCAGCAACAGCAGATGTTTGGCCAACCTTTATGTGAAAACCTCCCTAACCATCTATCTCAGCAACAAAAGGAGAGAGGCCGCTAAATAGCAGTTCCACAGCATCCCTTTCGTAGAGAATCTGGGGAAGGGGAGAGAATGAGCAAACCAGCCCTTTGGGGGCTGTGCAAACTGGCTCACCTCCCAGTTTTTGTGAGTTCCAAATAACCATTCATGAGAGGCCCAGTTCAGATGCTTGGCAGCCCTCCCCACATTGCTGCTGGGAAAGCATTGGGTTACAATGCGGGTGAAGGGCGATTGGGGAGGTTGCTGCACATTTGAAAGAGGCTAGAAGGGCTAAATCCACAATATACATTTAAAGCACAATGATACCACTTTAAGAGTCATGACTTCCCCCAAAGAATCCTGGGAAATGTAGTTGTTTAAGGATGCTGAGAGTTGTTAGGAGACACCCCCCAATCCCCTCAGAGAACTACAATTCACAGAGTTCCCTGTAAAGAAGGATTGAGCATTCCTAGAGCATTCTGAGCTCTAGGAAGGGGATAGTGGTCTCCTAGCAACTCTCACCACCCTTCACAAACTACAGCTTCCAGAATTCTTTGGGGGAAAGCCATGACTATTAAAGTGTTATCATGGTGCTTTAAATGCAGAGTGTGGATGCAACCAAAGACTATCATATTGCTGTATTATCTGCCCCTCTGATCTCAAAACCCCATGCTGTTATTAATTAGAATCTCCTTGTGAGGCAGGAAAAGAGTTCCCAATGAGTTTGACACAACAGCAGAACTGCATTCTGGGCTTTCGGAGATAGTAAGGGGGCAGGGGGATATGCAGTGCAGTGGGAACATTTTACAGAGGAAAACAGGGCTGTTATTATCCAGCAGAATCAATAAAAGTTCCGTTTCGTCTTCTTCAATTCTGCAGGGAATCGTTGGGACTGGTTATGAAGAACTAGTTTTGTCTTCGGCAGAAAAGATGTTTCTGTTGGCTGATTATTAAGACACCTGAGGCTCTCAGGAAAACATAACAGAGCACGCTGATATACACATGGTTTTTCTTCCTAATGTCTGCCATGCTGGAGAACACAGAAGGCAGAGAGTTGCATGCTAACCTATGCAATGTCAAGCCACTGAAACCAGCAATGGCCATCTTGCAAAGCTAAATAAACCAAACCTGAGTCCACTATTAACAGCCTTTGTGAGATGGCCAGACTTGGCCGACTCTCTGGGTAAAAAGAAAAAAGAAGCAGCTCATGTTATTGTCAGAGATAATTCGGTCCACAAACAACTCCTGTTTTTCATGCCATTAGCCCTGGAGTGGGAGAGAGTTGGAGAGAAGGCAGCAGGCAATTCCTTTGCAAAAATCCTTCTCCTCTTCTCCCTCAAAGCAGTGAAATTGAAAATGTGAAAGTCCAACTTTCGATAACCTTGCAGCTGCTCTGATTCTGCTGGCTGGAAGGTAGTGTCAGAGTCTCGGTCCAAGTAAGTAACAAAGTTGCACAGATCCCAATTTGAGCTCCACACACCCCGTACTACCACGCTAATGGGAATAATTCATCTGGACTTTACAGAAGCTAATACAATGATTGTGGAGGAGGAAGAGGAGGAAGAGGAGGAAAGGAAAGGAAAATGTGCTGGCTTACACAGTTCACACCATCACTACGACCCTTTGGGATGCTGCTGCTGCATATGGGATTGGCTGCAGACCACAATGTCCTGGAGCAACTCATTACACTGCCTGCCACAAAGGGCATTTGTTCTCTTGTTCAGCCATTTTTCAAGCTGTCACTGCTGACTCCATAATGGCTTACTGGAGGCCCCTGGACTTCAGATAATCCCAGAGGTGGAGGCGCCAAAGGAAATTTGCTGGACTTGAGCATTGCCAATAAACCGATACAAACAGCCTGCAGGGAGGGATACACTAAACTGAAATCAGGGATGGCCAACCAACAGATTGATGAGGCTTTGCTCCATGGGCTTCTCTCCCCCGCCCACTACCACCACATTGTTATAGCTTCATGCCCAGAAACCTATAGATGCTCCATTTCAAACTATTAGATTGTCTTCCACTCCAATCCAAACACTTGTGTCTTCTCACTTACTACAGCACTGGCTCTCTCCCAGCCCCTGCCAAATTCTGAAAAAAACAAAGCTGAGTCGTTGTTCTTGTTGGTGGTGGTTTTTTTGGTGTGTGTGTGTTTAATTGACTAGGAGGACCAGATGGTTCCATAAAATGTAAATAGATCCATAAAAATAAAAATGAAATACTCCAAATAATGAACTTTTGATTTATGTGGCCCAGGGAGGATTCAGCTGAGATGCATTTTTACCTGGGTGATTTGTCATCATGGCTATTTTGGTAAGGCTAAAATCCTCAGTGACTTCACACTGGGGGTTTTCATAAGCCTTATTTTTCCTAGTGACATTTAACCAGCTCGAGCACCCTTGTGGAACTGGAAAAGTATGTTTCTGGTAATTTTTGTGACAGTGTTTGTAATTCAAGAACCCCTTAAAAGTCTGCACCACGCACACAGGCACACAATGGTCAAGACGATTATGAATGCCTCTGGAGAAACTTTGTGGTTTCTTTATGTACTGGTTGTTGTCTGAGAAGAATTATGGTTCTTAATGACTTGCAAATCTACAGGATTCATTTGTTGTTTTATTTATTCATGGGATTTCTTATCTGTCCTTCACCATAAGGTCATCATAAGGCAGACTGCAACAATATAACAATACACTACTAAAAAAGTAAAAAAAATAAATTGACCATGTGCTATATAAATAGTTTGAACTAAGAATAAAAAGGCCTCTGTTTAAAAAAGGGGGGGGAGACCTCCGCCATGAACCCACCAAGTGGCCTGCAAATAACTCTTCTGTCTGCCACATGCACCTATCTGCAATATGGAGATAATAATACTGTCCAACATTATAGGGTTCTAAGGATTGCATGCCACGGTGTCAGCCACCTGTCGCCCTGTCTCTGTAGTAATAGGCAGACATAACACAATGCTCTGGGCTCAAACAAGGCCACAACTTTATTGATTACAGATGTCAGAGGTTTGGCATAGGCACTGAGTACAACCATTGACTTCCAGCCTGCCTACCAGAAGTCGATCTGACAGCAGGATAGGAACACCCACACGGGATGGCTGTCTTGAGGAGTGCCATGGCCCTAGACCTCACCTGGGCATCTGAACAGAAGCAACTTCTCACAGATCCCTTTGGTAAGATGCCCTTTTTCTTGGAAGGGCAGGCAGAGCTACAACCTCCCCTCCAGTCAAGACTTAAGCTTACCCAAAGCCTAAATCCCCAAAGATGTGATGAATGCCATGCGTTTGTCAAAACCACCAGACAGGTCCAGTGACCTGTGGAGAAATTCCAGCCTGGCCCTGAATATGGTGGTCAATGAAGTCCACAGCAAGGACAAGCAAAAATTAAAGCTTAAAAGAAGTTTAAAACAAAGGGCGGAACAGAGGGAAATTTGGCAAAGAGCACTGGACCTGGGTAGGTTGGTTTTTATACCCAGGGAGTGGCCCCAAGGGAAGCCTGCATGCTCCATTGGGCCCACCCCCAGAGAGCTGCTGCCTCCAGACCTGTCCACCATTGGCCAATCTGTGTGCAAGCCTGAATTTGATGCCCTGGCCAGCAAGACGAGCAGCTAGGTGTCCTCACTGGCTGGGAGGCCCAGCGCCTCTAGTCTGAAGTGGATTGTGACATTTGGTGCCAGCGCCAGGCCACAACACCACCACACCATGATGGTAAGTGGACCAATAATTTCATGTCAGTTCATAATGATGTGTAACACCAACTGAATCATACTGTGTGATTGTTTGTTCTTGTGAATTTTTTAACACTGTGACTCGTCCATGATCCACATGAAGGGCAAAGATGCTTCAAAGGAGCTTGCCCAGGAAGTGAAAATTGGCAACCTATTTTCTTCTGATAAAGACAATGGAAAGGTGTAATTGCACCATCATAAATATCAGTTTACTAAACTATTGTGTGCTCTGGGAGGAGAATGGCCAATCATAATAACATTGAAAAGCTAGATGATTTCAGAACATTTAACTTGGTTGCATGGAACCTACATGCCTGCATTTCTTAGTGCTAAAGCTTAAAAAAGGGAGCATGAATGGCGGGGATACAATAGGAGAGAGAGCATGTTTAAGCTTATATTTACTGTATCAAAAGGTAGCAGTATTTCCACTAGACAAACAGTTGTTGCTTTTTCCACGCAATATTAGAAAGTACAGTAGAATACCACATAAGCACAGCAATCAGCTGGATCTCTCTTGCCCTTGGATCAGAACAGTTGCTTCTTTTGCCACATTCCCAATTACTTGTTAGGATCCTTAGGATGCCATGTTCCCTGAGTTCATCTTTAGAACACTACTCACTTGAACAGAAACTTTAGAAATCCATCTACAACTCAGTATTTACAGATGATGCAATAATATTTGCTTAGATAAAAGAACCGAGGGGAAATTCAGAATAACTGAAATTTCAATGAGCAGACAAAATTCAGGGTCAGGTAAGTACAAGGTAAGGTGTGCACTAGGAGAAGCAGTTTCCTTTATTTGTATTGATGGGGTAAGTAAAATTTAACCGGCAAGTACCCAGAAATTATCATCTAGGTGTCACTGAGGTATGCAGCTCTCTGGAAAACTGTAAACAGCAGGACAATGATCAAAGAGGCAGTAGTTGTGCATTAGGGGAGTGAAAAAAAACAATGCTTACATTATATAACTATTATACAAATCAAGGGCAAACACACCTACACAGCTGAGTGTTCTGTTGACGGTGGGTCAGAAGCAGACAGAGCATTAAGTGGGACAAGGCATGTGTTGAGAACAATTGCATAATACAAACATTCCAGTCTCTTACAAAAAACAGAGTGAAGCTGCTATTGCTGTTTAGCTATTGTTAATTTGTCCATTGGTATTATGGTTATTTACAATGACTTTCTTGAAATGTCAGCATTCTGTTGCACTTTGGCCTTCCAGAGTGGTAGGGCAGTGGCACTCACCTGTCTTCTCAGTTGCTGAGTAGCTGATGATTATACCTGGAAGGAAAGGAGGAGTAGAGACAAGGCAGCGGGGAGGTTAGCATTGTGTAAGTACAACAGGCAGGAACACCTGACTGGTTCCTGCTGCTGTGTTTGCCGCATGCTGACCTCCCCACTGCCTTGCCCCCTCCCTCTCTCCTTGCCAGTAAGAATCATATAAATGAAGGGACCCTGAGGATCATCTAGTCCCATCCCCTGCAATGCAGAAATATGCAGTTGTCCCATACGGGAATTGAACCTGCAACCTTGGCATTAGCACCACACTCTAACCAACTGAGCTATCCAGCAGCAACTAAGCTGCTGGAAGGTCAGGTGTGTTTCCCACTGTTGGCTACTGGTCTGGAGAGCAATATTTGGCTCTTGTTCCTGAATTTCCTCACCTCTGGTTTATACAAAAATATATCCTGGGATGAGAGAAGTAATGCAAGGATAGTATAAGAGAACAGAAATGGGGGAATGCTCTCATTCCGAGACCGGGGTCAGACCCTGTTAGGCTTCCAGAGCCTGAAATACACCAATGAAGTCATCACATATGCTAATGACTAAGATGCTCGTATTCACCTAGTTCAAATTCTGGATTGATTTTCTGAGCATCTGGAAGATTTTCTGAGCATCTGGGAGATTGGCAGAAACCATTGTCTCTCCTCCTTTATGTTCTGCTTTAAATGTCCAAACAGGTTTTCAGCACTGGTGTCCTGCAATGTCTTATAAAATTTCACGGCTGCTGTTCTTGTATATTGAAGACGCAAGCAAACACAGCCACTAACTGGTGTGATTCTTCATGAAGTCCCTTGCAAATGACAATCTTAGTTAAGGAAAAGGAACAAGTAAGGGCATTAGAGAACTGATGTATATGGAGGCCTGTGATTCACAGCCACAGTCTGCCACCACTCATAAGTAAGGGCATATGGGAAGGGCAATCTCAGCACATTTGCAAACAGATTTAATAATAAGAGGCTGTCTGACTTGATGTGTTGGGCTGTCTGCAAGCAGCACAAAAGCATGCAACACACTGTGACACGGTGCAAAGAAACTCAAGGTGATGTACTTAGCTTCCCTCTGTTTCAAGGCAACACAGAAATTCTTCTCAGTCCTTGCCTTTCTGAATTTCATAAATGGCTGCCCAAGCACTGTTTTTTTGTGTGTGCTTCAGTAAAAAATACACAACCTATGTCATTCAGCTGGAGATTGGCATTCCCCACAGATGTGCCTTCTTGTCCACCACCTATTCCTCTTGCACTTAATTGTCATGGTGTCATGGGTAATTGTCATGGTGTTCTCTACATGCTGCACACTACAACTCATGTGAACTCCTGATTACTGTCCATGCTGTCTGGGGCTGATGAGAATTGTAGTCTCAAACATCTGGAGAGGACCATATTGGCTAATGGTCCCGACCTAAACAAAAGGGTTAGGGTGCATGATGCAGCAGATATGTGGTTGCTGGAGAAAATGGCCTCCCCATCCTAGAGGGCTATAGGATGCTTCCTTACAGCAAGTCAGATCATTGGTCCATCTAGCGCAATATTATGTCACCATGGTTTCAGGCAGGGAAAATTTTCAGCTGTACCTGGAGGTGCTAGGGATGGAGTCTGGGAACTTCTGTAACCATGTGGTTCTTCCTCAGCTAGTCATGGTTCCAAATTGGGGGCTCTTAATGGCAAATGCATGTGTGTGTGTGTGTGTGTGTGTGTGTGAGAGAGAGAGAGAGAGAGAGAGAGAGAGAGAGAGAGAGAGAGAGAGAGAGAGAGAGATTTATGAGCTGACTCTATCTTCAACAGAGCTTGACCCTCACTCATAACAACTTCACCAGGACCCAACTCCTTGCCTTTGCATGGGAAGGTATCGCTAAGGACCTCCCTGCCAGGGCTTACCCTACCATGAGGCAGCCACAAATGCTATGGGGCAGAGCTATAGGTGTATTGTGGCTTTCCCTATGCCCCTGAAGCTAGCCCGGGCACTGAGGTGGGTAGAGGGCACTCTCCCATTAGCAATGCTTAAGTAAGAATGAACTGCCTCCTTGGTCACCTTTTGTACATGGAATGACAGTGGATGCCATTCTCTCCCTTGCCTCAGGCAGCAAACTAACTTGGTCTCACACTTGACTCTATGAAGTCTCCATTACTCTCTTCACTTTTAGGGCACTGAATGTTGCCAAGGCAGAATCCCAGACAGAAGGGAAATGTAGTTCTCCAGGACTCACAAATCATTACTATGGGCACCAGGCATCCTTGAAACCATATTTCCCCTGGTTCCCCATGGCTTGCCCTGCTCAATTCCAAGTCGCACCTACAGGAGCTTGCCCATTACAGTGGTACCTCGGGTTACGTATGCTTCAGGTTACATACGCTTCAGGTTACATACTCCGCTAACCCAGAAATAGTGCTTCAGGTGAAGAACTTTGCTTCAGGATGAGAACAGAAATTGTGCTCCAGCGGCGCAATGGCGGCATTAGCTAAAGTGGTGCTTCAGGTTAAGAACAATTTCAGGTTAAGTACGGACCTCCGGAACGAATTAAGTACTTAACCCGAGGTACCACTGTACTATCTTTAATTGCAAATGAGAGGGATTGAACTTTGGGTATTGTACCTCAAGCGCCAGAGTGGTGTAGTGCTCAATTCAGAGATAGTCCATACAATCCTAAATAGGGATGAAGAGGCTCAGTTTTGTTTGCTTTTTAATGAGAAACTACCTAATTGACACTAGAATCAATATGTGAGCTGACACACAGCAATCTTTCAAAATTTGCATTTCTCTGAATTTTGCAATATTTACAAAAATGAATATTGGGGGGGATAGCATGCATAAAAATGTATATGTAAAATTACATACAAAACTGTTTTATTAGGGGGAATCATTTGCAAAATGTGTATATTACTCAAAACTACATAAAATGTTTTTATTAGGGAAAAAAATACCATAGATTAGGCGACTGGCCATATTAGACAACCCCCCAAATTGGCAGCTGCAGTTTGGGGGTTCGTCTTATAAGCCCAGTCACCTAATATGCTGGACAGCTCCGTGCCGGGAGAAAGACGCCCAGCGTGGAGCGGATCCTGCCGCCAGATGCTGCTGCTTCCGAAGCAGCAGTGGGTGGGCTCCGCTCCACGCCGCCCATACCCGGCGTATAAGACGACCCCCAACCTTTTAATCCCTTTTCCGGGGTTAAATAGTCATCTTATACGCCGGAATCTATGATAACTGAAATTCTGGCAACTTTTTATGAGGAGATTTTTTTTTTTTTTTTTTTAAGAAATTACAAATTACTGCAGAAATGGGGAGAAGTGAAGATTGGAAAAAATGAGAAACTAAGAGAAGCTCAGATCGGCAGATCCATACACCCCTCATTCTTAGGCACTTGTGAAGGGCAGCCAGCTACTTCAAATCAGCTTAAAGAGCAGATAGGGAGATATAGAGGAAACCATCACCCCCATTCATCCCCTTCTTAGCAGGCGTCAATCTTCTCCAACCCCCAGGGCCTTCTCCTGCAGCAAGAGTGTATGACCACTTTTCCATCACTGGCTACAAAATCAGATTGTCCCACCTTCACAGTTCTGCACAAAAATTGCTTGATGTTCATGTTAGAATTGTTGCCTTCTTGTTCAAGCAGGAAGAACATGGGTGGATTCTAGAGCAGTAGGCTTTGACTTCATCACCCTGTGACTGCACAGACTTGATCAAAGAATCATGGAAGGGGAATGGAATCGCACAATGCTTATGCACCCAGCAGTCATTTTTTTTTGGTCTGGCGCTTCATGTTATGGTGCAGGTAGGCAGCAAAGAAGGAGGTGGGCTTGATGCCCCTGGTAAATGTTAATGGCACATTGCTTAAAATGACAACTGCTGTCAACAGATACATGCAGCCGGGAAGAGGTTAAATGTCAAGAGAGAAATTGTATATTAACCTCCCCCACAAATAAAAACATTACTTACAAAATGACACTTTTTAAAAGAGAGATTGAATGATTCTGAGATCAACATTTGACATTTCAAAACATGTAAACATCTGGTAACAGCTGCCACTGGGGATAGCGAAATAACTCATCCAGTGCTGATTGCTACTATATCTCTGTCTCTAAGGAGAAAAAGTAAGGGAAATATTTATATCAAGTAATGGCCTGCTGAAAGTCTGCAATATTTGGAAGTGTAGGAGAGAAATCACGAACACTGTCAGATCGTCACAAACATGATTTTCCCTTCACTTCTCATAATTTGGGCACAGTTCAAAACAGTAGGGAATTCAGATTTCAAGTCTGTTCCCTGCAGTTCCATTCTGTGTTGGGTGCCAGAACCCCCCGGAATCTAGCCCGATCCAAAATGAGCTGGCCATTGTTCCAGTCCTTGCTGTGGGATTCCCAAAACCTCACATTACATTATGTACTCCTCTCTGTTTACCTAAATGCAGGCAGCAGGAAAGGAAGTGCAGAACCTGCTCACAGCCTTCCATGCACCATATCTGCATCCCTCTGGAAAGTCCGCAGTGATGCCACAGCAAGGAATGAACAAGGTTCCTATGTCCCCAGACAGAGAAATGATGTCATGCACACTTTACTGAATCTGCAGTATGGATCAAGCAGCAACAACAACAACAAATGTCTAGGAAATTAATCCAATTACTCTGGATGAACTCTGAAGAAGACTTGGGTTTTATCAGTGTGTGCTGGGAGTATAACTAGGTAGCCAGTGCATAAGTGCTTCAGTGTCTGTTCAGTTATAAACATTCCAGATGAAATTCATGATGTTGTTTCAAGGACTCAACACAACTGCACGATTATATATGGGTGCAAAACTCAGGGTTCATCCACACTAAGGTTTTGCCCCACAATTTCTAGGCACAAGTCTGGAATTTCCATGTCCATGTCCAAGTACTTTTTTACACACACACACCACTTTCCCCATGAAAACCTGTTCTTTACCACTGAATTGGAGTGAATGGCAACCTCCGGGGGGGGGGGGGACAAACTGCTGTTTGTTCTGATTCAGCGGTCAAGAATGAGTTTCCCTGGGGAAAGTGGCGGGGGAAAGCTCTTGGACACGGACTGGGAAATTGTGGACTTTTTGTCTAGAAAGCATGAGTAAGTGTGGATAAGCCCTCAGTGAGAACCTTATAAAATAAAATTCCTAGTCCTTCCTTAGGGATGTAAAATTGGGGTTGTGAGAATTGACCAAGCTCTGAAGCCAGCAGGATTTTCATCTTCCCTTGGTATGGAAAATGGGTTCTCTTTGCACCAGATTTAAATCCACCCCTTTGCATCCTTCGTGTATGAACAAAGGGATGATTAAAATGTTAACAAATCTAAGTTAAGTGATCTTGTGGATACTCTTAATAACAACCAAGTCTGCAAACGCTGGCTTTTTCTACTTTTTTTAAGTCAACAACCCAACCTGATCCTTCTCCAAATAGGCCCGGCTGCCGTCGAGTGAATAAAATTACCTCTTAATCAAATGCATCATTAAAACTACAGGCATTAGAGCTAGACACTGACAGCTTTATGAGTGAGACATTTAAAGTTAATTAGGATATAGTGCCTTTGTAGCTGGTGTAGCACCGAGGGGGTACTTCAACCAAAGCTAAACAATAGCAGTGTTCAGTTCTCTGTTGCCATCATTGCTGTCCGGGGCCATTTTTGGAGCACCCGGTGTGGTATTCATGCCTACATGAGCACACATTGAGCTAATCCTGCCAAATCCATCTTGGCACCTCTGTCTGCATTCCCTCTAATGCAACCAGCTGGCATCTTCAGCCCAGTGCATCTGGTGGAAATAGCAGGACATTCCCATGCTGCAACTTAGGGGAGTTCGAAAAACCCAGCGTGGACATGACACTCGTCCCTGCCCTTGTTTTTGAGGAGCGGAGTGAATTAATGGGGAACAAAGTAGTCTTAACAAGCAAAAGTCATTGATGCAACTCTCTTGAAGTACCTTTAATGGAACCCCTAGATTTGTGGTGCCTGCTGTTCTCTGCGGCAGCTGGCACTTAAGGGCTGTTTATATTGTCAAGGCAATGAATGACAAAATCCATTAGTGTCTGCAGGCAAGCAAGTCATGCTTTCTGGCTAGGGGATGATTTAAACCACTGAATAAGACTTTAAAAAGTGTGCCATGGCAAGAAGCATTGCATCTGTCCTGCTGGAGCATTTCAACAAGAATTGTATGATGCTGTTGGCTCCCCCGCACCCAAACAGTAGTGAAGCCAAAGTATGCACTGTTTCTCATATTCATCCCAAGTAATGACTGGTGCCCATCAAGAATGATGGGGCAGAATACAGGGAGCCCCAACAATAGGTGGATCTCAAGACTTTGACAGACAGAGCTGGCTGATCTAGCTTTGTCCCCAGCCTTTCCCCCTGCTGAGTTCTACAAGGGCAAGACTAAGACTGGAGAAGGAAGCTGACTGGTTCCTTACCACCACCACTCCCCAGACTGGTTGTAACTAAGGAGGCAGATAGGTAGAAACTGGGTGAAAGAAAATTGAGGTTGGTGGTCTAGTACCCCATTTGCACAAATTGATCAGTCTCTGCTGTTCATCTCTTGAATCTACATCCCTTCCTTCTCTCTGCTTTCCTTCCATTTTAAAATTCAGATTTGCAAGCTCCAGGAGATGCTTGCTTGATGCTGATGATCTTCTGGATTCTTGTCTCCTGCTGTCCCATTTCCTTTGGCCCATTGCTTACTAAACATCCATCCATGTGCCCCTTTTATTCCTCATTTATGATTATTTATGCTCTTGATACTGTTGGGGCTGTCACATGCAATCCCACTTTCCGTTCTGTTTGAGAGTGGTCATACCGTTTCACTTTCAATCAGTGCATATCCCATGAATGCCTGCTAAAATCTCATAACTTTTTATTATCACAAATGTTTTAGTTTTATTTTTGTTCTGTTTTTGTTGCACTAGAGCCCCTATGAACAGCTATAAAAGGAAAGCATAATGCAACAAACAAAAGCAGAATACATCTACCCCATATGAACTATTTTTATGTCAAGAGTATGTTGACATATGTTGAACATACCCGCAATAAAACACCAGTCTGGAGGGGCCCTAAGACCTCTGCATCTGTCATTCCTAGGCCCTTGCCTCCATGATCCATCCATCCTTTGGCCCACATGAATACACTGCCCCTCCCTATAATCTGAGCAGGTCAATCAGAGTCCCTTAGGATATTAGCAGCTTAGCCAATTACATCCCCTCCATCATTTTTGTTCTCAAAATTGAGATATCAGGAGGGGTGTGCCTTCTGGTCTCATGCTCTGGCATTCATCAGCAGGCAGGCATGAGAGCTCTGGCACACCCTTGCAGACTCAAGCCAGAGTGAGTGTTTTTTGGTCCAGCGCACTGATGCAAGGAATTGCTCCAAATTGCCAGACCAAAAAAATGTGACATTCCAAGATCCAAACAGAAGCCAGAATTGGCTTACGTGATCTGGGATGTTTCACTTAAAACAGGACTCTTGAGGGGTATTCAGTTACTACTGCAACTACTTGCTGCCCATGCATAACATTGGAACACTACTAGGAAATCATTGCTAAAGGCTATGCTACTGGCACCATCATGTTCACAACTGCAAGCTCTTGTACGGTAGGTAAAACCTGCAGCTATCCAATCAAGATAGTGGGAAATAGGCCTTTGATGCATGTGTAGATTATGTCCAATTTGAGAGTGAGATAGTATCAAATGATATCCAGACACCTGCAATGTTATATTCATGTTTGGTGTCAGCACATGGCATCCTCTGGTAGTCTCCCAGCTGTACACACTGCATTAAAGACCTTGTCCTTGCCCTCCTCGGGGTAGGATTGGGTTTATCAGCTGCTACTCAGCTGGTGGCCACCATTTTGTTTTTCCAGAACACTTCATTGTTCCATCGCATTATGTGGGGAGGGAATTTTTTGTATGGTGGGCACCATTTTCTCTCCCCACAATGCCCCAAGACTGACACAATGTCTGAGGCATTGTGAAGGGAACAAAATGGCAGGTGCTCAGGGGAGCTCTGCTACTTCTTACCATAACAACAACAACAACAACAACTATAAGGTAAACCCTTCTGTGGTGCTCATCTACATGCAATGGAGACACCATTCAAATTTTCCCACAATGCCACATGACTGACATACTTAAGTTTCATAATATCAAAGATCTGACACAAATGCCTTATTTTTCACACTTTAAAATTCATATACATATATTTTCACAGCAATTATCTGGTCGAAACTTTCAACAACAAATATAATCTGATTATGGCAAAGGAACAGGAGGAGGTAAAAGCAGGTTATTTGTCTCAGAGTACTAAAAAAGAAAAACTAGTTATGACATAATATTCATTTCCACATCCTGATACCATAAAGAGAAACAGAAAAGCTAATTTCATTGTAGACACCAAATGTGCCTATATTTTAGTCAATTCAGTTCACTGCTGTGACTGTCAAGGAGGTTAATCTGGGTGCTCATACACACCAAGATATGTCTTTTAGCAAAACTGTTCAAGTTTCAACTGCAAGACTTTGGCATATGATGTGGAATTTCTGAAAAAGTCCTTATCAGTGAGGTCAGTGTCATGTCCATAAAACTGGTCACAAAACTGGTAAGAATTAGTTAAGGGGGAACCTAACAGCTGAATGTTGGAGTGAAAAAGAACTCCATATAAGATACAAGGAAGGTTCTCATCGCTACAGTGAAAATGGGTTGAGTAAAGCTGTGTTTCAAGGACTGTGGTTGGATGAGAGATGGTGGGGTGGGCAATGGGGTGGTAGAAGGTAGGTGGGTAGAGGATGAAACCGCCAAGATGAGATATTTTTCCCATAGAGTTTGTGTCCTAATGGCAAGTTCCCACAGACTCTTTGAACTCTGTCCTGTAACGCATTGCTGAATAAAATCTTACTGATTAGGAATTTGGTGTGAGCCTCAATACTTGAATCCCCAAGGGGAATTTCTCCCACACATACCTCACAACAGCCAAATGCCACATGAGGAACAGAAACACATAGTGGGTGTTCTTTATCAGCCCGAAAGTCTACAAGCTGGAGACTGCGAGTGAACGCTTAGCAGTGCTGACTAAACTAAAGCAGAAGGTCGAGCTATACCCAGTAGCGGATGATGTGGTGGGTCTGTACAACTCACCTGACCAGTGGAGAGGTCAGTGTGGTGTAAACATACTAGCAGGAGCACAAAATAGGCTCCGCCTCCCCCCTTTTCTTTCCCAGTATGCGGCAAATGGAGGTGACTCAGTCAGAGAGAAATCAGGTGAGTGGCACAGCCCTAACATGCAATCCACTACAGCTTATTCCAGACTCAGTTTATCTTCTGCTGTCTGCCAGTCACAGGGATTATCCTTGTAATATCAATTTCCTTTTATTCCCGAACATGGGTTTGATGATTAAGCACATGCAGAATCCTAGTAGCTAGGTCCCAGATTCAGGCATTCCTGGTTCAAACCCTGAAGTTTCTAGTGTTCCTTGCCATTAGATGGCCTATCACATCAAGACTTGGGATTGTTTTCCCTCTCAACTGTTTCTGCTTCAAAACAAGTGTCACAGGCTGTGCCTTGTGGAACTCCCTGCCAATGGAAGTCTGGCAGGAGGCATTACTGCTTGTTTTTAGGCATCTTTTAAAGAATACTGTTCAGGCAGGCCTTTGGAACATCATTATTATGATTATTATGATTATTATGATGATGATTATTATTATTATCCAACTAGTTGTCATTGATATTCTTGTATTATGGGTTGTTTGTTGAGTAGTCCTGCATTAATGAATCTAAGGTACCCATGTCTATTGACTTCAATGGGTCTGCACTGAGTAGCTCCACCACTGGATATAACTGGATATACAGTGGTACCTCGGCTTAAGAACTTAATTCGTTCTGGAGGTCCGCTCTTAACCTGAAACTGTTCTTAACCTGTGGTACTACTTTAGCTAATGGGGCCTCCTGTTGCTGCCGTGCCGCCACCACGTGATTTCTGTTCTCACCCTGAAGCAAAGTTCTTAACCTGAGGTACTATTTCTGGGTTAGCAGAGTCTGTAACCTGAAGCATCTGTAACCTGAAGTGTCTGTAACCTGAGGTACCACTGTAATGTTTTCATGTTGAACACCACTTTGTTGCATTGTTGCAGTTTGTATATATTTAAACAAATAAACAGAAAAAACAAAATATGAGGAGGGCTGTCAAGGATCTCTTAAAACATGTATCTGGCTCTGATTATGATGGTGTAAAGAAGTGAAGACAACCTCTGATGTATGTGGGGATTTGCAATAATTCCTTTTGGTACAGTTGCTTTTTTATGGGCCTTCTGGGTAGGTACCCATTTAAATATATGGATGATGAGGATGGTGATGATGATGATGATTATATTGCACCATCTCGGCTTGGTGCTCTGGGCGGGGGAACTGTGTGTACCGCCCTAAATCTAGCACTGTTTATTGTGATGTTTTCTCACCATTGCTGAAAATGAAGAAGGCACAAATGACAAAGGAATCCCCCCAAGAGAAGCATACCTCACCATGGGAGTTCTAAGAGATGTTTCAGTTATGACAGCATGCAACACCTTCTGTTCATAACAAACTCAGAATTCCACTTACTTAAAAGGACACCTTTCCACATTGCACATTCTCTTCCTCTGCTGGGAAAGCGAGAGAGGACTACAAAGGGAGTCACCCGCGAGGTTCTAGCAACAAGGCAACACTGATGCCAGAGCAAAAAATCTCCCCCTCCCATCCTTGCTAATGAAAGCTGCTGGGAAAGCGGTTGGTGAGATTTTGTAGATGGATTCTTTGCCACTCCAGTGCATCATTGGAGTTTCTTACTCCCTGACAAGGAAAGACAAGAAATGACAAACTTTCTTGCTTATAGGGAATAAAACCTGTCACTCCCCATCTTGTAAGCATTAAATCACTGACTACCAAAATTGCTGAATTATGCAGTGTTGGGTAGAGGAGAGAGCAAGGGAATGGTGGAGAGGAGGGGGAGATGGTATACCTTCTCCTCAGAAATGCACATTTGCTATGTCATCAGTATGACAATGGCTGGATTAAAAGATGGGAGACTTGAGACTTTTCATTAGCAGACCTGCTGCCTTCCTCATCTCTCCAGGCTGACTGCTGTGCTGGATGTCTGAGCACTCTCTCACAAATTCAAAGCACAACACAATGCACCATCACAAATACGCCTGAAAAGGATTTGATACTGGCATGCTGGATCATGGTTTACACCAGGGTTGGGGAAGCTGCAGCCCTCCAGATGTTAAGAACATAAGAGAAGCCTGCTGCATCAGGCCAGTGGCTCAGCTAGTACAGCATCCTGTTCTCACAGTGATCAGCCAGATGCCGGTGGGAAGACTGAAAGCAGGATCTGAGCACAAGCACACTCTCCTCTCCTGTGGTTTCCAGCAACTGGTATTCAGAAGCCTTTAACTGTGGAGGCAGAGAGCATAGCCACCATGGCTAGTAGCCTTGCTAGAAAGCACGAGAACAAGCTAAGACACCACAAAAGGAAACAGCTCTCCTCCACTCCATGCATCCTGGGTTAAAGGAGAGACACTCACTCACTTGCCCTACACGAGAGCAGGACTAACAGCAAAAGATGGGGAAAGCCGCTCATTCCCCCACTTTTGGGAGTTTCCTTCAGTTCTTTAAACCCCAAAGGAGTACCAAGAAGGTAATCACACATTTACAACTAGGTTTCTTTGGATGTAAATACCTCTCCCTCAGCAAGAAGGGTCCTACTCTCATGTCAGTGCATGCAGGATCATATCCTTACTTGGAAGTAAACCTCACAATGGAGCTCACTTTCTAAATCAATGCATGCAGCAGGATCAGCCTGCAGGAACTCCCTGGCTCTGCTTCTCCTACACATTTGCAAGGACTGCTGCTTTGCTTCCCTGGCAGAGGCAGAGGGGGTGGTGGTGTGTGAGCTGGAGTGGAGAACTGGAGAAGAGGCATAAAGGGCAGCCCAAGAGGAATGCAGGGTGGGGGAGAAAGAGAGGCACCCCCAAGGGCTCTGGAGCAGTCAGAGAGAGGTTGGGGTGCCCTACTACCAGATGTCAAAGAGAACAACAACTACCAGACTTGTAGAAGACATCTGAAGGCAACCCTGTTTAGGGAAGCTTTTAATGTTTGATGCATTACTGTATTTTAATATTTTGTTGGAAGCCACCCAGAGTGGCTGGGGAAGCCCAGCCAGATGGGCAGGGTATAATTATTATTATTATTATTATTATTATTATTATTATTATTATTATTATGGTGCATGACAGCAGCTCTGTGCCATTTGCTGGGCAAGGAAGGAGGCAAAAGGAGGAATGGGAGGCAAAGGCAGCAGCTGAGGCAGAGGCAGAGGCAGAGGCAGAGGCAAAAGCAGCAGCTCAGCTGGCTTGGAGGAAGTCAGGTAGGGAAAAGGAGGGCACAGGAGGCATTGCATTTGTGTCTGTATTCGTATACTGCTGCTTAGCACTTCTGGGTCTCTTCACAGGGTTTTCTACTGCTGAGGTGTGGAAATTCAACAGAGAGCCACTTCTTGTGGGAAACCAGCAGTGGGCAATGGGCAAGGCAGGCAATTGCAGAAATGGGTGACGGAGGCAAGATGTGCCACCTTTCCGGATCCCACGCCTGAGGCAATGGCTTCAGTGTGACTCATTGCTGGGCTAGTGTGGGTGTGGATCCTGAAGCTTGCTTCCATGAACTTTTTCACTAAAAGGAACATCAGAAAAGCAAGCAATATTATTTTGGAGTCTTGAGCCCTTTGCTACTTTGCACCTCTATTTTTAACCTCACAAAGATCTTTTTGTTGGGGGGAAAACAGCTGCCAAATCATTTAATCTGAAAAGACAAGAGGCATAAAGGGGAAGGGGGAAAAAAACCTTTATGCATTTGGACATAATCAGACAATTTAAAGCCCCTGCAAGAAACTTCATAGCAAACATGTTGCAGCTCAGCAAAGGAGCAGAGGTGAAGCCAAGCTGAATGGACAAGGGACAGCTTGAATGTACCAGGCAGAGGGCAGATGTGAGGAAGACAGGGGAAGTAATTAGAAGCAATTATTGGCAGAAGCTGTCATGTGGAAATACTTGCATTGTTTAAATGCTGACCCACTGTGCAAATCCTTTCAACATTCAAATTGTTCTTGCCTTGTTCTTCTTCCTTTAAATAAATAAATAACCCAAACAAATCAGCTTTGAAATTTATCACCACAAGAGAGACTGGTTTTGACTCCAGCTATTAAAAAAAACCAGGAGGCCAAGCCCTGTTTAAATCATTGGTTCAGATGCCCCTGAGATTTCCATAAAGTTTTTCTGGATGCATTTAATCATGACATTAGCATGCATTTCATCCAAGTATGCCAGTGTGTATTATCACAAGAACCCTGTGTGGTAGTTTAGGCTGATAGATCATGACTGGCCCAGGGACATCCAAAGGAGTTTTATGGGAAAGTGGGGATCTGAATTCAGAACTCCTGGGTCCTAGTCTGAGGACCTCAGGGCCAGATGCAAGTCCTCTGGGGCTCTTTATTTGGCTGTTAGGACTTTTTGCTGACAATCTTTCTTCCACAGGCCCAGCTTCCACTGATCTCCCTATGCTCCATGAACATGCTTTTGGCTGACTGGGTTTTGTCCTTGGACCACGATAATGCCTATTAATTGCCTGGATGGAGCAATGTATGTGTACAGAAACCCCTGACTCTTGTGTGACTGATTTCTGCCATATCTGTTGCTACATCCACTTTTGTCTCTGGCTCCTAACACTGGTGGTACGTGGCCCTTGGGACGGTGGTCCCATCACTGCTCTATTTACTACACCACACTGGATCTCCACTCTTAAAGGTAAAGGTAAAGGACCCCTGGATGGTTAAGTCCAGTCGAAGGTGACTCTGGGGTTGCAGCACTCATCTCGCTTTCAGGCCAAGGGAGCCAGTGTTTGTCCACAGACAGCTTTCTGGGTTATGTGGCCAGCATGACTAAACCACTTCTGGTGCAACGGAACAACATAATGGAAACCAGAGCACACAGAAAGCTGTTTACCTTCCCACCACAGCGGTACCTCTTTATCTACTTGCACTGGTGTGCTTTCGAACTGCTAGGTTGGCAGGAACTGGGACAGAGTAACGGGAGCTCACTCCGTCTTGGGGATTCAAACCCCTGACCTTCTGATCGGCAAGCCCAAGAGGCTCAGTGGTTTAGACCACAGCACCACCCACGTCCACTCTTAGAACCCCTCTTTCAAAACTAACACTCCCCTCCTTCTATGGGAAGAACAGCTTGTTTAATAATGAGTTTCTGTATTGCTCACACATAGCACCACTGATCTGAATGGGAGTGAGGGTTTGGAGGAAACAGAAAGATGGTACATTCAGCTGAAAGTGGTTTAGGAACGAAAGCATCCATGTTAATTTCAGTGCCATAAAAAAAGAAAATGGATCAAAGTTTGCCAAACAGAAAAGGACAAAATCAACAGAAGATTAATTATTATCTTCAAGCTTGCAAGGGGGTAGGGGGGCATTACATCTCAGAATGCACACAAAAGGGAGTGGAAATAAAGGAAGCACTTGACAGTGTCGCTTTAATTAAAAGGGACTGAATACCATTAGCAATGGACCTTTGGAATTTATAACCATTTACAAGCTAGCTAAGCAAAGTAACAAAAGAGTGCATACTCCTTGAGTAGGGTATGCAGTATCTGTCAATACAGAGGACCATGTCAATTAGAAAGGACTACATTTACTGAGACAGCAAGGCGGACATGGTGGTGGTTGATAAACTGTAGTATGAGTTGGAAAGTGTGCGATGAATAGATACTTAAATGAAAGCAAGAGCTTGCTTACACACTCAGAGATAGCCAGGGTGGGCAGTTCATTCAGAAAGGTCAAGCAAAATGAACATGAAGATGGAGCAACCTTCTCTGAGGAAAGGTTGCAGCATTTGGAACTTTATAGTTTAGAGAAAAGGCAAGAAAGAGGTGACATGATAGAAGCTGATAAAATTATGCATGGAATGGAGGAAGTAGACAGAGAAAAGTTTTCCTCTTTCTCCTATTACACTAGAAGCCATGGACACCCCACAGAGGTGAATATGGGAAGATTACAGATAGATGAAAGAAAGTCCTTCACACATCACTATGGAGTTAAACTATGGAACTCACTCTCACAGAAAGCATTGATGGCCACCAACCTGGATAGCTTTAAAAGAGGAATGGACAAATTCCTGCAGAAGAAGACACCTCTTAGCCATTAAGGGTGTGCTCTGCCTCCCCAGTCAGAGGCAGAAATGTTTCTGAATACCAGTTTTTGGAAACCACCAGGGTGAGGGGCAGAGAGTGCAGTGAGACCTTAAATCAAACACATAAAGAACTACACAGCCAGCTATGGTATGTGATATATCAGTGAATATCACACGTCTCTGCATGATTGCTAAAGAACACATTCACTGCCATCCACCTCTTGACTAACCATTGAGTTACAAACAGCATGATATATGCTGTTTCACATCCAACATTGGTGGCACTGATTCAGGTGTCATGTTGAACGGGCAGTGTTGGGTGCACTGCTTTTGATTCAGGGGTGTTAACTGGTGCTCAGATTTATGTCTTTACCAGCATGCTGGGGTAAGGAAGAAACTGCCAGCACTTGTTTGCATATGCTAAGTTATGTAAATGTGCATGCATTTTTAAAATGCCTGTGGGCAAAATAGAAGGACAGCTGAATTTCAGGTGCATCTAGTGGAATGTTGGTTTATTGATACCAGGCAGCAATTAAGGTGCTTGCAGATTTAGCATCAGAGAGAATTCAGGGGGGAAAGAGTTCTTTCATATACTTCTTTGGCAGGATGTAGGAAGAGGCCTGGGAGATTGCAATAAATATATTGAAACATTTAAGGAGGCGAGTTTTGTAAGGTGGCTGCTCTGTTGAATGATTTACAAGGACAGGCAGGGATCAAAGGATTCCTGGGTATTATACCACTGATGAGACAGGGAACTTTGGGGTGAAGGACACGTAAGAGTGGAAAAGCGACCTTATATCACTAGTGGGGTTTGGGATACAATGAGAGACACCATTGTACAATGAGAGGGTGCAAAAGAAGGGAGAAAAGGGAGAGATGCAAGGGCTGCCTCCTGGTTGCTTGGGGATGGTTACTGCTAATAAAGATTAATTGCCCCTATATCCCAATGGAATAATTTTGTAGAATCGTAGAACTGTAGAGTTGGAAGGGACCCCAACAGTCATCTAGTCCAACTCCCTGCAATGCAGGAATCATAGCTAAATAATCCCTGACAGATGGCCACCCAACTTGTGTTTACAAACCTCCAATGAAGGAGAGTCCACCACCTTCAATATACTGTAGTCTATTCCGCTGTTTCACTGTCAAACAGCTTTTACTGTCAGAAAGTTCTTCCTACTGTTTATTTTTTAAAAAACCAGAATTGTTTAGTCAAAAAAAAATGGCAACATAAAATACCAGGCCCTTCAGCATCCTCTTCCTGAAGCCCATCTTTTCCCCTGCATGCTTTACAGCCTTAATAACAGTATTAGAACAGATTCCAGCATTTAAACTTTTCAGTTTTACCGTTTTAGCCAGGCATACCACCCATTAATCTTATTATAACAATGTGGTTCATTTTTAACTCAAAATACTATTTTTTAAAAATAAAAAATAAAAAATCAAGAATGTAATTAAAACTGAAAACACCCAAGGGTTTGGCAGCTAATGCTGGTGTATTGTTAAAGATATTTAATTCTAACATTTCCATTTGATTTGGCTGTTAACTAATTAGAGGCCAGCTGAGTGCCTCAAGGCACTAGATGCCATGGAGACAGCACATGCTTTCCCCTTTACTTTGCATGGAACATGGTGCCTGGGCTGGCACTGAATTCCTCCAGAATAAAGCCATTACCCAGAAGATGCTGTCAAAGGCTGATAACGAGTAGTGATGGGACAATGTGACAGAAGTGAGCCCGGAGCATCCTAAGGATGTCAGAAATATTGCAGGGGTGTTTATAGAGTTTATTCACTAGTACAGAATGCATGTCCAGGGGACAGTGTAATATTATAACCTGAGTTGTTGTATTTTAAAAGAGAAGCTCAAATAGAGGTACGTATGTGTAAATCTCCTGCCATGGGGGGAAAGCGAGGCAGGGAGAGGGAGACATCACATGTTTAGGACCACTGGTTTGCTAAAGTAAATAAGGGGTGGGGATTATGTGCTGGTTTAAATCTTGGCTGGTTTGCTATTATTGGCTGTGGGTGATTGTTAACACCTTGCTCACCTTGCTCTTACCCGGGGGGGGGGCATAATTCGCCTGTTGCGTGCATTTTGGCATAATTGGACACCGTGAGGGACAAGTTGCCCCTCTCCTTTACCACATGTAGAGAGGAAAAGGCTCAGGTGGGTGGAAGGAAGACCGAATAATGAGTAACTTGTAACCAATCAAAATAAGTATACTGTTCTAGCTAAAGGCCATGACAAACACACAGCAACAGTTCCCATAAAACAATAGAGGTAATCCATCCATAATATGAGCCAATATCCATGATGTAAGAGAGAGGCTGGCAAACAGAGTAATGTGAGTAGAAAATCAGGTGGTGGGGGTGGTTTTTCCTCAGATGAATTTTGTGTGTTTTTTGCCCCCAACGAAACCCCCCCCCCTGAAGTTTGGGGAAGGAACTGGGGAAAAAACATGTTAAGAAATGCACATATATATTCCTTTTGGACTGAGTAAAATGCTTTTAAAGCAAGATTTGACTCACTCAGAATGTGTAATGTGAAGACCTTTATGTAAGGCAATCTATGGCATGATGGAATAGTCATTCCTATGTATACTGTAGGCATAAACAGCACTCAAATTCAAGCTGCATTTCTGCATCTAGAGGGTGCTGCTGACTTCATGAGAAGAGAATCCATCGCCTTTTGTCTTCTTTCGAATGGCTTAGCTCACGTTCGTCTGGTGACCACTGATCTGGTTTGAAGCTACTGGAAGCATCTGCTATCCTCCTGCTTCTCCAAAACAAAGCCTTTTTTTTTTACTTAGGAGACTGCAATCCTATGTACTCTTACCCGCAGGGAAAGCTCCACTCAACAGAATGCATCTTATTTCTGAGTAACACAATTTCAGAAATATTCCCCCATCCTCAAAATGCAATTTTATATTATACAGCTTTCAAAGAAGCATTTTCTGTGCAGGCCATAAAGGTCTGTAGAAGGAGCAGTTAAGGATGAAAGGATGTGTTAGGAGTTTGGTCAGTCTGGATGTTTTCTCTGGTTCCCTTCCAGCCTGTGATCCTATATCCAGTGAGGGTTAGAACTGGTCAGATAAGTTAATTTGAAAGACAATGACCTGAACTGCCCACTTCAGTTTTCTCATCAGGCTCTCAAATAATGAGTAGATTGCAATAGCTACAACTAAGTGAAGGTTTTCCTCACTCAACTGACATGTCATCCCAGAATAGAGAGCAAAAGGCCAAAGGGGCAGGCTGGGTAGAAGAGATGTATGAGAAAGAATTGCATTCTGGAGAAAGAGACATTTATTGCTCTGTGCTGAGTCTAAGATGATCTAGGGGGCTTCTCTATAAATCTAATGGAGACAATATGTCAGGGTGCTAAAGCTGTGATCCCCTCCATCCTATACTCAAGTTGCATAGATGTATAAATGAAATCATACATCCTCAAGATACCACAATCTCCACTGGTCTACACGCCAAGGAAACTGAACCGTGGGGAGAGTGCATGGAACCCAGGGGATTTAGCACCACTCAGAGACTGTAGGAGCACAGAGTAGATCAGTCTATTCTGGGCCTCTGTCAGCTTCACAATTGTAAGCCTTGTTTATCCCACCTTCTGCTTTTTCTTTTTTTTAAGCAGGAACATACAAATTCACATCCTGCATGCATTTTCCTTTTTTTAAAAAAATCCCTAAAATACGCATTTTGTACAAACTTTGCACAAATTGTACAAACTGTTTTTCCCCCTTTTTTTTTTTTTTTTTTTTTGAGCTGAGAACTGTGTCACAAAATCTGTAGAGATGTGTGGAGTCTGAGATATTACTGCATCCCAATCAGTTTATGAGCTTGGTAAGCACCAATGAAATCAGTTTGCTTAATGCAGGCTAAGCTAGGTTATCCTCTGTCTCTATCTGCAGTTGGAATTACCTTTTTAAAAGGAAAAGGGAAAAAAAGTTCATATTCTGGTTTTTTGTGTTTTTTAAAACTGTTTTTAAGTTCCTTTTTATATTTTGTACATCACCTTTAGATATATAGGTGGAAGGCAACAAATAAACAACAGCAACAAGAAAAATAGAGGCCAGGAAAAGGTTTTAATGTTACACTACTATGGACCTTTAGGGAACAGCTACAGAATACAGTTCACCTAGACTCAAAGGCTCTGTCTTTGCTCTAAACTGTTGGAATAGCAATATTCACTACCCCACCCCAAGAAAAGTCAGGAGAAGTTAAACACAAAGGGATAGCAGCATACAATTATTTGGGAAAGAGGAGAGACAGGCAGAAAGACAAGCCTTGACAGCAAGCAGAATATTTCAAAGACCTTCAGCTGTTCAGCAGTCATCCGTCATCCATTACAAACACTGGGAACCACAAGGTGAAGAAGAGCAGGGAAGATTTTTAACATCTGTGTTTGTCTGCAGCATGGAGTTTCACATTCTGCTTAGACATGAAATATGAGCTGCTGGAGTTCTAAATGGATAAAGGAAGGCTTGGGGGAAGTTTAGGATTTAAGGGCTGGTTCATGCATGAATGTCAATGATCATCCCTTTAACTTGCATCACTTGATTGCTGAAATGCTCGGCTCTCACACCTGCATTTTCATCACCTTAAATTGCAACAGTAAATGCTATGCATCAGCAAGCTACTGGATTTAATACAGCATGCAGAGGCCAATGCTGTCTCGAGTGTGGCAAGAGGCCAATGCTGTCTCGAGTGTGGCATTTTCAGTAGAGTCCATTCACACATGCAGTGACAAGTCATCCATTCATAGTTAGTGTACTATAGCAGTTCAAAGCAGTCCAAAAGGCTTGTTTCACCATCTGCAAATTTCTCAACAAAAATACTACTACTGGCATGGGATCCATGCTATTGCAAGCCTAGTCCTGACTCCTTGACAGCAAAGTAAGGGGCCTCAAGGAAAGCCCCAAGACATTGCACTCCCGTTGATCATGTGCTCTAGAGCAGGGGTAGAGGAACTTATACTGCCTTCTGTGGGTTGCATGCCCATGACAAGTGGAGTCGGTGGCAGAAACAGGAAGAGCAACAAAGATAAAGTTTACATTTGTACAGCAGGCTAATTTCTGCACACATTCACACCCAACCCTCTATCACTCATGCAGGCAAGCAAGAGGCATTATCAGAGTTCAAGGACACATTCCAGCCAAGCAAAAACACTCAGTAGGACCAGCAAGGGGCACTGACTGGGGAGATAAGTGTGGGCTGGTGAATGTTCCAAGGGCCAGGAGGGCTGCATTCACCCTCAGGTAAGAAATGCTCCATCCCTGCTTTAGAGCAAGGACCACAGCTCAGTGGTAAAGCACAATCTTTGCATGCAGAAGGTCTCACGTTCAGTCCCAGGAATCTTCAGGAAGGTATGTGAAAGAATAGAGAGCTGTTGCCAATCATTGCAGATGATGCTGGACAACTCAGCATAAGGCACTTTCCCATGTTCCTGCAGAAAACAGTATCTGACTCTTATTTGGGGCTGCACTGAATGACGCTGAAATGTTCAGAGCTGAGCTGGCACAAAGCAGCAGTGCACAGACAAATCTCTATCGGCTGGCATGAGAAGGCACAATTTGACAATTTTCACACTAAGGTGTTTTATTGCTTGTAATCAATTTCTTTTAAAATGTCATGAAGTGTGCCTCATTTAAGACAGGAAAACAATGTCCCCCTTCTTTTGGCCAAACTGGCATGCACAGCAGGGCGAGAGAGAGAAAATGAATAATGTAGAAATTCTGAGTCTTGTAAAACATAAAAGGAGGAAACAAAGGATAATAGAATTGGTATTTGTTAACAATGCAGGCTGCTATATCCGTCTGAGGATGGGAGAGGAAAGCTTTTCAAAATCCCAGCATATCCTCCATCAGGCACAACAGGGCTCGATACATCAACCCCTCCTTTTCCCCCTGCACCAGTGGTTGGATTTGCACAGAGTTTAAAGTGGGATACAGGCCAGAATCTTCCTAATACAGTCATAGCCCCTGGATCTTGGTGCCAGTGTAGCCCAGAGAAGGTCTAAGATTCAGACAACTCACAGGTCACTCAATTCATGTGCACTGTCCATTCTTAAGATGCGGTTCTGCCATCATCCTCAGTGACTCCCTGAAGGGTGACTCCCTTGTAGCTTTCTCTGCTCCATAGTCATGCAAGAGCACATAACTGTAGACTCAGCTGTGGCCCCTTTATGGACCACAGACTCCTCTCCCCCAGGGAGGAGGAGCCACACTGGAATGGAAGGCTAGCCTTCTTAAACCTTCAGGTGGCTCTGGTCAATTGCTGAAGCAGCATCTTTCTGGCTTGCCAGATGAGGTTCTGATAATTGTGCCCACTTCTCCTGTGAGCCCCCAAACCCTAGAGGAACAGGATAGGTACTAGGGACCAGGTGATCTGGGACAACCAACCCCATACCACTGCATGCTATCAGGCTCCAACTTATGCCGCACTCCTTAGCCTATATACACTGTCATTGAGCTACCTGCATTTCAATGCAATTTGCTCCCTCTTTCTCTTTGCTAGGTATGTGTCTTCTCCTCAGCCATTGGGGATGGCCAGATCTTGCCAGCACTCAGCCCCAGGCACTTTGCAATTAGAAGTGAACTGAAATGCAGGCTGTCATTCAGCACTCCATCTCCACCCAAAGGCCCTGTAATGAAGCATCCCAGAAAGAGAAAGTCTCCGCTTTGGAGACTGCTGAAACAAATTCTTCCACTATTCCACAGCTACACTCTTTCTGAAAAGTTGAAAACAACAACAGTGACTATTTCTTTTTATTTTGTATGAACTACAGTGGTACCTTGGTTTACGAACTTAATCCATTCCAGAAGTCCGTTCTTAAATCGAAAATGTTCTTAAACTGAGGCACACTTTCCCTAATGAGGTCTCCCACCACCATTGCCCTTACACCGTTCGGATTCCGTTCTTAGACCAAGGTAAAGTTAGCAAACCGGGACACTACTTCCGGTTTTGCGGAGTTCATAAACCAAATAGTTTGTAAACAGGGCTGTTCTCAAACTGAGGTCCCACTGTAGTGGCAATAACAATATATCTTATCAACAGCAGTGGAGAACTGCAGCCCCATGAACCTTCCCCACACAACCATGGAAACCCACCTCACAGGGTTGTTGTGAGGATAAAATGTGGAACGGGGAACCATGTATGCCACTTTGAACTCCTTGGATCAAAGGGGTGATATAAATAACATTAAACAGCTGATCTCCAGAGTTCTATGAAGGTGGCCTGGCCAGATGCACAGGCCATGTGCACATGTGCGGCTTAAAATGCAGCAGGTTTGTACACACACCCCGGCCCCCTGCTGCATTTTAAGTTGCATTTGCAAATTGCTGTACGCACCAGAGAGGCTGCTGGCTGAGAGTTTTCAGGACCATGTAAATCGTGGGTGGGCAGGCAGGTGTGAGATTCAAGCAGTGGGTCCTTGGCGTGAGAGTAAAGGTGTTGCAAGCACACTCAGGTCTCTCTCTTTCCATCTGCCAAAATCTTGGAGGGCATGCATTTTGCTAAGTGTGCATAGTACCTTTAAGGATTTGACTGCAGCAGAATGGAAGGCCCTGGGGCAGGCAGCTGATGGATTCTCCCTCCTTGCAAACTGGATAATCTATCTGAAAGTCTGTAGGCAAACTCACAAGAGGCAGCAGGGAGAGAGTAATGAAAGAAGTGCAAATGTGTCTCCAGCCCTCAGAGGCAACAATTTTGCTTCCTGGGTTTGTGCCATTGAGGCCCAAGAGGTCCTTTCTGAACTAGTAATATGTTACAAAGGGCCAGGGAAGAGGTAGGCTGCTTGAGTAATTGCATCCAAATATACATTATGCTTGAAGGCGAAGGCTAGGAGAGCAGGTTTGAATGTAAATCTGGAGAGGGTTTCAAATCAAATTCCCGTTTCAGGCACCAGCGATGCATCCAAGCTGTACCATGCACAATGAATCAAACTCGCTTCCCTGAAATTCTCAACAGCTTGTGCCACTCTTCTCAGGCATACAGAAACATGACAGGTGCCCATCTCACCCTGCGAGAGGGCTGCACTCAGAAACTTACGCATGAATAAATACACCTGATTTTGCAGGTGTCAGGCTAGGACCTGGGAGACCAGGGTTCAAGTGCCACTTAGCCATGAAGCTCACTAGGTAACCTTGAGCCACTCACAACCTTTTAGCCTAACCTACCCCACAGAGTTCTAGAGAGGATGAAATTGAGAGGTAGAGAACCATGTGCGCCACTATGCATTCCTTGGGTGGGATATAAATGTTGTCATTGTCAACATATATATACAGTGGTACCTCAGGTTACAGACGCTTCAGGTTACAGACTCCACTAACCCAGAAATAGTACCTCGGGTTAAGAACTTTGCTTCAGTATGAGAACAGAAATCGTGCAGCGGCGGCGCAGCGGCAGTGGGAGGCCCCATTAGCTAAAGTGGTGCTTCAGGTTAAGAACAGTTTCAGGTTAAGAATGGACCTCCGGAACAAATTGAGTTCTTAACCTGAGGTACCTCTCTCTCTCTCTCTCTCTCTCTCTCTCTCTGTGTGTGTGTGTGTGTGTGTGTGTGTGTAATTTTGAGGCCACCACCCTTAAGGGGTGGGGGAACCTTGGGCAGTTTAATGTAGTAAGCATTTGTTGCAGGATGTGTGAGCATTGGACAGAAAAATCACACACACACACACATTACACTTTTTTATTATTTGGTATGTTGTAAGGCTATTTGGGAGGCATTTTTCAGGACAAGTAAGATACAAATAAACAGGAAGATATGGCAAGCAGCGTGAGGCATGAGGAAGGCTGTAGACCTGTGCTTCACAAACTTTTTTGGTTCCATAAACTAGGCCTAAGTGCTCCCTACCCTATATAAAAAAAAACACTATTTGGAATAGCAGTTTGCACAACCCACTCAGGAAGGTAATAACAGTTACAATTAATTACATTTATTCAAAATCCAATTATTCAAAACCGAAACTATTTAGTTTAATTAATTCAACAACATGGTTGAACTTGATCCAGTGATCCAGTTACAGATAGGTAGCCATGTTGGTCTGCCATAGTCAAAACAAAATAAAAAAATTCCTTCCAGTAGCACCTTAAAGACCAACTAAGTTAGTTCTTGGTATGAGCTTTTGTGTGCATGCACACTTCTTCAGATGCACACTGTATCTGAAGAAGTGTGCATGCACACGAAAGCTCATACCAAGAACTAACTTAGTTGGTCTTTAAGGTGCTACTGGAAGGAATTTTTTTTTATTTTGTTTTGATCCAGTGATATCAGCTTTCCAAAGGCTGACAAGTCATTTACACCTTCAGCGTCCCTGCCACCTCTTGACTTTACGCCCACCACCTGCCAGAGGGTGGTACCATTCACTTTGGGAACCACTGCTGTACACATATCTCCACCAGGACCATTGAAAACCAACAGTTGATCCTGCATGATTTCCTTTCAGGAGCCCAGGTTGCTCATTAAGTAGTGCACAAGACTCTTAATCTCAGGGCAGTAGGTTCGAACCCAATGTTGGGCAAAAGGATTCTTGAATTGCAGGGGGTTGGACTAGATGACCCTTGGGATCCCTTCTATGATTCTATGAACGGTATTCAGTGCCTTATTATGTCTTTGGTGGACCAAACAGGCTTTCTACCAGGCAGGCAATTGTCAGACAATGTGAGGAATATTATAGATATTCTAGAACTTTTGGAAACTGATATAAATAGAAAAGCTGTTTTGATTTTTGTGGATGCAGAGAAAGCCTTTGACAATATTTGTTGGAGCTTTATGAAGAGGAATCTCCAAGGAATGGGGGTAGGCAAGAACTTTGAAAATGGTATAAGTGCAATTTATTCTGAACAAAAGGCTAAACTTATTGTAAATGGTATGGTTATGGATGAAATTCCAATAGAGAAAGGGACACGACAGGGATGCCCAATTTCCCCTCTATTGTTTATATCGGTACTGGAGGTTTTCCTTAATATGATTAGAAGAGACCAGCTGGTTAAAGGTATACAGGTCGGAACTAAACATTATAAGCTAAGAGCATTTGCAGATGACTTAGTTTTGACATTACAACAGCCAGAAACTAGCACAAAAAGAGTTCTGGAACTTATTGAAATATTTGGTCAGGTAGCAGGTTTTAAATTGAATAAACACAAGACAAAGGTGTTGGAAAAAAATCTTACGGTGGAGGAAAAAGATAGTTTTCAAAGAGAAACTGGTTTGGAAATTACCAAAAAGGTAAAATATCTGGGGGTGAATTTAACATCTAAGAATGTGAACCTATTTAAAGATAACTATGAGAAATGCTGGGCTGAAGTGAAGAAAGATTTTGATATATGGTCAAGATTGAGACTTTCCTTGTTAGGCCGAATTGCTGTAATTAAGATGAATGTATTGCCGAGATTGTTGTTTTTGTTCCAGACATTGCAAATTTTAGATAAGATGGACTGTTTCAAGAAGTGGCAGAAAGATATATCTAAATTTGTCTGGCAGGGCAAAAAACCCAGAATTAAATTTAAGATTTTGACTGACGCAAAGGATAGAGGGGGCTTTGCCCTGCCGGACTTAAAACTTTACTATGAAGCAGCAGCTTTTTGCTGGCTGAAACCATGGCTACTTCTTGAGAATACAGACATTCTGGACTTGGAAGGTTATGATAATAGTTTTGGTTGGCATGCATATTTATGGTATGACAAGGTAAAGGTACATAGAAATTTTAAAAATCATATTATTAGGAAAGCATTGTATAATGTATGGAATCGATATAAAGATTTGTTTGAAAGTAAAACCCCCAGGTGGCTGTCACCAATGGAAGCTAAGGCGGTAAAAAGATTGAACATGGATACAGACTGGCCAAAATATTGTGAAATTATAGAATATGATGGTGAAAAGTTGAAACTACAGAGTTTTGAGAAATTGAAACCTAAAGTCCGAGATTGGTTACATTATTACCAGATTAATGAAACTTTTAAGCAGGACAGAAAACTAGGATTTCAGAAGGAGAGGTCAAAGTTAGAAACAGAATTGCTAGAACCCAATACTAAGAATTTGTCTAGAATGTATAATCTGCTGCTAAAATGGAACACACAAGATGAAACGGTTAAATCAGCCATGATTAAGTGGGCACAAGATATCGGCCATGATATTATGTTTGCTGACTGGGAGCAGTTATGGACCACAGGTATTAAATTTACGGCATGTAGTGCCCTGAAAGAGAACTTAATGAAAATGATCTATAGGTGGTACATGACCCCAGTCAAGCTTGCAAAGATATATCATTTGCCCAATAACAATTGCTGGAAGTGTAATGAATGTGAAGGAACCTTTTATCACCTTTGGTGGACCTGCCCAAAGATTAAGGCCTACTGGGAAATGATCTATAATGAAATTAAGAAAATCCTTAAGTGGACATTTGTAAAGAAACCGGAGGCTTTTCTCCTGGGCATGGTCGGCCAATTGGTACCAAAGAAAGATAGGACCTTTTTTATGTACGCAACAACAGCAGCAAGAATCCTTTTGGCGAAGTATTGGAAGACTAAAGAACTACCTACTCTGGAAGAATGGCAGACCAAGGTGACTGAATTTATGGGACTGGCAGAGATGACCGGCAGAATCCGTGACCAGAGGAAAGAGACAGTGGAGGAGGACTGGAAAAAATTTAAAATCTATCTTAAAAATTGTTGTAAAATTTCGGAATGTTAAGATGTCAGGGGATTGGACACAAAGAATTACAGCTATAAATCGAAATTTATAAAGCAGAAAATCTTTTTAAAGAGAATTAAATATAAAAATGGGATGAAGAATTGCTAAAAATTTTGAAATTTGGATGCAGTGAAGGGGAGGTTTGGGGAAGTCGCATTATGTTTGTTTGTTTTTTGTTTATGTTGTAAAATCAATAAAAATTATTATAAAAAAAAAAAAAAAAAATATTATGTCTTTGGTGGGATAGTAGAGAAAGCACTCTGTGTACTCTCTGTGTGTGTGTGCACTATATGGTGCACACTTAAATGCTGCTATACAGTAGTGCTATGTCAGCTTTCAAAGGTGGCTTCTAAGACAATGACCAGACCCAGGCTTTGGCTGGCTTGAGTTCAAAATCCATGCTCACCTGACTCTTTTCTCTCTTGCCTCCTTCCATTCTGATTTTCAGCACTGTACAGGTCTGGAGTTCAATGTACTTAAATCTACAAGCACTTGAAATGATTGTTCTGCCTCACATAAGAATTAGCTTGCTGAATGAAACTAATGACCTAATCTTATTCAGCAGCAGCTGTAGCCACTGGAAACTTGCTGTGGGCATGTATTCACTATTTCTAAAATAAATGGGGGGGGGGAAGACCCAAAATGAATTAATGACCATTTGGATGCCTAAAGGAGGAAGGGCAGAAATGTGGAGGACAATACTCAGGCCATGAACAGCTGCCTGTGAAAATATCTGCCTTTCCAGAATGGGTCACGAATGGGATAGCAAGCGAAATTCTCAAAAGATGCCTATGTGCTACTGATTCTACTTTAATGTGTAGAAGCAATGCTGGATTTAAAAGCACCCACAAGCCACGAAGCTGATCTTAGCAGCTTGTGGGTGCTTTTAAATCCAGCCTTGCCTGAAGGAGAATGCAATCCAGTCCAGGTTTAATACTCCCTCTGCAGACTGCTGAACCACCCACTCATGGCATCACGATCTTGTTTGGATTAAGCTTCAGTTTATTAGCTCCCACCCAGCCCATTACTGACTCTAAACACCTAATTAAGCTAGCTACTTTTGAAGATTCCTGCAAAAGACTCTTCCCAGCACACCAAGGATATACATCTATTAGAAGTACTTCTATTATAAATGCAAAATGAGTCTATGAAGCTGTTAAAGCCTCGTGTACGCTAAAGATAACCTATCTGTTCAGATCACAACTTATTAAAAGTTCACAATTAATTTAGATAACAACAGACAAGATATGAGTTGTTTTAAAATATGAAAAAAATGGGACATGAATGTCTGAAGATGAATCCGTAGAAATCCACAGGCATTAGGGACAATTGTATTCTCTCTTGTAAAGGATGTAAAATCAAGTCTTTTTATAATGATTCAATTATAGATTGATGGGGCCATCTCTGAAACATGGATTAATATTTTTTTCCTCCCTTTTTGCTGAAATGAAAACTCAGTGGGTAGAGGGGAAGGGCAGAAGGAAGAGAAAAGAAAGGGCATAATGGGAGGAATTACTATTCCCAAAATTATTATTAAGGTTTAGTAGGTTACATTCAAAACAGCATAATGAGGAATTTGAGGATTTCCCTACTACATTAACCAAGTATAAATGGAGATAAAGGAACTGGAGTGCTGCAGTAAAATACCTTCCTTAACTGTACCAGAAAGGGGAAAGAATTTTCCAAATGAATAAGAGCAATATCAAGGAAAAGGAGAAAATGAGATGATGTGGTCTGTGCCTCTCTCCACACAGGATATATGTTGCTAAGAAGCTTGGGCTGATCAGAACTGTGAAGGACTAGGGTCTCAGCTGATGATGACTGTACACTTTGACACAGCTCTGGCAATTTACATTAAAAAGACATCCATTCCAACAGTGGAGTTTTTTTGTGTGTTTTTTTTTTACCTCCTCTTCCTAACAGACTTTACAAAGCCTTTGATGAGCTGGGATTCAAAATGGATCTTCAGGAGTCCCCAGAGGTTGATTACCAATTCTTCCCTCTTCATTTGCATTTGAAGACAGTGGGGATGTTGAAAATTAACCTCCCCAAGGGGGAAGGGAGTCTCTAAGTTTGATCAAAACTCCTTGAGTTTCCCTTAAAATTCCAAAGACGCTTCACATCAAATCAGATCACTGGTCCATATTGGTGTTTTTGTTTTTGTTTTAAATAATATTTATTACTTTTAAACCTTACAAAAGAAAGAAGAAAAAGAAAAGAAAAAAAGAAAAAGAAAAAGAAAGAAAAAACAATACATTACAATATACACAACGCAACATTAACACATTAAACTAAACAAAACAGAACAAAAACAGTTTAAAAACATACATCATACCATTTCAATGTCTTATTCTTCATTCCCTTGTTTCCTCGACCTCCTCTCAACTCCCTTTTTGTATTCCAATTCTATTAATTGTTTCAGCAATTCCTTTCCATCTTTCTCTATTTTCTGTCTTATAATTATCTTGACTTATTTTAACCTTATTTTCCATTAATACTATAATACTTATTTATGCTTAACTCCTTATAACATTTCTACTAAAGCCATATAATTTCATTCCAACATTTTTCTAACACTCATTAATTTTACAATATTTCTATAAATAAACTTTAAACTTTTTCCAATCTTCTTCCACCGTCTCTTCTCCCTGGTCTCGGATTCTGCCAGTCATTTCCGTCAATTCCATATAGTCCATCAACCTGGTGATCTTCTGTCCGAGGCTCTTAACTCTTTTCCAAGTCCCTTCTACATGTCATCTTCATATTTATACATGCACTTTACTTTGTCTTCTGCTGATCTTGTTCTTAATTTCCTTCCTTTGATGCTGAAGAGTAGATCTCGGGGAAGCTCCAACGTAGCAATGTTTTTATTCCTTCTCGACAGGTCAGCCAAATCACTGTAGTTAAAACTAAAATCCGAAAGATATTTCAGGACGTGTTTCAAAATTCCTCCAAATCTGAAGGTCCCCACAACTCCAATCTCCTCCTGACCCAGGTCCAGGTCCCAAAGGTCAGTAAATCCCTGCATGAGGGGATCTATCCAACTTTCCTTCTCCAGTCCAAGTAGGGCTCCAATCCTCAAAATCTGACTTTCTCTGAATTCACTCATAGAAGGCAACAACTTATAATCATCAAATTGGCTCTGTAAAACTGGGGCTCTCTTCCTCTCCACTTGTATTACTTTAGGTTCCGCAACAACAACTTTCTCCCTCACATTCTCCACTGTTTGCCATATCAAAATAGATTCCTGTGTCGATTCCTGAATAGTTTCTGTATAAATATTCACTTTTTGTCCAAAATTAGTCACTTTTTGACTCAAATTGTCAATTTTAATAGTCATCACGTCCATCTTCTTGAGGAGCTGTTCCAATGAATCACTTATCTTACAAAATGCAGTCACTAAGGCTTCTTCTGTCGACATTCTTAAACAATCCAAGGTCAATCCCTGGTTCTCACAATTTTTTATCTTGCAGCTGGAAATCCCCCCAGATCAACTCCTATAACAGCTTCAAAGGCTCCCTCTAGAGGGAAATAATTTCTGTTTGTATCAATCCTTTTAGGCACAGTTCAAGCAATAAAATTTATTTCAATTTTCAGTTACTTTTACTCCTTTTTAAATGCAGAAGGAGACAATGGAAACAATGTATTTCTCTTATTTAACTAGCTGTCAACAACAATGAACTTTCCCAAAACATCGGTCTTGCTAGCAGCCCGTTTCCAGGTTCAGAGCGGTGGTAATTTGACTTTCTTCCCTCTCTCCTGCAGGCTTACACGATCCAAAATTTCCCCCCTCTTCTCCTGCTTCCAAGGGGGGTTTAATGATTTTAGCCGATGGAAGTTTAATCCTTTACAGAGGACTTTCCAAGACTTTAGCTTACAAGCTCTTTGCTTCAATCTATTTACAAAAGGGGAAGGCGGACTTCCTGTTTAGAGCCTCCCCGTTTCGGTGCCAAATTAAGACGTTTAAGAATCCAATTTTCCGTTCTACTCACGGGTAGTTGTTTAGAATCAAATTGTCCACAGGAAAAAGTCAGCACACTCTGGCAACAGCAATGCGGCTTCACTCTGTGAAAAAAGCAATCAATTCGAAGCACCGTGCCGCTCACCCCACGTCGCTCCGGATCCCCGAAACCGGGTCTCCCCGCGAGTAGGGGAGGCGCAAAAGGTGCCAGCCGAATCCCACGTTCACAGGCTTCTCCCGCCTGTGATTTTAGTGGGTCTCCGCCTTCGCCGTGGCAGCCAGACCCTAATTTCCACGGAGCGAATTCCTCCAGATCAGAGGAATTCCGCCATTGCTGGAGGCGCCAACCCGGAAGTCTTCCACTGGTCCATATTGTTTAGCACTGTATACTTTGGTCTGCAGCAGCTCCAGAATTCTCTGGTAAGAAGGCAGACCCCTCCCCCCAAAATAAATAAATAAATAAATAAATAAATGCTATGCAGAATAGCAAATTGTTCCCCTTTTTCTAAGCCAACTTGTAAACTACCCAAGGCAGACCAAGTTATTTATATACTTACTATGCATCATACTTTCAACCCACCTTCCATCAGTAAGAGCCAGACATAACACAAATTAAATAGGGGGGCGGAATTCTAGTGCACCAATTGTATAGCGCAGACTAACATCACACATATGCCTATGCAGACAGATAGACCTGGCACCAAAATGCTGGGGAGAGCATTCACCCGGTTGGTTATGGCATGGTGCTAATAATGCCAAGGTCACAGGTTTAATCCCTGGATGGGATAGCTGCATACAGTTGGACTAAATGATCATTGGAGTCCCTTCCAACTCTACAACTCTATGATCAGGGTGCCACCAAGGAGAAGACCCTGCCTTGTGTCACCACCCACTGAACCTCCCCTAGTGGTGAAGCAATGAAATGGGAGCTCTCCTTCCTGCCCCAAGATCTAAGGTGGGCTGATACAGGGGTAGCTGAGTCCCAAGCCAATTGCAACTTGCAGGTCAAAAGCAGCACTTTAAAGTCACCCAAGAATGAATAGGCAGCCAATGAAGATATTTCAGGATTGATGTTGCATGACCCCTGATAAGCTGCCACAGACAACAATATTGCTGCAGTGTTCTGGATTAGCTGTAATTCCCAGACCATCTTTAAAGGCAACTTCAGGTCATGCACCTTGAAATGCATCCAAACGGGAGATTATCAGGGCCTGAGTTAACATAGCCACACTATATCCTAGAACAACCACGGTTGGCAAAACAGCCAGAGCTGGGAAAAGTTACTCTGTGCCACAGAAGCCACCTGCAGAAGCTGGATTGAGGAGTACTCCCAGACTGTGTTGAAACCTGAAACAGAAATCCCCAGAAGTGCCTCTTCCTTGGAGTAAAAATATAATCATAAATAAAATAACAATTTGCTGCCGTTTGAGAGCACCCAAAATCATCTGCCTAATATGCACCCCTCACTCTCCCGAATGTTGTTGTTTTAGGATGAATTTTAATTCTGAGTAGAGCTGTATTTTTACAATTGCCTTTATTATTGTTATTTTGCTGTTGGCATTCATTTTTTAATAACCTGGATATTTATTCTTCGAATGAAAGGTGGCTGATTACATTTTTATAATTGTAATCAGTCACAGCTTGAGGGCCACGGGTTCCCCTTCCATGGAGCAGAGGACTATTATTGGCTACTAGCCATGATGGCTATGCTCTGCCTGCACAACTGCACAGCAATGTTTCTGAATACCAGTTGCTGGAAACCACAGAAGGAGGACAGGTCTCTTGTGCTCAGGTCCTACTTTTGAGCTCCTTGGGGGAATCTGATTGGCCACTGTGAGAACAGAATGCTGGACTAGATGGTCCATTGGCCTGATCCAGCAGGCTCTTCTTATGTTATGTTCCATATTGTAAAACTTGTTCTCCCTAGCAGAGAGTGCGTGTTGCGGTGGGGGATACAAGCCACCCCATTGTTGCTGGGCGGATTTGTAGAGGGACCCAGGCAGTGAATTGGTTAATCGGGTCACTGGGGAGAACTGCTTGTTGCCAATTTTGAAGGAGGGGTCAGAGGTTTTAAATACTGGTCGCCCAACTTTGAGCGTTCTCTTGGCTGCTTGCACCGGATCACCCGCCCGCCCTCCCTGTATTGGGGGGGGGGGGTTGTTCACTTGACCTTGCTATGCCTGTCATGGGGTCATCTGCTTTGAGGCAGGGGCCTGGTAGGAATTTGTCCATTTGGCTGATTGGCTGGTGCCATTTGGTTTTGCCTACTGTGTAGCAAATCGTCACAACTTGTAAGTTGGTGGTTAGGCATTGGTTCAAATTGGTTGGTGGAGGGGTAAGTGCCTATCCCTCCAATGGTGGTGCGGAAAGGGAATTCCGTTAAAGGAATCCAGGGGCTTGCCATTCTTTTCGTCCTTGTCCCTGGCATCGGACTTGGGCCGAGCAAGCCACCAGGATCATGAGGGTGAGAAGTGAAGGACTGAGGCCCAGCTTCATTTTCTCCCCAAAATTTGTTTCCCTGACTGGCTTCCACTGGAATCCGGAAGTCAGTCCTGTCCCCTGGGCAATGACAGATAGTCGGAACCAATGCCTAAGCAACTTGGATGTATTTAAATAAAGTTGTGGCCAAAATAGTGCCAAAAACCCAAACCAAAATTGATGTGTGAGTTATTGGGGGGTGGCTTGGGGACCTCGACATGCAACACATTATGTTGAAACTTTGGGCAAAGACCCAAAGAAATTAACAGGAACATTGCATGCTCCCTCACTTAACTGTTAGCATCACTACATCTAACGAGTTAATATGAAGCAACAGAATAATAGTTTATGCACCATGTATGATCCCCTACCAGTTGTGTGCATTATGTAGCAGTAGCAGCAACAAATCCACTGTGTTTAAAAAGGGGGGGGGGAGCAGAACGGCATTATTTACCTCTCTTTTTTGGTCTTGGAACAAAGAACTATCTAGGTCATTTGTTACTGAGAAGAGTGGTGTATGGAAAGCTGAGACGCACATACCTGTGGTGCCTTGCAGAGGAGGCTGCAATGGAATTGAAAGGAATAAATGAGAGAAGAATAGCTTCAAGGGAGGCAAGACTCTGTGTTAGCCTATTTGAAGAGGGCTGCAAAGAAAGATGTGGAAGAGGACTATAGGTAAAAGGGAGGGGGGAAGGGGAAAAAACAGGACTGACACAATGTACTTAGAACACTTGTATATTGACACCAGCTTACTTAATTCACACCTTCTGTTTGAGGGCCCATCTTCTTCGGAAGGATGGAGAACAACACCTGGAGTCCAGGGAGCTCTGGGGTACTTTACTGACCCTTCAGCAACTCAGATTTCAGGGTGGTGCCTGCAGCATGCAGGAAAACAGCAATTATAGCAGTGGTTCTCAAAACGTGAGGCATGCCACACTGGTGCAGCAGGAGAAGATGGCAAGTGTGGCGGGAATATTCAAGGACAATCAATATATTCTGGGAACGATTCATGTTCTTATGTAGCTGCATTGTTTCATATTTTCTGGGACACCCCATGATCTTATTACAAAGTAGCTGTGTTTTCTGTTATAAATATGATTTCTGTTATAAATATGTGATTTTAAATCTCTCTTGGGGTTCTCTCACAAAAGAGTACTAGTACCAAAGTCTCCCTTCTATATACCATTCCTGCCCCCTTCCTTTAACCAATGCTTTATACCTCTGGTGGAAAAGGTAAATGGAGGGGGTGACATGGTAGAAGTTTATAACATTATGCATGCAGAAAGTGGATAGAAAAAAGTTTTTCTCCCTATCTCAAAGCACTAGAATTCAGGATCATCCCAAGAAGCTGGACACTGGAAGATTCAGGATAGATAAAAGAAAGTACTTTTTTGCTCGTTCATCTGGTGAAGAAGCAGATTGCAATGGCAAATATAAGGAGCAGGTCCATGGGGCTCTTGTCAGTGGGCTCCCTGGTGAAGTATGAACCCTGGGCATGACCATATATACAAAATTATACACATGTGCAGTCCTTTCTTTGTTTAAATTTAGGTACTAGTACTCATGTATTGATCAAAGTGCTGTGGGTGTCAGCACAAAATGGCTGCCATGGGTGGAGGAAGGAAGGAAGGAAGGAAGGACGGAAGGACGGAAGGAAGGGCCCATTACTCCACACTGGTGAGTACTGTCACATAAATGACCACGCACATGAATATACAACCTAGAAGTAGGAATGACAAAGAGGGAGAGAGAGATGGTCAATCTTCACACTCAGCATTTCATGTTATCTTCACATTGAAGTGAGGGGAAAATGGATTCTAGGAGGTAATGGTGTTACCATTTTTAGAAAGAGAGAGAGAGAGAGAAAGAAAGAGAGAGAGAGAAATACAAAGGCCAAAGGAAGCTTTATCGCAACCTGGTTGGAAAGGCTAATGAGGTATTTTAAGCTTTTAATTAAGTTCAAACAAATACAGGGCTCAATCAGGTGGTTCTTTGAGTGAGCACCATTCACTTGGGTCTTTGATAGGATGGAAAGAATGAAGCAAAAGTGCAGTCTCTTATGTCCAAATCAGCTGCAAGGAGGATTAAAGGGGGATGCAAACAGAAGAAGGTATCGGAAAGGGCAGCAGGGCTTTTAAGGCAGAGTTGGAATGAGCAAAACCAATGCAGAATTCCTTTGTCGCACTGCACATGCTGGAGCCCACCATCCTGTCTTGGCTGAATGATGATGGTGATGGTTAAATTTATTACCTGCCCTTCACAAGCAAGTCCCAGGTTGCCATAATTTCAAATTCAGAATAAGCAACAGTTAAAAGCAAATCAGAGTCATGGGTCCTAAAAACACACATCTTGGGTGTCAAAAGGGTGTAGAAAGACATGTTTCCAGCTTTCACTGAAAGCTGTGTACTGATGGTGCCAGATACACCTCTGTAGGGAGGGAATGCCACAACTTAGGGGCTGGCAAAGAGAAGGTTGTCTCCCTGGCCACCCCCCCAAAAAACCCACACATTTTGTGGGTGGTGGAACTACCAGAAAGCCCCACACCTTTGCTGATCTTAACACCAGAGAAAGCCTCTAGGGGTCTCTCAGATATTTGGATCCTAAGCCATTTAGGCCTTTTAAAGACTATCATCAGCACCTCAGATTGAACTGAACAATGAACTGGCAGCCTCCAATGATTCTATGAAAGATTTCACAATAAATGCCACAGGGATGGTGAAAGCAGCCGGAGGACTTTATTGGTTCATTTCCTTGTTTGAAAACGAAGGGTCTTTGGTTAAGCCCAAGCGTCTCCCTCCTTTAATTAGACGAAAGCCAAGGCCACTCAAATGGCTGCTGAGACGAGGGCTCCTTGCTGGCTCAAGTGCTCAGAATTTAATCACAGGTAGCGCTTATTGGATTCAGTCCACACTGCCTCTCTGATGGGTACGGTCGGTAGAAGAGAAATCCACCCCTGCAGGCCTGAGCAGTCGCCTTGCTCCTTATGGTTACAGTAGCCATGTCTGTGCACCGCTCCACCAGAGCTTTTGCATCAGCAGGGTGAAGCACAGAAGAAGATGAAGAAGGAACATCAAAGCACCTGTGCCTCCCTTTGAGAGAAGCACAGCAGTTCAGAGACAGTCCATTAGTGAAAGAAGTATGTCCTGTGCATGGAGAGAGATTGCAAATCTGCATGAAAGGGAAGAAGCTGGTTATGACTGAACAGAGAGAAGAAAGCCAGTGCATTCCCCGCCCCCCAATATTTCTCTTGTGTTGCAGGTGGAGACTTTTAAAAAACAGGGCAGAAAAAAGACTAACTAAGATTTTGGACACGTTTTAGGTATCCCTAAAATGTGTCCTAAAACATGGGGAACCTCAGGCCTGGAGGCCAAATCCACCCACTCCAATCCTCTCTGTCTGGCCCTGGGGAATCTCCCCTGGCCACACACCTCAATAGCCCTGTTTCACATCCTCCTCATGTTCTGATCATGGTTCTTGCTTGCCTGGATGGGGTGTGTGCCTATAGAAATTACCCTACTGTACAATGGTAAAATTATACATCATTGAATACCAATAGGCCAAAAAGAGAAAAACTATATTGCAAAGATCTATCTAAACAATATAGTTTCCAAAAGACATTTGAAGAGGGAGAATGATGGTTCCTGCCAAACCTCTACTGACACAGGGTTGGGCCTACCACACTGGAGACTTTGGTCCCTAGTGAAGGCCAACCAAACCTCAGTGGGGAAGCACCAGAAGTGCCCTATCAGGAGATCTCCATGATCAAGGTAGAGCACAAGGAACAAGGTGGTCTTTAAGGTATTTTGGGGCCAATTATTTTAGGGCTTTGTGAATTAACACAAGTACCTCAGTATTGACAATGAACACATATCAGTGTACTCCTACTTTCCACTCCTTCATTTGTCTCTCAATGTGTCATACTTTTAGAATACATAACTCCTTGGGGCAAGGATTTGTCACCTGGGACTCTGTAAACTGCAATCTGCACAGGTTTTAAGAACTTCTCTGGAGGCCCTTCTGAGATTAAATTTCAGGGCTTTGGGGCAGAGTGAAGCCGATGCTGGCAGGTGGACAGTGGCAGTGAGATGCTGGAGGGGACATGGTTGTTTGTGCCACACAGCCTGCCCTGCACCCCCTAAACTAGCCTGCTGCTCTCAGATGTGGTAGAAGATGCTTCCCTATTGATGGTAAGACTCAACTCTCAATCTGGCTGCCTCCTGTACATGGAAGGCAGAGGGCAGGGGGCATCTTGTCCCTTGCCTCAGGAAGAAAAATGTATTGGGCCAGCCTTGGTAAGTGGGTAAGGGAGAGGAAATTTTCATCAGCAGTGCTCCACTTGAGGAAGTCTCACTCACCCACTTTGTCATATTTTAGGTCTCAGCTTATAAAATGCTTTTCTTGTCATAGGACTTTTAATGAATTCAGAATTCAGGATGACGCAACAGGCAGCCTAAAACACCAGAAAGGGATTTGTTCTATCTGACTCTGCTTGGGGTTCTTATATATAGATTGATTATGGTTATTTTTTGTACTGGTTGCTGAATGTATGTTTGATCTATTTAGTGTTTTGAAGTTTTATGAATTGTTCAAAACAGAGTTTATGAAGAGCAGGAAATAAATTCCCTAAGTAAATAAATAAAATTCCATGCATCCTGATGGTGCTACATTTGCATAAATGAAACTGCTTTCCCAAGTAGTCAGGCATTTTATCCCTAGCCTGCCTTCTCTGATTGACAGGAGATCTCCAAAACCTCAAGCAGCGGTATTTCCCATCATCTGCTACTCAAGATTCTGTAATGACCAATGGAACACATAGCATAATGACAACATTTTGCATCTTTTGGAAATCTTCATGGTTAAACTTGCTGAGAAGAAAGCAGGGCATACATGAATGAGCTGCTAAAAGAAGATGCAGCAAGCCTCATTACAGGCTAATCGCCAGCACAGTCACATTACAAAACAAGGACAGACATTTCTTAAAACTATTGTCAGGTGTTTGGGATGCAATCTAATGTGCAGTCATGAAGTTGCTAAAGAGACAACAATAACTGGATGAAACCTGCAAGCAAAGCATCAGTGGTCCTGCCAGGGTAGGATTTTAGGGCAGATGTCCAGAGCCCCACTCGGCAGGATGAGTGGGACTTTCACCCAAATGCAATAGGACTGACTGACCACATTTTGAAGTAAATTAAGTAATATCCATTGCCATCTGAAATAGGAGTGGGGAATACATAAGACTATTAAGTCCAAAGTCCAAGACTACCTAACTCCATCACAGAATAACACTCCGTAGGGAACTCTCAGAGCCCCTTTTTTCTTTTCAGCAAAACAAAATGGTATAATTCACTTTGTTATCAGCACCAGAAAGAAGTGCACTGAAATATCCATTTCCAGTAAGCTGCAAAGGAAAACAAGAATCCCTCACTGCAATGCAATGCAATTCTCCAAAGTACACATGCACCTCAGATGAGTAAATGTTTCCCAGTCACTAGCTGGGAGGATATGTCATTTACACAGCCCTGTCAATCTCAGCCAAGGAAGCAGTGTATAAACTCATGTTTAATGTCAGATTTATACACATTTCTAGTTGCTAGTAAATGGCTACATTACATATGTTGTGTCAATTGATTTCTGTAGTCTGCCTTTGCACACATTTGCATAAAGACTCTTCAGACATATGCAAGGAGACATTAAATCAATGCAAATTGCTAGCTTATACCACGTGCAAACTGCATCCAGCATTCAAGGGAGAGGGAAACCATGTCCCGTGGTGTCAAAGGCATTCCAAGAGCATGGACTTCAGAGCCTCTTTTTCTGGGCACGTCATGAAAGCCTGGAACTGTGGGAGGTGTGTGCCTAATGTACACATAACACTATTCAGTCGCCACTATGCTGCCTCAATCACTTTCCCTCTCAACATCTGGTTGCTTGCTTTCTGTTGAGAATCTGGAAGCTGGTGGGAAAGTCAGCCCTGGACCATTGGAATGAAACTCTATGCCCCTTCTCACTTTACCAACCATCTATTGCAACGCGTAATCCAGGAGTACTGGAAGGAATCTTCCAGAGGGGCAGCTGTGTTAGTCTCTTGCAGCAGAAAACAACCAAGGGTCTTGTGGCACCTTCAAGACAGAACCAATTTTGAGAACCAAAGACCAAGGTATTATCTAGAATGTATAACTTGCTGCTAAAGTGGAATACACAAGACGAAATGGTTAAATCGGCTATGATAAAATGGGCACAGGACATTGGGCATAACATTATGTTTGAGGACTGGGAAAGGTTGTGGACCACTGGGCTGAACTTCACCGCATGTAATGCTCTGAAGGAAAATGTTATGAAAATGATATATAGATGGTACATGACCCCAGTCAAACTTGCCAAAATATACCATTCGTCTGATAATAAATGTTGGAAATGTAAAGAAAATGAAGGAACATTCTTTCACCTCTGGTGGACATGCCCTAAGGTGAAGGTCTTCTGGGAAATGATATATAATGAGCTGAAAAAGGTATTTAAGTATACCTTCACAAAGAAACCAGAGGCCTTTCTTCTGGGCATTGTCGGCCAGAAGGTGTTAAAGAAGGATCGAACATTTTTCATGTATGCAACAACGGCAGCAAGGATTCTCATCGCAAAAAACTGGAAAACTCAAGATCTACCCACACTGGAAGAGTGGCAGATGCAGCTGATGGACTATATGCAACTGGCCGAGATGACCGGCAGAATCCGTGATCTGGGAGAAGAGAAGTTGGAGGAAGACTGGGAGAAATTCAAGATGTATTTACAAAAACATTGTAATTTGGTTGAATGTTAAGAAGGATGCTAGATTATAAAAAACTGGTCACCACTAAACTAGATTTAAATTTGATGATAAGTGAGACTAAAGAAAATATAAAACTTTTTGGAAGAAGCGCTAGATTATATGTGTGAGTGGACATGAGATTGTAAACAAGTTGATAATTTGTTTGGGAAAATTTTTTTAACGATGTAAATGGGAGCGGGAGACGTGAGGGAGCCCAAAGAAGTGATGAAATTGTTGTGAAAGAAGTAAGATTGTTTATTATGTTTTATATTTAAAAACCTTAATAAATATTTATATATTAAAAAAAGACAGAACCAATTTTGTAATGGCAGAAGCTTTTGTGGACCAGTGTTTGTGCATGCATTTTGGAAAGAAGGCATATATACTAGGAAGAGTTTGTCCTGTTCTTCACCAAGCAACAGATGACTACTAGCCATGAGAGCTGTGCTCTGCCTCCACAACTGGAAACAGCAGTGCTTCTGAATATCAGTTGCTGGAAACCACAGATTGGGGGGGGGGAGTGCTCTTGCGTTCATATTGTGGGAATGTTCAGGGAGGAAGGAGAGGATATATTGTTTAATGATATCCTTCCTAACTTGCGCTAGCAAGCTCTATGTCTTAGCAGAGTTTAAACATTCCCCTTTAAACTCACAGTGGTTTGCTTGTTGCAGGTTCATCTGAACCACTCTATACAGTCATACCCCGGGTTACAAATGCTTCAGGTTGCGCGTTTTCGGGTTGCGCACTGCGCCAAACCTGGAAGTACCAGAACGGGTTACTTCTGGGTTTTGGCGCTTGCACATGTGCAGAAGCGCCGAATCGTGACCCATGCATGTGCAGACACGGCGCTGCGGGTTGTAAATGTGCCTCTTGCATGGATCACATTCGCAACCCGAGTGTCCACTGTATAAGATTCCTGGTAAGATCCCTTCTTGTCTCTCTTAAAAAGAATATACACAACAATCTTATTAAAGTCAGTAAAAGAAAGTTTAATCACAGTATCATCAGTTCACAGTTAGATCCCTGAAGGCAGACTTGGGTTACAGAAGTATATATACATGTGGAACTATCCCATAAGGGAGTTAGTCCCAAGTGACTGTAGAAAGGTAGTTGCTTCTGCTCACACATAGAGAGAAAACAAAATGGAGAAGAGAGAGGAGCAAAAGAAGATGGTGTGCGCCTCTTCCCCAGATTAGGCCACACACACTCAAGTCACATGCAGAGGAAGTTTGTCCCAGCTCAGGAGGAAACAGGAAGTTTTCTCCTGGCTGGTACAAAGCATCTCCTAGCATGTCCATTATAGGAATGTTGTACTTCACTGTTTTGTGTTTCACATCCCACACATATGCTACTTGTGGGTTCATCTGGGTGGCCACTGTGAGAACAGGAGGCTGGAATAGATACACCATTGGGCCTAATCCAGCAGAGCTCATCTTATGTTCTTATCAGTGCTATTTTTCTAGAAAAAGAGGTGCCGAAACTCACCATGAACGGCTCCCTCATTCTTTTAGAATGGTAATGGCTTGCACACTGCATTAAACTAAACTGTGGCTTAATGTGAAGAGGCAGCATGCTGCTATGAAGTTCTTGCGGCACTCCCCGCTGCTCCTGCCATGCCACAGACAAAACAGTACAGTGCTTGGCTTGCCTGCCATCTGAACCTGGGCTCAAACGCCAGTTTGTTTCATCTGCAGTGCAGCTGGAGCAAGGGAGAAACACTGCAGGAACTTTTGAGCAGAGTGCAGAACACACTGCTCATTCACAATGAAGCACAGTGGTGGTGGTATTGTTGTTTTAATGTGACGTGTGAACCAGACTGTTTAGTGCAAAATTTCTGAAGCAATTGCCATTCTCAACCCGGCTTCCTCCAAACAACCAAGATTTTGTCTGCTTTTGCAAAGATGGCACCTGAGGTAACAGCACTAAGAGAAAGGGAAACTGCAGATCACCATGGCAATGAATTTCACAGCAGATCAAGGCCCACAAGGGGGCAAGATAAGGAGGAAGGTACTCAGAGGAGGTGACAAAGGTCAGACACTAACTGCAATTTATTGAAGTTTCAGCATTTACCTCAGTGGAGGTCACATTACTTATGGCAGCTCTTGGTGACCACCTTTCTTTGGCCTTTCTGTTTGAAATCATCCACCAAGTCTTCACAACAGCAAGCTGAACATTACCGCAACACGGGCCCAGCTAATTAGAGGCACATCAAAAAATGGGAAGCATCTGGGGGCCTTAATAAGGATTGAGCACATCCCATTTAGAACAGCAACACAGAACACTTCCCAAATGAAAGAAATGAATGCAGTTTCTATTTCTTATCCTTGATGGGGGCACAGTTGGATCCCGAGTTGATTGCTGCACAGTCTTTTATGGAGAGACACACAGAAAAACAGAGAAATAGAAAGACACCTCTGTAGCAAAAGAGTGACCTTGTCTGGATGTTCCTGGATAGCATAATGCAAAAAAAAGGGAGAAGTTCAAAGAGGTTCTCAGAATGAGTTGGTTTTTTAAGTGTCATAAGAGTGAGACAAAACACACACAAAACATGGCAATTTGGTTCTGGCTTATCTCTGAACCCATTGAAATCTTCTTAATGAGCCCAGATAATAGATGCTTTGTGAACTATTCCATTGCCAGGCCTTTTCACTGGTGGCATCAATGTTGTGAAATGTCCTCCCTGGTGAGAGTATTGGTATTCTGCTGGTTCTTGAAGACATGCCTGTTTAGACAAGCATTTCCCTGAGCTTGAGTCTTCTGCTTTAGATGCTGTTTTAACTGTTACAATGATTTAATGAACTTGTTTATTATGTATTTTAATTAAGGATGTTTTAAGGTAGTTGTTTTATTATGAATTTCAATTATGGGTAACTATATTTTTATAATTGGTTTTACTCTTGTTGTTTTCCTGCTGGCTTTTATTTGTTTGTGAACTGCCTTGGCATTTCTTTTTTAAATGAAACATAGCATTTAAATTATTTTATCATCATCATCAACAGCAGCAGCAGCAACAACAGGCTGTCAGCTACACTGCACACAATGAAGTAAAATTATGAGGATGTATCCCACTGAGAACTGGGGAGCAAACCTTTGATAATGGAATAGCTCCCACAATTGATACTTGCATGCAAGCTAGAATTTCCCTGCTTTGGTTCAGCATCTTCTGGTGACATCAAACTGCATAATCACCATGATCCTACATTGCAGTTTTTGATGGACTCTTACAGTTCAGACCACAAGCATGGGGAGAAATCATATAAAAAATTTCCAGTGCATAAAAAAAAAAAACTAGTGCATAAAAGAGCATAGTTTTAGCCAAGCCTTCTGCCTGACAGGATAGCTTTCTATGTGCAAGAGAAAGCTATGTGGGAAAGACATGCTTTGTAAGCAAAACATTTTAGGTTCAAAACTATCTTCAGGGAGGAGGGGAAGAAGAAGAGGAGGAGGAGGAGGAGGAGGAGGAGGAGGAGGAGGAGGAGAGAGTTTGGACTTGATATCCCACCTTTCACTCCCCTTAAGGAGTCTCAAAGTGACTAACAATCTCCTTTCCCTTCCTCCCCCACAACAAAGACTCTGTGAGGTGAGTAAGGCTGAGAGACTTCAGAGAAGTATGACTAGTCCATGATCACCCAGCAGCTGCATGTGGAGGAGTGGGGAAGCAAACCCGGTTCACCAGATTACGAATCCACCACTCTTAACCACTCCACCATGCTGGCTCTCAAAGATTCCTGCCTGAAATCCCAGAGAGCTGCTGCCAGTCAGTGTAGACAATACTGAATTAGATGGACCAATGGCCTGACTATATATAAGGCACCTTCCTATTTTATTTTATTTTATTGCTTATTGCCTGCTTCACCCTAGCACTGAAGGACATGTTCCTTCATCTGAAGTGGTACAGCAAAATTTGCTGGGAATCATAGGTTAACAGAGTTGTGTTGTACTCATGTCCTGCTAATGGTCTCCCCATAGGCCTCTGGTTGGCCAATGTGGGAACAGAGTGGGGCTGGATAGGCCATTGGTCTAATCCAGTAGGGTTCTTCATGTGTTCTTACACTCACCTGCCTGGGAGTAAGCCCTAGAGAAGTTAATCAGACTTGAATAGACATACATAGGATACAGAATTGGTCAGACAACATTGTCCTTGAAACATTGCACTTGAAACAATGTCTATTTGTCATGATGCAGAGAAATGTAGAGGGGGTCTGTATGTACAGTGAGACTCCACCCCCTTCCCACATTTCTAAAGCTTTCCAAGCTGCTTCTTAAAAGCCACATGCAAGCAGGTCATAGGTTATGAAATGAATTATCCCGCTTCAGGCTTCTGCTTCCAGTCTATCATAGTCCAGATGGCTGCCCTCCAGGAGAAGCAGCTCCAACTGGACTTGCAAGAAGGAAGGCTGTAAAATATTTTTCATTCTAACAGGCAGTTTTTACGAGAAAGTAGAATACCACAATTGCATTTGAGTGCATTTACGTTTGGATTTATGGGGTGTGTTAAACTCTTTTAATTGGAATATCGCTAGATTTATTGAATGTTATGATTGGGTATAATCATACATAACAAACAACAACAACACAACTTCATGTGGCTGTGCATGATTCCAGGATCTTGGGATTGCACTGTGCCAGTTAAGGAATGAGGGTTAGGAACAGAATACCACTCTCATTTGAAAATATAAGTTTCTAGACCTTAATACTAGGGAGATAAACTTAAGAAAGTGCATGGACATTGTGATGTGGTAAGGAGAAGAAATATAACTTATCCATACTTTGCATAACACGTTATCCCCCCCCCCAAACAATTACAAGGAGAAGAATAAATTATGCAAAGCAGGTATAGAAGCACACTTGATTTACACAAATCATTTAAGACCATGAGGAAAAGCTAAAGTGTCTGGGGCTTTCTAGTTTGGAAGAAAGATGACTAAATGGGAACATGAGAGAATATGATCAAATTATAGAGTTTGGAGAAAATGGATAGGGAGAAGCTTTCGTTTCTCTCTATCCGAGAAATTGGGGTCACCTATTTAATTTAATTGGCAATAGATTCAGGAGAGACAAAAAAAATTACTTCTTCATACATAGCAGAAATAATTTATGGAATTCACTGTTAGAAGATTTGGTGCAGTCCTGAGCTTTGGTGGCTTTCAAAGGGGATGATAGGTTTATTGATGGTTATTAGGCATGATAGATGGGATACCCAAATCCAGGGGCAGCATACCTTGGGATATCAGTTGGAGAGGGGCAACAGGGACATTTGAGAAAGGGCAGCAGCCACATTTCAAAACAGGACTCTTAACAATGCAGTTCTAACCTTGTCTATTCAGAAGTAAACCCTATTGAATTCAGTGAGGCTTGCTCTCAGGTAAGCAGGGTTAGGAAAAGTGCTCAAGAGAAACTTCAGTCTGCCCCAGCAGGGTCTCCATAAGATGATAAGAAGAGCTGTGCTGGATCAGAGCAAAAGTCTACCCAGTTCAGCTTTCTGCTTTCCAGCAACGGCTAATAATGTATCTATGGGAAAGCCACACACACACCATGAGCACAATAGCCTTCTCTTTTTTGGTTCTCCAGCAACAGCTACTCAGTATCTCTGAACCAGGATCTAGGACAAGATAATCATGACTAATAGCCATTGATAGACTTATACTCCATGAACTTGTTGAATCCCCTTTCAAGGCTGTATTCTTACATCAGCCTCATTGGCAATAGTCAAGAGATGGCAAATGGTAAAGGATGATCACTGGTGGCCGGTGTCCATTAGGACAAACAGGAAAGGTGGAGCCAGAACCAATGACAGGTTGAGCCACCTTCTGACTAGTTGTAATTCCCTGACTGGTTGTAAGAATTCATGGTCATCCCACAAAGCTGAATGTTGGAAGATTCTGGACAGATCAATGGAAGTACTTCTTCGTGTAGTTCAGAGTTAAACTATGGAATTCATTCCCACAGGAGGCAATAGTGGCCACCAACCCAGATGGCTTTAAAAGTGAATTGGACATTCAGCTCAGTTGGTAACTCAGTCAGTGAGAGTGTGGTACTGATAACACCAAGGTTGTGGGTTTGATCCCCATACAGGCCACCTGCATATTCCTGCAGGGGGTTGGACACGTAGTCCCTTCCAACTCTACAGTTCTATGAAATTCATTGAGATAAAGGCTATCAGTTGCTACTAGTTATGATGGCCATACTCCATCTCTAATGCCAAAGGTGTTGTGCCTTTGAATACCAGTTGTTGGGACCTGCAGTCGGGCAGAGAGCTGTTACACTCATATTCGGCTTGCAAGGTTCCCACAAGCATATGGTCGACCACTTTGAAAACATGATGCCTGGCTAGATGGGTCACTGGCCAGATCCAACAGCCTTATCTTATGTTCTTACATAAGAAGGCAGGCAGGTGGCAGCTGGCTAGGGTCAGACTAAGATTGTTGGGGCAGGGCCCCATTTGCCCTAATGGACCAGCAGCCATTAGGGCTGAAGAATACTATAGCATGGCCAGTGATGGGAATTGTAGTCCAGCAACATGGCTAATCATAGAATTGTAGAGTTGGAAGAGACACCAAGTGTCACCAACCCCCTGCAATGCAGGAATCGCAGCTAAAGCATTCATGACAGATAGCCATCCAACCTTTGCTTCAAAACCACCGAGGGAGATTGTTCTACTGTCAAACAGCTCTTACTGTCAGAAACTTATTTATGATGTTTAGTCGGAATCTCCTGGTGGTCAAGGAAGATGTGAATTGCAGTCCAATGACATTTGGAAGGCTATGGGTTCTAGACCCCTGCTATAGACGTTTCTTTTAAAAGATACATTGTCATATATGAATTGGTATGTTAAAAAATGCTAGGTTGAAAAGTTGACAGATTGTGGCTCAAACAAAGCATTTAATAAAGCCTTCCTAACTGCTCCTGGGAATGTATGGAGAAAATACTGAGTGGGATTCTGAGCACCACCAGGCAACAGGGCCTGTGTGCCTCTTAGTGTACTGAAGATTACCCATCCTGAGTGGCTGACCTCTTTCCACAGCAGAAGCCCACCCACTGTGGCAATGTAATTCCCCGCACAAACACTCAAGCTGGCACGCCGTAGCACAGGATACGGTGGCTGGCACAGCAGGGGCACGGTTCGATGGAGAGAGCTAACAATGTATTAATAACAAGCCTGAGGAAACAAACAGCAAAACATACCTGCCAATCGTCAGAAGAAAAAGTTGCCCTCGGAAACAGAAATGTTTTATTACACTCTCGGTGCGTGTAGCGTGGAAAATCCTGTTGCCACAGCAATGGGGGAGGAGAGGCAGCAATAAACACAGTTGTAAAGATGCACGGCTAGAAGAAGGCAGGCCTGATTGTGGACTGGTGACTGACAGAGGTGAACCAGCAGCTGTTGCTGTTGCATAAGCGTGAGACCAAGAGGTAGATGCCGAGAAGGAGGCTGTGTAGCTAAATCGGATTTATGCTGGAGGTGCCCAAAGTGGCTTTGGTGTGGGTTTTTTGTTTTTTAAAGAACAATGTATTTTTCACTACCTTTATCAGATGTTACTTCCCCCTCCCCAATCTGCAGGGAGGTGCAGGGAAGCATGCCATGCCCTCTCCACTCAGAGCAGATGCTGGCCCTGTCACATCCCTGCCTATTCAAATAATATGGTCTGCATTGAATCCTTAGGTCAAAACCATGTTTTTGGCAGGGAGTTGCACAGGAAGGGTCACCAATCCAACCCTCTGCTATGTAGGAATCACAGCTAAAGAATCCCTGACAAGTAGCCATCTAACCTCTGCTTAAAAACCTCCGGTGAAGGAGAGTCCACCATCTTCTGAGGTTTAGTACATTCCACTGTCAAACTCTTACTATCAGAAAGTTCTTCCTAATGTTCAGCTGGAACTTATTTGAATATTCTGTCTGTCTCTGTGTTCTCATGAAAGGCTGGTGGTTGCTAGGAAGATAGTTGCACTTTCACTTGCCTCCACATGAAAGGCCAGATCAGGGTGAAGATATTGTCAGATTTGGCTAGGAACAGATGGATGTCTACAGTTCGCAGCAGTCTGTGTCATTCTCACAAGTGTTCATGTACAAGTCCATTCTGTCCTATTTCCATATTAATCTGCAACTGTTTCAAAAAACTGTTCAGAAATCAATATTTAAATGTAAGGTCTATGACAAAATATGAATTTTAAATACATATTCTGTCTCAATCTACATCATTTAAAACATACTTTATCCTAAAATACACTTTTCAAAGACATTTTGCCAGGCAGTGCCCTTTTCTCAGGCAGTATGGCAAAATTTGGAGGACTGCTTTCTGCTTCCCCCCGTAGGACTTTCTTTATTAAAAAATTTCAACATAAAATACAATAAAAATCACACTAATCTAGAAAAAATAAATAGAAAAAAGCAAGAATAAGGAAAGGAAGGAAGGAAATAAAGAAGAGAAGAACAAAAGGAAATTGCAAAGTCCTCTATCAAAATTAAATCTTAACCCTTATTCCACACACAGAATAGTGAACTCTCCCTGGGAGCTTTCCCCCTCTTCCCCCCAGCCTCCCACCCTGGGAGATCACCCTGTAGGATTTCTTACAGGGCTGCTGGTAAATGGCCTGAGAAGAGCTGTCTGATAGCCTTAATTTCCCTTTTGAACTAGGAATCAACAGCCCTTTTATTCTAGTAGCCTTTTATTCTAGTAGTGTAGAATCTGTGGCCTTCTAGATGCTTGCAGGAATAAAACTCCCATCATCCTTGACCACGGACCACGCTGTCTCTTGCTGATGGGAGCTGGAGTTCAACAGCATCTGGTTCAATGTCCTCACCCTAAAGGATCTAGTCTGCTGCTGAAGAATCCTTTTATACCTCCCCTTCGATTGGATACCTAGTAAGAAGCAATCAGGCTCATCAGCCTCTATGGCATGAACTGCCTAACAAGTCAAAAAGGGAAGGAATTGGCCATCATTAGAAAGACAAACCAATCTTACTGCAAAGCATGTTCTTGCTATGAAAGGGATAACATGTCAGAAACTCAATAAAATCCACTGGAAACTCTAGTGTTCCTCTTTTAGCACACAGAAGGTGGTTGGATACTGCTGGGCCAGCTGTGAGTGCTGAATCAAGAATAGATTAGATATATGTGGATTTAATTAGGGATTAAGTCTCTGAGAAAGATGGATGCCTATCCTTGATTGAATGATTGATGGATGGATGGATGCAAGGAAATAAATGGGCAGAAACACAAGCAAGCGCAGTTCTGTAGCGCCATATAAAAGGTGCAGAATAAAGTTTCCTTAAAAAGACATATGCATCATTTTTTAAAAGTTTGCAGATCGCATGGTTGTGAAAGTGTGAGGAGAGTATCATAACAGAACTCTGAGGAGATGCTAACAAGATTTTTAGTGGTCAGAGTGTGGAGTGTCAATGTCCCAAAGAGCTTCTTGCTGCATCATCCACATGCATGCAGCATCCCATGAATGAAAGGACCGTCACAAATCTACTGCACATCACCTAAAACTGCAATCATTCAACTCTAGTCACCAACAACTGCTTCACACATCTTTGTTCACATCAGCTGATGACCATAACATCCAGTGTTGGCTTGCACATGTGTATTGGGTCATCACAGCTCTACCAAGAATGTACGGTCTTGCCTTGTGTCATCTCAAATACTGTACAATGCCTTTCACTGGAGCAAGTTCACACAAATAGATGCTAGTAGGTCCAGTCATAACATTATTATGCATTTGCGAAGGAAATTATGTATTATGTTTACGAAGGAAAACAAAAAGAAGAAGCTGTCTGGGAGGGCAAAAGAGATGCTCCTATAGGAGGCAGTGATGGCCACCAATGTGAATGGCTTTAAAAGCGGATTGGGCAAATTCATAGCAAACAAGGCTGCTAGTCAGAGTGATTCTGTTCTTCCTTCCCTGTCAGAGGCATCAGGCCTCTGAAAACCAGTTGCTGGGAATCACACATGGGCAGGGTACTGTTGCACTCATGCCCAGCTTGCAGGCTTCCTACAGGCATCTGGTTAACCACTGTGAGAAAAAGGATGCTGAACTAGATATGCATTTGGTCTGCTAAGGCAGGCTTGTGTTTCATTCTTAGGTTCTTATATAAGCCACATATCTCAGTGTGACAATTCATTTTAAAAAGAGAACCGTGGCTATTAAAACCGTGTCCTTTTCAAATCTGGATCAGGCCAATGGCCTATCAGTAGCCCTCTCCTCCATGTATTTGCCTAATCCTCTCTTAAAGCCATTCAGCTTGGTGGCCACCACTGGCCATATAAAGCAAGCTATAAAGTTGGCACGTTCACAAGCCACACACAGAGAAACTCCTTCCCTCCCCCAATTCCAGTGGTCACTTGTTAAAAACAAATAGCAAGAAATGCCAATGGATCCCAGGAAAGTGAGCAGAACCAGGGTGTGTATTTTATTACACCAAGTTTTGCAGGCGACAGAGAGATGCTCGAGTCTGTCATGGGGAGCCTGCAAAGCAAACCCACCTTCAGCTCCAGCAATTCAAGCAGCGTTGGCTGTCAAGAGTGAGAGTGAAGCTGCGCTAATGAAACACTAAGCGCAATCATCTCATTCTCTCACATTCTGCAAGCTGTTCACAAACAGCCTCTTGAAATTCTCCACTTTATGGAGATAAATTGGGGAGACCATGTCACAGGATTTATCCAGGAAGGAAGAAGGAAGAGGAGTCATTCCCCAGCAGTTCCCTGTGGGTGTGACACACCATTAGCAGTAGCAAAGTTTCCTCCGCCTCCCCCGTACCTTTTTGTTTTCTGGCAACCTGGACAATATTTTGCACCCCATCCTCTCTGCAATGCCCCAAATCTAGCGCCATTCTGAGGAATTAGCAGGAGCCACAATAAGTGATGGATAGCATTCTGGGGGGAGGGGGCGCGAGGGAATCTACAAAGTGGTCTTATTTTCAGGAATATGGTAGAAGTGAGAGAAGTAAATAAATAAAAAAATTCTCAGAAAAATGCCTCTGAAGTGAAAGCCCAAGACAGGTGTTGATCATGCAAGCTAGGCAAATACTTTTTTGGGCTGTGACCTTTACACATCTTCCGTCCCGAAATCGTGGGGTGGTACAAAGTTATTTTGACACCTGTTCCACAGCGTCATTTTCCCCTTGCACAGTGTATGACGTAGGAGACAAAAGGTCTCAGGGAAAAACTTACAGACAGGACACCGCTGACTCTGAGACCGCAAAAGGTCAGACATAGGGGACGATGTTCTAGACAGCCATGACTTGTCTGAGGGGGAGTTTTCCCTGCACCCCAGGGTCATGCATGCAGGCAGATTGTGGCTGCCTGCTGGTGGGAAAGTGAGCTCCCTCCAGACCCCACTCCCCACTCCGCGATATCCCTACATGCCTCTGTGAAATTTTGGCTCAGATTTATATAAAAACAGGACTTTCAATGAAAAAGCTTAGCTTCAGGGAGGGGGGAATACTTCTTTCCCCTATTATCTGTGCCCCTTATGTCTACAAAGCATCAAAGTTACAGAATCAGTGATTTGCAGGATGCTCAGATACTGCTGGGAGAATGAACCTACAGTTTTATAAACTATTTATTAGCCCCATCCCAGTGAGCTACATCAATACGACCATCGGTGAAGCAAAGCAGAGGCAATAAAAATTCCATCTATCCAAAAGCAAGCTGCATAAAAAGCAAATGGAGCCTCAGTGAAGCCTGGGATGGGGATTTCGCCTTGACAGCTTAAAGGGTCTCTCAATCTTTAAGATAACACTATTAAATACCCATGTGGTTTTTGTTTTGCTTTTTGGTTTATAGATGCACAAAGAAAAACACAGGGGAAGGGTTGCATCTCTTTCCAAAGTCATGACAACTCTGAGAAGACTGCCACAATACAGCACTATAATCATTGTTCCCTTGACACCTGGAGCTATTTATAGGCCATCCTAAGTATTTCAACTCTAAATTGTCTGAGACATCCAGTAGCCTTGAGGTGGTGTTGCAGGGACTTCTTAGAGCCTTCCCCAAGGCTCTGAGATGAACTCCCAAAGGAAACATATCTCCTTCATAACTTTCCAAAAGCAATGGAAAACCCACTCTTTGGGAGAGTCATTCAGAAATGAATGTTGGTTGGTTATGGGGTGTCTGCAGACAATGATGGGATATATCAATACATATATTTTTGCTTTAGCATGATTCATTGCTGATCTCATTGTTAATTGGATTTTACATTGTCATTTTTGGCCCTTCAAATGCATCACCTTAATCCATGCCAAACATATTCTGCTCCCTTATATGACTCCACCTCACTCTTGTAGCCTCTTATGCCTCCAAAAGAAGCCACATCTTACATTCAAAGCACTATGATACCACTTTAATAGTCCTGGATTCCCCCCAAGGAATATTGGGAAGGGTAGTATGTCAAGGCTTCTTAGAGTTGTTAGGATACACCCTATTCCTCTCACCCTATTCTATTCCCAGAGTGGTTTATCAATCCATCTGCATAGGGAAGATATTAGATACTGTAGATAACAATAGGCTATACCAATGGGGTTTTCTAATTGGTGCGAGCAATTAGAATTGGTGCTAACATGCCAACGTCTCTTGCCAATTTGGGAGAAGGGCAACTGCTAGTGACAGAACACCTGCTTTTCATGTAGAAGGCCTCTGGTTCAATCCCCAGCATCTCCAGGTGGGGATGGAAATGTTCCCTGCCTGAAACCCTTCCTTTGTTCACTTTCTGGGGGTGTACTCCCATAGCACATTTTCTTGCTTTATGTCAGGAGTGGGGTACATTCAGGGCGGGTGCTACCATTAGGCCAGCAAGGCATCTGACTAGGATGCAGTACTGACCTTTGAGGGGCATGGTTTTATAAAAGTTAGCTTTTTTTGTTTCTTATAAATTTCTGATAATATTTTACTTTTATATTATATTTCGAATAGTTTTATCATTTCTACAAAAAAAATAAATGAAAATTTAAAGTTAGCCAATTTGGTGTGTTTGTGTGAAGGAATAACCAGCTACAAAAATATATAACATGGGGGACACCTGGCTTGCCAACTGTACATGAGAAAAGGATCTAGGGGACTTAGTAGACCCCAAACACAACATGAGTCAGCACTGTGATGCAAAGGCAAAACAAACAAAAAACAACAACCCCCTAACGCTATTCTAGACTGCCTCAACAAAAGTATAGTGTCTTATTATGTATTTTTATGTTGTGAACTGCCCTGTGATTTTCAGATGGAGGATGGTACATACATTAAATAAATAAATAAGGAAGTAAATAAATTAATAGCTTTGCCTGGGGTGCAAAGTAGCCTGGCACTGGCACAGGGTACACCTGGTCCTCTAGATAGTGCTGAACTCCCATCAGTCTCAGCCCACATGGACAATGACCAGGATGAAAGGGACTTTAGCTACTGACTGCCCACCCCTGTTCTTCATTTTATATATTACGGTAAATCCACCTTGAGAATGAGACACAATATCTCTTAAAGCAGTGTGTCACCCTCTCCCATTCCCCATGTTAAGCAGAAGGCAGGTCAATACTGTACATTGTTGGTTACGTTGATTAACGTTTCCAGACAGTGCTTCCTTTTAGCTGTCTCTAAAACTCATCTCAATGAATGGCATCACAAATCGCCCTGCCTTTCTACCTCACTGCACCTATCTGGTGAAATAATATGCAAACTGGAGAAAGAAGCGACAGACTGTGAAAGAGCAGTGGAGAGTTATATAACGACACTAAATCTTGCCCAGTGGCCATCTGGCCCACCGTTTCTTCATGTTGCTATCGCAGCAAGTGATATACACTGGAGCAAAGGGACACAGTAGAAAGTATTCTGAGATGTGGGACAAAACCCCAACAAGGTGGACTGTTCATCCTCAGGGTTAGATAGCCATTCACGATGAAACAGCTTAGAATCTGAAGCACAGCTTGCAATGGGGGGCGGGGGCAGGTAGTTCCTTAGAACAGGGGCAGGGAAACTTTTTTCAGCCTGAGAGCTGCATTCCCTCATGGGAAATCTTCCAAAGGTCACATGCTGGTGGTGAGCAGGCCCAGAAGCAATGAATGTAAATGTTACCTTTGTACAATAGCCTAGTTTCTAAACACATACATACAGCTCTCTATACTCCATCCAGCAAGCAAGAGACACAAATCAGAGTTCAAGAACACACCCCAGACAGGCAAAAAACCAAACCAAAACACTCAAGCAGGGTGCAGATTAAGGCCAGTGAGTGAGTGACCATGCGACTCATAAGGGTGTGTGGCTCGGAGAGGGCCAGACAGAGAGGCTTGGAGGGTGAGGGCAGAAAACAACTGATGTGAACCTGTGACTGGGGGAGCCATCAGAATTGTGTGCTGTGGTCAGAGGCGCCATATTCTCCAGAGGATTTATGGGGCAGATGTGGCATCCTAACATCGCATGCATGATGTCGCGTGGGGAGCCCTCTGAACATTCAGGGGGTGGCCCCCTCAAAAAAAAAAAAATCAGGGAGCCCACAGTGCCTTGTACCCCAGGAGCTGGTGCTGGGACTGGAAGCAAAACGCATCAAATGCAGAAAGAAGGAAGAACTGAAAAGGGGCTGTGTTGGAGCAATGAAAGGCCATTAGAATCCAGTCCAAGGATAAGAGGAGGCCTTTCCTTTGTTAAGGCGGGTGGATGTCAAAGGAGGTCCAAAAGGTCCTATAGACTTATCTTCTCCCTTTAAACCTAGGTGCTTTCCTGAGCAATTTGTACCCCGCCTCCTTTTTTGCTGCACAGTCGTACAGTCATACCTCGGCTTACAGACGCTTCAGGTTGCGTGTCTCTGGGTTGTGCACCGCGCCGAACTCAGAAGTAACGGAACAGGTTACTTCTGAGTTTCACCGCTCATGCATGCACAGAAATGCTAAATTGTGCTCTGTGCATGTGCAGAAGCACTATATTGCAAGCTGCGCGTGTGCAGACGCGGTGCTGCGGGCTGCAAATGCTACAGGTTGCGAACGTGCCTCCCGCATGGATCACGTTTGCAATCCAAGTGTCCGCTATACCTTGGAAGTCCAGCGGAATCCATTCCTGAAGTCTGTTTGATTTCCAAAATGTTTGAAAACCAAAGCGTGGTTTCTGATTGCTCCTGCAGCCGATCAGAAGCTGCGGAAGCCCCACTGGATGTTCGGCTTCCAAAAATAGTTCACAAACTGGAACAGTCACTTCCAGGTTTGTGACATTCGGGAGCCAAAACGTTCGGGAACTAAGCTGTTCGACTTCCAAGGAAAGGCTGTACTTCCCTCACAGTGTATCCTTTCCATTGTTCCCCTTTGCTTGTATCCTTCTCCACTGGAAACTATGCTGGACAGGTAAAGCTGTACTGTCATTGGGCTCCACAGCAAGGAGTGGCAGGGGAATGATTGAATGACCAGTTTATAAAGAGCTTCCCTCTTTCAGTTCACAAAGTGGGAAATGGTTCTGAGCAGTGCTTTTTTTCTGCGGGGACGCAGGAGTATGCATACCCCTAAACATTTTGTGAATCTTTGTACTTTTGTCCATTTACTATATTTATTTTTCCTGATTTGAACTATAAAATGGTGATTTTCTTGAGTCAAAATGAGAGTACCCCTAAACATTTTTTTAAAGCACTGGTTCTGAGGAAATGTGGAATCCAGTGCACTGTTTGGGTTTATGTTGGACTTGCAGATGGATACAAATATGGTCAGTATAGCCTTGCTGCTGGGATGATCTGCTTTTGTGGAGATCACACCCACATCCAATGTCATTCAGTAACACTCAAAACGGGTAAAGATTTTGTCACATCAACTACCCAAGCAATTTACAAAGAATAATGCATTAACCTTTGGGGTCATTGAAACAACAAGAGATTGTGAAGAGCTCCAAAAGGACCTCTCCAAACTGTAAGCTTGTGTGGTAAAATGGCAGATGCAATTCAATGTAAATAAATGTAAAGTGATGTTGGCACAATAGACACTCGTGTGGGTTGAACTGATGGTGACTGAGCAGGAATAAGACCTTGGGGTCATAGTAGATAGCTCTATGAAGGCATCAGCCCAGTGTTTGGCAGCTTGAAAAAGGCAAATTCCATGCTAGGGCTCTTTAGGAAAGGAATTGGTAATAAAACTGTTTATATAATGTCATTATACAAATCTATTGTGCAATCACACAATACTATTGTGGAATACTGTGTACAATTCTGGTCGCATCGCCTTAAAAAGGATATTGTAGAATTGGAAAAGGTTCAGGAAAGGGCAACCAAAATGATCAAGAGAATGGAGCAGCCCCCTCTGAGGAAAGGTTGCAGCATTTGGGATTTTTTAGTTTAGCGAAAAAGTGAGCAAGAGGTGACATGATAGAAGCTGATAAAATTATGCATGGCATGGAGAAAGGGGATAGAGAAAAGTTTTTCTCCATCTCTCATAACAGTACAAATCATGGACATCCAGTGAAGCTGAGTGTTGGAAGATTAAGGACAGATAAAAGAAAGCACTTCTTCCCCATAGTGCATAGTTAAACTATGAAACTCACTCCCACAGGAGGCAGTAATGGCCACCAACCTAGATGGCTTTAAAAGAGGATTTGAGAAATTCATGGAGGAGAAGGCTATTAATGGCTACTAGCCATGTTGGCTATGCTGTCCCTCCCTGACAGAGGTAGCAAGGCTTCTGAATACCATTTGCTGAAGGACAGTGAATGGGGCAATGCCACTGTGCTTGGATCCTGCTTTCCCACAGATATCTGCTTGGACATTGTGAGAGCGCAGGATTAGATGGGCCACTGGTCTGATCCAGTAGGCCAGGCATGGCCAAACTCAGCCCTCCAGATGTTTTGAGGCTACAATTCCCATCATCCCTGACCACTGGTCCTGTTATCTAGGGATGATGGGAGTTGTAGGCCAACAACATCTGGAGGGCCAAGTTTGGCCATGCCTGCAGTAGGCTCTTCTTATATTTTTAACTGACAGCCGATAATGTCTTTTTTTTATTGGAGCAGGTGGATCAGGATAGAAGCTACTTTGCTGAAGCTAAGCAGATATGGACCTGATTGTTGGCTTGGGATAGCCTTGAGAAGGTCATTGTCATTAAGTCGTTTGTGGAAACAAAATGGGGTGGACAACAGATAAACTCTACAGTTGTGGTGTGTGTTGCTATAGCTTATCAACTCTATTAAGATGCTTGGACAGAAGAAACTGGTATGGACCAAACTTCTAGAAAGAAACCAAGCTCAATTCTCAATAAGGTTCAAAGATATATTTGATTGCAAAATAAAATAAATAAAAATCCATACATGTTGTGGTTACTTTCATATACTACAGAATATACCAATGTTATTAGTGCAGATCAAAATATTTCCTTTTTAGGTTTTGAAGTAAAGGGATTATTTTTTTGACTCTGAGATGCAAAGCTAACACAGAGACCCACAAAAAAAGAGCAGCCCATTGTCTAGAACCAGACTGTGGAATGAAAATATAGACACCCCAGAGGAGTAATCACATACAATCAGAAACACAGGGCAGGGGATGCTCCTAAGCAGCACTCTTGGGATCATCCAGTTGCTCCAGCATTATCAAAGACATGCAAACACAGGATGAGCTTATATTAACTAGAGCACTAGAAACAAAAAGGAGCCAAGGAATCCAACACCATACCAGGTGTAAACAGTGTGGAAAAAGGCATTGGGATGGACACAATTCAGAGAAAGTAAAGTCTACTGGCAGTGCATTTCTATACGTGTCTACTCAAAAGCAAATCCCATGAGTTCAAGAGGATGCACTCCCAGGTAAGTGGGCCTAACATTTCAGACTGAAAGTCAATTACAAAGTCTATTACAATTGATAAGATCTGAGCACTTAATTGTATGCTTACGTCTCATGCATTTATAAAGCACAGCCTCCCCTCATATTTTCCCAGCAGCTATACCACCAGTCAGATTTATTTTTAAAAGTATATGCTATGAAGCCAGACAGTTAGTTTGGCTGCCTTTGGATACTTTTTGTGTTCCCCGCCCCCCCGCCCAACAGTAAAAACAGAAACATATGAAACTGAGGGAATAAGGTACATCCCTATACTGATTATTGAAGCTAAGACAAGAGCATTTGCCTTTACACCAGGACTTTCAGTTTGCATTCAGACATATATATATATATATATAACCCCAAGATTGGCACAAAAACTCACTATTTTTATTAAGCCATTAACAGTGCAATCCTACACATGCCTACTCAAAAGTACATCCTTTTGAGTTCAGTGTGGCTTACTCTCTAGTAAACTGGTGTAGGACTGCAGCCTACAGAATTCAGCAGTTTCAAATGTTCCCTTGGCCTGAAAGTGGAGATGAGTGCTGCACCCCACAGTTGAATTTAACTGGACTTAATCATCCAGGGGTCCTTTACCTTATTTCAGGAGAAGCTGAAGTGGTGCTCACCAGATATTATTGGACTACAACTCCCTTCATCTCTGATCACGCTGGCATGGGCTGATGGGAGTGGGAGTCCAACAAAACATATGGAGGGCAGAATGTTGGCTACCCTTGGTACAGTATATCCTAAAGCAAGTGGTGGCCAAATTCTTGAGAGCACCCTTTTTTTCTCCAGATATGCGGTGGGAGAGGACATCTTCAAAAAGTCACCTAGCAGTAAAAACTTCAGTTATTGATCTTTTGCACATGGGTGCAGTCCACTATGCACACAAAAATGCATGCATACATAAAGCATTCAAAAATGAGGTGCATCTTTAAAATACACTGAGCTGTTCTTCTTTGGTAGGGGAAACCACAAAATAGCTTCAGTGTCTGCCCAGCAGGCTGGCAGTCATGTGTTTGCTCTGAAAACAGCTATTCTAACAACAGAGTCCTATGCAAGTCTACTCAGAAGTAAGTCCCATTTAGCACTGTACTATAAGATATTTTCCCCTTATTATCATTGCACAAAGCATGTTGTTCCCCCCACCCTCCATTCCACAACCTCAAGATATTGTCAATCTTTTGGCATGTGATTGCACAACAGCAGAGAACTTGGAGGGGAAAATTTGCCACATGCACTTCAAGCAGCTGTCTACAATACAACCCATATCCACAAACTGCAATTCCAAGGTCCTGAACCTCTCCAAATCCCAAAGAGCTACGCTCAGCCCAAAACACAGATGAGAGACAGCTCTGCCAATCCAGAATGCAAGTCTAGCCCTCAAGCCAGCGAACTGTGAATGAAGCCCTTTGCAGCCTACTTGCTTTTGCTCTCCCTCCCTCTCTCCACAAACCGGCAGGGGTGGGGGACAGGCAGAAGCAAATGAAAGAAAGTAGTTTTACCCAGAAACAAAAAGGAAACCGAAATTCAGCTTTACCTGCCAAGGAACTGCCAACAGGGTTGAAGCAGAGGATGTTTTACATCCTTACATCTGGACTTTTCATGAAGTTCAACAATAAGCAAATGCCACTTACCTGTAAGAAAGGGAAGAAAGGAGGGGAAGAAAGAAAGAAAAAAGGGTGAAAAATTAAAAGCAAAAGTTCACTGAGTTTTTATACACCAGCATGAAGCACATTTTTTAAAGCAACGGGGACTTTAATGCAGTTCCAGGTTTGAGGAGTCACAAAGAGGCAATGGAGTTTTAAATATACATTGGTAAAGGTCAGTGTGAATGGCATATATTCTTGCAAAGGCCATCTTGTGTGTGGTTTGTTTTCTTGTTTATTTCAAAGAGGCTCATTTAGCTGAATCCCTCCTCCCCTTCCTGAAGTTGGCTCAGAGGCAGAACTGTAGGCTGCTGTTCTTGTCTGCATTTCTCTGATTCAAACTAGAAGTTGTCCCAAACATCAGAAAAGAGAGGAAGAGGAAGAGGAAGAGGAAGAGGAAGAGGAAGAGGAAGAAGAAGAAGAAGAAGAAGAAGAAGAAGAAGAAGAAGAAGAAGAAGAAGAAAGGAACCTTAAGGCACTTATGTCCCCTCCCTGCTTATGTGTAAGGGGACCTATCCACGTTCTGATGACATTATTTCTTTCCACAGACCCACTCCCAGTGATGTAGGGGGTCAAAGACCCATTACTATTTCTGCAGGAGGGTCCCTACTGGGTCCCTGTCTCTAGCATCCTAGAGCTGACCAATCAGCATGAAAGGAGACCTTCTGAGCCACTGCATGCTGCAAAGCCAAGTATTTAGAAATGCAGAAAACAAGAAGGTGCTTGAGTTTCAAGAGAATGGTGTGCAAGTTCTGAAACATACAGTAGTACTTAATGGGAAACACAAAATAATTTCCCTATATACGTGCACAGTAGATCTAGCTGAAAGGCAACACATGGATACCCATACTAATTACAGTACTGCAATGCATCTATGATTATGGAGATAAAAGAATCATGATTATTATATTACTGTGTAATCTTGGAAGGTTGTATAATCTTAGAAAGGGTGTGGCTGTGACTATTGTGAAAGGACTTCTGAATTTGCCACTGCACTACTGCCCATTTCACATCATTGGCAGCTGCCAAGGCAGGAATGCACGGATATGTAGAATACCATGATATCAACTAGGGACAGGGAGGAAATTCAACTTTGCATGTATTTTGCTGAGAAACCACCTACTTCTCCAACCAATACAGGGACCAACACAGGTATCCTTCAAAAGTTGAACTTATCCAAACTTTGCAATGTAGTTCTCTAACAAAGGTTTAGAAAAATGCATGTATTGTGGAGAAGTGTACACAGAACTGAATATCTTATTGAAAATAACATACAGAAATGTATTGTATTTGGGGAAATTGCTTGCAGAAATGGGTACATTAGACAAATCTGTGAGACAAAAAAAATATGTGTATGTTAGGAGAAATTGCCACCAAAATGCTGGTGAATTTTGATGAGGATCTAAAGCATGCACACATGTGAGCACATGCATGCACATGCACACACACTGCTGCGAAAGCATGGAGAAGTGAAATTTATAATGGGAAATTTGCCAAGTAAGAGAACTAAAATTGACAGATAGGATCTAGTCAGTACAAACATAAGCTCTACTCAGTTTTATTGAGAGCGTGAGATGTGAGGGAGCTGTATGCAACCCTGCATTTGGCACAGTGTCCAGTTTGACCCTTTTCATTCTCTATTTATTTGCTCGTTCCAAAGGCACAGGGTCTGCAGCAACACACATTTTAGTAAATGAAGAATCCTAAGATCTTGCAGCTCAGCCCCCTTAAAGTGCTCACAATCTGATTGATCCATAGAATCCTGCGCTCCAGTATAAAGAAACTGAACTATTCTATATGATGGTTAAAATTTTGTTTGTTAGAGAGAAAGGAAAGTGTCTCCCATGTTTATTCTGAAGTTTCAGGGAATTCAATAACACTTATTCCCAAGGAAGTATGCACAGGCACTTACATACTGAAGCAAGTCTCATTGTACTCTGCGCGATTTGCCTTAGAACTAACATATATATGCAAAATAATAGGCTGCAGAGGCATTTCTTAAGTGACGTTAAAAGCATCTTTTCAAAGCTTCTCACATACTTTGTGAATGATGGTGGGTTTAGATGCATAGGGAGCTAGCGCCTGAATAAATGGAGGGATGTGCATTAATGCAGATTTCCATAGACACTGTAATCTACAAATAGGTTTTTTGTGCCACCTGCATGGGGGTACACACCTAGCTCATGACAAATTTACAGTGCGATGACACCTAGCCACAGGTGAATCCTTGGCAACTTCTGTGAATCATGGGAAATTCCACCCAAGGGCTCATGAACAATTCAAAAGACCACTCTTCTGTTCCAACACAATGCTGTATGTTTTAAATTATACAAAGGCTGCTAAGATTGATAGGAACAATGCGGTTGTTAAAAATACATTTAAACCAACAACAACAACAACAACAACAACAACAACAACAAAAAGAGAAAGGGGTGTATGCAAGGAAGCAGCAGAGGGATGGCAACAGGAGGAAAGATGCTAAGGATTAAAAGCTCAGTGTGGAATATCCTCAGTCTCTTCAGATATCCGGCACTATGCATTTCAGATGCCGAACAGACCGAAATGACTAAAATGAAAAATAGCACACAAAGGTGGTGGTGGGGAACAGTCTGATGAATCTATGCAATATCTATATTTTACTATTATGAATGTATGCCATTTAAAATGGTTCCTGAGACTCTTTGAATTGAATTAAAGTCATTTTAGGGCTTTTGTGATGTCAAATATATTTTTGTGTTTGCTTGATGATCCTGTTTGAGCCATTCCAAAGCTGTTTAACATGTGTGGTGCACCAAATGTTTCCTAGACATCTGGGGAGCAATTGCTGATACCTCCAAATGCCTCTTATTAACTGCATGGAACTCTTCATTTTATAATTAATATGTGCTCAGACGTTTCCATTTTCAGTCAGCATGGAACCATGTATCACCTATAAAATGTCCAGATTGTTAAAAAAAAAAAAAAAAAGGTTGGGAGCCCAGCTCATGTCAGCTGTGAATACCAGGTGGTACAGATGCCCTCCAGGCAGAAGATGAAACTTGGATGGGTTAACTTGAGGAAGGGAAAGCAGGTGGGGAAGAAGAAAGCTTCAGATCAGATAGGTTCAATCAGCTAAGATCGATTCACTCCCTAAGCCAGTGTTGGCCAAACTTGGGTCTCCAGCTGTTTTTGGACTACAACTCCCATCATCTCTTGCTTGTAGGACCAGGAGTCAGGGATAATGGAAGCTGTAGTCCAAAAACAGCTGAAGACCCAAGTTTGGCCAACACTGCCCTAAGCTGAAGATGCAAAGGGTTTTACAGGGTGATACTCTAACTTGCAACCATTCACTGCAGCACAACTGGGTGACCTCTCATTGGGCCTGTTACCTTCTCAACAGAGAACCTGCATGGCAGTAGACAGACATAGGTAGTTGATAGCCTGATACAGCTGGCATCAAACCCTGCACCTGAAAGCTTATAAGCATCCAACTGAGATTCACCAGCCAGCAACCTCCTCAGATAGATCCTCTGAGAATCCACCTCGGGAGGGAGTGGTTATGGCATTTCCAGGATGGGTTTCCCTATCTCGAATCCAGGGAGGGTCTACAGCAGTGTTACCCAAACTTGGGTCTCCACTCGCCTTTTGGACTACAATTCCCATCAACCCTGACCACTAGTCCTGCTAGCTAGGGATGATGGGAGTTGTAGTCCAAAAATAGCTGGAGACTGGTCTAAAAATAGCTGGTCTACAGCGTGGGTCATAGCAGCAGCGTGCTGCACTCAGCCAGACCTGTTGGTTTGTGTTGCCTGTGCAGTTTATGTAAAACGTTCTCTTGGTGTGGTGATGTAGTCAAAAGGCCCCTGGGTCCCATGGGAGTGCAGTGAAGGGTGAAGGAATGAGGGTCCTATATATTAAAAGACCCTACAGTGAAAGATCAGAATAAGAAGAGTCCTGCTGGATCATGTTATGGGTCCATCTGATCCAGCACTTCATTCTCACAGTGTTCATCCAGCTGCCCCACAGGTAGAAATGAAGCCTGCACTTAGACTGCACTCTTAAGGAAGCTAAGGATAAATTTCTAGGGCATTCACGAGCCTCAAGAACCCTGTGTATCATTTCAGGCTACCCTGAACAAGATGCACTGTATAGCAAAGCTGGAGAATCTGTGGCCCTCCAGATGTTGTGGAACTACAATCTCAATCTTTTCTAACCACTGGCCTGCTGGCTTGGGCTGATGGGAATTGGAACCCAACAACGTAAGGGGGACCACAGGCTCCCCATCCCTGCAATAAAGTGTGTTATCTTCACAACCACTGGCACTGCAGGTTACAATGTAATGCCAACATACTGTAAAAGTATGTTTGTAATCATTTAATTCAATTTTCCATTCGCCTTTATATTAAAAGAATTAGCAGCATTAGAATCCTGTTGACTTGGTTTTGCAAAGTCAGTTTTCATCTATTCCATTTAATGTTTACATCAAAAGTATCTGCATATGTTTTATCTAAACATTATTTCAGAATTGAAATCATTGTCTCCACTAACAATCCCATATATTGAAGGTGGGGAACCCATGGGCGTCCAGATATTGTTGAAGTACAACTCCCATCATCCCTGACCACTGGCCATACTTCCTGGAGTTGGAAACCAGCAACATCTGGAGGGTCACAGGTTATCCACCCTGGTCACATACAATACCAACTCCTTGTCCTTGGAGATGCATATACACTCTAGGCTGCAGTCCTGTAACAGTGAACTCAAGATATACTTTTGAGTTTGTCGGAGGCAGTAATGCTTCTGAATACCAATTGCCAGAAAACACAGGAGGGGCAACCCACAGGGAACTAAATGGGTCACTAGCTCGATCCACCAGGATCTTCTTATCTTCTTATGGTGTTTATGCATGATTAGATTGCAGTGTTGGACAAGCTTGGGGAATTCCTCACAGATAAATTTCAAGACTTCTGGAATGATGAGCTAGATGGAGAGGAAGATGAATTTATGATAACCTCAGCCTTTCGGATTGGCAGGAAGCAAGGGAAGAAGCCAAGAGATTGTTTAATTACCTTAGGATCAAAGGAACAAAGAGACAAAATATTGAACCTACACTTCCAGAAGGCCTTGGTCATTAAAAATTCTCAGATTCAAATCTTCAAGGATATTCCTAAATATTTTTTGGAGGTTAGATCTCAATTTAAAGAACTAGTTGATCTACTTAAGAAGAATAATATCCCATTCAGGTGGGAATTTCCACAAGGGCTGTCCTTTAGCTACAAAGGGAAGAAAATTAAAATAAAAACAAACCAGGATAAAGAGTTCTTTTTGGAAAGAAATCAAGAGGATCTTCAGAAAGGAACTGTCAGTGAGGAGGAAGTACCGGACATCTCAAATCTATCTTTTGGACTGAACCGAGCACCGACCGAGGAGGAACAACAACTTGGTGCAGTCGGTGGAAGATCTACCCAGTAACCAAAATGTCTCTGCAACTCTTCAGTTGGAACTGCAATGGTTTGAACCACCCTCGAAAAAGGGGCCAAGTATTTCATTTATTAAAGAAGGAACATCTAGATGTAATCTGTTTACAAGAAACCCACATTGCCAGGATACATAGAAAACTTTTAACAAATAAGAGATTAGGACAAGAATTTATATCATCAGATAGAGTCAAGAAAAGAGGAGTTGTGATTTATGTCAAGGAAAAATTTGAACCAAAATTGATCTTTAAGGATGATCAAGGAAGATACCTGGCAGTGGAAATCCAAATTCATGGAGAAAAAATATTGATTGTTGGAGTTTATGCACCAAATGAGGGGAAGGCTGAATTCTTCAAGAAGTTGCATGAGACTTTAATGGACTTTTTGGACTTTAAAATTATAATGATGGGTGACATGAATGGAGTCGTCTCTACAAATATGGATAAGGCCCAAAGACAAACAATATCTAATGATGGAAGACTACCAAAGACTTTTTTTGACCTGACTGACACTATGGATCTGATTGATATTTGGAGAACTAGGAACCCTCTGGAAAGGGAGGGGACCTTCTTCTCTGAAGCAAAAATGACATGGACTAGAATTGATCAAATATGGATTTCTAGTAATCTGGCATCAAAGGTTAAAAAAACAGAAATCTGCCCAAAGACCTGCTCTGACCACAATGCTGTCAAGATGGAAATGAAACTGACAACAGCTGGAACCTTTAGATGGAGAATGAATGACACCCTCTTTGGAGATGAGGAAATTTGCAAAAAGGCCCAAAAAACACTTAAAGACTACTTCGAGATCAATTTGAGATCAGACACAGAAAAAAGAATCATTTGGGACGCAAGTAAAGCCGTGATGCGTGGCTTCCTAATACAACAGAATTCAATAAAGAGGAAAAAACAGAATGAGAAGAAAGAGAAAATTTGGAATCTAATAAAAGAAGGGGAGAAGAAACTGAGATCTAAGCCTAAATCCCAGGAGATATTAAGAGAAATAAAATTTTATCAAACACAATATATGGAATTGATGAACCAGGAAATAGAATGGAAAATTAAACAAATGAGACAAAAGACTTTTGAGTCTGCAGATAAATGTGGGAAGCTACTGTCTTGGCAACTGAAAAAGAGACAAAAACTGAATACAGTGACATCACTCGAAGTAGATGGGAAGTCTATTAATAAACCAAATGAGATAAGTAATTGTTTTCAAAGTTTCTTTAAGAAATTATACAAACAAGGGCCAAAAAATGAACAGGAGATAGAAGAATTTATTGGAAAATACGGACTATCAAAAATCTCTGAAAACAACAGAAGGAGTTTAAATGAGAAAATTACAGATCAAGAAATAGAGAGTGCCATCCAGGATATGAAGCTGGGAAAATCACCAGGACCAGATGGACTAACTGCGAGATATTATAAAGTATTGAAGGATTGGTTAATACAACCACTGAAAGAAGTCTGCAATCAAATTTTGGAGGGGAAAAAGGCTCCCGAATCGTGGAAGGAAGCATTCATCTCACTTATACCAAAGACAGAAACTGAGAAACATCAAGTTAAGAATTACCGCCCTATATCACTTTTGAATGTGGATTATAAAATTTTTGCAGACATTCTAGCAAAAAGATTCAAAAAAGTTTTGTTAGAGGAGATTCACAGGGACCAAACAGGCTTTCTACCAGGCAGGCAATTGTCAGACAATGTGAGGAATATTATAGATATTCTAGAACTTTTGGAAACTGATATAAATAGAAAAGCTGTTTTGATTTTTGTGGATGCAGAGAAAGCCTTTGACAATATTTGTTGGAGCTTTATGAAGAGGAATCTCCAAGGAATGGGGGTAGGCAAGAACTTTGAAAATGGTATAAGTGCAATTTATTCTGAGCAAAAGGCTAAACTTATTGTAAATGGTATGGTTATGGATGAAATTCCAATAGAGAAAGGGACACGACAGGGATGCCCAATTTCCCCTCTATTGTTTATATCGGTACTGGAGGTTTTCCTTAATATGATTAGAAGAGACCAGCTGGTTAAAGGTATACAGGTCGGAACTAAACATTATAAGCTAAGAGCATTTGCAGATGACTTAGTTTTGACATTACAACAGCCAGAAACTAGCACAAAAAGAGTTCTGGAACTTATTGAAATATTTGGTCAGGTAGCAGGTTTTAAATTGAATAAACACAAGACAAAGGTGTTGGAAAAAAATCTCACGGTGGGGGAAAAAGATAGTTTTCAAAGAGAAACTGGTTTGGAAATTACTAAAAAGGTAAAATATCTGGGGGTGAATTTAACATCTAAGAATGTGAACCTATTTAAAGATAACTATGAGAAATGCTGGGCTGAAGTGAAGAAAGATTTCGATATATGGTCAAGATTGAGACTTTCCTTGTTAGGCCGAATTGCTGTAATTAAGATGAATGTATTGCCGAGATTGTTGTTTTTGTTCCAGACATTGCAAATTTTAGATAAGATGGACTGTTTCAAGAAGTGGCAGAAAGATATATCTAAATTTGTCTGGCAGGGCAAAAAACCCAGAATTAAATTTAAGATTTTGACTGACGCAAAGGATAGAGGGGGCTTTGCCCTGCCGGACTTAAAACTTTATTATGAAGCAGCAGCTTTTTGCTGGCTGAAACCATGGCTACTTCTTGAGAATACAGACATTCTGGACTTGGAAGGTTATGATAATAGTTTTGGTTGGCATGCATATTTATGGTATGACAAGGTAAAGGTACATAGAAATTTTAAAAATCATATTATTAGGAAAGCATTGTATAATGTATGGAATCGATATAAAGATTTGTTTGAAAGTAAAACCCCCAGGTGGCTGTCACCAATGGAAGCTAAGGCGGTAAAAAGATTGAACATGGATACAGACTGGCCAAAATATTGTGAAATTATAGAATATGATGGTGAAAAGTTGAAACTACAGAGTTTTGAGAAATTGAAACCTAAAGTCCGAGATTGGTTACATTACTACCAGATTAATGAAACTTTTAAGCAGGACAGAAAACTAGGATTTCAGAAGGAGAGGTCAAAGTTAGAAACAGAATTGCTAGAACCCAGTACTAAGAATTTGTCTAGAATGTATAATCTGCTGCTAAAATGGAACACACAAGATGAAACGGTTAAATCAGCCATGATTAAGTGGGCACAAGATATCGGCCATGATATTATGTTTGCTGACTGGGAGCAGTTATGGACCACAGGTATTAAATTTACGGCATGTAGTGCCCTGAAAGAGAACTTAATGAAAATGATCTATAGGTGGTACATGACCCCAGTCAAGCTTGCAAAGATATATCATTTGCCCAATAACAATTGCTGGAAGTGTAATGAATGTGAAGGAACCTTTTATCACCTTTGGTGGACCTGCCCAAAGATTAAGGCCTACTGGGAAATGATCTATAATGAAATTAAGAAAATCCTTAAGTGGACATTTGTAAAGAAACCGGAGGCTTTTCTCCTGGGCATGGTCGGCCAATTGGTACCAAAGAAAGATAGGACCTTTTTTATGTACGCAACAACAGCAGCAAGAATCCTTTTGGCGAAGTATTGGAAGACTAAAGAGTTACCTACTCTGGAAGAATGGCAGACCAAGGTGACTGAATTTATGGGACTGGCAGAGATGACCGGCAGAATCCGTGACCAGAGGAAAGAGACAGTGGAGGAGGACTGGAAAAAATTTAAAATCTATCTTAAAAATGGTTGTAAAATTTCGGAATGTTAAGATGTCAGGGGATTGGACACAAAGAATTACAGCTATAAATCGAAATTTATAAAGCAGAAACTCTTTTTAAAGAGAATTAAATATAAAAATGGGATGAAGAATTGCTAAAAATTTTGAAATTTGGATGCAGTGAAGGGGAGGTTTGGGGAAGTCGCATTATGTTTGTTTGTTTTTTGTTTATGTTGTAAAATCAATAAAAATTATTATAAAAAAAAAAAATAGATTGCAGTGTTGGAATGCATGAGGATATAATCGCCAATTATTTATAATAAAGTGTCCTTTTTCTTGCATAATGCTTCTCTTTTATTTGCTTCCAATATTGCTTTTGTCAATGCTCAGGATATAATTCCTGTTTATGTGGCTTAATATGTATGCAATAACTGACCAGTTAAATATCAGAAATACAATTTACATTTAAAGGAAAGCACCATTGCAGTCTACATGGTGTTTACCCTAATAATGCTCTTCACAGAGGTATTTGCAAGACAAATGGTTTCTTTGCAGGAAACAGCAGCCTTTCCTTCACTGTATAATGAGGATCCAAGAAACAAAACTGAGCTATGAATGCTTTTGCAGGTTTCTTTGCCAGCTGTTGCAAGTCCCAAGGTTTATAAATACCAAGGGAAGGACTTGCATTAAACTTTGACCAAAAGAATATGAAGAGGGGAAAAATAAAATCCCCACCAGCTTCCTCATAATCCTCTAAGAAACCACAATTAGGAAATATTTGAAGCAAGGAAAGCTCATTTGGCAGAAAGAGCAAGAGAGAGAAAATTATTCTCTATGCAGAAATAGTAGCTGATTCTCCTCAATAGCATGTTGATGTTATTGGCTGAAAACGCAGACAACTCTTTGGTTCCCTTTGTCCTTGCTGGTGGGGTGGGGTACAGGAAGAGCATTAGCTGGTGGGTTTTTAATCCCCCTGGCCTTGTTAAATGTTTGATTCCTGGCCTCCCCTCCTTGATATTTGTGTACAATGCAAGATGTGCTTTCACACTCGGTAGTAAGCCAAGTGCTTCTAATGACATCTTGGCTTTTTTCCCAGTCAATTCTGAGACTGTGAACCCCGGGCTCCTTTTTTTCCAACACTTTATTTGCTGGGAGTTTGGATGTTTGATTGATCTATACAAAGCTGTTTTATCCTTCTTTAAAGGAAATCTGGAAGTTGATGTCTCCAGGGGAACTGAGAAAGCCCTGAAATCTAACAGCGTAGAGATGAGCAAGCTTTGGGACACACCCCGAGGTTCTGCTGCGTTCCTACCCCTTATACATGTTTGCTCTGGGGCAGAGGTAGTGGACCTTTCCAAGCCAGAGGGACCTGTTCCCTTCTGGGCAACCTCCCAAATGCCAGTGGTGGATGGGACCAGAGGGAAAAGTGGGTGGAGCAACAAGTCTAAAGATTTTCTTTAGTCGCTAGGCTAGTTCCCCCACACACTCACATACACCTCTTTATCTGCCACTTAGACAAGCCAGAGACATTATCCAAGTTCAAGGACATAGTCTAGCCATGCAAAAACATCCAAAAAGGCCAGAGAGGGGTGTGCATGTAAGCCCACCAGCGGAGGAAGGGACCCCCATAAGACACTTTGATTAGAACCCTCTCAAACCTGGAGGTGCACCTGGGATCACATGCCTCTGATTTGGCTAAGAAAATTTCTGACTGACTCTTCATTAGATCATCATCATCATCATCATCATCATCATCATCATCATCATCATCCCAGAGCTGGGTACCATGTAATAAACATAATAAAATGTAAGTTATATAAAACTGGGAAGGGCTGCAGCTCAGTGGTACAGCATCTGCTTTCAATACCTGGCATCTTCAGGGGAAAAGACCGCTATCTGCAACTCTGGAAAGCCACTGCCAGTCAGTGCAGACAATACTGAGATAGATGGGCCAATGGTCTGACTCCATGTAAGATAGCTTCCTATGTCTCTAACTAGGAAACCTTTAACACATCAACAGGAGCAACACAGATTTAGTACAGTGGTACCTCTGATTACGTACTTAATTCGTTCCGGAGGTCTGTTCTTAACCTGAAACTGTTCTTAACCTGAAGCACCACTTTAGCTAACGGGGCCTCCCACTGCTGCTGCGCCACTGCCGCCGCGCAATTTCTGTTCTCATCCTAAAGCAAAGTTCTTAACCCGAGGTACTATTTCTGGGTTAGCGGAGTCTGTAACCTGAAGCGTATGTAACCCGAGGTACCACTGTATGTCATTCTCTACCAATAATGAGTTAGCCAAAGGCCTGGGTGCAAAAATGTTATTTCAACTGTCGCTGAAATGCATTTTTAACTAGCACCATCTTTTTACAAACTATGCCTTAGGAAGCTTCATAATACTAATTTGTTTATTGCATTTGCTAGTGGCCCAATAACCTAGATTATGTGGGCAATGTACATTTATTTTTTAAAATTTTTTGTCTCCAATGATTTTCTCCAACGAGCTGAAGATAGTGTGCATAGTTCTTCCCCCACTTTCTCTCCACAACAGCCTTGGGAGGAAGGCTCATAGCTGAGTGGGGATTTGAACCTGTATCCTTCCAATCTCAATTGATTTACACCATACTAGATCTTAGCAAATTAAAACCATCTAAAAATTAAATCCAATTACCGCATTTTTCGCCCTATAGGGTGCACCGGCCCCCATAGGACACACCTCATTTTTTTTGGGGGGGGGAATGAATAAAAAAAATATTCCCCCCCCCCAGCCCCCAGAACAGGCTGCTATCCGCAAGCCTTGCAAGCCCGCGGCAACTCCCGCCAGGCTCGCAAGGCTTGTGGACACCTGCGCGAAGCACGGGGCGCCCTCCGGAGGGTGCCCCCTGCTTCAGCCTGCAGGCTGCTGCCCGCAAGCCTTGCGAGTCCACGGTAACTCCCGCCGGGCTTACAAGGCTTGAGGATAGCTTCCTGAAGCCTGGAGAGCGAGAGGAGTCAGTGCGCACCGACCCCTCTCACTCTCCAGGCTTCAGCGAAAGCCTGCATTCGCCCCATAGGACGCACACACATTTCCCCTTCATTTTTGGAGGGGAAAAAGTGCGTCCTATAGGACGAAAAATACGGTACAATACACACTAGAATCCAATGAAACACAAAGCAGGATCAGAACAGAGACAAAGCAAATACAAACCACAATAATGGGATCTACTATCAGAGAATTAAAAATAATCCTGTGAGGGCAGAGAATAGTCTTTTCCATTTTGTGTGTGGAATATGCCATTTCCCCCCAACAATGCATCAGAAGAACATTGGGCTGGGGTCGTGGTGGGGGATTCAAAATGGTTGCTAGGGTGCCAACAGGCTGGGGGGGTGGGGAGGAAGAAACAGTGTTGCTGCAGCTGGGGAGCCTTGCCGCTAAGAGACCATTAGGGAATTTATCCACCACCATCCTCCTGTGAGGGAATTAAGAGACGTGATATTCACTCTCTGTAAAGAGGTTGGATTTCTGGGGAGCAATTTTGCTCAAATTTCTGTTCTGTATCTGCTGATCCATTTGACTGTGATAGTTGCATTTTTATTCTTTTATAAACCACATTTGGGGAAAAAACATTCTGATAGAGGGCAGTATGAATAAAGAATTACTATTATTTTGCTAGGATAATAAAAACTGGGAAACATCATTCACAGCTCATGTACAGTACAACAACATGAGCTGGTGAGTTTGCTGATCTTCCCTTAAGACATCCCCCCTGACAATGACACATGCTTGTAAAATGGTTGTATGCATGTTCCAAACAAGAGCATGGCAAACATCATTGCACTGTTCAACTCCTTGTTGGGCTCTGCCTCTGTTCTCAGTGTTTGTTTGAAGGTCAAGGTTGGCTATAGTGCTTCAAATAATAATTTCAGAGCTATAGAAACAAATGCCTTGTTAAGCCTTCTCTCTCTCTCTCTCTCTCTCTCTCTCTCTCTCTCTCTCTCTCCCATAGCAGAGAGGGACCTATGGGCCTCAAACAAAATAATCCTACATCCATCATGCTTCACTCACTGTGCCATTGAGGCAACTTAATTGACAAGGAAACCACAGGTATCAGTTTTCTGCTTTACAGAGCCCAGCAGTGACCAAGGAACTTGGTTGGAGACTATAGTATCAGTGGCTGAGAAGCTGGGCCAGGTTTCTGGCCTCGGGCCTTCTGATGGTCTTTAAAGGTCGACTGAACTCAAGGAGCCCACTAAACCAAATCACACAGCACCAGAGCTCATACAGCCAGAGCCATGATCATGATGGGTGTCTTTACCCAGATCCAAGTGCCTCTGCTATTACCTCACTAGTCCATAGTGCAGGGACTGCATGAGTCAGGAGCCTACAGAGCACAGAAGATCCCAGATTCAGGCTAGAGGGTTGGCCCTTTAAGGGCCTGTAGATCCCCACAAAGGTAGATCACAGGAGAGGTGGACTGGAGGCAGAGGCTCAAAAGACTTCAGTTCTTAGCCAATCCTTGATCATTATAAGCCCTCCCAAGTGCTGAATCATGCACCTGTCTTGTTTGGTAGGCTCCTCCATGGGACAAGAAGAGGACACTCTGCTGTTGAACATCACTTAGATATCTGGCCAGAAGGAATAACAGAAGGAAGACACAGAAAAACTATTTATTTTCTTCCAAGCTCAAGTGATAAGCCCTTCTGACTGAGTAGTCTCTCAGTGACTCTGTGATGTTTCACTTTGCACTATACAACGTTCACCCTCCTCCAAAAAAAAAACCCCACCCACCTTGCCACCGCATTAATAGGTTGCAAAGTTGGAGGAAGGGCATTTCAGTGATGAATTGTCTGTCTTACTTAGAGCTCATCCATACTTCTGTTTACTCCACTGCCTTCCCCCAGAAAAACCCATGGCTTAGCACTGAATTGGAACAAACGGCAATTGGGTTTTCTGCAGATTGTTGTTTGTTCCAATATAGCACTAAAGAATGGGTTTTCCAAGAGAAAGCAGTGGGACAAAGACAAAGCCACTTGAACCCATGTCTAGGAAGCACAGAACAAGTGGAAAACCACTCTGACCCATGCTTTCTAGGCATGGGATGAACGAAAGTGTAGACAAGACTTTGCTAGCCATGGCAATCATGCTCATTGCTGCTGCTGGTTGATACTTTCTCCAAAGTTCCTGCCACTCCTACACAGGGATGAATAAAGTATTGCTTTCTGCTTCTGCCCTCACTCTTATGACATCATCCTAAAGCCAAATCAGAGTGAAGGTAGGAGCAGGAAGCAACATTTCCTTTCCTTATTATGGCATCTTATGTTAGGAAGATACTTTGAATAAATGTCCTAACACGGCTGCTGCAAAGATCACACTGATGAAAAAAGTGAGTGGGCATTATGCCTGAATTCAAGCAAAAGAGAGAGGGAGAGAGAAGCTCTACTATAATTCTCAGAGCCTGCTTCTGCTCTTTATTTCCTCGGGTTAACTGGGGAGATTTCTGATGATGATGATGATGATGATAATGATAATAATACAAACACTTAAAAAAAAAAAACCTGCAGGTGGCAAGGGACATTTGAAAATAGTAATGCTGTTTGTGAGTGTGTGGAAGGAGAGAAAATGTCAGTTCTAAGATGTCTAAAAATAAAGGAAACTTGATTCATTTTCTGCCTCTAGATCCAGGATGTGGAACCTGTGGCTTTCAGATGTGATTTTACTCCAACTCCCATCAGCCTCAAAGAGAATAGCCAGTGTTGAGGGAAGATGGGAGTTGTAGTCCAGAAACATCTGGAGGTTCACAGGTTCCATATTCCAGCTTTAGTATGTCTGGGTGGCTTCATATGCAAAGATATTCAGTAGATCAATTAATTAATTGTGAATTCACTAAATTGCACAATTAAGAAAATTAAGAAAATATTTATATGAATAGCCTTACTATAAACACTCCCAGATCAGGGCTGGATCTTGGACAGAGCAAGATGTTTATTTATTCCATTTTTAAAACAGCAACATGCCCTTCTTGCAGAAGGAAGCTCAGAGTGGCACAATTTGATATATTTATGAACTAGTGGTAGATAGATATATTTATAAATTAATGAATGAAAAATACATGGCCCTCCACACTCTGATTTTATCCTCACAGGTGGATAAGGCTGAAATATAACAACTGGCTCAATGTCCAGCCTCTCCCCAGGTGGATGCCTTATCACAGTAAACTCTGGCTTACAACTATCATATTGATACTCATTTAGATCATCCCCAGGATTCCACTTAACTCTGATATGACTCACTTATGGTCCAGCACTGGCAGTCAAGACAGACAACAACAAACAAATTAAACTGTATTGCAATCAAGAGATGCCCAGGGAAGTAAACAAGTGTTCACAAGCAAGAGCTGAACAGGAAGGGCTGCTTTTTAAAACATAAACACACACGATTACATTAAATGTTAACGTTCCATTGAGCATCACCCTGTGCCTATTGTTGCCTAAATATAATGACCTAAGTTGCTTCCATGATGGTCCCAAACTTTGACATCATCCATACTGCATCTTGCTTTTCAACATCTTCAAGCCCTTTACAAGTGCAGTAATTAATGGAATCCTGCGGTATCCTTCCACGATAGGGAGCCACTATAACCATCTTTCAGAATAATTTGATGCCCCAGCTGGGGATTTCTCTCTCAGATAACAGAGAAGCTAAATTGTAGAGAGCTTCCAAAATTACCAAGGAAAACAGTGTGCTATTATTTCAGGAACAGAGAAAACAAGTGTTTTGATTTTCTTTTTTCTTTTTTAAGTCTTCTCATTGGGATTTCAAATGCCGAACAAAATACAAATGGGCAGCAAAGCTAGGGTATTTGTTGTCATCTTAAACAAAATCTTATTGTTGCATTTAAATCTAGAAATAGTGAGATTTGCCAACCCACAGAAATAAGTGATATGGGTAGATGGTGGGTCCATATGACTCCACTTCCATGGTCATCAAACACTCATTTTGCATGTGCACAATGAGGAAATGACTTTAGATACCAAAGAACATTTATTTATTTCAAATATTTCTTTTTCTCCTTTCTTTCAGTAGAGCGTTTTCAAAGCAGCTTGCAGTTATCTACAACAAGTGCTTACATGTCTGAGTGTCACACACACACCCTCCCCTTTCATCTACTCTTTTACCAACTTTGCACAACTGGGCATCTGGGCTCAAGTGTAATAGCCGGCTGTATATAAAAAAGCGTGCTTTTTAAGTTTTATAAATAATCTCTTGATTTATAACACAGAAGAAGCTGAAGAAAATAAAAGATGGTTTCATAGAGAAGCCCTGCTGATCGGCTGCTGATACATGAAAAGATGGATGAGAGACACAATCAGCCCCAAAGACATCAGAACATTATGCCAGGCAGGGGAAATGCGCGCCATCCCAAACCTGAATGGCAGACAAGATAAAGCTCTGTTCACACTCTGATGTGTTGAATTGCACAGAAGGTTCTAATAAGATGGGGAGAGATGAGAAGGCATTCCACTGTGCCCTAGCAAGGTCCTTTACAAAGTGTTAATAAAAGAGCCTTGTGGACATATCACTTAGCAATATTGCGTTATCCGCCCTTCTGCATGCAGCTGCTTGGGTGGCAAAAACAATATTGGAAATGTGCTGATCCTGCCCCCCTCCCTCACTTTTTGCTGCAACTTTTAAGGAGCCAGACAGCAGAAGTCCAGCAAAGAAATAGGCACTCCCCTCTCTCCAGAATTTAACACCACTCATCTCGTATCCCTGCAAATGAAGAGGTGCTGACAGAAGGAAGATGGGCCTGCACAACCTGTGGGCCACTAAGCTACAACCAGCCCAGCCACAATATATGGGGGATCGCGGGGGGGGGGGAGGGTCTTCAAAAAGTTCCAATGGTTTGCTTCCTGCCCAGGACTGCAAAAAATGAAGACATTATAAAGCGCCTAGAAGGCTCTGATGTATGGTAGCAGGATGTATCTAGCTTAAAGGTAAAGGTAAAGGTACCCCTGACCATTAGGTCCAGTCGTGACCGACTCTGGGGTTGCGGCACTCACCTCGCTTTACTGGCCAAGGGAGCCAGCGTACAGCTTCTGGATCATGTGGCCAGCATGACTAAGCCACTTCTGGCGTACCAGAGCAGTGCACGGAAATGCCGTTTACCTTCCTGCTGGAGCGGTACCTATTTATCTACTTGCACTTTGATGTGCTTTCGAACTGCTAGGTTGGCAGGAGCAGGGACCGAGCAACAGGAGCTCACCCCGTCACGGGGATTCGAACCACTGACCTTCTGATTGGCAAGTCCTAGGCTCTCTGGTTTGACCCACAGCGCCACCCGCGTCCCTTTTGCATCTAGCTTGGTGGATCGTAAATTATACTGGCCTATGCTAGCAATAGACTAACAGTTTTACTCTCATTGTGGCTTCAGTTTCTGAAGTGCCTCTTTGCGGACATATTGTGTAGAATTTGTAACTTTGCCTTGATCTTAGATATTGGTTGACAGAATCAGTTGTGTAAATGCTTACATAGACAATGAATTCCCATATAGTAACCTCAGTGTCTAAAGGGCAACACCAAGATCAGAAGAAAGCTATTACAGAATCTGTGCTGGGCTATGTAATTCAGCTGCTTTGTGCTGCATATGTATTGATTTGAAATATACAGATACACTACACCCCACTCCTTACAAGCTAGATTCTGGACATAAATTTTCAGCACAAATGTAAAGGTGCCACAGCACTTCTGTAAGAATCTCTGACTAGGGCCTTAGCAAGTCACCTGCAGATGGGAGCTTATCCCAATGAATTCCAGGTTAGGAATAATTGGGAAACAGACTGGAAATAGAACTGGCAAGATCATAATGCCACTATAGAAATCAATGTTGGGACTACACTTGGAATACTGTGTACAATTCTGGTCACTGCATCACAAAAAAAGGTATTTTAGAGAGGGCAAATGGTGTAGAAAAGGGCAACCGAAGTTATCAATAAAGGTAAAGGGACCCCTGACCATTAGGTCCAGTAGTGGCCGACTCTGGGGTTGCAGCGCTCATCTCGCTTTATTGGCCAAGGGAGCCGGCGTACAGCTTCCAGGTCATGTGGCCAGCATGACTAAACCGCTTCTGGCAAACCAGAGCAGCGCACGGAAACACCGTTTACCTTCCCGCTGGAGCAGTACCTATTTATCTACTTGCACTTTGACGTGCCTTCGAACTGCTAGGTTGGCAGGAGCAGGGACCAAGCAACGGGAGCTCATCCCGTCACAGGGATTCGAACCACCGACGTTCTGATTGGCAAGTCCTAGGCTCTCTGGTTTAACCCACAGCACCACCTGCATCCCTGAAGTTATCAATAAGGTAAAGGTAAAGGTACCCCTGCCCGTACGGGCCAGTCGTGTCCGACTCTAGGGTTGTGCGCTCATCTCATTTAAGAGGCCGGAAGCCAGCGCTGCCCAGAGACACTTCCGGGTCACGTGGCCAGCATGACGAAGCTGCTCTGGCGAGCCAGCACCAGCGCAGCACACGGAAACGCCGTTTGCCTTCCCGCTATAAAGCAATACCTATTTATCTACTTGCACTTAGGGGTGCTTTCGAACTGCTAGTTAGGCAGGAGCTGGGACTGAAAGACGGGAGCTCACCCCGCCGCAGGGATTCGAACCGCCGACCATGCGATCGGCAAGTCCTAGGCACTGAGGTTTTACCCACAGCGCCACCCGCGTCCCCATTGAAGTTATCAATAGGATGCAATAATTCCAATACGTGAAAAGATCACAGCATTTTGAGGGGCAGGAGAGGCTAGTAAGGAGATTAAAGAGGACATGATACAGATGTATAAAACTATGCAATGTAGAGCAAGTGGATGTTGCAAGATTCAGAACAGACAAAAGAAAGTACCTTTCCATATGAAGCGTAGTTATGGCCACCAACTTGGACAGCTTTAAAATGAATTTTAAAATTCCTTGTAGATAAGGCTATCAGCAGCTATGTTTAACTTTCACTGTCAGAGGTAGTATGCCTCTGAATGTCAATGCCTGGGAATCAGAAGTGGGTCAAGTGCTATTGCACTCAGATCCTTCTCATGAGCATACCATAGTCACTTGGTTGGCTGCTCTGAGAACAGGACTATGATAGGCCTTTGGTCTGATCCAGTGGTGCTCTTGTAACATTCCAGAACTGTATTTCAGCCATTAAAAATCTCTTGCTACCTTAACTTAATAAATAGCTACTTAGCATTCATTTACATGGTGCTTTTTTAGCACTTAGAGCACTTCATAAACATTATGGCAACAACCTTGAAAGATAGATAAACATTAAAGGCACGGGCAATGGATGAGGGATAATTGCAGTCCTAAGGCGACCTGGTGAGGGAGGCAAGATTCAAACCAGCGAGTCGTGGTTTGCAGCTAAGACTTTTCACCATCTTACTGTACAAGCTCCCCCTAAAGTTGGTGCATGGTAATCTGGAGATCTGAGAGATTGCAAAGAAGCCTAGGGGAGAAGGGAATCTGTTAGATGTTCAGAGCATGCTCCAGACTAGAGCTAGTTGGGAACATAATTACCTCGTCCCCTGTTTTCAGGTGGGGAAAAGAAACTCACAGAGAGAAACAAGCCTGGTACCTCACAGAACTCCAAGCCCCCACAGGAGTCCAGTTCTGAAGCATGCAGCCAACACTCTCCGAAGTGCCAGTTCAATAGCTTTTCTATAATACCCTCTGCATGATGCAGCGCCTATCGGTGTCACTTCCCCTTTCTCTCTCTGCCTGTGTTTTCCCAGCTGTAAAGCACATAGCATGCCAGCTACCTAACAGGGCTATTGAGAAGCTTAATGATTGACTGATGCTTTTAAAAGTATTTTGGATGAAAGGTGTTGTGTAGGTACAATGAATTATTGTTTGGCATGAACAGCTCTCACGTGCATGGTGCTGGGAATCCAAGCTGTCTGTCCCTCAACACAACTGTCAGCTCTGGACTGATTGCAGAATCTTTATTATTAGTAACGAGGTAAGAAGCCAAGTGAATGCAGCTTGATTTCAGAGCCCTGGCTGCTGGTGAGAAAGAAGCTAACATCTTTTTAAACCAGTAATCAGAGCAAATTTTCTGTGGAAATCACTGAGCACAAATGAGTAAGAGAAGCCATGGGATCAGCCATTAGAATAAAAGCCTGGCTTTAAAGTCTGTTCCTCTCACATATATACTGATACTAATACAGTGGTACCTCAGGTTAAGAACTTAATTCGTTCCAGAGGTCCGTTCTTAACCTGAAACTGTTCTTAACCTGAGGTACCACTTTAGCTAATGGGACCTACCGCTGCCGCCACACCACCGCCACGTGATTTCTGTTCTCATCCTGAAGCAAAGTTCTTAACCCGAGGTACTATTTCTGGGTTAGCAGAGTCTGTAACCTGAAGCATCTGTAACCTGAAGCATCTGTAACCTGAGGTATCACTGTACTGATTTGTATCACCTTCTTCCTATCTCGTCATAAACACTTCCCAGTTCTGCACACATTACCCCTCTCATACCATGCACATCCACCAGAGATTTAGCTGCACACTTAATCAATTCTTCACTTTAAAAAGTGTTTGACAGTGGATCCTTTTCCATGGTTGTAAGTGGAATAACTCTGGAATGATAGTAGCAAGAGCCAAGGTCTGATGACAGGTTACGTTGGAGTCACTTTTTACTGAGTCATAGAATCATGGAATTGCAGAGTTGTAAGGGACCAGATCATTTAGTCCAACCCACCACAATGCAGGGATAGTCTCATGTGTATGTGTGAATTACATGTATGGTAGGGAGGGGGTCAAAGAATCCACTGGTTATTTGGCTTGGCTCAATATGCCTTCCTTGGTTAACTCCAGTGAAGATGGTTGCATGTGCTGTTTGATTATACTGCTTTTCTAGGAGCAACAGAATGTATTTCTTTTCCCATTCTGAAGATGTGGCAGAGAGTAGCACTTCAAAGCATTGGGTGCTGGTCCATTCGGGAAAATGGGGAACTGTCCTACCAGCCTCAGCCTGCCCACTGCCAGTCCTCACCAAGAAAGTGTTTTTGCTTTCTTATACTTAAAAATCAGGTGAGCAGGTGGCACTTGCTAACAGTTTTTTCCTCCTCCCTAGTCCACAGGGTTGACCCTGTAGAATTGTAGAAGGACGGGGACAAAACTAGAATTAGCTAACTCTGCCTGCTGTTCTCCCTGCCTTCTGCCCTATGAATCCCAATGGGCACCAGCTGCTTCAGATTTGAATACCACCTGGGGTACAATCCACCAAGAGTGTCTATGGTGCATACCCCATTGAAATGAATTGAAATGCCACAAAAGCACAGCTGTGCTTACATAGCCCTTCCTCTCTTGAGTGGGGCATGCACAAGAGAGGTTTCCAAGCTCATAAGCTGCTAGTACAACATGTGTTCTGTAATAGCTACTGGTATTTATTGGCAGGTGATGACGTGGGGATGTGAAAACATGAAGTAGCTGTCCATAGTGCTGAAAACAATCATACTGATTCCAAACACAGGCTACCTTGCTTATACAACTCCATGTGGAGTCTTTGGTACACATCTATTCATCCCCAAATCATAGTAAGGGTGGCTCCAATTTGGTTTGCTTTATTTATTTATTTGCTGTATGTTGGGGTTGGGTTGGTGCTTGAGTTGGATGTGTTCCCGAAAAGAGAGTTTTGTTGCTGTGTTGGAAGGAATAAAAGGAGGGGGGGCACAGAAGGGACGGGAAAGAAGAGGAGGAAGATGTTGGACTCCCATCAGCACCAGCTGGCCAGGAATGATGGGAGTGGTAGTTCAATAACTTCTGGAGGACCACAAATTCCATACGCCTGGGCTACAATAATAAAGGGTCTGTCATTGTGGACCCCAAATCAGAAGGATAACTAAGTGTTAAGTGCTTATCACACAGTTTAGTCTTACAACCTAAAAGATCAGGGCCATTTACTGCAGCCCTATGAAAAGTTCTGCAGAGGAAGGTGTAAGGTGTTTTTAAAATTAGTATACTTAAAAATAAATTGGGTATGTTTGGCAAATTTATTACATTTACTGCTGGAAAACAACCCCCACCCTCCAGATGACTCCCCAACTACAGAGACAGCTTGGATGCTGATTACTTCTTAACTCCCATGGATCAGAAATCCAGATTATTGTGGACTAAAGAGTGTTCCACTAAAATGTCACTCATTAAGTTATGGAAATTCTAAGAGAGGCTGAGGAATATTAGCATAACACATTAATTACCAGTGACAAGCTACCCAAGAGACACCAGAAATATTTGTGCAATCCATGGGATACTCATTTCATTTGCTGGGCAAAACATTTTCCCTTGATATGATGGGAGGGTCAATAACATGGAGACCTGTCAAGAGTTCTGGGCCATTCCCAAGTGGAACAAGATGGGGGAGTGGTTTTAGTCTTCCTTGAGGTCCAAGTTTCTTTCAGTCCTTTGTGGCTTGGTGCCATCAGGCTGCATTTAACTAGCTGGTTTGGGTTCTTAACTGTGCTGGTCCAGGGGGGAGGTTACCGTGGGGCGAGGTCCAGGACCTGAGTTGAGGGTCGGCAGACAGTCCTCCACGGAACTCTGGGGGAACAGGACTGGATGCTGGCAGAAACAGCTCTTCAAAGACGTTGCTCCCGCAACCTGGGACCGGGCTGACTGGCCTTTATCTTCTCTGAGGCCAGGGGCGGCCCCGGCCCCCAGGAGACCTGCCTCTCCTGGCCTTAAGGTGAGCACTCCTCCTGGGAGAAACCAGTCCCCTTCGCCTCTCTGGCCTGAGCCTCTGCAGTTCAGGAGAGGCTGAAGGGTTACTGGACCCAGGGGGAGACTCACCTGTAGGCACTGAGTCCTCAACCACCTCCGGAGCCAGAGTGGATTCACCTGGTGCCTGCTCCTGAGGATCCGGCACAGGTGCAGGCGCTTCAGAATCAAGGCCCTGCCCCAGCTCAGCCAGCCCTGGAGGCGGGGACTCCTGTGCAGGCTGGGATTCCTCCGGTTCAGCCTCTGAATCGGATTCCCAGGCCATCACACAAACACTCTGATTCAGTTTTGATCTGGACTTCCATGCTCCAGCCTACACCCCGTTTCCTCAAAGGAGCGATTTCTTGGTTGTCACAGGTTGGCTAGCTTACCTTAGGATATGCTTGTACAGTACCGCAATTCTGAACATTCAGGACACATCCACCTTGAAAAGTTATGCAGCAACTTCAGCCTTTACTATCCTGGTATCCTTCTTCATCTAATCAAACTGAACATTTAAGTCAGGGGTGGGGAACATCAGGCCTAGGGGCTAAATGCAGCCTTCCAGACCTCTCCTATCTGGCCCCTAGGACTCTCCCCAAGCCACATCCCTTTTCAGGCAATACTCATCACCAATCCTTCAAAGTGTGTGTGTATGTGTGTGTGTGTGTGTACAAGCATGTGCACACAAACAAACAAACAAACAAACAAACAAACAAACGCATACAGCAAGGAGGGCATATGCTCTGCCCATTTAGAATCAGATATTTGCAATAGACTCAGCCATGACAGTGAACAAGCCTCCATGTACCAGGGCAGTATACCTCTAAAAGTCAGAGGGTGGGGAAAAACTGTATATAATGTTGGCCCACTTACAATAAGAGACGCATCAGAAATCTTGGTTTACTGTTTACATAAATTCAGTTGATTAAATAATTTACTTAATAAAACCCAGTTGATTAAGATTTTTTTAGCTGGGTGACAACCCTAATTCTCTTATCCATCTTTATTAAGCAGCCTGCTCAGAAGATAAGCAGCCACTTTATTAAAACACACACACACACACACACACAGCACAGCACAGCACATCTTGGTCTCTTGAGTGGCTTCTGCATCAAACAGTTGTCACTGTATTTTAAGACCTGACATTACGCAGCAGGCAGTGAAAACTGGATACTCATTAACTTTGCCAAAGAAACAGGAGCAGCCACTATAAAAAGGTAGTGAAACAAATCTAACATTGGGTATGTGTCATTTAGGGAGCTGCAAAGTTTTGATGATTTCTCCTCGCTGTTTGGTCCCCCCCTTCCTCCTCCACCTCCTCCTCTCCCCCTACTTTTGCTTCAGTTTTATTTTTACATCATGGAGATGGGAAGAAGAAGCCACTCTTGAAAGGCCTGTTTCATAAAATTCAATTGATAATCCTCATTCTTTCTTGCGTCTCTGTCACTTAATAGAAAGCACACAGAAGTTGAATATTTGATCTCAATCCATCCTGAGTTTTCCCTTTGATCATCCTCTCAGACTCTCTGCTGTTCTTCCAATGGAGACACTTCTTAAATAAGCAAGTCAGATGAGAGAGAGAGAGAATGAGAGAGAGAGAGAGAAATATATATATATATTTATGAGAAATATATATATATATCATATATATATATATGATAGAGTTAAGGGACTGGGTGTTTGGATCCAGGCCCAAATGAAGACAAGATTTTACAAACCAACAACTGGGGGAGAATTGTTCCCACTTCACAGAAATTCTGAGACCTACAAAGCAGACTTCGCATTAACTGCATTGGAGGAGAGTGTTCTGTGACTGTTTCAAAGGAAGTCTAACAAATTGGCACCTCTCAACTTAGAATTGCGTGTGGGGGAGGGAGAATCCCAGAGTCTGGGGGCAACCAATGTCCTCACACATGTACATAGGAGCAATAGAAGCTGCCCAATATCAAATCAGACCAATGGACCATCTTGCTCAGAACTGTTTACTCAGTGACTGGCAGTAGCTCTCCAAGGTTTCAGATATGAAATCTTTCCAACCCTGCTTGGAGATGCTTCAACCTGGGAGCTTCTGCATATAAGGCAGGTGATCTATCACCAAGCCACATCCCTTCCCCTAGCTATGTCCCTTCTCACAAGGCCCCCGATGAGCACTCAAAGACATACCCTAGATGCAGTGATGCTTTCCCAACTTACTTCTCATTGCCAGAAAGCTTCAAGGCACAAAGGGAGGGGAGCATTACTTTGGCTCCGGAGGCTTCTTCCTTCTGAATACTAGCTCATGGGGAAGAGGGGCATAGCCAGGACATTCCTTGGCTTGCATTTCGAGTAAGGTTGCCGATGTTTTTCAGTGAATCTGGGGACACTTTTCAACTCCCTACTAAATAGATGGATTTTGTCAGGGGACTGATTTGTAAATCTGGGGACTGTCCCTGGGAAATGGGGACTTCTGGTAACCTTACTTTAGAGTGGGCTGGCCACTGAAAGGCTTGGATCACTGAGATCCCCCTCCCCCTTTTCAGCATGACCTGGTCTACTGTTATCAACTGTTTTCAGTGCTTCAGTTGCGCCAATGACATTACAGTGGACCCTCGGGTTATGTTACCTTTGGGTAATGTAACTTTCAGGTTGCGAAAACAGCAAACCCGGAAGTATACATGCGCAGAAGCGCTCTACACACCACATATGTGCGCAGAAGTGTTCTATCATGCCACGCATGTGTGCAAAAGCAGTGCCTGATGTTGCAGACTTTTCAGGGTACGTAAGGACCCCGGGAACGAATTAAGTTTGTATCTGGAGGGTCCACTGTACTGGTTTAACTTTCCTTAACGTCTTCTTCTTAGGTCACCACAGAATGGTTTGAGATATAGTAGAATAAAAGAAGGACTAAATAAGGGCTGTGGAAGCTGTGAGTTTTCATCCCTCATAGTTGAGCCTCTCCTTTGCTACAAGTTTCAGCCAGACACCAATATCTGGTATTTACATGGAACAGTGCCACATACTATGGGTTGCGTTACTGTTGCCTAAACAACATTCACTGTAAACAGCCATTCCTAGAAAAAATAATTCCCCTATCCCTTTCTTGGTGTTATACAGTTTTTTTCTCTCTCCAACAAGCAATGGAGTTTATTATTACCTCCACCGCGGAACCATCAGCGGCAGCTGGCTGCAATGCTAATGTGCCGTGATTCCACAGCTTGGCGTAATGGACATTGCAGCTTGAAAATTAACACTGCATCTGCTTCTCGCTGCAGACGCCGGAGCGAGTGGGCTGTAATTTCATCTCCAATCCCCCAAATAATGTTTGTTGTCATGCTGTAATCTTGGCAATCAGGGTAACAGCTGAACAGATCGTTTCGTCTGAAATATTTGCTAAACACATGAAGACCTTGAAACCACACCTCAGCGTGTGTGCATTGTGAAACAGCGGCATTACAGGCTGTAGCAAATGAGAATGAGATTCCACCATAAACAAGGGGAGGGTTGCTCCCACCAAGTTATTAAAGACAGTAACCCACCCCCATGCTTCTATGCTTCCTACCAGCAGGGAAAAGTTCGGGCCCCTTTGGAGGTTTGATTAGCACAAATGCTGCATCACCGTGAAAGCAATATCCTTTTTCCTGGAAATTAACTAAAATGCATATGTACGAGTATTATTATTTTTTAAACAGAACTTTAATAGCTGCAGGAGTCAATTGGCCAAATCGTGTCCAGATTGATTAACTGGTGAATCCCCTGCTAACCAGCCTATCACTTCCGCTCATCTAGCTGTAAATAGCCTGAACCACAACAAAAATAAATTGGAATTGCAGCTGCTACCCGAGGTGAAATCAAATTGAGGGTGGGGAGGAAAGCGTTTAGTTTATGAAAAAGTATAAGCCACAGAGCCGAAACTCAGTTTCCAATTCTGCCATAGATATACACTATACCCCTTAGCTAATAATTGTTGCCAAAGGTCTCAGACAAATCACTGATCTGGGTGTCATACTTTTGCACACTTGCCAACTTGTGAAGATTCCCAAAAGAGAAATTTAGGCTAACTTGTCTGACATTGATATCTTCACTGGAGGCTGTGCTTTGGGTGCCCCAGCTTTCTAAGGCGTATGTGGAGGCTTCAAGTGACAGGGCCTTTTCTGTGGTGATGCCCCAACTATGAGACACCCTCCCGACATGTATTATTTTATTTTCGAAAATGAGAGTCCTTTATCCTCTTGCTTATTTTGTAAAATGATAAATTGATTTACTTCCATCTTCCCTATGTAACTCTTCTCTCTTTCTCAGGGGTAGTTGGTCGGGCCTCTATAGCACTTAGATCTTCACTCAACACTCATCCACTCCAGTTTTAGAAGGACATTTGTGGTAGAGGGTAAATGAGACTGGTTTCTTCTTTAGTGCTTTCATGAACCTGACTGCTGTTTTGCAGAAGCAATACCCCACCCAAGAGAATTTCATTGGAAGTTTCACTCCTCTTTGAACATTCTCAAATGCAGGGCTTTTTTCCCCCAACTGGAACTCAGTTCTGGCACCTCTCAGGTGGGTACCATTGCCATTATAAGAGAACAAGGGAGGCGTTCATGGTGAGTTCCAGCACCTACATTTTCTAGAAAAACAGCACTTCTCAAATGCAATTTCTTTTCTCATTGATTGATGGAGAATTGTTTGAGTGGGGGATTCAGGATAAATTTTGGGAACAGAACTGTTCTGTACATGTAGATTGGCTCTAAAGAATGTCCAGATGGCAGCTTCCTTTAGTCTGAGCTAAGCAATGAAAAACTCTGTCCTACTGTCACAAAGAAAAATATCGCCCACTGGGTACCATTGCACACACTTGAGATCTAAGTGTAACTAAGCCTGATGAAGAAATTCAATTCAGTTCATATTCAAATGCAAATTGACCTAACTTGTGCTTTTCAAAGCAATATGTGGACCAAATCACACCCATCCTTTAAAAATTGCACTTCTCTGAATTTTGCAATGCAGTTCTCCAGCCAAGAGTTATACACCCCAAAAAAGCATATGGCAGAGTAAAGTGTGCATAGAAACACATGCATCAATGAAAACAACATACAAAATGCATTATATCAGGGGGAATTTGTTTGCAAATATGTGTATATGAGTCAAAACTGCATACAGAAATATTTTTGTTAGGATAAATTTATAGTAAAATGCTGATAAATTTTCCTGAGGAGTTAACAAAAATTACAAACAACCCACAAATTAATAGATTTGTCCATTTCTTCAAGCAACAAAATATTAGGGCAGGGGACCAGCAGAGCCTGACTTACATCACAGGAGACACAAGCAATATTATAAACAAAAACTTGACAGGAGCGTGTGGTATTTCACAAAAAACCCCGAAGAGGGTTAATGCTTTCCTACTAAGTTTTTTTTATTATTATTTGCTGGAACTCCTCTCTCACCAGCAACCCTTTTTTGTCCTTCCATGTAGTTTTGTGTTGGTAAACATACAATTCTGCATAGGGAGCTTGCTGTGTGGGGGACTAATATAAGGAGGAGAATTAAGTACACATACACTGTCACTTCTCCATGTAAACATGCCTGTCAAGAGGGAGAAAGAAAATTCCAGCCCATTAGAGCACTGTGTAGATTTGTCTGCAATGTGTAAGCACTGTAGGCCGATAGAAGAAATGAATCATATCCAGGAGGAGCCAATGTGTATGTGTTTAATCCTCTCTTGAATATTAGAATAAGACTTCACAGTCACAGGACAGCTTCTCCATCACATATGGAATCCACTGTCACAAGGTGCTACCATGGCCAGTAGCTCAAATTACTTTAAGAAGAAGGATTAAGTGGGCTAACAGAGTGCACATTTGTCTATCAGCTGCTGCCAGACACGGAAGCTAAGTGGAATCTTCCAGCTCAGAGACTGTGCACTGGGGAGCAGGAACGGGTGAGGGGGCTGTTGCATTAGGGATTTCAGAAAGGCATCTATCTGGTTGGCCACTGTGTGAAACGTGATGTTGGACTAGACGGACCTTTGATCTGATCTCCAGCATTTTTATGCTGAAGAAAGTTTACAGTTGTTGGTGGGGAAAACTCTAGCTACAACTCTAGTGGGTGCTATAGCAATAATGTTCACGTTTAAAATAAAACAAAAAGCCTGCTTCAATTAGGTATTTTCACCCAACTTGCTAATTAGTCATCAGATGCTGGGTACTGGGGAAACTGAGCAGACTTCAGCTCAAATCAAACAGTCCATAAGTGGTGCATTTTCTAGTGGAAATCAGCTTCAAAGTCTTCCCTTCCACTTAGATTTTAAGCAGCTCTACAAAAGAGCATTGATTTTGGGGGTTAAATTGACTGATTTTATTCATAGCTTGCTCATGTGGCCTGCTCAAAATGACAAATTGTTGAAGATTGCAAGCTGTGGATTGGCTCAGATAAAGCAAAATCCCGTTCTTCTTCCTCTTTGGTTTTGTTGTTCCTTTCTCCTTCTCTCTCTCTCTTACTCTCTTTTTTGTTCTAAATATTTTTGCACTCATAATTTGCTATTATTTGGTCCCTGCCTGGCCAGGAAAGGTATTTTCACAGCATGGGATCTTCTCTTTTCAGGGCAGGCACTGTATTTTCATACCAATTACACCAGAAGCAGAAATCTAAAATTTCTGTGTCTCCTTTGGGCTCCTGCATAGTAAATAGTCGTGTTTTTTCTTTGCACATTGTATGTTTATGCAGATTGCCTATTGACTCCAATTTAGCTGACAGATATAATAAACATATGCATCAAGTGCTAAGTACTCGTGTTAAGGATCAGGTTAGAGTCCTCAGGTGCACTGTGGTGGCAGCTGTTACGAAAAGTACTGTATGAATGCACTTTAAATATATCTCATGCCAGGAATGTTTAAATCTATTATGCAATGTCTCCTTGTCTTGGCTTCCCATGCAATGAAGCACTTGGGCACCAGCTGTGCTGTTAAGTGCCTTTGCCTGTGAACAAAGAATGGCTCCTCTCCCCTTTGCTCTTTCCATCTTACCCCTTGTAGTAGGCAAAATTGCAACAACAGCAAAAGGGGATAGTTAGATTCTGTTCCCAGCCCCACTGCCTCTTCTGTGGGGCTTCAGTAACACATTTCCTTGTGAATCAGGAAATCTATAAATGTCCACTTATTTAGATATGCTGCTGCTCATAGGGTTAGGATATCTTCAGCATGTTACTCTGAAGTTGAAAGAATTCCATTGGCTTCCATTGAAACTACTGGGTGAAGCTCAAAGTGTTGGTTTTTCTGTATGAAGCCCTATAATACAGCTTGGGACCACAGTATCTGAAATGTTGTCTCACCCTCTATATACCCATGTGATCCCTGTGCTCTCCCTATGAGGGCCTCCTGAAGACATCACTTTATCATAAAATAATAGAGCTGTAGAGTTGGAAGGGACCCCAAGGATCATCTCATCCAACCCCCTGCAATGCAGGAATCTCAGTTAAAGCATCCATGACAGATGGCCATCCAACCTCTGTTTAAAAACCTCCAAGGCAGGAGAGTCCGTCACCTCTCATGGGAATCTGTTCCACTGCTAAAAAGCTCTTACTGTCGGAAAGTTTTTTTCTGAATGTTTAGTCTTGTACCTGAAGCCATTGGTTTGAGTCCTACCCTCCAGAGCAGGAGAAAACAAGCTTGCTCCCTCCTCCATGTGACAGCTCTTAAGCTATTTGAAGATGGCTATCATATCTCCTCTTTTCCAGGCTAAACATACTCAGCTCCGCTTAGTTTCCAGACCCTTGATCATCTTGGCTGCCCCCCTCTGCACATGTTCCAGCTTGTAAACATCCTTCTTAAATTGTGTTGCCCAGAAGTATTTTCTGCACAATATAGGAACTGGGTCTTTAGTGTTGTGTCTACTTCTCTTTGGAATACTCTCCCCTCGAATATTAGACAGGCACAGTCTCTTGTCTTTTGAGCACCTACTGAAGACCCTCTGCTTTCAACATGTTTTGTTAAAAATAATGTATGGCTGCTTTAATGTGATTTTTATGGGATCTGTCAGCCACACTCCCTCAGAAAGCGGTGGACTCTCTTCCGTTGAAGGTTTTCAAGCAGAGGTTGGATGGCCACCTGTCACTGTTACTTTAAGTCAGTTGAAGTGGTTGCTGTTGAAGGCAGTTCTGGGAGCGTCGGTGTAGCAATGAAGGAAAATTCCATTTCGTCTGTATTTTTTTAAAAAAGCAAACTGACCTAATTTACACCTTCTGGGCTGATATATGGATTAGAGCATAAATATCCTTCAGATTTCACACTTCCCTGAACTTTGCCATTTGGTTCTCAGGCAAAATAAATTTAGAAATGCATACGTTGTGTTAAAAGTACAGATTTAAAGAAAGTTTTTTTTTAGAATGAAATTTGTATTTTGACATTTGCTGTGGCTCAGTGATTAGAGCACCCTGAGAAATGGGTGGAAGTGACTTATGAACAAACACATGAGAAATTGACACAACTTGGACTTCCGGGTTAGCGCGAACGGCTAATGGCGGATTCCCTCCGAGCTCCGGAGGGAATCGGCTCTGCTGAGGACGGGTCTTGCCGTGCCGGCGACACGGGGACCCTCAGAAACCGCAGGCGCGGAAGCCTGCGGACTTGGTGACTCGGTGGGCACCTTAAGCGCCCTCCCCGACCCACGAAGAGCCTTTTTAAAGGCTGCGGAGAGGGTACGGAGAGTGGCGTGGTGCTGAGAGTAGACCGCTACCTCAGTAGAGCGAAGCCGCAAGCCATGGCCGGAGAGCGCTGACTTTCTTCCCAAAATTTGGACTGGATAACAAAGGACCCGTGAGTAGTGGAATTTGGACTTTAAAAATTTTATCCTGTGAATTCGGCACGATCGGGGGATGTGTTAAAGGGAAGTCCGCACCCCCTCTACTTATAGACGTTTCAAAGCAAGGAACGGAGAATTAAGGCGGAATGAATACTGTTTTGAAGATTTAAAAGTTTCTCACAAATTTGATAGAACAAGATTTTTGTGCTGGAGAGAAAGGGAATTTGGAACTTTGTGTGTATCCCCCCCAAAAAACCCGGGAGTGTCCTATTTGGGTCCCGGAGGAAGAAGTGAAAGGAGTTTGACAGCTGTCAAAGAAGCTGTCAAACGGGCGGACAAAGTAAAGAATTTTGCTATTTAATAACTCTTGGAATTAAAGCTGATACATTTGGACTGAGGCGATTGGAAACAAAGTATTGATAATAACAAAGTAACAGATTATTGGAAAAGGACTACTAAATAACTGAAAGCCCCCTAGGGGGAATTAGTGACATTACAATGGCTGCAGAGGGAAAATTACTGGCGGAGATAGAAAAAATGTTCTTTCTCGTGGGAATCCTGCAGGAGCAGAGTATGGCTCTGAGTAAAGTTTTTATGACCTTGAATCCTGAAACAAACAACTCTGCTGAATGCACAAAGGAGATGTATGATAAAAATTCTGCAGCTGAGCAGGAAGAGATGCCTTTGGAATTGACAGAGAAAAAAGAAGGAGTTCAGACACTACAAGTGGAAAATATCAACCAGGAATCTGCAGCGTTAGAGTATGAGCAAGAAGACCTTTGGATTACAGACCTGCGAAAGATGAGAAAGAAGAAGAGAGAAGCCCCTGGAGTACTTGGAATATTAAAACTAGAAAGAACAAAGCAATATGATTGGGACTTTTCTCTTGAGTATGGAAAACTAGATGGCCTTTCGCAGCAAACACTCTTCAACATTCTGAATGAAAGAAAATATGATCTGACTCTGACTGAACTCCTTCGGGGTCTTAGGACCATCAAAGAGGACTACCAATATAGCTGGCAGAGAGGGACTGACAGAGAATCAGACGCCTCGGACGTGAGGAATCCGGGCTAGAAATATTTTTTGTTTGTTTTCTGGACATTTGTCTAGGAAGGGACAGAAACCGGGGCAGGGGGGGGAGAGAATAGAATTATAAAATGTTATGTTTTGTTTTACTTGGTCAATGTGACCTATAATTAATATAATAAAGGGAAAATTTGTGAAGGGGAAGTTAGATCGACCTTAAAAAAAAGAAATTAATGATTATAAGAGAATTGGATAGTTGAATATAGATAAACAAAAGAATTTAATTTTTAAAAGCAATGTGAATATCTTTAAGAGGTTAGGTAAGAACTTGCTGAATTAATTTTGGAATTGGGATGTAAGAGGAGGGGGTGGGGGGAAGTCAATGAAAGTGGGTAAAGAAACTTAGGGTATGTAATTGTATTTGTGTGTTTGTTTGTCTTTGTCTTTGTGTGTGTGTCTGTTGTTATAAAATGTAAAAACCCAATAAAAATTATTTTTTTAAAAAAAAAGAGAAATTGACACAACTTATGGGAAATTAGCAGAGAGAAGAAATGGACTAATTTCCCCATTCCTAGTCAGGAGCCAAGTAGCTGTTGGGCCTGGTTGCACCAATGGAGATGCTGGAGGAGTTGCTGTCTCATCTTTGACTCTGGAGGAAACACAGAATGAACATGAATAGGATTTACCTGCTCCCTTGGTAAATCATTTATATTATTTTGGCACAGAATGCGCTCGGTCGCAGAACCACTCAGTCACATGACTTCTTCCTATGAACCATTTACCTGCTTGGGATTTAAAACTGAACCCAATGTGAACAGCCACAGATCCATCATACCACTTTGCTGGGGACTGCATGGCCTCTATCATGCCCAAAGAAATCAGGCGTGTTGTCTCTAATTTCAGCGGCTCTGGTGATATTAATTGGTACACATTCCCTATTTTCATTTACCCAGTGGCAGGCCTAAGCGTTGATAATTGATAGATTGGCAGAATGATGGCTTTGATGATTTGCAAATTAAAGCCTTATCCTGCCCAGGCCTGAGAACCTTCCCATAAGATGCAAGGAGTTCTGCTAGCCCATGTTTTACTGTGCAGACTAGAAGTGCTCAGTGCCTTTTAGGATTGGACCTTAGCACGCACAAACACATGCTCTCACTCTCTCATCCCCGTGGCTATGCCAATCTGTTTCTATTAATATGGGTTTAATTGTGTTGGTTTTTCTTTTTTGCATTTCATTTGCAAGTAACAAAAATATAATTACAACCAACAAATTGCTGCCCCTCGGGGAGTTTCGTTGATTTCATCCACCCCCACAGGGTTTGCAATGTGCACTTCAAAAACATGGAAGAACAAAAAAGAAAGAAAGAAAGTAAACAGGCAGTATAAAAAGGGAGGGGAACTGCAGCCTCCACAAACGAGACATAAGAGACTGCTGGAAAATGGCCAGTGTCCATTCTACTATAACAAAGTCTTATCACAGGCAATAGGTGATATGGGGTGGCCAGGTTCACACATAACCACAGACTTTGGTTTAATGTGACACAAGCAGCATGCTGGTGTTTGGAGGAAACCAACTATGAACCTGGGTTTGGATGACCTGACAAGCTGAACTCCTGGTGGTTTTGTCTGTGGTGCAGCAGCAGCAAGTATGAGGGAGGAATGTCATCAGTACTTTTTCAGCAATTCACTGGTTCACATTAAACCATGGTTTGTTTTAAACCAAGGATGGGGAACCTATGGCCTTCCAGATATTGCTGGAGTACAACTCTCATCAACCCTGTCTGGTGGCCAGAGAGTTGGAGTCCAGCAACATCTGGAGGCTACAGGTCTAATTAACCGAGGTTGTAAGAAATTAAAGAATGAAAGCCATATATGTACAGTACTGTGAACTATCCTTAAGCAGTAATGAGATCACTGCTTTAGCAATTCAAACTGGATAACAAGGTCAATAATCAGAACCCAGGTTCAAATCAAACATTTTTTTTTTCAAATTGGCATGTTAAAAATGTAGGCTAAATTACTGCATGTAGAGCCAAGTGTATACAGTGGTATGTCGGGTTACATACGCTTCAGGTTACATACGCTTCAGGTTACATACACTTCAGGTTACAGACTCTGCTAACCCAGAAATAGTACCTCAGGTTAAGAACTTTGCTTCAGGATGAGAACAGAAATCGCATGGCAGTGGTGTGGCAGCAGCAGGAGGCCCCATTAGCTAAAGTGGTGCTTCAGGTTAAGAACAGTTTCAGGTTAAGAATGGACCTCCGGAATGAATTAAGTACTTAACCCAAGGTGGGTTAAGAACGGACCTCCGGAATGAATTAAGTACTTAACCCAAGGAGGGTTAAGAACTTAATTCGTTCTGGAGGTCCGTTCTTAACCTGAAACTGTTCTTAACCTGAGGTACCACTTTAGCTAATGGGGCCTCCCGCTGCTGCCGCGCCGCCAGAGCACAATTTCTGTTCTCGTCATGAAGCAAAGTTCTTAACCCGAGGTACTATTTCTGGGTTAGCAGAGTCTGTAACCTGAAGCGTCTGTAACCCAAGGGACCACTGTATAGAAGTCATCATGCAAGTGTCTACTTCACAATATTCAATCTATGTATCATTTGCAACCCACATGTTTAACATGCTGATCTGGTAAATAAACGAGCACACCTTTAGGTTCCCATTGGGTGGAATCAAAACCTTTGGTTTTCACCCCAAAAGAAGTCACACTAGATGTTTCAGCCAAGAGAAATGTATTCTGTTAAAGGATTATTCCCAATGGTGTTTCTACAGGATCTCATCCCTATTGTGATTACTAGTAGTGCAGGAAGGTTGGGGCAAGTGACCCAGTTACAAATCTGGAAAGGAATGCAAAATGGGTGCCAAATGTCATGCTCTGCATTAAGAGGAACAAAAATAATATCAAATTATTTTATTTTTCTTCCCAGGTTGGACTAATGGATTAGAACATGTTTTTGAAGTGTGGAAGCTGGACATAGTAGCATAGTGCAGCTTTTTGTTGACCTTGAGTCTGCAGCCTAACACAGCAAAGCACAATCAGCAACTGAATACTGCTACTGGGGAAGGGGGCAATCAGAAACAGGGACTCCCCCTAGACTATTGAAAACCAGAAAAACACACGATAACAATTCCAATTTAAAATGGAGCCATAAATTCAGTAATCGGAGCTGTTCTCAATGAGAGGTATCACTGAGGCCTGTGTGAATAAACAAGTTTTCAGAAGATTCCAAAAACTGAACAAGTTGAAGATCACCAGGCTTCCAAGAGATGATGGTTCCATGTACCAAGTGCCTTTTTACTAGTAGTTGCTGCCAGATGTATTTCTTCAAGCTGCAATAAAACCTTATCAGCCACTCTCTAAAGTTGTCAGTCCAGAATCAACTTATCCTCTGGTGGGGCAGTGGGGAGAGTACTTAGAATTGGCAGCCTGTGCTTAGGTATAAACAAGTGTAACCAGTGACCCATCTGTTCTCAAAATGGCCTGAGTGCAACGGTGTGTCCCCCACGTGCAATTCCCAGCAACTGGTATCAGAGACATAGTGCATCTGACAGTGGAGAGATAATGCAGCCACCATGGCTAGTAGCCATTGATAACCTTATCCTCTGTATTATGGCACCAGTGAGAATATTCAGCACAGAGACCCCTAGTCAACAGTGCTGGGCATCCCCAGTACACAAATATTTGAGACTGCATCACTTCCCACAGTTGCAGAGAGCAAAAAGAGAGGCATTAGCAAACACATTAGCTTAGGGACCGCACAACCCATTTAGCACATGGAACTGTAAGTACAGCTACACTCTATTTGCTCCTCTTGTCTTCCCTCTGTAGGAGCTCCCAAGTGAGTGTTTTTATTTTTATATTTTTCAGCCACAGAGTCATGCTGGAAGTAATTAAATACAAGGAGCCTCCCATTGTCATCTTAGCAGCTCTGCTTTGCCAGCCTGGTTTCAGCAGACCATGAAAAGAAAGCGGTTCTCTCTCTCTCTCTCTCTCTCTCTCTCTCTCTCTCTCTCTCTCTCTCTCTATCATACAGATTTCTGGATTTATTTATTTTTCCTCAAAAAAAGCTGAAATAAAAACCTGCTTGGTCCCTTCTTGGCTCTTTACTCCCACATTATCTTCCCAGTTTGCTCTCCCCCCCACCGCCCCCAGCAGTTGGCCTCTGCTTGTTTCTCCAAGCCATGGTTTCGTTTCTCTAGAAAAAGTCCTGAATCTCTGAGGATCCAGATCCACCTCCTCTCCTTCATCTACTGAACTGAGACCGAAAGGCAGCTGTGTGCCGAAGAACCCCTTTGGCTTGCAATAGCTCTCCTGCCATGCCCACTCCTGCAATGTCAACTCAACACGCACACTGTAATTAAAACAGACTTTTGCAAAGATACCTTAAGCCTCCAGGGACAGTAAAATAGGATTCAGAAACTGGCTGTAATCAACCCTTTAAGGGGTGATGCCTTCTCCCTTTCAATTGCCAATCTAGAAATGAAAGAAATGTGCAGCGAAGTGGTGAAGGCTGGCCCATTAGGGTGAAAGAAGCCCCCACCCATCTGGCTTCTTACTTAACAACCAGAGCAGTGGGTGGCATGGCCTGTCAGCTTCCTCCTCCTTAGTCTTGGCCCTTGTAGAACTCAGAAAGGATGAAGAAGGTGGGGACAAAGCTAGAATTCATTGGTGCTGTCTCTTTGGCTCTGGCATCACCCGGACTCCCTGCCTTCCACCCCACCAATCCCAATGGGCACCAGCAACCACTGGCGGTTGTACATATTAAATAATATTAACTATATTGTGAACGTTTTAGTTTATTGCAGGGAAACTTAATTTTAGCGTGTGGCCCATGCATTCTGTGTCAAATTATTAGTGTGGCCCACTTGGTCTGAGAGGCTGGACTAGATAAAAGGCTAAGAAACAGCCTTTATTAGTCAGTTTCACAACATACATCATATCTCAATAGGCATTCATCTAAATCTAAATTTCTACTGAATTAGGACATGTGATGAAATGGTCTAAAATAACAAAAGAGGGCAAATGAGTAACGTTTTTCAGAAAATGGAGCATGTTCTGGAACAATAGGATAATGTGAGGTTTTAAGAACAATTTGAACAAATTTGGTGCTTAGTTATGTCTTAAGCAGAATAGGCGAGACCTATTGCTCTACAATATATGCTGTTCATATATATCTGTTCATATATATGCTGTGCTTAATTTGTTGTAAATGATGTATTTGTGCTAGGAAATAACGATGGTGGTGATGATAATCATAAATATTTCAAAGAAATCTACGTAAGTAAACATTTGCCAAAGGTAAGGGGGCCAAGCCCCAACTGGTATCCTACAATTTGAGCACGGAACCCACTTCCCATTTCAGGGAAGCTGACCAGGGCTGTAAAGTCCTGTCCTGAACTTCCCACTGGAATGGAGCTGGAGGGGAAGTAATGGCATATTGGCTGCCAAATCCATCCTAAAGCACTCCAAGCCATCACCCACCTCCCTTACTTGGCCCACCTGTTCCCTGCTTCTCTCAAGACTCCTGTTGTTTACTTGTAGATTGCAAACCAGCAAATCGTCACTTATGTGTCTCTGGCTCCAGCTTCCTTTGCATAAATATGATTTTTGGGTGGTTGTTTTTTTTAAAAAAAAAAAAAAAAAAAAACACCTACTTAATGTTATATTCATAAAGAATAGGCATGCTGCCGCACTGCTTGTGGGGGTGGGGGGATTAAGCTTGCATGGTTTAGCAAATGATGAGCACCACGTGGCCAGGGAAAGCAGAGCTTTGCCTGACATTTTGTAGCCGATGGAAGTTGTTCTGAGCAGCCAAGATCAGGGCTGGGGTTGGGGAGGGCTATACAATGTTTTTTTTTCCCTTCCCCCAAACAGTCTGTTTGTGGGAGATTGCCACATTGATGCTCTGCTGCCAAAAAAGAAGAAGAAGCACAGACAAATGATCAGAAGGAACCAGAAGAAGAAACAAAGTGAAAGCATTCGCCAATAGTTCCTTGCCATCTGTGTGACTGAGCCAAGCAGAAAGTAGCAGGAGGCTGGTGCTCCAGTCAGTGCCAGCTCATGGGTCACTGAAGTGAATGTGTGTGTGGGCTTTTATGGGGGGGAGGCCTCTATAAATCACATAGCCTAGACTCCATCTCCATAAACTCATTCCCTCCTAGATATCAGAGAGACTTTCCATAATTCTCCATTCTTTGGTAGGCATGTTCTCAGTCATCCCATAAGTGATTTTAAGGTGCACCCACACTGTCAGTATTCTGTGGAAGTGATTGAATCACATACCATAAATTTAGGCGTGTGCAATTAAAGCACTCTGGCACAACAAGGAGTCTTTTTGTGGTTTGGAAAGAGATGGGGGAATGCAATAAAAAGTATGAGCCAATGATCCATGGATAGAAAGACATAAACTCCAAACAAACAGATCAGGATGAAGGCTTCCATGTAACCTTTGTGGAAGCATATTAGGATAGATGTGCAATAAACAGGTCATTTGGAGAAGTCTTTGTTTTGGATCTCTCTCCCCTTTTTTCAGATCTTTTTTCAATGCATGTGGAGGGGAGATAGTACGGCAATGACAACAACGACAATTTCTTACCTACTCTTCGCCCTACAGTGTGTTACAACAATTAAAACACAACATTAACACAACAGCACAATATTATACGATATTAAAAACAGTTTAAAACAACTTTAAAATACGCTTCTCAACAGCCAGATGCCACGAACTGGTTGGACACAGAGGAATGGTGGGAGGAATCAGGTGGGGAAGAAAACTCAGAGCCAGGGGATTGGTGACGGGAGAAGAGGGAGAAGACTGGGAGGAGGTGTTGGAATCTGAAGAGGTAACATGGATTAGTGAGTGGGGGAGTCTGTGGCAGGGAGAAGTCCAGAATCAGCGGCAGAAACTAAAGCAGGAGAGGAGAGAGGCCAAGAGGCAGAGGTGAGTCTGGCTGGTGATAAGGCACAAGTGTCTTCTTGTCCTGCTGCAGCAAGTTCCCCTCCCCCCCCCCCCCCCGTCTCCCAGAACTAGGAGAGGTGTGAAGAGGGCATAGGAGATGTTAGTTTCACACAGGCACAGTCTCAACAAGACTGGATTAACCATTAAGCAAAATAAGCAGGTGCTTAGGGCATCAAGGGAAGTGGGGAACCACAGATATTTTCCATTGTGAGTTTTTTTTCCCATTAATGGTCAAAAATTGCTCAGCTGAGCATTCATTTTCTTAGCTGAAGTATATTAAAAAATCTCAACAGAACAACTATGCAAGAAGACAGGCTGGATGCCTTTACTAAGTTTAGAAGCAGGTATGTTACGTAAGATCACTTTTGAGGATCTGATCAAAGACTTTGCAATTAGAAAATGTAGGAGAAAATTTGTCATATATAAAATGGAAGTATACAAAAATAAACATTTTCCATCTTACTGTAGGATTTGTTTCATTTCAAAAAATAAAATTTTGTTTTATTTTATGGTTTATTATTATTATTGTGTGAGTGTGTGTGGTGTTTAGGGCCTCTAAAGGTCTTAATCCAGTCCTGAGTTTCAGATTACTTGGGGGAAACCCTGGAGAGGAGGGGATTTAGGCAGTTGTGGGGATGCAGAGACCTTCAGTCTCAGCAACCGCTTCATGGGGGCAAGATCTGCTGGAGATGAGTTGCTGTGCTCATTAGGCCTGACACTCGTATGCAGATCCTGTTTTTGCTAATAAAGAGTTAATTCCATTTTGCTAAGTGTATTTTACTGTTGGCTTGCTCCAGGGTGATTTCCATAACAGTATCAACTATCTGTTATACACCTGGAATGGCAGGGGAGACATAAGCTATGTGTACATAGATCTTCTCAGGCTCCATGCACTTTTTCTGATCTCCATTGCTGGGCCTTTAACCACAAGGTTACATCCCCCCCCCCAAAAAAAAAAACACACCCTGATTTTCCTCTCTTAGATGCCATTTTCATAAAACTCTTTATCAAAAGATTCCTCTACTCTATATCCACCACCTTTTCCCTCCCTTCTTCCAACCCATCACGGGGTGTAAAATTAATCCTCTCAGGCACAATAGCATGTCAGGTTCATCCCCATTTCATACACACTCTCTTGCCCACCCCGCCAACTGTTTTCTTACTTAATGGAGAATTTTGCTTCATTAAAATTAAGCCTCATTTCATACTCATCTCCTCTCTCTCTCTCTCTCTCTCTCTCTCTCTCTCTCTCTCTCTCTCCCTCCTCTTAGAATTGAATGTGATCTCCATCATCCCTAGGCTTCTTTAAATTAAAAAAGGGAAGGAAAAAAAGTTCCTCTCCCTTGCTGCTTTTATAATCAAGTCTGTATCTCGCCATGAAAAAATAAGATAAAAATCTGCTTTCTCTCTTACCTTTCTTTGCTACCTAGCTAGACTTAAGTCACTCTGCTCAAAGCAAAAGCGCTCTGGTGACCCTGCCTCATTTATTGTCCTCTTCTTAATCGAAGGAGTATTTCATTCCAAATAAAGAAAGACCTTTTCCTGCCACTAATTTCCTCAGAACCTTTTTTTTTTTTTTTTGCACATCCAGCTCAACAGGCCCTTTCTTCTTCCACTTATCAGAGTTGGGTTAGTGGGGAGGGGGAGGGGGAGGGGATCCATTTACAGGGGACTTTAGGGGAGCTGCTAAGGAACTTGAGGCTGTGAGCAAGACTTCATTATTCACAATGGAAGAAAAAGGCAGAGGGAATCATTAAGTGGGCTATTCCTTCAGTGATGCCAATAGTTCAATGGCAGCAGCAAATACTCAACGAAGCATCAAATAAAATTCTCTAGCCCAGACTTTTTCAATCTCAAATCCCAGATGCTGCTGGACTCCAAGTCCCACCAGCCCCAGCCACCATGGCCAATGACCATTAATGAAGGAAACTGTCCATCAGTCATCCAACAACATCTGGGGAACCAAGTCTGGGAAAGGCTGCCAATTATATGCATTGGGCCCAGGCTACCTTAAGGATTGCATCTGGCTAATGAACCTATCCAGGTGCTAAGATCTTTGGGTGGCCACCTTCTGTTGGTCCAATCAACATCATGCATATGGTTGATGGTGGCATGATAGAGATACTTTTTCTGTGGCTGCTCCCATACTGTGGAATTCCCTTCCAAGAGAGATTAGTCTGGTTCCCGCCTTGTTATCCTTTCTCCAGCAAGCTAAGACCTTCCTGTCCAGACAGGCCTTTGAAAACAAAGGTGCAGACAACGTTGATCTCTGGGCTGCTGTCATGGCAAACCACATTTTAATTGCAGGTTCTAAATGTGTTCTGATACATTTATAAACATTGTAAGCCATCTTGATTCCCAGCTTGGGAGAAAGGCCAGATATAAATATTAAATAATAACAATAGCAATCCAAAGGCCAGCTTCATTGGTAATGAGCTGGTGACCCAACATGATTACCCGAGGAGAATGAGAAGACACTGCAGGGCTTCAAGAGGTTGGGCCTCTCTAAGTATGACTAGCATTGAATGCAACCTCCTGCTCTACAGCATTCTATCCTAGCTTCCAAACCAGTCACAAAGGCAGCCTCACACTGAGTGTGCTACAGTAATTACCACAATGGAGAATCTACCCTGCCCTACAAGTAGACACCTCTCTTGTATCAACCAAAGGTGTTGATGAGCATTCCTGCAGTAGAGGCCACCTGGGCTTCAAGTGACAACAGTGGATCTAGGAATGCTCCCAGACAGTGTACTTGCTCCATCAGAGGAAACATAAAAGGAATGATTTTTCTCCTTCCCTTGACTCCTGTTGTTTTTAATTGCTGTATTTTGAAATAATACACGATGTCTGCTTCTTCTTTGTAAGCTGCCTAGAGAATTTTATTGACGATGGGTGGCTCTTCTTATTATTTGTTAAATTGATATTATCTAGCAATGCATATGCCTTCATGTTTCCTTGTCTGGCCCATTCAGTGAAATCAGCTTATTTTTAATCTTCTGTAAAGAGGCTTCTTCAAGGGTTAACAAACTTTGGTTGTATTGGCTGAAGTCAGATTAAAGACAAAAGTTACAATTCCTACAGCTTCTGCATTTCCTTCACAGCTCAAAAAAAGAAGAAGAATCAAGCATTGAGCTTTTACTCTCTCCCCCCCACACCACCCTCCCCCAAAACACCCCAAAGCACAGCTGGGAGCTGTGAATGACCCAGAACTGGGTTTGATCTGTATTCCATCCCACCCTAGCACTTAGCCTGCCTTGTGGATTCTGCAGGTGCAAAAGATAGCTATCTCACAGCAGGGTTCACCTAGTCTGAGGCTGCTGATTTCACTGGGCTTTTATCTCTCCCTCTCTCACCCCCTCGCACCTCTGTCATCACTCACTCCTCTTTCAGCTACCTGGGGATTCTCTCCACCTGAGGGGTACTTAACATTCTGCAGTACTCAAGGCCAGGCCGCTTGTTAGCTCAAATGCATCTGGATCTAGAGCGCAAGACAAATTGCTACTTCATTATGGGAGCTGAGTCTCTAATCCATTTCATTTATTCTCTCCCTTGCCCCCACCCAACTCTGCTTGCAAAAACAGAATATGTGCAGGCAGGAGACGGGCCTCAAAGGGGACACCTTAAAGATTCATTTATCCAACGAAAAACAACCCAAACCTACAATGCTAAGCAAGCCTTTGATACGATGGCAATTGTCCTTCATGTTCCTTTGCCACCTCCCACATGTGTGAATTCACAGTACCTCGGCATTAAAACTGAGCACATAAGAATCATCTTTAGGGATGGAGGCACCTGTCAATTTCACTTTCTCTCACTTTCTCTCTTTTTTTTCTTCCATTCCGTTCCTATTGTTGCCCATCTAATTTAATAATCTAGATTATTATTTTTGGTGTGGGGAGCAGTGTTTTCTCAGCCCTGAAAGCTAATTGGTTGGAGATACTGGGATTAGAACCTTGGACCTCCTAAACACATCAAGTTTTCAAAAAAGAGATGGAAACAGTGTTTAAAACTTATTTTGGCGGATTGGAAGTCAGTGTTAGCTGGAAACTGGGGCAAGTCATTTTGTCACGGTCTCAGATGTTTGAAATGTCTCAGATGTTTCAACCGAGTTCCAAATTTGCTCCAAGGTAAAAAATAAATAAATAAAATACTGTGCTAAACCACACATTTTGTGTAGTTTTGTGATTGCATGAGTTTGTTTGCTTTTCAAATGCCCTTGGGGAAAACAATAACAGAATTACACATAATGTGTAGTTTGGGCTGCAACAGAATATTTGAATTATGTGGCTGGTGAGAAACACAGTTTGCTTGTTGTTCGGACACCAGCAGTTAAGCTGCTATCTTAACAGCAACAAAAGCCTGCCTGCTTGTGACCTGGAAGAGTTTGTTTTCTCCCACTGAATGCAACTGTCTAGATGACAGTCTGCAAATGCTGCAATTTCACAGGTCTTCGAGCACTTAATTTGTCTCAGAGGTGATACTTAAACACCAAGATTGGCATATCACCAGTGACAGGCTGTCTCTGTCTGAAAGAGTGTCTCTGTGCCAACCACCCAGGGCACCGGCAGCTATGCCAGCTGGCCTGTGCCCCCAGCAAGGAAGGGGGGGGGGAGGTGAAAAGTTCATGTTTATTAGCTGTGCCTACCACCAGCCATGCTAATGTGACAAAGTGGTTCCCTTCATCAAGGACGGCACATTAAACTTTTAAAAAAATTGGATGCTGGGAGGCTGTAATGTTCCTTCCTACAGCGTATGGAGAGGCGATTGCATAAAAAGTGTTCTCATTAGTATAGATCCAACAGTTACTGTAGCCCAGTAAGCTTTTCCCGAGAGTGCTTGCCAAAACATTTAGCATCTAGTTGGGTTCTTCGGTGCAAGCCTAAATGCTAGTTAGTTGATTAATTTTCTGTTTTAGTTGATTAAATTTGCATATATGTTAAAGCCATTTGCTTGAAGCAGGAAGTAAGTTTCCATTTTGCTTTTTCAGAGATGATACATGAATGTGCCATAGAAGCAACCATTTAAGGAGGAATTTCTTTCAGTAAGGTGGAAGTGGAAAACCTTTGGCCCTCCAGGTGCTGCTGAACTAAAGTGTGGATGAGCCCTAAGAGTTGCCTAAGAGAGAGCTTCCACCAGTCAGAAGTGGCACTAAATGAGCCAATGGCCTGAACTTTGTACAAGGCAGCCTTATACATTCAGAGCTCCCAATGCTTGTTCTGTAAACCAGCTTAATTTTCCCAGAGGTATTTCACATGCATATCATTATCGAGATTCCACTTTGGTCACCAGCAATGACAGTCCAGAAAGAAAGAAAGAAAGAAAGAAAGAAAGAAAGAAAGAAAGAAAGAAAGAAAGAGGGAGGAAGGGAAGAACCAAAGCTCAGTAGCAGATTACATGCTTTGTATGCAAGAGCACAATCCCTGGATAACTATATAGACGTCTCCCCATTTATTCAGGGGTTACACTCTGGGGCCCTACACACATAAGTGAAATCATGTAAATTAGGGACCAATCTCTACAAAGCCTCTAAATGCCTATTTCCCCCTGCTTTCCAGTTCTCTCTCCTGCTCTCTCTCAACTCAACTCTCTCCAACCAGAGTTGAAGCTCTGGGGCTGACTGGAGGATGCACAGAAAAGTGATGGCTGCTGCTGCGCTACCACACATGTCAACTGCTAGGTGGAGAAGCTGCTCAGCCTAAACAAACCCCTGCTGTGCCTCTAGTCTCTTTGGAGCTTCCTCCACCCTCAATGATGTCCTCTTCGGACTCTGGGAAAGGTCTTCTCACAAACCACAAGAACGCTCCAACTTTCTCCTGCCATTTCCTGGTATGATTCTATTTATTTTCTGGTGCCCCACATATACATGGTCATTCACAAGTAGAACACACATAAATGGGGGAAATGCCTGTAGTTCAGATCGACCCACCCACTCAAAGTCTACAGTTCAAAGGACCAGGTAGTGGGTGATTGGTGAGAGACCCTGCAGAGCCACCAAGAGGTCAGCATGGACAATAACTGGACAGATGGACAAATGGTCTGAGCTAGCAGGAGGCAGCTTCCTGTGTTCCTTTGCAGGCTATGTCTTTGGGCATCATTTCTTCGGGCACATTCTCAGTTCACAGGGAGTGACTAAGAAGCCCAACAGGCTTGGCCAGTGAACTGTGTAATGCAGCATGTCCCAAGATACTGTACAATACACAAGTATCCCTTGGAATGTGCCCTGGGGTTCTCTGGAAGAAAACACGTGGAATAATGTAGTTCCCTACAGGTTGAAAGTCAGAAAGGTCCTCATGATCCAGTCTGAGTCAAAGCAACTGCCTCCTGCTCACTGGAGCTTACCACAGGACCCAGCACACATGGCTGCGCACAGGCCAGCGGCTGCAGATAAAGAAAGGCGATCTCTCGTTTTAATTAACTGAGCTTTCATTTAAGAACAAACAAAGGCCATGTTTGTGTGCTGACAGCTGGCCTCCCTTCTGGGTCAGATAAGGCAGCAAGTCATTGCCTCAAAGCTGCAAGACAGGCCAGGAGACAATCCAAGAAGCAGGGATGTGGGGAAAGGCAGGCTCAGCTTAGGCGTCAGCTGTCATGGCTTGTTTTTCTGTGCAGCATTAAAGAGCAGCAACAGAACTAGTTCCCCAGTCGTACTGCAGGGCTGAGAGATCAATGGGGAGAGATGCTTTTGGCTAGGATTTTTCTGTGGCAAATATCAGTGTTCAAAGCAAGCAGTTACAGATAGGTAGCCGTGTTGGTCTGCCATAGTCAAAACAAAACAAATTCCTTCCAGTAGCACCTTAAAGACCAACTAAGTCAGTTCTTGGTATGAGCTTTTGTGTGCATGCACACTTCTTCAGATACACACTTCTTCAGATGTATCTGAAGAAGTGTGCATGCACACAAAAGCTCATACCAAGAACTGACTTAGTTGGTCTTTAAGGTGCTACTGGAAGGAATTTGTTTTGTCAAAGCAAGCAGGTCAGCAATGCCTCAGGGGTCCAGAGAGAAGAAAGAAGAGAGAGAAGCCTCTTACACAAGCATCTTAACTTACATCATGTTGCACTTCAAGCCATCGCCTTTTCCCAGTTCCACAAGATTAGGTTGTCTCAAACAAGGGGTGCTTGCTTGCTTGCTTTGCAGAAGCTCTCAGTGCATACCCTCCTTCCACTATAAAGAAGCAGATCTATTTTCTCTTGGCTCAACAGTCAGGCCAGGGAAACTGAAGCCTGAAGGCCATTCTTGGCCCATCAGAGGATCCACACCTACCCACCCATCAGCGTATGTCAATCATGGTGCTATCTGATGGGAGCAAGGGCAGGATTAAATCCTGTGTTGGCTGTGCATGTCTGTTCCCAGCAGAGAACAGTTATGCACAGCCAAACTGAGCAGGAGCTAAATCCCACTTGGTTGGGCAGGAATCCAGAAGGGGTATGCATCAGAATCAATTGCTAAAGGGGAGGGGTTTTACCACTGTTTAATATAAGGTTTCCATGAAAACCCACCTAAATCAATGGGCTGGCAGGAACCTTCACTTTTAACAGGCAGTTCTGATTCACAGTCTCCCTGAATCAGAAAGTAGTTTGTCCCATAATCTCTTGTTAGAATGAAGGGAGTCTCTTACCATCTTTTTAGCAGGGGATTCCATGCAAGAATCAACAGGGTGCATTGGCCATTCACCGATAAGCCATTGGATCAAGAGTATTCAATGCAGTTTCCTCCGTATGTTGATGGACAACAGCTCCCACCATCCTTTATCCAAGTAGCATGATCCTTGTTCATGGTGGCTGGAGCTGATGTGAGTTTGGAGCCCATCAACATCTAGAGGGCATATGAAGGGCACTGTGCTAGCTACCCCTGCACTAGTTGACATCCATTTGTCTTGAGTGACAATGGAGTGCACCTCCAGGAATGAAGTAAAACCACTGCAATAGCAGCACCTAAGTGGCCTCTGTGGGGTGCAAGCCTGGGTAGTGTGTATGGAGCTCCTAGATGGCTTTTTGAAACTCTAAACATTAGGGTTAGGAAGAAATCTGCTCAGCTTGCATTTTAATCTGAGTCTACCTAATTTGCACTTTCTCTCACAGTTAGCAAACTGAAATGCAGCTATCAGAATTTTCTGATGCATTTCTTCATCTAAAAATGTCTTTAAAATGCATTTATTAGTGGAAACATGCATATAAACATGCATATATTGGTGAAAATAACATAGAAAATATATTAGGGGAAGTTGTTTGAATAATTTGTACTATAGAATGAGAGTTACACATAAAAATGTGTGCCAATTTTTATGAGGATTTTTTTTAAAAAAAAAAAGTTTGCAAACTGATGCACAAGTTTGGTGAACTGAATTTAAGACTGAAAAATATGAGGGAAACTAAAATTGACAGCTTTCTGCTAGATAATGGGGCTATACAATGAGGGGAAACTATTTCTGTGGGCTTCTCAGAGGCATTTGGGTAACCACTGTTTGAATGAGAATGCTGGAAGAGAGGAGGCCCTCTCTCCTGTACAAAACGAAAAGCTAAAATGTATTCCTTCATAAAATTATGTATACCAGCTCTCACTTTATTTGCCCGTTACAGCCAGAAGAAAGTCTATAATAATACTTAGCATTTATATAGTGTATTTTGAGAGTCCAAAGTGCTTTACATACATTATCCCAGTAATCCTTACAGCAGCTCTGTGAAGGAGCCCAACTTCTGTGATCCCCACATTGTGGATGGTGTCAAGGTTCAGTATGAATGGACTCTGGCTAAAGGCCAACACCCAATACCAGATTAAACCCCCTAGGCAGTCAAATCTCTCCCTCCCCCCCCCCACCTCACAAATTATTTCCTAATGCTTGCAAATTTACTACTATGATCTGGAGTCGACAGAAACTCACAACACACTAAAAAAGAGAAAGCTTTGCATCTGGAGGCATGTGCCCTAGTGGGAAAACATTGAAGTCAGAAAGCTTGATTGTAATTTTCTTTCAGGATCAAGTCATGGGTCCCCTAAAAGGTGTGGCTACTCTGCCTATTTGGTAATCTGGCACTGCCAACACCCCACAAGGGCTCCCTGAACCAAGTGGCGTAGTGTGGGTTGTAAGCACCCGGGGCAAGGCAAGTAATTTGTGCCCCCTAACCCGTGGATTTGCGCCCCCTAACCCTACCCCTAACCCTAACCCCCAGATGTTGTGCCCGGTGCGGCCGGCCCCCCTGCACCCCCCACGCTACGCCACTGCCTGAACCTACTCCTCCTCTTCAATGTGCAACCTGCTTCCTCACCTGCTTCCTGCTTTGCCCCAGAAGCGAGGAGCAACAAAGAACTGCAGTGATGAGGCGGATGGAGAGTAGCGGCCAGTGCCTATTTCCTCATTGGCTCCATCTGCCAAGCAAGTGGGTGGCAGCAATGATGGGGGAAAGGAGCAGCAAGAACAATAAGAACAGCATAACTTCCCACTGGTGTTCAAGATCAATGGCAGAGCTATGGCAAGCAAAGGGCGAGTACTTTGGCAGAAAGAGGCAACTAACAAAAGCCAGCACAATGCTTCCCCCTAAATGTCATATTCATTTGACTCTGGCAAGTCATTTTCATGCTACACAACAGCTTGATAGAAGCTGCCTATTCTGCATGCTGCAAAATTGAATGTGATTGACTTCAGTAGCAGAGAAAAACACATCCAGCTCATTCAGAGCCTTCGACTGTGGAGAGATTGATCATGCCGATGAGAAGTGACTCGCTCACTTACTTACAGGGTCATGTATTCCTACACACACACACACACAGAGAGAGAGATAGAGATAGAGATAGAGAGAGAGAGAGAGAGAGAGAGAGAGAGAGAGAGAGAGAGAGAGAGAGAGATTCTCAGCAAAGACACACAAATAAGGCCCAAAGCAACATATGTTTTATCTAAGCTGGAGACTTTCAGAGTGTGTCATTTGCTGGTATAAGGCTCATCTGTAGTCATCATCTCCCAGTCCCTGCAGAATTACTGGCTTACAGTTCTTGAAGGAGCAAACAATATCCTACAATGTCCTTGTGGGCATAGTGTTGTTAGCAGGGGCGGGGGGTCAGATACCTTGAATATATCTTAATGGTATAACAGAATTTAGGAAGCTGCTCTATTAACTAAAATTGCACATTGCAAACCTCTGAAACTTTTTTTTTTTTAAAAAAAATGGCCTTCCTATATAGTTTTTGGAATGTGCAGGTTCAAGACATTATCAAATCACATTCTCTCATTCTCTATTTTCATTAACAGATGCTGTCTTCTTTTCAAGGTTAAATAAAGTTTTAGCCAATGACAGTCCTACTCGGAGTAAGGCAATTTACATGAATGGGCATGATCACCTAATCAATTTCAATGGGAGCTAGCACGGGGCATAGTCCAGCATTTGTCGACTATTTTAACAGTTTTGTTATATCTCTTATTTACTGGATCAATATATATGTAAGTCTCTAATTGTATATAGATATATACACACAACTTCTGCATTGCAGTTACCTATTTTCAGTTTTCTAAATGTAAAAATAGAAGCAAATTTGGGGAGTTGCAGAGGAGCAATGGGGGAGGGTATAGCCTATTCCCTCCTCACACAGCTTCCACTCTAAATTTCTTTCCCCACAGGCTACTTCCCCCACCACAAGACACCAAATTTAGACACCCTTTCATACATGTGTCTGGTACCCTTAGGAGAAGGGAAAGTGGCATGAGGCAGGAAGCAATTTACAGTGGGGAAAGAACAGGTGGAAACATGTTAGGCACCCTTTCTCTGTAGTTTCTCAGCTCAAGATTGCAGTTTTAAGGGAAGGGGAAATGATCACCATAACACTGCATATGCATATATTTGGGTGAAATGCTTAGCTGACTCAAAATCCACACCCACTCACTGTCAGACATGGACTCACCCAAGTTCACTACGAGGCTATATATGGCTCTCTGGACCCTGGTTGTTCTAGAGGTCACTGTTCTGCCCTCTGCATTGGCTTTTCTGAATGTTCAAAGAAGACCAAAAGTGGTTTGAGATATTTGCTCCCATTGCCAGCTCCTCATACCATATTGCTCCACAGTGGAGGTGGAATGTGTAGGCTTCCAAAAGTTGCTGGATACAATCCTCACCATCCCTGACCATTGACCATGGAGCTGATGGGAATTGGAGTCCAACAACATCTGGAGTGCTATAGGTTCCCCATCCCTGCTCTATACTGTCCAAAGGAACTGTGTCCTTAACACAGCACAGAAAGGGGGGTCAGGCAGATTTTGGATTGCCTTTCCCTACCTCCCCTTCCACCACCACATTTTCTTTTCCCTTTTTATCTAGTCCCAGCACTTGTCACTTTGCCATTTAAACATGTCACACCAAAGCTCTCTCTCATTAGGTGAAAATTGGATTTTGTTAATGAAGGAAAAGGAAATCAATTAACCTTATCAGTGTACGGGGGACTTATTTGAAACAGCAAGGATAGAAATTCTCTCGCCTCTCCTTTGCTGATAGGTGAGTTTTATGCACACATGCGCACTCACGTGCACGCAAACACACAGCAGGTGCAGGTGTCATGTAGGGTGTTAGAGCACTACAGGGAGACTTGGAAAAAAACAACAGAACTCCGGGAATTTCCCTGCGAAGTATATACTGCGTATATGCGTGCCACCACAAAATAATTAAATAATTTGATTCATACCCAGAAATGGCAGGAGAGAGCTGGAGAGAGCTTGTGACTCATGAGCAGACCCTATTCAGAGCCCAAATAGGACGTCAATGAGGACAGAGGAAACCCCAAAGAGACTGGAGGTGCTGTACTTTGTTTACATAACTCAGTCTCCCCACTGAACAGCGGATGTGTGGGGTAGCACAGTAGCAGCAGCCACTATCCCTGCATGTCCTCCACCCTCCTGTTGGCTCCAGAGCTTCAATTCTAGTTGTATATATTTTGGAATACAGAATTTTTGGTATGGATTGAAGAGAGAGAGGCAGAGAGGGCATTTAAAGGGTGTTTAGAGGGTGTTCCCCACTTTATGCGATTCCACTTACTGTTTGTGCACAGGGGTCTGGAATGTAACCCCCACGTAATTAGGGAGGAACCTGTATACAGTTTCCCAAAGCAACCATCACTGAAAATAGAGGCAAGCAGCTGAAGAGTCTTCTCCCCAAAGAAACTTTGCACAAAGAATTAAAATGGCTTGTAACAAAAAAAGGCAACCCTTTTAAAGGTTTTAAAAAGTACAGTACAGTGTGTATTCTTCTTTTACTTCTTCACTCTGTCTTCCCCCTCCTTTTCCATATGCTTCATCATTGCAAAAGACAACTTGGAAATTTATCTGGCTTTATAAATAGCTCCATGTAATTCAAATGCACTTTATTTTAAGAGAGAAAGGGATCTCACACAACTGCACTACTGATGACTGTTCAGATAAGTCCTTGGGGCTCCGTTGTCTTATCCCACCCACACTGTGTGGCCGACTGTGATGATCCCTCATCCAGAGAAAGAGGTACACCAAGGGATACAGGCACATTGACAGCTCTCCAACGCTATCAGGCCAATGGGCAAAGCATGCTTATGGGGAGATGGGCACTATATGTTCAGTTGCAACTAGGTATGCCATTTTCCATGCATCTGTTTAACTTCCTCCCTAGGTGTTCTATTCATAGTGGCATGATGAAAGAAGTAAAAGTGTTGCCTTTGGAGAAGGAAGGTGTGGACATTTAAATTCCAACACTGCTATACATTCATTAGCTAGACAGAGATATAGGCTTCAGATATATAAAAAAAGCCCACAGCTACCATACCCTCCAACATTTCTCTGATGAAAATTGGGACAATTAGAGGGTCTGAGCTACACACAGGGTGAGGAATCAGGAACTATTTACACACCTATTCCATTTTAACGCTCATGGTTTTCCCCCCAAGAATACCAGGTCCTCTTTGAACCTACTAAAATAAGGGAGGGAACAAGGCAGGTACTGGTTCCTGTCTTCAAAGCCGATATATTTGTGGAAGCACAGCAAGAGCGTTGCACTGCCTCTCCAGCTCTTCGATCTGACCCTCTTCCTGAACCTGCCTTACACAGCCTCTCACTCCAGGTATTGAACAGTTGCTTAGGTTTCACAGCAAGACACCAGCAGCAGGCCAGGGGAGATCCCTGGAGGATGCCCGAACCAAGAGGTGACTGCTGAAACCTTTCAATTATTTACATCTTTTTTCTTTTTTGCAGTGCCTTCTTCTCCAGCCTCTGTTCCCCTGGCTCATTCTCCCCCCACTCTACCCCACCTCTGGTTGCACTAAATAAGACATTTATGGATTGTGCATGGATTGCCTGCTTGACACATTCAGTGAAGTAGCCCAAAATGTACCCGGAGACTGTCAAATCACAAGTGGTGTTCTCTCTCTTTCTCTGTTTCTTTTCCTGGGCAAGACTTCCCGGCAATTTTGACAGCAAGGTCTGAAAACCTTGAATAGTTTGCTGCAAACGTTTTGGCAGCAGGATTTTCAGCTGCCACTCTAAGGGGTGGGAGTGGGGGCAGGAGATGGTCTATACTCTCCCATATTTCACACATGAAACATTGGCACATTCTTGAGGAATTGTAACACCCAGAGTCTCACATCACTGTTCCCTCTGCCTAAGTTCCCTCCCTGCCTCTCTCGTTGCTGTATTGCTGAATGATGTTCACTCACTCTACAATGCCCCACCCTCCACTGGCTTCAGAAGAAGGATGTTTAGTACACTAAATAAAATGTTTTACGCCCTTCCTCCAAACTTAGGGGGTTTAATGATCAGTTCCACAATGGATCTGATTGTCCTTACAGAATAAATGCAACTCGGGCACATTCAACAATGCTTATTACCTAGGCAAGGCTGGTATGTTGCCTGCTGAATCTTGATTACTCATTCAGGATGCACGCAGGTGCTGGTAACATAACAGGGCTATATACAGCTCCCAGGTAGGACTCTAAGTGCAGGCCTGGAGCAGGGTCTTTCTCCTTAGGGACCAGAGATAGCCTTTTCTGAACACTGAGAAGTTTCTGTCAGTATAGATAGTATTGAGCTGGAGGGACTCAATGGTCTGACTCAGTATAAGGCAGCTCCTTTGTCTAATGGAAGTGCCATAGCTCATGGGTAAAGCTCTAGGTACAGCTATAGGGTGTCAGGATCCTCCTCAATAGTCTCAGTGTTCATAGAATTGTAGAGTTACAATGGACGCTCAGTGGCCATCTAGTCCAACCCCATCCAACAGAGAATCACAACTAAAGTAGCCATGACAGATGGCTATCCAACCAACCTCTGCTTTAAAAATCTCAAATGGAGGTTTAAAAACCTCCACCAGCAGCTGTCAAACAGCTCTGTCTGAAAGTTCTTCCTAATGTTTAGTCAGAATCTCCTCCTTGCAACTTGAAGCCATTGGTCCAGGTCTTACCATCTGGAGCACGAGGGGGAAAAACTTGCTCCATCTTCCCACTGACAGCCCTTTAGATATCTGAAGATGGCTACCATGTCCCCTCTCCACCTCCTCTATTCCAGGGTAAACATACCTAACTTACCAAACAGTTCCTCGCAAGTCTTAGTTTACAGAGAAACCAAGATAGTTTTGGCCTTGTAAATCTCAGTAGAGATGTCTGGTCATTGACTCTGGCTCCCCCTACTGTTTGGCTCCCTGACACCAGCCCTACCACTCCCAGTGACCACCAGCCACTACTGAACTACTGTTAAAAGCAGAGCTGAAGGTACAAAATAACAGGGACTCTGCCTAGTAAATTGGACTTCCCACTTCCAAACCCAATGTTGCTCATGGCACCTCAGTGGCTCCCCAGTATGCGGGTGGCTTCCACCTCCCATGATAAAAGTGGCTCATTATTCAGGGTGTCTCTTTGCCTCTTTTCTTCATTACTTCCCTGGCTTTATCTACATTTGAGTAATACACAGCAAATAAATTATTCATTGTGTTTGTCAATCAGCGGATAGATTATTCACAGATTATATCCCACTCGTTCCACCTCTCCTGCCCATTATCTGACTGCAAAAAGGCTGAGGGAACAGCTTTTCTTAATCAGAAAAAAAGAGACAGAGAGAAAGAGGCAAGGATTAAATGGAACGCAAGGTCATGGGAGGCAGGGAAGAGGCTAACCACCAGGAGCAGAGTACGCTTTCCACCCACAGACGGACATGCGCTTCGACAATGCCAGCCGTGTCGGCAGGAAAGTCTCCCCCACACAGACTGTCAAAATGCCTCACTCCTGACAAGTGATCACTTACAATGCAAGAGTTTCCATCACTGCACATGCATACAAGGCTGCAGGAAACTTTTTTTTTTAATGTAGTGTTCCCCTGCTTTCAGCAGCAGCTCAGAAATGAGACATAGGATATGGGGATGAAGTCTAGCTTGGATGGCTATAATGGGGGTGGGAAAAATGTTGGAAGAAGAAATGGCTATCAGTGACTATTTGAAATGTGACCTGAATGCCCCCCCCCCCAACTAAACATGAGGAAGAGCTGTTCAACAATGCAATGGATTCCCACAGAAGGTGGTGGACTCTCCTTCATTGGAGGCTTTTAAATGGAGGTTGGATGGCCATCTCTCATGGATCTTTAGCTGAGATTCCTGCATTGCAGAGGGTTGGAATAGATGACCCCTGGGGTCCCTTCTAACCCTACAATTCTATCTAACTATCTATCTATCAACTATCTATCTATCTATCTATCTATCTATCTATCTATCTATCTATCTATATCTATCATCTATCTATATCTATCATCTATCTATATCTATCTATATCTATCTATCATCTATCTATCTATCTATCTATCTATCTATCTATCTATCTATCATCTATCTATCTATCTATCTATCTATCTATCTATCATCTATCTATCTATCATCTATCTATCCACAGTGGTACCTCTGGTTACGTACTTAATTCATTCCAGAGGTCTGTTCTTAACCTGAAACTGTTCTTAACCTGAAGCACCACTTTAGCTAATGGGGCCTCCTGCTGCTGCCGTGCCGCCGCCGCACAATTTCTTTTCTCACCCTGAAGCAAAGTTCTTAACCCGAGGTACTATTTCTGGGTTAGTGGAGTCTGTAACCTGAAGCGTATGTAACCTGAAGCGTATGTAACCCGAGGTACCACTGTATATATATAAAATATGAAGCAGCAATCTTAGCTCAGCTTAAAAACATCTGACAGACACCAGCACCACCATAAAAATAGGTGACCAATATATAGATGGGCAGTTTTCCATTCTTTGGTTTAGTGCTCCACATTTCCACATCAGCTTCAGATTTTCCCCAAAAGCTACATAGAAATTCATAGGCATCTTAGTGTGAATTTCTCATATAATTGCATATAATTTTGCAGAGCAATTTCCCTTAATATAATGCTTTTCTGCACACTATTTTTACTAATATGTGCATTCTTATGTACACATCACATGGCTGGGGGAATAATTGCAAAACTCAGACAAGTGTGGATTTTTAAGGACAGCTGTTTTTCAAAACAAAATAAAAAAATTCCTTCCAGTAGCACCTTAAAGACCAACTGAGTTAGTTCTAGGTATGAGCTTTCGTGTGCATGCACACTTCTTCAGATACACAGTGTATCTGAAGAAGTGTGCATGCACACGAAAGCTCATACCTAGAACTAACTCAGTTGGTCTTTAAGGTGCTACTGGAAGGATTTTTTTTACAGTATTTTGTTTTGACCATGGCAGACCAACACGGCTACCTATCTGTAGCTGTTTTTCAGATCATGTACTCTTATGGAAATTGAGTATTAGGTAGTTTCACCTTTAAACTGAACTGAATTTATCTTCCCCCCCCTCGCCACACACACACACCACCACCACATAGGTGGCAACTTTAGCTCAAGCTTATAGAATGTATGGAAAGGATGCAACAAATGAACTTCATCTGTATGGAGATCAGCAACTTCAGCTGCCAGGGCAAGAAAATGCATGAGCCTATCTACTCTCAGCAGCACCAAAGGAATGAAGGGGGGGGGGGCGTGATGCAGCATTAGTGGATGTATGTGAATGCATTTGAATTCAGCACAATAGAAATGTGACTTTAAAGGAGGGGGAAGCTAGCCTAACAAAATAAATAGTGCACTTAGGGAAAAGGGGGAGGGAAAGAACCACAAGGAGGCTTAATGACAGCCTATTAAACATAAATCAACACAAAGGGAAACCGCCAGGAAGAGGAGATATACGCCAGTTTGGGGATTAGAGCACAAAAGGAGTAATATTTACTCAGTAGATTAAGGCACTTATAGGAAATGAGTTATAAGTATTTCCCAAGCATTACCCAGAAGGATCAGACGTGGCACTATAATGTATAGGCTGCAGGCTGCGTGGAGACACACCCACTTGGTGGTGCCGTAAATTAAATGTGCGAGAGGCCCCTCCCTCCACAAGAGGCACAGGAATTGCTTGCGGAAATGTACACAGAAATAAGTGGCACTCGGCAGAGCCTGACAGGGCATTCCCAGGTGCAGCGCATCCCAGCCAGGCTTGACATTTGGGACCCAATTTGAAAGGTGCTGGATGTTAATCTCACTTACCAAGAGAAAAAAACTGTGACATACTTTAAAGCTTCCAATAGCCATATTCTTACCACACTGGGCTTCAGCCTTTATTTATTTAATTTGTATCTCATCTTTCCTCCAGGGAGTTCAAGGTGGTACACATACCGTTATTCTCTTCCTCCTCATTTTATCCTCACAACAACCTTGTGAGGTAGGTTAAGCTGAGAGGCAGGGATTGGCACAAGGTCACTTAGTGAGCTCCACAGCCAACTGGGGATTTGAACCTGGGTCTTTTAGGTCCTAACCACTGCACCACACTGGCTCTCTGATGCCAGCTATGGGACAGGTGGGCCTGGCTTGGGGAAAACAGCCTCCCAGGCCAAGTTAAGAACACTGCTAAGCCTCAGCTGTCCAGCTGGCTGTTTGTTCCCAATGCATGATATATGCATTTCTAAACATATCTTATCTTAAAATACACATTTGCAAACATAACTTTGTCTTCAAATGTAGATTTTGTAAAGTATTTTGGTACACTTCTTTGAGCACAGAACTATACAACACATTTCAAAGAAGTGTGAAATTCAAAGGATAATTATGTCCTATTAGTATAGGAGGTGAGGATCGGGTCAGTTTCTATTAAAATCCACAGAATTGCAAGCCTCCCTGTCTCCAAATACCAGATGCTAAGGACATATAATGTGGGGGATGTGAGCAGAGGAGGGCAACCAAGATGATCATGGGTCTCAAAAACAAGCCTTATGAGGAATGGTTGAGGGAGTTGAGTGTGCTTTGTCTAGAAAAGAGAAGACTTAGAGATACTATGATAGCCATCTTCAAAGTGCTGTCACAAGGAAGATGGAGCAAACTTGTTTTCTCCTGCTCTAGAGGCTAGGACCCGAACCAATGAATTCAAGTTACAAGAAAGCAGATTCCAATTAAACAACTGGAAGAACTTTCTAATGGTAAGAGCTGTTCAACAGTAGAATGGATTCCCTCGGGATGTTGTGGACTCTCCTTCCTTGGAGGCTTTTAAGCAAAGGTTGGATGAACATCTGTCATGGATGCTATAACTGAGATTCCTGCATTGTAGGGGCCTGGACTAGATGGTCCTTGGGGTACCTTCCAACTATACAGTTCTATGATTGCTTGGGGGATTGGCTGAGGGAGGTGCCATCAAAAAACAAAACAGGTAATGCCAGAGTCATTACCCTGACCAAAGGCAAACCAACAGGACAAGTGGGGTGGAGTCTCCCAGAGCTCAGCAACAGTGGCACTGGTGGGGGGAAACAGGGACATTCTGGGATCAAATCAGAAGCCGAGGCGACTTTGTAATTCCATGACTATCCCTGGAAAATCAGGACACTTGGAGGGTATGCTTTTCCTGTGGGTTTTCAGAGGAAAAATGTTCCCCATCACTTTCCCTAAATGTTTTGCCATCTACTTGAATGGTCAACCACACATCCTGAGGCAGAATGTTCCATTTACTGCATTGCGTGAAATAGAATTTTGTGCAATACACAAGCAATGCACAGTGGTAGAAAACTGCATCAATTTGTACGGCGGGTTGCTTTATTTTGCGGTGGCGCTGGTGACATTGGTTTTGTGGAATGCACTTCCAGCTGAAATACAAGAGGCCTCATCTGCACTGTCATTCCTGTTTACTCTTGAAGATGCACCTATTTACACATGCACTCTGTTTGTCTCTTGACCCAAGTCTCCTGTTTTAAATGCTGTGTTGGTTTAATGAGGATTGTTATATTGCATATTTTAACCATGACCATTTATAATTTTTTATGTTATCATGGCACTGTATGATGGTGTATTTTAGTTGCTGTGCATTTTTAATTTTGGTGTATATTTTAATAAAGCTATGCAATTGTTTTTTGGGTGTGTGTGTTTTTTGTAAACCATTTAGAAGCCACCTGGGTATACTAATTAATTAATGAATTAATTATGCTTTTGAGTGTGAGTCACACCTGCGAAACTAAGCTTGCAATTCACAAGAGCAGCTCTGCTCTCTGCTGCTAATGTCTTATAAAAACAAAGAGAGTAGCATGAGCCCAATTGTAGGCAATGCAATATGTATATATGAGGTGCAGCAACAACCCTCATCCAATTTATGAGATTCTCCTTTGCAGATCAACGTCTCAGACATGAGGTGCCAGCATATGAGAAGGTTTAAATATTGGTGGGGTGGAGGGGAGATATGTTTCACACATTCCTCAGATAAACATGGCTCTACAATCTACTCCATTTAATAATTTCCTAGAATACATAATCCTGCTGGGGTTTTTTTTTTGGGGGGGGGGGGTTGTGTGTGTTTTTTGTTCACTTGCATTGTTTTTTGTCCACAGACATGCCATTGTACTTGAGGCAGCGGCCTCCTCAACTCTGCCAAGTGAAATTGCTTTCCAATTCTGTTCCACTGAACTAAATGTCTTTGCAAATCAAAGAGCAAAATATAATTTAAGTGCCATTTGAGTCTTCCCACAGTTTCTCAGCTGTTCACTCCATAACTGCACCCCAGAAAGCTGCCTGTAAACAGAGCTATGGTATAAAAGCGGGGAAGCGCACAGCCAGAATATTACAATGCCGATCCCGTGCATAATGCTCTGCGGTCATGGTTCAAAACAATTAGAATGCCACAATGAAAATATGGTGGGAGGAGGCAGCAGACAAGCCAACACATTTGGGGCGGGGAAAATGGCTGGCTGTGACAGAGGGGTATTATGAGTGCAAGGTGACTGGCAGAGAACTTTGTTTCAAAGAGGCCCAGAAGTTCCTTGAATCGCTAGCTTCGGCTGGTTTTTGACATGTTGCAAAACTCAGTAAAGATATCAAAATAAGAAAGCTTAGCATAGAATATAGGGAGAATGTAATCTTTTCAACCACTTATCTGAGCTTCTATTGATTGTTACATGCGGAGTGAAAAACTGAATGAATAATGGAGTAGGGGGGTGGCTTTCATTTACTTTGAGAGTGAGAACAAAAAATGGAACAATTTGTTCTGTTTCTGTTAAGTGTTTGGTAGGAGCAAAGAGCTAGACTGAAGTCCTACCTCAGCTACCGCAGGCTGCTCTCTCTCTCTCTCTCTCTCTCTCTCTCTCTCTCTCTCTCTCTGTGTGTGTGTGTGTCCCTACTTTCACACCAGAGATATTCCTTTCTTTATTTCTTTTTGAACAATGGTTTATTTAATAAAAGTCAAGTTGGCACACACAGAGCTTTTATATGTAGATTCTATCAGTAAAGGTAACTCAACACCAACTCTTATTTTGCATAGCTTGCACCTTCCAGGCATGTCCAAAGTCCGTTTTGGGGGGCTAATCCCTGTGGCAGTTTATTTATTGGGTAAAATCATTAAAAAAAAGCTCAACAACTTTGGGGTGAAATCATAAAAAAAGGTTGGCCCTCACGCACGTTCACTTCATCATATTTGGCCCTCTTTGAAAAAGTTTGGGCAGCTTAAACCCAATAAAAAGGAGGAAAATAAGAAAGAAAAAAAAGAAATGGAGGATGAGAAAGAAGGGGAGGCAACTATACATCTATTTAACCAGGGTTGCCATATTTCAAAAAGTAAAGACCAATACACCCCAAAGGTTGTTTGTTTTTGTTTGTTTTTAAGGAAGACCCCAAATTTCTTGAGCTTTTTTTTTTTTTTAGGAAACCACCAAAATTGTTGAACAACAAAATTGTTGTTAAAAGTTTTTTTTTTTTTTAAGACGACAACCCCCCCCCAATAAGATTTTTCGATTGACGCCTAAGATTCAGGACAAACCACTGGAAATTCCCTCAGGATGTCAGTTCCTCCTGTGAAATCCCGGTAATCCTGGCAGCCCTAATTTAACCTTCCCCTTCTGCACATATCATTTTGCTTACTGGAAAGAGTGAACTCACATAAAGATTAAGATTTACAGCCAGGCAAGAGAAAAAGAATAAATGATAAAAATTGTCTGGACCCAGTCAAACTGAAAGATTCTTGAAAAGATTGATATTGATATCGTCAATGCTTTGAGACTGTGATTACAAAGTAGTAGTGGTGGTAAAGATAATACTAATGGGAACAGTAGGAACTCTGAACTAAATGGTCTTGTTTTCAAAGCAGAATTGGTTCATTAAGAATCCTTGACTACTCAATATTTTATTTATTTATTTCTTGTTCAGTGCATCTGCTGGTTATAACAGGCTGCAATTAATTCATGTTGTTTTGTCCTCATTAAATTACTGATGTATTGAGAAAAGAAAAGAAAACCTAGTGCAAAAAAGCAACGCTGCTGTGACCGTTGACATGCAATTGCATTAAGATGCTTTTTGTGTGGTACGTTTCTAATATGCAGAGGTCACATGTGCACATCAGTCAAAGACTGCACAAAATGAATATTCATGTAATCATATGTATGGGCTCATCAAGATTGCATCATTCCACAGTTGCATCAATTTGTGCATGAGCCCTGGTAAAGCACAGAAGGGGAAAGAGAAGGCAGAATTATCTGAAAATTGTAGCAGACTGTGCAGGATCTGATTCCAGAATTACTTTTATAACTTCTCCTAGTTCATTAAACTGGAGTTGCAGGATAGCAAAGACATGGAACAGTAAAGGAAGCAAATGGCTGAATCTGTTCATCCCTACTGACAACATTTTTCCACTGGCATTATGATAAGAACTTTGCTCTTAAAAAAATTAAATAAACACTCCAGGTGTTTAATTCCATGCTCAGAATCAAATCAGGTTCGTACGAGCTTTTTCTTGCACTTCCACAGGATTTCATAAACTTTCAATCATATACAGCCCTAAGGAAATGAACCCCCCTGCAAGTGCCCTGGGGTTTTAGGGAGGTCATATTGGAGAGAGAATGAAAAGAGGCAAAGCATGCCTAGAGGTGGAATATGACCAGGGCTGCATAATTGCTGCAAAATTGCCTGTCTGAGTGGCCAAAGCCACAGGTTGAGGACTCATTTTTCAGAAAGGTCATTACGAATAGCACAGTCTTTCCTGTCTCCAAGCTGCTGCACTCAATTGACACTTTTTTAAAACAGATCATCCATGGTGTATCATCTGCCCTGCTTCTCATAATAAATATCCTTTGGCAATTTTTCCATTCAAGTGGTGAGCAGGGCTGACCCTGCTTAGCACACAAGTTTTGCCGAAATTGCTGCCTGAAGTGTCGTGTCAGTCCACTGTAGCTCTATCCCTTGAAAGTAGCAATATGAGCACTCTCCAGTCCCCACTGTGGGCTGAGGATGCATGACATGTGCTTGGAGAACAAAAAGTACTTCCTGGGGAATAGATAACTGAGTGAAATACCCTAGCAACCCAAATGGCATTTTTGTGTATGCAATAAGATGACAGATAGCTGGCACTCTCTAAAAAACCTGCTGCTACTGAAGAAGCAGTGAAGGACACACACTTCTTCTAGAGCTGAAAGAGAAACTTGCTTTCTCTGTTGGTGCTTTCAAGAAAAATGATATGAGAAGGAGGGGAGGGGAATAAAAATGGGCTGCAAAGTCTTTGGATCCCTTTGAAGAGTCCTTGGCCATCTTCTAATCCTAGCACCACAGGGCTGTACACCAAGAAAGCTGGGTATATGGTCCCAAACTCTTTAGAGTTTGAAGGTTAATACCAGTCAGTGGAGGCTGGTGCAACAGGGCAAATGGGGCAGGGGATGACCAACCTCAGCCTGCCTTCAGCTAGCCCCCCAATTTCCTGCCTTCTTTCTTGCATCCTTACATTCTCACTATTTTATTTTATTTTATTTTATTTTATTTTACTGTATTTTATCCATACTAGTGCTTGTTGTATTTGTTGAATTAAATAGGGCACACTGATTTTTAATGGTATAATAAACTGTACTATACTATACATCTTACATCCAGTCCAGGGGTAGTACTGACCGCTGGCTTCTTCCTCCTTAGTGTCAGCATTGCCCCACATGGAACTCAAAAGGGAGGGGGAGAAAACCAGGATTAGTTAGTGCTGCCTGTCATTGGCTTTATCTCCCCCTATTGTTGGCCCTCCAGCCTACTGCCCTACCAGTCCTTGTGGAAAACCAGTCACCTCTGAAACCATCACCTTAAACTGACCCTGTAGAGAAATGACACAGAATTGATAATATGATCCAAACATCTAAGTCCCACAACCATTCTAGCTGCCACAATCTGCACCCGTTGAAATTCCCAGACTTTCTTTAAGGGCAGACCCACCTAGTGCACACTGCTGTCACCTATCTTTGACATAAGCAAAGTATTTGTTACTGAGGGCAGTACCGGATTTCTCTTCATAAATCCGAAATTTATAAGAAGTAGTGCTGGCCACAGAGCCCACTTGAGCCTCCTTACATAGACCATGCTGAGTCCCGGAAGACTCACCAAAACAGTGGGCCTATACAGTGTCCAGGGTGAAAGCAAGGTAGGCCAACAGCAGCATGTGCTCATGCGCTTTTAGAAGTGGAAAATCAATTGTACCCATTCAGGTACAGATTACAGAAGAGTGTGTATCATTGAACATGTTGCAGTCCTTCCTTTCCCTAATCCAGGCCAGTTTTAATAGACGACTATATTTGAAACCCTAACATTCAAATTAGGGCTGTAATTCTTAATTGTTAGATCAACCAACTCATGCAGAGTTTCCCAAACTCTGTTTTTGGAATACAATTCTCACCATCCCTGACCACTGGTGCTGCTAGCTAAGGATGATGGAAGTTGTAGTGCAACAACAGCTGGGGAGTCAAGTTTGGGAAACCCTGAACTAATACTTTAGTTGGTTCATTCCTGGGGCGATGTTAAGCAGTGAGGAGAAACATTCATTGGTGGGGCTGAAATCTAAGGGCACCTTCCCGTGAGGTGGCAATTTACTGTAACAGGAAATTTAAAAAAAAGAAGAAAAAGATTTTGCTTTCTAGTTGAGTCCGGGCGATAAAATGTTAGCACTTTTCAATTACAGGATTCAGAGGAGAATCAGATGTAATCATATGACCAGCACCCAAAAGTTCACTTCACATCCTGATTTTAGTCTGGCATCTCCAATACCAAAGGAAACCATTAATGCAGCAGGTCAAATGGCAAACCTTTTAAGCCTCTATAATGCAAATCATCTCCGATGCCTGGACTTCTGTGACACTTCATCGATACCAAGATCTAGCGATCTTCAGCTCATAGGATCAGGAGACTAATGGGGATTAGCTGTGGAATACAAGGCCCAGAAGGTTTTGGTGTGTGGTAGTGTTTCTTCTTCCTATTTTTTAAAAAAAATCTGGGTGCTCCCCTAGGATTCTAGACCAGAAAATGTTCTAAATTCCAGTCCCATGAAATGAGATTATGGTATAGTTCAGGCTTCCTCAACCTTGGCCCTCCAGATGTTTTGAGACTACAATTACCATCATCCCTAACCACTGGTCCTGCTAGCTAGGGATCATTGGAGTTGTAGGCCAATAATCTCTGGAGGGCTGAGGTTAAGGAAGCCTGGTATAGTTCTATTGAAGGGGCACCGGACACAGCCACAAATGTTGGTGAGAGAAGTGAAACAATACCAATAAATCCAGGTGGCTTTGTGATATTTGGATTTCTATGCCTTGCACTATTAAGCAGTTCACGGTTCCCAGAATTAATGTTTAATTGAACAGGCCCCTTGTAAAACTCATGGTGGAACCTTTTTCAGGTTCTTTTACATGCAGTATATAAATTTTATGAAATGAATAAATAAAATGATTTTTAAAAAGTAACTGAGAAGATTGACCTTACTGGAGGGAGTAGAGAGGAGGTGACTCGCCATGCTATGTGAACCAGGCCATTATGTTATTAAAGTAGTAAAATAGCTTTTTGAAAGTATTGTCCATATTTCAGTTTTCCCCCAGCACTTATTCTTTTCCCCTTCCTGGTTTCAGAAATTTTGCATATCCAGAAGTACCATAAAATGCAAGGAAGAATCTTCTAGCAGCACCTTCTTTAACAAAAACAATGGCTGTGTTTGTACTGAACTTTGCAGGGCTGCCTCTGTCATTTGGTGACACTCGCTGTCGCTAAATAAACTTATAAATTAAACTTGAGCTGGGAAGAGGAAACCGTCTCTCATTATTTGATTCCTGCTCACAGTCAGGGTTTCCCGAGCACAGCTGGAATCCTCCCCTGGCAGCTCAGTTTCTTTGCTTCCCTTCCTCCCCTCAGATGACTCAGGGGTGTTTGCCAAGCAGCTAATTGCTATGCTCCCTCACACTGCTGTTTGCAACTAGCCCCACACCCTGCTTTTAGAAGGGGGGGGGGGAGGAAATAGCCCCTGAGCAAATTAACTCAATGCTGCCAATAACTCAGAAGTCAGATCTTTCAAGGAAGTCACATCTTTAGACTGAGACCTTTAAAAAAGAAGAAGTCCCAGTCATCTCAACACACCTTTAATTGGCAGGATATGGCAGGATCTGAATAAGGTGTATTTGATTTGCTGTTATACTTACTCTAAATAAAAGTGCAATGCTGAGTGAAGGAATCCAGGATCCTTCCAATGCCCCCCATGTGTGCAAATTGCTTCATGGCTACTGTGACCATCTCAGCAGACTCTGTGCAGCCATCTAGCCATGCCACACCTGAAACTCCACACCTGTTCTTTGCCTGCCAGTTTCACTACTGCCTGCAAGGAGGGAGGGCAAGAGTGAGAATCAATCCTGGGATTCAGGATGTTGGTAAGAAAGGCAGAGCACAGCTATCAGAACTTCGGGAAACACTGCCATCCGAAATGGAGCAGACTCCAGGCAGCCTCTTGCTCTGGCAGATGGCTTGCTGCAAGGGTGTGAATGGAGACAGATCTCTGTGCAGTTATGTAAAGGTTGCCTCCTCCTCCTTGTCTGCTCTAGTCTCTCTCTGCGCTTCCACCTCCAGCTGTCTCACTGATGCCATGAAATTGCTATGTTTTTTTAAAAAACCAAAACCCTACACCTGTACAATTTCCCCTTTTTTCCATCCCCATTCAAAATAACTACCTTTTTTAAATAAATAAATGCAGACTTCATCTTTAAAAATGCCCTTGCTGTTTTTGCATCAAATGGTGAATGTTGTGTGTGTGCTCCAAGAAAAGTCAAAGCCACAGGGAAATTGCTCCTTCTCTGAAAATTAAAGCTGTGTGGGCATCGGAAAGAAAGAAACCAGCTGGGTGCCAACTTTCTGAGTCAGCCTTGGGTGACATGTAGCAAACAAATAGCATAAGACGAGCCCTGCCTGAGCAGGCAGAAAGCCCATCTAGTCCAGCATCCTGTTCTCATACTGGCCAAATAAATCTTTGTGAGAAGCCTGCAAGCAGGACCTGAGTGGAACTGTACTCTCCTTACTTGCAACTCCCAGCAACTGGGTTTCAGATGCAATACACAACCATCATCGCTGGTAGCCATAGATAACCTTATGTAAGAAATATTGATAGTCTTATATAAGCTGGCCAGGGCAGCCCTACTGGCTTCTTGTTAACATAAAAAACAGCCAACTGGATCAGGCCAATGGCCCATCGGTTCTAGCATCCTGTTGTCACTGTGGCCAACCAGATGTCCCAAGCAGGGTATTAACAGAAGAGTTTTCCCCCCCTTTTGTGGTTTCCAGCAATTGGTATTCAGTCTCTGGCCATGAAAGCAGAGAATAGCCATCCTGGCTAATAGCCACTGCCTGCCTTATCCTCCATGAATATGTCCATGAATTCATGCAGACTTCTGGCAAGTTCACACACATGCACACTTATTTAGCCATCACAGGCAAATTGCTACAGAATGGCTGTCTCAGAACATTCTTTGTTATCTACCACTCTACCTGGTGGCATCTGCAAGGCAGGAGAAGCAATGAGATCTCCTCTGCTAGGTTGGGTGGATCAGTTGCCATTTGGTTCCACTCCCAGAAGGGGACATGGGTGGCGCTGTGGGTTAAACCACAGAGCCTAGGACTTGCCAATCAGAAGGTCGGTGGTTCGAATCCCCACGACGGGGTGAGCTCCTGTTGCTCGGTCCCTGCTCCTGCCAACCTAGCAGTTCGAAAGCACATCAAAGTGCAAGTAGATGCTGCTCCGGCGGGAAGGCAAACAGTGTTTCCATGCGCTGCTCTAGTTCGCCAGAAGTGGCTTAGTCATGCTGACCACATGACCCAGAAGCTGTCCGCCGGCTCCCTCGGCCAATAAAGCGAGATGAGCGCTGCAACCCCAGAGTCGGCCACGACTGGACCTAATGGTCAGGGGTCCCTTTACCTTTTACCACTCCCAGAATCACATCCATCAATAGCAGCCACACCTGATCATTACATAACTTTGTTGCAAAACAGTTTGAAATAATTGGAATCTTAATATGGACATTTTCCTCTTCTTTTCCTGGCCTCCTTTCTTTTGTGTTAGGCAACATGGGGTGCTTCCAGACTGCTGCTATTTTGGGGGCAGGACAGAATCACATACAGCTTGCAGAATTAGAGTTGATCTGGAGCAGCCGTAGGCAAACTCGGCCCCCCAGATATTTTGGGACTACAACTCCCACCATCCCTGACCACTGGTCCTGTTAGCTAGGGATGGTGGGAGTTGTAGTCCCAAAACATTTGGTGGGCCAAATTTGCCTATGCCTGATCTGGAGGTCTTGCAAAACAAACCTGCCTCCCCAAAAGACCAGACTTTTTCCAATAATAAAAGTGACTGGAAATGCAGTGGAAACCATAGCAGTTGCTGTGACGCAGCACTGCCTAACCTGCCCACAAACTAGTCAGGAGGAATGATCCCTAAATAAGCTGGTGACATCTAGCCTTCCTGCAAACAAATCTGGATGAATGCTCAATAAACATCCGGAAGTGGCCATAGCATTATTATAAAATGCAAACCACCTTGGATGCTTTGTAAGAAAGATACCATATAAATGAAGTGAATGAAAAATGCAATCCCTTTCAGAACTCTTTGAATGCATTGTGCCAAGCATGAGGGAACCTCTGGGCTGCAGCCTAAATTATATGACCACAGGTGTGAGATGCAAAAGAACAAGGTAGAGCTTTAAGGACAGCTCTACTTAGGAGCTCCACAAACCAGGCCGAACTTTGGTTGAAGAGCAGTACAGGAGATTCAGCAGAACGGGTTGTTCCAGATCCCATATGCAGGGATATGGGAGAGAGATTCAGTTTGTGTTTCAAGGACAGCTTACTTGATTTGTGCTTTTCAGGACAATATGCACAATGAAACACAACATTCTTCAACATTGAGACTTCTACAATTTTCCAATGCGGTTCTCCAGCCAACTAATGTATAAAAAAAGTCTATATTAGAAGACAGGATGGGGAACATTATTGGCCTCACAGGCCAAATTTGGCAGGTAGATGGGTGGAGTGCGCCCACCTGTTGTCATGACATCACATGGTTTGACAGGAGGGCAGGGCCACCCCCTGTCAAAATCTCTTGAGCTCCCTGCTCCTCCTACAGCACCTTTTGTGCTACACAGTCCTAATGGAAGCGTTTTCCCAGCATCACTGAATAAATGCAGCAGCAAGTAGAGCGGATGCCAGATTAAGTGAAAGAAGGGTCAGGCTGGGCACATTCCAATTTAGTCATCTGAACAGGTGCCTAGAGCCAGGGGGAAACAAATCTTCTACTCACATCAACTTTGTTACATTTACACAGCAGGTCTAAAAAATTCATAAATCGTTCCCAACCTATCCTGCTGAAGCTGTGGTGTAATAATAGGGAAACCAAATGCAATTACTTAAACTGGACACTGGCCAGGACCTAGAAAATGTATCTCTTTGTGGGTTAAGTTAGATTCTCTGGGCCTGTTTCTCAATCAATTTTACTGCAGGGCTTCCCAAAATAGCTGAACCTTCTGAGCCGAAGGAGCAGAAGCACAAGGAAGGCACTGAAGCAGAGTGCCATGACGGCAGGCTTCTGAGTTACACAGAACACTTAGCCATGAGGAATGTCGGCAACAACTCTGTACCCATCCAGATCTTGTCAGTCTTGGTTTCGATAGTTTCTTTTTTTCCATGCTAATGCATCTGCTGTAAGGAAGCTAGGAAAAAATGCAAGACAGACAGCCCCTCCTCTGAAGGGCCTGCTGCTACTTGACCTACTTTCCCCCTGTTTGATTCAATGCAGAGAGTTCCTACTTTTAAAAAGGCAGCCTTTCCAGGAAGGAAACGTTTTCCTAGATGGCACAAAAAGGGAAGGGAATTATCCATTCGGAAAAACGGAGCCTCATCAAGATGACGGGCATGCAACGACGGCAGACTTCCTCCGAGAGCGGCAGAGCCACAGCAGGCGGGAGCTACAGAGTCCCGCAAAATATCATTTGGATATATAAAATACTTGTCACAAAGTGCCTCATTTCTCATGGCTTTGAATTCAAATAGGAGAGAGTTTGCAGGTCTGGGGAAGAAGATGAAAGCAGAGATTGGCCTGAGTTGCAACATTTAGATATTAAAAGCAAATGAGAAAGGGAAACTACTTGGGTGTTATCCAGTCCCTTGTCAGAAGCAGTGGACACTGAGTTGCAAGAGCTCTATTGAACAAATGGACACTCTGCTTTAGCAGATACATGTTTCCACCAGTGGCTAGCTTCAATATATTAGTCAAAATACCATGCAAAATGCATGATATTGGTGGATGTTGCTTTGCAAAAATAAGTATATGTGGCAAAATGGCATGCAAATGTACCTTTCAGAAATCCACTGATTAATTTCCATTTTACGCACACTTTCCCTTTGTATGTACATTTTTGTACGATTTACTTGGCTGAGGATTGCATTGCATTGCATTGCAAAATTGTGTATTTTGAAGGAGGGCTATTTTTCAGTTTTGCATATTGTTTCAGTAAATGTGAAGCAGGCAGACTCACTTTGAAATGTAAACTGAATCACATTTCTCCCACAACACTAGCTTTTACATCCTAGGTATTGCATGTGAGTAAAGCTCTGGACAACTCCATTGGGAGCTGAGGAAAAGCCATAGCTCAGTGCTACAGCATCTGCGTTGCATGCAAAAGGTCCAAGGTTCAATCCCTGGCATCTCCAGTTGGGCTGGAAGAGACCACTGGGTGAAATCCTAGAAAGCCACTGTAGACAATCCTAAACTAGATGGACCGGTGGTTGTTTCTGCAACATACATAACGACAGCATAATTCTGGTTCTGATGGCATCACCCTACCTCCACCACCTCCCAGTAACCCAGTAAATTAAAGTTTGTGATGTATTATTTTCCTCACACCTTTGAAAGTGAGGGCTTCAAGCTTCACTAGGTTGCATCACTCGCTTCCTGGCAAGCTCATCTTTCAGCACTAGGAGTCACACTGGAATTGTATCATGAGTTGGAGGGGGAAACGGCTGATTTGCATAACATATTTATATACAGCCCACACAATTTGCATGACATTTGCATGGGCCTAGTGTGTGCCAGGCCGTGGCTGGTGGACGTACTGCCATGCTTCTGAGATGCCATCTGTGCCGTTTCCACTGTGCTGCTCAAAGAAGTATTTCCTAGGATGCTTCAGAGACAGCTGGCAGGCAATTGGGGGCCTGAATCACACTTATTAAAAGTTAAGCAGAGAAAATGATTTGATTGTAAGTCAATCAGCAGAAATTCAGCTTTGGAAAACAAGCCTGTTATACTGTGGAACATAGCAGGCTGAGGCCCTGCTGCCCATGGTTGATAACACTGGCTTTAAAAATGGGAAGTGGTCATAACTTATAGCTAGCTAGCTAGAGCCAGCTAAGAATACTGTGAGCCTGCCAGAATCTGATGGTTATGGACAGATTCCTGGCAGACCTTGGGTGGTTTATAACTTACCGTAATACATGTGACTAAGTGAGGTTCAAACATCGCTTCTGTCAGAAGCCAAACTGCAATAGAGCACTTGCATGCAACAAATATGCAGCAGAACAGAAATCGACCCCTTCTTACATCTCTAGGCAATGCCAGCCCAAAATATTCCACTGTCTGAATTACAAGCCTAATGGCTCTATAATCACACACCTCCTGCCAGTAGGGCCAACAGCTTAGACAATTTGGGTGCACCATTCAGACACCAATTTCTGCCTTCATCTATTCCATTCTTCTCCCCATGATGCCACCCAGACAAGGTTGCTCCACCCATTGCATGGTAGGGCTAGTTCTACTTATGGAAAACAGTGAATCTCTTCTTTTGGAAGTCTGTGACATTTAAGGTTAGAGAGTGCCTCTTTTCAGCAGAAGTAAGACTACAGTTTTTTTAATAGTACACATGGCTTGTCCTCTGCTGGCTTATATCAGAGTGTGGTGTAAAGTCAGCAATTAAGATCTTAGAGTACAACAAATATACATTATGTTCAACTTTTAGGAATTATTTAACTGCAGTTAAATGTCTGATTTTGAACAACAAGGTGCTGGACAGTTTGTGTAGATCTACAGAAAGGGAGAAGGATGGGCAGGGGGAAGGGAAGGGAAGGGAAGGGAAGGGAAGGGAAGGGAAGGGAAGGGAAGGGAAGGGAAGGGAAGGGAAGGGAAGGGAAGGGAAGGGAAGGGAAGGGAGGGAGGGAGGGAGGAAGGAAGGAAGGAAGGAAGGAAGGAAGGAAGGAAGGAAGGAAGGAAGCCTTATAACACCAGATGTTGCACTACTATGCATTTTTCGGAGAATGGAAAAAGTGTGTGCAATAGTTTCATTGGCTAAGTGATGTGAAATTTCAAGTGTGCTAGACGGGGGCCTAGAATGATAATAACCCAACATCCTATGCAACAATGAACTAGCAAAGCAGTGGGAAAGTCAGGGCAGTGCAACCACACTGGGAGGAGTGCCAGATTGGCACCACTGGTGTATTTATACTGTTCTGTCCTCCCAGCAGATTCACCCACTTCCCTCTCTTTTTCCAGGTAAGCAATAGTGATCCACCTGCCAGGAAGCTTGCCTAGCATCTCCACCCCACAAAGTGAACCACTTCTACCTGTATGGAAGTCGTATTCAAAGCGCCAGAAAAAGAAAAGGGAGAAGAGGGCCCAGACATAGAATTGCATATTCCCCCTTATCATGAGTATTTCAGAGAAGCTCTCCTTTTATGCAAATAGCTTGGAGAAGAGAGGGATGAAACAGAAAGCAAAGATTTTAACCAGTGTGAACCACACTGACTAGCCATTTTGTTGTTGCTTCTGTTAGAAAATTTACAGGAGAGTAAATTTTGTAAGTAATCTTAAACAGTTCCAGCATCCCAGGAACCTCTTGCCCTCACCCATTTCAGGAAACCAGTTCCTTTGCCAGATGAGATGCACCCCAGCATTTCAATTTCTGAACACTTCTCCCTATCTGCTTGTAAGAGGATCCTTCAGTAAAGGCTCAACAGAGCACTTAGTTGAACAATACGCCCTCCAGAATATTTCTACTGTGTTTCAGGAAGGCTGGAAGAATAGAGGTGTGGTGAGCTATCTCACTCAAGTTGAGCATAAAGGATGGTTCAAAGTACACAAGACCCCTGGGTTGCTTTGAGGACAACATAGGGTCTCTTCTGAAGTTTCCTTGCCAGTGTAGGAGATAATGTGGGGGGCATCACTCCCATACTGCCCCAGAATCATAAGTTCCGGAAGACACAGCGACTCAAAAGTTTCCCATGCCAGTGTTAACTATCCTGGATGTGTCATGTAATTTCTGTAAAACTCATTATGAGTGAGGCCAGTATCGTGTAAACAATAATGTGACCTGACCATGAGACTAGTAAGAGCCTGTTTAGAAGGAATCTAATAGGTAATAACTGTTACAGTGAAAAACAAACTCTAGATAAGGTACAAGGAGGATTCTCATATTTACAGTAAAAATAAATAAATGGGTTGAATGGTTTCAATGACTGTGGTTAGATGAGAGATGGTGGGGTGCTGGGGTGATTGGGAAAAGGATTAACAGCTAATTTGACATATATTTGTTCATATTGTGCACCTTAATGTTGTTATAACAACAACAACTGTAACTACTACACAGATATATGAGGCCCAATGCTGAAACCTGTAAGAATTTGTTTCTGATCCAAAGAAGGAAAATCTCAAATTCATTGCCATCATTTTAGGGGTTGGGGGGAAAAAAACACCCTTCCTAATGGAATGCTGCACTTATTCACATTATTAAAGTAAAAAACACTCTTGCCTCATTATTCTGGATTAGGTGTCATTAGTATGCATTAACCCAGCTTTCCAACAGTTTTGTAAAACTCCCTTATTCCTTCTTATAACAGTTTTCTTTTCTTTCTTTCTTTTATAAAAAAAATATTATTGTGAAAGTTACCAACAAACATTCCACATTATAAACACATATTCACTTAGAAGTTCAAGTTATTTGCCATTGCTCTCCTGCGTTCTCTCTCTCTCTCTCTCTCTCTCTCTCTCTCTCTCTCTCTCTCACACACACACACACACACAATATAAATAAATAAAAATGGCAGTGTGGCCAAGAAGCCAGAAGGAAGCAATAAACACTGTTCTACTTTAACACAGAAGTTGAAGAACAATTTGTCTTTAAAATAAAGCAGCAGCACAAATTTCTCATTCCATTAGGCAAGTATCTTTGGAGTCACCTCCACTAAAAAAAAAATTAGAGATAGTTATTTTTTTGTCTTTGGCAAACTGCCTACATACACACACACACACACACACACACACACACACACACAGCCATAGGAAAGTAGGAAGCTGCATGTGTATGTATGTGTGAGAGAGAGACTATTGGGTAGCAGTAGCTTTCCTGGATTTAAGAGAAGCATATTTCCCAGCCTACCTGCAAACTACTGAGTTGTGCTCTGCCCTCATAGCCTTTCTGTGACTTTGGGTTCTTAGGAAGGTGGATATGCTTAATTGCACAACAGCAGAGAGCCCTGAATCCTCTGAGAAGGCCTACACATGACAAGTGTTTGGAATTAGGGCCCTAAAAATTAGGGACTTCAAAAAAATGAAATTACTGAATCATAAAACAAAACAAAAAAAAAAAGGGAAGAGCGAAGGCCCTGGAACCTTTTGTTTTTTCATCATTTGTTTGAGGGGTCATGAACATGGTTGTTTAATTAATTAACAACCCTGAGTGCAAGGAACATAGACTCTTTTCACAAAGTCAAATTAAACCTACTTGCCAGTTCCAGGATAAGTCAATTACAATTTTGCCATTTTAAGAAGCCCTTGAAGTTGCAAGATTCCGGATGAAAGAGAGAGTCGTGGATACCCTACCGTGATGGCTAACTGTGGTGGCAAATCTGTGATGTGCATAATTAATTCCTCTCTGCAGTGGGATAAGCTGGTCCACCAAAGACAACGTGGGGCATTTCTCAGGAGGGACCTTAGGCAGGTGGTATTGACCTGTGAGATGTCGGGAAGGAAAGCAGCAGCTGTTGCCAGCTTTCTAATACTAAAGGCAGGGCACAGAACAATCAGAAATGCTTAGCTTACCTATCTATTTAACAGCTAGTTCCCAAGATTGCATCGTAGTAGAGAAGAGTAAATAAATAAATAAATAAAAATGGAACAGAACTTAGTTGAAGAAGTAAAATTAGGCAGGCACAATGAATCAAGTGTGTGCTATCCAACCTTCAGACTCCCTTTCTTCTCTTAGATTAGGAGAAATCCTGCTGCAGGCCTGTGCTTAGAGCCCTGCAAGGCAGCTGAATCTGTTAAGTAACCAACACTTGTGAAATCCTTAGTTAAGGTTCCAGTTGACAAAGGGCTCATCCACACTTCCACTGGTCCCATGCCTAGAAAGCACAAGTCTAAGTGGTTTTGCCTTTGCCCCACTGATTTCCCCTAGAAAACCCACTCTTTAGCAATAAACAAATGGCAATCCGCAGAAAAACCCCATTGTCATTTGGTCTAATTCAGCACCAAACCACGAGTTTTTCCTGGGGGAAAGGGGCGGGACAAACAGAAGTGTAGATAAGCTTACAGTGTACTTGGACTTTCAAAAAGCATTCAGCAAAGAACTTCCCCAAACTCATGAGTAAGCTTAGCAGTTGTGGAATAAGATGTGAGGTCCTACTGAGGATGGGGAAGAGTAAGAGGAAGTAGAGAGTGGGAATAAATAATCAGTTCTTTCAATGAAGGGATATTGAAAGTGGAGTCCTCCAAAGTCTTTTTAACTTGGTTATAAATGATCTAGAGTTAGTTAGGGTTGAGCCATGACCTGCCCAAGGTTCCTGATGATACTAAACTGTTCAGCCCCACTAAAACAAAAAGAGATGGCAATTAGCTCCTCTCCATAATGAGTGAATAGGGTAAATGGCAAATGCAATTCAACGTAAAGTGTAAAGTGATGCATTCTTGGGCAAAATTTCTTAATTTCACATATACATTCATGGGCTGAGAATCTGGCAGTGACTGATCAGGAATGAGATCTTGGGGTCCTATGGATCGCTCAATGAAAATGCAGACCCAGTGTGCAGCAGCTGCGAAAAAGGCAAAGTCCATGCTAGGGATCATTAGCGAAGAATTTGAAAATAAAATTGCCAATACCATAATGTCATTGTGCAAGTCTATGGCATGGTTGTATTTTTGAATACTGTGTATAGTTTGGGTGCCTCACCTCAAAAAGAACATTGCACACTTTATATATATTCATCAAGTAGTTTTACATGAATCCCCTATACAAGACTTCCCCAACATGGGGCTTTTCAGATATTTTGGACAATGATCCCCATCATCCCTAATCATTAGCCATTTTGGCTATGCTGATGTGATCTGCATTTCAGCAATATGCAGAGAATTCTAGGCTAGGAAAGTTCCCGCCCCCCACCAAGATAAATAAACACACGAGACACCATAATTAAGGTTAATTGGGCGAATTAGGCCACAACTTTATTGAATTCAGGAATGAGAGGCATTGGCTTAGGCATTGGTCCTATCGACTATCCGGCTCCAGCCCATTTGCTGGAGACACGGGGAAGGGTTAACACTAATCGGGGGAGTCTCCCGCCGAGGCACGTCGACTAGAAGCTCCCCCGGGTCACCGCTCTGGGGCGTGCCTTTGGCCCACACCTCCATAGGCTTCGGACAGGGCCACGCCCCCCGGAGTCCTTTAACGGACCACCCTTCGTTCACTGGGGGGAGGTGATGGCGTTCCTCCCCCCCCACATCCTCTTAACCCCTTCTTACCAATGCCTACCGCCAATGCCGAAGAGTTGTGACGAGTTGCTACGAGGTAGGCAAAAAACCAAAGGCTGTAAACTGCCAATTGGGAAAAATTCCTACCATGCCCCTTGCGGCGACAGACCGAAGTCCATAGCAAAGTCAGACCTACCTAAAGCCCAACTAAAGGGAGGGAGGGTGGGAAAACGTGGGGGCTAGCCGGAGAAGAGAGGGCGAGCCCCCTCCGCTCCGGCCCTAAATAGGGCAAGCCACGCCCCCCCAGCCAGCCGATTGGCTGGCTGGGAGGCGTGGACGGACGGGATTCCCCTGTTCTCGCGGGGGCTGAAACCAGCCCCCGCTCACGTGGGAAGGGCGTGATGCCCGCAACCCCACCTCCTGGGTCAGGCCCGGAAGTGGCTTTTCAGCAATATGCAGAGGATTCTAGGCTAGGAAAGTCTGTGATAAGGGAAGGGGATGGGATGGGAAGGGAAGAAAGAAATCAGTATTATTATTCCTCTGTTACAAGGAGGTGATAATGGCAGTGAGAGAATAGTGCTTTGCCTAAAGCCACATGGCCAAGAGGGCATTTGGCTGAGGGCATTTCCCAGCTCATGCTCTATCATTTCACCCCACAGAATCTCAGCTAGATAAAAGTGAGAAATTAGATTTGGTTATCAGTTAAAAGCAAACCTACCTAGAAGCAAAACACAGCCATCCCTCAAAAATTGCACTTCTCCAAATTTTTAAATGCAGTCCTCCAGCCAAGTAATGTGTTTAAATGCATATACTCAGGCATATATTGTCTATAACAATGTGAGAGTTTGTGTTTGTAAATAACACACACAAATTATTTTAGGGGAAATAACTTTGCAAAAATTGTGTATATTAAAACAAAATTGTACATAAAAGTGTGCACCAGGAGGGGATTCACACTCAGCTCCTAGTGATTTTTCATGAGAATTTAAGAAAAAATCACTACATGATGCAGAAATGTGGAGGGCTGAATTTAAGATTGGAAAAATGAGAAATGGAGAGAAGCTGAAATTAACAGATCTGCACAGCCATATTTAGCCTTGAAAACAAACCTGAGATAAATTGACATTTCCCAGTGTCAAAACAACCAAGAGATTCTATGAAGTGAAAAAGCACCGTGTTATTCGGTTTTGCTTTTTAAAAAGATAACAATTCAAATTCTGAGCCTGAAATCTGTACAGCCAAGTTAGAATAGTTATTGATTTTTTGTGAGCATTTACATTTGCTCTAAGTTGCAAGGGAACACAAAACTATTTGCACTGGGAACAGTTTCAAGAGGGGAAGCCATGCTGCTCTGTTTCAGCAAAAACAAGAAAGTGTCCTGTGGCACCTTAAAGACTAACACATTTCTGTGTTGCTTTTACTGGTTTCTCCCTTTCATATCTATACATAGAGAGAGCGAGAAAGTTAAATAGAGTTACTTGAGAGACATACTGAGAGAGAGAGAGAGAGAGAGAGAGAGAGAGAGAGAGAGAGAGATAAATTCCCAACAGAAATTAACAAGAAAAGCAGATACTCTGAAGACCTGAAAACCAGGTTGGCAGTAAAAAAATTTCCCCACAAAAAAAGAAACCTATGGACTAAAAAGTCACCAAGAAAAATAAAACACTGATGGGTTTACAGGAAAAGGCAGAATTGGAAGGCGATGGGAAGAAGTCTGGCTGTAAAACACACTGGGGTTCTAACTCGGCTCAGCCTTTTATAAACACGGTCTTGTCCCTTGACCCAGCATTAGCATAATACTCATTAATCAAGTCATCTTCCCCAATTAATAGCCAGATGTGGGTGCTTTGTTCCTCTTAGCTGCTTTAATGAAGGAAAGGCCAAAGGATCAGGCAGAGTCATACTCATTCCAGTATCTCGGTCCCAGTAGGGTATTTGACAGCATGTAGTGCAGGTACTGGGTAGAGACAGAGAAATCCTACTCCCTCATTGCACACCAGGAAAACATGAACCCAGCTTAGACATGATGTTCGCCTGTGGCTTGTCACAGCTTAGGTAATCTTGCCAAGGGTGGGTATTCCTGGAAAGAAAGCTCTGCTTTATGAAACTTGGCAGGGATTGACTCAGATATTTCAAAGCCCAGCCTGAACGGAGAAATATATGTTCCGCTTCCCCACCAACACATCAATAAACGCCTTTCAACTTTCAGCCCAGTTTGTTGTAGTCTTTTAAAGAGATACATTGATTCACCCAGCCATGAGCCATTTCCCTGCCATTTATCTTGGGGGGGATCGATGGTTTGTTGCCACCTTCTAACCAAAGTCACAAAGGGGATGATTCCCAAAAGAGGTTGTAAGGCATCACTTCTTGTTTATTACACTTGATATTATTATTTTCTCCCTAGCACCACTAAGTCTTTTAAAAAGCGGCGGGGGGGGGGGGAGAGGTTGGGGGGGGGAGAGAGGATTTCCAATGATTTAAAGTGGAAAGTAGCCAATGGCACATGCACTGCGGTGCTATTCTGGGTAACATCTCCATAGGAACAGTAAATACTAGGGAGATACTTAGGGGTTATGTTGCTAAGTCAAGTAACAGTGAGGTTTAAATGGCTGGTTTAAATTAATTGATTTAAAATCCTCTCTATTACAGAACAGCAATGTACAGAGTTACAGAACGGCCTTTGCTGCTGTCGTCATTTCCCACCCTAGGCTTATACTTGAGTCAATAAGTTTTCCCAGTTTTTTGTGGTAAAATTAGGTGCCTCGGTTTATATTCAGGTCAGCTTGTACTCAAGTATTTACGGTATGTACCCTCCATGTTAAGGGGAGCCGCTAGTAAATCTACATCAAGGTAATCCAAATTTAGTGCTATACAAAGCTGGATTCTAAAACTCATGTAAATATGCAAATCATGTAAATATACATATGCATATTTGCATTGTTCTGCAAGGCTGAGAGTGGGGTTTTGTTGTCTGGGCAGCCCAGCACCTCCATACTCACTGCCCAGGCTTGCACCCTAGGGAGGTTACTTTGGTGCTGCTAACACAGCATTTTGAATTCACCCCCGGAGGCACACTCCATTGTCTTTTGAGACATATGGACACCACCAGCACCAAAAACAACTTGCTTATTTCACATCATTTGTTTTGCTTCTGTTGGGGAAGAGCAAGACAGCTATGTCAGGCAATCAACTTCCCCTCACCATGATCCAGGTTTCACCCATCCCTACCAACTTCTGAGGTTCCATCTGGAATCATTCTCTTGCTTTTCAAGTGTGTATTTGCAACTTTGAGGGCTAGAGACTCAGTTTAACAAAGGGGGGGGGGAGAGAAAGACAAGCTTCTCAGGATGCTGAGAGCAGCACGCTATGATTCTCTGGCCTGCTCTGTTCCTGTGCTTGCATGGTATGATCAAAGCATTTGCACACCCCTACATAAGTCATCACTGGCACAGTAAATGCACAATGTTGTTAGTCTGCAACTCCTACCACCCCTGGCTCTTGGCCATGCTGGCTGGAGCTGATAGTTGGAGTCCAGCAACATCTACAGGGCCACAGGTTTCCCATCCCAGCATTAAAGTCTTCCTTTGTTTAGAAACACACATAGCCTACCAAAAAGTGTGTTGCATTCAGGCACAGTAAATTAACTGTGCACTGTTCTCCGTATCACAATATACTCTCCAGACCCCCACTTCTTTCCCCTTGTCCTATGACCTGGAGGGAAACTTGTGGTCCTCCATGTGTTGTTGGACTATAACTCCCATCAGCCACAGCCAGGGGTCAGGACTGAAAAGAGGCATAATCCAACTACATCTGGAGAGACTTAAGTTTCCCATTCCTGGCTTGGGAGAAATCCTGCTGCAGGCTTACACTAATGCCACTACCAGGGAGATGTATAAAACCCTGCTAGTAAAATAGCTGCATTGTAGATAGGATATAGGGGATAGGGGATTTCGCAAGGTCACCTAATGAGCTCATAAAACACACAAGATTTGGACCTGGGACCTCCGACTCACAGCTTAATCTCTGCATTACACCTGCTATTAAAATGGGTTTGCTTGTTGCTGCTTTTCAGAAACATGGCGCCTATTTGCTCCTTGCTGGTTGTTCTATTTCAGTCCAGTAATGCTAACATGCCCTGTAGTGTATTCATTCTGGTCAGAAATTGCTGCTCAAATCAACTTTGCTTTGGAGAAATACATTGATGTCTGAGGATGTTCATGCACTCTTAAATTACATTCCTGAGCTGTGGCGACTAACAGATGGACGTCAAAAGCAGGTTCTGTGAGCCAATCTTAGGTGTCTAAAACACTTGTGCTGCAGGACTGGGAGGACAAACATCCACCAACTTTCACATGGTGGTTTGCAGATCTCACTGCTCTTTCTAGGTTTGAATGCATGACATACAATCGCCAGTTTCATTTAGAAACCTATTTGGACTACCAATATTAAATTAAATATTTTAATCAGGATTGATGGGCTGTTCTTATTGACAGTGTCAGCTGGCAATGGTGATGTTATTGTTTAATTGTTGCCAGTGCTTAAAAAAAAAAGTGCTGGAACTAACCACAAACACCTCCCTCGTTCTCTTAGAATGGCAATGACGCCTACCTGAGAGGTGCCGGAACAGAGTTCCTGTGAGTTAACCCTTAGAAAAAGCCCTGATTGTTGCTATTATTCATTTTTTTAGAATTTTCATTTTGCTTTTCTCTTCCTGTTATATTGGCAAATAAAAATAAAATAAAATAAAGTGTGGGGGGGGGGAGATAGAATAGCACTCTTCCAGTTCCATCTCTGTATACAAACCATATTCTGAAACCCCAAGCCCATTCCCTCACCTAGACACTTTGGGTTTTTCCTACTGCGTCCTTCCCAGAACCTCTGGTGGCAAAGTCCAACCAACCTGCCAGCTAGCCAACGGAAATGCCAGACACCTCCAACTGTGTGATTGAATTAGCTGTAATGTATTCAATTTCCAGGAAGACGTTTGACAGAATTTTTCCGACAGCCGCAGAGATTAATGCATCAGCCGATGGCAATTTTGTTACTGCAGCCAACTAGTCAGTCCTGATGTGATTTCTCTCCCTTTTTCTTCTTCTTCCCCGCTTCTCCCCCAAATATCTTAATATTCTGCAATAGCCACTTCACTTCCCCCAAATAACAGATCAGGTAGTTAGCAGAAGGCTCATCACAGTTGAAGTGGTGTCGGCAGAGTTGGGGGGGGGGGGGCTGTCAGCATTGAGTTTTCTATTCCTTAATGCCTTCTGGAAGCTGGGATTTAAAGATGCCTTTGCTAAATGGTTAAAAAAGAACAGAGTGGGAGAAGGCAGATGAAAACTGCAAGTTAATTAACTCTGGGTTGGGTATGCTTCCCATTTTTACACCACCCCACCCCACCCACTACACAGTTTTCACTGGCATCAAGAAACAAATTGAAATGCAGGTAAAATAATTTCATTTTCAGAAGCTATCAGTTCCTATCAAATCTACCTAATCCAGAACCTCTCTCCATAAAATCCCTTAAGCAGGGAGGATGCTGGCTTGCACACAGCTGGGTGAAAGCAGAGCCAGTAGAAATACCAGGCGTGGGTGGTACCGGGAGATCCAGGAAAGTGCTGCCTGGAACCAGCTTAATGTCTTCTTGCCATATGGGAGGGAAAACACACCTGGCATTTAAGGCCAATTCTGGGCAAGAGTGAAGTGTGAATGCTGATGAGTTATTGGGAGAGACTTTGGGAGTAAGCAAAGGTAATACTCATGCAGAAATGCTGTATATATGCCTGTTGATGTGTGTGAAAGACCTCCATGGCAGAGTCAGAGGACGGATACTGCTAACGATGATGCAAGCCTATGCAGCAGTAGATTTTGGTGGCAAATTCTGACGGGGGGGGGGGGAGGAAAAGACTATTGCTTTAAGATTCTAATAGGCAGGTCTTTGATTGAGTAAATTCAGCCTGATTGGTCTGGGTGACAGCAGACTCTCTGGCTGGAGGTTCTAGTCTATTGGGCCGGAGGATCCTCAAATGAAGCAGGGCTGGTTTAGCATCTTTTGAATTAAATGAACTAACATATGTGGCCATCTTAATTACAGGTGGTTAACCCTCAAGATTAATGGGATGTGGGTGGTGTTGTGATCTAAACCACTGAGCCCCTTGGGCTTGCTGATCAGAAGGTTGGTGGTTTAAATCCCTGCGACAGGGTGAGCTCCCGTTGCTCGGTCCCAGCTCCCGCCAACCTAGCAGTTCGAAAGCATGTCAAAGTGCAAGTAGATAAATAGGTACCACTCTGGTGGGAAGGTAAACAGCGTTTCTGTGCGCTGCTCTGGTTTTGGTGTTCCGTTGTGCCAGAAGAGGCTTAGTCATGCTGGCCACATGACCTGGAAAAACTGTCTGTGGATAAACGCTGGCTCCCTGGGGCTATAAAGCAAGATGAGCACCGCAACCCCAGAGTCGTCTGTGACTGTACTTAACTGTCAGGGGTCCTTTACCTTTTTAACCCTCAAAAGGTTGAACTATAGTTAGCATCATCCCTGACAACTGGACATGCTGGCTGTGACTGATGGTACTACTACCATCAACAGCATCTGGAGGGCCACAGGTTCCTCACCCCTAATCCAAGGGGGGGGCAAGTCCACTTAAGTCTAGAAGTGGTGACTACTTGTGTTGTGTTTCACATTCCTGATATGCCCAAAGGGAAATAAGACCAAGCTTTCAGAGGCTCTGTTCCCTAAATTGGCCAGGCTTATGCCAACCTTGCAGTATCTATTTATGGATTAATATACAAGTAGAGCAGAGAACCGGTAGGTACCACACATCGTCATCATCATGGAGAAGAGCTCCATGGACAGTATATGCTCCACATGCAAAAAGTCCTGGGTTCAATCCCTGATATCTTCAGTGAGGCTAGAAAATTCTTCCAGTCCGATCTGAAGCTCCAGAGAGCAGCAACCAGTCAATGGAGAGCAGGAGTGGGGAACTTGGACTTCAGCTCTACCACCATCCCTGACCATTGGTCCTGCTGAGTGGAGCTGCAGTCCAACAACATCTGGAGGGATGTAGGTTCTCCATCCCTAGTATAGACTAATGCTGAATTAGATGCACCCCTCATCCTTACTCAGTAGAAGGTAGTTTCATATCCACTGATGTGGTGCACAGTCAGTGGGATGACCTGCCTAAGAAGCAGTCTCATGTTCTCACTACCTAGTCCTACTCAGAGCAGACTCACTCAAATTAACAGACATGGTTGAGCAGGTCCACTCATTTTAATGAATCTACCCTGAGTCAAAGTTACAACCCAGTGTCTTTTCAGCAGGCATGTTTTAGTTATCACTGCTCTTTCAAAGCTTCTGTATTGTTTTAATTATATAGTGTTTTTATTGTTATTCCACTGTGTTTGTTTGCTTGCTTTTTGCCTGCTTCAGAGAAAAAGGTGGGATATCAATCAGTAAGCACCTATTTACTGGTATTTGTATGTCCTTTTCTCATGGTAAATGGAGCCCAAAGTTGCTCACGACAACATCAGAATTAACTGGGAAGGGTTGTAGCTCAGGGGCTGAGCATGCAAAAGGTCCCAGGTTCAATCCCTAGCATCCCCAAGTAGGATTGAGAGAGGTGACTGCCTGAAATCCCAGAGAGCTGCTGCCAGTCAGTGTCAATAATACTGAGCTAGATGCACCGACAGCGTCTGCTGCAGTATAAAGCTGTTTCCTGTGTTCATAACAATACCAAATCAGTTGCATGAAACAAAATATAAGGTCAGCATCTATAAATAATTCATTTCAATTCATTTCAAAGATGTATCAATCAATCAATAAAACATAAAGTCAACAGCGCTGCCCTTTACAGCAAGATCAGTTTTTCCCAAAAGCAATGTAACTTTTGAGTTCCCTGCAAGACTCACATTTGCCAGCAAGCTGCAGAAACCCAGGTTTATACCTCTTTCAATGGCTATATTAAAAAAGATCCAAACTGGTCCCTATGTTGCCCCTCAAAGGGCTAGCAACACTCACTAAGCAAGAATCCTCAGCAACAGGTAGTCTAAAGAAAGCAAATATTTTCACCTGACTCAATGCAATACCATTCCCCAAAATTGTGTGACTACAGGGTCTGTGTCCCTTAATCCAGACAGCAGGTGAATGCATTCACAGAGCTGCATGATACAGACGTGTACGTGAAGAGCAAAAAGTTTTCAGTCGAGTCAACTGAATAAATGAAAATTGGGTTTTTAGGTGGTTGCCTCCCTACTGGGACAAAACAATGGACAATGTAATAATCACAAAATGATTTCTTTCCCACTGCCAGCCTTTCAGAAATTCATTAATGTCTCCTTACAGCTTGTGAAATAAAGGAACAGAAACTCAAGAAATGCAAAACAAGAAAAGTGCTTGTGTTGGCCTCACAGGAGGACTTTTCCAATTACCACACTGATGGCCAAGAAGAAGATATTTGCTCTTTCGCTGTCTTGTCCCCCCCTGCAGCCATGTCCCAGTGTCACTCCAAGGAGGACTCTGATTCAGATGGCTCCCAAGTCACCCCACCGATGGGGGAGCCCTCAGCATCCGCTTCTACATTGTGTTGCCCTGAGGACATGGCTCTCTCTTCCTCTTCTTACTCTGGGGGTGGCCACCAACCTCAGTCAGCTCTCAGCTAGCTGCCACCTTCCTGCCTTCTTATGTACATTCTGTGCAGGTGGTGACAGCAGCTGTCAACTTCTTCCTCTTCAGTCTCAGTGGTACCCTTGCAAAACTCAGTGAGGAGGAGGATGGGGGCAAAACAAAAAATGGTTGTGTCTGCCTTGTCATTGGCTCTAGCTCCACCTACTGTTGGCCTCCCTGCTTTCTGCCCTACTAGTCCTTATGGGGCACCAGCCACTGTGGATCCAAAAGCAAGATACAGGCTGAAATGCCCCCAAGGAGCCTCCACTGAAATTTCACTTATACAGTGGTACCTTGGTTTACAAACTTAATCCATTCTGGAAGTCCATTCTTAAACCAAAGCATTCTTAAACCAAGGCGTGCTTTTCCATAGCAACGAGGGACTCAATTTACAAATGGAACACACTCAACAGGAAGCGGAACATGTTCTTATTCCAAGGCAAAGTTCACAAACCAAAACACCTACTTCCGGGTTTGCAGCGTTCTTAATCCAAATTGTTCATAAACTAAGCTGTTCGTCAACCAAGGTTGTAGTGACATTCAGAGTGAACTCCCAGGTCCTAGTCTGACACTCTAACCACTATACCACTCTGGTTCTCATTCCCCCCCCCCCAAGTATATGGAGATAAAGTTTGTTGTTCTTATTTCCATCTTTAAAGTTTCTACACATGAGTTATAAACTGGAAAGATGGAATTTGAGGTTCAGGGGGAGGGTTTTATCCTGGGAGGTGAAAAGTTCTTCCTTGCTAGAGGGATCTCTGTGTCGTTCTTAGCAGGTATTTTGCAGCACAATACAACGCTGCAGGAGGAAAAGGTGGTATGGGAGGAAGCTGAGGAAGAGGAGGCAGTTCAATTATTTGGAAGCGCTACATGGCATTTATTTATCCAGGCTGTACAAACAACAATAATAATCATGATACCCAGGTCTGGCGATTTAATGCGGTGCTGATGAGTGAGCTCCCACAGCAACCAGAAGCCAAGGAGTTGTTGGCTTCATCTGAGAATCTTAATTGGCTTCTTTTTCTCCCCATGCCCCCCCCCCCATAAAAAAGGGAGGGGAGTGAAGATAAATATGTAAATAAAAAAAAGACCCCCTGACTAGCTTCCACACAGTTAAATCTCTTCTCCAAAGGCATCGATTTGCAGCTGAGGTTCTCTTTGCACCCGGACAAATCTGCTATCAAAAGGCAGAGATAGAATAGAAAATGAACTTGCTCTGCAGGGGTGGATTGAGTCAGCATCCCTGGGGAGCAGCCCCTGCCGTCAAGGAGAGTCCAAGTGGAGCAGGCAGGAGCGGAAAGGGAGAGGAAAAGCTGCCTTAAGAAAGGGCTTCAGTTTAGCAGATTTAGGGAGAAACATGATTTGCATGTCAAAGGCTCCAAGTTCAATCTTCTGCCTGGCCTTTCTGTTTAAAAGGGTTTCAGGCAAAAGACCTCCCTGGCTGGGAACTTGGTGAGCTCCTGCCAGGCCAGAGTAGGGTAGCAGACTAAGGGACACAGGTCTAGGGCTGTGTATCATGCAGGGGACCATGTGCAGAGGCAGAGCAAGGCAGGTGCAGAGGGTATAGCATGCTCCGGGTGCCATCCTGGCAGGGTTGACATTCTGCCCCCCACCTGCAACTCCCAAGCCTACAGCAAGCAAAAAGCAAGTGGTGCGCAAGGCAAACCTACCCACTAGCCATCGGCTGCATGTGGCTTTGCAGCTCCAGCTCTCTCAGAGCTGCAGCCGCAAGCAGAGGATCCCGCCACCGTCCGTACAGCACTCGAGTGGTGCCATCGGCAAACCACCCATCTGTGCATGCAGGGCACGTAGCAGCAGTGTGCATGCGCCGCCGGGTGGTTTGCCCCGACGCCTCACACCGGGTGCCTGTTAGCCTTCCTTCACCCCTGACCACATGAAGCTTTTGTGCCCCCAAGTGACTTCAGGTTTATCTGAAATAAGGATGATCAGTCTCCGCCCAACTCCTCACCCATCTCCCCCTCTTGCTTAATTTAAAATTGTGTCTGAAATTCAATTTTAAATCATCTGAAATTTTGAAATTCGGTTTTAAATCACTTCTAATACGATTTTCTAGCCATGGCAGAAAACCAGTGGTGGCAGAGGGCAGGGGCGCCAGCTGGAATGAAATATTGGAGGGTGGGGAAGGTAAGCCTTGACCCGCATAATCAGTCCCATGACGTGGTGCATACACAACAATGCTCATCAACTTAGTGGAGGCTGGTCCCCAGAGGGACCTCAGCCCCTAGGGGTTGGATTCTACAGTACAGGGGATCTCTTAGGCCACTTCACCCAGCATACCCTGCTCTAAGCACGGACACCCCATCCCAAGAGAGTAGCAGCGCTGCTGCCACATTAGCTGTGGCAAAAGCAATTTTAATAAAGTGAGAGCAGGGTCAGGAGACAAGGAGTGTGGGTGGTGGGTGACAGAGCAACCACCATTCATCCCAAGGTAAAAGCGGGGGTGGGTGGGTGTCCATTGAGAGGGCAAAGTGTCCAGGGTGGCTGGAAAGCATCTAGGCTGGGGACCCCTCAAATCTGGCAATGTCTTTAGACAGTAATGATGTTTCAGTGCATTCGGACATAGGAAAATGCAACAAAGAAATCTGCCATATACCAAGTTGGTATAACATGCAAGGTTATAATCATGCTTAACTAAACTTGAATGATGGGGGGGGGGAGAGAGAAGCAGATAAAGGTAAAAACGTATACAGTAAATAAAATACATCTTTTTTATTGCAACAGCTCAGTCAGTAAAGCATGAGACTCTTAATCTCGGGGTTGTTGGTTCGAGCCCCACATTGGGCCCAAAGATTCCTGCATGGCAGGGGGTTGGACTAGATGACCCTTGTGGTCCCTTCCAACTCTGCAATTCTATGATTCTATGTTAAAATAGAACCCTAATGAGTAGCAAAGGGGAGAGGTAAAATGTGTAAAGAAAACACATGTTTTATTGCAATTAAATGGCCATCTCTTATTTATGCACCATAATGTACATAACCACACTATTATAAACTCTTAATAGGCCATATGATTAAATGAATATCTCATACGAATGTGCATAAACATGCTGTTATAAATCCTTCATAGGCCAAATGTGTTTTGACAAAGTCTTCCTCAGTAGACTTATTATAAAAACATAACATTACAATTTGATAGGCTTTGACTTCTGATTTACGGTCACTTAAAGGAGAAGAACAAAACACTTCACTTTAATATGCACAGGTCTCCACTTTATAGTACCACAAGGTGACGAACAATGTTAAATCATATTTCCAGTATCCTTTCTTTGAATGTCAAATGACTCCTGTGAGCGTAGATATAACTTATTTTTCCACTGGTCAGCTGAGCTCTACCCCCTGCCTGGCACAGTAGAGTGGCAAACATATATTTCCTATTCAGTTTAAAATAGCTAACAATATTCATATGAAAGCAATAAAATCACAAATCTTTTTTTTTAAAAATTGCCTAATAAAACAAGGACCCCCCCCCCAAAAAAAATGATGGAGACGTACTGTAAGTAGGCATCTTTTTCTTTTCAATTCTGCTTTGTGTGCTCAGTTCACACTGCTTTGTTCACACAGTTCAGGACTCATTATCACCTTACTTTTCCAAAATGGCAATCTTGTTATATCAGTTTGATGACACAAATAGATCCACAGTCAAATAGCTTCCTCTTATGAACTTACTTACATATCATGAATACATTTTAACCATCATTTAGGAACAAGTGGAAAGATTAATTTGGGCATATTTGTAGTATGCTTAGAGGTGATAATACGATAAATCCACGATTCAGGTTTATCTGGGAGAGGGGTGGGGGGTTGAGGTTGGAGAGAAACTGCTTTTTCCTCTTGCCCCCAATTTTGGAAACTTATGGTGCAGCTGTCTGCATTCAGAAGCAACCCTCAGTAAATTTAGTAAGGCTGCAGTCTTCTAACATACCGTTTATGCGGAGGTTAAATATGTGTTAGAAGATTGCAGCCTTATTCAACAAGCCGCAACTTTAGCAAATGTATATCTGGATCAGGACCCCCAATCTTAAGGTTCAAATCTGCTGAATCTGTGGAGGGAGCCTCTCTTTTTAAAAATGGTTCTTTGCCAAGATTGATGTTAGAGTCCTCAATGCCATTAAATGTGATTTTTAATAAATAAATTTTCCAGTCACAAGATAGCCATGTATTTTGAGGAACGACACATAAACATACCTGAACATAGCAGATATTTTCTGAATAACCACCCCGAGGTCTAATCAGGACTCACTCTGATCACATGAAATCAGCTCACAGACACTTCTAAATAACATTCTAGATTGTTCATCTATTCTGGATGAAGCCAGCCAAACCATTCCTCAGGGTAAAGAACAGAAGTGGATACTGTGGAGGGTGGGGTGATTAAAATAAAAATCATCCTGTCAGACTGGGAATGTCCCCTCACTCTGGTGGGCAGAGGCAAAGGCCAAGTTTAGGGCTTAAACTTTGGGTGATATAGGCTGGGGAGAGGTCCTTGGAGTTGGTTAGCAGCAAGAAAGAGAAGGAGGGTAGAACTTCATGTGAGTTGGGAATGACAGGCACAGAGGATGGCTTTTTCCTGTCCTAGGAATCCAATACTGCCCTGAAGGGGTAAGCCAGACCATCATAGGATGTGAATGCTCTGCAATTGCCCCATCTAGGTGCAGGTTGTTTAAATGTGTAAATGAAACCATATATCATAAAGACACCACAGTCTGTACTGTGCCTAATTTCTGAAGGAAACATGAACCCTGGATCTCCTAGACTCTCACACCACTGAGATTAGAAAAGATTTCTAAACTCAGGAATTTTTTATGAGTACTAGAACTTAAGAACGTAAGAAGAGCCTGCTGGATCAGCCCAATGGCCCATCTAGTACAGCATTCCATTCTCACAGGTGCCTGCGGGAAACCTGCAAGCAGGATTCAAGCACAAGAGCAGTCTCTCCTCCTGTGGTTTCCAGCAACTAGTATTCAGAAGTATCGCTGGCTCCAACTGTGGAGCGAGAGCATAGCCACCATCAATAGCCCTCCACGAGCTGAGCCAACAGCCTTTCCATACAAAAAAATCCACTCCTGGGGGAATCTTTATTTATTTATTTGTTTATTGCTACCACCTTAAAAGCAATGGAAATCCTTGCCAATGTACAGTATTTCAAAACCCTAGGAGAGCTATCAGTAGATCCTGATCTACCTTTTGCCCAAGCTGGCCTAGACTATGCTTGAGGCAGGCTGATTTTCTTTGTCAAACCCCTAGTTAGCATTAATGAGAATTCTTCCAGACTGCTGCTATTTCTGGGAAAGATTCTGTCACATACCAACAAATTCAGGTTGCACAATTAAGGTTGATTCGGGGCTTTTAGCAAGAAGGAACCTTCCCCCACAAACAAATGAAAACAAATGCTCAGTAAATGGCTGGTGCTTGTTGTTTGTTCAAAAAATCAGGGTGGATGCTCCATAAACAGGTTGCCTAGAAGCAGAACTGAGAGGGTCGTTGCAAGGAAGTTTGAGGCGGTGGATTCCCTACAGTCTTGAGGAGGCTCTGGCTGTTGTTTTGAAACTCCTGATCACACACTGCCTCATTAAAAGGAAACAAAAAAGTCAAGCATTTAAAACAAAACAAAAAAAGAAGCAGCAGGGAGAAATAGAGTAATTAGAAGGCGCAATGTGAACTTCTCCGAGTCGGTTTGACCAGGAGACTCGTTTGCAGAGCTGATGCTCAGAAGTTGGCTGCTTCAGCATGAAGAGAGGAAAAAGAGAGAGTTGAGCTGAAAAGCACTGTGTGTGGTCCATCTGAGGGGAGCGTGAGGAGAAGCAGTTTAAGGATCACACTCCCATTTCATCTGAAACCATCACAAGACAAGATGCCCATTAGAGAGAAGCAGGATGTGGAGTGTGTTAATGAGCCGAAGTGTGATAAGGGAGGGGGGCAAGGGGGATGAATAAAAGGCAGCCCCACCAAATACGGCATGTGCAGCAAATGAAATAATTACTCCACTCACAATTGTAACGACGGCGCAATAAATTTAATGTAATTCCTAAAGGCCAACTGCTTTCCTTTCTTGCTGGCTTCTTCCTTTTCTGCGTTTTTTTTTTCTTTTGTAATAAAAAAAAATCCCTTTTTTATAGTTTTAGAATTATGCTTTAATTAGCATAACATTTAAATTAGCGAATGGAATCTTAATTAGCTGAGGAAATAGACTTTTGTTGGAGTAGCTTGCTAAAACAAATAAATTCTCTTCCTCTTTCAAGAGCCATTTGCTTATGGCACATTAAATAGCCTAGTGTACCATAAACAATTTGAGACAAGGATAAGTAATTAAATTAGAAAACATGCTGGCAAAACTACCCGCTCCTGGCCTGTGCGGAGCTGAGAAAAGGAAATGCAGGAGCTCGTTTCCACTTGTCAAAGGAACAGGAACCCTTTCTGCTACCACTACTAAGCACTCCTTCAGATCAGGCCTGCATGATCTGCCGCCCATCAAACCAAACACAACCCACCAGCTACACGCCTGGCAACCTCCGTGGTTTTGCAGCCCCATTGAAAGCAATCAATCAAGACAAGTGGGAACGTGGGAAGCTGTCTTGTTCTGCAACACACCAACAGTCAACGTTATCTAAAATTGACTGGCAGCAGCTCTCTCAAGGTATCAGGCAGGGGTTTCTCCCAGACTTACCTGGACATGCCGGGGATTGAACCTGCAGCCATCTCTCTGCAAAGCAGATGCTCTGCCACTGAGCTACATCCCTTCTCAGTGATTTCAAAGAGTCTAGTTGCAATTTCTGGATTGTGTTTATGGGCGAGGTGGAGCATGCAAAGCATGTGATCCACCGAGCCAAATACACTCCACTGGCCATGTATTATTCTCTAGCTACTCCTGCCATTATTTTAGGCCTCCTAAAATAGTCTGCTACTCTCTATTCTGGTGGAAGATGTCTCTACCAGTCAGTACAATGGTACCTCGGGTTAAGTACTTAATTCGTTCTGGAGGTCCGTACTTAACCTGAAACTGTTCTTAACCTGAGGTACCACTTTAGTGAATGGGGCCTCCCACTGCCGCTGTGCTGCCGCGCGATTTCTGCTCTCATCCTGAAGCAAAGTTCTTAACCCGAGGTACTATTTCTGGGTTAGTGGAGTCTGTAACCTGAAGCGTATGTAACCTGAATTGTATGTAACCCAAGGTACCACTGTATAATGAATAGGGTTATGCCATCTTTTCCTTCAGCTCAGCCAGTAAAATACCTTGGACTGGCCCTGGGTTCTAGCCAAGGGACACCCACCTCTTTATTTTTGCAGACCCTGGAAATTTATTGATTTCCAAGGACAAGCATTCATTAAGTGGCTCACAGGTTGTGTTTGGCTCAACAGGTCAGTCTTACACATGCCTCATTTTGAGCCAGCTTTCTCAGAGGCTGGAATTGCTGCCCAGATTACAATACCAAGGAATGTAAACTGAAACATTGGGATGATAAGCAAACTTTGTGTGAATGGGGCAGCTAGTGGTTATTTGGGAGCTCAACACAATCACACTGCATCAAAGTTACGAATTCATCCCCAGCTCATGTTCTTGATCCCTATTTACCTACAATAGTCCTTATTTTCCAGTAGCAGTTCCCTAGTAAATCGCTGCCTCAATTTCCCCTCCCCATTTGGGGAATGCTGTGTTGAAATGTTACTAAGTATCATTACTTATCAAGTAATTAATAATAATTTAGTAATTGTTATTAATAATAAGTATGTTGCCTTTTCTGAACATCTAACACCACGGAGTAATAAGAGGCAGATCAAAATGTGATAAATTTGACAAAATCTGGTTTCTCCTTGTAAACTTCTTAGAAAGGCTGTATGACTTGGACCCAGGTTACCAGAAAGATCATATCTCCCTGCCCAGGTGCCAAGATGCTTGGATGAGGAACTTCTCCTGGTCCCATTAACATCAGAAGCACAGTTGATGGTGACACAAAAGTAAGACTATATAAGCGTCCAGTTGTGAATATTGCATTAAGACTGAATGTGGCTTCAAATGCTCTAGTTTGCAGAGAGGAGCTCACACCCATGTTCTCCTCCCCTGTATTTATAGGCCAGTATACAACAGTTTAGCTTAGCATGTCCTCTGAACCAGGAATCATTATCAAGGGCTTTCCTCTTTCACCAACAAACCATGACTATAGATTGTGGTTAGGGAGTAGAGACTTTAACCAAGATATTGGGTTTGGGCAGCGGCAGAGCAAGCCGATTGGGCACCTGGGGTGGTGCATACGGGGCCTCCAAGGAGCCTGCCTGCCTCCTCCCACTCAGCCGCCTTCAGCTGGGGGAGGGGAGGCAGCAGGCGGACCGTTTGGGCAGCACAAAGCCTGCGTGCACCCAAGCCACTGCATCTCTCCCAGGAGAGACGTGTGGCTTGGACACGCTGCAGGCCCCGCAGTGAGTGCCACCCAGCATTTTGTCACACCCCCCAGTGGTGACATCTGGGGCAGACCGCCCCACCGCATCCCCCTTCCTCCACCCCTTGGGTTTTTGTGACATGCTAAGCCAAACAATGGCTTAGCTGCCATGATGGCTGACCTAAAATGCTCAGGGAGGAGGTGCAAACTCCTTTTTCAGAATGACCCTATCTGCATATTCACACTAAGCTATTTCTTTGACTTGGTTGGCTGCGTGAATGTAACCATTGCCTGTTACATTGAGCAGCCCCTGTATGTCGAGAAGGACTGCAGCTCTGTGGTGCAGCATCTGCCTTGCACAAGAAGGTCCCAGGTTCAATCCCTGGTGTCTCCAGGTAGGGCTGGCAAAAGATGCTGGCTGAAATCCTGGAGAGCTGTTGTGAGTCAGTGCAGACAATACTGAGTTAAATGGATCAATGATCTGACTCAGTATAAGGCAGTTTTCTATGTTCCTGTGTGTACCTGTGTGGAAGGCCTAGTTCAAGCGAGGAGAAATGGATGAGAAATTCAATTTGATTGTCATTTGCATTATATTTGCAGTATGTAAACTGAAACGCAGCTACCTTTCAAAATTCATTTGTAAACAAATGTTTACCCCCCAAAAAATGTTTTTGGGGGAAATGTGAATAAAAATGCACATTTTAATGAAAATAACATTAAATGTGTACTATACATGGGGGAAAGGCTTGCAAAAGTGCCTCCATTAGTCAAAACTGCATACAATAACATCTTTACTCAGAGAAACTTGCACTAAAATGCTTGTGAATTTTCACAGTAATTTCTTTCCAAGCATAAATTGCTGCAAAATACGGAGAACTGAATTCAAGACTGGGGGGGGGGGAGAGGAACCAAGGGAACCAAAACTGACAGATCCTTCCAGACTTACAAACAACAGGTGAGGGGGTCAAACTGTTCCTCGGCTGCACCACTGGACTGCAAGGAAAAATCACTCCATCCATAGTCCCCCCCCCCCGACCCCATGAATGATCCATCATAGTTGTTGTGGCTCTTTGACACAAGATTTGCATCCAGTGGGTCACACCAACTTTATCAAAGACACCCAAGAAAGGTTTGGATGCTAAGCTTTTCCTCGCCCTTCTTCTGTGTGTCAGACAGTGGGACTGAGATCTCTAGAACCTATGGTACATGAAATTTATTATGGTCAGAGACCAGCTGGTGAAACACAAATGAAACTACAATCCCAAAAGCAAAACAAACATTTAAAACAATATACAATAATGGATTTTAAGTTTAAAAATGCGGTAGGCATATAAACACACAAAAACTTTAAGATAGAGTACCATAGAGAAATGACCCAGAGTCTCCTGTGGATCCGAGTTTGGGAATTTTCTTAATAAACTATATTGAATCGGGGGATGGTCTGCGCCTACAGATCTGTGCACAGAATCTGGTGACCATCCGGGTCGTCTTGTGATCTTTGAGCCTATGGTATACAGCATAGGAAAACGGAACCTTAGGATTGGGATTCAGCAGTCATAAACTGTTCAAGGAGGAAGAACAGCACTCATAGTGGCCATCTCCTCTATTCTGCTCCAGCCAGGGAGCCATGGAGAGTAATAAAACTTTAATGGCTCCCAGCGGGTCGATTCAGAAAGAATGAAGATGCTATAAATCCAGCACAGTGCTTACGTGGAGCTAAAAAACAAACTGTTCCAATCACACTTAGCAAAGCTATCAGCCTCTTTTCCAAGACTGAGGGTGGGGGCAGATGCCTTGGGGAGGGGGACTTTGTATCCTCACCAAAGGAGACAGCTGGGGAGGAAAATCAATTAGTTGTGTTAGGGGTTATTGATGAAGTGCCATCTCTTAGGCTAGGGTGCAAATGAACTGACCATGAAAAAAGCAGCAGAAAAGGAAGGATTAAAACAGGACATAAGAAAGGAATAAAGTTCCATCTAGCTTGTATAAATTTTGAGGAGCTGGTTCTTTGGAAAGACAGCTTGGATTAGGCTTTGACCCAGCAGCAGGTCCCAATTTACCAACTGGCGACCAATGTACCACCAGAGGACACAGCTGGGGATGTGGAGGACTTTGAATGCTGACCCTGACTTGAATGGGGTTCAATTTCTAATCATAGTCATTCTGTTCATTTGAGGCGTTCTGCTCCAAATCCCCAAACGAAGGGTGACAGGCACAAGTTATTTTTATTGTATTTTATTTCGCAGAATGTATATAAAGCTTTGTAGAGGCAGCCCCCATTTATGTGGGGTTACGTTCCAAGGCATCGTGCGTGCCAATGAAATTGTGTATAACTGAAACTCATTGAAGAAGCCTGCAAACAGTCCATTCCGCTCTTTCAGTGGTGTTTCAGTGACGTTTCTGGGTCACTTCCAGGTTTGTCGCAATGCCCATATACATGGTTGCACATATATTGAACGCATATAAACGGGGGGGCTGCCTGTATTAAAACCTCAAGGTTTACAAAAAGAATAATGAAAAAGCAGATCAAAGAACCCAGCAATATACTACATATCTGGATAGACTTCCAGGAGCCAAAACAAGGGCAGTGAAAGTGCCTGCCCAACATCAACAGGCAGGGAGTTCCAAAGGTGGATGCTGCCACACTGAAAGGTAAGTTTTTACAAGTGCAGAATGAGTACTATGTGTTACCTGTAGGAGTGCTGGATCCACAGATCAAAGCAGTTGAGTGGGCATATATGGGCTAAAGCAATCTCACAACTAAACAGACCCCAAGCCATTACCGGGATGCCTCTGAAGATACAGCTAGGTGAGAAAGAGTATTCAAGGCAACATTTCTCATTTCATACTACCTTGAGGTGCTCGAAAGGGAATACTAGCTGTATTACTGGACTTCAGAAGATGTCCTTAAACCAGGCATAGGTAAACTCGGCCCTCCAGATGTTTTGGGACTACAACTTCCATCAGCCCTAGCTAACAGGACCAGTGGTCAGGCATGATGGGAATTGTAGTCACAAAACATCTGGAGGGCAGAGTTTGCCTATGCCTGCCTTAAACCTTTCCTTCACTAAGAGAGCAAGGGAGAGAGAGTGCAAGCATTCACACCAATATCCCAGCCGCAGAGCTGAAATCTTGGCAACTGCTGGCACAGGGCAATGCAAACAAAACAAAACAAAACCCTCCACCTTTCCCACCAGAGAGTTTGTGGAGCAAAAGAAGAACCTGTGCGCCAAAGCAGAAAAAGTGGGGGGGGGGGGAGAACAGTGTCCATGTCTTGCTGACAGCTAATAATCTTTGAGACATTGCTTGATAGCAGGGGAGAGAAGCTGGGGTTTGTCAATTGCACTATCTGAACAGCCCACACACAGCCTGCTGCCCTAACAATGAGAATAAGCCATGGAATTTTGTCCCTCCTTTGGCCCACTCCTATCTTGTGGCGTTCACAGACTGCATGTGTGGAACAAATTAAATGCCAACAAAACTGTCTTGCTCTCCCTTGGCATCCCATCAGCAAGTGAGACAAACTCACTCCATCTTCCTCTCTCCTTTGCCTGCTCTCATTTCCACTTTTTTTTCTTTTCCATTTCTCAGCTTCATGTTCCTCCTCCTCATGGCTTCTCAGAGACAACCCTTCTCTGCAGGAAAGTGTGAAGCCTGTTTCTTTATTTCAGTGGATATTTCCACTGCAAGGAAATATGCTTCGGACATTTAACCACCTAAGCAGATATGCAATTCAAACCCAATGGTTGCAAGTAATGGTAGGATAATTATGACCTGTGCATTATTATCTGTAATTATGTGTTATGTTCCCCATTCAGACAAAGGCAGCATTATAGGTCTGAACCACCTGTGCACACTGCAGTTGGCTTAATTGTGCATCACTGTCTCCATTTTCAAAGACATTAAACACCAAATACAGATTGTGATGCCTCTGAGTAATAGTTGTGCATTGCAAGTGCAATTGCCACTGCTTGCTTTACTTTCTGTTGGCAGAACCAACAACAAAATCCTGCTTCAAGAAACTTCTCTGCAACAGAGAATACAGTTTCCACTTCAGAAGAAGGGTATAACAGACATTGGTGGGATTTTTTTGGCCTCTTCCCTTTGTCAATTTTGTTTCACTCCCTCCCTTCTCCTCTCCCTCCCGTCCATTCATGCCTATTGAATCTCATTTCTTCCTTCTTTTCAGCATCATTGCACTCCACGCAGAGGGAGAAAGTGCTCTTTGACTTAACGATTCCCTGCTGCACTCAGTTGGGATCCTCTGAAGCATTGGATATTAAACAGATCTTTGCAGATATTTGCTTGGTTATTAACAGATCACTGCAGGGTATGTGTGTTTCCTTAGTAGCATCCATGCACCATGCAGAAGGGAAGAGAAGCTAAGGACCAGTTGCTTTGGCCCAGGAAGCTAAGGAAGCAAGCAAGCTGGTCTAATAAAAAAAAGGAAGAACGGAAGGGGGGAGTTACAGAAAAAGAAAGGTTATGTTGTGGGGGTCACCACAGTACATATTTAAAGGTGAATTTAATTTGTGCATTCCGAAATATGACACAAACCAAAACACAGCCACCTTTCTCTGAATTGTGCAGTGCAGTTCTCCAGCCAAGTAATGTGTACCCCAAAAAATGCCAATATAGATTGGTAAAGTGTGTTTTGAATGCATATATTAGTGAAAATAGCTTGCCAAAAAAATGCATTATGTTCGAGAAAACTATAGCTTTTTAAAATGCTGGTGAATTTTCATTAGGACTTTTTCACAAACCGATGGGGAAATGTGCAGAGCAGAAGCTCATGAGAAACTAAAATTGGGAAACTAAAATTGGGAGATTCTAGATTTGTTTTTTGTTAAAAAAAAAGAATAGCACTAACTGAAACTTCAACAGGTGCAGAGTACAAATGGCAGACAACTTGAGCGCCACAAGAAAAACAAATGCATATATTGCATACAGGCAAAACAAGCAACTTATACTGGAAGGTTAGTGTCAGGGAACTGCTATCGGCTCAGGGGCAAGAGGGGAAAGGCCGGGTGGATCACAGAGAGCCCCCAAAGATCGTGGGAAGCAGCACTTCCTCAGAGGAGGAAGGCAGCTATGCCTCTAGTGGAGAGGAGAGGGAGGGGGCGGAGGAGGCAAGGTGGTGCCAGGACACCTTGCCGGAGCAAAGCGGGGAGGAGGGAGGTCCCCCATTACCCAAGCCTTCCTTGCGCAGAAAACTTCCGCGCAGAGAGGGGAGGTGCAGACTGGGCGTTTGCTGTGGAAGGTTTAAGGACCACCCACTCTCAGATTCTGCCAGTGAATGAGCAAGACACGGAATACAAGCGCTCTGCATTCTAAAAGTTTTATCACTAATAAGAAAGCCTTAGAACATGCTTTGGAGGCATATTGCCTGATTGCTCTCAAGCAACCAACAAACCGATACCTCTAACAGCTAGGCAGGAAAGGAATGCAATCCTGGATGCAGCAAGGTGAAAGTCAAGCTAGCTACGGGAGAAAGGGGCTATGCTTTTCCTCAGAAGATTGGAATTCTGGCCACGGCAGAGTGAGCCTTATTCACTACAATTAGCTAAGACTTCTGGTACAGTATACACAAAAGAGATGAGAAATAGAAATTGGGGGCAGTGGGAAGAGAAGAAAATAGCTTTTAAAGGGAAATATAATCACACACTATTACCACAGAACTGCATGTGGAATAACTCGACACAGCAGGAGTTCTCTGCTCTGCAGAGCACAAGCCTAAGTTTTTTAATGCAGGCTGCAAAGCACTTCCAACTCTGTCTGCCACTTCCTGACCAGCTCACCTCCAAGGAGCCAAATAAAGCAGATGTAAATAAAGGTGCAGAACTCCCAAGAGACAACAGCTTTAGGTGAGAATCATAGGGAATACATTTGTTGCTTTCTGTGTTCCGCACAGAAACACTCACTGACCACCACCACCCTGCCATACAAACACACACATTTTAGCATTTAATTCTCCCTGTAGAGCATCATCCTCTTCTCTAGAAGAACCACACTGTGGCCATAAGGACTAGTGCCTGTATGATAGAAACAGAATGGCATTCCCCAATGTTGTTTCACGAGATGGATCAGAAGACTGTAGCAAAAAGAATATGGTTTTGTGAATAACCTCAAACTGATTTTCTCTTTAGGTACCTTTCAAATAGCAGGTTTTCTCAAAGTGCTGCATATGTCTATGAAAACATGAAGCCTGGCCTCAGATGCGCACCCATGGGTAAATAAGCCTCCTTGGAAACAGAACCAGAGCCAGCACCCAAAAGGCTCTGCTATTCCTTGCCACAGATACTACCCTTTAGATTTTGAAGACTCTTAGCAAGGCCTGCTTAGCTGACCTGAGTTGTGGGTCCCTGTGAAGCCACTGGGGTCAAAGCTTTCTGAAAAGCCATATTGACAGTAAGTGTGTTTGTGTGTGTGTGTGTTTTCCTTTCCTCCTCCCCCCCAACTTTGTTATATGTGAGTAGAACATGAGCATCTGAAAATTATTTCCCAAGGAAGAGCAGAACGTTAAGGGCGAGAAGTTTACGGCACAGGAATATAGTTTTGAAAGAGTTTGTTCAACAACAGCAAAGTCCACACCAAGACTGACCAATGGAGCTGTGTGAGTGATGATAAGGAAAATAGTTAGGGAAATTTAGTTATGTTGGATTATGGGAGACTGAATCTCCCTGGATCCTCCCTGGAAGAAGTACAGTCTGGAACTATGCTGCAAGCTGTTCCAATGAGAGGTAATAATTGAATTTGTTTTCATTTAATTTGGAGGGCCTTTAATTAAAAGCCAGCCCTGTGTGTGCAGAGAGATAAAGCCGAGCACACGGAGGCTGGGGGTAATTTGGGTGCCAAATGCAATAATTAATTGTAAATGTGGAGGTCAGGAGACAGGCTGTATCTCCCAGCAAATCAGCATGCAGCGCCGGCCATCCAAATGGAATGGGCTCATGAGCAGCGGAAATGCTTAAGTGATTTTTGAAGCCTTAATAGTAATTATACAGCAGTGTGGAGGTTAATTTGCAGAGTTCATTAATCAGGGAAATAAACACGTCAGTGATCGCCAAGTAAAAAGGGGAGCCTGACAAACTGAGTGACTGGGTGGGGAAGGAGGAAGGAGGGGGGTGGTCCCAGGATGGCCACTAAATGGAAAGAGAGCTGATGGAATTGATTAGCAATCCTTAACGCCTGCATTGCTCTGACCGTATTTCAAGGTCTCGTTGCCTATGCTTGCTAATCCTTTACTAAGAGCAAGGGTGTGGGACATGTGACTCTCCAATTATTGTTGATCTCCAGCTCCCATCAGCCTCAGCCAGCGGGATGAATGGTGGGGAATGATGGGAGATGGAATCCAGCAATATCTGGAGGTTCACAGGTTAACCAATCCTGACTTAGGAAGCACAGGGTCTTAAGAGTTTGGAGGGATATGAGAGCAGTATTGGGTGGCAAAGCCAGCACAGTATACAGCGTTGAATGTTAAGAGCAGGGAGGTTTGTGCTCAAATCCTGAATCAGAATAAGGGAACCATCCAAGAGGTTGGTTTTTCATTTAGGAAAGGAATGGCTTAAGGTGTTCTAAGCATTTGCAGCTTAAAAAATAATAATCTATATTAGGCCAGCAATATGTCACAAAATAAGGTTCAAACTTTTTGTTTGGAACCCTTCAAAAGGCTGAAATGTAAAATGTGGGAGGGGAGGGAATTTGGTGCAACTGGAAACCTGCATAGCACCTAACAGAGCTTTCTTTGAATATCTGCTATATACTCCCACATTTCATCTTGGACTCCAACAGCTGTAACTTCACCATCAGCAGTTTTCTTCCCTCCACACACCCCTCTCCCACCCACTTGTTGGCCTTCCCGGCCTGATGAAGGGGTCTGGATAACTCAAAAGGTAGCACCCTAATTAGCGACATATTGCTGGGACTAATAAAGGTATTGTCTTAACATAAATTTTGGCATTTTGCTCATGGGCCAGCACAGCCACTTATGCGTGCACAAGACAGGGAACTGAATGCTGGTGGCACCTGCCACCAGCGGTGTTTTCAAAGTACTTAAAAAAAAATAAGACACAAAAAGTCTGCTGCCTGATTAATCAGGGAAAACTTTTTAACCAATCAGAAGTTTTTTTTAATCAATTCACTTAACTGATTAGTCATCTAATCATTGCAAAAGGAAAACATTTTTTCCCCATTTAGAAAGAGCTGGAAGAAGAAAACACCCTCGAAAAATAGCTTGTAGAACTTGGAAAATGTGAGGGTGCTTGGAAGAAGAAGTCTTCCACAGCACTTCTGGATGCACGTGTATCCATGTTCTTATTTTTTTATAAATAACTGCAGTGGATTGGTGCAGTTCTCTTACTGAGGGACTCAAAATTTCTAGTCAAGATGTTTAGCCCCAGGCGTTGCCCTCCAGTTCCCATCCCATCTTTGGCTATTGCTTATGCTGGCTGGGGCTGGTGACAATTGGAGTCCAACAACATTTACAGGGTGGGGTTTCTGGTTTAGCATCTCTGCTTTACGTCAACCAGTCTCTGGCTCATAGAATAAACTGAAGGTGTTACATCTGAATACCCCACCTCCAGGTTCCTTAGAGAAAGATGGGATAAAGATATAACAAATAAAAATATAGAAGCTGTGAGAGATCCCTTGTATCTTATTAGGGAAGAGATAGATATCAATGATGGTCCTTATAGTTAATTCAGGTAATGGATTTTAAGTTGCCCAGAGTTTGCCACTATTTGTATGGCTCACCCCCATGCAGTGTTTCTGTCCACTGGCAAGGGCTTAAGGGAGCTGTAGTCAAGAGGGCACCAGGCTGGCAAAGGTTGATTTAAGATATTTATGAATTGTCCTTCCTCTAAGGCAGCTCAGGGTAATGCACAACAAACATGTAATATTCATTAACACAAACTATAAAAACACAATCCTAAAAATAAATATGGGGAACTCATTAAAACACTGGTTCAAGGACTGCTGCAGAGGAGCACAGTACAAGGGGCCTTAGCAAAAATTTAGTGAAATGACTTCCCTCTCCCCACATACACAAAAAAATGAGCACAGGTCTAAAGTGGGCACAGCCAAGCTAGATTTGGGAGCAGGCCATAATAATTTTGCTACAAGACCAAAAAGGCACAGAGCCCATCCAAACGACTCGTTCCACTGAGAAGTGAAGAGGAAATATCTGTGAAGCAAAACAGGGAAATAGTTGGTTAGGAGGAGATTTGTTTACTCAGAAACAATTTGAGAGATGAAGCAGCCCAGCCACTTTTCCTTGACTAATTGCTCCCTAGAGAAGGACCCCATTGCAAAAGCGTGGATGATCTTCCCCACTCTTTTTTACATCTATTTTGGGAACCATTTGATTTCACCCCCCTTTGTTTTTTATGAATATGAAGCCATGTAGCAAACATGCTTGCAAAGGAGCTGTGAGATTCCATAGGCGCTTTGATGTTGCTGGGAGACAAAACGGAGGGCAGAACAAGCATCACTCCAAACAAGAGAAATCAGGAGGGGGGTGTTAAATAAGAAGGAAATATGACAAAAATGCTTTACATTGCAGACAGCATTTCAACTCCCTCAGTCCTGCCGGGGGGCGGGGGGGCAGCTACAAGCTCAAGATGACTTTGGACTGCCCAGTCAGTCCTACAGGCTGCTTTGCACAACCAAATAAAATGATCCTTACACAATTCTGTAAGGCAGGTCAGCATTCCTCATTCTTCATCCAAGGCCCTCTTCTGGATGCCACCTCTAGGGAAAGGTTCAGAGGACATAAGACAGGACATTTTTTAGTTGTGGCTGCTTGCTTATGGACTGCTCTCCTCAGTGAGGTCCACCTGACATCATCATTAACAACCTAAGAGTGCCAGTGGAAAGCATTTGCCATATTTTGGAAAAATATGTGATTGTTTATTGCTAACTGCTTTCTGCTGCTAAAATTTTGCTGGATCTGTTTATGTGACTTGCATTGTAATGTATTAGTTTTGGTTTTTATGCTATGCCTTTTGCTCACTTAGATACTTTTTGTAATGAACAATTAATGAATCAAATTAATAATAATAATAATCCACATAATATAAGGACATTGAGGTTAAATCAAGGAGACAGGCTTTCCTTACAGCCACCTAGTCCACTTACCACTGAATTCTGAATCAAGGACTTTGCAGCTCATTGCCTTAAGCCTGGTACACTATGATGCTTTGCATGCCTACCTGATTCCCAGAACTACTTCAGTATATCTTTCAAAGTAGAAAAAAAACCACTTCCTCTACATCTAGGTACTGACGGGTCTCCAGCCTTAAACTTTTCTGCCTACTCAAACTGTGCTTAATTAAACACTGTAATTAAAGCTTACAAGAATGATTGCACCTGTCAGCCTATAAAGGGAAGGCTAATAGGAGTCCCATTTATCCACTGCAGTGAGCAATCCTAGGATATGCAGCTGGATAGTGGCAAAACATTGCTTTAGAAGGCAGCAGGATGGTGGTGGAAGCAGTAGATGGGGTACCTGAGCACCTACAGAGAACTTCAAGTTCCGGTAAAAAGTTAATGGACAGATCTTGACTGTGATACTGAGCTCACATTAATTAGTGGGGGATATATACATACTGAAGCATGCCAAATTTGCATGCATAGACACTATAGAAAGAGGATGTAATATATGCACAAACTGGGGAAATCAGCTTTTACTATACAAGCATGATTCAATAGACCAAGGACAGTATCCTACTAACATGTTGCATCTGGTCATCTGTTTTGAGGTCAGATGACTAGCTTATGTGGGGATGACGGATGCAGCCTGGGGGCACACCCCCACCTCAGCATAAGACACGCCACAGCGTGTCTAGCTGCCATGCCCATTCTCTGAACTTTCCTCCCTCGCAGAAAGCTTTGCTTGATATTTCACTTGGCTAGAGCATGACGAATGAAACAGACTTTCGAGTATCAGGGGAACATTTGGGGGAAGCACCTGGTCTGACGCATGTATCACTCATGCCAGAAATGTGCCTTGCTGGAAATTTGTTAAGTTCAGGGTGGTTTCACTACTGTTTCTAATTGTTGACTTCTGCTAATAAAAAGAGCCTCTGCAAAGCTAGCCGGCAGCTTGCTAGCTTGCTCCTGTACAGCTCACATGCATTCAACTCCCGTGTTGTCCGCTCTTATTTCTACAGCTTAGCCAAGGCATACCTTTACCACTTGACCAACAGTTGACTGCAGGACCAGCATTCATACTCAGGCATCCTTGGACAGATACCACGGCCCCTGAAGTCTGGAAGGACCCCACTGCTGATTATCTGCCGTAGCCCTTAAAAAACCCAAAAACAAACAAACAAACAAAACCCAGTGCAGTACCTAATACAGGAGTTCCAGATGAGTCTTTCTACCATTTTAATTTCCCACAATGCCCAAGAGTGATGCTAAAGCAGGGGCACTGGGAGAAATTGAAAAGGCACTTTGGCCTACCCAGCTACCTAGAACCACTTGGAGAACTGCTGCTGCTGCCCACTGCCAACAGGTAAGACCACCGAGGTGCAGTGCTGAAGGAGGGGGACCCCCTTCAAACCTGGACCTGGACCTGGTTATCTGTTCTCTACCAGCATTAACTTTCACAGCCACACTAGCCACACACATACCAAGCAAACCCCTCTAAAGCTAGGAAAAGTGCATTAATTCTCCCTGTTTGCATAAGATAGGGTTCATCTAGACGTCATTTTGTGCTTCACTTTTCAGGAACAGGTCTGCACTACAAAACTCTGTGTCCAAGTGTTTTTCTGTTTTCCTTCCTCCTCCCAGTGCTTTCCCCAGGAAAACCTGCATTTTACCACTGAATCAGATCAAATGGCAATCCACACAAAACCCAATTGCCATTTGCTCAGATTTAATGGTAAAATACAGGTTGGCCTGGGGAAAGTGCCGGGGGAGGGGGACGGGACCACCACTCAGAAACATAGCTTTAAAGGCTGGATCTGTGCCTAGAAACACAGCAGAAAAGACAGTCCGAATGAGCCCTCGGTTTCACTCAAGCACTGTAGAGTTTGGGTAAAGGTAAAGGGACCCCTGACCATTAGGTCCAGTCATGGCCGACTCTGGGGTTGCGGCGTTCATCTCGCTTTATTGGCCAAGGGAGCTGGTGTACAGCTTCCAGGTCATGTGGCCAGCATCACCAAGCCGCTTCTGGCAAACCAGAGCAGCGCACAGAAACGCCGTTTACCTTCCCGCTGAAGCGGTACCCATTTATCTACTTGCACTTTGATGTGCTTTCGAACTGCTAGGTTGGCAGGAGCAGGGACTGAGCAACAAGAGCTCACCCCATCACAGAGATTCGAACCGCCGACCTTCTGATCGGCAAGTCCTAGGCTCTGTGGTCCAACCCACAGCACCACCCGCCTCCCAGAGTTTGGGTGCTTTGCAGCTGAACAAAGCTTTTCAGCATTTTACACCAATTCCAAGTGAAACCACATCACAAATTTTCTTCCCCCCGTGAAACCCTTCAAGAACAAAGTATTGGCTGTTGATAGAGTAAAATATTTATCAAACACATTTTTTAAAAATAAATAAATAGATAAATAAATAAACATACATACATCTGAGCCTGAGTAAGCACAGAGGAGATATTTAGATTTATTTTTTGATCAGAGCCTGAAATTCTGTCAGTGAGAAAACACATTCAATATTTATTAAAAATTAAATTACAATTTATTTATTTATTTTAATTCAAAAGGGTGGGGGTTTGGGGTTTGGTTTTTTTTTGTTTTTTTACTATTGGCAAACTTTTTTTTTTAAGTACTTCAGGAATGAACAGCTGATAGTTGTTCAATGTAGTCTCTTTAATGGGCTCTTTTAAAGCAGGTGTGAGGAGTCTTAAGCCCAGAGAACATATGTTATCTTCCAGGCATCTTTATTTCAGCTTTAGGACTTTTCGTGGGCCACACCCCTCAATGGCCGTGTTCTGCACCATCCTCAAGTGCTCTGGATGGAATGTGCCTTTGAACTGTGACAATATCTTGGTTGCCTGGATGGGGAGATGCAAGAGTGAGTGTGCAGAGACTTCTGACTTCCCGCATGGCTTAAAATATAACCGACCTTACAGACACGAGAGTCACATTCAATGCTTCACATTGTCTCTGAGCTTACTAACCAGAGGCATGTGGCCCTCAGAATGCTGCCCATGAAGGAATGTGGCCCTCAGATTGAAAAAGGTGCTCTGCCCCTGTATTAAAATTCCATGCATGAGTACATGTAAGTGGTCTGGAGAAAGAGAGGAGCTTTTCTTTCTACACATTATGCTATATATTATTAAAGGCCTCTCTAGTCCAGCATTCTGTTCCCAAAGTGGCCAACGAGATGCAAATTGGAAGCTCAAAGCAGGACATGAGGACAATCGCCCTTTCCTGCTCATGTTCCCACCAGCAACTGGTATTCAGTGCAGGTGCACCAACTCTAGGGGGCTGAGGTGTCTTCAGCCCCCTCCATATTTGTTTGAAGGGGGCCCAGTCCCCTCAATGTTGAGGGGCCCCGGTGCATGGCACACAAACATTATGTGACTCACAATGCACCTGCTCCAACACCCTGCTGAGCCTCCTCCGGAGGATGTGAAGTCATGCCAGGGCCCCTCAATCTTGGAGGCAACCAGGTGCCTCTGATTCAGTGGCACACTTCCTCTGATGATGGAAGTGATCCGCCTTGATGCATAAACTAGCACATTTGCTTTGAGCAGGGCTGGGAATCCTGTGGCCCTCTGGATATCGTAGAACTACAATTCCAGTCATCCACAGCCAGCATGATGATGGGAGCTGCAATTCAGAAACATCTGATTCTCCCACCCTGGCTTACGACTTCCCCCTTCGGTGTGCTAATTTTGCCCCTGTAGAGAATATTTCATATGAAGGCAGCTTTAAGCTTTTCAACCACCTCATGCAGTAGCACAGGCAAGTTCCCATGCCGCTGGTGCTCATTGGGATTGGTGGGACAGAAGACAAGGTGACCCAGCTGTAAGTGGCACCAAGGACAATGACAGGCAGAGTGGCCAACACATTCTAGTTTGGCCCCACCCTCCACCCTGCTGCAAAGACAACATTGAAGTCGATGAGGAAGTTGAAAGCCCATGCCGCCTCTTAGACTGTTTGTAAGAAGAAAGAGCAGGCAGGAGGTAGCCAACAGCAGGCTGAGGATGAGGTAGTGCCCAGTCCACCCTCTACAGTTTGCATGCATGCCCATGTGCTTGAGGGTAGGTACAGACTCCATTCACATACTGCCCTTCTCCTAAGGGGACCATGCAGATGAAAATCCTCCCCTGCCAGTAGGGAACCATGAGCATGGGAGAGGATGCGTCCTTTCAAACAGCAGCCACAGTTGTTGACAGGGGGCTTCAGGGACTGGCATACTATTGCTGCCTTGGTCGAAAACTGCAGAGAGAACAAAGCAATTTTATCCATGCTGCAAAAGCTGGCATGCATCAAGCAGCTCCAAGTTTTTGCTTTGCTGCTGAGAACCACCCTAACCCCTTATTATGAGGCACTTTCCAGGAGCTGAAAAGCTAGATTCATCTGCAGATGTATGTGCACTGGAAATTCAATGGAACAGGAACTAACGCCTGTGGAACAAAGACCCTTCCTTGTGTATATCAGACTGCACCCACCTCTCTCTTGCTTCAGTCCTTCCATGCAAGTTCTACTTCTCTATTATCCTAAATAAAGCAGCCTTACAAAATTGTTTGAGACCTTTTGGATCTCACTTCAAAAAAATAAATTCTAATACACACACGGTCTCTCTTTCCAAAACTGTGGTTGTAATATATATATTTTAACAACACTGAGCAGAATATTTTTCTTCTTCTTCCACTGAGCTGAAAAATATTGTTTTCTCAAAGGAGAAGGAAAGAGAGGGGGAAATAAACTATTGATTTTGTTTAGGGTCAGAATAGAATATCACTGGAGTAGGTGTTTGAAATCCCCGGCCACAGATTATTTCCAGAGTGACAGGCTTGGGTAAGGAACCTGCATTTTTGCCCTCAGTGAAAGAAAAATGAAATGTGGTGGTTGGTTCTCTTCTGATTTCTCCACATGCTTTCTGAATTTTATAGTCTATCTCTATACTGGATTTAGCCAAATTCTGACAGAGCATCCTATTTCACACACACCCTCCCTCAACACCATTTTCAGTGTCACCCTAGGGTCAACTTTTCCTAACATTCACACCACTATTTTTAGACAACTCAAAAAGCTGCAGACAAATGCATTTTTAATAACCACATTTAATTTATATTGTAAAGTACTATACATTTTTAGGAAGTTGTTTGTTTTCTTTGCATTTGGACACCTATTAAGGTATTGTCACCGAATTTTGCATGATGATTCCTGGGCTCAAAGAGCAGGTTTTCATCTGTGTTTGGGTACAAGTGGATGCCACTGTGAATCAATCAAAACTGCACCAATTTTAACCACCAATTTCAAAACTGTGGTGTTTTTTCGTTCCTTAGAATTCCCAGGCAATGCCAGGTATGAAGCTGCTAGTGTTAAATAATGTGTCTTCCCTAAGCAAGGATATTTCAATTCTGGGGATGTGTGATATCTTTCTTTCCCTGATAGGAATTTAACCAGTTCTATCCAAACTCCCTGAGCTTTCCACAAAATTCCTCTGATGTTTTGCCAACCTCCACACTTCCTTTGACATTAGCTCCGAGTTGAAATCCCACAAAGCTAAGCATTTTGATTGTACATTCCTAAGCATATTTACCCAGTTTGGTGCAGACTTACGCCAAACTACATAGAATTAACAGCTAAATTTTATTGGATGTTGATTATGGAGTTTGCCCCTGTGCACCATTGTCTTTCAGAAATAGCCAGCAAAGGGTGCTCTATCCCAAACAAGACCCTGTTGTATGTTGGGTGCATGAGTAGGGGGACTTACCCAATTGCTCCCTGTTGGGGTTCCAGTCTGTACTGGTCCACACCTTCAATGTGCATGGGGTAAGGCTTCCACTGCAGCAAACTGGAGCTTCACTTCTCCCCATGCAACACAGTAGAGGGCAAAGGACTAAAGTCCCCCTGCCCATATTTGGGTCTCGACAGGTCATGGCTATGCCTACAATGGCTACTTCTGAAAAAAATATAATGCACTCAGTGTCAAATGACATGATTAATGTCGCACCACGAAATTAACATGACACATACCTTGGACTTTCACAGTACAGAAAGCTGCCTTATACTGAGTCATTGCTTTATGCAGCTCAACAGCTGGTACAGCCTCTCCAGGATTCCAGACTGAAACCTTTCCCATCCTTACCTGGACATGCCAGGGACTAATCTTGGGACCCCTTTGCCTATAAAGCTTGAACTCTACCAGTGAGTTAGGATTGCAAAGTTAGACCCATTAATTTCAACGGAGGAGCTAACTGCCATTGAATGCTGGGACTTCACAGTACTGGGGCATGCTCGGTGTTATTAAGTAATTCCCTTTCAAAGCTTCATTGAACTTGCAGATGTGTCAGAGCAAGTTTGTGTGCATACATTAATTTAAAACCCAGACAGACCGAAACATGTGGAACTGGATGCATGTAGGGCTTTCTCCGTGCAGGGAGAGTTAGATGAGTGTAGGCTCTATGGAGACTTTCAGATCAATGTGTAGGTGTTAGGAGCAGGGCTTAGGGTGTGTGACTCTGTTCCACTAACCACCCCAGTGCATTCATTGATGGTCTGAAAGGGGCTATCTGAACAGCTAGTTTCAAGAGGCTTAAGACTCTTTCTCCTTGGGAGCAGCATATGCTGCACCCACGCCACCCCACTCTGGCTACTGCGCCTTGCCATATCACAAACAGCTTTTGAAACATCCTCAGTTTCCTCAAGCATTTGCCCAAGGGTGAAGCAAGTCCAAAATCCAAGAAACACAAGTTGCATGGAGCCAGCTGTTTGGTTCTTTGGATCCTGGCCGTGGGGCAAGAGGAAAGCAAGAGGGGAGGTTGTGCAAACCCAAGCACCTTCAAGCAAACATCTGCTACACATGAGCCTGATGCTCCCTAACACACTGCCGGTTGGCATCACAAGACAAGCTAGGCACATTGATAAAGGCACATGCCAACAGTTTAGGAAGGTGCCATGGAACTCTCTGCTCCTAGAACTTTTCAATCTCCTGTTACATTTCCAGAGAGTCAGGAAATTAATTGCTTTTCAAATGCATAAACAGTTTCCTTCCAACTGCTTCTGTCTGTGTATCTTTGTCTCTCACGATGCTTAAGCTGGCGAGCAAAAATAATATTTGCTTTAAACACAAATCATCTCTTTATAAATACAGAACAGGCAATACTCCCCCCGCCCCCGAAATGGGAAGCCAGATGGCTCTTCTACCCCTGAAGGGGTTTCACTCCACAGTGTTATGTTTTGCGAGTGAAACATGACACATTTGGACTCCAGCCACTCTAGGTACATGCCTCTCCTTATTTTTATATCCATTTGTTTAGCTTAATGTCTATATTTAAGCAGTGGCAGCACAAACAGCCTCAGCATCATTCGTACCATTTAAGCACAATGCAGTAAATGCCACCATCAGTCCAACTGTACCATTTCATGAAGCCCACCTCTGGGGAGGCGAGCTGGCTTCTTCTGCAACAGATCTTTCTTCGTTATTTCACTTTATTTTGAAGCAAGGAAAAGAGCTTGAAAGAACTCTGCAGCAAAAAGGTTAAGATCAAAACCTCATCAGGCATCAAAACTTTAATTTAGGGGGTGGCTTGGTAGTATAGCTCATGGAGAAGAGTTCGGGTTTAATCCCAATAATGGAAGGTCTCAATACATGCACAATGTCCCAGGTTCAATCCCTGCCATCTTCAAGTAGTGCTAGGGAAAAACTCTTATCTGAAAATCTGGAATGCTGTTGCAGACAAGTGTTTGCTAGACTAGGTGGACCAGTGGACTTAGGATAAGTCACTCAATGTTTCCTCTGTAAAATCACACTGGATGAAGTGTCTGCTGGACTAGGAAACCTTGCAGAACAGCTGACGTTGACCCAGTAAAAGGTAAAGGCTAAATGGCTCTTGTTAAAATCCATACCCCAATGAAATCAATGACAGAATTATCATTTCATTTAAACTGTTGAGAACTGAACCTGCCATTTCTCGTGCATATTTATTCCATATTCCTTGGAACCAGCTCAGCAACATTACCTTGATCAAGTTCACTCTCTTAGCAATATTTTTTAAGTTTCCCATTTTATGCATTATACCAGGCCCAGGGATGCCAGGACCCTCCAATTGTTTCTGGACTCCCATTAGTTCCATCCAGCATTGATGATGGCCAGGGATGGTGGCAGAGGCAGTCCAACAATATATGGAGGGCCACAGGTTCCCCAGGCCTGCCTTATAGAAAGTCATCACTCTGAGTGGCAATTACTTTCCAAGGTCTTAGGCAGAGGACTTGCCCAGTCCTGATACCAGAGAACTCAAACTGAAGATACCCACAGATGGAACATCAGACCTTTTGCATACAATGCTCTACTACTGGAATACAGTGCATTGCTGTTTCAAATACCTTTCAGCATGAGGCACTCTCCGAATCAAAGCAAACATAGTGAGAGGCCCTTTGAACTATCCTCATGCCCACGTGGAAGCATTCACTGGAACATTTGCAGGGTGATTTGCCCATTTTGCCATATGGGCAACAGGCTACCTGGAAACAGCCAGCACCAACACACTCAAACACCAAAGAACCATACTAAGGCTTACTCCACACCAGCTGTTTTAATATCATTAGTGCCTCCATTATACAGTACCTGCAACTGTGATTATGTGGCATCTGAATATAGACTGCATTTTTAATCAAGACTTATATTGGCTTATATCTTGATCAGGTTCCTAAATTAAATGGGCTTAGATTTTCAAATGTTTCATGCCAGGCAGAGAAAACCTTGGCCATTCTCCTAAGACAAGGGGGCCTCATTGATTTATAGTAGAAAAACAATTCTCAAAGTCATAAAAAGGGGAAATTACATACACTGCCCTTGCAGGCTGAGAAAACACAATTAGGAATGGGTAAATAGTAAAATGATATCATGGAGCCTCACGTTAAAACCTTGAGCTAAATTTTCTAAGGCCAGAGGCAAATGGGAGAAGCATCTAGCTGGCTGGGAAAGGAGGGGGAAAGGGGGAGGTGTAAACTGAAGAGGCTTCTTTTAAAAGCTGTGTTTTACTGAGTTTCTTCCTTTTTACTTTGAAAAGCTTTATTCTTTTAAGAGGCTACCTATGATAAATGTATGAAATATATTAGCTTAAATATATTGGCTTAAATGTAATTATGCAAAGGATTTAAGAAATGCTAGATTCTTATTTCATAGAGTCATATTGCAATAGGAGACCAGAGGGGCAAATGAGCTTAGCCCCCCTGCCAGACAGAAGACGCCATCCAAGCAGTCTTGATATATAGTTGTCAGGCATTTGTTTAGAAACCTTAAATGAAGGAAATCTTTCAATGTTGATGTGAAACTCAAGATCCTTGACATCTGTTGAACATAAAAATGTAAGATTAACCATTTGTTTTAGAAGGCAATAGGGCAAGGAGGGCAAGAGGTGAGCTGGTAATTAAGATTCCATGTAAGATATATTATTACTTATATGTCATATATATAGCTCTTTGTCTCCCTTATAAGGGCAAGGAAGTGGGTGTATCTTTTGTGGGTGTATCTTTTGTGATTGGTTCTACCAAACAGCCAATAGGAATTTCAACCAGGCTGATTGGACAGAGGCAGCCACAGGAGGAGCAAAGGGGGCTGGATTAAGGGAATATAAGTGCTGGCCAGAATGGCAGGAGGCCAGGCCAGAGCTTGGTAACCATGTACCACTGTGCCTCTTATTTATTTGTCTGACAAATAAATTACTATTTTAATTTCTCTATTGCTGCGTTGAATATTTCATTCCAGCTAAGCGTTAACCACAAGCAGGGTGCTACAATTACTGCATGAAGAAAGCAACCATAAACACCTGCAAATCACAGAACTGTGTGTCCTGCTGCATGGCTCTATGGACATACTTGCATAACTGCAGGAATCCCTAGGATGGCCAAATTGACAAGTGTGATTGGAGAGAAGTATATGGAAAACCATATCCAATTCATACAATTGCAAAAACCTGTACCTTTTCAAGTAAAATAACCCTAACTATAAACTTAACTAGGGCTAACAAGGTTAAGCTTGTAATTTACTAAGATCCTTAGATCATTTTCACACATACGGATGTCAAGCCAGCTGTCCCCCATCCTGATTATTCCTGCCTAAGTGCAGAACCTTACAACTGTCCCTACTGAAATTCATGGTGTTAGCTTTTGCCCAGTTCTCCAGTCTGTTAAGATCATAATGAGTTACTCTCTTTCAGAGTAGCCTACTGTACAAGATTGTTGTGAGGACCAAATGGAGTACCACCCCCCTCCCAACCCATAAAGCCTCGAGTTGCAGATGTTGATAATAATAAAAAAAGAAAGTGTGTGTATTCTGTTTAGACAATTAGTGGGACATCAGTAGAATAAGGTGCCTCCTTTGGGGATCTACAGAACAGCAATGCAAAGAGCAAGGGGTAGGCTGTGGGACACAGGATCTGTCTTCCCCACCTGATTTCCATATTTTGTTTTTCTTTCTGCATTAAAGAAGAAAGCCCAGTGCTTGCTTTGAATCCTTAATGTGACTGAATCCTTCTTGCTACTTGCTTTGTTTTGTCATGCACTACATACAATTACACATCCCTAATCCTCAAATCCTCCCCTGACACCAGAACATGTGCCAAACCTGAGTTGTCTGCTGCTGTTATATTAAAAGTCTTCAGAGAATAGCATACATCATGCAACATTGCACCTTCTTGCTCATTAAAAATGTGTACACACACACACACACTATTACTAGTATTTGGTGCCCCTTTGAGCATTTGTTGTAGTGGGCTGACCTCCCCATATTAGATGACAATTCAGTGGGGAGGGATGGGGGGGGGGAATTTGACCCAGTTGACATTTAATGCTGAATCTCTTTCGGATTCACATTTCCCTAAACAAATTTTGAAAGACACAGCTGTCTTCCAAAATTTGCACTTATACAGATTTTGGGATGCAGTTCTCCAGCCAAACAATATTTACAAACATGCATTTATATGAGGGGATAGTGTGCATAAAAAAATGAATATATTAGTGAAAATAACATATAAAATACATCATATCGGGGGAAATTGCTTGCAAAATGTGTGCAGTGGTCAAAATGGCATACAAAAATGTGCTTATAAGGAGACATATGTGCTAAAATGCTGATTAATGTTCTGGGTGATTTATTTTTATTTTATTTCCAAATCATTTTTTATTTTATTCCCAAATTTCGAAATATACCCCCATGTTTGCAAGAGATGAATAGGCCTACAAAATTGAGGGGGGGGGGGTATTTACCACAAATTTCACAGACAGCCACATGTTATATTCCGTATTTTTTGCTCTATAAGATGCACCTTTCCCCTCCTAAAAAGTAAGGAGAAATGTGTGTGCATCTTATGGAGCGAATGCAGGCGGGAGGCTCTGCTCAGCGCTCCCTTTAAAGAGCCACGTGGAGCATGTGTGCGGCTCTTAGGGGCTTTTCCCTGAGGTGGGAGAAGGGCTGCCCTTCTCCCTCCTCGGGGAAAAGCCCATAAGAGCCGCACACACACTCCACACGCTCTTTAAAGGGAGTGCAGCTCTTGGAGGAGCCTTAGCTGTGAGCAGCCTCTCCCGGGCAGGGGGATGAAGGCTCCCCTTGCCCGGGAGAGGCTGCGTGCGGCTATCCCATAAGCCAGGACAGCCTGTGGGATCGCTGCACTGCAACCCCGCTGGCTGTCCTGGCTTATGGGATTCAGAATATTTTTTTTCTTGTTTTCCTTTTCCAAAAACTAGGTGCGTCTTATGGTCTGGTGCGTCTTATAGAGCGAAAAATACTGTATCCTGCAAGTCTGAAGGCTGCCTTGTGGGAAATGCTATACAGTATCCTATCAGATACACTGGGCATCTCCTGCACTGATGAGAGGGAGGGAGACACATACACACAAAAAGAAATTGCAAGGCTTTGCAACAAAGCAAATGCAGCGATTGAAAGAGGAAGAAGTTGGATAGACTGCAAAGGCAACAACAAAATGGACACTACTACTTTGAAGGCCAGGCTTTAAACAAGACCATCTCTGCAAATCACAATTCCTCAGCAGCAGCAACCACAAAGTCTCAAACCAATCTAAGGTGAAACAGAGAGTGCTCAGAGGACATGGAAGGTTCTCTGGTAGGTGTCGACATTTTTAAAGGATAGGAATGGGATCAAGCCCAGTAACTCAGGGCAGAGCAGTCCAAGAAAAAAGTCAATTCAAGGAGAGCACCCAAAACAAAAGGTGCCTCTGAGGGTGATTAGGGACAAGCAGGAAGCAGAAGAGGGAAGGTTAAAAGAAGGAAGGTGTGCAGAGGAAACCAAGGATGGCCAGGCCCAAACATGTCACTGGGATATAGGAAGCTTGCAGATACTGCAACAGACTACTGGTCCATCTAGCTCAGTACTGTCTACACTGGCTTGCAGCAGATCTCCAGTGTTTCATGCAGGTTTTCCTCCCAGTGCTACCTGAAGATGTCAGGGACTGAACCTGAGACCTCCTTCATGCAAAGCAGATGCTCTACCACTGAGCTAAAGGTCTTCCCCCAGTGGTTTTTCAATGCTGAGAAACCCAGCTATGGGCACTGTAACTGGGAAGGCACCTGGCAGATACCCATGAGGCTCCACTTGCAGAGGACATCAGAAAACAAATAGCCTAGAGACTAAGAGGGCAGAAGAATTGGGAGCCTTAGACAAAAGCAAAGGCCTCTCTGGGTTAAGTAACACTACATTGACTCTAATACTGAGCAATGAGCAGTATGGGCTATTTCCAGGGATGACCCGGTGATCTTCTGTGAGATAGCAAGGAAGTTTATGATGCAGAGTTACCCCTTGCAAGTCTCAAAGGCACAAGCCTTAAGATTTTCCTTAAAGTTATAAACAAGAGGTAATAGGATGCTAATGGTATATATATATATCTCCGAAGCATACATATAAACATAACAAACATACACTATAGAAACCTAACAGTCTTGATTGTTAAAATTTTAACAGCAGTGGTTGCCTCTTACTTTGTTTCATTTCTTTTGCTTCACACATACTCACAAACAGTATGACTCATTGATCTGGTATCTTAGCAGACAGATCATGCAAATGCTCCGTACTTATTGATATTCACATCATATTGTTGGTTCATAAAATAAGTCCATGCTATCCAAAGTTGTTCAAATGATAGGGTGGTTGTTGTTCTTTTGGCTACTTTCATGAAAGCCACAGATAGGGAACCTGTGTGACACACCCCAGGGTCAATCCCTAGCATCTCCAGATAGGGCAGGGAATGTTCCATGTCTGAAACCCTGGAGTTTTTCTGCCAGTCATTGTATAGACAATACAGAGCTAGATGGACCAACAGTCTAATGTGAAATAAGGCATCTTCCTGTATGTACAGTGGTACCTCGGGTTACATATGCTTCAGGTTACATACGCTTCAGGTTACAGACTCCGCTAACCCACAAATATTACCTCGGGTTAAGAACTTTGCTTCTGGATGAGAACAGAAATCGTGCACAGTGGCAGCAGGAGGCCCCATTAGCTAAAGTGATGCTTCAGGTTAAGAACAGTTTCAGGTTAAGAACCAACCTCCAGAACGAATTAAGTTCTTAACCCAAGGTACCACTCTAACTAGATAGCCTCCATTTAGTAGCTTATCACTATTTCTGTTACTTTTACACAGCTTCCTAGAAGCTGCCTTCTTTTAAGCTCCTTACAGATACTTTAAAAAAATTGATTATACTTTTTTTACTTTTAGTTTTAGTAAAGGGACCCCGACCATTAGATCCAGTCGTGACCGACTCTGGAGTTGCGGCGCTCATCTCGCTTTATTGGCCGAGGGAGCCGGCGTGCAGCTTCCGGGTCATGTGTCCAGCATGACTAAGCCGCTTCTGGTGAACCAGAGCAGTGCACAGAAACGTCATTTAACTTCCCACTGGAGTGGTACCTATTTATCTACTTGCACTTTGACATGCTTTCGAACTGCTAGGTTGGCAGGAGCAGGGACCGAGCAACAGGAGCTAGCCCCGTCACGGGGATTCGAACCGCTGACCTTCTGATCAGCAAGTCCTAGGCTCTAAAAATTGAATACTTCAAGGTAAATTTGTCTAAAACTTTTTTTTTTTATCGGTGACTATAAATCATATTACCTAAATGGAGCATCTAGGTTCAAACCCCAGATAGAGTACATAAGAAAAGCCTGCTGGATCAGACCAAAGTCTGGATCAGACCAAAGTCCAATCGAGACCAGCATTCCCTTCTCAAAGCGAACAACCATATGCCTTTGGGAAGCACAAAAACAGATCAGTGTGTACACTGAGGATTCCCAACATCTGACTCCAACAGTGGAAGGAGAACATAGCCATTTTGGCTAGTAGCCACTGATAGATAGTTAAAGGTCAAAGGCCAGGCTACAGAAGAAAACTTTTGCCTGGCGCCTAAAGATATACAATGAAGGTGCCAGGTGAGCCTCGCTGAGGAGAGCATTCCACAAACAAGGAGTTACCACAGAAAAGGCCCATTCTCTGTTTGCCACCTTCTAGATTTCTTGTGGAGGAGGCAAAGGAAGAATGGCCTCAGATGATTATTGCAAGGTCTGGGTTGGTTCGTATGGGGAGAAGCAGTCACTGAGAAGCAGCCTTATCCTTGTCTAATCCCCTTTCAAGGCCACTGAAGTTGGTGTTCATCATTTCATCTTGTGGGAGCAAATTTCATAGTATAACTGAATATTAATTATAGAACAGCATCCCCAGAGCATTAAAATGGTGAGTACCAAATGAAAACCAAAAGGCAGTGGTGGGATACACTACAGCAGGTTCATAGACAACTCCCTTTGTGACTTTCCAGAAGTGTACACCTGGCTGCTGTTGTGAACAGAATTTTGGATGAGATGGCCATTGGTCTGAGCTAGGAAGTCAATTCTTTTGCTAGTAGTAAATTCAGAGCAATGCTTGGTATAGAGAAGGAACCAGTGGTGCTAGCAGCTGCCTCTTGTTCCCCGCAAAGTAGGGCAAAGCTTTAAAATCTGACTGGATTTCCCTCATGGTCAACCAAGCTTGAAAAGTGGCATATTCATCCTTGGTGTTGTCAACAGCAGAGCCAAACTCTAAATGGAATACAAGGCAGGAGTCCCTGGAGACAAGAAAGCATACAAATTGCCGCTTTGCCTACTGAATCATCTCTTTCTAGTGGCCAAAGGAGTGCCCTACAGAATGTTCTGCTCTTGAGAGATTTTCAGAAGTCATCACACACCATGACTCAAAAGGGGAAAATCAACTGGTGATGTGTCAGATCCAAGTTAGGCCACATTCATCTTATATATTAAAGGCACTATGGTGCCACTTTAAATAGGCATAAAGGTAAAGGTAAAAGGACCCCTGTCCGTTAAGTCCAGTCACGGATGACTCTGGGGTTGCGGCGCTTATCTTGCTTTACAGGCCGAGGGAGCCGACGTTTGTCCGCAGACAGCTTCCGGGTCATGTGGCCAGCATGACTAAGCCGCTTCTGGCGAACCAGAGCAGCACACGGAAACACCGTTTACCTTCCTGCCGGAGCGCTACCTATTTATCTACTTGCACTTTGACGTGCATTCGAACTGCTAGGTTGGCAGGAGCAGGGACTGAACAACGGGAGCTCACCCCATTGCAAGGATTTGAACTGCCGACTTTCTGAGCAGCAAGCCCTAGGCATGGCTTCCCCCAAAGATTTATGGGAGCTGTAGCTTGTTAAGGGTGCTGAGAGTTGTTAGGAGACCCCTGTTCCTCTTACAGAGCTGCAATTCCCAGAGTTCCCAGGGAAGAGGGATTGATTGTTAAACCCTTCTGGGGTCTACAAACAGCACTAAAACGCTGAGAATTTTTCACGAGGATTAAAAAGAAAAGAAGAGAATCCTTCACAAATTGCTGTACAAATGTGGGGAACTGAACTTAAGAGTGGGAAACTAAGAAAAACCATAATTGTGGGATTCATCCATCTTTGTGCATGGTAAGAACATCAGAAGAGACTTCTGGATCAGGCCAATGACCCATGTAGTCCAGCATTCACTTCTTGCCTGTTGGAAACCTGCAAGCAGGATTTGAGCACAAGAGCCCTTTCCCCTCCTGCAGTTTCCACTAACTGGTATTCAGAAGCATACTGCGGCCTCCAAACTCTGGAGGCAGAGCATAGCCATTGTGGCTAACAATCACTGTGCTCTTGTCTTATGCACAGAAGCACTCAGTTCCTAGTACACTGTCAGATTTGCTTATGGAAAAGCAGCCAGCAGCAGAGAGAGGGACAGGGATGCTTGGAAGACTGACCTGGCATCAGCAGCTGACATACTGGGGCATCTACCTGCCTTAGCATGACCCACTATGGCTGACACCTTGCTTGCTTCCAAACAGTGGCATTGCTGCAGCCACCCTCTCAAAAGTGAGCAGGTTTAACCGGCAGTGACTCTGTAACAGGCTGGGAGCCAAACTACTGCTCAGCTCCAATTGTCACCTGCTGGCTGCCATATTTTATCTCCTGCAGTGCCGTTGGAAGTAAAATATGGTTGGCCACCAGGCATCATTTGGAGACAGGCAGCCGCACAGCTATCGACCCATGAAACCACCACAGCTGAAAGGGGGGATATATCTAATTAACCATGGGTGGGGAATCTGTTTCAGACCAAGGGCCACATTCTCTCCTGGATAACCTTCTGGGTAGGAAGGTTCAGAGGTAGGAAGGTTCAGAGACACAAGTGGATGGAGCGACAACCTTAAATTCTACCTTTTAATGTAGGCTAGTTTCTACACACACACACACAATATCCACAAGATCCTGTGGTGATCTCTCCTCCTCCTCACCTACTCTCCAGCAGCTGCTACAAGCTGCCCAAGGGAGGAGGCCAACAGCGGTGGCAATGGAGAGGCAACGCGATGCTCCCTCGCAGCCATCCCACCGCTGCCATTGTTGTCACTCAGGACAAGTGCTGGCTCATCCTCCTACCTGACCTTGGTGTCATCGGTGCTGGCGGGGAAAAGGGAGACATTCTGGGATCCAATCAGAAGCCAGGATGGCTTTCTTAATTCTGGGACTGTCCCTGGAAAATTGTAGCACACAGAGGGGTATGGAGTCCCCTCTGTGTGCTCCGCTGTTAAGGCAGGAGTCCCCTCTGCCTCCTCCCACCAGAAGGATCAAATCACATAATTGAAAGAAATAAAAAGGGAGGGGGGAGTAAGCAAGCACAGTAAAGGCCAGAAGACGGATAGAATTCACCAGCAGAATCATTCAGCATCCTGAGTTTTGGATGTTGTGCCCGTAGGAGAGACATTATTTTATCTCTCTCTTATCTCTCTTTTCTCCTGTTTCCCCTTCCCTGCAGACGTCCCTAGCTCATTCATTCTTTCCTTCTATATCAAGCAGTGCACAAATCCGCATCTACAGCAGCTCCAACTGTCAGGGGGGCTACTAATGTCACTAATCATCAGCAGGCGACTGGGCTATCTCCACAGCCCAGCAGGGGATGGGAAGAGATATGAGCAGGGGCTTTTCACTGGGCCGGATCCTCCCCTCTGGGGTGGACCAGCTCCAGGAAGGCAAGCAGCAATGCTGATGATAGCATGCCAGGCCTCTCTCTTTCTCTTTTTTCCCCTCCTCACCCATCTCTGCTTGGTTAAGAAAATAAAAGAGACATCAATTTCCAGAGCTCAGCGCCAAAATCCGGCCTTAACCTTTGAAAATATAATTTATTCAAGCCTTCTATTATTGCGGTGCGGGTACAGATAGAGAGTGGGGGTGGATTATGAAGAGGTCACAGCTTGAGCAATAACAATAATAAAAAAAATAATAGGAAGGGCAGAGCAGTATCTCATGAAAACGCCATCCATCAGGGTGGTTTTCTCTAACCAAGGTGTTCTGACGAAGAGAGAAGGTGGGAGGCATAGATAAGTGAAAGGAGCAAGGGAGTGAATGTTCGCCGACACAATGGCAGGCTAGAAGGCATTTCCTGAGATTTCAATTTTGCAAAGTATTTTTTATATATAAAGGCTTGTTATCAGAGCTGTCGGGAGGCCCAAGCAAGCTCTTAATTGCTGTGCTCCTTCTGGATAGCCTTCTTGAGGCTCGTTTACACAATCGGTTATTCAGAAGCAGCCTCCATTTAATATTTGGGGAGTGGTTTTTCTGTTACAGATGTTTACTGATAAAAGAATGAAAAGGGAGTGGGAATCAGAGGCACAGAATGGAAGCCAGAGGAATAATGAGAAGCCACTGTACGGGTGGGTGGACTGGGAGGATGGAGAGAGAGTAAGTTCAGAGAAAGCATCCACTTGCTAATTCATAGCACTTGACCTGAAGCCCATCATATACAAAGCAATTGAAAGGACTATAAAAGCTAAAGATAAAAAAATAAAAAAGAGGCAGTTCAAAAGAGAAAGCAAATGAGTCTTCTTAAACAGTTAAATCCAAGGCTGTAAAATATGATTATTGCTCTGTTTTTTGAAAATAGAATAGGAAGAATAGGTATATGTGAGGATTTCACCTCCAATGGAACACAGACACTAACTGCAACATCTGTTCTGGGCCGGTCCAAGAGGAAGCAAAATGTGACAGGCCCCTTGGAGAACCTCACCAAAATGCTGGAGAGGATGCACCTCCAGAGGCACATACCTCCACATGTGGTGGGAATGTCCTAAAATCCAACTCTTCTGAACATCAATCATACAAGAAATATGCAAAATAACTAAGCATGTATTAGAAGTCACCCCAGAACTGGCCCTACTAAACATCTTACAAGACAATAATGCCCACTCACAACAGAAAGAGCTCATAACCCGCCTACTCTCAGCAGCAAGAAACATCAGAGCCAGACACTGGAGAGACCTGTCAGGTGTAAGCATAGACCAATAGTATCAAATAGTATGGGAAACAGCCTTATTAGAAAAACTAACCAAGAAACTGAAACTGACATGGGGACAAATAGAAGAAGACACCTTCACCCCGATACGGTTACCCTTTATCACATACACAGCCCAAAAAGTCAACAACAAGAACCCGCCAATAGCATTCGAATCAATCTGGCTAACCTGATCCAAAAACACACGCACACCCCACTCACACATGAAAACAAAGTTTACTACAGCCAATCAAAGACAACTGACCACACCCTAGGCCAGCCCCAACCTCTCTCACACCAAAGGAATACAAGTAAATAATAAAGAGAAGCCACACAAATGACACTGGCACAAAACACCACACAGACACTAAGTAGAGTAGAAGCATTGCCACCTGACCCCACCCCACTCACCATGCCCCCCACCACCTCTTTCCCCCTTTTCTTCCTACTGTAACACTAATGTCTCAACAAATGAAACTGATCTGTAGAAAATGGTACTTTAAAAAAGAAACATTGTGCATACTTTTGTAAAACACGAAATCTTTAATAAAGCCCTCCTCCGACACAAAAAGCTACCCTGCTGCTCTCAGTAGCAATGGAAGATGCTGTTCTTTCACCAGTGTTGAAGTATCATAGTGAGTCCTGGTCCTGGAAGACTTGCTCCCTGCCTTGCAAGCTTTTCCCACCTGGGCTGGGAGGAGATGGCCCTGACAGAATCCAGTTACAAAAGCTGAGGCTACTGAGCAGACTCTTGGGCAGGAGGATTGTTTGGGGGGGGGAGTTTTGGGAGGGAGGCTGTTGCTTTTATTAACTTTCTGAACCTTTATTTTAGATCTTACTATGATTTATGTGGAAATTGTTAAGTTTTGTTGTTTATTTGTTGATGTTTTAGTTATTGTTTATGACTGCTTCTGTTATGTTGTAAGATGCCTTGAGCATGGTTTGAACTATGGAAAGGAGGCATACAAATAAAATGAATGGATGGATGGATGGATGTATTCAACTGCCAGACTGTTTTGCTTATGCACTAGGGTTGCCACCCTTGGTCGGACAAAATACACGACAGGTCAGGGAGAGAAATAACGGGCTAAAATTACTTTACTTGGTGCAGAAATGACTTCTAGTACAGAAATGGCTTCTCCCGCACTGGACAACTGTGACCGCCCCCTTTTTGTTTCAGAGAGGCCCAACACCACAGCCTGCCTCTGTCTGATGTAAAATGCAGCTAGCACAGGTGGGGAGCTAAGCTGGACCTCTTGCATCTGACGATATGAGACATGGTCTACACAATTGGAAAATTAAGATGGTAGACTAGCAGCACAGTGCTAAGCATGCTTCTTCAGAAGTAAGTCTCACTGAATTCAGTGGGACGTAGAATCAAAATCATAGAATTGGAAGAGACGCCAAGGGTCATCAAGTCCAACATTACAATGCAAGAATCACAGCTAAAGAATCACTGACAGATGGTTATCCAGCCTCTGCTTAAAAACCTCCAAGGAAGGAGAGTCTGCCATCTTCTGAGAGAGTCTGGTGAACAGCTCTTGCCATCAAAAAAATTTTTCCTAAGTAACTAGGTATCAGTTGCAACCTCAGGTGGTTGAATTCTAGACAAAACCACTTCAGAATGCAGAAAGCAGGCAGCCATTATTGGAACTCTCAGAAAACAAAGACGCTTTTGCACAAGTGAGCTGTTAATGTATGGCATCTTTTAACTCTATTGCTGTTTGTTTTGCTTTTTTAAAACTTGTAACATCTTTTTGCCTCACTGATGGTGATAATGATGTGTGTGTGTGTTTAATGCTGCTTACATTAGATGTCTTAACAATCTGTATAATGATATTGCATTGTATAGTGTATACCCTTATATTGTCAAGTTGGTCTGGAAAGCTGCATAGAAATAAGTAAACAAATATATAAATATTACTATTACCATATAGTAATGACTATATAACATATAACAAGTTCCCTGAAATTAACACAAAGTTAACACACACAGCTAGAACAACAGGCAAGAAATATCTAACCTAGCACAACAATCATCTCCCTGCTGTGCTATTCCCGCCATTTATTATTATTATTATTATTAATAATAATATATATATATATATATATATATATATATATATATATATGCTTTCGTAGATTTTCACGGGTACAGGAATGCAGGTTTTGGTGTCCTCGGGTGTCTTCCCGTGTAAAAGTTGGGGTGTCTAGGCGACGTTTCGACGAGGTCTCACTCGTCATCTTCAGGCTGGTGCTTTCGGCTTCTTGTTACTGGAACAGAGCAGGATCTCAGTGTTTGAGTTCCTATAAATACTGTAGAGGGGGTGTGGTGTATAGCCTCCAATGTTCTGGGCAGAGAGGAAGTTCCCAGGCTAGTGTGCCTTTTCTTCTTTTGTTCCTTAATTACTTGAGAGATATCTTGAGTGATTTCTTGAGTGATATCCTGAGTACCACTTAGGTGGGTCATTAGGTGTGGATTAGTTGCTAAAGTCTTTGTGTCTTGATCTCTTGAACTTTGTGAAGAGTTTTCATGAGAAGATGGCTGTACTGTACTTAGTTGTGCTCTGGCTTGGCTTCGTGTATAGAAGTTCAAGAGGTCAAGACACAAAGACTTTAGCAACTAATCCACACCTAATGACCCACCTAAGTGGTACTCAGGATATCACTCAAGAAATCACTCAAGATATCTCTCAAGTAATTAAGGAACAAAAGAAGAAAAGGCACACTAGCCTGGGAACTTCCTCTCTGCCCAGAACATTGGAGGCTATACACCACACCCCCTCTACAGTATTTATAGGAACTCAAACACTGAGATCCTGCTCTGTTCCAGTAACAAGAAGCCGAAAGCACCAGCCTGAAGATGACGAGTGAGACCTCGTCGAAACGTCGCCTAGACACCCCAACTTTTACACGGGAAGACACCCGAGGACACCAAAACCTGCATATATATATATGCAGCAACCCATGAAACAAACAGTACATAACATATCAGACAGGATTCTCACCACAACTGAAACCAAAGTACTCTCCAAAGGTTTCAACTTTGCAGTCGCCCCGAGACGCATCCCCACGGAAAACATCATATGCGGAGTCGAAGCTAGCCTAACCAAAATCAACCCAGATGAAGCCAATAAAATCAGACTTGAAGTCACCAACATCCTCTGCTCCAGCAAACCACCCAGAAGCAATTTACACAAAGAAGAACAGAAAGCACTCACCAACCTGAGGAACGACAACAACATAATCATTCTCCCAGCAGACAAAGGTAATGCCACAGTGGTGATGAACACATCGGACTACCAAGCAAAACTATCAAATCTACTCCAAGATCCTGCCTACAAACCTATAAAAACAGATCCCACCACCTACCTGGAAAAAACCACCAAATCCAAAATAAAAGCCTCTCCTATCAGTGAAGAAATCCAGCTAAGAATCATCCCCAGAGAAAAATCATCCAGATGCCCCAAACTCTACGGCCTCCCCAAGATACACAAAGAAGGAACACCACTCAGACCAATAGTCAGCTCCATAGGCTCACCTCTACAAAATCTCGCTAAATTTCTCGCCAAGCAACTTCAGCCCTATGCAGAATCCATCTCTTCACACGTACCAAACTCCTTCCAGTTCATAGAAACAATAAAGAAGCAAAACCTACATCCTAATGACCTACTTGTGAGCTTCGATGTTGTATCTCTCTTCACACAAGTGCCCATTAATGAAGCCTTGACAGCTATTCAAAACAAATACAATCCCCCCGAATACATCTTGGACCTGACCAACCACTGCCTAACCAACACGTACTTCATCCACAATGGACAAAGATACAAACAGATAGAAGGAGCACCTATGGGATCACCCCTCTCACCGGTCATCGCAAACCTGTACATGGAACACTTTGAAACCAATGCTTTAGACAAGTCAGAACACAAACCAAAACTTTGGCTCAGATATGTTGACGACACCTTTGTAATTTGGCCACACGGGAAAGAAAAACTGGATAGCTTCCTCACACATCTCAACAACTTACACCCCAAAATACAATTCACTATGGAAATAGAAGCCAACAACCAACTTCCCTTCCTTGACGTCCTAATCTACAAAAAACCTGATGGCTCCCTAGGACACACTATCTACCGGAAAAAAACACACACCAACCGCTACTTACATGCACAATCACACCACCACCCTGCACAAATAAACTCCGTAGCCAAGACTCTCATCTCCAGAACCAAACGCCTGGCTGACAAAGACCACTTGACAACTGAGTTACAGAATCTCTCAAACGTGTTAATTGCCAATGGATACCAGCAAAACAGGATTACGAAGCTAATCCAAAAGGAAACACCCCCCAAAAACCAAGACACAGAAGAAAACAATGGCATGGCCCTCCTTCCTTATATCAAGGGCACTACAGATAAAATTAGCAAAATCCTCCATAAACACAATATCAAAACAGCCTTTTGCACCAACCAAAAAATAGCCAATATCCTCAGAAACCCCAAGGATAAAATCCAGTTGGAAAACCAAGGGATCTATGAAATACCCTGCAAAGTCTGCCCAGCCACGTACATTGGACAAACAAACAGACGAATAAATGCACGTATCGCAGAACACAAGAATGCCGTCAAAAAAGAAGAAAAAACTTCCTCTCTTTTCCAACACATGAAAGAAACAGGACACGAAATTAATTTTGCAGATTCCAAATTGCTCTTTAACACGGAACATCACCACAAGAGAATAATCATGGAAGCCATCGAGATAGAGAAACACCCTCACAACATGAACAAGCGTGACGACACATCCCGCTTGCCAGACATCTGGAAATTAGCCCTCCCCACAAAAACTGACACCAGATCCAGAGGCACACAGAACGCCAACACCAATCAACCACACCAGACCCAAACCCAGACCCTCTCCACAGATGAATTACAGACACCATCCAGTAGCCAATCCATGGTGGCACCTCCGGATGCTGCACCCCCCTGCAATCCCTACACAGATCTGGCTGACACAAGCCACAAAACCACAGCTCGCCCCTATACACGAAGCCAAGCCAGAGCACAACTAAGTACAGTACAGCCATCTTCTCAGGAAAACTCTTCACAAAGTTCAAGAGGTCAAGACACAAAGACTTTAACAACTAATCCACACCTAATGACCCACCTAAGTGGTACTCAGGATATCACTCAAGAAATCACTCAAGATATCTCTCAAGTAATTAAGGAACAAAAGAAGAAAAGGCACACCAGCCTGGGAACTTCCTCTCTGCCCAGAACATTGGAGGCTATACACCACACCCCCTCTACAGTATTTATAGGAACTCAAACACTGAGATCCTGCTCTGTTCCAGTAACAAGAAGCCGAAAGCACCAGCCTGAAGATGACGAGTGAGACCTCGTCGAAACGTCGCCTAGACACCCCAACTTTTACACGGGAAGACACCCGAGGACACCAAAACCTGCATTCCTGTACCCGTGAAAATCTACGAAAGCATATATATATATATATATATATATATCCCAGCTTCAGTCCGTGGAACAGAGCCACATCCACCCCATGCATTTAAAGAACTACAATACCACTTTAAACAGTCATGGCTTCCCACAGAAGAATTTGGGAGCTGTAGTTTGTTAAGGGCACTGATTGTTAGGAAACCCCCTATTTCATTCCATTGGAACTACAATTCTCAGAGTTCCCTGGGAAGAGGGATTGATGGTTAAATCACTTTGGGAATTCTGACTCTGCAGCAGGGGAAAATAAGGGTCTCTTAAGAATGATCATTATCCTTTACAAACTTCAGGTCCCAGAATCCTTTGGAGGATAAGGGTCTCCCAACCACTCCCAACATCCTTGACAAACTACACTTCCCAGAATTCATTGGGGGAGGGGAGCCACAGCTGTTTAAAGTGGTATAGTAGTGCTTTAAAACTATGGTGTGCATGTGGGCCATAGAGAAAGAGCCCCAGTGCTGTTAGAGGTAAATGAGAATGGGGCCTAACAGGTCAAGTAATGTTGGGCACTAGGGTTTTCTAGTTGCAGGACAGAGGCCCAAACTGCATATACCAAGCATTAGCCCTTTTAATACATCAGCAATGGGCAGAGCGAGATTTCCTGCTCCCTTCCTGCTCCCTTCCTGCTACTCCCATCCACCACTACCATTTCCAGCAGAATCCCCCACCCTCACCCCCTTTGTGGGAGTTCTGCGAGGGGAAAACTGTACTGTATTTAAATTATAGCCATTGTCTCTAAATGTGCATCTATGCATATAAATTCACACATGTGTGCATCTCCATCACCTTTGTCTTCCCTTTCAGTGATGTTTTCTCTTCTCTTTTTTGGAGATACATAATTTGCAACTCCGTAAACATTAGGCATTGGGCTTAATATACTCATGGACTGCATTCCTTTATTTCCTTCCCTACTGTAAAGGTAAAGGTAAAGGGACCCTTGACCATTAGGTCCAATCATGACTGACTCTGGGGCTGCGGCGCTCATCTTACTTTACTGGCCAAGGGAACCGGCGTACAGCTTCCAGGTCATGTGGCCAGCATGATTAAGTCACTTCTGGAGAACCAGAACAGCGCACGGAAACGCCGTTTAACTTCCCACCATAGTGGTACCTATTTAACTACTTGCACTTTGACGTGCTTTCGAACTGCTAGGTTGGCAGGAGCAGGGACTGAACAACAGGAGCTCACCCCATCGCGGGGATTCGAACTGCCGACCTTCTGACCAGCATGTCCTAGGCTCTGTGGTTCAACCCACAGTGCCACCCGTGTCCCTTTCCCTACTGTAGGAAGTCCCAATAAGAGTGAATTGTCAGCTGCAGCCTAGCAGCCTAAGCAGATGTTCCTCTTTTGCTCCCTCATCCCTCACATCACAGCGCAAGAGAAAGGCAGGGAGGTGGAGGAAAATGTAAAGAACTTTTCAAGAGGTGATGGGGAAAGAGGGGGCTCTTCAGCTGCTAGTGTTGTGAACCCAATTAAGCATATTTTGAGGGAAAGGGGTGTGTAGTATATTAGGTCTTAATTAAGTAGTGTTAATTATAATCTATGTGATGTGCTTACTGCTTATTTGATAATTATGAGAAAGCCAATTTGGCTGGTGGCTTGTGACTAATTAAGTGGAATTAGTAATGATAATTATAGATTTAATTTTTGTTTGCCTTTATTAGTGAAGAGGGTAAACCTACTTAACTGGATGGGGTGGGGCAGGAATGAGGACGTGGAAAAGGGGACAAGGAAATGATCGCATTGACAAGCTAGAGGACAGCCAGATAGAACTGAGACGGAAACAAAATTATGGGTTGTATCCGATTTTAGCCTTACTCAGAATAGATCCGCTGAAATTGATGGGTGTGATTAACTTTTACTTTATGTGACTAATTTATGCCCATTAATTTATTATTGTCATTGATTTTACAATAACAACATTCATAAAACAAATATAACATAGCACGTACATCATTTCAGGTACATTGGGAGGTTTGGACTGTAGGTGGTTTTGAGCAATATAGGCATATGTTTTTTTCTATTATTCCTTTCAGGTGTGACCAGTTGTGTGCTTGCCAATCCAAGTCTAAGGTTTGTAAGCAATTAATAATTCCACATGCCTGCCAGATTCTGCACAGAGTGTGTGTGGGTCTATGTTGAGGGTAATGTTTGCCGAATCTATGAGGACTTAAGAGCAGCCTTGTTCAAAGATTTAAATCTCTCAGCTGGTAGATTGATTGGTTACTTGACTAACTGTTTATTGGGGGACAGGTTGCCTTGCATTTATGAATAAGTGGCCTGTTTTGCCTTTATAGCAGCAATTTTAAAGAGAAATATTTGTGGGGGTGGTAAGCTATATTCTCCAGTGGAGCAAATTTCTACTTGACAGTATGTCAGGTTTCAATCATTATTTCAATTGTGTAATGCATTATATTTTCTTTTTATGTATCTTCCTTTGTAATGGCTTTGGCTACAAAAATAATAACAATAATCCCCTATGAGAGTATATTGGGATGGTGGCTCTCTATCATTGTCTGTTTTATTGACAGAGGCAATAAAATCATACCAGACCAATGCGAACCTGTCAGATTAAGTTTGTCCTTTGACACTCCTAAAGTTATACATTAGTTTCTCAAGCCGTGCAATGTTCCAGATCTTCCTGTGCCAATAATCCCTTCTGAATGTCCATGAATTTCAATAGACCTGTGGTACCCAGGCTCCTGTTGGGTATTCCCCTTTCGCTCAAAGCAGAATATAACTTTTGTACATATTTCAGATTTGTTCATATTAAATTAAAAACATCCCTTTAAAAGCTCATGTTTTGCAAGAGGGGTGGGCAGGGGACAGTGTCCACAATGGATATGAATATGTCTGCTTGGACAGAAAGAAAAATACTTTTTTTCCCAATAGCTACTGAAACAAAACTAAGATACTTTTGAATAAGAAAATTGCCTCTTCAGTTTTGAAATAGTAGAGTTGTTGTGCACCTGTGTTCCAAAGTTCAGAATTTAAAAGAACGTTGGAGATTTTATTATTATTATTATTATTATTTTGCGCAGAAGGGATGCAGAAATGGCAGCAGAAAAGAACATGATCGAAGGAGGTGATGGACAGGAAAGGAGAGGCAACTTGTGCTATGGGACAACATCTATGAGGAAGAGATGAGGCTCTATAGGACTGGACCTATCATTAAGCAAAATGAGGCATCAGCCATTCCCATTGGCTGGAGGGCAAAGCTGTGTATGTGTATGCCCTGCACCCCCTAAGCTAGGCTACTGTACTCAGGTTTTTGGAAGGTGGTTCTCCTTTTGCCCATGTTTAAGTAAGATTCAACTGACACTCTGGTCAGCTTCTATCTATGGCTTGAGTGGAGTTCCATCTTGCCTATTGTCTAAGGCTACAAAATGCCATAAGCCAGCCCTGAGATGTTAAGGGGCACTGAAGTCCATCTATACAAACTGAATACCTATTCATTTTGATGGCTGATGCTGCAGACTGATCCAAGGTTCATAGGCCGTCATTTTGTTGCATGAGGTGCTCGCAGTTTAAAGGGTCGTGCACACTTATAAATCTCCAGCACTCCAAAGGCCACTAAACAATATGATCATCATCCCTTTGATATCTGAAACTTCACAGGCTATTGACAGTACGCTTCTTCAATATCTGCAAGGACTAGTGGCATTTGCAAAACTGTATCTGAGATGGGCGGGGTAGAAATCATAATTTAAATTACTATTATTTATCCCACATTAAGTACCAGTTTTCCATAAGTGTTGAGCAGGCTGAGAGTCAAACACAAAAAGCTGCCTAATACCTGCTCAGACTATATGACCATCTAACTGCTGGTTTTAAAAGTGTTTTGATATTGTTTTAATTATTGGTTTTAACTAATTACTTTTTATTATTTTGTATTTTATAATGTTGTTCTTAAATGCTGTAAGCTGCCTTGAACCCCAGCTTGGGAGAAAGGGAAGGTATAAATATATGGAAAGGAAGGAAGGAAGGATAATCAGTTCTGTCTACCCCAAGGATCTCTGGCAGATGTCATGATACTTTTGACTAGAGATTTTGAGGATTGAGCATGGGACCTTCTGCATGCAAAACATGGGCTTGAGCAGCCCTCCCCCCACATAGAACTACACTCCTTATGTGCAAAATAAATATAAAAAATGCACCGCACTAGAAAAATGAGAGAGCTCCCTTCTCTCTCCACATTACACAGCACTTTTCACACATAATCAAGCCATAATCTTAATTGCTTTCAGAGTTAAATAATACATGGCACTATATGGTCTAAATTACAGACAACACTGCGGGTTGGAAAAAGCATGCAGTGAGCACATTAAATCACCCAGTTCCATAGTTCCCTTTATAGCACAACAAAATGTCCATGATCTTACTATAAAAGACTTATGGCCAATGCAACCAAGGGTGCTATCCATTAACAATAACAAGAAAAATACAAGGACTGTGTGCAGAGCAATGAGGGCCTTGTTCAGATCTGTGTGATCTTTGCAACAACCGCATATGCATGTTGTAGGAGGGTGGTCTGACATCAGAAGATGATGTAACTTCTTCTCAATCCTCACTATTACCCTGTAGTCAGAATGAATATATATATCCACCAGCTATCTGCTTAGTACTGAATCTCTTTTTGATTTCAGTCTCTCTTAGGATGCACAACCAATTTGCAGTTCCCAGAGGTCCTGCTGCTATCTGTTTAAAATCAATAGCAAGCTTAGCAGCTGTTCTAACATAAGTGCTTTACATTCCTTGCAGACACCTCACAGCACCCAACCCCATCATGCACTTCCCTATATAGTCCAAAGGAAACAATAGAATAAAACTCTGATGCAGACAGGCTGATTTTGTAACATTTTGGATGGAAATAATAGAACAAAACTCAGCTATAAGAGAGAAGAGTAAAACAACAACATCAACAGGAAAGTAGAACAGTTAATGGAGTTTACCTTGCAAAAATCCAGGTTAGGTCTTGACACCGTGGGCGGATTTCATCTTAGTGTGTTGTTGGAGCAGGGATGGGAAGCTGTGGCCATTCCTTTGACTCCAGCCAGAACAGCCAATGGCCAGAGACAGGGATGAGGGATAAATTTGATTCAATTCATATTTAAAGGTGCACCTACCAGATTTGCCCTTTACTGAATAATATGCAGTGCTTTTTTTTCTATATATAAAAAAATGCTTCGGGGTACTCTCATTTCCCTACGCATATTGAAATACTGCCCCTCAATGAGGCCAAACTTAAGGCTCACAAAATCTTTAGGGGTATGCATCCCCCCGCGTTCCCCCAGGAAATAATGCAAACAGATATAATGCAAACCAAAACACAACCGCCATTCAGAATTCACATTTCTTCAAATTTTGCAATGCAGTTGTCCAGCCAGGTAATTGTACAAAAGGGCATATACTAGGGTAAAATGTGCAGACAAATGCATGTCCTAGTGAAAATAACATACAAAAATGCATTTTATTATGGAAAATAAAAATGCATTATTTCAGGGGGGAATCACCTTGCAAAAATGTGCATGTTAGGCACAACTGAATATAGAAATGGGTATATTAGGAGAAATTTGCAGTACGATGCTCATAAATTTTCATGAGGACTTAAAAAAGCAATTTCCTAAATGATGTGGAAATGTGGAGAACCGAAGACGGGGGGAAATGAGTAACTGAGAGAAACCAAAACTGACAGACCTGTCCACCCCTAGTCAGGGTTAATAAGTGCTATATTCTAACAACAGCTGGAAGGCTGCAGATTCCCTATTCCTGTGTAAGAGGTGCAGCCAGATATTGCCTTTTACAGCATCTTCACAATATGGCTATTTTCTTCCTAAAATAGCTGGAAAACAGTCCCTTTTCAATGTGGGACAACATTATTTCCAGTTTCCAAGTCATTGTTTAGAAAAGAGGGGTATTTTTAAAGAGATGCAAACGAAGATGGTTTGTTTTCTTTTTCTGAAACATTCTCAAGAATCCCCCCACCCCGGAAATTCAGTGTGAACTCGAAATTGTAGATACAGTGACTTCTCTTCTTTCTCCACAACTCTACTGGTGGTGCCATTTTCACTTGTAGAACTAAAGCATGTTTTGGCTGCATTATTTAGGAGGACAGATGAACAGGACTAAGGCACATTTGCTGAATCATACATTCGCAACACTGAATTTGGTGCAAAAATGCTGCAGTGTGATTGCTGATAGGAGTGAGACCCTGTCAGCATTTTTCACCTGTGTTGAAAGATAGGCACTGACTCCCCATTTGTTACAAGGGAACATTCAAGATGTTAGTGCTAGTATGTAAAGCTCTCAACAGGCTGGGACCAGTTAACTTGAAGGGTAATCTTAATTTATATATGCCCACAGCCACTTTTCTCTGAGTTTATAAGTGCCACCCAAGGTTCATTCCACACTTGTGGAGAGTCAATATTTGAATATGCCAGGAGCTACTCTCTGGACCCACTGCTTAATATTAGAGCAGAACTTTTGTTGTATTATTTTCAATGCTTGCTAAAAACATCTGTCTATGGATCCCTACCAAGGCATCTAATTTTATTATGCATATTGTTTTTAAAACGGTTGCTTTTAATCTAAGTTTATTATGTCTACTTGTTTTTAAAGTCTGTTCATTTTCTTGGTTTTTATAGGCATTTTCTTCTGATTTCTTATTATGTTTTAGATAAGCTGCTTAGAGGTGATTTTGTGTGTGTGTGTTAAGTATTCAAATCTTCTTAAATGAAAATAAACATCATTCTCCTCCGCAGCCTCTGCATATAATTCATTCATTTCCTGCCCCAGAGCATTCTGGGGATTAAAGGCACTCATGGGTCATCTGATTCTGAGCAGGAGTCAGTTTTATAAAGAGAAATGAAGCTAGGCAAGATAAGGCCTGGCGTCAGGCTTTCTCCTGCTTGTAAGGAAAAGGTTCAGTGTGGTGAGAGCCAGTGTGGTGTAGTGGTTAAGAGTGGTAGATTCGTAATCTGGGGAACCGGGTTCGATTCCTCGCTCCTCCACATGCAGCTGCAGGGTGACCTTGGGCCAGTCACACTTCTCTGAAGTCTCTCAGCCCCACTCACCTCACAGAGTGTTTGTTGTGAGGGAGGAAGGGAAAGGAGAATGTTAACCGCTTTGAGACTCCTTCGGGTAGTGATAAAGCGGGATATCAAATCCAAACTCCTTCCTTCCTTCCTTCCTTCAGCCAACTGGGACCCTGCCCCTCCCAATGCATGCAAACCTGGTTACCCTACTTCAGCAAACTTGTTTCCAAAGTAACAACAGATATGATACATACTGTGTAAATGCAGGCTTCCTAGGGTGTTTGATCTCAGTCATGTTGGACACACTGGTTGTAAACACATTTAACCACTTCACTGTAAGATTAAAAATCTAGTAAACTCTATGCACCATCTTTATCTTCAAGGCCATAATACGGTACATCTGAATAGTGTGGTGGAGATTATGCGTTGAAATATTTTAGTTGATATTTTAGATTGTAAAATGCTATTTTTATCTATTGATTTGTTTTACCTTGTGGGCTTATAGCCGAATAAAGTATTATCTATCTATCTATCACTGTAAGATCCCATTCTACCATTGTAAGCTCATCTAATAAAAGTCATCCATGGCCAGATTGACACAGGACAGTGAGAGCCATTTCCACATTTTTAAAGATACCTCAATGTGTATTTTCTGGTACCTTGTTTCATGCATTTCTGTTTGGAGGAAAGGGGTGGCTATTTTGGGAACTGCATCAGGGCTCCCAACTAGCCTAATTTAGCCTTAGGATTCTGCCTTTCACCCACGTGCTTTCTCATTAGCATCCTGCATTTCCATCAAGACAGAAGCTTCTTGCTACGGAGCTGTGGAGTGGTAGGTTAGAGATAGCAAGTGGGCCAAGGGCATGCAACAAGCCTCATGGATAAGCTGAGCAAAGTTTTTGAATGCGGGCCTTCGAGATCGAAAAGCAGTTCCCTTGTTGACTATATCAAACAAGCAATGTTTGAATTCATTTCCTTGCTAAAATTGAGCACAGGGCCGGGGGCCAAATGTGGCCCTACAAACCTCTATCTGGTCCCCATCACTCTCCCCAGGCCACACCCCTCCCTCACTAGTCTTGCTTCACACCCTCCTTGAGTGTTTTTGCCCGGCTGTAATGTCTCCTTGAGCTCCCACAATGAGTCTTGCTTCACTGGATAGAGAGGGGTTTGTGAGCATGTGAATAAATCAGCATGGTGTACAGAAGGTAAACTTTGCATTCATCACTCAGCCTCCTTTTGCTCCACCCATCACTTGCATGTGGCCCTCAGAAAGTTGGCCAGAAGTCAAATGTGGCCCTTGAGCTGAAAAAGTCTCCCCCTCTCTGATCTAGGGCCTAGATAAAATAAAAGGCATTTTTAGAATAGCCAATAGTTTTGGTAAGACTAATATGTTTTCTCAGAGGAAACTGCATATCTTCACAAACAATATTGCACTATGCGTGCAAAAAATAAATACAGTGGTACCATGGGTTACAGACACCTCGGGTTACAAACATTTCAGGTTACAGACTCCACTAGCCCAGAAGTAGTACCTCAGGTTAAGAACTTTGCCCCAGGATGAGAACAGAAATCACTCGGCGACAGCGGGAGGCCCCATTAGCTAAAGTGGCACCTCAGGTTAAGAACGGTTTCAGGTTAAGAATGGACCTCCGGAACGAATTAAGTTCATAACCAGAGGTACCACTGTACTCCAGAAATGAAATGTTTTTTAAAAAAACTGGGAAAGTGTGTGCTGAAATCACCTGCCGGACAAGGCCTGGTGGTGGTGGGGAGACACCATTTGGGGAGGGGGGAGGCATAGTTTATCATTTAGTTCCTTTATTCGGTAAAAAAGCATATTGAGAGAGAGAATAAATTCCACCCAGCCAACAAAAAAGAACCCCCAAAGACAACTAGCTGATTGCCTGAAACATTTTTTTTCTGGCAGAAAAAGTGACACTTCCTATTGGCGTTGGCAATATGGAACATCTCTAGAGACTTCAGGGTCACTGGTGTGAGGAAGCGGGGGAGTAGGAGAGCCTACAAGGGAGTCAGAGCTCACTAAGTGCTAAGGATATGAAGAGAGCACAAGGCACGGAGAGAAGGAATAGCAAGCACAGCAAATGTGTGCATCCTCCTACGCTTACGTTATAAATTTTGACAGTCTCATGGAGACACATTGTTTGGCTGTCATTAGCCCTTAGAATACCTATACTCTGAAGCATGAACTTAGCAACACACCTCGGTTGGGCCACATGTTCCCATATAGCCATACAAGCCAGTTCTCTGCTCATGTGCTAAAGTGTTGAGGTCATGCACATTTAAAGTGTTGTCCATTGCCTCTTGTTGATGCTGAAATAAAAAGGAAATCACCACTTCTCTCTACATTCATGGAAGGGAGCAGGATTCATGCAGGAACTGTAGAGTTGTAAGGGACCCCAAGGCTCATCCAGTCCAACCCCGTGCAATGCAGGAATCAAAGCCTTACATAGACAAACTCCAGCTTTCAGTTATGGGAAGAGGACAAGTACAGTACTCAGATGGCTGGAAGCATGAACTCTGCAGCTTCGCTGTTTGATATTGCAAGGCAATTCTCATCATGGTAAGTCTTCCCTTAGCTCTATTAACCTGAACTATTGTGATCAATTTATCAATGCACATCAGTTTTTCCAGTACATCATGGTTACTGTAAGCAAAAACAAGAACAGGACAGATCCCTGGTCCCTTAAGGAGCTTACTATATAGATTTCAGCAAGGGAAGATAATGAAGAGGGGAAGGGCAAGGATAACCAACAAGTGACCAGCAGGTAACAAATCTGCCATATTTGCAAATGTACTAAATTTGTTAGTTGTTTCTCAGTTACAAATAGTAATGGTAAAAAAAAACCTGTTACTATTTGGTATTATCAGTGCTTTTTTCTAAAAAATAATAATAATATTTTGGGGTACTCTCATTTACTCATATTGAAATACTGCCCCTCAATGAGGCCCAACTTAGATTCACAAAATGTTTAGGGGTATGCATCCCCCCCAAAAAAGCACTGGATATTATTTTTGCTGCTGCTGCAATACTGCCACCAGTACTACTACCACGACATTGGGTGCCTATTCAGAGCAGCTCTAGGCTATCTTAGCATTGCTCAGTGTTCAAAATCCGCTAAAGTATCATATGCTTCACACTGGTTTTGTAGGTCCCATGATCTTTCAGTTGTGTGCAAATTAAGAGAGCAACATTTTGGGTGACCAGTTGCATGAAAAAAAGGATGAACGTAGCTCAGAAAGTGCCTCTTGAAACTCTGGTTCTGTGATCTGTTTGATCCAGGGTGTGGTCTGAAAGCATGTGATGCCACCATCTTGCTAAAGTTAAACAGGTCCAGATCAGGTCGTTGCCTGAATGAGTGACTCCCTGGGAACCACATTTACATGGCCTTCAGTTCCATGATGGAAGAAGGGTGGGTTGTAAGTATAAGAAATACAATTAAATAGAGGGGTTTTTAATAATAATAATAATAATAATAATAATAATAATAATAATCCAGAAAGCTTTGGCTTTTTGAATTCAGCAGCTCTATATTTTAATGGGATCAATTCACTGTGTATTTTAAATATGAATATTAGTATTTTAACACCTGTTTAATGGTTTTTTAGAAACCTTAGAATCTGTTTTGAGACTAAAGATTTCATTTTGTGCTTGTTATGGTTTGAAGGAATTCTATAAAGATAGTCTATTGTGTGGTCATTGTGTTGCCTAGACATTGCTGACGTTCTCTTTGCAGCACAGGGGTTTGATTGGTTACTTAGAATCTGTTTTGGCATTAAACCTCACAGAAGTTTTACACACACGATGCTGATCTATTAGAACTTCAGCCTGAAACTTATTTGTAGTTGTGAAATACCGCCAGGATTCAGGTCCCATCCCACCCAAGCTGGCTATATGACCCTCCTTGCCTTAAGCTCCATTAACAGGTTCCTCTTTGGGCTGGGACCTTGACACAGCAAGGTGCTCACCTCTGCTGAGACTCCTAGCCTTGATTCCTGGCTCACCCCTGATAGCTGCTTAATACCTACACTGTGTTTCTTGGTCTGTTTCACAGAGGATCACAAAAGTATAGTACCTAAACCAGAAATATATAGTAACAAGCATTGGTTGTTGTTTTTTTTTAACCTTTTGAAAATATAGCCTGGACCATTAAAATCTCATATGATATCTTTGTTGTGTTTGTGGTAGAGGATCCATTTAAATAACATATCAGCCATGCATAAAACTCTTGTACAATAACTTGCAAGATTCATTCTTCTTTTCCATATGACATCCACTACTTGTTATGTTCCAGTTACAGATAGGTAGCCGTGTTGGTCTGCCATAGTCAAAACAAAAAAAAATCCTTCCAGTAGCACCTTAAAGACCAACTAAGTCAGGTATACAGGTATCTGAAGAATACAGGTATCTGAAGAAGTGTGCATGCACACGAAAGCTCATACCAAGAACTGACTTAGTTGGTCTTTAAGGTGCTACTGGAAGGAATTTTTTTTGTTTTTACTTGTTATGTTGTTTATGTTGTTGTAGTACATGGAACACTTCTCAATAAATTACAATTAAAAAAATAAAATTTTCCAGGTAAGAAACCCACACCACACACAGGCACCAAAATTTCAAACTGCCTCAGTAGAAACTTGGAAGACACATAAATTTTCTGTCTCTGCGTACCCATGGTGAATATGCCAAGGAAGATATGCAAATCATATCTATTTGAATCGCTTAGTTAAGTAAGCTACAAGAAATTATTCCCATGAAAAAAGAAGTGTGCATCTTTAAGAGAACAGTCTAAGCCTTTGAACAGGCTGAGCTGATGCCTGCCTTACTGTCTTGGAAGGAGAAGGCTATCAGCTCAAAACAGCCGAGACCTTTAGCTCAAATCCATTAATCCTCTTTATTAAACCCAGGTCACCTCTGAGTCCTGGCAAATTAACCAGCATCTCTCCACTGCAAGTACATCAAGAAGAAACACCCTGTACAGTGCCTGTAATTTTCATGGACCAGGGCTCTGGGGTCAGAGGGCTTCCTAGACTCTATTCTCTGCCTTTGTCAATTTAAAAGGGAACATCAGCTTCCACTTGTATAAATTACGAGAGAGGCTGTGCAGGGACCTGGAGCTGTTGCAGCATCTCAGAACCATGCAGGAGGGCATGGCGCTTGGCAGACTGTGGCAGCTTGTTACAGCTTTGGCAGATGCCGGAGTTTGTGGCCGAAGATCAGGAGGCCAAGAGGTCGGGGAATGAGGAGCAGCAACTTGCGCTTGGGCAGGCCATTTGTCGGTCTGTCCCCTGCACAGATTTGGAGGCATCAGCAGGAAGCATATATCCATTTCCTTCCACAGCCCCTTCCACAGAGGCTGCCAGCTGTTTGGTTATTCAGCAACAGCACTTAAGCCACACTACTGAGGGCTCATTGCCAGGAGCATCACAGGTGTTACTAATGAGTTGCAAATACATTGCAGTGTTCCCTGATTGAGAGGAAGGGGAGGAGAGGAGACTTGCTGGCCAGGACTCAGCACTAGCGATCAGCAACTGCATTTGATCAGCTCTGTCCTCAACCAGCAAGTCATAACAAAGGTTGATATGCAAAACCACACATCAATCACGACCAGCACTTGGCTGGCCTCCAACCCCAGTGGGAGATTATTTACTTTGGGGGGCTCTATTGAAATAAACCTCTAGTGGCACAGGAGCCATTCCCTGTGGTGTAAACCCATGCCATTGTGGTATGTGTGTGAGCTCCACTTAACTCCTCCTCACCCACATCTATCATCTACTAGCAGCCATTCCTCTTGGTCACAGGACAGAGACTGACTGACTGACAGACAGGAAGGAATCATAGTGGCAGAGCTGCATCTGCTTTGCATACAGAAGATCCCAGGTATCTTCTCATCTCCCTCAGTTGTTTGAGGTCAGTTGTAATAACAAGCTTATAAGAAGAACTTTGTAAAGTTAAGTTGGCCAGTTTTGAATTTGCTTGTGTGTGTTTTTTCTCTTCTCACCCCATCTCTCTTTCCTTTTGTGCTATATTTTTTAAATTGTAAGTCTGCAGGCAGGGACTTTCATTTTTTCCTTGGAAAACACAACACAAATGCTTACAGCAGATAAAAAAAGCAAACACTGTAACCATGTGATGGCAGCTGCATTTGATTCTAATTCCATAGGTATAGCACTTCTGTTTTCCCCCTGACCATCAGGTTTGGTTGAAGAGAGCAAGGCAATGTGAAGGAGGGCAATTTTTGGTTCTGGCAAGGTAAGGAAAACAAGGTTAGGACAATGAGAGTAAGGTGAGGTGAAGCAGGGCAAGGTCTAGAATGAGGCAAAGCAAGCATTTCATGATTCAACTGCACCCTGCACAGCTCCATTCAGGGCTTAGGCTGGATACTCCATAACAGCATAACTCAAAAGTTGTTTCAGCACCAGCCAATGTCAGATAGGGCCTTAGATAGGAATGCATGACTACAAGACTAGTTATGTATCTCTGCCTTCTCTTGGAAGAGCCTTTTCATATCATCTTACTTTGACAGTTGTTGGTTGAGATGGAGCAAGAGAAATTGTGGTTCCACTAGGGCTTTTGGGATGGCATCCTCAGAGGAGAACAACATTACCTCCTTGGACCAAATAGATACTGGTGCAATAGACTTTTCTTGTGGAAATGCACTAGTAGCAGCATCAGGAGCTGGCTCTTATGGCAATTAACTCTCTCCCACTCTGCATCCCTAGCCCCATCCCCCCAAATGGGAAATGTCCAACTATGACATAAATCATAAAATGTACATGCTAAGATACATTTTGGGATTGACTTTTGCATACTACAGGCCCATTTTTTAATAATGAATCCATTTACAGCACCAGCAAGAAAACGGTAGCTACAAGGCTTTTTTCCACAGAAGCAGTGTGGTTCATGCTAGAAGCAAAATATAAAGAGCAGAAATGGTATCCAGGAGCCTTCTGCCTACTGAGGAGATATAAGGAGGCCAGAATGCCATTCTGAAGCCATCCATGGCAACTGATCTTTTTGGTTCCTTGCTTGTGGTGCATATAGCTTTTATTTGACTGCATGCTGTAACCTTGAAATTTTGGCTTCTTTCATATAGGGTACTTTTGGCAAAATCAGTTTGAGGTACCGGGAAAGAAAATTAAGAATGCCCAGCGATCCAATCTCTATGAATTCTGATGCAAACCAAACTGATCTGCACTTCTTGGACTAATGTGCAGATCAGAACTTAATTCTCCACCATATTTTGCAATTCCCAAATGTTTACAATTTGCAGTTCTCAAATATTCCAATGCACTTATTGGATGAAATAATACCAAAATACGTTTGAAAATGGATTGTCTGTCAGAAAATGTTTTTAAAAGATGTGGTTTTAAATGTCCTTTTTCAGTGCTGATTTTCTGTTTTTGTTTTTTAAAAGACACACGCACAAATTAACATGGGGAAAGGATGGAACAGATTTATGGGTGGACACAAGTGGAAATAGACAAATTCATCCATCCCTAAGGAAGACTTTAAAGCTTCCTTTTCAACCCTGCAATAAATACATAGAAATATCCCAGTGCCTGGCATTTGCTTAAGTGCTGAATACGGACCCCGATGCTGATCTCACTTACGCCAAGATAAACCTGGAGTCAATTTGACTCCAGGTCTGTATAGCTATCCCAGAGTAAGAACAAAGTGGATAAGGAAGTCTAAGCCCCTTCTCTCTCCTCTCGCTTTCTGCAAAATTGACATAGGCTTAACGGAGAAGAATTTGAATTGAGGCATTTTAAATCCACATGCCAACACTTTGGCTTTTGCAGCAGAGTCCAAAAGGATTTCATTTTACCACATGGACTACGGCTGAGGTGGCCTCATCATCCGACTCGTTAAATCTCCCCTGTTTGTGTCAGCTTGTCTCACAGCTTCACTCTTATTAAAAGTATCATTTCCTCATGCTGTCTGAGCACCACAAGGTCACTCCAGTGACAGCTGCTCGAGGCCCAGCCGAGACACCATGGTCTCCATCTCCCACCCCGCTGACCAGATAAAAGGACCAGCCACTGGGCTTCATTTCCTCATTTCCAATTGAAAAGGTGTCTCCTCAATGGGGAGATTAAGGTGTGGATGGACCAATGGCAGACCTCCGCCAGCGAGGCTGGGATGCCACAGCCATCTCTGCTTATCAGGACCCCGGTGGAGAGAGAATGAGTAGCAGCCTGCATGGCCCTCTGCCTGCCTCGAACCAATTTCAACTCTTTTTAATTCAATTCATCTCCACCTGACCACAGCAGGTTGGCGTTTGAGAGTTTCTCTTAACAGATAGCACCAATTATAGAGGTGTGAAAATGGAAGGCTTCCAATTCAGAGGACATATCCAGAAACTGGAACTTTTATTGAATCTCCTTTCAAAGAGAACCTCCTTTCAAAAGGAAGTACTATGTTCCAACAATGCATCGCTGGTAGCCTGTGGAATTCACCGCTGCAGGGTATGGCAATGGATACTAGCTTAGATAGCTTTGACAAAGGAGTCAGGCAAAACCATAAAGGCTATTCGTCATGACAGCTAAACAGATCCTTCATGTTCACATGTCTCCTGCTGAAAACCTATTTATTGGGCATTCATCTTGCTTTGCCTGCACAAAGTTTATGCAGGGGTTAGATTATATCTGGTCTTTACTGAGCATTCATCCTTCTTTTTTTTTGCTGGGAGGTTATACAGCTATGAGCACCCATATTGATTGGTTTACAGGGTATTTATACTTTCCCCCCAGTTAACCATTAATTCATTTCACACTTTTCAATGCATTTCCCCATTACTTTCCTAACAGCAGTAAGTCAAATTATTTTTTTTAAGTGGGTTTCTTCAGTTAGGGCAACAGAGTTATTCAATCCACTTTAATTGTGCAAGGCTAAATTCTTTGCTATGAATCACTCCTACAAAATACTGACAATCTGAAGGCACCCAGAGGCAGCATAGCTCAGAATAACAGATGGTGGTGGCAAATAAGGGGGAAGACTGTTCTCTTGATACTATGATTGTAAGCTTCTGGGAGTCATCTGGATGGGCCACTGGTGAAAACAGGACATTCCAACAGTCTTGGAATGAACCATAAGGGCCCTTGTGCTTTGACTAAAGGAATTGGGGGGGAAAGAGGGGAGAATGGAAGAGATACTGGCAGAAAAAGTGTTACTGAAAAGAGATGTTTTTGAGTTCCTTCAAGGTACCTTTCTTAGCACTGGCTTCGGGTTTGGGAGGGGTCTTGGGCAAGATATCCTCCACGTCCACCCACACTCTTTGTCAATAAGTCAACCTCCTCATTGCCCTTATCACTAGCTGCCATTATCCCCCTTTTCCATATCATTGCTACAACTTTGTGTGCTTCCAGGCAGAGCACCAATGAGCAAGCCAACTGTGGCAACTATTGGTCCTTCTCAGCACTGCCATTGTCTGGGCCCAGAGCAAGAGGCACATGAATAAACACATTGTGATGGTGAAGAGGAGGGAACATTTGGAAGAAGGCTCAAGTCAATGCCTCCCCCAGCCGCCCAAAATTGGGCATCAGACTTGACAGGTGCCCAACCATTCATATTACTGATGCTGATCCTAATCTTTTGCATCAAAGTCCAGGCATATATTCTTTTCAAACAAGAAAACCTATTCACAAGACAACTCCATCCCTGGGAAGTTCCAATAAAGCCCCTTTCTGTGTTTCACAGTACTTGTGAAAGTATTTTCAATGTGTTTTCATTTAGCAAGGCTCTCTGTGGGAAGTTTTTCTTTAGGTATGCTGGTTCATCTTTTAAAATATTTTAGACATGCTCTTCTATAATCTGTGTTGTTCTTGTTTTATTGCTGTTGTTACAGTTTTAGTCTCTGAACAAGCTCAGGGTCCTTAGACTTGTGAAGAGAGCTTATGTGTGTTAAGAAAATAAGATACGCCCTGCTTGATCAGTCAGTGACCCATCTAGTTGAGCACTTTGTGGTTTACCAGACACCTATGGGAAGCCCAAAAACAAGACTTGAGTTCAACAGCACCTTCTCCACCTCTGATTCCCAGCAGCTGGTATTCAAAGGCATGCTGCCTCCAACAGTGGAGGTGGAACATAGCCACCATGACTAGCAGTCATTGGCAGCCTCCCTAAGTGTTAATAATAATATAATAATAATAATAATAATAATTTAATATTTATACCCCGCCCATCTGGCTGGGCCTCCCCAGCCACTCTCGGCAGCTTCCATAGAAACAAAAAATACAGTAAAATATCATACGTTAAAAACTTCCCTGAACAGGGCTGCCTTAAGATGTCTTCTGAATGTCAGGTAGTTGTTTATCGCTTTGACATCTGCTGGAAGGGCGTTCCACAGGGCGGGCGCCACTACCAAGAAGGCCCTCTGCCTGGTTCCCTGTAGCTTTGCTTCTTGCAATGAGGGAACCGCCAGAAGGCCCTCAGCGCTGGACCTCAGCGTCCGGGCAGAATGATGGGGGTGGAGACGCTCCTTCAGGTATACTGGACCGAGGCTGTTTAGGGCTTTAAAGGTCAACACCAACACTTTGAATTGTGCTCGGAAACGTACTGGGAGCCAATGTAGGTCTTTCAAGACTGGTGTTATATGGTCTCGGCGGCCGCCCCCAGTCACCAGTTAAGCTGTGTTCAGAGCTTCAGCAGCATAAGTGGACTTGAGAGACAATGATGATGAAGACAATAAGAATACCTGCATGCCAGCCATTTCCCACTGCTGTTCTGTCCTCACACTTTTGTCTTTCTTATCCCTTACTATATATGGCAGCTTGTTCCAGTTTCCTCTCCTTTCTTTTTATCAGGGTGAAAGAGGAGAATGGGTGTGTTATTGCAGAACCTCCAAGTGTCCCTATTCTCCAGGGACAGTCCTGGATTTACAGAAGCTGTCCCAGTTTCTGATTTGATCCTGCAACCTCTCCCTTTTCCTTTAGGACATCCCTTTTTTCACCGGAGAAGTATTGGAGGGTATGTAATATTGGGTTATTTCTAATGTTGTTTGACTGCTTAGGTTTCCGTTATTGAAACTGGTGAAATATTAAGAAAGAATACAGGGACTTCTGCCCTGTGTGACAGGTTTGGCACTGCACAGCAAGGAAAGTTTGCAATGGAAACTGAGAGGTTGGAAATCTTCTCCCTTTCCGTAGGCAACTTAAAGAGGTCTGTGTTTCTAATGCTGATTGCAGCACCTCCCCTCTCTCCAGCCAAGTTGCAGCCACTGCTCCCTCTGCCCATAAATCCTCTAACTCAGTAAACAGTCAAATTATGGCTCCTCTCCATTGCTTAGACGCCTTTGACACTAATTGCTCTGTGGAGTGTGTGCACGACTGGCAACACCTTATTAAAAGTGAAATATATTATGCTGTCCACTTATTGCTACTTTATAAAGATGAAGTATCCCAACTAGAGGGAAAGGCTGGCAAAGGAATTGAGCAAGCGAGCCTCTAAGCAGCCAGCGGACACGGCGTCTCACAAAGAGGAACGCGGCAGGCATTAGGAGGACAAATGTGCTCACTTCGTTAAATTGGAAAGCACGTTCTCCTCATGAGCCTGGGGGGCCGAATGGAGATGGCATTTTAAGAATTCCTCCTCCGTACATACCCCTTCTTCTTTTTTAACTAAAGGAAGATGAGCCACAGGTCTTCCGGGATTCTGACTCAGGCCACAGGTAAGGAAAGCCAATGAAGGGGAAAGGCTTATGTAAATATTCCTGACCGTTAGCAGGAGTGCTGTCCTAGCAGTTAACATTTCAGACCAAAGCTACAGTTGTGGATGTTGTTTTTTACAAATGTTTTCTTGTATTAAAAACAGCAACACCATGCCTGTATATAGAAAATTGGTGCATGTAAACATACAAGCCTGTTCAGAGTGGTTGGTCTTGTTTTGCAGGTATATTACGCAACACATCATTGATACAATAATAATACATTAGTGGTGGATTTAAACTAGACCACCCACTTACTATTCTGCTTTATTGGTTGTTCTGTGATACTTCCCTGATGTTATCACACTAAGTACAAAGGACCAGTGTAGAGTAGTGGTTAGAGTGTTGGACTAGGACCTGGAAGATCAAGGTCCAAATACCCCCTTTACCATGAATCTCACTGGGTAACCTTAAGACCGTCACTGTCTCTTGGCCGAAGCTACCTCACAGGGTTGTTGTAGGGAATAAATGAGGAAGGGGAAAACCATGTCTGCCACCTTGAGCTCCCAGGAGAAGAAGGTGGAATATAAATTGATTAAATGCATAAATAAATTGCCATCTGGATGGGCACTCTTGCACTATAGCACAAGAAAAAGCTGGACAAAATATCCCCGGAGCATTTGTGCTATGAAAGGTTACAGGATTTTAGCAGGAAAACTGTGAGACATGCACTGAATGGAAATGAAGCATTATGCCCATCTCCAAACATTTGAAGGTGCAAACATTGTTAAAAGTTTGATCACATGTAACACCCCTGATACCATAATGTGAACAAATAATCATAAAAGCACAATAAAAGGGATGCCCAGTGGTGCCATATGACTGCCTTTGATGAATAAGGCGAAGATATAATCTCATCCAGCACTCTGTCCCCAGCAGCAGCCAAATAGAAGTCTCAAGGAAATTTACAGATTCTAGCAGGAACCACATATCTCATTAGGTATCAGAGCACCACCTCAGAACCTATTTTTGTTGACATTGTTAACCTCTGGATTATGTAAGTGTGTGAGTGCTAGAGAAGGAATCAACCTTACTCAGATTGCAAACTGGATTCACCTCATCTGATCTAGGCAGATCATGACCTGGAGCACATCAATGGTCCATTTCAGAATCTGCAGCCTAGGGGATTCCATTACAACGTGGTCAGAAGGTTGAACACTGCCTCTGTTCTCCCAACCCCAATTTTTACTTTTAATTTCCCAGACAGTGTGCCTCTATTTCACCAACAAAGTAGATACAGTTAGTAGGCAAGTTCCAGAATTTGTGGTGTATTTATCATAACCCAGCCACATCTCTACACCAAGACACAAAATAGGTTCACCATTGATCCACATACAGATAAATTAGGAGAAGATCTTCAAACACAGCAGTGTTTTTAATGTGGTTTTCCCAACAGCAGCTTTCTAAAACTCAGCCTAAGAATGACATAAGCATCAGGGTGCAAGCTGAAGCTCATGCATTCATATTAGTGGACTCCTTGGATCAAGGCCTGAATTTACAGTCTCAACATGAGAAGGCTGCTTGCTGGAGTTTTAACTACGGTTTAATCTGATGCGGAGTTGTAGATTGCCTGCTGTGAATCTGTTGCTTTGTTTTATTTTTTTTGTCATACTTTAATTATTTAGATTCCATTTTTCATTTTATTGTTGTGTGTAACCTGTCCCGGGATTATGAAATTGATGAGATATAAGTGCAATCAATCAGTCCACAAAATATCTTCTGAATATAGATGAGCAAAATACATCTGGGGAGATGATGCTACTCTTTGCCAACCCCTTTTAACTCTCCTCAAAATTCTTCAAATGTTTTACTCAAGTGGGAAGCTGTAGATTCATCTCATAGTTTCATTTTATATGAAATTTGGTAGCACAACTAGTTCCTAGGGCTTGCTTTCATTAAAAAGGCTACTGACTGATTAAACAGAGTCTAGATCATTAAGAGTCACACATTATTTCCTCCCCTAAACCAAATTTGTATGCTCTCTTGATGAGCATCTGTCACCTTTCCAGTCTACTAACTTTTCAGCTACGATGAAGAATGATGTAGATACTGGAACAAGTGTTGGCCCAATACCATATTTCCTATTTGCTATGTCTTCTCTCTCTCTCTCTCTCTCTCTCTCTCTCTCTCTCTCTCTCTCTGTGTGTGTGCGCGTGCGTGCGTGAGAGAGAGAGAGAGAGAGAGAGAGCGCAAGAGAGAGAGCACAAGTGCATAATCATTTCAGAAAAAGCTGATAGAATTGTGTTCAGATATTGGACTGGAAGGTCTCCTATACATGTGTGATGCTGGCCCTATGCTGATAGGATGCAGAAAATCTAGGTGGATGGATGGACTAAGACAGATAGAAAAATGCCACAAGGAGAAGAACTATGCATCTGACAGCTTTTCCTGCCTATCAAAGCTTTCTTTGCTTCAAGGTTCTGACATCTGATTAATTATGTCAAGTTTGCTCATTCAAAAGGTTCTAGCCCTGACAGCCCTTGCCTTTTATCCTCATAATGTTTTATTGGTGAGCTAAGTCCCTGCTTCCCCTCAAAGAAGGAGGGGCACAATTTGCCAGACTGCATTACCTGGCCCTGCAAGCCACAATATAACAGGGGACATGGACTGCCAACCACAGGGGTTCGTTGACTCAGGTGGCTTTTGTGGTAATACTAAATTTGCTGTGGTCTCATTGCTTTGACATTTCTTCAACCAAATCCAAATGTACCACCATGGAGGCAAAATGCCATCAGCCCCACCAGAAGCCATTGCACTGAAGTATATATTAAACACTGAGGTTTTTTCTACAATCAAGCGGTATATTAGTTTTGTGAAATAAATAAGTAATAAATAAACATGGAAGATCAAGTGGAAATTAGACAATGCAGGTAAATGAGCAGGATTTTGGAAATGGCATTCTATTTGCCACTCTCACATACACTCAACCCCACTTCGGATTGCACTGTAAGGTTACATAATCAGTTCTTGGCAGATGAAAGCATTGCAAAAGGGACTTCCTGCTTCACGGTTTAGTCTCTCAACTCCGACATTACCTCTCATAAAAGCAAAGTTTTTGATATGGCAGTAAACAAGCCAAATGAGCCATTGATAAATAAAAGGGTTATCACAATCCTTGGATGGCTGAGATACCCATTAACAGATGAAGGCTTGAGGCTTCAAAATGGCAAGTTCTCCAGAGCCATGGATGGATGTGACTGCAGTGGAATTTTTGAACCTAGACTAGCCAACACAAGATCCTTGAGATTTATTTTGAAGACTTCACCTTGACAGTGCCCTGTAACTTCTAGGCACCATAGCTCATCAACTGAAGATAAAACAAGTGATGCTGAAGGTGAAAAAAAAGTTAACTCTCTTTAGCTGAAGGCAAAGCAATAAAACAGAGAGGAAGGGAAGAATTGGACCATGATGCCTTTGCCACAGCTATAAATGATGTGGCTTCAGGGTGCCACCTACTGATCAATAATGTCACCTTCTTAGCCTGCTGTAATGCTCCTAATGGGTCAGACTCAAATGCTTATTGCCAACTGTAACAATTTGGTGGTCAAAAAAAGAAAACTATTATATGCTGGTGGTGAGACACAAGCACCAAACTTCATGGCATCCAAATACCACAATAAATTGTTTAGCTCTGACATCGATGATATAGCTACAAATAAGAATTTGAATCAGGTTGAAATGCATTTTCCATGTGCTGCTTTTCAACTATCATAGCTTCTACAGCTGCACCAGAGATCCCTACAACCCATTAGAAAAGGGATCCTCATTTGAGAACCACAACACTTAAACAGGTCTGACACCTCTTTGAAACTTGTAGTGTAGACAGGTCAGAAGCATAGGACAACGTTCACTTGCTATCTTTCTAAGAGCACCCTCTCTGGGCAAAATGGGGAGTTCTGTTTTAATAAACTGACCCAACAAACCAAAGAATTAGCATACACGTTGCACAAGGACATCAGAACAAGGTGTGATAACAAACCGGTGAACCTCATGCAGCGCTTCTTTAGAAGAAAATCGTTGACTTTAATACTCAGACATGATTTGCATGGAGGGAGAAAGTCATCCTTCGAAGACCCTTTACAAGATCTTTCTTATGACAAAGCAGATCTGAAAGCGTGAAGAGTTCTCTGCCCCCCCTTCTCTCCTGTCAAATATTATAATCATCACCTTCCAGCCTGCTGAACAATCAAAGCCTGGCCTATATTCACAGGAGTTCCTACTATACGCTGCATGCATAGCAACAAGTAAGAGAAACAAAAGGCAGAAGTAAACAGCCAAGAGAGAAGACAGAACCGGCTGGCAGGTGGACAGCAGGAGAACGTTTCATGGAAGCCACAGAGGGAGGGATACCCCAGTGTCTAGGGATGGAAGGGTCTGTCCACTTTGGTTCTCTCAGTTTCTCTTTTTCAAGTCTTAAATTTGGCTCCCCACTTTTTGCAGCAATTTGACACAGCATTTTAATATGTATGTCTCCCAACATACACATTTTTGTGATTAACCCCCCCAATGCATTTTTTTATGTTGCTTTCACTAATCTATTCATTTTTATGCACATTTGCTCCTATGCTCTGTAAACATTGTTTGGCTGGAGAACTGCATTGCAAAATTTAGAGGAGTGTGGATTTCTAAGGATAGCTGTGTTTTGGTTCATGTGTTGTTTCTGAAAGTGTTGATTTGATAGCTCCACCTTTGAATGCAAATGGAATCAAATTCCTCTCCCCCCCACCATTCCTACCAGGGTCCCATTTTCCCTCCTCACTATGTCAGCTTCCACTCAGATCTCATTATCAAATACCCAACACAAAAGGCTCATTTTATTTCCCTCTGCAAAAATAAACAGATACTCCAGCAATTTTGGGGGGTGAAAATGTCAGTGGTTCTCTCTCTGCCTGTCTTCTGCAGCCACTGAGGCCAAAAGCAGCAACAACCCCGACTTTCTTGCTAGGTAGAAAATATATCCACCACCAGCCCTGCTCTGCTACACAGAATTTGCTCTCAAAGAACCAGTGCTTTTTTCGGGGGGGGGCACATGGGGACGCATACCGCTAATCATTTTGTGAATCTAAGTTTGGCTTCATTGAGGGGCAGTATTTCAATATGAGCAGGAAAATGAGAGTGCCCCTAAACATTATTTTTAAAGAATAAAAGCACTGCAAAGAACCATCTGGGCTTACGTCAACTCTTGCTCACCATAGTTTATTTTGGTCGTCTACAGCAGCAACTTGTGCACTGCCATGGCATGGATCTATGAGCCAGGTGAGCGTGTCGAATAAAATAAGGGAATATGCAGTTAAATATTTTGTTACAATTATAAGATATGGGATGTGTGATAGGAAAAACAGTGACATACCCCCTCCACCGTATAGTACCAATTAGTGTTGACAAACTGCCACATCTGTCAATGGAACTTGGTTGGGATTAACTTTTTTTTTTTTCCGGGGACTTCCGGGTTGGTGCCCCTGGCAATGGCGGAGCTCCTCCGATCGGGAGGAACTTGCTCCGTGGAAAGTTGGGTCTGAACCGCCACGGCGAAGGCGGAGACCCACTGAAATCACAGGCGGAAGAAGCTTGTGAACCTGGGATTCGGCTGGCACCTTTTGCGCCTCCCCTACTCGCGGGGAAACCCTGTTTTGGGGATCTGGAGTGACGTGGGGTGAGCGGCGCGGTGCTTTGAATCGACCGCTTCTTTCACGGAGTGAAGCCGCATTGCTGTTGCCGGAGAATGCTGACTTTTCCTGTGGACAATTGGACTTTAAACAACAACCCGTGAGTAAAACGGAAAATTGGATCTTTAAATATCTTAATTTGACATCGAACGGGGCAGGTTCAAAACAGGAATTCCACCTTCCCCTTTTGTAAATAGACTGAAGCAAAGAGCTTACAAGTTAAGGTCTTGGAAAATCTTATGTAAAGGATTAAACTTCCATCGATTGAAATTATTAGACCCCCCTTGGAAACAGGAAAAGAGGGGGGGAATTTTGGACTGTGTATCCTGCAGGAGAGAGTGATTAAAATTAAATTACCACTGCTCTGAACCTGGGAACGGGCTCCCAGTGATTGACGTTTCGGGAGAGTTCATTGACAGCGAAGAGAACGGATGTTGACAGTCAGTTAAATAAGAGAAATATATTGTTTCCATTGTCCGCTTCTGTGTTTAAAAGGGAGGAAAAGTAACTGAAATTTGAAACTATCTTTACTTTTTGATCTGTGTTGGAAAAGATTGATACAAGTGGAGACTGTTCCCTTCTAGATGGAGCTTTTGAAACTGTTACAAGAGTGGAGCTGGGAAATATCCAGCTGCTTGATAAGAACTGTGAGAACTAGAGACTGACCTTGGATATTCAAGAATGTTGACAGGAGAAGCCTTATTGACTGCATTTTGTAAGATAAGCCATTTGTTGGAACAGCTTCATAAAAAGATGGATGCTACGACTACTAAAATTGACATTTTGGAACCAAAAGTGAGCACCAATACAGAAATTATTCAGGATTCGGCACAGGAATCTATTTTAACAGGACAAATTGCTGAAAAGGAGAAGGAAAAAGTTGCTGTTGTCAAACCTAAAGTAATACAAGGGGGAGCCTTAGCCTTACAGAGACAAATTGAGGACTACAAGTTGAGGCCCTTTATGATTGAGACTAGAAAAAGTCAGATTTTGAAGATTGGAGCCTGGTCTGGACTAGAAAAGGAAAGTTGGAAAGATCCTTCTATGCAGGGATTAACTGACTTTTGGAACATGGACTTGGGGCAGGAGGAGATTGGTGTTCTGGGGGCCTTTGGATTTGGAGGAATTTTGAAACATGCCCTGAAATACTTTATGGATCCTAGCTTTAACTATGGAAATTTGGCTGACCTGTCGAGAAGGAATAAAAGTATCGTTGGATTGGAGTTTCCCCGAGATCTGCTCTTTGGCATCAAAGAATATGAAGAAGACTGGCAGAAGGGACGTGGAAAAGAGTTAAGAGCCTCGGACATAAGATCTCCAGGTTGATGGACTGTATGGAGTTGACGGAAGTGGCTGGCAGAGTCCGAGACTGGGGAGAGGAGATGGTGGAAGAAGATTGGAAATTTAAAGTCTATATATAGAAATATTGTAAAATTAATGAGTGATAGAAAAAGGTTGGAATGAAATTTTAGGGCTTTAGTTGAAATGCTATAAGGAGTTAAGCTTAAATAAGTATACTAATGTTAATGGAAATAAGATTTAAAATATGTTAAGACATTTATATGATAGAAAATAGAGAAAGATGGAAAGGAATTGCTGAAACAATTAATGGAAGAGGAATACAAAGAGGGAGGTGAGAAGAGGTCGATGATACAAGGGAATGAAAGATAGAATATGGAAAAGGTATGATGTATGTTTTTAAATTGTTTTTGTTTCATTTGGTTTAGTTTATTGTGTTAGTTTAATGTGTTAAGGTTGTGTTTTGTATTGTTTATATATTGTATTGTATTGTTTTTTCTCTTTTTTGTTCTTTTTGTTCTTTTGTCTTTTTTCTTCTTTTTCTTTTTTGTAAGTTTTAAAAGTAATATTTTTTTTCCCCAAATTTATTTGCTGTATTTTTGTCCTGCTTGTCAGACAATGGTTGTCTCCCAAAGCAGCTCACATCAGTTAAAAGGACAGGCAGGGAGGGAGCCCTTTGCTATCAAGATTATGGATGAAGAAGACCAGACACTTAAGGGAAAGGCAGTGGAGAGAAAAGGTTAGAGGAGGGAGACAAGTTCTTGCAAAATTCCCACAATCTTCCAAGTCAAGGAGGCAGCAAATGATTATTTCTGGAATCATGGCACGTGGAGATAATTCATGAAATATGGAGCAATAGGGGGCCACTAGGGGGCACATCGGAAGATGGCTGACAATAACATCTCTCCGACCCACACGAGGTAATTTGGAGGCTATGATGGGAGTAATTAGCCGCCCTACCCCCCCCCCAGGATGGTGGGGGGGACTGCCTTGCCTGCTGTGCACTATACCACCCCCGAATTTGTGGGGATGGGGGCACTAGGCACAAAGCCCTCCTGTGGGATTCCGGTGCTCCTGGACACCGTTCCTGATCTGCGCCACTAGCTGCAAGAACTTCAAAAGAAACAATTTGGATGAAGGAATGCACATATTTCGAGGAAGGAGGGGGAGGAAAGACTGCTAACAGAAGAGATCTCTGATAAAACAAGATGAGTCGGAGGAACAAGAGAAATCATGAGAAGATATGCCAAAACTCGGTATGGCAAATGACTGATGGGGTAGGGGGGGAACTTTCCTTTCTTTCCTTATGTGATTAAACAAGAATCCCCTCCCCTCACGAGTCAGAAATGTCGTTTTAATGTCTTAAGCTGTGGATTTAAGGCTGTGTGGAGATAAACCTTCGAACCAAAGCATGTTTTAAGAAGAGCGTGGAATGTATAAGAGCTTTGGAATGACGCAGTTAAAAATGCCGTCGCCATATTGGGAAGTTCTGTCAGAGGACTTAAGTCTGAGAGGAGAAATAGAGAAATAGAGCTATTTTTATATTGTGAGTGAAACTCCTCAGTGGGACTTAAGAGCGACAGTTTTGCGAGATTAATGATGGAAAGAGTGATGTTATCTATGAAGGCAATGATATATGGAAACCATCTCGATTTGAGGATTGGAAAAATGGAAAAATTCAAACAGGATTATTATTGGTGTTTATCGGCTTAAGGAGACTATCAGAAGAGATCATAAAGAAAAAAGAGAAAATAAATGAACAAGATGTGATGTGGAAACAGCAAGATAAGACTGGATAGAATTATGAACTCTGTTTGGACTGATTTGGACATTAACGCAGTAGCAAGAAGATGATCAGAATCCCCCTTCGGATCTTGAAATATGGGTCCCCCCAACAAAATTTAAAATTTGGCTTTGTAATTCGGAATTTATGTGGTGATTTAATTTGATTTGATTTTTTTGGCCGGTTAATAAAAATTATTTTAAAAAAAAAGAAACATGGAGCAATAAACGTGCACTATATTCCATTAGTTTTCTGAAAGTAGCTTTTATGCTGTGTGGAAGCTCAAATACAATGTGCAAATTTACAAGGGAAATGGAATAGATGGCCACGTGAATGCAGCCATAAACACACCTGTGTTCAGAAAATATGAGTCACCTGGTCTGCAGAAACCCACAGTTACAGCATCTTTTCTCAACAAAGTTTGTCTCTCCTAAGCCACTTTTCTGCTGTTCCACTTAGAATATCTCCAAATGTAGAGGTTTCAGGCATGGTGAATCAGCATGTTTAGCACTCAACATTGAGACAATATGAAGGAACCAAATCTTCCCTCTTCTAGTCCTTCTGGGGACAGAAGGGACTTTTCAGATGCAAGAGTGCAAGCAAAAGAGAAACCTGAAATTAACCCTCTATTTTCTTGTGATTTCTGTATCCATATTAGCAGGGTTTTGCCATGAGCTGACAGACTTTGTTCCTCCCACATTTCAGAATAAGACACTGTAGAATAAATGCATAAATATATAAGGTAAGAAATTCAGCATGAACCTGACATCCACCATGTTCTTGAACATGAAATGCTAATTATATTAGTCACCTAACTATTCAAATTAGCTGCAATATTCCAGCTCACAAAGTGTTTTTCTGGAAGTTGCTCACTCACCTGTCCTTGCACTCTCTCTAAAACCACTCCAAAGAATGGCAAAGAAAGTTTAGTGCATTGAATAGGGGAGTCAAGTCATGGAGCAACCAATTCATTCTTAATGATTGACTTCCAGCTTCCAGCAGTCAGACATTTGTGGGTACTCCAAGTATCTTGAGCTTGGAAATCTTTATGCTTCTTTATTTCTTGCTCAGCTCTCAAATGGAGAATAAACAGAGCCAGGAGTGGCTTCATTCTGCTCTGCGAAGAGCAAGTTGTGGTCCTGGAGCTGCACAATGAATTCTGCAATCCACTCTGGATATTCGCAAGGAGGGCAAGTGAGGCTTGCACCACCACATCAATTCATTCAACAGGAGCAATTGTTTGCTGTAATTAAAGGCCCCAGGTCTTTTTGTGTAAATGCGCTTCACTCTTGTTCATATTAAATCTTGTTTTATTGTTTGGCTTGTTTCAAGGCTAAACCCTATTATTTTTTACTCTTTTTTTTTTGCATACCATTGCATGCATCATGACATCCACAAAAGTACAAGAGTGGTCTTCTTGGGGCAGAAAGAAAAGACTAAAATATTGCAAAGGTCCAAGTTTACTGAGAATGCTGGGAAATCACTTAGGTAAGCATGATTTGCAAGCAGATCCCTTGAAAGCCTCAAAGGTTTCAAAATGGTCACTGTGAAATAATCTTGCTGTGGTGATAAATAGGAGTGCATCAAAAATTCCTGTTGTGCTGTTGCCTGCATGCACTCCTGCACTTCGGTAACAGGTGGGTGGTGCAAGTTATCCAAAGGAGAGGAAAGCTATGGCAAACTCAACAAGGGCTACATTTCTAACATCTTCTTGGTAAAGCAGCAAACAAATAATCCACACATCCTGAAATGAAGATCTAAGTCGTGCATGGATTTAATGAAGGCCCACAGTTTCATCGAAACATACAAGGACCCACAGTAAGAGAGACTTCCTGAAATGCAGTAAACTATCTCATAGTGAAGAAATCTTAATGTTTAAGGTGAGACCTAGGGGGACATTATCCTGCTGTCTACCTTAAAATGGTCTCAGTTTCCAAGTACTAGATCTGCCCTGTATCTGATCTGTGCTTTTCTTTATTTATTCACTCAGAGATGTGCTAAGACAGCACCAGATGGCTTTCCATCATTACATGTGGCAGATGCAGATGAGGTGAAGCCAACAAGCATAAAGAAAGCTGCCTTCCTATAGTTCCTCTCTGCAAAAGGTTGTGAGAAGTAGTTGGGTAAGCAACCTTTTTAGTCAAGCTTCCTTAGGGTACTAGCCACCCAAGGGTGCCTCAAGAGACACTGCACTGTGCTTCCAGGGATGAAGTCAAACAATTGTATTTGCAACACCAAAGTGACTTCCTGGGATGCAAGCCTGGGCAGTGTGTATGGTGGTCTTTGGTTGTCCACATGACTAAACCCCCTTCTTGGCCTCGCTGATGTGGTCCAAAGGAAAATACATTTGGCACCAACTTGACAGTAGGAGTTGCCAGAAGGACATGTACAAGGTGACATCCAACCACCTCAGGGACTCTACTGCAGATTTGTGCAGGGTTTACTCCTTAACCTTTTCTTCTCCCAAAGATATCCCACAAGGCAGTGGATGTTTAGCACCAGAGCTTTTCTTCTCCTAGATGTTCTGCCTTCCCAGGTTGACAAGTCCCATCTGCCCTTCAATTCCCTCTGCAGAATATGCATAAACTGCCTTCTTGACTATTGGATCGACTATTGGTCTCATCCACTCAATCCACCGAAGCCTGTCTTTACATGCAGGGTAAGTCCCTAACTCACTGAGGGTTTGAGACCCATCGGCTATCCTCATACCCATCAATAAAGACAAAGAATCACATCCAAGTCACCAGGCAGGGAAGCTTTATAAAGATAGTTCTCTTAGGTCAGGGCTGAGACAGTAATAGAATCTGGCTGGTGGGCCAGATTCTTACCCCCAACACTACAGGCCAAGTTTGATAGGTAGGTGGGGATGCCCACCTGCCAAACACCCAATGTTACAATGGATGTCAGGTGACCTGCTTTTGCACACTTTCCTAGCCCCAATCATCAGCTGACCACCAGACCTTGCAAAGAGCAATATAAACCCAAATGATCAACTTAAACCACCAACATGCCACAGATGACTCACACATGTATGCAAGGGCAGCTGGACTCATAACATTTATTGTTGGCTAATACCTTTTACTGGCTGAGCTGCAAGCTGTAATAGAAGAGTTGCCAGTCTGTTGTCTCAACATCAAGAGTTGCCAAGATATGTTTGTTTTGCAGTTTCTGACAGATGGAGGATTGATGCCCACCGTATCTGATGAACTGCTTTCCTTAGACTTTTAAGAGAGCATGGAAAATCCCTTTAAGACCCTCTTGCCTGTCCTGAAATCACACTAAAGTGGAACAAATGTGCTCCGGGTACTTCTCTATGGGCTTATGCCTAATCAGTGGCAACTTCCTGTCACTCTAGTGCCCAGCAGTGGATAAGAGATGATAGCTCTGTGGAGTGTGGACCCGGATTAATATCACTTTGCCATATTAATTAACTAGCAAGGATGGCATAACTGAAAAGGTTTGACATAGCTGAAAGCTATGGTCTTCTGCAAAATGAGTCCCAATGATTTAGCAAAATTGGCTGTAACAGAAAGCTCTGCTGAGTATTTCTCAAGAGACGACATTTTCAGTTAATGGTGCATTGCTCCCATATCTGGAATGAAGATACAAGGCAACAATATGGGTTGAACGAGGGTCACAGCTTTATTAAATACAAAGGCTGCTCTGCTGCTTACTTAGCCATTTAACTGTCAACTTCCCATCCAGACCTCAGTGTTGATGTTGTATGTGGGAGCTAGCTGCTCGCTACAGCATCCAGCAAGGTCCTAGGTTCAACCCCTGGCATCTTCAGATAAAAGGGGCGGGAAACATTTCTTCCTGAGACCCTAGAGAGCCAGTGCTGGTGATATTAGACTACACTAGCTAGATGGACAAATACCTAATCATTCAAAGCAGCTTCCAGTGTTTATTTGTTGCAAACAAAGATGTGTATGCATGCAAGAGGCATCAGAGGCGTACCTAGCCATCTTTGCATCCTTGGCAAGGAGATGTATTGGCATTCCTCAGCACCACCAGACCATGAACCAGAAACTCAACAAGTTTGCTTTTCATCGCCTTTCATTCTCTGCCACTGACTTCCTACATGACCCAGAGCATGGCCTCCTGGGGAGAAGGCAAGCAGGCTCTTAGCCACTCCAAGCCACAGTGGAGTGGTGCGATTTTTGTGGGGGGTGGGGTGGCCTGTACCCTTGGCAGGAGCCAACCTGGCCAACCTCTAAGTATGCCCCTTGTGAGTCATCACATATCAATCATTTTTGCATCATCCAGTGTCAACTCCAAAATGCATTGCTTTTAAATGATATAGCATTTCTAATAGATGACCCTAGACTTAGCAAGCGACTGCCAATGATAGCACAGGTGTACATGCACATGTGAACCAGCGTGAAGACAAGTGGCCAGGGTCACTTCCAGGTGACCTGCTTAATATCGAGCAATCATTCTGATTATTTTGCACACACTTTGTTGGGAGGGTTAGATGACTACAGCTGTGGACAGAGCATTCATTCCTATTTGTTGGCAGGGATGTTGTACAATGTTGCCTCAAACAATTGTTATTTTCAAGATTTTGGTGCACTTTCCTTATTGCAAAAAAAAAAGTCCTAGCTTTGAGGAGAGGAGCAGATTTGTTGGGCAAGAGCACAAAAACAATTTTAATTGTGCAACCTGAATTTGTTGGTATGTGACTGAATCCCACCTGAAAACAGTAACCATCAGGATGCACCATGTACCCATTAAACTACAAATTAACAATAAGCCCACCCAATGTTAGATGTCAGTAAGGGATATCTGTGCCCCCTTGCTTTGCTTCAATTGTGAGTTGTGGCATGAGTCTGGTTCATCATGTGAGGTCCCCGGGATGTCCTTTCATCCATGCTTGCCACTGGGGAGTTGCCAAACTCCCAACCCAACTTGGCCAGTCGTCACATGCTGAAAGCAAGGTGGAAGAGAGCAAAATGTCCTGGAGGAACTGACATTTGATCTCAGATCCCCACACATAGCGTACTTGTCTGTGAGCACAGAACAAAGTCTTTCGTGGTGAGAGAGCCTACCCAGGGCTTTAAGTGGTGTCATGCTGAATGACCCTGATTAGGCTAGGAGCACAGCTGGGGGAACCAACGGCAGTGCAAAGTTGCATAATCTACATGCTCCAGCCTCTGCATTCTGGATGGCACAGAAGCATCACTATGGAGCTCTGACATATGCAGCTGGCAGAAATGGGAAAGAAATCCTGCAATGGAGCCTGTTCCTCTGCCCTCAAAAAATGCCCTCCATGTGGCAGCCAATGTGGAGTTAGCAAGCATGAAGGAAGAGAGTGGCGTACACTTGGATGCACTTCCTCATGGCACAAACTAAGCAAACAAACAGGGAGCATGACACCTATCTGCATGCAGACACTTATGCATATCCTTGAAGATACTTCGGGGTGGGGAAGGAGCTGGCATCTTAGCAGAGGAGGAGGTGACAAGCGAGGAAACTCAGGGGACCTGCCCTACTCAGAAGAATTATTCAAAAATCAGGAGACAGAAATCAGAGTTGAAGATCAGCCTTAGCACTTTGCATCTTCAAAGAGTCTCGCAAACAACTAATTAATCCCACCGAGGCAGGTGAGCATTGTAGCAAATCCATAGGCTATGGTTGTCACTGCACCAACCAAGAATACTGCCACAGTGACAGCTGGGGGCATTCCCTTCTGTTTGTTCCAGGAGCACACATGCCCCTAGACACTGAAGACGAAGCAGAAATCCTCTTGAAAGGCACAGGCTGGATTCTCACAGGATTCAAGGCTGGCTTTGACCTACAAAGTGCTGAACCCTTTTGGTTCCTCCACATCTACTTTAGGGACTGCCTCCATCTCCCTTTAGGGACTGTGCTCCATCAAAACCATTTAACAATTGCCTAAAGACCACTTTATGCAATCAACCGAAGTTTCTCCTGGGCTGCGCCCATTTCAGGTTACACAGATGGAAAGGTGTGCTTGTTTGAATGTCATCACAAATTAAAGGTGCACCCCCTTCCTCTCCTGTGGCAGAACCAGAGGGAGGAGGATACCAGTGATTTATTCTCAGGCTTGTGTTGTGCAGAGGAAGCTGTCTTGTACCCAGTAAGTCAATCAATTAATTTAGTTCAGTATTGTCTACACTGACAGGCAGCAGTTATCCAGGGTTTCAGATAGGAATACTCGCAGCCCTACCTGGAGGTGCCAGGGATTCATTCATTTATATCCCTTTGTACAAGTATGTCTACAATGCCATATCAAAATTTCAAGGTGGTGTACAGCAGTGTGTGTGTACACACACACAATTAAATTCAAAAACAATTCAATTTAAAATTCAATTTAAAAACAATTCAAATGTGCATCACAGTGACTGGCTAATTAAACAGCTTCAAAGGCCCATTGGCATAAAATTGAACCGGGGACATTTGCATGCAAAACAAATGCTCTCCCTCTGAGCCACAGGCCTTCCGCTGTGAGGCTTGGGCCTAAAATTGCCCACACCCTGGTCAAGTGATGGGGACAGGACCCTTTGCGAGTCCTGCTCCTGCCTAACAATCAGGAGGCAAGTAATTCCTCCTGTTCCCCACCACTAGAGTGGCTGTGCTTCCTGCTTTACAGAGTACAGTCCTCTATTTTGAATAACTGCCAGAATACAGACCTCTGTTTGAAGGTGTCCTCTGTTCCAGAGCTGCCCAACAGGTTTAAAGGTAAGAGAGAGCTGGTACTGGCAACTGGTCAGCAGACTGAATGGGAATGATAGTCATCTGGTGCCTCCCCCACTAAGCTGAGATGTATTTCTATTTAAATTATACTCATTATTTCTAAATTTGCACTTATGCGTATCAGGTACCATTTGTAAATTTTATGCTGATTTCTCTCCTTTTAATCATCTTTCTCGGTGGTACAAATCCTCTTTCTTGACAATGCCAAACTGGCCATCCTACCTACTGCTATTGGGCTTCAGCTGATCACTCTTCCTAAGAGCCGATCAAATGACTTTCAAGATTACAAGCCACAGGTGTGTAGGGGTGTGTGTGTGTGTGTGTGTGTGTGTGTGTGTGTGTGTGTGTGTATACACTGTGTGTGTATACAGGCACACAGAGAGAGATCTCACATATAGGCTCAGTTTGCGTAGTTTAAAGTAACCATAGTTAAACCATACCATGGTTAAAATGTGAATGTACAGTGTGCTAGTGTAAACTGCTGAAATTGTGAGACCTTCTCTCTTATCTCGCTCTTGCACACTGCAAGGAACCATGCCATGGTCTGGCTTAGTGTTATGTCCCAATTCAAGACTCAGCTAGATTGGTAAAGAAAAAGCATTTTATATGTGTTCTGTATGTGATATAACACTGTGACACTAGATAACGCTGTGGAGTCGTGTATTTCCCTACCAGATTTCCCTGTATGAGTTTACAACACATTTAACTGTGCCGCCTAGATCCATGCTCAGACTCATGGTTGGTTTCCACACAAAACAAAGCATCGGCGGTAACCACAAAATGTGGTTAATGCTTGTTTGTAGAGAAGCCAAGTAGAAGCCCAGGTTTAGGTGTAATAGACCATGGCTTATTTCCCAAGCAGGTTAGTAGAAGCAAGAGGAGGAGCCAAGTCATTTCATCCGCATGCTGGAATGCACTGTGCTAACATTTAAACCACAATTTAGTTTTATTTTGGTTTAAAGAGATGTGCAAATCAGGTCTCGCTCTCTTTCTTTCTCTCTCTTTCTCTCTCTCTCTCTCTCTCTCTCTCTCTCACACACACACACACACACACAAGCCTTCTATCTTCTTTAGTCTTCTGCCTCTACCACTTGATTCTCTTGACAATATTTCAAGTGACACCAAGTATCCTTTCTTGAGTATCCTATCCATGCACAACTGCTTGTACTAGGATCTGGGAGTAGCACGCAATGAATTCCTTGCCATCACACCAGAAAGAAGACTCAATACAAACTATAATATGGGTGAACAGATTACATTTATTGAAATAAAACAAGGAGAGAATCTGCAAATCAATGAAATTGAACTAATTAACCCAATTAAACACATTTGGGCAGGTGGGTTGCAATAAATGGGAGGATATAATCACTCCCATTTCCTGAGCAAACTTCCAGCTGCATGTTGTGGTCACACAGCGAGGGTTTGGTTTTAAAAGAAAATTGTCCTCCACCTTGGGTGTAAGAACCTGACATCCTTACTGAGGCCACATTGGCTAACATTCACCTCGATGCCCCTGCTAGGCCAAGCCCTCAATAATTTCTTATGTCCTCTCACCTGCCGTGGCGAAATTCCACTTAGCCAGATTCTCCAGTCACATGGGCAACATCTAACAGTGCAAAATAGGCAAAAAAGAGAAGACCCCCAAACTCAGCAATGTCTCCCCTCAAATTCCTACTCAGTACCCCCAAAAAGGGTGACTAGCAGAGCCCACATTGCCAAGGCCAAGAGTGTGGGCATTACCAGAAGAAGAATGAAGAATGAGGGATGGAGCCAGTTTAAATAGCTGGGCTGTCATTCCCCCCCCCCCATATGACCAACATGAAGATCCACATACCTCCCTTTGCAAGAAACTATATCTCCTCTTATTCCAGGGGGAAGAGGGTGTGGCAAAAATGCCCTCCCCATTTAGAGGAGGGGACAGAATTGCTGGGGGGGGGGGAGAGACAGAGAAGTGGGGGAAAGAAGACAAGAAAAAGATATCATTTAGAGGCCAATGCAAAACTTGTGGAGCAAGACAAAAAACTAATGAATACTTTTGGGGCCCAAAAAAGACGGAATCACTAAGGCAGCAGAACTCTACTCAAGTTCTCAGAAAAGGGACAGGTTAAACCCTTTTTGGAACAAAGGTTTGGGCATGGAGAAGCTAGCAACACATGCACAGAAATAGCAGATCCGTTTCTGGTGTCATATCTTAGCAACAGAAGATACAATCAACATGGATGAGCTCTTTCCCTCTTGGTTCCTTTAAGCCTTTGGAATACAGGTTCAAATACAGTTCTGCAAACAAGGCAATCTTCACAGCTTATAGACTTTCAGATCTATAGACTTGTTTCTGACCAACATCCTTGCACTGAGCCAAGTTTAACAGGGAACACACTCACCTGCCTAGAGGCCAAGGCATATTATTTTTCTAGACAGTCTTCCAGTAGGTTCAGGGAGGCATATTTGGCAATGAGAAGCAATGCCATTGGCTTTAGAAGAAAACGGTTACATTCTACATTGCAGGGGGCTGGACTAGATGACCTTTGGGGTCTCTTCCAACTCTACAATTCTGTGATTATATGGGCTGATCTTCATGTCCTCACATTTTTCTTCTTGCTACCTTGCTATCTTCACTCATTTCCCTCCTTTTGACATTTGGATTGAATGCACCTTGAAGCAGAGACCTATCAAATTTGTTGCTGTTTCATTTTGTGCTGCTGCTGCTGCTTGCATTTATATCTCACCTTTTTCTTCAGGGAACTCAAGGTGGTACACAGGATTCTCCAGATGGCTCTCCAGATCGTTCTCTTGTGGCTCTCCAGATGTTGCTGAACTACAATTCTTATCATGTTGGACTCCAAACAACTGTAAGGCTACAGGTTCTTTGTCTCTGCCTTAACTGGAGACTACGTGAACTGAACCTTCCCAATTCTATTGCTGCTCTTTAACTCAGATTTAAAAAACATCCACAGCCCTTCTCATCATCACAGAGATTCTGTCTGGAAAACCATTGGCTGCATGCAGTCCTCTTTCTCCGAAAGTCTCTCCAGGGAGGAAAGCATTAGCTTCAAATTATTCCAAGATGGAAACCTCTCTGCCTTCACAAAGCTGTGGAGGAAGAGTCTTCCTGTGACCAGACAAGGTCAGGGTTTCATTATTACATTAACCTTTCAGGTCTTCAGACTCGGCAAAAAGTAAATTGGCAGGGAGAAAATATATGGGGTCCTATTGGGAAGTAAGAGGACTAAAAGCGCCATCCAAACTGAAAAGGAAGATAATTAAAAACCAAGGAATCAGAGGGAGGGACCACAGTGAAGCCATTAAGGCTAATAATGACTTGGCAATTGTATTTTCCACATGAACCTTCCAGTTTCCCTTCACCCCAATCAACATCTTAAAAGCCTCTTTTTTCATTGTTTCATTCATCTCAAACAAACATCTAGGTATGATTAAGAGGATATCTAAATAACTTGTTCATCCTCATTTGTTTGCAGAAAACTTACACAACATCCCTTTTTTTCATTCTGGTTTGTTTACATGGATGTTATACAATGTATGCTGTTTAGTGAGCATTGAATTTATTAAGTATTCATGCCGATTTCTCAACAAGTGGAGGTTTCATGGCACCTCTTCCATCGTTTCTTTTTTACCCCACATTTTGCAGTGCATTTTCCCTATTGCTTTCCTTACCACAAAAAGGCTGGTTTTGTTGTTGTACAAGGGTGCCAGAGTCTTAAGTTTGCTAGTATGCAACTGAATCCCTCCTACAAAACAGTTCAGTCTCTAAGGCCCCCCCCCCAAAAAAAAATATGGTGGGGAGTGGGCAGGAACTGATCTCCAGAAGGACCCACCTCTGAGCATCTAGTGGGAATATCACATGCAAAACGAGTTAGGATCATAGAAGCACGAGAAGCTGCCTGAGTCAGACCATTGGTCCATCTCACTCAGCATAGTTTACACTGATTGGCAGTTGCTCTCCAGGGTTTTAGGCAGGGACTTTTCCAAGGCTCACTTGGAGATGCCAGGAATTGAAACTGGGACCTCCCACGTGCAAAGCAGATGGTCTACCACTGAGCCATGGCCCTTCCCCACAGTTGTGTCAGCTGTGGGGACAGTGAATACGCTTGCTCAACAATTCATATCCTACTTTTTTTTTTTTTTTTTTTTAGTGATGCATAGAAAGAGCCTACAAAATGATAATCCAGATATTCTAAGATTCAGCTCCCCTGCTAATGAAGAGACCTGTGGATAAATCTAAATTCACAAGTTTACACTCACCAGCTAAGATCACAACAACACTTCACTTGAAATACTAGCTTGAAAGTATCCAAAGAGCTTCACGTCTGTTAATGTAGAGTAATGTAATCCGTGGAGAAGGGAGGGCTGAGGTATCACAGCTTGCCTAAGGCCAACTAGTGAATTCATGGCAATTTGACCCAATCACTTTCCAGTTTCATAGCTCATGCTTATATCAGCTTTTACACTACATCAGCTCTTTCTCATGGTCTCCCAGGTACTGCACTGAATCAACCCTGGATAGTAAACATTGGTCAACATGCAGCTTAGGAGAGTTGTTGAATCTCAAGTGCTGAGGTGCAAATTGGTCAGTGTACGAATGTCATGCAGGAAATGCTGTTTCAGAGGTAGCTAGAGCTCCATTAATCTCACATCCCCTTCAAGGAGTCTGAAACCAGAAGACTTCAGTTCTGCACTCAAGGCTAATAAAGCCCTCTCCCTCCCCATATCACATCTGAAGCTGTTAAAATAAAAAGACATTTTTTTTAAAAAAAAAAAAAAACAACTTCTCAACTGTCCTAAAACTGAATTTCTCAAGAAGAAATGTGTGCTCTCATTAAAAAATATATATTCCCCATTCACCTTTCATACTCTGACATTACCCAGATATGGTGTCCTCAGTGTGACTTTTTTGGAAATAGCATTCTTTGATTAGGTGGTTGTTCATTATCAAGAAGTCAGAGAAGAATGTAGTTTATCACAAAACTGAAACCAAATCGCAACCTCATGATGAATTATGCACACCGGTTAGAATTCAAGAGCCACTTCTGTATACCATGGCCAAACTGAAAAGTAGAAGGTGGCCTTTGCACTGGAAGGTGGAGAGCTCTGTGCCTTTTGTCCCTCTGTCCACCCAAACATCCCACCCACCCCTCTGTAATTTAAGTGCAAATGCATTTCCTCAAACCATTGGCATGAGAATGCATTATACAGAATACAACACACATGCCTGTCCCTGTGCTCTTCGCCTGCACACCTACATCCAAAGCTTGTGGGGTCTTGGAATGTGGATAAAGTTTTTACACAAACCAGCGTCTGATGGAAACTGTGATGCACATGGATAGTAAATCCATGCAAGCCTAGCTGTGGCTCACATCCGCCTCCCACCACAGTGAAAACTACCGTCAGGCTTGTGCTAAAAAGTCTGGTTGCAAAAATACTGATATGGTATAGATTTTGTGCCTATGCTCTTGTAACACCCAGTGCAACACACACTCCTGCTGTGCATTTCAAATATGTGTATATTTCAGAGTAACAGACTGCTGAAGCTGTTTCCGAGGGCATTGCATGTTCAGAACTCTGCCAATCCCAACAGCTCAGCAACACATATAAGGCACAACTCCTTCTCTATCGGTCCCCATCCCTCCCACCCTGCTCTTCTATTTTATATTGGGACAGATGTTCAGATGCGTATTCAGCTCCCCACACTAAGTGCCTGTCTGCGGAGCTCCTGCCCAGAGCCAGTTAGAGCTTGAATTACAATAAACCTATTCAGACCGGGGTTTGCAGCAAGAGGCAGCCGAGGGATCCTAAAGTCTTCAGTAAACGCTGTGATGGTGGCAGGCGACAATGATGCCTTCTGGATAAGAAAACTCGAAGAACACCTGGTCTGGCTTCCAACACTGCAGCATCTGTAGCTGATGCCCAAACAAGTAGCAGCTGGTGTGTGTGTGTGTCTGTGTCTGTGTGCATGCGTGTGCATTGGTCAGTTTGGGGGATGCAAAAGAAACCTCACTCCTACCACCATCACTGTATAAAAGCCAGTGGGCTTTGCTATCTGAAAACAAGAGAAGGGCAGTGGACTTCTTTACGTGGAAATGAGGTACGGGTGCTGAACCTGGGAGGGAAAGCACTCCCAAACCATCTCCATCATCACCATCCACCCCCCCCCCACACACACTCAATTTGCTAAGAAAGATGCCCAGAGGAGATGGAGAGGAAAGAGGAGGAGGAGAAGATTGGGGTTGGGAGTAAAAGACTTCTCCAAAAAGCCATTGCACGCAAGCACAAGCACAAGCACACACACAAACATTGTGAGCAGATAATGCAAATCCCAGGGAAAGTACCATCTCCTATTCACAACGCAGGAGCAGCTGCTGTCCGATGCCGGCACAGCATCCCTCTGGGAGGAAACAGTGGCAGGATCCCTGAAGGACTAAGCGCCAGTTCTGAGCCCAATCACCTCCTCTACATGCACACCCCAAAACGTGGCACATTAGTGCTGTGACCGGGGGGGGGGGACACCCCTAACTAATCATAATCATAATGTGCACATCTGGGCGAAATCATCAGGTCTGTATCGCTGTGGCATGCAAAACGCGTCCCCCACCCCACCCCACCTCTTCAACCATCCTCGTCTGGTCCATCTTCTTGCCTATTGATATACGGGAGCGAGAGGGATTCCCCTGCCACCGTCCCTCCTTGTGGCATACCTGGGATGAAGAACAGGGCAGTTGTGGCCGTGAAGACGATCCAGCAGGCGGGATGATACATCTTGGGGGAGCTGCAATAGTCTGGAGCGGCTTGGCTGGCTGCTTTCCTCCGTGCTGAATTCTGAGTAGGTTTAAATCCAATGTTTGCAGAGGGAGGGAGCGCGAGTTGGAGAGAGAGAGAGAAAGAGAGATGGGGACAGGCAGTCAGTGTCTCTGATTTTCCCCCCCACTCCCCTCCCTCCCTCTCTCTCTCCCCCTCTCTTTTTCCACCCTGCACATAACACGCTAGCAGAAGAAGCCCCAGAACCAGCACTACCAGTCTGTACGGGGGTGGGGGGGGGAGAGAGAGAACAGACCTCCTACCAGGCATTCATTGGTTCTGGTCTCATGAGTGACATTCTCTGGCTCTTCTGCAGCTTTTTGACACTGTGGGGAGTTAAACGGCACTGCCAACTGCTCCCTTTGGTGCCCCTTACTGTGCCCTCCCCTACTTCCAGATCTACCCCAGTGCAGGGCACGGGGAAAGAGAGGGAAGTGTGTCGGGGGACACAGAGCCTTTGGCCAGGCTGAGGTCTTGGGTCAGCGGCTTTGAAAGGGAGAAAGGAAGCAGACTCTTGTCAGTGCCATGGATTGGATGCTTGTTTATTTCTCCCTGTAGCTCTGAGCTCCTTCCTGCCACCCACCCTCCTTCCCTCTCACTCTCTCTCACACACAGGCAGGCAGGCAGGCAGGCAGGCAGAGGGGTTTGGGGATGCTCCTTGCAGTTAGATGCCACAGAGGGAAATGCAACTTGTTGATGCTGATGCTGCCGCTGACAATCTGCCAGGCATGTTAGGATGCAGACTGTGTGCCAGTTACCCACTATTTGACCAGCTTTCCATCTTGCCACCAGCAACTCAGTCAAATATACAATTGAATGGAGTGTTTTGCAAGCATCAGCGTTGGGAGTGCATAAATCCCACGGAGGAGAAAGGAGAAATCCAGGGAGCTGTACCCAAGTGGTGAACAAGCATATATCAGATGGCTGGAGAAACATACAGTACGTATAACCAGCAGATATTTTAAGGGTAGCAAAGGACTGTTAATAGCTGCCTACAGACGGTCTCCGTCTCTTTTACATTTTCTGTAGGCAGAAGCAGCCCCTTTTAGATGATTTGTTTTGCTCAACACTGAACTGTATTAGCTACTCCATAGGCTACTTCACATGTTACACTGAACAAAAGCACGAGCCATCTCTACACATGTACAAGGGTTTGTGTGAAAGAGTATACACCTGCTGATTTGTACAGCCTAAATATTGTGTACACAGAAACATATTATGTACTCATTGAACATAGCAGCTGAACACCCTGGGTATCAGAAAGGCCCTAGCATGCTGAGCAAGACACTTTGCTGTTAAACCACAGTTTCTGGTGACATCCATACTGGGAAACTATCACTTGTGGAGAAGTCCTAATAATAAACTGAAATTCAGTCAGTAGTCAAAGGAAATATTTTTTAACATAGCATGTTCCTTGAAGGTGGTCATTTCCTCCTTCAAGAATATAATGAATATCTAGAATATAATGCAGTGTTGAAAAATTATCCTGTAATGTATCCACAGAGTGACCAAACAATATATATTAATACAAAATCAATTGCTTTTAAAAGTGCAGTAAACAAGTCTATTTGTTTTCTAGTTTGCATAGATTCCCCTATGCCCGATGAAGACATTACATGTGGTTTTCAAGCTTGCAAACTATTTCAGCATAATTCAATTTTATACAGTCACAGATATCATCGCTCCCTACTCGATGCTCCTGATTGAGTTAGGCTAATTAGTAGAAACCATTTTAAAATTGCAAAGAGTGCCTGGATCAAGGCTCAGCATGGGTTGCAGGACCCAAATTTAAATGCATGATTGGATGGAGGAGAGAGAGAGAGAGAGAGAAGCTATAGCAACATCTTTAAATGCACGCCCTGCCTTGCTTGAGTAAACATTCAAATTCCTAGGCACCTGCACCAAATTTATAGACCACCCCCAATCCCAATAGATGATGCTTGCCTAATTCACCTGGAGAAATATGTTCTGCAGACACCTCTCTGTGCATTATTTGCATATGACACATTGTGGTACAGAGGAGAAAGACCATCAGTGAGGAAATGGTGTAGTTGTCTCCCATTCCAACCGCAAACTCTCTTCATTACCATCAGAAATCTCCATAACTCTATGTATACTTTATAACTTCTTAGACTTCTGACTACAGCTGTAAATGAACATACTAGGGCAGGCCTGTGGAACCTGTGGCCCTCCAGCAATTGTTGAGGTACCACTCCCATCATCTCTCATCCCTCTGCTGGCTGGAGCTGATAAGTGGTGGGATTCCAACATGCTCGGAGGGGGGTCACAGGGGTCACAGGTCCCTATACTAAGGGATGGCCCAGATAGCTTAAAATTTGCATTTCATATTGTTCCCTTTTCTTTGTATTATTTTAAAATGGTAATCAATATAACTACAAGTATATACATTTTTAATTATTTTTCTTTGTAAGTGACTATGAAAACTTTTACAATCAAGCAGCGTATAAACTTTAATTAAATAAACAAATGCAGTAGCTAATCAATTAAATAGTAGAACGTATGTTTCGTGCACAAAAAGTTCCATTTTTTTAAAAAAGAGATCAATTAGCAGGTAGATTAGTAGTCTGACAAGGTTACAAAAAATCAGATTCTCATATTCCTTTTTTTGGGGGGGGGGGAGGATGCAACAGCTTTAATGAAACAAAGTGCAATGAGGTTTACTTGGGTGGTTGTAAGTAGCAAGTTTAAATGCCACCCCTTAAACGCAGAACCAGGTGCAAGGATGAATTCCTTCTGGATGCTGTAGTCAGACAGAGTGCGCCCGTCTTCCAGCTGCTTGCTAGCAAAGATCAGCCTCTGCTATTCCTTAGGGGGAGGTTAACTCCACTTTGAACATACTTTGAACATGCTTACAACTATGCTAAGCATTAACTGGATTCAGCACATGAAGAGTAGAGAGTTAAAAGACAGAGTTACACACCAACCTCTTTAGGCTCATGGGCATGTTTGGATTTTTGAGTGAGTTCCATGGACAGCAACCTGTCTAGTCACTTCTCTCTCCCAGATGAACACACACACACCAAGTGCCAAAGCTGACATGTGTGCACAACATGCACACATTTCAGTTTTCCAAGGTATCTGGGTAAAAGTCAGATTGAATAGAATTAATCTGAGCCTTGAAAAACCCAGAGATGTGAAAGAGGAAGTGGGAAAGAGCAACGCTTTTCCAACTTTCTCATTCAGCTGTAGGGACACAGGTGGCACTGTGGGTTAAACCACAGATCCTGGGACTTGCCGATCAGAAGGTCAGTGGTTTGAATCCCCGCAACGGGGTGAGCTCCCGTTGCTCGGTCCCTACTCCTGCATACCTAGGAGTTCAAAAGCAAGTCAAAGTGCAAGTAGATAAATAGGTACTGCTCTGGCCGGAAGGTAAACGGCGTTTCCATGTGCTGCTCTGGTTCACCAGAAGCGGCTTAGTCATGCTGGCCACATAATAATAATAATAATAATAATAATAATAATAATAATAATAAATTATATAAATTTTATTTATATTCCACCCTCTCCAGCCGAAGCCGGGCTCAGGGCAGCTAACAACAATAAAACAGTACAAAAGTTCAACACAACACAACACATGACCCAGAAGCTATACACCGGCTCCCTCGACCACTAAAATGAGATGAGCGCCACAACCCCCGAGTCGGCCATGACTGGACCTAATGGTCAGGGGTCACTTTACCTTTACCATTCAGCTGCATGTAGTGCTCAAGAGAGAAAAGGTTAACCACTCTCACCACCTTATGACCAAGGAGGCAGTGAGGAGGGACCTCAGAGGCTTCATGGTCACCTAGGTGTGATTACATCCACAGGTGCCACATTGGGAACACCCACACTCAGGGAGAGTACCGCCCTCCAGAAGTTTAGGGGGAGGCAGGATAACACATTATGAAGGACATGGCCTTCTGTGGTGGCCCCACAACTATGAGGCTCTCTCTCTTGATATATACAAGTGGGGTTCTACTTTCTTATTTCTTAGCTGGTCTTTTAATTTTGTTGTTGTTATCGTCCAGGATTACTCGTGGTGAGGGGTCTTGGTGACATGGTTAGCTATGATATTGTAAAAGGAATTAATGATAGAGAACTGTAATATTTCACTTCTGTTATTATGACTGTAACTATGTTGTTTTATATGTGACTATGGCTATGTTATATCAGGTCCTTGAAAGCTAAAAAATCTTGTGAAGAGCTCCAAAAGGACCTCTCTAAATTGAGTGAATGGGCAGTAAAATGGCAAATGCAATTCAATGTATGCTAGTGTACAGTGATGACCTCCCCAAAAATATATATATCTGAATTTCACATAGGGTCTGAACTGTGTCCAGGAACGAGATCTTGAGGTTATAGTAGATAGCTCAATGAAGATGCTAACCCAGCGGCAGCTGTCAAAAAGGCAAACCCCATGCTAGGGATCATTAGGAAAATAATTGAAAATAAAACTGGCTGTATCTTAATGCCGTTATGCAAGTCTATGCTACAAGCACATTCAGAATAGTGTATACAGTTCTGGTTGCCTCACCTCAGAAAGGCTACTGTAGAGTTGGAAAAGGTTCAGATAGAACAACTAAAAGAATCAAGGGGGTGGAGCAACTCTGCTAGGAGGAAAGGTTGCAGCATGTGGAAGAAAAGGTGAGTAAGAGATGACACGATGACATGAAGAAAGTGGATAGAGAAAAGTGTATCTCCTGTCACAACACTAGAACTTGTGGACATCCAATGAAGCTGAATGTTGGAAGACAGGCCAAAGAGAGCACTTCTTCACGCAGAAGTATAACGCTTCTGAATACCAGTTGATGGAAACTGCAGAAGGGGAGAGTGCTCTTCTGCTTGAGTCCTGATTGCAGGTTTCACTTTGAAGCATCTGGTGGGCCACTGTGAGAATTGCATGTTGGCTGCATGGGTTATTGGCCTGATCCAGCAGGCTTTTCTAATGTTCTTGCATGATTTTAAATGGTTTCCATGTCATAAGCCACCAGAGTCAAGAGGTCCCCAGAGTGGTTTACTTCAATAAAAATATAAAACAATACAATACAATACAAATAATGTATAATGAGAACAGTTGCATAATTCCATAATTCCAACAGAGATAAGGAATGGGCGAAGCAGTATGACCCTATTAATCAGTTGTATAAAACTCTGATTGTAATAAACTAACAATCCTTCCACCCAGCCCTCCTGCTGAATCTTGACCTCTTTCTAAAAGAGTATAACTAAGAGACAGGTGGAAATAAATGAATTCTTTTGAACCTCTACATTGCATGTAAACCCCTCCCCTCCCACAGTCAGATTTATTAGTAACATCCCTGAAACTATTGTGGTGCAAGTGGTTGCTGACAAAAGAATAAAATATATATATATATTTTTTAAAAAATGTTTATTAAGGTTTTCCAATACAAATGCAAAAATAATAAACAATATAACATATATCATAACATAGTTTCAAGGCTTCTTTGGACTCCCTCGCGTCTCCCGCTCCCACTTACATCGTTATAAATTTTTACCAGCAATTTATCATCTTGTTTACATTCTTGTGTCCCGCTCATTTAAATATAATCCAATAATTCTCCAAAAAGTTTATATTTCCCTCGATCTCATTTATCATCCTGATTCCATCTAATTTAATGGTGCACAGTTGTTTATGATCTAGCATCCTCCTTAACATTCAACCAAATTACAATATTTTTGTAAGTAAATCTTACATTTCTTCCAATCTTCTTCAACCCTCTCCTCTCCCAGGTCTCGGATTCTGCCAGTCATCTCAGCTAGTTCCATATAGTCTATCAGTTGCATCTGCCATTCTTCCAGTGTGGGTAGATCTTGAGTTTTCCAATGCTTAGCGATGAGTATCCTTGCTGCCGTTGTTGCATACAGGAAAAAAGTTCTGTCCTTCTTTATCACCCTCTGGCCGACAATACCCAGAAGGAAGGCCTCTGGTTTCTTAGAGAAGGTATACTTAAATACCTTTTTCAGCTCATTATATATCATTTCCCAAAAGGCCTTCACTTTAGGACAGGTCCACCAGAGGTGAAAGAATGTTCCTTCGTTTCCTTTACATTTCCAGCATTTGTTATCGGACAAATGGTATATTTTGGCAAGTTTAACTGGGGTCATGTACCATCTATATATCATTTTCATTACATTTTCCTTCAAAGCATTACATGCAGTGAAGTTCAACCCAGTGGTCCACAACCTTTCCCAGTCCTCAAACATGATATTATAACCAATGTCCTGTGCCCACTTTATCATAGCCGATTTAACCATTTCATCTTGTGTATTCCATTTTAACAGCAAGTTATACATTCTTGAAAGTAATTTAGTCTTAGGTTCTAACAGTTCAGTTTCCAATTTCGATTTCTCCACCTGGAACCCTAACTTTTTGTCATTTTTAAAAACTTCTTTAATCTGAGCGTAGTGTAACCAGTCTCGCACTTTATCTTTCATTTTCTCCAAACTCTGCAATTTCCAATTGTCTCCATCTTTTTCTAATATTTCCCAATACTTTGGCCATTTGGTCTCCATATTGGGTCTTTTTTGGGCCTTAGCTTCCAGAGGTGATAGCCACCTTGGAGTTTTGTTTTCCAATAAGTCTTTATATTTTGTCCAGACATTAAACACTGCTTTTCTGACAATATGGTTCTTAAAGGCCTTATTGATCTTAACCTTGTCATACCATAAGTATGCATGCCAACCAAAAGCATTGTTAAAACCTTCCAGATCCAGTACGTCAGTGTCTTTGAGAAGTAGCCAGTCTTTTAGCCAGCAGAAAGCTGCGGCCTCATAGTACAACTTTAGGTCTGGCAGGGCAAAGCCCCCTCTTTCTTTCGCATCAGTTAATATCTTAAACTTAATTCTGGGCTTTTTGCCCTGCCAGACGAATTTAGAGATGTCTCTCTGCCACTTCCGGAAGCACTCCGTCTTGTCCACAATCTGTAGTGTTTGGAACAAAAACAACATTTTTGGCAATACAGTCATCTTAATAGCAGCAATTCGGCCTAACAAAGAAAGTTTCAATTTTGTCCAACTGTCTAAGTCTCTCTTAATTTCTGACCAACATTTTTCATAGTTGTCCTTAAATAGACTCAGATTTTTTGCTGTTATGTTTAGCCCTAGGTACTTTACTTTTTTAACCACATTTAATTCTGTCTCTCTCTGAAACCGTTCTGACTCTGTATCTGTCAAATTTTTTTCCAATACCTTGGTTTTCTGTTTGTTTAATTTAAATCCCGCCACCCGACCAAAGTCTTGAATCAGTTGTACTACTCTTTTCGTACTAGATTCTGGCTCCTGCAGGGTCAAAACTAGGTCATCTGCAAAAGCTTTAAGTTTATATTGTTTCGCTCCGACCTGAATTCCTTCCACCAACCGGTCCCCTCTAATCATATTCAAGAGCACCTCCAGAACCGAAATAAATAGCAAAGGGGAAATAGGGCAGCCTTGTCGTGTTCCTTTTTCGATTTTAAACTCTTCTGTAACCACATTGTTAACAATCAGTTTAGCCTTTTGTTCTGAATATATTGCGTCAATCCCATTCTCAAAACCCTGTCCCACTCCCATTTCTTTTAAATTTCCCTTCTTAAATTTCCAGGAGATATTGTCAAAGGCCTTCTCTGCATCTATAAAAATTAACACTGCTTTTGTATTTATATCTGTTTGCAGAAGTTCCAAGATGTCAATAATGTTCCTTGTATTAGCAAACAAGTGTCTACCTGGGAAAAAGCCTGCCTGGTCCTTGTGAATTACTTCATTTAAAACTTTTTTAAGTCTACTTGCCAAAATGTCTGCAAATATTTTGTAATCCACATTTAAAAGAGAGATGGGACGATAGTTCTTAAGTTGTGTCTTTTCAGCTTCCGATTTTGGTATCAATGTGATAAAAGCTTCCTTCCACGTTTCCGGCACCCTCTTCCCCTCCATAATTTCATTGCTAACCTCCATCAGTGGTTGTATCAAATAGTCTTTTAATGTCTTATAATACTTGGAGGTCAGCCCATCTGGCCCTGGAGATTTGCCCAATTGCATGTTCTGAATGGCTTGTTCAATCTCTTGTCGTGTTATTTTACAATTCAGGATTGATCTATTTTCTTGTGACAATTTTGGTAGTCCATTTTTTTCCAAAAATTGTTTAATCTCAACCTCATCTTGCGGCCCTTGAGTATATAATTTTTTGAAGTATCTCTGGAAACACTTTCTAATATCCACAGGGTTCTGAATATTTCTTCCTCCAATCTCTAAATTTGTAACTGTATTTAATTTTTGTCTCCTCTTCAGCTGCCAAGCTAGCAGTTTTCCACATTTATTTGCTGATTCAAAAGTTTTTTGTTTCATTAATTTAATCCTCCACTCTATTTCCTGGTTTATCAATTTAGAGTATTGTGCTTGATAAAGTTTAATTTCTCTCAGAGTCGGCTGTGACTTCGGGTTTAATCTTAACTTCTTCTCTAATTCTTTAATTTTCTCCAAGATCTTATCTTTCCTCTCATTTTGTGTCCTTTTCTTTACAGCATTCTGTTGTATCAAAAACCCCCTCATCACAGCCTTGCTTGCGTCCCAGATGATTCTTTTTTCCACCGTAGTGTTCATATTTATCTCAAAGTAGTCTTTCAAAGCTTTTTGGGCCTTCTTACTAGTCTCCTGATCTCTAAACAAATTGTCATTCATCTTCCATCTAAAGGAGCCGGTTGGTAGTAGTGTCATGTCCATCTTTACTGCATTATGGTCGGAGCAGGTCTTTGGGCAGATTTCAACCTTTCTGACCTTGGGTGCCAGACCTCTAGATATCCATATTTGGTCGATTCTTGTCCAAGTCAGCTGGGCTTCAGAGAAAAATGTTCCCTCTCTTCCCAAGGGGTTCTTTGTTCTCCAAATGTCAATCAAGTCCATATTGTCTGTCATTTCAAAAAAGGTCTTTGGTAGTCTGCCGTCTTTTGTAACATTTTGGCTTTGTGACTTATCCATGTTAGTTGATACGACCCCATTCATATCTCCCATCATAATGATGTTGTTGTAATCCAGATAGTCCAGCATAGTCTCATGCAGCTTCTTATAGAATTCCGATTTCCCCTCGTTTGGTACATAGATTCCTAATATCAAAAGCTTCTCTCCTTGATGCTGTATCTCAATTGCCAAAATTCTTCCATGTTCATCTTTAAATAAAAATTTAGGTGACAGGCTCTCTTTTGCATATATCACCACACCTCTCTTCTTTACTCTGTCCGAAGATATAAATTCCTGGCCAAGTCTTTTATTTATTAGCACTTTTCTATGGAGCCTAGTCACATGTGTTTCTTGTAAGCAAATAATGTCCAATTGTTCTTTTTTTAATATATGAAATATTTTCCTCCTTTTTTCTGGGATGTTACAGCCATTTATATTCCAGCTCAAGAGTTGCAGAGACATCCTGAATAAATCTGGTTATTTTCCTGGGGGTGGTATCTTGTTCGCTGGGTCTTCAGGTTCCAAGGGTGCAGGTACCGCCGGTGCTCCAGGCCCAGAGGGTAAATCAATTCCTTTTTGAAGGTCCTCTCCGTATGCAGTCAGAAATTTATCTCTATCTTCCAATGTTCTAATTTTAACCTTCTTCCCTCTGAAGGTAAAGGATAGTCCTTGGGGAAATTCCCACCTAAAGATGATTGAGTTGCTCCTCAGCAATCTGACCAATTCAAAATAGGCAGATCTAAGGTCCAACAGTTGTTTAGGAATGTCCTTGTAAATTTCAATTCTTCTGTCCAGAATGTCCAGTGACTTATCGTAGTGTAGGCCCAAAATCTTATCCCTTTCCTCCTTTGATCTCAATGTTATCAAACAGTCTCTGGGCTTCTCTTTCTTTGCAAGTCTTCCAAGCCTGAAAGCTGATACAATTTTAAAGTCCTTTTCCTCTAAGTTCCAAAACTTGGAAAATCCTTTAGGCAAAAACTCAGCTAAGTTGCCTTCTTCCGCTTCTGGTATCGACCTTATCCTTAGGTTACTCTCCCTGTTCCGCAGTTCTATCATAGAAAGATAGGTCTGGTGTTCACCTACTTGTTTGCAGAGTGGTCTTACCTCTTGTTCTAAATTTCCAAGTCTTTGGCTAGCATCCTCAGCCAATTTCCGATTTTCTACTGTGGCCTCCGTCAGTTGTCCAATTGCTTGCACGTTCTGTGATACTTGTCCAGTTAATCTATTTAGACATTCTGTGTTTTGATCAATTTTAGCTGTTTGCTCATCAGCTTTCTTATCCAGAGATTCCACTCTCTTATCCAAAGATTCCAATTTTTCATAAATTTTCTCTAAAATAGAAGCAGTTGCTCCTGAGGCCATATCTTCCAATTGTGATTGCTCAGTTTCTCCCTCCCCTGCGTGTGGCAGAGAATCAGCTTCTTCCTCTGAAGGCAAAGTAGGTACAGATGATCTGCATGTCTGTGAGGCTGAGGTTAAAGTTGTTAAGGTTGTTTGTCTAGTTCTTCCCCTCTTTCTTGCGCCACTCATTCCAAAGTTATCTAAAAGTCAAGGTCAAGCTGAGTTGTTCCCATGAGAAAGCAGCAGCCCAGATGGTAACAGTCAAACAGGAGGCCAGGAAAAGGAAAGGAAAATAATGTCACTGCTGTAAATCCCAAATCCTCTAGGGGGAGTTTAAAATGTCTTTAGGGAAGAAATCAATTCTGGTAAAATTGTTAAAATCAAGTTTAATGTCCAGGAACCTTCAATAACAGGTTTTAAGCAGAGTTAGTGTTAGTGTTAGCAGCCACATTGTTTCATACAGTGCATACTGGTGTTTCAAATGATGCTTCAAAGTAGCAAGTCCAAACTCCCTCAGACTGTTGCAAATTTTAATTCACAGTAGCCAAATCTGCAAACTGACTGCTCAGTTACTCAGGCAGCTCCAGCCCCTGGGTTTCTTACTCAGATTGTAGTTCCAACAGAAGAAAGGTATCACAATGCAAATAGGAAGCAAGAAATCAAGTGCTTAAAGTCCTTATTTTACTTAAAAGAAAGTTCAGTGGGTGCTCAGATCAGTTAAGTTAAAAATTCTTTCTTTGCCTCCACTCCTCCAGCTCTTTGCTTTGAAATTCAGTGACAGCGGAAGACGGACTTCCTGTATTACGTCGCTCCGCTTTCAGCCAAATTTCCTAATTTTAGTCTCAAATTTTATAAAGTCCTTCTTTACTCACGGGTTGTTGCTTTTCCGAATCAAAAGTTTCCAGGAAGAGAGGTCAGCGCTCACCACCAGCAGCAGCGCGGCTTCACTCCGCGGATTGCGAAACGACTCACAGCGCCACTACCCCCTCCACGTTCCGGAGCCCCTTACGGAGTTCCTTCAGCGCTTTGGGGGTCGCTTCTGGCGCCCACCGAGTCTCAAGACCACAGGCTCTTGCTGCCTGTGGGTTTCCAAAGTGGGTCTCCGCTTCGCCGTAGCGGACGACCCTTTTCCGCGGAGCTTCCTCCTCACTAGTGGAAGAGGACCGCCATTACCGTTCGCGCCGCCTCCGGAAGTCTCGACAAAAGAATAAAATATAAAGTAAAGTAAGTCTAAAAAAAAAAAAAAAACTTCCTGGTTTGGCTAAACCATAGTTTCCTGTTGCATCCAAACCATCAAAGTATGGTTTGCACAAGCCAGCCAAACTAGGATTGAAAACCAGAATCAATTGTGGTTTGCAAAGCCTGGTTTCAAGGGCATGTGTGCTATAAACCATGCATTTCTATTTCAAAAGAAGCAAATCATGGCAGTATGAGGAGAGGTTTATCAGAAATGAGAGATCACCTGAGGCAGCTGTCCACCCTTTTAGAGAAATCTGAGGTACCTGTGTATCCAGAGAGAAAAGAACCATAGCAGATTCTTTTGCTTTGGAGACATTTTAGAAGCCGCTGAAAGCAGCAACTTCCAGGCAGACAGGCATAGTTCTTTGCCAACTTTCACTATCAATTTGTTGACTTGGTTTTTGGGCAGGAGGTTGTTGTTTTTTTGTTTGGGTTTTTAAATTTTCTTTTGTTTAGATCCAGCTAGTTTCTTTTAAAGTAAAATGTCAAGCTGACCTCAACAGTTACTGCTTGGGCAGGGACTGTCAACAGCAGGCATAGGCAACCTCGGCCCACCAGATGTTTGGGGACAATTCCCATCATTTACTACTAGTCCTGTTAGCTAGGGATCATGGGAATTGTAGTCCCAAAATATCTGGTGGGCTAAGGTTGCCTATGCCTGGTCAGCAGCATGAACTGTTTCATGTTGCTGGACTCCAACTCCCATCAGTCCCTGCAAACATAGCCCATGATCAGGGATGTTGGGGGTTGCAGTCCAACCACATGTGTAGGGCACACATTGTTAAACCCTGCCTTAGAGTAAAACATCTGGGAGAAATACAGAAAGAAACAACTTAAAGAACAAAATGAGTTTTCTTAAAAAGAAAAAAAAGACCTCTCTGAGGAAACACTAATAAAACTGAAGCTACAGAAAAAGGGAGAAGAAAAAAGAGAAGATCCAAGGTGATCATTGTGCCTGGTGTGTAGACAGGAGCTCAGACAAAGGGCAATAAAGTGAGGCCTAGCCTATGTGAGGTGGTCATCTTCATATTTAGGTGGTGGGTGGTACATGTTTTTCCTCAGAGGGTAGAGTCTGCAACTGGCTGTGAGAGAAGGTGGCAGCACCAAGCTTTGTGCTTCTGCCCACCATGAAAATCTAACAGAGGACTGGGAAACTTTTATCAGCCCAAGGGCCACATTCCCTTCTGTACAACCTTCCAGGGGCCATATTCCAGTGCTGGGCAAAGTAGGCGGGGCAATGAAGGTAAATATTACATTTGTGCAGCAGGCTAGTTTCTACACACATTCACCCCTACACAAACACGCTCCATCCAGGCAAGCAAGAGCTCAGTGGCATTTCAGCCCAATGGAAAGCCTTCAAATCAGGGCTGGGAAGGGGTGCAGTCTGTGGAAGGTCTCAAGGGTGAGACAGAGAGGACTGGGGCTAAATTTCACCTGCTACAGCTGAATTTCCCCACCTCTGCTATAATGCCTCACAGAAAAACCTCTCCAGAGGGACCCAGACCTACTACCATTTCTTCCTCTCACCTGATAACTCTGCAATTTGTTGTAGTCTGAAGGTGCAGCGCCTCAGAAAAAAAACGTCCATATACCAAGAGTTCGGTAGTCTTCCCCTGTTGTGTGCTGTCTTTTTTAGAGTCTCTGGCCCATCATTCATCACCTCTTTTCAACCATTCAGTCCTGTGCACATTTCTTCTTCTAGAAGATAGCATTTCTTCTGATGGTTTTCTAGCTTCCTAGTCAGGTTGCTTTTGTGAGTGGGTGAGGCATTATTTCTTGGTCTACCTCAAATAGTGAACAGGGTCAGCCCTGGAACCAAACCCATCTCAGCCTATATTTTATTTAATGCCTGCTTGGTCAAAGCAGTATGTGTAGGATCAGTCATACCACTCCTCATTCCCTCATGGCTGCTCCTTGAGCATTAACCAAGCATAATATGGAGGTGGGAATTATACCAGGTGTGGCTCTTCTCCTCGTTCTAATGCAGTGATGAGAAAAGCTGCACTTGTGGGAAGCTCTCTTCCCCTCTCCTTCCCTGAGTGTCTTTCAAAGCAGGGGAGGGGAACCTCAAGCCTGAGGGCCAAATGCAACCCCCCAGGCTTCTCTAGATAGTCATTGGGTGTCATCCCCCAGCCAGACTCCATTCCTCACCTGCTTCATACCTTGAGCTTTTTTGACTGGCTGGAATGTGTCCTTGATCTGTGATAATGACCCTTGCTGAGTGCATGGAGGACAGAAAAACTGTGCATTGCAGGGAGACAGCGTGGCATAGTGGTTAGGGTGTCAAACTGGGACTTGGAAAACCAAGGTTCAAATCCCCATGCAGCCATGAAGTTTGCCTCGAGGCAAGTCCATGACTCTCAGCCTAACCTACCTCAACAGGTGGTTGTTGTGGGGAATAAATGAGGAAGGGAAGAGAGTCCTGTACACCACCTTCTTCAGCTTCTTGAAGAAAAAAATGCAACAACATGGATAAATAAATGCTGTACACAGGTGAAATTTTGTATTTGTTGCTCCGCCCACTTTTGCCTGTAATTGGTGGAGGTTTTCACAGCATCAAGGCACAGCCTTTGGGGGAAGCAGCACATGTTAAAATTCTGTCAGACATCAAGGACAGAGTGGGGTGGGGACACACTCTTTTGCATACCCCATAGTTAGCTTACAGAACTCACTGCCACATGATATAGTTCGACATGGAAGATAGCTATATCAATTAGCCATGATAAGTAAATACAGCCTCCACATTCAGAGGCAGCATACTTTTATTTAATGTGCTTGCTTATTGCTTACATGTATAAGTTGCCTAAACCTAGTGCTTGAGTTCACACAGGCAGCACAGATCAAATACAATAACATATCAAAGCAGATGAAATAGCATCAGCAGCAAATAGGCAGCCTGGCAGACATAAAAAGGGATGCAATGAAAATGTTGTGGTAAAGATGAAAACACTGTCAAAGTTAGAGACTAAACTCTGTTCTGTATCAGCTGTAAGATGTTAAATATCATAAATGATGGCAAAAGGCCTGGGTGAACAAAAACAGTATGTGCCTTATACTGAAAAGATGATAATGTAGGCCTGTCTCAGAAGAGTGCTTTACAACCGTGGGGCCACCACTGAAAAGATCATCTCTCCTATTATAACTCTCCATACTTAGAAATGCCCTAAGTTGATTATCTTAAGGTATGCAGAGGGACATATGAGATGACACGTTCCTTTAGGTTAGGGTTATGAAATCTGTGGCCTTCCAGATTGATTTATTTCCTTTATAACAGAATTTCTATACTTGCATATAATGAAATATTGGGGTGGTTTACAACAATAAACTATAAAACGCATTTAAAACACAATACAGATGATCGGAGAATACTGAGAGGTGGTATGATAAGCATCTTCAAATATCTGAAGCATTGTCACATTGAAGATGGAGCAAGCTTGTTTTCTGCTGCTCCAGGGGGTAGGGCCAAAACCAGTAGATTCAAAATACAGGAAAGGAGATTCCAACTAAACACCAGGAAGAACTTTCTGATGCTTGGAGCTGTTCAACAGCAGAAAGCACTACCTTGCAAAGTGGTGGGCTGTCCTTTGTTGGAGGTCTTTAAACAGAGACTGGATGACCATCTGCCAGGGATTCTTTAGCTGTGGTTCCTGCATTGTAGGGGATTGGACTGGATGACCCTTAAGCTTCTTTCCAAGTCCATAGTTCTATGGCCATTGAAGTGACTGGCTAATCTTAAAACAACAACAACAACCAACCCACAATAATAAAACATCTGAAAAGGCCTGTCAACATAAAAAAAAGGTCTTTAAGACACTAAACCTTCCAAATCTCTACTGGGAGAGTGTTTAGCAGCATGTGACTGGCAACACTAAATGCCCAATTTGTAGCAGAGACTGGTCAGGACTCTGTAACACGGGGCAATTAACCGCACTCCTCTGGATGATCTCAGTGCCCAAGCTGGGTTACAGTTCCCATCATCTATGACAGGGGTCAGCAAACTTTTTGAGCAGGAGGCTGGTCCACTGTCCCTCAGACCTTGTGGGGGGCAGAACTATATTTTTTTTGGGGGGGATGAACGAATTCCTATGCCCCACAAATAACCCAGAGATGCATTTTAAATAAAAGCACACATTCTACTCATGTAAAAACATGCTGATTCCCAGACCGTCCGCAGGCTGGATTTAGAAAGTGATTGGGCCGGATCTGGCCCCTGGGCCTTAGTTTGCCAACCCATAATCTATGACCATTGGCCATGCTGGCTGGCAGCAGGTAGAGTCCAACCACATCTGGAGGGCTGTAGGTTTCCCATACCTTCTTTAGGTACTGGATTCACAAGCTGTGTGAGTTTTTATAGATCAGAACAAGCACCTTGAATCCTTAGTGCTGGGGGACATGTAATAGCCAAGGAATGCTGCAAAGAGGGGAGGGTGCTCTTGTGCTCCAGTCCTGCTTGTGGGTCTCCCATGGACATCAGGTTGGCCACTGTGAAAACAGGTTGCTGGACTAGATTGGCCACTGCAGGCTCTTTTTATGTTCTTATGGTGAAATCAGGCCCAGACCCATTGACTTCAGACAGTGGAGACTGGTCCATAAAGGCAAATGGGGTCTGCCCCACCACCCTCAGCCAGCCCCCATTTGCCCTTGCTTTCTTACTTAGAACTAGTCCAAAAAGGTAGCACTGGAGGTGAGGGTTATTGATGGCTATTAGCCATGCTGGCTATATTTTGCATCCATGGTCAGAGTCAGTAATGCTTCTGAATATCAGCTGCTGGAATCCACAGGAGGGGAGAGTCCTCTTATGCTTGGGTCCTCCTTGTGGACATCCCAAAGTGGGCACCTGGTTGGCCACTGTGGGAACAGGATACTGGACTAGATGGGCCATTAGCCTTACAGAACAGGGCTCGTCTTACATTATTTTGCCCCACTGTTCCCATGCCCTGCTTCCAAGCTTCCAAGAGGCATGCTATTAGCCACTGCTGTCCACCCGCAGGCCCCTTATCCCCACTCCCACCCTAAAGTATTCATAGCTTCTTTAAGTATGGCAATAAAGGCATTTATGTAGGTAACACACTCAACAGTAAAGTGATGGCCTCAAAGAAACCATTTTATGTTTCTAAAAGATGGAATGAGGAGAGCTGTAGGGGTACATAATAATATGTATTTCAATGATGGAGCTTCTCGGGACAACGGCAGCAGGGGATATTTGTTTTTGTATAGCAGGAAAAGCTTCTAAAATGCATATTTAAATTGATAGGCAGTGCCATCTCCAAGTGGAGACATTATGGTCTGCTGAGTGCATTTTAACACAAGAGGGTTTTTCCTCCTTTTTTGGTGCTTTTTTTTTTTTTTACTGTCACATTATTATTCTTTTTTAAAGCTTCCTCAATGCCTAGTTACCTGTGGAACCCTTTTAGCGTCTGGGGAAAATAATACACAGCCTTAAATCTTCCTTGAAAGAAAAAGATACCTTCGCTTTCATGTTGCTTTCCCACCCCCAGCCCCATCCACCCCCACATCTGCTTTGTTTTAAAGGCACAACAATGCATCCAGAAGCCCACAGGAAGCAATGATGGGGCGGGGCCGGGGGGAGCCATCCCGATTCTTTGAAGAGAAGGTTTGAAAGACATTGATGGAATGCCAGCAAAACTCTCTAAGTTGGAGTAGAGTTCAGATGCCAAAGTTTCACCTGTGAATTTATTGGAGCCCCCCCCCCCAATTTGTTGTGTTTGCAGGAGATTCACTGGCTTCTCAGAACTGTATTCCCAACATTGTAGGACTTAATTCCTTCTGTGAACTTCTTGGAAACCAGCAGGTTTCTTGGGATTCAATAAGCTTTACAGGGTTCTCCTAAAACTGTAGGTCCAAATTCTCTCTGTGAACTTACTGGAACCCAGCAGGTTCCTTGGGGTTCCAACTTTTTTCCAAACCTTTCCCATATGCAAGTCCCATATGCAGAAGTTGGTTGTGCTGCCCTGTGATATGATGGTGTGCTTAGCACCACACTTGGGCAGAAGAGGATTATGTGAACCATAGTCTACAACAGAGGCAGGGAACCTCTGGCCTGTGGGCCTAATAGGGCCTGCCAGACCTCCCTGTTTGGCCTGTGGTGCTATTTTTGACCAAGCCATACCCACCTACCATATACTTGACATCATACATAGCCTCAGGTGTGGGGCAGGTAAAGATGTAGCTGGACCAGAAGTGGGTGTGCAGGTATGGCCAATGCCTGCACATGGAAAGGCCTCTCCCAAGACCTTGGAAAGCTGCTCCAGTTAGAGGACATTATGCTGGTCTAGATAGATAAACTATTTTGTTGGTGATCTGAGATGAGATACCCACACAGAAGCAGAGAAAGGTTCAGATAGTTTACTGTTGCAGAAGATAAGGCTCAGTAAAGCAGGTCTGGATGTAGATATATACAGTTAAATACAAGCAAAAGTAGCTCCATCACTCTAAATTATGTCAGCAATTCTAGATGTAGCACTGGACAACTAACATTGTAGTACTGAGCTGACATGCATCAATCATGTATATAGTTGTGGCACTGAGCTGGGGTTGTTACTTTGGGGTGGGTGGGAGTTGGGGGCACTCGTATGCAGTGCTTCTGCTCCTTCCTTCTGGGCCGTGTCCAGAAAGTAGTGTTGGGGGCGAGTGTTCGGACCCCTGGGCTATGTCTTCTCCCCCATGCTATTTAACATCTATATGAAGCCACTGGGTGAGATCAATAGGGGGGTTAGGCTGGGTGTTCATCAGTATGCAGATGATACCCAGCTCTACCTCTCATTTAAATCAGAACCAGTGAATGCAGTGAATGTCCTGTGTAAGTGTCTGGAGGTGGGTGGTGGATAGATGGTGGCTAACAGATTGAGGTTGAATCTTGAAAAGACAGAAGTACTGTTTCTGGGGGATAGGGGTTGGGCAGGTGTGGGGAACTCCCTGGTCCTGAATGGAGTAATTGTGCTCACAAACTAATCCAGAATGTGGTAGCTAGATGGTGACTGGGAATGGCAGCTGGGACCATATAACACCAGTCCTGAAAGACCTACATTGGCTCCCAACACAATTCTGAGCACAGTTCATGCAGCTGAGATCATCAGTGCCTGGGATTCATACACTCTTCATTCCTCTCTCTTTCTGGCTTTGTTTCCCTGCCTGTCTGTGAGGTTGTGTCTGTCTGTCTGACTCTCTTTCTCTTCCCATGAATGGCTACCCATTTCTCCTTGAAATCTTGTTAGAATATAAATGCAACATCTATTGATTTGCAATTCATACAATCCAAAGATGTTATTTTTTTAAAAAAGGAATGTTCTCTGAATTCACATAACCACCAGAGTAATAAACAGAACATGCTGGTGAATGGGCACACTAACCACCTACCTGTCAGTCAGCAGGCCTCTTAAGGGATCTGGTCACATCCGAAGTTGCAACCTATGACCATTTGCCAAGAGGTCTGCTTTGCCTAGAGGATGAGCTTTTGCATGGAAAATATGGCTGTAACAGAACTTGAGAAGTTCAGAAGGGAAACCAGATTTGCACCTTTTTGCTGCAATCACATATGCCTACAGATCAAACCTTTCTTCGTGGAAGCAAAAACATTCACCCAGTAGATGAGCTTGCCTGGAACTTGTAATTGATGATCAGCATCATAAGCAGGTACTGTGATGTTCCAACATGCACAGGAAGGTGTTCCCAATGGTAGAGTCTGGTCATAGATGGTAGTAGCTGATGGAGGACAGAGGAAGCTGGTTGAAAGGCCACCTGCCGTAGCAGGCTCATGCTCACGAACAAGAAGCCAAAGGCAGCATGAGTGTGGAAGGAGGAGAGAGAAAGAAAGCACAACGCAGGCTCTTAAAACGCAAGGGAAATGAGGAGCTCCGCAGAGCGGAGCAATATGGCTCCAGCAAACCGAGAACAATCAGGCTGAGCCGTATGAATGGATTAAGTAGTATTTAGCGGCTGAGGAGGATAAAGAAGAAGTGGGCTGGAGTGCGGGAGAAGATACACCACACTATATTGCTCATGTCTCAAAGTGCCAGGCTATTGAAAGCCTTTAAGAGCATTATATCCTGGTTATAGTCTTTATTTTCTTCTTTCCCAACCTGCTCATATTAATAGGCATACATCCCGCCCCTTACTTTGTGCATTTGAAATCCCACAGCTACACAATAGCTTACTGTACCAGTGGTGGCAAATGTCTCTGTGTGTGTAAATCACCCAAGCGCACTGGCTTGCTTTGTAGCAAAAGTATGCTGCATTTTCCAATGACACACTCTTCCTCAGTCTGGGGAACTCTGGATATTGTGGGACTCCGACTCAGATTCAGCCAACATTGCCCAATGGTCAGGGCTTTTGGGAGTTGGAGTCCAACAGCATCCGGGGGCCACATCTTCCCAATACCCTGAAAAAGCCTTTGTCTGATCAGGCAAGGCAGTTAAATCATTTGTAAGGGATTAAAAACATACAAACAAATAGTCAAACAGGGTTTACACAAAACATGTTACACTCTATATTCCAATATTAACTAAAACAGAGTAGCATCCAGAGATGGGCAAACATGTGAATTTCTCATTTTTCCAGTCTTAAATTCAGTTCTCCTCTTTTCCACATTATTATTATTACTATTATTACTGCTATTATTATTATTATTATTATTATTATTATTATTATTATTCTCCACCAGTCTGGCTAACCACTCTGGATGACTTACAATATATCTAAAAACATAATAAAAGCATCAATCCTTAAAAACTTCCCTATACAGGGCTGCCTTCAGATGCCTTCTAAAAGTCAAATAGTTGTTTATTTCCTTGACATCTGAAGGGAGGGTGTTCCGCAGGGAAGGCACCACTACCAAGAAGGCCTTCTGCCTGGTTCCCTGTAACTTCACTTCTTGCAGTGAGTTTATGATTACTTTTTAAAAATTCTAATGGAAATTCATCAGTATTTCAACATGATTTTCTCCTAATATATTCATTTTTTGTACATATTTTGGCCTAGTGTGCACATTTTTGTCCAATTTTGTCCAATGTTCCCTAATATACTGCATTTTTAAATGCTATTTTCAATAATACATGAATTTATATTCAAATTTTACCCTAGTATGTACATTTTTTTGGACATGTTACTTGGCTGGAGAACTGCACTGAAAAATTCAGAGAAGTGCAAATTTCAAGAGATGGCGTATTTCTGTTCTCATATCTTTTAGAAAGTGTGACTTGGGTAGATTCACCTTTAAATGTCAATCAAATCTATCCCTCACCCCTCACTTTTAGGTGATTCTGCATTAAAATTGCAAGTATTGCTTTCATATAATATAATATTCTCTTTTAAAAATCACACTACATTACATATTATTTAAATTTCTATACTATAAATTAATATATGCATTGCTAATTAACCATAACCATTGCAGTAAAAGGGAAGGAGGGAGGAAGATACCTTCCAAATATGTCCTATTGCTTCTCCTCTTGAAATGTAGGGGAAAGACAGAAAGAGCACAGGAAATTGGAAGTGTGAAGGCCTAAACAAATAAGCAGAACCGGAAAGAGTTCTGCTATTGATTCTGCATTGGGAGGAGACCACATCTGGAAAAAAATGGAATCAGCATACTGCTAAGTGCACTTAGTAACTTTTGTTCAATGCAAAAGCAGAACAAAGTGAATGGGGCGGTAGTTCCAATCAGGGACTAATTACTACATCAGTTTGAAATTAGAGATGTCAGAAATTATCTTACATCACCTCAAAGCTCTAGAGTGGGTACTGTGAATATACTCGCTCTTGGTTTACTGGGGAGAAGCTGGATACAGGTGTAAGATTTCAAGTGGGGTTAGTTTAACTGCAAAGTTTGATGGCTTAGCCTTGAAATATACTCAAGCAATGTGTTTTGAGAGTATTTGTTGTGATTACTCAAGAGGCTTAGAGCCACTTTTGGCCTCTGCCCTTGGACCTAAAAGCCTCAATCCATGAACAAGCAACTACAACTGCATTTAAAAATGCTCTTGAAGAATCATCACACATAGTGTGTGTATCATCTGTTGAAGCTTTGCTCCAGAATCCAAGCTCCTAACATATGCTATTAACTAAACTGCTGGAAATTTTTCGTCCTAAGGTTCTGCACAGCTTTCTAGCAGGGATCTTAATGCAGGCCTACAGCAGTGCTTCTCCTAGACCAGGGTTTCCCAAACTTGGGTCTCTGGCTGATGCTGGACTACAACTCCCATCATCCCTAGCTAGCATGACCAGTGGTCAGGGATGATGGAAATTGTAGTCCAAAACCAGTTGGACACCCAAATTTGCAAAAGACTGTCCTAGACCATCCTCATTATGTTCAACTATGGCTTAGTATTATATGTGACTGCAGCCATTCCAACCTCCTACTTATACTGTGCTGCAGGAGCAGAGGGAAGTGTGTGAGTGAGCTTGAAGCTCACTGTGACTTGTTCCCATCACTATAAAATGTCCAAATGATGTCAAAAAAGGTCCATTGTGCCAGGGTGCTGATCCACCTATCTAGTCTAACACTGCCTCTTGGCCTGCCAAGCATCTCTAGTAGAGGTCCTTCCCATCACATGCTTCTAGATTCTTTTAAACTGGAGGTGCTGAGGATTGAAACTGGGATCGTATGCCTGCAAAGCATTCTGTGCTTTACAGGTGTGAGTTGTGACTCTGAAAGGGAGCATTTACACCTTGCATGGTGAAGAGCAGGGGTCAGCAAACTTTTTCAGCAGGGAGCCGGTCCACTGTCCCTCAGATCTTGTGGGGGACTGGACTATATTTTGAAAAAAAAAAAAGAATGAATTCCTATGCCCCACAAATAACCCAGAGATGCATTTTATTTTTTATTTTTTAAAAAAGATTTTTATTAAGAGTTTTGTTAATACAATAAAAAAGAAGGAAAACAGAATAGACAAAGAACAGACAAAGAGAAACAAACACAAAATTTAACATCTTGTAATAACCATCTTTTCTTCATTTTTGGACTTCCTCACATCTCCCGCTCCTGCATTCCACATTAATAAAACTTTAGCCAGCAATTTATCACCTTATTTCCATTCTTATTATACACATTTTCAATATTTTGTCCCTAACTTTGAATATTTTATCTAGATCTTAAATACCTAATTTTAACATAATATTTATTCAAAAATTATTATTCTCATACAATTCACTCATTCTCATAATCTCTTCAACTAGCTTTATAATGCCCTGTTGTTTTCGAATCTCTCATCCTTCTTAACACTCATATAGTTTACAGTGTTTTTGTAAATAATCCTTGAATTTCTTCCAATCCTCCTCCACTGCTTCTTCTCCCAGGTCTCAGATTCTGCCAGTCATTTCTGCTAGCTCCATGTAGTCCATCAGTTGCATCTGCCATTCTTCCAGCGTGGGCAAATCTTGAGTTTTCCAATATTTGGCGACAAGTATCCTTGCTGCTGTCGTTGCATACATAAAAAATGTTCGGTCATTCTTTAACACCCTCTGGCCAACAATGCCCAAAAGGAGGGCCTCTGGTTTCTTAGGGAAGGTATACTTAAATACCTTTTTCAGCTCATTATATATCATTTCCCAGAAGGCCTTAACCCTGGGGCAAGTCCACCAGAGGTGAAAGAACGTTCCTTCAGTTTCCTTACATTTCCAACACTTATTATCTGACAGAAGATATATTTTTGCTAGCTTGACTGGGGTCATGTACCACCTATATATCATTTTCATAATGTTTTCTTTCAAGGCATTACATGCCGTGAACTTCATACCGGTGGTCCATAACTTTTCCCAGTCAGCAAACATAATGTTGTACCCAATATCCTGTGCCCACTTTATCATAGCTGATTTAACCGTTTCATCCTGTGTATTCCACCTCAGCAGCAAGTTATACATTCTTGAAAGTAGTTTAGTCTTAGGTTCTAACAATTCTGTTTCCAGTTTCGATTTTTCCACCTGGAATCCTAACTTTTTATCCAATTTAAAAGCCTCTTTAATCTGAGCATAATGTAACCAATCTCGCACTTTATCTTTTAGTTTCTCCAAACTCTGCAATCTCCAATTGTCTCCATCTCTTTCTAAAATTTCCCAATATTTAGGCCATTCGACCTCCATATTGGGTCTTTTCACAGCTTTAGCTTCCATAGGTGATAACCACCTTGGGGTCTTGTTTTCTAATAAGTCTTTATATTCTGTCCAGACATTAAACACTGCTTTCCTTACAATATGGTTCTTGAAGTTCTTGTGAATCTTAACCTTGTCATACCACAGATATGCATGCCATCCAAAAGCATTGTTAAATCCTTCCAAATCTAAAACATCAGTGTTTTCAAGAAGCAGCCAATCTTTCAGCCAGCAAAAAGCTGCTGATTCATAGTACAACCTTAAGTCCGGCAGGGCAAACTCCCCTCTTTCTTTAGCATCAGTTAATATTTTAAACTTAATTCTGGGCTTTTTGCCCTGCCAGACAAATTTAGAGATATCTCTTTGCCACCTCCCGAAACACTCCACTTTATCCACAATCTGTAAAGTCTGAAATAGGAACAGCATCCTTGGCAATACATTCATTTTTATAGCAGCAATTCGGCCCAACAAGGAAAGTTTCAGTCTTGACCAACTTTCTAAATCTCTCTTAATTTCTGACCAGCACTTTTCATAATTGTCCTTAAATAGATTCAAATTTTTTGCTGTTATGTTCACCCCTAGGTATTTTACTTTTTTAACCACGTTTAACTCTGTCTCTTTCTGAAACCTTTCTGACTCTGAAGCTGTCAAGTTTTTTTCCAATACCTTAGTTTTTTGTTTGTTTAATTTAAAACCCGCCACCCGACCAAAGTCTTGAATCAATTGTAATGCCCTTTTCGTACTAGATTCTGGCTCCTGTAGGGTCAAAACTAGGTCATCTGCGAAAGCCTTAAGTTTGTACTGTTTCGCTCCGACCTGAATTCCTTCCACCAACCGGTCCCCTCTAATCATATTCAAGAGCACCTCCAGGAACGAAATAAATAACAGAGGGGAAATAGGGCAACCTTGTCGTGTTCCTTTTTCAATTTTAAACTCTTCTGTCACCACATTATTAACTATCAATTTAGCCTTTTGTTCTGAATAGATTGCATCTATCCCATTTTCAAATCCCCGTCCCACTCCCATCCCTTCCAGGTTTTTCTTCATAAACTTCCAAGAAATATTGTCAAAGGCCTTCTCCGCATCTATAAATATTAACACTGCTCTTGTATTAATATTTGTTTGCAGAAGTTCCAAAATGTCAATAATATTCCTTGTATTAGCAAACAAATGTCTTCCTGGGAGAAAGCCTGCCTGATCTTTATGAATCACTTCGCTTAAAACTTTTTTAAGTCTGTTTGCTAAAATGTCTGCAAAAATTTTGTAATCCACATTTAGAAGGGAAATGGGGCAGTAGTTCCTAAGTTGTGTCTTTTCCAATTCTGATTTAGGTATCAATGTGATGAAGGCTTCTTTCCACGTTTCTGGTGCTTTCTTCCCCTCCATAATCTCATTGCAAACCTCCATTAGTGGATGTATCAAGTAATCTTTCAGTGTCTTGTAATATTTGGAGGTAAGCCCGTCTGGCCCTGGGGATTTGCCCAATTGCATATTCTGAATGGCAGCTTCAATCTCTTGTCGTGTTATTTTGCAATTCAGGATTGATCTATTTTCTTGAGACAACCTTGGTAATCCATTCTTTGTCAAAAATTGTTCTATCTCCACCTCGTTTTGCGGCCCTTGAGTATATAGTTGTTTAAAATATCTCTGGAAACACTTCCTAATCTCCACAGGGTTCTGAATATTTCTTCCTTCAGTCTCTAGGTTAGTGATCGTATTTAATTTTTGTCTCTTTTTCAACTGCCATGCTAGCAGTTTTCCACATTTATTTGCCGAATCAAATGATCTTTGTTTCATTAACTTAACTTTCCACTCCACTTCTTGATTTATCAATTTGGAGTATTGTGCTTGATGAAATTTAACTTCTTTCAAAATCTCCTTTGACTTCGGTTTCGATCTTAACTTCTTCTCACATTCTTTAATTTTCTCCAAAATCTTATCCTTTTTCTCATTTTGTGCTCTTTTCTTTAGAGTGTTCTGTTGTATCAGAAACCCCCTCATAACCGCCTTACTTGCATCCCAGATGATTCTTTTTTCCACCATGGTGTTCAAGTTTATCTCAAAATAGTCCTTCAGAGCTTTTTGGGCCTTTTTGGTAATCTCCTGATCTCTAAACAAGTTGTCATTCATCTTCCATCTAAAGGAGCCGGTTGGAATTAATCTCATGTCCATCTTTACAGCGTTATGGTCGGAGCAGGTCTTTGGGCAGATTTCTACCTTTCTCGTCTTAGGTGCCAAACCTCTAGTTATCCATATTTGGTCGATTCTTGTCCATGTCAGTTGGGCTTCAGAAAATAATGTTCCCTCTCTTCCCAGGGGGTTCTTTGTCCTCCAGATGTCAATCAAGTCCATATTGTCAGTCAGTTCAAAAAAAGTTTTAGGTAGTCTGCCATTTTTTGTCACATTTTGGCTTTGCGACTTATCCATGTTGGTTGATGCCACCCCATTCATATCTCCCATCATAATGATGTTATCATAGTCCAGATAGTCCAGCATTATCTCATGCAGCTTCTTAAAAAATTCCGATTTCCCCTCGTTTGGTGCATAAATTCCTAATATCAGAAACTTTTCTCCCTGGTTTTGTATCTCAATTGCCAAAATTCTTCCTTGCTCATCTTTAAATAAGAATTTTGGTGACAGGCTCTCCTTTGCATATATCACCACTCCTCTTTTCTTGACTCGGTCCGAAGAGATAAATTCTTGGCCTAATCTTTTATTTATTAACACTTTTCTATGGAGCCTAGTCACATGTGTTTCTTGTAAACAGATAATGTCCAATTGTTCTTTTTTCAAAATATGAAATATTCTTCTCCTCTTTTCCGGGGAATTACAGCCATTAATATTCCAGCTCAGAAGTTGCAGAGACATCCTGAACAAATCTGTTATTCCTCTGGTGGTGGTATCTTTTTCTCCAAGTCTTCAGGTCCCAAAAAGCAGGTGGAAGTGATGGTCCAGACCCTGAAGGTCTTTCAATCCCTTTCTGAAGGTCCTCTCCGTAAACACTCAAAAATTTATCTTTGTCCTCGGCTGTTTTGATTTTTACCTTCTTCCCTCTGAATGTGAAAGATAATCCTTGGGGAAATTCCCACCTAAAAACAATTGAGTTGCTCCGCAATAAGTTCACTAACTCAGTATAGGTGGATCTAAGGTCCAAAAGTTGTTTCGGGATGTCCTTATAAATTTCAACTCTTTTGTCCGAAATATCCAGTGACTTTCCGTAATGTAGGCCTAATATTTTGTCTCTTTCCTCCTTGGATCTCAAAGTGATCAGACAGTCTCTGGGCCTATCTTTCCTTGTTAATTTTCCAAGTCTAAAAGCAGTCACAATCTTAAAGTCCTTTTCTTCCTCCAAAGGCCAAAACTTGGAAAATTCTTTTGTCAGGAACTCAATTAAATTCCCTTGTTCAAGTTCTGGTATAAACCTCAATCTCAGATTATTCTCCCGATTCCGCAGTTCAATCATAGACAAATACGCCTGCTGTTCACCAATCTGTTTATGCAATGGTTTTACTTCTTGTTCTAATTCTTCAACTTTTTGGCTGGCTTCCTCAGCCAATTTGCGATTTTCTGCAGTGGCCTCGAATAACTTTCCAATCGATTGTGTATTCAGAGCAACTTGTTCAGTTAATTTGTTAACACTGGCTGTATTTTGGTCAAGCTTGGCCGTCTGTTCATCCGCTTTCTTATCCAAAGCTTCCAGTTTTTCAAAAATTTTCTCTAGTACTGAACCAGATCCTCCTGCAGCCATATCTTCCAACAGTGGTTGCTCAGTTTCTTCTTCCTCTGCCAGCAAAACAGTAGGAACAGATGATCTACGTGGCTGTGAAGTCAAAGTTAAAGTTGTTTGTCTAGCTTTCGCTTTAGCCGATCTTGTTTTCCCAGTGCCACTCATTCCAGTTTTGTCTACTAGTCAAGGTCAGACTAAATTGTTCCCATGGGAATCCAGCAGCCCAGAGTGTAAGCAAACAAATAGGAGAAAAGGAAAGAAAAAGTAAAGTCACATACAACTGTAAATCCAAAATCCTCTAGAGGGCGTTCGAATATGTCTTGAGGGAGAGGACCAAATTGTTAAAATCCAGTTACTTTCCAAAGGACCTTCAATTTTTCTAAGTTAGCAGAGTTGGTTTAAAAAGCATTACAATGTCTCTAGCAGGTGCCAGAAAGAATGTTTCAGTGTAGCAAATGCACAAAGATTCAGATTGTTGCAAACCCAAATCACAAAGTGTCAAATTCTGCACTCTGACAGTTCTGTTAATCAGGCAGTCCAACTACCTGGGCTTCTCAGTAGAATGGTAGTTCCAGAAGAAGGGGTAAGACACAGTCCAAATAAGAAGTAAGTCACTTAAAAGAAGTTAAATCCTGATTTTGCACAGAAGCAGCTTCAGTAGATGCACAGATTAGTTGATTTAAACGCCTCTTCAAAGGCTCCAAACATCAAAGACTTTTGCTTTAGATCCTAAGCAGAAGCGGAAGGCGGACTTCCTGTTTGCGTCTCCCGCTTTTAGCCAAATTTATAACAATTTGAATTCCAATTCTTACTGTCTTTTCTTACTCACGGGTTGTTGCTTATCAAAATTGAATGTTTCCAGGAAGAAAGGTCAGCGCTCACCGACAGCAGCTATGCGGCTTCACTCCACAGGAATAGCGATCGACTCACAGCGCCGCGATACCCCCTCCACGTTCAGAGACCCCTTACGGGGTCCCTTCACCGTTTCGGGGGACGCTTCTGGCGCCCGCCGAGTCCCACGGCCACAGGCTCTTGCTGCCTGTGGTTTTTCGGTGCGGGTCTCCGCTTCGCCGTAGCGGACAACCCGTTTCCGCGGAGCTCCCCCTTCACAAGAAGAAGAGGGCAGCCATTGCCGTTCGCGCCGCCTCCAGAAGTCCCCCAGAGATGCATTTTAAATAAAAGGATACATTCTACTCATGTAAAAACACGCTGATGCCCAGACCGTCCACAGGTTGGATTTAGAAGGCGATTGGGCTGGATCTGGCCCCCAGGCCTTAGTTTGTCTACCCATGGTCAAGAGCAATGCTGTGATTGACTGGTTCCACAAAGCTGGCAAGAACTATTCAGATGTCTATGTGTGTGGCATGGTGGGGGTGGGGAGTCACACCAACAGCAGTTTTGTTCCTCATCAGCTGACAGCAGGATCACACCCCCCTCGAGCAGAAGATGGAGTGTCTGATACCCTCATGGAAATCTTTGATCACAGTAATTATCCTCGACTGAAGTGTACAAAACACTTCATCTGCAGGCTGAAATCAACCTCTCTCCTCTCACACACTTTCAGCCACTGGTCCCCCAATACCTCCCATGGCTCTGCTCTGCCCATCTGATCCAGTGTAAACACTCTATCACTGTCACCTGTGGCAAAATTTCCATTTACCTTTGACGGCACTGATGGGATGCGGAAAGCAAGCCTTTTCGTAGTAGCTTTGATCAAAATGACTGGGTGATGCTATGGAGAGGGTGCTAAAAAGGAGAGAGAGAAGGAGGGAGGGAGAACAGCATGCACCATAAGTTGCCAATCTATAGGAGGAGACAGGTTCAATGATAATTCAAACCTCATTTAGCAATAGAGGGTTTCTCCTAAAACATAAAATAATATAAAAGAGAGTGTTGGAAGAAGAGGAGACTGGAAAAAATACCCCCCCAAGTTTACTCTCTCCTTTTATGCTTTCCTTGTATTCCTATGTGCCCCCCCCTGCATTTTTTTTCTGCACACACACAATTGCTGACTATCAAGCTCTTCCATGCTGTGTGTCTCACCAAAGGACAGACAATGATAGATTAAAAGAGGGGAAGAATACAAGCAAAGAAAACACTGCAGTGAAGAGAAAACAGAGCAGTGCAACAGGAGAGGGAAGTTGTTGTCACTCAGCCTGCCAAAGAATCATAGTCACAAACCAGTTTTAATATTCCATTGCTTACATTAAAAGCCTGGAACAACTCTGGACCAGGTTACCTGAAATATCGCCTTCTTTTCCAATGCCCGCATCAAGATCAAGAAATTTTGCCATGACCTTATCAGCTTGTAGTAACATGGAGGCAATCTTTTTGCTAGTGGTGCCCATATTGTGGAATTGCCTTCCTGCTGAAATGTGCGGAGGTCCCATCAGCAATGGCATTCCACCGGCTCTTGAAGACACCTGCTTAGGCAAGCATTTCCTTGATCACCTGACTTGAAGTTCCTGCTTTGTTGTTTCAGCTGTTTAATTATGCTATTCGATGGGTTTCTTTATTATCATTGTATGTTTTAATTATGGATGCTTTAAGGTAGTTGTTTCACTATACAGTGGTACCTTGGGTTACAGATGCTTCAGGTTACATATGCTTCAGGTTGCAGATTCCACTAACCCAGAAATAGTACCTCGGGTTAAGAACTATGTTTCAGGATGAGAACAGAAATCAGGAGGCGACGGCTCGGCGGCAGCGGGAAGCTCCATTTGCTATAGGGGTGCTTCAGGTTAAGAACAGTTTCAGGTTAAGAACAGACCTCCAGAATGAATTAAGTTCTTAACCCGAGGTACCACTGTATATATTATTTACAAATAACTGTATTTTTAAAATTGGTTTTATTTTTGTTAACAGATGCAAGTCTGTTTAAGTTCAATCGGGGTAACTTCTAAAGAAGTGGGCATTGTAATTCAGTATCATTCAGTAAAACTTTTCTCCATTACTTGATCTTCATGATTTCCCTCTTCCGAAATCAGGCTTCTGCTCAAAGCACAGAAATTGAGTCAGTTTGGGGGTGGGGGAAGCTGGCATCTCAAAACAGCTGAAAACTGATGAAAACTTCTCTAACTACATGCATAGTTCTTGGTTTCATCTCCCAGTGCTTCCAAAAAAGAAGGAAGATGGAACACATGGAGTATATCCAATAAAGTGGAAAGTGGCAAGCCTGAACTGGAGGAAGAAAGTAAATATTGCTGTGATATTGTGAGACAAAGAACAGACCTATAACCGAGAATCATGTTGAGATGGAGAGAGAGGTGGGGGGGGTGGAGACATGAGCAGGTGCCTTAGGGAGGTTTTGGCCCCCCTCCCCTCTCCTAATCTCTGCAGAGCAAGTGTTTTCCATATGCTGAGCGGTTGGTTAATACATCGCTTAAAATGGTATTGCATAGATATTTCAGACGCACTGTGCTGTGTGCCATCTGCTCTTATGTTATATGTTTCACACATTCTGGCCAATTTGGAGATCCTGTAATTTTCCCTCTCCTTCCATTTCATATGCAATGTAAGTAGTTGGTGAGGCAGGAATGGGAACCTGTAAGGTTGGGAAAGCAGAGGGGTGGGTGGGTGTTTATTTAGAAAAGAAGTTTGAAATGCATTTTCAACTATCTGCAAAACAAAGTTTTCTAAGAGAACAAAACTGCCTGAAGCTGTTGGTTCATTATCTCTAAAAATGCAGGAGGGAGAGGCAATGGCATAGCGAAGTGAGGGGAGGTCCTGGGCCAAATTGAAGCCACCGTATGAGTGATCTTATTTGTTTGTGGTCCAGTCATAAATTGGTAGTAAATCTAAACTCCTGCTAGGGCAAACACCAGCAGGGAAGTGGGGACAAAGCACAACACTAACTTTAACACTAACATTGTAATAATGTGGCTTTAGAGCTCAGAGGTCAACAATAAACATAATTTTCTCACTGCGTCAGCTTCGGGAGAAATGCCAAGAGCAGAGACACGCCTTGTACATTACCTTCATAGACCTGATGAAGGCCTTTGATATCAACATCCGAAAAGGACTCTTCACACTGCTCAAAAAGATAGGATGCCCACATCCTAAGCTCCACAAGATGACCATTTCCTTCCACAAGAACATGTGTGGCACTGTTTAGTATGACGGCTCATCCTCAGACGCTTTCCCTATAAAGAGCCATGAGAAACAGGGCTGTGTTCTTGCCCCAACTCTCTTTGGCATATTCTTCTCCCCGTTTTTCTCATACGCCTTCAGCTTGACCGACGACAGTGTATACATCCATTAAAGGAGTGATGGGGGTCTGTTCAACCTGGCACACCTCCATGCCAAGACAAAAGTGTGGTGAATCTTTATCTGAGAGATGTTGTTTGCAAATGACTCAGCCTACTTGACAACGTACTCCAAGGAAGCTCTACAGAGTCTCATCAACCACTTTGCCCAAGCCTGCATGGAGTTCAGCTGGCAGGGACTGGCAGGGCTCTAAAGAGTGGTGTGGTGGAGGCAGGGAACCAGGCGAGTGACCCAGCAGAGGAACCAGTGATTTATGGGTTGGGATGCCACCAGCAAGGTTGGGATGAGTCAGTAGGTTCCCCACTGTCTCTTAGAATAAGGAAGGACTTGAAAAAGGAAGCGTAGTGACCACTTCTGTGCAGGAGAAGCCTCAGGTTGTGGGCATGCTACCCGTCAGAAGAGGGTGTATAAGCTGGAGGAGTAGAGGGCCCCCACTGTTGCTGCAACTGTTCCGTAGGGCCCAGATCTGTGGACATCTACCTAGAGGCTAGAAGCATGTGAGCATGTGTATCTGGAGCACCATGGAAGCTGCTGTGAGTGTCTCTCTTCCTGCACATTTTCAGGACTATCTTTACAGCCATAAGGACTAGATACTTGCCTGAAGGCTGAGATTATATGAAAACTGGATTCTGCATTTCTCTGCATTTTCTATGCTACTGAGACACCCCTGGTTCTAAGTGCCAGATCTATGCAGTGTAGTAGAAAGAGAATCAGGGATGGACCAGGATTGGGAGATTGGGCGAACCAGGGCCAAACCTGATTCCCAAGGTTGTTGTGAAGAGATGTGGAATACTACTGTGATAGTTAAAAAAAGAACCCAACCCTGCCATTTCCTATAATTCTGTTTTTATGTCACGATTTTTATTTGCTACTATGCAGAGCAAAGAAGGCTAAGTCTATCTGAATGCATGATCAGCCCAAGGTGTTCTTGTGGCTCTCCTGTGACTCTTTGCATCCGAACAAACCAGGATCACTTCCATAGCAAATGATTCATCCTGGTATTTCAGAGGCACAAAGACGAAAATGCTGGATTTTTAAATGTCATACCTGGCTGTGTAGCTCATAATGCAAATGCTGCAAAGAAGATTCCTTAAGCGAGGAGGAATTTGCCCTCCACCACCCCTTCCACTGCTCAAAATCAACCTATCTGGTAGGTGTTCATTTGTTAACAAAAATATCTCCTAGAGCTTCGTTACCTGTGCTATTCACATGTAAAATGGAGTGCATCACCTGGCCTAGAAGCCTCAGCATGGGTGCAACAGTAAAAGGAAAAAGGCTGGAATATAAAGGTCTGGTTTGTTAAGCTGGAAACACTGTGAAACACTGAAAATTTCACCCCTTCCAGAGCAAGAAATCCAAATTTCTGAATGGAGGAACAGTCATTAACCTTTACATTTAAGGGATCCTTTAGCGCAGCAGTGGGGACCTTGTGGCCTTCCAGACATTGCTGGATTGCAACTCCCATCAGTCATTGCCCCACCTGGCTAGGGCTGATGGGAGTTGGAGTCCAAGGACACCAGGAATCCCACAAGTTCCTTTTCCAACTGTAATGGGAACTTAGCAAAGATCTGCTGTTAGTTCTAAAGCTCTCAGAATCAAAATACCCTTGCTTCCCATGCCATATGATCAGCAGACTATTAAGAACATAAGAAAATATGAAGAAATTGTTGGATCAGGCCATTGGCCCTTGTAGTCCAGCATCTTATTGTCACAGTGGCCAACTCTGTGAAGCCGCCAAGCAGGATGTGAGCACAGGAGCCCTCTCCCCTCCTGTGGTTTTCCACAACTGGTGTTCAGAAGCACTGCTGCCTCCAACCATGGAGGCAGAGCATAGACATTGTGGCTGGTAGCCATCAACAGCCATTGCCTCCGTGAGTTTCTCCAGTTCTCTTTTAAAGCCATTCAAGTTGCTGGGCATCTCTTCTTCCTGTAGGAATGAGTTCCATATTTTAACTAGGTGCTGCATGAAGAAGTACTTTCTTTGATCTGTCTGGAATCTTCCAACATTTCGCTTCTTTCATTGGATGTTCATAAGTAAACAGAGGGAGAAAAACTTTTATCTGCCCACTTTCTTCATGCCTTTTCTCTATGGCATTGAACCAGGCCTGTGGTGACAGTGCCTAATCTGACCTGATGCTACACAGTAACAAAGGTCCTGATTTTACTATGGAAGACTTGCAGTGCACAAAGACAGACATGGGCATTTCACTCATGGCTGCTTTGCCCATTAAGTCCCCGGTCAGCTGGGAGGCATGGGGTGTTCTTGGCATGACAAGGTAACTTTGGCAAGCCCCTGATGCTTTCCACCTCCTGTTGGCCAGCTTAGCCCTCTGAGGCCTGGGGCAAATGTACCCAGCTGCCTCACACTCTGCACAGACTGTATTGCACTACCTCACAACCCATACTTTAGTACCTTTTGTCTCAGAGCAGAGGCTGGTGCTCAGCTGTCCTAAGATGCCAAGTATTCGTTCACTGATGGCGAAGGGAGCCTTAACCTACGTAGGTTGCAATCAACTCTTGTAGAAATGACATGTGTGGAGAAGAGATGAAAGGACAGCTGAAAAAGAGAAGTCACGGGCCCCCGGAGTTTGCTTGTGAGGAAGGTTTAATTTAGATCAGCTCAATTAAAAAGTATGTGAGCCGAACAGAGTGAGTTTGCAATTGCTATTGATTTTATGCTGGAGGTGGTGCTCTGAAGAGTAAGCTAATGGGCTACAGCATAAAACCAATAGGCAGATGGACAGAGGGGAATAGATACTCTGCTCAACAATTTACGATGACAGGATATCAAGGGGTGGAAAATGAACTTCTTTTGGTAGGATTTTGGATGTCACATATAAGGGTGTCTAATTCAAAGCTTATGTACAGAAACTCATTCGGGAAATTTCACTACAAAGTATTGGTTAAATAGATCACTTAAAAATGCTGTATATTTACAGAATGGTTATTTCATTTCTTTTCATTTCATGTTTGGTTTGATGGTGTTGTTAATTGTTTACTGTCTATATATTATATTATTGTTTTATCATGTTGCAACCTGCCCTGGGACCTTCGGTGAAGGGCAGTTAATAAATAAGTTAAATAAATACATTTTTCTTAAAAACTAGGTTTTCAGGAGGGAAAGTTTTTTCTAAAATTTGGGAGTTTAAATAAAATGTTGATACAAATGAATATAACTTCTCAATTTTTGCAACATTTCTTTTGACTACAACTTATTTCTCATGTATGGCATAAATAATAATAATAATAATAATAATAATAATAATAATAATAATAATAATTTTCACTAGATTTTTCCATCTCCCACTCATCCCCCCCCCCTTGAATTCCATTAGGAATTCTGCTCAAGAAGAAATATCCAAAAGAGCACAGCAATCTATGCTGCCAGGGGATCTTTGCTTATAATGGGAGGTTCTGTGAACAGGCTAGAATGAGGGCAAATTAAACAATTCTTAGCTCATTTAACGGTTTCAGACTTAAAAAAAATTAATTTTCCCTGGAGTTTACTTTCCAGTACTTTTTAATATTTTTTTTACTCTCTCCTCAAAGATTAAAAGGTGAGCCCAGTTTGAAACATTTCTATTTTATTTTGTAGGCATTGATCATGAAACAAGCAACAATAAATCAATAACCTGAATAAACATTTTTCCAAAATTCATCAAAACAATTACAACCGCATAATTGATCAAAGGGAAAATAGGCCAGGTATATAAAGGATTTTTCTCCCCTTCGTTGCCTAACGATCAAAGAACAGGGTGTTGTTGTTGCTTAAAAAAAATAATACAGTACCCTCCCGAAGGAATTAGCATGCCAGATGAGATCCCTATCAAGTTCAGTCTGCGATACATCAATCAGTTCCAGAACAGTCGAAATAGAAGATATCCAAATAATTATGTATGTCCCCAAGGTTCTCAAAAGGGGAAAAAAATGCTTAATTGCTATGAGGATTTGTTTGTTTATTTATTTTATTTACATGCCATTTACAACTTTAGAACACTAGAACAAAATTCTTTATACAACATTTTGAGCGAAAGAGCCCTCTCAGGCCAACAGGGAGCCAACAGTGTTAGTGTTCCCTGACCTCCCTCCCTCATTCCTGCTTACTAAACTAAAGGCAATGTGGTCTAAATTGTTGCAATGTCATGCCTGAGATCCACCAAGCATTTGTGCAGGTTGAAGACTACAAAATCCATGATGCATTGTGGCCGCATGGAAAATATGCAGGAGAAGAAACAACTCAATAGTCTTAAGAATGCATATTATCAGAGCTGTATGAATCCAGACACAAGCAAATATTGGGTCTTTAAACGGACCAAAAGGTAAGAGATAACAAGAAATGCAAACAGAATCAAATTATTCTTGCCTTGGGCTAGACACTCTCTCGCCACTCTATCTTTCAGCCTAAGCTACCACAGAGGGTTGTTTTGGGGATTAAACGAGAAGAGGGAGAGCTATGCTTGCCAACTTGAGCTTCTTGAAGGAACAGGTGGGTAATAAATCAGTGGCGTGCGGTCAATGGACTATGGTGACTAGGCTCTTCCCGTAAATGGTACCCTGGCACCTCCTCCCCAAAGCACAGGAAGCTTCTGCCTGTTTGAGGGAGGGAGGGGCGAGGCTCTTACAAGTCCAAGAGCCCTCCCTCCACCTTCTCAAATCCAACACGGCTTTGGGAAAGAGGAAGGAGGGCTCCAGGATCCTGCAAGAGGGTTAGCTCCTCCTTCCCAAAGCCCAGGAAGCTTCTGCCCAGCTTAGGGGGCGGGAGGCGTGATGCTCAACTGAGCAACATCTTGTGGGCAACAATTCCCCCCCCCACACACAATTGCCCTCACAAGCTGGCACTTCTGGTCTTATCTGTTCCGCTATGAAATAATTCACCAAATGCCACTGATATTAGTGCAATTTTTAAAAGGCCATCTAATAGTTTTCTGGCGGTGGAGAGATTTGGACCCAAATCCTTTCCTGCAGGTTGCAGGATCCAGCCGGCTCTTGGCACATGGTCCCAGCTGTCTTGAGATACAGCAAAGGAAAAGGCAAGAGAAAAGTGCAACAAGAAGCTCCATTTCTTCCTGGAAAAGCCTCATTGTGAAGTGGGGATAAATAGGCCATTCCACATGTTGGATAACAACAAGCATTGAACAGTTAAAGCAGGAAATCTACACCTCCCAAATTCTTTCATCCTTCTTTATTTCCCTCTCCAATCTTTACACTATTTCTCATCTGTTCCTGGTGCATCTGCTCTACCCAGCCTCTTTACAATTTCTCTGCATAATTGGCCAGGTTTCAAAGTTGTATGGAAGCTCTGGAATTGCATGGCTGTGGCAGAGTTTCACTTTTGTTCTTCAGCCGATCTTATCAAGGCACCAGATGTTACCCAACTGCTTGAACATTACCATTCCCTTTGTGGCAGTCACCTTGATTTCCTCCATCACATGCCAATGCCGACTGCACAAATAGGCAATAAAAATGCCCCCCCTTTCCCCCCCAAAAAACACACGTTGGCATTTCCTCCCTTTGGTTTTCCAAAGCAAAGGTGATCCCTGGGAATGCTCTTCCTGCCTATAATGGGTCACGGGGAGTCATAGCCTTCCTGGGACACAATGTGGATTAATATTTATTTTATTAGATTTATTACCTGCTCTTCACCACGCAATAATAGGGTGAGTTACAATAATTAAATACACAATTGCAAAACAAATAAACAGCTCCAGCTGTAAAACAAGGATAGAAACAATAACACATCAAAAGGCCTTTGGGAACAGCAGCCAAATTTCAACTGGATCCATGGTGGAAATGCTTCCAGGTTCCACCTATTAAGGGGTGATTTGGCAACATGTGGCAGGAATCTCAGTCTCTGGGGCTGAATGTGGCCCTCCAGGCCTCCCCATCTGGCCCTCGGGGCTTTCTCCAGGCCACACCCCTTTCTGTCCCTACTTTGCATCTTCCTTGAGTGTTTCTGGTGGCTGGAATTTGTCCTTGAACTCTGATCATGCTTGTGTGGATAGAGGACAGAGGTGTGTGCATGTAGAAACAACCCAACTGTACTGCACAAAGGCAAGATTAACATTTGGTGTTAACCTTTAAAGCCCAATACGACCTAGGACCCTCGTACCTACGGGACCGCCTCTCCTGGTATGTCCCACAGAGGAACTTACGGTCTTCAAACAAAAACATCTTGAAGGTTCCAGGTTACAGAGAGGTTAGGTTGGCCTCAACTAGAGTGAGGGCTTTTTCGGCTGTGGCTCCGATCTGGTGGAACGCTCTGTCACAAGAGACTAGGGCCCTGCGGGACTTGACATCTTTCCACAGGGCCTGCAGGACAGAGCTGTTCCACCAGGCCTTTGGCCAGGGCACAGCCTGACTCCCTCCTTTGGCAATCTTCACAGAACTCTAGCCCAATGGTTGCCATCAATTTGATTTGAATTAATTTTATAATGAAATGATTTTAGAATGTTGTATTATTTTATTGTTGTTAGCCGCCCTGAGCCCGGCTTCGGCTGGAGAGGGCGGGATATAAATAAAATGTATTATTATTATTATTATTATTATTATTATTATTATTATTATTATTATTATTATTTGTTGCTCCTCCCAGTCTTGCTTCTGACCCCACCCACCACTAGCATGCAGTGCCAGAAAGTTGCCCACAAGGGAATATGACCCTGTGGCTGGAAGAGTTTCCTCACCTATGCTGCACATGAACCAAAGCCTCTGTACTTTCCTACAGAGGCAAAAACAAAACAACAACAACAACAACAACCCTACCCACCCAACTAGATAGTTCCTTATCTTAAATAATAATAGACTTGAGCATATCTACTCAAATAGTAATCCAAAGAGAATCATTCTCCATAATTGTTTCTCAAGTTCACGTACAGCTGGAGGAATAATGGCTCCACGATTCCCATAAAAATCTGATCACAATCTTTAAGTTACAGAGCAAACCCTCGGAGATAATTGGTGCAGACTCAAAATGATAAACATGTCAAGATTATGATTTCTTTTCCCTTAAAAAAAAAAACACGAAATGAAGATGTGATTGGAAAGGCCGTGCTTTGAGAGCACCAGTCGTATTCCCATGATCCATCATCTAAATTGGTTTATAATTTGAATGTGTTCATATTTATAGGAGCTGTTTGGAGTCAGGCAAGCTGAAACAGCCTCAGATATCACACACATTGTTCCTCCCATCCAAGGATCTCGGGATATTTTACAGATAGGTAGGGTGGGGATTTTTGCTTGATGAAACTTGAATGATAAGTGTGGGGAACTTGTGGGCTTTTACATAATTATTCCTGTAATAGGACTGCTGGCATTAAAAAGAAGAAGAAAAAATATGCCCCTATTCTGATGCTTTGCACAGCAGTCAGAGATATATAATGGGCTGGCTTTTCTCTGCTTTATATTTATGCCAGTATAAGTTCACCTTCCTTTATTTCTGCATACCCGTCTGCTTTTTAAGGTACACGAGTGGAGCTACTTGGCCATTCCAGGGCTCTGTTATATAGTGCATATGGATGAACATGCAATTGCTGAAACAATTGCTTTTGGAGCAATCTGTGGGTACATCATAAGGGGTGCCATGTTGCCCTTCCTCTGCTGCTTGCCAGGGAAGGAGTTGTAGCCATTGCCAACTGGTGTTTCTGCAGTAATTGACATGATGATGATCTCTAATTGTTCTTAATGTGTGTGGTTTTTTGGTTGTTGTTGGTTGTTGTTGTTTTTTAATGTTATTATTGTTCATTTGGTATGCAAATAAACTGATGAGGCCTTTTAAGCAGAGCAGCCTCTCTTTCTTCAGGACAACCTTCTGCAACCTGACACCCTCATCTGTTTTGGACCACAACACCCATCACCCCTGACTATTAGTCACACAGACTGAGGAAGGCTGCTATGGGATGTATTCCAGTTGCTAGAGATGCAAATAATTCTGAGCCTGGAGTAACAGGCACTGTTGTCATTGAGGCACTGATATCCCCCTAAAGCAGTGCTATCATTCAATGTAGTTGGTTCCTAGGAGAAATGGCTTGTGTGTGGGGTTCTTCCAGATGAAATGTTGTGGATTTTCTAAACACAGTACATGAACATCTCCTTCATCTCAACTTTCAGGCATTACTTTTCCCTGTATGCAACATGGAAGAGGTAGATTATTTTTGTGATTGTGTTGTTTAAAACTGTTTTCACTATTGCTCTTTAATTGTTGTAACTCGCCTTGGGACCTTGGGGTGAAAGGCGGGCAATAAATTATGATGATGATGATGACTTCTCATCACCAATTCAGTGCCAACCACCCATTTGGATAGATATCCTTGCGTTCACCCCCTTGCCATGTGAGAGAACTGGTGGATTTGCTAAGATCATTCCAACAGGCAACAGGGAAAATATCTACCCCTAAAAGAACAAACACGTTAAAAAGCACAACAAAGTATTTTTTTTATAATTTGGTGGGTTTCCAGTGTGTTATTTTACTGCCTCCCCACCCTGCATCCCCCACCTTCAGCCTGTAAAAAATTCCCCCCTGTGATTTCCAGGTGGAAGCCAGATTTGCTGAACCATGGCAAGAAATAAGGAGCCTCTTTGTCTCTGACTGCTCTTGTCACAAGTCAGATAGTTCCCTGGGGAAATCCCAAGGAACATGAAAGAAAAAGGGTGCAGATACAGGGAGGGAGGAATTCACCTTGTAAAGGGATCCTCCTGAACCCATGGCTCTCTCCATAATGAGAGCCACCTCAGCATATCGAGTGTGAGGGTCATGTTTGCTGCCACAAATATCATGCATGGAGGGGCTTGGTGAATGGCTAGTGTTTCTCATTACTCTGAAGTGTACACTCTCTTTCTGTACCAAAAGGACAAACTGCTTCTTTTTGGGGGGAAACAGGGGCTGGTCTTTCTGTTCTGGAAGCAAGTCCTTTCGAGCCCTAATTGCTATGTGCACCAGCTCCTGGAAAATCATGATTTTGTTGGTCAACTGTGGTAGAGGGGCAGATAAGAGAGGGAGGGGGACTTAGTTGCTTGAGATATAGTGGTTGAGGGAATTGAAACCCTTTATAAAAGTCATGAGCATCAGTAGCTGATTTATAATGGGTCAGGCTGCTGATCAATCTAGCCTAGTACTTTCTGCTCTGATTGGCAGCAGCTACCTGCAGGATGTGGCCTGGGACCTTCTGCAAACAGAGGATGTGCTCTGCCACTAAACTATGGGTCACAGTAGAAGTAGGTCCAGAATGAGTTGTTGCCAATGCTATACCTACTCAGAGAAGACCCACTGAAGTCAATATGTTAATTAATTTCAATGGATCCACTCAAAGTAGAACTTACTTGGGTGCTACTCAACACGGCTGGCCTAAACACGTTTTCTGCAGTTCTTAAAAAAGGGTGTGCACGACTGGAGTCATTCTGCTAGTGTCACTCTCTTTCACCTTTTTCACAATCCTCCAACCTCAAACTTTTCATTGGATTAAGCAACCCTGAGTGGCCATAACATACATCTCAAAACCTGAAATATTGCATGGATCAGAGCAGCTGATCTAATAGGAAACCACGTTCTCCCTTTTCTGAAGATCCCAGGCACTGTGCTTTGGATAACAGTTGAGACTGGGATCTTGTGTGTGCCAAGAAGTGGTCTTTCTCTGTTCCAAAGCAACAATTTTCAGACAGAAAAGCACATTCCCCTATGGAGGCACAGTGTTGCATAGTTCATTTTTTCCTCAAGTTAAGTGCAGACATTGGTTCTGGAGGTATCATGGCTTAGCCTCCCCATTTTAGGCAGAATTTTCTTATCCAGAGTCTCTAAGTGGAGGAGGCTTTTGAATTTATATTTTCCCTCTTGTCTGCATGTCTCTCAAAGCAATTTACTTATATCCTGTAATTTCCCTTCCTGTTCTCCTTTCATGCTTAACATGCTCTCTATGAACACACCCAAACTGCCAGTTTCTTTCATCCCTCCCTCCATCCCTGCGCTTTTTACAGTTGCTTCTTATGACAGCTTCCCTCTCTCACCTCTTTTCTCTCTATTCCCAGTTTATTACTATTACTTTTAGATAGGGAAAATATGGATCTGCCTAATTTGCACTTTCTGAAGCAATATGAGAACAAAACAAAGCCGTTCTTTGAAATTCACACTTCTCTGAACTTTTCAGTACAGGCTTTCAGTCAAGCAATATGTACAACAAATGCATATATGCAGGTGCAGTGTGCATAAAATGCACATATTAGTGAAAAGTGATATGCAAAAATGCATTATATATGGGGAGTTTGCTTTGCAAAAAATGTGTATGTTAGGCAAAATTGCATGCAGGCGTGTGTATTATCATAAACTTTTGCAAATGCCACACAGTGTCTGTTCCATGATTGTAAGGATTCATTTACTGTGGGAGCACCTGTACTTTAGAATTCCCTGCCTATTGACATCAAGCAGCCACTATCACCATTATATTTTAGACACCTGCTGAAAATTTATGCCTAAGTGGGCCTGTCCAGACACATGGTTTGGTTAAACTTCTTTTGGATGTTTTACTGTTTTTAACTGTTTTCATTTATATGTGTGTGTGTTAAATATGATTTTTATTTCATTTTCAATTCTTTTTTAATCACAAAAGTGTTTGATGCCTTGGTTTCCTTTCAGAGAAGCTTGGCATATAAATTTAAGAAATACACAAAGAAATAGAATTTTGCACTAAAATGCTGGTGAATTTTTGTGAGGATTAAAATAATAATAATCACAAACTGACATGGTAATCTGGAGAAGTGTACTTAAGTTTGGGGGTGAAAACAGCAAGAAATGAAAATTGAAAGATTTGCTCATCCCTCTTTATGGGTTGGGATTCTTCTGTGTTTTGTTTTGTTTTAATCCAAACCTGCCTGCTTTCCAAACTTGATACAGAGCTTAAAGGAAACTCTTTGGAGTGGCTGGTGGTAGCTATTCACCGACACTGGGGGGTTATGCTTGCTGCAATGTTGAAGTCCACAGTTTGAGAAATATGCTGTTCTATAATAACCCTCAGCCTTCTATTCTCACTGGTGACAGAGAGCACTTCCTCCTTTTGCCCTGCATCTCTGTTTGTGAGCGGTGAGCACGTGCCAGCAAGCCTGTAAGCACCACATACATGGGGGCCCCAGCATGTCAAGGCAACAGAGAGAGGACTGCAGACTCTTGTCTGTCTAGGATTCAGCATCGCAGGTCCTTTGGTTCCATGGACAGAGGGCTCCTTTGTGCAGGGGAATCACAGCAGAGTTTTATGCTGGCTGAAGCAAATGCCTGGAAACAATTCAGCCTCCTGTTCAGGGGGCCTGTGAAAGGCAAGGTCTTATGAGGTCAGAGAAAGGCAGGGGCACACAAAGAGAGAGAGAGAGTAGATTGGCAGAGCTCTGCAGCTACTAAATATTTTTGAACGGCCACAGTTAGACCCAATGGAAAGCAATAGAGTGGAGAGATGGGGCCATAGTTCAGTGGTAGAGCATCTGCCTTGCAAGAAGAAGGTTCCAGGTTCAATCCCTGGCATCTCCAGGTAGAGACTCCTGCCTGAGATCCTGGAGATCCTGCCAGTCAGTGCAGACAATACTGAGTTAGATGTGTCAGTATAAGGTAGATTCCTGCTTTCCTGTGTTCATAGAAGTCTTCCTGAGGCCAGATGCTAAAACAAGCAGACTTTGGGCTAAGATCAGACATAGAATAGTGCAAGTGGAACAAAGAGTTCCCAAGGAAAAATGTATATAACATATTTTCCCTTTTGACAGGAGTGGATGAAATTTGTGGGCACAGTATCTCCCTTCAGGGAGGGTTAATCCTGCATAGAGGGTTAATTACAGACAAATAGGTCCAGGGGCTTGAGATCTCTAATAAAAAACATATTTTAAGCCCAAAATTGACCTTTTATTTTTGGATGAAAATTTCTGGCAAGGTTGCCCTTTCTGCAATCATGAATCCTGCGAAATCTCAGAAGGCTATTTGGAGTGGTTTTACTCCAAGGGCAAAAATTACAGTTTGGGGGTATGTGGAAAAGGTATCAGTTATTCCCCATGTTTCATTCAACAAAAATCCACACCATAGTTACTTGTAAAGCAACTAGAGGATATCCTTAAATGCAAGGAACTCTGAATGCATGCAATATCTCCAAAGATTTTTCAGCTTGCTTGACTCTGAGCAGCTCTGGTAAGTATGCACACATTCTCAAATTATAAACCCATTTAGGTGATAGATTATGGGAATGCAAGTATGTGACTGGCACTCCCCAAACTCAGCCTTTCCAATCACATCTTCATTTCAGTGTTTTTACAAAATGGTGCTCCCACCACAGTTCCCACACATCAAACTTCTGAAGCAAGACCTGAAGAACCACACTGGCTCAGAAGCATTTTCACATGCACCCCGCGTTTTGTTATTTTAATGCTTCCCAAACCCTTGAACTCCAGCCTAAGGAGCAAAAAATATGATGGTTCCCCAAGAGACTGAAGGAGAACAGCTTTATCCATGCCCATACTCTATCCCTGAGAGTCAAGGCAGAGCACCAGCGGGTCTATTATCTGATATTTCTGGGAGCATAAAGATATTATTTTAGTGGAGTGGAGGCCCTGGGTTCAAGTCCCTGCTCAGACATAAAGCAGGAGACCAACCTAGCCCTATCCATTGTTCACAGGAGGAGTTACTACCAGGGTAGTGGGCTTTCTTCCTCTGCTGCAATAGTGTGCCAAGCAGACAAATAATCTGATCTAGTAGAAAGCACCTTTTTATGTTACTCTTTCTGACCAGCTCCACATTCTGAACCACCCCGCTGTCTACTCCAAAAATTCTGCCTCCTCTTCCACGATGGGCCATGGCTTAGTGGTAGAGCATTTGCCTGGTTTCAATCCCCAGCATCTCCAAATAATTTGGGGAGAGAATCCTATCTGAAATCTTGGGAAGCCACTGCCAATCAGTGTAGACATTACTGAGCTAGATGGGCCGATGGTCTGACTTGACCATTAAGGCAGCTTCATGGCTTCCAGGAAGCAGTATGTCTAGCTGATCTAGACAACCATATTCCTGGAAGGTATTGTCATGTCTGCAGCTGGAAAATACAAGGAGGGGGACACATCCCTCGGGGCCATCTGTCCAACGTGTGCAGCAAGTGACACTTCCTTTAGAAAGGACTCTGGCTCCGAAGCTGTCTGCTCAAGTGTCTAACGGCTTCTTAGCAGCAGTGTCTGCTCTGGAAATGAAACCCATGTTTTACATCTCATCGCAGGCAAGCTTGGCTGCTGATAAACCTGTCAGGAGTAATCGTGGCCCTCTGCAGAGCGACTGTCAGCTCCCTGTCTGCTCAGCCTTTTAACCATTTTTGGCTACTTCTATGCCTGAGAAGAATCAGGTGTGCGCAGGGGTGGGTTTGTGCTTCAGGGCTCTGCCAACTGTGGGGGTTTCCCCCCCAAAATAAAATAAAATATGGCTGTCAAAGTGGGCCTGCTTGGACAGGTGCTTCAATGGCTTTGGTAAAACACCACACACACACACACACACACACACACACACACACTGCAGCAATATCAGCAATATCAAGATCACTTCTTATTTTGCAGCGTTTCATCAACGTGTTCATATGCATCATTGATGGAGAAGGGAAGATAATATACAGACAAACTGATGGAAATGAAAGCTCTGTCCAATTGTGAATGCACCCTGTTAAATCCAATAATCTGTTCTCATTTGGAAGCAAGACTGGATAATCCCTAACTCCAAAACCAAGAAAGAAACATGAGAATTTGGGACACTTCCATAGATGTTCAAGGAGACTGTTTTGGGAGGATCCCAAATATTTCACACATCCCATCAAAACATTTTTGCTTGTTTCAACATTCTTTGGTCATTTCCTCCACATCTTAAACTTTTGCTGTGAATGAAATGTGGTGACAAGTCTTATCTTTCCAGCTTTGTTCACTGTTTGAAGGTGCCCCATATTTGTTCATCAAGCCCAACCTTCCCACACCTGGTGGCATCTAGATGTTTTGAACAACAATTCCCATCAGCGCCAAGACAGCGCCACCAATGGTGAGGGGTGAGGGGTCTGGTGGTCCAAAATATCTGTAGGCACTAGGTTGGAGAAGCTGATCTAGTCCAATATTGTCTGCCCTATTTGGTAACAGTTCTTTCAAGTACAGGTCTTTCCTATCACCTGCTATGTGAAAACCCGTGGTTGGAGATTTGGGAGGGCTGAACCTGGGACCTTTATGCAGAATGTCTAGTTTACTATCTGGTCTACCAATGAGTTAAGGTCACTTCTCCTCTTAAGGTAAAGGTAAAGGGATCCCTGACCATTAGGTCCAGTCGTGGCCGACTCTGGGGTTGTGGCACTCATCTCGCTTTATTGGCCAAGGGAGCCGGCGTACAGCTTCCAGGTCATGTGGCCAGCATGACTAAGCCGCTTCTGGTGAACCAGAGCAGCACACGGAAACACCGTTTACCTTCCTGCTGGAGTGGTACCTATTTATCTACTTGCACTTTGACGTGCTTTCAAACTGCTAGGTTGGCAGGAGCAGGGACCAAGCAACAGGAGCTCACCCCCGTCACGGGGATTTGAACCACTGACCTTCTGATCGGCAAGCCCAAGGCTCAGTGGTTTAGACCACAGCGCCACCTGTGTCCCATCACTTTTCCTCTAGTGAGAGTCAAATGGCAATGACACCCGCAACATGTCTTGACAATCAAGTATTGGGCCCCCAATAGAGATATGTGAAAGAAAAGGAAAAGAGAAACACCTCAAGAAACTTTGATAGCCCCACCAAAATATTTTCAGCTTCTGACAAAACCCCTTGGTCTTACTCTTGAGCAGGGGCCTCCAAACTGATCTTGCAAATTCACCTGGAATTAAGCAAACTTTGGTGGCAGCTCTAAGAATCTCAGAGCTTGAAATGTTATGTGGACAGCGGCTGATCCAATATGCAACTCCACTTCCCCCTCTCCTGCGGTATGTGCCCACCATGCTCTGCTCTACGCAACCTTACTTTAAACCCCAAAATCTCACATAGGACACGGAAATCTATCCAGGCACCAGTTTTTAGCGGGTCCTTTCTTTTGCAGTTCAGAAACAGGATCAGTTGGCATTAGCAAAACTGTATCTTGGCAAAGCCGACTAAAGCCTGCGGGCTCCTGGAGATTTAGCGGCAAATGTCTAGCACCTAACCCTCAGCATGCCAATAAATCCACCTTTTAAGAGAAAGTTCATTAACATACAATTAGAGTGAAGGCTATCAACAGATGCCCCTCAGGCTTTAAGTCATCTGCTCCTTTCTAACCTCCGCACCCTGCCTCCCATTCAACCTGCCAATGGTGTCACTTTTATAGGGACCTGCAGGCGCAGGCAATTTGGTCAGCCTCCTGTTTGCACATGCAGACAGACAAAGATTTGCATATGGTATGGGCGCTGTGAAGCAAAGATGGAGCTGAGCAGATTAATAATGCTCTGAGAAGCAGCAAAGGAGGAGGAGGAGGAGGAGGAGGAGGAGGAGAGAGGGAGCAGGGAGGATTCGTAGCAGGCAGCATAGAGGATTCAACCAGGGGCGTGAAGATATACTGGCTCTGGTTTATCAGGCAGGGAAAGGTAGCATCTTTTTGCTGCAATGATGAGCAAACCCTTTGGTGGTACACAGCAGAACTATACATTAGGAGCAAATCCCTTCTGTGTCAAGTCCTTCCCACATAAAGTGCAGCAAGACACCCACCTGTGTCATGACACTGGTGATTCATGCTTTGGCAGCCTCAAGACTCAGCCATTGCAATGCACTCTATGGAGTCCTGGTTCAGAAGCTCCAGATGGTGCAGAACCCTGCAGCTGGTGGGGACAGACTACCACTGACACCCAAATCTGGGGCTGAAATGCTTCCACAAGCCCAGGCTGAGCTTAAGTTTCTTGTATTAATTTACATGGTCCTTAACAACTTGGGTCCAGGATACCTTAAGCACAGCCTAGTTCCTTATATCTCTGCCTGGCCACTGAGGCCTTTGAGGGAGCAACTGTGAGTTGTCCCCCAGGACTCCGTCGAACAGTTCATATTCACCAGGAGCTGTAGATTCAATTCTGTGGAAGTTCCTCCCAGCTGAGATTAGACAGGCCTCCTCCCTACTGAACTTCCAGAGCTTGCTGAAAAGTTGTTGTTGCTGTTGTTGTTGTTGTTTCAAGAAGCATTTTAAGCAAGCCTTTCTGAGTCTGTTGGGAGGGTCCCTGAGTATCATCTAGTTTAACCCTCTGCAATGCAGGAATATGCAGCTGTTCCATACAGGGATTGGTGTTATCAGCACCATGTTCTAACCAACTGAGCTATCTTTGGTTAACTTTAACTGATTTTACATTCTGTCCCTCTTACATCTCTTTTCGAATCATAGATTTGGGATGCAATGGAGGAATCAGAACTAATGTGCAATTCCTATTGTACACTGCTTAGAAACTGTGCTCTTAAGCAGCCTATACATTATTTTGAATACAGTGGTACCTCGGGTTACATACACTTCAGGTTACAGATGCTTCAGGTTACAGACTCCGCTAACCCAGAAATAGTACCTCGGGTTAAGAACTTTGCTTCAGGATGAGAACAGAAATCGTGCTCTGGCGGTGCGGCAGCAGCAGGAGGCCCCATTAGCTAAAGTGGTGCTTCAGGTTAAGAACAGTTTCAGGTTAAGAATGGACCTCCGGAACGAATTAAGTACTTAACACGAGGTACCACTGTAAATAGATCATCACATCATTCACTTCCCCTCACCTCATTGTGGGAGGCAACTACTGGCAGATGTATATCTATTTTTAAAATATTTGTTTATATATTGCCCGCTCTTTTCTATAACGTCACAGGGTGGGTTACGGCATTAAAAACAACATTAGAAACTATTTTAAAATTTTCTAATGTCATCACAACCCAGGTAATTGTGGCTCAGGGTGGCAGCAGGACTCAAAACATTTTGAGATGCTTCCTCTGGTTGTCCAGAATGTGTGGCTTCAGCTACCGACTTCCTCATAGGATTCCACCAAATATCACCTAAGGTGAGTTTTTAAGATACATCAGAAGTTTCCTGCTTGGGAGAAATGTCCAAGGAATTTCAAGCAACGTGTGCTGACTGTCCTGTGCTGATGCAGCAGACCACTCACCAATAGCGAGGGAACCAGTCATCAATAAAGGGCACTAGCAAGAACTGGTTTTGATGAAAAGGACAGTCCAGTATAATGTGTGCAAGCAGAAACAAAAAGCCAATGTAGGTCAGGAGAAGAAAGAGGGTCATATGTAAGGCTTGCAGGACCATGGACAGGTCAATGGATGCATGGCAATTGCTCCAGTGGAGTCCCAGCGCTGAATGGTACCGTATACTGGAGGTGGGAGTTCTGTCAAGGGCCACTTTCTCTTGAGTGAATATGTCAGGGGCCACATGCTATAGTGGAAAGGGCAAGATCTGGGAGTGGGCAGGAACAACTATTTCTTTCTCTCTCTCTCTCCCCTCTCCACTCTCCTCTCTCCAAATCAAATGCCCTGCTACTGCCAGATCATTTCCCACCCAGAGCTAAAGCCCAAAGTGGAGAACAAGTGATCTGGAAGGGTGAGCCTCATTACATGACTGTCTGTGGTTGCTTCAGGGTTTAAAGGCTCCCCAGCAGTCAGTGGGATACTTCTTTCTATGTGATTCCACATTGAGAGGTGAATGTATGAGGTTCTAGAAAATTCAAGTTAATTTGTGATATTTATCTAGTTAAATGATCTTATTGTGTTTTATGTAAACTGCTTAGGGATTTTGGAGTATATAAATGTAATAAATAAATTCAAAAATCTATGCTACAGATTTTTGTTTTTTAAAAAATGCACATTTGGTCATATCAATGGGAACTCCATGATATTTACAAAATTCCAGCTCCTATAATTGTAGTTTCTCACCTTCTGGTCTCTCATCTTTCTCAAAGAACAAAAACACTGCAGCTTTGCAGAAGGAAAGGGCCAGAAAGGGGAAATTGACAAGGAACTCAAAATTGAAGGAATTATTGACTGCAGATAAGTAATTCCAGGAATGTCAGAGACTCTTGGTCAAATTGTTTTGGGAGTGCTGTTCTGCGGTTTCGATTTCTTTCCCAATCAATCATCAAATCAAGTTCATTCTGAATGCACAGGGAGGAAAAACTTGAGTGAGAAAAGCAAGTCAGTCTACATTGCCTGAAAGAGGTACTTGGTGCTGGGGGGCTGCTCCAGTGTGTCACACTTGATACAAATAGTTTAATAAGACCATTTGCAACTGTGTGCCAGGCATAGTGGCCTGGAGGCAGGCAAAATGCCAAGGAATTAACCTGTACTGAGAAGCCAGGTCAGAGCCTGCAGTTTTACTGAGAGTCATGACAATGGAGAGCTCCCTCTGCACCGAACTTCACCTTTAAGACTTCTGCCAGGCCCTGGAAATGTTGCTCCTATAGTGATCTGAAGATGTGTATGGATTATAATATTCAGGAGCCAGCAGAGAAGTTAAAAGGAGTTGCATTCTATCACTCAAGCAAGGTTTCTGCTGGAAATGCAACCCAGCACAGCAGTAGAAGAGAACTCTATTGGTCTGCCAGTAATTTCTGGAAGGAATAATTTGTGTTTGATAAGGGAGACAGAGCTATGTCCTCTGGATTCAAGGGTGGAGGTCTCACTGTCTGCAGGGGCTCTTTCTCTGTGGAAGCTTCTACCCTTTGGAAGCTGCCTCCATCATCAATGTCTTTGGAGCTCTCCTCGATGGTGGATGGTCAGGGTTTCAGGCCAAAATAGATGGCTCTTCAAGTCACCTGATTCTCTTTGGATAGAAAGCTGCAGTTCTCCCTCCAACCCATCAACAGTCCTCTAGATATTGTCATAAAGAAGTGGAGGGGGACTTCCAGTCCATGGGCATAATAAGGTCCACCAGGCCTCCACATTAAGCCTATGAAACAATTTCAGCCAAACCATGGCCATCTATCCTGTACCTGACATAATATATGGCATCAGGTGTGTGGCAGGTAGACTGAAAGGGGAGATTGGTTTCAAACTGTGCAGGCAAAAAAGGGCCACCTGACATTGTTGTGACTTCAGCAAATTGACAGGTGAGTATTCCAGCTTGGCCCATGGTGGGTGGGAGAGATAAGCTGAACAGGTGAGTTCCTTTCTCCTGTTATAATGTTCCGGGATGCTATTTCTATCTGCTAATAAGCTGCTCTGGTGGTGAAGAGAGTAATGTCCCTGGCCCTCACTGCCTGAGTCTCTGGTTCAAGACCCCAGTTCTGTACTGATATACTTAGATTTTGATATATATTATTGGAAGTGTGGTTTGGCCTTCAAACAGAAAAGCAGTCTGATGTAATCCAGTGGTACCTCGGGTTACATACACTTCAGGTTACATAGGCTTCAGGTTACAGACTCCGCCAACCCAGAAATAGTACCTCGGATTAAGAACTTTGCTTCAGGATGAGAACAGAAATCATGCTCCGGCGGCACAGCAGCAGCAGGAGGCCCCATTAGCTAAAGTGGTGCTTCAGGTTAAGAAGAGTTTCAGGTTAAGAACGGACCTCCGGAACGAATTAAATACCTAATCCGAGGTACCACTGTATTGCATAAGCAACTTGAAATATTTACTACTCCACATTCATGCAACATGATATAACTGGATACCATCGACACTTCAGAAATATGGAAGAATGAACAGCAAAGAGCTGTTTTAATGAGATATAAGCTATCTCAGGTGTATCAGTGTCAACTGCTTGCCTTGTCTCAAAAACTGACAGAGTTAGAGCCTTTAAAACATCATTAGTGGAGCGGGAAGGAGAAAGCAATGGAAAACTAATGGAACTGGAGGGAAATGCTCAGAAATCTCAGAGGTCTCAATGGAACTTAAAACAAAATGTGAACAAGGCAGAGGAGACAAAGCTTTCATTAAAATCATGTCTAAAGGGTTCAGATAAGATATATTTTTTTAAAAAAAACCTTGTTACAATAAAGGAAGAGAGGAGCTGAACAAAAGTGGAAAGTTTGCCCACAGGCAAAAGTAAAGAATACATACAACCTGTCACAGAAAAATGAACTACTTAAACAAGATGGATGGATGGATGGATGGATGGATGGATGGATGGATGGACGGACAGGCAGACACACACTGGGAGATCAAGAGAGCAGGGTGTGGTGCCCTCCAGATGCTGCTGAACTACAATTCCCATCCAGGCTAGTGGTCAAGTGTATTGGGAATTGCAGTTCTGCAACATATGGAAGGCACCACATTGGCTACCCCTGACATATACATAGGGGAGAATTCCCTCAGTACAAACCCCAGAAGACCACTGCCCACCAGAAACCCCTGGATCAGAACACCATAACTCAGTGCTGCCCCCATTACCACAGCTCGTATCAGAGCCAAGGCCACTACAACATTCCAAGAGACAATGCATTAGGAATAAGTCTTTATCAGGTCTCAAAGAGCTCAAAATTCCTTCTGAAATAACATCTCTGCTTGGCTCCCCCGACTCTCCATGATGGCCTTAGAGATTCTGCCTTTGCATGAATCCTTTCCCTTCTCCTCCAGCCCTGCCTATGTACTCAGTCTGAAACAGAAAATGAAGACACCAGGTCCAAGGCATTGGTGCCATGGACAAAGTTGGCCATCAGCAAATGGAAAAACAGGATCTCACCTTTATTTCTGAACAAATCTTGGCAATGGCTATGGATGTAGTTATAGTGCTTGCAAAAGTAATCGGGGGCAGTTAGGAGAACTTCAAAATCTTCATCCCTAACTTTGTGGATTTACTTATTAAAAGACTGGAAAATTCATGTCCAGAAAATGGGAAAGCAGTCACCTCTTAAACATTAGGAAGAAATTTCTGGTGGTAAGAACTGTTTGGCAGCAAAATGGCTCTCCTTCATTGGAGGTTGTTAAACAGAGGTTGGATGGTCATCTGTCAAGGATTTGTTGACTGTGACTCCTGTGTTGCAAGTTGCACTAGATGATCCTTAGGTCCCTTCCAACCATACTTTTTTTTTAATGAACCATTCAAAGGTGAGTGTTCCAGGATTAAAAGAAAAAAGAAAAAACTCTTGGAGGAGCAACAGCTACTGCCTTCATAGGTGGAGGCAGTGATACTTTTGAATAGGAGTGGAGAGTGTCCTTGAGCTAAAATACTGCCTATGGGCTTCTATCGGACATCTGGTTGGCCACTGTGGCAGCAGCATGTCAGAGTAGATGAGCCTTTGGCCTAATCCAGCAGGCTCTTCCAGTGTTGCTACCATCAACATTTGGTAACTAGGAACAACCTTGAGGAGAAAGAAAAGTGTATTAAACTTTCAAAAATCTATCTGGAAACCTTGTTGGTCTCTTACTTTTCAGCAACCTCTCATTTTATTTACAAACATTCATTTTATGGTGTAATCTGTTCATTTAGAAGCACAATAAATTATTGCATACTGTACTTTTAGTTGGTTCGATTTATGACTCAGAGGGAGGCGGGAACAACTTGTTCACTGGATAATAGATATACAATCTGAACCTAAAAAGGGAAACTCAGTGACGCCCACTGGGTTCTTGCCTCAGCAGGGTGTAGACAAACATATCTTAAAGGGCAAGGTGGTTTATTTGAAAGACGTTTCTCTCCTGCTCTCTATAAATGTTTCCTTTCCTGACCCAGGAAAAGATCTGGAAATCCACATCTTTGGATTTTCAGCATGGACAGGAAGCTCCCCCAGATGTCCATTTTATTGTGATGATCTGTACTCATGTTGGTAATGGAGTGGCTATCTGTGATCCTGCTTCCAATACCATTTATGCCTGCAAAAGTTTTGGGGTGGACATATTGCTGCCTTCCTAATTGGTGCGTGTCCCACAGCCTCCTGCTGAAATCCAGCAACATTTTATGCCGCAAATGTTCTCCTATTTGAATGCAATAAATAAAATAAAATGAATAAAGACTAACAGTTTCAAAGCCTTCCTTCTAGTTGAGAGGGAGGGAGGGAGGGAGAGAGAAGTAATGGAGAAGCAGAAAGCTAATGTATCATACCACACTAATGAGGAAGCAAACTCATAATCCATGGTGGAGGGTGGAGGAGTGAACCAGAAGGCATTGATAAGATATGGACTTTCCTTTGTTTTATATTATCCCACTGCAACCCATTACTGAGTCGTTAGCAGGGAAGTCATATTTTTGTTACTAATATTTGGACTAATAAACCTGCTTAACAAAATGAAAAAGCATCAGCAAGGATCATTCGGAAGGTATCGTCCGCACAGATCTGGCAGCTTGTTTGGATAATAAACACTAGGACTGTGATGTGTGTGTCTGTGTGTGTTTCCCCCCCTACTTAGAGCATCATTTCTTTTAAATGAGAGTTTACCCGCTGTACTTAAGCACCTGCAGTCTTCTTTCTTCTGTTGACATCTGCTGTGCTGCGATACAGAATATCCCAAGTCTTAAGATGCAAAGAACCTCAAGGGACAGGATGTCTGAAGTCATCAAGAACCCAAGTTTTTCCTCTCCCAAGTGATGCCTCCCTGGACTCAGCTGCAGTGATCACTCCTATTTCTGCAGGGTGTGGTAGGAACCCCTCTAAGACTTTGTGCTGCTTTTTTCAAAACCTGCACAGCTGCTCAGCATGCCAAGAGGCTATAAGGGAAGGGTATTGTTCAGGAATTTTTGCTGGTATCAAGATGTAACTTCCTTTTTGCTCTTATTGGTCTTATACTTGTGTGGCCTTATATTCTTAGACCTTATTATGTGGCACTGGTTTGATTTTATTGTTTGGCATGTTTTCATTTGTTTATGACTACTTAAGTTTGGTTAAGGGGACCAAGTTTGGGACTACTTAAGTTTGGGACAACTTAAGTTTGGGACGCGGGTGGTGCTGTGGGTTAAACCACAGAGCCTAGGACTTGCCGATCAGAAGGTCAGCAGTTTGAATCCCCATGACAGGGTGAGCTCCTGTTGTTCGGTCCCTGCTCCTGCCAACCTAGCAGTTTGAAAGCACGTCAAAGTGCAAGTAGATAAATAGGTACCACTCCAGTGGGAAGGTAAACAGCGTTTCCGTGTGCTGCTCTGGTTCGCCAGAAGCAGCTTAGTCATGCTGGCCACATGACCCGGAAGCTGTCTGCGGTCAAACGCTGGCTCCCTCGGCCTATAGAGCGAGATGAGCGTGCAACCCCAGAGTCGGTCATGGGGTCCCTTTACCTTTACCTTTAAGTGTGGTTATACTTTGCAAATGTTGGGCTGAATTGTGTACTTTTTTGATGTTCTAAGCCTTTTTGAACATGGTTTGAAAGGCGTATAAATAAATGATGGTGATGGGGGCGAGGAGAACATCCCACTGCACAATCATAAATGTTCAAGTTGCACTACTTTGGGGACAAGCCATGGTAAGGAAACCAAGAAAATACCAGGTAACTCACACAAACAAGCCAAGCCATATTGAAAACCCTTTTAAAAATCCCTTCCAGTCATTAGTGGCATCACTAAAGAGCAGCTTTTCCACCCACCGTTCCAAAGGCTAAAATGCTAATGACCCAGTGCTAAAAGGAAAGGGGAAGTCACATGATGGTTTTGTTTGAAAAATTTATCTAGCTTCCATATATGTCCTTGGTGGGCTGCCTACCAGCCCCAGGCTCTGAACCTCAGGCCTGCTTTGCTGCTTTGTAGAATCAGCCATATAGGGATGGGAGGGAGCACACCTCAATTCATTGTACTAGTCTTTTCATTTCATTGTTTTGCCCATGCAGCTTCTCCAAAAATTAATGACAGGCCATTTCCCCCCAATTAGAGAATGCTCTTAAAAGCCCCACCCACCCACCAAAACTTCTGAAATTTCCTTGGAATTGCCATTCCTGCCCTCCAATTATTCCCCAAAGCTTCTTCTTCTTTGGCAATCACTTGTAACCGAGTAAGATTGTCTTCCATAAACACGGTTTTAACAATGAGTCTGTAAGTGACTACGGAGGCCAATTCTGGATCCACACATCCTTCCACCATGGGGACATAGGTTTCCGGGCGGGAGTTGATCACGGTGTGGATTTGCCAAGTGTGCCTTCCTCCTAGCATGTTTCTCCTTTGCATCCTGATCCCCAAAGCACCGTTAACTGACTATTGATGCAGCTCCTGCAGCAGGCAGTTCATTCTTCTGACATCATCTTCTTCTTCTTCTTCTTCTTCTTCTTCTTCTTCTTCTTCTTCTCTCTCTCTCTCTCTCTCTCTCTCTCTGCTACTCTACTCCCTGGCATCTGGAAAACTGTTCTGGATCTCATGGACTCTTGGAAAGATCACTTTGAACCTAGAACCTTCTGCATGCAACTCATGTGCTCAGGGTCAGCCCCAAACATTTTGGCATCTGAGGTGTCGGGAACACTGTCTGGGTGGAAATCGCCAACATTTTGCAAAAAAAAAAAGCTCAACTGATTTTGTATCACTTTTTGAAATATGGGAAGCCTAGCTATAGCTCTTCCCCAATATGGCCTCTTTTTGGGACATAACCTTTATTAAAATCAGCCAAATAACAAACCAGGATCTCTTACCTAACCCAACACTGTCTTTACTCAACATCTGAGACAATCAAATTAAGGATGGCATCTATAAAATAATAGTGTGTTGTTGTTGTTGTTGTTGTTGTTGTTGTTGTTGTTATCATTATTATCATCATCATCAACAACAACAACATGGATGTTGATTACTAGACATTAGAATCATTTGAAGGGTGAGTGATATGGCAAAATCTGGTTTTTAGCTGTCTTGGGAAAACTGTGTAAGGCACATTTATTCAAGAGGCAAATTGAAAAATTATCACTACTTGGCATGCCTTTATTGAGTTAGTTGCAAAATCAACAGCTCCCAAGAGGATTCCTGCATGCTGGGCTCTTGTGTGGAATCAATAGGCCAGTCAGCCAGTTTCTCCAGGCTCCAGACATTTTTGAAATGGGACTTTGAGCTTAATTATCTTGAATGCTCCTGTGAAGCAATAGATGGTGTTAAAAGGTGTTTATTTTCTGTATTTTACATGCATTTTTTTTTAAAAAAAAATCATTTTGAATTTATTTCCCAAATGCTGTGTACACAAACCACTGTTCTCCAGCACAGGTAAGCCATGCAATGGGAATACAGAGGTAAATGATACAACCATGAAAACCAAGCACTTATAAGCAGGAAAAAAAGCAACATCTCCCCTCCTAAAGATCACCTGAACAGATTGGGAGGCTGGAAAGCACCCAGCCTATCATCAGACTTGAGAACACTCAGTTAGAATCCCTTTCTGGAATCTTTTACAGGTAAATGTTAGTCACAGTCCCATAGTTTAAGAAATACAGCTGTCTTTATACATAGATATGGTTTGGATGGCTGTAAAAAGAAGAAGAAGCTGTAATTCAGTTGTTAAAAACTGAAAATCAAAAAGAGAGAGAGATTGAGAGAACAAGTATACCAAGGTGGGGATGGTTCAGACTGGCCAACAAAAGTGCAAAACACCCACATGATATTTCCAGATCAGCACAGCAGAAAGAGCAATTCACACATGAGCGATAAGGGGAAAGTTTTGCTTATACAGTGATTCCCCTGGCTCAGTTCCAGAGATGCAAGTCCTTCTTTATATTCAGGTAACTTTACGCCTCCTCGGCACACACATAGATTATATCTTGTTCTTACCGGTATGGGACATTGACTTTGAGAATATCAAAACCACCTCTAAGCCTGCGGCGCTTCTTCTTCTTAAACAAAAAGGACAAAGATCGAGTGAAGTATGACAGAAAAGGAAGATATTTTCCTTCAACAAGACAGGGGAATTAGCTCCCTTAATAAACAGGCCAGCCAAGGAGAATATATAATAAGATACTTTTATATACTTTCTTGAAAGAGCTGGATAGCTCCCAGGGAATGTGGCAGGGTACTTTGAGGAGACATGGAGGGGAAGAGGTGGGGAAAGACAAAAGAGGCTGGATCCTGCAGCGACCAGCGGGGAGGATGGAAGGCATTATTCAAGCACATTTAGGGCCAAACTGGTGGCAAGATTAGCAAGGCCAGATGGGAGAATCAGGTTGCTGGCTGATCAATGCTCAAATTGTAGGGGCAGGAGATAAGGGGTCCTTTCTGAAATCCTCAAGCCTCAAGCTCTGACTCCCCCTGACCTTAGCACATACACACACCCAGCTTTCTTAAGACAATAAGGGGGCCAGGCATTTTCTGATAGGGATGAGAGAATCTGATGATTTTGGTTTATTTGCATTTCTCATTTTCCCAGTCAGTTTATGTTTTAATAGTCTCGTGAAAATCCAGCAACACATTTTAGGGTGAATTTCTCTTAATATTCACATTTTCGTATGGAATTTTTACTAACATAAACATTACAGCAAAGCAGTTTCCGCAAATATGATTCCTTTTTGTTTGTATGTTATTTTCACTAATGCATGAATTTATATGCACACTTTACCCCAGTTTATGTATTTTTGTACAAATTACTTGTCTGGAGAAGCATTCATTTTGAAGGATGTCTTTCGTTTCATGTATTGTTCCAAAAATTGTGCATTATGTATGTTTGCCTATAAATGTATACTGAATTGGATTTCTCCCCCATCCCTATCCAAAGAGTAATAGTATTAAACCGAGAATAGAGAAAGAAGATAAGAGAGGGAAGCTGTCATAGCGGGAAGAAGTGAATGTAAAAAGCACAGGGAATGAAGGACCAAAAAACCTGGGAGTCTGAGCTGGATTCATGGGGTGGGTAGGAGTGATTTGACTGGTGTTCCAGCCATTTCTGCCCTCACTTAATTGCACACAAACCAATACAATACCTTAATTCAACTCCTAGCAGAAAAGGAAATAAAAGATCCAGACTTTGGCAGCACCGGATGGAAGGATCACACACAAATTTATGGTAGGATAAGGCTATTGTTGTGCATGATGGCCAAGTCCTTTGTAATTCTTGGGATCTTGGCTCTAGCAAGGGTTACAGTCTAGTGGAACATTTAGTCGTTGAAGTAGCCAGAATAGCTTCTTGGTGAGTTAGTGGGCCTAAGCATTGCTATTAGTATAACAAAGGAAGTGGCTTTGTGTCAGAGAATATATGGGTGGGCTCCCCTCCCTTACCTGGCTGGTAGTAAGAGGGACAAGAGCCAGAGTTGAGTGTGTGAGAGCTGGGTTAGAAGTCAGCAGAAGTGAGAGAATGAGAGCCATGCCTGATTTCTGCTGGAATCCAAGGTTGGAATCCAAGTATGGAAGCAATACCTTCCGGGGTGTTGATGTTGTGAGCCTCTCCATCATAGGCTCAGGTTGCATATATGTGTAAATAAACCATACATCATAACGACATCATGTCCTTCATTCCAAGGAAACCAAACCCTGGGTAAATGCCTGAAACCATTGGAATCTTGCACCACTACTCAAGATGGCTGTGTGCTATCTCCAATGGGAGAGGCTTCCCATTATGGCATCTGGTTGACCAGTGTGAGAACAGGATGCTGGACTAGATGGGCTTTCTCTTGATCTAGTAGGCTCTTCTTAAAATTCTAAAGTTATTTTCTTTTCTTAAAAAGAGAAGAAGAAGAAGAAGAAGAAGAAGAAGAAGAAGAAGAAGAAGAAGAAGAAGAAGAAGCACCCCAAAGTGGTATGGACCCATCTACAACTTCAAGATCCTACACACTTTATTCTTCCCCATGGGTAGAGCAGGTCTAAGGATTTGGCTCTAAGAATCATTTTGCTTCCTCATTCATCCCTTCCCCTCCTTCCTAACCATTTAATCTCATCTAGGCATACATCACTGGTCTTGACATGCCTAATGTCTCAATAAAGAAAAACATGAACTGCTGATGCTCCTATAAAGCTCTGCGATGACTGACAGCCTAATGGCCTCTTATTTCCACCACCACCACCCTTCATCGTTCAGCTGCAGTTTGGAAAATGAAATAAATTTAGCTCCTTAAGCATCCCTGCTGCTCTGTTACGTATCATGTCTGTTTCTCCAAGGCTGCCAACCAAGAGCTTTAGGCAGAAGACAAGGGGTACAGTTCAACGGAAGCTAACTATTCCCATTAAAAGTAATAGAATGGGGCTTAAGTTGCAATTTCATTAAGTCCTCCTGATTTTCATGAGACTTTTGCTGGAATGCGCCTAAAGGAAGAAATGGAACAGCTAAAACTGGCCTGCCTAGACTGCAGTCAAAGAATGAGGAATTTGTGGACTTCCAGATTGTTTTGAGCTCCAACTCCCAGATTTGTTTGAACTCCAACTCCAGCATGGCGGTTCATCAAGGATGGAGGGTTTTGTGGTCTGCAGGTATGGCTGCAAGTTTCCTATCCCTGCTATAGTCCATTAAACCAATCACAGGCCAGTAGTCAAGTGGGAGGATCTGACTGGTACTTGACCATCCTCCCCCTTTTTGTGGACCCAGAAGGTTTACAGATGGACTGGCCAGGAGCCATAGCTTCTTGCTTTCAGCTTAGTGGGACACAGGTTTTCCAAGATGTAGCTAGAACTGTTGGCTTTTTCTCCAAGATTCAACTATGGCCATGTTGATATTTCCTAGCACATCTTTAGGGTGTCTGGAGGACACAATGAAACTTCCTAGGCAGCTACCGCTTAGTCATTTATGTTGTCAAACTGAGGGACTAATAGCCATGGTCTACTAATGATTAATGGCTGTTGGTCTACAACCCCCATCATCTCACCATTCATCATCCTGGCTGGAGCTGATAGAGCTAGAGCCCAACATCTGGAGAACCACTGGTTCCTCATCCCTGATTTAAGGTGCTATTGATTTTAATTACTAACAACCTTACAACTCTTAAGCTTGGTGGGACATAAGTTTCCAAGAGTCAGCTGGAACCATTGATGCTTCCTAACACATTTTCCTAAGACTCAGCTAGAGCCACATTGAGGTTTCCTAGCACACCTTTAGGGTAGCTCATGAGTAGGCAAACTAAGGCCCGGGGGCCGGATCCGGCCCAATCGCCTTCTAAATCCAGCTTGCGGACAGTCCAGGTATCAGCGTGTTTTTACATGAATAGAATGTGCCCTTTTACTTAAAATGCATGTTTGGGTTATTTGTGGGGCATAGGAATTCATTCATTCCCCCCCCCAAAAAAAATAGTCCAGCCCCCCACAAGGTCTGAGGGACAGTGGACCACCCCCCTGCTGAAAAAGTTTGCTGCCCCTGGGGGCAGAACAAAAACCTCCTGGGTAACTACTATGTAATCATCTATATTGCAAAACTGCATTGTTATTGTTGTTGCTGTTTAAATTTTTTAGTCTTTTTATATAAGTGTCACATGAAGATAAGATACAAGCAGATAACATGAATTAAAAACCCAAACATTTTAACCCCCTGCACTGCAAAAGGCTGGGCTAGATGACTCTTGGGATCTCTTCCAACTCTACAGTTCTTTGATTCTATGATTCTAAAGCAAAGGACAATGCAAAATTCCTAAAATGCTTGTGCAGCAGCACAGTAAGAAGGATAATTCCTACTCATCCTGGTATAGCCATCCTGGGAATGGATCACTTTTCGAAATGCATTGAGGAGTTGTGTCATCATCATCACCTTTATACTTTCCCTGTTGTGCTAATTGAACCACATCCAAACCCCACCTGCATTCCGGAGTGATGTTCTCCCTAGAGGACTGTACCACATACTTTTACCCCCCCCCCCAAATGTTAATGCTGTATCCTAGGAGAGCTCTCACCTGACAATCCTTAATGAAGATCCATCTTCTCTTCTACAGTCTGCCTAGTAGTCCCTACTACTCTGTATAAATGGTGGTATGGGAAGCTCTCCTAGGGATATCAAACCTGTGAGTTAAAACATTGCGAGAGCAAAGCAATTGCAAGCAGATCGTTTATTTGGTGCAGGAAGAGGGATGGCTCAGCAAGGCGCAAGCTCTCACCTTGGGGCCTCCAGGTGCTGTCAGCATGCCAGGGAGTGATCTGAGGCTTTGCACTGTGACACCTCCCTTCTCAGTTTTAATTTGGGTGTCAAGGCGAGAATCACAGGAACAGGAAACTATTTTTTTAAAAAAAACAAAACCATGGGGGATGAACAGGTCAGAAGAGAGAGAGAGAGAGAGAGAGAGAGAGAGAGAGAGAGAGAGAGAGAGAGAAGGAATGAAGTCAGTCACTTGCGTCATCCTCCCTCCTCAATTTCATGCTTCTGATGCTCTGTTCTGATTTCTCCCTCTTTCTTTCCTTCCCATCTTCACTTTCATGCATTTTTTCTTCACTGGAATCAAGTAATGACCACACACGCATAGATTTCCTCAGCAAATGTACCTGTGCAGGGAAGATAGGATAGGCTACAACTCCCTAGAGTGTGCTGCACACATCCAAAGCAAACCACACACCTGTGCTATCATCATACATGCCAAGCTACATATGGGTTGTAGGCTATTTTTACAAAGAGGCACCTTCTGTTTGAGAACTTTATAATGTGTAGGATACCCTTAAGGGACATTGCTCCAAGCTATTGGGGTTGTAATAATCTGTGTATTTTCCCCGCCCCCCTGAACTGTGTTCAATTGCCTCTCTAAATTTTCCATCCTGCAGCCAGACCTGAAATAGTCAAATATTGGAAGTCTGCATCGGATTCGTCTAGGGATGGCTGGTTTGAGAGGATGTGGGACACTGGCTTGTCTGTGTATTTAACCCATCAAAGGGGGCTTCTAAGAGGGGTTACAAAACAAGACCATGTATGGGCACCACCATTTGTATGCTTTATCAATTAAAATAGCAAACTGCATAGCTCCCTAATATAACATGCTTCTTTATGGTGGAGCTATCCTATGGCTATGAGGCTTCCCTTTGCAGAATCTATTTTATTATGGTGTCTGTAAAAGCGTAATGAACCTTCTGGGCTTTTTAAAATTCTGATATGAAGTTCTCCACATAGTAGTTGTCTCATTTCTTAATTGTTTGTCTTTTTTGTATGTTGTTGTTTTCAAAAACTCAACATAGAAAAAAAAACCTATGAGCAAAGAACTTGGGATGGGGGGGAGAGAATTTAACTGAATTTCTCCAGAGGGAGGATCAATTACCCAACAGTTTCCCACCATTAACAGTGAGAGTAGTCCAGCCTCTCTGTTTTTGCTTAACTGTGTGTGTGTGTTTATACTGCTAACAGCAACAGCAAGCATCTTTCCAACTGGGCCACCCTTTAACATCCTCCATGATGGCCCAGAGCTAGAATCTTCTCAGGAATTCCTTCACCATTTCTTTCTTGTGTGGAGAGGAATGGTGGCCATCAGAAATACTAGCCAATATTCAGAGACTGAAATGAGATGAGCGCCACACCCCATTGTTTTATTTGACTGGACTTAACTGTGCAGGGGTCCTTTACCTTTTTTTTTACCATAGGCTCTCTTCCTCTCTGTGGAAGACAGGAGTGCCTGGCGTGCTCTGGTCCATGGAGTCACGAAGAGTCGGACACGACTAAACGACTAAACAACAACTCTGCCATTCTTGTTTAGCTTCAATGGATGTTCCCATGTCTTGCGACATACTACACATACAGACATATGCAGGGCTACTTTCTATTCAAAGTACAATTAAACAATTATACTTAACATACCTTTCTCTCTGTGTAGATAGATATAGATTTTTCCTTATTATCTATTTCCTGTATTTGCATATCTCTTTTCACCATAGATGGTCACAAAAGAATCAGTACAACAACTCATCAGCATATATCACAAACAAAAACAATAGATAAGAACATAGGGTTGTTTTCAGTGCTAGTCCTGCTCAGAGTAGACCCACTGAAATTCATGATCATGTCTAATGGCTTTGGTTCATTAATTTCAATAGGTCTACTTTGAGTGGAGATTAGTTGGCTACATCCCATAAGTTCTGTTAAAAGGCATAAAACAACTTACTTAAATGCCTACTGGAACAGAAATGTATTCATTAAGTACCTGAATTTCATATGGAAACTGAAAACTAGATAACGAAAATGGATTCTAGGAGCCCTAACTATGGCCAAAGACTGGTATTCATGAACTGGAAGAATAGGGTCCCCTTTAATCAATGGATCGATGGCTTGACAACACTTGCAACATATGAACAGATTGCTTATAGATTCAGACTTTGTTTGGATAAATATATTGATATTTGGAATGACTTTTTTTTTTTTTTTACAGAATATAGTAGTTTATTAATAATCATGTATGTATTAAGGTAGGGATGCAGGTGGCACTGTGGATTAAACCACAGAGCCTAGGACTTGCCGATCAGAAGGTCGGCGATTCGAATCCCTGTGACGGGGTGAGCTCCCGTTGCTCGGTCCCAGCTCCTGCCAACCTAGCAGTTCGAAAGCACGTCAAAGTGTAAGTAGATAAATAGGTACCGCTCCAGCGGGAAGGTAAACGGTGTTTCTGTGCGCTACTCTGGTTCGCCAGAAGTGGCTTAGTCATGCTGACCACATGACCCGGAAGCTGTACGCCGGCTCCCTCGGCCAATAAGGCGAGATGAGCGCCGCAACCCCAGAGTCGGTCACTACTGGACCTAATGGTCAGGGGTCCCTTTACGTTTACCTTTATGTATTAAGGTAAAGTATTAAGGTAAAGGTATAGGTAAATGACCCCTGAATGGCATGACTAAACCACTTCTGGTGCAATGGAGCACCGTCACAGAAACCAGAGTGCACAAAAATATCCTTTACCTTCCCGCCGCAGCGGTACCTATTTATCTGCTAGCACTGGTGTGCTTTCAAACTGCTTGGTTGTCAGGAGCTGGGACAGAGCAACGGAAGCTCATGCTGTCACGGGAATTCGAACTGCTGATCTTCTGATCAGCAAGCCCAAGGGGCTCAGTGCTTTAGATCACAGAACCACCCATATCCCTAACAGATTAAGGATCTGTTAGAGAACCTAACAGTTAATGATTAAGTGAGACTGTATCTCTGCTGGCTCTGTCACAAGATGTTACATTAGATCACATGGAAAGGGATACAATTGTAGGCCTATGCATATGTTAATCTGTAGGTCTCCATTGTGGGTGTCTTTGTCTTTGTTCTGGAGCCAATGAAGATAATTCTCTTAGCCTCAGGCTAATGGAAGTTCTTTGGGAGAGAGACAGAGCTTTGTCTTTTGCTCTAGATGGAAGATATTCATAATTCTAATATATTTTACCTGTGCTGGAATCAGCATATGATATTATGCACCTATCTGAATGTAACTTCATTTAGTTTGTTTTGGGGTTAAGTTCTGAAGTAAAACTTCTGAACCAAATTTTTGGACCGGACAATTTTTATTTCAAGAAGAGTCAGTTTTTATTAATCCTACTGCTTCCATATGCACAATATTAATAACCTCAATAAGCTCAACCACCAATGCTGAGTCGTAACTCTGGCTATGTTCTTTTTTTTATAATATTTTTATTAAGTTTATGAAATACAGAAAAAAGAGATAAAGACAGATATAGAAAATAAAGTAGAGAAATTACAAATTTCCATAATCCTTTTTTCCAACACATCTATTGGACTTCCCCACATCCTCCAAACCCTGCGTTCTCTGTAATACAAAACATCAGCAATTTGTTAGTAACTCTGGCTATGTTCTAAACCTTTCTGGACTTCCCTTCCATCACAAATTAAGAAATGAGTAGGAAATGAATCCTAGTGTATTTTTGTGACAAATTAGAGCTATATGCAGATAACATCTCAGAATTCTTTACCCTATTTGTGGGGGGGGGGGGAGAGAATTTGGGATGGTGACATTCCATTGACTTTTATTGGAGAAATTCTCTGTTAGTTATCTGGGGCTGCGAATCACCACTAGCAGAAGCAGTAGCATAGCATTTTGTTTCTTTCTCCGCTAAGGCAGTGATGGCCAAACTTGGCCCTCCAGCTGATTTGGGACTACAGCTTCCGTCATACCTAGCTAACAGGGCCAGTGGTCAGGGATGATGGGAATTGTAGTCCCAAAACAGCTGGAGGGCCAAGTTTGGCTATCACTGCCCTAAGGTCTGGGGGGGGGGGGGACTTCCACTACAAGTTGAAGCAGAAGAAGCTTTTTCCAGGGGTGGGGGTGAGAAAAAGAAAAAGAAAATCTCAGGAAAATTTTCGGGGGGGGGGCAGAATTCTTTTGAGAAATGTCAGGTTTGTTCTGCTGAAAACTCAGGCCTAGAACTCTAAAACTGCTAAAGTGTTTTTTGTTTTGTTTTTAAGATGCCCTTTCCAACCAGCAAATAAGTTTGGAAGGGCTGGATTTCATGTTTTGGATTCCTGCTAACCTCACATCTGTCTGTTACTCTGAAAATTAACCGCAGGGGCTTCTGGCTTTCATTCTCGGCAAGCGTTACCACATCAGCATTTCAAAAATATGGGACTTGTGGTGTCTGGATGAAAAGCATCCACTGTGGTCCATGGGATCATGATTTTGTGGAATATGGGCCAACCTTTTTTGAGGGAAGAGGACTAATGAAGGAATCTGGCAACCATGCTGTTGGCTCACAGAGATGCATCTGGCAAGAGTCCATTAAGTAGATTCTACAGAGAGTTCCTCCCTACAAGTATTAATAATTACATTGGCAAGCTACACCCGCACAGCACACACCCCTGCAGATGCTTAGAATGGTTTTGCTGCTCTGGGAGGGGGATCCTTCTGAGGCTCCTCCAATGAGAGGATGCATGAAGAATGGGAAAAGATTGTGAATGGCAGGGGAGGGCAGTTAAGGTGCCCATCAGAAGTGCTTCTGGCAGACTCAAGCTCATCAGCATGTAAACAAACTCATTCCTTATCTAGGCTGCCAGGATAGAAGCATACACCTGAACTGGACAGCTGACTGCTGAAGCAATTGCTAAGGACACAATGAGTACTTTTCGTGGAGGACAAGGTTATTAATAGCTACTAGCCATGATGGCTAGATTCTCCTACCATCAGAGACTGTATTGCCAGATATTGGGAATCACAAAAGAAGGAGAGTGTTGTTGCTACTCTATGATAATTTGTATTTGTCTGCAACTTTTGGACTAAGTTGTATCCATTCTTTACAAGGTTGGCATCTCTCTCTGACAGTATGGATTCTCTTACGGATTTGAACACCTTTTTAGTGATATATCGGATTGTGGTTTCTTTCTATGTTAAATTGTAACTAGATTTGAACACTGCACTGACTCTCATAAGATCATAGGAACATAAGTTGGGAAGCCAAGGGTCCATCCAGTCCATCATCCTGTTCTTAGAGTGGCCATCCAGATGCAACAGCACTCTTCCGACTTGTGTTTCCCTGCGACTGGGATTCTGAGCCATACGGCCCCTGCCAGTGGACAGCGAACTGCAGCTCTGCAAATGCCGCAGTAGCATGAATCTTCATTTTCCTTTTCTACACATTGTACTTTAAAGCAGTTCAGCTGGAGAAGCTATGTACTGTATTAGTATTGATGTGCATTTTACAACTAGAACGGACCTGTCTGGGTTGAAACGCATCAGCTTTTTATAAGCATATGTTTCATTGTTCATACTGTTAGGCGTATTATCTTTATATCCTGCCTGTAGACCAATGCTAGGCACTTCAAGAGCAGTTTGTACATTTGCTATATCTATCTTAGATATAACTTTGTGGTTTACAATTTGTTTTCTTAATTTCCGTCTTGCATTTCAGTTAAAGTTATTTCCCTTTGCGTAACGGCATCCAGCCTTGTATCAAGTCTGTGCAAACCCCAAGGTAGCTACCCAGAACAGGCTTTACTTGGTTTTGCCAAGCAAAATTACACCACTTCACAGAGGATAAGTGATAGTTAATAACACTCTCAACTATAAAAGGGCCCCCTAGATACACACAATGTATCCTCGTAACTGGCATCTGGTTATGTTCACGTCATTCACACAGCAGAGAGAAAGAAAGAGTAGGGAGGGAGAATGATATTTCGTTCTGTATAATGTTCAACAAAACCTTACTGGATAGCTGGCATAGTGCATCAAAGGGATATATTACCAGGCTAGTAAATGAGTCACACCAGCCCTATCCAATGCCTGTGTGATGCCATCAGAGATCAACACACACCCCTAGCCCAAATAATTGATAAAACAAATTAAGGAAGCAAAATAAAACAACAACAATGGCTCAGATTCTTCCACCTGCCTCTCTAAAATCTGTGTGGTTGGATACGATTCCAAAGCATTATTTGCTGCTGTTTTGAAACCATAGACGCCAAGACAAAAACAGTACACAAAGCTATTGGTTTTTATTGTGAATATGTAACTTAATTTCCTACTCACTTGTTTTCATTGCAACAAGACAATTTTGGGGCAGACACCGACAAAAGAGTTATTCCTCTTTAAACTGGAATCGTCAGAAAGCAATTTTAATGGATGATTCCTTCCAGCAGAAGACGGCCTTCTAATGGTACTTTAAACAGAGGACTGCCCATTGCAAAGTAGGACACATGGCCACCCTGTTCCTTATGAATGGCTTTAGAGGTTCATTACTTTAAAAAAATTAAAGGTTTTATTAATGCAAAATCAATATTATAAACAAATGGGAGAGACATAATCAAAGTTACAGCTTTGGATTCAGCACAGAGCAATTATGCCTCTCTGTGTCCAGCTTCCAGTCTGTTTCCAGCTCAGTCCACCCATTCAGGCTATTGATCTGCTACTTAGCAGCTATGTAAGAGGGGTGGGGAAAAGACCCAACAGATACAGGACCCTCAAAACTAGTAGAGAGTCGGGGCATCACCCAGACCTTCCCTCAATCTGGTAACAATATGTTGACAGCTCCCCTAATCCATAAGGAGGCTGAGGCAGCCACATTCTGCACTAGCTTTAGAGCCACCTCACCTCTAAAATGCCCCTCCCTTTACCCTAGCCCTGCTTAATTGCCAGATAATTGCCTAGCAGCTAACATGTTGAGACCCTATGAAGTTTTTCCAATCATTCTGGCTTCATCTTTGCTCAGTGCCTCCACCTCCCTGAAGGAATTAAATGTGGTCAGACGCTCAGAAAAGAAAGAAAAAAGTCAATATGTGGGATGACTTGACTTTGTGGGTAGTGCTCAGGAATCTGAGATGGAAGGAGGAAAAGGCCGGGGGAAGAAGCTATCTAAGGCCAGCCAAATTCAAACGATGTCACCATGGTTGAGAAAGGAAGTGAGAGACTCTCAAAGGAGAAGGGTTATGCTGATAATCATTGAAGCTTTTAAAATCAGGACACAGAATGGCACTGTGGGGAGAAGAAGGAGGAACAATGAGGGGAGCAGGAACAGAGTCAAAGAGAAGGATGCTCTTGGGTACCACTTGCCAAGAAGCTATGATTTAATTAAGAGGGAAATTTAATTAAGAGGGAAATTAAGAGTTGCAGATTACTTTTTCTTACCTTGCTTCAAGGTCCAGAATCAGGTATTGGTCATACTGATAATAATGCCACTTGTAGGATTTATATAACGCTTTTGAATGTTCTAAGTGCTGCAACATATGCATTATTTAAGCAACCATCTTGGCTTCTGTGGCTGCACTTACTAATGTCTCCCCTACTGTTGCTGTGATGAAAGTAGCAGGAGCAAGAGAAAGCTCCCTTGTTTCTTCCTTCCTTCTCCCTGTTTCCTTCTTTGGCAAGTGAGTCCCTGCTACAGTGGAGACCCTGGAGCCAGGCACCATGGGAATTTGGCTTTCCCAAGGCACCTTTTGAAAATCAAGGGCTCTGGGAAAATTACATGTGTGGATGTTGGAGCTCTCCAGAGAGCTTTGGTGGTGGTGGAGCGGTGGCCACAATCCCTCCCTCAGATTAGAACAAGCACTATGTATTAAAAAAAAAAAAAAAAAAAAACAGATTAGAACAAGCACTATGAATCACCAAGATTTGCATTCTGAACCAGGGAGCTATTATCTCTGGTGGCATTGCTGTCAAGTGGAAATAAGCTAATGGTTTGGCTAGTACAATTTGTGGACTTATTTTCAGCACCAGAGGAAGTCATCCATGCAGGTCAGGTTCTGGAATGCACAGGCCAGTGGGGGTCTCAGATTGCGTATAAATAATTCAGCCACTGTGTTTATTCATCTACACAATTGCAGAAAAAACTTTGGATCCTGCCAATATGCTTGAACTGAACACTCACTCCTGAAGTGCTTTTCTTTTTTGCAGAAGCTGCCAAAAAATGTATTGCTGGTTTTGTTTACTTTGAGAAGTTTGAGGAAGGCCAGGCTTTGATGGTGAACTCTGGACCCCATCAATCTTGAAAAATCACACCCACTATTCCAAATCCTTAGAAAACTATTAGCAAATTATGTTTGTTTTGCCATTTGAAAGGAGAAATGTGAAGGGATAAAGTCCTATTAACAGAGGGGGTGGTTCCAGAGCACCTGCTTATTGTTCATTCCTCCAGATTTTCTTTGCAGGGAGATCAGAGGATGTTGGCTACTGAATGAACATTCATTCCAATTTGTTTGTGGGGAGGTTAGATGATGGTGCATCAAAGGAAGCGTTATCTTATACTTTCCACTGTATCTCCCCATCATGACCAAAGTCTCATATTTTGGGGAAACAGGTTTGTTGCAAAGCCCTCCCAATCATCTGTGTTTGCAAGACCTGAATTGGGTGGCATGTGATTTAATCCCACCCCAAAATAGTGATCGTCTGGAAGCACTCAAATTCTGTCCTCGTTATAATGATTTTGTGTGGCTCAAGACAGATGTGTGAATAAGTGGTGGCTGAGGTTGCATTAAAGTATCAGCTTGAAACAGATGTGCTCCGTGTGCTCCTGCTGCCAGTCTGGAAGATCTAAGTCCACCAACCAGACCTCTCAGGATCAGCGCTGAATTTTTGGGGAAGATAATGAAATCAAAACTGGATCAATTGTGGGTGACTGGTACTGCCAGCTGGTCATTTAACCCAGATCATGATGAATTAGGAGTGGCATGGAGACATGGATAGAGCAGTGGCGTAGCGTGAGGGGTGCAGTTGGGCTGGCCGCACCGGGCGCAACATCTGGGGGGGGCGCTCGCCGCCTCCGGAGTCGCCGAAGAGCCTCGGGCGCAGGCTGTAGCAGAGCCCCATGTCTCACAGAACTGACGAGCTGTGCGGGCGTCCGGGCTGAAGGCGTCCGGCAGGCAGCGGCTCTCAGCACTCGCCGCGGTCCCCGCGCATCAGGGCCGCGGAGGGCGAGCCAGGCAGCCCCTCCTCACAGCCCCGCCGCCGCCACCGCTGCTGCAGCTGCTGGGCCATGTTGCATTTTCCTCGCCTCTCTGCCCTCCTCCTCCGGGCAAGTGGCGTCGTTTGGGCGCCAGCGCCAGCAGCAACTCGCCTCAGATCACCTGACACGGACCCGCCGCTGCTGCTGTGGCTACCTTACCGTAAATACCCCAGCCCAGGCAGCAGCAAGAAGAAGCTGGCAGTGGCGGCAGGTTAGGGGTTAGGGGTGCAAATTACTTACCTTGCCCCGGGTTAGGGGGCGCAAATTACTTGCCTTGCCCCAGGTGCTGACAACCCACGCTACACCGCTGGGATAGAGAAAGGTTTTTCTGCCTCTCTCATAAGACTGGAACTTGTGGACAACCAATGAAGCTGAATGTTGGAAGATGGAGGTCAGAGAAAAGAAAGGACCTCTTCATGTAGCGCATAGTTAAACTATGAAACTTGCTCCACAGGAGGCAGTGATGGCCACTAAACTAAATGGCTTTCAAAGAGAATTAGACAAATTCATGGAGGAGAGAGCTGTTGGTCATTATGGCTATGCGCAGCCTCCACAGTTGGTGGAAACCACACAAGGGGAGAGTTCTCTTGCACTCAAACTCTGCTTGTGAGTTTCCTACAGGCCTTTGAGTAGCCACTTTGAGAGCAGGATGCTGGCCTAGATGGGCCATTGGTCTGATCCAGCAGGCTCTCCTTAAGTCCTTATGTTCTTGGAGCGGGATGTCAATTGTAGCCCACAAGCACACTTTTCTGGAAATAATTGGAATATTAGAGGTTGGGATCATATTTGATTTTCAGAAATGAGCACTTCTGTAATAATGTTCTACATCCCTTTTCCTATTAAAAATAGGGATTATTAGAAGAGAAAGACAAATAATTAATATGCCACTCCATCCCAAGGGGTCAGAATAGTGTGTAGTAGTTCTTTCTAAATGTTACTAGATCTCTCCCCAAGGAGTTGGTAATCTAAGGGGATCAAACATTTTAGGGGATAAAAGAGGCCAAATGAGACATAGATGACATTGTAAACATAAAAAGTATTTTAAAATGTACAAAGCAAAGACTATTAACAGTTATACCACACCGTAACCAACCAAAACACATTGCTTTCTGCAGGCAGAAATCTGTTAAGCTGCTAATCGTTTTAGAGAGGGGCTGCAGAGTGGAGTCAGCTAGGTGGAGAACACAGCTCAATTTTACATTTGTTTCCAATGATGTCTCTAGAGCTGTCATGCCCAGAAGCCATATGCAGCCCCGAAACTAATTATTATTATTATTATTATTATTATTATTATTATTATTATTATTTATACCCCGCCCATCTAGCTGGGCTTCCCCAGCCACCCTGGGCAGCTTCCAACAAAATATTAAAATGCTGTAATACATCAAACATTAAAAGCTTTCCTAAACAGGGCTGTCTTCAGATGCCTATCTCGCCCTCAACCCAGGCCACTCCCCTCACTGGCCATGTTTTGCACCCCATTGGTTTTTCCTCTGGCTTGAATGTCTCTTTGAACTCTGACAATGCATCTTACTTGTCTGGATGGAGGATAGAGAGGGGATGTGATTGTATATGGAAACTAGGCTACTGTGCAATGGTGAAATTTGCATCAATTGCTATGTCCACTTTTCTCTCTGTCACTGGCCTTTGCAATGGTGCCCAGAAGTGCCTGATGTCACTGGTTAAATTTTTTCCCTCCCACTCTGAACTGACCCTCATTTTGAGCGGCTGTCACCTTTCTCTCTGTGAAAGCTTGGGAAAGGGCCCCCCCTTAGGGGTCTGGGGGGGGGGAGATTGGATCAAGGCACCCCCTAAGCTTGGGTAGGGCCCCTGCATTGCTGGAATCTCTATCCCCAGTTGCCCATTGAGACCCTGAACACACTGCTTGCACCATGCCAGGGTTCAACACTGGACAATTCCCATGGTGGTGGTAGGGTGGAGATTGGGCACTTCATAACCCCAAGCAAAGGGCCATGGAATTGGCAAGGCCTGAATGGGAGAAAGAATCAGTCATCACCCAATTGCCATGTTAACCCAGCCTGCCTTCTTTTCAACCAACAAAGTTGTGACCTGATTTCACCCAACACTGGCTTCCAGTTTGAATTATTTCCACCACATTCACACGCCACAGACATACACCTGCCTGGGCAACTATTGGTATACCAGAATGACCTGTGAAAAAACAGAAAAGGGCAAGATTTGGAGGTGGGAATAGAATTACAGAATCTGTCCACCATGGGCCAGAAGAGAAGGTTATGTTTGTGTAAAAGGAGCACAGCCAAAATCAATGTCTTGGATCTCCAGCACTACAGAGTTGTGCTCATGGACCATGGGTTTCTTTCCTCCTCCCTTCTCACTGCGGTTCCTCACAGACTCCTGAATGGTGTCATATGTCAGCAGATATCAGGGACCTCCAGGCATTGTGCAAGCTGGTGCTGGGACTCCAGTGTACCTGAGTCAAGGTGTTCTCAGAAAAGTGTACGTCTTAGAATATTAAATAAGTTGGTGTTTCCATTTCCCTTTACTATGAAGAAATATTAAATTCTCTGTGAACATCTTGTGAAGTTTCTTTGGATTTTGACCCAAGTTAGCTGGATGCTCTATATTTTGCAATTGTGTCTTGTTTGGAATTGTTATTATTGTTTCAAAAACCATGCCATCTGTACAAATTTAGAAACTGCCTGCAGTTCCTATAGTTTCCATGATCCATATTACAATATTTCCCCCCTCTTTTATGGCAGCATTTAATAGGAGTAGGTCACCTGCTTTCGACAAGTCTCCACTGTCTGGTGGAGAAGAACAGTTCCGCTTTGTCCCCAAAAGTTCTGGGAAGATGAAGCTATAACGGGGAATAGATGTTTGGCTTCTTAATATTCTTGCACTCTGATAAATCAATGGTGCTAAATGCAAGTGTGAAGAGGTGAACACCAGATTGACAGGACAAATGAAGCTCAGCCTAGTGGAGAGATTTCTCAAATGGTTTATTCCATTTGAGCTAACAGAGAACTCATCAACAAGCAATCAGCAACTGCCGATATTGTACTTAGAGCGGGGAAGCTCTCTCTGCCTGAATCCATCCAAGTTTATGCCTACTTTAAAGTGGCTCTTTTATTACAAAGTGTCATAGAATTGTACAGCTGGAAGGAACCCCTAGGGTCATCTAGTCCAACATCCTGCAAGGCATCCTGTGCAGGCATCACAGCTAAATAATCCTTGACAGATGGCCATCCAAACTCTATTTAAATCCCTACAATGGAGGAGAGTCCACCACCTTCCAAGCTAGTCTGTTCCACTGTGGAACTGCTCTTAACATGTGAAGGCAGTCCTGTGTAGGGAAACTTTTTAAGGTTTAATAATAATAATAATAATAATAATAATAATAATAATAATTTATTATTTGTACCCCGCCCATCTGGCTGGGTTTCCCCAGCCACTCTGGGCGGCTTCCATAAAAACCAGAAATACACTAAAATATCACAGATTAAAAACTTCCCTGAATGCTTTTATATATGCTGGAAGCCGCCCAGAGTGGCTGGGGCAACCCAGTCAGATGGACAGGATACAAATAAATTGCTGTTGTTGTTGTTCTTGTTGCTGCAGCGGTAAATTGAATCCATTGGTTTGGGTCTGCAGAGCACCAGAAAACAAGCTTGCTCCATTTTCTATGTGACACCCCTTCAGATTTTTGAAGATGGCTATCTTATCACCTCTACGTTTTCCCCTCTCCATTCTAAACATACTCAGCTCCCTCAACTGTTCCTCATAAGGCTTGGTTTCCACACACGTGATCCTACTGGTCACCCTCCTCTGCATACATTCCAGGTTTTCTATATCCTTCTTAAACTCTGGTGCCCAGAACTGGACACAGTACTGGAGGTGGGGTCTGACCAAGGCATAATAGAGTGGTACTATTACCTTCCTTCATCTGGACACTATACTTCTGTTGATGGCGTCTAGAATAACATTAGCACTTTTTGTTGTTGCTGCTGCTTCACACTCTTGTGTTTGTCACACTTAAGAGATCAGTCACAGCCATATGCACTCTGGAGAGAAATGATGATGCTAAATAATTAGGGATGATTTGGTGGGCAATTGTAAAGCATATTTTATTTTTCTTCAAAAAAGAAATCCAAAATCATTTAATTGTTTATTTTATTTTATTTACTTAGCAAATTATGGATGCTGGATTTTTTGTAAAAAAAACAACAACAAAAAACAGTTGGGTTTGCTGAGTTGACATGAGAGGCAGGACTTTTTCAGTGGTGACCCCCTACTTGATTTTAAATAAACTATTTAAAAAACCCTTATTCCAAGCTGTTTACAAAAAGATGTAGTGTTCTGTATTTGTGTATTTTATTGATTTTGCTTTTCTGTGTTTCATTGTTCTAATGCAGTGATGGTGAACCTTTCAGAGACCGAGTGCCCAAACTGCAACCCAAAACCCACTTAATTATCACAAAGTGCCAGCATGGCAATTTAACCTGTATATCTCATATTTTTTCTCTGTGTTACACGTTTCTTCTTTATGACTGCTATTGTAATAAATAATCCTTCATAAAAGTTATTGCATTACATTTCTTCATTAAATTATCTTTCCATTGATATATAATTTAATGGTGTAACACAGTACTTTTTTTCTTAAAAAATGTTTAGGGGTACTCTCATTTTGGCTCAAAAAAATCACTACCGGGGGAAAATAAATACAGTTCAAATCTGAATGAATTTCTCTTGTTGGCTTCCATGGGAAAGCCCAGTGAACATGTAAACCCAGCAACCCCTTCTTAAGTTGCCGTCTTTATATGCTTACTGACCTGGGAGTTAAGCCCTGCTGAACTCAAGGCAGCTTACTCCCAAGTAGGAAAAACAGACTGGTGGGAGGCCCTGGCTCATCAAAAGTCAAAAGTCAGTGCGTGCTCGACACACAAACTACGTGTCAAGGACAACTGTGACTTTAAAGAGGAATGGGAACCTTTTACAAAGTAGTTTAAAAAGCAACAAAATGCGTTGGACTCCTTGGCAGGCTTTGAATAAACATGCACATTTTATTTGTTAACATAATGGATGGAAAACGTAGAGATTTTTACATTTTTGTAACATGCAGAGAACAATATATGCAAATAAATCAGAAAGAGGAACTGAGGGAAGTTGTTGGGGGGAGGGGGTATGTGGGGGTGGGAGGGGGGAAATGGGGGGGAAATACAATTGTTGAAATAATTGGTTATGTGGAATTAACCGGAAAAAACTTTTTTAAAAAAAGTCAATGCCTGCTCAGCCCCTCGGTTGCTTACCAGGCCCTGGTGCCACAGGGCTTGGACGGTGTGCACAATCCCTCCTCTCCTCCCCTCCCCCCCCCCAGCATGGAAGCTATGGCACTGCTGTGGTGACGGTGCGCATGCCCACAGAGAAGGCTCTGAGTGTCCTCTCTGGCACGAGTGCCATAGATTCGCCACCACTGTTCTAATGCATGAACCATCAACCTATTTAAGCCTGTGGACTCATGGGGAGCCACGATGTCCATCCATCCCCCCATCTAACCTGGTTTAACAACTTCTCCCCTGGGCAACAGAAAGAAAGCATGACTCATTTCTGCTACTGGAACGGGGAGAAAACAGCTCAAATTGATGGAGCAAAGTAAAACAGGATATTGAACCAAGTCCTGTGCAGAACAGTTGAAAGAGCCTGGTATGTTTAGAGAAGGTTAAAGGGAGACATGACTGCAAGTCTGCAAATATCGGAAGGGCTGTCATTGAGACAATAGAGGAGGCTTTCTCTCTGCTGCTCTTGAGCAGGGGTAGAGAACCTCTGTTCTGCAGGCCAATGCTGACCTGTCAAAGGGTGCAAGGTGGTCCATGGGGCAACTTTCCCTGAACCGCACTGACCCATTCATCAGCTATGCCACTGTTGTGACACTCTCTGATAGGCAGGAGGGTCGGGTCCAATACTGTGGTGGCTGCATGTGCCTGTTCCCAGGAGGGAACAGGGGCATGGAGACAAAGGGACAGGATTTAACTCCCTGCTCAGCGGCTCAGCGGCGTAGCGTGGGTTGTCAGCACCCGGGGCAAGTCAAGTAATTTGCACCCCCTAACCCGGGGCAAGGCAAGTAATTTGCGCCCCCTAACCCCTAACCTGCCGCCGCTGCCAGCTTCTTCTTGCTGCTGCCTGGGCTGGTCGGGTGCGGTTCTCTCCCGCGCTCAGTGCTGCACTGGGCGGCCACTGCACTGTCCCTCCCCCAGATAGTCCCTCCCTTGCTCTCTCTCCGCTCCGCACAGCAACACACGCCTGGCACGCTCCCCCTCCACAGTGGGCGGCGACCCGGCAGCTCGGATCGGATTCGCACAGCCAGCACTGCAGTGAGAGAGAGTGAGTGAGCCAGGTAGGGGCAGAGAGCTGCGAGTGCGAGCGCACCCCCCCCCCAAATGTTGCGCCCGGTGCGGCTGGCCCACCCCTGCACCCCCCACGCTACGCCACTGCATCGGCTGAAATCCTGCTCAGTTTGGAAGGATTCCATTCAAAACCCTTCCTGAATCAATAAAAATGCTTTTATAATGAAAGCAGCAACAACAAAAACGAATCCCCACTTCTGGATTCAGGAACGGTTTAGCATGGAAACTCTTGCTAAAACAAAAGAGGGGGAACTTCCATTTTAGCAGCACATTGTTCTTTGTGTCATTTATTCATTTGTAAAAATGTGTATATTCCTCTATTTCATAGGAAAAAATATCAAAGTGGTTTACAACAGTACATAAAAACATACAATAAAAACTTTATACTAAATATTAAAACCGGACCTCAACTAACTATTGTGGAAAGATGTATTCTTAATTGCCTGCATAGACCTGACGGAATAGAAAAGTTTTCAGCAAATGTTTAAAAGTCAGCACAGAAGGTGCCTGCTCAGTCACTGTAATGGGGTTTGGGGTTGCTTGTGCGTAAGGCGCAAACTGCTCCAAGCTGAGTAGTTTGGTTAAAACTTTCCCCTGGCTGGACAGTCAGTACTCCGTGACTGTCTCAATCACTGGCAGAATCCGTCAGTGGGCGTTTCCTGAATTTCCTCCAACATAAAAGTTCTTTGACACCAAGTCGTCGCCTAGCTTCCCTGCACGGAAGCTTTCTGCGCAGAGTGGGCGTCCCAAGGGGAGGTCCTGTGCTCTCCCCGCTGGTCTCCTCTTTCTCCCTGGCGTCACGTCTATTTCCTTCCCCAGTGGAAGCTCTCCCTCTCTCCTTGCTGGTTCCCTCTCCAGCGTCATTGGGGAGCCTTACCACCACCCTTGGCTCCGATGGCAGTTCCCTGACATCCACCTCCCCCTCAGGGCCCTCCCCACCCCCCGCCCATTCCCTGGGCGGTGAAGCGGGGAACCCCTGGAATGAGCTATCTCCTTCCTCAGACGATTCCACCTGCTGCTGTCTCTTTCCGCTGCCCAATCTCCCCAATCTGAGCCCTCTTCCTCTGATTCCTCCCCTCCCTCTTCCTCTGAGGGAGGATACCCCATGAACTCTTCTTCATCGTCCGTGGTTCCAAATTGCTCCTCCCAGAATCTCTCCAACGGTTTAGGCTTCCTTGGGAACCTGCAGTGAAACTCCTCCCGCAGACATTCATCCCTGATTTCTCCTTCAGGGACCCACATGTTTTCTGACTCTGGCTCCCCCTCCCAACCTACCTAATATTCCACCTGCCTCCCCTTCCACCTTGAATCAAGAATTTCCGCTGCCTGACCGCTCAGTTCCCTCTCCTCCACCTCTGGATGAGTGGGGATCTCTCTCTCACACCCCAGAAACTCCCTCCCTTCCCGGTATGGTGAAAGTAAAGACCGGTAGAACACCGGATGCAACTTCATGTTGGTTGGCAAGTTGAGCCTAAAGGCCACAGGATTCACCTGCTGTGTTACCTCAAAAGGTCCCAGTCTCCTTGGTCGTAGTTTTTTACAACCTCCCTTGAACGGTAGTCCTTTGGTTGACAACCACACCCGGTCCCCAACCCTTATGGTCTCCCCTTCTCTGCGGTGCTTGTCTGCCTGCCTCTTGTACGCTTCCTTCGCCCTCTCCAAGTTCATCTTAAGCTGCTGGTGTAAGGCCTCCATTTCTTCTACAAATTGCTCTGCCGCAGGCACACTCCACCTCTCCTCCCCCTCCCCTGGGAAGGCCCTGGGGTGACACCTGTAATTGGCCATGAAAGGACTTATCCCCATGGACACATGCTCCGCGTTATTGTAAGCAAATTCGGCCAACGCTAGCCTTTCCACCCAGTCGTTCTCTCTCTCGCTGACGTAGCAGCGTAGGTACTGTTGGAGTATGCTATTAGCCCTTTCTGCTTGTCCGTTGGTTTCTGGGTGACGGGCCGTTGAGAAACTCACCTCAACTTGGAGCAAGCTCATGAGCTTCCTCCAGAACCTGGAAGTGAATTGCCTTCCTCTGTCGGACAAAACACTCAAGGGGGCGCCATGCAATCGAAAAACGTGATCTACAAACAGCCTAGCTGTTTCTTCTGCCGTGACTGCATGTGAGCAAGCAATGAAATGGCACATCTTGGTCAACAGGTCAACTACCACCATGAGAGCTGTTTTCCCCCTGGATTTAGGCAAATCGGTCATAAAATCTATGGATACCACCTCCCATGGTTTCCCCGGAATGGGCAAGGGTTCTAGTAACCCCGCGGGCGCTGCTTTCTCCCCCTTAGCTCGCTGACATCGGTCGCACCCCCGTACGTATTCCCGCACGTCTTCCCTTACTCTCGGCCACCAGAACTGCCTGGTGACAAGCAACATGGTCTTGTGTTGACCAAAATGCCCCACCGTGGGGTTGTCATGTAGTTGTTTGAGTACCCTCCTCCTCAAATCCCCCTCTGGTATGTACAATGCTCCCCTGTAATACAATGCTCCTTCCTTTTCCTCAAAACCTCCTTGATTTTCTCCCGCTTCCTGGAGCTCTCTGATCTTAGTTTGGGCGTACTCGTCATCCCTCGTCAACCCTGCTAGTTCTTATTTCCCAACCAATAATCCCCCACACACCCATCGGTCCTCAGGTATCACATGTCGTACTTCTGGCGCTCCCTCTCCTTCCAAGTACTCAGGTTTCCAGGATAGGGCATCTGCTCAGACGTTTTCCTCAGATGTACCGAATCTCAAATGAAAACTTGGAAAACTCCTGCGCCCACCGCATCTGTCTCTGGTTGAGAACCTGTGCAGTCCTCCAGTATTCCAGGTTCTTATGGTCCGTGCACACCTGGATCTTGTGTTGAGCCCCTATCAACAAATGTCTCCATCGTCGGAACGCTTCGTAATTGCAAGCAGTTCCCGGTCATACACTGTGTAGTTTTGTTCTGACTTGCTCAGCTTCCTCGAGAAAAAAGCGCACGGTCTCCAGTCGGATTGCTTTCCCGGCTGGAGCAGTACGGTGCCAACCGCTCTGTCTGACGCGTCCGTTTCCAGCCTAATTGGCTTCAGCAGATCCACGTGCAAGAGCTGCTCTTCCAAAGCGAACGCTCCTTTTAATTTTTCAAAGGTTTGCTGTGCCTCTGCCGTCCACACGAACTTCTTCTTGCTACTGAGGCAATCGGTGATGGGTGCAGTCAAGTGAGCGAAGTTTTTGATGAACTTCCTATAGAAATTCGCAAACCCCAGGAACCTCTGCACGTCCTTCCGGTTCTTGGGGGGCTTCCATTCTAGCACCGCCTGCACCTTGCTTGGGTCCATGGCTAAACCCTAGTCCGACAACCTGTAACCCAGGAACTCGACCTCTCGGGCATGGAATTGGCACTTCTCCAGTTTCCCCCACAACTGGTGCTCCTGCAACCTCTTCAGCACTTCTCTGACATCCTTAACATGCTGTTCCTCGTTCTCCGAGTAAATCAGCACGTCACCTAGAAAGGCCACACAATTCTTGTACAGCAGGGACCCCAACACGTGGTGCATGAACGATTGAAAACAGGCAGAGCCCGCTTGTAATCCGAAGGGCATAACTAAGTACTCAAAAGCCCCCAGGGGAGTGAACATGGTGGTCTTCCATTCATCCCCTTCCCTTATCCTAATCAAATTGTATGCCCCTCAAAGATCCAACTTGGTAAAAATCTTTCCCTTCCTTACCCTGGTCAAAATGTCATCAATTCTGGGCATCGGGAAGGTCACCGGCTCTGTTATCAAGTTTAACGCCCGGTAATCACAAATTAGTCTGAGCTCTTTGGAGTCTCTCTTGTCCACAAAGAATGCTGGACTGCCCCCCACCGCCCTCGATTCTCTTATAAAACCCCTCTTCAGGTTCTTGTCAATAAACTTCCGCAACTCCTGCACTTCTCTGTCCGACATGGCGTACAGCTTACCCACTGGCAGCTGAGCCCCTGGGATTAGGTTGATTTGACAGTCAAAGGACCTATGAGGGGGCAGTTTATCTGCCTCCTTCTCACTGAAGACTTCTTCCAAATCCGCGTATTGCGGCGGCACCCTCGTCTTTTCCTCTGCTTCCATCCCTGCCACCCTGGCTACGGCCATCCTCGGGGTTTCCCCCCCATGGCAGTGTTCTAAGCAGTGAGCTGACCCAAAGGCTACTGTCCGCTGGTGCCATGCCACTACCGGATCATGCAGCGCCAGCCAGCTCATTCCCAGTATGATTGGCAGCCCGGCTAGTGTGGCCACATGAAAGGCAATTGTCTCAGTGTGCCTGGAGACCCTCATCTTCATGGGAGGAGTCTGGTGGGTCACTTCTCCCTCCAGGAGTTCTCTCCCATCAATGGTCATTACTTGCAAGGGGTGCTCTAAAGGCAGCAGCTGTAGCTGGTGCTCTAGTGCAAAGTCCTTGCTAAAGAAATTGCAAGAACTGCCTGAATCCAGCAGTGCCTTCACCTTAATTGGATGTCCGTTGGGAAGCTCTAGCACCACCTCTATGGCTATGGCTGCCCGGGGGGGATCTGGTTTGGGCACTCTTACTGGTTGTTTGCCTGGCTGCAGTGCCCACTGATCGGCAGCCAAGCGCTATTGTTTCCCTGCTCCTCACTGCCAGCAGCCCCCACCATCCCTTGCCATGCCTTTCTCTGAGGGCAGACCCTGGCAAAATGTCCCGGCTGTTGGCAGAGGAAACACTTCCTGGTTGTTTTCCCCTCCTTTTTGCGCACCTCGCCAGTGTTTGAAACCCCACGCACGCGTGCGCCTCCGATCTCCATTGGCTCCGCTGGCTGGGAAGGTTGCTCCGGCATTTCAGGAATGCGGTTGTCATGCCAACGCTCTGCTCTCCCTTCCCACCTCTCTAGAGCACGTGCCTCTTGGCGTACTCCAACCGACAGCACCATTTTAGTCAGCTGATCCATCGATTGTGGGTGGGGCGAGCGGGAAAGTTCATCCTTAAACCAAGGGGCTAAGCCTTCCTCAAACAGCATCTGAATTGGTTCTGAACCCAGTTCCCATCCAAGTTTGTGGATTAGCATCGAAAACCGCGACCAGTACTCTCTAACTGATCGGCTCCCTTGTTTGCACGCTATCAGTTCTCTGCGCGTCACGCTCTGCTCCACTTCACTCGAAAACATGTGATCCATGGCGCTAAAAAACTTCCTCAGGTCTTTTAAAGCAGCATTTTCCGATGCCATTAAGGGTCTGACCCAATCCCTGGCGCCGTCTTGGAGATGCCCTATCACAAAGGCCACCCTTGCCCCATTGTCTACAAAGTCATCATACTGCAGGTCCAGCGCGTACTGCACCTCCATCTTAAAAGCATTATAGTCTCTCGGATTGCCCCCAAACTTATGCACCAGTCCTGGTACCTTCCTTGCAATGGGGATGGGTTTCCCCTGGGCATCCTGAGTCCTCCTTTCATCTAGCCACGCCGCAAGTATAGCCAGCTGCTGCTCCAAATCTCTGTTTCTCTCCTCCAGAGTTGGTCCTCCCTTGGCTCCCTCTATGGTGCCTGCTCCTCCGGTCTGACTCATGATGCCTCCTCTGCACAAGCAACGTCAAGGACTGACGGATTGCTGTAATGGGGTTTGGGGTTGCTTGTGCGTAAGGCGCAAACTGCTCCAAGCTGAGTAGTTTGGTTAAAACTTTCCCCTGGCTGGACAGTCAGTACTCCGTGACTGTCTCAATCACTGGCAGAATCCGTCAGTGGGCGTTTCCTGAATTTCCTCCAACATAAAAGTTCTTTGACACCAAGTTGCTGCCTAGCTTCTCTGCGCGGAAGCTTTCTGCGCAGAGTGGGCGTCCCAAGGGGAGGTCCTGTGCTCTCCCCGCTGGTCTCGCTGGAACCGTCTCGGAGCCTTCCCTCCGAAGTTCCCTCAGCCTCCTCTTTCTCCCTGGCGTCACGTCTATTTCCTTCCCCAGCGGAAGCTCTCCCTCTCTCCTTGCTGGTTCCCTCTCCAGCGTCATTGGGGAGCCTTACCACCACCCTTGGCTCCGATGGCAGTTCCCTGACAGTCACTATTGGCAGAGTATTCCACAGGATTGGGCACATGACACTAAAGGTTGAGTTTCTTGCTATATGTTGTATATTCATTTAACTGATGTGGTGGGGTGATATTCACCCCCAATCTCTGCAATGCTCCTTTTCATCAAAAGTTGTTGTTGTTGTTAAATTTATTTGTAGCTTGTCTTTCCTCCTGGAACTAGGAATTAAGGTGGCTTACAAAAATTAAAACAACATGGTTAAAACACAGAAGGCTAAAAACATGTAAAAGAAAATAGTTTAAAAGTAGTTAAACGATAATAGAATTAAAACAATACAAAGACAAATCTGTTAAAATACAGATAGTAAAAACTAACAGACCCCCTTTCATTTTATATGGATTGTTGCCCTGTTACATTCAGTTTGAGTCCACAAAGCTGCAGGGTTAGGACGAGGCCATATTCAAGAGTATCTCAAGGCCAGGACAGGACCTGAGGTCTTGCGCAAATTCCAGTTTCTGCAGAGTCTCTTCTCGATCAATTGCACAGACTGGCTATTTTTTTATTCCCTTTGTCAGCTTTGTCAATACAGCTATTATTAATGGATGTTTCTAAAGTAATACAGTGGTGGTTATGTCTTTTGCTTATGTTTTTCATTTTAAAAATCAATACAATTGTAAGCAAATGAATAAATAAAGGATGGAACCTTGCCAATACAGCCTGTTTTCACATGAACCCATTTAACCTCACTGGGCTCTTTCAAAATGTTTCAGTGTAGATACGGATAATACCAATTAGAACCCAATGTTTGCCAAGAACTCCACAAACATTAACTAATTGCTCATTGCATTGAACTGGCGGCATTTGGGTGGATTAACAGAAGGCTTGGCTCATGCTTCAAGGAGGTGGATAAATTCCTGTGCAAGTATTAAGAATTATCACTTGTGATCCCTCAGCCTTTCAGTTTACAATGGAATTATCACTGAGTTTCGACCCTTGGAACCTTTCACCAGAACAGCTGAGATACATAAAAACCAGGGAGAAGTATCTGTTATGGTCATCAGTGCATGACTCTTATTAACTGCCATGGGAAGCTTCCCTAGTATTTTGAATTCTAGAGAGGTTGCCAGGTTAGTTTGTTACAACACAAGGATGCACACACACTACACATTTAAAGAACATTTAATGCAAATGGCTTCCCCCAAATAATTATGGGAACTGTATTTTTTTTTTAAAAAAATGGCTTCCTGTTAATTTTAATTATCTTTTAAATGCTTTTAATAACTTGTTCTTAATTTTACTTCCTCCCAAATGCCTAAGAGTTGAATCTAAATTACAATGGAGCTAGTCAATGTTCAGCACTTTAGAAGTTCCGCTGACTCTGGGTGGGAGAGTTGGTTTAATTTAATTTAAAATCATTTTAGGCCTCTTAATATTTAAACATATCTTAAGCACTATGCAGAAATACAATATAAGAATTTTTTTAAAAAACCAGTATAATAAAGACAGGAATTCACAAGTAATGGGGTCCAGTCTTATGGTCAGAAAAAGCCTGAACAATAATGTATATCTTTGCAAGATGTCTGAAGTGAATGGTGAATAGTGCTTCACATGTGGCAGAGAGGACATCGCTCAATGCAGGGGCAATGGTGAAAATGCCCATTTTCATGTTACCACCCTCTGTGACATGCATTGCCATGAATAAACATTTCTCAAAAGATCCATTAAACATGAGAATGTGTCCTAAATAGGGTTGAGAACCCGGGAACCCACCCTGAATCATCATGTTGACTTGAAACTCTGCCATTTATTTATTTGTTTGTTTGTATCTCCTATGTCTCTCTTGTGTTGTGTTGTGGTGCTGTTGCTAGCAGCAGGAGCAAGGCTGGGGTGCTTAACAGCTCTCTTAATGAAGTTTTGCCGGCTCTAACAAAGAGCTAGACAGAATATTGGCTTAGATGGATCACTGGACTGATCCACAATGGCAGATCTCTCTGTGCGATATATGCTACAATTCCTTCTGACTCTACAGGGTATCTATTTTCTAAAGGGAGACTCTCATCCTGTCAAGCACATCCTCAAGGACAATGAGTGGGATTGCTAAGTTTGACAAAAAGCAGAGTGCCATGTTGTATTTTGTATAAGAGTGCTTGCCTGCCTCTCTCTCCCTAGATGTATCAATAGGACAGGCCCCTGCAGGAAGAGAGGAGGTGTTTTAGGTGAATCATTGTATTCTGAGAAACAATGCTTCAACGTCTTTCAGTGCTCAAGGCTCCAGTCACTGCTCTCTGCTAGAGCCGTCAGGCCTTTAACTTACGTCCCCATTGCTCTATCTTCTCCTCACTTCTCCTATAAAGATGCCTGATTGACAGGTCTGGAAAATGAAGTCCACTATGCAGTCAGCAGACATGTATCAGCAATCAAGTGCAGCATTGTGCAAACATTCAGGGCCAGCCCATCCACTGAAGAATGGCTCTATTTTTCTCCAAAATGCCTACAATGGAAAGGAGAGAGGATATAATTCATCAGAGAAGATGTGGCTTTCATGAGAATTATACAGGGTCATAGGCAAACCTTTTTTAAAAAAAATGCAAACCCTTTTCTCTCTGTTTTTACTGGATTTGGGGAAAGTGTCCTGGCAGGTCCATTTGGGAAGAGATCCCAGACAGTCTGGAAGCTAGACGGGTCTGAAACAAAGAGAAATGTGTATGTACATAGAGGCTTTCATGCCCCAACATGTAGGAATGATGCCTGATCTACATCTAATGCAGAGTTTGAACTAACTCCAGAGTATCCAGAAAATTTGCTTCAGTTTAATTTGTGGCAATAAGAGAAACCACATTTCGACAATTAATTTGAAATAGCATTAAGGGAATAAATGCTTATTGCCAGCACACCTAAGAAGACTTGAGACAAGATAGTTGGGCCAACTGGTTATATTTATTAAAATATAACAACCATAGGATCTGCAAATCAATATAATTGAACCACATTAACCGAACCAATGAGGTCTGAGCAGGTGAGGTGTATTAATGAAAGGATCGTAAACTCCCATCTCCTGAGTCAGCTACTATGACCACACAGTGATTCCCAAGGAAAATCCTGTCCCCCTTCATAGCATGCACCTTGGCCCATTGGCCAGTGTTCACCACACTGTGGCCCATTGGCCAATGTTCACCCCAATGTGTCTGCCAGGCCTAAACCCCACTCTGACTCAGATATTAATCAGATGTATTACAAAAGCTACTCACCCACCCAGGCAAAATACTAATCAACCAAAGGGGGGGGTGGACACCACTCCAATCAATCAGACAGAACCCAGCAGTGAGAAGTAGGTGAAAAAGAGGTGACACAAGCCAATTACTGTCACCCAAAATATTCCTTCTCAGGCCACCGAAAAGGGTGACTAGCTCACACTGCAAAAGGATGGGTGTCTCAAAGAGAAGAGGGGAGAATGCAGGGTAGAGCATGGGCTGTACCATTCTCCTCCCTGCGGGGAGACAATCTCTCCTCTTCTAGAGGGGAGCAGCATGTGGCAAAGGTGCCTGCCCAATACAAGGGTGAACTGGAACTCTATCATAGTGCATATAAGAACACAAGAGGAGCCCTCAGACCAAAAGCCTACCTACTCCAGTATCGCTTTTCCCACAGTGGCCAAGCAGATGCCCCACAAAGAGGGCAATAGATTCTACTACAGTGGTACCTCGGGTTAAGTACTTAATTCATTCCGGAGGTCTGTTCTTAACCTGAAGCACCACTTTAGCTAATGGGGCCTCCTGCTGCTGCTGCCGCGCCGCCATGGCGCGATATCTGTTCTCATCCTGAAGCAAAGTTCTTAACCTGAAGCACTTTTTCTGGGTTAGCGGAGTCTGTAACCTGAAGCGTATGTAACCTGAAGCATATGTAACCTGAGGTACCACCGTACAGCTGTTCCCCAGCATTCAGAGGCACGCAGTGTCCATTTCTGGAAATAGCATATTGCCATCGTGACTAGTAGTCATTGATAGTCTTATTTGTCGTAAATCTGTCTAATTCCACTTTAAAGTTCAAGTCTCTTGATACCTGAAGATTGGGGTGGAACATAATAGCAATTATCTCCCTGGCTGCTTCCAGATTTCTTCTCATCTGAATTTCTACCTGGATTTTCACATTCCAAGCTATCTATCTTGCTTCCAAAATGGAACTGCTGCATTAGGAGTACTTTGTCATTTCCCTTTTTTTTATTTCCAAATTTTCTACATAGTGTTGCAAATGTGGAGTTTTCAGCAGTTTTCATCTCCTTCTGTTTATTTATGCTCTCCCCACCATCACATTCTTGAAGTGCACATTCACATGGCTGAAACTTTCAAGGCAGCTTGGGTTGATTTGTATGTGGGGTTTCATCGCAATTACTTTTGCATGATGTTTTACCAGCAAGCAGGAGCACAAGGGTGCATCAGTAAAACACAGCACAAAAGCAATCTTGATGAAATCTCAAGTACAAGCAAATCAAGCCTGCCTTTTTGCATGACTTAATCAATGCATAAATGCCTATCAGCAACATAGAGGGGAGGGGGGAGATGCAAATGAACTATAGAAACAGAAACCAAAGGTAAACTTCTCATGCTCCAATTCCAGAGTTAATTATAGATACTTCCTTACTTAAAATTGGGATTAAAGAGCAGTGCATGGCAAGGCAAACAGAATACATGGATCAGGAAAACAGGATAAATCCACTCATCAGTAATTGTCTCACAATGCTTTTCAATGAAGTTCACATCTCTGAATGCACAGAATCAATTGCATTAAGCAGTGGCATAGTGTGGATTGCCAGTGCCCGGGGCTGTGCAGAGGGAGATGGGAGGAAGGGAAATGTATGGAATATGCATGCACATTCAACTGCCTAAGTGCATCCATGTCATCCATGAGATCACAGTTGCAAAGAAAAGAAAAGAAGTCATTCCATTTTCTGGAGAAGTTTCTTCCTGGTTCACATGGAGAAGCAATTTTCAGTGGCACCCAGTGATGGAAGTGCACAGTTGTATTTAAGCAGCACCAGCTGCTGAAACTTTGCACCCCTAAAAATTTTGTGCCTTGGGCAACTATCCCTGTGCCCCCCATGCCACGCACCTGGCATTAAGTGATGTACTGTACATCCATGTGACAACCAACTCGACATCTGTACTTGCAACTGTGATATTTTCTAGTCTCACTTTTTATGCTTAATATCTCTTGACAAAGAAGTGTGCATCCCTGGATGGTATTCTGACCCTCATGCTTCATTCTCTGATAACATAATGTCATGAGCTACTGTATCAGTGTGTGGCTGTCCTGTGTGGCAAACCCCTTAACTGCAGGTGGAAGCCTTTCAGCAAAAAGTACCTTCCTCCCTGGACTAACACCACCCACTCTGGCTAATTATGAGGGTTTGTTATTTATTTATTTGTCCAATTTAGACCCCCCTCCCTTCCTCCCAAGAGGGAGCCCAAGATGCTTTACAACTTTTTAAAAATGCAAAACAAAAACTAAATCTTAGAATATTTCATATCTGCATCGCAGCCAACTCATATAACTACAGCAGATAATGTGTACAGTCCAATCCATCAACAATAAATGCAAGCATCAAATAGATAACCAAGCAACAGATTTAAAAAAGGGTTTAGAACATCTCCCTGCCATATTTCTATACAGATATAGCGGAGCAGCCACTGTTGAGAACGCAAGAAGAGCCTGCTGGATCAGGCCAAAGGCCCATCTAGTCCAGTATCCTGTCCTCTCAGTGACCAACCAGGATCTGTGTGCAACAGAAGTCTCCCCCGCTGCAGTATCCCGCAACTGGATTTCAGAAGCATACTGCCTATGACTAAGATAGAGCTTGGCCATCTGCAGGAGTAGCCACTGATAGCTTGCTCCTCCATTATTTTAGCTAATCCTCTTCTAAAGTCATCCAAGTTGGCTGCAGGGGCTTAAGATGCAAACTTATATGCACTTCCAAGAGCTTAACAATAGCCTGTGCATGCAGTATCAGAAGCCCACCTTCTCTGATAGCTCCAGGGGTTCTCTGGATGGTCCTAACCCAGAGGACCCTTCAAAACGATCCTCAGCATTGGTTTCAGGGCACCCTGCCTGCTGCTGAAGTGCTCAACCTGTGAGGTGTCTGGTTCATCCATGGATGTGCCTGTTACCAGGTCAGGTCTACACATGGCACTCTTTGGTCCTGACTCCTGGCTCATCCCATAGTTTCTGAATCCTTGCTCCCCTTAAGACTGCTGTCCATGGCCCAGCCCTGGCAGCATTTTAAGAAAACACAGAATTTAGTGCTGGCATGAAACTTCATGTTGACATCGTGGTTTTGTTTAAGCAGAACTATTTCCATTTATGGTGGGCTATCAATCTCTCTGGAGAAGACATGGCATGCTCTGCCTGACATGCTGTCTTTCAGCCAGGGGGTAACTTATAAGCCCTGTTGGGGGCAGTGGCTAACTGATGAACCCATCTGGCCATGGAAGCAAGAAAGGTGATTGATTCACTCTCCATTCTGATACTTAGATTTTTCGCCCTGCACAGAGCCACAAATTCTCATCCATCTCATTCATCTCTCAGCCAAGTAAATATCATTAAATTGGCAAAGTGCAGGGTAGGATCATTTCCCCTCCTCTCTGTGTTATTTTTTAAAAAGGCTTGCTCTCCATCCTCATTCCTTCATGCTGAAAAATCACATCTAAACACACTTGATGGGGATCTCGCGGGAGAGGGAGATGCATTGGTTGTGCCCAACAAGACATCAGAATAAGATGGAACTTCTGCTTCCTGTCTCTTAAGAGCCACCCAAAGAGACTGGATGAATCTATCTCATAAATAAGGCAGAGACACTGTTCGTCATCAGCTATAGTGTGTCCATTATTTACAGACTAATCACAAACTTGAAGTTTTGCCTTTGATGGTTGCATGTTGCCCTCTGGAAATCAATGTTGGGGCTAATCAATCTGCTGCTGGCTGGCACGGAATTCACAGTCAGGAGATGGCCAAGGGTGTAGAGATAACACAGATAAGGGGCCCTGTTCCCTGCCCAGAATGAACAACCATTACTTCACCTTCTTTGGTAATGCTAGGAAATGTTCACAGATGTTTGAGAGATTAAATAAATTTGTGAGCCCACTGTTTCAATGTCTGCATTTGCTTCCTTGCATCTCTCAACAGTGGTTCATGGTGAAGGCTTCACTTACAAAGTCAAAAGTCTTGCGGCTCCATCCAGGTGAAGTCTGTATGAGAGAGGATGTGGTGGTATCTTTAATAAACCCTCTCCAGTGGGAACTCTGGGGCTTGTCCCTCCACAAAGGAAATAGTGGTCTCCTAATAATTCACAGCATCCTGAAGAAACTACAGTTCTTTGGGGAAAGCCACACCTGTTTAACTCAGCATCATAGTGCTTTAGAGCAGTGCTTCCCAACCTTGGGCCTCCAGCTGTTTTTGGACTACAACTCCCATCATCCCTAGCTAGCAAGACCAGTGGTCAGGGATGATGGGAATTGTAGTTCAAAAACAGCTGGAGGCCCAAGGTTGGGAAACACTGCTTTAGAGGAATGATGTGATTGTGACGTAAGGAAAATGATGCCTCACCAAAAAAACCAAAAGACTTTTACTTCATTCTTACTGCGGTGAGTTCCACAAATTAACAATGCATTGCTTGAAAAAGTTCTCTTTAAAAATGTGTTTCTTCAGCCTACTGCCAATCAACTTCACAAGGTGATTCCCAGTGTCTAGTACTATGGGAGGGAGAGGGAGAGAAAAATAATAATATTTTCTATCCACTTCCTCCCCACCAGGTGTAATGTGTTAGATCTCTATTGTTCTCACTCTCAGTTTCTTTTCTTTTCATCCTCCCTAAACTGAAAAGCCTCCAACACTTTAGCTTTCCTTTGTCTTAAGCTTTAAAGAAAGTTTTATTCATGAGCACGGAACATTGTGTGGGAAAGAGCCGTAGAAGGGAGGAAGCTGAACGAAAGGGGCTTTTGCCAACATCTCGGAGACAGATGACGGGGAGAAATTGCTTTGTTAGCCCTAATTGCCACTTGAATGCCGAAGCCACATTGCCACGCAAGCCTTCCCTCTTGTAAGAAGTTGTAAGTTCGGGTCCTGAATGGACAAGGTTTGTTATCAGCAAGCCGTTTACAGCCCCTGGGCTGTGCATTAATTAAATGGCTTTTGTGTGCCGGCTCACTCATTAGCACGCCTTGCCTTTAATCACTGACTCTTCAGCCACCAAGACAATCTATAAATCTCCTCAAATATGAAATAATGAAGTGGAATGGTTCAATTTATTACAATGCAATAAGTCAGGATGATGTGGGGGTGGACAGGGTGGTGCTGAAGCTGTTTCCCTGCCTGGAACTTTCACTTCTCATTACCCATGGCAACCAGAAGGGTAGGAGAGGATCCAGGTTAGAGACTGCTCCATGATCCTCACTTCCCTGGGAAGTGGCTGGTCCAGGGGCAGCTCATTTCAGGTTTGGCTCCTTTGGATGAGAGGTCACTAGATAGGATAGGACCATAGTTCAGGGGTGGAGAATCTGTTTTGCATGTACAAGGTCCCAGGTTCAATTCCCAGCATTTCCAGGTAGGGCTGGGGAAGATGCTCTATCTGAAGTAATTGAGAGCTGCTGTTGGCCAGTGCAGCGGATACTGAGCTAGATGACTCAATGGTCCGACTGAGAATAAGACAGCTTCCTATGTTCCTACACATGGCGGCATAAGTCAAGGATGGGGAATGTTTGGCCCCCCGGTTATTGTTGGATTCCAACTCATAGCAGCTCCAGCCAATGTGGCGAAGGGACAAGGATGGTGTTGGTTGCTGTCCAACAACATCAGGAGAGCTACAGATTCCTCAGCCCTGGCATAAGTAAAGTCAAACAACAAGCATCCTCAGAGAGAGAGAGACCTTTCACTCTTTGTGCTTAAGCAAGCTAACACTGCACGCTCTCTCCCTCTCTCTCTCTCTCCCTCTCCCCAATTATGGCCACGTTTGCATATCATGATAAGCCAGGGTGCTGGATCATCATGGTTTACTATTCATGATCAGAGTGCATCCTACCAGATCAAATTCTGCTTCACTTCCTTGCCTTCTTGGCATGAGATAGTTGCTGCTTCACATATGGCAGAGGTAAGGGGCAACAGCTGAAAATGTCCTTTTTTAGGTCACTGTCCTATGATACTCTGTAGGGTATGGTACCACAAGTAGAATTTCCTCAGATGATCTAGGTCTATGCAGGGCACAGGAAATTCTACATTTAGAATTACTAAGCCCAGAAACTCCAAACTCTCTTCATTTCAGTAGTATAATTTAGAGTGGTTAGGGGAGTCATTTTACTGCTGCTCCTAGCAATTAGGAATAAGAAAACTCTTGCCAATCTACTGCAAAGCACCCAGAGATACACCAGTAGATCCAGCATTACTTGGTACCCACCAACATTATACAATTATTGCCTGGGTGATCGTAGACAACAATTTTATTTTATGTTTACGCTACAGTAAAATTCCCCTCATCACCAGCAGGATGATAGGAATGGCCAAGCTAGACCAGACTGAAAGCTCTTATTTGGGGTAGCTTGGTTGTCTGTATGGGCTCTCTGTATCTTCTGGCCAAATAAAGGGGGGGGGCAGCAGGCTATCATGCAGCAAGTTCAGACAAATGTGTGACTAGTTGTTCTGGGTGAGCTCTAATCCAAAAGAAGTCTGGGCATCTTGTTCATTGCATTTCAAGAACATCTTTCCTGCAAGAAGACCAGAGCAACATGCATAGTTCTCCTTCCACCACAACACACCCCCTTTTTATCTTTACAACAGGGGTTAAGGTAGGTCAGGTGGAGTGAAAGTGACCAGCCCTGAAGTGACCAGGTGAGCTTTGTGGCTCTGAACCTGGAGCTTCCCTGGTCTTAGCCTGATGTTCTGAACCAGGGGTGACCAACTTTTATGAGTTGCATTAGGAGTCAGCCACCCCTCCAAGGGCTGCGTGTCTCTAGTGGGCATTGTTAAAGTGGGCATGGCCAATGCTCACTTACTCGTGCCCATTCACTAGGCTTGCCATACATCAGGAAAATTCCTGGCATGTCCTGGTTTTCAGGTGTAAAAATGGCGTCAGGGGGAATTTAGTGTCAGGGGAAATGCTGACAATGCAATGGAAAAAGCTTTAAATCACTATTTTGGGGGGAGGCTTTTCCAATTTTGGTGGTTTCCTAAAAAAAAAAAAAGCTCAACAATTTTGGGTTCTCCCTTCTTTGTGCAGGAAGGCAGCTCTCTCACACACTGTCAAAGATACATACATGCTGGAATACACATGCACTCACTCAGAGATAGGAAGGCCCATCTCTCTCTCTCTCTCTCTTTCAGTGTCTTGGACAGCACACAATGACCCTCCATCTATAGTCACCAAATCAAGAAGTCAAAAGAATTTCACAAATGCCAGCTGCAGGTGTGTGGTGATTTGTCACCATTCTGCATCCATGCATTGGGGGGCAAAAGAATGGATCTGAGCTTCAGGCTAAAGCAAACGTTTTCTTAAAGCAAAGTTGGAGTGAGTCAGAAATTACAATGAATGACAATGTAGTGGGAGGGGATAGCATGGAAATTCATTATGTGCAGGAGGGGGGGTGCAATAAGCTGGGGGTTCAACTTTAATTTGTTAAGAGACCTGCGCCCTCAAGGGGTTACCGCCAGAACACTCGTGTAAACGACATCACCATGGGCACCAACCAGAGAGTGAGCTCACAAACCTATTAACTGGTAAACACCAATCTTCCATAATTCCTGCTATTAAAAAGAGCTTAAAGGGAAATCCGATCTCATTTTGCAGGGAGCACCAGGGTCTCTCTGTCTATCTTAAAACCTTCCTTCCTTCCTTGTATTTATGTGACTTCAGGGCCTTGGATTCAAAATATGAAGCTTCAGGGAGAACAGGTTTGTTAAAGTTATAATCAGGAAGAAAACATCTCAATTTTATGTTTTTGTTTAGCAGAAGTTCCCATGTGGGGTGGGGAAGGAATGAAAGGAGCACTCCAGCAGCAGCATTCAGCATTCCCAGAATGACATTTGGGAAAACATGAGCTCCAGATTTACAAACCCCATGGGATTTCTTCCTCCAAGTGAAGCAAATGCATTTATTTATTGCAACTGGAATGGGAAAAGGTTGGGACATTTTCTAGTAAATGTAGTGAGAAGTTCTGGACTGATATCTACCTGCCAGGAGAGAGAGGTAAACTGTAAAACAAGGCTTCCAGGGATTGGCCAGTGAGTTGGAGTACAATTGAGAGGAAGGAATAGATGGGAGGAGGGCAAGTTGAAGGCACCTCTGTGGAAACAAGCAAGTTCTTCATCCTGTTTTCTCCATGTTTCTGGGGAAACTATGTTTCAGCTCATAGTTTCATACCCAAAATATACCTTCCCTGTTCCCTTGGACCTGTGGGTGGTCTCCAATTTCAGCTGTGTTTGAATAGGGTGAGACTCCACCAAGCTGCAAAGTACAATATTGGCAATTGTGACTCAAAGAAAGGCCAGTTTAAGAGAAGCAAACCTCCTCCCCCTACTTCTGGCATCCAACTGTAGCAGGGATGAAGAGCTTCCTGTCACCCCCCATATATAGTTGGACCCCCAACTTTCATCACCCTTAACTAATGGCAATGCTGGACAACAACAGCAAAAAAAAATGCTTTAAATACATTAGTATCAGGAAACTGGCTAGTTGGACCTTTGGAAGACAAGGGAGTCAAAATTGTGCCAAAGGAGGAAAAGGAGATTGCAGAGTAGTAGAATGAATTATTTGTATCTGATTTCACAGTGGAAGACATAAGACAGGTCCCTGTGCTTAAACTAACTTTTGCAAGGCAGGTGTCTGAAGAACTGGCACAAATAGCGGTGATGAGTGATTAAGTTCTAGGGCTTAATGGCAAATTTAAAAATGAGTGGATCTGACTTACCTTGTTAGTCTTGAGTGAATCCATCTGTAGCTGTGGTGTGATATGCTCCACAAAGAATAGAAAGTAGAAGTGAAATTTTCCTCGCAGATATAAGCTGCTGCTTCTTAAATAGTGGGATAGGCCGGGTGGAGGAAGGGGGTACAGTGGGGGCGGTTTGCCCCAGGTGTTACCACTGAGGGGGATGACAAAATGCCCAGCGGCACTCAACATGGGGCCTGCAGCACGCCTGAGCCACAGGTCTCTCATGCGAGTGACACGGTGGCTTGAGTGCCCACAGGCTCCACGCTGCCCAGTCTGCCCACTGCCTCCACCTCAGCTGTAGGGCGGCTGAGTGGGAGGAGGCAGACAGACTCCTTGGAGGCCCAGCAAAGTGTCCTGCCCTGGCTGGCCCAGCCCCATGGGCGCCACCCCAGGCGCCCAATCAGCTTGCTCTGCCACTGGGATGGGCAAGAAGGGGAAAATATATATACCACTAACTAGGAGATCTTTTGGTAGGTTGGTGTTATGCTTTAAATTCAACTCAGGTTGATGGGTGCTGCTCTCAGAAATAGACTTTGGGAGTTTTTACTCAGAAGGTGCCTGGTTGTCTCAGGACAGATCCAAACCATACATTTAAAGCATATCCAATGCACATTTAAAGCACATTGCTTCTGTCAAAGGCTCCTGTGAACAGTAGTTTGTTATGGGTGCTGGGAATCATAGTTCTGTGAAGGGGAAAACCACAGTGCCCAAGATTCATGTGCTGGGTGTGTTTTAGATGCATGGTGTAAATGTGACCTTAGTGAAGCTTGCAAGAGCCAAGCTCAGTGACCTGAGTTCCACCCCAATTCTGAACAAGCTGGGGGAAGGTCACCAGGCCAGGCATTTCAATTGGTGGTCACTGGCCCAAGTTGTTCAAGGGTCAGCCAGAGCCAATCAGATCATGGAAAGACACATGAGTGAGACTTCAGGGTTTAATGCCAAAGCGACAGCGAGTTATATGGGGATGGATGGGGTCCTCTGTTCTGGGTAATAGGATTTAACGGTGTTAATTATAGACCAACGTTATATTCTCTTTTTGATGTCCATGTGGGACGGCCATTAATCCTGACGAGAGTTATTGCAAGCCAAGCATGGGGGAGGTTGTATATCACATTACAAAGTTGTCTGCTGAGTATTGACTTAGCCTAGGCATATTAAGGTTTTTGGTTCCCCCTCTTTTAATCTACATAAAGTAAAGTTATTGGGTTTGTTGTTTCTTCTTAACCATTATTGTTTGCAAAATTCTGCAATTTATACGGTGTGTGTGTGTGTGTGTGTGTTGGTAATCACTTGAAAAATTTCAATTAAATGGAAAAAAAACACCCAGAAACAAGTAAATCTATTCTCTCTGTTGACTGCTCTATTGATTAAAATGAATGTCTGAACTGAGGCCAGCGAACCATGAAAAGCAATCTGTCTTAGATAGGTAACAGATCGTTAGGAAGCCCTTGTGTTGAAGCAAGAATAACTCCCTCTCTGTGTATATATATTAGGGCTACACCAATTTTTTGCCTGTGATAATTTTCAGGATGAAGGGGGAAGAAGGCTAGCAAGGCAAAAAGTTTCCAAACTCTTACCCTCTTACTGTTTAATGCCTGTGAATGCCAACTCGCCCCCCCCCCCAAAAAATCTGAAGATATAGTACCATAAAACAAAAATGCAGGTTAGGGATGAATGATGAATTGATCTCTGTAAACTCTGATGTTAACTAGTTGGTTCTGTACCTCCCAGACTAATGTGTTAAAGATATATTAAACTGCAATCCCAAAATATCTGTTTTGATTGAAAATACATTTAGAAATGCAAATTCTGAGAGAAATTTTATATTGACATTTTGTATTGAAATGCTATTTCAATATGTATTAAAATGCAATTTTTGTATATTTTTACAGTTCAAATTCATTTGGAAACTGGACAGTACAGATTTACGAATGAACACATGAAAGTTACATAAACTAGAAATAGAATAATTCATGCATATCTAAATCAAGAGTATCTTCAATGTTAGTCAACAGGGATCATGTTGCTAAAATACATCATGTCATCAATCATGTGAACATCATAAATTCAAATCAGAGTAAAGGAAGGAAGTACTGCTTTCACTTCAAATAGCTATGCAGCATCATCTAGAAACCTAATCAGATTTGGGTACTTGATAATTTCACAAAGCCAAATCAGAGTAAGGGCAATACTTCCTACCACTACTCTGAATAAGCAAATATTTTCACTACTTTTTTCAGCCTCATTCCAAATTGACAAAACCGGAGGCATTTTTTGTGTGATTCTGCCTAACACCCACCCATTTACACACAGTAGCTCTTTCCATTTTATCTCATTTACAGCGTATATATTGTCAGTTTGCATTTTTTGGTGCAGAAGGTATGGACCTGATGTGTAGAGATCTTTCCCATTCTATTTATTCAAGAGGGTTTTGGAAGCTTCTCTGTGTGATACAAGCTAGTGCAAGTTTCTAACTAACCAGCAAGCTTCTATTCTGCCTAGAAACAAGCAGAAGGTTCCCGATGTTTTGGTTATTCCTTCAGAGAAGCTGAACAGCTGGTTTAAACTGGTTCTGTTACATCTTTCTGTCAAGGTCATGCTGACTATAATTATAGGCCAGAGGGAGCCTGAGTTTCACTTTCTGTCTCTCTTTCCTTCTGGTGTGGTGCTCTGTACACAATATGCTTAGTGTTGAGGTTTTAGTCTTATTGTAAGTTTAAGTCTGCTTCAACTGGATTTCATATGGACTGTGCCAATCCTGAAGATGTATGGATTTGAGCTGTAAAGCTCATTTGCCTTCAGTAGTAAAACTCTGCTGGATGAAGCTACGGTAATTGCCTCTGGTCTATTTTTGGGGAATCCTGCAATGTGTTTATGCTTTTTCTTTTGCTAACTATATGTTGGGATCTGCTCTGGGTCAATATGAGTAGAATTCATGACATATATATCATACTCATTCCTTGCAAGGATGAGGCACTCCTACTCTATGTGTGTGTCATACTGGTTCCTTGCAATTAACATACAACAGGGGGAAGGTGAGAAAATTGTTTGCCCATGTATAAAGACCAATGTGAGGCTGATCTGCCATTTAGAAGATTCTTATCCCATGTGTTGTATTGGTACACCAGCTGATAATACATCACTGCTGAAGCACAGCAGACCAAAAGTGCACCGTTTTGGAATATGAGTCCTAAATTGGTCCAAAGCCCAGAAGGAAATGCTGTGGTAGATATTGAAGGTCAGGAGACCTAGACAGGTAGCCTGTGAATCTGAGGAATAGACAGGAAAGCAGGCAGCAGACATTTAGAAAAGGCCAGAATCTGGCTGTTTCTCAAGTAAAGATAAATGAAAATGTATTCATGGCCAGACCAAGCACTGGGGAACCAATTGGTCACCAGAGGTTTGATGGAACCCTGAATGAAGATATGCCCATTCATAGCCTTCTCTCTTTTCAAGTTAGGGGTGGCGGATACTTTCCATTCAGTTTGCATTTAAAGGCAAATAATTCCTAATTCACACATTCTGAAACATATGCAAACCGAAACACAACCATCCTTCAAAATTCACATTTCTCTAAATTTTGCAGTTTTCCAGCCAGGTAATGTGTACAAAAATGCATATTGCTGGGGGAAAGTGTGCATTAAAATGCCTATGTTCATGAAAATAGCCTGAAAAAAATGTGTTCTGTTTAATAAATAGCCCGGGGGTGTGTGGCAATGTGTATATTACATAAAATTACATTTAAAAGTATGTATATTAGAATTTTCATGAGGACTTTAAAAGATTCAAATGCTGAGAAGAACTGAAATTGACCAATTGACCATCCCAGTCAGGGACACATAAACCTTCTAGCCCAGAGCTTTCCAAACTGTGTGTTGCAACATGTTAGTGTGTTGGCTGCAGTGTGCAGGTGTGTCTCACGAAGGCTCGCTATGCTCCTCCCAGGACTGGAAATGGGTTCGTTTAACCTCCAGTTTGCTAATAAAACTGAATGACTGTGTTGCAAATTTATGCATGTCTAAAAAGTGTGTCACCAGCATGAAAGGTCTGGAAAGCTCTGTTCTAAGCCCCCTTTGCTCCGGACACTAGGACCAGGCAGAATTCCTGCTGATGTTCACGGGAAGAGGCCAGGACATGCCCTAAAGAGCTCTTTAAATGAGATTCTTGGCAGCATGGATCACTGTTCTTCACATGCCTCATGTCTTGTTAAATTGCCCTTGTGCCTATGCAAAGTTCCAGGAATAAAAGAACACAGAGAACTTGAAATCTAATCAATGCTTTCAAAATTGAATTATAACTTTGATTCAAGCGCTGTTCTCCTTAAATCTCCCTGTGGATTCCCCACCCACCTCTTCCCTAAGTTCTCCCGCTCACACACACATTCATTCCTCCCCTAAAGCTGTGCAAAGACTCATCTGATCAAGAGTGGAAATTGAGTTTTCACAGAGATGGAGGGCAAGGCAAATGGTAATGTTGCACATAGAAGCTGCTGCTTCCTCCATCTCTGTAAGGACTTTTCCTGGATGAGTCTTTGCACAGCACTGGGAGAAGAAAGGGGGCTTTGCAAGTAAGGAATTGACTTGGACTATCAAATAGGGATTTATAATAAGCCACATGCGACCTAGTTGGGGAGGAATCAGTCATGTACATACTGTACACCTGTAACATCACCAGATGCCACCATGCCCACTAAGGGCGGGAAATCATCACCATCACATCAGCAGCAGCACCCTGTGCAGGGTGAGAGACCACTGAGTCTAGTTCGCAGCCTCCTGTTCCTGCGTGCAGCAATTAGTCTTCTACTCAGTTTCCTATTACAGCCAATGGAATTCTACTTTCACGCTTAGAGCCATGGAGGGGACTTTGGGGGAAAGTGGGACACAGTTCAGGAGGGAAGGGTTAAGGTGTGCTGCTACACAGAGACACAATGTCATACTTAGGTCCTAGAGGGAGGGGTGATAGTGCTATCATACACACAGCCTTCCCTATTCTGCCAAAACCAAGGCATCTGATGCCACGGACTATTCTCCACAAAAGCACTTAATAAAGAATAATAGAAGCATGGAACTGTAGAGTTGGAAGGGACCCCAAGGGTCATCTAGTCCAGTTCCCTGCAATGCAGAAATCTCAGCTAAAGCATCCATGACAGATAGCCATCCGACCTCTGCTTTAAAACATCCAAGGAAGGAGAGTCCACCACCTCCTGAGGTAATCTGTTCCAGTGTTGAACAGCTCTCACTGTTCATCAGAATCTCCTTTCTTGTAATTTGAAGCCATTGGTTTTGAGTCCTACCCTCCAGAGCAAGAGAAAACAAGGTTGTTCCCTCTTCCATGTGACAGCCCTTTTAGATATTTGAAGATGGCTATCATATCTCCCCTCAATCTCCTCTTTTCCAGGCCGAACATACCCAGCTCCTTCAACTGTTCTCATTAGGCTTCATTTCCAGACCCTTGATAATCTTGGCTGCCCTCCTCTGCACACATTCCAGCCATCATAAATGTGTTAGCCTTTAAGGTGCCCCAACACTTTTGGTTGTTTTGTGATATAAAATGGAGCCTTAGGGGTGGATAAATATGTCAATTTCAGTTTCTCCCTTTTTCCGATCTCAAAGTTTTAAGTTGTGTTGGGCTAGATTACCCTTGATGTTCCTTCCAATTCTACAATCATTTGATTTTAGACAGCACCGGAGATGTCTGTGGAGTCTTCTCATTGGGGCCTTAAAGCAGCTGAGAGGCCCACAGAGCCTTCTCTCTTCCTTCTTTGGTATGTTCTTGCTCCCATTGTTGCACAGAAATAGAGGAAAGCAGATCAGATTTCCAGAATGGGGGAAAGGCGGTGGATGAGGAAGAGAGCCCCCTTTCCAGCAACGGACTGGAGCAAAAAGATAAAGAAAAAGCCTATGAAGCAAGTGCCCTTTCTTCCCCTGGTCCTCTGCTTCTTTCCACTCTGTCTACTGAGCCATCATATGCTGTGATTTACTGCGCTGTGATGTAGCATAGAACGACCGGCTTGGGTGTAGTATTTCTTTCTAATTGTACCTTCCTTTGAAGCATCTGCTGCCTGGAACTGTCAAATAGCAAGAAGACAGACTGAGCACAGAGGGCCCAACTACGTGTTGCGTGGTGTTCCACATAAACTTCCATCCCAGTAACGTAGCTACAGTGAACTCATTTTTCGTGTGCCATTTCTTATTTCTTATTTTACTGCATTTAGACCGCATCTTTCCTCCAAGGAGCTCAAGGAGGAGTGTCTGGTCTACCTCCTGCCTGTGTGCATCGTCGCAAGAACCCTGCCATGTAGGCTAAGCTCAGAGACAGTGGCTGGCCCAAGGTCACCCAGTGATTTTCTTGGTTGAGTTGAAATTGGTACACTGTTCTCCCAGGTCCTGGTTCTCATTTAATCCTCACAACAATGCTGTGAGGTAGGTTAGACTCAGAGACAATGAGCTTCCTGGTTGAGTTGGGATTTGAACCCTTGTCTCCCAGGTCCTATTCCACCATTAAAACCACTAAACCACACTGGCACATGTTTTTGTGCTCCCAAGACCTGCACAGCTTCTGGTAAATGACCGCAGACTACTGCTTCAATGAGCAGCGCTGGAAAAGTGCCCTGGCACAACGAAGTTTGTTTTCCCTTCTTTCCTTTTATTTGTTTTTGAGATTTATTATCAGTAGCTTATGAAATAAACTGCAGCTGCCAATTAATATTTCCCACTCATAGCCAGAACAGCAGGAGCTGACAAAACTGCATATTGCTACACTTGCTGTAAAGTTATCATTATTCAGTCAACTGTAGCTTATTACTCACAGTAACTGGAGTTTGTTGCTGTTATTGCTGGAGGTTTTTCTGCTGCTGTTGTTTTCCACTGCACTGTCTGCATTACAGAATATTGCTTGGTACTGACCATTAAATAATGCTGCGTGCATATATATATATATATATATATATATATATATATATATATTTCTGAGTTAGTATAGGTCCTTGTGGAATCAGCCCAAGGCTATGGAGTGATTTGTCTTACGTGTAATCATGAAACAACTAATCCTGAGACAATGTGCCATGAATTATGCAAATTAGAAATTATTTATAGCCAAAAGAATACATACACAGCCCTGCCATTAAAAAAAAATCTTTTAAAAGCACAATGGTAGCAGTGATATGTTTAGGACTATGGAAAATGAAATATAAAGTCTGAATCACATGCTACTTTCCTGTTGGAGGAAGTGCATCTGAGTCCTCTTAAGAACAGGCAATGTTGAGTTAGACCATTGTTCCACCTCGATCTACATTCATGGGGTTTCACAAACAATCTTTTCCCACCCAACCTGGAAATACTGTCACTGGTTGTACTGCTTCTGAATAACAATTGCTGGGAGCCACAGGACAGGAAGATGCTCTTGTGCTCTGGTCTTGCTTGCAGGCTTCCCACAGGCATCTGGTTGGCCACTGTGGGATCAGGATGCTGGACTAGATGGGCCACTGGCCTGATCCAGCAGGCTCTTCTTATGTCGGGGACTGGACATGGGACCTTTAACTACTAAATACATGCTCTGCCACAACCCTTCCCTTCAAAACAATAATTTTACAACATTGAGACCTTCCTTGTTGTTGTTGTTGTTTAGTCGTGTCCGACTCTTCATGACCCCATGGACCAGAGCACGCCAGGCACTTCTGTCTTCCACTGCCTCCCACAGTTTGGTCAATCTCATGCTGGTAGCTTCAAGAACACTATCCAACCATCTCGTCCTCTGTCATCCCCTTCTCCTTGTGCCCTCCATCTTTCCCAACATCAGGGTCTTTTCCAGGGACTCTTCTCTTCTCATGAGGTGGCCAAAGTCTTGGAGCCTCAGCTTCAGGATCTGTCCTCCCAGTGAGCACTCAGGGCTGATTTCCTTAAGAATGGAGAGGTTTGATCTTCTTGCAGTCCATGGGACTCTCAAGAGTCTCCTCCAGCACCATAATTCAAAAGCATCAATTCTTCGGTGATCAGCCTTCTTTATGGACCAGCTCTCACTTCCATACATCACTACTGGGAAAACCATAGCTTTAACTATACGGACCTTTGTTGGCAAGGTGATGTCTCTACTTTTTAATATGCTGTCTAGGTTTGTCATTTCTTTTCTCCCAAGAAGCAGGCATCTTTTAATTTCGTGGCTGCTGTCACCATCTGCAGTGATCATGGAGCCCAAGAGACCTTCCTTACATTGTGGTAAGGAATTGGCCCATCTAAACCAGTGTTGTCTAAACCAGGAATTGGGCAGAGAATGTCAGTTGAAGGACACATTCCCATCACCTACTGCCTGATGAGATGCCAAGGATTGAACCTGAGACTTTCTGTATGCAAGGTAGACTTATACTTAGTCAGACCAATGGTCCATCCAGCTCAATATTATTTACTGTGACTGGTTTTAGACAAAGAGCATTCCTAGTCCTACCTGGAGATGATGGAGATTCTTCCAGCATACAAGGCAGATGCTCTGCCACTAAGATACAACACTTCCTTTTTAAAATAAAAAATGCCTTTCCACTATCTACGGTCCATCACCTTTGTTTTCTTGTGGGTGAGAATTATTGTTGCAATTGTGAGATCCTTAGGCTCATCAATAGTGTCTATCCTATGGCCGCAGGGGCTGCAATCCAATGCACATTTACCTGAGAGTAGGTCCCACTGAATAAAATGGCATATACTTCTGAGCAAGCAGTGCAGGTTTGCACGATGAGGCTGCAGTCCTTATCCACAATTACCTGAGAGTAAACCCTACTAATCACTATGGGGCTTCCATTAGAGTAAACAGGCATATAGCAGCACTGTTACTGAGGCCATGCCTGGCGAGATTTGATGAAGAGACTTCCTGGCTGCAGCTGCCTCTTCTCTCCCCTGTGCTATATACCAGCTCCTTTTTAATCTATAGTATTTCACCGAGCTTACACTTTTGTTTTCCCTTCTGCACATATTTTTTTAAAAAACATGAATAGGTTTGCAGTCTTTATTTCTGTGGCTTATTGGCAGGTATGCTCACAGGTGGTCCGCAGCTGTGATGTCATATTAATATTCAGGATAACGCATGTCATTCTGCCTCACCAACTGGAGAGATCTGTGCCTCTTCTCGGCTTCAAAGGGTGTGCATGCATGTGTGCAATGCATGTCTGAGTGCACATGAAACTGGCTAAGTTGTTTACTGTGTAATCCCTGTTCCGTTTCAAATATAGTTTTGCCACAGGAGCTCCCGGCTGTGCTTTGAGAAGAGCATCTAACGTTTGCAATGCCTGGAAAAACTGAGGCACAGATTCTAGCCCTGACACTGACCTGTTAGAAGACTGAGCTCTGTCGCAGTCTCTCTGCTCCCTTCCTCCATGATTCCTTTCTCCTTTAAAGCACAGGAAGATACCTAGTCAAACCATCAGACCATGACTGATAGGAAGCTTCCCAGGGTTTCATACAGGGCTGTCTCCCAGTGTTACCTGGAACCGGTGGGGATTGAACCTGGGACCTTCTGCATGCAGAGCAGATGCTCTGCCACTGAACTATGGCCTCTTCATCCCTTTAGGACTGTGATACGGGGTCAAAGCATGCTTTAGAATCTGGAGGGCATAGACTTGGGGAAAGGACAGAACATGAGCTATGCATGTGCAAGGTCCCAGGTTCAATCCCCAGCATCTCCAGGTATGGCAGAAAGACCCTTGTCTGAAAACCCTTGAGAGCCACTGCCAATCAGTGTAGACAATACTGAACTAAATGAACCAATGTTCTGACTTGGTAGAAATCAGCTTCCTTTGGGCAACATACAACACTCTCTGTCTGCCAGGGCAAGGGCTTTTGCACTAGCAAGTGGATGAGTTTTAATGTTGCACAATGGAAGAATCCAACATTAAACTAGAGAATGTTAAACTATGGAACTCATTCCCACAGGAGGCCATGATGGTCATCAATCTAGAAGGCTTTAAAAAAGGATTATGCATGGAGGAGAGGTCTAGTAACGGCTGCTAGCCATGCTGGCTATGCTCTACCTCCACAGCTGGAGGCAGTAATGCTTCTGAAAACCACTTGCTGGGAACCACAGGATGAGAGAGTGCTCTTGTGCCTGAATCCTGTTTGTGAGTTTCCCCTCAGATATCTGGTTGGCCACTGTGAGAACAGGATGCTGGACTAGATGGGCCACTGTCCTGATCCAGCAGTCTCTTTTTATGTTCTTAAGAGCTTTTTATGCTCTTAAGAAACTCATTGGGCAATGTATTGTTCAACAAAGTTACCATCAACCTGCTCATGTGTCTTCTTGTGCAACAACCTTCCACTAGTGCCAAACATTTTGAAAGCAGAACAAGTATACCACTAAGTCATTTCTATTTAGTGCTACATTGAATACAATTCCCACCCCTGCTTTAAGTCAATCTCCCTTAGTAGTGATGTGGTTTCTTCACCTGTCTGTCCCACGTTAATAGATTTTACATACAGCAGCGTAGCTAGCCGCTCAGGTACCCGGTGCAGCGCACACGTCCTGCAGCCAGGGGCAGAGTGAGCTGCCCATGGGGGTATCAGTATTTCATTCTCTCATTGCTGGATCATGTGATCCACTGTTTACATTCCTTACTGTTGTTTCTGTGGAAATGGAAGATCTCTGTTACCATGTCAAGGTTGTTTCTGAAGGATTTTAAGAGAAACTCAAAAGTTTTGTTAAGAAGGCCTATGAAATTCCTCAAAGGAAAAAGCATGCAGATCTCTCAAGCTATACTGCTTACCAGTTGCAGAAAAATGGATTCACAGGCAAGAACTGCTGGCTATGAAAACGAAAGCACCATATTCCTGCTGGCTTGGAAGAAAGGATCTGTGAAGCAGCTGTTCTGGCATTATAATTACTTGGACTAGTAGGAGGGGAATGATCAGATGCCGGCAATGAACAAACAAGCAGAGCAAGCTGTCATTTAAGAAAGAGAGAGACATCCCCCTCCCCTTTTGCTTCCCACTCACCACTGGAATTTATTAATGGAAGGACTAGAGAGCGAAATGAATCAGATGGAAATCTGCTGCTCTGTTTACATTTTCATCTGGCACATTTAAAAACAAGTGAGTTTGCAGTAAGTCACATGTGAGAAGACACCCACACTGCCAGCCAGCAGATGACAAGGCCCTCTCCAGAGAAGCCGAAGGAGAGAGCCAGGAGCCTATATTTCAAAACACCCTCCAGATAAGGATCTCAAAATACAAAAGGCACAACTATTGCTCAAGGCAAGCAGCACCTCTTCTGAGTGCTTATCCATATGCTATCCAAGAGGTGCTGTCTGAAACCCTGAGCCACCCAGCTGGGCACAGCCTTGTTCTGTGAATTGACAACCTTCCTTTTTTCAATTCCAGGTTCACAGTTTATGCCTACCAGTTCTAGGTGAACAAAATTACTCCACCAGCTATAAAACGTGGATGGGTAGACCTGGAGCAGGTTGCAACCTTGGAGCTGAGTAGAGTTGTCATTCAGAGAGTAAATGACAAAAGAACTGTAAAGATTATTTCTGCGTTGGGGGATGAGACACTGCAGAAATGATAAATATGACAATGGTATAATCAAATGGCCATTTTGGATTGTGCTATATTGTGGATAGGGTTGGTGACACAGTGTTGAAGATTGGCCTAGTGATCTATCCACGGCTCACTTCTGCTGTAGTGAGAGGCCCTAGAATGGGAAGCAGCTTACAGTACACGACCATCTTCCTCCCTAAGTCTAGCACAAGCCAGGGCTTGGAAGTAGGGGTTGTGCTCAGTGGTGGACCACTTGTGCTGCATTCAAAAGAGTTCATCCCTGGCATCTCCAGGTAGAGCTGGGAAAGACTCATGTCTGATGTTGCTGATCAGTGTAGAGTAGATAATATGAGCTATTTGGACCAAGGCTCTGATTTGGTATAAGGCAACTTCCCATATTTATATTTCATAATATAAGAAGAATCCTCTTGGATCAAGCCATCAAGTCCTGTATCCTGTTTTCTCCTACAAATGCTTCCATGAAGACCACAAGATGGGCATTATTCCTTGCACATCCAGGAGTTGAGTCCAGCAGTTTCTTGCTGGCCTAGCACAGGAGTCCAGTGCAAAAGTTGCCTATTCACCCACAGTGTGCAACTAAAAACAGTATCAGCTGAGTGCAGGCAATGTGTCCATCCACGGTTTTTCAACACTCAATGAGAAACAGTAGCGTAGTGTCAAATTCAGAGGTGCAGGGCCTCTTCATAATAGCCAGAACCACACACCCCTCACAGCCACACCTTTCAACCTTCTAAGATTATACAATATAACAACAACAACAACAACAACAACACATTGCAATGCCTTTCAGCTAGAGCTATTATTTTCTGTGCACATACATAGGCAAATGATTTGGAGTGCTCTAATTGCTTCCTTTGGAGTGACTTTAGTTGTGTTTTCCACCAAGTTCCATTGTACACAACAGAACTTGCACCACCATTCTCTTGAAACAGAAGCACCTTGTGCTTTCAGTGTTCCTAAATTCTTGGTTTGGGGGCATTCAGTGGATTAAAAGCTTCCCTTTCATGCTGACTGGGTGGCTCTATGATGTTGGAGACATGGGTGCAGCTGCAGAAATGGGTGTTTTATCTTCCATGACCCATGGCACCTAAGCCACTGTTTCTGAAAGCAAGAAAACAGGACAGTTGTGGGGGGGGGGGGTCCTGTTCTGTTCAGGCATCTGTATCACATCTGTAAGTTAGCTGGCAGTCTCACATGAGATTTTTGTGGATCAGCTCATTAGCTATTACGTCACACCATGCTCTGTCTGATAGGTCAGAAACCTACAGGGCTGCAGCACACAATGGATTTAAGAATAGTTTACTGCTACACTGATTTCCACATTTCCTGAACCTCTATATTTTCCCTCAGGGGAAATGTGCCAGCAATTAAACTACAAAAACAACATTCTGATTCAGTTCAGTCTCTTCAAGCTCACCCCAGAGTAGGCAATCTTGTTCAACAATCAAACAACAGCATCAGAGGCCAGTACCAGATACCATCTGAGAATCACCACCTCTGCAAGTGGGGGCACTGCCAGAGGCTCCTGACTCTGTTTCTCCTTGCTGTGCTATCACTGCCTGCTCCTCTCTAAGCATGGAAGCATCATCAAGAGTGAAGCAGAGCAGTGATCTTCACTTGACTCATGCTCTCTATCTGGGCCAGGAATGAGGAACTTTAGGCCTGGATGCCAAAGGCAGGCCTCCAGGCCTCTCTATAGGTCCTCAGGACTCTCCCCAGAACACACCCTTCAGCAGACCTCCTCTACAACCTTTCTCAAGCCTGGCTTGCTTGGAGATTGGAGAAATGTGGTCTGTGTATTTGTGTAAACCTTTGAATTTTGCATGAGTGGAATGTCACCTAATGTACCAAGGTAAGGTTTGTATCTGGTGCTTTGTCCATTTTTTTTCCTCTGGCCCCACCCACCATGGGCATGTGGCCTCCAGGAGTTTATTCGTGAGGGAATGCAGCCCTTGAGTTAAACACACACACACACACACACACACACACCACTCCTGCTCTGGGTGGTTGGACAGATTGGGAGCAGAGGGAGGGAGGAGGCAAGTGATTGTATAGTGGGGATATGGGTGAGGAGGATGTGTGCCCACTCAGGGTATCTTGTTTGAGGGCCTTCTGAAACCTGGAGGGAATCTAAAACACTATCCAAGCTGCTGATCCTATAGGAAGGGCGCTCTGCAAGCCCAGCTTTTCAAGGGAGTCGTGGAATCAAAGCAAGGCCACTTCTCATGTTGTAATTTACAGACCCTCCAAGTGTCCCTATATTCCAGGGACAGTCCTGGATTTACAGAAGCCGTCCCAGTTTCTGATTTGAACCCGGAATGTCTTGCTTTTCCTTAGAATGTCCCCATTTTCATTGGAGAAATGTTGGAGAGTACGAATTTGTATTCGAGTAGAACTACTTAGAAAGGCCACGAGTTGGGTCTGCAGGCTTGGGATGCAGTCACTGTGTTTCATAAACCCATCAGTGCTCCCTTGAGTTCAGTGGATAAAGAACAAGACATAAATAAATAAAAAGGCATCCATATTACATAGACATACTGTACTTGTTGCAAAGGAAACTGTTACTTAGAAGCAAAAGGCCTAATCCTTTTCTCTAAACACGTAGACACAAAATCTGCTCTGGCAATTGGAATGTCTGACCATTGTGGTTTCCAAAATGAACTGACCTGACCTGCAGATCCTGCACATGCTGGAACTTAAGTTTTCCACTATATTTGACCGGGCATTGCTCTAAAACATATTGCTATGTTTTAGGGAGGGGGTTAGGCTGAATGCCTGGGGCCCCTTCTAATTCTTGGAATAGCCAGACTAGCTTCCTGGTGAGATGATAGCCTAGGTCATGGGCTCTGTGTGAGATGGCAAATAGGGAGGGCTCCCTTGCTCAACTGGCTGGTAGTTAGAAAGACACAAGGTCAGAGTTGAGTGATGTAAGCTAGAAGCTAGAAGTGGAAAAGCAACAGACTGGAAAGTCAGAGAGACAGAATGATGTTTGATTTCTGCTGGAATCCAAGACTGTGGCAATAGGGGAAGTAAGGCCCCCTTTGGATGTCAATGCTGTGAAACCCTCCACCGTAGGCTCAGGTTGCATATATGTGTAAATAAACCATATACCATAAAGACACCACAGTCTCCACTGTGCCTCATTTTCAATGGAAACACCTGGAACCCCTGGGAACTCACACCAGATGAAGATAGGGGTGGCATGCAACAATATCAAAATGAATACTGAAATGTTTGTTTTGGATAAAATACAGTTAAGTTGGTATTTAAAAATGCCTTTTACGGGACAGGGGTACTCTGGGTGGACTTCAGGAGGGGTTGGCAGTCGGCCAAGTCCTCACGTTTCTCCCCATTGATTCCACTTCTTGAGAAATGAACATTTCAGAACAAACTCACTTTCTAACTTTATGTCAACTTCAATAAGAAACAAGCTTTTTGAACTGCCCTTTCATGTTATGCCGGCTGCCGCACTGGACAGACGTTATAAAAAGTCAACAATGGAACAAAGATTACATATTTATGGATGGCCTGGTTCTTTATATTTTAATTTGCCCTCTGTGCATGGATCCCAGGGAGAGTTTTTGAACTCTTTTGTTGGCTAGAGAGAGAATGAGTGCTCTTGTTGGATCTGTTGGTTTTCTCCTGAGCTATGCTAATATGGATGCAGCACACCAAGTGCCTTTTTTTGCCTTGGAAGCAAGAAACATCAGAAAAGGAGAGCTAGATAAATTTGCTGTCAATTGCTGTAGAGATATGGAGCTGGTGGTGAGTGGGGCAGAGCCTAAAGTGGGTGGCATTTGCAGAATTATAACCCCAGAGTCTTCTGCGATTCAACATAACTGTCAGGGGTCCTTTACCTTTACCTTTTGTAGGGACGCGGGTGGCGCTGTGGTCTAAACCACTGAGCCTCTTGGGCTTGCCGATCAGAAGGTCAGTGGTTTGAATCCCTGCAATGCTCCCGTTGCTCCCAGCTCCTGCCCACCTAGCAGTTCAAAAGCATGCCCAAAAGTGCAAGTAGATAAATAGGTACCACTCTGGCAGGGAGGTAAATGGTGTTTCCATGCGCTGCTCTGGTTTTGGTGTTCCATTGCACCAGAAGTGGCTTAGTCATGCTGGCCACATGACCCGGAAAAACTGTCTGCGGCAAATGCCGGCTCCCTTGGCCTGTAAAGTGAGATGAGCGCCCCAACCCCAGAGTCATCTGCAACTGGACTTAACTGTCAGGGGTCCTTTACCTTTACCTTTTTATAGAGTGTGCTCCATTTCTCTCTCTCTCTCTCTCTCTCTCTCTCTCTCTCTCTCTCTCTCTGTGTGTGTGTGTAGGAGTGCAAATATCCAGAGTGTGGGGTCAGGTGGGATTACTATGAGGAATTATAAAATATGCATCTAGCCATTGTGTCCACGATGAATGCATTGTGTTGGCTGAGTTTGATACATTGACAATAATTTCTGATCAAATCCCACAACCCTCTGCATCTCTGGCCATTTCTTCTACTGCCCATTTCTCTTGCTTGACAAGTCACGTACACAGCCCAGTTGCTTTGCCAGGCAGGCATCCTGGGTCATCAAAGACAGTGGGCAGTTTCTTTGATGTAGCTTTTCTGATATGTTAATCTTAGGATGTTAATCTTAGGGCCAGGAAATAGATCTCACCTGAAGGTGATAATGATCGCTGTCTTCCTGGCCATCCTTCTTATCATGTATATTGCTTGTTTATGACCTCAGGGGTTGCCAAATGAACTCCTTTGTAGTTCTGTTTTGTTTACCTCAGAAATATGTGTGCTTAATTAGTTTTTGGTAGTTTAACTTTTTCCCCACGTGGGGTTTGTTGAAATGCTCAGAATAAATCTGATTGGTTCTTACGAACACTCTGTAAAAAGCTCTTTTGTGAATAAAATGACCTGGGCCAGGGGCTGGAGGCAGAGATTATTATACGCACCCTTCCCAGAGTCTTGCTGGTTCAAGCCTCTGTGCGTATTCTTATTAATCAGAGTTCAATCCTTCCTTTACTTTGGCAACGCCTCATGTGTGTATGTGTGTGTAAAACTCCATCTCTGCAGGCCACATTAAATTAAGGTGAGGACTACAGCTTTCTCCACTGCAGTATACAAGCCAGTTTCTTTATACCCCAGCAATGCAACTTTTGGAATTTTAACTCTGCAATATTGGTTGCTGTGCATATTTGTCATTGTGACCTTTGGCTTCAACAATTAAAAAAAAAATAACATTGCGTATTTAAATGCTAATTTTCATATGGATTTTAAAAAAGACAACAACCCTAGAACCCCAAACCTCAGATTAAATCAGAAAAAGAATGGAATGCAAAAGCAGCAAGGATGTGGAATAAAGCTATTTGTCCATCTCCAACTCAGTCATCGACTATGTATGTGTATATAAATATTTCCCAATCTTACACCTACACATCTTTTTCTGTCTGTATTTTCTTGCAAGATTTTCTGTCTGGGGGAAAAAAGCTCTCTTTGCTTTACTGTATTACTTCACTGGTGTTCAAATCACAGTCGGGAGAGTCTCCTCAATACCTCTTGACTATCAGCTTCTTTGGTGATTATTCAATATTTAATTTTTTACAATTGCATTATTTAACTGCAGCTCTGCAAAGTGTTTTGGGATGTAGCTAGCATAAAATATTCTCTTTTAGGAAAGTGAAATGATTGGATAATTTTCCTGTTTTGCCAGAATTAGGAGGATGCATTTAACACCCATCAAAAATTAAACAACAAGCAGAACTACCCAGGCACTTTAAAAACCTGCAGCAGTGGAAGTAAATCACCAAACAAAACTTGGATGTCTGTAATTTTATGGCACAGGGGGAGAAAAATTGATTTGTGCTCAATCAAAACCTCTGTCCTCTCTAAGAAATAATGGGTGCTTGACATTTTAACATAATTATTTGCTCAACATTTTTTAACACTGCTTTCTCTGGGTGTTAACCAGAAAATTCTGAGGAAGCAAAATACAAAAGAACTTTTCTTTCCAATGCCAAAAACTTAAAAAAAAATATCGATCAATCTCATACCCTTCTCTTTCTCTTTTGTTTTTGTAACAATGCAATTTAAACAGCCTACGAGGACAAATCAACAGGGAAAAATATCAATACGCATTAGTTTAATCAGGCAATGTGTCTTTGCTTCTCTGTCTGAAAACCCAAATTTCATTTTCATAGCAATGTCTTCAGTGGGGTGGGGAGCACACTGACCACATGGCTGATTGGAAGATTGGTCTTGTAACATCGGGTTGTATCCAACAAAGATCTATCTGGAGCACACTCATTGTGAAGAATGAACATAAGTTCGTCATAACCATTAGCTTCAATGGGCCTACTCTGAGTAGGGCCAGCCAGGGAAACAACCCATTTTCATAGGCTGCACTGATGACAAGAGGGGTCTGTAATAAAACGCTGCAATGTACTTCCACATGTAATGTGCTTCCATTTCCACTCAGGGCTCCAGCAAACCAGCCATGCCCACAAGGCCATTTCATCCTCATCCCTTGGTTTTCAGTTTTTCATCTTCCAGTGACACTGAACATTCCATGGCTACAGAGCATGTACAAACCTCATGGGGTTGTGAAGAGGGTCCCCCCCTCCCATTTTAGTTCTGCAGACCATGGGACTCCCCCAAACATTACGATACTTCACTTGTGTTTCTCATAGGAATGGGAGATAAATTTGATTCTGTGAAGGCAAGCCTACCTAATTCCTACTTCCCAAAACTCCGCTATCCTTCAAAATCCGCACTTGTATGGATTTTGCAATTTTCCAGCCAAGCAATATACACAAAAATGCATATACCAGAGTAAAGTGTGCATAAAAATGCATATATCAATGAAAGTAAGACACAAAAAAATGCATCAAAGTAGGGAATTTTTGTTTGCACAAATGTATATATTGGGTAAAATTGCATTGAAACGGAGAGAGTTTTACATTTAAGCACTGCTGAAATTTCATGACGGAAAACAATTTTGCAAATTGATGTGAATATGAGAAGAAGAGAACTTAAGATGGGGGAGGGCAGGAGATTAGAGAAAAATGGACACTGACAAATTCCTCCATCTATAGTGTCTCCATGGCCCAGTTTGGGCTACAATCATGTTGTCACATGTCACCTGAGTTGGTTGTTAGAAGGGGAGACGTAGCACATTTAGTCTATCAGGTTGGATTCAAAGGTGCCCTTTCATACACAATCTTCAGGTTGTGCCTCATTTTGCAACAAACCTTAATCTAAACATAAATAGATCTGTATGTTTTTAATGGAAGGAGGGAAATATATAAAACTGTTAAACCTGAGTTTACCAGCTGCTTTTGTATGCTGTATAATATAATACTTGGAGAGAAGAAAATAATTAGGAAGGGAAAGTTAAAGGGATAAAAGCAACATACTAATATGAATAAATCTGATTTAGCTGACCTTTCAAATGAATGAACATTTCTGAGGACTGATTTAGCCTTACTCCCCCACCCCCACCTAATAATTCAAACAGACACCTGATAATCCTCTTAAGAAACCAGGTTTTGATTGTGTTTCAAGAGAAAAGCAGATATCTGCTTGGGTGGTCTGATGTAGCTAAGAAAAACCATCAAAACATTGGCTCCTTTGATGCCAGTTACATGGGGGGGGGGCATTTAAGCACTGTAGGTGTTGGGTGTTTTTCTGAAAATGCAGAGCTGAAATTCTGTACCCAGGGAATTCTGCAACCTATTGAATTGTTGCAAATCTGCAAAATACACATTGCAGGGGAAAGAAAGAGGCTGAATGTGAGAGATTGCCACACTTGCCATTACAGCGCAATGCAAATCAGGGCTTTGGCTGATGATGTCAGGGCAGAGAGACGGTCACATGGGAGAAAGTGCCATCCTCTTGAACGCTCGGCCCCAGCAATTATTTGCAAGGCAAAGATTAAGCTGATCAGCAAATGCAAAGCAAACAGATGAACGCTTCCCCCTCCAACCAACAATCACCGCATCACGTTGAAATCTGCATGTAAAATGTATTCCCGGACAGTGCGTTGCCTTGTTTGCAATCTCCAGCCTGGTGGGAGGGAGGCAATTAACACAAACCGCCAGCCGGGGAAGCTGATGAGCTGCTGGCTACGGGAAGGTGCCACGAAGAGCTCTCCCAACCGTCCTGCCTGCCTGCCTGCCTGCCTCCCTCCCCTCCTCGCTGCCGCCATAAAAGTTTTACCATCAATGCAAATCTGATCTGCGCACATCAGACAAGTGGAAAATTGGCCATTCTGCTCTGCTCGGTGGCAGGAAGAGCAGGCAGCTGGGGGCGTTGTATTGTTTATTACCAGAGAGGTGCTAAAAATTTCCACACCTGATTAATCAAGCATGCTCCGTAATCACTTTTCCGCATGTGGCAATGGAAAGAGTCAGGTTGTTGGGGTTTGCACCCCTCCCCTTCATTTATGTTTCTTCTCCTTCTCCTTTTTTTCTTCTTTCTTTCTTAAAGATGCACTTTTAATGAGCTCTTGTTTCCAGCCTGACATTTGGAAATTTAATCAGGAGAAGGCCTCCGATGGCGGGCAAGCACCTTTCAGATGGCATTGTTTATCGGCAGAGCCTTCCTTGGGCTTCAGTTAACAAAGGAGGGTCAGCCACCTCATTCAAATCAGCGGATATTAATGAGCTAGCAATGACAGTGCAATTCCAAAGAACACTGCGCAACTGATCCTGTCCAGGCCAGGGATGAGGGTGATGGGGGGGGGCGTTGTGTGCGAGGGGAAGCGGAGCTAATGATGATTAATGCGATGGCATTGAAGGGCTACAGCTAAAGAAAATAATCTGCCACTTCTGTGCAAAGTGTCATCCAGAGGTCTAATTGGACAAAGGAATGGGCCATCGCTGCTAGATCAGGATGTCTCTGTTGCGATGTCCGCAGCGGGGTGCCGAGAGCCTGAATGCACCGTAGCAAAAGAGCAAACTCACAGAGACGCGGAATGGTTTTGCAGGGCAAAGAGAGATAGAGGAGGGTCAGCCGGTTTAGAACGGGCTTTAGACGTGCAGATCATTTATTCCGACGAATGGTTGGAATGGGGACAGATAACAAGTAGTGCAGTAAATGAAAGTTCTGGTTCATGCATGTATCCTGCTGGTGGAACATTTAATGTAGCAAAGGAGTGGAGGAAGCTGCTTGATGCTCAGTCAAACCGTTGATTGACCAAGCATTGGTCTCTCAAGATTCCCTTTCCCCATACATGCCCACTTGAGTGCTTTGATCTGTGGAACTGGCAATGTTAAAGCGGCCACATAGTGCAAGATTTGCATCTGCAAGCAAGCAATATTTTAGTGTGGCAGTACTGCACACTTTGGATCTCCCTGCCTATTGACATAAGGCAGGTACCTTCACTGTACTTTTTTGGGTGCCTGCTAAAACCATTTTTCTTTAGGCAAATCTACCCAGACATGCAGAACACTGACATGCTTTTTAGCTTTTAGTTAGTTTTTTAATGTTTTAAATGCAGCATTGTTTACTTCTTTCTTAAATTTCTAAACCACCCTTCATCTAAGGATCACAGTGTAGTTTGCAATACAAAAACACATAAATACATATCATAGTAAAAGAACAGAACAAAACAGAACAGAACAAAAAATACCCCCGCCACAGTTGTTCGGTAACTGCTTTTTACAAATAATTGGATTGTTCCTTTCTCTCTTTGCAAACTGTTTTGCAGTTTTGTTTACGTTTATAAACAAGCAGCATATAAGTTTTATGAAATTAATTAATTGATTAAATACCTTCATAATGTTTACACTGACTGGCAGCAGCTCCCCCGGGATATCAGGCAGGCTGCTAAACATGCCATGGATTGAACCTGGGACGTCCTGCTTGCAAAGCAGATAGGAGCATAGGCAGCTGCCTTATGCTGAATCAGACTATTGGTCTATCCAACTTAGTATTGTCCACACTAACTGGTAGCAGCTCTCCAGGATGTCAGAGAAGGTTCTGAAGATGCCAGAGGTTCAACCTGAGACCTTCTGCATGCAGTGCAGATGCTTCACCAATGAGCATCTTCATTGCCCCACCAGCCTTTCCTTCTTCACTTCATCATGTATCTCAAGTCATGCTCGATATCTGCCCTTTACACAATGGGCCCACCTTGTTTGAGGGAAGGGAGGACAAAAATCATGGGACATGGAGATTGAGCCTGGAGCCTCCTGAATGCGAAGCAGATAAACTTCCCTCAGCCTGGAGACGCTTCTCATTCTCCATCCGCTTTGTGAAAACAGCTAAGTGACTGGTAGCATTTTTACATCGGGGGAAAACTCTGGGAATTTGCAGCTCAGTATATCCACACTGAGTTTTGTCCTTTCTGTGATCTCTCCACCCTCCATTCCCTTCCACCTGTCAATGTAATACAGCAGCCTGGAAAACCCAACCACTTCTCACCAATCTTGCAGTCAAGTAAATCAATCAACTGCACCAAACAACAATTTTTTCCTCATCAATAATAAACAAAACGGGGGGGACTTCCTGATGGAGATCGCCGCCGGGTATTGCTCGTGCCTCTGAGGGATTTGCAACTACAAGGCACACTGCATATCTGGTGGTTTCATACCCTCTGGCTAGCCTCCTTTCCTGCATTCCTCTGAGTCTCCCCTGCATGTAATATTAATTGATTAATATTTGTTTAGAACATTCCTGCCACTTTGCCACTTGAGTCTGGCTGCAGTTTTCTGAGTCACTCTGCTGGAGGAAGGAAAATGAATGCTCCAATTGCTAAGGAGGTTGGAAAGAGAGAAAGAGAGCTCTGATTGCTTATGACACAATGCTCATAAAAAGCCCCAGATCCCAGGAAGATTGTGCTGATACCTCTAAGGGCAAAATCAGTCAAAAGAATCATAGAATTGGAAGGGACCCTGAGGATCATCTAGTCCTACCCTCTGCTATGCAGGAATATGCAGCTGGTCCATACGGGAATCAAACCTGCAACCTTGGCATTATCAGCCTCATACTCCAACCAACTGAGCTACCCAATGGACTTCTTCTTTGGTGATCACTCATAGCCAAGTAAGATTGTCTATCATGAGCATGGTCTTAACAGTATGTCCGTAAGTGACTGTGGAGGCCAATTCTGGATTCCACAGTGTGACATAGGTTTCCAGGTGGGAGCCGATCATGGTGAGGATTTACCAAACATGCCTTCCTCAGTTCATTTCTCCTTTTTTCTTTTTTGTCCCGAGTTCATGCTTCTTCAAAGACCTTGACGCCTTTGGTAGAAGCTACTATGGTCTGCCTCCACAGTTGCTTCTGAATACCAGTTGCTCGAAACCACAGGAGGGGAGAGATGCTCTTGTGTGGGTTTTCCACAGGCATCCAATTCTCCACTGTGAGAAAAGGATGCTGGACTAGATGGGCCATTGGCGTGATCTAGCAGGAGTCTTCTTATGTTCTTAAGGGAAAGGGAACAGCTTGCTGCAACATTTCCAAATGGCATCGTCGGTATAATGAGGTGGCAGCCAGAGAGGAGGGAGAAACTGGATTCAGTTCACATTTAAATGTGAATTTGCCCATTATGAAGTTTCTGAAACAATATGCCAGCCGAAAGAGTCGTCCTTCAGAAATCTCACTTCTCTGAATTCTTCAGTGCAGCCCTCCAGTCATGTAATGCTACGCATGCCCTAAGGCAAGCTCAGACACCTTGAATTTGTCCAATCCCCCTTTCAAGCCATCCAAGTTGGTGCCATCACTGCCCCCTGTGGGAATGAGGTTTATCCTGTGGATTTGTCATTCGGTACTGACATCTGGTTTGTCCAATCTTTTCTGCTTCCAAGCTCCTGGTTCATGTGAAACTGCTGCCCACAGGGGTGGGTTTGGGCCTTTCAAATTTCAACAGCACCTTGTTCAAGGCCAAAATTTGGTGCTTCCACCATGTCTCGCCTTCCATTCTGCCCAGTTCACTATGTCATAGTTGTGACACCCTGCAGCACCCTCTAGGATTGACACCCAGTGCGGTGGAACTGGTTGTGCTAAATGTACCTCTGCTTCCCACATCTCTTGACATTCATGCAACTAAACCAGGGTTGACTGAATATCAGCCTTCTGAAATACGTACCGGGGTGTTTTCAGCCTTCATGCCAATCTTGCATCTATCTTTGGAAGAAAGCAGGAGGGGTTGTTGTTGTTTTTTGGGGGGGAATCCCATTTGAGTCACTGATTTGGTTCCAACTCCAGGAACTTAATAACATACTTCTCCCCTAGGCTGTCTGCAGGTTGCTGTCCTCTAAAGTCACCCATTCTTTCAGCCATGGCTTAATGCTTCTAATCCCTGCACCATCGCCAGAGAAATCAGCTCATCATTGGGGTGCAGAGATGCAGTAAAGGATTTTCAGTGAGCAGATGCCTCTGTGAGAGAGAATGGTGACTCCACACTCAAGTGTTTGTTGACTTGCAGGGAATTCCCTGCCCTTCTTTCCTCCTCCTCCTCTCCTCCATGCCACCAGCCACTCAAACCTCCCGCAGTGCCTCATGCATCTTATAAACTAAACTCATTGTAACCAAACCATGAAATTGCAAATTTAACTTTGTCAACAAACAAAGACTTCAAGGAAGCCAATGCTGCTTGATTCTCATCTGCTGCTTAATTTACAGAATCAGCTCCGGAGAGACGTGCAGAAGGGGATGGGGTGGGTAAGCTGGAACAGATGCAAAGAAAGTACACTGTGGCTGTTGCTCAATACATTTCCTTTTGGAGAACCCTTCTCAAAAACACATGGGGCTAAGTGACTTGCCTAAGAACTCAGAAGAAAGCAGTAGCAGAGCAGCAACTCAAAAAGAATCCACCACCCCATTCTTTCCCTCCTGCACACTTGCAATCCTCTCTCATGCTTGGTTAAATCAATTATTCTAAAACAGCTTAGGACCTAGCACCTCAAAGAGTGCATCTCTCAATATCAACCATCTTAGGCCCTATAACTGGCAGATAAGGTCCTGTTGTGGGACGTGGGTGGCGCTGTGGGTTAAACCACAGAGCCTAGGACTTGTTGATCAGAAGGTCAGAGGTTCAAATCCCTGCGACGGGGTGAGCTCCCATTGCTCGGTCCCTGCTCCTGCCAACCTAGCAGTTCGAAAGCACATCAAAGTGCAAGTAGATAAATAGGTACCGCTCCAGTGGAAAGGTAAATGGCGTTTCCGGGCTCTGCTCTGGTTCACCAGAAGCAGCTTAGTCATGCTGGCCACATGACCCGGAAGCTGTACGCCGGCTTCCTTGGCCAATAAAGTGAGATGAGTGCCGCAACCCCAGAGTCGGTCACGACTGGACCTAATGGTCAGGGGTCCCTTTACCTTTACCTTAAGGTCCTGTTGTTAGTGCAACCGTTGGCTGCTGCCCAGTTGGTGCTGAACCATGAGGGGGCCTTTTTGGTGGTGGTTCCCAGTTTGTGGAATGCCTTCCCTGGTGAGGCGTGTCTGCCTCTCTCCTAAGTAATGTTCAGGAGGCTCTTCAAAACATTCCTGTTGCCACATGCTCCTCTCTGCTGACTTCTACAATGGCAGCACTAAAACTAAGGAGGAGGAAGCTCACAGCCAGGGACTGGACTTAAGTAAGAAAGCAGGCAAGTAGGACTGGCTGGGGCTGTCTGAAGTTGATGGGGCAATGCTCCATTGGCTTGAATGGGCCAGCAACCATTGTTTCTAGCCTAGAACCAAGAGTGACCTTGAGGTCTTGAAAGCCACTGGGTGATCCATTAGAGACAGTTAAGGGCAAATGTGTTGCGACTCATACCACTGGTGACAGTCCCAGCATAATAAGAGGAACTTCATCAAGAAATCTGTAGATCAATGCCCACATTTCTTCCCTGGACAGGCCATCATGGCTTGGGCAGTGATCCACTGCTGCATCAAAGCCCACCTCCGCCACTGCCCAGCCCAGCCCTCCACCTGCTTGCAGAATGTCAAACATCCTGTCGAGGGACGCTGGGAGAGCCCTCATTAAGCTAATGGAGTGCTAATTTGTTTGCAGGCGAGAGGGAGGGATCGGTAGGGCTGCCTCATTTGCTCTGCGGAAGAGGGTCATTAAAAAGAAGGGTGGCAGGCTCAGGAAGATGGAGTGGGCGGACGGGGCTGCCAGCTGCTTGAGGGATGGGCTGGGGAAGAATCCCAGGCAAGGGTTTTGGTTCTATCTGAGCAGTGCAGGAGGACTGTCACCCAGACCAGCCTTTTGCAGGGGGAGGAGAAGGAGTTTAATTACACACACACACACACACACACACACACACACACACACACACACCCTTTGCACTTAGCAAGCAAATTATCCAAGCTCTAGTGCTTTGCTTGCAAAGAGTTTGAAGTTATATATTTACTGCCTTTTAAACTTAAGCAGCAAAAGTGTGGAGGTTGATTGGTTTGGGGTTTTAGGCTCTCTCAGCACAAACAATTAGACAATTAGACAGCCTTTAATCTCTGCCTTTTCCTCTCCAATTCATGGAGGTGAAAACTATCAATGGCTTCTAGCTATGATGGCTATGATGAACCTCCACAGTTGGAGGGAATAATGCTTCTGAATACCAGCTGCTGGAAATCACAGGATGGGAGAGGGCTCTTGTGCCTGGGTCCTCCTTGCAGGTTTATGGTTTGCCACCATAAAAGCAGGAGGCTGGACCGATCCACCAGGCAAGGTTCTCATGTACCCACTTGTTCCCGTCATGGTTCTTGATACAAGAGCAAAGCCATTGATTATCACCCAGACAGGACACAGAGCAGCCTTCCCTAACCCGGAGCTATCTAGTTGCCTTGGACTCCACCTTCCATGAACCCTAAACCAGCACCTCTTCTGGAGGATACCAGGTTGGGGAAAGCTGGCATGGAAATACAGCTCAATCAACCAGTTCCTTGCACAGACCTTAGCTCAAGAGAAGAGCACCCAATTTGCATGCCTCAAAGCTGGCCCTACCATTGGGCAAAGTGAGATGGCCACCTCAGTTGGCAGATTCTGGGTGGGGAGCAGCAGCGAGATAATGGAGCTTTCTATGTGCTGCATGGCTTCTTCTGAACCCACGTCCCTATCCTGTGACCGTCAAGTGGTAGTTGTGGGAGATGTTTTCCCATCCCTAGTATTGATATAAGAGCCAGTTGCCACTCCAAGCTACAGCTTTTATGCATGGAAGGCGAAGGTTCTTTTTTCTTTTTTCTTTCCTCTAGCAGGGAGATGTCTTCAGTAGGCCATGGCATGCATCCTCCGTCCAATCTCTGGCATTTCCCATAGGAACAGATAACAGGGGATGGGACACATCCTTCTGTACCTGATACCCTGCTGCCATTCATGATGGGTAATACTGGGCAAATAGTCTATCCTGGTAGAAGGCAACAGCATTGACTAGCACCTATTGAGACTGGTGAGATGGAAGACATGGAGACCAACAACAGATGTAGCCAGAGCCAATGGCAGGCAAAGTCAACAAATTCTAGGTTTTTTTCCAATCTCCTCCGTGCTGAGTTCAAGAATGTCAACACTGAGATTAGAGAGGAGGAATCTTCCAGCCAGGGCCACACTCTGGACTGGTTGTAAGTAAGAATGCAGGCAGGTGGGGGTTGGCTGAGGGAAGGTTAAGATTGGTGGGGCACTGCCCCACTTTCCTTACATGGACCAGACTTCACTGGAAGGCAGCTTCCTATGATCATAACCTTGTGACCCCTTCCCAAACTTTTGCTTTGCACCTGAGAAATGAACTACCAAGCAGTGCTTCACATGAGGCTGCTGCAGAAAAGCAACACGCTTGTGTTGAGTTAACCTTCCTTCTCCTCCTCCCCACTCATGATATATTTGTGTTCAGATGATGAACAGACACAAACTGGATGGATGGATGGATGACTCTGTGAGGAAGATTGCAGAGAAATGTGTGTGAGCCCTGCCCCCACTGGCTACAATCCCATGTCATACAGGTGCTTGGCCAATGTGTGTGAAGGGGGTGTACCTATGTAGAGGTCTGGCATGTCAAGGGTGGACCCCAATTAGGCTAGAGCCTAATGGAGATTCTCTAGAACCCATTCACATGCCAGATAAATGTCTGGACCATGGGATGTGTATGGCAGCAGCTGGTCGGAGGCAAGGCTAGACTCAATTTGGAGCTGTCACTATGTCACAGAAGCCTTGTGGTTCTTAGAACTAGCCATTCCTACCTTCTGGTATCTGGGGAAATGAGGATTTTCTTTTCGTTTCCATTCAACATTTCTCGCTCCCTTAAATCTGCTTGTCCAAGAGGGATGAAAGCCCACTTAAAAACAAATAAATGCAAGCAAAACAACATTTCCTCTTGTCTCCAGTGAGCTGAAAACATGGATTCCTCCTGCATTCCTTCCTTCCTTCCTTCCTCTTGCCCCCCCCACCTTAAGATCTCTTCTCCAAGCAGAATCAGGTTTGAAAGATTAGCTGTCAAACGAATGGTTCAATACCACATTATTAGTTTCTATTTTTGACGAGAGCTTCCCTTCTTCCCTTTTACTCTTTGAGGAAAAAATGGAAAAAGGAAAAAATAGAAAGAAAGAGGGAAACGTCACTTTAAAGTCTTTCTCTGGGTTGAATGTGCATTGTGCAAGAAACTCCACCCCCCCCACCCCCGCAAGGCAAACTATTTAAATGCCTTCTTCACACAAGCTCTGCTTCCTGGCCCCCTGAAGATTCCAGCTTACCTAAGAATGCACTTATTCCTCCTTCCTTCGAAAAATAGACTTAGGTTGCAAGCCCATGCATATTTACCTGGAAGTACATCTCATTAAACTTAATGAGGTTTATTTTTGAGTCGACACTGGATTGCGGTGTAAGGTTTCAGTTTTAGACACACTTATCTGAGAGCAACTCCCATTAAACTCAATGGGATTTAACTTTTGACTAGACATGTAGTGGATTGCAATGTTAACATGTTACGGGGGGATGGGACCTGCAAAATGTTGCTGGACTGAAACTCCCATCAGCTGCAACCACCATGGCCAATGGTCAAGGAAGATGGAAACTGTAGTCCAGCAACATCCAGAGGGTCACAGGCTACCCACCCACCCACTATATTTCCAGAACTTAGGTGTTTCACACACACAAGCAGTTTTCAATGGATGCTAGTCCATTAGGAGACATGTGGCTCTCTCCCACCAACCTCAGTCTTCAAGACTCTTGATTCTTTCAAGCCCACCTGCCTTCTGATTTATGGGTGTTCTTGGTTGTCAGCTTCCTCCTCCTTAATCTCAGGTTTGCCCATGTAGAACTCAGCATAGGGGTGGGGATGTAGAATTAGGCCACATTCACACCATCTCAAGCACTGTGATAACACTTTAAGCAGTTGTGGCTTTCCTCCAAAGAATCCTGGGAAGTGTAGTTTGTTAAGGCTGCTGAAAGTTCTTAGGCAGGCACAGGCAAACTTGGCCCTCCAGATGTTTTGGGACTACAACTCCCATCATCCCTGACCACTGGTCCTGTTAGCTAGGGATGATGGGAGTTGTAGTCCCAAAATATCTGGAGGGCCAAGTTTGCCTATGCCTGTTCTTAGGGAGCAATGGCAGAGCTTCGTGTTCTGGCACCGGGGAGCAGAGAGCAGGCAGAGGTGGGGCTGGCGCGTGTCCTGGGGGCAGGGCGCACCGCCTGCGGGGGCGGGGGCCCAATGCAGGCGGGGGGCAGCCACAATGGCACCCTGCCGGGATCGTGCTGCCTGGGGCAATGCGCTCCCCCCGCACTCCTCTTCCTCCGTCCGTGCTTAGGCAACCTCTTTTCCCCTCCCAGAGCTACAATTCTCAGAGTGGTTTAACAACCAGTTCTTCTTCTCAGGATACTTTGGGAACTGTAGATCTGGAAGGGGAATAGGAGCCTCTAACAACGCTTAGCAGCCTTAACAAACTGCAACTCCCAGAATTCTTTGTGGGGAAGCCATGGCTGTTTAAAGTGACATCCTGGTGCTTTAAATGTATGGTGTGACCATGGCTTCAGTTGGCTCCGTCTTCACTTGGCTCTTTCTCAACCTACTGTTAGCCTTCCTGCCTTCTGCCCTGTCAATTCCACCAGCTACCAATGCTATTTCTCTTCCTGGAGCCACAGCTGATTCATCAGCTCAAAACAGTCTGGCATAGCCAACTATTTAAATCAATCCTGTAGAAACTCAACATTAACAGACTCAGGTTTCTCTGTCTTTTATTACTGGGAATGGCAATGGTGTTTAAGATCTTGCATCCTGCCTGTACCTTCCCACCAGTAAGGAACGAATCGAGCGTAGTGTCAGCAGGCTCTGACTGCTGCCCTTGCTGGATCAACAGTCAGATCTGCAAGTGGAGGAGTGCTGACATTTCCCCTCCTAAATATTGTCAGCTCTGTTCGGCTGGCAGCAGCAGGAAAGGAAAGCAGCCAAAATGATAGGAAACAGGAATCAGTGACCAAACTTAACACACATGCACAGCTCAGACGAGCGAAGCTTTTTGAAACAGAAGCAAACAATGAAGTGACTGCTTTCATGCTTTAAAGCATGGATGGGGACCTTGCAGCCTTCCAGTCGTTGCTTGTTGCTGGACTACAACTCCCATCATCCCTGGAGAACTGCACTGCAAATTTCAGAGGTGTGAATTTCAAAGGGTAACTGTGTTTCAGTTCACATGTTGGTTTGAGAAGCATGGATTCGTCAATTTCTCATTGATTATTCAAATTTCTCTGCCATCCTTAGCTGACAGTTGCATCACAGTCAATAATTCTTCTGGCCTAAAATCCTAGTCAGGTTCCCCCCTAAAGCCAATCTCATGCCACTGTCTGATGGACAAAGCTCCTAAATTCTGCTACTTTTCTCAATCTAGGCTGAAGGTCTCCAGACTATCTGTACTGCCAGACCTAATGGTTGGGCCTGCCTGCTTAACATCTCAAGGTACTTGCTTGACACTTGGTTCTAAGCATCTTCTTGTTGTATTCCCACATCATATCTGACATGTGAGAAAGAGAAAAATGAGATTCCTTGGTGCAAATATAACAGCTGTAGAAATGAGTAACCCCACCCCCTCCATTGCACTATCTATAATTAATCTGAAACAGAATAAATCTGTGGGCCCCCCCCCCAGCTGTTGTTGGGCTCCAACTCCCATCAGCCCGAGCTAGGAGTGCCATGTGTGTTGGTCAAGGATGATGGGAGTTGTAGTCCAGCAATGACTGGCAGGCCCCAAGTTCCCCACCCCAGACCCTCCAAGTGTCCCTATTTTCCAGGGACGTCCCAGATTTAGAGAAGCCATCCCAGTTTCTGATTTAATCCTGGAATGTCCCACTTTCCCTTAGAGTGTTCCCATTTACATTGGTTGGAGGGTATGGGGTTATGGCCCCGAGCCATCTGAAGGCAGTTCTGTATGTATAGGGAACTTTTCTTTTAAAAAGTTTAATGTTTTATTATGTTTTTAATATATGTAGAGACTGTTCTTTTAATGTAAATGAGCCTAAATACTGTAAGCAGATTCCTCCCCTCCAGTGCACCTCTCTTCTCTCTTCTGAATATTTGTGAATCTTGTCCAGCAGGTTAGATGTTTCAGCACACCTGCTTCTGGGCCTTCTATATGGGACATGAGGTTTAAAAATATGAAGTAAATTATTAATCTTTTTTAAAAATAAAATCTATCTCCACTGAGCAACAGCACAATCATCTACAGCCAAAACCAAAATAGGCATTCTTATAGTGGCTGCTAAATAAAGTGATGTCAAGGTGAGAAAGACTGAAGGATGTGGGGAGAGAGGGGGGGGGGAGAAGATCTTGGATCATCCCCAAACCATGAAATAACACTTAGATGCTTATCTTGGTCTTCTTTTCTCTTATTAATTCTTAATGGTGCTAGAAATCCTCAGCTTTCCTCCACTACCCCCAGAGTACTGAATGTGAGTGAAATACAAGTATATCAGGCTAGAAGCCAGAGTCAAGGATTGGAAGGGAAGCAAGCCTGCAGCCATCATGTCCAAGGCATCAAACCAGGCACCTTACAGGAGTAGATGTCTCAAAAAAGAGAGCATGCAGAAACCCCAGGGACATTTCACTAATCTGATGGAAATTGCTTGCTACCCTTAATAATCTTCAGGTTATTCTCTCTCCCCTCCCCCCCAAGCCCCAAGCCCTGAGCCAGAACCTCTACATTCACCTCAAAAGTTCATTTCAGGTGCCATATGGGGGCACCTCTACCAGAGGGAAGACTCGTATCAAATGTACCCACTATATAACATTTCTTCTTCAGCATTTTGAGACTCTCAGCAGCTGGTGAGAGGTAAATGGCAAAACCAGAGCACTGCTGGACAAACACCTTTTCTATTGGTCCTGGCCCCATCATATTAAAATTCATCAGGTGTTTCAGTTAAGCTGGAGCCTCAAAATGTTCCTCCAAATTTTGCTTTTGGAGAAATTCACTAGCAAACCATAGGACTCCCCAGGTGAAAAAACTTGACACATGTATATATTCATTTAAATATGCATATATCCTATGACTTTGGATCAGTCACCAGCCTCTCAGACTAACCTACCTCACAGCGTTGTTGTGAGGATAAAATGAGGAGCAGAAGAACCACATACCTTGAGCTCATAGGGAGTAGAGTGGAATATAAGTGAAATGAGTATGTAATGATCATCACCATTACTACTACTACTACTACTACTAGAGTAATAATTCAATAACTTGATGTTTCTCATAGTAAATGACTAATAATCAATCTAAATTAATGAAAAACAAAACTGCATATTTGGGTTCACTGATCTACAACAGAAGCACTCAATAAAACATTCCCAGTTGTCAATAAATTTATTCCAACTCTGTTTTCCTTCCTTTGCTGTGATGTTAATTTTGCTGAAAGAGCACAGTTCCATAACTTATTAAACCAGTCCTTCATGGAGGGTATTTTACACAACCTCCATTTTTCTCTCCACAATATTCTTAATCAGCTCCCAGGAACTTTTTTTTGTCTTTGTACATTGCCACTAAATATGATAAAAACCACCTACGTCTGTGGCATTTCCATTCATTCTTTGAATAATACTTGTTTATTTTATTTGTTATAACCAGGGTAATATAGCCCCCAGACATAATCTTAAAGCAATTCTTTCTGTGTTTAATGAAAAATTATGTTCCATTCCAGAGACTTTCACAAACATTAAATGAGATATTTCCACCATATATACTGAGTCCAACTTATTCATATACATGTGCATACGCACACACACATATGTGTTTTATACTTTAATAATAATTTTTATATATTGATAATAAATATTATCCTTTCAAATTCTGTCAAGTCTCATATTTGGGTTTTTGCTCCAAGTTGATCAATTATAACCACTCTAATTCAAATGGATTCAAACCATGGAGGAGTTATGTAGCTAGCATTTCAGATTCATGGCCAGGTTAGTGATGGGTCCTCCTTGGGGCTCAGGCCATCATCAGCTGCCCAGCTGTGCCAAGACTGATTCCAGGCCTACTTTCACAATGGCCACTAGACCTGCAATGTTGCCAATAAGTTCAGCCACACTGTCGTCTTAAGTATGCCCCTGGAACCTTGACTCTGAAAATCCCCATGTTGCCTACAAGTCATATGTCAAGCTGAAGCCTGAGGCATCAAGGGCAAGAAGGCTGGATTTGCTGATCTCGGTTTCTACTGATGAGTGAGACGCTCTTGCTCACTATGCACAGTGGTGTGAGAACTAAAAAAATGTAAATGCCTTTCTTTCCTGTCTGAACTCTTACCTAATCAAGTCATGCCGGGCATATCCTGATTTGACTTACGAGCTCTGATAGCAAAAGCTTCGTGCCTGAGATGCTGTTCACCAGCAATAGTAACATTAGCACTCATTGCTATGACTTAATTGTTAGAATCTTCCAGCAGACATTTGCACTTGGAACTCCTTTTGCATACCCTTGTATTAACACTCAGCACCTGTGGCATGGAACCTATATCCTAATGGTATATACAATCCTAGATCTCCCCCTTTAGTGCTAAATTCTTCTCCCACTTTGTCTAGTTAAACTCCACCCTTAGGCTACGAAACCTCTAGAAGTTCTTTGCTGCAAAACCTGGGTATGCAGCCTTTGCAGGAATTCTACTAACCATTATAGCTCAATTCTTCCCCACCTCTTTTCCTCTTGTGTTCCTTACCTCCCTTATGTCTTTGTGATATTTATACTTGGTTTAGCTAGGACTTCAGGAGATGAGCAAAACATGAATTTCACCCTTCATCACAGTGGTAACTCAAGGAACTCAGCCAAGGCTGAGCCCGCCCTAGCGCTTTTCTGTAGGTGTTTGTTAACAAGAGGCATCTTGTTATCCAAGAGCCATGGTGACTGATACACACCACTTCCAAGAATTAATAAGGAAACACTTCTCCCCAATGTGAGAAGAAGTAGAAAGCTGCTTTATACAGAATCAGTACATTGGTCCTTCTATGACTGGCAGTGACTCTCCAGGATTTCAGACAGAAATTTGAAGATACCAAGGATTGAAATTTGAACTTTCTGCGTGCAACATAATTAACCTATGAACATAAGAAGAGCCTGCAGGATCAGACCAGTGGCCCATCTAGTCCAGCATCCTGTTCTCACAGTAGCCAACCAGATGCCTGTGGAAACCAGCAAGCAGGGCCCTCTCTCCTCCTGTGGTTTCCAGAAATTCAGAAATTTAGGGGAGCATGACCAGTTCACCCGCCCTGGGTGCCAAGCCGAGAGGGCACTGCAGGGAGTGCTGCAACACTGATGAACAATGGAAAGCAAGAGGTGGGGAGGGCACTGAATATTGGCATTGCATGGGGCATTGTTGAAATTTTAAAGCCCAAAGTCCGCCACTGCAGAAATTGGTAAGGTAAAGGTAAAGAGACACCTGACCATTAGGTCCAGTAGTGGCTGATTCTGGGGTTGTGGCACTCATCTCACTTTATTAGCCGAGGGAGCCGGCGGACAGCTTCTGCGTCATGTGGTCAGCATGACTAAGCCACTTTTCACAAACCAGAGCATGGCATGGAAACACTGTTTACCTTCCCACCGGAGCGGTACCTATTTATCTACTTGCACTTCAATGTGCTTTCGAACTGCTAGGTTGGCAGGAGCAGGGACCGAGCAATGGGAGCTCACCATGTCGCGGGGATTCGAACTGCTGACCTTCTGATCGGCAAATCTAGGCTCTGTGGTTTAACCCACAGTGCCACCTGCGTTCAGAAGTATTTCTGCCTCTGACTGTGGAGGCAGAGCAGAGCCATTATGGCTAGTAGCCATTGATAGCTTAATGGATAGCTCATAAACTGAACGAGCAATAAGCTGAACTAGCCCACCAAGCACTGTAGCAGCCCGATTTAGCTTTGTCGCTGCTACTGTTAAACAGTTGGGAGTCAAAATCTGCAAGCTACCTGGAGAACCGCTCTGAGATGCAGCCCTATCTTTTGGCCACCTCTACCCTGTTGTCATCTACCATCTGCCTGTCCCTGAAGTAGAGAAATAAGAGCAGCCTATGGTTCCTACTCAGGGCCTGAATGTCAGCCACATATTACAGATGCGAATTTTGCAACAGCATCTATTTTGTGATCCTGCAATTAGTTGGAGGACAAAGAGTGACATTTACCCAACCGCCTGATTGCCATTCTGAGCCAAGGTTAGGAGGCCTAAATACCATCATTTGCTCCCACAGGTAATTGTGGCCTGAAACACAGGCTTGGATGGAGACACTTTTAGAATTGGAGCCCTCAATAGAGACGTCACTTCTCTTTTGAGAAAATCAAAACATTTGGTTTTCTCAGAAAATTCCACCCTCCTGAAGCCTGTCATTTCAAGCCAACATCTTGCCCCTCATTTCCAGGTTGGAAAATAAAATAAAATAATGGAGTGTGTGCAGAGAGGGGGAAAGAAAGAAAAAAGAAAATCCCAGCCTATATTTATGCATACAAAAGAAACTAAGCAGGACAAAGTGTATGTATAAATGAATGGGTAGATGAGATTTCATTAAAACTGCCGCATTTAAAATAGCCACTGAAGAAAGGGAAGGTTAAAAACTTAATTGACTAAATCAGCCGTGAGGTTGAAGACTGATTATATCGTTGTGATAAATGTAGTATTGGTCATCAAAATTCTTCATAATATGTTATTTTGCATCAAAAACTATTATTTGAAAAGAGAGCACAAATAGTGTTTTCCTCAAATCCCTGACAGATTTAAAAATAAAGAAATGATTGGTCTTCACTCCCCCTGCCACCAGCACCTGGATAATTTCATATGACTGATCAAGAGGCTCATTGAATCAGGGGGAAAACAGTATCTGAAAACACAGAGACCAAACCCAAACCAGATGGTGTGTCACTTATCCCCACAACACTTAGAGAAGCCTTGGTCAACATGGCACCCTCCAGGTGTTTTGGACTACAACTCCCATCAACCCCATCCAGCAGGATTGTTCTGCCCGGGGTTGGTGGGAGTTGTAGTCCAAAGCAGCTGGGAGGCCTCAAGTTAACAAAAGCTGATCTGTATCACAGCCTAGCATCCATCAACGCTTCTATTGGACTTCTCATCTGTTCTGCCCCTCATTAGAGAGGAACAAACTTTACAACATATGGTCTGAACAAAAGACAAAGTGTACGTCTATGTTTCAAACTTGTATTGGTTTTATACAATCAAATTTTCGTAGTTTCCTCAGTGTACCTTGGGAATGGTAATCTGGTGAGGGAGGCTGAGACCTCCTAGAATCTGCCGCCTGAGGCAGTCAACACACTTTGCCAAATGGTAGGGACAGCCTTGCATTGAGACTTGGCTTAATGCTGCTGAAGGGGTTTCTTTCTTTTTCTTCTTGCTGCTCTTCTGTTTTATTTTTATTTTTGTACTGTCTTCATATTTGCTTATTGCTACTGGGGGCCATCATGAAAATGCATGCTGGACAGTGCTCTACCTCCAGTGTTGGAGGCAATATGCCTCTGAAAAAACCAGTTGTTTTGGCGCAGAAGTGAGGAAGTGCTGGTGTGCTCCTGTTTCTGGGTTTCCTATAGACATCTGGCCTGATCCAGCAGGGCTTTTCTCATGTCATTTTTGGGTTAAGAGAACAGTGACTGAACTGTCAGAATCAGAATTGTCCTGTCCTTGCTGCCATCACAGTAAGGTGAAGAAATAATAGACACTACCTCTGCCACAATTACTTAAGGTAGAACCCCTATGTTTGGTGCATCCCTTCCCTAAAAAAAAAGCAAATTCTGTCACCTACCCCCATAATGGAAAGTGTGGTTTGTTAAGGTTGCTGGGAATTATAGCTCTGTGAGGGGTAAACTATAGTTCCCATGGTTCTTTGGGGGAAGCCATGATGGTTAAAGAGAAATGTGTTTTAAATATATGGTATGGATAGGACCACACAAAGAGATTTCTCCAGGGCTAAGACCCAAGCTATCTTTGTCCCTGATCTAGTGTGGCTGTTCTATTGTCCTTTGAATGCTCTATGGTGGCCCTAGAGGAGAATGGCCAATCAGCCAAGGGCAAGGGGAGTGACCAATAGCAACACAGGACCAATATTAAAATGACCAATAGGAAAGGAAAACAGGATTCTGGAAGGAAGGAAGGAAGGGAGGGAGGGGTAAGACATTCTAAAAGCCATCTGATGAAGTGACCTTGACTCCACAAAAAGGTAATGCCACAACAAACCAGCAGAATTTAAAGTGCCACCAGTGTATTTGCTGTTTTTGCTGCAAAAGGTAAACACCCGCTACCCCTCTAAAATTATATGCATCAGGTTTCAGAAGTCGTTTGCTACTCTAGAGAACAAGGGGTTAATGCTCAAGCTGTGATTATAATGGTTAGTTGCACAGTAAACTCCATTTTGATATAAATTTGTTCACACTGTTATTTCCGATATCTGTTCCTCCCACTCCAGCAAACCTCTGGCACCCCCTGCCCTCTGCTACAAGGTACAGAGGAAACCCACAAAGAGAGCAGTGATTAAATTGAATTTATCTCCAGCCAGCAGCAACAGTTGCTAGAAGATACACAAATAGGGACATGGGAAGGGTGGTGAGAGAGAAAGAGAGAGACCCATAACAAACAAAGATTCGACAAAATGTTAAAAATATGCAGATGAGCCCTAACAAAAGGGCCTTGGGCTCTCAATTACGCCAATTACATTCTAATTACAGGCAGTGCCATCAAGCGCTTTTCAAAGCCCACATCTCTTCTTAAAAGTATCTGTCAGACGAGCTTCTTTGGAATGAGAAGATTACATTAGTATGCAAGATTGAATTATCTCTAACTCCCCACAATGGAGGAGCTTGATGAGATTTGGTCTCCGAAAAAGGCAGCGGAGGAGCCGTACTGGACAAAAGGAAGTACATATTCACACAGTGCATAGCAAAACAATGGCATTTGTTTCCCACCCCCTCTTGATGTAGTAATGGCCATCAACTAGGATGACTTTAAAAGAAGATTAGACAATTTATTGGCGTTTAAGGCTATGTACTACATCCGCAGTCGAAGGCAGTATGCCTCTGAACACCAGTTGCTTGAAGCCACAGAAGGAGAGTGCATTCTTGTGCTCAGGTCCTGCTTGTGAGTTTCTCTCATCCTGTGAAAACAGGATGTTAGTTTACACAGACTTTTGGCCTGATCCATCAGCGCTCATCTTATGGTCTTATGCACTCTGGCATACCTTCCAAGCGTCCCAGTTTTCTAGGGACAGTCCCAGAATTCCAACAGCCACCCCAGCTTCTGATTTGATCCCGGAATGTCCCTATTTCCCCCGCTAGTGCCAGCAATGCCAAGCTTGGGGAGGAGGAGGAGGAGAAGCTGGTGCTTGTCCCTTGTGGTGGCTGCAGCTGCGGTTGCGAGGGAGCATCCTGTTGCCTCTCCATGGCCACTGCTGCTGGTTTCCTCCCTTGGACAGCTTATAGTGGCTGCTGGAGAGAAGACGAGGATGAGGAGAGGCTGCTAACACCGTGGCCCAGCCCTGCATGATGCACTGGCTCTGAGGGACAGGGCTGCCTTAGGCAGAAAGAAAGGGGGAGTGGAACAGAATGGAGTGCAAGGAGTCCTGATTTAAAATAGTAATAATACTTTGTGCATCTGTGTCTAATCTTGCCCCTTTCTAAAATTTATTTGTGTGTGTGTGTGTGTGTGTGTGTGTGTGTGTTGTGTAATTTGTAAATCTGCCAAAGAATAAAATAAACTCTGGATTAAGGGGTTTTCTCAGGATGGTGGAGGGCATGTGTGCTGTGTCCCATTTGTAGCGTAGTGGTGGCACTCACCCTTCTTCTGATAGGAAATGCTCTGTGTAGGGGCTTGGAAGGGACAGGAAAATTAGGGTCAGTTGTAGGGGAGTTATAATTCCTGGCAGCAGAAATACAGGTGCCAAAGGTGTCCCTATTTTCAACTGAGGAATGTTGGAGGGCATGCTCTGGTGCATCACAAACCACACCTACAACACGTCTTTGCCTAGCCCTAACACCTGGAATCAGGCCACCATAAGTTCTCTAACCCACCAGCCTGGTGCAGCTGCAACAGTTGCTTCTGCTAACTTCAGAGCTGATGCCAGCAGGAGAGTATAATGTGCAGTGAAGCAACTCTACTTAATATTGCACTGCTCTTAGTTATATCAACAGAGGCTGCTACATCTTGCACAGAATTCCCCTGAACAACTTCCCAAATGCTTCAGCTCCTGTTTTCATTTGCTATCATCAGGGCTGGCCCGCCCATCAGGCAGCAACACCAGCTCCTTCTTTCTCCTCTTGAGCCCCTAGTTATTCCACTTTGTCCAGGGCCCGCTGATCTGGCCTGCTGCCTCAGGTATGGAAGACACTATCCCATCATCAGGATTGAAGTCTGACTTAACTGGCAGCCTAGTCAGCCTCTCTGTATGGAAAGCGGAAGGGACACCATCTATGTCTCAAGCAGCAAAATGCCTTGGGGTATCATTAAACCAGCAGTGGTCATCTGCCAGATAATGTGATAAATCTTCAGCTTTTACAGCTTGCCTGGGAAGACAAGCAAAGAAGGTTATCAATCACAAGCCAGCCCCAATATAAGACTGGTGGAGAGCTTTTTCAGCTGCCCATGCTTTCTCCTGAATGAGTCACACCTATAACACAGCAGCTATTAAGGAGGAGCAGGTCTCAGGTTCAATCTCCAGCATCTCCAGTTAAGGTGGTCAGGTAGGAGGTGATGGGAAACACACCTTCCTGAGACTCGAGAAAGCTACTGCCAGTCAGGGTTGACAGCTCTGGGCCAGTAGTCTGACTCAGCATAAAGCAGATTCATCTGATACACAGTGTGCCTTAGAATAAGAATATAATGGAGTAAAATGCTGATGCCTTGAAGATGGAACTCGTGCAGGAGCTATTCCTGCAAAACTATAGGAGGATAGGAAGCTGAGTTAGACCATCAGTCCATATTGCTCAGTATTGTCTACACTCACTGGCAGTGGCTCTCGAGAGTTTCAGACAGGGTATCTTCCAGCCTAGCCCTCCCTGGAGATGCTAAGAACTGCACCTGGGACCTTCTGCATGCAAAGCAAATGCTCTACCATTGAGCTACAGCCATCCCTCTTACAGTCTCAGAGAAATGCAGTGGGATGAAATGGCACAGTGTAGTGGTTAAGTGAATGAGCAGTGAACTGGGATGCTTTGGTTCAAATCTCATCTCATCCACAAATTCATAAGGTAGCCTCAGGCAAGCCTCAGCCTCTGATTAGTAATATGGGGTAGATAATACTGAATTACATTACAGGACTCGTTTAAAGATAATGGAGATAATGTATTTGGCACATGAAATTCATACTATAAATGTTAAGTATTATTATTGCATTCATAAAAGAGGCTTATTTTGCTGGGTTTCGCGGGTGTGGGTGTTTTAGCTTATCTACACTTGTGATTCTCCATTAAATGTTATAGCTTAAAAGATAAGAAGTTTGCTTTTCAAGCTGAAATCTATTGGAACAAAATGCATTGGGTTTCAGGCAGGGGTCTTTACTAGCCTTGCCTGGAGATGCTGGGAATTGAACCAAGGTCCTTTTGCAGATGCTCCAACCACTAAGCAATGTCCCTACAAGTCCTTGACCAGGTTTCTTCCATGCAAATCCAATGTATACCTGAACCACTTCCATGTACAGATCTCATAGCATAGGTGTGCAGAGCCTGCATGAGAAATATTGTGAGTTTTATCAAAATTGTTTGCAGGTTCAAGAAGGACACGGACAAGAAGGACACGGTTCAAGAAGGACACGGACAAACTGGAACGTGTCCAGAGGAGGGCAACCAAAATGGTCAAAGGCCTGGAAACGATGCCTTATGAAGAACGGCTAAGGGAGCTGGGCATGTTTAGCCTGGAGAAGAGGAGGTTAAGGGGTGATATGATAGTCATGTTCAAATATATAAAAGGATGTCACATAGAGGAGGGAGAAAGGTTGTTTTCTGCTGCTCCAGAGAAGCGGACACGGAGCAATGGTTCCAAACTACAAGAAAAAAGATTCCACCTAAACATTAGGAAGAACTTCCTGACAGTAAGAGCTGTTCGACAGTGGAATTTGCTGCCAAGGAGTGTGGTGGAGTCTCCTTCTTTGGAGGTCTTTAAGCAGAGGCTTGACAACCATATGTGAGGAGTGCTCTGATGGTGTTTCCTGCTTGGCAGGGGGTTGGACTCGATGGCCCTTGTGGTCTCTTCCAACTCTATGATTCTATGATTCTATGATTCTATGATTCTAGGTGTGTGGGGGAGGGGAGGAGGTTCCCTTCATGGTGATGAAGACCACAAAAGTGTCTTCTGAATAGTGCCCTGCATCACATTGCATAGTGATCCAAGACAAGGGTGGGGCATCTTTTTCAGCCCTCCTCCATCCCAGTTACAGAAAAGTCTACATGCACAACACTCCATTCTCCATCCAGGCATTATCACAAGTCCAGGAAGCACTTTAGTCAGACAAAAGGAGTAAAGAAGTGCATACACCATGGCCAGTGATGAGGCATGGCCTGGGGAGAGTCCCAAGGATGAGGCAGAGAAGATTGGAGAATTGCATTTGGTCCTCAGGCTTGAAGTTCCTAACTACTAGCCGAAGAGGTCTCCAAGATCACAAATCCAGATTCATTTCAAACTAACACCAGCCTTCAGGTGCTCTTGACTTTGACCCAGAATGAAGGCTTAATGGGCACAGTGGAAAACACTGCAAGGAGAGTGAGAAACTCTGACTTTAGTTGAGTTTGCCAACATCTTTAAAACTGAAAAGCAATCTGCTTAAAACTACCTCACAGGCATCATGAGTAGACATCATGGTTGCCTTGCCTTAAATATTGGCTAGGATCAACCTGGCAACACCAAATCTATAACCGCCTTATCTACTCTCTTTATTGCATCCAGATCCACTCAACCATCTGCAAGGCCTTTGGACCTGAGAGGCCATTAATAAGATTCTTGGCATGGGTTGAGATGGAAGGCTCTCAGAACCTTGCTCAAGAGCAGATGTTTCTCCTGCCAGCTCCAGTCTATCTGTTACTTTGTTTTGGCTTATTAAAAGCAACAGAAACTCGGTGGGTGTTCCATCGGTTCTTCCCCTCTCCAAGACAAGGCTCGGCTCTTTATGAGCTTTGGGTTACATACAAAGTAAGTCATACTCAGAGGGCAACTGCTGAAATTAATGAAGGCAGCTGATTTAGGTCCATTCAGCTGAATGAGTTTTAGATCTGTTTTACACTGGTTTCAGTGTATGTGTTATTTACTTCTTGTCGTTAAGTTGCTTTGAGTTACTTTTCTAATAATAATTATAATAATAAAACCTAGTAAGTTAAGTAAATTATTATTATTATTAATAATAATAATAATAATAATAATAATACTCCCTTCCTTACCTGCCTATGCTGGTGAAGTGGTACGAGAGGACATAAGCAACAGGTGAGCTGACTTCCCCCACAAATTATAGAGTTTTTTTCTGTAATGTCACCGTTGGACATGATGCTCTGAAAAGCAGCATAGGCACACGCATTTTGCTGTCTAAAACATTGGATAGATATCTAAACTACCTATTTTATTACCTAAAATTTACTATCTTAATTTTAAGCAGTGAGTGTGACTAGAGGAAAGGGTCATAGAAAATAATAAGACCCTTTCCTCTACTCACAAAGAGTGGGAAATGGTTGAATCTAATTCCCATCCTTGAGCTGGTTCTGTGTTTTGTGCTGGGTGGAGTGTGCCTGCAAGTTACTTCCAGTGGGTGTGTCTATTTCTAAGTCAGAACCTGGGGAGGGAAGAGACAGAAGCTACAGCCTTCAGTTTTCATTCTTTTATGCAGTTCTGCAGCCATCTCCTACAGAGTGGGACCATCTGTGTGCAAGGCATCTCACCCTTAATTAATCAACTCTTCTCCAAGCTCCAGTGAAAGAGGCCCAGAGTTTCCAGATAAAATATTGCCACAAAGAGAGACAGAGGGAAGATGACGCATGTAAGAAATCAGAGGTCTTCATCTGGAGGGGCACAATTATTTCACTGCCATGCTAGGCCTCTATTCCCTGAGCTGGCTGGCGAGTTTCGTCTCCATCCTGCCTATTTGATCTGGAGTCATCTTTTTGCTGTCCTTTCTTTTCCAATACCCTTCTTCTCCATGGGTGACTATTTAATTTGTTTCATTCCATGCAATGCTTTCATGAGCTAACTTGGGCGCACACTTTTCTTATTTTTTATTTTAGATCATCCTTCCCAAACATTTCCAGTTATAAAACCGAGAGGGGAGGGTTGGGGAAAGAGGGGACCCTATGGCATTGAAAAAGGTTCTTTTTGCATGTGTTGCAAGAAAGGGCAAAGTGTGTTTATTTTAAGAAGGGAAAATGAGTCCTGTGTTGCTCGCTCTCTCCCTACATGGTGTGAACGAGATGAGGAACCTCCACCTATCTTAGCCAGGGGCTTCTGGGCAGAGAGAGTGAGAATGCAGGCAGAAGCATTATCAAAGGCATCTGCGCCACGGAAGGCAAAACCCAAATGGGCAGCAATATTTGACAAGTGTTCCTCTCATGTTCTGCTTCGCCTACTCAGTAGCTGCAGCTGATTCCTCTTCCTCCCATTCAACCAGTACAATTCGCCGTCATCTTGCACAAACAACTACTACAAACGTAGGAAGCTGCGTTATACTGAGCTAGACCACTGGTCCATTTAGCTCAGCACTGTCTGTCTGCACTGCATGGCGGCAGCCAGAACCTCAGTTGCCCCAAAATGGAAAAACTTAAAGGACTTGCAACTTTCACTTTGGTATAAAGATAGGTGGCATTTAGCATTAGCTGGAAAAACAACACACTCATAAATGTGCTGCCAAAGGTTTGGAGGACCCTGAAAGATTAAATGTTGTTTGGTGGGATTTTATCTTATATACAACAGATACAGACACACAAGACTGGAGTGGGAGTAGCTCAGTTGGCAGAGCATGCGACTCTTAATCTCAGGGTTACGGAATTTGAGCAAAATATTCCTCAATTGCAGGGAATTGAAGCTGTGGGTTAAACCACAGAGCCTAGGACTTGCTGATCAGAAGGTCGGCGGTTCGAATCCCCGCGATGGGGTGAGCTCCCGTTGCTTGGTCCCAGCTCCTGCCAACCTAGCAGTTCAAAAGCACGTCAAAGTGCAAGTAGATAAATAGGTACCGCTCCGGCGGGAAGGTAAACAGCATTTCCGTGTGCTGCTCTGGTTCGCCAGAAGTGGCTTAGTCATGCTGGCCACATGACCTGAAAGCCGTATGCCGGCTCCCTCGGCCAATAAAGCGAGATGAGCACCGCAACCCCAAAGTCAGTCACGACTGGACCTAATGGTCAGGGGTCCCTTTACCTTATTCCTCAGTTGCAGGGAATTGAACTAGATGACCCTCATGGTCCCTTCTAACTCTACAATTCTGTGATTCTTTAAGATTCACTCTCCACAGTAGTACAATGGGCTGTACTCTACCAACCTAATACTAAGTTTCTTCTATTATTTTTATTGTATCCATTTGTTTGATTTACTTCAATGATATCTGGGAGTGGAGGAAGTATGGTCTGCACTGATTGGCTGTGGTCCTCAGGATTTCAAACAGGGGTCTTTCTAAGTCCTACCTGGAGATGTGGAGGACCTACCTGAGACCTTCTGCATGCAGGGCAAATGCTCTATCATTGCCCTACCTCTCCGATTTCATTGCTACTAAAAAGGAGCAACAAAATAAACTGGTTGAAGCCCAGGTGGATGAGCCAATTCAGATAGGTATCTGTCTAACAGTGCTTGAGGCAGGATGCCCCCTCCACTAAGCACCATTATTATCCTTGTTGAGATACATGTGAATTGCCCCAAGGTGGTTGTCACCTTTGGAAGCTAAGGCTCTGAAAAGACTCAATATGGAGGCCAAGTGGCCGAAATATTGGGAAATATTAGAACAAGAAGGAGATATATCGAAATTGCACAGTTTTGAGAAATTAAAAGATAAAGTGTGAGATTGGTTGCATTATTATCAAATTAGAGAGGCCTATAAATTGGATAAAAAATAGGCTTCCAGGTGGAAAAATCAAAATTGGAAACAGAACTGTTAGAACCAAAAACTAAGATACTGTCAAGAATGTATAACTTGCTGTTAAAATGGAATACACAGGATGAAACGGTCAAATCAGCTATGATTAAATGGGCGCAGGACATTGGTCATAACATTATGTTTGCTGACTGGGAACAGTTGTGGACCACTGGTATGAAACTTACGGCATGTAATGCCCTAAGAGAGAATATTATGAAAATGATTTATAGGTGGTACATGACCCCGGTCAAGCTTGCAAAAATTTATCATTCGCCTGATAATAAATGTTGGAAATGTAAAGAAACTGAGGGAACATTCTTTCACCTTTGGTGGACGTGCCCAAAGGTTAAGTCTTTCTGGGAAATGATCTATAATGAACTGAAAAAGGTATTTAAATATACCTTCCTTAAGAAACCAGAGGCCTTTCTCCTGGGCATTGTTGGCCAACTGGTGCCAAAGAAAGACAGAACATTCTTTATGTATGCAACAACTGCAGCAAGAATACTCATTGCAAAATATTGGAAGACACAAGATTTGCCCACCCTGGAAGAATGGCAGATGCAAGTGATAGACTACATGGAGATGGCAGAAATGACTGGCAGAATCCGAGACCTGGGAGAAGAGTCGGTGGAAGAGGACTGGAAGAAGTTTAAAGACTATTTGCACAAATATTGTAAAATGTTTGAATGTTAAAAAGATGTTGGATATAAAGACAATATGGCATTAGTGACATAGTCAAAAGGAGTATGCAAAAAAGTGTGAAAAAGAAAGGGGGATAAGACCAGAGTAATGTTATGTCAAATATATATTAAGTGGTATAAGGGATTAAGTTATAAAGATTAGGTAAAAAATGATGTGGAAAGAGAAGGAAAACTGGAGACATAATAGGTTGAAACATATAATTATAAACGAGGTTTGAAAGAGGGTCAGAATTTGCTGAACTTGATTGTGTAAAGGGGAACACAAAAAAGGGAGA